>NC_064614.1:733130219-735630219 GCF_023898315.1 Schistocerca nitens | reverse complement strand
CCACAACGGCTTATGGCATTCTGCTACGGTCTTTCATCTCGTAACAGTTGCTGACAGATATTTCGTAACTGTTCGCTGTCTGAGTGAATATACGAGGGTTGGAACTTTAATAGTGCCAACTGCTTATTTACAGCTCGCACAAAATAGATACGTGTTTCAAGGTTTTACTGACCTTCAGAGTAGTCACCAACATTGTGTATAACCCGTTACCAGCGATGTGGAAGTCGTAGGATACTCTTAGCAGTGCCAGTTGTGTTCACAGTTCGAACGGCGCGGTCTATTGCCCGACGAATTTGTAGTTGTTCTGAAGCGAATGCCGTGAAGTGTTTCCTTCAGTTTAGAAATCGAGTTGAACTCACGAGGGCTTAAGTCAGGGGAGTGCAGTAGGTGGTAAGCACTTACCAGCCCTATCAGTCAAACAAATCAGTAAGAGCTTGCACTGTACGTATTTGAGCATTGTCTTGCAAAATGATGGTCAGATCCTGCAGAAAGTGTCATCGCTTCTGTCTACATGCTGTTCATTTTTTGAACACAACCTACGACCAGCTTAGAGACAGAAGTGACGACACTTTCTTCAGGACCTGACGATCATTTTGCAGGACAATGCTCAAGCACGTACATTGCAAGCTCTTACTGATTTGTTTGACTGATGGGGCTGCTAAGTGCTATACAACCTACTGCACTGCCCTGACTTAAGCCGTCGCAAGTTCAACTCGATTTCGAAACTGAAGGAAACTCTTCACGGCATTCGCTTTAGAAATGCTACAAATTCGTCGGGCAACAGACCGCGCCGCTCGAACTGTCAACACAACTGGCACTGCTAAGAGTATACTACGACTTCCACATCACTGGCAACGAGTTATGCACAATGCTGTTGACTACTTTCGATACATCGATGAAGTAATGATGGGAATAAAGGAAACGTCCAAGAGTGGAATTAAAATTCAAGGTGAAAGATATCAATGATAGAATTCGCTAAAGAGATTGCCATTCGGAGTGAATGTGAAGAAGAATTACACGATCTGCTGAATAGAATGAACAGTCTAATGCGTACGTAATATAAACTGAGAGTAAATCGAAGAAAGACGGAAGTAATGAGAAGTAGCAGAAATGAGAACAGAGAGAAACTTAACAACAGGTTTGATGATCATGGAGTAGATGAAGTTAAGGAATTGTGCTACCTAGGCAGCAAAATAACCAATGGCGGACGGAGCAAGGAGAACATCAAAAGCAGACTAGCAATGGCAAAAATGGCATTCCTGGCTAAGAGAAGTCTACTAATATCAAACATAGGCTTTCATTTGAGGAAGGAGTTTCTGAGAATGTACGTTTGGAGCACACCGTTGTATGGTAGTGAAAGGACTGTGGGAAAACCGGTACAGAAGAGAATCGAAGCATTTCAGATGTGATGCCGCAAAAGAATGTTGAAAATTAGGCGGACTGGATTAGGTAAGGAATGAGGAGCTTCTGCATAGAATCGGAGAGGAAAGAAATGTATGGAAAACACTGACAAAAAGAAGGAACAGAATGATACGACATCTCTTAAGATATTAGGAAATAACTTCCATGGTACTGTAGAGGAAGACAGAGATTGGAATACATGCAGCAAATAATTGAGGACGTAAGTTCCACTTGATACTCTGAGGTGAAGAGGTTGGCACAGGAGTGGAATTTGTGGGAGGCTGCATCAACCCAGTGAGAAGACTGATGACTCAGAAACTCTTCAGGGTCCCAGAGGATAGTCACCATGACTTCACCGGCTGAGGCCCTGGTTTGACCTTTTCCTACGGAGGAGAGTTGGTGTGGCACGAGTCCATCGTTTTGTTTCCGGTTCAAAGTGATGAACCCATGATTTATCACCTGTGACGATGTTCTACAAAAAATTGTCACGATCAGCCTCTTAGCGCGCAAGCAATTTCGCGCGGACTGTCCTTCGTTGCTCTTTATGGTTCTCTTTACGCGGCGAGGAACCCAGCGGGAACACAGCTTTGAGTACCCAACAGTTGTATGTGTGCGTTAGCACTACTGACACAGATGTTCAGTTCGGCAGCGAGGTATATGATTTGCGATCCGTCGGCCACCTCAAATGAGAGTGTCCGCACGTTCCAACATTGCAGGAGTGACAGCTGTGTGCGGCCGGCCGGCACACGGGAAATCAGACAGTTTGCGCGACAATGACAGACGCCTCGTCCAACGACTCACCGTGCTTTTGTTACCTGCCAGGTCTCCGTAGACATTCTGCAAGCGCCTATGAGTATCTGCGATGCTCTCGTTTTCCGCTAAAGGAAACTAAATGACAACTCTCAGCTTGGAACGCTTCTCCATTACAGATGCCATTTCGAAGGCTACGTAAAGCGCCGTCACCTGTCGGAACTTCATGAAACCTTAGGGGCTGAAGCGGGAATATTCCGAAATGTTTGTAGTATGGTTCCCAGAACCGATCGCGGTCATCTGGTTTGGAGCCGAGTACAAGGCTTAGACCAGAGGCTCAGACGATTCTGCGGAGATCTGGGGTGCAAATTTCTCTACCTCCGCTATCGGGTGGAGAAATGTACAGTCCCCCTGAATAGGTCAGGCCTTCACTACACGCCGGAAGCGGCTACAGGGGTAGCGGAGTACGTGTGGAGTGCACATGTGGGTTTTTTAGGTTAGAGAATTCCCTTCCTAGGCTCGACACGACGCCTCCTGAGACGCGGCAAGGTAGGAGTAGGCAAAATGCAACAGGGAATAACAATATTAATGTGCTAATAGTAAACTGCAGGAGCGTCTATAGAAAGGTCCCAGAACTGCTCTCATTGATAAACGGTCACAACGCCCAGAAAGCCCAGAAAGTTGGCTGAAACCAGACGTAAACAGTAAAGAAATCCTGAACTCAGATTGGAATGTATACCGCAGAGACAGGCTGGACAGTGAAGGGGGAGGCGTGTTTATAGCGATAAGAAGTGCAATAGTATCGAAGGAAATTGACGGAGATCCGAAATGTGAAATAGTTTGGGTGAAGGTCACGGTTAAAGCAGGCTCAGACATGGTAATTGGATGTCTCTATAGGCCCCCTGGCTCAGCAGCTGTTGTAACTAAGCACCTGGAGGATAATTTGGAAAATATTTCGAGTAGATTTCCCCACCATGTTATAGTTCTGGGTGGAGATTTTAATTTGCAAGATATAGACTGGGAGACTCAAACGTTCATAAGTGGCAGGGACAAAGAATCCAGTGAAATTTTTTTAAGTGCTTTATCTGAAAACTATCTTGAGCAGTTAAACAGAGAACCGACTCGTGTCGATAACATATTAGACCTCCTGGTGACAAACAGACCCGAACTATTTGAAACAGTTAACGCAGAACAGGGAATCAGCGATCATAAAGCGGTTACTGCATCGATGATTTCAGCCGTAAATAGAGATATTAAGAAAGGTAGGAAGATTTTTCTGTTTAACAAAAGTGACATAAAGCAGATTACAGAGTACCTGATGGCTCAACACAAAAGTTTTGTTTCAAGTACAGATAGTGTGGAGGATCAGTGGACAAAGTTCAAAACCATCGTACAATATACGTTAGATGAGTATGTGCCAAGCAAGATCGTAAGAGATGGAAAAGAGCCACCGTGGTACAACAACCGAGTTAGAAAACTGCTGCGGAAGCAAAGGGAACTTCACAGCAAACATAAACATAGCCAAAGCTTTGCAGACAAACAAAAATTACGCGAAGCGAAATGTAGTGTGAGGAGGGCTATGCGAGAGGCGTTCAATAAATTCGAAAGGAAAGTTCTATGTACTGACTTGGCAGAAAATCCTAAGAAATTTTGGTCTTATGTCAAAGCGGTAGGTGGATCAAAACAAAATGTCCAGACACTATGTGACCAAAATGGTACTGAAACAGAGGATGACAGACTAAAGGCCGAAATACTAAATGTCTTTTTCCAAAGCTGTTTCACAGAGGAAAACTGCACTGTAGTTCCTTCTCTAGATTGTCGCACAGATGACAAAATGGTAGATATCGAAATAGACGACAGAGGGATAGAGAAACAATTAAAATCGCTCAAAAGAGGAAAGGCCGCTGGACCTGATGGGATACAAGTTCCATTTTACACAGAGTACGCGAAGGAACTTGCCCCCCTTCTTGCAGCGGTGTACCGTAGGTCTTTAGAAGAGCGTAGCGTTCCAAAGGATTGGAAAAGGGCACAGGTCATCCCCGTTTTCAAGAAGGGACATCGAACAGATGTGCAGAACTATAGACCTATATCTCTAACGTCAATGAGTTGTGGAATTTTGGAACACGTATTATGTTCGAGTATAATGACTTTTCTGGAGACTAGAAATCTACTCTGTGGGAATCAGCATGGGTTTCGAAAAAGACGGTCGTATGAAACCCAGCTCGCGCTATTCGTCCACGAGACTCAGAGGGCCATAGACACGGGTTCCCAGGTAGATGCCGTGTTTCTTGACTTCCGCAAGGCGTTCGATACAGTTCCCCACAGTCGTTTAATGAACAAGGTAAGAGCATATGGACTATCAGACCAATCGTGTGATTGGATTGAAGAGTTCCTAGATAACAGAACGCAGCATGTTATTCTCAATGGAGAGAAGTCTTCTGAAGTAAGAGTGATTTCAGGTGTGCCGCAGGGGAGTGTCGTAGGACCGTTGCTATTCACAATATACATAAATGACCTTGGGGATAACATCGGAAGTTCACTGAGGCTTTTTGCGGATGATGCTGTTGTACATCGAGAGGTTGTAACAATAGAAAATTGTACTGAAATGCAGGAGGATCTGCAGCGAATTGACGCATGGTGCAGGGAATGGCAATTGAATCTTAATGTAGACAAGTGTAATGTGCTGCGAATACATAGAAAGATAGATCCCTTATCATTTAGCTACAAAATAGCAGGTCAGCAACTGGAAGCAGTTAATTCCATAAATTATCTCGGAGTACGCATTAGGAGTGATTTAAAATGGAATTATATAAGGTTATTCGTTGGTAAAGCAGATGGCAGACTGAGATTCATTGGAAGAATCCTAAGGAAATGCAATCCGAAAACAAAGGAAGTAGGTTGCAGTACGCTTGTTCGCCCACTGCTTGAATACTGCTCAGCAGTATGGGATCCGTACCAGATAGGGTTGATAGAAGAGATAGAGAAGATCCAAGGGAGAACAGCGCGCTTCGTTAGAGGATCATTTAGTAATCGCGAAAGCATTACGGAGATGATAGATAAACTCCAGTGGAAGACTCTGCAGGAAAGACGCTCAGTAGCTCGGTACGGGCTTTTGTTGAAGTTTCGAGAACATACCTTCACCGAAGAGTCAAGCAGTATATTGCTCCCTCCTACGTATATCTCGCGAAGAGACCATGAGGATAAAATCAGAGATATTAGAGCCCACACAGAAGCATACCGACAATCCTTCTTTCCACGAACAATACGAGACTGGAATAGAAGGGAGAACCGATAGAGGTACTCAAGGTACCCTCCGCCACACGCCGTCAGGTGGCTTGCGGAGTATGGATGTAGATGTAGAAATGTTCCACTACAATTTCCGCATATTTTCAACTGGAACTGGCCGAGATAAAAAGAATGCGTTACATTACTGTTGGAACGGCCCCCGTATAAGCCAGTGTTGTATTAACAACCTACAAAATTGCACGTATTCAGCTGTCATATGACACATCAACCACAATGGATACCGAAAATATCGATGATGTGGAAGGCAGTCCGC
This sequence comes from Schistocerca nitens, assembly GCF_023898315.1. Lineage (NCBI taxonomy): Eukaryota > Metazoa > Arthropoda > Insecta > Orthoptera > Acrididae > Schistocerca > Schistocerca nitens. Next base: position 735,624,509 of record NC_064614.1, on the reverse strand, counting down.
CCCTATAGCTGAATGGTCAGCGTGACGGATTGCCGTCCTACGGGCCCGGGTTCGATTCCCGGCTGGGTCTGAGATTTTCTCCGCTCAGGGACTGGGTGTTGTGCTGTCTTTATCATCATTTCATCCCCATCCGGCGCGCACGATGTGGCGTCGAAAGTAATAAGACCTGCACCAAGGCGGCTGGACCTGCCCCGCAAGGGGCCTCCCGGGCAATGACGCCGAAAGCTCATTTCCGTTTTTTCCATGTGGAACGCAATCTCCAATTTTCCCACATGCCATTCTAAAAACTATGGGTCAAGGCAGTCAACTAGATGCAGTATCTTTTGACTTTCGAAAATCATTTGAGACAATACCACACCTAAGGTTACTATCGAAAGAACAATCGTACGGGATATCAAGTGAAATTTGTGACTGGACTGAAGATATCTTGGTAGGGAGGACGCGGTACAGTATGTTATCTTGATTTAGTGTCATCGACAGATGTGGAAGCAACTACAGCTGTGCCCCAGGGAATTGAGTTGGAACCCTTACTGTTGATTTTTTAGATCAGTACTTTCTGAAATAACTAATATTGATAAGATTTCAAAATGGTGAAAGGATTGACATCTTACTTTAAATATTCAGAAATGTAAAACTGAGCAGTTCACAAAACGAGATTACGTAATACCTGTGACAGCAACATCAGTGATTTGCAACTGGCATCGGTCAACTCATGCATGTTGCTAGATGTAACAATTTGTAAGGATACGAAATGGAACGATTATATAGGCTCAGTCATAGGTAAAGCAGTTTGGATACTTCGGTTCATTGGTAGAATGCAATCAGTCTACAAAGGAGATTGATTGCAAAACAGTGGACAAGATTAGAATAATTATAGCATGCAATGAGGCATTAAAACAGTTGTTCTTCCCCCGCTCCATACGTCAGTGGAACGAGAATAAAGCCTAAAAACTGATAGAGACCGCGCAGAATAAGGTGGCCGGTGCGCACTGACCAATTTTCTTCCAAAGTGCTGGGCGCGTTCATTCGTTTGTTCGGAAGCGGAGCCCGCGAATGTCTGCCAGCTCTCGGCCAGTCGGCGATGACAGAATCGAGGCGTATGCCCTGCAGACTTTCTCAAAGGATGTTACAGAAACTATTAGGTAAAAAGATTTTATTTCAGCCTTACTTATAGCTTTATATGTCAGCTTCATGATGATGTGCCCAGTATTTCGTTAATGGATATAGTTAGTGTGGTATTTACACGAAAGTAACACACTGTGAGAAATTCGAAAAAGTTTGCAATAAAAAAGGGGTGCCGCTATGGTTTTCCGTTCGGTACTTATTACACAATATTTTGCTGATTATGAAATGTAGCTAACATATCGAATTTTCCTTTAGACTTGTGTGGAGATCTCTATATGTGACCAATCTCGACAAAATTGATCTGGTGTAGCACACTCATTTGCTATCGTGCCGCGCCAGCGATAAACCCGGAATGAAATATCTGCAACATTCCTCATATTTCATAAACTGTTTTAGATATCGAAAGAAGATTTTGGCAAATGGTAGCATGCAAAGAGGAGTGCATTTTGTCATGTGTTTATTATGCAAAACTTCATTGCCTACCATATTGTTCCACTAACTGCAGATTTTTTCGATGAAAGAATGTAATTTTTTGTGGCCATTGACAGCTAGTGAAACGAGATATGTTATTGGTTTGGGAACAACATAGGTGAAGACGTTACACGTTTATTTTGTACCGAGGATGTGCTTTTTGATAAGATACATTTCCTAAGTTCCTCATTTAATAAATCACTGTTTCAGAATTCTCTCGCGTTTGCGTCTGTACAAGTTATAGAGGTGGCACTGTGTGAACTCCGCTGTGTTATGGCAGAAGAAGCAAATTTTAATATGGCAACAATAGAAATGTGTAGGCTTTACTCAAGATTCGCCACTCATGACGCTTCTCTGAAAGTTACAAATGGTTAACAAGCGAAGTGAAAATAAATCGCTGCTTTTCCAGAGGCATTCTAATTAGATAATAATCAAAGCAGAAGTGACAGACCTTTTTGTATGGTCACTGTGCAAATGTGGGCGTGGAGGGCCTCCACTCAATATCTTCAAAAAAATGTGAGAGGCTTCATTATAAAACAAAACTTCCCCTCCAGCACTCGGCCTTTCCCCTATAATGTCTGCTCGTAACCCTCACCACTGTTGCCATGCATGCTCTGCCGACTGCGTATCTACCGGTCGCGGTATTCTGCGTGGACTCTACAATGGGACATACCCTCTGCAATACACGTCTGCGAAGGTTCATTTTACATACAACTCGAAACGTCATATCTACATGCTGTAGTCACTCGTGGAAAAATTCCGAAATGCGACATGTGTTTCACTTTCACCATTGCGATCCAGCATCCTCAATGCAGAACTACTGACTTGTTTCAATTTCAAGTTTGACGTTGAATAACAAATGACAAAAGAAATATTTTTTCATCTCATGTAATATGATTACAAACTAACAATTTTCCGGTTTTTGCTTTACTCGTTCTGTGAAACCTTGCTTCTTGCAAAACTGCATGATTATTGGCCAGTGGGTAGTAGTCTGTCGGTTTGCAAGTATGAAAATATGTGACATGAAGGACCGTACCTTTTGGTCACACTGACTTAGAAGCTTTAATTTTGTTCGTTGCCAAGGAAACATAGACCTCAGTACGCAACAAAAATTTCAACTTGATACGTCTTCCTGTTCCTGAGAAAAAAAGCTTTTAACAGTTGGACACAGTCAGACAGACTGACAGACAGAAAAGTGATCCTATAAGATTTCCTTCTTTACCGACTGAGACTGGAACTCTAAAAAGTGGAAATAAATTCGCTGAATGCAAATATGTTGGCACCACCTGTGTTAGATATGAATGTACTATCTATTAGTGACATGAAAATTTGCGCTAGACTTGGACTCGGCGCTGGATTTCGCACTTTTCGCAGGCGGTCGCCTTAACGTTTTCAGCTATCCGTGCACATCCCCCGGACTGGCCCAAACTTCCGTGTGTCACACTACCTACATCGCTTTACCACACTTCTCCACATTCATCAGTGTGCACACAATGTGACAGATGGAAGTCTGGGTCGATCCGGGAGGCGTGCGCGGATAATCGAAGTTGTTAAGGCGACCGTCTGCGATAAGCGGGAAATTGAGGTTCGAGTCCCTGTGAGGCACAAATTTCCATATGTCACTAATAGGTAGTACATATATATCTATCCGTCTGGCAGACATGCAAGTAAATTTTATAAGCAGAAGAGACCACAAGACAACAATATCATGCGTCTCGATTCCCTATCGTCAGCTTCTTACTGGTGCAGAAGTACGTACTGTAAGCGTTAAGTGATGAATGTGGGAACTAAGTATAGGGATATGGATAGAGTGAAATATGGAGGAGAGCGCGGACAGCGGAAGTGGTTAAGACGACCGCTAACAATCAGGAGGAAATCCGGGTTCAAGTCCCGGTGACGCAAAAATTGTCATACGTCACTGATAGGTATACATCTGTACCTAACACAACTGATGCCGAGGTGTTCGTATTCAGCGACTTTACTTTGAATTAATTTCGGGAGGGTGTTACTCTGCATTAATGTTTGTTCATTCAGACATGCAAGCAAATGTTTTAAAAAAGTGAGACTGCGCGTCTAGTGCTTCGACGAAAATGTCGCCTCGCATATTCTTCATTGTTGCGGCAGTCAATATGATAGCATAATATATTTATTTCCAGTCTCGGATATCTTTTAGATTTCTAAGAGAAGTTTTCCGGGGCCATTGTCATATCAGCAAAATTCTTCAGCTTATGTGGCCGCATTATTAATGTTTAAAATTCCTCATCTTTTTGGCCACTGTTGCAAATGGCCTTCTTCAGGATATTGAACTGGTTGCTCATTGAGAAAAACTTGTCATTGGTGGAAATGACAAGAATGAAAATAAATAAAGAAAATTCCAATAAAGGGCGTTGAGCACCCCTCCTTCTCGTTCTAAATACCCTATCAGTTTACGAAAACAGTTTCTTCCACTAGTATATAAGAACTTACGTTTTTCTCAGTCAGCAGTCAGCTCAGCACCTGAAAATGGCTATTTGCAATAGTGGCGGAAACGTTGGCTAATTTTACAAATTGACAACGCGACTACGTACCGGGAAGAATTTTTCTGACACTGCAGATTTCTTTGGCTCCCCTTAACGCGAAAATATGGAGCATATTTTAACAACACAGTGTTATGTTGCCCCTTCACTTAAAAAACTGTAGCTTCAAAAGTGCAGGGCTACAACTCAGAGGACGTTCCAGTGTTCACAAAACTGACAATTGCTCGATCCTAGAATGAAAAACTGTCATTTGTATACGAAATAAGCCGACACATTTTATTACTGATAAATTCCATTGGATACCGGTTATCCTGAAGTACCAAGTGTCTCATCGACTTCTTATTCCAGTTTACTCCAGACATGAAGGACTGTCAATAGGATCAAAAATGGTTCAAATGGCTCTGAGCACTATGGGACTAAACATCTGAGGTCATCAGTCCCCTAGCACTTAGAACTACTTAAACCTAACTAACCTAAGGACGACACACACATCCATGCCCGAGGCAGGATTCGAACCTGTGACCGTAGCGGTCGCGCGGTTCCAGACTGAAGCGCCTATAACCGCTCGGCCACTTCGGCCGGCGTCAATAGGATCACCAGTTAGTCAGCTCTCAGTCCTGCTGGTCGCGCCAACGCAGTCCTGGTGCGCAAGCCTCGCCGGACGGAACACGTGGCGGGGATTTCACAGAGGCAGAGGCAACACCCCGGCGAGGCCTGCTCTGGTGGCGCGACACAGCAGTGGACAGCCAGCGGTACCGAGAGGAAGCGGCGACATCATCTTGAACCAGTGCCGGAGGCCACTGTGGGTAGCGGCCGTCGAGTTGCGGGCAGCGCCAGGTACTTGTATCGCACACTGGCCGTACTTCTTTCGGGTCGGCAAGGCTGACCCAAGGAGTCGTCTCGGGAAGCAGTCGCCAGTAAAGGTAGGGAGGAGCGGGAGCGACCATATCGTCTCGTGCTAACACTGGAGGCCGCTGGAGACAGTGGCGGCCCGAGGCTGCTCCTCATACATCAGTGACGCGACAGTGCTGTTACCGATCCGTGACTGCACTGGCAGTGATGCTACAGTGACGCCTATTCACGGTGGTCAGTGTTTCTCCCGGTTTGTGGCAGAGCATTTCAGACGTCAGGATGGCGAAGTTCTCGGACGACGATCTCATGCCGAGTGGCCTGATTTTGGATAAATAACAGGAAAAACAATTGGCAAAACGGAAGTGGGTTCGTCAGGCGCGGAAAAATAGAGCAACAGAAGGGGAATTTGCCACTCTGTACAGTAAATTGACGGACGAGAAAGACAGAAAATTCATTCATCTTACTATCGAACAAGTTGGAAGTTCATCTGAAGAGGCGAAACACACCCCGGCGAAAAGTCGTCACACCAAGAGAACGGCTCGCCGTTTGCTTGAGGTCAGTTAGTAAATAATATAAGTAACCACACTTTGACAGTGTATTGGTAGAAATTAACATTCATCATTATTAACTACGCCTTTTCAGGCTGTTTTAGTTTTATTTCTAGACCATGCCCTCTTAGACAGATTATTTGTGCTGAAACCTAGGTAAAGATTGGTTTCATTACCGCAATCGAGGCTGATAGTTTATTATATATTCTTATATCTTATTGACTTCTGTTGTGTAGTCTTCACTGTTTTCTTCTGTTTCGCGCGATACTGATTCATTACCGCTAGGATCTCCTGTGAAAATTTCCTGCAACACTCGAGGCCCTTCATACTGCAATTTCCAAAGACATTCGTCCAGCTGAAAATGATGTTCTTCAGAAAGTCATCGTGGAATTCAGTTCACACTCGTTCCTCTAGAAGAAAATCCGTTTGAAAACATGCAGCATTAAATTTCAGGTTGCCTGCTATAGAAGAGCATATCACCCCATTTTACGTCGTAGTAGCCAAAAACTTTCTGACACCTATTTTTCGCCACCCTGTAAGAGCCAGAACAAGCATGAAAACAATGGCACATTTACAGGGAGGGATGTAGCAAACCTCAGGAAGATAAACTTTATGTTTTTTGAAGTCTAACGCCGTAAATTCCGAGTAATGTCCATCAAGGACCTTTTTTCTGCAACAGAAGAGCATGCAGACGATTACAGTATCCAAGAAGGAAACTGTATAATGATAAATCAAAACATTATGACCACTGACCACCATGACGTTGGATGCCACCTGGTGGCATTGCGAGCACGTGACGCAGTAACAAAAGTATGTAAGCGTAACAGACACGAAGGGGGGTCCCCTACCGAGGATATGGGCTGCAAATGGGGGAATCCATTGAGATAAGCGACACACGAAGGGGGGTCCCCTACCGAGGATATGGGCTGCAAATGGGGGAATCCATTGAGATAATCGACTTTAACAAAGGGCAGACTATTGTTATTACGCAGAGCCTGTGAACGTGTATCTCAAAAACATTGTAGCTCGTCAAATGTTCACGTGCTGCTATCGTCAGCATCTACAGAAACAGGTAGGACAGTGAAACAACGTAGCACTAGGCGCGAAACGGTTGGACGTCCTCGACTCTTCACAGAACATAGGGTTTTGAGGCCTGTCTGCTCTGGCAGTAGGACAGATGTTGGTCTGTGGGATTTCTACCGAAAGAGCACAAGAGTTTCGAAGCACACCGTTCGTCGTACATTGTTGAACATGGAGCTCCGCAGCAAACCATCCCTAAGCGTTCACATTGACCCAACGATATCTTCATTTACAACTGCGTAGGGCACGGACTATTTGGATTCGACCGTCGATCAACAGAAACGTGTCCACTCTTTGGGTGAATCACATTGCTGCTACACTAGGTCGCTGACCGTCTCCACGAACGCCGTCATCGAGATGGACCGCTGCTCAAAACGTGCAGTGCGCCACAGACGCAGGTTGGTGGGAGTAGTATTATGCTGTGGGAGGCATCCCTTCGTCCTTGATGTCTTTTCCGACGGCGATGTCATCTCTTAGCAGTATAGTTGTCCGTGTCTTGGAGCCAGAACCGTGCAACAGTTGTTTGAGGAGCATTAGAGTGAACTCACGTTGATGTCTCAACGACCGAATTCTTATGGAACACTTTTGCGTCGCTATCGGGCGCCATCACTGCGTAGGCAAATCAGCAACCCATTATTTACGCGAATTACATGAGTTATGCGTAGACATCTAATACCACAGACCTCCAGGAAGCTGCTAATAAACAGTCGGATACGCAGAATAAGCGACTTATTTGGTTCCAAAGACGGTCAAACAAGCTATTAAGGAGATGGTCATAATGTTTTGGCTCATCAGTGTAAGTAACCACACAATATAGTTGTGAAATATTTTCACGGAACAAAATTACGTCGAAAGGTATAATGACTTGCTAAGTCGCCATCTAACCTCACAAAATATCATTCGTTGCAGATGGCAAGCTATAACACAATGTAAAAAGGATCAATCACTTAACGTTGTGTACAATAAAGTAACTATCAAAATACAAACAAAATACATTTTAGGCCTAATTTTTCTTGCAGTACTTATTACTTAAAACACCTGCTCGTGTAGCGTAGCAATCACGCAATCAGGCAGGAAGGTGAGCAAGACCAGGATCGAATCTGTGCAGTAGATGATGACTGTGGGCTGCTACACCAGCCAGCCTGAGTGCGGCTTTAAGGCAGTTTCCCACGCTCGTTTAGGCAAATGCTGGGCTGTTCCGCACTTTCCGCCTCACAAACAGTTAAAATACAATCACACACAGAACAAAGGTTACACAAATTACAGGCAGGTGGCATACACGACTTACCTGCCGTTGGTAATTGACAACTGCGGCGACAGGAAAGGCATCTGGTCACGAAGATAAATTCAATAAATTTCGCCAAAACTTCAGTACAGCACGTGCCATACTAAAAGGTAACAAAGAAAAGAATAATTATTGCGTGAAATTGAATGGGTTAACAGTGTGGGAATCCGGGAGTGGTAGGCGAGTGAGCCCACTGTTAACAGCTTTATGCTGTGTACAACTTTGCACACAACGATAAGGAGAGATGGCCTACAGAGTGGTGCAGCAAGTGTCATCATAGGAAAGCTGGAAAGGACCACAAATGATTAGTGAACAAGTTAACAAACAGTAAATCTACTTAACTTGTATTTCTCCAAGCCTCATTGCAAATAATGCAGCAAGAAGCAGAGCCCAGGTATCACCATGTCAACTAGGAAGAAAATGGCTCTGAGCACTATGGGACTTAACATCTATGGTCATCAGTCCCCTAGAACTTAGAACTACTTAAACCTAACTAACCTAAGGACATCACACAACACCCAGCCATCACGAGGCAGAGAAAATCCCTGACCCCGCCGGGAATCGAACCCGGGAACCCGGGCGTGGGAAGCGAGAACGCTACCGCACGACCACGAGATGCGGGCAACTAGGAAGAGGCTTGCCGAACTGAAACACGAACAATGGCGCCATTGCGAAGATGCTTCAAGTGCAAGTGGGCTGCGTCGTTGCCTCTGGCTGTTCTATAATACGATGGAGGGCAACTGGAGTAGTGGCCTAGCGGGCGCCCATCATTGGGTCCACCAGATACTGCGCGACCGCTGTCGGCGTCACAAGGAATCTTGAAATTCTCTTACCGAGTCTGCGACGCCCATGGGGTGGTATCGATACGTGATACCACACTTTATTTAACAGAAATACTTTATATAGGTCACACATTCGAAAACTGAGCACATTTAATTATTCGATGAAGCAAATGTGAATGATTATGTAACTATCTACAATACATAAAATACAGGGTGATTCAAAAAGAATACCACAACTTTAGGAATTTAAAACTCTGCAACGACAAAAGGCAGAGCTAAGCACTATCTGTCGGCGAATTAAGGGAGCTATAAAGTTTCATTTAGTTGTACATTTGTTCGCTTGAGGCGCTGTCGACTAGGCGTCAGCGTCAGTTGATGCTAAGATGGCGACCGCTCAACAGAAAGCTTTTTGTGTTATTGAGTACAGCAGAAGAGAATCGACGACAGTTGTTCAGCGTGCATTTCGAACGAAGTATGGTGTTAAACCTCCTGATAGGTGGTGTATTAAACGTTGGTATAAACAGTTTACAGAGAATGGGTGTTTGTGCAAAGGGAAAAGTTCTGGACGGCCGAGAACGAGTGATGAAAATGTAGCACGCATCCAGCAAGCATTTGTTCGCAGCCCAGGAAAATCGACTCGCAGAGCTAGCAGAGAGCTGCAAATTCCACAATCAACTGTATGGAGAGTCCTACGAAAAAGGTTAGTTATGAAACCTTATCGTCTGAAATTGGTTCAAGCACTGTCTGCAGCTGATAAGATTAAAAGAATCGATTTCTGTGATTTTATCCTTGCTCAAATGGAAACAGATGAATCTTTCGTTTCAAAGATTGTGTTTAGTGATGAAGCAACTTTCCACACTAACGGGAAAGTCAACCGTCACAATGTCTGTATATGGGGCACTGAGAATCCGCGGGAAACAACTCAGTATGAACATGACTCGCCTAAGGTGAACGTTTTCTGTGCCATTTCAGCCAATAAAGTTTTTGGTCCCTTTTTCTTCGAAGGTGCTACTGTAACTGGACTACAGTATCTGGAGATGTTAGAGAATTGTCTGTTCCCTCAGCTCGAATAAGAAGCACAACAATTCATATTTCAGCAGGATGGAGCGCCACCACATTGGCACTTATCTGTCCGTAACTACCTGAACGTCAACTACCCGAGGCGATGGGTCGGTCGCCAGGCAGCCCGTGACAGAGCACTTCATCACTGGCCTCCAAGAAGCCCTGATCTTACCCCCTGCGATTTTTTCTTATGGGGGTATGTTAAGGATATGGTGTTTCGGCCATCTCTCCCAGCCACCATTGATGATTTGAAACGAGAAATAACAGCAGCTATCCAAACTGTTACGCCTGATATGCTACAGAGAGTGTGGAACGAGTTGGAGTATCGGGTTGATATTGCTCGTGTGTCTGGAGGGGGCCATATTGAACATCTCTGAACTTGTTTTTGAGTGAAAAAAAACCTTTTTAAATACTCTTTGTAATGATGTATAACAGAAGGTTATATTATGTTTCTTTCATTAAATACACATTTTTAAAGTTGTGGTATTCTTTTTGAATCACCCTGTACTTTTGATATAAAAAAGGCGCCAATAAAAAGTTCTGATACTGTAACATCCAACAAATTATTTAAAAGGGCACGAATAATTGGATCATCAATCACTATTAACAAAATACTTTACAGGCGACAGTAATAAGATAGTTTAGCACAAAAATCTTTAAAGCAGCAAAGACCACGTTAAATAATGTAATACCAAAATTTATTTTACAGGCACCAATAATTAGAACAAACGCAGTACCGTTCCATGGATTTACACTTAATACATACAAATTGCAACCAAGATTCTGTGCCCATGAAGAACGCTAAAACGTCGCTTTAAAACGTTGCCCAGACGGTGGCATTTACGCTCGACATCGGTCGCAACAGGTCATCCCACTAATTTTACACAAATAGAATAAAACAATTAAGTTTTAGAGCTCTAAAAAAGAAAAAAAATGTTACCACACATACAATAGCATCCTAAATGAATTACACATTTATTATCTTTCCTTTAACTTACAAAATGAATGAATTTAGCAAATGAATAATTAGTTACTAGACGGTTCCTTTGCCGAACAGCATCAGCTCAGGCGGTTAAAGATCAAGCAGTTTATGACAGAATGCCGTCCAGTTGCCATAACAGTTAAAAACGAAATCAAATCACCAAAAACACAGTCAAGTTACCGCTGACACTCCCACTGGAATTTTCAGTAAAAGGAACACGTAAATGAATAGGCAGTTGCACTCCCACAATGACTACTATGTTTACTCAGTTATTTCACAGTACAGCGTACAGAAGCTTCCGTTACGTGATGGTAATAACAGCCACACTGCGTCGCAATAGGTACACCTCGACGAAGTACTTTCGTGGGGGAACTGAAGCTTGGCTTCACCACACTGACTGTTGCACAACAGCAATGAAGATGTCACGATAGAAGACTTTACAGGCCGCCACCGACAACATAGCCACCTCCAACAGGAAAACCTGCCACCTTTCAGAATGAACTTACCCACTGTTCTGGACAACCATCACGTCTCTTGCTGCTAACAGTCGCCGTCCGTATTTTCCTTACGCGCGTCGTTTCTCGTACCGCGCTTGCGCATCGTCTTTACAAGTGGCACATGCGGAAGTGGCGTGTCTCGCGGCGTGGCAAGGAAACAGTCAAAGCACCACTGCTGCCTTATCCAATGTCCACCCCCCCCCCCCCCTTCCACTCGGTTTTTATTACAGAGGCCAACCGGCACTCTGGCCGAACACGCTGAGCTACCGTGCCTGCAATCCCTAGTAGCTGAGTGGTCAGTGTAACGTTATATCATACCTAACGGCCCGGGTTCGATTCCCGGCTGGGTCGGAGATTTTCTCCGCTCAGGGACTGGGTCCTAACCTAACCTAACCTAACCTAACCTAACCTAACGTTGTGTTGTCCTTATCATCACCATTTCATCCCCATCGATACACAAGTCGCCGAAGAGTGGCGTCAACTCGAAAGACTTGCAGCAGGCGAGCGGTCTACCCGACGGGAGGCCCTAGCCATACGGCGGCTTATCCAAAACTATCGATACGAACGTATCAGAAACATACGTTATTCTACAGACCTGAATGAAAGTACCACGGAGGCACAAACGTGCCGAAGCATGTTTGGGCTGTAAAAAGATGGCCGGCCGCGGTGGAAAGCTGTTCTAGGCGCTTCAGTCCGGAACCGCGCGACTGCTACGGTCGCAGGTTCGAATCCTGCCTCGGGCATGGATGTTCGTGATGTCCTTAGGTTAGTTAGGTTTAAGTAGTTCTAAGTTCTAGGGGACCGATGACCTCAGATGTTAAGTCCATAGTGCTCAGAGCCATTTGAACCATTTGCAAAAAAAAAAAAAAAAAAGAGTTGTTTTTATAATAGACGGACTTGAATTCGCACAACTATTCCTTTGTTTAAAGAAACTGGAAAAAATCGATTTTTTATTCGTTTAAAAGTTAACGAAATACTGTTTAACTTTCGTCGTTTTAAAAGAAAAAGTATTAAAGCGGTTTTTAATCCGAAACATAATCAGGTGCTATATTTTGATGATGGTATTGGGTGACATCCAATTTTGTTCAGAGGTAATGGGCTCACAAACTGGCAGTCGCACAGCTAGGATCAAGCGTCCTCCACGTACACACACACACACAGACACACACACACACACACACACACACACACACACTCAAGGCCAGCTGGATTCTCAGAAGGATGGGAAGTGCGGGGTCCCATTCGCGCGAGCACTGAGGTCGATAATTCATTACTCAGCCAGCCGCCCTGGCCGCGTCCACACCGCTTCTTAGAAAACGGGCCCTCCTCTGGCCGCGCTGTTTGCGCGGGGTCGCTGAATGAAGAATTGTGCGGCCGCAATTCTTCACTCACAGTAATCGGGCCACCACGTCGTATCTGGGTCACGCAGTCTTAAGCGCAATCTACCATTTCCCACAACACAGGAAACGCCCGACTTCCTCAAAGCCGTCATCAGTGTATTAAAATGGGGAGGTTTTTTCCTGTCTGAATATCATGCTCAATGCAAGGTGGAACATATTTACCTAAACAGCAAAAACATTAACATTGGCCGTCGCAGGCATCTCAATAAAATATTTAACGTGAAATGAAGTATCATGGTATGGTAATAAAATTAATCATACATTTTTGTCATTGGTGAACTTTATTTCCTGTTCTGTTAGAAAAACTTAACCTATAGTTTCTTTTATTCACAAACTTCTTAATTTATAGCTCTTTTTCTCTTTATATGAATGGCACTTTTTATTGCTCATTTCTACGTTCGCAACATACTTTTTTCTTCACTTCAGTAGTATTACATTTCCTTCTTGGGCTCAGTTTCTGTATGAGTTTTTCAGTTGTCCAGTTTCTCTACAGTTTTTAATATACTCCCTTTGACCACTGATGGTGTGCAGCAATGTAGCAGGAGGCGGCAGGTTACTTTATATTATTTTTGACAGATCTAATGATCAGATTATCCGGAAACGCGTAATTATAAGATGATAAGTAAAGTTATATTTGCGATCAAAATTGGTCTATTTCCATTCAGTGATAAAATTGGCTGCAGGTCTCCTAAGAGGCTTAGAATGTTCTATCCAAGATAAACTCCAAGTTCATTGATCTTCACTAAAGTGAAGAAGGGTGTTTTCAAATTCTACGTAAATTCGTCTCCTGACGAGATTGTTACTTTGCTGGAAACTGGAAATCACAGTGTTTGCTAACATTATGTTGAGGTCTACATTATAGAGGTACAGAGATTGAACGACAATATGAAAACTCGTAGAAGCCGACCTTGGGGAAAATCAGTTTGGATTCCGTAGAAATGTTGGAACACCTGAGGCAATACTGATCCTACGAATTATCTTAGAAAATAGATTAAGGAAAGGCAAACCTACGTTTCTAGCATTTGTAGACTTAGAGAAAGCATTTGACAATGTTGACTGGAACACTCTCTTTCAAATTCTGAAGGTGGCAGGGGTAAAATAAAGGGAGCGAAAGGCTATTTACAATTTGTACAGGGAACAGATGGCAATTATAAGAGTACAGGGGTATGAAAGGGAAGCAGTGGTTGGGAAGGGAGTGAGACAGGGTTGTAGCCTATCCCTGATGTTATTCAATCTGTATATTGAGCAAGCAGCAAAGGAAAGAAAAGAAAAATTCGGAGTAGGAATTAAAATCCATGGAGAAGAAATAAAAACTCTGAGGTTTGCCGATGACATTGTAATTCCGTCAGAGATAGCACAGAACATGGAAGCGCAGCTGAACGGAATGGACAGTGTCTTGAAAGGAGGATATAAGATGAATATCGTCAAAAGCAAAACGAAGATAATGGAATGTAGTAGAATTAAATCGGGTGATGTTTAGGGAATTAAATTAGGAAATGAGAGGCTTAAAGTAGTAAAAGAATTTTGCTATTTTGGGAGCAAAATACCTGATGATGGTCGAAGTAGAGAGGATATAAAATGTAGACTGACAATGCCAAGGAAAGCGTTTCTGAAGATGAGAAATCAGTTAACATCGAATATAGATTTAAGTGTGAAGAGGTCGGTCTGAAAGTATTTGTATGGAGTGTAGCCATGTATGAAAGTGAAACGTGGACGATTAATAGTTTAGACAAGAAGAGAATAGAAGCTTTCGAAATGTGGTGAATGAATGAATGAATCGTATGGCATCGGTGGCCCGGAGACCCCTCGCGGGGCGGTTCGGCCGCCGCTCCACAAGTTCTTTAACGCCACTACGGCGAATTGCGAGTGAATGAGGATGAAATGATGATGAAAGACACACAACACACAGTCATCTCGAGGCAGAGAAAATCCCTGACCCCGCCGGAAATCGAACCCGGGACCCCGTGCGCGGGAAGCGAGAAAGCTACCGCAAGACGACGAGCCGCGGACTCGAAATGTGGTGCTACAGAAGAATGCTGAAGATTAGAAGGGTTGATCACATAACTAATGAGGAGCTATTGAATAGAATTGGGGAGAAGAGAAATCTGTGGCATAACTTGACTAGAAGAAGGGATCGGTTGGTAGGACATATTCTGAGGCATTAAGGGATCACCAGTTTAGTGTTGGAGGGTAGCGTGGAGGGTAGAAATCGTAGAGGGAGACCAATAGATGAATACACTAAGCAGATTCAGAAGGATGTAGGTTGCAGTAGGTACTGGTAGATGAAGAAGCTTGCACAGGATAGAGTACCATGGAGAGCTGCATCAAACCAATCTCTGGACTGAAGACCACAACAACACAACAACCAAGGCTAATACGGTGTAGGAAATCCTCTGACGACCAAAACAGCTTCCAGTGGTCTCGGCATGGACAAAAACAGTTCCTGTAGAGTTTTCAAGGCAATCTTATATCAGTCTTCCTGCAAAATAGTTGCAAATTCAAGTAATGATGATACAGGTGGATAGCGATCACTCCACACTTCTCCTCAAAGGAGACCACAGAGGCTCAATAATATTCAGATCTGGTGATTGTGAAGGCCAGTAGAGTTGCGACAATTTACCCTCGCACTCACAACACCAGTGTTGGATGATACGAGATGTGCGAACAGGGATGCAGTCGTCTTGGAACACAAGAGTCGGGATTGGCGAACAAATGCCTTGTCATGGGATGGACGTGATCAGCCATTAGGATCACATAGTCCTTGGCAATAATGCGACGTTCCAGGATAGCCTTTGGGCCCATGGAATGCCACGTTATGGCTGCCCATATCATCAACGAACCCCCGCAATGTTTCACATTTGGAACATAAACTCGGCAAGGAGTTGGAAACAGTGTGGAACAAGACTCATCCGACCAAATGACCTTCTTCCATTGCTCCGGAGCACGTTTTCATGTTACATGCATTTGTATCACTGGTGAGTGGTTTTGGAATTCCAGCCCACCCTGCAAACCCTGCTTATGGTGGTCGCTCCGTGTTGTTTTGGTACTAAAAGCGTTCGCGAGTGCGACATTCAGTTCTGAACTGATTTTTGCAGCTGTCTTCCTCTTATTTTTCTTCACAGTCCCCTTCAATTACCATCCTTCACAGTTCCTCATCACGCACTTTCGTCCGCGTTGTGACTTAGCGGTCGATATTTTTTCGCTTTCTCTGTATGCAGTATAAATCTTCGATACCGTGCCTCCTAAGATACCAAACTCTTTGACAACCTTGGTTATGGAAGCACCAAGCACACGTTCACCAACAATTTGCCCACGTTCTAATCCTCTTAGCTCCGACATAATGCACTCACAACTACACAGAAAACTGTTTGACTACCACTGACACTTGCAACATATTGACTTCATTCCACAGGTGTCGTTCATGGTCAAATAAAACAGCGCAAACTTTAGGCTTGGCATTTATGTTCAAGCATGCAATTCTCGCATTTGCCCAACCCCAGTATGTACGCAGATTCTCTATATCAGTAATTGAAGAAAGTGACTTAAAGGAATAAAATTATCGAAAAACTATGTATTCTTGATTACGTGCTTTCACAAATGATGATATGAACGGGATTTTATGTACATTTTTAAGACATCGCTAAATGGTCAGCCGAGTTGACGAAACGATAGAAACGTTCCAGAACACTTAAATGATGACACGGTATGACCCACTGGTTACGAACATATGCAGAGTACAATATATGAATGAAATTGTCTAGGTGAGGCCCCATAGATTCAAGACGTCCATTGTCCATTTCTCATTGGTGTATATGCGAGCCACGCTCATAACGTTGTCTCGTGCGTCACTTAGAGGTGGATTGTATTATTAAGTTTTTAGTTAATTCGGTAATTTTATTTCAACTCTTTTACATAAACGTGAAGTGAAAATAGAAACAGTTACTGGGGGGTTTCCCAGGCATGACAGACACGTCACGTCTTCAACAGAATTTGTACCGAAGAGCAACAGATGCAAAGCGATCACGTACATCTGCAGATCCGTGGCTGTACAGTCTTGCTGACATCTCCGCAACTTCGCTTTCCTTCAAGTCAAGTTCACTCCTTGCGTAGCTGCTGTGTACAAAGCAGTGACCCACTTCTAGTTGTTTCCTCGTCGGACGTTAGCACCTCCTCACCGTGTTAGCGCGCGGGCCAGAACACATACTTTTCGCTCCCACGTCCGTCGTCTTAGCTGGACATCTCGTATGTCCGACATAGAAGCCGCTGGAACGTTACCCAGCGTTAGCTGCTTCCCCCAGACGATAAATCACATTAAACGTAAGTAAATATTGTACCACTGATATTGTTACGAAACAGAATTGGCTTCGAACGCAAATATAATCATACGATGTACCTTGTTTCAGAAGCATTTCATGTGTTAGGTTTGTAAAGTTTCCCTACATCGACCTGTTGGATCGAAGACTAAACAATGGTGACATACTATCAGCTCACTGTCTCCTTTCATCAATTGAATATTGGTAAGTGAAACGAAGATTTTCATTTGTTATACGAAGTCTGTTCAAAAATTTCCGGTACGTTTGTAATTTCGCGCCAATGGTGTGTTAGAGCGAAATGCGGCTGGCATCCACATGCACGCCTGTCTTTAATGTGTATTTGCCGGAAGTTTCATTGTTGTATGTGTGTTAGTTATTGTTCAGTGCTGGAACGTTACCCAGCGTTAACTGCTTCCCCCAGACGATAAATCACATTAAACGTAAGTAAATATTGTACCACTGATATTGTTACGAAACAGAATTGGCTTCGAACGCAAACATAATCATACGATGTACCTTATATATATATATATATATATATATATATATATATATATATATATATATAATCTGTTTATCAGGCGACAGTGCGGAACTGTATCGAACGCCTTCCGGAAGTCAAGAAAAATAGCATCTACCTGGGAGCCTGTATCTAATAATAAAGGATCCTTCTTTCTATGTATTCGCAATACATTACATTTGTCTATGTTAAGGGACAGTTGCCACTCCCTGCACCAAGTGCCTATCCGCTGCAGATCTTCCTGCATTTCGCTACAATTTTCTAATGCTGCAACTTCTCTGTATACTACAGCATCATCCGCGAAAAGCCGCATGCAACTTCCGACACTATCTACTAGGTCATTTATATATATTGTGAAAAGCAATGGTCCCATAACACTCCCCTGTGGCACGCCAGTGGTTACCTTAACGTCTGTAGACGTCTCTCCATTGATAACAACATGCTGTGTTCTGTTTGCTAAAAACTCTTCAATCCAGCCACACAGCTGGTCTGATATTCCGTAGGCTCTTACTCTGTTTATCAGGCGACAGTGCGGAACTGTATCGAACGCCTTCCGGAAGTCAAGAAAAATAGCATCTACCTGGGAGCCTGTATCTAATATTTTCTTGGTCTCATGAACAAATAACGCGAGTGGGTCTCACACGATCGCTGTTTCCAGAATCCATGTTGATTCCTACATAGTAGATTCTGGGTTTCCAAAAACGACATGATACTCGAGCAAAAAACATGTTCTAAAATTCTACAACAGATCGACGTCATAGATATAGGTCTATAGTTTTGCGCATCTGCTCAACGACTCTTCTTGAAGACTGGGACTACCTGTGCTCTTTTCCAATCATTTGGAACCCTCCGTTCCTCTAGAGACTTGCGGTACACGGCTGTTAGAAGGGGGGCAAGTTCTTTCGCGTACTCTGTGTAGAATCGAATTGGTATCCCGTCAGGTCCAGTGGACTTTCCTCTGTTCAGTGATTCCAGTTGGCGGGTACCAGGTTGAGATTCATTGGGAGAGTGCTTAGAAAATGTAGTCCATCAACAAAGGAGGTGGCTTACAAAACACTCGTTCGACCTATACTTGAGTATTGCTCATCAGTGTGGGATCCGTACCGGATCGGGTTGACGGAGGAGATGGAGAAGATCCAAAGAAGAGCGGCGCGTTTCGTCACAGGGTTATTTGGTAACCGTGATAGCGTTACGGAGATGTTTAATAAACTCAAGTGGCAGACTCTGCAAGAGAGGCGCTCTGCATCGCGGTGTAGCTTGCTCGCCAGGTTTCGAGAGGGTGCGTTTCTGGATGAGGTATCGAATATATTGCTTCCCCCTACTTATACCTCCCGAGGAGATCACGAATGTAAAATTAGAGAGATTAGAGCGCGCACGGAGGCTTTCAGACAGTCGTTCTTCCCGCGAACCATACGCGACTGGAACAGGAAAGGGAGGTAATGACAGCGGCACGTAAAGTGCCCTCCGCCAAACACCGTTGGGTGGCTTGCGGAGTATAAATGTAGATGTAGATGTAGACAGTGCTGTGTCGCTCAGTTTGCGAATTTCGAGATGGCACAAGTAGAGGAGGAATGCGTTTGCATCAAATTTTGCGTGAAACTTAAGAAAATATTTACATAGGCACACCAAATGATGGAGGAAGCCTACGGTGGTAAGTACCGAAACCGTACTCGTCGTTACGAATGGTTCACGCGGTTTAAAAATGGACGGTCGGAAGTTAAAGATGACCCTCATTCAGGACGCCCTCCGACGTCTACCGACGACGCTCATGTCAGGGACGTCAACGAAATTGTGCGTGCCAATCGAAGACTGACTGCCCGAGAGATTGCAGAAGAACGTAACATTTCAGACTGAACATGTCATGAAACCCTGACACAGCATCTTGGAATGCATCGTGTTACCGACAAGTTCGTCGCACGGCTCACGAGTCAATGCCAGAAAGACCTTCGCCTCGTAATCTGGAAGAGCCTTTGGGTCGCGCAAATGAGAACGAGACGTTCCTTAACTGATGGTGATACGTGGGTCTACGTTCAAGACTAAGGTTCGATGTTCCCAGTGGATCTTGGGAAAGGTTCTCCAAGACCAAAAAAGGCTCGTCTGGTGAGGTCAGTTCAAATGTCAAAGCCATGCTAATAGTTTTTTTTCTTACTCTGAAGGTTTAGTTCATCATGAATTCGTGCCACAGGGACAGATGGTACTATCGGGACGTGTTGCGACGCCTGCGAGAAAAAATATGAGAAGGAAACGGCCTGAAATGTGGCGAGACAATTCATGGCTCTTACATCACGACAACGCACCCGCACATTCATCCCTGTTGGTGCGTGACTGTTGCACAAAAAACGAAATAACTGTGCTGTCTCATTCTCCGTACTCTCTAGATCTGGCCGCTGCGGACTGTTTTTGTTTCCCAAGTTAAAACCCTCGTTGAAAGGGCGAAGATTTGCAACGATAGGTGAGATTAAAGAAAATTCGCAGAAGGCGCTTCGAGCGATCCAAGAAGCGTACCAAGACTGCTTCCGGAAATGGGAACGGCGTTGGGAGCGGTGTATCAATTGCGGAGGAGAGTGTTGTAGGAGACCACTCACGATGATTAAAAGGTAAAGGCGGAAAAAAATTATGGACAAAGTTCCGAATTTTTTTGAACAGACCTCATATATGGATATAGTGTCTCTTCTTTCGGACATGAATGTCCGTAAGAACGGACATCATTCATATGTAATATATATGTACGCCAGACGGTGACATTTAATGTAGATGCAAAATAGTATCCGAACCGTGCGGGAATACAGTTAGGCTGAAAGCAAGTGGATTAGTGGATAGGAGGCGCTGTTCTGTAGCGTGTGGCATTTGGAGACTTCCGTCGCTCGGATAGCCGAGGCGATTAAGGCGGCAGCTCGTATAAAGTGGGAAATTCGGGTTCGACTCCCGGTCCGGAAAAAAGTCTGCATCTGCTGCTGAGTTCACTCAATCCCACACTTCAGCTAGATGTAGGATATTTCTCCCGGCACACGATTATCATTAGATTTCATGAAGCAGAGTACATCTCATCCGGGATGGGACTTGGCCTCCTCAATAATTTTCTGACATTCCTCTCTGGACTTCGTAGTGGACCTCCAGTTACGGTAACCGACTCTGGCAGCGTCCTCTCCAACCTCACCGCTCCATCTCAACCTCGGTCGTCCTCTTGCTCTTCTTCCTCCAGGTTCACTGCAGCAGGCTTTCCTTGCGGGATCTGTCTCAACGAGTCGCATTACATGTCCAGGCCATCTCAGTCTACACAGCTTTATGAACTTTACCACATCATGCTCCTTATAGCAGTCACAATGTTCGTCATTTCGTCGCCTTCTCCAGATCTCATTTTCATATACAGGCCCAAAAATCCTCCTCAATATACTTCTTTCATGTGATCTCAGTTTGTTTTCACCCTGCTTCGTAATTGTCCATGTTTCTGAGCCTTAAGTACGTTTTGTAAAGTCGGCATTTAGTCCCTCGTGATATAAGCTTGGATTTAAAATGTTGCAACATTCAAAAGTAGCATCGGTTAGAAGCACTTATGTGAGCCATAATTTCAGTGAAGATGGTGCCATTTGCTTCTATCTTTGAGCCCAGATAGGTGAAACATTCCACTGGCTCAAATGTCATTCCATCAAGGGTTATTGTGGGTTGTAGCGGTTGGTAGTGCCATTATACTTGTACTTCGACTTTCCTTCATTCTCAGGCCCATCTTCTCTTCGCTCAGTCTTAGAGATGAAAAAGCACTTTGAAGATCTCTAAGTGTTCTGCTCATCAAATCCAAGTCATCTGCATATCCCAGCAATTGTACACACTTATAGTCTATAGTTCCTCTTGTCTGGATACCCTATTCACTACCACTTTTTCAAGCGCTACGTTGAAAAGTAGGCAGGAAAGCCCATCTCCTTGCCTTAGGCCAGTTCGAGTGGGATACTGAGGTGGCAGCCTTGACTGCACTCGCGCGTTACACCGGGGGTACTTTTGGGTGACCCCTATTAAAAGCACCAATTTTCCAAGCACTCTAAATTCCCGCATTGGCTCATAAAGTCTGGCCCGGTTTTTTTTATGATATGCAGATGTAAAGTCAATGAAAAGATGGTGCATACCAACATTGAATTCATTGGTCTTTTCTACTATTTGTCGGAGAGCAAATACCTGGTCCTAGTCTTATTATGTTTTATTTTATCGGACAACAACTAGAGATTTTAGTCTTAGGAGTGATAGTGGTGAATATTTAATGATAATCTATAAAAAAAATCGAGTTGCGACCACAAATCTTGGTGACGGTGTTGGTGTTTCTCTACATATTCGGCCTTCGGTGTAAAACATTATTCCCAGCAATGGATGACATGGTGAAGACCTTGTTCGTAGAACTCTGCAGTTTGGCTGTTCGTGGAACGTTTCGCCTCGGAAGCAACCTAGTCGCCATTCTGGAAATACCCACAACGCAGTGGTTTCTTCATATGAGCAAAAAATGGTTCAAATGGCTCTGAGCACTATGGGACTCAACATCTTAGGTCATAAGTCCCCTAGAACTTAGAACTACTTAAACCTAACTAACCTAAGGACATCACACACACCCATGCCCGAGGCAGGATTCGAACCTGCGACCGTAGCAGTCCCGCGGTTCCGGACTGCAGCGCCAGAACCACTAGACCACCGCGGCCGGCATATGAGCAAAGAATACAAAGTCACTCGTCTGAATATGAGGGATGAGGCAAATATTGATAGGCCAAGGAAGAGTGCTGCGTCACTGTGTCCTGTACAGAGAGAGAGCTGGGACGCTGCCGTGGACGATAACGCCCCGTTGGTCTGCGTACAGCAAAATGGCTCTGAGCACTATGGGACTTAACATCTAAGGTCATCAGTCCCCTAGACTTAGAACTACTTAAACCTAAGTAACCTAAGGACATCACATACATCCATGCCCGAGGCACGATTCGAACCTGCGACCGTAGCAGCAGCGCGGTTCCGGATTGAAGCGCCTAGAACCGCTCGGCCACCGTGGCCGGCAGCTTACAGCAATATTCCCTTTCGACACCTTCAGGTAACCGTGTAAGGAGATTACAGTAGCGTGCTTATGTGACGGTTTGCCTCATATGAGCATATTAGCCCCACCCATGGCAAGCCCGAAAAGCAGCATCACCTAGCCGACAATGGTTGGATCTTCGCCTTTGCCGGCGGCGGTGAATCCACACGTTTCCACAACTTGCTCTGCTGCTTCGTCTCGTGATCATACCCAGAACTCGCCCACACTGATGGTTAACGAACCCGTATGGATTGGCTCGACGACTGCAACATTTCCACTGCTGCCTCTGTTCGGCGGGCATTATCATCTCCATTGTGACATGTCAGTGTTCGAATACTAGGTCCTCCAGTTCTCTAGCGACCTGCTTCTTCACAGAGAGATGGTTTGCCACTTCGTTCTTCGTCAATCGATCTTGGCTTACCGGACTGGAAGCGACAGTGCCACCTGATAACTGTGTCATGTAATGGGTGGGGTATTGTTCCCGTAGACTCCCACCAATTGAGCATGGATTTTTGCAGCGTTGCTGCCTACGTAGTACCGTCTTAATTGTGCGATTCGATTCGTTACTTCCTGTCAGAAAAGTCATAGTTCGTAGTAATAGACGAAAAATCATCGAGTAAAACGGAAGTGATATCCGGCGTTCCGTAAGAAAGTGTTACAGGCCCTCTGCTGTTCCTGATATACATAAAAGGTTTTGGAGACAATCTGAGCAGCCCTCTTAGATTGTTTACGGATAATGCTGTCATTTGCCGTCTTCTAAAGTCATCAGATGATCAAAACCAATTGCAAAATTATTTAGAGAAGATATCTATATGGTGCGAAAAGTGGTAATAGACTCTAAATCATGAAAAGGAATCTGCTACATTTCGGTTACACGGTAAATCAGACAAATTTAATGGTTGTGAATTCAACTAAACACTCAGGGAGCCGGCCGCGGTGGTCTAGCGGTTCTGGCGCTGCAGTCCGGAACCGCGGGACTGCTACGGTCGCAGGTTCGAATCCTGCCTCGGGCATGGGTGTGTTTGATGTCCTTAGGTTAGTTAGGTTTAAGTAGTTCTAAGTTCTAGGGGACTTATGACCTAAGATGTTGAGTCCCATAGTGCTCAGAGCCATTTGAACCATTTGAACCACTCAGGGATTACAGTTACGAATAACTTAAAATTGAACGATCTCATAGATAATGTTGTGAGGGAAAACCAAAGATTGCCATTTGTTGGCAGAACATTAAGAAGATACATCAGGTCTGCTAAACAGACTGCTTACACTACCCTTGTCCATCCTCTTCTGGAGTATTACGCGTGGTGTGTCCGCTCCCGTTAGCTGAATAGTCAGCGCGACAGAATGCAACGCCAAGGGGCCCGGGTTCGATTCCCGGCTGGGGCAGGAGATTTGCTCCGCTCAGGGACTGGGTGTTGTGTTGTCCTCATCATCATTTCATCCTTGTCTCCGACGCGCAAGTCGCCCAATGTGGCATCGGCAGTAAGTACTTGCTCTCGGCGGCCGAACTTCCCGAATGAGGTACTCGCGGCCCACAATTTCGTACGCTCATTTCCATTTTTCCACGCGTGGTGTGGGATCAGCATCAGATAGGATTGACGAAGAACACGAAAAAGTTCAAAGAAGAGCGCCTAGTTTTTTCTTATCGTGAAAAAGAACAGAAAGTGCCCCACATATGATACGTGAATTGGGGTGGCAGTCATTAAAACAAAGGCGTTTTCCGTTGCGGCGGGATCTGTTCACGAAATTTCAATCACCAACTTCGTCCTCCGAATGCGAAAATATTTTTTTGGTGACCACCTACATAGGAAAGAATGATTGTTAGGTAAAGTTTAAGAAAATCAGATATCGCACGGGAAGATTCAAGTGCTCGTTTTTCCCGCGCCCTTTTCGAGAGTTGAACGGCAGGGAAATGAGTTAAGGTGGTTTGATGAACGCTATGCCCTAATTGTGAATAATTACAGAGTAGTCACTTAGATGTAGATGTGGAAGTATCCCTTCAAGTGCACAAAACGGATCACCTTGTCAGTGGGTTGCGCCATTTAGTTTTGGCATCTCTAGTTGTTTGCCAGGATTTCAGTGTATGCCACAACTGCAGACAACTACCAAACAAAAAATTAATTACCTAGTTTATTTTTTTCGAGGTGATGATTAAAGCTTTATTACTGCCCCTTGTACAATAACCGGTTTCAGTGGTGATCTGACTCATCTCCGGATACAGAGTAACGAGGTTTCTTATGCTGCAGTACGGAATTTGATTACGACTATAGATTGCAGTTGAAACCGGTAACTGTGTAAGAAAAATCTCTGAGTGTCGTGTCATTAAATAAGAGAAAAAATATTATACATGTCAGTAATGGCATAATCCGAAGCCGGCCGGGGTGGCTGTGCGGTTCTAGGCGCTACAGCCTGGAACTGCGCGACCGCTAATGTCGCAGGTTCGAATCCTGCCTCGGGCATGGATGTGTGTGATGTCCTTAGGTTGGTTAGGTTTAAGTAGTTCTAAGTTCTAGGGGACTGATGACCATAGATGTTAAGTCCCATAGTGCTCAGAGCCATTTTTGCTCTTGACAGTACTGATATATGGGCACATTGTGCCTCGTCATATGGTGTGTACTACAGGCCAGTGCTAAGTGATCATTATGCTACGTAGTGTATGCTTGGAAAACGATGTAACATCGAAACGCGTGAGGAAGTTTTCATCCAATAAAAGAATGTGGCTGAGATAAGCGAAGTTTCAAGTGCAAATATGGCCGTAGCGTCTAATATTGTATATAGTGTTTTTTTTAGTATAAAAAAACACAGCTGTTTCGATCATAATTGAAGATACATAGCTATATTTGAAATCGCCTTTTTAAGTTCGTTGTGATACGCAAAACTGGAAAGCCTAAATATGGTTTGTTTCAAAAAGATCCGTCAGATTTCATGAGACTACGACTTCTGCACGAATCAAAATACATACTTTGGGTAGATTTTGAGTTACACACCAAAATAATGTTACCTTGATACCAGTTATAAGTTGCCGGATCTCGCTGATGCACCTCGCTCGTTCATTACCCACTGTGAGCTGATTAGAGGTGCTGATAACACGGCAACAAATGGGGTTTTGCGTTCTCCGTTTCAGGAGGTGCTATCCAACTACGACAGCGCGGACTAATTTTCAAAAATGGCTCTGAGGACTATGGGACTTAACTTCTGAGGTCATTAGTCCCCTAGAATTTAGAACTACTTAAACATAACTAACCTAAGGACATCACACACATCCATGCCCGAGGCAGGATTCGAACCTGCGACCGTAGCGGTCGCGCGGTTCCAGACTGAAGCGCCTAGAACCGCTCGGCCACCCCGGCCGGCTGACTAATTTTCGTCGATCCAAAGTCCAAATACGTTTCTAGATTGCATTAATAAAAAATTAAGAATATTTAAAAAGATGGTTTTAATAATTCGAGTGTCCTATATAGTCGCGTCGCACTTGAGCACAACGTACACAACGTTCTTCAACCATGCGAATTCGTCAGAAAAGTCATTCTTCGGCATGTTGTTCAACTCGCGCGTCACATTCCATGTTGTTTTGTCTTGGCGAACCATCAGAGATTCTACTCTTTGCCGTTTTGTGGTAGGTTCGTATTGATAACGTCGGCTCTCACTGACGTCATGATGTTTTCAAGAACAAGAACTGTCCGCGTTTTTCATTTCAATGAAGCAGCAGCAGGCGTCCACCTCCCGTTGTTTCTTATGCGTGCAGGACAAATTTTGCACACACATTTCACTTCTTCAAAAGATTCAGGAGAATGTCTTCAGCATTTAATTTAGAGATGTTCAGTTCGTTGCTCCATTGCGCCTTGCGTCAACAACATTGACACATTACCGTTGCACGGCCACTGCTTAACACTATCTGCTCACAACTGACAGGTCGAATACGTATCTGTTGTTTACAGTTGTTAGTTCAAGCTGTCACTACAGTACTGCGCTGACGTCGCTTCTATGCCGGGAACAAAATCAGTCTCGAAATTTTTTGGACTGACGTAATGGATGTACGGATCTCAAAACGCACCATTTGTTCCGAAGGTCGCCTGATATTTCGGTATGTGATCTGTATTGTGGAGATTTGTGACAGGCTCTGTCTGTGTGCCCAACCTTTCAACAAGTTCGGCTGAACAGTGTCACCGCATAGCGGTAGCCGTAAGAGTATGGGACGAGATTGACTGTCGTCTGAGTGTTTGTCGGGGGTCCGGTCGAAGGGAAATTGATCATTTGTGAAAGTTACATTCTTACGTTGATCTTAAACGTGAACTTCAAAAAGTCATATTGGTCTTTTGAAAATAAAACGTTTGCAATGCTAAACGTTAGTTAAAATTCATCCCATTCGTGTAGAAGATATACTCTTATGAAATGAGACGAATCTTCTTTTAAACGCCCTGTGTATTTTACCATCATAGTCCCGCATTAAAACATACTGTATCTTAACCCTAGACAGCAGTAACCTTATTTTTGTTTGTTTACATCGGCATTTTGTCTTCGTGATACTGTGTCGGTAGGAACAGAAGTCTCTCCCACACACGCACTACGGCCCGTTGCAGGTAGCAGCATGGTGCGACACTTCCAACGTTAACATAGACAGCGTTTGCCAGCGACGTGCTCAAGATGAGTCACCAGTCTCTTCCTACTCTTTACGGTGTCTTTAATGCAGGCTCGATACAGGCAACAGCGTCACGAGGTCACCGCGAATGTGCAGCTTGCGTCCTCCTGTCTACCTCCAAGCAATTTATGTGCAAGCAGTCTTAGGGCTTGTGTTAGATATTACGCAGTGCCCCAGAATCACAAGGTCTCACACCCAATCTTGTCGTCTGCATAAACTATGTTTGGTTCGATACGACAATAAAATGGTACAGGCCAGTATGAATTCCCTCCAAAAACATTCTTGCCTACGATGCCGAAAATTACTTGTAAAAATATTATGGTCACTCGAGACTTTAGATGGCGCTATGGTATTATATACTGCAGAGAATCAAATCTGTATTAGATAAATTCAGTGACATCACTCTTCTGTGGTTCGGACAAGATATCTGCTTCGTTGATTTAGTGCTAAATACAAAGACAAGTTGGTAGCAGATTTCCAGCCTTCACGCATTTCCACTTTCTTCACCACTTCTGCGTAGGTTACAGCTGTCTTTTCTCTAATTTACTTTGTACATCAGTCGCGGTCTTTTTTCATTGACGCTAAGTGGTAAGCCAAAAGACTATGATCATCTCAGTAATAGGATGTTGGTCCACTTTTGGAATGCAATAGAACAGCGATTGTGTATGGCATTGATTCAAAAAGTCTTAGAAGATTTCCGGAGGTATGTTGTATCAGATGTCTACGCGCAGGTCACGCAATTCCCGTAAATTATCAGTCAGTGGTTTGAGAGAGCGGAGCTGACGCCCATTAGCGCTTCAGATGTGTTGACTCAGGAGTATTTGGTGGCCAAGGATCAACGTGAGTTCACTGCCACGCTGCTCAAACCATTGTAGCACGATTCTGGCCTTGTGACACGGACAGTCGCCACCGCCGAAGGAGATGAAATCAAGGATTGTGGGATGCACGTGGTCCGCAATAATATCCACGTGGTCTACAGTTGTGTAGCCGTAATGGTGTCTTCCATTATTGACACAGGTCCCACTGAAGCCCAGCATAATACCTCCACCACTGGCCTGTATCCGTGGCACACTTCATGTTTCCAGCAGCCACTCGCCTGGATGACAGCATGTCCAGACACAGCCATCGGTGTGGTGTAACAAGAAAAGTGAGTCATGCGAGCAGGCGACACGTTTCCACTGTACCACGGTCCAATCTCGATGATGTCCACTGCAGTCGTAATTGACGACGTCATTGGGTCAACACGGGAATTTGTATGTGTCGTCTACTCCCGAGTCCCGTCTTCAACAATGTGCTTTGAATGGTGTTCCGCGGAACACTAGTACCTGTCGTCGATCTGTCACAGATAGCCGCTTTTGCTGCTTGACAAAGTGGGCAAGCTTCCGACCTCCACGTCCCGTGGTGAGTCATGGACATTCAACAATCTGCCGTCATCTCGTGGTTTCCTATACATGCCGGCAACAGCAGCACGCGAACACCCGACCAGCTTCGCCGTTCTCGGACTCCCGGCCGTAACACTCTGCCTCTTAAGAAAGTCGCTTCTCTCAGTGGTTTTCCCAGACTGCGGTCCATATCGCCGCTAGAATGATTCTGCATTCATCTGTGCTCCTCGTAAACATTTACCTTACCGCGCTATGTGTTCGCAACGCCACCAGGTAGCATTCAGCCTCATGGTGGACACAGCTCTTCCTCATCATATCTCTCCATTATCGTTTTAAGAGCGTTTTATGCCTCGGGATATGACTTTCTTCAGTAGTGTTTCACAAACTTCTCTTCCCTCTCACTGTTTTAAAGAATGTCATCGCAGTCTTTACAGTCAATTTGATTTTCACGAGGCGAATGTAACGCCACTTCTTAAAAAAATTCAGTCTGTTCCTTTCCTGAGTCCCCAAGGTCCAGTGTCACAGACAAGAAATTAAGGAGTAAAAACAAATTGACTATGGAGATTTTTGTGCTGTTGTTCTGTCGCTTTGAATAGCACGCCGTTTCAAGTTCACACCACTCTCCACAGGAACTACAACTATCACTGCTGAAGCAAGCGATACGCGGTGCTTGCGCCACTGCTGGCGGTGAGTTCGTGTGTGAACTTCATGGTTTTCAATCAGTGAACGTGGAACCGGTTGGGTACAAACTTTACCATAATCCAAGCATTAAATCATTCCTTGCACTGCATTATATGCTAGTGCCAGTTTTTTTCCCCCTACTACATTCACAGTGGGACGCCTGTCTTCTCTAACAACCTCGTCGACTCTTCCCCACTCGTGCCCCGTTGAGGCTCATATTGGACGGTCGAGTTCCAGTCTCTGAAGAGTTTCACCAATGTAGCTCTGCTGGCGCCCACGCACGTAACCCCATGTGTGCACTGAAGAGTGTGGCTAATTTAAGCAGCTGACTTTTTCTCTTCAACAAGAAATTCAATAATAACGAGCTATTGAATTGAAACACCCTTGTCAATCACTTTGTAGGTAAAGCTGTGGTCACGGTAAGATATCTTAATGTGCCAGCCAAGTGTCGATCCAAGAGGTGGACAGTAACCATTGCTGAAACGAACTGGCCTGCCCAGATTCCAGATCTAAATGCAATGGATCACTTTTGGAATGATTTAGAATCTCGAATTCGCTCCATATCCCAACATCCAACGTCACTATCTTCTCTGGTTGGCTCTTGAAGAAGAATGAGCTGCTATTCCTCCACAGGCATTCAGATGTTTCATTGAAAGTGTCCGCGGCAGAGTTCATGCCGTTATCAAGGCGTAGGCTGGACGCACCACATATACCACATAGTAATGCCCACCAACAGGAGTCCGGATATTTGTGATCAGATAGTTTATAACACGCTGTCATATATGTATACGATTTTTGTAATAGCAGCAATAACATAAAAAGTGTTATAACCCAATAATAATAAACTGCCTCATTACTATGAGCTATATAAAATATTTTAATTCATTAGCAATTCTTTTGGATCGGTAAACAGTAGATTTAGTTAGCATATTGTCCAAGAAATTGCAATTCGGAAAAATGTAGCCTTTGAAAAGTATACGTCCGGAAATCGGAGTAAGTGTGCCACGCAGTTAATTTAAAGAACTATAATGGCAACAAACTCTTACAATTTTGTTAACGTCGGAAGCTGCAATGTACAAAATTCGAAATATGCGATCACAGTTATCAGCCTTTCACCAAGAACTACGGTTGTGAACACTGATGTGCAAACTTTGACGGTAAGTGCGCGTAAACGAAGGAATGTTGTTACTTTCAGTCGTGCTGTATTATGACACGATGCCCTGTCATGCTGATACAGACTATGACCAAATGGTTCAAACGGCTATGAGCACTATGGGACTTAATTTCTGAGGTCATCAGTCCCCTAGACTTAGAACCATTTAAACCTAACTAACGTAAGGGCATCACACACATCCATGCCCGAGGCAGGATTCGAACCTGCGACCGTAGCAGCAGCGCGGTTCCGGACAGAAGCGCCTAGAACCGCTCGGCCACAACGGCCGGCCAAACTATGATCGTTCCAGAACTGTTCCTCTACTGTACGTAGCACACACTGCTATAAAATTTGTCTGTATTCTTCGGGATTTAGCGTTCTTTTAAGCGGAATAAGCGGCCACAAGCTAACCACGTAAAACTCACCCATACGGCACCTCTTCCGTACTTCACTGTTGACACTACATGTGATGGCAGGTAACGCTCTCCAGGCATTCGCCAAACACAAACCCTTCCATTGGATTTCTACAGAGCATAAGTGATTCATCACTCCAAATCACTCATTCCCAGTCATTCAGCGTCCCACGACATCACTCTTTACACCTCTCCAAACGTCGCTTACCATTGACTGCAGAACAATGTGGCTTATAAGGAGCTGCTCGACCATTCTACCTTATTCTTTTTTACTGTCTACGTACAGTCATTGTGTTTGCTGAAACGCTGGTAGCACTTTGGAACTGACGACTGATTTCATTCGATTTTTTACATCCACCCTCTGCAGTGTTAGGCAGCTCATGTAAGTCAGTGCATAAGGTCTGTTTTGTCTTGGTTGTGCTGTGGTTGTTCCTTTGCGTTTCTACTTCACAGTTACGTCATCAACAGCCGACTTGGACAGCGTTAGAGGTGTTAAAATGTTCTTGATGGATTTGTTACTCAGGTGACACCCAGTGAGCAGTCCACGTTCGAAGTGACTGAGCTCTCATGACCGATCCATTCTGCTGTTACTGCGCCTCTACAGCCAACAAAATATTCCCCGCCTCCTGTTATACTGGCGGGTCCGCCTCTTGTGACGTCTAGTTGTCCATTCCGTATTATACACTTGGCAACATAATTAAAGGATGCCTTTTTCAAAATGGCTCTGAGCACTATGGGACTTAACATCTATGGTCATCAGTCCCCTAGAACTTAGAACTACTTAAACCTAACTAACCTAAGGACATCACACAACACCCAGCCATCACGAGGCAGAGAAAATCCCTGACCCCGCCGAGAATCGAACCCGGG
Source organism: Schistocerca nitens (assembly GCF_023898315.1). NCBI lineage: Eukaryota > Metazoa > Arthropoda > Insecta > Orthoptera > Acrididae > Schistocerca > Schistocerca nitens. The sequence goes on along the minus strand of NC_064614.1, from coordinate 735,592,900 downwards.
AACCCGGGCGTGGGAAGCGAGAACGCTACGCACGACCACGAGATGCGGATGCCTTTTTCAAAATCCCGTGATTGTCTCCCTTTGTGACGCATTAATTTGAAATTTGTCTCAAATACGTGTACAACTTCTTTCTATAATGGTGCAAAACCGTGGTGCCCTGCAATTTCATCCTACGGCTCAGTGACGTTTCGAACACCAAAGTGTCGACACATGCGATAAAAAGCCCAGAGCTCCGGAGTTCATGTGTAATCAATGTTAGTGATGTCACATTGGCACCAAAATTCACCTCAACTCTGTTCAACGCCACCGCGGCATTTCACACGATGGGAAGGGCTCACACCCCTTCTTGCCCACATTTCACCCCTTCTTTTGGCACATCTGCGGTGGGTCACAATCACGACACCCAGCGTTGAAATAAAGAGGATTTCTTATGAGTGGCCGAGCAAAACATTTCAGACACACCGCTCTTCAAACACTCAGCAAGGTGTCAGTGAAATCACCCCTTCCCTCGGCCCGTTGATCGCCACGCATTTCGCAGTCGAAAACGACAGTTCGTAGAACGATGAGCAACAGGAAATTCTTTGCAAATTTTGCCACTGCCGCTGCCCACTGGTCGTTTCTACTCCGTTCTATGGACGCTGGGGACTGCAAGCCCATAGAACATGATTTTACCTCTCTGGCGTGTCGCTTGAGGAATTTTGGCTGTGTCATACAGGACAGAACTATTAAGATCGTTCGAAACCATTCAACGAAATATGAACGCGGTCCGAAGCAGTAAAGTATTTTCATGCTTCTTCGTCCGTTCTTTTTCGCGCCCTCTTGTGGCATGTTCATGGAAGGGTCCAGCGTTGACAAATGTGTGAATAAAATGGAAAAGTGTCCGTCTAAGACCAGCCAGTTGGGCAACACTCTTGGTGCAAGCATGCACTTTTATTGAGCACGTTGAAAATTTACCTGACAGCAACTTCGACACAATTCAGTCTCGCAGCTGTCTTGGCGCCTGAAGGTAGGCAATCTCTACCTAAGAACGTCGAAGGGGTTACCTGATCTTCAGGTGCAAGAGTAGCCGCTAGGTTGATTGACGTCGAAGTTTCTGACAGATAAATTTTTAACGTGCCCGAAGAAGGTGCGTGAGTGACACCGAGGACGTTGTCGAACTGGATGATCTCCAAGGAACACTCTGTCATTTTATTCACGCATGTCTCAATGTCGCACCCTCTCGTCGTCACACCACAGAAGGGAGCGAAAAAGGATGTATGAAAAAGCAGTTTACTCTTTCGGATCATGGTCAAATTTCGTTGAATGATTTTGAACTGTTCCTAGTGGTTCCACCCAGTATGGCAAAGCAAAAAGTACAGTCGCTACACTCCAAAGTGGCGAGATCAAGTTCATCGGGATTGCAGCTCCTCGATGTCCTTAGAGTATAGTTGAAACACCAGGGGGTGGCAGCAGTGGCAAAATTGGTCAAGAAAGTAGACCTGCTGCTCGTCGTACTGCGAAATGCCGTTTTCGATCCTGAAACGTGTGGAAATGGACAGGGCAAGGGATGGGGGTGGTTCTATTGACGCCGTTTATGCCATCCCTGAGGCCTTTCCGTATCGGTTCTGAGCGGCGGTGAGTCTGAAATGTTTTCGTTGTCCACTTTATACGAAAACCACGCGATTTCAACGCTGTGTATCACGGTTCTCATCATCGCAGAGCTGTCAAAAGAAGGCGTGAAATGTGGATCGGAGGGGGTCTGACTATCCTCCCATCCTGTGACACTTCCACGGTGGCGTTGGGCAGAATTATGATGAAATTTGGTGCCAATGTGATATGATTTAAATACATTACACCTCACTTGAACTTCTGAGCTGCGGCCTTTTATTAGCACGTGTAGACACTTTGCTGTATGAATCGTCGCCGAGGTGGGGGAGGGAGGTGAAGTCACAGGACGCCACGCTTTTGCTGTGTATACAGGGTGAAAAGTATTTAAACCGACAAACTCTGGGAGGTTGTAGGGGACATCAGAACAAATATTTTTCCCTAACGTCATTTTTTCCTACGTGGATTTTTTAAACCAGTGGAGGCCGTAATACGCTCTTCAGTTGTTAGAGGCCGTAATACGCTCTTCAGTTGTTAGAGGCCGTATTACGATCTTCAGTTTTTAGAGGGCGTATTACGCTCTTCAGTTGTAGGCAACTGCTGTCCACCAGTGTTGTAGTGCATTGTCTCTGATTACTAATGTAGCGATACACCTGGAGTGAGTACACTGATATGGTTGGTGCGTACTACGTAGCGCACCACAACGGACGCGCTGCACAGCAGGTTTATTAACAACAATATCCTAATCGCAGTATCCCGCATCATACGACCTTTGCTGCTGTGTACCAACGTCTGCGTGAGACCGCGTCATTTAGCAGATTACCTCGGCAGGGACGCCGTCGCACGGTAAGAACTCTGCAATTTGAGGAAGCTGTCTTGCAGCATGTGGAACGGGATCCTTCAATCAGCACTCGTGCAATTGCACGTAACATGGGGACGAATCAGACGAATGTAAGAACAGTCCTTCGAGAGCAATTGTTACGTCCATTTCACTTACAGCGTGTCCACAACCTGGAACCAGTTGATTATCCACCCAGAGCACAGTTTTAGCAGTGGTACCTGGAACAGTGTGAAATGCATCCTACATTTCCATCCTCTGTGTTGTTTACCGATGAAGCAACGTTCGGGCGTGATGGAGTCTTCAACATGCACAATTCGCTTGTTTGGAGTGGGGATAACCCACATGCCACAGTTACCAGCGCTCAGGGACTGGGTGTTGTGTTGTCCTAATCATCATCATTTCATCCCCATCGACGCGCAGGTCGCCGAAGTGGCGTCAAATCGAAAGACTTGCATCAGGCGAACGGTCTACCCGACGGGAGGCCCTAGCCACACGACATTTCCATTTATCAAGTGCGGTTCTTCGTTAATGCGTGGGTCGGTGTTGTTGGGGACTGTTCAATAGGGCCGTATCTGCTACCTAGGCCATTTAATGGCAGGCACTATCACAATTTTCTCGCCAGAGCATTGCCAGAATTGCTGCGAGACGTCCCGCTCCCTACAAGACAACGCATCTGGTTCCAACATGAAGGGGCGCCGGCAAATTTCAGTCGTCGTGTGCGTTGATTCCTGGACCGACAGTTCCCAGAAACGTGGATTGACAGAGGTGGTCCTGTATCATGGCCTGCTCGATCCCCAGATATGTCCCCTCTGGACTTTTTTGTGTGGGGAGAGATGCGCAACCTTGTTTAAGCAACTCCTGTTGCATTAGAAGAGGATCTGGTTGCCCTGATAGTAGCAGCAACAGGGACAGTTCATGATATTCTGGGGTTTTTGCCCGTGTCAGACAGAACATGAGCCGACAGTGTAACATTTGTTTACGTGTCAATGGAGGCATTTTTGAAAATCTACTGTAATTGAAATTGGGTCGTGATAATGTGTTGTCTCTTGGTCGTAAAAAAAAATGGAAAAGTGTTTGTTGGTTTAGTTAATTTGCCGCCAGAGAAATCTTCCTCTACCGGTTTAAATACTCCTCATAGGAAAAAAATGACATTAGGGAAAAATATTTGTTTTGATGTCCCCTACAACCTCTTAGAGTTTGTTGGTTTAAATACTTTTCACCCTGTATACACAGGCGGAAAAAGAAGCGCAACACTAAACAAATAATTAAGGTAGAGCGATGAAATTTCGGGAGCACATTTGCCTAGGTTACATATTTAAATGTTGGAACACGTGAGGCAATACTAACCTTACGACTTATCTTAGAAGAAAGATTAAGAAAAGGCAAACCTACGTTTCTAGCATTTGTAGACTTAGAGAAAGCTTTTGACAATGTTAACTGGAATACTCTCTTTCAAATTATGAAGGTGGCAGGGGTAAAATACAGGGAGCGAAAGGCTATTTACAATTTGTACAGAAACCAGATGGCAGTTATAAGAGTTGAGGGGCATGAAAGGGAAGCAGTGGTTGGGAAAGGAGTGAGACAGGGTTGTAGCCTCTCTCCGATGTTATTCAATCTGTATATTGAGCAAGCAGTAAAGGAAACAAAAGAAAAATTCGGAGTAGGTATTAAAATTCATGGAGAAGAAATAAAAACTTTGAGGTTCGCCGATGACATTGTAATTCTGTCAGAGACAGCAAAGGACTTGGAAGAGCAGTTGAACGGAATGGACAGTGTCTTGAAATGAGGATATAAGATGAACATCAACAAAAGCAAAACGAGGATAATGGAATGTAGTCAAATTAAATCGGGTGATGCTGAGGGGATTAGATTAGGAAATGAGACACTTAAAGTAGTAAAGGAGTTTTGCTATTTAGGGAGTGAAATAACTGATGATGGTCGAAGTAGAGAGGATATAAAATGTAGACTGGCAATGGCAAGGAAATCGTTTCTGAAGAAGAGAAATTTGTTAACATCGAGTATAGATTTACGTGTCAGGAAGCCGTTTCTGAAAGTACACTCTTGGAAATGGAAAAAAGAACACATTGACACCGGTGTGTCAGACCCACCATACTTGCTCCGGACACTGCGAGAGGGCTGTACAAGCAATGATCACACGCACGGCACAGCGGACACACCAGGAACCGCGGTGTTGGCCGTCGAATGGCGCTAGCTGCGCATAATTTGTGCACCGCCGCCGTCAGTGTCTGCCAGTTTGCCGTGGCATACGGAGCTCCATCGCAGTCTTTAACACTGGTAGCATGCCGCGACAGCGTGGACGTGAACCGTATGTGCAGTTGACGGACTTTGAGCGAGGGCGTATAGTGGGCATGCGGGAGGCCGGGTGGACGTACCGCCGAATTGCTCAATACGTGGGGCGTGAGGTCTCCACAGTACATCGATGTTGTCGCCAGTGGTCGGCGGAAGGTGCACGTGCCCGTCGACCTGGGACCGGACCGCAGCGACGCACGGATGCACGCCAAGACCGTAGGATCTTACGCAGTGCCGTAGGGGACCGCACCGCCACTTCCCAGCAAATTAGGGACACTGTTGCTCCTGGGGTATCGGCGAGGACCATTCGCAACCGTCTCCATGAAGCTGGGCTACGGTCCCGCACACCGTTAGGCCGTCTTCCGCTCACGCCCCAACATCGTGCAGCCCGCCTCCAGTGGTGTCGCGACAGGCGTGAATGGAGGGACGAATGGAGACGTGTCGTCTTCAGCGATGAGAGTCGCTTCTGCCTTGGTGCCAATGATGGTCGTATGCGTGTTTGGCGCCGTGCAGGTGAGCGCCACAATCAGGACTGCATACGACCGAGGCACACAGGGCCAACACCCGGCATCATGGTGTGGGGAGCGATCTCCTACACTGGCCGTACACCACTGGTGATCGTCGAGGGGACACTGAATAGTGCACGGTACATCCAAACCGTCATCGAACCCATCGTTCTACCATTCCTAGACCGGCAAGGGAACTTGCTGTTCCAACAGGACAATGCACGTCCGCATGTATCCCGTGCCACCCAACGTGCTCTAGAAGGTGTAAGTCAACTACCCTGGCCAGCAAGATCTCCGGATCTGTCCCCCATTGAGCATGTTTGGGACTGGATGAAGCGTCGTCTCACGCGGTCTGCACGTCCAGCACGAACGCTGGTCCAACTGAGGCGCCAGGTGGAAATGGCATGGCAAGCCGTTCCACAGGACTACATCCAGCATCTCTACGATCGTCTCCATGGGAGAATATCAGCCTGCATTGCTGCGAAAGGTGGATATACACTGTACTAGTGCCGACATTGTGCATGCTCTGTTGCCTGTGTCTATGTGCCTGTGGTTCTGTCAGTGTGATCATGTGATGTATCTGACCCCAGGAATGTGTCAATAAAGTTTCCCCTTGCTGGGACAATGAATTCACGGTGTTCTTATTTCAATTTCCAGGAGTGTATTTGTATGGAGTGTAGCCATGTATGGAAGTGAAACATGGACGATAACCAGTTTGGACAAGAAGAGAATAGAAGCTTTCGAAATGTGGTGCTACAGAAGAATGCTGAAGATAAGGTGGGTAGATCACGTAACTAATGAGGAGGTATTGAATAGCATTGGGGAGAAGAGAAGTTTGTGGCACAACTTGACTAGAAGAAGGGATCGGTTGGTAGGACATGTTTTGAGGCATCAAGGGATCACAAATTTAGCATTGGAGGGCAGCGTGGAGGGTAAAAATCGTAGAGGGAGACCAAGAGATCAATACACTAAGCAGATTCAGAAGGATGTAGGTTGCAGTAGGTACTGGGAGATGAAGAGGCTTGCACAGGATAGAGTAGCATGGAGAGTTGCATCAAACCAGTCTCAGGACTGAAGACCACAACAACAACAACAACAACGACATATTTAAAAGACTAACATTGCAAGATCACTGGTTAGTAAATGTAAGCACGACACAAGTCATTGCAGACATGTAATTCTGATACGAGTATATTATTAACCGGTGTAGCCGCCAGAATGTTGAATGCAAGCATACAAACGCTCATGTATTGTGTTGTACAGGTGCCGGATGTCTGTTTGTCGGATGGAGTTCTATGCACTTGGTCGGTCAATACAGGGACGGTTAAATCTGTTTGTTAATGACGCTGGAATTGTCGTGCGATGATGTCCCATATGTGCTCGATCGGAGACAGATCTGGTGATCGAGCAGGCCAAGGTAACATGTCGACACTTAGTAGAACATGCTGGGTTCAAGAGCAGTATGCGAGTGAGCGTTATCCTTTGGAAAACGCCTTGGAATGCCGTTCATGATGCCAGCACAACTGACCAACAAATTTGCTGTCAGGGTGCGTGGGATAATCACGAGATTGCTCCTGGTGTCATACGAAATGGCACCCCAGACCATAACTCCAGGTGTAGATCCATCGTGTCTAGCATGTAGACAGGTTGGTTGCAGGCCCTGAACTAGCCTCCTCATAACCAACACACGGCCATCACTGGCACGGAGGCAGAAACAGCCTTCATCACAAAACACAACAGACCTCCACCATGCCCTCCAATGAGGTCTCGCTTGACACCACTGAAGTCGGAAATGATGGCGGTTTGGGGTCAGTGGAATACACGCTACAAGGCGTCAGTATCGGAGCTGCTCTTGGCGCAATCGATTTGTACCACTTCGTTGTGTCACTGTGCTGTCAACTGCCGTTCATACTGCTGCTGCAGATGCAGTGCGATGCGCCAGAGCCATACACTGAACACGATGGTCATCCCTGTCGGTAGTGCCACGTGGCCGTCCATAACCCGGTCTTCTTGTGACCGTACATTGTGGCCACTGCTGCCAGCAGTCATGCACAGTGGCTACATTCCTGCCAGGTCTTTCTGCAATACTGCTACGGTCGCAGGTTCGAATCCTGCCTCGGGCATGGGTGTGTGTGGTGTCCTTAGGTTAGTTAGGTTTAAGTAGTTCTAAGTTCTAGGGGACTTATGACCTAAGATGTTGAGTCCCATAGTGCTCAGAGCCATTTGAACCATTCTTTCTGCAATATCGCAGAAGGAACATCCAGTTCCTCGCAGCCCTATTAACGACCTCGTTCAAACTCAGCGAAGTGTTGACAATGACGTCTTTGTCGCCTTAAAGGTATTCTTGACAAACATCCGCTCACAACGTCCAATCTCATACGGAACCAACGCTCATGACCGTCAGAGCGTGTATGTAAAGCAAACCTGATTTGCCTCCTCATAATGCGACTGGCTGGAAACTTGAATAAACATCATAATTCAGATGTAGAAACACTCATACCAACTTTAGTTTGTCACGCAACTTGGTGTTGCAATTTTCATTGCCGTCAGTATATTTCAGCCTCGGGTCAGTCAAATGGTAGCATTTCTGGTTCCGATATTATCAGATGACTTGAATACGTTACTTAGTAACTCGTCAACCACCCAATGAGTTGCCATGCTTTCTTGCCGCACGCCATCCCAGAATGGAACAGTGAAAGTGAGGGAAACGTGAGATGTAAGAGAAGTAGTCACCGGTACACGCTGTAAGGTGACTTACGGAATGGAGTTGTTGATAGAGAATAATTTATACATAGGGTGGTGTTGCTAAATGGGAAAAAACTGTAGTCAACGAGTACTGAGTGGATAAGGGGCAAAAAAAAAAAAAAAAGTGATATGGAATGTGACCCGAAATCATAGGGGAAGTACTCTTACGTAAAGGTGGAGATAAAAGATCTTTGACAAAAGAGATTTTAATGATTCGAAGTACACAAGAGAACACACGAGGCAAATGGGGAAGTTTTGCTTGTAATAGTGTTTTAGCTCCGCAGTAAGGAGGGCAGTGAGCTGGAACACCACCATGTAGTAGCAACATCACCCTTCGTATCGCCAAAGGCACATCTCCCAGCAAGGGATTGAGGGTCATCCGTAGCAAGTGAGGCGTCGTGAACGGATGACTGGTCCCACTGGGCGGTCGCCAATAACACCTGCCCAAACACAGAGGCTGAGTCGGCGCTGATGCCACCTTACTAAGGGGATTCTCCGCTGCCCACGGATGGGTGTTGTAAAGATTGACGATACCGCCCCTCGTTAAGGCAGCCTCACCTGTGAAAAGGATGGTTGACAGAAATCCCAATACTGTGGCGAAATGTGCGACGAACCAGCGAGAAAACCGTCGCCGCAGAGGCAGTTCAGTAGGTAATAACGCCTGCAAGCGTTGTAAGTGATAACGGATAATAGCAGTTCTGGGGAATGTTCTACACAGTACTCTGGCTTATCTCATGCTGGCGAGCCATCTGCCTAATGGTGACACCAGGGTCACTGTCAAAGATCTTTTATCTCCACCTTCAGCTGGGTGTACCTCACATCGAACGCGTTTCAGGCCACATGTCCATGTGACCTTTCTTGCCCCTTATCATCTGAGGAACCGTTTCTTGCAGTTTGTCCTCATTTAGCAAAATCAGCTAGTCTAATAGCTATTGTAAAATATGGTAATCTAAAAACATAATCAAAAATTCATTATTAGGAATGAGAACACATAGAAATTGGTGAAAAATTCTATAATATTTATTATTTATTTCACAAATCGATTTTCAGCTGTTATGCCATCTTCAGGTAAAAAGGCAGGGTAAATGTACCGAAGAGTGTGCAGTTCCAAAGAGAGCGCAGCTTGTGTTCCTGACACTTGACTAAACTGATCAGCTCGCCACTGACGTAGTTGTATCTAGAGTGGTATCAGAAACGCCTCTTACAAGTTGTGTGTTTCCAAAGTTAACGAGGTAAGAATAACTTTTCAGCTTTGCTAGTATAGTTCTGGTACTGTGTTGCGTAAGTTACACACGAGCAGTAGCCTTAAATTCCTGATTACATTGTTAAAGGCTGGCTTGCAATCTACCATACTGCATCCACATGTTTTGCAAATGTGACATGTAGTTCCAACTGTTGACTCAGCTTGGAATCATTGTTTCTGTACGAGAGAGCGTGCATAAAACGTCCTCAAAGAATGTGTGCGTTCTGTTTAGGGTTGGTTGGTTGGTTGAATTGGGGGAGAGGACGAAACAGAGAGGGCATCGGTTCCACCGGATTAGGAAAGGATAGGGAAGGAAATTGGCCGCGCTTTTTGAATGGAACCATCCAGGCCTTTACCAGAAGCGTTTTAGGAAAATCACGGAAATCCTAAATCATGATGGCCTGACTTGGGTTTGAACCGTCTTCCTCCCGAATGTGAGTCCAGTGTGCTAACCACTGCGACACCTCGCTCGGTCTCTATTTAGGGCACAACTGCAAATTTGTACCTCTTGGGTGCTCTGTGCAACCCTAAGGTTTTGTTTCTGAATTACTTCAAATTAAGTACAAAAATCGGACCGGAAGCTCGTGTAAACTGAAGAGCTATTCATTGAGGCCAGACAAAGAATTGAAAATGGAGAAAGCAAACAAAGGTTGCCGCTGCTCTTGGTACGAAAGAGTCTGCTTTAAGGAAAAGACTGAAGGCTGTGAGTGGAGAACATAGATTTTGGCATTTCCAGAGGACTGGATCGAGTGCATTAAGTTTGGGAGGTGGTGGCACAAACAGTGCTCTTCATTTGAGGGTGACAGTACGTCCATTTATGACATTTGCTAAATGCGTACTCTTTGGCTTGTTTTGCATACTCTTAAGCGCAGGTGAGCGAAAGAGTACAGTAAATACGTAGTGCAGTGAAATTTTGCTGGATCAAAGATTTCAAACTAGCGCATCTACACAGTATCTACATTTCCAGAAATGAAAATGTTAATGTTAGATTTAGGAAGAAGACGGCAGGAATTATTTCAGTGTAAATGCGATGTAAGCTTACATAACTAAGATAAAATGAACTACATATAAATTACAGCTGTTCATAGAAGAAAATAAATATAAGATTATACTTAGGAGACATGTTCCAAGGGTGTGGCTGAACAAAATAATCTTGTCTTTAAAGATCCTAAGTTAGAAACAAGTAAGATATAGACTCATGTTCAGGAAAAACAAATCATCTTGAACGACTAGAAATAGGACGTCCATGTTCACAGGACATTTCTATTAGTACATTCTGCAGAAATGATTATCATTCGCAGCATGTCAGCACTCAGGTTCAAGGTCAATATCGAAAGCGCGGCGTAACACCACTCACCGGTAAAATGTGCCTGAGGCTCTCGTTGTCGCTATAAGCTGAAGATAATAGATCATTGCGACTCGAGCAGGGGTGAAGGATGCCTCGCAGACGTATGGGCGAACCGTACCGTCATATCAATGAGTTTGAAAAAGGGTGCATTATTGACATGAGAGAATGTGAGACATCCATCCGGAAATGTGGTGCTCGAGTAAGACCAAGTGTTTCGGCAGTGCAACGGGTGTGTACTGAATGGTTCACGGAAGGCCATAGAACACGATGAGATAGGTCAGGTCGCATCACCCAGACCCCCCCCCCCCTTCCCCCGCCCGAGAAGATCGGCACCTCATCCTAATGGCAGTGCAGGTCAGATCTGCGTCCTCCTCACCCCTGGCGCAACAGTGGAACAGTGGAACACATTTTACTCTATCAGGGGCGACAGTCCGTCGGTTCGGTGAGCTTCGTCCACTTCTCCGTCTACTTTTGAAGAAAGCTCAGCAAATGCTAGACAGCAGTGGTGTGTGGAATAGTAGAGGCTTCGGTCAAGAATCCCATCTTACGACCGGGAGAGCGGTGTGCTGACCCCACGCCCCTCCTATCCGCATCCTCCACCGACGATGACACGGCGGTCGGAAGGTCCCAGTAGGCTACTCGTGGCCTGAAGACGGAGTGCTTTACAAGTGGATGGAACGACGTCATTGGTGACAGGAATGGCGTCAGATAGTGTTTTCGGACGATTCTAGGTTCTGTTTGTTTGAAACTGATGGCCGGATTTTGGTTCGCCACAGACAGAGGGAGCGGCATCGTGGTGACTGCATTCGCACCAGCTCCTGGGTACAATCACAAATCACAGTTGTTGTGTCCAGGGCACTGTGACAAGTCTCACCTACGTGAATGACAGACTGCGACCCGTAGCCATACTCTTTCTGCACAACACTCCAGACGCCATTTTTCAGCAAGATAATGTACGACCACACCCCCATGTTGCTGCACGGACACGTGTCTCTCTGGTATCACAGGATGTCAGCGTTTTGCTCTGGCCCGTCAGATCACAGACTTGTCGCCAGTCGAAAATGTGTAGAGTGTGGTGAAACGACGGGTGCGGCGCTGTGACCCATTGCCGACTAACACAGATGAACTTTGGAACCAGGTGAACGCAGCGTGGATGGCTATACCACAGGACGCCATTCGCGCCTTATACACGTCGATGCCATCACGCATGGGACAAGTTACCATGGCCGATGGCAGACCCTGTGCCTACGAGGCAGCAGGGCGCATGCCGAACCGAGGTGACTGTAATGCTGATCATTTCTGCAGAACATACTAATGTGCATGTCCTCTGAATATGAACGCCCTATCTGTAGTCGTTCCAGATATTCTGTTTTTTTTTCTGAACATGAGTGGAATAGTGAGATTGATCAGGTAAATGGCTCTGAGCACTATGGGACGTAACATCTGTGGTCATCAGTCCCCTAGAACTTAGAACTACTTAAACCTAACTAACCTAAGGACATCACACACATCCATGCCCGAGGCAGGATTCGAACCTGCGACATTAGCGGTCGCACGGCTCCGGACTGAGCGCCTAGAACCGCTAGACCACCGCGGCCGGCCGATCAGCTAACGGAAGCAGCTATGATTATGAAAAGTAATTTTTCAGCGAACATGACAGCAAAGTTTATTGTTAAATTTGTTTTTTTATGAACAATTGTTGTAATTTGTATACAGTTCATTGATTATATAATCTTGCATTACTTTTACAATGAAATAATTCCTCTCGTTTTATTCCTGAATCTAATATTAACATTTTCATTTCTGGAAGTGGAGATAGTGTGTAGATACACTAGTTTAAAATCTCTGATCCAACAAAATTTCACTGCATCATATATTTATCTTTTTACCTGATGATGTAACAGCCGAAAACCGGTTTGTGGAATAAATAATACACATTGTGAGCCGTGTGCGGCTCGCGTTCATGCCGTTCATAGCTTTGCATCTTGTAATAGCGATAGTGGCGTCTCTTTTCCTTAGTGTGTTCACTGGCGCCGCTAGGTTTACTCGCCTGGTCTCTCCGTGAGTGGCAGCAGCAGCGCTTATCGTCAGCGCGTACTGTAGTACCATCTTTGGAGCGCCCTCTAGTATTTCCGGGTCGTCGTGTGTGGAGCGAGTGGAGTTGGGACGGAGCAGCAGTGATGTGCGGACAGCCAGTACTCGCCCGACCGCTGGCGACACACATGCACTGTCCGACGGAAGGATGTGGTCGCGAGAGTGCACCACCACGTCAAGGACCGGATTCAGCGAGTTTTAGTTGAATGGACCGTGATATTCGAGTAGCGCAACTTTCACCTGTATGTGTGTGTGTGTGTGTGTGTGTGTGTGTGTGTGTGTGCGCGCGCGCCTGTCGAAGTGCCCTCATGGCAATAAGTTGTCAGGCAACGATGAATACTGGGATCTTTCCCGTGCCTGACTTGAGTGGGAGCGACCGCTGGTTGGTCGTTCGGTCGGTCGTCGCAGCGGACGACGTGCATTTCATCTTCCGACCGTTTCTGGCTTCTCTGTGTTTGTGCCGACTTATAATTCGTCCGTGTTATTTCACAGTGACTGGTTTTATTATTGTGAGTTGTTGATGGAATTGTTTTCCCAGATCCGTGTGTATCTTGTGGTATTGAATGAGCAGTTATTTTCATGCTGTCTACGTACTGGATTTGGTGGGGAGTTGTGAACGGACATCAGTTACCTTGGAGGAGAGCAGCCAGGAGGTCCGCATCGCTAGGACAGGCCGGGATCGCTGGCGGCGTGCAGGCACTGTGGGACCGAGGGGCTGTAGCCGACGACCAAACCCAGGACGTTTGAAGTTGAGTGAACCGTGTCCAGTACTGAAACCTCCACTGTTTGAGATCTCGCTGTTGTTTGCGTGTTGCTGCTCCCAGGGTCGGTGAGACCAACCGCATTAAGTGGAGTCTGTCAGTGGCGGAAGCTATTAGCCGCCTTCTAGTCCTTGATGTTAGTTTGTATTTAGTATTATTCTTATTAGTGAAGTGCATCCAGCGGTATTTTCTGCCTTGTGGCCGCTAAAGCCCCAGTTATCTGCCCTGGAGTGTTTCCTTTGGCCTTGGGTGTGTTTTCTGAAGACATGGTGCAGTCCGTCTCTTTGCCCTTACCTAAAAATATTCCATCGTTGTACCGGTGATCGGTTATGCGGATTAGATAGTCGGTCGGTCGGCGCTTAAACTACCCTTAGTGTGAGTTGCCATCTTGTTATGTGAGTACAACTCTTGGCTGCCTGTCTCACCGCTTACACAGCTGTAGTCACTTCCCTCAGTTCGATCCAGGAAGCACTGTCTGTGGATCACTCCGTCTTATTTGCACAAGTTGTAATAATAGTTTAAAATTTACTCTAATGTTTTAACATGTTATTGCCTTGCCCACTTGTAATTCTGGCCTTGTAACACAGCTTGCGGCCTTCAGCCGACAAATTATTTTCAATTTTCTCTCAATAAGGCCTGCAGCCGACACTATAGCCTGTTATAGTTCGTTAAGATTATTTTAACAAGATTTTAGTATTTTAACATACAACTGCCTTCCTTACTTGTAATTCAGACCTTTAGCCCTTGTGTATTCTGAAATTGCTTGCGGCCTTCAGCCCGCGCATAATTTTCAACCTTCTTAATCAGGCCTCCAGCTGTTGTGTATAACATTGTTACATTGTTTGTGGCGTTCAGCCGACCAATAATATGCATTTTTTTAAATAAGGCATTCAGCCGTTACTATAGCTTGTTACCGTTTTGATTGTTAAGAAGAAAATATCTTAGTATTTGTTAATGTGTAACTGCCTTCTTCACTTGTAATTCAGGCATTCAGCCGTTAAATGTTTGTAACACTGCTTGTGGCTATCAAAAAAATGGATCAAATGGCTCTGAGCACTATGGGACTTAACTGCTGTGGTCATCAGTCCCCTAGAACTTAGAACCACTTAAACCTAACTAACCTAAGGACATCACATACATCCATGCCCGAGGCAGGATTCGAACCTGCGACCGTAGCGGTCGCGCGGTTCCAGACTGTAGCGCCTAGAACCGCTCGGCCACACTGGCCGGCTAAAGAAAAAGTGTATGTGTTTTCTGTGCAACCAACGGTAATGATCAGGCCCCGTCCACACCTTTCCTGCTTACCCTATGTCCCACGTCTCATCTTGTAGACTATTATACCAGTAATGTGTGTTTCTTCATTCATAATGTATAAAATAGTCTATCAAGAACCGACAGAACAGACAGTCAATGCAAAAATTAAGTACGTAACTTCATCCTTACGAGGCGATACTCGTCGTATCACTCTTGTACTTACGGTTGTCTGTATACATTGTTTTGAATTGGTAAAGATGTGTCGAGTCGAATTTTTTAGAAATTCGCCACTGCCGCATCGGTCTCTATTGCCAACTGGAAACTGGAGCTACGTATCGGCTGACTCACCCTTTACAGAACAGCCTAACCTTTGACTCGTTCACAGCCCTGCCAGGTGTCACGTCGCGGCTGCTGTCTGTGCGCCGCGCCGCCTTCCCACGTGAGAGAGCCACAGCCGAGTGGTCGCCGGGGGTCGCAGGCTGCTCTTGTTACACACCGGCCAGCCGCAGCTGCGGGCCGCCAGGTGGAGCCGCCGCGGCTCCGGCCCAGCCTCTTGTGCGGGGCCGGTTACACGGCTCCCGGCTCCTCCTCCCCACCTCCTGATTTCTCTTCAGGCAGCAGCCGGCGAGCATAATGTGTCTTTCCCGAATGACACCCACCCTAATCTGCATTAGGATCGCGCCTGCTGCTGTCCCCATACATCCACATCTACATCTACACTACTGGCTATTAACATTGCTACACCAAGAAGAAATGTAGATGATAAAAGGGTATTCATTGGACAAATATATTATACTAGAACTGACACGTGATTACATTTTCACACAATTTGGGTGCATAGATCCTGTGAAATCAGTACCCAGAACAACTACCTCTGCCCGTAATAACGGCCTTGATACGCCTGGGCATTGAGTCAAACAGAGCTTGGATGGCGTGTTCAAGTAAAACTGCCCATGCAGCTTCAACACGATACTACAGTTCATCAAGAGTAGTCACTGGCGTATTGTGACGAGCCAGTTTCTCAGTCACCATTGACCAGACGTTTTCAATTGGTGAGAGATCTGGAGAATGTGCTGGCCAGGGCAGCAGTCGAACATTTTCTGTATCCAGAAAGGCCCGTACAGGACCTGCACCATGCGGTCGTGCATTATCCTGCTGAAACGTAGGGTTTCGCAGGGATCGAATGAAGGGTAGAGCCACGGGTCGTAACACATCTGAAATGTAACGTCCACTGTTCAAAGTGCCGTCAGTGCGAGCAAGAGGTAACCGAGACGTGTAACCAGTGGAACCCCATACCATCACGCCGGGTGATACGCCAGAATGGCGATGACGAATACACGTTTCCAATTTGCGTTCACAGCGATGTCGCCAAACACGGATGCGACCATCATGATGCTGTAAACAGAACCTGGATTCATCCGAAAAAATGACGTTTTGCCATTCGTGCACCCAGGTTCGTCGTTGAGTACACCATCGCAGGCGCTCCTGTCTGTGATGCAGCATCAAGGGTAACCGCAGCCATGGTCTCCGAGTTGCTAGTCCATGCTGCTGCAAACGTCGTCGAACCGTTCGTGCAGATGGTTGTTGTCTTGCAAACGTCCCCACCTGTTGCCTCAGGGATCGAGACGTGGCTGCATGATCGTTACAGCCATGCGGATAATATGCCTGTCATCTCGACTGCTATATAGCGATACGAGACCGTTGGGGTCCAGCACGGCGTTCCGTATTACCCTCCTGAACCCACCGTTTCCATATTCTGCTAACAGTCATTGGATCTCGACCGACGTGAGCAGGAATGTCGCGATATGATAAACCGCAATCGCGGTAGGCTGCAATCCGATCTTTATCAAAGTCGGAAACGTGATGGTACTCATTTCTCCTCTTTACACGAGGCATCACAACAACGTTTCACCAGGCAACGCCGGTCAACTGCTGTTTGTGTATGAGAAATCGGTTGTATCTTTCCTCATGTCAGCACGTTGTAGCTGTCGCCACCGGCGCCAACCTTGTGTGAATCGTCTGAAAAGCTAATCATTTGTATATCACAGCATCTTCTTCCTGTCGGTTAAATTTCGTGTCTGTAGCACGTCATCTTCGTGGTGTAGCAATTTTAATGGCCAGTAGTGTACATGGTTACTCTGCAATTTACACTTAAGTGCCTCGCAGAGGGTTCATCGAACCAATTTCATACTACTTCTCTACCATTCCGCTCTCGAATGGCGCGGGGGAAAAAGGATCACCTAATTTTTTCCGTTCGAGCTCTGATATCTCTTATTTTATTATGATGATCATTTCTCCCTACGTAGGTGGGTGTCAACAAAATATTTTCGCATTCGTAAGAGGAAGTTAGTGATTGAAATTTCGAAAATAGATTTCGCCGCAAAGAAAACCGCCTTTGTTTCAGTGACTGCCACCCCAACTCGCGTATCATATCAGTGACACTCTCACCACTATAGCGCGATAACACGAAACGACCTGCCCTTATTTGCACTTTTTCGATGTCCTCCGTCAATCCTACCCGGTAAGGATCCCACACCGCGCGGTAATATTCCAACAGAGAACGGACAAGTGTAATTTAGGCTGTCTCTTTAGTAGGTTTGTCGCACCTTCTAAGTGTTCTGTCAACAAAGCGCAGTCTTTGTTTCGCCTTCCCCACAATATTATCTACGTGGTCTTTCCAATTTAAGTTGCTCGTAATTGTAATTCATAGGTATTTAGTCGAATTGACAGCCCTTAAATCTGTGCGATTTATCGTATACGCAAAATTTATCGGATTTCTTTTAGTACACATGTGGATGACCTCGCACTTCCCTTTGTTTAGTGCCAATTGCCACTTTTCGCACCATACAGAAATTCTCTCTAGATCATTTTGTAATTGGAATTGATCGTCTGATGATTTTACTAGACGGTAAATTACAGTGTCATCTGCAAACAATCTAAGGAGGCTGCTCAGATTACCACCTAGATCACTTATGTAAGCCAGGAACAGCGGAGGGCCTATGACACTACCTTGCGGAACGCCAGATATCACATCTGTTCTACTCGATGATTATCGTCTATCACTACGAACTGTAAGCTCTCTGAGAGGAAATCACAAATCCAGTCACACAACTGAGACGATACTCCATATGAACACAATCTGATTAATGGCCGCTTGTGAGGAACGGTATCAAAAGCCTTTTGGAAATCTAGGAATATGGAATCGATCAGAGATCCCTTGTCGACAGCACTCATTACTTCATGGGAATAAAGAGCTAGCTGTGTTGCACAAGAACGACATTTTCTGAATCCGTGTTGTTTATGTATCAATAATTCATTTTCTTCAAAGTGATTCATAATGTTCGAGTACAGTATATGCTCCAAAATCCTACTACAAATTGAGGTCAGTGATATGGGTCTGTAATTCAATGGGTTACTCCTATTTCCTTTCTTGAATATTGGTGTGACCTGTGCTACTGTCCAGTCTTTAGGAACAGTCCTTTTCTCAAGTGAGCGATTGTATTTGATTGCTAAAAAAGGCGCTATTGTGTCTGATACTCTGAAAGGCACCTGATTGGTATACCATCTGGACCGGAAGGCTTGCCTTTCTTAAGTGATTTGAGTTGTTTCGCAACACCTAAGATATCTATTTTTATGCCACTCATGCTAACAGCTGTTCTGGTTTCGAATTCTGGCATATTTACTTCGTCTTCATTCGTGAAGGAATTACGGAAAACTGTATTTAGTAACTCCGCTATAGTGGTACCATCATTGGTAACATTTCCATCGCTATCGCGCAGTGACGGTATTGACTGTTTTTTCCACTGCAGGAGCCAACAGTTGCAGTGCCATCCGAGGGGGAAACAGTGAACCTGTCGATACCACTCATTTGCTGTAACCAGTGACATCATAAAATGGTGTACATAAACCACTCGTAGAAATCCAGAATGCGTAAAATAAACGCCGTAACAAGAATTACAGTTAGACTCGTGAAACGAAATTGGTTGGCGGCTCGAAGTCACAAACTGTCATCTTTGCAAACGAGGAAGGTTACGTTTAATCAAGAACGTTGGTACTATTCACACTGATAATCAAGCAGTCGGCATCACGCGAGGACTGGAGATTCCGTCTATACATCTCTTTTAATTCGAGGACCCGCAAGCCCTTGATGCAGTTGCCGTATGACCTACGAAGATGTCTACCGTAGTCAGAGGCGAAACTTCTGGGAATAATTTTACATGCCATTGCCTCCCAGCTCGAATGTTTTAACTGAAGTATTGGTCAGTAATTCGTGTGTCACTGATGCCATACCACAGTTCGCGTACCTCGATAAATGCAGCCATGCTTCGACAGAAAAAAAAATGAGAATACGCAGTTGCAATGCTGACGTCAAGCAACATTACCTGAACTGCTTGGTCGATGTACTACCGTTACATTGTAGGGTTTAAGTCTTAGTTTCTGCATAGCTCTGTCAGCAGTCACTACTGACACCCAAGTAGAAACGCTAATTAGAGCAACTATTCTCTCGGACTTCTTTCCAACCCGTCTAAAGCCAATACTACACCAGCTCGTGCAATAAATCGTAGCATTATGCGCTGATCGTAATCTGGCTGTGTTTTAAATAGTTCTCGCGCAGCACCAGGGGCAGTGTCTGCGTCGTTTGCCAAATACTATTCAGTAATCATTTTCTTTTGTGTTATGGGACTCATAATTAACTGATATGAATAGAAAGCGTTATAGTAAATGCTTAAAGTCCGCGAGATTGTGTTACCGTAACTTTGACCTACGAAAGTGAACTGGTGAACAGAAAAAATAATTGCTTCCTCGAAGTCTTTCACGGTGGCATGCTTCGATAAAAACATCTCGGTCTACAAGCCGCGTCACTTCGAATACAGCACTCGAGCGTTCGATAACTGCCTCCGCCGTCGATTATCAGGAGTCAAAGATCATCGACTGCTGAGATTGGCACTGTGTTCTGTTTTATACACTGTAGCGCCAAAGAAACTGGTTATAGGCATGCTAATTCAAATATAGAGATACGTAAAGAGGCAGACTATAGAGCTGCGGTCAGCAACACCTATGTAAGACAAGTGTCTGACGCAGTTGTTAGATCAGTTACTCCTGGTACAAAGGCAGGTTATCAAGATTTAAGTGAGTTTGAACATAGTGTTATAGTCGGCGCACAAGTGATGGGACACAGCATCTCCGAGGTAGTGATGAAGTGGCGATTTTCCCGTACGACCATTTCACGAGTGTACCGTGAATATCAGGAATCCGGTAAAACATCAAATCTCCGAAATCGCTGCGGCCGGGAAAAGATCCTGCAAGAACGGGGTCAACGCCGACAGAAGAGAATCGTTCAACGTGACCAAAGTGCAAACCTTCCGCAAATTGCTGCAGGTTTCAATGCTAGGAAACCAACAGTGTCAGCGTGCGATCCATTCAACGAAACATCATCGATATGGGCTTTCGGAGTCGAAGGTCCACTCGTGTTCCCTTGGTGACTGCATGACACAAAGCTTTGAGCCTTGCCTGGGCCCGTCAACACCAACATTGGACTGTTGATGACTGGACACTGTTCCCTGGTCGAACGAGACTCATTTCAAATTGTATCTAGCGGATGAACGTGTACGGGTATGGACACAAGCTCATGAATTCATGGACCCTGCATGTCAGCAGGGAACTGTTCAAGCTGGTGGAGGCTCTGTAATGGTGTGGGGTGTGTACAGTTGGAGTGATGTGGGACCCCTGATAAGTCTAGTTACGACTCTTGACAGGTGACAGGTACGTAAGCGTGCTGTCTCATCACCTGCATCCATTCATCTCCATTGTGCATTCCGACGGACTTGGGCAATTCCAGCAGGTAGTGCAAGGTACAGCATCGACCTTAGAGCTTCCTGCCCATTCTATCCGCTGCGGCCCCGCGCTCAGGCGTGAAATTTGTTGACGAATTGTCGGTAATGCCAAGACCCATGTAGCATTTAGTTGAAAACTGCTGCAGTGGTCGTAGTTAGTTGAAAGCCGATGTCCCAGAACATATTGGCTGTTCAGAATCGAACATGTGTCCTTCGTTGATGCTGTTTTCTGTCACAGCAGGGTTATCTGTCTGACGGAGGCGAATGTTTCTTAAGTGCTGCACATAACGTCGCATGATACAGCACTGCGTCCAGCAGGAGAGCGCACAGTGCTGTAAACACAGGCGTCCGTAGCCGCAGTTGTCATTTGATGGAGCTTGACTTTGGGTACTGGACGGATTACGTATCACATGGCGTTTCTCCAGTGTCCTAGCAGTGTCGGCAGTAGCCGCTCCTGAATAGGGTACCAAAATCAGACACTCGATTTCTTCTACCGGCGTCATCTACTTTTTCCTCAGGAGAGTACGTTTTGTTTGTATCTCTGACTAGCCATTTTTGCAGTTGCATTGTTCCCACAGTGTCCTATAACTCAGTCCGAGAATTATTTATCAGTGAAATTCACCGAGAAAATCTTATCATACGATTGACGGTGAGATCTTGCAAACTGTACAGAAACTGAAAATAGACAGTTATGGATCACGGTTAACGCCGCGTTCTTCTCAATAAAACCATTCCTACAATTCATGAAGTCAGAAGGACTCCATCTGAATCACTTTTTATGTTTATTTGAATTATCGTCCTAAAACGACTGTCTACATTCTTCCGCACTAGCCCTCAGTTTTGTTACCTTGTCTTCGCGGTCTTTACGCGAGCTGCATATATAGGTGGTAGTAGGATCGTTTTTCAGTCCGCCACAATTGCCGGTTTTCTGAACTTTCTCTGTACCGTTTCGACAAAAGAATGTTCTTGCCACCCGGGTTTCCCATTTGAGTTCACGGAGCATTTCTATCATATTCGCGTATTGATCGAATCTATCGGTGGCAAATCTAGCATCTCGCGTCTGAAATGCTTCGATAATTTTCCTTTAATCCGAGATTGCGGGGATCCCAAACACTCCAGCAGTAGGCCTACTCAAGAATGGGACGCACAAGTGTTCCGTTCGCGGTCTCCTTTATAGACGACCTACACTTCCCTATAATTCCCCGAACGAACTGAAGTCGACCGTATGTGTTCGTTCCATTTCGTGCACCTTGGCCACGTTACGCCGCCGGCCGGGATGGCCGAGCGGTTCTAGGCGCTACAGTCTGGAACCGCACGACCGCTACGGTCGCCGGTTCGAATCCTGCCTCGGGCAAGGATGTATGTGATGTCCTTAGGTTAGTTAGGTTTAAGTAGTTCTAAGTTATAGGGGACTGATGACCTCATATGTGAAGTCCCATTTTGCTCAGAGCCATTTGAACCATTTTGACGTTACGCCTAGACACTGGGTGGTTATAATTAAACTGATTATGTTCTAAGTGCTGTAGTGCAGGCTGTATACATCACAGGACGCTTAAGCATCGTACGTAGGTCCATTAACCTGTGCGCTCGGCGGAGTATTCAGAAAATCTAGAAGTTCCATTTTCTGCCACCAGGTGAAAATTGGCACTGTAAGCAGTCAGAAGGTGTAGTGGGTGCAGGAAAATGGGAGCAACGATCAAACATATGATGACGGTGGTTTTGACACGTTTATTAGGATATGGTCACATGTTACAACATATGTTCAATATGGCATTCCGAATCTGCAACATGCTCCATCCGTAACAAGACATGGTCGACAGTTGCTCGTAGCATTTTCTGTGCAGTGAGAGTGATTTGTCGTCATATGCTAGCCTTCAGATCTGGAAGCGTCTGGATACACACCTGACAGACACGATCTTTCAGATATCCCCACAGCGAGAAATCACGTGGGTTTAGGTCGGCAGATCTGGAAGGCCACACATCTTGAAACAGCCTAGAGGTGGTGCACTCCTCACCGAAGGTTTCTCGAAGCAAATCTTTCATATGGCAAGCGATATATGGTGTCGAACCATCTTGCGTGAAAATAATGGTGTGGACATGGTTGCGCTCTTTCAAATCTGGAATCGCGTGTTGCACAATTAGGTCCTTACAACGTGCAAATGTCACTGGGCACCTAACAGGCCCGCGAAGTGTCATCTCCCCGAAGAAAAACGGAACGAGAATGATAGAAGCTGTAAAATCACCCCACACAGTCACATAAGCGCTGAATGTTCCTGCACAACATGTGGTGAAGTAGAACCCAATATGAGAAAGTTGTATGCATTCATGGCACAGTGCAGAGTAAAATGTACCTCGTCCGTCGAAACACAATTCCCCTGTCACATGTCGTCCACTTCCATGCGTGCTAAAAAACGATGTGCGAAGTCACGGCATTATTGTCTTGGCTTCATTTGATGCACATCCAGAATCTTGTAATCATACCAGTGTAGTAAAATGCGCGACAAAATCTTGTGAACTGTTGGCAGGGGCAGAGACTATTCCCGTGACACAGCTCGAGCACTGGCTGCAGATTCTTAGGCACGTGCTGCACGGTCAGCTATAGCTACAGCAACTTCATCAACAACTGGCATAAGAATGGGACGCCTCCCTGTCCCTGCTGCGCCACCAAATTCACCTGTTTCTTCAGATTTCTTGCTCATATTATCTAGTGCATATATTGACATGGGGCCTCTTCGCAGCTGTTTCTGTCGGTGATATTCCCGCACTGCAGCGTTGTTATTTCTGCCGTTCTGATAAACAACTTTACCAGCAGTGCACGGTCTTTCCGCTCAATGGACAATTCTACATCTACATCTACATTTACATCTACATTTATACTCCGCAAGCCACCCAACGGTGTGTGGCGGAGGGCACTTTACGTGCCAATGTCATTACCTCCCTTTCCTGTTCCACTCGCGTATGGTTCGCGGGAAGAACGACTGCCGGAAAGCCTCCGAGCGCGCTCGTATCTCTCTAATTTTACATTCGTGACCATCTCTGGAGGTATAAGTAGGGGGAAGCAATATATTCGATACCTCATCCAGATACGCACCCTCTCGAAACCTGGACAGCAAGCTACACCGCGATGCAAAGCGCCTCTCTTGCAGAGTCTGCCACTTGAGTTTGCTATACATCTCCGTAACGCTACCATGTTTGCCAAATAACCCTGTGACGAAACGCGCCGCTCTTCTTTGGATCTTCTCTATCTCCTCTGTCCGACCTGGTACGGATCCCACACTGATGAACAATACTCAAGTATAGGCCGAACGAGTGTTTTGTAAGCCACTTCCTTTGTTGATGGGCTACATTTTCTAAGGACTCTCCCAATGAATCTCAACCCGGAACCGGCTTACCAACAATTAATTTTATATGATCATTCCACTTCAAATCGTTCCGTATGCATACTCCCAGATATTTGACGGAAGTAACTGCTACCAGTGTTTGTTCCTCTATCATATAGTCATACAATAAAGGATCCTTCTTTCTATGTATTCGCAATACATTACTTCTGTCGATGTTACGGGTCAGTTGCGACTCCCTGCACCAAGTGCCTATCCGCTGCAGATCTTCCTGCATTTCGCTGCAATTTTCTAATGCTGCAACTTCTCTGTGTACTACAGCATCATCCGCGAAAAGCCGCATGGAACTTCCGACACTATCTACTAGGTCATTTATATATATTGTGAAAAGCAATGGCCCCATAACACTCCCCTGTGGCACGCCAGAGGTTACTTTAACGTCTGTAGATGACTCTCCATTGAGAACAATATGCTGTATTCTGTTTGCTAAAAACTCTTCAATCCAGCCACACAGCTGGTCTGGTATTCCGTAGGCTCTTACTTTGTTTGCCGGCTGTGATGGCCGTGGTGTTCTAGGCGCTTCAGTCCGGAACCGCGTGACTGCTACGGTCGCAGGTTCGAATCCTGCGTCGGTCATGGATGTGTGTGATGTGCTTAGGTTAGTTAGGTTTAAGTAGTTTTAAGTTCTAGGGGACTGATGACCTCAGATGTTAAGTCCCATAGTGCTCAGAGCCATTTGAACCATTTACTTTGTTTATCAGGCGACAGTGCGCAACTGTATCGACGCCTTCCGGAAGTCAAGGAAAATGTCGTCTACCTGGGAGCCTGTATCTAATATTTTCTGTGTCTCGTGATCAAATAACGTGAGTTCGGTCTCACACGATCGCTGTTTCCGGAACCCGTGTTGATTCCCACAGAGCAGATTCTGGGTTTCCAGAAATGACATGATAAGCGAGCAAAAAACATTTTCTAAAATTCTACAACAGATCGATGTCAGAGATATAGGCCTATAGTTTTGCGCATCTGCTCGACGACCATTCTTGAAAACTGGGACTACCTGTGCTCTTTTCCAATCATTTGGAACCTTCCGTTCCGCTAGAGACATGCGGTACACGGCTGTTAGAAGGGGGGCAAGTTCTTTCGCGTACTCTGTGTAGAATCGAATTCGTATCCCGTCAGGTCCAGTGGACTTTCCTCTGTTTCGCGCCGCCAAGAGACCAACAGCATACTGACATGAAAAAAGGCAACATTTCATATTATAACTGCTTACAGAGCTACATTTTCACCTGATGGCAGAAAACGGAACTGTTATTTTTTCAGAATACTTTGTGAGCGCACTGATTAGTGAACGTACCTACGATATTTCAGCGTCGTGCGATGTATAGAGCCTGCGCTGCAGCACTCGGAACACCGTCAGTTTAATTATAATCAGCCAGTAGTTAATCCACCTGACTGTGTCAAGCAGCAAGCCACTAACATTGTAATCGAATACTATAAGATTGTTTTCCTATTCATTTACATTAATTTATTTTTGTCTATCTTTAGAGAAAGCTACCATTCACCACACGAAATATCTTACGAATGTAAACATTTAATACTGGCGACCCACAGAGATGTAGCGATGAGCACTTTTTCAGCGAAGCCCGGCCGGCCACTTCACGGATGCCGCCCCACCGCCATTTCAGAGTTTACGGGATGTTTACGCCCTCCGCCTGCTCGCCGCAGCGTTGGCGGCCTCTTGGCGGCCACGGACGTGATCGGCCCGCCTGCGGACTTTACGGGCTGTAGCGTAGCTTTGCGGGCGGTTCGCGACAGTTGAAAGCACAACAAGCGTCCGTCCCGCGAGCTGAATCACTGCCCGTAAACCTGTCCGGCCGCATCGTATTTGCACTCCTGGCACGATACGCGAAGGCGTTATGTACTCGTAAAGTTCCGCACTCTGGCACGGTGATTAATGGGTCTAGGATAAACCCAATCCTCTCAGTCGATCCGTGAGCGTGGAAAAACAATATGGAAGTTCACGATCTTCTCTCTGTCCGCAGCTCGTGGTCGTGCGGTAGCGTTCTCGCTTCCCGCACCCGGGTTCCCGGGTTCGATTCCCGGGTTCGATTCCCGGCGGGGTCAGGGATTTTCTCTGCCTCGTAATGACTGGGCGTTGTGTGATGTCCCTAGGTTAGTTAGGTTTAAGTAGTTCTAAGTTCTAGGGGACTGATGACCATAGATGTTAAGTCCCATAGTGCTCAGAACCATTTGATCTTCTCTCTGCAGCTACGGTCGCAGGTTCGAATCCTGCCTTGGGCATGGATGTGTGTGATGTCCTTAGGTTAGTTAGGTTTAAGTAGTTCTAAGTTCTAGGGAACTGATGACCTCAGAAGTTAAGTCCCATAGTGCTCAGAGCCATTTGATTTTTCTCTCTGCAGGAAAGTATAGTAGGAAATGTAGTAATACATCCTCTTAGTGTAAACAATGTAAACTCTCTTTAAATGTAAGATAAAGCATCTACATCTACATGGAGACTCCACAAATCACACTTAAGTGCCTGATCGAATCATCTCCACAATAATTCTTTATTATTCCAGTCATGAACAACTCGCGGAAAAAAACGAACACGTATACCTTTCCACGCGAGCTCCGATTTCCCTTATTTTATTATGGTGATCGTTTTTCCGTATATAGGTCGGCGTCAAGAAAAAATTTTCGCATTCGGAGGAGAAATTTGGTGATTGAAATGTCGTTAGAAGATTTCGTCGCATCGAAAAACGTCTTTCTTTAAATGATGTCCACCGCAATTCCTGTATCATGCCAGTGACACTCTCTCCCTTATTTAGTGATATCACAAAACGTGCTACTCTTTTTTGAACTTTCACGATACACTCCGTTAATGGTTCTGAGCACTATGGGACTTCTGAGGTCATCAGTCCACTAGAACTTAGAATTACTTAAACCTAACTAACCTAAGGACAGCACACACATCCATGCCCGAGGCAGGGTTCGAACCTGCGACAGTAGCGGTTGCGCGGTTCCAGACTGTAGCGCCCAGAACCGCTCGCCCACCCCGGTCGGCACACTCCGTTAATCCTACGTGGTAATGATCCCAAACCCCTCAGCAATACTCCAAAAGATGACGCGGGCAAGCGTAGTGTAGGCCATCTCTTTAGTAGAACAGTTGCATCTTCTAAGTGTTCTAGCAATAAAACGCAGTCTATGGTTCGCATTCCCCACTACATTTTCTGTGTTCTTTCCAATTTAAGTTGTTCGTAATTGCTATCCCTAGATGTTTAGATCAATTTACGGCCTTTAGATTTGATTGATTTATCCGAAGTTCAACGGATTCCTTTTAGCCACTCGTGGGGATGACCTCACACTTCTCGTTATTTAGGGTCAATTGCCCATTTTCGCACCATATAGCTATCTTGTCTAAATAGTTTGCAATTTGTTTTCATGTTCTGATGACTTTACTACACGATAAACGACAACATTATCTGCAAACAACCTAAGACGGCTGCTCAGATTGTTTCCTCGTTTGTTTATATAGATAAGGAACAGCAAAGGAACGCCAGAAATCACTTCAGTTTTACGCGATGACTTTCTGTCAATTACTACTCCTCTGACAGGAAATCACGAATACATTGACATAACTCAGATGATATTCCATAAGTACGCAATGTCACTACAACCCGCTTGTGTGTACAGAGTCAATAGCCTTCTGAAAATCTAGAAATACGGAATCGATCAATTTGATATCCCTTCTCAATAGCACTCAACACTTTGTGTGTGTAAAGAGCTAGTTAGTTATGCTTTGCAAGAACAATGTTTTGTAAATCCGTGTTGACCGTGTGTCAGTAGACAGTTCTCTCCGAGGTAATTCATAATTTTCGAATACAAAATATGATCCAAAATTCTGCTGCGTACCGACGTTAATGATATGGGCCTATAAAAAGACAACAAACCCGATAATAACGGAGTATAAGATTAGTGGAACACATGTGGAGCAGAAACAAGAATTAGGCGCTGTTCATTCCGAGACGATATGATACGTGATACAACCTATTACAATAAAGATCTCGCCAAGCGACGTTTACCGATGCCGTACTCGTGCTGCCACTGAGATGGTAACGATATGCGATACAACATGCAATGCGACTCGCCATGCGACAGATAACACGACAGAACGAATCACTTTTTTTACTCAATTTAATTGGCAATCATTATTTAAAGCTCATAAAACTGAAAAAGAAAAGGAAATACTGAGTGCGCCTGTACAATAAAAAATGTCAGGCGAAGTCTGGCTGTTGTTTCTCGTTAAGTCTCTCAACACGAAATTCTCACGAATTCGGCAGGCTGAGTCCAGACAGTTTCCACTTTTTGCAGCAAAAGTACCAGCTACCCTGACAAACAAGCACAAAAATTTTCGACGTACTGTTTCTTTTGCTGAGGAGCTACTCATTACAATTACATAAGTTGGTGACAGTGTTCGAATGAAGTAACAACGCCACCATGAAAAGCATGCTTTTTTGTAAGCCCAGCTAGTATGGTACTTTACTCAATGTGGCCATTTATAAACAATCGTTACAAATCAGTAAACTGAAGATGCCATATCTACACCTGTTTAGTTGCGCAAACTAGTATATGATTCAACTTGAGGAGCAATAAGAAGAAAAGTTCTTGTATTTGGTGTGAAATCAGTCACCGTCGATGGAGTAACAGTGGCGGTGAACTCTTCCTAGGGGCAGAGAATGTATTTGAAGAAACAGAATAAACCCTTGGTGATAAGCAAAATCGCGACATATACTTCTCGGCTTCGTTCAGCTGCTCATTCAGAACTAACAAGAATCTGATGTTCGGATTTGTTTTACACTTGTCACGAAGTTTCCTGAAATTACGGATCAGAGACTGAAAAAACATCCAGTCAGCATCATCAGCTGATGAATCGCGGTGTCTTTTAATTTCAGGAAGTTTTTCATTACCCAGTATCGGCAGCATACGAAAAAGAGAAAAACGACGCAGCTCCGCATTTCGCATAGCAGCCGGCAATATTGCCGCGTGTGGCTCATGTCTACCAACTTCGTCACACACAACCTGCACCATATCTCATGTATTTTCTTGAGAAAGGAAAGAGGTATCACCGTCTGTCCACCGCTAAAAACGATGTCATTATGTTAGCTATATTTCATTGGTAGCAATCCATGGCCTAAAACCCACCAAACCTAAACCGGCCAGCAACTACATAGATCACTACAAACTTTTCAAACAATACACAATGTTGTACGTTACTGCGATGTATCCCAATAATTAGGAACAATAACGAAACAAAAACCAGGTCATCGTCAATTTGTGATATCAGACAACACTCCTCGAAAATTGATAAGGAAAGACTGACTCTTGCTAAGGAACAACTGTTAGTTTCTACGGAACAACCAACAATTGTTGCAGCGCACCCAACCAACAACAGTAGAAGGAAATGTAAAGGGATGGAAGTGTTAACTGCAGTGAAGCCTGTGCACGAACGCTCTGTATGCTTGCGAAAGTGCATGCAGAACGGTGTTTGACTAAGGTTGTTGTGGAACCTAATTGCGCGACAACATACTGTGCGTGATTATACACTCCTGGAAATGGAAAAAAGAACACATTGACACCGGTGTGTCAGACCCACCATACTTGCTCCGGACACTGCGAGAGGGCTGTACAAGCAATGATCACACGCACGGCACAGCGGACACACCAGGAACCGCGGTGTTGGCCGTCGAATGGCGCTAGCTGCGCAGCATTTGTGCACCGCCGCCGTCAGTGTCAGCCAGTTTGCCGTGGCATACGGAGCTCCATCGCAGTCTTTAACACTGGTAGCATGCCGCGACAGCGTGGACGTGAACCGTATGTGCAGTTGACGGACTTTGAGCGAGGGCGTATAGTGGGCATGCGGGAGGCCGGGTGGACGTACCGCCGAATTGCTCAACACGTGGGGCGTGAGGTCTCCACAGTACATCGATGTTGTCGCCAGTGGTCGGCGGAAGGTGCCCGTGCCCGTCGACCTGGGACCGGACCGCAGCGACGCACGGATGCACGCCAAGACCGTAGGATCCTACGCAGTGCCGTAGGGGACCGCACCGCCACTTCCCAGCAAATTAGGGACACTGTTGCTCCTGGGGTATCGGCGAGGACCATTCGCAACCGTCTCCATGAAGCTGGGCTACGGTCCCGCACACCGTTAGGCCGTCTTCCGCTCACGCCCCAACATCGTGCAGCCCGCCTCCAGTGGTGTCGCGACAGGCGTGAATGGAGGGACGAATGGAGACGTGTCGTCTTCAGCGATGAGAGTCGCTTCTGCCTTGGTGCCAATGATGGTCGTATGCGTGTTTGGCGCCGTGCAGGTGAGCGCCACAATCAGGGCTGCATACGACCGAGGCACACAGGGCCAACACCCGGCATCATGGTGTGGGGAGCGATCTCCTACACTGGCCGTACACCACTGGTGATCGTCGAGGGGACACTGAATAGTGCACGGTACATCCAAACCGTCATCGAACCCATCGTTCTACCATTCCTAGACCGGCAAGGGAACTTGCTGTTCCAACAGGACAATGCACGTCTGCATGTATCCCGTGCCACCCAACGTGCTCTAGAAGGTGTACGTCAACTACCCTGGCCAGCAAGATCTCCGGATCTGTCCCCCATTGAGCATGTTTGGGACTGGATGAAGCGTCGTCTCACGCGGTCTGCACGTCCAGCACGAACGCTGGTCCAACTGAGGCGCCAGGTGGAAATGGCAATGCAAGCCGTTCCACAGGACTACATCCAGCATCTCTACGATCGTCTCCATGGGAGAATAGCAGCCTGCATTGCTGCGAAAGGTGGATATACACTGTACTAGTGCCGACATTGTGCATGCTCTGTTGCCTGTGTCTATGTGCCTGTGGTTCTGTCAGTGTGATCATGTGATGTATCTGACCCCAGGAATGTGTCAATAAAGTTGCCCCTTCCTGGGACAATGAATTCACGGTGTTCTTATTTCAATTTCCAGGAGTGTAGTTGAAGCTAAACTTTCAAACCGCTGTAGAAATAACACCACAGATCAGAATGGCGTCAAACTGCAACAGAATGTTATCGGAGAAGGGGGAAAACGTATGGCAGAAGAAAAAGAAATAGTTACAAAATGTAGCAATAGTTGGCGCTGTAAGCATCATAATTTAATAGTGGTCGGCTTCAAAAGACAAATGAATCATACAACAATACCTAAAGTCTACATTTGACGTTAAAGAAGCCGTACTACTCACTGTGCATGGGTATACAGGTGTGATACTGTTAGTTACGTAAGCCCATCTGCCACGGCAAGATCATATCACATCGGATGGAAAAAATCGGTTTTTAATTGTCCTGAGGCCAAAAACCTCATACAAAGCATCAGTCACATAGGTTTTGAATCCTGAGGCCAAAAACCGCATAAAAACCATTAATCAAAATCAAATCGGATTATTGATTTCCTTGTGACCGGTGCAAAACATGTTCAATATGCTCTTCACCGTTTTCTGCAACAAATTGAAATCGAGAAGCAACATGTCCCACAACTGATCGAAGTGTTTCCGGGGTCACATCCAGCATGTGTTGCGCAATGCGTGCCTTCAATGCAGCTAAGTTTGCATTCGGAACAGTGAACACAACATCATTCAGATAGCCCTACAGCCAGAAACCACACGGGTTAAGTTCACGTGATCGGGACAGCCAGGCCATAGGAAAATGGCGGCTGATAATTCTAGCATTTTCGAAATGGCGATTCAGCAGCTGCTTAACTGTATTTTCAATGTGCAGAGGTGCGCCTTCTTACATAAAAATGATCCCATCCACACATCCACGCTATTGGAAAGCTGGAATGACGTGGTTGCGCGGAAGACACTCACAGCGCTTACCAGTGACGGTACAGGTAACAGGACCGGAATCACCTGTTTCTTCGAAAAAATATGGCCCTGTGATAAGTGATGCCGTAAACCCGCACCGCACAGTGACCTTTTCAAGATGAAGTGGTACTGGTTGATTTGCGTGTGGGTTTTCCGTTGCCCATATTCGACAATTCTGTGTATGGACATATCCTGTCAGATGGAAAATCTTCCACAACCAATCATTGTCCACTTCCATGCGAGCAAGAAATTCTAAAGCAAAGGTCTCTCTTGCTGGCAGGTCAACAGGAAGCAACTCGTGCACATGGGTAATTTTGAATGGTCAGTAAAGACGGATGTTTCGTAGGATTTTACGCACCGTGCTCGTGGGTATGTCCAATGTTCGGGCAATTCTCCTTGCAATACACGTTTACACACAACCACTTGTCTCCTCCTGCATTGCTGTGGCCACTGCTTTCACTGACGTCGAACCAATTCGCTTCCTCCCTCTACCAGGTAGCATACCAAAAGAAGGCGTCTTTTCGAATTTCTCTTTTCGAATTCCTGAATAATTTTCTCCAGACCGAGGGCAGTCATCGGACCAACACCTTTTTTCAAACTCTTCAGTGTCCGGAACTTCTGCAGAGCGACGTGTGCACAGTCATCACTCTTGCAACGTCGATCAGTTGTAGAATTTTGGAACACGTATTATGTTCGAGTATAATGACTTTCCTGGAGACTAGAAATCTACTCTGTAGGAATCAGCATGGGTTTCGAAAAAGACGGTCGTGCGAAACCCAGCTCGCGCTATTCGTCCACGAGACTCAGAGGGCCATTGACACGGGTTCACAAGTAGATTCTGTGTTTCTTGACTTCCGCAAGGCGTTCGATACAGTTCCCCACAGTCGTTTAATGAACAAAGTAAGAGCATATGGAGTATCAGACCAATTGTGTGATTGGATTGAAGAATTCCTAGATAACAGAGCGCAGCATGTCATTCTCAATGGAGAGAAGTCTTCCGAAGTAAGAGTGATTTCAGGTGTGCCGCAGGGTAGTGTCATAGGACCGTTGCTATTCACAATATACATAAATGACCTTGTGGATGACATCGGAAGTTCACGGAGGCTTTTTGCAGATGATGCTGTGGTGTATCGAGAGCTTGTAACAATGGAAAATTGTACTGAAATGCAGGAGGATCTGCAGCGAATTGACGCATGGTGCAGGGAATGGCAATTGAATCTCAATGTAGACAAGTGTAATGTGCTGCGAATACATAGAAAGATAGATCCCTTATCATTTAGCTACAAAATAGGTCAGCAACTGGAAGCAGTTAATTCCATAAATTATCTGGGAGTAGGCATTAGGAGTGATTTAAAATGGAATGATCATATAAAGTTGATCGTCGGTAAAGCAGATGCCAGTCTGAGATTCATTGGAAGAATCCTAAGGAAATGCAATCCGAAAACAAAGGAAGTAGGTTACAGTACGCTTGTTCGCCCACTGCTTGAATACTGCTCAGCAGTGTGGGATCCGTACCAGATAGGGTTGATAGAAGAAATAGAGAAGATCCAAGGGAGAGCAGCGCGCTTCGTTACAGGATCATTTAGTAATCGCGAAAGTGTTTCGGAAATGATAGATAAACTCCAGTGGAAGACTCTGCGGGAGAGACGCTCAGTAGCTCGGTACGGGATTTTGTTAAAGTTTCGAGAACATACCTTCACCGAAGAGTCAAGCAGTATATTGCTCCCTCCTACGTATATCTCGCGAAGAGACCATGAGGATAAAATCAGAGAGATTAGAGCCGACACAGGAGCATACCGACAATCCTTCTTTCCACGAACAATACGAGACTGGAATAGAAGGGAGAACCCACAGAGGTACTCAGGGTACCATCCGCCACACACCGTCAGGTGGCTTGCGGAGTATGGATGTAGATGTAGATGGAGATGTACAAGCAGAGCGCGATCCTGCATTGAGGCTAACGTCACAGACGCGAAAGGAGGAAAAGCCGTGTACCCGGCGTTTTCATACCAACTTCGACGGGTCGTGCGCATGACAGGTGTTTTCATTTACATATTCTGACAGATACAGCACCATCTATCGATCAATTTTCACACTATTTTTTCTGCCATACGTTTTCTCCCTTCTCCGATAATATTCCGTTGCAATTCTACATCTACATCTACGTGATTACTCTGCTATTCACAATAAAGTGCCTGGCAGAGGGTTCAATGAACCACTTTCGTGCGATTTTGCCGGCCGAAGTGGCCGTGCGGTTAAAGGCGCTGCAGTCTGGAACCGCAAGACCGCTACGGTCGCAGGTTCGAATCCTGCCTCGGGCATGGATGTTTGTGCTGTCCTTAGGTTAGTTAGGTTTAACTAGTTCTAAGTTCTAGGGGACTAATAACCTCAGCAGTTGAGTCCCATAGTGCTCAGAGCCATTTGAACCATTTGAACCACCTTCAAGCTGTCTCCCTACCGTTCCACTCTCGAACGGCACGCGGGAAACACGAGCACTTAAATTTTTCTGGGCGAGCCCTGATTTCTCTTATTTTATCGTGATGATCATTTCTCCCTATGTAGGTGGATGTCAACAGAATGTTTTCTCAATCGGAGGAGAAAATTGGTGATTGAAATTTCATGAGAAGGTCCCTTCGCAACGAAAAACGGCTTTGTTTTAATGATTGCCAATCCAGTTCACGTATCATGTCTGTGACACTATATCCCCTATTTCGCGACGATACAAAACGACCCGCCCTTCTTTGTACTTTTTCGATGTCATCCGTCAGTCCCACCTGATGCGGATCCCACACCGCACAGCAATACTCCAGAATAGGGCGGACAAGCGTGGTGTAAGCAGTCTCATTGGTAGACCTGTTGCACCTTCTAAGTTTTGACGTCATTCTGACCGGTGGTGTTATTTTTACAGCGTTTTGAAAGTTTAACTTTAATTATAATCACCCTGGATTTGTATTTCAATGCTTATGATTGTGGACGAGCAGTAGGACTGCTCTAAATCGGTCGAACTGTCACTACTGTGGCCGACTACCTTCCCCATGCTTCCCTGACCCGATGGGACCGATGATCTCGCTGTTTGGTCCCCTCCCCCAGATCAACCAGTCTGCCAGAACCACTTCGTGGAAATTCAGGCAGGCTGGTTTGTATGCTCGGAACACTGTTAAATGCATCCCACTTCAACCACGCTATCGTCGAAAAAAAAGTTGGTGTCGGGAGCAAGTTGGAGGGGATCAGCAATAGTAGTCCAGAGTGATGTTCTTCGACAAATCCCAAATCACTGTGGCAAGCGATTCTGGCCGCCAGTTTGTGTGGAGAGAGAGAGGAGAACACGTTACACACCACAGAATGTCCATGAACGATATCCGTGCGGCCGAGGAGTTATGGTGTGGGGAGGCATTACGCACAGTGGCCTAACACCGCTGCGTACCTTTGCGCAAGATATCGTTAGAGCACAGACATATTGCAAAGAAATTATTCTGGATCATATCCGTCTTTTAGGGTGCGGTATGTCCCGAATTTTTGCTTATGGACGACGACACCCTCCCACAAGGACCGCTCAGGTGCCAGACACACTGGAAAGTGAATATATTGAGCGTATGGAGTGGTCTGCGTACTCCCCTGACTTAAATTCTATAGAGCAGGCCTGGGACGCTCTCGGCAGACGTGTTTCTAAACGAACGCATCCTGAAAACCTGCTTGAGAGAGGAGTGGGTCAATATCCCACAAGGACTCATCAATAGTTTGGTACCCAGCATAAGTAACAGGTGCAAAGTGTACATAAATGTCCAAGGCGGACGTATTTCTTAGAAAGAGTCCGATATCGCTCTTTTTGTTGGGAGTCTGGCCTGTGTCAAAAATAATCGTTATTTATGTCTGTTGTCCTGCTTTTCCATTTGCTATTATCTGTACCATTTTTCCTTATGAATACACCACTCCACGTCTATTTCGTTTGTACTGTATTTCATGTCGTCCATCATTGCTTGTGAATATTCCTGTTCAACAATGTATCTGTTCGTTATCAATTGTCAGACAGTGTATAAGATTCGGAAAAATCAATTTCCTTACGGAATAGTTTCCTCAAAATCGAATGAACAAGACTGCATGTCGGATAGCATGCACGAATCCCAAAACAGTGGATTTTAATTTTCTTCTCGAAAAGTAAAAATTTTACTTGAGAAACTAACTATAGAGACATATGTAGCTTTGATTCAGCTACACATATTTTTTCCTTAATCACATCGGATGACTTGGAATTCACCTCATCTTGTAATCGTGCAACACAAGTTGTGTGGAGCGACCAGCATCAGTATTGCATCGGGCGATATGGCAGAGATACCTGTCGGTGTCGTATCGCTGCGTCCCAGTGTGAACCAGTTTAAGTCTCTTCAACTGCGTTCCGCCGATCCGGTTTACTTACGCATCGCGTACAGTACCGCTTCAGTGTGAACAGCACAGCAAATGAGACAATCACGCAAAATCAGTATTAGGGAAGGCGAATAGGCGAATAGAAGACTTAGATGTGGTGAATAGGTTCATAGAAATTGCAATGCATTTGGGAAGAAAATTACGCACAAGGCGACTGTGCGCCGTGATCTAAAGTATTGTCCCTGTGTTTGGTGTCCTTATCAAGTAGGAGCAACGACAGACATTGAAAAAAATTATTGTTTATAAGACGCATGACACGCAAATGTTGATTTTGATTATATTTTATTCCGACCAGTTCGGCCATATACCATGTTCATTGTCGTGGAAAAATTATGTCTCGTGTAGGTCGCTTCAGGTCGTTGCTATTCACACAGATATCATACTTGTAATGTTGGAAATGAGCATTCTTTTAGTTTTGAAATGTAATGTTGACAGCAGATTAAATTTTCGATGACCGTGAATATGCTTTATGACCGTAATCGGTCGCAATAAGATATAAATATAGTCAGATTTTGTGTGTCGTGTATTTTATAAAGTATTTACAAGCCGGTAATTGCCTTAACGTACGTTTGGAGCACAGCATTGTACGGTAGTGAAACAAGGACTGTGGGAAAACCGGAACAGAAGAGAATCGAACCATTTGAGATGCGGTGCCACAGACGGATGTTGAAAATTAGGTAGACTGATAAGGTAAGGAATGAGGAGCTTCTGCGCAGAATCGGAGAGGAAAGGAATGTGTGGAAAATACTGACAAGGAGAAGCGTAGGACATCAGGAAATGTCTTCCATGGCACTAGAAGGAGCTGTCGAGGGAAAAAACTGTAGAAGAAGACAGAGATTGGAATACATCCAGAGGCTGGCATTGGAATACATCCATAGGTTGGCACAGGAGAGGAATTAGTGGCGAGCCGCATCAAAGCAATCAGAAGACTGATGATTAAAAAAAAGAAGCTGCCATAATACGATGTTCAAGAAAATTATTGGCTGTTAACCTTCAACATAACCAAATACACCGAAATGCGCGTAAATAGGCAGAAAGATCGAGTATCGAATAAACAACCGCAGCATAGTCACTTAAACCAGTGACATCCATTTAGCATCCAGGAGTGTCACTAATCATGGGAAATGGTCTACTGCCTGAGCTCACAGCTTTACTTTCGCCAGTACCGCTGTCCTGCTTTCGAAATCCCACAGAAGTTTCCTCACATACTTCAGCTGGTACGCTTCAAATCATCACAATACAAGAGGGAGAAGAGGCACTTGAAGATGAGGATAGTGAAGAAACAGACAGTGAAGTGGGGGACGAAATTTCCTCAAATGACGATACAATGTCTGATGAACTCTTCGTTGCTCCTGAAGAAACTGGGGATCCCTTGCAACAGCACCGGCCAGGTTGGCCGAGCGGTTCTAGGCTCTACAGTCTGGAACCGCGCGATCGCTACGGTCGCAGGTTCGAATCCTGCATCGGGCATGGATGTGTGTGATGTCCTTAGGTTAGTTAGGTTTAAGTAGTTCTAAGTTCTAGGGGACTGATGACTTTTGAAGTTAAGTCCCATAGTGCTCAGAGCCACCATTTTTGAGCCTTGCAACAGCCATATTTAGGCGACTATGAGTATAGAGATGTCGTTTTGGGGAAGGGTGGAGAGAGAATCTGTACGACGTTGCCATTGAGAACTTATGAACTTATACAACCAGAACTCCTCGAAGAAATATAATTACCGACCTTCCTGGTGGAAAAGAAGCTGCCAGAACAGGCAAGACTACTCTCTTCTTCACTGAATTATTCCTGAATGAAGGTATTACTCAGACACTTGTACTTTACTCTAATAAAGAAATCAATAAAAGACGGGGCTTTTGCCCGGAAGTTAGAGAGGTACACTGGATTCACTGATGACATAGAGGTGAGAGAGGTTATCAGATTTATCTCTGTTTGTGGGGCTATCAAGAACTCTGATGTGATTCTCGATGGTCTTTATTCCCGATAATTTGGTCTTTCATTTTTCAGAAGTGTGAGTCCAAAAATCGATTCGAATTCCTTCTTTCACCAATGAGATTTCGTTCTAAACAAACACGCGATGAGAGAGGGATAAATGTTAAATTACCCCTCATTCATGAAGTGTGGGACATTTTCAATGCAAACTGGGAGAAATATTATACCTCTTCCAAGAAGGAGGTGTCCCTTCAAACGTTTATTCCTAAAAAAAACGATAAATGTAGATTGAAGACTGTGTCACTTTGCGACGTTCGCACACTTTACATATTTTTGCAGTGGGATAGCCTACGTAGGTAAAAATACAATTCAGACGGAAAGCTCCTTCCATTGGCAAAATGTTACGTCGTTCGCCTGTGTGACAACATACAAAATACCAATCGCAATGTAACGGCAGACAACTGGTTTGGCTCGTACGAATTGGCTGAGGAGCCTTCTGAACGTAAACTCAGTTTTGTTGGCACCATGCGGAAAAACAAAAGAGAAACACCTCGTGGATTGCTCGCTGGGAAAGGATTAGATCCTATGACATCAAGATTTGTTTACCAGCCCGACAAAATACTCACCTCCTAAAAGAAGAACAAAAATGTAGTACTTTCATCCACGATCCATGATTCAGGAACCGCAGATCCTGATACACGGGAACTTGAAGTCGTTCAGTTCCATAATTTGACGAAATGAGCTGTTGATTGTTTCGACAGAATGTATCACTCTTACACAACAAAGCGTTACTCTTGTCGTTGGCCAGTGCGATATTTCTATGGCATACTCGACATGATGGGAATAAAGAGCTGGGTTTTATTCGCCTTAGCTGGAAGCAAATTGATTTTTGAAAAATCTTGCCAAAAGTTTGGCTGAACCTATGGAGCGAAGGCAAGCTGATGTGATGATTAGGAGAACCCTAAGTCTCGAAATAGGGTGGTTCTTGGAACTAAAGAAGATATCAGTCGTCCAGTCTCTTGTAAACCTAGCCTCAAGAAAAGGAGATGCCACATGTGCGACAGAAAAAAGGTAACAGTTGCAACAACATATGCACCAAATGTAACTATACAGTTTGCAAGGAGTACGAAAAATTAAGTCGATCATGTTTACTGTGTGATCTTGCGGATTCACAAGGTGAATCCGGAGAAGACTGATTCTGTGATGGAAGTTTGCAATATTAGCTTGTTCCTATTTTCAAAGTTTATGGTCTGTTCGAGTTTTGACATTTGGTATTATCAGTAGCATAAGCTGTTTTTGCTTCGTCGCTGAAAAGGCAATTTCCAAAACCGTGGCAGTTTTAATCAAACTGTACTCGAGTTTATTTTTGAAGTCAATATTTCGAGTTTATGTATTTTTCTACGTCTGATTCCGGTCGTTGATTGGCTGGCTGTAATTTGTTTCTGATGGCAATTTTCAAGAAATTTCTGAAAATGATGCCTGAAGTCTGAGTTTGCGATGAAAGTATGTGAAGTTTTGTAAGTACCTCTACCTATACGAGAAATAAGGCCGTTCTCATATTCATTGTTCACTCAAGTGTATATCTCTTCCCGATGTCAATAAAATACTTACCAGGCTTGGTGTTTTTCAATACGGTATATTGATAATTTTTAGTCTTTGGACCGTCTGACTACAACTGAATGAAACACCATTTTCATGCCACGAAAATTATGTTTCATTCAGTTGTAGTCACACGATCCAAAAACTAAAAATCATCAATACACCGTAATATTACACGCAGCTGAGGAAGACAGGATTACAAAAGTTGAAGCTGTTCGTTTTTATTCATTTCGTAATTTAACAATGTATCCACTTCCGTATCATTTTCTTGCATTATTGGTTTTCTGAAATGACAAAATGCTTCTTTCCATGTATTTTCAGTGCTAAAAACTGCTTGAAATTTCTAAATACGCTCGTAAACACCTGTGAATTTACTGTACAATGTTTTGACGCCGGTACGATGCTATCACTTGGCCCCGGAACCAAAAATGAAGGTAGGTTCCAGGCAGACCCCACGTGGGCGACGGCGGGTTAAGGTGGAAGTTCCATTTTAAATGCTCCGCACATATAATGTCAGATATTCAAGGGATGTAACTGCTTTCAACGACTGTTCGTCAGTCATGTAATCATTCAGTAATGGGTCTTTCCACCTTTCTATGCACAGTTCATTACATTTGTTAATGTCGAGGGTGAATAAATAATCCCCGATTCATGCTTCATTCTTCTGTAGGTGTTTCTGAATTTCGCTACAATTTTATATCGTTACGGTTCTCTCACGCAGATTAGCCGCATATCAGGTCATCGACAACGTCTCTACGGAGCGCTAGCTGCCATCCCTTCATGGCTGGTAGCTTCTCCATTGAACAAGGGATTATATAAACGGTCAGTTGTCTCCAGTATAGTGCTACATTGGTTCGGGAGCATTATGGTGAATTCCAATTAATTTCTTAGTCTCAGAGCACGTTGGGCGCTATAGGTCACATCTTCTGCATCTCAGTGCCGAGGTAATTCAGAGATACCGTGTCTTATGCATGTATATTTCGTGTTACATGCTACCAGCCACACACTAAGCACTTGAAGAATTCGCGCTAAAACAAACCCCAAGTGTTTCTTGCACCACAGTGGAATGAGCAAACTTCTAGGTTGATGGTCGAAATATTTAGCTGTTCGGCTGATGTGCTATGTCGGTAATTGGAAGACTCTTTAGACCAGAGTGAAATTTCCGAAACTCGCTGATCCCCGCTTGCCGCACACAGTATGACCTCGCCTCTGATCCAATGACCTTTTATCGCTCAGTATCGCGCTTCACCCGCATATGAATCACTCCCGCAGGCCTACGGCACAGACTTTTCGTTCTAAAACAATTTTAAGTTTTCCATTCCCTGAGTACGTTGTCAAGAACTTTTCCTAAAGTAGCATTAAGTAATGGTTTACATTGATAAATGAAAAATTGTAAATGTATCTATA
The DNA here is from genome assembly GCF_023898315.1 of Schistocerca nitens. NCBI lineage: Eukaryota > Metazoa > Arthropoda > Insecta > Orthoptera > Acrididae > Schistocerca > Schistocerca nitens. The sequence goes on along the minus strand of NC_064614.1, from coordinate 735,551,796 downwards.
GCTCGAAACGTTAAACGTTCAATACGATAAAGTTTTATCGAGCTGTAAGATACCTGAAACGGCATAAAGAAAGAAAACTCACCTCCAACGAAAAATAATCCTCAGCTCTTTAGCAGACAATTCGCTGGGAATGAAAGTTTCTACCAGCTTCGAACCCGGACGCTCGCCGTACTCACGAAATACTCCTTCCGGCTGAGCTTCTCAGTAAATAATACCTCTCTATTCTTTAAGTTAAATGGTCTCCCTTTAAGTATCTGGTATATAGTGAAGCATGGTGCAATGCTCGTTCGAGTGTACAGGTAATGGTTGGCGTGAATGAAATTTCGAATTAGATAATGGGAAAAATGCTGTTAAACTCGTCACCGACAGCAGGCTATCGGTATCACCGCACCATTATCTGCCAATACGAAGCTTTTTATCCTGAAATGAAACACAGTTAATCTTCCAGTCTAAAAACAACTTCGCTGAGGCTATACTATAGGGTCAAGTCTCACCAATAGCCAGCGTTGACATTTATTTGTATATTCAGTTATAATCCAGAAATCACGATATAAGTTTTGAATAATAATGTTGGCAATCTCGTAGCACAGTTTTATACACATATGTCTCCTATGAAGAGCGATACAGAGTGTCATTATTTCATTTCCTTGTAAAGGAATCAATAACGAACAAAAGACTGGCAGCAGCGAGTATAATACACATTGGGCGCATGAGATCGCTACTGCACACCTAATAAGAATTGTCCTGAAAAAGGAACTCGTATCTCGTAATACACCATGATATCCTACACCAGGCACGACTCAAGCTTTAATTTACCGGTACCTCTCACTAACATTCCCAACTTCTCAAACTTTTCCATACAGTCTTTATAGCGGCTATAATCAACGTTTGGGTTCACAAAATAATATGTAAGTGTACAAAAGGAACATATCAACGCTGCCCGTTAAAACTGCACGACCAGAAACGATAGTAAATAACTAATTTCTGCTTATGGTATGTCTGCAGTGTAGTAGGAAGATGATCAAATTTTCAACTAATTTAGGGCTATACAGAGTGCGAAATTTAGAGGTGCCAGCTCTGGCTGTAACAAAGGGACAAGATAAGGATGAATGACAGATACGGATTCGCCATTCCATACTGCCTCTATTCTATGTTAGAGTTCATCAGGCGTGGCGCTGACGAATAGTGGTAGCCCATCATCAGATGTTTCCAACGGTAAGACATGTGGAGCACGTTGTTCGCCAGGGCAACAGTCGAACATCCTTTGTTCTGCGGTAGTTCAGAACAGCACTGGCAACATGCGGTCGTGCGTAATTTTGTTGGAAGATAACGTCACGGAGACCTCAAAGATAGTGCACAGCCACCGACCTTTACACGTCAGCATGTGATCTCTGTTGTCCAATGACCGGCCACGTGGTGACAAAGGAGCTTGAGAGAAGAAGAAAAGAGCTGGGTGCAATGAAAGTGTATGATTATTTATTTAACGGAGATAATGAAACTGAAATGTATCTATAGTTAACGTCTATGTTGAAAATGTTGGGAGTGATGCATTAGAGCAGGGGTCGAAAATCAGTCCAGAATAGATAGAAATTACAGTTACCACGAATTCCGAAGAAGTATTTTGTAGTAGCAAGGAAGATCTGAGCAGGCGTGAAAACATAATGTTAAGTAATGTTGGTGAAGACGATGTACCTACAGTCTCATCAGGGGAAGATAGGAAATTTGAATTAAGGCTAGAGAATAAGAAACGTAAGGTAAAATTCAAAAGTATTCAAACAGGGGAGTGACGTGTCGATAGCACTCTAAAGGTTAACACCTGGAATAGTTCGGATATAAAGGCCTAAAAGGTTCTAGTTCTGTGTGCAAGGACGTACAAAAATTTGAGAGCATGGGCGTGCTCTAGGTGCATGGTGGTCGCAGATTCTTGAGGAATTAAGCGATAGTCGGCCGGTGTGGCCGAGCGGTTCTAGGTGCTACATTCTGGAACCGTACGACCGCTACGGTCGCAGGTTCGAATCCTGCCTCGGCCATGGATGTGTATGTGTGTGATGTCCTTAGGTTAGTTAGGTTTAAGTAGTTCTAAGTTCTAGGGGACTGATGACCACAGAAGTTAAGTCCCATAGTGCTCAGAGCCATTTGAACCAATTAAGCGATATAATGTAAACAATGGGATACGAATAGTTAACTGGAACTTTAAGTATCATATTTAGATGTGTAGAAGTTACTGAAGTACATAAATGCCTAACTGAAATAAAATTTGGTTTGAATTCATTACAGGGATAGTAGAATAAAAATTTGATCTCACATTAAGAAAGTCATTACTGTTTGTTACCCGGTAAACTGATGTTAACATAGAGCTCTTTTTGATAAATAAAAGGACTGTTGAGAAAGTTTCACATAATCAAGCATTTCAGCCGGGTAATTGTGTCATTTACAGTGCCACTTATGTGTGTGTCGATTCCACTGGGGAGGCCGTTCAGGGCTTGAACTCTTGGGATTCGTTAGAATGTAATTTACTGGTCACTTCCCGGACAGATGTCACATCTTCATTGTTAACTGTAGCTGCCAAATAACTTATGCGTGGTCGCAGTCCTCGGCGTCTGGTGCCAGGCTCGTCTCCGAGAGATTCTGCAACTCTAAAGTGTAGGGTGGCCGACACCAGAACGTCTTTGATGATGAAGTCCCATACTCCTTGACGGAGCGTAGGGGAACGATGCGGGAGACCCGCACCGCCGTACTACGATGAAGACGACACAACAACACCCAGTGATCTCGGGGCAGGTGAAAATCCCTGACCCCGCCGGGAATCGTACCCGGGACCCTGTGCTCGGGAAGGGAGAAATCTACCGCGAGCCCACGAGCTGTGGTCAGAACATCTTTAAGGTAGTGTGAAATGATTGAGAAAGTAACGATGAATTCTGTGCTATATAGTAAGACCGTGTGCTGTTCCAGAAAATACAAATATCGTTTCAAATGAGTCGATTTACTAAAGCAAACAATAAATTGTGTAAATGCACGCAAATGCTTAAAAAACATCTAAAATTCAGAGATCTACAGTTACTGTTACTCTAATTTAAATGTTCAAGTTAATTTAATACCAAATGTACATGTTAGTGTATTTGTACTGAATACTCGTAAATTCTTTAGGTAAGTCTCACAGCTTCATGTACCACCAAGTTGTTTGCACTGCTGTAAGACACCAATAGAGGATGTGCTCTATCATTAGTTATGCTAGGTGCTACTTAATGTCGCATCCAGGAAACTAAATGTCAAATTAAGTAGAAGTATTCTAATGTAATGAGTTGAGGTAGGAACCCTTCGTCGAACTGGACATAAGAAGCAGTTAACGTTTGTTGAGCGGCCGAGGACGAATTAACGAGCCTTGAGAGAGTCCCCAGGTTGCAGTGAAACATAACAGAGACTTAAGTCGGTTTTGGCATGAATAAATACGAACAGAAAACTATACCTCGGAAATGATTGCTGCTAAGCAGGTATGGAGAGAGCCTACGGACAATGACAAGATTAGCGCGAGCGACCGACTGGGTTTTACCGGCAGGGCGAGTAGAGGCGGACTCAGGGTAGCCGCGGTGGACCACAGGTAGCTGGATCCTGGAGTAAACGACCGGCTAACGGTAGACACATGCCTCACTTTAATAACTTGAACTGCGGCTAGAGAGACTGGTAGAGTGAGTGCAAGAGCATCAAATCAATCAACACAATGCATTACATCGTACAAAAAGTTGCCAACTGTAATCATAAACATATTTACAATTAGACCATTCATTCCACCACACATGTTTATACTTACTGAGTGATAAATAATTTTCTGATGCAAAATAAACCATACGGCCGGTAACAGCATTGCAGAGTAGCCATCACCGAGGCTAACATCCAATTTTACACTGTTAAATATTCTATGGCTCTGAGCACTATGGGACTTAACATCTATGGTCATCAGTCCCCTAGAACTTAGAACTACTTAAACCTAACTAACCTAAGGACAGCACACAACACCCAGCCATCACGAGGCAGAGAAAATCCCTGACCCCGCCGGGAATCGAACCCGGGAACCCGGGCGTGGGAAGCGAGAACGCCACCGCACGACCACGAGATGCGGGCAAATATTCTATAATATAAAGTTTATGCGAGATGTAGTTATAAAATAACGGGACTGATGCTGTCACATAGTAAATACGTGTGTGCCGAAGATGAACGACCAACAGCTGAGGAGCGTGAAACCTTCTCAGTCTAATACGGTACCCCGGTGCCTGTGGACAAATCAATATGGCCATGGTCTTCGTTTGTGTAAGAGCTGTTTTTTGGTTTTGCCAGGAAAATAATGCGTGTAATATAGAGCAACGAACTGTCGTCGAGTTTCACATGAAACTTGGATAAAACTGCTACTGAAACCTGTCTTTTACTAAAAGAAGTGTTTGGCGAAGACTGTTTATCATGTTTCCGAGTTTTTGAGTGGTTCAAGCGTTTCCAAGATGGCCAAGAAGACGTTGAAGATGACTCACGCCTGTGACTCCCCTCAACTTCCAAAACTGATGAAAATATTGGAAAAGTAGGTAATATAATTCGATCTGACTGTAGATTGAGTATTCAATCGATTGCTGAAACTAAGAAATTGATAAAGAATGCGTAAAGTAAATTATACATAAACAATTTAAAATGAGAAAAGTACGAGGTTTGGAACTTTAATAGTGGCAACTATTTATTTACAGCTCGTACAAAATAGATACGTGTTTCAAAGTTTTACTGACCTTCAGAGTAGTCACCAGCATTGTGTACAACCCGCTGACAGCGATGTGGAAGTCGCAGGATACTCTTAGCAGTGCCAGTTGTGTTGACAGTTCGAACGGCGCGGTCTATTGCCCGACGAATTTGTAGTTGTTCTGAAGCGAATGCCGTGAAGTGTTTCCTTCAGTTTAGAAATCGATTTGAACTTACGATGGCTTAAGTCAGGGAGTGCAGTAGGTGGTAAGCACTTACCAGCCCTATCAGTCAAACAAATCAGTAACAGCTTGCACTGTACGTATTTGAGCATTGTCCTGCAAAATTATGGTCAGATCCTCCAGAAAGTGTCATCACTTCTGTCTCTAAGCTGGTAGTAGGTTGTGTTCCAAAAATGAACAGCATAGAGACAGAAGTGATGACATTTTCTGCAAGACCTGACCATCATTTTGTAGGACAATACTTAAGCACGTACAGTGCAAACTGTTACTGATTTGTTTGACTGATGGGGCTGGTAAGTGCTTACCACCTACTGCACTCCCCTGACTTAAGCCCTCGTAAGTTCAACTCGGTGTCTAAACTGAAGGAAACACTTAACGGCTTTCACTTCAGAAATGCTACAAATTCATAGGGTAATAGACCCCGCCACTCGAACTGTCAACACAACTGGCACTGCTAAGAGTACCCTACAACTTCCACATCGCTGGCAACGGGTTGTACACAATGCTGGTGACTTACTTTGAAGGTCAATAAAATTTTGAAACACGTGTCTATTTTGTACGAGCTGTAAATAAATAGTTGTCACTACTAAAGTTCCAACCCTCGTATATGCGAAACTGCTGCCGAAAATTCTCACGACTGAACAAAAAGAAGGTCGTGAAAATGTTTGCAATGATCCTTTGAATACCATTGAAAATGATCCTAATTTATTGGAAAAAGTGATGAGACGAATTCTGATTTTTCACTTATGATCCAGAAACGAAGCACCAATTCATGCGTTGGAAGATAATTTCACCAAGCGTGAAAATAGCTCGAATAAACAAATCAAGATTCAAAGGGATTATAATAGGTTTTTTTCGATATTTATGGAATTGTGCATCTTCACTGGGTTCCTGAAGGTCAGGGTATAAATGAACATTACTTCCTTGAAGTTGTTGGTCCATTCCGTGAGAAAATATGAAAAATGCGACCCTAATTGTGGAAAAACAAGTCACTGGTTCTGCATGAAGACAATGCACCAGCTCATACCACATTTTCTACTAAAGAGGTTTGTAGAGTAGACTTTCATCTATTACCGGAGGTCAAATCTGCCTTAAAAGAGCCGGCCGGAGTGCCCGTCCGGTTGTAGGCACTACAATCTGGAGCCGAGCGACCGCTACGGTCGCAGGCTCGAATCCTGCCTCGGGCATGGATGTGTGTGATGCCCTTAGGTTAGTTAGGTTTAATTAGTTCTAAGTGACTGATGACCTCAGAAGTTAAGTCGCATAGTGCTCAGAGCCATTTTGCATTAAAAGGAACAAGATTTCAGTGCATCGAAACAGTGAAAGCAAAAGCGGTAAGCGTCATCAAGGAGTTCACAGAGAGAGACTTCAAAAAATGGCTCAAATGGCTCTGAGCACTATGGGACTTAACATCTAGGGTCATCAGTCCCCTAGAACTTAGAACTACTTAAACCTAACTAATCTAAGGACATCACACAACACCCAGTCATCACGAGGCAGAGAAAATCCCTGACCCCGCCGGGAATCGAACCCGGGAACCCGGGCGCGGGAAGCGAGAACGCTACCGCACGACCACGAGCTGCGGACAGAGAGTTCCAGCACTGTTTTCATCATCGGAAAATTTGCATGTAGCGTTGGTGAGATAGAGGGGGGGGGGGGGGGGGTTGCAGCAATAGTCCTGTTATTTTCTAGCCACTCCTCGAACGTCTAAGGATGTCGTACCAGATCCTTCTTCACAATTACACTAATAAAAGAAGTAGTATGTAGTTACTGGCGCATAGATTTATTAATCTGTGATCAGTGCTGATTACAATATGAATGAGGGCGCGTTAAAGCCGGTCGAAGTGGCCGTGCGGTTAAAGGCGCTGCAGTCTGGAACCGCAAGACCGCTACGGTCGCAGGTTCGAATCCTGCCTCGGGCATGGATGTTTGTGATGTCCTTAGGTTAGTTAGGTTTAACTAGTTCTAAGTTCTAGGGGACTAATAACCTCAGCAGTTGAGTCCCATAGTGCTCAGAGCCATTTTGGCGCGTTAAAGTCGCAAAGAGATCGATGTTAATAAGAAATGTAATTAAAATGATAGGAATTGGTGTCGGCAGATCGTCACTGCATAAACTGTCCTAGCGGTTCTAGGCGCTCAGTCCGGAACCGCGCGACTGCTACGGTCGCAGGTTCGAATCCTGCCTCGGGCATGGATGTGTGTGACGTCCTTAGGTTAGTTAGGTTTAAATAGTTCTAAGTTCTAGGGGACTGATGACCACAGATGTTAAGTCCCATAGTGCTCAGAGCCATTTGAACCATAAACTGTCAATTAGAATATATAGCTCTTTAGTTAGAGAATCATTAGAGTAGGAATGGAAGTACATTTGTATACATGTGGAAGTATTGTACGAAGTGCTTACCTTGGTGGGGAGCTGCTGAACTCGTACTGGATGAAGTGTCACAACATTGGTGCTTGTTGATGGTGGAAGAGGCGCTCTTGGGAGCAGGATTGACGAAGATAAGGGACAACAGTTCCGGACATGCCATCGGAAAGTGCGGCAGAGTGGTGTGATTGAATTTATGTAGAGAAACTTTGGTTCTGATCCACCGGCTTCTAAGAATGCAGATGAAGAAATTTATATATTGAGTACATGTCGTGGCTTGATTCTGAGTGGGGATTCTGTCATTTTTCGTGTCACACAAGATAATTCAACGACTATGATATATTTCACACCATTCAGTAGGATTTTGGACATTACTGAATAAACCATCTGTTCTGAAAAGTTAAATCTGCAGTGCTGCCTATGTTGATCACAAATGTTTCCCCGTTTTTTTTTACGTTCACTGATTTATAATTCGTATAACTTGTCTACTCTCAATTATTCGACGGAAGAGTCACCTTTTAATAATATATTTTGCTAATACAGCAACAGGGTGTAAAGCAGATGGTGTACAGCTCGTCCCTAGAACAATTACGAGGCGAGCTTTATTAAGAACCATCCATTTGCCCTTCTGTCTCAGACCAGTAACGTTTCATACGCTTCGTGGTGTCGCCACTGTTTTAGTGGTCTGTTATTTAATATATTTAATTTTTTCCTTTGGTTCTGTTTAACTGGGGATCGTCCGGTGCGTATCGTAGTCATAGACTGCTGCTTTTGTGTTTGTCTCGCGAATCAGACATGTTGAGAGGACGAGCTCCATGAGGCCGCGTAGATGCTGTCCTTTTTTAACAATAATTATTGATTTTTGGCTTGGTGAGAACTGGTTATTTAGAAAAAGCATAAGATGTGTTAATTAGCGCCGTTGTGCAAAACATAACATCGATCTCACTAAAATATCCTATACATTAGCAGAAATAACTTGACTATTTTGATGAAGTAATGATGAAAAGGAGACCACAAATAAGTCGTCTTCTGAGCCAGCTACCTTCTCTAAGAACGGACTGGACCTGCTATTGAGGAATAGCTCATAAAAGGGAACGAATATACTGTTAACTTAGTACTTCGAGATCAGGAGCTAATAGTCGGAAATTAATATTTAGTCTTTTATTGACATAAGCAACTTAAACCTCACAGGAACAACCTAAGCTCGCAGCAATTGTTGAAAATGTCACCAGCATAAATGCACAAATTACAACGGTCGATAAACATCTGGTCTCTCTCTCTCATAAGTCGCTATTGTGATGTTGTACAATGAGACTGGCACTTAGGACCTTGCCAACCAGTTACTCTTCAGTTTCTATTGGAGTTTCCACCCTTAACCAGTTTTGAAGATTTCCTCTGTACATTGTCACTTTTCCGGGTACGATATACTGTTGCTCTTCACATTAATGCAAATTCCAGCAACAAGTAATACTCCTTATTAAGTCGAACGCATGCAAATACTGTGTTGCATCAGAGCAGCTAAAAATGTATGTACTATGCACATAAAGGAGAAAAAGAGAGCTGCAAGTTACGGAATGAAAGGCAGTTGCGTCATTCAGAATGCAGCCGATAAAAACGCCATATTGACTAAAATAAAAAATTATTACGCCTGTTGACGAAGGAGAGAACCCGAAAAGCGTCTTAGCATAAATGTGGAACATTGTTCTACCTCACGGCTTCCCCATCCCCGTTACCCAAGGTGTGGTAGGGGTATAATACCATCACAGTATTTTTTATACAAATAATTACTTAAAAATACAAATAATGAATCATGTGTATAAAAAAGTGGGGCGAAATTGCTCCAAACGTACATAGATTTTGCTTGCACGCTCTTTTCACCTACACCTCCAACGCTATATGAAGTGTATGGTTTTTATACCCACGATGCTTCTGTTCAGATAGTAAGTGACATGTTACAACGTTTGGCTGAAATCGACCTAATGGTTTAAAATGAGATGTGTAACGTACACATATAGCAATGATTGACAGTTAGGCATCCTAGCATCTCTATGGTTTAGTGTGGGTTGAAAAGGCATAATTCAAGACTCCTGGAGAAATCTCGTCAAATTTGATGTACATACGATTCATTATTTCTATAAAAATACTGTGGGAGTAAGATACAACTATTAGCCCTGGTTGAGGGAGTGAGGATAAGGAAGGGTGTCAAGTGGAAATGTTCGAAACTGGCCAGTGAGTATTTATTTCCTGAATCCCTTCGAAGAATGTTTCACGAACACAGAGTTAATATGTTTTCCGAGAATTTTTCTAAAATGAAATAAGTGTTGTTTTCAAAACTCCACAACTTTAAATTTAAACCCAGACTCTTCTGAATAACCACTTTTTAAACAAGAAATGAGAGTGAATGTAAAAAGTATTTGTTCAATTTCCACATCTAAAATGTCGAACCATTGCCAACGACTTTCTCCATATGTCTTACCCACCCAGCATCCAGACACCTACTATCGGACATTAATATGATGTGTGTCCACCCTCCGCCTTCATGATAGTTCAAACTTTGCTGAGGACACATTCAGTGCAGTGTCTGAATGTCTGTGGGAGAATAGGAGCCCATTCTTCCTCAAGAACCGGGTAGTGATATAGGACTCTGCGGTCTGAAGCGAACTCGACTTTCTAACTCATGCAATAGATAATCCACTGGGTTTAGATCAGATGGCTCGATGGGCAGGTACATTTCAGGAGTAATATTATCCGCAAACCATTACTTTACAGATGCTGCTTTATGACACGGTGCATTGTCTTGCTGATACATTCATCGTCCCCGAACTGTTCCCCTACTGTATGTAGCATATAATACTGTAAAATGTGTTCATATCCTTCCACAATTAGCGTTTTCTTAAGCGCAATAAGGGTACCTCACGCTAACCATGAGAAACTCGTCCATACCGTAAGACCAATTCCTCTGTATATTTCACTGTTGGCACTACACATGAAGGCAGGTAAGATTCTCCAGGCATTCACCAAACCCAAATTCTTCCATCAGGCTGCCACTGCGTGTTGCATGATTCATCACTACAAATCACTCGTTTCGTCATCCACTGTCCACTAGTGCCGCTCGTTACTCCACCTCAAGCGTCGCTTAGTACTGGCTATATAAATGTGTGGCATATGAGGAGCCGCTTGACCGTTTTACCACGTTCTTTTAACTCCCTGCGGACAATCAGTCTGCTAGTTGGGAAGCTGGTTACAAGTTTTTGCAACCACCCTCCATAGTGCTCGCCGGCCCTTGTCCGTCAGAACACCAGGTCAGCTGGTGCTGGTTTAGTTGTGATTGTTCCTTCGCGTTTCCACCTCACAGTCACGTCACCAACTCGATTTAGGCAGTTGTAGAAGGGTTGAAAAGACCCTGAGCAATTTGTTACTGAGGTTCCATCTAATGACTATACCACGTCCGTAGTCACTCAGTTCTCCTGAACTGTCTCATTCTGCTGCTACTGCGTCTCTGCTGGCAAGACAAAATTCCCCGCCTCCTTTTATACCAGAGGGTCCGCCTAGTAAAGCTCTATGAAGAGTAAATGAAACTATATGATTCCAGAGACCTTTTCAGGTCTCAAACGTCTATGTGCACACATGCAGACTGAAATCGTGAATGAAAATATGTACCAAGGCAGTGCACCAACCACTACGGCACCTAGCATAGTGGCTTTGCACAATTGTAACTGTGCCAGGATGGCGTAGTGGTTTGCGCATCTGCCTAGTGAGCAGAGGGGCCCGATTAGAACCCTGGACTTAGTAAAATTTTCATTCGTCACTTCAGTATGCGTATATACATTATACACTGAAGGACCAAAGAAGCTGGTACACCTGTCTAATATCGTGTAGGATCGCCGCGAGCAAGCAGAAGTGCCGCAACAAGCTGTGGCATGGACTCGACTAATGTCTGAAATAATGCTGGAAGGAATTGACACCCCGAATCCTGCAGGGCTGTCCATAAATCCGTAAGAGTAAAAGGGGGTGGAGAACTCTCCTGAACAGCACGTATGCTCAACAATGCCCATGACTGGTGAGTTTGGTGGCGGTGGAAGTGTTTAAACTCAGAACACTGCTCCTGGAACCACTCTGCAGCAATTCTGGACGTAAGTGGTGTCGCATTGTCCTGCTGGAATTTCCCAAGTCCGTCGGAATGCAAAATTGACATGATTGTATGCAGGTGATCAGACAGGATGCTTACGTACGTGTCATCTGTCAGAGTCGTATCTAGACGTATCAGGAGTCCCATCTCTCTCCAACTGCACACGCCCCACACCATTACAGAGCCTCCAGCAGCTTGAACGGTCCCCTGCTCCTGTGCAGGGTCAATGGATTAGTGAGGTTGTCACCATACCGTGGCCGAGCGGTTCTAGGCGCTTCAGTCCGGAACCTCGCTGCTGCTCCGGTCGCAGGTTAGAATCCTGCCTCGGGCATGGATGTGAGCGATGTGCTTAGGTTAGTTAGGTTTAAGTAGTTTTAAGTCTAGGGGACTGATGACCTCAGATGTTAAGCCCCATAGTCCTTAGAGCCATTTGAACCATTTGTCACCATACCCGTACACGTTCATCCGCTCGATACAATTTGAAATGAGACTCTTCCGACCAGGCAACATGTTTCCAGTCTTCAACAGTCCAGTGTCGGTGTTGACGGACCTAAGGGAGGCGTACAGCTTTGTCTCGTGCAGTCATGAATGGTACATGAGTGGGCTTTCGCCTTCGAAAGCCCGTTTCGATGATGTTTCGTTGGATGGTTCGCACGCTGGCACTTGTCGATGGCCCAGCCATTGAAATCTGTAGCAATTTGCGGAAGGGTTGCACATCTATCACGTTGAACGATTCTCTTCAGTCGTCGTTTGGTCCCGTTCTTTTAGGATCTTTTTCTGGTCGCAGCGATTAGATGTTTAACCTGGTTCCTGATATTCACGGCATACTCGTGGAATGGTCGTACGGGAAAATCCGCACTTCATCGCTACCTGGGAGATGCTGTGTCCCATCTCTCGTGCGCCGACTGTAACATCACGTTCAAACTCACTTAAATATTGAAAACCTGCCATTGTAGCAGCAGCTAACGATATGACAATTGCGCGAAGACACCTGCTGTCTTATGTAGGCGTTGCCGACCGCAGTGTCGTATTGTGCCTGTTTACATATATCTGTATTTGAAGCCGGCCGCGGTGACCGAGCGGTTCTACTCGCTTCAATCCGGAACCGCGCGACTGCTACGGTCGCGGGTTCGAATCCTGCCTCGGGCATGGATGTGTGTGATGTCCTTAGGTTAGTTAGGTTTAAGCAGTTCTAAGTTCTAGGGTACTGATGACCTCAGATGTTAAGTCCCATAGTGCTCAGAGCCATTTTTTTCTGTATTTGAATACACACGCCTACACCAGTTTCTTTGGCACTTCATTGTGTAAAGAATAGTTGATCGCCTTGTTTCCTCAAGTAAGATCCATTGTTATTATTTGAAGTAAAATTCAACTGATTATGTGGGTATAATCGTCCGAAACGCCTAGTGGAAAGTACAATATAATTGAAACTTCCTGGAAGTTTAAAACTGTGTGCCGGACCGAGACTCGACCTCGGGACCTTTGCCTTTCGCGGGCAAGTGCTCTACCAACTGAGCTACCCAAGCACGTCTCACGGCACGTTCTCACAGCTTTACTTCTGCCAGTACCTCGTCTCCTGCCTTCCAAACTTTGCAGAAGCTCTCCTGCGAACCTAGCAGTACTAGAGCACTTGCCCGAGAAAGGCAAAGGTCTCGAGTTCGAGTCTCGATCCGGCACACAGTTTTAATGTGCCAGGAAGTTTCATATCAGCGCACACTCCGCTGCAGAGTGAAAATCTCATTCTGGATACAATATAAATGATAATCACAACTGTCACCCTGATGTCTACTCCGTAATTTTCACATTTGAAATTACGTAGTAATGTGTCTGATTCTGCTTTCAGGGGTCCGTTTGAGGAGAAGGGACACAGCACACCTGCAAGTACGTAAGCGGTTTCTCTCGGCTGAGAGTAGTCGTGCTCGAACCCCGGTGCAGTCTGCGGCGGCGGCACGGCTGAGCAGATAGCGGGCCGCGACTTCTGCCGTGACGTCACAGTCTGCGCGGGCAGCGGCGGCGCAGGGGCGCCACTGGTTGGCGCATCCAGGCGTCCAGTCCAGTCTACCAGCGGCGGCCGAGCCAGCCAACAGCTAGCGGACGGCAGCAGCGGGCAACGAGCGGCATGCGGCGCGAGGTGGCGGCACGGACGGCGGTCTAGCCCTCGAGGTAGGTGGCGCTGTCACTGTTCTGCTGCCAGGGTGCGTGACAAGCCGAGTGCCGACAGCTGTGTGCGGCATCGTGTTTACAGTTCTGGTGTTCAGTGTACTGTGAGCGAGTGGGGATCACGAGTGACGTTGACTGTTGGACATCAAAACGAGAATAAAGGTCAGTTCAGCGGGAAACAAAACCAAATTTGTGACAAAAGCAAATTTTTAATTACGGTGCATAAAGCGTTTCGAACGCTGCCCGTCTAATTTCAAGACAGTATTTCCAATCGGACCGTACATTTGCGTCGGGCGTTGACTTTTATTTGCATACCAAAAAATCTCTCAAACGACCACTAAAATTTTTTTGCCGTTTTTTGTGAATGACTAATTATGTGTACCAGAAGTGGCGGCCACTGGAATTTGTCTCAAACTGAGGTAATAATTGACTGATGTCTGAATAAAAAGTCATATCAGGTGTTTAACTCACCAAACTGATTTTATTCTTTCAAGTATAGAAATGGTGTGTTTTCAACTTTTTTTTTTTACGCCCTTGCATGCGTCCGTGGAGCCTTTTTGTATTTATGATCGCCGAAAGAAGTTTGGTATACAGGTAAAACTCCACGCAGCTACTTAATCGAATTAAACAGCAAAGAAGTGCCAAGCTTTTGCTGTCACGAAACTAGGATGATTTTCCTACGTAGTGCGCCCCCCCCCCCCCCCCCCCACACACACACACACACACTTCACAGTGAGATGGTGCTTTCCCACATGTCACAAAAGACCAAGTGATGTGTAGCATTGTTTTATTTGCGAAAGGCCACAATGTCCACGGGCTGGCCCTAATTTAGTTTTTTCGTGGCTCCCTCTACATCTCTAGAGGCAAATGACTTTGTTACTACCAAAGACGACATATTTTTTGTATCCCTTGCTCAGGCAGAATTAGCATTCCATTTGTGTGCCCCTTCAAGTAAAGATACCTCAATCTGTATTTATTAAATCTGTTTTGATAGATTTTAAAGAAGTCTAGTATTCCAAATAGCAGTAACTTTTCTGCAATTACTGGCAGATCGACGTCCGACATTACTTACTTGGGCAGTTCTTAAACCATTGTTATAAACTGTAAAATAAAGAAATTGCGGCATATTTTTGCAGGAACTACAGAAACTGTCAGGATAGAACGCTGATGTAGGTTTTTTTTACTGAACCGAGCACCAGAAACCATATGGGTCTCAATTCTTTGTTTCGGCGGAAAGTGGTTATTGTTAATGAAAGCAATTTTTTTAACTGAATGCCCCCCTCCGGTTATGGTTGTAAACATTTACGCTATAGATAAACTGAAGAGCAAAATGTTGATCCGTAGCTCCTCTAGTTATTTTGATAGTATGCCTACTGGTACCATCTCGTTGTCAGCAGTATTGCCAAGTGTTATCGCCTCTTTCTAGTGTCTCTGGGACACTTTAGGCGACAATATATCTGCTATAATTAATCTAATCTTATATTCTTCAGTGATACGCCTGCTGCTGTTAAGTATTCACAATTATCTCTGACAAATTCTTCCCGTAGTTTTGCAGTAAGTTCTGGCGAGATAAACCGTCATACTCCGTCCGCCAGTCATGCAGCCATTGAGACTGTGACTTGTTTGTAGACATCTGACGGCTATCAACTGTTTTCTGTGCCTACGTTTAGTGCTTGTAATTAGTATTTTCTGTTAATTATTCAGTAACTTTGGATATACAAACATTCTCCTTGCTGGAGGGAGTGTGTGTGTGTGTGTGTGTGTGAATGAAAGAGAGAGCGAGCGGGTAAATACTGTGGTATGCAGCATATAGCTGTATGTTCTCAGATTTACGTATATTGTTACATCAGTTATATTGACTTGTTCATGAGTTCTGTAACTATTGGTAGTTCCATGCTAAACGGAGACGAGATCAAGGTTTGGTAATGACAGGAACGAAACTGCGATGAATCATCTGGAGCACATAGTTGTGGAAGGGCTACAATATTTAGCATACCTAAAGTGAATGTAGATCCAATGTGTGTCTCTGTTTTCCGAATGGCGTCTCAACAAAACTCGAGAAACTAAAGAATAACTAGGAATTCTTAAAGAACAGATTATAAAATTTGACAGCAATTTCACAGCTTCGTGCGCTTCTTTGACGAATCAGGATAGTTTGTGGACAAGATTCCTCGTAAATGAACTATATGCATTAAATTTTGTAATTGACTACTCTTTGGAATACGGTAACCGGTAGCTGTGTACGCTGCACACAATAACTGTTGCAACGCACTGCGTTAAGTGGTAGGGGATCTTCCGCGGCCGTTATGCTTCTCGAAATAACGCTGGTGAATGATTAGCCATATTGTCAAGCTTCTTTGTATTGTGTTTGTGGCCTGACATGTGTTCTGTAAACGAGCTCCGTGAATCGTTTGGATTCTTCGCTAATGAAAGGCAGATGAGCTCTCTTGTGTTGGAAATATGGAAAAAAAATGTACCTGCCAACTAAGGATCACACTTGTAATGAAAATGATATTATCCTGCGCAGTGACAGCATTATGCGTTTTTTTTTTAAATTTTGGGTACTCGGGGGTTACCCATAGCATAATAAAAAAATCTGTGTACAACAGAATAATATCCGGCGACTGACTTGTCAGTGCTATACTTTCCTGACCAATAGTAGCATGTGATTGTTGGTAAATCCCATAAGTAAAATGATTCTGAGGCGGAAGTCAATACAGCAGTGCTTACGTTGTACCAAGCTACATGACTGCTCTGCAGTTCACGCTCAAGTGCGCGCAGAGTTCATGAAATAATTTCACACTATTTCTTTATCGTTCCAATCTCAAGAAGTATGTAGGAGAAATGAACGACGAAATCTTTCCGTGCGAGAGCTGATTTATTACACTACGATGGTCATTCCTTCCCATGTATGGGAGTCAACGACATGCTTTGGCATTCGGAGGAGGAAGTTGGTGAAAAAGTATCGCCGCAACATATTTGTCTTAATGATTGCCACCGCAACTTGCGCATCTTATCTGTGACGCTCTCACTTATTTCACGATAGCACACTATGAGTTGCCTTTCTATGAACTTTGTCGATGTCTTCCGTCAATCCTGTTCCTAGAGCAGCGCTCTAGAAGTGGACGGAATAGACAGTGTAGCAGTCTTTTCAATAGGTTTGTTGCATCTTCTTGGTATTTTGTTTTCCTTCACGCGATAGTTACAGAATAATTGAGGGTCGGAAAGCAAATTTGCGACGTAAAGCGTATTTACTATTTCACCGGCTGTGTGATGAGGTAGTCCTGGAGACAGCCTCCCTTTCAAACCGAACTTGGGATATGGTAACTCGCCTTCGTATCGGAAGATACGCGATTCCTCTTCAATCGGTTGGTTGTTATCCTCCTATCGAACTTTTCCCTCTCTTCATTGCAAGTCGAAGCCTTCTTTCCTGGCCGGCCGTGTTGGCCGAGCGGTTCTAGGCGCTTAAGTCTGGAACCGCGCGACCGCTACGGTCGCTGGTTCGAATCCTGCCTCGGGCATGGATGTGTGTGATGTCCTTAGGTTAGTTAGGTTTAAGTAGTTCTAAGCTCTAGGGGACTGATGACCTCAGATGTTAAGTCCCATAGTGCTCAGAGGCATTTGAACCTTCTTCCCTCAGCAGTCAGTAATTGCTGAGCTCATAGTTTACGCTGTCTGTTAGAGGATGGAAGCGATTGTGTTCAAGAGCCAAATTTCTCATCATAAAATTCCCCACAAATAGGAGCCCCCATAATCTGTTGCCTATCTTCTTATACCGGACCTATAAACTCGGCATTCAAGTAAAACGTCGTGTGCACTTACGGGTCCTCAGTAGCCCACGTGTTAATTTGGATTCGACATAAACATACAGAGTATTTATCATGTCCTGTAGATGCAGAAGAGCAGCTGTTGTTTCAATGTGAACTGACATTTTGGAAGCAGCAGTAGCTTCACCTTCCAGTGCCAGAGAAATCGCATCTCCCGCCAGTCATTCATGAATCATTAGTCCCAAGTATTTCATTTACTTTGTGGTTTGGTTTGGCTCACCCAGCAGGATCCCAGACACAGCTATTTTCCGTGTCTTAAGGTAAGAAGACCGCGCCATGTGCCGAGCACGTCTGCGCCGCCCTTCTACAGCCTACAGCCGGGTATTCGCCTCTGCAGAAACCCGGCCTGGCGTCGCGTCGCACAGCTGTTCGGCAGACGGACGCCTTTTCTGTCGCCGCTGCGGTCTTGAGATTCAGAGCGGCTCGCCTGCCAGAGAGGAGAGGCCAGCTTTTGTGGCGCGGCTGCAGCGGGAACCCGTTCCGCGGCTTGCGCTATGGTGCGGCGCTGCAACTGCCCGTCACGACTGGGCACTTCGCAGATCGCTTTGTCCCGATAGTGGCGCCCGCTGTCGCGCGCTAACCAGCAGCGCCCTCGTCTGCAGCCCGCCAGCTGCTCCTGTCCTGCTCTGCTTGCTCCTCCTACTCTGCATGCTGCTTTTTCTGCCACTGTTACTGCGTCTCCGTTATCTCTAATAACCCTCTCAAAACGTCACATACATAACACTTTCGCAGACTATACGAGATGCGGCTAGGAAAAAACCGGACTGATGCTGGAAAAAACATTTATTTACAATTATTTAAAATTTCATGTTATCTCCTTCAATGTACTCTCCTCCTCGGTCTCTACACCGCTTCATACGAATTTCCACTGTTCATAGCAATGCTGCAGATCATTTTCGGTAAGTCCATACATTACTTCCGTCGCTTTTTCTTTTACTGCTTCAACAGTCTCAAATCTAGTTCCTTTCAAAGCTGACTTGACTTTAGGGAAAAGAAAAAAGTCACAGGGGGCCAAATCAGGTGAGTAGGGTGGATGATCTAAGATGGGAATGTTGTGTTTTGCCAAAAACGTCTTCACTGACAACGCACTGTGAGCTGGGGCATTGTCTTGGTGAAGGATCCATGACTTCTCCACAAATCGTTCCGTTTTCTCCGTACTCGCTTACGTAGGGTAGCCAGGACGCTAATGTAGTAATGCTGATTCACTGTTTGTCCCTCTGGTACCCAATCAATGTGCACAATCCCTTTGATGTCAAAAAAAAACAATCATCATTGCCTTGAATTTCGATTTTGACATTCGTGCTTTTTTTTGTCGTGGAGAACCAGGAGTTTTCCAATGCATCGATTGGCGTTTAGTTTCGGGATCGTAAGTAAAAAACCACGATTCATCGCAAGTAATAACATTTTGTAGGAAGGTGGGATCACTTTCAATGTTTTCCAGGATGTCAGAACAAATCATTCTTCGGCGTTCCTTCTGTTCAATTGTGAGACACTTTGGAACCATTTTTGAACACACTTTGTTCATGTTGAAACTTTCATGAAGAATCTGCCTAACACTTTCCTTGTCAACTCCTGTTAACTCAGACACTGCTCTGATTGTTAAACGGCGATCTTGTCGAACAAGTTTACCGATTTTTTCAATGTTTGCATCAGTTTTTGCTGACAATGGTCTGCCAGTGCGAGTGTCATCACTGGTGTCTTCGCGGCCATCTTTAAATCGTTTAAACCACTCAAACACTTGTGTTCGCGATAAACAATCATCGCCGTGCACTTGTTGTAACATTACAAACGTTTCACTTGCAGATTTTCCTAGTTTGAAACAAAATTTGATGTTAACACGCTGTTCTTTCGGTACACTCAACATTTTCCGACGCACAGACAAAACGTCAACTACTTAAAACAGACGCCACGGGCAGACTGAGTGCAGGAGGCAGATGAAACTCGAGCAGTAGGCGGAGCGAGAGTCACGTGACAGGCCACGCGACTTTCAGCCTTATTGCATTCGTTTTATTGTTTCACCAGTACTAGTCAGGTTTTTTTTCTAGCCACACCTCGTAGACTGCGACGAAAGTCCGTCATAAGATAAAATGATTTGCCACATCAACATCGCAATTACCAGTTGTCTATATCTACGTGATTACTCTGCTATTCACAATAAAGTGCCTGGCAGACGGTTCAATGAACCACCTTCATGCTGTCTCTCTACCGTTCCGTTCTCGAATGGCATGCGGGAAAAACGAGCACTTAAATTTATCGGTGCGAGCCCTGATTTCTCTTATTTTACCGTGGTGATCATTTCTCCCTATGTAGCTGCCAACGGAATGTTTTCGCAATCGGAGGAGAAAACTGATGATTGAAATTTCATGAGAAGATCCTGTCGCAACGAAAAACGCCTTTGTTTTAATGATTGCCATTCCAATTCACGTATCATGTCTGTGACACTATCTCCGCTATTTCGTGATAATACAAAACGAGCTGCCCTTCTTTGTACTTTTTCGATGTCTTCCGTCAGTCCCACCTGATGCGGATCCCACACCGCACAGCATTACTCCAGAACAGGGCGGACAAACGTGGTGTAAGCAGTCTCTTTAGTAGACCTGTTGCACCTTCTAAGTGTTCTGCCAATGAATCGCAGTATTTGGTTTGCTCTACCCACAATATTATCTATGTGATCGTTCCAATTTAGGTTATTTGTAATTGTAATCCCTAAGTATTTAGTTGAATTTACAGCCCTCAGATTTGTGTAACTTACCGCGTAATCGAAATTTAGCTGATTTCTTTTAGTACTCATGTGAATAAATTCGCACTTTTCTTTATTCAGGGTCATCCTACCCTTTCACTCCTCAAAGAATCCATTGCAGCATGTCACTATTTTACCTACTTCTACACTCATGTTCCGCAAGCGTGGCGAACGGTGCCCTGTTCCACTACTAATTTCCTGTCCTGTCTCACTCGCAAATGAAGCGAGCGTAAAGCGACCGTCTACGTGTCTCCGTACAAGCTCTAATTTCTCTCAATTGTAGTGATCCTCACGCGAAATGTAAGTTAGCGGCTGCCGGTTCTCTAAATTCTCTCAATAGCCTTTCGCGAAAAGGTCGTCGTATGCTGTCCAAAGATTCCCAGTGGAGTTCACGGATCATCTCCGTAATACTTGTTGATCGAACGTACCGGTAATAAGTTTAGCAGCACCCCTTTGAATTACTTCGATGTCTTCCTTTAATCCTATTTGGTGAGGATCCCGAACACTCGAGCAGTACTAAAAGAATCAGTAGTGCTCCCTACGCGGTCTTCATACATGGTTTCAATTATTGAGCTACATGAAAAACAACGTAAATTAATTACAACTACTAGGTACACGACCTTTATTCGACATGTAAATGTCACCAAAGATATTCGGATTTGGGTTATGACGTGTTCGATATGCCTGCCATCCTTGGCGATGACGTGGCGCAGATTAATAGCGAAATTCTGCTGAAGTGTCCGAAAATAGATATGTCGATGACCTCCTGAATGGCTGTTTTCAGCTCAGCAATGATTTTTGGATTATTGCTGTACACCTGATCTTCAATGCAGCCCCGCAAAAAAGGAGTATCAGGTGTTCAGATACGAAGAATATGGTGACCATTCGAGGTACATGTCAGTGGCCTCTGAGTACCCCAGAGCCAGAATGCTGTCCCCAAATTGCTCTTGCAGGACATCACTCTCCTACGTTGATGGGGTCGATCTCGGTCTTGCATGAACCAAGTCTTGTCGAAATCAGTATCACTTTGTATAATGAATATGAACGTCCAAAACAGTGACGTACCGTTCGGTAGTCACTGCGGCATCAAGAATATTACACTGATAACTCCGTGACTGGACGTTGCACACCACAGTTATCCACTGAGGAGAAGAAACTTCTCGATCGCTAAATGCGGATTCTCAGTCCCCCAAATGCTTAAAATTTGATTATTGACGAACCCATCCAAATGAAAGTGAGCTAAAC
Organism: Schistocerca nitens; assembly: GCF_023898315.1. Lineage (NCBI taxonomy): Eukaryota > Metazoa > Arthropoda > Insecta > Orthoptera > Acrididae > Schistocerca > Schistocerca nitens. The sequence continues at coordinate 735,530,372 of NC_064614.1, read as the reverse complement.
CAAACCATGCTCATACTAATTTCCATTATGTCCCGCGACCAACCGTTCAGTTTGAACGTCCTGACGCAAACTGTTCAGAGCTTATGATGATTTTTATTTCATATAGTTCAATAACTCTCACCTTGTAGATGATCTGTACATTCCTGAAACTCTACCAGTTAACCGAAGTTGACCTCTCTCCTGCCGTCCTTACGTGCTCGTTCCATTTCATATCTCTCTGCAATATGAACCACCATCGGCTGACAATGAAAAATTTTGCCAGATCGGGACTGGAACATGGATTTCCCGCTTCGGCTAGCCGTGCCCGAATCACGGGCACACCCCGACTTCCACATGTCGTCGTCCATGTCACAGCGTCCACTCGTACGTTACATATACTCCCGTCCAAGGAAGACCTATTTATCGAGAGTCGAGGGCCTGGTATTTGCGAACAAAAACAAAATAGCAATGCCTGTCTTACTAAGAAGTACGATGCAATATTCCTTGTATCGTACTTCGTAATGCTACAGGCATTGCTATTTCGTGTTTACCCAGACATTTAATCAGCATGGCAGTGTCAAGCATCACGTCACTAATATTATATTCCAACATTCTAGTATCGTTTTTCCTACTCATCTGCATTAACTTACTTTTTTTCGCATTTAGAGCAAGCTGTCATTCAGCACAACAAACAAAGTTCGTCGAAGCCATCCCGTGTCGTCCTACAGTCACTCAATAACTACACTTTTCCTTACACTGCGGCGTTTTCAGCAAAGAGTCGCAGCTTGCCGCTTACCCTATCCGTCATATTATTCATGCACAACTGTAATGTAGAAAACAAGAGCGGTCCTGTCACACTTCCCTGCGGCAATCCTGACGACACTCGTGTCTGGTGAACACTCCCTCCAGGACAACGCACTGGGTTCTATTGCTTAAGAAGTCTTCGAGCCACTCACGTATCTAAGAAGCTGTTCTATATTCCCGTACCTTCGTTTAGTCTGCAGTTGGGCTCTGTGCCAAATGCTTTCCGGAAATCCAGGAATATGGAATCCGCCTGTTGCCCTCCTCCAAGATCCACAGAAGTTATGCTGCTAGATTAACGGCTCTGGAAGATGTTGCTAAGAATTTGCGGAGTTGTGGCACGTTACACAAATTTCACTTACCACAACCGTTCATTCCTACACTTTTTTTCATTTTCGATATTATTGTTTCCTTATCGCCTTTATTAAGACGAGGGATAGTCAAGAATTCTGTGTTTTCGTCATGAAACACCTTTAAAATTCTCTCGCTGCCTGTAGTTGATACCACTGTGCTCATGTACTCGCTATTCGACCCCAGTGAAAAATAATTTTTAGCAGGAACGTGTATCGTGTTCAGTTGTTTGTATTCTGCAAGTTTCTGTATAGAAATCGTGTTCTGAGACAGCAGATGCGAAAATAATTTTCGCTTAACCCTAACATTTACCGTTCGGTATTTTATGTAATTATGTGAGCAACAATAGTCACAGTATTTTCATCCTTGTCTGAGTCAAATTCATAGGTACTGAAGAATAATAAACGAATTTCTCCACCTGTATCATAATTATAGTTACCATTGCGTTTTCCCTATATAAATTATTTCTGTCAGTGAATATGTAGTTCCAAGTGATAATTTATGCCAGTCGTGGATTCCCGCTCATCTCAAGCAGCCACTTCACCCACTTAGACCATTCGACCACGCCTCCAAGACTGACTAAAAAGTTGGTGTCGCTCTTCCTTGAGCGGATATGTAGAAATGGTACCTCTGGGGGAATGTTTTTTACAGTAGCTTACTCCCCCACAGAGATACATATAAAGTGAATTAAATTCAGTGAAATGAATGTAATCATTGAAAATGTAAAGGCATGAAAATGCATAAATGAAATCTGTTTATGAATGCTGAACCGTTGACGTAAAGAATATCGCAACAAATGAAAACTAAAAGTAGACCAATACTCCAAACCAGAACTCCTGCTTATTGTGAGTAGCTGACAAATTTAAAAGAATTTTGTTGCTATCTTTTCGTGTCAATTCATTTGATTTCATTGTTTCATTTTATTCACTTCAGCTAATTTATATACGTTTAATAGTATTCGTTGTGGAATACATACGATTTGAAATAATAGTTTATTCTTCATGGGAAAGTACTTCGAAAGGACGATGAATCTGAAAAATTTCGTAAGCCTTAGTGAATAAAATTGGATAGTATAAGGTATATGGACTTTCTGTCTCGGGCTGGGAATGACAAGTGCAGCAATTTCTGATCTTAATTGTTCACGTATTCTGTCAAATTTATGGTGTTATTGACATTTAAATTCTCTGTTTGATGTTACCGCCCCATATAAAGACGCGTTCCATTTTTCCATGAATTTTTGTACAGAGAAAAATAGTAAACTTTCTTCGTTAATTCAGTGTCAAAATTAGTTCTATAGACAAATGTAAATAATTGTTGTTTATCAGAACACTGTATATCTTTTATAATTAAATTCACTACGAAAAAGAGCAACAGGTTAATTATTCATGGATGTATACTAAGTTTTTGCAAATAAATGATAGTTCCAAAGGCGAAATACACGTCCATGAATTTTGAAGCAGTGAGGGAACGACAGAAAACAGATATAATGACGATGTTCATTATGCTAATAGAATGTTATGGGCTTCAGTCCAGAGACTGGTTTGATGCAGCTCTCCATGCTACCCTATGCTGTGCAGCGTTCTTCATCTCTGAGTAACTACTGCACTCTACATCCCTCTGAATCTGCTTTTTGTATTCATCCTTGGTCTCCCTGTACGATTCTTACCCTCCACGCTTTCCCCAAATACTAAATTCGTAATCCCTTGATGCCTCAGAACGTGTCCTACCAACCGATCCTTTCTTCTACTCAAGTTGTGCCACACATTCGTCTTCTCCCTAATTCTATTCAGAACTCCCTCATTAGTTACGTGATCTAACCTACAGCATTCTCCTGTAGCACCACATTTCGAAAGTTTCTATTCTCTTCTTGTCTAAACTATTTATCGTTCATGTTTCACTTCCATGCATGGCTACTCTCTATACAAATACTTTCAGAAACGACTTCCTGACACTTTAATCTATACTCGATGTTAACAAATTTCTCTTCTTCAGAAACTCTTTCCTTGCCATTGCCAGTCTACGTTTTATATCCTCTCTACTTCGACCATCATCAGTTATTTTGCTCCCCAAGTAGCAAAACTCGTTTCTTACTTTAAGTGTCTCATCTCCTAATCTAATTCCCTCAGCATCGCCTGTCAGTTATTTCTTACAGACCAATAATGAAATATGGAAACACATTGCGCTTGTCACTGGACAGAGGATGGTTCAAAGTTTTGTGTTCGCACAGACACTGTACCATAAACACAACATGAGCACCACGCGTTCCTCGAGAAACGTCGAAAGGGTAGTTCATTTCATTCCACACACGAATCCACAGGTCCCTACTTATTGAATCGACAGCTTGAACAATTAGTTTTTTTCATCTCTTGGAGCGTATCTGCGATAGATAGGGGAAAGACTCCGACTTTTATGTAACCACAAAGGAAACAATCGCAATGTTTAGGTCTGGTGACCTGTGAGGCCAAAAGCAATGAGCAAGAGCCTGTTGTTGCCCACCTCTATCAAACGTTATGGTATATATTATTAAGATAACGCTGCACCTCAAGATGAAAGTGAGGCAGGGCGCCGTCATGCATAAAAATGAAATCACTGGAAACTTCGTGAAATTGAGGAAACGATCAATTTGGCAGCATGTCCATGTATGACATTCCTATCACAGCTTCCACCGCAAAACAGAAAGGTTCATAAACTTTGTGAACAGAAACGGCACAAACCACGTTCAGTTTTGCGAGTCTCTTTCTAGTTCGACGACGACGCCACGATTTTGCAAACCACAAATTCTTAGATTATGGCGGTTTACTTTGCCCGATAGGTCAAAGGCCGATTCGTCGGAGAAGATGTGTCGGTCGGAGAAAGTGCCCTCTGCCATATCCTGGAGAAGTGAAATGCAAAATACCTATCTTCCGTTACAGTCGCCGGGACGCAATTACTGGAGTAACTGCAATTTGTAGCCGTGCGGTTAAAGGCGCTGCAGTCTGGAACCGCAAGACCGCTACGGTCGCAGGTTCGAATCCTGCCTCGGGCATGGATGTTTGTGATGTCCTTAGGTTCGTTAGGTTTAACTAGTTCTAAGTTCTAGGGGACTAATGACCTCAGAAGTTGAGTCCCATAGTGCTCAGAGCCATTTGACCCATTTGAACTGCAATTTGTAAGGCGTCGTTTCAGAAAACGCCACACCATTGCTGGAGGAAGTTGCAGCTCCTGGCCTGCCTGTCTTGTGGACTTGCGAGGGCTGCGTGTTACCGGCTCTCGGATACGCTCAACAGTTTAATCAGACGTGCATGGCACACCAGTGCTCTTTCCTTTGCATATGCAACCGCCTTCCAAAAATTTTGTTTGCCAGTCATGAATCTGCTTGTGCAGAAGCAGCGGCTTGCTGAATCGACGGTGGAATGCCCGTTGCGTTTGAGTGGTGGATTGACTTAGTGCAAATTCCAACTCACCAACATTTATGATGTAGTCGCCATGTTGCTACAAACAGTGGCGCAACTATTTCTAAACTTCGAACATTACTCGATACAGTGACAAACGTACTGTGTTTCTATCTTTTATAGTTTGTGCGTAATAAACAACTGAAGTCTGTTCTTTCTTTTTGAATCACCTCATATGCTCGTCGGCCAAAAATAGCCGTAAACAGCTGGAGATATTAGACAGTCGTTGTTACTTCGGCAATGCATTTCTAAAGACTCGGCGAGTATGTTCCTCCAGTTGACCAACAGTTTTTGGTCTCTTACGTTACGTCCCTCTTCGTCCAACGTGTAGAGGGTTATGTTATAACTTCTTACGAGCCATTACGGACTTCTGACTGGCGTCAAAATGTTGCAATCCGTACCATTACGCTGATCTGCCTCGAGTCCCAGAAAAAAACGCACTGATCAGAAAGCAAAATACGGTGGTGCCCTATTTTGATTTGAATTTTGTTGTTGTACGAAGCTGTTACAGTACATTGAATGTAATCAAAATAGGTCTCATTCATTCTCTGTACAAGTAACAGCAGTGGATCAAAAACTGAACATTGTGGAACCCATTTAATATTCTCTCCCTGTCATCTGAATCATTCCTATAATACACAAAACAGGTAGCGTCAAAATATTTCAGTCTTAACTGTATTGCGTCTGTATTGCTTCTACTGGGACAGTTTCGCCACTTGGCGCGGTTCCGTCCGCAAGGGCGGAGCCCAAGATCTGCTCTGCTGCCGTGGCGTGACGTCGACCATTCAGTCACAATGGCGGGTGTAGCCTGTAGTTTCATCGTCTTATCATTCGTCCGCAGCGATCTTCTATACGTGATGTGGTGCATTCTGCGCTATTCCGAGAATGAAGCAGACGCATTTCGCTACGTAGCGATGGAATCAGTTGTACTCTAGAACAGATGGATAAGATTACGGATTACTCATTGTACACTCACACACCATCTTCGTTTCTGTCTTGTAACAAACACAAGCAAACTGTGACCGTTCACTGTATGTTTTCTGTCGTACTGGTTGTACCTTTCTTCAATAAAGTAGAAAAAAATTATTGCCAGAGAGATTGGCAAGGGAAAAATATTCTCTCAATCATTTTCGTCATTATTTCCTACAGCATAAAAGTATGTCTCTTTGACACGTTGCAGTCGAAGCTTGTAATATGGTTTACAAAGAACGAAGTATCGCTTCGCCGTTAAAATACGTGTCGTCATGAGAGAAGTTAGATTCACAATGCCCGACGAAACTTTCTCAACTGGAGCGAATATTGTGTAGCGAGCGTTGAGGTAAAGTTAGTCAAGTCAGAATCCAGCAGATATTTCGGAAAAAAAGAGTATCGATATTGGAAAACAACCTTGTCTGCGTATTTCGCTGGAGGTCGACACTGAAGAAACCAAACCGCTGCTACAGGCAAGGCTGATCAAGTGGAACGCCCAGAGCTCACTTTAGCGGGCTGAGGCGGCGTGCCGCTCCTACAGGACTTGCTTTGTTTGCCCACGGCCACTTGTTGAAGTTACAGCACTATGGCTAACTCGAAAATAAAGTAAACTTGGCATACGAGTCGATGCTAAATGAGACAACACGCGACCATACGCATGCAATGGCCACTCCATAATAATTTAATCTGTGAAACTGCAGATACTTCCTCCTAGGATGAGCGTACTAGTATTCATGGCCGTATGCCAATACCGTACACCAAGCAAGCGTGGATTATTGATGTATGAATTTAAAACGTGTTAGGAGAAAAGAAATGACCTTTGTATCGGTGATAAGTTGTCATATGAGAATTATGTAACTGGCTGATAAGGAGCAATCTTTAAGCCTGATACCCACTAAAATGAAGAGTAATGACCTTTAAAAAAAATACATGTCGTCCGTCATTTAAAGATTCGAATGAGTGTGTTATCGGATACTGTACAATCAACTCCACTGACTCTATAGTTACGCAGCCGCTACCAGCATTAGAGTATATTTCCCCAGAGTGAAATGCAAGGACAGCATTTACCTTCAAAATTGTTCGTTGTATTGTAGAATGCTCTTGACTTACCTAAGACAAGGTATGTCTGACGAGTCATCGGGAAACACACCGACGTTGACTATGGAGAAACGTTTATTCAGAGTTCCATTCGGAGCAAGTACTTATCACTGTTGTTTCGTGACATTTCCTATTTTAATAAAACTGAACAACCGCCGCACTGTTCATCACGCTACTAAATTAGGAGGAAAAAAGGACGTTTTCATAGTTCCGCTTTCTGAACTCTTTTTCTGTCAACTGTATAAATCAGTCCAGTTGGATTTTTAGCTCCCGTCGACGAAGTCTTTTGTGATGGAGCACAAGTTCGGATCGGACAAGGATGACACTAAACACTCAACTACACATTGTTTGATGATGTTGGTCTTCTTTGGTGATGCGGAATCCAAATGTTTCTACCATTGCCTTTGCTCTTTGGTTTCGGGGGTCTTAATGATAAACCCATCAGTCGTCACGGTAATAAGGTGGGTAAAAAAAGGCTTCAAAATTGTCCTGGCACAAACGCGACGTGTACGCTACTGTCTCGGTTTCGGCGCGCTTTTTGAATGAGTGTTAACAGTCGTGGAACCCAGCGGGCGGCGACCTTTGACATGTTCAGAATGTCTGGAACTGATGCATGATTCCAGAATGAGATTTTCAGTCTGCAGCGGAGTGTGCGCTGATATGAAACTTCCTGGCAGATTAAAACTGTGTGCCCGACCGAGACTCGAACTCGGGACCTTTGCCTTTCGCGGGCAAGTGCTCTACCATCTGAGCTTCCGAAGCACGACTCACGCCCGGTCCTCACAGCTTTACTTCTGCCAGCCAAAATTTACAGAAGCTCTGCAAAGTTTGGAAGGTAGGAGACGAGATACTGGCAGAAGTAAAGCTGTGAGGACCGGGCGTGAGTCGTGCTTCGGTAGCTCAGATGATGCATGATTGATTTTCTTTTTTTTTTTTTTTTCGCTACCGCCTTCGTAGTAATACGCTGGTTTTCGAGCACCAGGGCCAACAATTCTCTCGCGGTTCCTGGTTCTTGGTCTGCCAGATCGTTCACCTTCCAGACTTGTTTACCACAGGGGCACTGCCTGTGTTAACGAAGCACTGTCATACGGTAGTGCACCGTTGCCGTACACTTCGACCAACGCAGCTTGGACTGTTTCAGCGTTCCTCCCCTTCATATGCAGAAAACGAATTATTCACAGTACTTCATTTTCTCAACAGCCTCCACTATTTTATTTTCGCGTCTCTAGCGGCATGCTGCGGTACTGCGGCACGGAAATTTTAGTGCGTACCAGCTCTGCAGATACATTGGATGGATAAAAATATGGACACATCGCGAGAAATGCATGCCTGAACAAAAATTCGGGCGCTAGCCAAGCCTGCAATTTGCGATGTTGTATATAACCACGAACGACACCTATACAATGTCCTCAATACGTGGGACGTGTCAGTCTTGGTTAGAACAGTATTTTGTGTAATCCTGAGTGCATTACGTCGGAGCGCAGTGCATTCGAATGTGGGAAAATTGGTGGTGCTCATATGATGGGTGCCTCCGTAACCAAGGTAGCCGGAGTGGTTAGTGTCTCAAACATCATCATCTAAGTCACAGCGTATACAAAAGTGTGTGTGACGGAGTGTTATTCAAGAGGATTGTGACGAAAAATGTCAGGTCGACAGCTGCAAGTCACTGCAGAACTCATTGTCGCTTTTGCGAAACTTGCCAGCACCAGACGCAGGAAACTGCAGAGCGAGCTGGGTTTCCAAAACCACTTACCAGTGATGCAAATACAGGTAACGGGAAAACGAGGTTCCGAAGCCTTAAAACCTGGGCTATGAAGCTATAGAATGCCATTTGGTCGGATGAGTCTTGTCTCAGTGTTTCCAAAGTCTAACCGAGTTTGCGTCCCAATAGTGAAACTTGGCAGGAGTTAGGGGATTTATGTGGCAGCCATGGTATGCCATGGGGTCCATGGTTCACACAACCCACATCATCCAGGACTGGTTTAGTGGTCACGCGGATAAAGTGTCGCCTCTCCCCTGACACAGTCACCGGATCTCAATGGTATTGAGACTTCATGACCTACGAGGAGCGTTCTGTAAGTAATGCAACGATTTTTTCTTCTCAACGCAGGTTAGTTTTATTCAGAATTCCAAAGTCCCATATTATTCCTCACTGTTTTGGCTATAAAAGCCCTATTATTCAACATAATCTCCATCCAATGCGACGCCATTACGCCACCGTACTGGCCCAGATGGTACTAATCTACTGATCGACGTCGGAGCCATCGTCAGTATCTTCGCCATTATGCATGTACTGCTTTCTGGAGAGTGTATCCTCCATTGGGGGGTACCGATGGTAAACGTACGGTGCTCTTCATGATCTTCTGTTAGGCAGGACACACAGAGAGAGTATCCCAACTCGTGGACGAGTATGTCAGCATTATCAAGCGAGACTTTCACTTGAGCAATGAGGTGTCTGATTATGATCCGTCGGTCACCTCGGAGGAGAGTACCCGCACGTTCTATCATTGCAGGAGTCGCAGCTGTGTGGGGCCGACCGCCACAGGTTTCTGCTAGTTTGTGCGATGATGCCCGATGCCTCGCCCAACGACTCACCGTGCTTTTGTTCATTGCATGGTCTCCGTAGACATTCTGCAAGCGCCTATGAATATCTGGGACGATCTGTTCTTCCAAAAGAAACTCAATGACAACTCTCTGATCGGGACGCATCGACGTTACAGACGCCATTTTGAAGGCTACGTACAGTGTCACCACCTATCGGACGTTCATGAAACGATAGGGACTGAAACTGGAATATTCAACGATGGCCCTCAACAAATTCTGCGTGTTTTCAATCGAAACTGGCAGAGAAAAAAGTATTAAATTACTTACTGGACGCCCCTCGTAGCTCGGGAAGAAGGGTTCGTGATCGTTACGTGAACTTGCCACTATTTCGCAGGAAGGCTGGTATAATATCCCGTTGGACACCATACAGGATCTGTGTTTAACCATTCCAAAACGACACGAATGCCAACGGTTTTCCTATACCGTATCATAGCGTAGTTTTTCGTGTTTATATACCGGGTGATGAAAAAGTCGGTATAAATTTGAAAACTGAATAAATCACGGAATAATGTAGACAGAGAGGTACAAATTGACACACATGCTTGGAATGACATGGGGTTTTATTAGATCCAAAAAATACAAACGTTCACAAAATGTCCGACAGATGGCGCTTCATCTGATCAGAATAGCAATAATTAGCATAACAAAGTAAGACAAAGCAAAGATGTTCTTTACAGGAAATGCTCAATATGTCCATCATTCCTCAACAATAGCAGTAGTCGAGGAATAATGTTGTGAACAGCACTGTAAAGCATGTCCGGAGTTATGGTGAGGCATTGCCGTCGGATGTTGTCTTTCAGCATCCCTAGAGATGTCGGTCGATCACGATACACTTGCGATTTCAGGTAACCCCAAAGCCAATAATCGCAGAGACTGAGGTCTGGGGACCTGGGAGGCCAAGCATGACGAAAGTGGCGGCTGAGCACACGATCATCACCAAACGACGCGAGTAAGAGATCTTTCACGCGTCTAGCAATATGGGGTGGGTTTTTTTGGTTCTAATAAAACTCCATGTCATTCCAAGCATGTGTGTCACTTTTTATATCTCTGTCTACATTATTCCGTGGTTTATTAAGTTTTCAAGTTTATACTGACTTTTTGATCACCCGGTATTTTTGTCCACCTACACTCAGATAAAGTATATAGTTATTTTTTGGTATTGATTATAATTTTTGATTTTTTCTTATTTTCCCAACAGCTCGTAATAATCGCTGACTCATTTGAGAAATTTATCTTTGTTGTATATAACATCGTGGTAAAGAGCTCATTCTCTTGCTGTATTGATGGGGGTTTAAAACTGAAGCGAATTATTCCATATGCTGAATGCTGTATTGGTTGATTCGTTGGTAGGATGTTGAGGTATACATACTGGAGGCGAACTTGGCCACAGCATCGTCCTTTGTTGTGCGGAATCGCGTGAGGACGCGCAGGTGTCCTGCGAGGTTGGACGCGGGGGAGGACAGCAACACGGCGAACCACAAAACACGGCAGCGACAGGCGGCGCGGCGCCGTAACATCCGCCGGGCTATCGCGAGCACCCTGCATGACGCCGCATCCGCCGCTCCGTTCTGCACGCCTGCGGTTCCACAGCTGTCGCTGCTCTGCCGGTAGCTGCCTACGTCACTGCACCGCACTCGCAGGGAAGACAGCACCGTCCTCAAAGGCGAGTGTTTGTCGGAGAGAAAGGTGTCTTCAGGAGTGCCCCAGGGAAGCGTGATACGGCCGCTCCTGTTCTCTGTGTAAACGACCTATATGGCAAACTGAGCAGCAGTCTGCGGTTTTTTGCAGATGACTCTGTAGTATACGGAACAATATCGTCTTCTAACTGGCTGTACAAGGATAAAGAATGACTTGGACGGAATTTCTATTTGGTGCGATGAACAGCAGCTAGGAATAAATCCTATAATATTTTAGTACAGTATTAGAGGCGTGTTGGTTGAATATCTAGGTGTAACGTTGCCAAAGACAGCAAAGGACTTGGAAGAGCAGTTGAACGGAATTGACAGTGTCTTGAAAGGAGGATGTAAGATGAACATCGACAAAAGCAAAACGAGGATAATGGAATGTAGTCGAATTAAGTCGGGTGATGCTGAGGGAATTAGATTAGGAAATGAGACACTTAAAGTAGTAAAGGAGTTTTGCTATTTGGGGAGGAAAGTAACTGATGATGGTCGAAGTAGAAACGATATAAAATGTATACTGGCAATGACAAGGGAAGCGTTTCTGAAGAAGAGAAATTTGTTAACATCGAGTATAGATTTGTCAGGAAGTCGTTTCTGAAGGTATTTATACGGAGTGTAGCCATGTATGGAAGTGAAACATGGACGATAAATAGTTTGGACAAAAAGAGAATAGAAGCTTTCGAAATGTGGTGCTACAGAAGAAAGCTGAAGATTAGATGGGTAGATCACATAACTAATGAGGAGGTATTGAATAGAATTGGGGAGAAGAGGAGCTTGTGGCACAACTTGACAAGAAGAAGGGACCGGTTGGTAGGACACGTTCTGAGGCATCAAGGGATCACAAATTTAGCATTGGAGGGCAGCGTGGAGGGTAAAACTCGTAGAGGTAGACAAAGAGATGAATACACTAAACAGATTCAGAAGGATGTAGGTTGCAGTAGGTTCTGGGAGATAAAGCTTGCACAGGATAGAGTAGCATGGAGAGCTGCATCAAACCAGTCTCAGGACTGAAAAAAACAACAACAACAACAACAACAACGTTGCCAAGCCGCATAAAGAGGAACGTACACTTAAGGTCGGCTGAAGGGAACTCGAAGGGTCCACTGCATTTATTGGGGAACGCTAGGAAAGTGTAGCCGATCTGTAACCCATTCTTGGATGGTATTAGTGTGTTCAGCCAACGCCTCTACTCTCGGTCGTTAAGTAAAGGTCGTCGCCACAGCGTTGTCCTTAGTGAGTGGTAATGCGTAAAATGCGATCTTCTCGTCACATTCTTGACACTGTGAATCTCGGAATATAGAAACCTCTAACGATTTCCGAAATGGAAGTAGACGCGTGGAACATTCCAGCTACCATTCCTCGTTCGAAGCCTGTTACTCCCCGTCGTGTGGCCGCAACCACGTCGGAAACCTTTTCACAAGGGCCACCTCAGTACTAACGACAGCTCCGCGAATGCGTGTGTATCCGACGCTACCGCCATCTGTACATACGAAGATCGCTATCCCATGTGTTTTGCCACCTCAGTGCAAATCCGCTGAAAGCGAATATCTTGGCATCAGCTGTGTTAGGTATAGTTGTACTTCCTAATAGTCACATATGAAAATTTGTGCTGGACCGGTACTGCAACATGGATTTACGTGCAGGTACATATTACGTGCCAGCGTGGGCACAAGATTTCATGGGTTCCGGTTACTCAGGCTAGTTCTCACTGGTGCGGGAAAACAGACTGAAGCTGCGTTTATTAAATGATGACTGTAGGGGGCTATGATGTAGGGGTGTGACATGGGGAAGTTTGGGTCGGTCCGGGAGACATGCACTGAAAGCCCAAGTGGTTAAAGCGACCGCTCGCGATACGCTGACAATCCGGGTTTGAGTCCCGTTCTAGCACAAATCTCCATATGTAACTAACAGGAAGGACACCTACACTTTAAACAGCTGATGCCAAGTGTAAGTAGGCTGTTTAGGTTTTTATATTGGTAACGCCATGTAGCGCTCTGTATGAAAATCACTGGCTGTGCTGTGTGCAGTCTGTGGCTAGTTTGCATTGTTGTCTTCCATTGTAGTGTTTGGCTGTTGGCTGTTAACAGCGCATAGCGTTGCGTAGTTGGAGGTGAGCCGCCAGCAGTGGTGGATGTGGGGAGAGAAATGGCGGAGTTTTGAAATTTGTAAGACTGGATGTCATGAACTGCTATATACATTATGACTTTTGAACACTATTGAGGTAAATACATTGTTTGTTCTCTATCAAAATCTTTCATTTGCTAACTATGCCTGTCAGTTGTTAGTGCCTTCCGTAGTTTCAATCTTTTATTTAGCTGGCAGTAGTGGCGCTCGCTGTATTGCAGTAGTTCGAGTAACGAAGATTTTTGTGAGGTAACTGATCTGTGAAAGGTATAGGTTAATGTTAGTCAGGGCCATTCTTTTGTAGGGATTTTTGAAAGTCAGATTGCGTTGCGCTAAAAATACTGTGTGTCAGTTTAAGCACAGTCTTAATTAATTTTTCTAAGGGGACGTTTCACAAGATTTTCGCATTTAGCGAATTTGTTTCGAATTAATGTCGGACGGCTGTCAGTCGTCATTCTGTTCATCCAGACATACAAGTAAAAATTGCTGAGAAAGTTTAGAGAAAGCATTACTCAAATTCCTACAGTTCATGATGTAAAATGACTCAAGAAACATACTTCCTCCACCTACACCTCACAACTCAAAAATTAGAGCAGTTCGGTCCAGTATAGACATACGACAGTATGATTATATTAACCGTTTACCTAAGTGTACTGAAGAGCCTAAGAAAATGGAAAATTTGTTGCCTGTAATTGTAGACATTATTACAGAAGTTGATACAAATTTGGAAATTTGTAAGTTCCTATAGGACGAAACTGCTGACGTCGTCGGTCCCTAGGATTCCGACGGGGGAAGCCGCGCGAACCGTGAATCAGATCACGTGGCTACACCGCGCGGCGGTTGATAAAAAATTGAGGAACAGTAACATTTTTTCTGGATTCCAGAACACATTGGCATTTCTCATAACGAAACAGCAGACAGATTAGGTAACTATGTCAAACATTATCAAGAGGAGTCACTGCCTAAAACTGGCAGCAATAACGTACGTGACAATCTGCATACTGTGTTATAGAAGATATTTTAGATCCAGTAGTATTAACTGGCAAACATGTCAGTACTATAGAAGTACATAATTTGCCACTGATGATGCGTTATAATCCCGAAAACTGGTTTTGGAAAATGAAACATTTCTAGTTCAGCTCATGGTGTATAGATGATGTCTTTTAGTAGACAGCTTGGTGAAGCGAGCAGTGAACTTAGACTGAATCCTAAATGGTGGACTCCGTCACCAAGCAGTGTTGAGTTTATTAAAGAAAGCGAGCATCGACTGGCAGACGCAATGGGATTCGGCGAAGATCTTAAAAACTGTACAATATGGCTGGCTGTAAACTACATTAGCGTTACAGTAGAAACAGACGAAGCATATCAACGATTACGTGCTTGTGCTTAATTCACACAGATTTGTAGCCCACATATTCCGAAGAGATTTAAAGGAATCCCCATTATACAATTTATGCAATAAAAGAGGACAAATTAACCATATAGTATTTTCGTGCACCAGGTACAGAACATGACTAAAAAATCTTTTATCCGATCATTCGTTTACGCAGAAATTTCCGTTTCAACAACGGCCGCAGTGTTGCTGACGGCTTAAGAGTGAACTAGCATTGAATGTGATGTTGAAGCACTTGCGAGATCCAAGAGCATAGATAGTGTACATGATGTGTGGATATCTTGTATGTTGGTATGGTCTCCTTTTAATACGATATGACAGAATAGTTGCTTGTGGTGGTATGTTTCATTTATTCAAGGTAGATTTTTTTACATAACAATTAATGAAGTGCCTAGTAGAATAATGATTCAGAATGAAATTCTGTAAATGTGTTGGTTCGCTGTACGGCGATACCCAAATGCCAATAAAGAAGAAAAAACTGCTTACCTTGCCGCCTAACAACCGTGAATAGAGTAAGAGTTAGAATAATGAGATTGATGCACAGTGTATTTTCATATTACGTACATTATGTAAGCAAAAGTGTTGTAGGGGTACGCCTCTCCTCGCACCTGTATTTGTGGGATTGAATGCGAGAAAGTGTTGATATGTAAAATAAATAAAAACTGAATTTACTTTAGTCCAAAGTTTGAGGTCGCTAGTCCTACTGGTAACAGGCCTGAGGACATATTTTTCCTGTAGTGATGGTAGTGATAGCACAGCCAAGAATATATTTACTCTCACACCAGGAGGAGGACATTGAGAATGTTGTCTATATGAATTTAATGTTATACAATGAATTCGTCAAATACTTCTACTATAAAGTACAACATTTACTCTTCTAAAATTCAGATTACTTTTACACAATAAACAGATTCATTCATTTTCCACCCTTCTGTCCTTGCGAAAAATTCTTCAGTGAGAAATGCTTGGTAATCAGCTAGTGGAAGGAGTTAAAGAAGAGATGAGTTCATCTCTGCTACTGACTTCCAGACATTTTTACTTCGAATGTTCGTTCCTATAATATCTCTGAATAGTGACCATTACTCCTGGGATACCCTGTGTAAAACCACATCTTATTACTCCGCCAGCTTACACACTAACGGCCAATACAAAACCGTTATTTCAAGGAGAGTTCGACACACTGAAATTCGCAGAATGACTGTGCGAGTCAACGTGCACTATTACTCTCCAATGGGGCAACGTTATGAGGATCGGGTAAAATGACGTAAATGCTGTCAAAGAATTGGCGTCTTGTAAATTTCAGAAACCAAAGGAAAATATGTGAAGAAAACACTCAAAAATCACACTGATGGGCACTGATTCGTCAGAAGTTAACTATTGCGCGGATAGCAGTTCTCCGGTAAAGTAAGTCTTGGAAGTGAAGCGTAGTGAATTGTGCTGTATTTCAATTAGAGAAATAGTGAAGGATTAAAAACCACTGCATATAATGGTTTTTTGTTTAGGGTCGCATATTGCACAACGAGCGAAAACTGAAAAGATTGTAAATTTCCGTGCACGAGGCAGAACGCAGAGTTCCTTTTAAATCGTACATTTAAAGAAGCGATAAAGTTGATATCCATCTCGTTGTATTTGCCGGAATCGATTTTTCAGGTGAACGACAAGGTCAGCCGTTGGCGGATAAGATTCGCAATCTGGAAAGCAAACATTCGGTGACGAATCTCTAGATAGTGTACTTGTTATCACATGATTTGTCACCATTGTGAAATCATCTCGTTGTAGCTTAACTTGATTTTTTTTAGGAAAAGCTGAATAAAGTTTCCAATCTCTTGGTTATTCGAATAAAGAGTACGTGTATATAGCCCGTGGCAAACTTCACGTTTTCACCCTTTTACAGCATTTCGTTTTAGTTTTATACAGTATATTCAGATGGGCTCACAAACAAACTTGCCATTTTAATATTATAAAGATAAGTCGTAACATCGTATATTCACAAAGACGGAAAACTTGAAGTATTTTATTGAATAATCTCTAGAATTATTCTTGTTTTACTTTTTGTATCTAGAACTATTAGTCTAGAAGTGACCATATAGACAGGGACGTATCTCTAGATGCACGAGTTACATGTATACTGGACAACGAAAGTCTTGGATAGTGCGACGTAGAATTATCAAGAAGTACAGACAAAGATAAGTGATTCATAAGAACGACAAAAATAAGAATGAAAAGCTAGGAAAAGTGAAGGATAGTACTGCAACTAATCGTAACTACAGTTTGTGCTGTGTGTAGAAGCAGCAATGTGGTAAATGTAAATTTCATAATATGGATGAAAATGTAAGGGTCACAGATGTGACAGCGATTCATACCTGATGTAAGGATTACTTGCGATAAAGGAATGGACAGCATACTTAGCGCATAAATATAGGTTAAGGGCGAATAAAACTACGATGAAAGTGTGGCGTCTGGTAGCAGTCACAGAATTCTTCCATCCAGAAAGCAATATAGTAAATGAAGACACAGGAAAATAAAGCTTTCTGTGGCAAAACAACTACTTGTATCAAAAATTTACGTAGATACGAGAAGGAAATACCTGAGTATGTGTGTCTGGAACGCGATATTTCGTGAAAAGGCAATTTGTGCAGCAGCGTTACCACAGAAAAACCAACGTGAAGAAAGCGTTCGAAAAATAATGTTAGAGGTGAGTGTTATTTTTAAACTACATATAATAAAATAAAATGGTCAAGTGCGATAGGACTCTTGCTCTGAGGGTTCCGCACGAACTTCATTATGTACCTAGACAGAGCATTCATTCCGGAATGATACCTGGTTCCTGAGAGAAACGAGTCTTAACATTGGAACAGACAGACAGGCAGACAACAAAGTGGTCGCATAAGGGCTCCGTTTTTACCAATTGAGCTACCATACCCTAAAAACGAGTAACGGAAAAGGATAGTCTCAAAAAGAAGTCTGAGAAACAGTTATAAAAAAAAGCGAAAATATGTCAAGAGTTGTCAGGCATTAGAATGGTCGATCAGACTCTGGAAGAGGCAGCACACGTGAGAAATTCCAGGGACAAACAGCCTTTAATATGTAAAACAATTGATCGAAGACGATGAATGTAATAAAAACTTAGAGAGTAACTAAACTTTGTGGTGTGTGTAAAAGCAACAACGTGGTGAATGTAAATTTCATAATATGGATGAAAGTATAAGGGTCACAGATGTGACAGAGATCCATACCCGATGTAAAAATTACACTTTCAATAAAGGGATGGATAGCGTTGAGTTAGTAAAATTGATAACATTGAGGGTGGCATCAAAGGATCTGAGGGCAGAAAACAACCTATCTCCAGAGGAATAGATGAAAAATGAAGAGGTAGTCTTTCATGCATCATTTCTCACCTTAAAATAATTAGAACACCTTGAGGAGCCGCCAGAGATTGACGCCTATTTCCTCTTACTCAAGATGTTTGTTACACTGTTAGATACGAAGTGTGTGCTGCGCTCGAGAAACAGGAAGCGGAAATTGGACTTTGAAACAGATTCGATGATGAGGAAAGTAACTCGTACGATACATTCCTTGGAAAAATTTTCAGACGTAGTATTTATAAGTCAATTTAATTTGTATGAAAGTAAATTACTTCTGAATCATTGGCGCTGAACTACGTAGGTAATAAGAAAACTTTTTCTCTGTTTTCTGTCGGCACCGGATACATCAGCAGATGAATGGCATATGGCAACCAGAAATTTAAAATATGAAGTAAGCACAGCGTAAAAGTTGTTAACAGAATAAACTGTCATCGTTCGGAGCATTAATTTAGATTTTTAGAAAATTTGAAGGTACACTCCATGACCATTCGAAATGAAAGTAAGACTGCGAAGAAACAACGTTATTCGTCACACACAACACATTTTCAGTATAATGGAACATGACGCCATGGATTTTTTTGTCATTTACTGTTGGAAACCTAATAACATATAATAGATGAACAGTTGCAAAGCAATCTCAAACCACTAAGTATGTGTGTTTCTCTAAATGATAGCTATGTAGAGAGCTATCATTCTCTGTACTGAAATTTGTTAAAAACGGTATATTTACATAATGCTTATTGACAGTGCATCGTTTCTGTATTATCAGTGTTTTTTTCAGACGCTAAACCGAGCGAGGTGGCGAAGTGGTTAGCACACTTGACTCATTCGGGAGAACGGTTCAAACCAGCGTCCGGCCATCCTGATTTAGTTTTTCCGTGGTTTCCCTAAATCGCTTCAGGCAAATGCCGAGAGGGTTCCTTTGAAATGGCACGGCCGACTTCCCCACCCTTCCCTAATCTGATGGGACCGATGACCTCGCTGTTTGGTCTGCCAAATCATCCAACCTATTTCAGACGCTAGGCTCCATCAATACATGAAGCAGGGGCTGTTAATAGTCTCTTTTGTTTAGTGCTGACAGTTAATTTGAATGGATTTGTTTAATAATTATTTATTAATGTAATTAGACGACCTAAAATTACATTCACTAGGTATCACATTATGCTTTCCACCTTCCATGAGAAGATTGGAGCAGCTATTTACAGTACAGTGTCCATACGAAATATTGTAATCATTTACCTTGTGTAGAAATATCTCGAAATGCCAATGAAGAAGGGGCGGTGGAATTTCCGTATTATTCAGTGGTAGCTGTCCATTTAAAAGCAGTTAGTGAAATCTCATTCGAGTTGAGGTCAAGAAGACTGAGGTACCTTTCGTTAAAATGGCTGTCGATTTATACACCAGAACGTCGAAAATACTACGGTCTCACTAGGCGGAGAGCTTCCTGCATCTTTGTGAAAGGGATGGGGATGGAGAGGGGGGAGGGAAGAGGGTGGGATTTATCGCAAGAAAAAACTGTTGTTTAAAGTGTCTGACCTCGATCGCATGATAAATGGAGCTTGAAGAACTCTAGAGGTCGTTTTCATTGGTTCACAGACCACATCCTGAGCGGAACAATAGATCTTTTTGCTCTGTTGAAGGTAACGGCAACTTGATTGCAGGCTGTTTTTGGGTGGAGTTGGTCAACACCGAGAAATCGACTGTTTCCTAAGGAATTCCTGAATTGGAATTCTGACAAGTGTGAACCACGTTTCAGTCGCTTTACCTAACGCTATGTGCTAATGTCTTCTTAAAAAGGTGGTCACTAATCTTAATGGACAAGTATTTGAATAGATAAGAATACTCTCCCTAACCCATTTGGTAATGAAGTATACCGCAACTAATTTCACGAGAATGGCTTGACTAAAGATTCCACAATTGGCGTTCGAAAGTTGACTCTGTCCCTCAGAAGGAACATACTCCAGAATGGACTCGTGATACTTTTTTTTTTAATTACAGATTCCGTTATTTTGATAATCTTTTAGTATGTCCATTTTCACGTTGATAATTTTACTCCACTATAGACAAAAATCGAACTTGCTTTAAAGGCTGAGTGAATTGCAACGTCAGATTTGAAATTTAAAAATTAGGTTCACGTATTACGAAGCAAAAAGAGAACGGATACTGTAACTTATTGTTGTCAAACAAGAGTTCTTAAAAAATTGCAAGTCAGCATGGAACCGTATAACTTAAACATTACGACATGTAAGGCTTTAGTACGAATTCGAGCGGAGTTAATAATCTCTGGTGTATTTTGTTTTAGAAAATTATGTAGTATTTGATACACAGTTGAAATGGGACACAATTCACGTATTTACGTGAAATATACCACACTTTCCCTTTCTTCGGTTCGATCTCTCTCAAGAGAATAGTGTTTGATGACCAGCTGCATACTTCCGTTGGGTATTACCGATTCAAATAAGTGAAAAGCACCAGTTTGCTTTTGTTCTGGAATATTACGTTTATTGTGTTAACCGGTTTTCAGCTTACAAGGCCACCTTCAGAAATTTACTGAGTATTGTCACCAAAGAAGTTACAATGTTTGCAAACAACATTGAAAGAGAAGTAACACGTCTAGACTGAAGCAAAAACATACAGTAAGTAACATATTTGATAGCGTGGTGGTAATGCAATGAAGAAGTAAAAAATTGAACAGTAAATAAATAAAAATGGAGTAGACAGGAAAAACTTAAACACAAAATAGGAACAGCATGCCTACATAAGTTTCTATTAATAAACAAAACTAATAACTACCAGCCAGTGTCCTACGTACTTCACTTAGCAAACAAAGGCCATAAACTCAACATGCTGGAAGCCCTGGAAATTAACAAACATCTTGCTCACAGTCCAGATCTAATCCTAAATGACCAGACACAGCTCAACACCTCCCCCTTTCTAAACTTCAAATAATCATCTCTGTTGTTCATTACTTCCACACTGTCCCTACACATTCCAATTTTCCTTTATTCATTAAGTTCTTTTGTTTTATTGAAGTTGTCTATGTATTCTATATAGATAGTAGTTTCATTTGTTAAGGCTTTCTTTTAACTGGTACTTGTATTACTGTCCATGTTTAACTCCTCTTGTAGTTGTCTCACCAAATATTGTTTATATTTTACTTGATTCGTTTATTTAATGCAAACTGTTACATAGCCACATTTTTTAATATAATGTTAATCTTAAAGTGCAGTACCACCACATTACCAAAGATTGCATTTACTGCATGTTCCCACAGACGTCTCGTATAGCAGTCAACCCCGACGCGCTAATAGCCGTACTTTAGCCATCCAGTATTTGGGAATGAGAGCACTTAGTGGGTTTGAACAGACTTTACACACAATTTCAAACCCTTACGAAACTTTCATGCTAACAAGTACCACAAAATGATGAAAGGTAAAAAAAGTTTATCGCTTACATTTTTGCTGTTCATGCGATAAAACTGCGCATAAGGCGTGACGTTCTAAATTATTACTTTTTTAATACCAACTCTGTTCACAACACATTTCACTAAGAATAGCCGCATTTACTGCTGGATGTACCGGCGAAGTTATATCTTTGTACGGCACATAGTCCAACATCAAGCTGCGTGGAAATGAAACTGCAGCGCGAAATTCGCTAGAGAGACTAGCGAAATAAGCGTGCAGATACATGTGAAGTGTGTTAAATATTTGTGAAATACATTTGACATGTGCATTCACAGGCAAAGCCGCAGGTTAAAAGACCATTCTAAAGTCGTGGAACGATTTCAACCAAATTTGTTATTCGTGTAAGATGTGATCTGGAAAGAAATATTGTGGGAGTTAGAAACAAGAATGTCCTATTGGCCTGAAGGGGATAACGTGGGAAGAAAAGTGGGAGGAGTAGATGGCGAGGCAGGGGAAAGTGGAAACGAACGGAGAGACGAGGGAGGAGAAGATGGACTAATAATGATCGGAATAAATACATAGCCGGCCAAATCCGGGTACTCAGGTAATTTAATAAATATTTATGTTGGCGTCTGAAGGGTCGTGGAGTACGCATTACTGAGAACGTCCAAATCGAAACTTGCGAGTAAGGCGTGAAACTGATTCTTAAAACTAGTCGTCAAAGCTACGCACTGTCAAATCATTGGACAATCACGTGGACTTTGACGATTCTTTAAAGTGAAAACAAAAGCGACCACAAATCATTCTTTTTCGAAATAAATAAAACTCGCTACTTAAACAGGGCCCCCCTGTACTTCATGGAAATATTTTAGTTTAATGTTGTGAACGAGATCGTCTGGACGCGTGATTGTGACTGTTTACGTCCCTGGATGATAAGAGGGAGATGACCTCTGCCACCATACGCTCTCGGAATAAAGAGCAATTCGCAGAAGTCTGCATCGAATCTGCACTTGACGAAATCGGTCACAGTTGTTTCCTTAATAGGAATGCAGCAAGTAACTCTGAAGACTAAATAGTACCTAATATTTTTTCCGTTGCGTAACTACCCTAACCAGTGGAATACTGTTGACGGAAAGTTCCGCTACAGCCGCCTAGGCGTTAACGACTCCATAATGAGGCCTTTTCCCCTCTATTCCGAATCGTAGTTTAAGTAATGGTCTCCTGCTGTTGTTTCCTCACTGCAGCCCGTATGTTTCCATATAGCACTTGAAAAACCGTATGGTAGATCCAGCTCATCTTGAAGATTCCGGAGCTCTTTAATGACACAAAGACGCTAATATTAGTTCCCGATTAACGTGGCGAACACTACGTATTTACATCTTCGTTATAAGCTAAAAACTGTGTTTCTTGGCATATATTTCACAATAGGGAAATGGATGGCCACTGAAAGGGCTGCTGGAAAAAACTCGCTTTGCGCATCTGCTTCTTTCTGGAACTATTAAATGAATGTATGCTGGGGTGAAACTTATGAAGGCGGAATTAAACGAAAAGTCAGAAAAAACTGGACAGATGCGCTGAACCCTAAGCGCGAAAAACGTGTTCTGACGAAAGAGCATTCTGTCAGAAAGGCACTCGAATCCGTATTACCTACTTTCTGCCAGCAGTAGCCTTTGCTGCTATGCTATGCGAGTATGTTCGCTGTCTAAAAGCTGGAAATCAAAGTTCAGCTCCCCATATGACACCAGTTTGCGATCTTTTCATCCCCATCATCCATTTCATTTCGGCGAATGTAATTCAATTGAAAGGAGAAATTTGATGAAACTTTTCTGGTTCAACTTTTTTCTTATGTCTGTAGGTCAGGTTTTGCTCATTGGGGTGACAGCCTGTCCTGTCAGATCACAAAATTCTATGTTGGTATGCAGGAGAAAAGTAAAAATTTTCATGTATTTATTGGGGATTTCTTTTCTCTTTGATACTGAGAGAGACTACATTCAAATGCTCTGCGTCCTAGACGCAGCAGATCCTATAGTACGTCTGAGTACCTAGAGGCTGGACTGGATCGACATCTACATGGATACTCTGCATATCACATTTAAGTGCCAGGCAGAGGGTTCATCGACAATCAAGGCAGAATATAAGTGTTCGTTCGACTGGCCCTACATCCCAATATCAGGAAGTTTGCTTTGGATCTCTCTATATGAGTCTGCGTGTGTTATGGGATTTACAGACTAGCCAACTGAGAAGACGGCTAAGTGTTACTCTTCTGTTGCCTCCATCCCGTGATGGGCTTTTGCATAGAGCACACCTCGATTTCAGATTGAGTTCAGTGCTCCTAGTCCTTGGTTTCTCAAAGTATCGTTTTCTGTTGTCGTCCACAAGTATCATTCGTGAATAATAACTGCCTGTCTGAGGACTGAATCTGACGGAAGCCAATACAATTCTATGTAGAGAACGCAAAAGCACTTTTCCCTCTTCTAGCAGTAGTAAAGCGTAGGTTGCTGTAGAAGCGAAGCGTTTCTAGTCATTGGAAGAAAGCTCAGCCGTTCTCTTGAAGGTTTCTAGCACAGATGCACAAAACTGTGTGGATAACCTAGTGCCGACCGAGGTGGCCGAGCGGTTCTAGGCGCTACAGTCTGGAACCGCGCGACCGCTACGGTCGCAGGTTCGAATCCTGCCGCGGGCTTGGATATGTGTGATGTCCTTAGGTTAGTTAGGTTTAAGTAGTTCTAAGTTCTAGGGGACTGATGACCTCAGAAGTTAAGTCCCATAGTGCTCAGATCCCATTTGATAACCTACTGTATTATTTCAGAAGTTCCGTGACGAATTTAAAGGATGATGCTGTTGTATACAGATATGTCGAAACGATAGAAAACTGTAGCGAAGTGCAAGAACACCTGTAGAGGATTTGCGCTTGGAGTAGCGATTGGAAAATACAACGTTTTGCCCGTAAATAGGCAGAAAGAAATAATATATGACGAGAAAATGTCGGAGTAATCACAGGAATCTGTGGTATCCATAAAATATCTACGAGTAATGCGTGCGGAATGATGTAAAGAGAAATGACGATGTAAAACTAATCGCAGGTACGGCACAAGCCAGACAGGCTAATTGTAAGAGTCCTCAGGAATTGTAGTCTACCTAGAATGTGTGGGAAACAACAGGGAGGACAAGGGGAAAGACGAGAACCAAGTGGGTTGTTGAACTTCGGAAGGACTGGTTGGAATTGGGATCAAGATCGAAGGAAAGGAAAATTGGAGGTACAAATATACACCGACCAATATGCCGGAGATCAATGCCAGAAAAGAATACAGGAAAAGATGAGTGTGTCACCAGTGGAGCTGACAGGAGAAACGGGCACTGAAGATCTCGGAAGAAGAGCGGGAGAGAAGAGGAGAAATAATGTAGAGGTTCTGGGAGAAGAGGAAAATGGAGTCCACGAAGGGGCTACCCGTGGTCCTACAGAGGCTGTTACGGAAGAAGAAGAATGTGTAGATAGCTTACAAATCCATCGTTCGACCAATACTTAAATACTGATCGTCAGTCTGGGATCTTAACGAGATAGTACTGATACAGGAAATAGAGAAGATCCAAAGAACAACAGCACGTTTCGCTCCAGGTTCATTTAGTAAGCGCGAAAGCGTAACGGGGATGCTCAGCCAACTCCAGTGGCAGGCGCTCAGGCAGAGTCGCTGAAGCGTGCTGCAGTACGGAGTGGTTTACTGTTAAAATTCCGAGATAGTACTTTCCTAGAAGAGAGACGCTATGTATTGCTTCCTCCTACGTATATGTCGCGAGAAGACCGTGAAGGTAAAATTACAGAGATTCGTAATTGGTACAAAAACAGGGATCTGACGCTGCTACACAAAGTACCCTCCACCACACGTAGTATGGTGACTTGCGGAATATAGATGTACATACTGATAAGTAATACTCACGAATCTGTCTTACAAGTATTTAGTGAGACAAGACATCAGTGAATCATTTACATTGTCGTAATATACTTCCAGTGAATCTCAACCTGGCATCCGCTTATCCTACAGTAGTTTTATGTGGTCATTCCACCACTAATCACTCTGAAACAGTTGTGTGGAATCAGTTGATCGTGTGGTCTTGAAAAACAGGATCACTGTTTCTGTGAGCGACTCTCGACTCTGAGCAGCCGCAGAGCTCAGCGCTGTCTCGTCAAGCATGACCGGACCGCCAGACAGCCGCGTGCGGGGCTACTGGGTCGCAACAGAGGCTGCGGGCCCACCAGTGTTGTGGAAACGGCGAGGCGCTAAGTCGAGAAGAAACTCTGAGGCGATTGGCCACGGCGTGCACGGCTGGAGAAAAAGCTCGCTTTGTGACTCCGTTCTGTTCTGGAGAGCAGCGGAGCGTGGGAGTTTCTCCGGAAGTCGAGGCCACGTCGCAGTCTGCCCGCTCTCTGCAGCACTCTCTGCCTCTTGGTACCCCATGGCGAAGAGCCTCATCTCTGCTGACAACGGTGCCACCACACGTTAAGGAGGGAGTTCTAAGAACCGAAGATGTCGAGACAATTAAGTCTGTGCAATACTGGGTCTCGAATTTAGATTTCTTGCCTTGCGGAGCTGTGGCTGTAACCATTCGGGTGTCTTAGGCAGGATCCACGCTGGACTCACTTTTTGTTTTGAAAATAGTTTATTTTCCTGCACAACGATACAGCTTCAATAAGACATTATTGGTGCATAGTATGCTGGTGTAGAATCACTCTGGGAACGAAGTCTTTGGGGAACCTTGCTCATCGCGTTATACACGATATGATCAGAACTACGTGGACACATATTAGTGACCATTAATATCATGTGTGTCCATGTCTGTACAGGAATGAGAGTTCATTATTCCTCAAGGGCCGAAACCGTACATGGTAGTGATGGATACTGGGATCTGCAGCGGAGTCGGGAATCCAGCTAGTCACCAAGTTGTTCCACTTGTTTCAGGCTGTGACTGTGGGCGGTGTAGTTCATTTCGGGAATTTTAGTGTCCACAATCCATTGCCAAACAGGTGTCGGCTATGCTGATAAAATGAGTCATTGTCTCCGAACAGTTCCTCTACTGTATGAAGTACACAGTGTAGTAAAATGTGCTCGTAACCTTCCGCTTAAGCATTGTCTTAAGCGCAATAAGGGTTCACACCCTAACAACGAAGAAACCACCATACAGTAATATCACCTCCTCCGTACTTCACTGTTGGTACTGTACATGAACGCAGGTATCGTTTTCCAGGCATTCGTCACACGCAGGATAGGGTGAGCGATGCGCAGTGACCAGTTTTCGTGCAAAGCGCCTGGAGAGCTCATTCGGAAGGGGAGGCCGACAATGTTGGCCACCTTTCGGCCGGTCGGCCGACAGAATCGAGGCAATATTTCTCGAACGATTTTACATAAACTGTTCAGTAAAAAAAAATTCACTTTTGAAGTAGTTACAGCTTTTTACGTGAGGGTCACGATGATGTGACCATCGTTTCGTTAATGGTCATGGTTACTGCGATATTTGCGTGGAAGTAAGATATTGTGAGAAATTCGAAAAAGTTTGTAATGAAAAATAGAGGTTATGATTTTGCGTTTGGTGCATATTACATAACACGTTTCTGTGCATGAAATTTAGCTGACATGTGGAATTTTCCTTTAGACGTGGGTGGAGGTCTCTGTCACCAATCTCAAGAAAACTGATCTGATGTAGAACACTCGTTTGCAATCGCGCCGGTCAGCGATAAAATCAGAGTGAAATATCCACAACATTCGTAGTATTTCATAAACGATTTGATATATCGAAAAGAGGTTTTGGCAAATGATGGCACACAAAGAGGAGAGTATTTTGCCATATGTTTAAGATACAATACTTCATTATTTACCCTGTCATTCAAATACCACACTTTTTCAATGAAAGAATATAATTTTTGAAGATCATCGATAGCTGGTGAAATGACGAATGGAACAGTATAACTGAAGACATTACACGATTATTTTGTACCGAGGACGTGCTTTTTCATAAGCTGCTGTGACCTTAGTTTCCCGCAATTGTCTCCACAACATGTTAGTGAGGTGACATTTGTGAAGTCCGCTGTGTTTCGGAAAAGGAAACAAATTTTAACGTGGTAACAAGAATGGTTCAAATGGCTCTGAGCACTATGGGACTTAACATCTGAGGTCATCAGTCCCCTAGGCTTAGAACTACTTAAACCTAATTAACCTAAGGACATCACACACATCCATGCCCAGGGCAGTATTCGAACCTGCGACTGAAGTGGTTGCGCGGTTCCAGACTGAAGCGCCAAGAACCGCTCGGCCACAACGACCGGCCTGTCAATAAGAGAAATATATAGCTTTTACTCAAAATTCGCCACTCATGACGCTTTTCTGAAAGATACAAATGGTTAACAAGCCAATCGAAATTAAATCGCTGCAGTTCAAAGGAATTTTTTTGAGATACTACCCAAAGCAGAGGTGACAGTTTTTTTCAAATGGTCACTGTGCAAGTGTAGGCGTGGAGGGTCTCCACTTAATAAATACAAAAATGAGAGCTTCAGTTTAGAACGGCACTTCCCCTACAGCGCCTGCTCGTAGCCCTCGCAACTACCGCTCTCTCCACGAGTGCCTTACCGGCTGCGATTTACTGGCCACAGTATTTTGCGTGGGCTCTGTAAAGTGATTCGCCAGACCAAACCACTCATTTCCTGTCACACCCTATGCAGTGGCGTCGCTCTTTCCACCATCTCAGGTATCGCTTAGCACTGATTACAGAAATGTATAGCGTTTGAAGATTTGCTCGACCGTTCTACCTAATTCTTTTTAACTCGCTGTGCACAGTCGTTGTTAGCTCGACTGGACGTAGCTCTGATTCCATGCAAATTTTTAGAACCCCCCCCCCAAGCAGTCTCGACAGTGCCTGTTCATCAGTACATGAGGTACGCCTGGTCTTGGTTTAGCTGCAATTCTTCCTTTACGTTTTCACTCGACAGTCAAATCACCTTCATCAGACTCCCGCGGCATTACAAGGGTTGAAAAGTCCCTAATGGTTTTCTTACTCAGGTGACATCCAATGAGTAATCTACTTCCGATGTCACTGAGCCTTTCTACTACTACCGTTTCTCTACTAACGCCACAATACTTCCGACCCCTTTCATTCTGGCAAGTCTCGTAACATTTAATGGCAAGTTCCCCATTACATAGGAAGACCCGTACACTTTCGATCAGATAATGTTTACAGGGTGATTCGAAATTATGTTAACAACCAGATGGTAGGTCGAGCCATGAAATGCGTGTTTTAGTGAATTCAAATGAAAGTCGCCATAATTTGTAAATTACATAATGATCTTAACTTGTTCGCTATCATGCGTAACACACTGAGATCAAAGTTTAGCGGGGAATGAATGATATCACTGCGTATTCTGTCTTTCGGATCAGTCATCACCCTTTTCAATTCCAATTGCCTTTGAGTGGTTTACAATCGTACACATCTTGTCAGGCCATGTACCATTATTCCATATGTTAGCTGACCCTTCTTGTTCCCATTATTTAAAAATGGTAGGTTGTAGAAAAAGACTTAGAAATTTTAAAATTAGTAACAGCCCATAGCAAAAATGAACAGAAGAAGAAAACTATCGCATCCAAAAATCTATAGTCCAAAGCAAGAAAGTACAATGTAAATACATCCAAAAAACTTTTGCGTTACCTTGTTTCACAAAGTTCCGGAATATGTACAGAAAATTGGAAGATAGATCAACATAATCATCATTTCCGCCCTTTTTATTGCTCATGCAAACTACAAACTACACACTACACACTGCATGGTGTACCACCATACAGCGAGACCTTCAGAGGTGGTGGTCCAGATGGCTGCACATACCGGTACCTCCAATACCCAGTAGCACGTCCTCTTGCATTGATGCATGCCTGTATTCGTTATGGCATACTACCCACAAGTTCATCAAGGCACTGTTGGTCCAAATTGTGCCACTCCTCAACGGCGATTAGGCTTAGATCCCTCAGAGTGGTTGGTGTATCATGTCGTCCGTAAACAGCCCTTTTCAATCTATCACAGGCTTGTTCGATAGGGTTCAT
This sequence comes from Schistocerca nitens, assembly GCF_023898315.1. Taxonomy (NCBI): domain Eukaryota; kingdom Metazoa; phylum Arthropoda; class Insecta; order Orthoptera; family Acrididae; genus Schistocerca; species Schistocerca nitens. The sequence goes on along the minus strand of NC_064614.1, from coordinate 735,501,093 downwards.
GTCTGGAGAACATGCTGGCCACTCGAGTCGAGCGATGGTGTTGTCCTGAAGGAAGTCATTCTCGTCCATTAAGAAGAATGCCTCGCCAATATGCTGCCGATGTGGTTGCACTATCGGTCAGAGGATGGCATTCACGTATTGTACAGCCTTTAGCGCGCCTTCCATGACTACCAGCGGCGTACGTCGGCCCCACATAATGCCACCCCAAAACAGCAGGGAACCTCCACTTTGCTGCAATCGCTGGACTTTCAGATCTAAGGCGTCCACTTTGACCGGGTTGCCTCCAAACACGTCTGCGACGATGGTCAGGTTGAAGGCATATGCGACACTCATCGGTGAATAGAACGTGATGCCAATCCTGAGCGGTCTATTCGGCATGTTTTGGGCCCATCTGCTCCGCACTGCTTGGTGTCGTGGTTGCTAATATGGACCTCGCCATGGACGTCGGGAGTGAAGTTGCGCATCATGCAGCCTATTGCACACAGTTTGAGTCGTAACACGACGTCCTGTGGCTGCACGAAAAGCACTATTCAACATGGTGGCGTTCCTGTCAGGGTTCCTCCGAGCCATAATCCGTAGGTAGCTGTCATCCACTGCAGTAGTAGCCCTTGGGCGGCCTGAGTGAGGCAAGTCATCGACTGTTTCTGTATCTCCTCCATGTCCGAACAACATGGCTTTGGTTCACTCCGAGACACCTGGACACTTCCCTTGTTGAGAGCACTTCCTGGCACAAAGTAACAATGCGGACGCCTTCGAACCTTGGTATTGACCGTCTAGGCATGGTTGAGCTACGGACAACACGAGCTGTGTACCTCCTCTCTGATGGAGTGACTGGAACTGATCGGTTGTCAGACCCCCTCCGTCTAACAGGCGCTGCTCATGCATCGTTGTTTACATCTTTGGGTGGTTTAGTGACATCTCTGAACAGTCAAAGGGTCTATGTCTGTGATACAATACCCACAGGCAACGTCTATCTTCAGGATTTCTGGGATCCGGGGTGATGAAAAACTTTTTTTAATGTGTGTATAACTGTATATTCCATGAGTGTCAAAACACTTCGTGCCTGTAGAACTAAGTTTGGCAAGCAGCACATAAAGCGTATGTTAAAAGTTTGGTAGCTGTCTTCTCAGTATTTTTAATGTAAATTATTTTGATACTTATAAAGTGCAGGCAAGTATATTTAAATAGTATATGAAAGTACACGTTCTTTATGTTAATAACATGAATATGGATGTAACCTGTTTTAATCAACGAAAGAAAATTACGTCGTCATATGATTATATCGGGGATATTCGTGGTACGAAATGAAGCTAGAAAATATTCACAAAAATAATTTTGTCATAGTCCCATGGTATGTTGAAACTGAAAAGTAAAGATCTGAAAAAGAAAGAAAAGTCAGAATGACTGTGAAAAGTCTGCTCGGTATAAACAAAAATGCCACATTAATACTCCTCAAAGTGGAGGAACGGAAAATAAACTTTATAAAACGGTTACTCAATCCTGATTCCATGTATAACACTTCGTCATCTTCCAACACTTCAAATGCATTCATAATGGTCAAATGGCTGTGAGCACAATGGGACTTCTGAGGTCATCAGTCCCCTAGAACTTAGAACCACTTAAACCTAACTAACCTAAGGATATCACACACATCCATGCCCGAGGCAGGATTCGAACCTGCGACCCCAGCGGTGTCTCGGGTCCAGACTGTAGCGCCTAGAACCGCTCGGCCACCACGGGCGGCTCAAATGCATTAGTCAATTTTTTTTAAAGGGGGCTGCGTGATTGAAGTTAAACAATATCTATTCTAGAAGCTACATTTTTTTAGGTCGGTTATCTAAAGTTTGGTCCAGGGTCAGTATACGACTAAATGAATGTGGAAAACGTTCCCAACGCATCCCCAAATTGACTGGTATAAACAACGTCTAGGGGCCTGGAAATGCAAAAAGATAATCCTCGTCTCTACCGTCTGTCACATTACTGTGAAGCGTGCCAATTCGAATGCAGAATTCGTAGCTCTGTGGCTTTATGTGGCACTGTGTTGTACTCGCAGAGTTTCAGAAGGTCCCTATCCTGCAGATATTATTTCGACCTTGAAATTTGACAATGGTGTCCCTCATTCATAAAGCATAGAATAGTATTTTTTTCCTTCGATTGGTGTGTTTGTGATTAAGTATAGATGTATACACCTAAAACGATACACACGTGTATTCTTTAGAGTGTCCTAAGATAGCTCTCTTCTGCAAAACTTAATTCAGAATCATTACGCCATAATGTGTTTTCGTTTTCTAAAGACAAATTATAAACTACTGTTGTGATGCCGTTGTGCATTAGGGGAAGAGGGGATAGCCTTATAGGAATTCATGGGACGTATGCATACTTCATGTTTGTGATGGGAATCGGCGACGGAATCTGAATCCAGGATGTCATATCGGATCCTCTCTGCAATTTGGTACGGGCTAAACGAACAAGTGACAGAAAAAATTGAAGACACAGTTTCGGCACGGTTCTGTAAAGGTTCGTATTCATGCTAACTGTAAATCAGTGCCGAAACCGCAGCTGCACCAAGGAATCTGCATAATTTTCCGTGGACAGTGACAACTAAGAAAACACACAATGTCTAATGAGTGGTAAAGCTACAGTATTTCTCGTCGTGGTTGGCAATGTAAAATCTGCAGCTTAGTGTAGTTGCAGAACGTGACAACTAGAAATTGGAGAATTTTCTGTAATTAAGAAAACCTTATCTAGATTGCCTTCTTTTGCCCCCCCCCCCCCCCCTCGCCAATTGCCTCCTTTTGCGATCGCCTATGAGCTTGATTATCTGCTTGAAATTCGAATCGCACAAGACAGATTTAATGTTCCAGGACTACTGAAAAAGTCAGAAATACACATGCCTCATTGGTTTTACTTTCATTGTATAACTTGAAATATTTTAAATAGGTACTGTTTGCCGGTGGTAATGATACCTTTAAATTGTCACAGAGCCCACCTTATGGCACAGTTCGGGTGTTAACACAAACCACAAGAGAGTACTACACTTCGCCCACTATAAACCAAAAGCATACTCAAAGAGCGTCTTCGCAGTATGTCGTTCATATTCCATTAAATTCTGGCATCCACACCGCTGTGGTGCCCGTTTCACTTAGCTGAACAGGAACAATACAGTATCCTAATGTGTGACTGTCACTTCCGTAGCAGTTGCATTGGCAGTCTCAACGTTATCCCAAATCTTTAAGCATGCATTGCTGTACTGTGTTTTAGCACAGTCATTTACACTGCCTTAAGATTCGCAAGAGTTCTGAACAATCATTCCGGTTTATTTGTGTATTGTCAATATGCGAAACCTGTCGGATTAACTCGTTTAACACATTCTCAAAATATAATCGTATATGAGACCGCAGCAACCAAATCACGCGTGGAAATCAGACTATAGCCATAATGTAAAACTTGCTTATAACTAATATTTACTTCACAGCCTCATATGGCGTTTCATTAAAACCAACTGCTTTTTAGCTGAGGCATTCAGTGTTATATTTACACAACAGTGCTTATTCCCAGTTTGTCATGTAAAAACATCCACTGGTGCTCCGTAATTACGTCATCACATCATAAATCTCGGATCAATTGAAGAATTAATAACACAGGCCAGAAATGCGATCGAACGCTACCTAAGGACATTGTTCAAAATTTGGCCATTTGTTTTCTTACTCAGGTTTCTGATCAGTTTTTTGGTGAACATTACTTATTAATTTCTTACTAATATGAACAACATAAAGAATCTACATGCTAAAATTATATCAGCTGCTGCGAAAAAAAAACGGAAAATGATGTCTGAGCATGCGTCACAAACTATGCGTTGTCAGCAATGAAGTTCTTACATTTACAACACACAGAAATATACATGGACAGTTACACCTGTTACTAATTCTGATACTGTTCTGCAGTTAGTGAAAAATGCTCACTCACCACTAAAATTACAGTCCACAAAAACGTTTTTTTAGGCTATTACGAATGTATACTTCTGTACACAACGTTAGGTCACAATAAAAATATAGACTAATATTTATATTTTTTCTAACAATCACTATGAGAACTTACACGCAGAATACACGAAACTTCCCATACTGGGCTTCAGAATTCATGTTCTCCTTCTACCTTGGAAATTTGGCTATGTCCATCTACCTACATAATTAATTAACTAATAATAACTACGCAAAGGTAATAATCACTGAAAACGGTTTTTTGATCTAGGCAAGGATATAAAAGTTTCATTTTATTAGATCCAGGTTAGTATAATTGATAGGTACTAAAATGTGGAGTATTATCGCTATGACAAATGGGCCTACATATAATAATTTTTTTTCTCTTTAGTGGAGGCTGATTTCTTTGCCCATGGTACAGAGTACGACGCAGTTACTTACGAGTAAAATTATAACAGGTTCAAATTAACCGTGATTTGTAGTTCAGCGTTAAACTACTCCAGTAATTTGTTTAAACTTAGTGTAAGAGAGAAAGTGCACAGAAACACAATGTGCTAAGCTCGAGAGTGAACAACAGGTGTTTTCCTTCTTGATTCTTATACATATGTAGTATTACCTGTTGTTCTCTATTACTTACATCTATTTTCCTGAGAATTTCGAACATCTTGCACGATTATATATTGTCGAGCGCCTTTTCTAGGCTTGGTGCATGAGATGTTAAGCTGATTTTGTGGTATTTCTCGCAGATATCCACCCTTGCTATCTACGAAATGGTGTGGATATTTTTTTCTAAATTCTGATGGTGTCTCCAGGTTCACAGATTCTACAGATCAACTTGAACAGTAGTCAGCTTGCCACTCCCAGCAGTGATTTCACAAATTCTGAAGGAATATTAATTATACTTTCCGCCTTGATTGATCTCAAGTCTTCTAAAAGCTCTGTGGAACTAGTTTACAACATAAAAAATTTAGCAATGAAAATGGCAAGTACGTAGTCCCACTAGTGGAAAACCTGTAAGGCGTCTACTCGTGGAAACTTGAAAGGCACCAACGCAGAAGGATTATAACTACAGGGAACATCTGATACTTAGTAACTCTGCCGTCTGTCTACTCCTTCAATTGTATGCTCCCTTACAAACGAGATACCGCTTTGCCTTACTTAACTTTAAAACTTGTGAAAATCAAGAAAATAGTCCGTGGTTCACAGGATCCGAAGTTACAAAGATATTATTTTGCAACTTGTCGTTAAAGGAAACGTGAAACGAAATACAGATCCCGGGAGATGGGCATATTCCTGTGTACAAACCCTGCTGTCTGGCTACCCCGGCGCGGTTGCAAAAATATTCGTAATCGCCATCCTGTTTGAAGGAGACCGTGCCTGAGGAGCAGAGAAGCTGAGCTCTAAACATTGCAGCTTGTGCTGAGCCGAGCGCAGTCATTAGCGTCGATCAATATCACACAACAGTTCACCACAGTGACGCGTTCGTTCTTCGTTTACATCTTAGCTGGTACTGTACAGTAATTTCATCTTTTTTAGGATTATGTTGTCTTGGGAACGATACAGAGGGAAACTACTGAAGCAAAAAAGATTATCGTGCAACAAAATCTTAGCGAATACTACGGACTAGACCCGGCTTTTATTAATATGTATCGTTTCATGTGTATCAGCCACTATGTTTTTTTTTTTTCTGCAATGGCGGTTATTTTTATTTTGCGTGCTACGACATTTCGACTGTGTGGCCATTCTGAAGTAAAATGTTTAACTCGTTAACTACAAACTCTTTAAGTTACAGTTGTTTTCATGGACAGTCCGTGCATGGCTGATAAGGCTTGAAAGCTGTAGTCATGATACTCCGTACAGTACAAACAGTAGCACGAAACTATGCTATTCAGTCAATGGCACGGTTTTGTGACACTGTTTATACTGTATGAATATCGTGGTTGCTGGTTTCAAGCCCGACTAACCACAAACTGCCTATGAAACTGACTGTAACTCAAAACACGTGTAGTTAAGGGGTTAAACATTTTAATTGCGACTGGTTACACAGCCGAAACGTAGGAATAGGTAAAATAAAAATAAGGTGGAAATAAATAACAGCCACTGCAGGAAATTTTTTCTTCAAGAATTTTCGGGCGGCTATGAACCGATAACATACATCACCAGCTTGAGATGAATGTTTTTATTCCTGTTAGGGTATTTGTATGATGTTGGCGAAGAACGCAACCAGCCAACAATCCTTAGCGATCGAGGAGTTCACAAGACCCAGGATGGATAAAATAATATTTTTACGTATTTTTGTTTTATTCAGAATATGAAGAAACATGACTGCTGACAGCCTGCTTCACCCCCACCTCATATCTTACTGGGAGAATGTAAAAAAATAGATAAATACTCTTTTCTCCACGAGCGTCACACAGAAACATGTTCGACTTAACAGTGCTCTGGTGCGGGATGTGGGCTTATACCCGTCTGTACTGCAGCAGACGCGGCCAGACGTCCTAACGAAGCTAAGCCTCTTATCTGGTGGCCGATAGCCTGAACTTTAATCCTTGGCGCTGTTGTCTGTGCAACGTATCGGCCCAGTCGCCGGCGAGGCTGGTGCAAGACTTCCGGCGAGCGAGCGGAATTGTTTCCCGTTGACTGGAAACGTTCGCGTCACGGAGAAAGCGCTAGCCACAGGGGAAGACCTTGGTTGTGCAATCACAGGTTGCCGGAGGATGTTTCAACACGTTCATTGCTCGGAAGCGCGATGAATGGCGAGCAGCGTCGTACGCCTACACACCCGTTAAACTACTCTCTGAGATCCTCAGTGTAGCGTTGCCTGCGCCAAGCGGAGGAGGGAAAAGTTAATGTCATGATACGACATTGTCCACTCGGTCTTCTAGGAAGAACACCGCTTCGCTTGATATTGGCGCAACCTGGTGAGTCGTTCAAAGTGCCAACAAAGTTGGATGTCTTGCATCGAATAATTTACAGCATGTTGCCTTGCGAGTCATACTATTTCGCGATCGTCTTCAACGCTCTGTACAAAGAGATGTAGACGTACATATAGTATAGAATGTAGCCTGAACGCCTCACATTTTACAAGACTGTTAAATATGGAGCAACAATACGCGAAAGTTCCTGTATTCTGATAATCTGCTGATTTCCTCTATAACACACTGAACCGCCAAAGAAACTGGTATAGGCATGCATATTCAAATACAGAGGTATGCAAACAGGCAGAATACGGCACTGTGGTCGGCAACAAGTATCTGGGCTCAGTTGCTAGATCGGTTATTGCTGCTACAATGGCTAGTTAAAATGATTTAAGTGAGTTGGAACGTGGTGTTACACTCGGTGCACGAGCGAAGGGACACAGTATCTCGGAGGTAGCGATGAAGCGGAGTTTTTCCTATCCGATCACTTCACGAGTGTACCGTGAACATCAGGAATCCAGTAAAACATCAAATAACCGACATGGCTGAGGCTGGAAAAAGGTCCTACAAGAGTAGAGGCTCTGTAACGGTGTGGGGCGTGTGCAGTTGGAGTAATGTGGGACACCTGATACATCTAGGTACGACTCTGACAGGTGACACGTACGTAAGCATCCTGTGTGATAACCTACGTCCATTAATGTCCATTGTGCATTCCGACGCACTTAGGTAATTCCAGCAGGACAATGCGACATCCCACACGTCCAGAATTGCTACAGAGTGGATCCAGGAACAATCTTCTGAGGTTAAACACTTCCGCTGGCCACCAAACTCCGCAGCCATGAACATTATTGAGCATATTTGGGATGCCTTGCAACGCGCTGTTCAGAGATGATCTCCACGACCTCGCACTCTTACGGATTTATGGACCGCCCTGCAGGATGCATAGTGTGTGTTTCCTCCAGCACTACTTCACACATTAGTCCAGTCCACGCCACGTCGCGTTGCGGCACTTCTTCGTGCTCGCGGGGCACCAGTTTCTTTGGCTCTTCAGTGTATTATCTTCCTAGATATCCAAGGAAACGGAAATTCCAACATTCTTGCTGGCTTTCCGTATTTTAATTAATGAAAAGTCACCCAAGTTGTTTCGTTGGAACTTGATTAAGTCTATCCAAGGCCATTATCAAGTATATCTGAAAGCTGTGGTGTAGGGAAGTGACGTCAAATTTCCAACAAAGAGAATATTTCCCTACAGCATAATTTGCAGATACAGTTGATAATGACCTAACATAAAGGCCGAAACCGGTGGCATCGACTCCATGAAGCTCTAATTAAGCAACTGCAGCGTCTCTTCATTAACTAAACAACAGTTGCGGAATCAGCACCCCTCAAAATTGAAACTAATAATTTCGGAGTTTTTGATGCAAAACGTACTGTCCTGGAGTACATTCACAAAAATACCGAAAACGTTCCGTACGTGAAATCCAAGTCCGCAGAGAAAGCGATTTTTCATCGCGGTTACGTTGTTTACGTTGCGCTGGCACACTCGATATTAACTTCTGACACATCATCCCACAGATATTGAGAAGTACTGAAATTCAAATATTGACAAGCAGAATGCCACACCTTTTTTTCCCTAGACGCTACCTAAGTGTGATAGTCTGATTACTTATGTGGTGATCGCACGCTCTGGGGAAGGGGACAAGCAGTTAAAATACCGTGTCCGCCTTTCGTAGTTCCACTGCTGCGTTCTTAGTAAAACATTCACGTCCAGGATACTCATCATGTGTTTTCCGACGATGTCATACGCAATACCCGCTTGACCAGCTTCGCACCTGTTAAAATATCAGAGTATGAATGTAAAGGATTGTCCACGCAACGTTGTTAATATGGGCTTTATCTTTCCAAGATGATACACTGCGTTACTTGGTTGTTCTCTATGATTGCTCACGCGCGCCCATACGTTTCAGTTTTTAGCATTATATCGACGAATTTAGAAACCATTATTGTATGGTTGGCTGTCACTGCTGTCAGCGATTAACTCCACTGTAGTGTGGCATACTCAAACAACACTAATGAGATAAACAATCATGCTACTGCCCCCCCCCCCCCCCCCCCAGGGGGGTCGACAACTCTTTTGTGGATACGTGCGTAGCGAGCATGGGACCCCGAGCTAATGTGGCCTGCCTTCCTTTACGGGCTGCATACCATCCATATCCGCATCTTCCCCCATCCCCCATCTTCGCCCCCCCCCCTCCTCACCTCTGGCTCTTTCCTTCCCTTTCTCCCCCTCTGGGAGTATGGTTTGTGCCTACGTCCGGAGATGGACGCTCGAAACTGTAACAAATTCTTTGCTTTCTCCCCTTGCAAGTCTTAGTCCTTCCTCTGTCCTTCTCTTTTCCTTACCCCTTCACTTTTCCCTTTTCTCCGCTGCGGCGTTTGAGACCCCTCTTCTTTCCTTTCCCTTTCTCTTTTTTCCTCTCTGTGCCTATCTGAAGGCTGACCCACGCATTTCCATGCGTAGCCGGTGACGGGGTAACGCATAATTCCCCGCCCCGGGGAGACAGGTAGGACACGTACGTACCCCCTGGTAACGGCCAGGCCCAGGGAGGGGTGATTACCCGAGCTGATACCTTCCGAAAGTGCCGATTGGTCCCTCCATCCGTTTGTCGGTAGGTGTGACCTGAGGTGTGAACAATCACCTAAGGCGGGAGTGCCCTCAGAGAGGGCCCCCACAAGGGAGGAGCGCGCCATCGGAGACGCCGGTAATCATGGGGGATTCTTCCGCAATGGTTTCCTCACCTTCCACTATGTCTGCTCACAAGCGTAAGTTCACTGAGTCTCAGCCACAGACAGTTCTTCCATTGTGGCCACAGTTCCTTGTTGTTTCTCAGTCTGACGAAGGTCACGACTTCTCCACGGTCAACCCTTTCATTATTCAGAAAGGTGTCGACGCAATTGCAGGCCCTGTAAAGTCTTGTTCCAGATTACGGAATGGCACCTTGTTGTTAGAAACAGTCAGTGCCCTCCAGGCACAAAAATTGCTGCGTACTTCACTGCTCCACACCTTCCCTGTCCTGGTTGAAGCACACCGCACTTTAAATTCCTCGCGTGGAGTCGTTTATACACACTCCCTCGATGGATTGTCTGACGAAGAAATTCAGCACTACCTGACTGACCAGGGCGTAACGGCTGTTCATAGAGTTATGAAAAGGGTTGACACGAACATCATTCCAACCCGCACTGTCTTCTTGACATTTGACAGAGTTCAACTCCCATCGAAAATCAAAGCAGGCTATGAGAATTTCCGTTCGCCCTTACGTCCCAAACCCTACGAGTTGCTATCGGTGTCAGCGGTTCAATCACACCAGCCAGTCCTGTTCCAATCAGGACAAATGTTACGTGTGGCTAGGATGCCCATGAGGGTACTTGTCCACCTCCATCCCCTCGCTGCATCAACTGTATGGGTGACCACGCTGCTTCCTCTCGAGATTGCCCCATTTTTAAAGACGAAAAGCTCATCCAGGAAATCAGAGTGAAGGAAAAGGTGATGACCTTTGCTGCTCGAAAATTATTCGCCAGTCGACAGCCCACTGTGCCTCAGACAGGAAAATACAGCACTGTCCTTGCTTCTCCTCGGCCAACAAAGGAGGCGGCCACGCAGCCTTGTGACCTCACCTTTAGTACCATGGTCGTCAGATCGGCCAGCGCAAAGATCGCCCGTTCAACCTCACCACTTTCGCCTGCCCACTCCATAGCTCACCGTTCATCGGGTTCTGCTAAATCTCGAGCCCCAAAAGTCAGACACCAATTCTTCGAAAAAAGAGCATACTCGTGAAGATTTTTTTACGTACCCCAACTTCACAACCATCGGTTCCTCCTTCATCTAAACATCATATTTCCAAGAAGGCTAATAAGAAACCCAGTTCATCTCCTTCTCCGCCAAGGCGTGTCCATCTACAGCACCACCTGGCGGAAATCGCCCTCGGCAGTCTTCTGTGTCGCCGAGGCGCACTGCTGGCGGCCGATCAACCGGCCGATCGCTGGTGGCAGAAGCTGCTCCTGAACAACCTATGGATCAGGATCTTCTGCCTTCGGCTGAATGCCATTCCATGCTGCCGGTCGCAAGCTCTGAGCAGTCGTTGAGTTGACGGCAACCTTGGTCACATTCCTCCAGTTTCTGTTCACCCTATGTCCATTATCCACTGGAATATCCGCGGCATTCGAGCCAATCGGGATGAATTGTCGATCCTCTTACGATCCTACTCGCCGGTCATCTTCTGTCTTCAGGAAAAAGAGCTGCGTCCCCATGACCGGTTTGTTCTCCCCCATTTTCAGTCTGTCCGATTTGATCTCCCCTCTGTTGAAGGCACTTCAGCCCATGGAGGACTCATGATTCTTCTCCATGATACTCTCCATTATTACCCAATCCACTTAAACACTTCCTTCCAAGCCGTCGCTGTCCGTCTTTCCCTTTCTGGATATACCTTTTCTCTTTGTACTGTATACATTCCATCGTCCACACAAATGGCACGAGCTGATCTCCTTCATCTTCTTGGTCAGCTTCCACCCCCCTATTTGCTGGTTGGGGACTTCAATGCCCACCACCCGCTTTGGGGATCTCCACATCCTTGTCCACGTGGCTCACTATTGCTAGACGTCTTCCACCAAGCGGATCTAGTTTGCCCCAACACTGGAGTCCCTACATTTTTGTCTGCCTCCACGACAAATTTCTCTCATTTGGACCTTTCGGTCGGTACTGTTCCGCTAGCTCGGCGCTTCGAATGGTTCGCCCTTGATGATACACACTCAAGTGACCACTTTCCATGTGTCTTTAGACTGCAGCCTCAACTGCCATATATGCGCCCGCGGCGCTGGAAGTTTGCGCAAACCGATTGGACACTTTTTTCGTCTCTAGCGGCATTCGCTGACCGTCACTTTCCTAGCGTCGACGATGAGGTCACACATCTTACCGACGTTATTCTTATAGCTGCGGAACGTTCAATACCACGCACCTCCGAATTGCCCCGGCACCCTCCAGTTCCTTGGTGGAACGAGGCATGCCGTGACGCAATACGTGAGCGGCGACGTGCTCTTCGCGTTTTCCGCCACCATCCTACTTCGGCCAACTGTATCCGCTATAAGCAGTTCCGTGCGCGATGCCGTCGCGTCATCCGCGATAGCAAGAAGGCAAGCTGGAAATTCTTTATTAGCTCATTTAACAACTTCACTCCCTCCTCGGAAGTTTGGAGTCGAATTCGACGGTTATCTGGCGCGCCTAGTTTCTCCCCGGTCTCTGGGCTCACTGTCGCGCGTGATACGTTAGTGGACCCCGTCGCAATTTCTAACTCCTTGGGTAAACACTTTGCTGAGATTTCGAGCTCTTCAAATTACCCGCCAGCGTTTCTCCTGAAGAAACGTGCAGCGGAAGTGCAACCTCTTGCTTTCTTCTCTGAAAATCGCGAAAGCTATAATACTGTTTTCTCCATGCGGGAACTCCAACATGCACTCTCTTCTTCTCGCTCCTCCGCCCCAGGACTGGATGGTATCCACATCCAAATGTTGCTGCATTTATCAACCCATAGTCTGCGTTACCCCCTTCGCCTTTATAATCGAATTTGGACCGATAGTACTTTTCCCAGACGATGGCGGGAAGCTATCGTCATTCCTGTTCCGAAACCTGGAAAGGACAAACATCTCCCATCTAGCTATCGCCCCATTTCTCTCACGAGTAGTGTATGTAAGGTTTTGGAGCGTATGGTGAATTGCCGTTTAGCTTGGTGGTTGGAGTCCCACAGTCTTTTAACACCTGCCCAATGCGGCTTCCGAAAGCATCGTTCTGCAGTTGACCATCTTGTTGCTCTCTCCACTTATATCATGAACAATTATCTCCGGAAACGCCAAACAGTAGCAATATTTTTTGATCTGGAGAGAGCATACGGTACCTGTTGGACGACAGGCATCCTCCGCACACTGTTCTCTTGGGGCTTTCGAGGTCGGCTGCCCCTTTTTCTTCGCGAATTTATGGCAGAGCGCACATTTAAAGTGCGGGTGAACACGACTCTCTCCCGTACTTTCTCCTAAGAAAACGAGGTACCCCAGGGCTCCGTGCTAAGTGTTGTACTGTTTGCCATTGCCATAAATCCAATTATGGATTGTCTCCTTCCTGATGTCTCGGGCTCCCTCTTTGTGGACGATTTTGCGATCTTCTACAACTCTCAACGGACCAGCCTTCTTGAACGACGTCTTCAAGGATGTCTCGATCGCCTCCACTCTTGGAGCATCGAAACCGGCTTCCGTTTTTCTCCCAGTAAGACCGTTTGTGTTAATTTTTGGCGACGTAAGGAGTTTCTTCCACCCTTCTTACATCTAGGACCTGTCAACCTTCCGTTTTCGGACATCGCTAAAATCTTGGGTCTTACGTTTGACAGAAAACTGTGGTGGTCCTCCCACGTTTCCTATCTTTCGGCTCGCTGTCTGCGATCCCTCAACACTCTCCGTGTCCTGAATGGTACCTCCTGGGGAGCGAACGGAGTGGTCCTCGTCCGCCTCTATCGCGCCTTAGTGCGCTCGAAATTGGACTATGGAAGCATAGTTTACTCCTCTGCTCGGCCGTCTATTCTTCGTCGTCTCGACTCTATCCACCACCGTGGATTACGTTTAGTGTCTGGAGCTTTTTACACCAACCCTGTGGAAAGCCTTTATGTTGAGACTGCTAAACCTCCGCTGTCCAATCGGCGAGCAGTCCTTCGGAGTCGTTATGCTAGCCATCTGTCTTCCATGCCTGCTAATCCAGCCCATGACATTTTTCTCGACGCCTCCTTTGATGTAGGGTATGCAGGCCGCCCCTCCTCCCTAATACCACCGGGAGTCCGCTTCCGTCAACTGCTCCATTCTCTTAACTTCCGATTTCCTAAAACCTTGTTGACAACTTGGGGTACAGCACCGCCTTGGCTCCGTCCTCGGATCTGCCAGCTCCGTGACCTTTGTCAATTTCCCGAGGATGGTACCCCTTCACTTGTTTATCGTCGGGCATTTGCTTCTCTATGTGCACAAATGAAGGAAGCCACATTTATTTACACTGATGGCTCGAAAACATCGTTAGGTGTAGGGAGTGCCTATATTGTTGGCGACACCCCAAATCAATTTCTGCTTCCCGACCAGTGTTCGGTTTACACTGCGGAGCTTTACGCTGTTCTCCAGGCTGTCCACTAAATCCGCCGCCATCAGCGGATACAGTATGTTATCTGCTCAGATTCTCTCAGCTCTCTCCTCAGTCTCCAAGCTCTTTACCCTGTCCACCCTCTGGTCCACCGGATTCAGGACTGTCTGCGCTTGCTCCACCTGGGGGGCGTCTCGGTGGCGTTCCTCTGGCTCCCGGGACACGTTGGTATCTGTGGAAATGAGGCGGCCGATATAGCGGCCAAGGCTGCAGTCTCTCTTCTTCGGCTAGCTATTCAATCGATTCCCTTCACCGATCTACGGAGCGATTTATGTCGTCGAGTTGTTCCTTTATGGCACGCACATTGGTCGACACTTCCCCATAATAAATTGCGGGACGTGAAAGCTCTTCCTTGTGCTTGGACCTCTTCCTCCCGAACGCGTCGTCGGGAGGAGGTAATTTTAACTAGACTTCGGATAGGGCACTGTCTTTTTAGCCATCGACATCTTTTAAGCGGCGATCCTCCCCCACTCTGTCCCCACTGCTCTCAGCTGTGGACGGTAAGACACCTTTTAATTGAGTGCCCCTATTTTACTCCGTTACGCGCCCGTCTACAGCTGTCGCCTGATATATCGTCCATTTTAGCAGATGACACGCGCTCGGCCGATCGCGTTCTCGAATTTATTAGTGCCAGTGAGATGACGTCAGTCATTTGAAGCTTTTTTTGGGGACAACCAACCCCTTTCTGTAGTGGATTTTTAAGCCTTCCTTCTGCTTTGTTTCTCCAATTTTTCGTTTCGTTCCCATTTTTGCTGGTTTCCATTTTCGGTTTTTACTGTTTCCTAAGTCACGGACCGGGCGCTAATGACCATAGCAGTTTTGCGCCCTAAAAAAAAAAATGCTACTGCCCACCTCGTTAATGAATGAACGTCACCTGGTGGCGTTGCGGGCATTGATGCCGAAAGGGGAAATTTATCAGCGGAGCATAGAAAAATGGAAATCTGTCTAATGACAGTACGGACCGCTAATAAGTGACTTCATCAAAGGGCCGATTCTTGTGGCTCGGCGCCTAAGAAACAGGCGAATCTGGCCGGCTCTTCCCGTACTGCTGTCATGGGATACTATGGAAGGTCGCTGAAGCACAGTGACAACACGAGTGGGTGACAAGGTGTTAGACGTCCACGTCTCTTCACAGAACGTGAAGGTCGTGGACTTGCTCGACTCGCTCTGTAAGGCAGGATAGGCGGCGATTTGTGACCGACCTGACGACAGTACAATACTAGCACAGGTACAACTGAGTCGAAGCAAACAGTTCAGTGCACATTGTTGAACATGAGGCTCCTTAGCAGACGACCTCTACGTGTTCACATATGGTTGCCATATCTAGCTGGGACCTCGTCGGGACACCCTGAGATGGGGATGCAGAAATGAAGTAAAATATTAATATAATTACATTTTATTTTGAACCCCACATGGAACTTGTTGCGGCACAGGTAGTTGGTACACCGTACTTTTCGGAAAGTTTCACCCTTTTCAGGAAGTATTTTTTCCCATTAACGTATTTATAAAACTCCGTGCAAGTCAGCTTGTAGTTAAACTGGCGCTGTAAGACTGATTCCACAGTGCCTGTCAGCAGTCGATTTCTTTCATCAGTCCACTGGGCTGACATAAGCGTAAATACTATTTCCACAGTGGCGTGCGAGACTATAAACAAATACTCCCATAATTTTAGCAGTTGGCATTTTCGTCAAGAATTTTCAGTTTCCTTAAGAACGTAAATCCACCTTTCTTCCACAGACTGTTCAGACTTCTATTCTTCAGAGTGCGTTCTCCCTACGTCACGTCAGTCCCCACAAACGCTCAGCGTTAATTGCGCAGCTTTAATCCTGCCTTGTTAAGACGATGTATATGAATGTATTTAAATTGTATGAATTTTTCCTTAATTCGTTAGTAAAAATATTAATTCTTACAGTCATCAGCATCTCATCACTCAGGACCTGTGGAACAGCAGCAAACGGGTTACCTTGTAATTGTATTTTGGTGTTTTCCTAAGTTGGTGTTTTTCTAAGATGTCCCACATCCATCTCTCTCTCTCTCTCTCTCTCTCTCTCTCTCTCTCGAACGGACAGTATATCTAACCTAAGGGAAAATGGCAACCTAATGTTTGAAGCCTGAAATTACTGCGACAGCAACAGCTGTTCATTTCGACGCACTCCTCTCTTCACACTTCGCATAAATTTTAAATTTTTCTGCATAACAACAGCTTTTATGGAATAAGCAGAAGAATATGGTGTTTACCGGTGTTCATCGACGTTTGATGATGGTTTTAATGAGAGATGCCCGTTGCCTCCAGTGTGTCTATCTCGAGTAACTGCGTTACGGTCAATTTTTTTTACGTTTAAATTTGTATGTTTCCGAGGAATGCGTGGAGCATTGTTTATAAATAACACCGAACCATCGACTCACTGTAGTCGCTGTTGACTCTAATGTTTAATATTTCTTTTTCCTATTTGCTGTAGATTTGGCGTGTTTTAGTCCTGCTATGGGCGTGTGTTTAAAGCACTTTGGTCTACTTGGGGTTTTAGTATACAGCGGTTACAGATATCTATCGGTGCTTATAGTACCATCGTAATTAAATCTGGATTATTTTTTATATTAAGACATCACACGTAGAACAAATCATCAAACTCAGAGAGAAATGGCACAGCAGTAAGACAGCGGACTCAGTTCAGAAGGGCCAGGATTTATTTCCCCGTACAGTCATTGCGGTAGGTTTTACATGGATGTCCTAAATTGATTAACGCGAATTCCGAGGTGCTTCCTTCGAAAAGGAGAAACCTGAATTTTTCCTCCGTGTTTATCCTGCCTGAGCTTGTTCTCAGTCATTAATGACCTCGTCGGCGTCGGAAGTCTTAAGTTCTAATATTCCTTACGTTTAGTTTCGTCAAACACGGCAACACATTGTGGGCAACTATGGGTTTCTTCCATCAAATGTCCCAACAAGTGTCCTTAACAAGTACTGAAAGGGCATCATAAATATTTCGCCAAAGATACTTAGTTAACCTATATATAATCTACGTCACTTTGTCGAAGCAATAGGGGTTTTTTTACACGAATGTTATACATAAAACATAATATAGTCGACAAAGATTCAACAGATTCACTGAAGGTTTAGTTTAAGCTTTCCGCTAATGTACCATCAAGCTCCTGAATCCGACAAGGCAGGAAAACTAAAATTATATATTGGTGATAGTTTCTAGTGAATATTACTGGCTAGACTTTTTTAAAAAAAGATAGTTCTGCTTAATATGTATGCTATTGTACTACGGGGGACTTCTAAGCTACTAGGATTGAATGTGAACTTGAATTTATATTATCTGTGACGGTGTGTCTTTCCGTAATCACAACATAAAACTTACGATACTTGTTACGTTGCGTACAATGTACTTCTTGTACAGAGAGCCACAACTACGTCGTCGACGATTCAGTTCAATGCCGAAACAGATAAAAATTGTACGGATTGTTGTAAAGGACATAGAAAGTGCATTTCTTTCAATATCTCAGATTATCTATTCTTACCTTTTTGTAATTCTATTGGTTCGGCTCATTCGATTGTACATAAAGCTGTAGAAAGGAAGAAACTTTGAATAAACGTTCAGTAATGTTCTTACTTTCAACTGTTTACCGCCGTTGTCCTAACGACCATCGACAATGTTTGAGCTAGACATTTAAGACATCGGTGAAAGGTTTTAATAAATTCCGTGGAAAGAAACTTTTCTTGTTAAATATTTAGTCAATGTAGTTTGTCTACCTGTAATATATTATTTTCCATCAGATTATACTGTAGTTACCTGAAGTCGGCATATTTTACGACCGGAGATGTATGTTGCATTTTTGATATCCATAAATTAAATTCACTTTTGATCAGAGAATTCAATGAAATATTATTCTTCCATTAACCAAAGGAAATTAAACTATGTTCTCTCATTCTTACGAGTTAGATCACGCTCATGAACCTGTAGATCAGTTTTTAAAGTAACATGTGAGCACTGTTTATTTACTGTACTTGTACATCCACTAGACTCGTAATAAAAATCAAAGAACTTTGGACTGTTAAAGGGCCAAGAGTAGACTCCACAGATAATCATATTGTACATGTTGTACAACAACAACGTAATGTACTATGTATCATGAAAATGTATAAATCCTTAATGATAAACTTTAGGACCTGCCTCAATATAACGTAGATTATCTTTACTAACATTAAAAAACCTAACGGTTATTTCTGTCTGCACTTCCTCTATCTTACTGCCTTTGCATTGCTTAAATTTAAATTGTGAAATTACTTTATTCGCAGAGTATAACATGAAAGTTTCATCCTCGAAGTGTAATAAGCTACACAAAATGGCTTAAAGTAAAGCCGCCTATATTCTCTCTCGGACACCGTGTTGTTAGTAGGCTACATTTCACATCGCTGTGTCCGGGTGCAACTTCACATCTCGGCACGCCATCTGGAAAGAAAAATCGAACAAAAGGAGACCTACCGTAACAGCCAGCGAGGCAGTGTTTCCAATAAGCAAGACTCGTTTCCTGGTTACTGGAGATTGTCATCACGGATGTATAAAACTGCATAGCTGCACACAGTGCAAAAAAAAAAAAAAATGCGCAGATAATGTCGATGAGCTATTTCGGCGAGCGCCAGTTAGTGACAGAGGAGAGGGAGGGATTTTAATAAGTCGACGAACCTGTATGAAGGACACATTATTTCTGAATCTTAATTATTGCCTTTTATTTGGCAATGTTACTATGCAATTTTCACAATGTATATTCAACCAGCAGTGTGTTATACGGAATATTACATTTTAGTTTTTGCTTTATTTCAAAAGTAAAAACTTAGGAAAATAGATTGCTTTTGAATGAATGTACCGATACTGGAAAAAAAAAAAACTATGACGAGATGTTTAGCCAACCGGAGTTAAGAAGTATACAAAGGATATTCAAATGGGGATCTGGAGATGAGATATCAGATATGAAGTCCAAGAGGGCTGAGTAAAGGAGTGTCCCAAAGAGAAGCCGTAGGGTGATTATTGCCTAGTGTGTTCCTGCGTTTCCCTGCAACACAATCTCATATCTCACTATCCCCCCGCCCCGTTGCAGCTATCACTCGTTCTATGCTCTTGTAGTTAGTGTTAGTATTGTGACTGTTCTTTATTAACGTTATGATACGTTGTTAACTTCTCAGCATTTGTCTTCTTGATATTGGGCTTACTACATTCTACTTCAGGCCCGGGGGTCTTTCATCTATCTCATATCATCCATAACAAGTGTAACAATTTTTTCATGGTTACTGCTCCCACCGGTCTTAATAATTCTGAAAGGATGTTCCAGGGGAAGTTACGACGTGTAATAATGCCACATAGGGAGACGCCTTACCAAATCCTCTACGTCGAACACTCTTAAGATTCTTCACGCTGTGCTCCACGCCCGCTTTTTAAATATTTTTTTTATTATCCTTAGCACCACGCCTTGCTGAAACTCTGTTATGCATGTCCATTTCGTGCGATTCGCAGATTTCTTACTCAAAAGATACTGAGAACAATCGAGCTAAAGTTTTTACATGCATTTAATAGTGATGATAAAATTTCACACACACCACTAAAAACAAAGGATTGCGTTGATTGCAATAATCATTCTCGCAATTATTAATTTCAGTTTTCTTTTTGTTGCGCTCAAAATTCGGGACGTTTTTCTACGTTTGTTGCGGATATTGTGTGGCTAGCGGCTTTTTACATAGATGGTACATCTGACAACAGAAATTTATGTAAGGATCTACAGAACAAAATAGCGGATACCAGATCATGGAATATGCAAACACGTACTAATCTTGCTCTGCCTCTCACTCCTTCCCTCCATTCATCACAGTAATGTATAGCAAAAATGTTAATACATTAATATGTTCTTAATTGAAACTATTACTCATTTTTGACAGTTTTTTAGATTACATTGCGTGAATATGGTAAACATGTAGCTTACTTAATAAAAAACTTTTACTGCCTAGATCGCAATTTTCCTATCACAATTAAAGTTCGATAGCTAGTTTCGATTGGTATCTGCAACCATCTTCAGATCGTTCAAAATATGAAAAGGCGGTGAACAAGCACTGGAAAGCATCGTTAGTGTAGTCATGTAACAACATGCATTCGTAAGGACCAAAACAATAACAATACTTAGTTGAAAAACCGCGAACAAGCCAAGTTGTAGAGGGTAATGCCACAGGTTGACCTTCATATACGAAATTGTCCAGTTGCATGAGTAGAAGCTGGATCAAAAGCTCATTACTTGTAATAGTATAATAGGTATTACCGTGAGAGCAGTATATGCAACGGTCCCAAAAACTGTCAGGTGTTCCATTGCCTGGCTTACATAAGAATGATCCTGCGTGACGTATAACGTAGTCATCTTGATAACGTACTACAGATTTAAGGATAATATGAGAACGCTGCACGCCACCAGTCTCACTTTGTGATAGGAAAATTGCAGTCTAAGCATTTAAAGTTTTTACTTTTAATTTTTTTAAATTTAATAATCCAACTTATGACCGCCGTCTCGCCCTGTCTCCCCCCCCCCCCCCCCTTCCCCTGACCAAGTCAGGCTTCACTGAGAAACACATAGATATGTCACAAGCAACTGACAGCCTATGTTACGTCACAGAGGCTCTTCGTGAGAAGAAATGCACAGATGCTCTCTGTAAGTTGATATATTTTCTGATGTAGGAATAGTAAGGATACTAGGGAGAAAATGGTATATAAAGTTGCCTAGTCTCTTTTACAAATAGAGTTCATGGTCGAGATGCCACTCTCATGGAATTTTATCACCTTACGTTGTTGCACGAGGCAGCTCCCACGATCGAAGTGCAGCCTCATGACGGGAAATAGGTGCCGTCCATCGCACGTCCCATCCGTTAATAACTTCTTCGCTGGTGGTGGTGGTGGTGATGGTGGTGGTGGTGGTGGTGGAGGAATTCATAATAGTGCCGGTCGCTGTGCCATGGTGCAAGTGAAATAGAAACATTATTAGATGTGTAATAAATTCCTCTGAACATACTTTTAGAATTATTAATATCGTCGAGAGATTAAACCACAAAAGCACTGTTACAACTGGTACAGAGGATATGAGATAGTTGAAATACCCTTAGACTCAAAAAGAATGTAATAATCGCAATACCAAGGAAGGTAGACGCTGACAACTGTGTATCAGAAGCATCGCGTCCATAAGCTATGGTTACAAAGCATTAAAACTAATTACCTACAGTGGTATGTAATGACTGATAGGTGACGTGGAGGGCGTGGGCTGGGCTGGGCTGGGATGAGAGGGTCTGGGGATGGGGGTTTACAATATGTTGTAGAGAAATGTAGGAAAATGCGAAGCAATGACACTACGACTTATCTTAAGAGATAAGTTAAAGAAAGGTAAATCTACGTTTATAAAATTTATAGATTTAGAGAAAAAATTTTGACTCTGTTTACTGGAATACATTTAGAGATTCTGAAGTTAACAGGAATAAAATACGGAGAGCTAAATGTCATTTACTATTGGTACTGGAACCAGACTGAAATTAAGAGTCGAAGGACAAGAAAGAGAACCAATAGTTCAAAGGAAATGACAGGGTTCCCTGATCCTATTCAGTCTACACATATCGGTAGTAAAGGAAACAAAAGAAAAATTTGGAAGCCGAACTAAGCGCAGGGAGAAAAAATAAAAACTTCGAGACTTGCGCGTTGACATCGTAACTCTGGATCGAATAGCGTCTTGAAAAGAGTTTGTAAGATGAACATCAACGAAAGAAAAATAAAGCTAACGAAGAGTATAAGTATTATGTCAGATATGCTGAGGAGAATTAGAATAGGAAATGACACTGAAAACAGCAGACGACTTTAACACAAGAAGAGGATTTATGATAATAAATTACGGATCAAAACAACAAACATAAATCAACGATATAATAATAAAGAGTTTATCGGAATGTTGCGCAACAGAAAAATGCGTAAGAATAGATGGTTAGCTCGAATACCTAATGAACAGGTACTCACTCGAATTGGAGAGAAAAAAAAAAAACCTTGTGGGGCAACTTAGGTAGTGCAAGAGGTCGCTTGACAGGTTACAGACGAGGCATGAGGCATAGACGAGTCATTCGGGAAATAGTGGAAAGTGTAACGTGGAAGGGGGAGGAGATAATTTTTTTGCGTTGTTAATGCTTAAATATAGGCCGGAACTGGATGTAGGTTGCCGTAGCTACGCGGGAATGAAGCAGCTGGCACAGGATAAGACCACAGTGGAGAGCTGGTTGAAACAGTTCTTCGGACTGCTTACTATGACGGTATCCCTCGGTTCCTTCAGAGATAAGGTGCTGCTGGGACGGTTGGCTATGAGTGGCGTGTCGTCACCCCGTCGGCAATTACCGCCGCTGGAAACAAATTAGAGCCTGCGCAGGAACTGCGCTCCCATTGTCCGGTACACTCACTCCGCCCCTCGCCGACTCATGCTGACTTCTCGAGCCACACGCGGCTTCGCGAAAAATGCTATACACACCGCTTACGGTACATAGCTTACAGTACTTTTTACAAGGTGTACAACTTTGCTTCCGCCGTTTGCCGATAGTTGGCGACAACGGTAAGTAGCGGTCGAAAGAAACCGATCGCAGACGTCAGGCAGTTAGCTTGGACCTGTAACGTTCTCTGGCAGCACGCATCCAAAGTGAAAGTTAAAACAACATTTCCATATATAAGGCTCACTGTAACAATTTATATGTATTTCTGTTAATTGAATTTCAAAAGGACACTTAATTTTGTGAGGAAAAAGCTAATTATGAATTTTGCTGTTATAAATGATTATTCCAAGAGTGTGAAATACTATCTGTGGCGGAGGATGTGAAAACCGCCACAGGAGAAACGATATGTAGTGAAAACTGAAAAAGACTGTACAAGAATTAGTTAAGATATAAACAGGCTATATATTGTAATAGAATCGCTTGCCTTCTGCTCGGACTGAATTGGAGAGGGACCCGTGACGTTGCATTAGGCTCTTACGTAGTCTTCATTTGTCATGAGTCGATGATCGACGCCATTTGTAGCTGAGATTGTAAAAGGTGTGTACAGATTTTAATTGTTTCTGTTAAAATATATTCATCTAGTAAAATCTGTTTGTCACAATTACTGCAAAGTTCGCACCTGACATTACCCATTTTATTTAAGAAATTTCAACATTTTATTGGAAATCTCTGACGGTGCGGAGCTACGCCGCGAGCGAGGAGTCTACAGTAGCGGCAGATTTAAATATACGATCGCAATAACGACCACATCCTAAAAAGGTACAGGTAGAGGTGAAGGAAAATAATAAAGTGTTTCTTTTCACAGCATTCCAGACGCAGAATAAAGAGAGATAGGTTTTATCTTGTGCATTCACAGGTCGATACAGGCTGCAGCTTTTGTAAATTTTCATTCAAAAAAGTCATAAATTCTGAACATACCGCAAAGTGTATTTAAAACTGGATAATTTTCATGAGAGCTTAGCAATATAAGAAAGAAAACATTTTCATATGGTAAAGATAGTCTTAAGCTTCAAAGCTAGTCTGGGTATATCAAGTTAAACCAAAAATCCACTGCAACGTGAAAATGTTCGCTACATTCGATGGACAATAATATTTTCATTCTTGCACAAACAGCTTTAGTACTTGAATAAAACCAAAACTTGAATAATTTTGGAATATTCAAAGAAATTCATTTTTATTTATCTGCAACAGAATATATCATACGTAAAATAATAATCACAGATGAAAAATTTACTGCAACCTTTTATTTCTCATGTCCATCCATGTATTTGTTAAGTTCAATCTCAACGGTTTCCCAATCAAATTAAACGCAAAAAGCAAATACAGTTTAAAACAAGACGGTCAACTCCCGAATGATTAAAACAGACGGAATCGCATTAAAGATCTCGGTCAACATAACCTCATTCCGACATTTGTCGATTTGTCTCTGCATCATAAAGTTGTTCTTGATTGAAAATGTCAGTTAACGGGTCTAATTCTCATCATTTGCGGGCAGTATTACTGTTTTGTTTCAATTGAAGAAAACAGCGGCTGAGTCTCACCGAATGCTCTCAAGTACGTATGGTAAGGACGCTATTAGTGAAAGAACGTGTCGTGAATGGTTTCAACACTTCAAGAATTGTGATTTTAACGTCGTAGACCGGCATAGTGGTGGAAGAGACAATGTTTTCGGAGATGCAGAACTGGAGACATTGCTGAGTAAAGACTAGCGTCAAACACAAGAATTGGCACGATTAGTGGGAGTGACACAGCAAGCCGTTTCAAAACGTTTCAAGGCTATGGGCATCATTCAGAAAGAAAGAACTAGGGTCCCGTGTGAGATGAAACCAAGCGACGTTGAACGGAGTTTGTGGGTTTGTAAACAGTTGCTTCAGAAGCAAAAACAGAAGGGATTTATGCATCGCATTGTGACCGGGGACGAAAAATGGGTTCATTACGATAACCGTAAACGCAAAAAATCATGAGGATATCCCGGCCATGCTTCCAGGTCGACGGCCAAACCGAATATTCACGGCTCCAAGATCATGCTCTACATTTGGTGGGACCAGCTCGGTGTCGTGTACTATGAGGTGTTAAAACCAAGTGAAACAATCACAGGTGCTCGTTATCGAACGCAATTACTGCGTTTGAGCAGAGCATTAAAAGACAAATGGCCAAAATACAGCGAGAGGCACGGTAAATTGATTTTGAAGCACGACAACGCTCGACCCCACGTTGCAAAAGAGGTCTAAACGTACTTGGAAACGTTAAAATTGGAAGTCCTACCCCACCCGCCGTATTCTCTAGACATTACTCCCTCTAGCACCTGTTTAGATCAATGGCACGTGGCCTGGCTAACCAGCACTTCTAATTTCATGAAGAAGTCACAAATTGGATCGACTCGTGGATCGCTTCAAAAGATGAACAATTTTTTCGACGCGGGATTCATACATGCCCGAAAGATGGGAGAAAGTAGTGGCCAGCGATGGAAAATACTTTGAATGATACATGTGTAACCAATTGGTTTCATTAAAGCATCAAATGTTGGGGAAAAACGGCGAAAGCAAAGTTGTACACCTTGAAATTACTACGTTGTTCACGCGTTTAAGACTCTACAACTGGTGTCGATGCTAACATAACAAAGACGCCTATCAAACTTAAAATCTGTCAAAGAAAGTTCATTGTAAGCTGAAACATATGCCAGCATATCTTTTCTGGGCATACACTGTTCTTCATTCTTTAGGGAGAGTACATTATCAGAATTATAACTTGCGACAGAGTCAGCGACTTTCTCGCCAAATACTAAACGAGCCCTAACTGGGAATATGTAGGAGATCACAAGTTTCCGCGATTATCGTAGGACCAAGCCAAACCTACTGGGAACCTGAGTCAGATCTGGGGAATGGGAACCAATTTTAATTTGATTGGGACAATGTGTGCCAGACAATAACCTGAAAGCCTAGTGTACGTGAGAGTAGGTTTGTATGTACTTAACTCCGTGTCAGTCACAGGTGAAGTAACTGATGGCTGTGACTATATCCTCTATTTACTTAAAAGTATTCGGACAATCCTGTGTAACTCGTAATGGACAACTAGATGCCACGAGAGGCGAACTCACCAGTATAAAACGTGTTGAGTACTGCGTTGTCAGCAGAGCAGCAGTGACGGCAGAATGGGTCGGACAGGAGAACTCAGACGTCGATCGTGGACCGGTCGTTCGATGTCACCTGAGTAACAAATCCATCGGGCACATTTCAACCCTGCTGAAGCTGCCCAAGTCGAATGCTGGTAATGTGAATTTGACATGGAAACGCTAATAGCAGCTAAACTGAGGCCAGCCAGACCTCGTGTATTGACAGACATGGACCGCCGAGCAGTGCGGCAGCTGGTTGTAAAAAATCTGAAGAAATCAGTTGGAGGACTCGCTGGTGAGTTCCAAAGAGCTACCAGCCGTCCAGCTAGCACAGCGACTATATAATGGGGTACAATAGTTGAGCCACGCATTTCTGTAGTCAGTGCTAAGCAGCACCTCAAGGCACTGTGAAGAGCAAGGCCACTGGACACGGAATCACCGAAAACGATTAATTTGGAGTGACGCATCACGCTATACCCTATGGCAATCCTGTGGAAGGATCTCTGTTTGGTTAACGCTTGGCAAACTTTATCTCCCATCATTTGAAGTGCCAATAGTGATCTACGGAGTACGTGGTGGTAAGGTGATGTGTTTTTGGAAGTTCCGTGTGGTTCCCTAATTATAGTAAAGAATACGCTAAATACGGAAGGACTTGAATACATTTTGCAGCGCTGTGTGTTGTGTAGTAAGTACTGCAGGCGAACAGTTTGGAGGAGGTGATCGTTGGCGCTTGTGTGAGAGTGCATCCTGTCATAAACCAGTACCTGTGAGGTAATGGTTTGTGCACAACATTCTTGGAATGGACTGGCCTAGTCAGAGTCCCAAAAAGAATCAAATGTTGTGATGTGTTGGAACGTAGACTTCGCTCCAGAAACCAGCGTCTAACATAAATACCTTCTCTAGTTTTTAGCTGCCAGCCGTACACGGACTTGGACAGCTTTTTCAAGCCCTCATAATGGTGGAGAGTGGATATACTCAAAGATGCTACTCCAGGCGGGTGTAAAATGAACGTGCGCAACGGAAAATAATAAACGTTAAAATGAAGATTGGCCCTGTCTGACTACCCCGTGAAGCAGATCTTAGGATCTCTTAACTCTATAAATTAAAATCTAAACATAAATAAATGAAGGCAACTGATCATGCTAAATGATGAACGTTGTTCCTACTTATATATTTACTGTAGATTTAAAAAAAACCTTTATATTACAAAGTTTTAATTTCCTAAGCAAAATTACTGATAAATTGCCCAACTCTGCCCCTTATTATGACTGCGCGGTCTAATATCAATAACGCGAAGTGACTGACATCATCTACATACCAAACACTAGAAGACACTACTTTCAAAGATGATCTACGGAGGTGTGGAACCTCAGTGGAAATAAACTAATGTGATCACAGCTGTGGACGTCGAAGTGAGGGTTCTCGTACTCGTCTGCGACGGTGGAAGAACTCCAGCCACAAATATACTCTTTCAAACTCTAGGACGGCAGAAGGCGGTCCTCTGATACTCTAATACTGTCATCTCCTCTCTGTGTTCTACAGTCGAGAAACGCGAACTCCTAGCCACAAGGACGGAGTTCAGATAACGTCTCAACGTAAGTATATGCAGAAGTAGTGCTCTTAATTACTGAACGCTGCGTACTCAACGACGACTTCCAACCCGGAGGCGAAGTCCAGAATCGTATAAATTCACAACAGTACAGTGCCTAACCGTTCTAACTATAAAATCTCGTGAGAGCAAAGACAGCAAGTCCGTCAACACCAACAAGAACCTGATACTGGGCGACTGTCACACACAGGCGCTCACAACGGAAGACCCTCTTCTCTCCACCGCTGGTCTCCCAGCAAGGCTTGGCTCCTCACCATCGTAATTCCAAAAACGAATCATTTTTCCGAAACCACGGAATAGTCTCCCTCTCTACAGATTCTTCTGAACGCTGACCAACCATATTCTTAATCTTTTGTCGTCCAGCGCGGAAAGTTTGCGAGGAAAAACCTATACTCGTACAATGGTACGCTTGTGAGTAAAAATCCTTGGAAATAACCCAGCTTGCGTGATTTCCGAGGTGCCACTTCTTCGTTCCTCTCATCTGCGTCCAAGAGTTTCAGCGTTCGGAAGTATTATCCGGTTATCCTTACGACGCCTACTACAATAGCGGCCGGCCGTCACCCTATTGTGCTCCAGAGCTCATGTGCCACGTCGTCTGTCTAGCTGCTTCCTGTGTTTGAGCAGGACCAACACCTGTGCGGACCTTCCACCCAGAGCTTGAGTTCCGCCTGCCGTCTCATCACCACTGGCGTTCCAACCTCTACTAGTACAGGCAATCATTCATTACGCCGTTTTTATAATAAAGCCACTCCGTCACTTTTAATGCAATAATCGTTAACAATTATTTACAAGACGTACGTCACAATGTTCTCCTTTATATATTGATATATATACGATGTACAACCTGTCACATACCTAATTGTGTTTGTAGATCACAGCAAAGTATGTGGATGAGTTCTTATAAGGTGCGAAATTATAGGCACCTTACAGTGCCCCACTTAATGTCCACTAGTAGGTGTCGTCGTACATTTGGTCAGACTATGTATGTATGTATGTAGACAGATTAAATCGATGATATGGATCTCCGCAATGTATATTCAGGAATCACACACACAAAAAACAGAAACGCCGCAAGAAATCCATGATTGGGCGGAAATGGAGATGCTAGCCAAGCATTCAGGTTGCGCTGTTGAATTTGGCCGTGAACGGCTTACGTGCAATATCTTCAGCACGTTGCAAGTGTCTTGGTCAGAACAATCTGTGTACCTTTGAGTGCACTGCGTCAGAGATAAGTGAATACGAACATGGACAAATTGTTCGTGCAAGTATGGTATGTGCTTCCGCAAGCATGGCAGCCGAAGTGTAGGTGTTTCAAGAGTCACTGTATCGAAGATTTCTACCACATACAGGCAAAGCGGAAAAAATCATCTGCTGAGTCAGAACGTGGACGAAACTGTATGCTGAGTGATCGTGACAGACGGTCATTGAAGAGAATTGTAACGAAGAATAAGAGGACAACAGCAGAGCTGTTGTGAATCATGTCACCATCAAAACAACACGAAGGAAGGTCAGGAAGCAGGAAACTGCATGGCGAACTGGAATTCCAAAACGACTCATCAGTGATGCAAATGGTCGTAACAGCAGAACTTGATGCCGAAGCCATAAAACCTGGACTACGGATCAATGGAAGAAAATCATTTGGTCGGAAGAGTCTCGTGATGCAAATGGTCGTAAGAGGAGAACTTGGTGCCGAACCTATAAAACCTGGACTACAGATCAAGGGAAGAAGATCATTTGGTCGGAAGAGTCTCGTCTCGCTCTGTTTCTAACTTCTGGCTCAACAGCGAAACATGGCAGGAGTTGCTGACTTGGGCAGCCATATCGGTGGTATTCCATGGGTACTCTGCAAGGTCGCTTTACTGCCAAGCATCATGCGACCATTTCGCTGGTTAGGTTCACCTAATGGTATAGATTCTCCCCCACCCCATGATGATGCTGTATTCCAAGACGACAGGGCCCCTGTCATCACAGCTCGTATCGTCCATAACTGATTTTGTGAGCAGGAGGATGAACTGTCGCATCTTCTCCGTCCACCAGAATCATCATATCACATCATAGTATTATTGAACCTTTGTACTGTACTTTGGAGTGAATCGTGCGTGATCACTGTCCGCCTCAATCATCGTTACCTGAACTTGTTATTGTTTTGCAGGAATAGTAAGATTCGCTTGAAAACCATACAGGACCTGTATTTATTTATTTCGAGAAGACTGTCAGTTGTTTTGAATGCCGAGGTTATCCTGCATCGTATCAGGCATGATAATTTGTTGCGTTTGTGGTATTTTCATATTTCCGTTCATCCTCTGTACGTGAGTGTCACTTGCCGGCAAAGAAAAGATGCGTGTTGGCATATACCTTTATGAACTCTGCAATTTTATGTTCATTTGACCAGATAAATTAATGTGCAACACGCGTCACCTCTCGGCGAGCACTTTCATTGCATTTTATATTGTAGCGTTACGCGTATGTTGGCGAGATATTCGGCCGCCTAGAGTTGGTTTAAGGAGAACTAAATTTGCTCGCTGGGCTCGCGACGCGTCGATTGCTGAAGAGGGCAGCTATGCTCCCAGCATGGCGGGCTTTGAGACAAACTTACAGATACCTAAGTTACAGCTCTCTGAACATGGAAAATAAATCACAGTTACATATTAAAGTGAATATGAATACATCTGCAATTTCAGAAAAAATGAAGCACATCCAGTATTTGAATATCTTTAAAACTATAGAAATCAATATTCACAATGAACCTCTGAATGAAGAACTTCTAATCGCTTCGTGCGATTTCAACATACGATATCTCAGGTGAGAGCATTGCACTATAGCTATTATCTCAGAAAGCCACTTACCTGTATCTTTATTTATTGACTTATGAAGTCTTTTATATCTATTTTGTTACGAAAATGTTCGTCAGAATATCGTATATCCCCCATTTACACAGCAATTGAACACAGCAGCAGTACCGCATATTTTGTCATACTTGAGTTTTTATTTAATGAACAGTTTACTATTTTCCAAGTAACTTCATTGAAAGTTTGTTTACAAGTGCTATTAAAAAAAAACTGTGCTATTTTAAAAGTGGTCAGTCGCATAGTTAGCGGACACCACAATTGAAAAGAGAACCAAAAGATTTTTCTGTTGAGGGGCATAAACAACTGTTTAAACTAGATTTAACTATAATAATTTGTCATTTAATGTGAACGCACTTGTGCAAGAGTAGTGGCTTATTTACTTATTTACAAACTATTACTGACATATATTGTAAATGTCTGAGAGTAACCGAATGTTTATAACATTTCTTTTATTAGAATATTGTTATAATGTATTAGTTTAATGCGGGAACGTGGTCAAGATGAATCAAATAATATCTGTAGCACGTAACAATGTATTGGTGGAGCCGACCTTCAGGCAGTGGAAAAGCAGACAGCAGCGGAATACTATGGGAGTCCGGTTGTAGGTGGGGACCTTGCGATTGAAGAGCTCTAGGGAGAGATTCTGGACACACTGTGCCCAGTACTGCAACAATGCAGACCTGCCTATGGTAACATGCGTGATTCAGTCGACTGATTCTCTATAACTTTTGAAAGGACTTCATCTTTAGAGAGGCCTGAATGTGCTCCGGAAAAACACTATTGAACTGTTTGAGCAGGTGAATGTTTAGTGTTGCGATTGCGAAATGGACTTAGTGTTCGCGTATCTTTGAGTATTTAGTCTGGGAATTTCCTACCATATTATTAACACTCCCAACGTAACTTTACTGCATTTGATAAGGGTATTTTCTTTTGATAAGGGTATTTTCTTTCTGTATTTTAACTGACTGTCGTAGGACCACTTCCCTTTTGAGATGTTCTTTCTTGAATAAACATGATTCAACATAAATCTCTGTCGTCTACCTCAGTTACAGACCATAGAATGCAACACTTGTTATTAAATTATTCATTTAACTTCTATTTCATATTTCTCTGTATTTTGTTAAGTCGCAGTTCTAGCCAATGAACATACTATTTGACTGCAGGGTCACAACTATAGGTTAGGTGTGGGGCATGAAAGCAGATGTGCGCGGCTCGACCGTATGACTACATCGAGCTATTCTTTTTAAACATAGCCGTGTATATCCCGGGTACCTAAAGTACGAGGAACCACAGGGTAAACATGAAACTCGTTTGGTCGTGTGGGATGATGATTGGAAGAGCAGCTACTCAGCAGTAACCGCTAGATAGTGTAGCAGTTTGAAACAGAGGAATGGGAAGAAAGGGAAAGGGTGGGTGGGAAACTAATGACCTCCAGCCGCAAAACGGCGCTGTGGAAATGTAGGGATGAAAGTTGAAAATTTGTGCCGGACTGGAATTCTAGCACGGATTTATCGCCTCTTTTGATTCGCACTGAATCAAATGCCATGGAGCCGTCACGCTATCACAGAAATGGATATATTTCAGTAAACTTCGTAGGTGGTTCGGCATTGCTACTATACTGGCAGCCAAATGATGGAACTAAAATCCATCAGACCTTTCTGATACCGCGAATAGTCAACAACGTTGCTGTTGAGCATCTCAAAATAGAAGTTCTCTTGAATCAGCCTTCTGGTGCCGTTTAACTAGTGAGTGAAGATCCCGCACGGGAAATAAACGTTAGCAGCTGCGTCATTCCATTAGGGTCTACAGGCCGTTGCCTAACGGAAGGTTCCAAGCTAGCCATTCTAGCATAGCAAGGGCGTTGTTAACAGATACGGGAGTTTTTGTCGAAATCTGTAAGTGCCGTGGTCTGGTTCTTAATCACGCAGTCTTGTTTCCGATCACTTTTGCTTTGTTTGGCTTAAGCATTTTTGTTGAAGCTCAAATCGGGAGCCTCTATGCAGTAATTAAAAAAATTTGTTTGTGAACGTTCCTTGGAGTCTGACATTGATGCTGGTCTACCGTTCCGCATCCTGGACTGTTTCCTGGAGGCGATTGCGAAGTGCATCGGAGCAGGCGTTTCCTCATAACCGCAACCCAATGCTTAGATACTGATGAAACATCGCTAAGGATTTTCCGCGTCTAACATGTTAAGCCATATTACTCTTCCGTAGTACGAAGTGTGAAAAAAAAAATTGACCGCAAACAATTCAGATGGTTTCACACTGCGTTTCCTAAGACTTTTTTCTGCCGTTTGTTGTTTCTTCCATTTCTGTCATTGATTTTGCATGTAACGCGGTTCGGAACCCACATTAAACGTAGGACCCCTTATCTTAACGAGGTAGTCAATTTAGAAATGGGTGGAAGGCAAGGCTGTACCACCTCCAGTAGCACAGAGCCGAATAAAACACTGTGTGGTGCTCAGACCAACTTTCAAGTTAATAACAACTTTACGTTGTTACATATAATTACTACTCGATAATTGTCTAGAGCATTAAAAACAAATACATAGACCACCATTTTGCTCAGAGGTGTAGTGTATTTCTAACAGTTTCAAACAAAACCTGTGATATGTGTGCAACTTAAGGTCAGTATAATTATTTTACTTTTCCTTACCGCGATCTATATGTAACGTACAGCTTGTTTCCTTATCTATGTTACATATGCCTACGATAAAATAAACGATAAATATAGAACAATACTGTCATAGCCCGTCACACTGTCACACAAGAGTTCCTTGTTTTTGCTTTACATAAAACTGCAAATATCTTGTAGCTTGTTCAGATGTTAATTTTGTGTAAACCAATCTTACTCGCGGCAAGACTTCTGGAAAATATACGCACAGTTTGAAACTCTTGATAAATGCTGTTATACAATTATGTTATAATACTATACAGATTTTATAAACGATCTGTCTACGAACAATTATCATTTTTGGTACTTCGCTTGCTGTTTTTAAACGGAGCCCAGTTGTGTTCAGTTGCTGTTATCAGTCTGTTAAAACACGAAGCTTAGGAATGGGATTAGCAATCATCTTGCTCCAATTAGACAGCTGTCAAGCGGAAGCTGGTGATTCATCAAGAATTCAAAGCAGTTAGTCACCTCTGCGTCGATACGACGAGCTGCTACGGATGGGTCGCTGAACACCAGCAACAGCCAGTGAAGGCACTGGGAAACCCAAGTGGTACGTTAATCACCACTGTGCTGATCACGTGACTCACTACATCGAGTACTCGGTGAGACACGGGGAGAAGGGAACTGCAACGGCAGATATATTGCCACTTCAGCCTAACATTAAACGACGTTTTCTTTCTTACAAACTAAGTTCTATTTTGTTCTTATCTGCCTTCCAATTCGCAAGCTGTCTGCTCCTCGACATCTCTACGAACAGAACATTTCTGCTGTACAAGTTTCTTAATCCATACAAAGCACACACTGTCGGAAATAAAGACTTATGTGTGGGATTCTAAGTCACTAATGTCATTGCTGTCTTAAATGAAAGGGGTGAAGAGTTGCAGCACTTATTGAATGGAATGAACAGTCTAATGAGCACGGAATATAGACTGGGGCTAGATCGAAAGAAGACGAAAGTAATGAGCAGTAGCAGAGATGAGACGAACGATAAATTTATATTGGAAATGAGGATCACAAACTGGATGAAGTGGAAAAGTTATATCGCCTTGGAAGCAAAAAATAAAAATCACGGACGATGCAAAGAGTATATTAAAAAAACCAACACAGTAATGGACATATCTGGGCAAAAGACGTGTACTAATATCAAGCATCGGGCATGGTGAATCAAGGACTCTGATAATACCGGAAAAGAAGAGAATCGAAGCGTTTGAAACATGGTGCTGTGGAAGAAAGTTTAGGTGGGCTTCTACGGTAAGGAATGAACAGGTTCTCCTCAGAATCGCTAAGAAAGGTCCTTGAGGAAAACATTAAGAAGCAGCAGCTACAGGATGATACATCCTTGGTATTAGTGAGACCAGACGAAGGTTAAGAGGAAGAGACGGATGGGAATATACACGATAAATAATTGTAGACTCTGGGTGTTAGTGCTAACAAAAGCTTACAGCGATGGCTAGGACACTCGCCTGGTAACCCTGCAGGAGCGAAACCCGAAACCTGTATTCTCATTTGGCTATCCTAGAGAGAGAGAGAGAGAGAGAGAGAGAGAGAGAGAGACTCAACTTTCGCAGTGTTTTATGGATGATTAGATATTAGTGGGTGGAACACAATGACGACAAATTTGCCAGTCCAAACTACTCTTGAGCAGCACCAAGATTGTATCCCGGTTAAACCGTTCTATGCGATGGACGGGTCATCATGACAATGGGTCGTATGATGACATCCCTTCCTCAAATAATGCGGAGTTGTTACGTATTTATTTTAGGCGATCTCCGCACAGTTCGGCCATTGGCAACTGTACGCTGTACATTCTTTTCTCATTACCGGCCTGTATTGGTTACAAATTTAAAGATATTGCTGCGTCCCTGTACCAAGATTGTTCCACTCCATCACTTCTGTAGTCCCTTGTAGTATTCAAATCATTTTTGTTCTTATTTGAATGTTACACATTTTAGTGCACCGCAGAGCTCACAGGAGCACAAGGGAAGACATAATGGTGTGAAAGTTAGCGTATTAATCAGAGAAACAAAGTAGAATCGAAGATTTGACCCATGCCGACAGTTTTTTCAAGTTTAAAGTGAGCGTGTAAGAATTTTAAAATTTAAAAGAGGGATCTGCTGATATTGAGTTGCCTGGAGAATAGGAGTTTAAATGACCGTGGTTCTGTTGTTATATATCACTGATTTGTTACATACTGAAACAGTAGCATGACTGTTGGTTTATCTATTAAACATGACGCTGCTGCACAAAATTGTAAATTACTTCTCTACGGTAACTTCCCGATAAATAAAAGTTAGAGCAACAAGCAGGTAAAATTATGAAATTTATTTGTATTTACCACAGTCATTCATAATGTTCGTGTGGGTGCTGATTTGCGCTAAATATTAACGCATTAGGACAAGCCAGAATAAACTTTATATAAGATTTTAATATATACGAGGGGGAGATACTAAAGAACAGTGCAACGAAGACTTTCACAACTGAGAAGTCATCTGAAGATTATAAATTATATTCGATGTAAACATATAGGATGATTTTACATGTATGATTAGTAAGCTGTGGTCTAAAGCAAATCTCTTCAAACGCTCTGACGTCAACTCGCTTCCAGTAAGCCAACGAATTCCATGAGCAAACACATGGTTCGACTATAGGGAACTCACTTAATGCAGTTGTAGAGAATTTTTATACGGAAAAAAATTGAAGCACCCTTTCGACGGCCAAGAAGAAACTCACTAGTGGCTTCGGTACGTTGGCGACATTTTCGTTACATGATCTCGTGAAGAAAACAAACTCTTAGAATCTACAAATTTTGTGAACGATATTGTCATATAAAGTGCTCATTCAGACGAGAGAGGGGTCAAATTTCCTTTCTGATCTATGGATACTTACAACAAGTGTCGCAACTTTACTACCTCAAATCTACATAATTCCGACGCTGACAAGTACTTTCACAAAAATTCCGGTCAACCATCCCAGTTAGAAGGAAGAAGTAATTAAGGTACTGATGGAGCGCGCTAAAAGAATCTGAGTGTCACCATATTTGGAGGAAGAACTCGAACATTTAAAAATTACTTCCAGAGTAAATGATTGCAATGACCAAAGGTAAATGAGGAACAACATCCTAAAATATCTGGCGCTTTTGGAGAAAAAGAACCAGCAGAGTGTTAAGAAGACACAGCGTTGCCACAGTGTTTAAAACAAGAAGAAGAATGGTTAAATATTTGAATATAGTGAAGGGGCTGTTCTTATAGCTTCCCAAGATCGGATCACTGCACATGAACTCAGGAATACATTGGACTAAAAAGATTATCATCCACTTCAAGAAAAGAGCAACAGTCGTCCGAGCAACACACACTCTACCCATCTAATCTTAAGCATACTTCGGTAACGCCACATTTCAAAAAATGTTAATCTCTTCTTATCTGAATCGCTAATCATCCAAGTTAAACTTCCCTATAATCTTTCAATCCAGACACATACTTTCATAAAAGACTGCCTGAAGCTTAAATTTATGTTCGATGTTCACAAATTTCTTTCTCACATACGCTTTTCTTGCTATAGCCAGTCTACAACTTACATCCTCTCTACTTCGGTCATTGTCAGTTATTTTGCTTTCCAAATACCAAAACTGAAACTTTTAATTGATCTAATTCCCTCAGCATCACCTGATTTAAATCGACTATGTACCATTATCTCTGCTTTAATTTTTTTGGTGTTCATGTAATAAACTGTTTTCAGAACACTATAGATTCCGTCCATTCGATCTTCCAAGTCACTCGTAGTTTCAGAGAGAATTACAGTGTCATCGGAAAATAGTGTTTTTCCTGCCTTTATTAGTCTGTCCTTGGTTTCATTCAGTGGGGGATTTGCTGTAACCCTGCTTCTCTTCCTTCCAGATTAGTACTTGCCTTTAGTTTCCTTTTACTTCTATAGATGTTACCTGGTTTCTGTAGAAGTTATGTATAATCCTTCGCTTCCTGTACTTTATACCTGCTACCATCAGATTTTCAAATTATGTATTCTCGCCATCATTATCAAAAGTTTTCTCTGAATCTGACACTGATTTTTCTAGTGTTTAGGTTTCCCAACACCCGACTGTTGTGTAGCTGTGTGTAAAGAGTCCGGATTGCTGAGCTTCGACAATAGACAAAGTCGCTACAACATCTAGGGTTGTCTCCACTTCCAACATGAGACAAATCTGTAGGCCCACAAACGTGCATTTTATCACAGCCTAATGCTCATAAAACTGAACATCGCTAAGGATGTAAATATCGGATTAGCAAACATACATTTTAAGAGCTACACTTTTATAAACTTTCTATTTTGAGGAACAATTTTCCTTCCTATTGCCAGTCCACATATAATAACCCCTTTACTTCGTGTCACCAGTTATTCTGCTGCCCAAATAGAAAAACTTCTCACTTTTTAACCTTTTCTAGTACTATTTCCATTTCATTCAACTGGTCTTCCGGGTCCTAATACAGTAGAAACGGAAACAATGTTGAAATAGAAAGCAGGAGTTCAGACTGTCCTGGGATGTGGTGTTACTACTCTACTAATCCGCGGGAGAATCTCAGTTGATGGTGAGTAGAAGGCCCTTCTCTTACTTTACTTTATGGGCCATTAGCCTTAAGCATTTGACCAGCGAAATGAAGAGTTTGATTGTTGTCAATATCATATATACAACGTAGATATTTTAAATTACCATACTAAAGTATGAATTTAATGATGCAGTTTGTACAATTGAAAGCTGTTGTTTCATTTCACTGCTTGGAATATCACAAGCGCCGTAGACCGCCCTCTGTATACGTCGTGTGTGGATATCTTGAACATATGAAGTCCTGCGGACACTGCACCGGTAGGTATCCGCCCGACGTCGATATTTACCTCGGCGGTGTCCACCTTGCTTGCCACTGATTGTTCAACAATGACCATGTGTCACCTTTCGCTGGATTCCAACTGGAGAGGTAGGCGTTTATTAAATGGAGTGTTGTGTTTGGGAACCACTCTGTAATGCATTAGCCTCTACCTTTGCGTTTGCACTATATCTGTATAACCGATAATTCAGAAAACAGGCGGTAATGGAATGGCCAGCCGTGGAGAGCTGCTGAAACAGTTCTGTAACGGCCATAGGTTGGGGAATTCCTGCTGCTAACAAGTGCTTGAGAAGCCTGCACTTCTGCGTTTCATATCGCGAACATCCTAGTACAACGTGGTTGAGATATGCTTTATTATTTCCATGTTCTTCGCAGTACGGGCATGTCTCTTTTTTCATCTTGTGTAACTGCGAAGGGTAACCATGACACAACTTGACACGTGCAACAGTAACACAGTGTCGCGTAGACAGTTTTATCTGCGAAAATAAAGTTTTCGACGGAACGCTCGACTATGTTGAAGTGTAATATGTTCCTTAAAAAATGGCTCTGAGCACTATGCGACTTAACTTCTGAGGTCATCAGTCGCCTAGAAGTTAGAACTAATTAAACTAACTAACCTAAGGACATCACACACATCCATGCCCGAGGCAGGATTCGAACCTGCGACCGCAGCGGTCGCTCGGTTCCAGACTGTAGCACCTAGAACCGCATGGCCACTCCGGTAATATGTTCCTTCCAACTGCTATGACGCCTACCACATCTGCTCCCATTCCTGAAAGACTCGCTTCTTCAAGTTGGCAACGAAATCCGTATGAGATAGCCAAGAGTAGTAAAGTGACGATCAATCACACTTCTTTTCGCCAAATGGTCCGCCAGCTCATGAAACATCAGTCGCTCTTGATTCACAATAGCTGGATATATTTGTCATGGCATTAGCACGATTAATTTTAGTACATCAAGCAGTTGCGGTTAGTACCATTTCTGTCTCTATAGATTTTCCAGGACCCTCCGTGTATCCGTGACAATGACGTCGTCTGACAAGTTGTTTATCGAAAGACCCCTGTAAACTGACAGTGAATTTGGCAAACGTAGACTGTGTTAGACATGTTTGAGAGAAATTTGTATTGCGGCCGATTGGACCCGATGGCGGCCGTTGTTTGTGTTAATGTTTCGCCACGCATAGTTCGCGAGAAAGTCATCTCATTATATTGTTGAGATTCCACACTTGTGGAAACTAAAAGGATAAATTAAAAAGTGCACTGGCAGTCACCATAATGGTAGAGGTGTTGCGTCTTTTCCAGCCCTATATCACGCAGAAAGACGTTAAGAAGAAATATGAAATAATCGAAGCTCCCCGCTTGCGCCACTGACGAGTCCAAGAAGTCGTTCCCTGATTACAAACATTAATAAGGCACAAAGTATGACACATAAACATATAATTTTTGTCTTGAATTGCATGTGACCTACTCAAGTTTTTGTTTACATGCATATTTACTGTTACTTCTATGCGGGGCCCAGTGACGTAACAGCGGAATCTGACACCATTTGCAAACATGTATTAAATCCAGAAGACAGCGTAAGGTGTCCTCTGGTATCGCGAGACACATTCAGGGTGATGCATCACCTGACAAAAGGACACGTTTCAAAGAGTGACCATCGTCTTCAGTCTCAACCAACATGGCAACAGCAAAGTCATAATGAGCACTGTAATCCATTGGTTGGAGGGTCTGTAGGATCTGGACGTTGGACGCGCAGAAAAGTTGTTTATGTAGGATGCGTGCACAAATGTCTTCGGAATCTGGAACTCGGGTGAGGCTCTTGAGACTGATACCTTGGTTCTTCTCACGAAGGCCTCTCTCACTGTCTGAATTGCCTATGCATTAACTTCAGGCCTGCCCATTCTAGGGAGATCACAGACGGTCCATGTTTCCATAAACTTTGCCCGCCACATCTTGATCATTTTAACATCTGGTGTCTGTCGATGGTATGCCGTCTGGAATATTCGCTCGACTGTTTTTAGTGACTGTGTCTCGTGGTACTAGAGGACACATTGAGCTTTCTCCCGGTTTGAGTTGATTCAATGGGCCCTTGATTCAAAGTGCCCTGTAACAAAGTACCAGCCGGCCTGTGTGGCCGAGCGGTTCTAGGCGCTTCAGTCTGGAACCGCGCGACCGCAACGGTCGCAGGTTTGAATCCTGCCTCGGGCATGGATGTGTGTGGTGTCCTTAGGTTAGTTAGGTTTAAGTAGTTCTAAGTTCTAGGGGACTGATGACCTCAGAAGTTAAGTCCCATAGTGCTCAGAGCCATTTGAACCATTTGAACAAAGTACCAGTAAGAGTGTATGTAAACAAAAACTTGAATATGGCACTTGCAAGGACAAAAATTTTCCTGTGTATCATACTTTATGCCTCATCAATGTTTTTAATCAAGGAAGGACTCTCAGATACCCGATGTATGTTGCGGCTTTGTGTTATTTTAATGAATTTCAGGTAGATTTTGATGTGCATATTTATGTTTCAATTTCAAACACTCATTAGATAAGCGTCTTATTTTAGTTTTTATTCTTTATATACAGAGCTAAAGTCAGTGCACGAACCACATTGTCGTGAAGTTTACTGACACCAGTGGGAATGGTTACCAATGCAGACAAACTGGCAGCTGCTTCAAAAGAGAGGTTAAATTTGACAAACTTTGATAACACCTCTGTACTTTAGACAAAACCGCGGATAGGAAACAGTGAATTTGGCAGACTAGTTGGATCGTTACCAGGGGCCTTAATGCCTTTCTTGATTGGGACAACTTCGGCAGTCAAGTTGCTGGCTCCTACAGCGCTCTTAGCACCCGGTTACATGAGAATCTTCGGCAAGTTGTGTTGACCGCCAAGTCCGCTGCGCGCATATTCCGCATGGGGCAAACACGCCGGTATTTCGGAGCAGCTATATATAGCGAAGCAACGGCGGTGGACGCCCGCCCGCCACGGACAGCGGCCGGTGGGAGGTTCCGCCAGACAGCTGGGCATCGGCCATTCACAGCACAGCGCAGCACAGGTAGGCGCGGGCCTTTCATCCGCGGACTTCATTCAGCGCGCCCTGCCAGCTGCTGGCCGGCCAAAGGCTCGTCTGGTCCTCCGCCGCCGCCCCCCCCCCCCCCCTGCCACCACTGCCGCGTATGCCCTCTCA
The DNA here is from genome assembly GCF_023898315.1 of Schistocerca nitens. NCBI lineage: Eukaryota > Metazoa > Arthropoda > Insecta > Orthoptera > Acrididae > Schistocerca > Schistocerca nitens. The sequence continues at coordinate 735,460,132 of NC_064614.1, read as the reverse complement.
CGACCCAGATGCGCGCCTCCCCAAAAATAACTAGCCGCGGCGCCACTTGCCGAAGGTGACAGCCGCAGCCACGGTCCGCTCGGTAAACACGCCGGCGCTTTCAACACCGTTGCCGAGGCGAGAATAACTCGGCGAGCACATGGAAAGTGTAGTGGGTGCAAGAGTATTCCATTGTCCTATGTAATAATTCGTATTCCAAAGAAAACACGTGCTTGAGAACTGCAGCAATTACCGAAAATATTGACACGAATTATTTATGGCTGAACGGAAAAACTAGTAGAAGCCAGGCCATGGAAGACCAGTCTGGGTTCGGGAGAAGTGTAGGAATATACGAGGCCGTACTGACACTATGACTTATCTTAGAAGACAGGTTAAGGATAGCCCAACCCACGTTTCCAACTTAAGTAGATATGGAGGAAGCCTTCAACAGTGTCGACTGGAATGCACTCTTTGAAATTCTAAAGGTACCAGGGCTAAAGTACCGGGAGCGGAGAGTTATCAACTACTTATACAGAGACTTGGCTGCAGCTGGACGAATCGGACATGAAAGGAAGGGATGAGACACGGATGTTAATGTGTACATTGAGCAAGCGGCACAGGAAACCAAGGAGAAATATGGAAGAGGAATTACAGTTAAAGGATAAGATATAAAAACTTGCTGCTGACATTGTAATTCTGTCAGAGGCAGCAAAGGATTTGAAAGAGCTGTTGAACGGAATATACTGTAATGATATTACATATAAGATTTCAATAAAATTAAAAGAAGGGTAATGAAATTTAATGGAAGTAAATCAGCTGATAGCAAATAAGATACTGTAAGCAGTTATTGAGTTGCTATTTGGGCAGCAGAATGACTAACGATGGTTGAAATAGGATATAAAAAGCAGACGGCAGTAGTCAGAAAAACTTTTCTGAAAAAGAGAAATTTAACCTAGAATATAAATGGAAGTGCTAGAAAATCGTTTCTGGAGGTACTAGTGTGCAGCCTTATATGGAAGAGAAACGTGGACGATACGCTCATTAGAGACGAAGAGAAAAGAATTTTTTCAAATGCGGTGCTACAGAGAATACTGAAAATTAGATGGGTAGATTGAATAAGTAACGAAGAAATACTAAATGAAACTGAGGAAAAAATTCATTTTTTGCTCATTTCACTAAGAGAAGGGATCGGTTTATGGCCTGTGACAGCAAGGAATTTTCAAGTCGGTATGAAAGAGACTGTGGGAGGTAAAAACTGTAGACACACAAAGCCTTGAACACAGAAAGCAGGTTCAGATGGATTTAGTTTGCAGTAGTTAGGCAGAGGTGCATAGACAGAACAGACCAGCGTGCAGAGCTGCGTCAGAATAGTCTCCGGACTGAAGACGCCCATCACAAGACACAGATTACTGATGAGTATCCAGGCTTGTGATAGCCTGCTACCAACATTAGTCAAGAAAATGTCACTAAAGTTTCTTGAATACATAATTGTTTCACTGGATTCTCGCTGCGTGGCTAAGTGTAAAACTGAAAGAAAATCTGTGGCTCAATAGCTTTCCCAAAATTTGTTACTGGCGTTTAAAGTTGCCCTCGCAGCTGACGTTTAAGTTGTACGGTACTAAATGGGACACGTGAGATGTCGGTTCGGCCGCCTGACTGTGAAAGCTTTCTTGTCCTGGCTGTATCAGTCCAATGTAGATGACGGGGAATACATGTACAGTTCAGTGCCGGGTTCCTGTTGTTGACCACGCTGACAGATGGGTGCCACCAGTGAGGGGGTAGCGCTAGCTAAGACCAGTCTCTCCGCTCTCGGCTGGAAATAAACATAACTGTCACTTGCAGCAGGCAAGTTTCCACATGTCAAGAGTATTTTTAGTGTTTACTTTGGAATCGGGATTTGACTACTATAATAATGGAAACGTAAACGTTGTTAGGGTGAAACGCAGCAATGCGCTGAGCGAAGTCATCCAGCTCACAAATGTGTGTGATAAATAAATAAATTTCAGAATTCAGAGCAAAGTTAGTTGGTAACATGATTTCAAAACAAAAGCAGTGTTAGCTGTGGAAAAATACGAGGGTTGACTGAAAAGTAATGCCTCCACCTGCGTAACTCTTCAACAGTTGGCATCATTGGTATGCGGCAGGTACTGGCTTGTTCCGTAGCCTCTTCTCTACAGCTCCAGTTGCCGGGAAGTCTTAGCATTGAACGGCTGTGTTACAGTGTAACGTGTGGAACCCAGCGCAGACGGTCGGTCAGTGCGATTTAAACAACGTGCAGTCATTGAATTCTTGACAGCAGAATGTGTCACCTTAAAGGAGATTCATTAGAGAATGAAAACAGTTTATGATGATTGTGTTGATGTTATACTGTGCATCGTTGTGCGAGTAAGTTAAATGATGTTGAGGCGGGAACATCTGACCTGGGTGACAGGGTTGGGCGTCCTGTGACAGCAACCACAGAGTTTCACAAGCAAAATGTTGACAGACTGATTCAGGAGGATCGTCGTATCACTCAGAGAGATACTGCAAGCAGCACAATCGGCAAGAACGTATGGATCACATTATTGCTTTGCTTGGCTGTGGAAAGATCTGTGCACGATAGGTACCCCGGATGCTGACTCCTGAAATGAAAGCGCATGGACTTGAAAGTTGCCAGGAACTCCTCTCGCGTTACAACAATGAAGGTGACGCCTTTCTCCATTCAATTGTGACGGGAGACGAAACGTGGGTACACCATTACGAGAGAACTGAGAGACTGTGGATGCGGAAACAGTGTCTCGAGTTCTTCCATGACGGCTTCAGAGAACTTGTTCATCGTTGGCAGAAATGTATCCAATTCGCTGGGTGATTATGTGGAAAAGTGAATATCGTTACTTAAAGATCATATTCTAAGGATTATTTCTGCGTTTGATTTATTAAAATATTCCGATCCAAATCCAGTTAACGAAGGTGGAGGCATTACTTTTCATTCAACCCTCGTATTTACCTGAAACTACTTCCCCACATGTGCGGTAGGACCAATGCAGTAAAATAAACTAGAACATTTTTAATTTTTAGGAAACAAACACAATTTATCAAAAGAATTAATCATGTACATTAATTTAAGAAATAATTATCACATACAAGGTCAGAAATGGAAATTCACTAGGAGTGCGTCGATGAGTTACTGTGCTGGTAGTGGTGGTTATTCAGCTGTGGCTACCAACTTGAGACCAAATGGTATTTCGGTGCAGTGGTAGCCATTGGTGATTGTAGCTGTTTTTGTTGTGACTAACTGAAAGTCGCTGTAAAAGGCGATTTCACTTTTAGAGTATACGAAAGATTTAAATTTATCACCGTGGAGTGAGAGTTCCGTCGCAGACGGTGGGCAGGAAGCGGAATATATTAGTCTTCCGGCTGACTTGCTTGAAAGAAGCGTAGCTTCCCTCACCCCCCTCCCCTACCCCCTCTACACCGCCACTCTCTCAACGTCAATCTCTGTATGTGGCACAAGTTGCTTCCATCACTCCTCGAAACGCTGTTACAACTCTGATAAAAATAATGGGGTTCGCAGATTCGAGGTCATCTAATATAAATTAGCGTCTCTCTCATATATTCTTATTTCTAATTAATTATTTTGGAAGACAGAAATATTAACTGTTATTCTTTTGCCTACAATAAAATAAGTTATTTCACCTACACGTTGAAAAAGAATGTGCATCACACGAGACTGTGCCTCAATTAAACTTGCATCTTTCATCTTGCGTTCCATAACTAGATTACTGGACAACTATATGTAAGTACTGTCAAACAAAAAGAGACTAATGACAGCAATTTTCCATAGCCTTCCAACAATTTTTGGTTGCTACTATCTGTGGATAGTTTATATTTCTGATGGTGTTGATTAGCCCTTAGCCGAGGAACGGCAGTGTTTCCTATAGTTATATATTTACTGAAGGGTAAAGATAGTGTTTAACCTTATTTCGACACACTGTGTACATCTATCAACATCTGCTGGAATCAGTCCCCTGTCTGCAGACAAAGCAGCAACAGTAGTGTTGTACATATCCAATAAGACAATGAGGAGAGAGACTACCCAAAGACATTATCTCGAGAACTGTCAAGGAACTGCCAAATGCAATTTTCTTCCTTGCCGGCACTACTATAATCAAGAAAATTTTTCTACACAGTCAGCTGGTTACCTACGTGCAGACGGCATCACCATTTAATGACTTCAAGTGTGCAGACGTGCATAAATAATTTATAAAACCTTAACATCTTGTGGTAGAGAGCGAGAAATAGCTGAGACGTTGATGGTCTGTTCAGCTGCCTAGCTTGAAAAAGATTTTTCCCAAGACAAAAACGAGAATTTGGCGAAGTATAAGTTTGTTTCTTCCCGTGCGTTTTTTTATTTTGTGGAATGCGGTAATACTGATTACGAAGCGAAAAGGGGAAAAGCTGCGTTTTAGCGTCAGCACATGCCGAGCTAATCGGAAGTACTCTCAAAGGAATTGCAGAGCTTAAGACGTGGTCGCGACGAGACGGATTACCATCACCCCACGAGTCAGTGCGGAGAAAGTTGACGTTTGTCTTCAGCTCATTCACGTACAGTACGCTGATGGGCACAAGTACACTCCTCTTTCGTAACCGTTGTCTTACGTATTTGGGGACAAAACTTAATGCCACCACTGTGATTTCACCGGCTAACTTAAGTTCGACCTCTGTGCTATATGTACGACCTGTGCTATCAGTAAGTTATGAAACATTACCCGATTACGCATCAAGCCATTTAGTGTTTCCCTGAAAATTTTTTTGTGGTAAAGCAGTTTGACGAGTCACATAAATTGGTGAAGTGAGCTTTCCTTTGTCTGCATTAATTATTTTTAGTGTTCTGTACCTCAACAGGTAAAAACAGAACCATTATAGAGGCATTTTTCTGTCTGTCTAGACCCCTTTTTTTCACGAATGGTAGAGCTATCAAGTTGAAATTTGTAAATGGTACGGCCTATGGTTCGTTGACAGTGTAAAAATTTAAGCTTTTAAGTCAACTTTAAATGCGAACGTTTTAGGTTAGGCTTGACCGTGACTGTTATTGACTTTAAATGAAACAAGTAGTTTACTGTTACCAGTTACAGTTTGTCTCCACGACGCGTTTCAAAGGTTCAAACCTCCATCACCAGGTGGATTTACACTTGTTAGTATGACACGCGTGTGCGCGTTGCGTTAAGATTTTTTTGAGGAACTTACGGCACTGTCTCCAGTAGTCGCAGGTTCCTTTCACTGTCGTAACACGTCACATGTATATTGTCATATTTTGTGAACCAATATATTGGTTCACAAAATATGACAGTAAAAACACACAAACACACACACACACACACACACACACACAGTGTCATACTAACAAATATAAATCCACCTGACGATGGAGGTTTAAACCTTTGAAACAAATCGTGGAGATAAATAAACGACGACTGGTATCAGTAAACTTCTTGTTCAATATAATTTCTTGTAAGTCAATACAGTCGAGGGATGTGGCCATCTGTCACGTGTTTCGATACTCACATACACACTCCTCAAACTGTATATACATACTTAACGTATAAACTGTATGTATTTATAATTTTGTACGGAACCTCAAAGCACGAGTCCTACAAAGGTTGTTTTTATTGGCCTCGTCACTCAGTAGTTACCTCTGACAATGACGTGTTAGAGTGAAAAATATCAAATTACACCATGCTTCGGAATCCACTTTAAACAATAAGCCAGCACTGGTGGGATAAGCTAGTTACGAGGTAGTAGGAGAGCAATAGCATACCATCTTCTGCGATACCACGCCAAGTGAAGCACTTTGGTGTTGGAAACCTAGATTCGGACTGAAGGCAGCTTTACTTCTAGAGAGGCAGTTTAGTCTGAAGGCAGAAAATAGAAATATTTCTAATCGTATAACGTCGCGTTGACAACAGTGCAGAAGATGAACACTGGGAAGAAGGAGTTTCATCGGCCTCGTTGGAGGACGCATTCAGGGAAACAGTCGTACATCATCTAAGAGGGCCGCATTTGGATTTGAGTCAGACTACTCCAGAATCTTGGCTGTTTACACACCTCTTTCGCGTGCAGGTCATTACTCGCGTCTCACATGCTCTATTTAGAGACGAAGTCACAGTCAAACGAAACGTGACTTACTGCCTCTTGGTGAGAGCATTACGTATTATACTCATCCCTCCGTAAGTCGCTACTCCCTTCCACTTCCAGATACCTCCTCTAGTCTATTTGTAGTAACCAAACACCGATGGAATTTACGTCTGTTTCGATGCTCGCTTCAGAGACGCCGAGCGGACGCTGCTGTTTTCAGTCTCCTGTTGTTTGAAATAACTCGGGAAAGAAACTCCACTGGCCACTGTTTGCAAGAGACTTGTCTGATGATTTACAGCGGTGGGAACTGCAAGGGAAACGACCGGTAAATAGACAAGATATCATTCTCACAGCACACTTCACATCTCGCGCTACTGGAGGCGCGGCGAAAGCGCGTGGGTGTCAGGTGTCTCAGAAGAGAGCCAACTTTCCCATACATCAGGGCGCCACTGTCTCTACGGCAGCACCCAGACAGTAACAGTAAGTTGCGACGCGGTTCGAATTCCACGTTGAACCTTCTCTTGCAAATTAGTCAATTTCTAGGCCGGAGGAAAGTAGATCCTTATCATAGCCAATACAGACCTGGCGTAGTAAGTAAAGCATTGTTGTAATCAAAGTGACATTCAGGTTGATAAATATGTATCCTTATTTACTTTCAGTACGTCCTGTGCTCCATGCGAAAGCTGTCTGTTTCCTCACTGGTTCTTAATGAAACAAACACCGAGGCGGCAAAAAATCAACTTGTGCACTTCCGCAAGCTACCTTACAATGATGGAAAGTATCCAGTGATTATAATTAAACTGCAGCTGTTCACATAGATCCAATGCGGGCTGTATTTATCGTAAAGCAGTGATACTTGGCAGATATGTTGATGCATTACAGCGGACGCAATTTACGCTGAAACAGTTTCCAATTTTGGCCACCAGGTGCAAATCTGGCGTTGAGTATGCAAGAAAGACCTATAGAAATGTTTCCACATACAATGGATTAGGACCGGGACGTGGGCAGGGAAGGTCAAACAAGTGAGAAAGGCATAATATTGATTTTATTACTAACTGCCGCTTGCACAATTTGTTCAATATAAGCACTGGAGACGTCACCGAGATGCTATACAGCACCAGATTTGCACCTGGTGGTCAAAAGTGGAACTAATTTCTTTCCACCATAAATCTGTTCCACATCAATGCATTAGCATATCTACCAAGTTTTGCTGCCGTACGATAATTACATCCCATGATGCACCTCCGTGCGTAGGTGCACTTCAATTATAGCCACCCGGGTTCAATTGTCATTGCTTTTCCGTTAATTAGCGGCTGGGTGCGAAATGAGGACGACGATCTGTAAGCCTCTTTAAGAACTCTAATTTGCTTGATTTTTCTGGTCGTGGCTATTCCCGAGACATTCGTCTAGTGGAAATGGAAAACGTTCCCCGAACTTGCTGCAGGTGTCAAATCAAGGAAAATATGTTTCAAACATTCACTACTAGATCGTGGAGTTTTTGGTGACTGGACACAGCGTTTTGAACTTAGACATACAATTTGCAATAACAGAGAAACGAAGAAACGTAAGCAAGGCCTCTGTTCCACAAGATTTACACAAGACACTTGAGTCAGATTAGCCTGTAAACCCATTACATGTAATGTTTAAATGTGATGTTTATGGAACCATTACATGTAACTCCAACGCATACAACTCACTACAGTGCGTTCAAAGATGCCTCTGAAACATGGTTGTCAGTGCAGGCGTGGTGTGTAAAACATCCAAATGCAGTATCACCAAAGTGTTTCATACTCATAAATCTCAAATAGCTGCATAAAAATTCTTACACTTAAAGAGGAGAATGATAAAATGCAAACGTATTCAAAAGAGGAAAAACTGTGACGCGTATGTACTTCATCTGAAAGAGAAGCTATCTTTCTCAGCTGCAAAACAGAAATACCTGTTTGACAGCGTTGCGACTTCCTCCTCATCGGCAGAGGCAGTTGTACAGTAGACTTTGCAATATCTGGTTCCAAGAATGAAGTTGCGGAAGAAACAGAAGTAAATACTGAGAAATTTTTGCTTGAACTTCATTACGTTAGTCTCTTGTAAAAAGATTTAAAAGAATTGAGAACTGGTTTTTCTTACTATAGTTGTACTAGTTAAAGTATTACTGCGGTACTTCTGTACTTACATTATCACAATTGAAACAAAATTTCTCTGTATAAGTAGCGTTTGACGCAAAACTTTTCTTGTTGGCACTTCGAACCAGTCAGTTTCCTGATACGGCACTTAGAAAGTTCTTAATACAGCATTTCCTCATTTGCCTCTTTTTTTCTTCTGGCGAGGTGGTATCACAATGCCGTCTCAGTTTTTAGATACAAGTAAGTTATGTACAAAATGAAACTATTTTTGATTCTTCCGAAAAATCTGAGATTTGGTACTTAAATTTTCCATTTCTGCATCTACATGGATACTCTGCAAATCACATTTAAGTGCCTGGCAGAGGGTCATCGAACCACCTTCACAAGTCTCTATTATTCCAATCTCGTATAGCGCACGGAAAGAATGAACACCTATATCTTTACGTACGGGCTCTGATTTCCCTTATTTTATCTTGGTGATCGTTCCTCCCTACGTAGATCGATGTCAACAAAATATTTTCGCATTCGGAGGAGAATGTTGGTGATTGGAATTTCGTGAGAAGATTCCGTCTCAACGAAAAACGCCTTTCTTTTAATGATTTCCAACCCAAATCCTGTACCATTTCTGTGACACTCTCTCCCATATTTCGCGATAATACAAAACACTCTTCATAAGTGGGAGAAAGCAACATGTTACCTGAAGTTTATCAGTAATCCTCCTCGCGATACACAATGCTTCTCTTACAGTGTGTGCCACTCGTGTTTGCTGAGCATCTCCGTATCTTTCTCGCACTTACCAATAAATGCTGCTCTTCTTTTGATCTTCTCGATAACACTCTGTCCTAATTCATCTGTAGTCCCAAACTGAAAAGCAGTTCTCAAGAACCGGTCGAACGAATATTTTGTAAGCCTCCCATTCCACATATGCTTTCTCTACAGCTAGTTTTATGATCGTTCCGTATAATGACACACATGTACGTACTCAACATGTATATGCAATACTTACAAAAGGGTGATTCAAAATTTATGTCCCATTGCACAAATAAGCTAAACCAGAACTCCACCAAAAAACTTTCCGAGGTGATGCTATGGGCCAAAACAAGAAAAAAGTCAGTAAACGTAGGCTCTGTAACTCATTCTTAAGAGAGCTGGGAGCACTACTTGAGTAGACGAGATGTGTATCACAGTAACGAAGATGAACAAGTAATCATAGCTCTTAAGGAATTTATTTTAGAACCTATGTTCCCTTAACATATTTCTTGCTTTGGTCTATACTGCCAACTCTGAAAGTTCGTCGACGGAGTGCTGGTTCAGCGTATTTGTCTCATGGGACTTGATTTTTGAATCACCCTGTATGCATAATTCTTATCTGTGACAGTAAAAGACATTCTCAGAGATAAATTGGTCCAGTCTCCTAATTCGGACCAAGGTGTCTGGGAGTGTTTCCTTAGTTGTCAGGTAAATCCTGGAACTAGTAAGTCCTTCACGTTTAATTTCCTCCTAGTTGGGAACCCCCGACTGCCTCACTCCCAGTCTTCTGGGATCTTCGACTGACCAGGACGATGTTCTAAAACATCCCGCCCAGCCCTTGTGGAAAGGGAGTGAGAGAAAAGAACGCTCATAACAGATATTGGACTGTTGCTATTGATTCCGAGAGAGAGAGAGAGAGAGAGAGAGAGAGAGAGAGAGAGGGGAGGGGGGGAGAGGAAGAGGAGGAGGAGGATTAAGTATCTCGAGATCTTGTAGCAAGCAAATGTACTTGGTACTCCAGCACAGCAGAAGCGTCGGCAAACGGTGAAGACCCACAGTGCAGCCGAGTAGAAAGCTAACGGTACCCAGGGAGCGAGGTTACCGTATTGCAGGCGCCGTCAGAGTAGCTCTCTGGGAAGACGGACAGATCTCCAGATCTCGCACAGTTCCCACCGCCTGCAGTCCCACGTCGGAGCTGCCTAAGGGAAACACGTAACGGTGCCACAAATTATACCTGCTGTGCACCAAAGTAGCGTCTTGACAAGTCCACTGTCTACGCCCTGACACAAAAACCTACCGCAAAAGAAACTTCAGCCTTGAAGTCACATTAATAGTATAATCGATTACAATCGATCTCGACAGCAAAATAATTTATTTTGCGGTCGAGACTGTTAGTATACCACCATTTAAAGTACTTTTAGCCAGACTGCTGTTTCTCCACGATAAATGTTCTCAAAATTACGTTGTATTTTGGTTTATCCTTTGCAAAAGGCCGTATGCGCCCAGAATATTGAAATGTGTTTTCAATCGTGCAGGAACCTAGTAGAACGTGTAATGCCGCGAACACTGTTTTCCACATTGTGGATTTTCATGTTGCAGCAACCAGGCAATGGAAAATCTTGACGTCAACTAACTCCTCTTTGTTCCATGTATAACTCTCTCTCTCTCTCTCTCTCTCTCTCTCTCTCTCTCTCTCTCTCTCCTGCCCACTTTCAACATAATAACCGCGAAATTTTCGGTATGGAAACTGCACTGCTTGACACTTGCTAAGTAACTACTGACACTTTATAGAAAATTCGACCAATGACAGTAAAAGGAAATGTAGGGGGCGGCACGTGTTAACTGCAGCGAAGCCTGTGAACGAACGCTCTGTTTGCATTCAACATTTCATGCAGTATGGTATTCGAGGAAAATTATGTGGAACCGATTAGTTACATACCGTGTAGGATGGCAACATGTCTGTAAGATATCAGCCGGCCAGTGTGGCCGTGCGGTTCTAGACGCGTCAGTCTGGAACCGCGTGACCATTACGGTCGCAGGTTCGAATCCTGCCTCGGGCATGGATGTGTTTGTTGTCCTTAGGTTAGGTAGGTTTAAGTAGTTCTAAGTTCTAGGGGACTGATGACCTCACAAGTTATGTCCCATAGTGCTCAGAGCCATTTGAACCACTTTGTAAGACGACATTTGAGTGCTTGCGATCGTGAACGAGCAGGTGAACGGCTCAAAACGGTCAAAGCCACAGTAATGGTTGTATACAGAAGTGTGATCTCGCAATTAAAAAAGGCCAAGGAACGGTCATTTCACTCCAGTGCAGATCGCTGCAGACCTTGAAACCGCTACCGATACACGTGTCTGTCAGTATCATTTTGCGGCGATTAAATCAGGCTATTTGTATCCCCGGAAGTCTATTAAATGCATTCCATTTCAACCACGCCATCATCGAGAAAGAGTTCGTTAGTTTAGGGGGCATATAGGTTGGGGTCAGGAACAGTGGTCTACAGTGACGTTCTCCGGAGAATATCGCTACAGTGGAAGTGCTTCTGACCACGAGTTAGTATGGAGACAGAGGGAAACACGTTACACACAACACAATGTTCATGAACGTCGTCTATATGGGCGAGACACTGTGGAGTGGGGAGGCATTAATCACAATGGCCAAACAATGCTGCGTACTGTGTATTTGCGCGAGCTACCGTTACAGCACAGCGGTATTGTAGGGAGTATTATTCTGGATCATTTCCGTCTGTTTAGGGATCGGTAGGTCCCGGCTTTCTGTTCATGGACTACAATGCCCACTCACAAAGGGCAACTGACGTGTCGGACTAGTGGAAATTGAAGATACTGAACGTCTGGAATGCCCTGCGTCCCCGGAAATAAACCCTATAGAGCATGCCCTGGATACTTGTGGCAGACATGTTTCTCAACAAACACCCCGAACCGTGCAAGATTTGAAAACCGTTCAACAGTTCAGTAGCCAGCTTGAATAACAGGCTCGTTAGCGGACTAAGAGGCCATATTCCTTACTGAGAATCTGATATCGGCCTGTGCCGGGAGTCTGACCTGTGTCAGACATGCAAGTTATTTGTGTACGGTATCCTCCTTTCCATGTAGTGAAATCTATTACTTTTCGTTATAAATATACCACTCCACTTCCAACACATATTTACTATGTGCATGTCGTCCATCATTGTCTTCGATTATTCCTGTCCCAACACTTTCTCCGTTCCTTATCAGTTGTCAAGCAGTGTTTTGAAGTAAAAGTTTTGTGTAATTTATCAAAACCGCTGGCCGAGAGGTTCTAGGCGCTTCAGTCCGCAACCGCGCGACTGCTACGGTCGCAGGTTCGAATCCTTCTTCGGGCATGGATGTGTGTGATGTCTTCAGGTTAGTTAGGTTTAAGTAGTTCTAAGTCTAGGGGACTGATGACCTCATATGTTAAGTCCCATAGTGCTCAGAGCCATTTGAACCATTTGAACAAAGCTGCAGAATGTTTCACGGCAATATTGTAAAAGCATGCTCAATTGTTTTTAAACATCCGCAAGATACCGAAATAATTAGTGTACATTTATCTTCCATTTGTCTGACCTCAGTTTGTAAAAAATTTCAAGGGTGATTTAAGACGCGTCATCCCTATTCGGAGAGTACACGGTGATGGGGACGTGGCTGCACGTGCGCGTGCACGCGTGCGTGCGTAGGCAAAGTGATAAAACTAGAGTGTAACAAGAGATGCTCAACACTTACCACAGACAATTGAGTGGTAAATACAGTTGTCCGCAAATGCGCCGGGAATTATTCTCATACTCGGGGGATTTTGTAGATTTGGCTTCAGTCGGCAGGTATTCGGTGCGAATTTTTAATAATTTTTGAAGACTGTAATTCGTTTAGGGGTGTCATTTTTCTCATTGTGGCTCTTGTCAGCTTACGTTGAGGATGAACATTCTTCTTTCTTCCTTTCAGATTTAGGCACAAAAAAAAAGTTTTTGCCCTTGTCTCACCAAACTCTCAAGAACTATTAATAATTGTACTAGCGAGTTTTGTTAAATATAATCTTGATCTAGGGTGACTAACTGGAGACGGCACTACTTTTGTGTGCCGCGCGTGATTAGCCGAGCGGTCTAGTGAGCTGCAGCCATGGACTATGCGGCTGGTCCCGGCGGACGTTTGAGTCCTCTCTAGGGCATGGGTGTGTGTGTTTGTCCTTGAGAGTAAGTAGTGTGTAAGGTTAGGGACTGATGACCTTAGCAGTTAAGTCCCATAATTCACACACATTTGAACATTTTGAACTTTTGCGTACTACATGATGGTTCATTATTTTTATTCATATTCCTTCAGTGTTTGCCTCAGATCCACCGCTGGTCGTCCACATTTGTTTCCTCCCTTCTTTTTTTAAGTCGCTATATATTATTGGTGGTTTTGTTCCTTCCGCACGACGATTGTTTCTCACCTTAAGCTGAAGATGTACTAATTCTTTTGTGGTATCGATGTCCACACAACTTTAAATCCCAACCGTCCCACTTTAAACTGAACTGTACTTACCCCAAGTCTACATGGTGCCAAGATAACTTCCTGTGGACCTGTACCATTGTCAGCATGGTGGGAAATGTTTCCAGTGCACCACTAATTGTGGCAATGTGGCGATTCCTTTCAGTACTCGGTAGGACCCTACTGGCTAATTTCTTTCGTATCTTACAATAGTAAAAACCTCATTGCCTGTTGGCTTTCTGCTCTGGATATTTGGACGACGTCTCGTTTCAATGACTTCTATGACGGTTCACCAGTGAGAATGGCTGACATTGTCAAAGGTCTAGTCTCCATTGCTGTTGACGCTGTTGTAAAAACCAAAATCAGTTCAACTTTGTTCTCCATTCTTTTTTTCAAGTTTTACTTCGCGTCCCCTACGGTTTCCATGATTGACGACACGCCAGTACTGATGCTGCTGAGTAGTAGTTCATTATGTTATGGTGGTGTGACGTAATGGAACTCATCTAAAATACACTGAAGCGCAAAAGAAACTGTTATAGGCATACGTATTCAAATACAGAGATATGTTAACAGGCAGAATAAGCGCTGCGGTCGGCAACGCCCATATAAGACAATAAGTGTCTGGCGCAGTTGCTAGATCGGTTACTGCTGCTACAACGGCAGGATATCAAGATTTAAGCGAGTTTGAACGTGGTGTTACGGTCGGCGCACGAGCGATGGGACACAGCATCTCCCAGATAGCGATAAAGTAGGGATTTTCCCGTACGGCCATTTCACGAGTATACCGTGAATATCATGAATCCGGCATTACATCAAATCTCCAACATTACTGCGGCTGGAAAGAGGTTCTGCAAGAACTGACCAACGACGACTGAAGAGAATCGTTCACGCGACAGAAGTGCAATCTTTCCACAAATTGCTGCAGATTTCAATCCTAGGCCATCAGCAAGTGTCAGCCTGCGAACAATTCAAGGAAACATCATCGATGTGAGCTTTTGGAGCCGAAGGCCCACTCGTTTAGCCGGCCGTTGTGGCTGAGCGGTTCTAGGCGCTTCAGTCCGGAACCGCGCTGCTGCTACGGTCGCAGGTTCGAATCCTGCCTCGGGCATGGATGCGTGTGATGTCCTTACGTTAGTTAGGTTTAAGTAGTTCTAAGTCTAGGGGACTGATGACCTCTGATGTTAAGTTCCATATGCTCAGAGCGATTTGAACACACTCGTTTACTCTTCATGACTGCACGACACCAAGTTTTAAGCCTCCTCTGGGCCCGTCAACACCGACATTGGACTGTTGATGACTGGAAACATGTTGCCTGGTCGGACGAGTCTCGTTTCAAATTGTATCGAGCGGATGCACAAGAGACAAGCTCATCAATCCATTGGCCCTGCATGTCAGCAGGAGACTCTTAAAGAAGGTGGAGGCTCTGTAATGGTGTGGGGCGTGTGCAGTTGGACTGGTATGGGACCCCTGATTCGTCTAGATAAGACTCTGACAGGTGACACGTACGTAAGCATCCTGTCTGATCACCTGCATACATTCATGTCCATTGTGCATTCCGACGGACTTGGGCAATTGCTGCTGGACAATGCGATACACACACACGTCCAGAATTGTTACAGACTGGCTCCAGGAACATTCTTCTGACTTCGACCACTTTCGCTGGTCACCAAACTCCCCAGACATGAACATGATTGAGCATATCTGGGATGCCTTTCAGTGCACTGTTCAGAAGAGATCGCCACCCCTTCGTAGTCTTACGAATTTATGGACAGCCTAGCAGGATTCATGGTGTCAGTTCCCTCCAGCACCACTTCAGACAGTAGTAGAGTCCATGACACGTCGTGTTGCTGGACTTTTGTGCTCTCGCGGAGGTCTTACACGGTATTAGGCAGGTATACCAGTTTCTTTGGCTCATCAGTGTAGAACAAGGTGCATAAAATGTATCTACTGTAGAAAACTTAGAACGTTTCGTAGGCTTCCTGGATCTTAAAACATTCAGGATTCTTGAACAACCACTAAAAATTTCTCTAGAGAAACTGCAGCCCGTCCTTCATTTGCTCGCTAATGAATTGAAAACCATCTACACCCCACCGCAATCATAAAGACCTGGTGAGTGTTAATTTTTCAAAATTCGGTTCTAGGAAGCCACCCCAAATAAAGGGTGAAACTACAGTGTGAAAGGCAGGGGCTGAGGAAACGTGAGCAGCAGGAAAGCCATTAGCAGGTGCCGACTGTAGTCCGCATTTGCATAACAAGCGGCTGCAGACTGTCAGGTGGTGTGTCCACCTCGTGTACAATGCACTGGTACGTAACATCCGTTCCGAGGACTACGTCTGCTCTCCAAAAGGCATTGTGCGGTTCTTGGAGGAAGGTGTTTCGTACCATAGAGCTCACTCATCGTCCTATTCCTTTCGCGTATGGAGCGAAGGAAAACTTGTATCACTCTGGACGCTACATCATAAAACATTTTTTACAAAAAAATTATTAATGGCTATTTCCCATCTTTGGAGTGTTTTAAATTGCAAAACGTTTGGCTGTATTCCAGTTACAAGTACGTCTAAGAAATATTTGAAATATGGACTGCGCGAGCAGCTGTGGCACACTAACAACTACCGAAGTTGTCGAGATAGTAACTGTGTATCAGAGACTTGCATCTGATACTCTCCTGGCAAGATGCACTGATGGAAATACGCAAAATGCGAGTAAAAGTATGTACGGTGTCCTTTCGTCAAAGTGTCCCAAAGTAAAAACGAAAAAGGATACTTCTGGGTCTTTTAGAAGATGTTTCTCAGTTAAGTACGGGTTGTTTAAAGGCTGAAGAAAGCAAGAGTCCCAGCACTCCTTTATCACACTTCCAGAAGAATATCTGCTTATTTAGACAGCAATAACTCAGCCACGACTGACACACTTCGCGCCATACGATATCTATGCACAAGTCGTTCCCTTATAGAATTACAGGGCATCCCGGTCAGCGCTGTAGCAAAGTAGCATAAGACTGTATTCGATAGTTAAAGTATAGGATCGGTATCTGTGCTCTTACAAGTACGATAGGTCATTTATAAAAAGTTTGACATGTTGTCAACTAGCCGATTTTGACGGTCATCGACATATTATTATGAACATTAAAAAAGGTCTGATGAAGTAGAATTTAAATTTTGAGTAAAGAATTGGAATTTATTGCAAGTTTTTACTCAGAATTTAAATTATGAAAAGTTCGCTTACTGCTCTTGGAAAAGAGCAAATTCGCGCGGTAAGAGTGTACTGTTTCAGTAGCAAGCTGCTTTTCGTCAACACCACGTTTTCTCAAGAAGACAGAGGAGAGTAACACCATGTCGCCGCGTATATCATTGTCTCCTCAAATTATCTTCTGTAAAAATTGACCTGAAGCCAGTCAATAATAGGGCTACGTGTATTGATGAACCATGACAAGAAATTTAAGTACTTCGAGATTATGAAGCAGGAAAATTAATATAAACACTTCAGTAATTACCAATCTCTTTCGGTGACGCAATACCCTATCTCAGGACGTCAGATCAGAACTTGCAGAATCTTCATGGTGGAACATATTGCGAAACTGGTAAATGTAAGATAAAGCCCGTCAACAGGAGGAAGAACCCATTTGTACCAGATTGTAATATTTATGAGAGGACTGAAATGCTAAACGAAGCTGAAACGTGAAAACCAACGGTCAGTGTGCCCTGTGCGACACAGAAAGGGTATTATCAACATGTGAATTCTAACGGATCAGAATGAGAGGTGTCTGCATTTTTTTCCAGCAAGTTCGTTGAGGTCCATGTAGCGCCGGGAGTAAGGAGCCAGGAGGACGACGAACTCAGCGGCGGGTGAATATCGAACCAGGCAGTGTTGCACAGCAAGAGGTGGCCTCAACTGACCGCCCATCGTCGCCCACAGTGCTGGATCGGCGCTGGGACGCTGTAACGAGTTAAGACTGCGTCGACGGTTTGACGTTGTTCGCTGCAGACGAATCACAGCGCGTCGGCTTCAGTTATCGGAAAACAGCAGCTTTTTAAATTTCCAAAGCCCATATGAACGTCGTCACCGGAGCGGTAAACGACAAAAAGGTAGTTTTAGGGTGGGCTCCCCTTAGACTTGCTCTGTAGTCTTACGCCTCTGCGACGACTGCAATCTGATAGGCTGCATTGTTAAGTGGTATGACTGACAAACAAGTGTGATCATTTACAGTTCCATAATACGTGGTTACGCAGAGGTAAAAAGAGTGTCAAACATAATGACTAGTACGATTACGAGACCAATCAACGCGATTGACGAATGGCTGTACGTATTAAAAAAAATAGAATTTAAGCCGCCCTGTACTATTTATTTGTTCTTACAGATGATCATTCCTTGCTACAGTCTGGAAAACAATCAGCTTCTAGGTGGAGTTTCCCCTTAATCGAAGTACATGATGGAGTCAGTGCAACTGTTCCAGTGTGTCTTAATATCAGCTCTCAAACATTATCTAACAGGTTTTCGCGACGACGACATCGTACTTCTTCCTGCAAGTCCCACTTCCCTTCCCTGAGAATTTTTGTTACGCTCTTGAATGAATTGCATATACCAACCACAACGCGTCTGTGTAACCGACCAACGCCTCAGGTCAGGCAAGGCTTGAGGAGGACATCGAACACTGTATATTGCTATAAAGTCCATACTAGTGCCTTGTATGATGCTTCTACAACACAGTGAAGCGCCAAAGAAACTGTTATGGGTACACAGAGAGATGTAAACAGGTAGAATACGGTGCTACGATCGGCAACGCGTATATAAGACAAAAAGTGTCTTGCGAACTTGTTAAATCGGATACTGCTGATACAACGGCAGGATATCAAGATTTGAGTGAGTTTGAACGTGGTGTTATAGTCGGCGCACGAACAATGGGACACAGCATCTCCGAGGTAGCGATGAAGTGGACATTCTCCCGTACGACCATTTCACGAGTGTACCGTGAATATCAGGAATCCGGTAAAACATCAAATCTCCGACATCACTGCAGCCGGAAAAGATCCTACAAGAACGGGACCAACGACGACTGAAGCTTCTGAATCGTGCACGTGATAGAAGTGCAATCCTTCATCAGATTGCTGCAGATTTAAATGCTGGGCCATCAACAAATGTTACAGGGCGAACCATTCAACGAAACATCATCGATGTGGGCTTTTGGAACCGAAAGGCCTACTCGTGTACTCTTCTTGACTGCACGACACAAAGCTTTACGCTTCGCCTGGGACCTTCAACACCGACATTGGACTGTTGATGACTGGAAACTTGTTGCCTCGTAGGACGAGTCTCGTTTCAAATTGTATCGAGCGGATGAACGTGTACTAGCACGGAGACAAGCTCATGAATCCATATACCCTGTATGTCAGCAGAGGACTGTTCAGGCTGGTCAGGGCTCTCTAATGGTGTGGGGCGTCTGCAGTTGGAGTGGTATGTGCCCTGATACGTCTAGATACGACTCTTGACAGGTGTCACGGTGTAAGCATGCTGTCTTATTACCTGCATCCATTCAGGACCATTGTGCATTCCGACAGACGTGGGCAATTCCAGTAGGACAATGCGACATCCCACACGTCCAGAATTGCTACAGAGTGGCTCCGGGAACACTCTTAAGAGTTCAAACACTTCTGCTGGCCACCAAACTCCATAGACATGAACATTATTGAGTGTATTTAGGATGCGTTGCAACGCACTGTTCAGAAGAATTTATGGACAACCCTGCAGGATTCATGGTGTCAATACCCTCCAGCACTACTTCACACATTAGTCTCGTCCATGCCACGTCGTGTTACGGCACTTGCGTGTGCTCGCGGGGGCCCTACACGGTATTAGGCTGGTGTACCAGTTTCTTTGGCTCTTCAGTGTAGATGTTTCCCTTAGTTCTGATTGAACGTGTTCGCTAAGTTTCTTATCGTCTAATAGTGTTTCGAAGTGTTATGCGAAATAAGTTTTCAACCGTATCATTAATACTACAATATGATACAAATGGCTTTTTCTCCTGTTTATGGGCTTTGTCTTGCATTACCAATCTGACAGTGTATTCTAACATGAAAATTCTGCTGAGCGATAGGAAGTGGAATGAGATTTTCACTCTGCAGCTCTCCAGCGAACCTTGCAGAACTAGCACTCCTGAAAGAAAGGATATTGCGCAGACATGGGTTAGCCACAGCCTGGGGATGTTTCCGGAATGCTTCTGTAATGTTTGGAAGGTTGGAGACAAGGTACTGGCAGAAGTAAAGCTGTGAGGACGGGTCGTGAGTTGTGCTCGGGTAGCTCAGTTGGTAGAGCACTTGCCCGCGAAAGGCAAAGGTCCCGAGTTTGAGTCTCGGTCTGGCACACAGTTTTAATCTGCCAGGAAGTTTCAGTAAGTGAGTGAGTGATCACGAAAATGTTTTCTAACCTTACGTCTCGTCTGTCCAACGTATGGACAAGGGCAGTGGACGTATGTCATTTTGTAGACCCCACAATTAGAAATAAGCATAAAAAAGACTTTGCTGCTGTGTACACAGCTTCTACTTATGTTAAAGTAACTTTCTTCTGATTTCTGAGTATAGTGACAGGTGTGTATACCATGTACCATCTCGACCTGGGAAAGAAAAAAATTCGATAACGTTCCTTTGCGTGACTGTGTGACGTCACTGTTTTCCCCTTTCGCAATTAAAGAAGAATGAAGCACGTGCTACAGTGACAATACTTGCTAGGCTGCCTCAGCACCGTCGACCCAGTGACTGAAAAAGTTAGCATATGAAAACGCAAAGCACAGCAGTGAGATTTGTTATTCAAATAGGGCGTCGTGTTGCTCAAAACCGTCAGTGAGGTGAGGCGCCAGGTGCAGAGTGTTACAGGAGACGCCGGAGGTCCTTGAAGACAGCAAGCAGCGCGGCGCCGGCGCCCCAGACGTCGCATCGGCGCTGCAGGTAACCGGAGACTCGCTACGTGACCGGGACAGCGGCGGCAGGCGTCAGTCAGCAGGGTCCACGCACATCACTGCACCTACACAGCACTTCACAGCAACTGAAGTCGCAGAACCGTTTACTGAACAAAGGGATGGGCATTTTTAAAATAAATAAGAAAATGTGCGTGTAAACGGCAGTTAGTGCAAGCAATAATGTTGCCATCGCCATTGCTGATATGCGACAGTATTACACTGCTGTGACTCCATATGGCCCGACATAATGCAATATATACAGCAATATTGCTGTATGACTCGTCAATATTGCTGATGAACGGCCATACCTGCCTCTTTTTTGTCTAGTAATTCTTCCTTCCCTCACACACACACACACACACACACACACACACACACACACACACACACACACACATATTTGATTCCTTTCTCTCGCCGAATGCACAGAAATGGAAGGTCACGAAATTTGACCAGGACAACAAGCTAAGTGCCATGATCAGATTTCCCATAAACATCGCTCGGTAGAAGAGGGGTCAAAGTACGCGAACACGCGTCTCAGCTTATCCATAGATACTAGACCGCTTCTGTAAAGACGACAGTCAGTCTCCGAGGTATTTTACGTGCATTTTACGGGTCGATATCCTCAGACGAAATGGTTGCACAGTGGTTAACCTCGCGGCTTCTTAATTCTGTGCTCCATGCTGGAAACCCGATTATTAATTTCGCTTTTGTTTTTCATTTATATACCCGTGTGTGTAGTAGATTATTACACGGATATCTTCCAGTGTATACTGATATAACACTGTCATTATTCGTCTATTAATTGGATGTCAGATGAATAAATTTAAAAAAAAAGAGATTATTTTTGGTGAACTTCCTTTAGGGTATTTTCAGACGTATATAAATAAATGGCATCCGTCCGTCCTTGAGGGATGACGGTGTAGCATGCTTGGTTCAGAGTCTGCAGCGTCTGCTGTGGCTAAAACGTCCCACTCGAGAGTGGCAGTCCCTACTGCAGTCTGGACATGTGAAATTTGAGGGACTTCGAACAGAAGCCGCTCTGTCTCTTCGCTTTGTCCTCTTCCTGATTTGTTCCTGTTTGCGTTCGTCCTCTGAGAGCTTGACGCCGTTGCGCACATTACTCGCCACTTGACACGGTCATCTGCAATGCTTTCCCAGCGACTTGGATTGATTCTGGTCTTGGTCAGGTCTCTCTTGCAGACATCCTTGAAACGAAGATGCGGTCGTCCCACTGGCCTCACACCTTCCTGAAGTTCTCCGTATAGCAGTTGTTTCGGTATCCGTTCAGGATCCATGCGCCTGACATGTCCCAACCATCTTAGACGTCGATGACTCAGGAGTGCAAAGATGCTGGTTGTGCTTGCACGATGAAAGACTTCGGTGTTGGGTACTCTATCTCTCCAAGAGATCTGAAGGATCTTCCGGAGACAGCGGAGATGGAAGCTGTTGAGTCGAGATTCATGCCTAGAAAGAGTTGTCCATGTCTCACAGCTATAGAGAAGGGTGCTTATAACACAAGCGTTGTAGACTTTTAATTTAGTTTTTGTGGTAAGCAGTCCGTTGTTCCATACTCTGTTTTTCAATCTAGCCATGACAGATGATGCCTTTGCGATTCTGTTAGTGAGTTCAGTGTCCATGGACAAGTTGCTACATATTGTGGATCCCAAATAGGTAAAGTCATCAACTATCTGGAGAGGATTGCCATCAATGCTAATGGATGGAAGGTTGGTAGTGCTCTGCGCCATGATCTTAGTCTTTTGAAGGCTAATGAGTAGACCAAACTTTTCACAGGCATTTGATAATTTGTTGATTATATACTGCAGCTCATCTTCTGTGTTAGCTACTAGAGCTGCATCGTCCGCATATAACAACTCACGGATAACAACTGTATTTACTTTGGTCTTGGCCTTGAGGCGAGCAATGTTGAAAATATTTCCATCAGACCTCGTATGTAGATACACTCCCTCCTCACAGTCTTCAAAGGCAAATCTGAGCAGAAGGGAAAAGAAAATCCCAAATAATGTAGGAGCTAACACACACCCCTGTTTCACACCGCTATTAACAGGGAATGCTTCTGATGTTTTACCGTTGAAGCAAATTGTTGCTTGTGTTTTCTCATGGAAAGAGACAATTATCTGCAGTAGTTTAGGTGGGCATCCAATCTTCTGCAACAGTTTGAAAAGCCCATTTCTGCTCACTAAATCAAACGCTTTAACAAGGTCAATGAAAGCAATGTAAAGTGGCCTCTGCTGCTCACGACATTTCTCTTGTAGCTGTCTTATGTAGATCATATCTACGGTTGATCGGCCGGGCCTGAAGCCACACTGAGATTCTGGAAGCTAAAATCTGTAATCGTATTAGGATGACTGTTGCATAAGCTTTCCCGGCTACACTTAGTAATGAAATGCCTCGGTAATTGTTAGTCACTTCTGTTCCCTTTCTGTTTATATAGAGTAACTATCCTCGAATTCCGCATACTCATCGGGACATAACCTTCTTCCCAGCTGGTTGTGATAAGTGAATATAAATGTTTGAGAACAACAGACTTGTTATACTTAATAACCTCTGCAGGGATCCCATCTTCACCTGGGGCCTTTCTGTTAGCAAGAGAATCTATTTCTCTACTAAGTTCTTCCATAGTAAGCATTGCATCTAGTTCTTCCATAACTGGCATTTGTTTGATGGCGTCACATGCGTCCTTGCTAACTTCATTCTCGGCTGCGTACAACTCGAGGTAGTGTTCGACCCAGTGATCCATTTGTTTGCCTTCATCAGTAATGACTTCACCCGTCTTGGACTTCAGAGGAGCTGTTTCTTTTGACAGTTGGTCCAATTGCTTTCTTAATACCATCTTACATTGCCTTAGTATTCCCAGAGTCGGCCGCTTTCTGTATACCTGCACATAAATTCAGCCAGTAGTTATTTGCGCATCTCCTGGATGTTTGCTGTGCCCTGTTCTTTGCTTTTCGTAGGTCATCTCGAGTTCTTTCATTTGGGTTTCTTTTGTAAGCAAGCAGGACTTTCCGTTTAGCATCGGTGACTGGTTCCATTTCTTCCAAATTTTGCTCATACCAGTTCTTATTTCTTTTTCCTTTTATTCCATAGGCCAATACTGCTGAGTTGTAGATTGCACCCGAGAGTTTTGCCCATTTCTTATCAACATTCCTTTCTGCTTGCACGTTTCCTGGGAAAGCACTTTCAAAATTACTGGCAAAATCCTGCTTTATTTGTGTGTCATGAACATGATCTGTGTTGATACGGGGATGACCTCTCGGTTTAGCGTGGTGAAATTTCTTAAGAGAGAGCCTCAATGTGCACGCCACTAGGGCGTGGTCTGTGTTGCAATCAGCACTATGATAACTTCGTGTCAGTAGCACATTTTTGAGACCAGTACGCCTAGCTACGATTAAGTCAAGTTGATGCCACTGATGAGAGCGCGGGTGTCTCCAAGACACCTTGTGCTGATCCTTAAGCTGGAAATATGTGTTCGTGATACAGAGTCCATAAAAGCAGCAAACTTCAAGCAGTCTCTGGCCATTTTCATTCATTTTTCCCACCCCATGATGTCCCAGGCAATTCGGCCATATGTCGTTATCTGATCCAACTCTAGCATTAAAATTCCCTAGAATATACGGTGTCTCCGTGCTAGGTACCTTGGCTATTCTGTCACTTCTCTTCCATGCTGGATGATAAGGTAGGAGCGTACACATTTAGGATGTTGACAGTGCCACTTGAAGCATATTTTCAAATCAATAATTCGCTCTGTTCCACCGGATGGTGGCACAGTACAGTCCAGGAGGACGTTTTTAACAGCAAATCCTACGCCATGAAGTCTTGGCTCGTCTTTAGACTTCCCCTGCCAGAAGAATGTGTAATTATCCTCCCTGATAGAGCCCGCGTCTGGAAGCCGCGTCTCCTGCAGTCCCGCGATGTCAACATTCAAACGATGGAGCGCTCTGTCAATTACGGCAGTCTTACGGATGAAATCAACCTCTTGGGCATCGTCATTGTACCTTGGACACATGGTCCTAACATTCCAGGTGGCAATACGAAATAGTGATTTCTTTATTATTTCATTTTTGTTGTTGGTAGGTGTACTATATCAACCCACTTGTCGAAGATTACTTCTAAGCTTCACACACCCCGTGAAGCAGGCGGATAGTGGCGGGACAGCACCTTATTGGCTGGGGGCTGCCCAGCTTGAGGCGGGCGGTAGTTGTCCAATGAGATGCAATGATCTCTCCCACCGTCGGAAGTGGCCCCTGGCACTCGAGTCTTACGCCAATCAGACAGAGCTTATAACCGGCAACGGCCTCTTTCCGTGTTGTGCCGAAGTCTTTGGACGTCGCTGAAGTGTCCTCTCCAGGATGCTACAAACCTGAGCGATAAATATGAAGACACGTGAGTTGCCCAATCATCACAGTCTCACTCTCGACCTAAATGATAATATCCAGAGGAAAGGCAAGCCAATACGTCTGGTATCACTTCGGTTGCAGGAGCTGCCGAAAGAGGACGTAGTACGCCTTCCAACCGCCTTTGGGGCCCCACTCCAGGTTTTCTTTCAGGGTTTTCTCCCTTAGCCTTCATCCCTCCCGAGACCAACCACAAGGCAGTGGTGTGTTAAGGTAATTAGAGAAAGAGAAGGAATGGTAACTGAGGAGAGGGTAGGGAATAGGATATATAGGATATAAGACGGTCGTTGTGAGGCACACTTTGTCTGGCTCCTCTGCTGAGACCTGCCCGGCTAGGTTGGACCTGCCAGCAGCTACGCTATCGCCGATATAGCTCTCAGCTTCCTTGGAGCGCACACACTCTCCCGCCCACACGGACAGTGCTACGATAAGGCGGTGCCTCATGGGAGAGACGTAGTCAATTGCAAGTGCCAGTTTACGTAAAAGTGATCGATTATGCATGGCTTGTCGCGAAATTATTGCCAACACGCGAAATTTTTCGGCCATGTTAAGCGACGTCTTTTTCCCGAGCGAGCTTCGTACGAAGAAACTTCGCTGTGGCAAACCAGCCTTCGAGCGATGCTCGTGGTGTTCGAAATACCTGTGTTTCGAATATTTTTGCTAGCGGTATCGGTACCCCCATGAACCATGGACCTTGCCGTTGGTGGGGAGGCTTGCGTGCCTCAGCGATACAGATGGTCGTACCGTAGGTGCAACCACAACGGAGGGGTATCCGTTGAGAGGCCAGACAAGCTTGTGGTTCCTGAAGAGGGGCAGCTGCCTTTTCAGTAGTTGCAGGGGCAACAGTCTGGATGATTGACTGATCTGGCCATGTAACAATAACCAAAACGGCCTTGCTGTGCTGGTACTGCGAACGGCTGAAAGCAACGGGAAACTACGGCCGTAATTTTTCCCGAGGGCATGCAGCTTTACTGTATGGTTAAATGATGATGGCGTCCTCTTGGGTAAAATATTCCGGAGGTAAAGTAGTCCCCCATTCGGATCTCCGGGTGGGGACTACTCAGGAGGACGTCGTTATCAGGAGAAAGAAAACTGGCGTTCTACGGATCGTAGCGTGGAATGTCAGATCCCTTAACTGGGCAGGTAGGTTAGAAAATTTAAAAAAGGAAATGGATAGGTTGAATTTAGATATAGTGGGAATTAGTTCAGTTCGGTCGCAGGAGGAACAAGACTTTTGGTCAGGTGAATACAGGTTTATAAATACAAAATCAAATAGGGGTAATGCAGGAGTAGGTTTAATAATGAATAAAAAAAAATTGGAGTGCGGGTAAGCTACTACAGACAGCATAGTGAACGCATTATTGTGGCCAAGATAGACACGAAGCCCATGCCTACTACAGTAGTAAAAGTTTATATGCCAACTAGCTCTGCAGATGATGAAGAAATTGATGAAATGTATGATAAGATAAAAGAAATTATTCAGGTAGTCGAGGGAGACGAAAATTTAATAGTCATGGGTGACTGGAATTCGAGAGTAGGAAAAGGGAGGGAAGGAAACACATAGTGGGTGAATATGGGTTGAGGGAGAGAAATGAAAGAGGAAGCCGTCTGGTAGAATTTTGCACAGAGCATAACTTAATTATAGCTAACACTTGGTTCAAGAATCATAAAAGAAGGTTGTATACATGGAAGAATCCTGGAGGTACTAGAAGGTATCAGATAGATTATATAATGGTAAGACAGAGATTTAGGAACCAGGTTTTAAATTGTAAGAAATCTCCAGGGGCAGATGTGGACTCTGACCGCAATCTATTGGTTATGAACTGTAAATAAAAACTGAAGAAACTGCAAAAAGGTGGGAATTTACGGAGATGGGACCTGGATAAACTGACTAAACCAGAGGTTGTACAGAGTTTCGGGGAGAGCATAAGGGAACAATTGAAAGGAATGGGGGAAAGAAATACAGTAGAAGAAGAATGGGTAGCTCTGAGGCATGAAGTAGTGAAGGCAGCAGAGGATCAAGTAGGTAAAAAGACGAGGGCTAGTAGAAATCCTTGGGTAACAGAAGAAATATTGAATTTAATTCATGAAAGGAGAAAATATAAAAACGCAGTAAGTGAAGCAGCAAAAACGGAATACAAACGTTTCAAAAATGAAATCGACAGGAAGTGCAAAATGGCAAAGCAGGGATGGCTAGAGGACAAATGTAAGGATGTAGAGGCTTATCTCACTAGGGGTAAGGTAGATACTGACTACAGGAAAGTTAGAGAGAGACCTTTGGAGAAAAGAGAACCGCTTGTATGAATATCAAGAGCTCAGATGGACACCCAGTTCTAAGCAAACAAGGGAAAGCAGAAAGGTGGAAGGAGTATATAGAGGGTCTATACAAGAGCGATGTACTTGCGGACAATATTATGGAAATGGAAGAGGATGTAGAAGAAGATGAAATGGGAGATACGATACTGCGTGAAGAGTTTGACAGAGCACTGAAAGACCTGAGTCGAAACAAGGCCCCGGGAGTAGACAACATTCCACTGGAACTACTGACTGCCGTGGGAGAGCCAGTCCTGACAAAACTCTACCATCTGGTGAGCAAGATGTATGAGACAGGCGAAATACCCTCAGACTTCAAGAAGAATATAATAATTCCAATCCCAAAGAAAGCAGGCGTTGACAGATGTGAAAATTACCGAACTATCAGTTTAATAAGTCACAGCTGCAAAATACTAATGCGTATTCTTTACAGACGAATGGAAAAACTGGTAGAAGCTAACCTCGGCGAAGATCAGTTTGGATTCCGCAGAAATGTTGGAACACGTGAGGCAATACTGACCCTACGACTTATCTTAGAAAATAGATTAAGGAAAGGCAAACCTACATTTCTAGCATTTGTAGACTTAGAGAAAGCTTTTGACAATGTTAACTGGAATACTCTCTTTCAAATTCTGAAGATGGCAGGGGTAAAATACGGGGAGCGAAAGGCTATTTACAATTTGTACAGAAACCAGATGGCAGTTATGAGTCGAGGGGCATGAAAGGAAAGCAGTGGTTGGGAAGGGAGTGAGACAGGGTTGTAGCCTCTCCCCGATGTTATTCAATCTGTATATTGAGCAAGCAGTAAATAAAACAAAAGAAAAATTCGGTGTGGGTATTAAAATGCATGGAGAAGAAATAACAGCTTTGAGGTTCGCCGATGACATTGTAATTCTGTCAGAGACAGCAAAGGACTTGGAAGAGCAGTTGAACAGAATGGACAGTGTCTTGAAAGGAGGATATATGATGAACATCAACAAAAGCAAAACGAGGATAGTGGAATGTAGTCAAATTGTGTCGGGTGATGCTGAGGGAATGCGATTAGGAAATGAGACGCTTAAAGTAGTAAAGGAGTTTTGCTATTTGGGGAGCAAAATAACTGATGATGGTCGTAGTAGAGAGGATATAAAATGTAGACTGGCAATGGCAAGGAAAGCGTTTCTGAAGAAGAGAAATTTGTTAACATCGGGTATAGATTTAAGTGTCAGGAAGTCGTTTCTGAAAGTATTTGTATGGAGTCTAGCCAAGTGTGGAAGTGAAACATGGACAATAAATAGTTTAGACAAGAAGAGAATAGAAGGTGTCGCAACGTGGTGCTACAGAAGAATGCTGAAGATTAGATGGGTAAATCACCTAACTAATGAGGAGGTATTGAATAGAATTGGGGAGAAGAGGAGCTTGTGGCACAACTTGACAAGAAGAAGGGATCGGTTAGTAGGACATGTTCTGAGGCATCAAGGGATCACAAATTTAGCTTTGGTGGGCGGCGTGGAGGGTAAAAATCGTAGAGGGAGACCAAGAGATGAATACACTAAGCAGATTCAGAAGGATGTAGGTTGCAGTAAGTACTGGGAGATGAAGAAGCTTGCACAGGATAGAGTAGCATGGAGAGCTGCATCAAACCAGTCTCAGGACTGAAGACAACAACAGCAACATCCAAAGGAATGCACCAACCTTTCCTGGAAAATAAACAAGTCAGTAAAATATAAGAATCAATATAACAACTGATATCAGGAGGAAATATCAGACTTTAAGAATTTAAAGATTGTTAGCCTCAACTTGCCACTAACTCATATATACTAAATATACGATACTTGCTGTGAAATCCAGTTGTCATTTTAGAAGTAATATAACGCCCTTGTATCCTCTAGTTTGATAAGAAACATACGAGTAGTAACCACTTACGTACAGGGATAGATAAATGAAACAATAATAGAGTTTCGAATACAGGGCGCAGAAGTAAGACCCTGCGGCGCTAACCGCTGAGCCACCATTTCTTCTGAGGATGTCGCTCAGGAAAAGGCACATAAAGTACCTCTAAAATATCTCGAAAACTTTTACAGTTGTTTATTTAGAAACAGATCGAGGGTCTGCGGATAAGCCGCGACACGTGGTCGCTTATTTTCTCCCTTTTCCACTGAGCGAATTCCCTCAGGATGATGGCACTGGCCGTA
The DNA here is from genome assembly GCF_023898315.1 of Schistocerca nitens. Lineage (NCBI taxonomy): Eukaryota > Metazoa > Arthropoda > Insecta > Orthoptera > Acrididae > Schistocerca > Schistocerca nitens. The sequence goes on along the minus strand of NC_064614.1, from coordinate 735,430,836 downwards.
TTCTCCTCCTCGTGAGTGGTAAAACAGAATTATCTCACTTTAGTTGCACGATTATGTAGAGGCACTCGCTTTGCTTGTTGTCCATAGGAATGCAGAAATGGAAAAGCCAGAGACTCATGCATTTTGTAAACGTAATAAATCTACGACCAAAACTTGGAAACATCGAAAGATTGGAATCTGGAAAGAAGTTCTTTCTGCCATCATTGTATTAGCTGATCTGCAGCAGTGAGCCATTATTATGTTTGAAATCTTTTGTAAATTTCGTCACGTGTTTCTTTGTTCTCGAGCAGTTGCTTGCCAACTGTCCCTTTCTGATAACGTTCTTCGTATACGTTACTTATCTAATTCCATACCCCTGTATCGCATTTCTGAAATTCATATTTGTCACATTACTGGTAAAGCACTTCAAAATAAAAAGTTTGACAGCTTTATGAACTCCTTGAGTTCTCTAACCAAAATCTGCTCGTACCGAGACACACATAGGTGAGCAGTGTGCTTCAAAAGTACATCAAACTTCTAAATATATCACGAACAGCCAAAAACCGAATGTGATCACCAATCTTGTTGTAACTGATATAAGTCTTTCATATCGGTATTGGTCTTAGCAGCTGTCTGACCAGATGCATTTACGATGTATTCAAAATCGTGATTCGGCATAGTGGTGATATTCTGGAAGGGATTTGTATCCAGTTTTTCACGAGTAGCAGTTTCGGAAGCAATTATATTACATAACAAAACAACGCAGCCACAAATGATACGGGCACATTAATTTCGGTGCCAAGATTTTCCTAGAACCCCTTGGATTCCTTGGAAATCCAGAAATGCATTGCCGTATTTAAGGACATATGTAGACAGCCCAGTATTAGTCTTTCGACTCGGTCACTATCTTTAGGCAAACTAATTTTAGTGCTCCCATACATTTTAGTATGAGTCACAACTGCAGAACTTCTTAACAACGCTCGGGGAACTGACGAAAAGTCTAAATGACGTTGCACACGAAATAAACGCTCCTGTCACTTTTAAAACTCTACGAACGTCTTTGTGTAACCCGTTTCCATTGTTTGTTTTCGACAAGCGAGCTGCGCCGATTAACTGAAGTGCCTTCCGATAAGGATTACGCAGTCGCGGCACAATTATATCGAAACCCAGGCTTAATCGAGATGAGAAATGAGCGACTAGATAGACGACACTCGTGTCGTAACGCTGAGCCTCCCTGATATCGGAGATCGAAGATTCTCACTTTCACAGTTAAGAACGAGCTGCGAGTAATTTTTCCCGCAATATCAGCAGCGTTTGGCACTCAAACATCTGCGCAATGATAAACGAGAAAGTACGGATTAGATAGACCTGTAAGATAAAATTTAAAGGGACGGAAAGGGTTGGGATTTGTTCACTGATGTAAGCGATGCCCTGACTGTTATCATACTAGCGGTACCATATGCTGTCAGTTCTGGAATTAGATTTGGGAACAAAGCTTTTGGACCCGCCGGTATGAAACTTGCCTGATCAAATGACACTGATAATTTCTAGAAAATTTTATAGTAAGTTTGTTTCTATGCAAGCGTTATAATTGGAAAGTATGAAAAGAAAGGAAGAAAAAGTGTCTTACTACTGGTAGTTAACTGTATATTGAATGAACTTAAGCTCTACTTGATTTCTAGGCGTATCTTTCACTGGACGAATTCATAGGTGCTTAACCACGGGCGAGGTAAAGAAAAGTTCTTCGTCGTGATAAACAACGTAAAGTTTTATAGAAGTAATTTAAGACAGTAAAATACGTCAAGGTTTGAAATCTAAAATCTTGTGTGCGCCATGTGATGTGTGTGACGAAGTAATCTGTTTCTCCATTCTGAAACCAGATTAATTTAACACACTAGGAGGATGAGAAGAAAAGAGTAATAATAATAATAATAATAATAATAATAATAATAAGGCCCGGGAAAACAATAGGCCTCCGGTATGTTCTGCCAGTCGTAAAAGGCGACGAAAAGGACAAACCACTAATAGGGCTAACCCCCCTTTTAGTGTGATTAGTTGGTTCACGACAGAACTAAAGAAGCCTCGGACAAGCGCCGTCATGGTCGGGGACGACGCTTGAACCCTATGCCCGCCCACAATGGTAACGACACTGCTAGCCTACTGGAAAATGATTTAAATCCAAATAGAGGTGTTTTGCAGGATATGCTTCCTGCAACCACCCTAGAAGGAAAACAAAGACAGAGGATGAGATGGTCAGATGAAGTTAATAGACACCTCATGTTCTGTTATTACCAAGCAACAAACCTAGGAACCAACACAACTGGATACAGATCACAAGTATACACAACATTTATTACCAGATACCCAGAGTTAAAATTTTTAACAGAACAACGACTAGCTGATCAGATCCGTGTAATAATCAAAAATAACAGGATACCCCAGTCAGAATTAGAAAACATCAAACAACAAGTACAACAAATACTGGAACAAAATAATGTGCAATCAGAAGAAGAAGAAAATACAGTAATGGACTCAAACATCCCAGAGCAAACAAACAAAGAACAACACGCATCAATTAAACAATAAGAGGAAAACGAAATCTTAAGACAGCCGCCAGAACAAGCACAAATAGAACACGAAGTGACACACATGTTAGATATAGAAGAAAAATTTCAGTTGACATATATAGAATACAAAGACACAAATACAGACATTAGACCATTCTTGCATAGACCACCAAATAACCCACAAGTTGAAACAACAACAATAAAAACTATCAGTACAATCATACACAACAAAATAAATGAAAACACAACTATGGAAGAGTTACAACTACTGGTTTATATAGGAGCACTCACTACATCTACATCTATACTCCGCGAGCCACCTTACGGTGTGTGGCGGAGGGTACTTATTGTACCACTATCTGATCCCCCCTTCCCTGTTCCATTCACGAATTGTGCGTGGGAAGAACGACTGCTTGTAAGTCTCCGTATTTGCTCTAATTTCTCGGATCTTTTCGTTGTGATCATTACGCGAGATATATGTGGGCGGTAGTAATATGTTGCCCATCTCTTCCCGGAATGTGCTCTCTCGTAATTTCGATAATAAACCTCTCCGTATTGCGTAACGCCTTTCTTGAAGTGTCCGCCACTGGAGCTTGTTCAGCATCTCCGTAACGCTCTCGCGCTGACTAAATGTCCCCATGACGAATCGCGCTGCTTTTCGCTGGATCATGTCTATCTCTTCTATTAATCCAACCTGGTAAGGGTCCCATACTGATGAGCAATACTCAAGAATCGGACGAACAAGCGTTTTGTAAGCTACTTCTTTCGTCGATGAGTCACATTTTCTTAGAATTCTTCCTATGAATCTCAACCTGGCGCCTGCTTTTCCCACTATTTGTTTTATGTGATCATTCCACTTAAGATCGCTCCGGATAGTAACTCCTAAGTATTTTACGGTCGTTACCGCTTCCAATGATTTACCACCTATGGCATAATCGTACTGGAATGGATTTCTGCCCCTATGTATGCGCATTATATTACATTTATCTACGTTTAGGGAAAGCTGCCAGCTGTCGCACCATTCATTAATCCTCTGCAGGTCTTCCTGGAGTACGTACGAGTCTTCTGATGTTGCTACTTTCTTGTAGACAACCGTGTCATCTGCAAATAGCCTCACGGAGCTACCGATGTTGTCAACTAAGTCATTTATGTATATTGTAAACAATAAAGGTCCTATCACGCTTCCTTGCGGTACTCCCGAAATTACCTCTACATCTGCAGATTTTGAACCGTTAAGAATGACATGTTGTGTTCTTTCTTCTAGGAAATCCTGAATCCAATCACAAACCTGGTCCGATATTCCGTAAGCTCGTATTTTTTTCACTAAACGTAAGTGCGGAACCGTATCAAATGCCTTCCTGAAGTCCAGGAATACGGCATCAATCTGCTCGCCAGTGTCTACGGCACTGTGAATTTCTTGGACAAATAGGGCGAGCTGAGTTTCACATGATCTCTGTTTGCGGAATCCATGTTGGTTATGATGAAGGAGATTTGTATTATCTAAGAACGTCATAATACGAGAACACAAAACATGTTCCATTATTCTACAACAGATTGACGTAAGCGAAATAGGCCTATAATTATTTGCATCTGATTTATGACCCTTCTTGAAAATGGGAACGACCTGCGCTTTCTTCCAGTCGCTAGGTACTTTACGTTCTTCCAGAGATCTACGATAAATTGCTGATAGAAAGGGGGCAAGTTCTTTAGCATAATCACCGTAGAATCTTACGGGTATCTCGTCTGGTCCGGATGCTTTTCCGCTACTAAGTGATAGCAGTTGTTTTTCAATTCCGATATCGTTTATTTCAATATTTTCCATTTTGGCGTCCGTGCGACGGCTGAAGTCAGGGACCGTGTTACGATTTTCCGCAGTGAAACAGTTTCGGAACACTGAATTCAGTATTTCTGCCTTTCTTCGGTCGTCCTCTGTTTCGGTGCCATCGTGGTCAACGAGTGACTGAATAGGGGATTTAGATCCGCTTACCGATTTTACATATGACCAAAACGTTTTAGGGTTCTTGTTTAGATTGTTTGCCAATGTTTTATGTTCGAATTCGTTGAATGCTTCTCTCATTGCTCTCTGTACGCTCTTTTTCGCTTCGTTCAGCTTTTCCTTATCAGCTATGATTCGACTACTCTTAAACCTATGATGAAGCTTTCTTTGTTTCCGTAGTACCTTTCGTACATGATTGTTATACCACGGTGGATCTTTCCCCTCGCTTTGGACCTTAGTCGGTACGAACTTATCTAAGGCGTACTGGACGATGTTTCTGAATTTTTTCCATTTTTGTTCCACATCCTCTTCCTCAGAAATGAACGTTTGATGGTGGTCACTCAGATATTCTGCGATTTGTGCCCTATCACTCTTGTTAAGCAAATATATTTTCCTTCCTTTCTTGGCATTTCTTATTACACTTGTAGTCATTGATGCAACCACTGACTTATGATCACTGATACCCTCTTCTACATTCACGGAGTCGAAAAGTTCCGGTCTATTTGTTGCTATGAGGTCTAAAACGTTAGCTTCACGAGTTGGTTCTCTAACTATCTGCTCGAAGTAATTCTCGGACAAGGCAGTCAGGATAATGTCACAAGAGTCTCTGTCCCTGGCTCCAGTTCTGATTGTGTGACTATCCCATTGTATACCTGGTAGATTGAAGTCTCCCCCTATTACAATAGTATGATCACGAAACTTCTTCACGACGTTCTACAGGTTCTCTATGAGGCGCTCAACTACTACGGTTGCTGATGCAGGTGGTCTATAGAAGCATCCGACTATCATATCTGACCCACCTTTGATACTTAACTTAACCCAGATTATTTCACATTCGCATTCGCTAATAACTTCACTGGATATTATTGAATTCTTTACTGCTATAAATACTCCTCCACCATTGGCGTTTATCCTATCCTTGCGGTATATATTCCATTCTGTGTCTAGGATTTCGTTACTGTTCACTTCCGGTTTTAACCAACTTTCCGTTCCTAATACTATATGCGCACTATTTCCTTCAATAAGCGATACTAATTCAGGAACCTTGCCCTGGATACTCCTGCAGTTTACCAATATTACGTTAACTTTTCCTGTTTTTGGTCTCTGAGGACGGACGTTCTTTATCAACGATGCTGATGTTCTCTTTGGTAAGCCGTCAGGTATTTTATCGTTTCGCCCAAGAGGGGGTCCCTCTAACCTAAAAAACCCCCGTGTGCACGCCACACGTACTCTGCTACCCTAGTAGCTGCTTCCGGTGTGTAGTGCACGCCTGACCTGTCTAGGGGGGCCCTACAGTTCTCCACCCAATAACGGAGGTCGATGAATTTGCAACCATTATAGTCGCAGAATCGTCTGAGCCTCTGGTTTAGACCCTCCACACGGCTCCAAACCAGAGGACCGCGATCGACTCTGGGCACTATGCTGCAGATATTAAGCTCAGCTTGCACTCCGCGTGCGATGCTGGTTGTCTTCACCAAATCAGCCAGCCGCCGGAAGGAACCAAGGATGGCCTCAGAACCCAAGCGGCAGGCGTCATTCGTTCCGACATGTGCTACTATCTGCAGCCGGTCACACCCAGTGCGTTCAATAGCTGCCGGAAGGGCCTCCTCCACATTACGGACGAGACCCCCCGGCAAGCACACCGAGTGCACACTGGCATTCTTCCCCGACCTACCCGCTATTTTCCTGAGGGGCTCCATAACCCGCCTAACGTTGGAGCTCCCTATAACTAATAGGCCCGCCCTCTGTGACTGTCTGGACCTTGCCGGAGAATCGGCCACTGGCCCAACAGGCGAGGCATCCTGTGGTGGCTCGGAAACGATGTCATCACCACTAGGAAGCACCCCGTACCTGTTGGAAAGGGGTAAGGCAGCTGCTAAATACACACACTAGGCAGAGATCAGAACCAACCAACACACAGAAGAAACCCACAAAACCAGCATGGCAACACAGGCTACAGATCAGAATAGAAAAACTGAGAAAGGACATCGGACAGCTAACACAATTTATAGGAAATGAAATGTCAGAAAAAAAAACGAAAAAGGTTAGGTAAAATCTCACAACAAGAAGCGATAGAGCAATTAGATGAAAAGAAACAGAAAAGATACAAAAAAAGTGAAAATAGAAGGAAACAAAACCACACATTCAACACAAACCAAAAGAAATTTTACGAGACAATAGATAACACACACATTAAAATAGACAATCCACCAAACATAACAGACATGGAACACTTCTGGAGCAACATATGGTCAAACCCGGTACAACATAACAGGCATGCACGGTGGATACAAGCAGAAACAGACACATACAAGATGATACCACAAATGCCTGAAGTGAAAATTTTGCAACATGAAGTCACCCAAGCAATTAATTCTACTCACAATTGGAAAGCCCCTGGAAAAGATAAAATAGCAAATTTCTGGCTAAAGAAGTTCACCTCAACACATTCACATCTAACTAAATTATTTAACAGTTACATTGCAGACCCATACACATTCCCTGATACACTTACACATGGAATAACTTATCTGAAACCTAAAGATCAAGCAGACACAGCAAACCCAGCAAAATATCGCCCCATAACATGCCTACCAACAATATACAAAATATTAACTTCAGTCATTACACAGAAATTAATGACACATACAACACAGAACAAAATTATAAATGAAGAACAAAAAGGCTGTTGCAAAGGAGCACGAGGATGTAAAGAGCAACTGATAATAGATGCAGAGGTGACATATCAAGCTAAAACTAAACAAAGGTCACTACGCTATGCATACATTGATTACCAAAAAGCTTTTGATAGTGTACCCCACTCATGGTTACTACAAATATTGGAAATATACAAAGTAGATCCTAAATTGATACAGTTGCTAAACATAGTAATGAAAAATTGGAAAACCACACTTAATATCCAAACAAATTCAAATAATATCACATCACAGCCAATACAGATTAAGCGTGGAATATACCAAGGAGACTCATTATGTTCTTTCTGGTTCTGCCTTGCCCTGAACCCACTATCCAACATGCTAAATAATACAAATTATGGATACAATATTACTGGAACATATCCACACAAAATCACACATTTGCTATACATGGATGATCTAAAACTACTGGCAGCAACAAATCAACAACTCAACCAATTACTAAAGATAACAGAAGTATTCAGCAATGATATAAATATGGCTTTTGGAATAGACAAATGTAAGAAAAATAGCATAGTCAAGGGAAAACACACTAAACAAGAAGATTACATACTGGATAACCACAGCGACTGCATAGAAGCGATGGAAAAAACAGATGCCTATAAATATCTAGGATACAGACAAAAAATAGGAATAGATAATACAAATATTAAAGAAGAACTAAAAGAAAAATATAGACAAAGACGAACAAAAATACTGAAAACAGAATTGACAGCAAGAAACAAGACAAAAGTTATAAATACTTATGCTATACCAATATTGACCTACTCATTTGGAGTAGTGAAATGGAGTAACACAGACCTAGAAGCGCTCAATACACTTACACGATCACAATGCCACGAATATAGAATACATCACATACATTCAGCAACAGAAAGATTCACATTAAGCAGAAAGGAAGGAGGAAGGGGATTTATCGACATAAAAAACCTACATTATGGACAGGTAGACAGTTTAAGAAAATTCTTTCTAGAACGACCAGAAACTAGCAAAATGCACAAAGCAATCACTCATATAAATACATCGGCTACACCACTGCAGTTTCATAACCACTTATACAACCCTTTAGATCACATAACATCAACAGATACGAAGAAAGTAAATTGGAAAAAGAAAACACTACATGGCAAGCACCAGTATCATCTAACACAGCCACACATCGATCAAGACGCATCCAACACATGGCTAAGAAAAGGCAATATATAAAGTGAGACGGAAGGATTCATGATTGCAATACAGGATCAAACAATAAACACCAGATATTACAGCAAGCATATTATTAAAGATCCCAATACCACAACATATAAATGCAGACTTTGCAAACAACAAATAGAAACAGTAGATCACATCACAAGCGGATGTACAATACTAGCAAATACAGAATACCCCAGAAGACATGACAATGTAGCAAAAATAATACATCAACAGCTTGCCTTACAACATAAACTTTTAAAACATGTTCCCACATACAAGTATGCACCACAAAATGTACTGGAGAATGATTAATACAAATTATACTGGAACAGAACCATTATAACAGATAAAACAACACATAACAAACCTGACATCATACTCACCAATAAAAAGAAGAAATTAACACAACTAATCGAAATATCCGTACCCAATACAACAAATATACAGAAGAAAACAGGAGAAAAAATTGAAAAATACATCCAACTGGCTGAGGAAGTCAAGGACATGTGGCATCAGGATAAAGTTGACATTATACCAATTATACTATCAACTACAGGAGTCATACCACACAATATCCACCAGTACATCAACGCAATACAGCTACATCCAAACATATATATACAACTACAGAAATCCGGAATTATTGATACATGTTCAATTACCCGAAAGTTCCTAAACGCAATGTAACATATACCGTACAGTTAAAAGGAAGTCACGCTTGATCAAGGTCTGCGTCACTTTCATTTCGAACCAGACCTAAGGTCTGAGAAGGGAAAGAAATAATAATAATAATAATAATAATAATAATAAACAGAAGACATATCTGATCTCAGTTGAATTCATTTGTACGAAATTATGAGTAATCTAAGGTGCTGGGAAACGATGGTCATTGTGTCATAAACTATGATTCACAACGTTTCTCATAACCCAGCCGGTCAGAGATTCCTATTCAGTGGGACTACATTTGTGAACAAACTGTCCTCTTGTGATCGTGAGTTTGCGAGGTAGATCACGTGCGATTTACTGTCTGCTCGAATCTCATTTACACCTTAGGAAACAAACATAAGATTAGAGTTTTTACAAAAAAGGCAAGTAGAATTGATGAGTTACAGCTTTGCGTTCTGTGTGTATCGCCGGTCATGGAAGCTGGAGAGATGAACTAAATAAGTTGACCAAAAAGTAGAGATCTAGGAGGGTTGGATAAGTAACCGCCTTTTGCTTAACTGAAAGATTCATTGCCATATTATCTATTAAGTTGTTTGGAAACGTTTACTTTGTAGTTATTTTATTCTTTTATTCCTCGCGTGTAAAGTCTGCCTTCTAGTGATTGACAAGCACACCAGCAATTACACGGAAAAGGATATACCACAGTGTCTTAATACAACCTCTCTTCTTACCAATATCGCTGCGTAATATATTTCTGGCTACTTCAGATTACACATTACAATTACCCTTATTAACACTGATTCGTCCTGGAATCACTAGACTCAGATGTGCACGTCCAGAGCCGAATTGATCCATTTAATAGCATCAGCCATCACAGCTTCCCTGATGCGTCTTGGGACAATCTCGAAAAAACTATATCGTGGATGCCCCTTTTTGGATGCCGACCTAGTTCCTGTCGAATACGTACCCAGTGTTATAATCAATGCGCCAAATTATCCTGTTGGACGTAAGACTACAGTTATTTAAATCTGTATTTTTTGGAGAATAATTAGCGATTTTAATTCCTCACCATGAGTTTAGTATTTGGGACAAACAATATCCGTTTGCAACGAAGAATGACACGACAGACGAACGGGAGTTTCGTGAAATTTATGTACGTCAAGTTTATAAAAGTTCATTTACTTTCAAGCTACTGAACAAATTTCCTTAGTTGTATACTTTTAATATTTGCCTCATGTTCTCGGAAAATAACCTTCGCTATATTATCTCTGCACTCTATTTTAAAAGATCTCTGTAGCCCGAAAAAGTCAGTTCTACGGCGGCGAACTTAAACTGATAAAAGAAGAAATTATCTGTAGTATTAAAGGTATAAAATTACTTCTTGTAATTTAAATATATCGAAATTGGTAGTAGGCTGTGTACAACATTGCACCATATTTCTCTGCTGCAAGGAAAGATTGAAGTACTAGTTACTCATACTGTAAATATGGCGAGTAGCTAGCAGCTGATTTCGTGTGGGGTAACAAATCACAGCTGCGAAATTTTTTCGTATTACGGTCCTCCATATAAGAATAATTTAATGGACGCATTCCTTACATATATTTACTTAGGACACAAATAGATATACAGTTTTTGAGTATCCGTTCTATAACTTTTGAGTTATTATGAAATATACTCAAGACTTTGGTTCAAAGCAGCTACCTCATTGTGTATTATAGGAAAGTAGTTTGCTGTATCCAGTCTACATGCTTTCACCGCGGGCGATGTGATTACGCTTCGCCATGATGTAGCGGCTCCAAAAGAAAACAGGAAAGAAAAGTCACACAGAGTATTGACTCACTGGTATAGAGGAAGGCCGAACAGTTGTTTGGCAGGATGCAGCTCTCAAACAGAGCGTACAGAAGAAATTGCGGTGCCGAGGAATATAGAGCAGTCTTAGAAAACTGATCCACGGTGTTTGCCTCGTCCGGTGTGGAAAAGCTTTCTAGACGCAAACATTTACTGTAACTCTTAATTCGTGTCGCAATGTGTACCTCAGAGATACAGCAGATAGCAGGGACTTTTGTCTGGTGTTTAGGAGCGCTAAGATAAAAAATTACGGGGATTAGAGATACGCAAACAGCGCATGATAAGGCAACGCCAGTAAGACGCCTGCTGCGAGAGTAACGTCGTAGCTGGCACAGTCTCTAATTACAGCACGTCTCCACGTGTCGAAGAAACACTCCACAGCTTTGAGTACAACGTTGCAATTGCCGGTGTAAATTAACTCCCTCTCGCCCGTTATTCCGCTCTTATTATAACATTGCGTAAAGTGGCTTTAATTATTGCACCAGCAAAATATTTCATTAAACTTGTTATCATTTTGAAGGTGGTATCCCTTTTGTGTTCTGGCGTAATTTTTTCGCGGCGTCACCAGTGTCTCTTCGATTCGCAGAAATGAGAAGCTTCTAGAGTTGACCCTTCTATCAAAGGTGTTAGAATATATCAGCGTAGGACAAGGTACGGTTGCGACGCGTTCAATCCGAATACACAAGTAGTTGCAAATAGGAACGCGAGAGGGAGATAAGGCATCTTTTCCTCAAACTTTGCGAGAGTACTAGCGTATAGCAGCTACGATTTATACAGTTGAAAAATGTTTGTGGCATGAATTTCTACAATGCAAGGGGTTTACGTCAGCAAGCGGCACTTACCAGCCTGCCGCACTATTCCTAAAGATTTTTCCAACAATGTATTTATAACATTTATTGAAAACCATCAATAATCAGCGTAGTATTGAGCAGTTGATTCAACGCAAAAGATTAACAAGGTGACATACTGTTTACAGTTTCCAGGCGAGTAGATAGAAAACAGAGGAAGTTCATTGGTGTCCTTCAAAAGATAAGGACGACGACGACGAGCTAACTGAAGGTTGACAGATGACATCAGCTAACATGCAGCAACAAGGAGTATTTGAATCCATTCGCTGAAGACTTTAATGCAAGGAGAGGTGTAGAGGAAAGGTTTCACCAATAGCGAATGTTAAACGGTTGATGGTTTTTCGAAGTTTCATCCATTAACAGTAAAAAAGCAACACGTGATTAGTCTTTTATTATTGCTCCAGGGAAAATTTTTATCTGCAGTTTCGTCGTCCATCAGGATAAACTTCTTTCATAGACGTTACGTGGCATAAATAGTAGGTTGCCCTCCATGCGTCATTTTGAAGGTCTGAAATGTCAGTTCATTTTATTCGAAATAGTGAAGGAGAAAGAAAATGATGGAAAGTAAACGTGTTACCAATCCAGGAGGATGATCCCATTACAGTAGCACTGCTAGGGACTACATGTAACACAAATCGAACTGGTATCAGTCTAAGAAGTCCTTAGTCGTCGATGAAAGTGGTATCACTGACAAGGGAAAAGTGGTGTGTAGCAAACAGCATATTCCAGCCGTGAATTCAAACAAGAACTCAATGAAGAAATGGAGAAGCATTAGCGTCAAGGCGAAGATGGGACAGATAAGTGAAAGAAAAACTGATTCCACTAAGATGAGTGAAGATATTGCTGGGTCTAAAGGAGCTTACCTGGGGGAGGAAATATATTAGTACTATGCTGTGATCAGATAAATTTCTCAGTGACAGCCAATGTTTCGTGCCCGACTGTGGAGGACATCTTCCAGGGAGGGTCAACAGCGATTCAGGGTGTGCATCGGGCCTTCAAACATGCTAAAACCCCCCTTAAAGATGTACTTTGCAGACGGGGACGAAAGATTGAGTTTCAGTAAGAAACTCGTCCGTCCACGGCATAGTAGCTCGGGAGTGTTTTTAAAGGTGTGACATTCCCAACCTTGTAAGTTTATATTATACAAGATGATAAAACTGACCTGTACTGTGATTGTTTTATCTTACTCCTTGGTGGTTCTAGTAGTTGTTGGTAGGGTATTCATTAGTGTTACTTATTGGTAAGAAACTCTTCCCTTCAGTTGTCAGCATGGAATACCCCCCCCCCCCCCCCCCGACTCTCTCTCTCTCTCTCTCTCTCTCTCTCTCTCTCTCTCTCTCTCTGTGCCATTTTTTGTGAGCAGATATTCCTAATGTCTCACCCATTTCGCTTTTCTATTTTATGATGTACTGCAGGAGAGTTGTTTCTTACCTTAATTTAATTTGCATGCAGAACTCTGTTATCCACATTTATATAGATGGTTCAAAATGAAAGCTATGCAGTTGCTTTTTCTAATAAACACGATGCTACTTAGAGAGTGGAAACGGATAAGAGAAATGAAAAGCTGTGGTTTCCAACGGGATGGTGGTGTTGAGATACCAAAACAATAAAGTTATGATTACTTCCGCGTACTCTTGAACACCCCCCCCCCCCTCTCTCTCGCCTTTCACACACTTGTATATCATCCTTCTAGTTAATGGTAGACTTCACGATCGTAATCACTTCCATATGTTACCGCGCTACTTACGAATCACAGGTGTCACACTACCAATATGCCATGTACGAGAGGTATCATGATAGTTGTAGGTACACGGTATAAGCCAATGTCATCCTAGAATTAATATACCATCTGTAAAAAAAAAAAAAAATAAATAAATGCACTCTACTTTCAGACTTGGTGTTGCAGGTACATGGTACTGCGTCCGCAAGGCGGTATACCGATGAGTCTCCTGAAATAAAGTACGCGTTTATAGTGTTCTCGTACCCCGCGAGAAAGTGCCTCCGTCGTCTGCGCTGTCTGCTTTCAGTCCGATTTCTCTGACGCACTGTCATAAAAGTCTGAGCGTTCAAAGACAGACTGGACAAAAATAAACGCAGTACTTTCCCGTTTAGATACTGCCCTTGTGTAAACCACGCTCCAATTTGTGTATACCTCACTGACGCGGTTAGAAATAGCCCTTACGTTTGCTGTGCGGTCACCCCCAGCAAATAAATCTACTTTGCGGATTTAGTAGAACCTGTAACCTCTCAAAATTTCAGGAAACTGTCAAGGCACCTGCACGAAGTACGCCTGTGTTAAGCTCCCCCCCCCCCCCCCTCTCTCTCTCTCTCTCTCTCTCTCTCTCTCTCTCTCTCTCTCATATGGGCCCGCCCCCCCCCCCCCCTCCTCTCGTTTTGTGTCTCTTCCCGCAATTAGTGTCCGGTGGAAAACCTTCAGAGATACAATTTTAGAAGCTTCCATAACTTAGCAACCAGATCACGTCCGAGTACTGACTGAAGTCTTGCCATCTTGACCTCAGAGGCGGCAGTCCGCTTTATTGTAACTTGGATTGCTTCCATAATCGTGCTAAAGTTGGTGGAGGATCATGGCTTATCCTATATTGGGGATAATGAATTTTCTATTATCTTCTATAACGTATTTTCTACTTCCAACAAGACATTTTATTTATACGGCTCCGTAGACGTTAATAACACTCAGTACGTAATTATGTTGTGACGGTTGAAAAATTTTGCCAGTTTTGTATTCGAAGAAAGAAACAAACAAATAATCATAGGTCCAGAAACCACTGGTTTCCCCGATCCCACGTATTACGGTTGAGTACCTGAACGTCTTACAACAGATTACACACTGCGGATACGCACCGGCGTTCGCGTGAAAAGTTTCAACAAGCCTTCTCATCGATGCTTCTCACGTTCAGAAATCTCAGACTTCTTTCAAATGCACTAATAACCATATAAAATGCATTCCCGAAGATCATCGGTACTATATGCAGGTCTTTCGGGCATGGTAGTCCAGCGGTAGAGCTTGTGCCTTCACGATCGAGAGATCACGGCATTGAATCACTGTAAGCTCACGACAATTTTCGCTTGGCCTTCAATCTAGTCTTCCTCTTATCGATCTGAAGAGTAGCTAGGAGCGGCACATGGGTGGGATTGCACGTCCAACTGAAGGTTCCATCTTCCCGATAGGACGAGGGTGGTTTCATTAATCTGGTAAATTTCCGTGAAAGATTGGAAAATTTTTGTTGCACCTTCATGGTTGATGAGCTTGAGTATTCAAAGGATAGCATAAAGAATTTCAACAATGTACTACGTGCAGTTCATTGTTGAAAGCCGTCTGAATTGGTCAGTGTGTCAACTACTGTTGAAAATGAAAAAAAAAAAAAAGTTTTTCGTGCTGTGTTTCCATTTAGAGTTGAACTGCCGCACAAATCAAAACAGAATTGAGTGAAGTTCACGCCGACTCTGCGCCGTCATTGAAGACCATCAACTGTTCGGTTAATGAATTTAAACGTGGTCGGACAAGCACCGGAGACGAAGACCGCCCAATTGAGATCACCACAAACGAAACTATCGACATAACCCCTGATATGATGCAACGTCGCCGAAGAAAAATGCGTGAAATTGCTGGGACTACAGGCATCTTAACTAAGTGAGTGCATAATATTCTGCACGGAATTGGCTACGAAGAAGCTGCGTGTGAATTGGGTGCCGCGATTGCTCACAGGCGACCAGAGGCACATTCGGCACAACATTTCAACACAATATCTGGCGATTTTTAAGCGCAATCTGCAAAATATTTTGGGCCGACTTGTGACTGTTGATGAAACGTCAGAGTCAAAACGGCGTCAAAAGAATGGACAAATGCTGGTAAAAGAGCACAGAAGAAGGCGACGATCATTTTGTCAGCTCATACGGTGATGTTCACGGTTTTTTCCTGGGATTCCCAGGAATAATTCTAGTAGAGTTCTTGGAAAAAGGCGCCCGCATCTCGTGGTCGTGCGGTAGCGTTCTCGCTTCCCACGCCCGGGTTCCCGGGTTCGATTCCCGGCGGGGTCAGGGATTTTCTCTGCCTCGTGATGGCTGGGTGTTGTGTGCTGTCCTTCGGTTAGTTAGGTTTAAGTAGTTCTAAGTTCTAGGGGACTGATGACCATCGATGTTAAGTCCCATAGTGCTCAGAGCCATTTGAACCATTTTTTGAAAAAGGCAGAACCGTAACTGCACTCTATTATGCTTGCTTGTTGGATCGTTTGAAATATGCTTTGGATGAAAAAAGATCAAGATTGGCACACAAAAAAGTGTTGTTTCTCCGTGATATTGCACCATCCCACCTATCAGTGATAACAATGACGAAAGTGCATGAATTGCGCTGAATTAGTCCTTCATTCACCATATTCACTAGACTTAGCTCTAAAGTGACTTCTTCCTGTTCTCTAACTTACAACATCGACTTACTGGGAAGACATTTTCATCAAATGAGGAAGTGAAACTTGCAGTTTATGAGTATTTTTCAGAGTTGACAGTACCTATTTTTGCGCTACGGGCCGGAAAAGCTGGAGGACCGCTGAGAAAGGAGACTACGCCAAGAACTACGGTGACTTGTTCACGAAAGCAGCATTTATTCTTCCTTTTTTCCTAGACTAATCAAACTACTCTCATATAACTAGAGTAGATCAGCGACGCGCAAATCACTGAAGTGGCATCCAGTTGTAAGACTTGCACTCTGGCATTGAGTCATACAAAATTGCTGTAAAAGGGCTTGAGTACGCCACAGCTTTCAAATAACATCATACGGAAAAAATCAACGGGTTGAAGTCGGGGGATCCTGTGGAGGCGTCATATTGACCAGCTTGGGAAGATTCGTGCTCCCCAGCAACTTCACGAAATCGTGTCTGTACATAATCACACATGTACCATGTACTCATCCTTTCACAATAAGGAACAGTCAGCCAAAATGTGGCAGTGTGGTAACATTGGAATGGCGACTGCACTTGTCCGTACGTCGTATCGGTGATACCATTAGTTTCAGGACCTCTTATTAGAATTATTTGCTTGTCTCATTGTCCCCTCCTTGCCCACCGTCTCCCCTCTTTTGTTTGCACCTATAATAGTCAGGCACGCTGCATATTCATAACAAACGTATTACTTGGATTGGTGTCCACAGCAAGAGGCCTAGTGGCCACAATCGCTGCTTGTGGGTCCTAGGGTTCCTGGTTCGATTCTCTGCCGGGCTGAAGATTCCTTCGCTCGGGGACTTGGTGTGTTTGTGTTTAATCATTTCATCTCCATCACAAAAACGCACGAGTCAAATACACTTGAACCACACGGCCGAACAACCCCGTGGTCTTCCCGCCAAAAATGCCCGTACGATAGCTTCATTTTTTCACTTGTGTGAGCAATGGTAACTTACACCGGTGTGCAAAATTAAAGCAACAAACGAAAATTTTGCAAAGTAGCGTTTATTTTCTCACAAAAACAGTACGAACTGGTGACAGTAAAGCAGAAACAATTTGAAGAATATAGAACGTAAACAACTGCAATATCTATAAAGGTAGACAAAAATGTTCGTCTTTTTCCAACTTAACGGCTTTGCGCGCACATTCCGACAACTGGTTAGTGTGTTCAGTATGGGGCGTGACTACCTCTGGCAGCAGTACTGACCTGGCAACGACGGAGCATCTGTGCATGATGCCATCAATTTCATCTTGAGGCAGTAACAGCCATTCTCCTTGCAAAGCTGCTCGCATTTCTCAGTGTGTGGTTGGTGGATGCTTATGTGATGCAAACAGTCTCCCTAGTGCATCCCCGACATGCTGTGTGGGATTCAAATCAGGAGAGCGTACAGGGCACCCCATGCATTCAATATCTTCCGTTCTCAAGAAAGTGCTAATCGCCTGCGCTCTATAAGGCCGAGCATTAGCGTCCTTATACATGAAGTACGGGCCCACAGCAGCTCGCAACAACCGCGCTAGGTCCCAAGATCTCGTCAAGATAAAATTTCACGATGAGGTGTTAGCGTGGTCAGCATAATTCCTGTCCACACCATTAGGGATGCTCGTCGATATCAGTGTCATTTTACATTGTGGGTCCCGAAATCGTGTTGCACGTTCCCTCCAGATGCAAATTCGTCGAGAAACACTTTCCAGACCATATCGGGACTCATCTGTGAAAAGAACATTGGCCCACTGTTCGACCGTCCATGTGGCTCGTTGACGACTCCACTCTACACGTTCCTTTCTGTAAAGATGTCAGAGGTACACAGACAGCAGGTCTCCGACAATAAAGGTCATTCTGCCGAAGCCTTCCGTACATCGTTTGCATAGATACAACGTACCTAGTTGTCCTGCAGTGCTAAGGCGGTACCCTCGTCCTCTAACAGCCAAATAACGGTCCTCCCTTTCCGGTGTCACACATGGCGGGCCCTGCCCCGGTCTTCAGGATAAAACTTCTGTCTCTACAAACTGTCGCCACATCCGAGAAACAGTAAAGCGGTTCACACTAAGCCATCGGGCCACGTCAGTTTTAGAGTGTCCCGCTTCCATTCTTCCTATGGTCCTCAACCGCAGAGTGCCTGGTAGGACTCCTCACTGTACCATAATGTACCATCTGTGACTATGTCTACAGCGATTGTGGATGTGGTGTTACCCGGCAAACACTACCCCCTTTTAATAGGTGCCCTGATATTATCATTGGCGTGATTGTCCGTTGACTGGAATGCCATCTTCCGTGCAGAACATTATCGTACGGACATCTGTAGACAGTTTTTATGATTATATCGTGAATTAGGCGCAGGGGGAAATCGCAGTTTTTTGCTTCATTTTTGTACACTAGTATATTTTCTACTACCAACGCAGCAACCAGAACAGCCTAAATCAGACAAATAAAAAAATTTCGTCGCCGTGCGTGTACTGTAGAAAAAACGTTCAAATGTGTGTGAATTCCTAAGGGACCAAACTGCTTAGTTCATCGGTCCCTAGACTTACACAAGACTTAAACTAGCTTATGCTAAGAACAACACACACGCACCCATGCCCGAGGGTGCACTCGAACCTCCTGCGGGAGGGGCCGCGCAGTCCGTGACATGACGCCTCAAACCGCGCGGCCACTCCGCGCGCCTGTGCTGTAGACATTTTGCAGTGCATGCCAGATGGTATTGCAGCCGTTACGTCAGATCCCCAGAGTTAGGAAACAATTTCGGCGTGTATTCACGCAACTGTCGTGCTGTTGCTGTTGCAGACCATAATCTCGCCTATTGTCCTGGCGGTGGCTGCCGTGGGAAGCAGGAGCAGTAGCAGAGAGCCCGCGATTCGACACGGCCGCACTTGGTGGCTGCAGAGAACGCGCTCGCCAGCACGGGGAACGCCTCGTCGGCAGTGTAGCGCGCCTTAGAAGGCAGAAAACGACACCTCGTCGCCTGTGCGCCAGCGCAGTTCCTCATGCAGCCGGTTTCCAAGCTCCACACGACAGAGTCTACAAAGACCACAAACAACATACGTGTACGACACGTACTTAGAAACTATCCAACTCTGAGCGTAGCGCCTAAGCTCTCGCTCAGCAAACCAGAGCAGGCGATGCGGTGTAACGACTATGTAACGACTAGGTCGTCGCGAAACGAAAAAGTGCGTCTGGAATGTGAAGCTCGCAGTTGTTAGAGCAGACTGTCTGCACAGTGATTTTATGGAATATAGTTGATCTATACTACCTGATCAAAAATTGTCCATGTGAGTAGGACTGGCGTACTATAGATTCAATATGAACTTAATTATGTATCTAGGCAGTTCGTTAATTTCGAGCATCGAGGATATTGACGAGTTTTGCCTCTTACGAGCAATGATACTGGCAAAATATCGGTCTTAGGGATCCAAAGACTTGTGAGAATCTTTTAAGTCCAAGTCTGAAGTCGGATAATAAACGTCAAAAGAAATATTTTTTCGTGTGATATAATTACAAATTAACAATTTGTACTGTCAAGCCAACAGCCTTCCCGTCAGATAACCGAAGTTGAGCGCTATCGGGCTGGGCTAGCACTTGGATGAATGACCATCCGAACTGCCGAGAGCTGTTGACAAGCGGGGTGCCCTCAGCCCTTGTGCGGTAAACTGAGGAGCTACTAGGTTGAGAAGTAGCGGCTCTGGTCCCGTAAACTGACATATGGCCGGGAGAGCGGTGTGCTGACCACATGCCCCTCCATATCCGCATCTAGTGGCGCCTGTGGGCTGAAGATGACACGGCGGCCGGTCGGTACAGTTGGGCTTTCCAAAGCGTGTTCAGAGTTTTGTACTGTTAAACTTTGCTTCTTTTAAAATTTCATGATGCGAGATCAACAGGAAGTATCCTATAGTTTTTGATGAGTGCGTTTTCGAGTATCAAAATATGGACATAAGTGGCAGTATTTTTCGTTTGCACCGATTTATAAGATTAATTTTTACACCTCCAAGGGACCGTTGTCATTATAAGATAAACTCCCCATCGCACCCACCCTCAGATTCAGAGGTAAAATGGTCCAGTGGATAGCCCGTCAAAAACGGAACACAGATAATGCGTGAAAACAGTAAGAATACATACTGAACTGCGAAAAAAGAAGCGAAATAGAAACAGCGAATGCTTCAAGCTCAATATGTGTAACATCGAGCGTACTGTAAGAACCATGGCGTCGTGGTTGTGTGGTCACGGTGCTGGACTGCTACGCGGGAGATCCGTGTTCAAATCTCACTTATGCCACATTTTCTTTTCACAAAATTACGAAAGTTCCTTCCGGTCATCAACGTGTCTGTTTTCCTTCTGTAGTCTTGGCAATTGCCATATTATACATTGGTTATAGAATATGTCATGTGATAAGAATATATTACCATCGCAAGTAAATGTGATGAATAGTGAGACATGAGATCCCGGCTAGGCCTCTCACAGAACTGAAAACAACAAATAAACTAGTATGAACTATGTTACAAGAAAGGAATTCAAGAGTCAAAGCTCCTAAAACGGAACGCAAGAGTCATAACATGTGGTACTTCTATATATATCCGGATCCCGTTCCAGCTACTGCCGGGTCTGGGTGCTGACGAGTCCTCTCCATTTGGCTCGGTCCTCCCACCACTTTTCTTCCTCCACTTGCTGCCAGGTCACACCTCTCCTTCCCACAGATATTCTCACTCCCATTTTCCATTGTGTTCTTGGGCGCCCTCTAGGTCTTTCTCCATCCATCCTTAGTTCCATAATTTTGGGGAGTCCTTGCCCATGCATCCTCTTAACTTGACCATAGCACCTTAATCTCTTTTTTTTTTTCAATTTCTTCTCTCATACTTCCTTGTTTAAGGTCCTTTCTAATCTCTACATTCTTTACTCTGTCCATTCTTGTTTTTCCCTTAACTGCTCTGAGAAATTTTATTTCCCCTGCTTGCAGTCCCTTTCTGCCATTGTCCATGTTTCTCCACCACAGGTGACAATAGGGAAGTAATGGTACTTGGGTAGAACAAATAAGATGTACGTACGTCTGGAGGTACATCCTTAAATCTCGCTGTTGCAAACGGACGTTAAACCACGACACAGGCACAAATTTCAATACGTCGAACAGACACGGCAATGACTGGCCGGACCGTTCATAATTTTATGAATACAAACACACACACACACACACACACACACACACACACACACACACACACACACACACACACCGAAAAAAGTTTTGCATCATCCTGGTTCCCAGAACTCCTGAAGATAGACGTTGACTGTGGATATTGTATGTACAAGGCTCATGTTGTCTGTAGTTAAACCATGCCTAGACTGTCAATACCGCGGTTCGCATTGTTACTTTGTGCCAGGATGGTCTCCGAACAAGGGAAGTGTCCAGGCGTCTCGGAGTGAACCAAAGCTATGTTGTTCGGACATTGAGGAGATACTGGCGATGACATGCTTCGCTCAGGCCGCCCAAGGGCTACTACTGCAGTGGATGTGTGCTACGTACGGATTATGGCTCGGAGGAACCCTGACAGCAACGGCACCATGTTGAATAATGCTTCCCGTGCAACCACAGGACTTCATGTTACGACTTAAGCTGTGCACAATAGGCTGCATGATGCACAACTTCACCCCCAATGTCCATGGCGAGGTCCATCTTTTCAACCACGACACCATGCAGCGCGATGCAGATGACCCCAAAAACATGCTGTATGGACCGCTCAGGATTGGCATCACGTTATCTTCACCAGACAATCGTCGGAGACGTGTTTGGAGGCAATGCGGTGAGGCTGAACGCCTTAGACACAGTGTCCAATGAGTGCAGCAAGGTGGAGGTTCCCCGCTGTTTTGGGGCGGCATTATATGGGGACGACGTACGCAGCTGGTGGTCATGGAAGACGCCGTAACGGCTGTAGGATACGTGAATGCCATCCTCCGACCGATAATGCAACCATATCGTCAGCATATTGCTGAGGCATTCGTCTTCATGGACGTCTCCATCGTGCACATCTTGTCAATGACTTCCTTCAGGATAACGACATCGCTCGACTAGAGTGGCCAGCATGTTCTCCAGACATGAACCCTATCGAACATGCTTGGGATAGATTGAAAAGGGCTGTTTATGGATGACGTGACCCACTAACCACTCTGACGGACTTACGCCGAACCGCCGTTTAGGAGTGGGACAATTTGGACCAACAGTGCCTTGATGAACTTGTGGATAGTATGCAGCGACGAATACACGCATGCATCAGTGCAAGAGGACGTGCTACTGGGTATTAGAAGTATCGGTGTGTACAGCAATCTGGACCGCCACCTCTGAAGGTTTCGCCGTATGGTGGTGCAACGTGCAATGTGTGACCACATAACGACGCCGCCGTTGCTATTTCAGTTTGCTCGATGTTGCACATCTTCAGCTTCGATCGTTCACTGTTTCGATTTTACTTCCTTTTTCACTGTTCAGTACACTTTTTCCTTCATTCCATGCTTCATCTGTGTTCAGTTTTTGGTGGGCTATTCACTGGACCGTCTTACCAGTAAATCTGACAAGGGTGCGATGGGAGTTTCCCTTGTTAGTATTGCAACATCCCCTTAGAAAAATTTATGAATGACTGTGCTGGTAAACTTCTTAAGTTATTTGTTTTTCAAACAGCTGAGCAAAACTGAACGTACTCAGACATTTCTCTCTTCACTTATTCTGATCGTCACTAAGCTGACACACAATATTTTTAGCGCAACGCAATCTGACTTTCAATAATCTCCACAAAAGAATGGCCGTAACTAACAATAACCTATGCCTTTCATGAATCACTTACCTCACAAAAATCTTCGTTACGCGAACTACTGCAATACAGCGAGCGCCAATACTGCCAGCTAAATAAAAGATTATAACCACCGAAGGCACTAACAACTGATAGGCATAGTTAGCAGATGAAAGATTTTGATAGAGAACAATCAATGTATTTATCTTAATAGTGTCAAAAGTCATAATATATATACAATCTCAATTCGTGACCTCCATCTTTACAAATTTCGTTTTTCTGGCGGACACACGTCCAGGTCGTCGGTTTATAGCAACCTCTCAAAACTGTGGCCTCTCTCTCTCTCTCTCTCTCTCTCTCCACATCCACCACTGCTGGCGGCTCACCTCCAACGCTACGCGCTGTTCACGTCCAACTGCCCAACACTACAATAGCAAATACTCCAACAATGCAAATCAGCCACAGACTGCACACAGCACAGTCAGTGATGTACATACAGAGCGCTACGTGGCGTTACCAACATAAAAACCTAAACAGCCTACTTACAGTATGTGACATGAATTTGAAATTGATACATACACTCGTGCCAGAGAAAAAGGGTTCTGAACAGTCGTACGGAGGGACAACAAAGGGACTCTGTAAGGACCTCGTTTTTACAGATTGGGGCACGAAACCTTAAAGATGTTTTGACATCCCTATGAAATGCGGAATTTGCGACTAGACGTCACGAGAGGCGGATCCACCAGTAGAGGAGGAGACGGGGAGTATAGTGTTGTCAGTAGAGTAGTAGTAGCAGCACCTCAGTGGGTCAGTCAGGAGAGCTGGTGACGTGGACTAGGCATTTGGTGTCGCCGGAGTAACAAATACATCAGGGACGCCTCATCCCTTATAAAGTTGCTCGAATCGACTTTTGTTGACGTGGCTGTTGAATGTAAACAAGGAGGAGCGACCACAGGCAAACCAAGACGAGGCAGATCTAATTTACTGACGGACAGGCACCGTGGAGCATCGCCAAAAAAAGCTGTAAAAAAAAAGCATGCCGTGGGGGGAAGGGACCACTCGTGAGTTTCAAAGTAGCAACAGTTCTCCAGCTAGCTCAGCGACTGTGCGTAGTGTGTTAAAAAGTATGCGATACAGTGGTCGAGCATCTCCTCATGAACTAGAGATTTCCAGTCAGTGCTAAGCGACTCTTGAGTGGTGTAAAGAGCGACACCTCAGGACAGATGATGACATCAAACGAATGAGTTGGAGCGATCAATCACGCTACACCCTATGGCAATCCAGTGGCAGGGTGTGTGTTTGGTGAGTGCATGGAAACCTTTACCTGCCATCACGTACAGCGCCAACAATGAAGTACGGAGGAGGTGACGGTGTTGGGATATAGGGCTGTTCCTCGTGGTTGTGTGGTCTTTTTACAGCACTTAAGAAAACGCTAAGTCCGGAAGGATATGAAACGTTTTACAGCATTGTTCTTTATACAGTAAGGAACAGTCGGGGCAATTGACTGTTCCAGCACGAAATGCGCCCTCACATGAAGCAGCACTTGTAGGCAATGGTTTATGGGCAATAACATCCTCGAAACGGATTGGCGTGCCTAGAATCCCGACCTGAACACCTTCAGAATAAGTTAAAACATGAGCTTCGCTCCAGATCCCAGCCTTCAGCATCATTACTTTCCGCTCATCAGGTAGAATGAGCTGTCGTTTCTCCACAAACATTGAGTTGCCGCCCTCACTGTAACCACCAGAGGTCACATTGTAAAGTCGAAGGATGGACACATCCTATGTTAATGTCCACAGATAGACGTCTAGATACAACCGGTCAGATAGTATGTGAGAGATGTGCAGAAGGTGCCGGGTATCCCTATTGTGATCCAATGTTCGGTGGAAGTTTATATTACGATGACTTCCAGCGCACCAAAATTCGCTCTACGACAAACTGATGACAGGCAGACTTTCTGCTGATTTAATTTCAATTTCTTATCGACGGTGCATTCTCATAACGGCTGTTTATTGTTTGTTGAACGTATATAGACGTTAACTACGACGTTTTGCTACGGAGAACGATAAAAGTAGCAAACCAAACTTGGGTTAAATTAACTTTAGGAGTGCTAATACATGATGTCTACACGGACCACTAAGACAGGCAGAATTGTCATACTGACTGTCTCTGCTAAGAGTAGTCAGGTGCATTTTCTCTGGTGTTTCGGCAGATATTTGCAATTTTGTTTTTGCATTGTGTGGCTGCAGTCAGCCCAAACAAACACTGCCCATCACGTCTTTCACGATACGCTCAGTATCGACGAAAAGCGCTGGTTTGTTTTCCGTTACAAATAGAATGATTTTCAAAGCGTAAATTTTACGTGTCCATTCGATAGAGCGGCCCCACACTAATCCAGTGTGATATGTTTTATCGATATGTTCTAAAAGGGACCGTAAAAAATGAAGAATAACCTGTACGCGAGCAGCGGTGCTGCGTGGCCGTATCACTCATGGGAGAGTGGTCGGTGTTGCCGCTGCTGGAGTAGAGGTTATTCTTACTGTTTCACTGTCCGTGTTAATATATACGGATAAAACAGCTATCACTGTGGACTAATGTGGGGCTGCTCTATCGAGTGGGAAACTGGAAATTGTTGGTAAGTTCTTATGGGACCAAACTGCTGAGGTCATCGGTCCCTAGGCTTACACACCACTTAATCTTAGGCTAAGGACCACACACACACACACACACACACACATACACACACACACACACACACACACACACACACACACACACACACACACACACGCCCGAGGGACGACTCGAACCTCCGACGGGGGCAGCCGCGCAAACCGTGACAAGGCGCCCAAGACCGCGCGACTACCCTGCGCGGCGCCCTATGAAATGAAATGGGCACGTAAAATTCCGCTTTAAAAATCATTTTGTTTGAGAAGGGGAAACAAATCTACGCTCTCCGCAGGCACTGGGCGTCGCACTAAAGACGTGATGAGCAGTATTTGTGTGGGCTGACTCCAGCTACACAGTTCAAAAACGAAACTGCAAATATCTGGCGAAACACCGGAGAAAATGCGAGTGACGACCCTTATGGAGGGACACACTGCATAAGCGGGACGCGTTTGACTTCAAACGTATAGGCATTAACTGATAATTTGAAAATAAACTCAAACGGTAGTAAAATTCTGTATTAAAATGTTCTCGTTACAAGATATTTTATTACTGATCGTGTTTAAAGCACACTATTATTGGTAGCAACAAATGTGATGAACAGATGAGAGCCCCACTACTCGTCAGTCAGTCCGATGCGGTATATTAAGAAGCTATAATCTTTCTTGAGTACTGTCAGTCTTTGTGGGTTACGACGTATTGCGTCATTGGCTCTTTCGGAAAGCGACGACTGTTGCGGAAATGCTCAAGTCCAAGAAACAGACGCTACAGAACAGGCGTTGTGCATCACGCAGAGTTTATGCTGAAATTCCGAGATCAGGCGTCTCAAGAATAGTCAGGTAATACACAATATTCTCTCTGCCAACATACATATCGCAAAGTAACTGATAAATTAGAGGTAATCCGGGGCCTTACAGATTCTTGATACTCCAACGTACCATTTGTGAATGGAATAGGATTGGGGGGAGGGGGAGCTCCATGATTTGTGATACGTAAAGTACCCTCTGCCACACATCGTAAGGTGGCTCGCAATGTGTGTGTGTGTGTGTGTGTGTGTGTGTGTGTGTGTGTGTGTGTGTGTGTGTGTGTGTGTGTGTGCAGACATTCACAATATACAGGGTGGTCCATTGATCGTGACCGAGCCAAATATCTCACGAAATAAGCGTCAAACGAAAAAACTACAGAGAACGAAACTTGTCTAGCTTGAAGGGGGAAACCAGATAGCGTTATGGTTGGCCCGCTAGATGGCGCTGCCATAGGTCAAACGGATATCAACTGGGTTTTTTAAAATAGGAACCCCATTTTTTATTACGTAATCGTGTAGTACTTAAAGAAACATGAGTGTTTTAGTTGGACCACTTTTCTCGCTTTGTGATAGAAACGTATGGCTCACAATTTTAGACGAACATTCTGTCATGCAGTGAAACACCTTGTACTAACATCGGTACAATATTAGGTAGGAAATCAGCATACATTGCACCATTTAGATTGCCATCGATAAAATGGGGGCTAATTATCCTTAATCCCATAATGCCGCACCATACATTAACCCACCAAGGTCGCTGATAACCCACTTGTTGCAGCCATCGTGGATTTTCCGTTGCCCAATAGTGCATATTATTCCGGTTTACGTTACTGCTGTTGGTGAATGACGCTTCGGCACCAAATAGAACGCGTGCAAAAAATCTGTCATTGTCCCGTAATTTCTCGTGTGCCCACTGACAGAACTATACACGACGTTCAGAGTTGTCGCCATACAATTCCTGGTGCATAGAAATATGATAAGGCTGCAATCGATGTTGATGCAGCGTTCTCAACACCGACGTTTTTTGAGATTCCCGATTCTCGTGCAATTTGTCTGCTACTGATGTGCATCATTTGTTGCAGGTCCTGGTTGACGTTTCCATGTGGCTGAACACTTCCTGTTTCTTTAAATAACGTAACTATCCGGCGAACGGTCCGGATACTTGGTGAAAAAAAATGGCTCTGAGCACTATGGGACTCAACTGCTGTGGTCATCAGTCCCCTAGAACTTAGAACTACTTAAACCTAACTAACCTAAGGACATCACACACATCCATGCCCGAGGCAGGATTCGAACCTGCGACCGTAGCAGTCGCACGGTTCCTGACTGCGCGCCTAGAACCGCGAGACCACCGCGGCCGGCGGATACTTGGTGATGTCGTCCAGGATACCGAGCAGCATACATAGCACACGCCCGTTGAGCATTTTGATGACAATTGCCATACATCAACACGATACAGACCTTTTCCGCAATTGGTAAACGGTCCATTTTAACACGGGTAATGTATCACGAAGCAAATACCGTCCGCACTGGCGGAATGTTACGTGATACCACGTACTTAGACGTCGCTGTAATAGGCACAAACGTATATCACAAAGCGAAAAAAGTGGTCCAACTAAAACATTCATATTTCTTTAAGTACTACACGATTACGTAATAAAAAATGGGGGTTCCTATTTTAAAAAAACGCAGTTGATATCCGTTTGACCTATGGCAGCGCCATCTAGCGGGCCAACCATAGCGCTATCTGGTTTCCCCCTTAAAGCTAGACAAGCTTCGTTCTCTGTAGTTTTTTCGTTTGACGCTTATTTCGTGAGATATTTGGCTCGGTCGCTATCAATGGACCATCCTGTATATCCTAATTTTCTCGAACAAATAAGGCAAGTTACCAACAAAGCCTTTAATGTAAGAGGCTGCTGCACTTGCTCTTGTCTCCGGAGACTGCATAAAATTAAAATCTGGGTTTTTGTAATTTAAGCCGAGAAAAAATTTTAAAGTTACCCAATAAAACCAACTATAATTATGAAAAAAAACAGGAAATAATTTCATTAATATTCCGTTTAAACTTTTCTTGCAATATAAGAAAAAGAGTTAAATAACATTTACACTTCCAGAAAAACTTTAACTTCGTGTGGAAACGCAACCTCTGTAAAGTACAATTTAGTGCTTTTGGGGAATAACAGAAACCTACAGGCCTGGACTAATTCCTTGGCTCTTTTCTGTCCTAAATTATTTTTTAATTTTGACCAAACAATCTCATAGGTGGAGAAGATTCTCTCAGTGGATGCAGTAGGGGAAGGAATGAGGCTTTCCACAAAAGTAATAAATCCTGTTGATAAATTTCCTGTTTTCATTCATTTGTTTGAATGGAACTTAATTAAAATATCAGTGTCCGGCAGATAATCGCAACCAGAAATCCTGAAAGACACAACACTTGCAATTCAATCTGGATGCGTCTGAGAGCACTCTCTTCTTGTTCAGTAGTTAATCCCCTCGCTCTAAACCCTGGATCTAACATACTAGTAAAATAATGAAAGGGTTCAAGTGCTTCTTCCTTTCGTTTTTTATTGCTTTTTTATTGGGTTCCACATCAGGACTTTCTAAAATATCAGTCCACAGTTCGACAGCTTGTGCAACATTTGTGCTGACTGCTAGGCGAAGAACTAAGATTGTACATTCCTCCGACAGTTGTCCGAGAAGATAAGCATCATATTCATAATACCGTCAAAGATTTTTCTAATGTTAGCAGGGACTTCTTCAGAAAGTTGTTCCAATTTTAACACTGAAAGTAGTTGAAAAATGGGTTAGTGTTTTGAATAAATTAATCATAAGAATAAACTGAAAATATTTTGCGAAAATAACCAAAACATTGATTAAAACCCGTAAAATACAATTATCCCACTGGGTAGATTTTTTAAAATTACTCAGGTTTCTCTCAAGCCTAATTCAAATACTTCGATAAATGATCGCTCTTACCAAACGCGGCCTCACCTCTGTTGCATATAGGTTTGCAGGGACAGAGATGTAGGAGGAGGCAGCTACTTCCTCACAATGTATCGAGGTGACCGTACGTGTTGATCGGTGTGGCGCCCGACTTCGCGAATAGCTTCCACAAATACTGGTTAGCTGGTGCTACTGCGTATACATCCATTGCGACATAAGATGGAAAAAAAAAGCACGCCGTGCTGAAGAACACCTGCAGAATTTCAGCAGTATATACACAATCTAAATTCTCCAGAAGTACCATTGTGTACAAACGTTGAGCACATTAGGGGGAAAAGAAAAGGAATATGTGCACAGAAACAGCAAGCAGTCGCTGTAAATGACGTGAAATTTCCTCACAAAAAATAATTATTCTTACGTTTAAATACGCAAAGATTAACGAAAATTAGAATGTTCGGTTCTTATTACTAGTAGTACTTGGCTGACAGCAGACTGAGGCATAACGACTTTCTGGCGGGGTAAAGTAGTCGGATCGATCGGACAGATAGCAGCCTCAGTAACGTGGGGTTTAAAAAGTGGTTTGTCGGCATTGGAAAAAGCCAAAACCAATGATCCACTTTAAAACTACCAATAAAACATCTGGTGTAATAAAATTTGTCATTCGAATGTTTTTTGTGTATAATCAGTTTGCTACATTCGCTCGTTGACACATACCACTAACCTAGAGCTCTTTACCTGTTTGGTTCTGTGACATCGGTCATACTGCAGCATTTTGACTACAAGAAACTAACTTAGTTCAGAAAAACGAGCGCAGATAAAGCTTTTACACGAGCAAGGAAAATTGCATGTGGATAGTCGAAAACAGTGAAGTGTTCACCCCAATCTGCACAGGACGGAGTGATAGGAGATTCGTTAAAAAATAGGAAGAAAATCTTTTTAGACCTCGCTGCTGAGTTGTCTGAAAAATTTAACGCAACAATATCTGCTCGCTCCACTCGCAGACGACTTCAAGAAGATTGTCTAAAAGGTTGCACAGCCAGGAATTAGCCGTGGCTCTCTGACAAGAGTAAGAAAGCACGGTATCAGTGGGTTCTAAAAAAACCACTTTCACCGAACAAGATTGGTCACACATCGTGTGATCTGATGAAGCAAACACGATAGGTTTGTCAACTTGATGCTCTAACAACAAATAGCAGTTTGGGTAGAAAATAAAATGCATTAATTTAAAAACCCATGAAAGAATTCTCTACAGTATTTATTCCGGTTTCAGATTTTTGATACACCGGATATGATCTATGTCCGTTGCCGGATGGGCGAGGAATATAAGCCAGTCTGTGGTGCCTACCGTAAAACACGTCGGTGAGTGCGTCGTGATCTGAGGCTCCATGAGCGCTGCTGGAGTGAGACAAATAGTGGTATGTGTCGACAGCATAGATTCCACAAAGTACACAGACCTCCTAGAATCTAGAATCAGATTTTCACTCTTCAGCGGAGTGTGCGCTGGTATGAAAGGTCCCGAGATAGTCTCGGTCCAGCACACCGTTTTAATCTGCCAGGAAGTCTCCTAGAATCTACTTTACTGCCCTCTTTTTACAAACCTTTTTGGCGAAACAAACATGGGCGGCGTTAAATCCCAGTACGTTAACGCAACCTGCCATAAGTCTGTCGGCAGAATGACGTGGTCAGGAAAAAAAACATCGTGCTTCTGGACTGGCCTGCCCAGTAACCGTACTTGAACTCCACAGAGCATTTATGGGATTTACTGAAGGGAAAAGTCAGGTTGCACAAAAAAGAACTAAAACACCGTCTGCGCCTTGAGTGGAACGCTGTAAGTGCCGAATACTGTAAAAAGCTAGTGTACTCCCTACCAAAAAAAATTTCTGCTGTAATAGGGGCAAAAGATGGGTCCACGAAATATTGATTTTTGTTTTACTAATAACCTTGAACAAACTGTTCCTATTTATTTAATTTTCTTACTTTTAGGATGCGCAGTACTTTTGGCCAAGGGTGTACAATGTGGTACAAATTTTCGCCGTTACTGAGAATTAAGAAACTAGATATTTCTTTCAAATGCCGTTATGGTTACTAAAAGTATCCAATCGGTAATAGAAACATATCTGACAAAGCACTATGTTAGTAACCAAAATTGAAGTTATACTATAGTAATTGCTATTCTCACTGTTCGACTGACATCAGTGGATACTAACGGGCGGCCTCTGTGCAACCGACAACATTACGACAGAAGGTACGTTAATATTTCTGTGACGGAACTATATTTTGCGGTTGTCTGCTTGCAAAGACTCACTGCTATAAAGTTCCTGCTCCTGCGTTCGAACAAAAGGTTAATTATTTCCGACTCCTAAAACTGGAATAAACAGTGAACAATGGAAAGGTATGACGAACAAAACTGCACACTGTCTTAGAGATAATCGTACAAGAATATTTCCGTGCAGCTCTTGCATTTGTGAAACAGTTCACAAAAATATAGTAAGTTGACTAAAGAGTCTTTCTACCTCCGTTCGTGCTAAACATCCTATGCTACGTCAGCAGTCAATGGAAATAGCACAAGATATTAGATTTACATGTACAATAGTGATGGGAGTACGGTAGATGATTGCTCAAAATGAATTCACAAAACTACTTAATGTAGATACTAAAAGATATCAAGAAATACCGCATCAGGGCCCAACGATCAACACGAAATGGTGTATCACTACAGAAAACTTGTCAACCGGCAACCCTGACTCTAAAGAATCGAAATCCCATTTATAAAACGTCATCTCCCGAAACATGTGGAACAACGATATAATTTTTAGGTTGTTGTTGTTGTGGTCTTCAGTCCTGAGACTGGTTTGATGAAGCTCTCCATGCTACTCTATCCTGTGCAATCTTCATTTCCCAGTACCTACTGCAGCCTACATCCTTCTGAATCTGCTTAGTGTATTCATCTCTTGGTCTCCCTCTACGATTTTTACCCTCCACACTGCCCTCCAATGCTAAATTTGTGATCCCTTGATGCCTCAAAACATGTCCTACCAACCGATCCCTTCTTCTAGTCAAGTTGTGCCACAAACTTCTCTTCTCCCCAATCCTATTCAATACCTCCTCATTAGTTACGTGACCTACCCACCTTATCTTCAGCATTCTTCTGTAGCACCACATTTCGAAAGCTTCTATTCTCTTCTTGTCCAAACTAGTTATCGTCCATGTTTCACTTCCATACATGGCTACACTCCATACAAATACTTTCAGAAACGACTTCCTGACACTTAAATCTATACCCGACGTTAACAAATTTATCTTCTTCAGAAACGATTTCCTTGCCATTGCCAGTCTACATTTTATATCCTTTCTACTTCGACGATCATCAGTTATTTTACTCCCTAAATAGCAAAACTCCTTTACTACTTTAACTGTCTCATTTCCTAATCTAATTCCCTCAGCATCACCCGATTTAATTCGACTACATTCCATTATCCTCGTTTTGCTTTTGTTGATGTTCATCTTATATCCTCCTTTCAAGACACTGTCCATTCCGTTCAACTGCTCTTCCAAGTCCTTTGCTGTCTCTGACAGAATTACAATGTCATCGGCAAACCTCAAAGTTTTTACTTCTTCTCCATGAATTTTAATACCTACTCCGAATTTTTCTTTTGTTTCCTTTACTGCCTGCTCAATATACACATTGAATAACATCGGGGAGAGGCTACAACCCTGTCTCACTCCTTTCCCAACCACTGCTTCCCTTTCATGCCCCACGACTCTTATAACTGCCATCTGGTTTATGTACAAATTGTAAATAGTCTTTCGCTCCCTGTATTTTACCCCTGCCACCTTCAGAATTTGAAAGAGAGTATTCCAGTTACATTGTCAAAAGCTTTCTCTAAGTCTACAAATACTAGAAACGTAGGTTTGCCTTTTCTTAATCTTTCTTCTAAGATAAGTCGTAAGGTTAGGATTGCCTCACGTGTTCCAACATTTCTACGGAATCCAAACTGATCTTCCCCGAGGTCCGCTTCTACCAGTTTTTCCATTCGTCTGTAAAGAATTCGAGTTAGTATTTTGCAGCTGTGACTTATTAAACTGATAGTTCGGTAATTTTCACATCTGTCAACACCTGCTTTCTTTGGGATTGGAATTATTATATTCTTCTTGAAGTCTGAGGGTATTTCGCCTGTCTCATACATCTTGCTCACCAGATGGTTGAGTTTTGTCATGACTGGCTCTCCCAAGGCCATCAGTAGTTCTAATGGAATGGTGTCTACTCCCGGGGCCTTGTTTCGACTCAGGTCTTTCAGTGCTCTGTCAAACTCTTCACGCAGTATCTTATCTCCCATTTCGTCTTCGTCTACAGCCTCTTCCATTCCCATAATACTGTCCTCAAGTACATCGCCCTTGTATAAACCCTCTATATACTCCTTCCACCTTTCTGCCTTCCCTTATTTGCTAAGAACTGGGTTGCCATCTGAGCTCTTGATATTCATACAAGTGGTTCTCTTCTCTCCAAAGGTCTCTTCAATTTTCCTGTAGGCAGTATCTATCTTACCCCTAGTGAGACAAGCCTCTATATCCTTACATTTGTCCTCTAGCCATCCCTGCTTAGCCATTTTGCACTTCCTGTCGATCTCATTTTTGAGACGTTTGTATTCCTTTTTGCCTGCTTCATTCACTGCATTTTTATATTTTCTCCTTTCATCAATTAGATTCAATATTTCTTCTGTTACCCAAGGATTTCTATTAGCCCTCTCCTTTTTACCTACTTGATCGTCTGCTGCCTTCACTACTTTATCCCTCAGAGCTACCCATTCTTCTTCTACTGTATTTCTTTCCCCCAATCCTGTCAATTGTTCCCTTATGCTCTCCCTGAAACTCTCTACAACCTCTGGTTCTTTCAGTTTATCCAGGTCCCATCTCCTTAAATTCCCACCTTTTTGCAGTTTCTTCAGTTTCAGTCTGCAGTTCATAACCAATAGATTGTGGTCAGAATCCACATCTGCCCCTGGAAATGTCTTACAATTTAAAACCTGGTTCCTAAATCTCTGTCTTACCATTATATAATCTATCTGAAACCTAGTATCTCCAGGGTTCTTCCATGTATACAACCTTCTTCCATGATTCTTGAAGCAAGTGTTAGCTATGATTAAGTTATGCTCTTTGCAAAATTCTACAAGGCGGCTTCCTCTTTCATTTCTTTCCCCCAATCCATATTCACCTACTATGTTTCCTTCTCTCCCTTTTCCTACTCTCGAATTCCAGTCACCCATGACTATTAAATTTTCGTCTCCCTTCACTACCTGAGTAATTTCTTTTATCTCGTCATACATTTCTTCAATTTCTTCGTCATCTGCCGAGCTAGTTGGCATATAAACTTGTGCTACTGTAGTAGGCATGGGCTTTGTGTCTATCTTGGCCACAATAATGTGTTCACTATGCTGCTTGTAGTAGCTAACCCGCACTCCTATTTTTTTATTCATTATGAAACCTACTCCTGCATTTTTAGGTACTGTTTGCAAAATACGTAAATTAAAACGGCATGCCTGACGCCGAAGTTCTGCTGCAGCGAAAAATGGATGTCTGCGAGAAAAAGTTTCGAGAAGGTTTGAAATTATGTGTAAAGTTAGTTGGAAGTAGCTCAGCGCTCTCATTCTCAAATACTGGATGAACATAATCTGGGTGATTTTGCACACCTTAGGTTACACTGCCTCGAGACAAACACACAGTGTTCTGACTTTAATACTTGACTTACTGTGCTCAATCTTAAAGACGTTATGGCTCTTCATGAGTAGATCATGATAGCATTTTAAATGTTTAAATTCGGTCAGTACTGACATAAAATAGCGAAAATAAAGTTGTAGTTGCTCCCTAGAAGCCGATAGAAGACATGTATATTCGTTTAGACAAAATACTGAAAGATGTGAAATAAGCAGCCAAAGAAATCTGGTTTCAGTATTCCAATTCTCTCAAACCGCAATGACTTCACTCCTTCATTCGTCATAGTTACGAGTTCTCTGACGTGTGTAAATCCAACCTCCGTGGACTATGCATTAATCACGTGTAGAATCTCCCGCGCCACTCACCACTTTTTCCTCATGGCTGGCAACTGTCCACCCCCCTAACTGGCCAGTGTCGACTGTAGCTAATGTAAAAAAGTGAGAACTTGTGTAAGATGCTATTGCACAAAACAAGGGCCTCACGTATCGCTGTTGGCTTCCGTCTGTGGACGTTCAAGATTTGTCTGAGGGCTCGCCAGCATCGGTCATCAATGACGGGCCTTGTCAGTTTCTGTCAATTGCTGGTGGCTGATTTGAGACTAGCCTGCGGACCAAGATCACAGCTACCTGCCGCGTTGTGGTTCTCCCCTTGGACCATCAACAGATTCCAAAGATATAGCGGGCTTATACTTTAGACAGCTTTGATTAGAGCGCTCTCTTTGAAATTCTGAAGCTAGCAGGGGTAAAGTAGAGGAAGAAAAAGGCTGTTTGCAACTTGTACAGAAATCAGGCCGCAGTTAAAAGAATCGAGGGGCATGAGAGGGAAGCAGTGGTTGAGAAGGCAGTGAGACAAGGTTTTAGCTTATCCCCGATATTGTTCAATCTGCACATTGAGCAAGGAGCAAAAGAAATCAAAGAAAAATTTGGATTGTGAATTGAAGTTCAGGGAGAAGAAATAAAAAACTTCGAGCTTTGCCGGTGACATCATAATTCTGTCAGAGACTGCAAAAGACTTGGAATAAAAGTTGAACGGAATGGGCAGTGTTTTGAAAGGAGGATATAAGATGAATATCAACAAAAAAAAATACGGGGATAATGAATGTACTCGAATTAAATCACGTGATTGTGATGGAATTAGATTAAGAAATGAGACACTTAAAGAAGTAGGTAAGTTCTGCTATTTGGGCAGTAAAATGAATGATGGCCGAAGCAGAGCGATGTACAAGGTAGACTGGCAGTGGCAAGAAAAGAGTTCCTGAAGAAAAATTAGTTGACAACGAATATAGACTTAAGAGTTTGGAGGTATTTTCTGAAGGTATCCGTATTGAATGTAACAGAGTATGAAAGTGAAAAACAGATTGTAACGTTTTAGCTTTAATTTTGGTATGCTGGAAGCGTTACTGCTAGCCAATAGATAATGAAAGCGGGTTACAAGCTGTGAGCTGTCTGGGGAGGTTAACCGTGCGTTTACTGGCCAACTGTCTCACGACTGGGTATCTAGTCTAGGTTTACCACATTACCAATCAGACTAACATTGATTATAATCTTTTACAGTAATACAACAACCGGTAATATATATTTATAAAAGGGAGAATTTAAATAAAAAGAAAGAATTCAGTTTATATTTGCAAATTTATTTTAAAGATTGTTCATTGAAATTTCAGCATATTATACGTGAGTTATAACTGAGCTGGTGCCTTATTTACGATTGTGAAAATGTGAGATTGGAATCTTACTGAACACATAAAATATGGAGCCAAGCTTGGGAGACTGGATACAACACTGCATTCATAAAACAACACACAAGGAACATTGAAACACATGCAAGAGAAAGTTAATCACTACAAACAGATTCAAATTTTTACCCAAAGAATTTACTTTCGTAGCACAATCCTGTCCGTCATGTAATTACCACACACTGGTATACTAAATTCATATTAACTCTTTGTGAAATCTTCCCAAGAAGAATAGCTGAGGGCTACTTTGATGATTACCACATGCTTCACGTGGTCAACTTGGTTTACAGAAAGCGTATAACTCCACAGTAATTTTGATAATAAAATATATTCGATCGAAAAGCAATTGACAAAAGAAAAACCTTGAACTGGTTACTAACGTCTTACTATTAACCTGATGGGTCACACAGTTATATAAGCACGTGGTACTGGTCTCACAAAGTACACGCCACGTGGGTTGAACATAAAGAAAAGTTGCTATATTCAAAATATTGTCAAGACGACACGTTATAATCACACAAGCATTTGCATTTAAGATTGATCTTACTTAGAGCTACTGATCAACACGTGGTTCCACTTTACTCACAAAGTAGTAACAAAGCAACTCCCGGAAAATAATATGAACCTCACACGAGAATTACACTACGCTGCAATTTAAGATAACCTTAGATATCTTAGAGCTAAACCCGAAATAAAAGGTGATTAAATTCTCAGGCTGAACTTAACAATTCCATTGTCCTACGGACTCAGCAGACACGCGCTTAGCCGGAGATCTTACCATTTCAGAAGCTCGCTACCGCCAGACTGCAACTGCCTACCGCCAGACTGCTACTCTCCAACTGCTAGACTGCCACTGCCTACTACCCAGCGTGCTCCTGAGAGTGGCTCACAAAGACAAACGGAAGGGGCCAGAGGGGCAGCTTCCTATACCAACATGACAAGGGACGGACCGGACCATACTAAGAATAGAAACCTCTCTGCTTTTAGGATCCGTAGCTACCTGTTCCAACGTTGGTCCTACTGTTCTCTAGCAGACAGCCTTGTCTGCTACCCTCAAGCATGCAACTACAAACACATTTGATCATTCATCCTCTCACACAGAAGGGAAGGGGGATGACAGTATCTTATCATATACTGCATATAACAGAAAGCGGATGTAGGTTCCGTATGAGACTGTGTGACATGAATTACATATAAGAATTACATATAAACTGTGCTTTAAAGTGTAGTAGTGTGACAGATCGTTCTTGTTTACATGTAAAAGTAACACGTTCCACTACTCAGTCTCCTCCCAGATAGTCAGAAACGCCACAGTAAATTTAGAAGAGGAATTTATTCCATAAAAGACAACAAATTTGAGAAGTTAAACATGAAAGGAATCCAACAGAGACCTTTCATAACCCCAACGCTCCGGGAAAAGACTGTGCAGGGAATTTTCTGGCCATGCTAGGACATTCCCAAGCAGGCTTCTCACACCCTACTTAAACCAAAAGTGTAAAGAAAAGGCAAAAGGTCACCAGCTACTTGCTAAAACACAATAATTTCAAACATCTTTACAATCTACCAATTTCAAAGAGAGAGAAAAAAAACACACAATCTGCGACACCTATTTAAAAGATCGTGTAGACCTAAATCGGTCAGCAAATAAAAACAATGGTTCCTGTGTCATTAATATGAAAACAATTTCTGGTTGTTACCCTTATGGAGTTCACCAGTATTTGCTCATTGCAAGAGCCAGCTGATCACAGGCAAATTTATGACTGTTTATTAACAGGCAAAATTTATGAAAATAGCAAAGGTGCCACAGCAATTAAAAAAGAACATGAAATAACATCAGTATGATAAAGCAGACATTACAATGCACAATTCGCAAAAGCAAAAAAAATTGATAAGAAAAAAAAACATGTTTTACAAAGTGGTTATCGCAAAAAAATTCTATATCTTATAAAACTAATAATTTGTCGAATTAAAATAACTATGTGGCACTAATTTAATCACTATACTATATCTCAATTAGTTAGCAAACAGAGATCACTGTGTCGTTATACTGAGACGACAATTAATTATGTGACTGTTACCCTTAAGGGGTTCCTCACAATAAATATCCCCCATGCAAAGGCTAATCGATCACAGCCCAATGAGAATGAATAGCAATCTGACTGATAAAGGAAGCAGTGCCACAGTAATAAATTTATGAAACAAAATATCACAAATCTAATACCTAACACAAGAACAAACATTGATCAATAAAACAGTACAATAGTCAACATCTAAAACAAAACACCAATAAATAAAACACCTGCAAAATACAATAGTCAAAGTTTAAAAAAATATAGAACACCTGCAAAATACAAGAGTCAGAGTTTAATAAACACCAATAAATCGAGTCCCTGCAAAACACAAGAGTCAAAGTTTCTGTGACAGAAACACACGTATATGCATTGAACTAAGAACCGTATAATCACTGTTCACTGATACACTCACTAGTTCCACTGTTCCGAGGCACAATATAAGGGGAGGGGGAGGGGGTTCGTCGCCGCAGCTGTCAGTAGGGATTTTTGTCCATCTGTTGCGTGCAATCCCGCCGTCTCTGCCCTCTCATGAAGTCTCTCCCGTGTCACGTACATCTCGATTTTGTTCCATGTTTGTATTGTCAAATTCATGCGGTATCCTCGATTGACACGCTAGGTTGATATTCCTGGGCAAGGATGACACTTCAATGGCTCTTCTTTTGTGCCACCCTTAGCGACCCGAGAACATCGAACCATGAATTACTGTCGCTTGACAGTAGGCATCCGTCAGGAAATGTCGATAGGCGTCGTTGACGTCTGCAAGTTTCTTTGGACAGTACCTGTCAAAAGGCTCCACGCCCTTTGTGTTGTTACACCGCGGCCGTCTCGTCACGGTCGCGTGCGTGAGGTGCGTTGCCAGGAGATGGATTTCCGCGCGGTGGACCGCTCGCCCATCTCAGGTCATTCCCTTCAGCTAGGGTTGCGCGGGGCGGCCGCCCATTAGCTACAGGTGCAAGGGAAAGTGTTTCCCGCGTCCTTTTGTTGTCGGCCGCGCTCCCGAAGTGGCCTGGCTGACAGCGTGTCCCGCTGGGAAACCCGCCAGTTTACAACTACCTGGCTGCTCCCGCTGTCTCTTAAGAGTTTTGCCGGTTCGCTTTCACGTTCTCATCTGCATTCACAGAAATTTTTCATCATCCTTATGTGATTACACAATGTCATACATAATATCACTTAGTATTGTCTTTCACAATTTTTAAGAACAAAGTTAGATGAATCGACAATATAAAATTAAAAGTTAAATGACTTGACAATATAAAAAATAAAAGTGAAATGACTTTACAATGTAAAAATAAAAATTAAATGAACTGACAATACAATATTTAAATCCACATCACTAATGTGGTTCACTTGTGTTTTAATAAATCAAATGCCACTTATTAATTCACTAAAATGAATAGGATTATGCCTTGCGCAAGTATAGGTCAGTAGAGCATAGGGTTCACATGTTATTTACACACACACATGCACACCTGTTGTCTATTCTACAAACTAACTACCCATAAACATGCATTACTCAAAATTCTACTTCTATCCACTACTAATTAATCCAACAAGCTACTTCAATGCTACTTCCAACACCGTGTATACACCACTACAGCAATGTTCTAATTTGTCCTCTTCTTGACGCTCGCTGCCTACGTCTTGTCACATGATAAATATGGAGAAACTTTCCTTAAACATACACAGTAAAAAGAACAATGGTTATTTACACGCAAAAACATTTATATCAGTTCACACACCTGAAAAGAGACTCGCAATTATACATTTATCATACTCATATATTCACACATCAAACAGTAAGAAAATTTCATCTAAAAATTACATTATCACAAGAATTAATCACACAGATGGCTCTGAGAAGGTTAAATTATTTGCATTATACAGGTTATACTACTTTTTCTTACCCATTTTGCTTCGATTTCGTTCCTTCTTTACGTTACCTTTCGCCTTCAGATCAGTTATTTCGCCTGTGGTGGTTATTCTGGATTCATTTCTCATGAATGGCAAAATTGTGGTCACCTCTATTCTGTAAAACAGTATCATCTTAACATATTGAACTTGCAACAGACACAAAAGATCCGAATCCTCCTGTAGTTTAAATGACAAATGTTTTGCTTCATCCTTATTACCTTAAACCAAGCTTTCCTTCGTCCCATAATCAAAATTATTTAATCATCCTCTACCTTCAAGAGGGAAATTTCCTCAGTACAAACCATATAAGCTGCAGTGCATCCCGCACCAGCGAAAACAGTAAGCTGTAATGCTCACAGCATCAGCAAAACACATAAACGTCGCTTTTCTAGGACAAGTATTAACGCAGAATAATTTTTCAGGCTTCGGCTTAACATCAATCAAGACAACAAACAAAAAAAAAAGATCCATATTTCCGTTCCATTCTCCATTTGCTGAAAAACTGCTCGTATTTGAGTACCACAATAATATTTCAGAGCCACGTAAATTACACAAACCACAATTCTTCTTTCACCTTAAAGGGAATCAATATACTTACGAAATCCACAGACAGCACTTTTCGTACTCAGCTATAAAGAACAAAAAGACATATATCATCAATATTCACATATCATCGCATATTGGGAAGCCAATGGTTAAACAATCGTATTATTGCATCCTGTTTTCAAGATTCCAAACTTCCTCATTCCTTTCTCAGAGTTCTCCTATCTTAAAATATTCATACAGCACGCAAACTATAGTAAGAGATCCTCATTTATACTGACAGATATAGAATAGTAATAGATAGATAGTAGCACTGAAAACAGAAAATCGGAAACACGGCTACTAACAGGTGGGGACCTGGGTTTGCCAGACCCATAATATCCACAGATCGGATATTCCCCTGAGTTCTTGCAATTTCAGCAACGATCTTGCTTCTCTCAGGAGCGACTCTTTTCACTTGACACAAAAAAAGCATTTCACTTGTTCACAAGGAGACCTTTTATCTTTACGTTTGAATTAAACTAAATCCTAATTGCACAAGGAAAGAAAACAATTAAAACATCACTTCAATCAATCACATAGAAATATCTTTATCATTATTTTTACTAACATATTATTCAAAATTCATACGCCACAAATTTAAACTAATCAATTCATTCTCCTCTCTATAAATCCTATGTACTCATTTGCCCTGTCGCTCATTTGTTCCGATTGGCGCCTTCTGGGCTGATCATTTGTCATTTCCGGTTTCGTTCATTCCCATTTGTTGGATTATGTCTGGGGTTGGCCGGCCGAATTTCGACATCATGTGGGGCTCCGCCTACAATTCTACTCCCACCGTGTTCATCGTAGTAACGATGCTGGTTGCCGTACCTGTGTTCGCGACTGTTACCCCAGTTTCTATACGGCCTGTCCCGATTATTGTTTCGTTCGCGTCGCGACGACCAGTCACGCCGTTGATTAGTAATACGGCCACGACTGCGATCGCGCTGCTGTGCCCCGTAATAACTTTGTGCCTGATTAGGCGGACATTCTGCTGTATCGTATTCCATCTCTTGGAGAAGCGTTTTAAACGTTTCCACGTCCTCTTTGCATCGTCCCGCAAGAATGACGTGCCGCAAGTGCATCGGCAATTTGGTGATGCATATCCTAATTAGTTCCGCAGGTCCGTATGGGTCGTATAAAAATTGATTTGCCTGCAGCATGTGGTCGAATAGGCGTGCAGGGCTGCCGAAACCAGACTGGTTCAAATTTGGCAGCATAATTATGCCATGTTTGACCCTATCTTGTGCCGCTTCCGACCAATAGGCGGACAGAAAGGCTTGTCGAAACTCCCGAGTGGAGTTGCAGTGACGCGCTGCCGACCTCATGCGACTCGCCGGTTCGCCTTCCAAATAGCCACACATATACTCTATCTTATGTGAACTTGCCCAGTCGGGAGGAAGACAGAACTCAAATTGCTCGAGCCATGCTCGTGGATGTATGCCTTTTTGAGAATTTCGGAATATCTCAAACTTTCTTACCGTAAGGAAATGTTTGAAATCAAATCCCCGCATTTCCTCCTGGCGAGGGCCTTGTATGTTTCTATTTGTCTCATGTCTGCCCCTTAAATTACATTCTTCCCTGTCGTCAAAATCTCCCTCGTGGCCGGAGTCCCTCTCTGCACTGTTCGTACGGCTATTTTTATTGCTATTGGCGAGTTCGGAATCACACGCCATGCGGTTTTCCAGATGCGCCACGCGTTCTTGTAAATCGCCTGTTACAGCTTTGTGCTGTCTGTTCACTTCAAACTGTCCCTTCTGGAATTTAAGAAGCGAATGCACTTCTTCGGTCTCTGCGGCCACTGCTGGTGTAGTATTGTTCTCGCTTTCCGTCAGCTTCATCGTGCCTACAATGTCCGCTAATGCCGCGATCTTCTCATGTATTTGTCTCTTGTCCTCCGCCCCAGTCTGCTTCAATTGTTCGACCTGCTGTTCCAACGCGTGGATCGCTAAACTGTTGTCCGCTATTGTGTTGCTAACGGCCGTGGGACAATGCGTTTCAGCCTCTTGGACCCTCGAGAGTACCTGCTGGCGATCTCTTTGGCATTGTTCTCTCAGCTCTTGGAAATTCCTAAGTAGCCGTTCTTCGCTTTCTTTAGATTCGGCCTCGCCACACCGCTTGCTCTGTTCTAGGGCTTGCAGACGGTCATCGATTTGTTCAAATGTACGGCCTAATTCTTTCATAATGTCACTTTTTATTTCACTTGCCAGATTGTTTATTCTTTGTGAGATATCCTCGGACACTCTCTGCATCGACTTGTCGACTTTATTTGTCTGCTGGATTAGTTTTTCGTCTATTTGTTCGCCTAGCTCTCGGATCGATTTCTCAGATTTTTGCGTCATTTCTTCGCCTAGCTCGCGGATCGATTTCTCAGATTTTTTCGTCATTTGTTCGCCTAGCTCGCGGATCGATTTTTCGGATGATTCTCTATTTTGTTGCAATAAGGCTTTCATGAGTTCTGCCAAATCAATTTGGTTAGTTGGAGGCAAATTAATTTGTGGCTCTGATGTGAGCCCGTTCGTGCTGTTTTGCATTTCGTCTGAAGTATGCCCCATTGCATTTTCGGAACCGCCCGACGCGTTAATATTGGAAATCAAATTATCCCCTTGGTCCATGTTGCTTAAGTTGTCGGACCGCTTACTTTTAGCTTGGTTACGTGTCAGCATTAGTGCAATTTACACCCAGTACGCAACACACTAATCACAATAAATGTGTCCCCCAAAAATTACGACAGTCACACGAAAGATACTCAACCTAGTACGCACCTTTTTTTTTTTTTTTTTTTTTTTTTTTTTTTTTTTTTTTTTTTACACGCGAAACAAATTTTTATGTTTGATCGAAACAGTGGAATTTACAAGCGAGAGGAAAAAAAACACACATATATAGAACAAACAAATATAGAAAACAAAACAAGACAAACAACACAACGCCGTTCAACAACGCCGTGAATCTTTTGAACGTCTGCTCAGAAACAACGCTAAAGTTGTTTGAGCGCTGTAGGGAAAAAAAATTAAGATTATACACGCTCGCAATCTAACGTATCAGAGATTCCAGAGTCTAGCGGAATCACAGAACAGG
The DNA here is from genome assembly GCF_023898315.1 of Schistocerca nitens. Lineage (NCBI taxonomy): Eukaryota > Metazoa > Arthropoda > Insecta > Orthoptera > Acrididae > Schistocerca > Schistocerca nitens. The sequence continues at coordinate 735,386,294 of NC_064614.1, read as the reverse complement.
GTCGCCATGTGTAACGTTTTAGCTTTAATTTTGGTATGCTGGAAGCGTTACTGCTAGCCAATAGATAATGAAAGCGGGTTACAAGCTGTGAGCTGTCTGGGGAGGTTAACCGTGCGTTTACTGGCCAACTGTCTCACGACTGGGTATCTAGTCTAGGTTTACCACATTACCAATCAGACTAACATTGATTATAATCTTTTACAGTCATACAACAACCGGTAATATATATTTATAAAAGGGAGAATTTAAATAAAAAGAAAGAATTCAGTTTATATTTGCAAATTTATTTTAAAGATTGTTCATTGAAATTTCAGCATATTATACGTGAGTTATAACTGAGCTGGTGCCTTATTTACGATTGTGAAAATGTGAGATTGGAATCTTACTGAACACATAAAATATGGAGCCAAGCTTGGGAGACTGGATACAACACTGCATTCATAAAACAACACACAAGGAACATTGAAACACATGCAAGAGAAAGTTAATCACTACAAACAGATTCAAATTTTTACCCAAAGAATTTACTTTCGTAGCACAATCCTGTCCGTCATGTAATTACCACACACTGGTATACTAAATTCATATTAACTCTTTGTGAAATCTTCCCAAGAAGAATAGCTGAGGGCTACTTTGATGATTACCACATGCTTCACGTGGTCAACTTGGTTTACAGAAAGCGTATAACTCCACAGTAATTTTGATAATAAAATATATTCGATCGAAAAGCAATTGACAAAAGAAAAACCTTGAACTGGTTACTAACGTCTTACTATTAACCTGATGGGTCACACAGTTATATAAGCACGTGGTACTGGTCTCACAAAGTACACGCCACGTGGGTTGAACATAAAGAAAAGTTGCTATATTCAAAATATTGTCAAGACGACACGTTATAATCACACAAGCATTTGCATTTAAGATTGATCTTACTTAGAGCTACTGATCAACACGTGGTTCCACTTTACTCACAAAGTAGTAACAAAGCAACTCCCGGAAAATAATATGAACCTCACACGAGAATTACACTACGCTGCAATTTAAGATAACCTTAGATATCTTAGAGCTAAACCCGAAATAAAAGGTGATTAAATTCTCAGGCTGAACTTAACAATTCCATTGTCCTACGGACTCAGCAGACACGCGCTTAGCCGGAGATCTTACCATTTCAGACGCTCGCTACCGCCAGACTGCAACTGCCTACCGCCAGACTGCTACTCTCCAACTGCTAGACTGCCACTGCCTACTACCCAGCGTGCTCCTGAGAGTGGCTCACAAAGACAAACGGAAGGGGCCAGAGGGGCAGCTTCCTATACCAACATGACAAGGGACGGACCGGACCATACTAAGAATAGAAACCTCTCTGCTTTTAGGATCCGTAGCTACCTGTTCCAACGTTGGTCCTACTGTTCTCTAGCAGACAGCCTTGTCTGCTACCCTCAAGCATGCAACTACAAACACATTTGATCATTCATCCTCTCACACAGAAGGGAAGGGGGATGACAGTATCTTATCATATACTGCATATAACAGAAAGCGGATGTAGGTTCCGTATGAGACTGTGTGACATGAATTACATATAAGAATTACATATAAACTGTGCTTTAAAGTGTAGTAGTGTGACAGATCGTTCTTGTTTACGTGTAAAAGTAACACGTTCCACTACTCAGTCTCCTCCCAGATAGTCAGAAACGCCACAGTAAATTTAGAAGAGGAATTTATTCCATAAAAGACAACAAATTTGAGAAGTTAAACATGAAAGGAATCCAACAGAGACCTTTCAAGATGATAAACAGTTTACGCAAGAACAGAACAGAAACTTTTAAAATGTGGTGCTACGAAGAATGCTGAAGATTACATAGGTAAATCATGTAACTAATGAGGAGATACTGAATAGAATTAGGGAGAAAAGAAATTTGTGACCCAACCTGACTAGAAGGGGTAGGTTCATAGGACACATTCTGAGACATCAGGGGATCACCAATTTAGAACTGGAGGCAGGGGAGCAGAAGACGTAGGAGGAGAGCAAGAGATGAATACAGCAAGGAAACTCAGAAGGATGTAGGTTGCAGTAGTTACTCGGAGATGAAGAGGCTCTCACGGGATAGAGTAGCATGGAGAGCTACATCAAATCAGTCTTCCGACTGAAGACAACACCTATAACTCTAATGTGTTAGATTCTACCTTTTTATTTTAGCCGTCAGTGAGACATAACTCTTCCGTCTTCGGGGAAAGATTCCTTCCCCAAGTGCAAGAGGGGACCCTGAACCCATATCAGGTCCTCCGCGTTCTTTCACTAGGGCCTTCCCCAAGGGAAGTCGACATCACCATTCCTGGAGATTTTTTATTCAAATCCAAGCAGTACCTGGGATAGAACGACCGGAAAACAGGCTCCTTCAAATAGTGCCAACATTGCGGTGTGGCACAGTCGTACGACACTTACAAGGAGAAGGCTTCAGACCCGGCCAAACAACTCAGCCAAACAACTCAGCTCCTATTTCGCGGGTCGCATGCGTAAAACCAGAAATGAAAGACTTAAAGATATTTTAGCTGGACACCTTCCAGTTTTTGAGAAAACCACGCCTAAAGTACAGTACGAACAGTCAACACAAAACAGACTGGATCGACAGATAATTGAAAACTAAGCAGTGACCATCATCATATATGGGGTCCGTAAACGCATTTTTTGCTAGAAATCGAGGAAAGAAACTATTAATACTGCCCCTTACGTATCCGCAAGGTACACTGTGGTAAACGAAAGCGCCGCTGGCGTAGCGACAATGGCATTTCACTGTGGAGCGGAGAACCCCTTGTTAGATTCCAAAGTGAATCCTGCTGTTTCTTTAGTTGCATTTTTTCTATACTAAATCTGATAAGAATAAAAGGGTTAGTAAGCTAAATAAAACAATAACCTATAAGAAGGTAGGCAAACAAATTTCTCAGACGACTTTGATTAGTAAAGAATTAAAATTTTAATCTTGGTCGCCTTACAACAGCTCTTTAACTAACTCAGTTAAGTGTCCTCACTTTTCTTCGAATAAAACCACATGAATGGTTCTTGGTATATAATCACTCGAAGCAAGTATACTCGCCGCATCAAGAACATATAATGAATACAGTCTTCGCGCAACTACACTGCTGGCCACCGTAAATGCAACACCCTGAAGGAAGCATCCGAATCAAGTGAAATTTACACCATGGGTTTGCAGCGATGATATATGCAACTGATTAGAATTTCAGCGCAGACGCACATCACGCGCGCCTGTGGCGCCACCTCATAGCGCCATTTAAGGCTTGGCGATTTCGACGAGTGTACGTTCGGCACGTGTGTTTACCTTGTGGTTGTTTCACAAGACGATCAGTTATGCCTCGTAGACAACAGCGAACATCTTTTGATCAAGTATCCGAGTTCGACAGAGGAAGGATAGTGGCTTACCGAGATTGTGGATTATCATACAGAGAAATCGCTAGTCGTGTTGGACGAAACCAAACAACTGTAATGCGGATATGTGACCGTTGGATGCAGGAGGGTACGACGGACCGACGTGGTCGATCGCATTCACCTCGGTGCACCACTGCACGTGCTGATAGGCAAATTGTGCGCGTGGCAGTGACGGATCGCTCAGTGACATCACGAACCATAGCACAGCACATTGCGTCTGTAACGCATCATCCAGTGTCTGCGCGTACCATTCGACGCCGTTTACAGCAGAGTGGTCTGTCCGCAAGACGTCCATTGCTTCGTCTACCATTGACGCAGAACCACAGACGTCTCCGTTGCCAATGGTGTGATGACAGACGGATGTGGACGGCAGAATGGAATGACGTTGTCTTTACTGACGAGGCACGCTTCTGTCTGCAGCACCACGATGGTCGGATTCGAGTGTGGAGACACCGTGGAGAGAGGATGCTGGACAGCTGCATTATGCACCGCCACACTGGTCTTGCACCGGGTCTTATGGTATGGGGCGGTATTGGATATTACTCTCGCACGCCTCTAGTACGCATTGCCGGTACTTTAAATAGCCGGCGCTACATATCCGAGGTGCTGGAGCCAGTTGTCCTTCCTTACCTTCAGGGCTCGACCACAGCCATATTTCAACAAGATAATGCCCGACCACACGTGGCACGCATTGTCCAAAGGTTCTTCGTCAATAACCAGATTGAATTGCTTCCCTGGCCGGCTCGCTCTCCGGATCTTTCGCCGATAGAAAACATGTGGTCCATGGTTGCTCAACGAGTGATCCAGATTACATCCCCAGCTGCCACACCACATGATCTTTGGCAACGTGTGGAAGCTGCTTGGGCTGCTGTACCCCAGGAACACATCCAACGTCTCTTTGACTCAATGCCGAGACGTGTGGCAGCGGTGATCACCAACAATGGCGGCTACTCTGGCTACTGATTCTGGCAGGAACCACATGTCACAGACGTCTGTAAACGTAATCATTTGATACTTGGTCAACATGTTATCTACAAAATAAATTTTGTTGTGCTACGTCTTGTCTTTCTTGGTGTTGCATTTACGGTGGCCAGCAGTGTATATTGTTCCTTCTGAACATTCAGCAAAAAATATTTTTCTGGATTTAAACTCGGCCATATATGATGTAAAATGCTCAATTTTCAATTAACTATATACGATAACATCGCCTGAAAAATCAGTGCTGACAGTTGATCAGGAATTATGCTGTGCACCATTATTGCATCCGGGCGGTTAGGCCATACCGTCTGGGTTATCAGAAAAACATTCCAATTTTGCAGCCTCCAAATTTGGTTGCCTGTGGTCCGTCGCTGCAAATTCGCAGCAGTCTTACGCGGAATTGTTTTCATACGATACCTAAAATTTAAATTCCTTACCAATTAAGGTCGTTTGAGAAATTTGCCTATCTTGTTATTCCTTATTGTTTTACCTGCGTTATTAATCCTCCTGTTCGTGCCAATTTCGATGTGCAAAAAATTGCAAATAACAAAAAATTGCAAATAACAAAAAATTGCTAAATTTGTTAGAGAACCGAGCACAGGTTCTTTTTTCCACAGCCAAATGCCTTGCTCGCTGCACCAGCGAAACTTTAGTTCACCATTGTGTACCTTATGGGCACGTAAGGGGGCAGTCATAAATCTGTGGAAACCATAAATGGTGATGAGAAATTGTCATTTTTTTAATTATCTATCGATCCCATCAATTCTCAGTCGATTGCTCGTTATGAGATTTAGGGGTGGTTTGCTCGAAGACGGAGGGATGCTGAGCCACAATATCTTAGTCTTTCATTTTAGGACTATACAATCCAAATCTGCGCCGAACCAGTTGATCGTGCTTTGAGACCTTCCCGTTGTTAGACACGTATTCGGGAGGACTGGGTTTCTAGTCAATGTCCGACCAGTTTTATCTACTTCTTAAAGTAAATGTCAGGGTGCTTCCTGTGAAAAGGGCGCGTCCATTACCTGCTTTGCCTTTCCACATGCCGAGCTTGTGGCCCACACCCAATGAACTCTACGTCAGTGGGACGTAAAACGCTGTCTTCCTTTGTCCTCACCAAGGAGCCGCGTGACATTAACGTCCTCATCCTACGTGTCGGATCACAAGCGCCAGTGTCGCGTGCCAGCAGCGTAGAGGTGTTCGTCCCCCTGACCTGTGTTAAATTGCGAAGTCGCAAATACTGTCACCTTCCGCCCATCCCTTGCAAACAATATGCAGGTGTTAGGAAATTCCTTCCAGCTCTCGGGCGGTAGCCGACCACCGCTGCTTATCTCGTATTAGATGGATAAACTAATTAAAGGTTGAGTAGAAGCAGATGAGTACTATTAACCCCTGCTTTGTAAATTGCTCAGCAGTCGAGCACAGTTTCCGTAGTCAGTGTGCCTCATGACCGGGTTTCAGTAAACGTACAATAGCTAACTGCAGTGTAATGCATCGTTGAGTTGGTCAGCGATTGTGTTGCCCTGACTTTGACGATCTCGATTGTAACATACGAGCATACCTTCTTATCCTCCTCAGTCCTGAGCTTAGATTTTATGTATGAATAGTTTATATTGTTGGCCAATGTATTGTTCTAGATAAAAATACTAAATTAAAAAAAATAAATTGGCGTGATTCACCAGAATTTTGGAACATGTTCAGAGTTAAAAAATAAGAGATGTATTTTCAGTACCTCGACAGCCGATATTAAGCACCTAAAAATGAAAACAAAGATGCCGCTGGGATGTAAAAGTACAGGTCGTCGCCGAATGCTGTCACAGTGCTACCTCGGGAATAATATATAGTTGTATCGCTGTGTTGTAAGTAATTTTGTATTAAAGGAGACCACTCATCGAAAGACGGTTGATGGAGTGATTTATAGCCAAGCAAAAAAAAAAAACTAACATGCTTTTGGTTCTTTCGGACTTGTCCGAAATAACAGACGACATTTATAAGTTGAACAAAATTATAATTATATTAATACCTTCAGCTGCTAACGGGCGTTGATACATATCAACGGGGACAGGTGAAAATGTGTGTCCCGACCGGGACTCTGACCCGGGATCTCCTGCTTACATGGCAGACGCTCTATCCATCTGAGCCACCGGCTAACGCCCGTTAGCAGCTGAAGGTATTAATATAATTCTAATTTCGTTCTAGTCGGCTGCAGGTCATGTCCGCAAGAACAGACACCATATCCATATAAATATATAAGTTGATCCTGCAGCCGCTATGAATCAAGACATAAATAAATTGACATCAGCTTCTAGTGGACAGCGATTTAAATCAGTGCCCACTGGCAGGAAAGGTCATTAATTCCTTTCTGTCTTCCCCTTTTCGATGAGTGGTCTCCTTTAATCCGGAATCATTTATATTCTGCTAGAATTTTAATATAACATTTATATTACATTATTGCTTATTCGATAGTGAAGAGTATATTAGTTAACAGCAAGTTTGACACATTCTAGTCTACAATTATAAAAAAAAAAATCCTCAATTTTCGAAGACCTGCTGACACTACGAACCTACTGGGAGCATGCAAAATGAAGATAAATGGTGTACAGGCAGCACACTGTGTCTAGGCTACAATCATGCACAGCGAGTTAAGTATGGTCCCTCGGTTAGAAAAAAGTATGGATGTCTAGTATACCTTACGTAATGTTATTTGTGTTCGTCATAAGTTCTAGAAAGGATTATTCAGCAGTAGTTTTGTCTTAGTAGAAGGAAGCGTTAATCGTTAAATTAAGTTACTAATAGTGATTCTGGAACAAGTTTCGCTCTTTACCGGAGTTTTCTTTGCTATAGTAATCTGAGGTGACAAAAGTCGTGGGTTACCTCCCAGTATCGCGTCTGACCCCCTCTTTCTTTCTTGGCGTAGTGCAGAAACTCGATGTGGCATGGGCTCAACAAATCGTTGGAATTCCCCTGCAGAAATAGTGAGCCATGCTGTCTCTATAGCAGTCCAAAACTGCAAGCATTGTCGGTGCAGGAACTGATAGCCTGATTATATCCCATAAGTGTTCTATAGCATTCATTCCGAACTATCTGAATGGGCGCACAATTCGCTCATATTCTCCAGAATGTTCTTCGAATCTACCGCGAACAACTGTGGTCCAGTGACGTGGCTCACTGCCGTCTACAAAATGGGGTCCCTAAAATGCTGCAAATGGTCTCCAGGTTGTCAAAAATTACCATTTCAGGTCAATGATCGGTTCAGTTGGATCAGAGGACCCGGTCCATTCCATTTAAATATAGCTGGCAACATTGAGCCACCACCACCTTGCACAGTGCCGAGTTGACAACTTGGATCCATGCCTTCGTGGGATCTTTACCACTCTCGAACCCTACCATCAGCTCTTAAAAACAGAAATCGGGACTCACCCGCCAAAGTCACGGTTTCCCAGTCGTGTAGGGTCCGACCAGTATGGTCAAGAGTGCAGGGGAGGTACTGTGGGCGATGTGTTAGCAAAGACATTAAAGTTGGTCGTATGCTGCCATAGCCCTTTAACGCCAAATTTCGCCTGTTCTAACGGATATGTTCGTCGTACGTCCCATGTTAACTTACGTGGTTAATCGACACAGTATTGCTCGTCTGTTAGCACTAACAAAGCTATAGAAACGCCGCTGCGCTCGGTCGTTAAGTGAAGGCCGTCGGCCCCTGTGTTGTCCGTAGCCAGAGGTAATGGCTGAAGTTTGTGTTCTCGGCACACACTTTACACTGTGGATCTCATATTACTGAACTCCCTAAAGATTCCCGGAATCTAATCTCCTGTGCGCTCAACTTCAACTACCATACCGCATTTACAGTCTGTCAACTCCCGTCGTGCGGTCGTAATCAGCTCACAAATCTTTGTACATGAATCATGTAATTACAAATGACACCTCAGCCAACCTTGTGTACATGATACAACCGCCATCTTCATATCGCTACCCCATGACTTTTGTTATCTCAGTGTATAATATACAGCAGCGCACAGTGCAGAATGGAAATGTGTCGTAAAACTTGGATTTCACTGAAACATACTGAGCTTAGAGGAACCGCTAATTATTAAAGTTTCAGCAGAAGTTTGTTATGGGAAGGAAGTGAGCACTCGCTCTTCTGTCGATATGCGACAGGTGTTGGTCGTTAGAGAAGCATTAGTAAGTATGGCTGCGCCGCTGTCGGAATGTCGGCTGCGATTCCGCAGCGAGCGTAGTGGCAGATGCTGATCTCAGGTGGGGCTCTGGTTACAGCTGCGTGCACGTGCGTGTTCCAGATGATCTGGTGGTGGCTGCTGTTGCTGGCGGCGGCGCTGTGCTGCGCGGCCTTCGAGCTTCCAGAGAAGGGCCGCGGCTGCGTCGTGCTGCGGACGCACGGCATGCTGGGAGCGGACTGCAGCTCCAGGGACCTCAGGGACGTCCCGCAGAACCTCGACACCCGCATAGAGGTGCGTGGCCTCCCGGCTCCTAACGCTTCCCGCTAGGGAAGTTCGAGAACGTCCTAAAATCAGAAATTACAGGCCGCTTGCACAGAAACATTACAACAATGTAACTATGTATTCCCAACAAAATTGCAGACTTCACTCACGGATATTTTCTGAGTGTTTGTTTCTTCTTCTTCTTCCCGTGATTGAGCGGAGTGAAAACAACACTCCCTAGAAATTACAGAATTGATTTTTGTCCAAATTTTTATAAACAAAGGAAGAGTAGGAAATCGGCAAATACGGTATCAAACTTACCAGCATGATGTGTAGTGTTCCAGAAAGAATTCTTGTCCGAATTTTCATAGCCAAATGTAGACTGGGAAACGGACAAATGGGTCATTAAAATGACCAACATGAGATCTAGTTTTACAAAAAAAAAAAAAGTATGCTTAGAGCGTGGTTTAGTTGGGCATATAGATTCATTCTTTCTTCCGTTCTTTCTTTCCTTTTTTTTCTTTCATGTTGAAAAATTAAATAGCAGATGTCAGTACAAACAGAAACTCGTTTTCTTTTGGTCAACGTACTTTTAGAAATAATAGAATACTCACTGATTTTTAAACATAAAGGGTGAACATTAATGGAGGAGGAAAGGTACTACGAACATGTCTGGAAATGCGTCGTTGCTATTGTAGACGGCACTGACGAATTACAGTTCCTCTGACCACGTGCCGTGTTCCCTTGTTTCTTACAGGCTGTGGCTGACGTAGCATACTGTAAGCAGCAGTATGTCCGGTATTCATTTCGGGAACAAGCAGAGATGGTGTTTCTGAAAGGCCATGGTGATGGAAACGGTCGAGAAGCAGCAGGACTATACGAAAACAAGCACACTCACAGACACCAACCACATCAGACAACATATCAAGCCCTTTTTGGGCGTTTGTGTGTTCATGGGTTCTTTGAGACAGACGAACATGTGGGCAGCCGGCGGACTGTGCATACACCAGATTCAGCAGACCATGTTCTACACGATACTGAGACGATTCCTAGTACAGGCTCCAGGGAAGTCGCCCGCCAACGAGCTGTAAGCCAACATACGATTGTATCTTACATGACAACCGCTACTATCCCTGTCAACCGCAACGAGTGCAAGGATTATCAGCAGCGGATTTCCCTCTGTGGGACGGATTTTGTCGGTTTTTGCACCAGACCATCACAATTAAGGGATTTCTGTCATTAGTCCTCTTTACCTACGAAGCAATCTTTACCAGAACTGACAACATAAATTTGCATAATCTTCCTGTGTAGGCTAAAGACGCAGTACGTGGTCAGAGCAACTTTCATTCGTCAGCGCCAAGTACCGTGGTAAAGATGTGTGTTCATAGGACCTTTTCTGCAGTTTATCGGCTTTATTAATGTTCACCGTATATTATATTTCATACCTTGTGAACAAAATCTGAAAATACAAAACGGTCAATTGTTTCATGAAACTATTTGTTTAAAAGTAATAAGCAAAATGCATTAAAGAAACATTTGATGCTCCTCCGCATCATTTAACAATAATATCTCAAGACCAAAAAACAGCAGACGGCACGTTCTACGTAATCTTGCAGACAAATATCCTCCAGTACTGTTCAAAATTCTAAGAAAATCATTGAACTCTAAATTCTCATCGACATCTCAGTTGCTGTCCATAATCTCGAGCGTTATTGAGAGAGGTGTGTAGCATGTTTCTCTTTTTTATTCCTTACTTTTAGATATATAATTTCATAAAAGATTTTATCGCTTTATTTTAGTTTTCAAATATTTTTATTTCGTATAAGGCACCCATGGATTTCAGCGGCTTTTTTCTGAGTTAATTGCAATCTGTTGGGTTTCTTATACACCATCTGCTTGCGTGTCCGTATTGCACTGAAAATACACTGAAGGAAAAGAAATCGCAACACCAAGGAGTTGTTGTGCGCATAAATGGAAGTTAGTTGACGTGTTTTTACACCTGAGAGATGTCTACAAGAAACTGGATGTTTCTTCTGCCGTAATGTAGTTGGGTGTCGTTCCGGCAGCTCCTCAAGCTTCTCCAGAGAGCTGTAGGGACCAGTGCGAGTCTGGCTAAAACACGAGAATAGTGCATCTTGGAGAGAGTCGCCTGTAGGAAGCCGTTTCAAAACCAGAGCCACGTCGGTCAGTTTGCGCTTCACAGAGTATATTTTACTGATCCCAGTGACTCCACGAGGCAGTTGGAGTGGGTAACAGTTTGCACAGATCCCTGTGTCCTGGCCTCTCGACAGAATCAACGCTATTTGATTTTGTTTTATGTATTTTCTGTCTCCTGGTGAAAGCAGTTCGTGTCAGTCAGACAACAGCCATTGTGGAGGGCGGAGTTCTACCAACCAAAAGGCGGGAGATGTCCTCATTGGGCATTATTAAGAAGTACCGGGTGTTTATAAATTGCTTTTACAAAAGTAACCTTCAATTATCAAAAGCGTAAATAGCTTACAGAAGTTTTGGATACAGCACTGAATGCAGTATATTCCCTGTCTAACACTGTTAGATTCTGACGTTCCCGCTAGGTGGCGTGCACAAATGACTTACTCGGTCATCATGGAGTCGTATAACGGTGCAGAGCGTGCACGGTGTTATTTATGGCTCCATGATTCCCAATCCTGTACCAGAGTTCAGAGACAGTTCAGGACTAAACATCGCAAGCTACCACCTGAAAGACAACTGTTATTAATTGGTACCACTGTTTCGTCGAAACTGTGTTTCACATAGGATACCGAGTTACGGTTGGCCAGCGGTCTTTGACTTACTTATTTAAGTATCGAAAAACGTTAATCATCAGCAAGAGAATTCACGATGGGAGAGGAGGCTGTCGTGTGTCTGACGACTGTTAGAGACAGCTGGCAGCACCTATACAGCTTGCATTTCTACTCAGCGATTATGGTGAGTTATCTGGCAGCACCAATTGGTTAGGGAGATGTCAAATTAACGTTTTCCAATACTTAAATAAATTCTCATCGGTGAATTCACGACGAGGTTCAAATGGTTCTGAGCACTATGGGACTTAACTTCTTTGGTCATCAGTCCCCTAGAACTTAGAACTACTTAAACCTAACTAACCTAAGGACATCACACACATCCATGCCCAAGGCAGGATTCGAACCTGCGACCGTAGCGGTCGCGCGGATCCAAACTTTAGCGCCTAGAACCGCTCGGCGACTCCGGCCAGCCATGACGAGGTGAGCAGGCGTAGGTGCATATGTGTTTTTCATTTCACCTTTGAGCATGATCCTGCTATCAATGTGCGTGCACCTGCAGCTACGTTTCACACGACTAATTTATCAGGATGATGATTATTTCTGAATCCCGATTGCTTTTTCGAACATGTCACAAAGTTAGTCAGTGCTAGTTTTATGTCATTTCCGTGTTCGAATTAGATCTTTCTTCTGCAGTGTGCTTATTGAGATCCATGTTCATGTCATTACGATTAATAAATTTAGATTCACTTGGGTGAAGATTGAATTCAGTAGTTGAATACTTTTTCCATGCATTATACTTTTCATGATTGTTGTGAAGACCAACATCCTAGACTCATTTACTGGGGCCACCCTTTGATGTTAAATCTATTGGACATAGTTATTAAAAAATAAATCGCTTTGTTGAAGGGACGAATTCCAGCAAAAAGCGCCGTCCATATCCCTAAGGTCACTGGCGTTAAAGACGACTCGAGGTTTCAAGAATTCATTGTGGTCTTGAAAGAATTCTAGGATAGTTTTCTAAGTGTTGTGAGTACAATGCCAATCTTATATCTGTTTAAGAGAAGTTTTCAAGATCGTTTGTTCTTTCAGCTGAAAGCGCGTATGTGCCATGTGCAGATGGAACTGACTGGTCTGCAATGTAATTCCCGTTTACATGACAATTTCTTTTGCGTTAAAACCATACAGGAGATCTAGATTGTTTTCTTCGGGAAGTGTTTTCACTTCTCCATAATGAGGTTGCAAGTGTGTTAAAATATTTCGATCGACATGCATGTGTGAAAGCCTTTCTTCGATTATGAAACTAAAAAGGTCACGGTTACGTGGCAACCTGAGTGCAAGAGTTATTTACTGTCCATAAAATGCCTGGGAAAATAAATACTGCTATGTGTGTAAAAAGAGCTACCATATTGACGATCTGAGACCGTGTTAGGAGTAAAGAAAGTGTGAGAAAGGCAAACCCCCTTGGTGCAACTTCGCTGCTTTTGAGCCACTACACTCAACTTCTGGGTACAAAGGGACACCAGTGACTGCACGCTGTGGACGCAGTACGCTTCGGCGAAGCGTCTAATCTCCGTCATAAAAGTTTTCTGTTCTCAGATGAGTGTTGGATTTCTTTTGTTTCTCCGGAAAGGGTTCGCTAATGCACGACTTATCGACTTTTCCATTATTAAATGTCAGCGTTGCTATTCGTATAGCGAACAAGTACATTTATAAACAGAAACTGGAGGTATGAGGTGAACGAAGGTTCTGCGTCTGAGGTGTTAGCACAAAAGCCGACAAACAGAGAAGATAAAAACACCAAGCGTCTGTTTTATAGCTACAGAACGCACTTACAGCTTTATTAAACAGAAAGTGTTTTATCGAAAGTCTTAAAACTAAAAAGTGGACTGTGAACATACACAACTCTGTGGCACCTGACTGAAATGTCACTATTCTAGTTTCTTCTTTTCGTTTAATGATGTCTTACCCTGTCACCTTACATGGGCCTTAAATATGGTGTTACCTGTTGTGAAGAAGTTTTCAAGAACACAAGAATGTTTAGAATATTCTGATGTAAAATATTAATGATTTTCTTTTCTTTTTTACAGGTTCTGGATGTGTCTGACAACAAGATAAGAGAGCTCGCTACCAACTCTCTGTCAAAATATTCCAGTCTGAGGTTTCTGTACTTAGGAGATAACACGATATACCTTGCGGACGATGGAGTGTTCACTCCTCTAAGTTCCCTAGAGGTTCTCGATCTGTCTTTGAATGTATTCCGTAGAATACCCTTCGATGTTCTGCGGTTGCCCGTGTTAAGAAAACTCGACTTTTCGCAAAACGGGATTATTCTGGACGATCCAGATGTTTACAAAGGTGCTCCAGTCAGCAACAGCCTGAAGGTGCTGTCACTTGCCAAGAACAAGCTGAAAGAATTTCCCCCTCTGTGGATGGTGCCTCAGTTAGAGTACTTAAATGTTTCAGGGAATGAACTGCGAAGTATAAAAATCACAGACATTGCTCCAATGTGTCGCTTGAAAGAAATAGATGCAAGCCACAACTCAAAATTGTTTAAAGGTGGACTCGATAAGTGTGACTGTTACTTGTTCTCCACGTGGATTGAGAGGAGGAACATTAAGTTAATTCCGCAAGTGTCTCTCAACTGCCCTCCAACCGATACAGGTACGTATCTGTTAATGTATGCCGTATATTTTTCTTGTAAATGAACACTTTTTGGTGCGGGCGCACACAATGTCCACTATTTTGTGTACCTACGAGTGGAGTATTAGCTCCGACGAGAAACGTGATTCAGTGATGATATCAACTTTCATGGGTGATAGAGACTGGTAAATGTATCAGTCTTAGATAAGGGATTGGTACGATAACGACAGAATCGGAAGTTACAAGCAAAAATCACCCTGATACCTCCGATCGGTACTGTTGCTGCTAAGATTGTATCGTAGGCAACTACCAGATGTCGAAACGAGGGGGGGGGGGGGGGGAGGAGGGGGGGAGGAGGGAGGGAGGAGGAAAGAATGTCCAGTGAACATGGTCTCTGAAATGCATACCTGAAGAGTTCAGAGCTCATCATCTTCACTAATATGAAACAAATCCTTTCTATTTAACAAGGTATGCATTTTTGAACCCATGTTTACTGCACAAAGTTTCCTGGTTTGGCCGATACTACAATCTCGGAACGTTGCTTACCCTACAGTCTTAGCAACTACAGTACCACTGCATGTATGCCACTGTCGGAGATATCAGAACGATTGTCACTTGTAAATTTAGCCTCCATCGTTTCCAGACCAGACTGATACATTTAGCCTTCTCCATCCCTGAAAGTTGGTAACTTCATCTCGGAATCACACTGTGTATCTAGCAGAAGACATTCCCTCACGCATGTAGCAGCTTTTGTTAGCCAGAAATGTGGTTTCCTGAAACTGTTGTTCTCTTACAGAAATTGACCTAATTATTTTTGTAACTGTGAAGGCATAGATTAAATTTAGGTGGTCCTGAATTCATCTTTGTTGAATGCTTGTGGAGAGCAATGTAGTAAAACTATAACCTTTGTTGTCAACAAACACACAAAATATAGTAAGCGCTGGTGTGAAGATGTGGAACAACAGACCTAAAACAAAAAATAGGAAGATGAAAAGAATTTAGAAGTCAAATAGTATGACTTCGGAAAGAGGGAAACCTTTGACGCTATTTAACAACGTACCAGCCATTTTGAAAGTCACCGTCCTGGATAAAACTCCTAATTTTCAAATGAATGAGGGGTCATGGCATATCAAGCAGACAGAGAATTACGCCAGAAAAGCAATGAAGTGTTTTTATTTGATCATAGCTTTATTCAGCCTAGAATTGTCCCCATTTTGTACACAATAAGGCGAATGTTGGTGATAACACACAGACTAGAGGGTGCGCTCCAACTGTTGTTTAGCACGTTTTTAAGTCTGTTGTTATTCACTTGAGCCATTACTCATGGACTTGACCAGACCCATTACCGGAATGGGAGCACAAGCGTCAACAATACGCTCTCTAAGGTATGCGAAGATACTGATCCTCGCCGCATACGCAATTGCCTTCGTGTTTCCCAACAGATATGGATGTTCAAATACATCAGAGTATCGATACCACTCAGTTCAAAACAACTGAAGTCATCTTGCGTTATTACTCCTATGACTACTCCAAAAGTATCGATATCTACTCATATCGATTCTTTCTTAATTTCGTATGTGAATGAAGCAATGCTGTGTATGTATATTTGACCTGATTGCTTATTTTATGTAGTCCAATAAACCAAAGGTATTTTTCATTGCGGCGTGATCTTTCCAGCAAATTTCGATCTCTAACCTTCTCCCTCGAAAGAGAGAATATTTTCTTGACGCCCACCTACTTAGGGAGAAATGACAAAATACGAGCTCGTACGGAAATATTAAGGTGTTCGTTTTTCTCGCGCGCTTTTAGAGCGGGACACTATAGAAAAAGAACGAAAGGGGGTTAGATGGACATTCTGCCAGGCACCTGAGTGTGAATTGAGTAGTAGTCTCATAGATGTACATGAAATAATTTTGTTTCTTTACCAATGAAAATCCTTAAACAAATAAGCGACCCCGTCCAGAAAGAGGAATTATTGTAAATATCTAGGAGACAACTTGTTCTATTATGAGTCATAGATGCATCATCTTTCGGAAATGACACTGACTCACTCGACAGAGATGTCGTAACGACCATGAGTTAATATTATTGAGTGTATTTGTATAAACATGGGAAATTGTCGTTCATGTCTTCCAATGCTCCAAATGGATTTCTCTTTAAATATATTAAGAGGTTTGCCAAGTAGTGTGTGCCGTACGCTAGCTGTTTGACGTTTCCAATAATCGTATTCCAGTGTACAGTAGACGAAGCAGTATCTTCCTCCGATCACGTGGACTACGCCATTGCTCATAAACCGTAATTTTGAGTTTTTATGACTCGCCTCTATGCTGCTGGATTTTGAAAATGCAAGTGTTTAAATTTAGATCAAATAGGGTGGCAGTGGATGCATCGTCATCTCAATCAATTAAACGATACTTTTTCTCCAGCTCTCTCAATAACGCCTTGCAATCTTTGACATTTGTTGATATTGGTGTGATACTGCTAAGTTATGTTGGCAAAGAACTAATTATTGGTATAATTTTGAATATTGTAACATCCTTACTTCCAGAAGTCTCTTTGGTGACATTCAAAAGGCTTTTCAAAAAGCTGTAAAATGGTGGAGCGTTTCCATCGCTACATGAATAGGCATGTCAGAGGATATTAGAATTATTCTTGCATCTCTGAATCTTGCAGCTCTGAATCTTGCAGCTCTGAATCTTGCAGCTCTGAATCTTGCAGCTCTGAATCTTGCAGCTCTGAATCTTGCAGCTCTGAATCTTGCAGCTCTGAATCTTGCAGCTCTGAATCTTGCAGCTCTGAATCTTGCAGCTCTGAATCTTGCAGCTCTGAATCTCGCAGCTCTGAATCTTGCAGCTCTGAATCTTGCAGCTCTGAATCTTGCAGCTCTGAATCTTGCAGCTCTGAATCTTGCAGCTCTGAATCTTGCAGCTCTGAATCTTGCAGCTCTGAATCTTGCAGCTCTGAATCTTGCAGCTCTGAATCTTGCAGCTCTGAATCTTGCAGCTCTGAATCTTGCAGCTCTGAATCTTGCAGCTCTGAATCTTGCAGCTCTGAATCTTGCAGCTCTGAATCTTGCAGCTCTGAATCTTGCAGCTCTGAATCTTGCAGCTCTGAATCTTGCAGCTCTGAATCTTGCAGCTCTGAATCTTGCAGCTCTGAATCTTGCAGCTCTGAATCTTGCAGCTCTGAATCTTGCAGCTCTGAATCTTGCAGCTCTGAATCTTGCAGCTCTGAATCTTGCAGCTCTGAATCTTGCAGCTCTGAATCTTGCAGCTCTGAATCTTGCAGCTCTGAATCTTGCAGCTCTGAAACATGCTAACATGTAGTTTCCCACATCCCACTAGGTGAATACCGGGCTGGTCTCAAAGTTCCGCCTTAGAAAACACACTACGCAAACATTTAGTACACTTTCTCACACTTGCACGCAGAATTTGCACCATAGACAGACAGATCGGGTACGCTGCTTCTGTCCTGGGAAGAGGTGAATAGGAAACTGATGACCTTAGCTGTTTTGTCTCCTGAATCACCTGGTCAGCATCAGCATCATAACTCAAGACTGAACAAAGCTACGCCCAAATGAAAGGCACTAGTGATTTTCTCATATTGTTCTCTGTTTGAAAAGTCACATGACACTCTTTGTATATGAAAATTAAAAGTTACACCCAAGATAGTGGCTTCCAAATGCTCATTACATTGATAGCATAGCATCAGAGATTTTCTCCTCTACCAGCTCATACCATTTGACTTCAGATTTCCGTTTATACACACTATTACGGACTACAATCAAGTTGTACTATCAGTCTATAAAGGAAAATTTTAAACTCACCTAGCCTACCGCTGAGGAAAGTAACCTAGATATTGATATGAAGTGTGCTGTATTATGACTCTGAGACTTGCACACTAGCAATGTATGAAAGGAGGCAGGCTGAGGGGTTCGAAACTTGGTGTTTCAAACAGAGCCAGGTACAGCTGCGCTCCTCGAGCAAACTGACCAAAAAAGTAACAAGCCAGTGGATGACTATGAAAGAAGAAACACCTGCATGGAACGCAATTTGAGACCGAACAGCCGCCTCCACTCCAAATGGAGAGATTTGTTAATGTCCAAATAATGCAGCATTTCAGTTCTGGAAAATTCGTCGAATTGGGAAAGGATGACAACTATCGTTTCTTTTGGACAGGCACTGGAAATCAACCCAAGTACTGCAAACTTCAAAAAACACATCAGTTCAGTCAGACTATTGCAAAATAAAGTACTTTAATCTATGTTGCACATTTTCTGAAACTTGCACAAAGTGACAAAGTCCTTTAACTGATTTCACATGTCACGCTTGAGTCCAGATTGCAGTTACTTTATATGGTCATCACACTGGCATTACTTTAGGCACTGATCACATGACTTGCGTTAAAGATTATCATACAATAAATGAAAACAAAGCAGCGTAACTGTACTCACAGAGTTAAATCTTAACACTCTGCATAGATTAACATATCTTATTATTGCATTACTGAATAGCTGTATTTATAAGGGAACATTCCCAGGTGTAATTAAACGATCTTGATGAAACTTGGCTCGTATGTGTAGGACTCATAATAATGCAATACTTAGTTTTTAGTTTCTGCTCAGTTACACTTTTAAGTAATAAAACATAATATGAAAGGTAATTTGGCATTTTATGCATAGAAGGAATATCTTCAAAACCATGATACAAAAAAAAATGCTTCATACAATAGTTCAAATATTATTAATGTTCTTGAAAACTGTGTAATCAACTTTTGTAATAAGCTGAAGTAGTACAAACTACCCTACCACACTTAATTCTCAAAAATGGAAACTTTTGTTACAACTAAAATTAAAGAAGCTTTCATGCACATCTATCCGCTTGTACTAAAGCTGTTTCCTGAAATACAATCTTCGGAAAATAAGTTGTACAGAATGTGCTGCCAGAGTATTTTCAAAACCTATAATTAAAATATATAAAAGTTAATTAGTTTTCTCGTTATTATTTACTCACTTATTTTAGTTTCCTCTTTGAAATTATGTTACATTATAAATTCGTCTTTTTTTCATTTCTCATGTGTACTTCCTCAAGAGGGGCAGCAGCCTTTTCAGTAGTTGCAGGGGCAAGTCTGGATGATTGACTGAACTGGCGTTGTAACACTAACCAAAACGGCCTTGCTGTGCTGGTATTGCGAACGGTTGAAAGCAAGGGGAAACTACAGCCGTAATTTTTCCCGAGGGCATGCAGCTCTACTGTATGGTTAATGATGATGGCGTCCTCTTGGGTAAAATATTCCAGAGGTAAAATAGTCCCCCATTCGGATCTCCGGGCGGGGACTACTCAAGAGGAAGTCGTTATCAGGAGAAAGAAAACTGGCATTCTACAAATCGGAGCGTGGAATGTCAGATCCCTTAATCGGGCAGGTAGGTTAGAAAATTTAAAAAGGGAAATAGATAGGTTAAAGTTAGATATAGTGGGAATTAGTGAAGTTCGGTGGCAGGAGGAACAAGGCTTTTGGTCAGGCGAATACAGGGTTATAAATACAAAGTCAAATAGGGGTAATGCAGGAGTAGGTTTAATAATGAATAAAAAAAAAATAGGAATGCGGGTAAGCTACTACAAACAGCATAGTGAATGCATTATTGTAGCCAAGATTGATACGAAGCCCACGTCTCCTACAATAGTAAAAGTTTATATGCCAACTAGCTCTGCAGATGACGAAGAAATTGAAGAAATGAAGTGTGAAATAAAAGAAATTATTCAGACAGTGAAGGGAGGCAAAAATTTAATAGTCATGGGTGACTGGAATTCGTTAGTAGAAAAAGGGAGAGAAGGAAACATAGTAGGTGAATATGGATTGGGGCTAAGAAATGCAAGAGGAAGCCGCCTGTTAGAATTTTGCACAGAGTACAACTTAATCATAGCTAACACTTGGTTCAAGAATCATAAAAGAAGGCTGTATACATGGAAGAATCCTGGAGATACTAGAAGGTAAGACAGAGATTTAGGAACCAGGTTTTAAATTGTAAGACATTTCCAGGGGCAGATGTGGACTCTGACCACAATCTATTGGTTATGAACTGTGGATTAAAACTGAAGAAACTGCAAAAAGGTGGGAATTTAAGGAGATGGGACCTGGATAAACTGACTAAACCGGAGGTTGTACAGAGTTTCAGAGAGAGCATAAGGGAACAATTGACAGGATTGGGGGGAAGAAATACAGTAGAAGAAGAATGGGTAGCTCTGAGGGATGAAGTAGTGAAGGCAGCAGAGGATCAAGTAGGTAAAAAGACGAGGGCTAGTAGAAATCCTTGGGTAGCAGAAGAAATATTGAATTTAATTGATGAAAGGTGAAAATATAAAAACGCAGTAAATGAAGCAGGCAAAAGGGAATACAAACGTCTCAAAAATGAGATCGACAGGAAGTGCAAAATGGCTAAGCAGGGATGGCTAGAGGACAAATGAAAGGATGTAGAGGCTTATCTCACTAGGGATAGGATAGATACTGCCTACAGGAAAATTAAAGAGACCTTTGGAGATAAGAGAACCACTTGTATGAATATCAAGAGCTCAGATGGAAACCCAGTTCTAAACAAAGAGGGGAAAGCAGAAAGGTGAAAGGAGTATATATAGGGTCTATACAAGGGCGATGTACTTGAGGACAATATTATGGAAATGGAAGAGAATGTAGATGAAGATGAAATGGGAGATACGATATTGCGCGAAGAGTTTGACAGAGCACTGAAAGACCTGAGTAGAAACAAGGCCCTGGGAGTAGACAACATTCCATTGGAGCTACTGAGGGCCGTGGGAGAGCCAGTCCTGACAAAACTCTACCATCTGGTGAGCAAGATGTATGAGACAAGCGAAATACCCTCAGACTTCAAGAAGAATATAATAATTCCAATCCCAAAGAAAGTAGGTGTTGACTGATGTGAAAATTACCGAACTATCAGTTTAATAAGCCACTGCTGCAAAATACTAACGCGAATCCTTTACAGACGAATGGAAAAACTAGTAGAAGCCGACCTCGGGAAGATCAGTTTGGATTCCGTAGAAATATGGGAACACGTGAGGCAATACTGACCCTACGACTTATCTTGGAAGCTAGATTAAGGAAAGGCAAACCTACGTTTCAAGCATTTGTAGACTTAGAGAAAGCTTTTGACTATGTTGACTGGAATACTCTCTTTCAAATTCTGAAGGTGGTAGGGGTAAAATACAGGGCGCGAAAGGCTATTTACAATTTGTACAGAAACCCGATAACAGTTATAGGAGTCGAGGGGCATGAAAGGAAGCAGTGATTGGGAAGGGAGTGAGACAGGGTTGTAGCCTCTCCCCGATGTTATTCGGTTTATACACTCCTGGAAATTGAAATAAGAACACCGTGAATTCATTGTCCCAGGAAGGGGAAACTTTATTGACACATTCCTGGGGTCAGATACATCACATGATCACACTGACAGAACCACGGGCACATAGACACAGGCAACAGAGCATGCACAATGTCGTCACTAGTACAGTGTAAATCCACCTTTCGCAGCAATGCAGGCTGCTATTCTCCCATGGAGACGATCGTAGAGATGCTGGATGTAGTCCTGTGGAACGGCTTGCCATGCCATTTCCACCTGGCGCCTCAGTTGGACCAGCGTTCGTGCTGGACGTGCAGACCGCGTGAGACGACGCTTCATCCAGTCCCAAACATGCTCAATGGGGGACGGATCCGGAGATCTTGCTGGCCAGGGTAGTTGACTTACACCTTCTAGAGCACGTTGGGTGGCACGGGATACATGCGGACGTGCATTGTCCTGTTGGAACAGCAAGTTCCCTTGCCGGTCTAGGAATGGTAGAACGATGGGTTCGATGACGGTTTGGATGTACCGTGCACTATTCAGTGTCCCCTCGACGATCAACAGTGGTGTACGGCCAGTGTAGGAGATCGCTCCCCACACCATGATGCCGGGTGTTGGCCCTGTGTGCCTCGGTCGTATGCAGTCCTGATTGTGGCGCTCACCTGCACGGCGCCAAACACGCATACGACCATCATTGGCATCAAGGCAGAAGCGACTCTCATCGCTGAAGACGACACGTCTCCATTCGTCCCTCCATTCACGCCTGTCGCGACACCACTGGAGGCGGGCTGCACGATGTTGGGGCGTGAGCGGAAGACGGCCTAACGGTGTGCGGGACCGTAGCCCAGCTTCATGGAGACGGTTGCGAATTGTCCTCGCCGATACCCCAGGAGCAACAGTGTCCCTAATTTGCTGGGAAGTGGCGGTGCGGTCCCCTACGGCACTGCGTAGGATCCTACGGTCTTGGCGTGCATCCGTGCGTCGCTGCGGTCCGGTCCCAGGTCGACGGGCACGTGCACCTTCCGCCGACCACTGGCGACAACATCGATGTACTGTGGAGACCTCACGCCCCACGTGTTGAGCAATTCGGCGGTACGTCCACCCGGCCTCCCGCATGCCCACTATACGCCCTCGCTCAAAGTCCGTCAACTGCACATACGGTTCACGTCCACGCTGTCGCGGCATGCTACCCGTGTTAAAGACTGCGATGGAGCTCCGTATGCCACGGCAAACTGGCTGACACTGACGGCGGCGGTGCACAAATGCTGCGCAGCTAGCGCCATTCGACGGCCAACACCGCGGTTCCTGGTGTGTCCGCTGTGCCGTGCGTGTGATCATTGCTTGTACAGCCCTCTCGCAGTGTCCGGAGCAAGTATGGTGGGTCTGACACACCGGTGTCAATGTGTTCTTTTTTCCATTTCCAGGAGTGTATATTGAGCAAGCAGTGAAGGAAATAAAAGAATAATTCCTGGTAGGTATTAAAATCCATGGAGAAGAAATAACAAACCTTGAGATTCGCCGATGACATTGTAATTCTGTCAGACACACTGAAGAACCTGGAAGAGCAGCTGAACGAAATGGGCAGTGTCTTGAAAGGAGGATATAAGATGAACATCAACAAAAGCAAAACGAGGATAATGGAATGTAGTCGAATTAAGTCGGGAGATGCTGAGGGAATTAGATTAGGAAATGAGACGCTTAAAGTAGTAAAGGAGTTTTGCTATTTGGGGAGCTAAATAAGTGATGGTTCAAGTAGAGAGGAAATAAAATGTAGACTGGCAATGGCAAGGAAAGCGTTTCTGAAGAAGAGAAATTTGTTAACATCGAGTATAGATTTACGTGTCAGGAAGTCATTTCTGAAAGTATTTGTATGGAGTGTAGCCATGTATGGAAGTGAAACATGGACGATAAATAGTTTGGAAAGGAAGAGAATAGAAGCTTTCGAAATGTGGTGCTACAGAAGAATGCTGAAGATTAGATGGGTAGATCACGTAACTAATGAGGAGGTATTGAATAGAATTGGGGAGAAAAGGAGCTTGTGGCACAACTTGACTAGAAGAAGGGATCGATTGGTAGGACATGTTCTGAGGCATCAAGGGATCACCAATTTGGTACTGGAGGGCAGCGTGGAGGGTAAAAATCGTAGAGGGAGACCAAGAGATAAATACACTAAGTAGATTCAGAAGCATGTAGGTTGCAGTAGGTACTGGGAGATGAAGAAGCTTGCACAGGATAGAGTAGCATGGGGAGCTGCATCAAACCAGTCTCAGGACTGAAGACGACGACAACAACAACAACATGTGTACTTAATTTAAAATAATAATTAGCTCATTATGAATGTACAAAATCATTACAATAACGACAATCTGCAAAAAAATACTTAAATAATAATGTTCTTATACACAATGCACATGAAATGAACAAAATGTTGTCATGTGACTCTGGTGTGTGACTCTGGTGTGTGACATCGTGTAATTCAATATTTAAAAAAATCCATAAGATTTGCAGATTGTGGCAGATGTTCTAAATATCCTGATTTCTATCAGGCACATTTCAATACATTGAACAGCCTTGGGGAACAGAACGTCCTTTTGAGCTATCAGTCTTCAGACTGGTTTGATGCGGCCCATCACGAATTCTTCTCCTGTGCCAAAGCTCGTCATCTCAGTGTAGCACTTGAAACCTACGGCCTCAGTTATTTGCTGGATGCAATCCAATCTCTACCTTCCTCTACAGTTTTTGCCCTCTACAGTTCCCTATAGTACAATAGAAGCCATTCCCTCGTTTCTTGACAGACGTACTATCGTTCTGCCCCTTCTTCTTGTCAGTGTTTTCCGCATATTAAATTCCTCTGATTCCTATCAGAACCTCGTCATTCCTTAACTTATCATTCCACCAAATTCTCAATATTCGTCTGTAGCACCACATCTCAAATGGTTCTATTCTCTTCTGTTCCGGTTTGCCAAAAGTCCATGCTTCACTACCATACAATTCTGTGCTCGAAACGTAGATTCTCAGAAATTTCTTCCTCATATTAAGACCTGTGTTTGATACTAGTAGATTTATCTTGGCCTAGAATGCCCTTTTTGCCTGTACTAGTCGTCTTTTGATGTCCTCCTTGTTCAGTCTGTCATGGGTTATTTTGTTACCCGGGTAGTAAAATTTCTTAACTTGATCTACTTCCCGACCATCAATCCTGATGTTAAGTTTCTCTCAGTTCTAATTTTTGCTGCTTCTCATTACTTTCGTCTTTCTTCGATTTTCTCTCAGTCCATACTCAGTGCTGTTCATCCCATTCAGCAGATCATGTAATTCTCCTTCACTTTCTCAGGATAGCAATGTCGTCAGCATATTGTATCATTGATATTCTTTCCCCTTGAATTTTAATTCCACTCCTGAACCTTTCTTTTATTTCCGTCATTGCTTCTTCGCTGTACAGATTGAACAATAGAGATGAAATACTACATCCTTGTCTTACAGCGTTTTTAATATGAGCACTTCGTTCTTGGTCGTCCACTCTTATTTCCTCTCGACTCTCGTACGTATTGTGTATTACCGTATCTCCCTATTGCTTACCCCTATTTTTCTCAGAATTTCGAACATCTTGCACCATTTTACATTGCTGAAAGCTTTTTCCAGGTCGACAAATCCTATGAGTGTATCCTGATGTTTCTTTAGTCTCGCGTCCATTGTCAACTGCAACGTCACAATTGCCTCTCTGGTTCCTTTACTATAATCAAACTGATCATCTAATACATCCTAATTTTCTTGATTCTGTACTAATAACTGTAGCTTGATTATGTTGTTTCTCAGGTGCAATTTTACATTGTAACCATTAAGGAGAAGTAGACTTGAAATTTTTCTTCACACACTATACACTCAATGGCTGTACCTGCCCTGTCAAGTCTCTTGTGATCACCAGATGAAACAGATTCTTGTCCTCAGGTATGATGGTCAAAACGGTTCTTTTGCACTGACCACACTAAGAATCTAACAATACATATTTTCCCCTGCACCGGGAAAGAAAACTTCCAGCGAATATTAGTCTTCAGAAAGAGATTCTCGAAATCTTGGTCCAAACTTTCTATTAGTCTTTTTCAAAACTATGGAAAAGGGAGTCAATGAGAAAAAACAGCTTTGGGTGTCATACCTGAGGACAAGCAACTTGTTCATCCGGTGATCTCAACAGGATATATACAGCCGTTAAATGTATATGGCTCTCGATGTTGGAAGGACTTTGTTACTAGATTTTCAGATCTAGTTCTGCTGAATGACTGATGTCAGACCCCAGTCTAGAAACAATATAATCAAGCTTCAGTTGAAACTTACCTATATTGATCGTTACGATAAGCATGACATGAACTGTTGACCTCAGATGTCAGGATGTCACTTGTGTAGACTTAAGTAAATTTTGTAACAGTATTACACTGAAATGCCCAAGAAACTGGTATAGGCATGCGTATTCAAATACAGAGATACGTTAACAAGCAAAATAAGCGCTGCGGTCGGCAACGCATATAAAAGAAAACAAATGTCTAGTGCAGTTGTTAATCGGTTACTGCTGCTACACTGGCAGGTTGTAAGATTTAAGTGAGTTTGAAAGTGGTGTTATAGTCGGCGCACGAGTGATGGCACA
The DNA here is from genome assembly GCF_023898315.1 of Schistocerca nitens. Classification (NCBI taxonomy): domain Eukaryota; kingdom Metazoa; phylum Arthropoda; class Insecta; order Orthoptera; family Acrididae; genus Schistocerca; species Schistocerca nitens. Next base: position 735,360,052 of record NC_064614.1, on the reverse strand, counting down.
CAGCATCTCCGAGGTAACGATGGAGTGGGGATTTTACCTGCGACCATTTCATGAGTGTGCCGTGAATGTCAGGAATCCGGTAAAACATCAAATCTTTGACGTCGCTGAGGCCGGAAAAAGATCCTGCAAGAACGAGACCAACGACGACTGAAGAGAATCGTTCAGTGTGACAGAAGTGCGTCTTTTTCGCAAATTGCTGCAGATTTCAGTGCTGGGCCATCAACAAGTGTCAGCGTGCAAACCATTCAACGAAACATCATCGACATGATCTTTCTGAGCCAAAGGCCTACTCGTGTACCCTTGATGACTGCACACCACATATCTTTTGCCTTGCCTGGGAGCATCAATACCGACATTGGACTACTGATGGCGGGGAACGTGTTGGCTGGCTGGACGAGTCTTGTTTCAAATTGTATCGAGCGGATGGACGTGTATGGGTATGGAGACAACGTCATGATCCATGGACCTGCATGTCAGCAAGGGACTGTTAAAGCTGGTAGAGGCTCTGCAGTGGTGTGGGGCGTGTCCAGGTGGACTGATATGGGACCCCTGATAAGTCTAGGTACGACTCTGACAGGTGACACGTACGTATGCATCCTGTGTGATCACCTACACCCATTCGTGTCCATTGTGCACTCAGACGGACTTGGGCAATTCCAGCAGGACAATGAGACACTCACACATCGAGAACTGTTACAGAGTGGCTCCAGGAACACTCTTCTGAGTTTTGACACTTTCACTGGCCACCAAGCTCCCCAGACATGAATATTATGTAGCATCTGGGATGCCTTGCAATGTGCTGTTCAGAAGAGGTCTCCACTCCCTTGTACTCTTAAGTATTTATGGACAGCTCTGCAGGATTCATGAAGTCAGTTCCCTCCAGTACTGCTTCACCCATTAGTAGAGTGCATGCCCTGCCGTGTTATGGCACGTGAGTGTGCTCGTGGAGGTCCTACACAATATTAGGCAGGTTTACCGGTTTCTTTCTCTCTTCAGTGAATTTCATTTATATGGTAACTTTAGAACTCAGTTTATTATACTGATTAATTTTCCGAGATTAATTTCTTTTCGAACTTAGCAAGCATACAAATATCTTTGTGTTGGTTGGACTGTCACAAAACATAAGCAATTTTAAGATGCAAACGAATTACAGACATTTACTGCAAATGGGTATTGATTGAAATCAATGGAGAAGAAAGAAAATTTATGCCACACTGGGATTTGAACCCGGGTGTCTTTCTCACTAGGCAGATTCTTTGACTATTAAGCCATCTGGACACAATGGTCATCACAAATGCACACCTCCCATCAGACCCTAATTTTTAACTTATCTACACACTACTAATGTAGTGCCGCATGCCCATTATCTTCATTACTCATGGCATTTCGGTGATTCCCATAAGAGTTCGAGCTTGGTATGCTTCTGGATGCAGGTGTGAAACTAGCTTATTGTTATAATTTTTAATAAACTCGTGTAAATGTTAGGAACATTTTTCAGCACTAAAAGCCAAAAGCCTTGTAAATCTTTGTTGCAATGTGAGAGGAATAAATTAATGCATAAGTGGATGTGGCCAGTCAATTTACACCAACAAGATTTTGATTGTAATCCATAAAATTTCTATTTCTAATAGCGAACGGTACAAGCAGTGATGGTTAGAAATATATATATAAAGTGGTGAATCAACCATGAAGGCCTCAGTTTACTGAAAGACTTTTGTGATCCAATTTTGTTACAGTTTTCAGCAATAAATATATATTTGTGAAAGAGAATATCATGTCATTCTGAATTTCTTAAAATTTCTCTTGGCACTACCAAATCATCAGCTACACTGTCAAGAACTCTACAAGTTGTAGCAAATTTTGTTGGAGTAGATACTCACAGAATTCTTTTATAGGTTCTGCAGCATTGGAGATGTCCAAGAAATGAAGAGGAGTAATTGTTATTTAATTGATACACGTTGTAATATTTCAGTCAGTAATACATAATTAGTTCTCTTCACCAAGGACCGAGCGAGGTGGCGCAGTGGTTACCACACTGGACTCGCATTCGGGAGGACGACGGTTCAATCCTGTCTCCAGCCATCCTGATTTAGGTTTTCCGTGATTTCCCTAAATCGCTTCAGGCAAATGCCGGGATGGTTCCTTTGAAAGGGCACGACCGATTTCCTTCCCCATCCTTCCCTCACCCGAGCTTGCGCTCCGTCTCTAATGACCTCGTTGTCGATGGGACGTTAAACACTAATCTCCTCCTCCTCCTCCTCCTCTTCACCAAGGAACACCAGTGTACTGACATATGACTGATATAAATAAAGATATTTAGAAGATTGTGACAACAATTTGAAATCCTGCTGAATTTTGTTGCAATTGTGTCGTTGGTGTATGATGCCAAAAAAATTTTTCATTTTATGTGCATGATGTAAAAAAGTTGTGTTTTAAGTATGCCTTTACAGATTAACTTTATTGTAATGATTTTGTGTGGTGGTGATAATTAGTTATTATTTTCAATTAATAAAGTATACGTACAACAGTAAACTAAAAACAAAAAAGCCAGTAATGTAAAATAACTGTTACCAAATATCAAACAAAAGCAGAAAAAATAATTTGGAATAATAATGAACTTCTAGATATATTAATTGGTCATGCTGGAAATACTGACAGGACCCCATGTACAGCTTATTTTCTAAAAATGGTACTTCATAAAACAGCTTTATTATGCATATATGGATGTGGCAGCTTCTTCATTGTTTATGAAAATTTGTTTATTTTTCAAAATATATTTTTGATAGTGGAGGGTTTTGTAAAATTTCAAAGTATTATTAAAGTTGATTGTACACTTTTTAAGAATCCTAACTGCATTTCCACTTTTACATGGGACACGTTTTTAAATATGATGGTTTCAAATATACTCATTCGAAAATTATTATGCAAATTACCTTCACAGTATGTTGTACCCCTTAAAATTGAAGTGGACAAAGCAAAATATATGTGTTGCATTATTTTGATTCTTCTGTATACGCACCAAGTTTTACCAAAATAACACTTCAGAATGTTCCCTTAGTTGCAATAAATTTAAATCTTTCATACAGGCATCAAATCAGTTTAGTGACATTTGGTAGCAGTCTTTCATTTGTTAATTTTTTCCTTCCTATAGTCTAGGTTTACCACAGGTTTTTTTCCTAGTAGATTCTTTCCAGTGGCCCTAGATTACACAGTTTGTTACTGATTATGAGGTGACAAAAGTACACTTCATTATCTCATCAGTTACAGACTCTGCTGTTAATATATTGAATATCTGGGTTAACCATTGTAGATTAATTGGCAAATGCACACCAGATTGCTATATATCTGTTTTCTAATTTTACGGTTAAAGAAAGTTGCTCTTGTGTAGAATGTTGTATAATAAGTTTAATTTTTTTAACTGTAATATTTCAAACTCTAAGCCTCCCCTAAAACATAGGTGTAAGAAGTGCAGTCTTTGACAGACAATCTATCATGTGCCCAATTAATTATGAAGGTAGCTACAATAAAAGTACAAATGACACTCTAGAGTCCCTTCAACAACTACACTACTAGTCATGCTGTATTTCCATATTTAGTTAGTGACAGCCAAAAGCAATAAATTTAAAAACATAACTTATACATAAATTGTGTAATTCAACCAACACGATCTAAAACCTGCTGTAACAAGAAGATAGTTGGTAGAAATTACTAAAGTGGTTGAAACTCATGCCCTTTATCATATGATATATCTCTGAACCACAGGTAATTGATTGTTGAGTCAATTACATTTTTATAGTATAGAAATTTCTCTGACTTGGAATACACACACTGCATGTAATTTCTTAGTTTGTTGTCGATATTGAGGGTTTGCTGCTATTGTCTGCTGTCTCACTTATTCTATATTTTAGCAAGAAATTGCAGTAAAAATACTGTGATTAATTTTTAAATTTTATTTCTTCTGACTATAATGTATTCATATGTTTGAGATAAAATTGTTTGGATTTAGTGTAGCTGTTAAGATGCAGTGCATGTTTATGGTAACAGAGCCAGTAATAGAAAGATTTTGCTTTACATTTACAGAACTCTGTGAGAATTCAACATCACTGAGAGAAGCATTAGATCTCCATTCGAGATGTAATAGCAAAGTAGAGACATTTCAGCGTCAAGCTGCAATAAAGAAGACATGGATGTGGGCAGGGATAGCAGCTGCTATCTTTGTGATCATCGTGCTCACTGGGGCACTGTTTATGCACTGCAGGAATTCCTCCAGGAGAAAAGTGTCTGCAAACAATAACAACCAGATGGCGTGTAATGACGTGAAGAAAATGCCTCCAGATCCTTCATCTTCGCAGCTCCTACAAGACTTGTAGTTCTTAATGGAGTAGAGAGTGACTCGAACTTCCTACACGTTCTCTCATCTCTTTGTACGTACAACTGTTCTGCAATACGACTGTGATGTTTCTGTGATGTAAGTGGTTAGTATTAGTTTCGCTTCGTGAAAGTGAATGCACTGAAAATATGATAGTGCAAAGACGTTCAAAGACAATATATACAATCATTTTAGTGTTCAGTGTGGCTGTGACTAGAACAAGAAACTATAGCTCACAAATTTACCATCTCCAGCATTTATGTGCCTAAGAAGTGTTCCATGAAGTTTGACTCAAGGAGATAACAGACCAAGCAAATCTATTTGAAATTTTGCTACAGATCAAAGGCAGTTACATAGCATTCATCATCTTATTGAGTGAGAAGCAGTAAAATTTTGGCAAAACTATGGACTTTAAAACGAAAGAATGAAGTAAGAGTATATTCAATAATACAACAGTCTGCTGGAATTGGCAGTGTTCTTTTCACCAGATATTATTTTCAAGATATGCTGTAGTGGTTATCTAACCCATACTGCTTTGGAACGTGAATGAGGCTTCTTTCTGATGTGTTTAGGTGAAAATAGGAGGACCCCCAATTCATTTAGCAATATTTATTATAGAACAGTTATTTTGATTATAAACTGTTCAAATTCCTGTGTCGCATTGTTTCAATCTTTGTTCAAGGTACTGGTACAGACGTTAACTGTTAACAGAATCTGCATGGAAGTCATTTGAGTATAAATATTATTCATGTTTGAAATTTGATTAAAACTGTATAAAAATCTCCAGTAACAGAATGTTACTTTTAATGACATCCATGAAATTGCAGAGGCAGTTATATAAATGAGTTATATAAACGAGTGTGTCATTTTATCAGATATGCTGAATGGTGACTTGTACTATATCAGACGAAGTTTGGAAGGTTGGACAGTTCCTATAGGTTCTTCTTGGATGCACTGTAAATATGCTCATTCAGGGAACTGCTTGTTAATTATCAGAATGCAGTAAAATCATTTCTCACAGTGCAGCACAATGACAGCAACAATGCTAAGTAGTGTTCTTACCTTACAATCTATGTAACATAAATCACTGCTGATCAATATATTCGAACTAATTCGGTGAATGTTAGACATTTAAGCCAGTTTGTAGGTTATTTTCTTGTTAGTATGAGCTTTTGTATGTTGTAATTTGACTGAAAATGAGGTTTTGCCAACATTTCGGTTTCATGTAGTGTGTTCAATATTTGCTACTGATCACCACCTTGCATACCACCCCCCCCCCCCCTCCCGGCCGCACTTCCCACCACATAAACAGACACAGTTACAAATTTTAAATCTTACAAGTTTTCCAGTTTAATGTAGGTGCTTGTAAACACATCTCTTCTTTTTGTTCTTTTGCCCATTTTCTTCATAATGTGGAATGTTAATGGCCCAAGTGAGATTTACTCATTAGTCATTTGGCAAAATAGTGCATATGTAACATTAAGCTAAACCCTTATTTTCCTTCCTACCTTTAATTTTCTAGATACTTTCCACATACAGTTAGACAATAAAGTCACTTGTGTTGTGTGATGTGTATTAATCTCTACTTTTCTGTCCAGATTTCACAGCAGAAAAACTACCTAATATGTTGTTACAGTTTTAAATCCTTTCTCATACTGTGTTTTTATTGGGTCTTTTTGTAGGCTAAGAGCTGCGAATTTTATAGGTGTGTTACATTCTTAATGTCTTCATGTTCAGTGTATCATATAAATCGGCCTTCCATCTTTTAAGTTAAAGGGAGTATCAATGGAGTATCAATGCTCTCTCCTGATAATTTTAAATTTAACATAGTTGTAGCCCATTTCTTTAGGAACTATCCAAGGCAGTAAAACTTTGAAAGGATGTAGTGAAATATCTTACACATTCACTGATTTCTTAGCACATATCTCACTTTGTTAGGGGCCAAGACATGAATTTAATGTAGGTCTTAAAAATTTAGGTAAGTTTTAAAAAATATTTTTATGATAAAGAATTAGTGCTATCTGTACCAGTGTAGATCCACATAAATAAAATATCACCACCAATAAGAGGTAAAAATTACAGAACATTAGTTCAAGTAGCTTCTGAGATAATGGGAAACGCTTGCAAAAACCTAGTTTATCAGTAATTTTACTTGAAAGTTGAAGTAAAGGAAAATTCACTATTAAATGAAGTGACAGCCTAAGACTCTCCAGCTTTCGAATCTTTCTCTTCCTGGGGATCTTGCTGCTGCTTCTGCTGCTGCTGCTGCTGCTGCTGTTGTATTTTTTAACATAGTTTCTGCCTTGAGGACTCACTGACTATCCATTTCTTGAAGGATTGCCTCTGGATTGTGGCCAGAACCTTTATTCTGCTTGCATTCATCACTGAAGGAGATCACAGCACTATTGACCCCAATATTCACTCTTTTCAAGCCCAAAAATACAGTTTTGTACACCCTGGTCCATTTTACATTGTTGACTCATTTACAGTTTGAGGTTTTCCTCCAAGGCATTTCTTCAGAAGATCTGGATGTCCTAGATCTCTATGTGCTGGGTTTTTCCTGTTGCCTCAGCTCTAAAGTATTACAAGAGTCAATTGAACACAATTTGTGTAGTGGTTTCTCATTACTTAACTTTGCCCAGACAGCATTTCTCATTCCTTACAGGTTATCTGTATTCTTTCTAATGGCTTGGCCAAAGTATTCACTTTTATGTCAGTCAGACATCATTTATGCAGTCAGGTATCCATTCATTTACGCACAGGACACATATTCTAACTTTTGTGGTGTTACATCGTCATAGGGCTTGCTGTCAATTATTGATTCGAATGAACTGGAATCACAATCACAATGAATTCAGCATAGCAAACCCCATGTTCTTGACAGTGCTGAAAGATCTTCAGTGATGAGAAACTTCCATACCTCCACTGGATCCCTCAAATGTTTTTTGACACTTATGTTCATGCAGTTGTTTCTTTTCATTATTAGTACCAACTTTTGTGCATCTACGGCAATGTTTCAACAGTACTTCAACATCAAGCATCTGCCCCTTATCAATATTTACAGCAGCTGCACTAGATTGTTTAGCTTCATGGTCCATTTTCTTCCACAGTCCATCAAATGCTATTCAAATGTCATTGTTACCATTATTTCTGTCAACTACTTTTACTGTTACAGATTTAATGAGTCTTTGCTATTAATTCTACCACCATTTCCCCCAATGTACCTTGAAACATTAGTAACTGACCATGACAGATGCATAAGAGCACACAGTTTCTCCAGCCCAAGAGTCTTTACTGATGATGCATCTCAGCCCATAGAAATATCTGATGTTCATCTCAGAAAGGATACTGTTCTACATTCTTCAGAGGTCCAGAATTCTTTATTACTCTCTCATCTCAAACAAGATACTTCCAAACTAAGAACTAAACTATTTCTTTTGAGGACATTTTTAGAAATTATCCTCTCTCCATCACACAGATTACAGCATTCAGTTTCATTGAATATTGTGGTCATTCATTACTGTTAACAGGCTGCTTCTTCAAAGTACTTGATGTAGAGCATTTCATTCAGTGTTGCCTGCCCTAACCACATTATCTGAATGTGGTGTTACAAAAGGACATGATCTTTAGAATCCATTTAAAGGATTTCTTCTCCTCTCAATTACTCACATTGGTGGAGTCATATTAAAGAGAGAGATACAATTCAATGAGCAACACGTTCAAGTATACACAACGAAAGGTGTAAAGAGAGTTACAAAAATTTGTTGTTACTATGCATTATACCACAAACAGGAAGAGGTATCAGAGCAACCAATGTAGCCAATCTAGACAGCAGGTGGTTTACAATAAATCAACGTAAATCACGGTCTTCAGGACCAAACAGCTCCTGAGATAACTTGTTGTAACTGTGAAAGTGCTCATTGAAACTGTAGAAATTTCTTAATTACTTAATTACTTAATTTTAAAATAAATTAAAAGTACATAGTTATCTAAAATGTACAGAACATACACAAAATTAGAGAGAACTTCAAATAACAATTTTCCATACAAAAAATGAAAATCGAAGTTATACACCCACACCACCTTTTGCAGTTACCTTAAAAGTTGACAAATGTTACAGACAAATTAACTTCCTAGTTTTCAGAACATTTAAAATCATATGTAATTTCAAAACTATTTACTTTAAGCCATGATAGGTTCCCAGAGAGAGTTTGTTGAGAGATGGATGCAGGCATCACGATTTCAATGCACTTTGCTTACATGCTCGGTAACATGTTGAATATTCCTAAGCACTCAAAATAATCAAAGACTTGATTACACAGCCCTGCAAAAATCTTACACTGAAGAGAAGGGCGAAAACGACTAGCTTAGAACATCATAATTTCGTAATATGGACTTGTAATTCAAACACGATTACAAACATTGAACTTCTCTGATTCTGTAGGAGATGTGGAGAAAGTACACCTCTGAACGACCAGGAACACAAAACCCTGACAATGTTCTTCACAAGGGGCTTTACAGCAAAGAAGAAAATGTAATAAAATATTAAACATGTAACGTCTGTGGACTTCAAGGCATATTATGTTGCATAGGTAATAAGTGAAATTGCTTGTCGACCCATACAAACATTTTGTACAGTGAAATTTTACCATATTGTAGCTAAATTTCCAGTTTTGATTTGTATCATTTCTATCTATACAAATAGGCCACTACTGCCCTTAATGTAATGTTTTCTGAACGTTAGTTGTTCATTGTGAGAACTGATGCTAATTATTTGATACTCCCTGTGACTGAAAACGTAATTATCTTTCATCATGTACATGAAACAAATGTTGGCAACCTGAAGATAAAGCTGCCATGAACGTGGGTTTAGTTTTTTAACGTATGAGCTGGCAAAATTTCGAAAAACGGGGTCTCACGAACTGCTGTTAAAATTAAGAAAATTTTTTTTCTAGTCAACATGTATCTGTTCTCAAATGTATTGTTCCATACGCTATGTTGTAATTTAGAAATTTTCTATGTTGTAATTTAGAAATTTTCATATAGAAGAAAATGGGCTGAATGTAGTTCTTACATTTAATGTTCAATAAGTCTCTCTCTCTCTCTCTCTCTCTCGCTCTTTTTCTCTCTCTCTCGCTCTTTTTCTCTCTCTCTCGCTCTTTTTTTCTCTCTCTCGCTCTTTTTTTCTCTCTCTCGCTCTGTTTTTCTCTCTCTCGCTCTGTTTTTCTCTCTCTCGCTCTGTTTTTCTCTCTCTCGCTCTGTTTTTCTCTCTCTCGCTCTGTTTTTCTCTCTCTCGCTCTGTTTTTCTCTCTATCGCTCTGTTTTTCTCTCTATCGCTCTGTTTTTCTCTCTATCGCTCTGTTTTTCTCTCTATCGCTCTGTTTTTCTCTCTATCGCTCTGTTTTTCTCTCTATCGCTCTGTTTTTCTCTCTATCGCTCTGTTTTTCTCTCTATCGCTCTGTTTTTCTCTCTATCGCTCTGTTTTTCTCTCTATCGCTCTGTTTTTCTCTCTATCGCTCTGTTTTTCTCTCTATCGCTCTGTTTTTCTCTCTATCGCTCTGTTTTTCTCTCTTTCTCTCTCTCTCTCTCTCTCTCACACACACACACACACACACACACACACACACACACACACACACACACACATTCACTTGTAATCTGTTTTTAGGTCTGTAAAAGCCGTGTAATTGATGAGGTGATGATTTATGGGACATAGTTATTTCTTGTTTAGTTTATTTACAGAAAATACGTATTAACTGTTTTGTACAGACATATAATTTTATAATAAAGGTGTAAATAAATTGTTCAAGTTTTAATTGAACCAAGTATAAAAACTAATTACCTTTTGTCATTTCTTCGTCATTTTATGTGACCGCAGTAAATGCCGTAAATGGAGAAATCAGTTTCTCCAAATCCATTCAGTGTTATTAACAAATCTGCGTGTGACCCTAAATTTAATCAAAAGCTGCTTCATCTAGTGACACAAATACTATGCTTGAGGAGCAATGGTGATTTTTTTTTTTTTTTTTTTTGAAGATTCTGTGTCAGTGGCACCAGATATAGTTCTTCGGGAAGAGTACTAGCTGAGATGAAACAGATTTTCCGCATGTATTCATCAAAATACTTTCATATGATCAGTCTTCCCAGAAAACTATTGCCTTTTAATTTTCACTCCACTCATGTTGCATACCATATATCTAAACACTAGCAGTTCCACTGAAATTGTGTTTCCCTAGACAGTAACGCTACAATAGGTCGACATTGTGATTAATCTTCCCTCAAAGTATTTGTAGAAATTTTTTTTTTGCAATGGAAGACAGATATCTAATCCATAGGCCTGCATGGAACAGCAAAGAACAAGGTCTCTTCCTTCGATTGAATATAATGTGTAAAATTCTTGCACGTTGATTTAATCCTTTTTTTTAATTAAATACACTATCTGACGAAAAAGCTAATCTTTCAGAAGGGGATCAGAAACGAAATTAAACTTGATATGTGTGTGTACGAATGTTGTTAAAGTGGTTACAAAATAGTCAGATTCACAAAGAATTGGTCAGTGTGCGCCTACACACCAGTACGACTTCGCGAACGAACCCCAACCCCTTCCCCTCGCTACTGGACTCGTGCCCTGATGGATGGGGACAGTGGCATACGGACGGCCATTGCATCTTCTTCTGAGGCAAGCTGGCTCACAACGGTTGTAACTGGTCCTTGGTACGTTGGATACTGGCACTGAAACAGTGTTGGCATGCGACCTGATCCTACACGTGTTCTGTTGGTGGCAAATCTGGGGGTGTAGCTGGCCAGAGGAGTACTATAGCATGATGCCTACAGTTAGCTCACATTTTCTATGCGTGAATGAACATTGTTCCTTGACAAATGCCAACACGATATTCTCGCATGAGAGTTAACATAATAGAACACATTGTGCACTTGGCATAGCGTAGGCCGTCAGAGTTAATCAGTTCAAGCCTTGACCTGAACTTATCCCCGATAGCTCCTCACGCTGTGACGCGAGGAGTAGCACCGCTCTGTCCCCCAAGACATTGGAAGAATGGTCGCCACCATATTGGCCGACGATGGTGATTCTGGGTAGAGCAGAACCGCGATTCACCACTGAACGCAAAACGACGCCATTCATGATCAGTACATGCTTCCTGGCCATTGCATCACTCCAGCATTAGCCGATTTGGTTCTGCGGTTTAACGGGAGCCTATACAGGGGACGGTTATTCCATAGTCTGGTTTCCGTTAGTCTATGTCCAATAGTGCAGCATGAGACAATGTTGCAAGGAGTACGCTACTTCTCAGATGGCAGGTGCAGATGTGAAGGAAATAAGATGTGCTTGGCGTGCAATACAGCGTGTGGTCAACTGGAAACTAGAAGAGAATGCCTGCCTTCACAATCCCATGCAATGCAACATTGGGTAACTGTCTGCATTTGAATGCCCCAGAAATCAGGATATTGTCAGACTCGAATAACCTGCCTAATGGAGATCCACAATGGGACCCCTTTCAAACTGTCAGATCCTGATAACGCTGTCTCAAAAGAGTTTGCGGCATCTCTGTGTACTTAAGTGATCGCTGAGTACTCGACGTTGTTCGCGGTTATTACGTATCCTGCCAGGCCTGGGACCCCACTCTGTATCGTTCACACTGATCGGTGTTGTCGGTTATCCTCGGTAGTGGCGTCATTTTCGGTTCTCTATCCAAAGTTGCTATTGTGCAAGCTTCTGAGACCAGTTACCGATCGGTCCTACCGATTTTCTAACAACTGTACCGGGATACGGTTAGGTTTCGGTATGGTCACTCGTTCGATTCGGTGTGATTTGTTTACAGCTAGGATTTGTTATGTTAGAACTATTGAGAGGTTTTAGTTTCGTATTTAATGATTTCTTACTGAAGAATCACTAGGAAGCATCAGAGTGCAAAGTGAGTTCACAGTTTGTGTGGTCAGACAGGAATCTAAGAGCGCAACTTAAATTACTGCAAATAAAACTAGCAGCAATCATCTCTATTATCTTGCTTGTCACAATTATTTATCTGCGATTTAATCCTTAACAACATTAGACATAGATGAAAAACCCCATCATAATATTTTTAGACTGTATGACCATATACGAAACATTTTGATTCATCAAATGCATTTTATAAACTACAACGAACTCCAGTAGCTGCACTCGCCAGACGCTCTCAAAAAGGCGATTTTTAAATTTTGTTTTTATGAACCCAAATGGTTGATGTATGATTTAGGGGATGGTGATGGTGATTAGTTTGTGGGAAGCTCAACTGCACGGTTATCAGTGCTCGTACAAACTCCCAACCTTTTGCTCAGTCCAGTCTCGCCGTTTTCAGGAATGATAATGAAATGATGACAACACAAACACCCAGTCATCTCGAGGCAGGTGAAAATCCCTGACCCCTCAGGGAATCGAATCCGGGACCCCGTGTTCGGGAAGCGAGAACGCGACCGTGAGACCACATTTAGGGAAGGAGGCTACTTCATCTTTTGGATCTCTAGGAGCAAGTTACAATCACATTCTATGCATCTTCTTATTCTTTGACAGTCTCTTAAACAATTTTTCGTATTCGTGGAAGTATAATCCGTCTATGCAACTAACTGAAGGCTGTTTGTTGGCATAAGCGTGTTGCTTCTTTTATTTGTGAAGCATCTTCACAAATAGTTGCATAGAAGGAACATATCTCCGTGAATTTTGAAGCAATTAAGGAACGACGGAAAGCAGAAAAAATGACAAATTTTTCGTGTATTTCTATAGATGTATTTGTACAATGTGGCACTACACACTTTTCCTAACTCATATAACGAAATGTACTACCCAAAAAGTCTATGCAATTAAGAATAAAATGACATAATATGACATTTATGAAGTTTCCAGGACACAGTCAGGTATCTTGTCGTTACTATGCATGCATAGAAACAAGTGGTTGGCGAAATTTGAACACTACTACTTACTCTAAACCTACATTTCGGTACCGCGAAGAATAACACGCCTGTGTCGGCTGCTAGCCTCTGTGGTGGTGGTTAGTGTTTAACGTCCCGTCGACAACGAGGTCATTAGAGACGGAGCGCAAGCTCGGGTTAGGGAAGGATTGGGAAGGAAATCGGCCGTGCCCTTTCAAAGGAACCATCCCGGCATTTGCCTGAAACGATTTAGGGAAATCACGGAAAACCTAAATCAGGATGGCCGGAGACGGGATTGAACCGTCGTCCTCCCGAATGCGAGTCCAGTGTGCTAACCACTGCGCCACCTCGCTCGGTGCTAGCCTCTGGGCGTGCTGCAGTGCGCATATGCAGATCTGCGGCAAAGTGCTTTTGATTCGTTGGCGCGAGGAAAACTGACAACAGCGTCTCGATTCATTAGAACCGTACGGAATCGCTTCCGAAATGCTTACAGAATATCGTGGGGACTCTACTTCGAAAACAGTGCCACTTAGGGCCCCTGGTAACAGCTGTAAAAGCAAACTCTGGTGGCCGCTCTACGTATCAGACTGAATCCCAACTCTTAATTATTTACACACCTGCCGATGGTGTGTGTACGTGGTGTGATCGAAAAGTAACGGGAATTTTCTTCTTAAAAGAATGTTTATTCATCAACGTCGACTTGTTCCCTTTCAAGATAATCCCACTCAGATATTACACACTGGTCAGTTTTATGTTACTGGTATTCTGCAGTTAGTGCAGTTTCTAGGTAATCTAATTACACTTATGAATTCCAGTTAATCAAAACAATGTAATTGATGATAAAGTTGGCTAAGCCACGAGTTAATATCCAACATTTCTCGTGCTGTGCACGTACCACATAAGTAATGATCTCAAAGATATTTGTAAAAAAATAAAAATAAACCGGGGGGAAGGAAAACACAAGCAAGCAGCAAAATCGTTCAAAGTCTGTCACAAAGTTAAAGTTCTGCTTAACACAAAGTTAAAGTTTTGCTGAAAAAGCAATTAAATATTTCTGAGTCTGAAATAAGAGTTTCTACAGCCTGGATGAAATATGGAACAGTCGCCCATTACCATTACCACTATCAAGGGAGCCGATCAGATGCCGTTGCAGATCCTTGTAGTGAGGTCATTACTGGAGCTGTGATGTGCTGAGAGATGTCTGTGGTGATCCTCAGTTGTAGGCTGCGATTATTCTGCCTTAGAGGAATACTGTGTAAAGTAAACAGCCCACGGTGTAGAGCTGTAAGTTTTCAGTTGGCTGCTTTTGCAGCTCTGGCAGAAGATAATAGTTTCACATACGGACCTCTTCTACGGTTCGTGCACTGACGAATGTCCTGGATGGCCCAGAGGTGCTGCCCTCTGTCGACTTTACTGCGAGGTTGGTTCTCTGAGCTGTCACGATGTGGTGTCATAGGCACAGAGTAGCATGACCCCCCCCCCCCCCCCTCAAGAACAGATGTGGAGAGGTGGTGACAGGTATAGGAATCTTTTGCGAAGTCTGTGTCCTTTGCCAGTGCCGGAGGATCTGGCTGGGATGGGGTCCATTTCCATGGGGAGCTGACTGACTGGGATGGTCTGCGATCTGTAACCCCGGGTGCAACATCCTCCAGTAAAGTGGCAGATCGTCGTGTCCTCATTGGTGGACCCCTGTTGCTTGCGAGTCTGTAACAGATACCTGTGTTAGGGTATCCGGTTGTGGAGCTGGGCTATGGCAGAGGTGTACTCGGTTTATATTTCTGGCACTGGATATCGTCTATGAGTTGCACTTCCACATTGGCTCAAGCTAGGAGGTGGGTGACTTTCGCTGGCAACCAGTGGCGGTATCCTCGTCAAAAAGTAAGGGCCCACACCAGGACTTAGAGGCAACTTGTGGAGTCTGCTGCATCTGAGGTGCGTTTCCTCTGCCTAGGATGAAGGCTGGAGAGCTCGGAGCAGTGAGGACAGCCACAGAGGTGTCGTCCTGTGGTGTACTGTGACAAGGTTACTGCCTCTTCTAGTGGGAGATGCTGACACAGCTTCACAAGTTGTGTTTTTAAAGTATGGACAAACCTTCCCAGTAACTCATTAAAACTGGGTGAAATGGTGCAGTGTGATGAAAGAAAAGCCATTTTACTTCCAAAAAGCCAAAGTGAATTGAGGAGCATTGTCTGCGACAATGGACTCTGGGAGCTGTCAGAGGGGTCTTTGTCAACGATTGGATTTTCATGCGAATGACATGGAGGTCATTCGCGTTATGACTGGGAACCCTGTGCCGGTGTCTCCTGCTATGCTTTTTCCAGTCTTGGGAGTACATCTGGAACTCATTTTTCGTTATGGTTTTCGGCTCCTTCAGCAACTGCGTTATTACGTAATCAATGGTGGCAAAACGACGTCCGTTCATGATTCAGTTCAGCCTCGGAAATAAATTTAAAAAAAAAGAACCTCGCTTGGGGCTATGTCAGCGATTACAGTGGCTAAGGCTACATAACGGTTTTGTTGTTTGCCAAAAAATCAAGAACAAGCATTGACGTGAGAGTGGAAACATTGCCAAGCAATTCCCACGAGTGGTTTTGCCACAATTCTGTTAGTTTTCTGTAGATTGCTTCACGCAAACGGCACATAATTTCCAGATAGTATTCGTTATTGACCGTGTAACCATAAGGCAGGAACTGATGATGCACTATCCCACTGTAAACGAAGGAAACAGTGGAATAACCTTCACACGTGATCCAACTAGCGTAATTTTTTTCGGTCTTGTATTTTCAGGCGGTTTCCATTGGGGTGAATGGGTCTTGGTTTCGACGTCATACCGCTATACCCGTGTTTCGTCACCTGATACAATTTTTAAAGCTATGATGGACCTTTGATGATTCCATTCATCAGTTCGAGCGACATCTACGCGACTTCGTGTTTGGTCGAAATTCGACAATTTCTAAACTAACTTTACTGCCACACGTTGCATACCCAAAACATCCGAGAAAATTGCTCGGCAAGAGCCAAAGGATATTCCGACATCATAAGCAACTTTCTGATGGTGATTCCCCGATTGTCCAGAACAATTTTCATTACTGATTCCTCATTGCCGACACTAAGTGACCTGCTAGGGCGTCCACGGCGATCGTCGTCTTCGACGCCCTTCGACTCTCCTTGTTACGTTCATGCCACTAGTAAACTCTTGCATTACTCATAGTAGATTCGCCAAACGCCGCAATCAACATTTCGAATGCGATACTGCAACGTCATTCCATTTTTCAAACAAAACTTAATGCAAATTGTTTGATCCATCTTAAGGTAAAAATATCGCCAAGCACTCGAAAATATGCATAACCTTTTTGACTGCCAATAATAAACTAAATATTGAAAACAGCTGAAAATGCAAACATACATCAGGAACCTGTGTGTCAACAACATAAAAAAATGAGAAAATCGGACTATGAAGCACACGAAATTAAAAAATTCCCATTGCTTTTTGATCACGCCTCGTATGTACGAAGTTACCGTGACATCCGACCATTCCTTACTGTGTGCTTCACTTTTTTTTTTTTTTTTTTTTTTTTGTCAGACGGTGTATATTTTGGAAACCTATGATCACTGTCGCTTATGTTAAGATTAATCAACGTTTCCACATTACGTTTTCAAATGGCTCTGAGCACTATGGGACTTTACGTCTGAGGTAATCAGTCCCCTAGAACTTAGAACTACTTAAACCTAACCAACCTAAGGACATCACACACATCCATGCCCGAGGCAGAATTCGAACCTGCGACCGTAGCGGTCGCTCGGTTCCAGACTGTAGCGCCTAGAACCGCACGGCCACTATGGCCGGCCATTAAGTTCTCCTTCCTCCCCTATTTATCTCGGCATCTCTCAAATAGGTCGAATCCGTATAATGTTTCAATTAATTCGCCAATAATATCAACTATCGATCGAGGTGGCGCAGAGGTAAGACACCAACTTGTATTCGAGAAGACAGCGGTTTAAATCCTCATCCAGCCAAGAAGATTCAGGTTTTCGTCGATTTCTTAAAAACTATGAACGCGAATGACGGTATAGTTCTTTTGAAACTGAAAATACGAGCTTGTGTTCAGTCCTCGATGACATATTCATCGACGCGACGTTAAACCCTAATCAACTTTCCTTTAATAATATCGACTATTCATCGTTTCTCTTCGTTTCGAATTGTGAGTGAATTGTTTAACGCTTTTCGAACTCTACAGAGTAATATTTGTGTCGTGCAGTATCAGATTTATTACAATTTTCATTTGTATCGCAATAGCCTGTATGATGATCCCCTTTCGATGCAACAGACACTACCACGATGGCCTGTCAAGTTGTTTTGATCTTCGGAAACAAAGAAAGAAAAAGGTTGGATAGTTTAAGATCGAAAGACTGGAGGAGCTGAACAGCCTCGGAGACCTGGTTTCATCAGAAACTGGTTAATGCAACTTTTGTCAATTCCAGCTTCCTTTTCCTCGAAGAGTTTGGCCATTGTTCAAATCTCCACTGCGACGTCTCATGTTCGAAATTCTTCTAAAAGAAATCCACATTCATTCATTAGTAATACGGAGAATTGGCAGTACATATTTTTTTGTTGGTCGTTTCGGAATAATTGCGATACACGACATCCTCTGCCAGAATCTTGAACCAAAATGGCGTAAATGTTGGCCGACGGCCTGATCCCACAAGAACCCTAATTTTCATCAATTCTGCATGTTGAAGGTTTAGCTGAGTGGCTTCCGTTTTCCATTACTTTTACACTGCTTTCTTCCTCACAAAAAATTTTGTACTGTATGTAAGGAATGTATCTGCTGCAGCTTTTTGCAGCTCAAACTCTCACATAAAACAAGCTCAACAAATCTTGATAGCACGCATCCGCCCGAAATTTATTTGTTCCGTTTTTCGCAACACTACAAATTGAGAACCTCACTCATTACAAACCATGCAGTCATGTAGTTTACGAACGTCGAAATTTGTACTACGACACAATCATTCCTAACCTGAAGGTGAATGGTTCAAATGGCTCTGAGCACTGTGGGACTTAACTTCTGAGGTCATCAGTCCCCTAGAACTTAGAACTACTTAAACCTAACTAACCTAAGGACATCACACACACACCCATGCCCAAGGCAGGATTCGAACCTGCGACCGTAGCGGTCGCGCGGTTCCAGACTGTACCGCCTAGAGCCGTGCGGCCACCACGGCCGGCGGTGAGGAATGGGAAGCGCACATCTTCGCTAAATCACTGTTATGCAAATCTCATTTTTTGCCGCTCGTCATGTATACAAAAAAAGAAAGTTCTAAGGCTGTCATAAGATTTGAAATGCAGAACTGATAATATTTATGACTGGTATCCCGCATTGACGAACAAATACTGTTTGAGAGGTCTCTATTTAAAGCGGTTTTTTTTAAGACGACGAATTTGCACTTACAATAGAGTGAGAATAGTGCTAGTTTCACATACGCAAAAAAACTCGCTTGAGAGACAAAGAAATGCACCGAGACTGAAACCGACGCTTCTGTACAAACTGACTACTAGTTGGAAATAAGCTAAGGAGGAGACGATAATCACATTCAATTGTAGAATTTCAAGAACTAAACTCCATACGTCATCTTGCTGAGTGAAACCAGCCAATTCCAAAGTTCAAATCGCTAGCGCAGGAACGACCGTCTATAGTTTTCTCTTTGACACAGTTTGTTAGAATGTTGGATGATACGTCTCACTCTGGTGCCAGAGGAAACGCGTGGAAATTGTTAAGAGCCATACTTCCGAATAACCTACGTAGAAGCCACGTGCGTCTAATAGCTGTCATACTACACGTGGTCTACAGTGTTGGAGAATAAATTCAGTGAACTGGTAGCTAAGGAGGGGAGGCCTGATTATTGGTCTATTTGTGGAATGAAATGTCGAGACATTAACTGGAGTAAAGCTTTGTGTCAAGCAGCGCCGAAGAAAATACATACAGGGATGTGGAATGCATGAAAGACCCTAGGACGAGCGCTTGAACGGTCTTACTCTGAATACGTTATGTAAATGTGCAACTGAGGAACCAAATTAGCATGCTAGGAGTCTCCAGACAGAACACTGTATTCACAGCTCAACACACTAACATTCTTGTAATGTGTTGTCGTTTGACACATTCGCAGAAGAAACTGCAGTTATGTCTCACATCAATACCACGAAGATATCAACAAGCGAACTTCGACGTCGCAAGAACTTTGAGAGACCGCTTCAAAGACGGATGATTGCTGAATAGTAACACATGCACTTGATAAGATTACAACAGCTTGAGAATAACAACAGATGCACAGTGTTGACACAATCCCTATCGTTGTTCCGTGTCTGAAATCATGCCTCAACACATTTTAGCCTGTCGAAGCAGCGAGAGAGAGAGAGAGAGAGAGAGAGAGAGAGAGAGATGGCACGTTATTCAGCGCTCCCTGCAGTGCCATTCTGTACTATTAGCCGTCATGTGTTGTGAAGACTGTGGTTGATTTAAAGGCGAAAGTACATGTGCGACCTTGTGAAATAGCGACTGCCGAATTTCTTATCGAAATCGTGCCTTCCGTTTCCACTGCGCGCTCAGAAGTAATGAAACTATAAAGGTTTTTTTTATTATATATGCATACTGTTGAAAAATATATTAGTGGTTTTGTACATTTCTCTTTCACACCAGCGCAGACTTACATTTCTTAATTTTACGTGGAAATGTGAATTTGTTATTTTACCATGGGTTTCCGTCGAAAAACAAGCTGCTGGCGAAAAGATGTGTTAATACAGGGCTTAACAACTGGCCGGTTTTGAGCGCGAGTACTCGCGTCTGCTCAGGCACGTGCTCGCGAGCAGGTGCAAGGTCGCGGAGTAGGGAGGGAGGGGAAATGCGCGCGCACGTTTGAATGGGATCTCGCGTTCTTAGCAGATTTAACTAGCCATCTGAATGCTTTGAACATTTTACTACAAGGTAAAGATCTGCTAATTACTCATTTCATAGATCGAATACGAGCTTTTAAAATGAAATTGACACTTTCGGTGAGTCAGCTGGAAACAGGAAACCTAGCTTATTTTCCTAAATTATCATCCATGCAAGATGTTCACAAAGACTGTGAACGTTATTCATATAGTTTAGTTGATCAGCGATTTCAAGATCTGACAGCACTAGACAGTGATTTTGATCTGTTCTCTCCATATTCAGTGAATATTTAAGAGATTCGTCCTGAGCTGCAGCAGGAAATTATTGACCTGCAGTGTGACAGAGAATACAGAGACAAATTTCAGAACAAGAAAAACATTTTGGAATTCTACAGACACTTCCCTCAGGATAGATTTCCTCGTTTGCACAAAGTGGCGGCTACAATAATATCAATGTTCGGTTCCACGTATGTTTGTGAACAACTGTTCTCTGCAATGAAATGTAACAAGACGCGCCTGAGAAACGCATTGTCTGATCGAAATTTAAACTGCACGCTGCGCCTAAACTGCACAAGAACAATTACTCCGAACATAGAAGCAATTGTAAAGGGCAAAAAGTACAAGATAACCGAGAATCCCACACTTCAGTGACACCTTTTATTTTGTAACACTTCACAAATTAACGCGAATGTAGAGGCATACACTAAACTAACAAAATTATGTGGCACGTGTACATTCTCCTTTATTTCATTTGTCGCAGTAATAATTCGTCAGTGATATCCCTGCAGGTGGGCGCGGATTTACATTGACTGGCGGCAGCTGTTGTGTGCCCCACGTGACTTTCCCCACTCTCCGCTCTGGTCCGTTAGTGGGGGTAGCGTGCTCGCGCTGCTCCGTGCTCCTCGCGCCTTGCTGCTCACAGCTTGCTCCGCGAGCACGTATGTTGTGAAGCCCTGTGTTAATACGACGAGAAGAGAGAGACTGGTTTCCAATAATAACACTTGCATTTTTTCCTCACATTTTAAATCAGTTTTATGTATGAAGTGGATGACAAAAGGTGATTATATACCAATTCCGTGTCTGGTATTTTCAATACTCCAAATGATCTGCAAAAAAGTAATGTACAGAGGCGGCCACCCACAGAAAGTGTATCAAACAAACAGAGTTGGCAGCACACTACCTGCTGAATGAAGTAATGTTTCCTTGTCCCGTCCAACACAATTTTTGTTTCGAAGTTGAATTCAGTGGTGCACGCAAATGAAATTATCGTAAACTTTTTGCAGAACATTCGTCTCTGAAACCTTTCTCATTCTTCGAAAGTTTTGCATAGAAAAGAGTATACGAAAACACACGAAGATTGGTTCTCAAACTAAATTTTCCAAACCGATTCTTCTGCTCATAAAATCTCAGTTACTGAACGCGTGGTTTTGTAGTATTTATACGAAAGCTAATGACACACTCAAGAGGAGTTGTACACGGTGGTTATAACTAAACTTTCGCTGTTTAAGCTAGTGTAGATGGAAAACTATTTACCAGATAGTTACCCAACTTTATAGGAATGATGTTGAGACAGTGCGATCCAGGATTTTGGTTAGTGGCAGTGTCACGACCTGCATTAAGGCACTGGTACGGAGACGTAGCGTTGAAACATGAGTGGCAGTGTGCACTGCAGTTGCAGTCAACGAGTGTCTAGATAATGAGAGCTGGGTTTTACTCGTAAAGCTGTTCTATCAGAACAGCAGCAGTATTGCTGCTGCTCTTCTCGATTACATATACATTAAAGATGTCAGGATAAATCCTCTTGTCGCGCTGGGGTTGAACGTGACGCGGAAGTTCGAATGAACTGAACTGGCGATTTGGGAATGCGCCACAGACTGTTTAAGTTACTATTGCCTTGGGTGATAATGCTGGACGCAATGTGTAGTCTTCAAGCTTTTAAACTTCACATGCAGAAGGGCGTAACACTGAACAACGTTTGTAACCTGGAACGTAAACATTGTACGCAAGTAAAAAATGTTACCCACCCTAAGTGCCAATAAAAATGTTTCTTTCAATGGTTTATTCGTTACTTCTTTTCTTCGTGTCCTTACAAATGTTTCCACAAAGTTTCAATGTCTCACGATCACTTATTTTTCATGAGAGCCCTCTCAAGTAGCCTAAGTTTAATTATAACCACCTTGTATATAAAGTATTAGTATGGTGTACTCGGAGGTAATATTTTTTCCGGCTAGAAGTATTAAACGTTAACAGTTGAAAGTTATTTCGTTATTGCCTTATGTACTAAATGTACTACGTCCCATTCTTTTGTCTTCACAAAACATGGAGTGTTCTTGTTCAGTTTGCTTCACTCTGTTTGTGGTGTTGGCTCTGAGGTATTATACGTATCTGATACGGAATATGGCGGGACAGAGTAAACATTTTGGACTGTAACAGGTGAATAATAAGTACGACACAAATTAATGCCTGCTTGTGTATTGCATTCCATTTGTGTTAATTCTAGCCCTCCCGCCAGACGCTGTTCTTTACATTTACAGCTGTGAGAGAACACGACTGCCGAGCATGCGTTTTCGTGAAATTGGGTTATTGGTGTCAGTTCTACCGACAGTGTATAAGTCCTGCAGATGACAGGAAAGTGTCTTTCATCATACATTCTGTGACGAGCTGATTCTGCCTGAGGTATTAACAGTTACGGATAGCGGCAAAGCAAATGTAGAGGTCAACACGGTTAGCCCTGAAGCCCACGCCCAGCTCTTGGAGTCCAATCATTTGAGCGACGTGTGAAGATACTCGTTTCCTCATCCCATAGTCTCTCAGATCTAGCGTTGTTGAATGGACTGGACGCCATTGATTTTCTTATTTCACATTTGCATTGCTTTGACGAAAATCTAATTGCTTGTTACGACACAAAAGGAGCCGTCTTCCAATACGGCAGAGTTCTGTGCTACTCCGTTGTAACTACACGGAAGACATAAAAACATGGAACAAATTATTAAGGAAAGGAATTGAGATACCTACCTACCTACTTACTTACCTACTTACGAGTAACTATCAGATATATAATGTTGGCTGCAAGCATCGCGCCAAATGCCTTGCCGCAGTGGTAACACCAGGTTCCCGTCAGATCATCAAAGTTAAGCGTTGTCGCTCTTGGCTAGCGCTTGGATGGGTCACCACAAGGTTTGCCGAATGCTGTTGGCAAGTGGAGTGCATTCAGCCCTTGTGAGGCCAATGGAGAAGCTACTTGATTGAGAAGTACCGGCACTGGTCACGAAAACTGTCAACAGCAGAGAGAGCGATGTGCTGACCACATGCCCCTCTGTACAACAACCAATGACGCTTAAGGGCGGAGGATGACACGGCAGCCGTTCGGTGCCGTTGGGCCTTTATCGCCTGATCGGACGGTGTCTGTCTGCCTACCTGCAAGCATTGTACATGATACTCAATCATTTCATCGTTGTCTCGGGACATAGGAACCAAATTAAGTAGAGTAATACAGAAACATGAGAAAGCAAGTTGCAAGCAAAGCAACATGACATGAAGGTATTAAAAATGTAAACAATATTCATGGTACACAAATAAGCAGGTAGCCCAGTGGAAATAGCACCGTATGAAGGATCTATACAGATTCGTCTGTATTTTCAGATTCTTTCTTATATTGCAATAATGAATTAATCTAATCGTTAGTTCTAACCCGAATGCTATGAGCGATTCTCCTCAATTGAACGACGTAGTTAAACCACTCGCAACATTCCTCCTCGTTTTTATTACACGCACTCGCTGCGGTGGCAATGCACCAGTGGCCAGCAAGCTAAAATTCTGAAGACGATATTGGATGATTGCGAATAGTATCGTTTATATTGATTTGTAACACAGCTCTTATGGAAAACCAGTCCAAAGCAAAGAAGGGAAAGCTGAAGAGTAGGAGTATATAGAAGGCCAATATAAGGGAAATGGATATGAAGGCAGTGTTATAAATAGGGAAGTGGGCGTAGATAAAGATCAGATGGGAAATATGTTACTGCGAGAAGAATTTGACAGAGCTCTGAAAGATCTAAATCGAAACAAGGCTCTGGGGATACACGATATTCCGTCTGAGTTACTGATATCCTTGAGAGAGAGAGAGAGAGAGAGAGAGAGCGCCATGACAAAACTCTTCCCTCTGGTGTGCAAGGTGTATGAGACAGGTGAAATACCCGTACACTTCAAGAAGAACGTAGTAATACCAATTCCAAAGAAAACAGTTGCCGACAGATGCGAAAACAGCCGAACTATCAGTTTAATAAGCCATGGTTGCAAAATGATAACACGAATCCTTTACAGAAGGAAAAACTGGTGGAAGCCGACCTCGGAGAAGTTCAGTTTGGATTTCGGAAAAATATAGGAGCATGCGAGGCAGTAATGGCCGTACTACTTATCTTAGAAGGTAGGTTAAGGAAAGACAGACCTACGTTTATAGCTTTTGTAGACCTAGAGAAAGCCTTTGGCAATGTTGACTGGAATATTTTCTTTGAAATTCTGAAGGTAGTAGGGGTAAAATATTTGGAGCGAAAGGCTATTTACAAATTGTACAGAAACCAGACGGCAGGTTTAAGAGTCGAAGGGTGTGAAAGGGACAAGCAGTGGCTGAAAACTGAGTGAGACAGGGTTTTAGACTATCACCGATGTTATTCAATATGCACATTGAACAAGCAGTAAAACAAACCTAAGAAAAACTTGGAGTAGGAATTAAAGTTCATGGAGAAAAAATTAAAACTCTTAGGTTTGCCGATGACATCAGCAGAGGACTTGGAAGAAGCAGCTGAACGGGATGGACAGTTTCTTGAAAGGAAAATGTAAGATGAGCATCGACAAAAGCAAAGCAAGGTTAATGGAAAGTAGTCGAATTAAATTAGGGGATGCTAAGGGAATTAGTTAGGAAACGACACTTAAAGTAGTAAGTCAATTATTTGGGCCGAAGTAGAGAAGATATAAAATGTAGACTGGCAGTGACAATTTCCGAAGAAGAGAAATTTATTAACATCAAATATAGATAGAAGTGTTAGGAAGTCTTTTTGTGAAGGTATTGGTATCGAGTGTTGCCATGTATGGAAATGAAATTTGGACGATAATCAGCTTAGAAAAACATAGAATAGAAGTTTTCGAAATGTGGTGTTACAGAATAGTGTTAAAGATTAGATGAGGTGATCATGTAATAATCAGGAGGTTCTGAATAGAATTTGGGAGACAAGAAATTTGTGACATAACTTGACCAAAATACGGGATCAGTTGATGGGACACATTTTGAGACATCAAGGGATCACCAGTTTAGTATTGGAGGGAAGTATGGGGGGTAAAAATCATAGTGTGAGAGCAAGTGATGAATACAGTAAGACTCAGAACAATGTAGATTGCTGTAATTATTGGGAAATGAAGAGGCTCGTACGGGATAGAGTAGCATGGACTGCTGCATCAAAAGTCTTCGGACTGAAAACACCACCACCACCACCAGATAGCTTTTACACTGAGAAACGTAGGTAATGTCATAAACATCGACAATAACTAAAAAATACACTACATTTGTCTTTCTTTAGTTTTCTAATGACCTTGGGAGGTAGGAAATCGTATATAACAGAAAACTTTATTTACGAGTCTCTTGTAATGTACTGATATTTACCGAAGAATGTTTTCCTTTAAGAACAAAAAATTGCTCGTAAACAACAGACGACCTGATCTTTTGCAGAAAGACGGTGTATTTCTACCCAACAGAGCATCGCAGTCATGCATAGGCGCTTGCAGAACAAAAGCGTGTTGAGTCGTTGTTTGCTACTCTTCCGGCCAAGTCAGTGAATACTGGATGTAGGAAACGTCTATGGAATGCAATACCTATATTATTTAAAATACCAAATAAGCCATCACACCTGTAGCTGAATGAAAAACCACAAAAGGGGTGATAAAACGAGGGGTGTTCAGTAGGTAATGTAAAACTTTTTTTCGGAAAGCAGGTTGGTTTTATTCAGGATTCCAATACACGATATTATTCCCTACTCTTTTGGTTACAAAACCCTATTTTTCAATATACTCTCCGTTCAATGCGACGGCGTTACGCCACCTTACAGGAAGGTCCTGTAGGGTTGACGTCGGAGCCTACATCTTGCAGCAATAATAATCTCCACATCATCCATGTACTGATTCCCATAGAGTGCATCCTTCATTAGATTAAACGGATGGAAGGCGAAAGGTGCGAGATCCGGGCTGTCGGATGGATGAGGAATAACAGTCCAACCATGTTTTGTGAGCAGCCCTCGGTTGCGCAGACTTGAGTGAGGCCTTGCGTTGTCATGGAGAAGAAGAAATTGTTTGCATTTTTATGGCGACGAACACGCTAAAGTCGTTTCCCCGATTTCTTGAGGGTAGCACTGTACACTTCAGAGCTGATCATTGCACCATGAAGGAAGAGATCAAACAAAATGGCCTATACAGAGTCCAAGAAGACAGTCACCCGGGCGCTACCAGCTGAGGATGCGGTTTTGACCTTTGTCTTCGGAGGAGAGGTGGTGTGGAGCCAGGAAGGTGCGGTTTTGACCTTTTTCTTAGGAGGAGAGGTGATGTGGAGCCACTCCATGACATGCCGTTCTGTTTACGATTCGAAGTGAGGAACTAATGTTTCATCGTCTGAGACGATGTTCGACAAAAAATTGTCACTATCAGATTCTTAACACGCAATTAATTGCGCGCAAGTGGTCCTTCGTTGCTCTTTACGGTCTTTGGTTATGCAGCGACGCACCCAGCGGGCACACATCTTTGGCTATCCCAATCAGTGGACCAGTGTGTCAGCACTACCAAAAGAGACGTCCATTTGAGCAGCAAGGTGTCTGATTGTGATCTGTCGTTCATCTCAAATGAGTGTGTCCACACGTTCCAACATTACGGAGTCACAACTCTGTGTGACTGGCCAGCACGCAGGAGATCAGACAGGTTTGCGCGACCCTGTTGCGATGGTGACAGACGCCTTTCCCAACGACTCACCGCCCGCATCTCGTGATCGTGCGGTAGCGTTCTCGCTTCCCCCGCCCGGGTTCCCGGGTTCGATTCCCGGCGGGGTCAGGGATTTTCTCTGCCTCGTGATGGCTGGGTGTTGTGTGCTGTCCTTAGGTTAGTTAGGTTTAAGTAGTTCTAAGTTGTAGGGGACTGATGACCATAGATGTTAAGTCCCATAGTGCTCAGAGCCATTTGAACCATTTTGAACGACTCACCATACTTTTGTTTCTTTCCAGGTCTCCGTAGGCATTCTGCAAGCGCCTATGCATGTCTGTGATGCTCTGGTTTCCCGCCGAAAGAAAAACTCTCTGCTTGGGGCTGAAGCGGGAATATTTCACGATGGCCCACAACAAATTCCGATTTTTTTCAGCCGAAATTTGTTGAGAAAAAAAGGTGCTGCATTACTTATTGAACCCCCTCCGCAAAATGTCAAAAGCAGTAAAACTATTTCCCAACAAAGAAGAAACCAATCTACATCTGAGCCATAGACGCCAAGAATCATTTTGAAGCCATAAGTAATTGCATTTACAAAAATATTGGTGTATTAGAAGGTCGAGTAAAGAGTAAGAATGGGCAAGTCACTAGAATACATAAAAAGTTGTGTGCCAAGGAAAGCGTCATTCGTAATAACAACAGACAACAACAGAAAATGTATCGTTCGTATGCATGAAATATGCCTATGCCTGTCGCCTTCAGTGGAGTAAGCTGCAATTGTACATATATTCAAAAGTATTTCCTCATAATAAGTTCAAAAATGGCTCAGAGCAGTATGGGACTTAACAGCTGAGGTCATCAGTCCCCTAGAACTTAGAACTACTTAAACCTAACTAACCTAAGGATATCACACACATCCATGCCCGAGGCAGGATTCGAACCTGCGACCGTAGCGGTCGCAGACTGAAGCGCCTAGAACCGCTCGGCCACTCCGGCCGGCCATAATAAGTTGTAGCTTGTGTCATTATATCAGTGAGATGTGAGATTTAATTGTTTGTACTTTTATTTCACGATCATTCGTGTCTCTTTATGATCTGTTAATACGCGGAACGCAACAAAGTAACATCTGTTTCGTTGGATGACACATGAGATTGCTTTCTCACCGCTTGGAGATCTAGTGTTGTTCCAGCTGTAGAATGGTAACAATTTTTGCAGCAGAGAATGTCGCGACTGTATGTATTAGACTGAGGTTAAACAACCAGCTCGGGATTTTGATGATCTAATGCTCCAGTTGGACAGAATTTGGCACGAGATCAGGCCAGAAACTCTATCGCTCAATGCCATGCCGAATATCTGCTTGAGTAAGGGCCAGAGGTGGACCAACGCGTGTTGTTTTTCTCGATTTGTGAAGCTCTCTACTCCTTATCTTGAAAAAGTCGTGTATTTTTTTCTGAAATTGCAATCATTTGTTTGGCGGTAAATGTAAATCACATCTACCGATTTCTGCCCCATTTGGATAATTCCTTCGTGGTGCGTCGTTTTTTTTCTTTTTGTAGAATGTACCTAACGACCAATATTTAATATTTTACAAAACTAGTCCGAAAAAGAAATGTTTTCGATGACGTATGGGCGGGTACCGAACCGCTCATAATGTAGCGGTATCGGGCAGTTTATTGATTTAACATTGCGTTAGTTACATTTCAAAGTTTTCCAGACTTTCCAGAAATCCCGGTTTGTTTCCTCTGAAAAGGACGTGGCAAATTTACTTGTTAACGAGACGTTGAACCCTAAGTTTCCTTCTTTTCTTTCCTCGGCCCGTCACCCACACCACGCCTCAACCTCCCACCCCCACCCCCCTCTCTTCTGACGCTTCCATAGAGTGGTTTAGATGTCTCGGGTTGCCATGTGAAGAACTTAATGCGTGCAAGTGCTGTGGAGCATAGGGTTATGATAGTGTTGTGGATGCTTATGAAAGTTTAGGAGAGGGTAACACGCAATGGCCGGCCGCGATGGCCGAGCGGTTCTAGGCGCTTCAGTCTGGAACCGCGCGACTGCTACGGTCGCAGGTTCGAATCCTGCCTCGGGCATGGATCTATGTGATGTCCTTAGGTTAGTTACGTTTAAGTAGTTATAAGTCTAGGGGACCTCAGATATTAAGTCCCATAGTGCTCAGAGCCATTTGAACCATTTGAACACGCAATGTTGATACGAAACGAACTCATTCCAAAATAACCATCGAGAAGGCCCTAAGGTTGAATTTTCCCATCGTGAAACGCGTCACATGTTCTTATTCGGACAGAAGTTATGTGAGAACTTTGGAATTTAGAGGACGCTAATGCATGGTCTGGAGTTAAAGAACTTTTTGCATCACCCCTCTTCCCTGTTCAGCCAAATTGTGGAAATCTTTTTTTCCTGCCGTTGAGTCGAGTGTCACCGCACTAGCGTGCACTATGCACTTCAGATAGGGAAGTGAATAGAGCGGTGGATGTGCAGCGAAAGCAAGATGCATGCGACATTACGTTTCGGTAGTAGTTGGAACAGGCAACATTCCTCCGTCTGTTGAAAACATCTGCTGATTTAGTGATAGCGACATCCGAGCAACCAAGTTCTTGCTAACAAGCAAGCAATGCGGAATCAGATAATATCCACTTTAAGCACTGAAGATATGAGACTCGTTTTTATTCGAATATTGCAGTGGAATTTGGCATCGAAGGATACAGCAGTACAATATTACACGACTATTGTTGATAAGGATTCGCTGACGAACCAAGCAGTAAACACAAATGGTCTTTGACTTTAGGGCCGTGGCTAGATTCGATGGTATAAGATAATAATAAAGTTTAGATTGGGAGCAGACGCTTTGATGTTATGTGGCTAATTACTAATTTCTCTAGTAAATAGTTCATTCATTATACAGCACTGAATTCAAAATGATTTATTGAAAATGAAATTTGTCCTTCCCACAACTAGGTATTCCTGATGATAAGAGAAAAGTTTGTTGGCTACAACTCTATTGGTGCTACATAGCTAAAGGCACTGGAGCTAACGGCTCACACGGAGGTTACCTGGAACTTTGCAGGCTATCAAAGTGTGTAACACTTAATTTTGCCATATGATGTTGGGAGGCTTTTATATATTACCAGTTTCTATTTCACCTACATTTATAAATAAACTGATTCAAAGGAAGCAGAGATGCATAGAATTAGAGGTATGCAATGAAAAAAAAATAGTTTGTTGTGAAATAAAAGCAAAACGATAACCAAAGTAAGGGCAGTTTGTTCAGTAGTGCACACTATTTGATCTACCCTTCGTCTTTATGATGGCTCGTACTCTGTTGGGGACACGTTCAACGGAATGTCTGTGTAGGAATAGCAGCTCATTCCTCCTCAAGAGGCGAAATCAGAGCAGATAGTGATGTTGGACACTGGGACCTTGAGGGAAGTCGAAGCTCCAACTCATCCCAAAAGTGTTTCATTGGGTTCAGGTCAGGCCTCGAGGCGGGACAGTCCATTCAGGAATGTTTTTGTGCAAAACCCACTGCTTCACAGATACTACATTATGACAAGTTACATCCTTGCGATGGAATCTGGAGTACAATGTTTACATAAATCATAAAATTCTTATTAGATTAGATTCAGTTTTCGTTCCATAGACCCAAACATGAGATGATACTCGTGGGAGTGGAACATGTCAGAAAGTATAACAAAAAAAATATAAAACATTTGAATATAAGACTTACTACTCTGGTCATTTGTCAGTAGATTGTCGAAGTAGATGAGTACGTTACAGTAAACTCGGAACTGCTAATATTTACAGAATTAATACGCTGTCAGAATGAAACATTGTAATGCACTTTTAATAAATTTATCATACACAAAATACCTGTGGATATTACGTGTCGTAGAGCGGTAATGACGCACTTTAGATGTCGAATATACAGGGTGTTTCAAAAATGACCGGTATATTTGAAACGGCAATAAAAACTAAACGAGCAGCGATAGAAATACACCGTTTGTTGCAATATGCTTGGGACAACAGTACATTTTCAGGCGGACAAACTTTCGAAATTACAGTAGTTACAATTTTCAACAACAGATGGCGCTGCAAGTGATGTGAAAGATATAGAAGACAATGCAGTCTGTGGGTGCGCCATTCTGTACGTCGTCTTTCTGCTGTAGGCGTGTGCTATTCACAACGTGCAAGTGTGCTGTGGACAATATGGTTTATCCCTTAGAACAGAGGATTTTTCTGGTGTTGGAATTCCACCGCCTAGAACACAGTGTTGTTGCAACAAGACGAAGTTTTCAACGGAGGTTTAATGTAACCAAAGGACCGAAAAGCGATACAATAAAGGATCTGTTTGCAAAATTTCAACGGACTGGGAACGTGACGGATGAACGTGCTGGAAAGGTAGGGCTACCACGTACGGCAACCACAGAGGGCAACGCGCAGCTAGTGCAGCAGGTGATCCAACAGCGGCCTCGGGTTTCCGTTCGCCGTGTTGCAGCTGCGGTCCAAATGACGCCAACGTCCACGTATCGTCTCATGCGCCAGAGTTTACACCTCTATCCATACAAAATTCAAACGCGACAACCCCTCAGCGCCACTACCATTGCTGCACGAGAGACATTCGCTAACGATATAGTGCACAGGATTGATGACGGCGATATGCATGTGGGCAGCATTTGGTTTACTGACGAAGCTTATTTTTACCTGGACGGCTTCGTCAATAAACAGAACTGGCGCATATGGGGAACCGAAAATCCCCATGTTGCAGTCCCATCGTCCCTGTATCCTCAAAAAGTACTGGTCTGGGCCGCCATTTCTTCCAAAGGAATCATTGGCCCATTTTTCAGATCTGAAACGATTACTGCATCACGCTATCTGGACATACTTCGTGAATTTGTGGCGGTACAAACTGCCTTAGACGACACTGCGAACACCTCGTGGTTTATGCAAGATAGTGCCCGGCCACATCGCACGGCCGACGTCTTTAATTTCCTGAATGAATATTTCGATGATCGTGTGATTGCTTTGGGCTATCCGAAACATACAGGAGGCGGCGTGGATTGGCCTCCCTATTCGCCAGACATGAACCCCTGTGACTTCTTTCTGTGGGGACACTTGAAAGACCAGGTGTATCGCCAGAATCCAGAAACAATTGAACAGCTGAAGCAGTACATCTCATCTGCATATTATTGCTACGCATGGTGGATATGTGGAAAATATCGTACTATAGAGTTTCCCAGACCGCAGCGCCATCTGTTGTTGACAATTGTAACTACTGTAATTTCGAAAGTTTGTCTGCCTGAAAATGTACTGTTGTCCCAAGCATATTGCAACAGACGGTGTATTTCTATCGCTGCTCGTTTAGTTTTTATTACCATTTCAAATATACCGGTCATTTTTGAAACACCCTGTACATTTATTTAAAAACATGAGAAAGCGAATACAACATGGCTGTACAAACGTAGTGCGCCGAGTAAGTCTAGACAAAGATAAATCAAAGATGATCAAAGATATGGCGCTCGACGCCAGAGGCACCACAGAACCCCCCCTGCCAGACGGCAGTGTGGAGCATGGCGGAGGGAAGCTTTCTCACTTGAACACAAAATCTTCGTGCCAGCATGGCAGTTGAAGGCGGCATCCAGTGCGAGAAGTGGGCGCCTCAGAAACTGTGCTGACAGGGTCACATGTATCGGACTGCTGCGTAGGCAGTGGAATGTCACTCGGGGTCACATCGGCAGCATCAGCAGGCATGGTGGCGGTGGTGGCAGGCAGATCGGAAGCGCTGGAATGCAGTCTGGAGTGGGACCACACCAGTTTTTAAGTGGTTAACAGAAACCGTATGTGGTCGTTGACTGAAATGTATTAAAAAAGTATTCACTCTGTGACGTAAGAAGTGGTGCAGGCCCGAGTAAGATGGTTGCAAGGCCACACACATGGAGTCGTCGCGCAGCATCATGAATTCACACAATGCCAGGTCTTTGTGGACAAACACCAGCGGCGTGGTATGAGGGCGGGGCGGGGGAGATCGTAGGCGAGTGACATGCGCACGCTCCTGTTCTACAAGACCCAGAAGGTCAATGGTGTCAGCCAGCAGTGTGTCCACCGCGAATTCTGCTGGCAAGAGGAAGGGCTCTCCATATAGGATCTACGCCAGTGAAGCATTCAGGTCCTCCTTGTGGGTGGAACAGATGCCGAGTAAGACCCAAGGGAGTGTTGTGGACCATAGCCTACTGTGGCACATGAGTGCGGATTTTAGAGTTCAGTACCATCGCTCACCCAGGCCATTTGCCTGTTGGTGATAGGCCATAATGTGGAATTCTGCTATACATCACAGCTCGCACAGTCGAGCAAAATCCATGGACTCAAATTGTCATCCTGATCAGTAGTGAGTGGAAAAGGACAGGCAAATCTCGCAACCCACGCGGATAAGAAAGCACGAGCTGTGGTTTCTGCTGTTATGTCAAGAGGAACCGCCTCAACCCAGTGGGTTAATTGGTCAATCGTGGATAATATGTATTTGTACCCCTCGGAAGGGGTGAGAGGACCGACCACTCAATGTGGAGATGCCGAAGGCGACCTCTTGTGATGTCAAACTGGCAAAAGGAGGCTGTGCGTGTCTGCCTACTTTACTATACTGGCAAGGGGGACACGCGCGGGTCCAGGTGCGGCAATCATGTCGCACACCAGGCCAGACGAAACTTTCAGTGACTAGTCTCGTCGTTGCCCGCGTTCTAGGGTGGACAAAGTTGTGTAAAGCATCAAAGATCCTGCACTGAAGAGCGGACGGCACCAAGGGGCGGTGGAAGCCCGTAGAAACGTCGCAAAGGACTGGGGTCGTCGACCTGTGCAGGACAAGAGGTTGGATAGTGAGTGAAGACTTGTAGTCTGAAACTAATCTCTGTGTGTCGATGTCTTCAGTCTGGAGTCGGGCGAGGGCATCTAAGTTCAAGGGTGCGGTAAGCATTGAGATACAAGATAGATAGTTAGCTACAATATTTTCTGCATCGCAGATGCAAGCATCTGAGGAATGTTGGCAAATACAGTCCATGTGCTGAAAGCGTCACGGCGGAAGGTCCTTCGCGTCCACGAGATGTTTTTGGCCCGAGTAGATAGTGAAACGGTGCCCCTACACGTCGCTCCAGAAGTGTTTGATTACCTCATAAACCGCGACAAGCTTGCAGTCAAAAGCCGACCATTTACATTGACTCCTGGTTTGTTTTTTTGAAAAGAAGCGGAGTGGCTGGATGGAATCGCTGGTGTGCTGTTGTGAAACAGTGCCCACAGCTGACTCGCTTGCGTCAGTTGTAATAGAAACATGGCCCTGAGGATCAGGATGGGCAAGAGTGGTGGCAGTTTTCAGATTATCAAATACATCGAGCATGTGTTCAGTCCAGTTCAACTTTCGTTTCCCCATGGTATTTTTACCAGAGAGGGTATCGGTAAGGGCCGTTTGGATGGAGGCAGCCTGAGGGATATGGCATCGATAAAAGTTTACCATACCCAGAAAACAACGGAGTTGAGCAGTGTAAGAATGGTTTCGACACGAGAATCCATTGGTCGGAGGCCAGCGACCGAGACAGTATGGCCTAGGAATGTAACTGATGTAGAACAGAGTTGAGATTTATCGTGGTTGATCACCACACCATTGGCCATGAGAGCCAAATGAACTGCGTCAAGGTGAGACTGGTGCTCCTCGGCAGACGAGGAAAAAATCAGGGTGTCATTCAAATAAGCAAAAGCGAAAGGCAGTGATAGCAAAAGGGAATCAATGAACCGTTGTCATGTCTGTGCAGCATTTTTCAAGCCATAAGGCATGTAACAGTACTCAAATAGGCCGAAGGGTGTGATTATGGCCGTCTTCGGAATATCTGGTCGGAGCATGGGAATTTCGTGACACGCCTTTGAACAATCTAAGACAGAGAAGAACTTCAAGCCATGCAGTAATTGCATGAAATCCTGGATATGAGGATTGGGATAGTTATCGATAATTGTTCGAGCATTAAGGGACCTGTAGTCTCTGCACATGCGTAAGGAGCTGTCCTTTTTAGGAACAAGGTGGATAGGTGAAGACCAGTTGCTGTCCGATGGCCGGAGCACGCCAAAAGCCAATAAATCCTGAACGATTTCTTTTATGCACAGAAGTTTGGAAGCGTTAAGACGCCTAGCCTTATAAAGTACAGGTGGGCCATCCATGATGCAGATTCTATGACAAGTGCCATTGCTGATGTCCGATACCTGCAAATGGAGGCAGGCAGGAGAGGGGGGGCGAAAGGGGGGGGGGGGCAGGTGCAACAATGGTTCACTGACCTTGCTGGACCGGAACGGAGTGGGCGGAACATCGGCAGCAGACAACGATGGAGGGCATGGCATGGCAGCCACGTGATGTGAGGGACACTGCCAAGCAAGAACATGAGCGTCCTGTAGATTCACCTGTGACGGCGTGGACACAGCAGCAGGTGGTGGGAAGCTCGACACAGGAGCAATGTAGTGCAAAGGTGCAATAGTTGTGAGTGATGGGTCTGTGTGTTGCGGCTCTGTGGACAGGCTGCGAATCCTACTCCGTGCTTGTGATAATTCGGCAGAGGTGCTGACAACGCAGGTGCGTAACACCTCATTATGTGTGCAGAGTTCGTCGATTTGTTTATGCACGTCTAATAAATTGGAGAGTCATGCATTAATATGCTCGAGCAGACATGCACATGTGGAAGTGTAGCCAAGTAGGCAGAGAGTGGAATCATACTGAACTCGTTCGAGCACGAAACGGTAGAACCATATGCGTGACAGAGCATGGTGGCCTGCAGGTCTGGTGAAAGTTCGTATGGTGTAGGAAGTCCAACCTGATCACAGGATCATCCACGTCAGTGACGTGGGAAGTCCAAGGTAGGTGGCGACTGGTGATAGGTGAAGTGACATCTTGATGGAGCCAAGAACCACGATGAGAAGTGATTAGCAGCGATCAAAGTGAGGTTTGCAGGAAAAAGCATGTTACCCTTGTGCTTGGCCATAATAATGTTGACGTCAGTGCTGGTGTTAATGAGAAAGTGAGTGCCCAATGATAAGTCTGTGAGCAAGTGGTGTGGCGCTGGACGGTAGGTGCTGTGGACAATTGTGGTGGGACATGGCGTCTAAACGTGCCCACTGGAATTGTTATGTTGTGGGCGGCTTCCCCGTAAGTGGCATGGTACCAGCATAGTGGGTAAGCTTGAAGGCGAGGCTGTGTGGAGTGGGAGGGGGACACAGTTGACTGTGTTGTTGCCTGAGACCACTCGGGCTGCTGCTTGGGTGGGGCCTGCTGCTGTCGGGAGGCAGAAGGCAGTTCCTCCTGTAGGCTGCTAGGTGCCATCTCCTGACAGGCTGCTGAGGCGAACATGGAATCGAAGATGCAGGTGTGCCAACTGATGGCGAAGGGGATGTCGTCCGTGACAGGCACTGTTGGTGACGAATGACTGCATAAGCTTGATTGGCCATGCGTAGGCGAACCTCGAGTGGGTCGGTGACATGAGATATCAGGTGAAGTTGTAGGTCTGACAGAAATTTGACCATCCACAAAGTCCAAAATGTGGCATCTGGTACAGCTTAATCATCAATTATTGCACCACGGTGCTGCGAAAGCTACAAAGGTGAGCGGTTGTCGAGGTGCTCATCATGGATGAAGTGGTATGTAGCCTCTGCTGTTGGGCAAAAAAGGCGCTTGATGAGCAATGTTTTTGCTGTTAAATACTTGGGCGAGGTGGGCGGTGAGTGGAGCAGATCTCTGATGAGGGCTGGATGAGAATGGAGGTGGCTCACCAGGCAGACAAAACATCCATCATCATCTGAAATCCCATGGATATCTAGTAGGTGATCCACGAGTGTGAATCAAGTCTTAGGGTTGTCCTTTTGCAAAGCAGGCAGCTTAGGAAACCTGCCGGGTAACACATGTTGATGCACCACTGGAGAGCGAAGATCTGTGTCAGAGGGGTAGGAAGCTCCTGACACCTCTAGTCCTGTGTGGGTCGATGACCCCAGTCCTTTGCAACGTTTCTATAGGCTTCTCCTGCCCCTTGGTGCTGTCCACTCTTCATCGCAGGATCTTCGATGCTTTACACAACTTGGCTCACCCTAGAACGTGGGCAATGACGAGACTAGTCACTAAACATTTCGTCTGGCCCGGTGTGCGACATGATTGCCACACCTGGACCCCCCCCCCCCCCCTGACAGCATGATGTGTTCCAACCAACTGCAGGCCCGATGCTGACAAACGCAGCGTGGGTCTAATGGTCGGTGACGATGGCGATTGTGGCAGGACCACAGAGTGATGGTCGTGGCTGAGGTGATCGGCGTCGCTGAGACAGCTTGCAGAAAGGGGGGGGGGGGGGGAGGGAGGGTGTTCTGACATCAGGCATATAAGAATGTGTGACCTTGTGTGCTTGAACATTTGAATTACAGTTCTCGAACTTCGTCAGCACATCAAACCAATCCGAAGGAGACTGCGTAGCTGAGGGGTGAATCACAACATCCTTGACTCAATTATCATTCACAATGTCACTAAGTGGTGTGCACTGTCCATGTAGCAGCTATTGCTGCATAGTTGCACTTGACGGTGGGCATGTTGGGTCAGCTAAGGTCAAGCAGCCACCAGCATGGCTTGGCGTCAGTAATTGTTCACTTTTAACCAAACACACATTAGGTGCACTTGTAAGTATGCAAGCACAGTTAATAGGATGTGAGGCAGTAGCACAGAATGGCACTGGTAGACCGATTGTTCTGAAGACAATGTGGGCTGGCACATGAAGTCCGTTAATGATGAAAAGAAGCACAAAATAATTCATGAACACACAACGACGATGTCGGCATCACCACTGTGGATATTACATGTCGCAGAGAGGTTATAACACACTTTAGATGTAGAATATACATTTATTTAAACACATAAGAAAGCGAATACAACATGGCTGTACAAAAATAGCATGCTGAGTAAGTCTATACAAAGATAAATCAAAGATAATTGAATCCAAAGATAAGACAATTTATACCAGGTGTGCCACATACCTAATCTTGAATGTTGTGACCAAGGGCTGTCAAAACTGAAATCTAATGGACATTTTTACTTAAGCTGGTCTAACAGTCCCTGTTACGATATTCATCTATAGAGTAGAAGGAGTTGCATATCAAAGTCTTTCAAACACTGATTAAATCATGCTCTATTTGCAACTTATTGAAAATGTGTGTTCCTGGATATTGGACGCCTTTTATGACCAAGGTAAGTAATTTTAGGTCTTTATATAGAGTGTTCTTATTCCTAATATTGATACTATGCATTAAGCTATCAGTTGGAAATAGAGATTTATTACTTGCAACAAATTTCATTAAGGAATAAATATACTGGAAGCAGTGGTTATAATGCAAAGTTCCTTGAACAGGTTTCTACATGATGTTCTTGAATTTACACTACAAATGATTCTTATTACACGCTGAAAACTTTTGCTTGGTTTGATGAGTTAACTCAGAATATGATTCCGTATGACATAATAGAATGAAAGTAAGCAAAGTATACAAGTTTTTTTTTTACATTTTATCTAGTACATCTGACACCATTCTCACTGAAAATACAGACTTCATTAGGCACTTAAGCAATTTTGTGGTATGCCCTTCCTAACTGTATTTATCATTGAGTTGTAATCCCAGAAAATTAGCACTGTCAACCTCTTTGATCTGCATGTCTTCATATGTTATACACGTGCTGGAAGGAAATCTCTTACAGGTTCTGACCTGCATATAGTGGGTCTTCTCAAAGTTTAATGACAGTGAATTAGCTTTAAACCCATTTATTAGTGTCAGTGAAAATTTGATTAGCAGCTATTTCTAAATCTGTACTTCAGTGGCTATTTATTGCAATGTTTGTGTCATCTGCAAACAAAACAAACTTTGCATCTGGCAACGTAACAGATGAGAGGTCATTAACGCACACAAGAAAAAGCAATGGATCCAAGATGGAATTTGAGGAACACCACATGTAATTAATTCCCAATCAGATGAAGACTGACTGCTTACTACACAGGTACTTTGCAATGGCACTCTTTGTTTCCTGTTAGGTAAGATTCAAACCATTTTGCAGCTTTGCCAGTGACACCATTATATTCTAATTTACTTAAGAGAATGCTGTGGTTCACTCAGTCAAAGGCTTTTGACAGGTCATAGAAATTGCCAATAGCCTGTAATTTATTACCTAATGAATTAAGTGCATTCTCACTGTACATTTAAATAGCTTTCTCTATATCAGTTCCCTCAAGAAATCCATACTGTGATTTGGAAAATATATTATTTGCAGCCAGATGCTTAAGGAGACACTTGAACACAACCTTTTCAAATATTTTTGAGAAAACCAGCAAAAGTTGAATTGGTCAATAGTTTGATGGTATCTCTTTATCCCCATTTGTGTAAAGAGGCTTAACTTTGGTGTATTTTAGCCAGTCTGGAAACGTTCCAGTGATAAGAGATTGGTTACACAAATAACTTAAGATGGAACTCAACTTGCATGAGCACTCTTTAATTTTGTTGATATGGATGCTACTTCTTTGAGAGATGTGAGTGTCATTTCCATTTTACTATAGTTTTTTTTAAAGACTGGTCTCAGATGCTCCATTGCACTGTTCACCAAATCTGATAACCCCACGCTGTCAGTAACAGAAATGAAGTACTTGATTAAGAGGTTTGCAACGCTACATGCACTTATTACCAAAGTCTCATTTATTTTTAGAGTTCTTTGTTCTGCCCCACCTGTCTCTGTCTTCATTATCTCCCATACAGTTTGATTTTTGTTGCCTGATGTAATTATCTTTTCCTCAGAATAAAGCTGCTTTGATTTCTGAATTACTTGCTTCAATATTTTGCAGTATTCTTTGTAATGATTTACAACACTAACACACGAGCTGTTCCTAAATAGCAGATACAGTCTCCTTTTTGTCCCACATGATATCTTTATTCCTTGTGTAATCCATGGTTTATTTTTTTTTTTTTTTTTTTTTTTTTTTTTTTTACTTTCCTGTGATTTGAGTTACCTTTAGGGGAAAACAATTTTCAATAGTGGGAGTAACTTTATTAATGAGTGCTTTGTATTTTCCATTTGAGTCACAAATATTGTGAACATCTATCCAGTACATGTTTTTAAGCAATTTACTTAATTTCTCAATTTTTGACTGATTTATTACCCTCTTGTAAACAGATTTAAGAGTTTTTTGTCCTGACAAGTTTCGACATTTAACACAATATGCTGCATGTCATGGTCAGATAGCTCATTTACTACTGGTTTCATGATATGACTTTTTTCCCTAGATTTGTCTATGAAGTTATTAGCAACAGCAGTCTCATAGCATTTACATAACCTAGTTGTGAAGTTCATGGTAGGTTAATGATAGTGTTATTGATTGCAATAATTGTTCACTGCCAGAGATTTTAAATTAATCCCCATTAAAATCACCAGCAGCCACTATACCTTTGTTTCTTACTGTAAGATGGGGCAACAGAGATTCCAGATCTTTTGTGAAGAGGGTAAAATTTCCTGATATTGATCTGTATATACTTACTACTATAAAGGCCTTATTATGAAATACTACGGCTGTTCCACAAACTTCTAAGTGCTTTTCTGACCAAAATTAATCAATATCAATATTCTTGAAATCAAAACAATTTCTGACAAGTGTGGCAACACCTCTTTTCTCCATATTTTCTCTACAGAAGTAAAAAGCTAACCTCAATCCTGTGACATTTAATATATCTATACCAGTGATCACATGATGTTCAGAGAGGCAGATTATATCAACTGGTTTGCTCAACTCTAATTCTTCAAAACAAATAAGCAACTCATTAAGCTTACCCCTTAGTCCTCAGATATTCTGATGCAATGAGGATAACTGATTTTTTGCACTGGCTGAATTACAACTGGTTGAACCTAATTTTACTGTCAATTTTTGACTATCTCTAGTTTCAATCGGAGGCTGTCTACATGAAATGTGCACATTAAAATTTGTTTTCTGGCTGCCTGTTTTATCAATGTGAATGTCATTTTCAACCTGTGTTTGAACATCTTTGTTTCTGCCCTCCTTATCCTACAAAAACTGCTGTTCTGTCACTTGTAGCCACAGGTACTTTGCCACTTGTGACAGTGTGCCCCATAAGTTATTTGCTGTTAGCCCACACAGTTTCCCCTTCCCTTTCCTGTTGATGTGACGGCCATGCCTCGTATAGTCCCACCTGCTGATAGAGTCAACAGCAACCACACCGATGTGAGACCCCATACCTGATCCAAGCACCTCTCAATTAACTCTCCTAACAGAAGAGTTTAAATGAGGCTGGTCATGGTATCTCAGAATAGACACAAGCTGAACAACAGTATGTCTCATTGCTGAAGGCACCTTTACCAGGTCTTCTCTTCTGCTATACGAACCTTGCACGCAGCTGATTCTAGACGCCATATTTGTTTACAAATGTGGCAGTATACATGTGATGTGTTACGACAGCAAAAGGAACCTGTGACCACTGGAGGTACTCTAGTTTACTTATTTAAGTTTACCATTAGATATCAGTTTAAATTTTTGTCAAAAGTAATCCAAAACCATATTCTGTAATAGTGTCTTGTTTCTCCACTATGTAGTGCCAAAAGTTCCTCCAAAATCTTAACACAACACACACACAAACACACACACACACACACACACACACACACATATGTAATACTAACTAATGTAAATCCACCCAATGATGGAGGTTTAAACCTTCGAAACGCGTTGTGGAAAAAATAAAAATAAAACGGTGACTGGTAACAGTAAACTTGTTGTTTCATTTAAGGTCACTCTCAGTTGAATAATTTGGATTCCTGTCTATGCTGTTGGCTGCCCCACCCACTGTTACCACTATGACTTCCGTTGTGAAGTCTCTGCAAAGTGAACCTACATTCTCTATCACCTGTCCCAGGCTATCACTAGGTTTAAAAAAAACTTGTGATTTCCAGCGATTTTGTAAAACTTCTCATTTAGCCAGCTGTAGCATTATGTGACTGATTGAAGTGAGACAGTTCTACAATATTTACCATCTTCTCTTTAGAAAGTGTAAAATCAGACACTTGATTATGGAGTGTGGGCTTCATTCATTTCTGAGTTGTTCTTCCTTCCACAATGATGAGCACGCTGCTGTACAGTGGATCAAACAAAAGTCAAAGAAAAACCACTCCTGTGTGCTGTGATAACTTCTTTTATTGTTTTCCTCAAAGTACTGTTGCAAGTTGCCTACGAGATATATCCAACCGTACTCCAGTTAAAGAAGGAAAATTACAGAAAAAATTCACAGAGTCACAGATTTTTCTACAGTGGTAGGGTGGAATATATATAAGGGGTGTTAAAAAGAAACAAGCTAGAGGCATAATTACAGAAACCAGTACCTGTATGTTAGAAGTATTGACCCTGGCTGTTGAGACACTTGTCCCACTGTGACAAGGTGGTGAATGGCTGTCTCATAAAATTTCGGGGGTCACGATGTTAACCAGTTCTGCATTTACAGCTGGATGTCATCGTCCGAGGTGAATCATTTGCCTCTATGCTGACATTCTTCTTTGACCAAGGTGGCCCCCTTCTGATTCATTTCCTGCAGCACGGGACAACTGTGAATGCCTAGCATCACTTGGAAACCTTGACCACCCTTCTCCAAGTTATCAAATCAAAGCAACCATGCAATCTCACCCATGTGATCGTTCTGCTCCACGAAAATGCAAAGCGTCACATGGCCAACACAGTTGCGGCACTCCTGCAGAAATTCAAATGGGAGGTTCTCAGCCTCCCTCCATACAGTCTGGACCTCTCTCCCTGTGATCATACCATTTTTGGTCCCCTTAAAAAAGCTCTGAGGAGCAAACAATTCACCTTGGATGACAACGTCCAGCTGTACATGTGGAACTGGTTAACAATGCAGCCCCGGGAATTTATGAGACAGCCATTCACTACCTTGTGTCACAGTGAGACAAGTGTCTTAACAGCCAGGGCCAATACTTCTAACACACAGGTACTGGTTTCTGTAATTATGCCTCTGGTTCATTTCTTTTTGAATGCCCCTTATATAAAGTGGAGTTATTTCCAGTTTATTAAATGAGTACTTATTGCAATTGTTAAGTGAACTTTTATGTAAAATACATTCCTGTAAACAATGGCTGAGAAGTGTTTAATTTGTAATTGCGGTGTCAGTGATCTATGTAGTGTTCATGGGACATGGATTGGATCGGTAAATGTGGCACCTTGCTGCTGTCTATCATTAATGGCATACAGTGAAGCTGTGTAACTATGCTGATGTCATGTGGTGGTGAATTAATGATCAAAAAGTTACTGCATTTCTCTCACCATTAATAGTGTTACAGTCTGATAGACTAAATAGATCACTTCCATTCATTAACTACTGCCACTTGCAAAGTGTGTGACACTAAGTGGAATCACTTACCACACATCCCCAGTATATCTTTCAGGGTGGGTGTCAGTATGTCTGACGAAAAAGGGCTGATTA
The DNA here is from genome assembly GCF_023898315.1 of Schistocerca nitens. NCBI lineage: Eukaryota > Metazoa > Arthropoda > Insecta > Orthoptera > Acrididae > Schistocerca > Schistocerca nitens. The sequence continues at coordinate 735,316,349 of NC_064614.1, read as the reverse complement.
TGTTCAGATCTAGAACTTTAAGCTGCTGTAATGCTTTACTTGACTTATTTTTAAATATGTCAAGTTCCATAACACCTAGGTTACCTACTTCTGTTGGAGAGGGTGCCAAATTAAGCTTCTGGGCCTCTTCAGATATTGGGGCTGGGATAACACATACAATATCCCTAATGCTGTGAGAAGCATTCAAGCCAGTGATAGTGGAGACAATGAAATCAACACTGTCGACTATGTATCGACAGAATGTTACATTTGGGACAGGCTCTTCAGTGACATAGTCAGTTGACAGCTCCATCTGCTGAGTGTTTTTTACATAAAATGTCACTTAACAACTGCAGATAATTATTTATTTAATAAACTTAAAATAACTCCAACATATAAACACAAGCTCAATGAAATTTCTTGTCTGCTTACATAAGAGAGTTGGACAAGAAATGTAGGGGACGTGCAGACTGTCTGTAAACTTAAAAGTGAGCAGACAGCTTGGTGGAATAAGTTGCCTTTTCCAGAAGAATGCTAAAGCTGCTTTACAGGATGACTAACGTAAGAATCAATTTGCTCTTCATCAGTGTAGAACAGCGTGCAGACATTTTCATAGATTCCATCCACATGATTTTCTCATATTTTTATTGTTAGCAGCTCATATCTGTATTCAATGTAGTGTTAACACACTTTGTGAAAAATAACCATCTGCAACCCAGGAATGTCTATGCACTGTGCCACCTGTGGTTAACAAAGTCAGCTGCAGAAGGATCCATATGATGTTATGAAATAGCCTGTACTTGCTTTTTTTTTTTGACATAATGTGATACAGAGAAAGGGGAATTGCCTACTTGCTCTTTATTTTGGAGACCTATGAAGGAGGGAAGTGATGGCTACAATCCAGCGATATATCTTTGCTCATGATTCTACCCTAGAACACTATTTACTCCTCATGTTGTTCTGCTGCACTTACATGTGGTACAAATATTTAATATTTGTTCTTAAGTCACTTCATTTAACAGGGAACATCAATTTTATGTCATTAAGAACACTATTTTAATAATCTATGATTTTTCCAAAAAGTGTTAGTCTTAGACAAAAATTATAACTTTTTTTTCTTTTGTAGGAAGTTTAATGTAGTTTAGTGTTGCATTGGAAAACATTTTCATTAGAGCTGCAGTTTCTGAGATGTTCAAGAAAATCCTAAAAAAGTGCTCTTTAAACTCCCCCTCCCCACCATCACCACCACCACCACCACCACCACCAAGCTTACATCCCTCTAGGCAGAATTTCTATGTTGTTCATGGCATTCCCCTTACAAATGCACAAAAAATTGCATCTACACAATTTTCCCCCGAGTCAACATGCTTTGGTCTTCATTGACTGGGCTATTGTAGCGGAATCAAATTCCTCATGACAGTCTTCAACACTAGCTAAACACAGCACTTCCTGGAGCAGTGTTTGTCTCACAGAAATCCACATGGGTTCCATTTGAACCTGTGTTATGTCTTTCACAGCAGTTTTGTCATTTTCATCATGAGAAGACATCCAACAGTACAGTACGTTACATGTTTGTTGCCGGTGGAGATCTGGTGGAACATAAGCACTGGGACCCACCATAGTATAGACTGTGAGGAGAGGGGGATAGTGATATCACACTGTTGCAGTCAGTGGGCACAGATTTTTGCCTGTTTATGGTACAGTTCGGACAATGTGTAGAGATTTTTCCTTGTGTAAGTGAAGGCTCTGACATGATTCTGGGGCTCAATTTCTTGCATCAACATTGTGCCAAAATTGAACTTCTGGTAACACATTGTGGAGTCTGATGGAAAAATGTTTCCATTGGGTGAAACTGTTGGCAGTGTAGCAATGTCATCAGTTGAATCTATCAAATATGATGAACCATTTCAACCGATAACAGTCACACTAAGACTCAATTCACACAACTGTGTACCTGAGGGTACCAGCAAATTGCTGTGGGTTAATGTTAAGCCTCATTTACCAGTCTGGGTGTTGTGTGTGGTGGAACCATTGGAAGTAAATAAAGGACTATATCAGGCAGATTGCATAGTGAAAAGAAGTGTTGTATGCATACAAGATGCAAATGTTGAAAAGATGGTACCTGTGTTTGTGGATAATTACAGTGCTGAGGACTGGAGGTTAACAAAGGGGTTGTTGATCACTAACGTGGAAATTATGGCAGTGGAAGAGATGGACTCGACGGGTGCCAGCCATGGACAGTCACTAAATGCTACTAAAACTGCATTATGAGGGAAAGTGAAGCATCTAAATGGGAGTGATAAGCAGCAAATGGAAGAGTAACTGCTTAAATTTAGGGATTTGTTTTTTGTGAAACTGCCATTGTTATCAACATATTATGCTACAGTGAATACTGTTTGGAAAAAAAAATCACCACTTTTATGCAAACTATATAGGATAGTGATGTACTTGCAACTGATTCTGGAGGAATTAATTGATCAGCAGCTGAAGAATGGGATTCTTAAGAAAAGCAATAGCCCATGGGGGACCAGAACTGTTGTCCTGCCCAAAATATCGGTGGATGGGTCATGAAAATATAGGTTCCATTGCAATATTTGACTCTTGACTGTCAAGACTATAATGGCACCATAGACTATTGAGGCTAGTGCCAGTATTTTTTGATGATAGGCTTAAGGAGAGGCTACCATCAGCTAGTATTCACTCCAGAGGACCAGCCAAAAACAGCATTTGTAACTATCTAAAACAAAGTTGTCAAATTTAAATGGCTACTTACAATTTTTTTATGCCAAAGTTATTTTCATATAAAATCAACAAATAGAAAGTTATAGAAAAATGCTGTGTAATGTTGTGACTAATTATTGAAACTGTAAACAGTTCTGCAGATAATGATTTTTAATATGGTTTATAAGATAGTTGGGAATATCAAATATTTTTGAGTTGGATTCCACCTCCGCCAACTAATATATTTCAAAATTTTACCAGAATGAAGTCTGTAAGTGTCCCTTATTAGTGCTAGGAGTGGTGCAATGTGGACTGGTGGAATTTTAGAAAATGTAAATCGCATGTAGTGATTTGATAACCACTCTAAGCTGTATGATTGATTAAAAAATCTTGGATTTCTTCTCTGAATGACTGAAGGTTCTGCTCATACAATAAGCAAATGTGGACACTGCAAATTAGTAATAAAATCTTGCCAATGGCTTATCAGTGGCACATCAAAGTGTTGCATCTTACACATGAGGAAAGCTAAGAAATAGAACTCTTAGTATAATAAAGATTGAGATAAACCTATGATCTGGTGGGTTATTAAAGATACAACACATTGTTCACTCAGTCAATTTGCATATTAGAAATCAGAAATAACTACAGCCCTCAATGCTTACATTCTGATGGCTGTAAGAGGAAAGACAAATGCGAACAGCCAGGCTCCTCCTAGCACTCTCAAACACAACTGAACGTCATACCTTCCTTTAGTTGCACAGATAGTGCAAATATAAACATCAACTCTTTGGTGACAAATCTTTACACAAAATTTTACATAAATATATATATTTTTTTAGAAAGTGGAATTACAATGTCCCCTGTATGACTACAACACAATTTGTTGCTTCATTGTGAATAGTCATACATCTGGAAACACATTTCTTTCACTTGTTTGAGAAGAACAATTCCAGTTAGTGTACAGTTTGTCCATTATGAAGTCCTTGGCACAGGCTTGACTTTTTGCATATATTAAAATGGAAGATGAGCAACACAATATTCTGAGGGTGAGCACTGATTCTGGACATTTGTTGGTTGTGTACATGATGCAATACTGGCTACAAGTCCTTCAGAGGATGGACATCAGAAGTGGATTTCTTCATCAGACACAGGATTGCAATGTAGAAGTGGGTTACATGATATCCAGGTGGTGTTAAGCCAGCTGATCTGATCTAATTAGTGTCCCAGCAGTCCACGGACACTCTGTTGTCTTATTGGTTTGCATCCCAATGTCTGCTCACATATGTGCTCTGTGATTCATGAAACATTTGTATCGAATCATGCATAGATAAGTACATATGCAATAGATAAAAATTTGGATGGGTATCTTAAAAATAGTTAATGATGGAAGGTCAGGATGTGCAATTACTCATTTTTCCCATGAGATTTTCATCAAATGGAATGACTTGGACATTGCTTGTAGCACAACAATAATATAAATTCAAACAAAGTTGAAAGAGCATTTTTGTTTGGGTAGTATATTACTTATTTATGAATGTCAAAAGTTGCTAAATTCACATGTGTATCAACATGTCCATAATTTTATTTACTTGTATGCATATTAGTGAGTATATTTTAATGTTAAAAAATGTGCACCACATGGACACCCAGCAACACTTATACTCTGAAGAGACAAAGAAACTGGTATAGCTGCCTAATATTGCATAGGGCCCCCTCGAGCACGCGGAAGTGCCTCAGCATGGGTTCCATAAGACTATGAGGTGTGGAGATCTCTTCTGAACAGCATGTTGCAAGGCATTCCAGGCATGCTCAATAATGTTCATGTCTGGGGAGTTTGGTGGCCAGCAGAAATGCTTAAACTCAGATTCCTAGAGCCACTCTGTAACAATTCTGGAAGTGTGGCCCGTCACACTGTCCTGCTGGAATTGCCCAAGCCAATTGGCATGCACAATGGACATGTATGGATGCAGGTGATCAGACAGGATGTTTGTGTACAAGTCACCTGTCAGAGTCATATCTAGACATATCAGGAGTCCCACATCACTCCAGCTACACACGCCCCACACCATTGCAGAGTTTCAACCAGCTTTAACAGTTACTTGCTGCCATACAGGATCCGTGGATTCAAGAGGTTATCTCCATACCTGTACATGTCTATCCACTCGATACAATTTGAAATGAGGCTTATCCAACCAGCCAACATGTTTCCAGTCATTAACAGTCGAATGTCAGTGTTGACGTGGCAAGGCAAGGTGTAAAGCTTTGTGTCATGCAGTCATCAAGGGTACAAGATTGGGCCTTTGGATCCAAAAGCCAATATCAATGATGTTTCATTGAATGGTTCACACCCTGACGCTTGTTGATGGCCCAAAATTGAAATCTGCAGCAATTTGCTGAAGAGTTGCATTACTGTCAAACTCAATGACTCTCTTTAAGTTGTCATAGGTCCTGTTCTTGCAGGGTCTTTCTCCGGCTGCAATGATGTCAGAGATTTGATGTTTTACCAGATTCATGATATTCATGGTACACTCATGAAATGGTCATACGGGAACATCCTTACTTCAGTGCTTCCTCGGAGATGCTGTGTCCCATCGCTTGCATACTGATTGTAGCACCATGTTCAAACTCACTTAGATCTTAATAACCTGCCATTGTAGCAGCAGAAACCAATCTAAAACTGTGCCAGACACTTGTTGTCTTACATAGGCATTGGCAATTGCAGCACCATATTCTGCCTGTTTACATATCTCTGTAATTGAATATGCATGGCTATACCAGTTTCTTTGGTGTTTCAGTGTATTTTACGGCTGGTTCACCCCTGGCCTATTTCAGACATGACCATTGGACACAGCTCAATGTCTTTATGTGATGTAAAGTTTTTTCAGCCAAGACTGGCATAGGAGATACATTTTGAGTTCCTATGCACTTGAATCCACTGACATCCCCTTCAGAAGCACACCCTCTTAGAGCAGATGGCTTCAGTTTTTTCAGAAGGTAACTGCACAGCTTTGTATCTGGCAGAAATGCTGTTTACTTGTCCTAATGTGCATTTAGCATCCCACCAGTGATCAAGGTTACACACAGTGCATTAATTCTCTCTTTTTTTTTTATTTTATTTTTTTAATAAAAGACTAGGTACCTGTGTACTTAATTTCTTATTTACTATGGGCATTTATATTTACCAGTTTTCTTTCCAAGTTGTTTTATCTATTAAATTTCTTTCTATTTACCAGTTTCACTTAACTTACTTTCAGCCTTTTAAAATATGCTTTAGAATCTGTATGTAGAATTCATATATTAGGAAATAAATATTTCAATTACTTATATGCATGTAAAAGTTAAGTCAGAGAAAAATCGCTACAACACATACTACCTAAAGTTCATGAGCACAAATAAAGTACCAACCTTTAGAAATAATTCAATCACAGAACAAGCAAATACTCATCAAAGGGAGCAAAAGAAAGAAACCTCTAATCACAGGTTTTCCATCAGTGGTACATTACCATTTGTGTTGCTTAATGGTATAATGTGTCAGAGTACTACTGATGTTTACATTGTGAATAGATTAATACATTGGGTATATGTGTAATGTTTAGAGAGTGCATGACACACACTGTAGTGTATCTGTGTAAATGTGTTCATTTATTGACAGGATTTAGTGGTAAGATGGTCCAGTGGATAACTCATCAAAAACAGAACACAAATCAAACATAAAAACAGGACGGTGTACTGAGCTGTGAAAAAAAAGATAGAAACAGCAAACAATTCAAGCAGTGCCACAGTGTCATGGTTAAGTGGTCATGGCGTTGGGCTACACAGTGGATGAGCAATGTTCAAAACTTCCTTGTGCCAATTATTTTATTTACTTTTTTGTTAAGATTATTGACTGTCCATTCAGACATTGAATTGCTTGTTCTCTTTCTGTAGTCTTGGCAATTGTCATACTATACATTGGTTATAGAATATGAGACCAACAGTAAGAATACATTACTTAGCAAATAAATGTGATGAATAGGGAGAGCAGGAGATAACACATAGAAATGAAAACAACAAATAAACAGGTATGAACATTGTTACAGCAAAAGAATTCGAGAGACAAAACTACCAAAACAGGATGCAACTTCAAAAACATTAAAAACACATGTTTGACACAGCACAGGGAAACTGTGTTACTGTAAAACAGTGGCATTCATTTGTTGCAGCTTATGTGACAAACTATTAAGTTTTCTTTATTTCCTTGGGAGTGATCACATTCACATTCATATGGACACCTAAATCGGGCAAGGAGGTATATCTCAATCACTCACCTGGAATACAAATTAGGTGTGTTTATAAGAGATTCCTATTATATGACACATGTACTGTCACTAATGCCATGTATGACACACCAGATGTGTTTTCTGGTGAAGGATTCAGTTGACTTGTCACCTGTCAACAATCATTTGAGGTTTCCATTCAAAAGCCACTTCCTTTCGGCTGCTAATAGGGTAGTTGTGCAGAATCAACTTCATTATAAGTCTCTTCCTTACTCATGGCTGATACAGACGGATGTTACATGGCACAGACATAAATTTGATTATAATGAACAGACATGTCAATGACCAGATGGACAGTTCTTAATTTTGTGAAAATTTGTCAGGTGGTTTATCTAAGCATGCTAAAGTCCTAAGCTGCTTTTCACAAAATTCTCGCATCCTTATTTCTCCCTCCCGAAATCTACTTCCATTCAAAAATTCTGATTTTATTTGTGCCTGCTTACTTTCTAAACAAAATTTGTTTAAAAATAATTTTTCAGACTCTGCAAATGTCATTTCTGGGGTAATATGTTGGTTAGCCAAGGATAAAGCCTCTCCATCTAAACATTTAGCAAAATTTCACTTTCATATATTCTGTCATGCCCAGTGCAAAGCTGTCCTTGCACTGATAAAAATAATTCATAGGGTGTAGTTTAAAATCACCTGCAAAAATTTTCATAATAATGATACTGCAATTATTTTGAAACATATTACCACTATATATATATATATATATATATATATATATATATATATATATATATATATATATATATATATATATATATAAAAACAAAGATGATGTGACTTACCAAATGAAAGTGCTGGCAGGTCGACAGACACACAAACGAACACAAACATACACACAAAATTCAAGCTTTCGCAACAAACTGTTGCCTCATCAGGAAAGAGGGAAGGAGAGGGAAAGATGAAAGGATGTGGGTTTTAAGGGAGAGGGTAAGGAGTCATTCCAATCTCGGGAGCGGAAAGACTTACCTTAGGGGGAAAAAAGGACAGGTATACACTCACACACACACACACATATCCATCCACACATATACAGTCACAAGCAGACATATTTAAAGTTTTAAATATTTCATATGTCTGCTTGTGAGATGTCTGCTTGTGTCTGTATATGTGTGGATGGATATGTGTGTATGTGCGAGTGTATACCCGTCCTTTTTTCCCCCTAAGGTAGGTCTTTCCGCTCCCGGGATTGGAATGACTCCTTACCTTCTCCCTTAAAACCGACATCCTTTCGTCTTTCCCTCTCCTTCCCTCTTTCCTGATGAGGCAACAGTTTGTTGCGAAAGCTTGAATTTTGTGTGTATGTTTGTGTTCGTTTGTGTGTCTGTCGACCTGCCAGCACTTTCATTTGGTAAGTCACATCATCTTTGTTTATATATATATATATATATATATATATATATATATATATATATATATATATATATATATATATATATAACAGAGGGAAACATTCCATGTGGAAAAAATATATCTAAAAAGAAAGATGATGAGACTTACCAAACAAAAGCGCTGGCAGGTCGATAGACACACAAACAAACACAAATATACACACAAAATTCAAGCTTTCGCAACAAACTGTTGCCTCATCAGGAAAGAGGGAAGGAGAGGGAAAGACGAAAGGATGTGGGTTTTAAGGGAGAGGGTAAGGAGTCATTCCAATCCCGGGAGCGGAAAGACTTACCTTAGGGGGAAAAAAGGACAGGTATACACTCGCACACACACACATATCCATCCACACATACAGACACAAGCAGACATATTTAAAGACAAAGAGTTTGGGCAGAGATGTCAGTCGAGGTGGAAGAGTAGAGGCAAAGAAGTTGTTGAGAGACAGGTGAGGTATGAGTGGCGGCAACTTGAAATTAGCGGAGATTGAGGCCTGGCGGATAACGAGAAGAGAGGATATACTGAAGGGCAAGTTCCCATCTCCGGAGTTCGGATAGGTTGGTGTTGGTGGGAAGTATCCAGATAACCCGGACGGTGTAACACTGTGCCAAGATGTGCTGGCTGTGCACCAGGGCATGTTTAGCCACAGGGTGATCCTCATTACCAACAAACACTGTCTGCCTGTGTCCATTCATGCGAATGGACAGTTTGTTGCTGGTCATTCCCACATAGAATGCATCACAGTGTAGGCAGGTCAGTTGGTAAATCACGTGGGTGCTTTCACACGTGGCTCTGCCTTTGATCGTGTACACCTTCCGGGTTACAGGACTGGAGTAGGTGGTGGTGGGAGGGTGCATGGGACAGGTTTTGCACCGGGGGCGGTTACAAGGATAGGAGCCAGAGGGTAGGGAAGGTGGTTTGGGGATTTCATGGGGATGAACTAACAGGTTACGAAGGTTAGGTGGACGGCGGAAAGACACTCTTGGCGGAGTGGGGAGGATTTCATGAAGGATGGATCTCATTTCAGGGCAGGATTTGAGGAAGTCGTATCCCTGCTGGAGAGCCACATTCAGAGTCTGGTCCAGTCCCGGAAAGTATCCTGTCACAAGTGGGGCACTTTTGTGGTTCTTCTGTGGGGGATTCTGGGTTTGAGGGGATGAGGAAGTGGCTCTGGTTATTTGCTTCTGTACCAGGCCGGGAGGGTAGTTGCGGGATGAGAAAGCTGTTGTCAGGTTGTTGGTGTAATGTTTCAGGGATTCCGGACTGGAGCAGATTCGTTTGCCACGAAGACCTACAGCCTAGGTCTTCGTGGCAAACGAATCTGCTCCAGTCCGGAATCCCTGAAACATTACACCAACAACCTGACAACAGCTTTCTCATCCCGCAACTACCCTCCCGGCCTGGTACAGAAGCAAATAACCAGAGCCACTTCCTCATCCCCTCAAACCCAGAATCCCCCACAGAAGAACCACAAAAGTGCCCCACTTGTGACAGGATACTTTCCGGGACTGGACCAGACTCTGAATGTGGCTCTCCAGCAGGGATACGACTTCCTCAAATCCTGCCCTGAAATGAGATCCATCCTTCATGAAATCCTCCCCACTCCGCCAAGAGTGTCTTTCCGCCGTCCACCTAACCTTCGTAACCTGTTAGTTCATCCCCATGAAATCCCCAAACCACCTTCCCTACCCTCTGGCTCCTATCCTTGTAACCGCCCCCGGTGCAAAACCTGTCCCATGCACCCTCCCACCACCACCTACTCCAGTCCTGTAACCCGGAAGGTGTACACGATCAAAGGCAGAGCCACGTGTGAAAGCACCCACGTGATTTACCAACTGACCTGCCTACACTGTGATGCATTCTATGTGGGAATGACCAGCAACAAACTGTCCATTCGCATGAATGGACACAGGCAGACAGTGTTTGTTGGTAATGAGGATCACCCTGTGGCTAAACATGCCCTGGTGCACAGCCAGCACATCTTGGCACAGTGTTACACCGTCCGGGTTATCTGGATACTTCCCACCAACACCAACCTATCCGAACTCCGGAGATGGGAACTTGCCCTTCAGTATATCCTCTCTTCTCGTTATCCGCCAGGCCTCAATCTCCGCTAATTTCAAGTTGCCGCCACTCATACCTCACCTGTCTCTCAACAACTTCTTTGCCTCTACTCTTCCACCTCGACTGACATCTCTGCCCAAACTCTTTGTCTTTAAATATGTCTGCTTGTGTCTGTATGTGTGGATGGATATGTGTGTGTGTGCGAGTGTATACCTGTCCTTTTTTCCCCCTAAGGTAAGTCTTTCCGCTCCCGGGATTGGAATGACTCCTTACCCTCTCCCTTAAAAACCACATCCTTTCGTCTTTCCCTCTCCTTCCCTCTTTCCTGATGAGGCAACAGTTTGTTGCGAAAGCTTGAATTTTGTGTGTATATTTGTGTTTGTTTGTGTGTCTATCGACCTGCCAGCGCTTTTGTTTGGTAAGTCTCATCATCTTTCTTTTTAGATATATATATATATATATATATATATATATATATATATATATATATATATATATATATATATATATATATAAAATAAGAACAAAGATGATGTTCAGAGAATATATTGCTTCTACTCATTTTAACTTTTTTTTTTTTTTTTTTTTTTTTTTTTTGTACAACTTGATGAGACTTAAAAAAACTATCTTTCCTATTATATTTTCAAAGTATGTCACAAGCAATTATTTTTGCCTGACATTAGCATGCAATTTCGCTTCCTGACAGTTCACTATTTCACTACATTATTATGTAAATAATGTTTTGGTATCCATCTGACAATCCGTGCTGCTGGCTGCTGGTTGTCGGCATTGATCCATTCACTCACACATACACCTTTTCCCATACAGGTCCTTGTTTCTATTCATGTCCTGGTATTGGTCTATGGCACAGTATATTGTGACGATTATTTCACCTGACACTTTATAACCATTAGCACACAATGCAGTTTTATACATATCCCAGCTCCTCCACTATGTTGTAATATAATTTGGTGAAAATGTTTTTGTGTGGTGAAGTGTGGGATGTGTATTGTTTATTAATACAAAAAAAAAACAATATACCACATCATACTACACTATGAATATCCTCCACCAAATAAATAATATGTATCTTGTGTAATCTGGGGTGTTGCTTCTTAATGCTCTGTAGGTTCATCTTGATGTTACTGCATTTCCACTCAGGAATCATGCAATGGTTAAAAAAATAAGCTTCATGAATTTGTATTCACAAAGAGTTTTATTTTGCACGCTAGATGTTCGGCAGCGAACTACATGTAAAATTGACTTAACACTGTCTCATGATTGATGTCAAACTGAACTCCAACTGAGATAAAGCGGCATACGAATCACCTCTATTTAAGTGATTTTAAACAATTACTGACATTGTTATAAATTAAATTTACATCTTTCTTTTGCTTGACCCTTTGTCCCACATTTTGTGCAGGATCGGCATGATTAAGGTCAGATTTGGCATGGTTAATGTTAAGGGATGGCCGGATGCCTTTCCTGTCAACAAAACATATGCCCCGGGATGGAATTAGTATACCCCAGCTGTCTGTGTCTAGTGTAAACCATGAAATAGTGCAAACATATTTCAGATGTCTGCAAGGCATGTAATTGCGGTGGGACGTGGTGATTAGCCCAGCATTCATTGAGTGGGATGTGTAAAACTGCCTAAAAACCATCCAGGCTGGCCGGTACGCCGGCCCTCATCATTAATCCACCGGGAAGATTTAATTCGGGGACAATGCACCTACCCAAGTCCAGGAAGCAGCACATTAGAGCTCTCAGTTAACCTGGTGGGTCTTATAAATTCAATATACATATTTAAAAATTAAAACTTTTACATACATCATCTCAAATTACAAAGACATTTACATGAAATAAAAGTGAATAATTTCAAACAAAGACAGGAAAGAATCTGTTCCTATTAGGACCATAAATTACATGTTTTATCACTGCAACAATATATTTCATTAATTTGCATGTGTCATTTTACTTACTTAAAGGACAATCATCCTATCATTTTCAGGTGAACAGAGGGATTGGTTTTATTGAATGGAATGCCTAGAGTCAATTAATTAAATTTTGTATGATTAAAATTTTACATTTCTATATGGTTGTAATACAAATTCCATTAACTAACACCAATTAAAACATGAGTATGCTTAATTCTGACTGAAAAATTATCATGTCATATGTCTATTATTTATATAATTTGTTCTTTAGTTTGAAAACATAAAAATAGCTGTCTTTGAATGACTAGAAATACTGGTACTGTAATTGTTAATTACTCCATAATTACAATAGCAATTTTATTCCTACCATGTGCCTGAAGTTTATATAATGTACAAATTATGATGATACATCAGCTTTTAACCCAAAATGTTTCCTTCATTCTGCATATTGATGAGCCCCAACATAAACAATGTCAAAACAATAGTGTAAATTAGTGCAAATTATTAATTTGTTGCAAAAGAAAATCTTCAGTGAATTCGAATCCAAATAACCAGAAAAGACAAAATCAAAGCTGGATACTGATATTATGCATATGCCCTCTTCGGGAAAGTGGGGATGAGATTGGTAAAAGGATATAGGATCCCAAAGGGTTGTGGTATTATGACTTTTACGGATAACACAAATATGAACATTGACTCTTTGGTCACAAATCTTTACATAAAAAAAATGTTTTAGAAAGGGATAGTGTATTATTGCTTATCACTTGGCTTCATACAGGGTGACAGTTATTGAAGTATGTGAAATGAAACAGTCATAACTCCTGAATGGTTTGCATTATGACACTCAAACAGCATGACTGGTCATGGGGCATGGTGGGAAGCAGTAGCTCTGTATGGTTTGATTTAATGACACAGCACACTTTCATTTGGATGGGTTCATCAGTAAGCAACATTGGTGCATTTGGGGTACTGAGAGTCCATATTTCACAACTTAGAAGTTTTGTCACCCTCAGTCAGTGACTGTTTGGTCTGCAATGTCCAGTCATGGAATAACGTCCAGTCACAGAATAATTGGTGCAATATTCCTTGATGGCATGGTGACTAACCGAATGGTATGTGAAGGTTTTGGAAGACAATTTCATCCCCGTTATCCAAAGTGACATCAATTTCAATAAGATGTGGTTCATGCAATGCAGAGCTCAGCCCCATCAAAGCAAGAGAGAGTTTGATGTCTTGGAGGAGCACTTTGGGGACCGCTTTATGTCTCTGGGATACCGAGAGGCCATTGACATAGGCCTTGACTGGCCATTCAGGAGGTTATCATCACCATCGATGTTTTGACACTGCAGTGGGTCATGCAAAATTTCACTATTCATCATTGCCATGTCACTGGCAAAAATGGCAGGCATATAGAATGCGTCATAATCTAAATCTGAATATCTGTAGTGGTGTTTACATGTTGAATTAAGTGTGTGCATGCCATAGTTTGTAACAAATCTATGTTTTTTCACTAAGTTCAATAATTATCACCATGTATACAGGGTGTATCATAATTAATGGCATAAATGCATACAGTTAAAAGTACATGATACTAGAAGTAAAGAAGTCTCAGTAAACATAGGGTCGAAAATGCGTACCTTAAGAGCTATGAGCAATTTTTTGTCTTCGATACTGTGAAGCAAATCTCTTCTACTGCAAGCTCTTTGCTTTCCATATTTTGGAAAGTGGTAATGTGGGCCAAAACAAGAAAAAAATGTCCAATAAACATGTGCTCTAAAATGCATGCCTTTGAGCTAAGAGAACATCTTCATTTTCGCTACTTGGAAACACAACTCTTCTAATGAACAATTGCTCATAACTTTTAAGGTATGCATTTTAGAGCAAATGTTTACTGGAGATTTTTTCTTGTTTTGGTCCATACTACTACCTACCAAAATGTGGAAAGCAAAGAGCTTGCAGTAGAAAAGATTTGCTTCACAGTATCGAAGATGAAAAATTGCTCGTAGCTGTTAAGGTAGCATTTTCGATTCTATGTTTACTGAGACTTTTTTGCTTCTAGCCTTGTGTACTTTCAGCTGTATATGTTTATGCCATTAATTATGATACACCCCGTATATTGTAATTTTACAAGATGTATCAATGGATGATGCCATATTACTGATATGGCTCATTAAACCTATGTCAGGCAGGTTTCTGTGAGCAGTGAGCAGACAGCATCTCTGACTGGCAGATAATATGGACCTTTCAGTTGGCCTTCCAGGGCCAAGCGGTTGCAGGCTCACGCCAATTCTGTCCAAAAGCGAATGTGTTCCTCTGAATTGTGAATTGTGTTTTATTCACCTCATGACATACTCATGACATACATTTGCAATCCATTTGGTTTGCATACAGGAGACATGTCAAAAATTTATAAAACAATTACAATGATTTTTACATTAATAAATAATAGCACTATAATAAATAACAACACTATAAGGATATTTCTTGGAATGTGTAACACATTGTACCCAGCTCAAATTTCAGGTTGTCCCACATGAATTCATCCACTGAGTAAAAACACTTCAGTGTCAGTACCTCATATAGCTTTCTTTTAAGTGAACCTAAATTCATCTGCATCAACTTGTTCCCTTTTAATTCATTACAAATTTTCATTCCCATGTATTGAGGTCCATGGGCATACAGTTTGAGGTGGTGGCTGGGGAGCATAAAATTTTCTTTGTTTCTGGTATCATGTGAATAGATAAAATAGTTTCCCTCAAATAATTCATGTCTGGTGTACAAAAATATAATAATCTCATATATGTATAAGGATGGCAGAGTTAATATTTTAAGTTTTCAAAATAATGGTCGACATGGTTCTTTGTGATTTGCAGTGCACATATTTCGTATGATTTTTTTTCTGAATTTTTAGAATCCGCACTATGTTTGTCAAGTTATCCAAAAAACCAATACCATATCAAATAATGGATTCAAAGTAGCTTGTATATGCTACTTTTCATGTGTCCATATCAGTTGCAGTTGATAATACTTGCATTGCAAATGCAAAGCTGCTCAATTTGTTTACCAGGTATTCAATGTGTGCCTGCCAGCTCAAATTTTTATCTGCATTTAAAACTAAGAATTTGACTGAGTCAACTTCTTCTATACCTTGGTTGTTGTGTACAATATTAATCTGCTCTCATTTCGACTGTTTGGTTTTGAACTGCATCACATGCACGTTTAGATTCAACCCATTTAGCTGCAACCAAGTTTCTATGGTACTGATCACAGATTTGGGAATTTTTTCCAAGTCCTGATCTTCTTCTAAGACAGAAGTATCATCTGCAAACAGAACTGATGGGATGCTGATATTTAATGTTAAGGCATTAACATAAAAGAGAAACAGGACTGGGCCTAATATGGAGCCTTGTGGAATACCCTGAGATATTTTTTTCCAGTCAGAAAAATAATATGTGCCATTTGAGTAAATGCTAACTCTTTGCTTTCTGTTGGATAAGTAGGATTTAAGCCATTGTAGGGCACTGCCCCTAATGCAATACTTTTCAAGTTTGTAAACAAGCAATGCATGGTTTACGGAATCAAACACCTTTGTGAGGTCGCAGAAAATTCCTGCCACCTTATTTCTCTTCTCTAATGATGTACTTTTCTCAATGAAACTGTTTACAACATCGATGGTGTTTTTCCCCTGCTGAAACCAAATTGATTGTTTAGAATAACAGAATATTTTGCAATGAAGTTTTGGATTGGTGCAACAGCAAGTTTTTCAGATTTTGTAGATAGGACTGGGAGAATGAAGATAGGATGATAATTTCCCAAGATCTCTCTTGATCCCTTCTTGAAGAGTGGTTTGATTTCAGCATATTTCAGTACCTCTGGGAAACAGCCCTCTTCAAAACATTGATTTATTATGTGAGCTAGTGGGTTTGCAATTCTATTGTGTACCACTTTAATAACTTTGGTGGGTATTCCATCCCAACCTGCAGATTTTTTGTTTCTTACTGTTAGTATAGCATTTTCTACATCCTCCACAGAAACTTTTGAGAATTTTTTAAAGTTTTCAAAGTTTTTGCCTAGGCCAAAGGGATTTACTTTGTTGTGATAATCTGTTACGTCTACATCAGACTTTGCTACATTATAAAGAATTCATTAAGGTACTCTGGTATTTGAGTTGGATTTACAGTAGTATTTCCTTCAATGCCATTTTTTGGAATTTCCTGGTTACAGGATATAACACCTAGCTCAGATTTAATGACTGACCACAAAACATTTGTCTTATTTTTATGATTTAAAATTAGCCTGTTATTTGCCGGTTGTTTTTCTGCCTTGACAACTCTTTTAGATATGGTTTTATAGAGTCTAACATATTTAATGAAAGCAATATCTTTATTATATTTTAGTTCTCTGTGCAGTTACCTTTTCCTTACACTGGAAATTTTTATGCCCTGGTTAATCCACTTTACTGTATTTATTATTTTATTGCTGCAGAGTCTAGGTAGAAATATTTCATTAAATTCTCCAAGAAAACTATTTAGGAATTTCTCAAAGTTTTCATCACTTGAGTTACAATAATCAAAAGGCGATGTTTTATCTCTTAGCTTGTCACTAAATGTTAGCAAGTTTTCTTTGCTAAAGTTCCAGCTCATATGGGTTCTCATACGTGAAATGTTCCTGTCTGCCTGTGGCAGCTCAATTAACAATGCACAATGATCTGAAATGCCTAGATCTAGACAAAATTTATACACATCTTCATGTACATAATTAGTTAGAACACTGTCAATGCATGTTGTTGATTGCCCATTGTCTCTGAAAGATTCAAAGAAATTCAATTTGAAACCATTGTTCTTTACTAAGTCAGTGAATCTTGAAGCGTGGCTATAATCACATGTGATATCAATATTAAAATCAGCAGCTATTACAACTTTTTTCTTTTTTTCTCTACAAAGGTCTTCTACCATAATTTGAGGCTTCGATAAGAGTAGTTCTGTTGGTGACGTCCCTGGAATTCTGTTTATTGACTGTTATAACATTTGCTAGTGAGTCCACTATTTCTACACAAGAGCTCTTGAACACACATTCTTCATTTAAATAATTAAAACAGTTCCTGGTGTCATATTTTATATCACTATGTAGAAGTATACATGGGCCTCCATGTGACTTGTTTCTTCTGCAAAAGCTACTCGCTAATCTGAATTTCCCTATTTTGTCAGAATTTTAATTGTGTCCTCAGTAAACCAGTGCTCATTTAAACAAACAACTTTAATATTTGCACATTCTGACAGAATGATTTCCAATTCATCTATTTTGGAGCTTTTATTGTTAGAAGGATCAGTGTTTAAGCCATTTATATTCCAGTGGACAACATACCCACTTTGACTATCATTTACATGCTTTAGCACATTTCTTGCCAGATAATGGTTTGATTCTGTCTTTCTTAATGCTATACAAGTTTTTTCACCCCCATCTCTACTTATAAGTTTCCTTTATTTTTTTATGATCTGGCAAGTATCTATGAACATCTTACCGAATATTTTTGAGCCCAACCTATTCAGACCATCTTTGGCAAGACACTTTGAACTTAGAAATTTTTTGGGATCAATGAAAACAACTGCTAATTTATTGCACTGTTCTTTAGTATTGCTGTTTATTCTCTGCACATAACTGTCACTCACCAATCTTCTGTACACAATGCCACTTATTATTATTCTGGAATTCGGGTAGAGTCTTCTGGCCATTCGGATGTGGTTCCTTGTGTGGTTTACTATTTCTTCCTCACTGTTGTTTCAATGCAAATTTGTTCCCACAGGGATAAAAACACATTTTGGATTTCTGCTATGCTTATCTGCTGCATTCTCTCTTGAGTTTAGGACGTTGTTTAGGTGTGTATGCAATTGATGCGTCCTGATACCAGGTCAAACATCGATTTCAGAGTTTGGTACGACTATGTTCTTCAACAATGAGTCACCTATAATAAAGGTCTAAAGTCTGTCTTATTATAATGCTTCTTTCTGTCTTTTTTTGTATGTTACGCTGATCCACTAATATTTGTTTGGTTCTTCAGTATCTTCAGTTTCTTTTTCTTTCATAATGGCAGCTGAATTTTTTTGTTGTTTGTCAGTTGTATCACTCTGCGTATTTGCAGAAGTAGGTCTATCTAGTACTGAAGTTTTTTCACATGCATAACCCTCCTCTCCGCAGCCCACTGAAATATTACGACTCTGCACTACACCAATTATTATTTGGACTGTTCATGTTATTATTGGGCCTGTTTCAGATCTGACTACAGTGATGTTCTGCCTTCAGAAAGAGCCTTGCCAGCAAGCATTTTGCACTGCTGTAATTCATGTAGGGTTAATTTTGATTGTTTTTATTGTAGTCCTAGAAAACTCAAAAAGCAGATACTCTTATGAATGATGCCTAATTTTTGCATTTCAGTTTATTCAGTGAAGTGTTAACAAATGATTTTTGTGATATAAATTGGGGACTACAAAAATATGGACAGGTTTCGATGTGAATTTCAGTGATGTGAAGCTTAGTGTCAAGGAAAGTAATTCATTACAAGTATTTTCTCTACTTTTAAATGTATTTATTGGAAATTTTGGACTTTGGGCTCCTGAATGTAAACACTGTTCGGATATTTCATCTTCTTGTGATTTTCCATGTACTTAGTCTCTCACTATTACATTAGCAGTGCACAGGCAAGTGTCAGACTCTTCATGATGAGATTTCTTTTTTACATATTTATTCTCTTATACTACTAAAGCTGCAGCTTTACTTTCAGTATGTATGGAAATGATACACTGTTTTAAAAGTGCATATAGTCAGTATGACAGTAACAGCTTTATGACATATTTATAATGAAAATGTTCAGTTCTGCATGCCTACTTTGACATCTGACAGACAGAATCATAGTATGTAATTGTTTAACATTACATTTACAAATAAAAAGTATTTAATATCATGTGCAAAGCATTTTCCCATTCTGTTAACAATCAAGGATGCTGTCATCAGAATAAGAGCCAAAGCTCACATTAAAACCTAAGGCAACCAGTTGTGAACAAGAACTTTTGGCTTCTTTTTAACAGAATTATCCTGAGACTGTCTGATATAAAAGGGATAAACCTTTTCTTGAATAGTGTTTGCGCTTTTGTCTTTCAGCAGCTTGCATGCTGGCCTCAGAGTGAAAAAGTAAAGCAACTCCAATAGGCTGAGGAGGCTACAGCCCAGGCATAGACCCACAATTCCTCCAAATGCAGCTGTAACATGGAAAATAAATAAAATCAGATGTGTTTCTGTAGCATGTAAAAATAAAAATAATAAAAAAGTAAAAATAATAATAAATGAAAAAGAAGAAGTTGACTCCTTTTCCAATTACCCAGTTTACTTTGTCAGAGAAGACTCTTTGGCATCTTTCATAAGACAGCATTTCTATGTAACTGACTGATTCAAAGACATGAAGTTTTATGTTTGTTATTTCCACACACACACACACACACACACACACACACACACACACACACACACACACACACGCACACACACACAAGGAAAGTTAAATGACAAAGTAGCAGAATTATAAAGACATATGTTAAATGGAGCAAATCCATACAAATAAAAAGTTAAACACACTCATGCCCATGTAAGGGAACATTTTCTTGTGAAAACTATTATGTGTACTGACATTTGATGACAATGTAGAAATATGTGACATACAAATCACAGTAGTAAGAAGTGAAATAGCAATCCTGCAAGGGCCAATGTGGGTACATATGTAGGATATAGTGTTGACTACATCTTGTAAGCATCCTACAGATTGCATTCAAGTTGTAGTGAAGCATGATTGGCACAGCAAACGTATTTCCATGATATTATTTACTGTTGGATCATTGATGATGACAGACAGGGCACGCTGCGTGTTAGGGAGCAGTGAGTTGAATATCACTGGTAGTATCATCTTACTGATGTGGATAAGATTTCGTGAGAAGGAAGCTTCCTGTGGCATTATTGTCATGGCAGTGTTCTAATTAGGAACATGTATGTGTTTCATAGGGAAACTCTGATGGCTAGGGTGTAAAGAGCCAACACACAACTGAGTGGAAGTATTTTTCTTGTCACATATAAATCTCAGTACATACGGTGGATGATAAAGCCCAATTGCACAGGGCTGAGCTAATGAATAAGTACTTGTAACATGAAGACACCAAGCATCTAGTATAACCATCTCATGCAATTGACTAAAATATGCAGCATAATATAGGACTGTGTGCCAAAGCGTGGCACCAAGTACCACTGATGACCTTCACTGGACACTTGTTTAGCAATAGAAAGGGAGCTGTGCTATTTTGCTAAGACACATCACACCACACATTGACACTCTGTATGTCACTGGAAATGGAACATCTCACACAACAAGAGGCACCCTTAACCCATACACAGTTTTCTGATCTACTTCACATCCACATCATAATGCCATGTTTCACAGTGTTATCAGGGCACATTCAGATGCAGCATCATTTCCGTGTCTCATGGTTTGTGGATCTAAGAGGGATTTTACTATGGAAGTGAGTGTATCTTTAAAAAAGTCATACTGGTTCTGTACCTAGCAGATCATTCCAGCTGTAGGCCACTTCTCTTCTGTAACGAATGGATGAAATATCCTTGAAGTATACATGTAGAATTGAATGATTTGTTATGTTGATTTCATGACTGAAAACAGAAAAATCATTTCTATTTTAGTATTTCATTTTTAAGTTAATTTTTGGTTACAAGCCATTAAATGATCTACTGCTGCTCTTGTAGTATTTATTTTCTTTTAGAAGACATCTGTTAAATTTATTGTATTATACAGATACTTTTCAAAGAAAATAGTTACCCATAACAACAGTGGAGTGTGTTTGCAGCACACGACAACTTTTCATGCAGATTTACAGTGAACACTACTTCAATGCAACCTGCTCCTTTATGATAATACTATAGTCATAATTGCAGTGTTTGTTTCACAAAAAGATATCAGCATCATCATCAAAGCAAGTTTTGGTACAACACCCTAGGTGAAATGGCATTTTTTTGCATTGATTGGCATTCCTGTCTAATCTGTGAGAGTTTTACTGTTATTTATTCAGAGAATATAACCATAATTTAGTATAAATTGCTCATTTAAAATTATTTGTATAAAATATAACAAAAATAGTTGGGAATATATGTGATATTATGGACTTCCAATTTTGCTTTATTATCATGAATTGTGAGGTTGATGAAGCAGTGTTCACTGTAAAGCTGCATGAAAAGTTTTGTACTGCAGATACACCCCCCATTGTTACAGATACCAGTGCAGATAACTATTTTCTTTGAAAAATACCAGTGTAATCGAACAAATATTAAGCCACCAATAAGAGATCAAACAGCAGATATTTATTACAGTTGACAAAAGGAGCAGATGTTTTTTGAAGTTTTGGCTGTAGGTGACATTGAAATCTTGGCTACATGATTTAAGGAACAGCTCCTAATAAAATTAATGAAACATAACTAATCATATGTAGATAAATTAGATGTAAGCCAGAACATACAGAATATACCATAAACAAGTATTTGCTTCAAATTAACAACTATGAAAGAGATTACAACAATGTTCATGTAACTGAAAATCATTTCTTCTACTGTTCATGAGGATATTCTAGTGGAAAATTCAAATATCCTGCATTTATCTTTTTCTGTAATCTGTTTGTTAAGATTATTTAAAACACACACACATACACACACACACACACACACACACACACACACACACACACACAGGTTCAGTGTTGTGACAAAGATGAGTACCCTCTGTTCTACTGTCCAAAGATTCAGTTGTACACATATAACAAAGATATCAAAAACTCATGTCACACAGATATTACACTAAATTTCATTTTTCTTTTAATATTGTCACTTCCTCCAAAGAAAAATAAAAAGTGAGTACTGAATTTCACATGGATTTAATATTCCGCACTCCAGTTCTTTCATGCAGCATCTTGAGCCGAACCCTTTCCAGTGGCTTGGTTAGTAGGTCAGCTAACTGGTTGGTCCCATCAATATGTTCTAATTCAAGATCCCCATTCAAGAATCTTCCCCTGACATAGAAGTGACAGACTTCTATCTGCTTTGAATTTTTGACGATATGTTGGATTTCTGGACAGTTTTACTGTATTTGCATTGTCAACATCCAGTGTAGGAGATTTCACTTGTTTGAAAGTTCCAATCAATTCATACAATAGCCTTTTTAACCAGATTAGCTCATTTGCTCCTTCACTGGCTGATATTATTTCTGCTTCCATAGTAGATGTTGCACACTGTCTTTTGTAACTGACTGGTCCATGATACAGCCCCATGACTGATAGTTGTGACGACACCTGTTGTTGAATGTCTAGTGTCCTTGTCACCAGCATAATCAGCATCACTGTAGACTTTCGACCTCTCTTTGTTGTTGTACATCATTCCATAGTCCATAGAAATTCTTCAAGTATCTAAAAACTTGTTTTACTTGATTCCAATCTTGAACTGTAGGATCTTCCCTCATTCTTGCTGTTTTGTTTACTGCAAAGGCAAAGTCTGGACCTGAAACTGTAGTCAAATACATCAGACAGCCCATTCTCTCTTGATATGGAACTTTGGCTGTGATCTTCTTTTTGACATTATTTACTTCACATCCCATTGGAGTAGAAACTCCATTAGACTCATTCTTTCTAAATATTTTCAGAATTTCCTTTGTGTAGTATTCCTGGTTCACTGCTATTGATCTGTTTTCATTTTGCTGTATCTTCATACCCAAAAAGTTGTTGCGAGACCTTCTAGTTGTACGAAA
The DNA here is from genome assembly GCF_023898315.1 of Schistocerca nitens. Taxonomy (NCBI): domain Eukaryota; kingdom Metazoa; phylum Arthropoda; class Insecta; order Orthoptera; family Acrididae; genus Schistocerca; species Schistocerca nitens. The sequence continues at coordinate 735,293,097 of NC_064614.1, read as the reverse complement.
CTCCAGCATCAACATTTTCATGAACTCTTCAATATCTCTTCTGTTGCTGCCCACAACTAAACCATCATCAACATAGATTGCAACATATAGACAGTTCTTGTTGCTCTGATGGTAGAAGAGACACGGATCAGCATCACTGTTTTTAAATCCAGCCTTCATCATGAAGTCTAGGAAATGTTTGTTCTACCAACATGGTGCCTGTTTGAGACCATACAGACTTTTCTTCAGCAAACAAACATGCCCAATACCATCTTTAAAACCTTCAGGTTGTTCCATGTATACATCTTCTTTGAGTACACCATTTAGAAAAGCTGTTTTGAAATCAAACTGTTTGAGCTTCCATTTCTCTGCAGCAGCCACTGCCAACAGAGGTCGAATTGTATCATAAAGCATGACAGTGCTGAACATTTCTTCATAGTAAAATCCTTGTTTTTGTACATGTCCTTTGGTCACAAGTCAACCCTTGAAGCGAACTTCCCCATTTTTTGCAGTTTTCTTCTGTAAGACCCATTGATTTTGCAAAATCTGTACAACACTAGGACACTCAACTAATATTCAAGTATTATTCTCTTTCAGGGACTTTAATTCTTCATGAATGGCCTCCAGCCATTGATTTTTATTGTTAGACTGTAAAACTTCTGTATATGAGCTTGGATCCTTGTCCCTGATGATTGGAGTTCCAGCCATGTACACACAATCTCCAGTGGTCATCCATTCTGGTTTCTTCCTCTTGCATTTGCTTCTTCATTTCTAACTCAAAACTTTGCTTCCTCCAGAACTTGATACCATATCTAAATCTTCTTCCTCTTTATTACTTCCTCTTAAACTTGACATTGTCTCCAAGTCACTTACTCTTTCTGTTTTCTTGTTATGGCTGACAGCTTCTGATTCCATTTCCTAGTCAGAAGTCTGATTAGGCTCACTCTGTTGAACAGCGTCTTCACCAGCAACTTAAAATTCAGCAACTCTGGGGTGCAGATTGCACACAACTTCAGGCTTGAATTTTACATCATGACTTAGTACAACTTTTCTATGAGATGGAGTCCAGACCCTAAAGCCATCTCTTCATTTATGTACCCCACCATAAGTCCAAGCACAGCTTTGTCATCAAATTTTGAATGAAAATTCTTATTCACATGCACATAACACTCTGTTCCAAAGATTCTCAGATGATCCAGGTTGCCTGCTGGTCATCAATAACACAGTTCATAAGGAAGTTTGTTTTCAGTAGAGGACTTCCGTGTGTGATTTACAAGATATGCAGCAGTATTGCATGCTTTTGCCCCCAGTTACTGTGGCAATTTACTGGGGTTCAACATATACTACTGGCCATTGAAATTGCTACACCAAGAAGAAATGCAGATGATAAACGGGTATTCATTGGATAAATATATTACACTAGAACTGACATGTGATTACATTTTCAAGCAATTGGGCTGCATACATCCTGAGAAATCAGTACCAAGAGCAACCAACTATGGCCATAATAATGGCCTTGATATGCCTGGGCATTGAGCCAAACAGAGCTTGGATGGGGTGTACAGGTACAGCTGCCCATGCAGCTTCAACACAATACCACAGTTCATCAAAAGTAATGACTGGCAGTCAGTTGCTCGGCCACCATTGACCAGACATTTTCAATTGGTGAGAGATCTGGAGAATGTGCTGGCCAGGGCAGCAATCGAACATTTTCTGTATCCAGAAAGGCCCATACAGGACCTGCAACATGCGGTCGTGCATTATCCTGCTGAAATGTAGAGTTTCGCAGGGATCGAATGAAGGGTAGAGCCACGGGTCGTAACACATCTGAAATGTAATGTCCACTGTTCAAAGTGCCGTCAATGCGAACAAGAGGTGACCAAGACGTGTAACCAATGGCACCTCATACCATCATGCCGGGTGATACGCCAGTATTGCGATGATGAATACACGCTTCCAATGTGCGTTCACTGCAATGTCATCAAACACTGATGCAACCATCATGATGCTGTAAACAGAACCTGCATTCATCCGAAAAAATGACGTTTTGCCATTCGTGCACCCAGGTTCATCATTGAGTATACCATCGTAGGCGCTCCTGTCTGGGATGCAGTGTCAAGGGTAACTACAGCCATGGTCTCTGAGCTGATAGTCCATGCTGCTGCGAACGTCATCGAACTGTTCATGCAGATGGTTGTTGTCTTGCAAACGTTCCCATCTGTTGACTCAGGGATCGAGACGGGGCTGCACGATCCTTTACAGCCATGCGGATAAGATGCCTGTCATCTTGACTGCTAGTGATACGAGGCCATTTGGATCCAGCACGGCATTCCATATTACCCTCCTGTACCCACCAATTCCATATTCTGCTAACAGTCATTGGATCTCGACCAACGTGAGCAGCAATGTCACGATATGATAAACCGCAGTCATGATAGGCTACAATACAACCTTTATCAAAGTTGGAAATGTGATGGTATGCATTTCTCCTCCTTACACGAGGCATGACAACAACGTTTCACCAGGCAACACTGATCAACTGTGTTTGTGTATGAGAAATCGGTTGGAAATTTTCCTCATGTCAGCATGTTGTAGGTGTCGCCACTGGTGCCAACCTTTTGTGAATGCTCTGAAAACCTAAGCATTTGCGTATCACAGCATCTTCTTCCTGTCAGTTAAATTTTGCATCTGTAGCACGACATCTTCGTGGTGTAGCAATTTTAACGGCCAGTAGTGTAGAATGTACACATTCCACAATAATGTGGTTTTCTCTTCTGCAACACCATTTTGCTGTGGTGTGTAAGGTGAAGAGATGCAATGCACTATGCCTCTGCTTGCCAGCAATTCTGAGACTTTATTGTTATTGAACTCTCTTCCTCCATCACACCTAAACTGTTTGACAACATGACTATTTAGTCTTTGTTCCAGGACTGTGCTGACCTCACTCTTCTGCTTAAGAAAGAAAATTTTATGGAGAATGCTAAAATTATCTTTGAAATATACGTAATAGCAAGCTTTTCTGAGAGACTCTGAAGACATAGGTCCATTTACATCAGCAAGGATTTGTTCACCTGTAACCATTGGTCGATTCATCTGTTCCTGAGTAGCAGTCTATGTACTTTTCCAAGTGCACAACCATCACAGAATTCTTCTTTGCATCCATCCACATTGATGTTCACCTGCTTCAAGATGCATTTCAAGTGTCAGTTGTGTTGATGTCCAAATCTCTCATGGTAAAATTGCAGCATATCTGACGATGTCACCAAATTCACTTGTGCCAGCTATACTGGTTTAATGACACATATGTCAAGAACATAGAGACCATGGCTGACACGACCAGTCATCATTGTTTGCCCAGTCACTTTGTCTTAAATTTTGACAATTTTGTCATCAAGTCTGGGGCAAAAAGCTCTTCGAACAGCTGCTTTGAAGAGAACAAGTGAGCACTCACTTCTGAAACAAAGTATATCTTCCAATTCACCGATTTTTCTGACATTATTCAACTGCATTTTAATTTTCACAGTTCCCTGTCCATGAGCCAACATGCTCACACCTCTTTTCCTAAAGAAATCTTTACAGGGATCGCGAATTTTATATATGATACAAAATACTGTTTATTTGCAGCTATGTGATTTGTACCACCACTGTCACAATACCAACTGCCGATTACAACACAGTTTTCGATGGAAGCACTAAAAACATGTGACAAAAATGCAACATTATTTTCCGTGTTATTTGTCTTTTTTGTTGGACACTTTGCTGCCCAGTGGTCTACCTGCCCACATTTGTGCAAAGTAAATCTTCATTTTGCGTGTTCAGTATTCATTTTGATTTTTCACTTGCAATACCGTCACTTTTGTTTTGCTGAATTTTCTTTTTAGGGCAACTAGGTGTAACAAACTCAGCTGATTCAACCATACTTTGATCACACAATTCAATTGTGCACTGGTTTTCAATCAAAAGGTTCACACTTTGATTTTCAGATGGAATCGTGTCACACAGGTCCTTGAAATTGTCATATTCTTTGCCTAATGTGGAAAGGATTTGGCCGTTTAAAATTCTTTCAAACAAAACATTTTCATTCTGCTTCTGCAGTTCATCATTCAAATCCACAAAAATCTTCTGCAGTTTTGCAACGTGTGTGCTAATGTCCTCTTTGGTATCATGTTGAACACAAAAAAATGCTTCTATCAATATGATCAGACATTGTGTACTGCTTCATTCAAATTGTGCATGTAACTCATCCCAAATTTTACTTGCATGGGTGCATAGTAACACGAGCTCAGCAACGGATTTTCCTAATGCACTTGCTAGTAAACTTGCTGCTTTTGCATTGTCTTTCAAACACTGCTGATGTGCCACCTTTCCCTCCACAGTTGCATCGTGTGGCATTTCAGGACATTTTTACATACCATTTACAAAGTCTTCAAGCACATATGCTTGCAACAGCATTGACACGTGCCACTTCCACTTCGCCCAGTCTTCAGGTGCTTTGAGTTTTTCCACTTGTATTTTGTTATCACCAACACTGGCTGCCATTTTCATCGAACACACAAAAAATGGGCAAATTCGCGTTATTTCAGTTTTGTGACAATGATGACTACCCTCCATTCTGCTGGCAAAAGATTCAGTTGTACACATATAACAAAGATATGAAAAACTCACGTCACACAGATATTACACTACATTTCATTTTTCTTTTAATATTGACACTGATTGATGTAATGCTTGTTTGCTGATAGACTGAACTGTGCAGCATCATCACCTATCTATGGAAACATGGATAAATAAGTAACACATAACTATAGATCTTTTTCATAAGCATAAGTTCATTCATCTTTTAATGGAAAAAGGCTGAGAGATAATAATGATCCATTTTTCTAAGAAATCATCTTTTTTGTGGTATCTTCAATATTATCATTTATATTAAATTTCTCCAGTACAAAAAAATCTCAAATATTGACTCAGGACTAATTCAACCTAACTTTATTATTTATTAGATTTTTTTATTGTTAGAAGTATAGTAAGCTAATCAGTTTGGCTGAAGACCATGTTAATCATAAAATATCAATAATTTCGAGTTTTGTTATCATCGTTCATACATAAACACATACACAATTACTGACTTTCTGATAAAGTACATCTACATCGATACTCTGCAATTCACTTTTAAGTGCATGGCAGAGGGTTCATCGAACCACCTTCACAATTCTCTATTATTCCAGTCTCATATAGTGCATGGAAAGAATGAACACCTATATCTTTCTGAAAGAGCTCTGATTTCCTTTATTTTATTGTGGTGGTCATTTCTCCCTATGTAGGTTAGTGTCAACAAAATGTTTTTGCATTCGGAGGAGAAAGATGATGATTGGAATTCCGTGAGAAGATTCCGTTGCAACAATATAGTAGACAAAAAAGTTGTAGAAATGTAAGGCGCAATCAAACATTTGCATTTGAAGGCTGTACAGTCCAGAATTGGTGTGCCAGTCAAGCAAAATCACCATGAGCATTAAAGCCACTATCCCAGTGATGCAACATGTTGAAGATTCCTGTATGGTAAAACACCATGACCCGCTGAATAAAGAAGTCTGTAACTGCTTACTGCACATTCTCATCAGACACATATCACTGACTTATTGAGGCCTTTTAAGGGACTGAAGAGGTGATAACCACACTCGGAGAAATCAGGATTATAGGGTGGTGTTTTAGTGTCTCCCACCTGTGTTGGTCCGTAAAGTCCATAGCTCATGATCTGGTGGCTAGCGTTGCTGCCTCTGGATTATGGGGTCTCGGGTTCGATTCCCAGGCGGGTTAGGGATTTTTGCTGCTGGGGGACTGGGAGTTTGTACTGTCCTCATCATTTCATCAACATTCGTGAAAGTCACTCGATTGGATTGTAAAGATTGGGACTTTGTATGGGTGCTGATGACCGCACAGTTGAGCGCCCCACAAACCAAGAACCATTGGTCTGTAATGCATGAGGCTGGCATCTCAGATCGACCAGAGTCTTGTGCTGAATAATAACCAGCATGGAACTTAGTGCACCATTACACAATATTGGTTTTCAAAGGACATGCTGTCATATACAGATTCTTCATTCTCCAATGGATGTTTACTGGTGTTTGTTCTTTGGCAGGCAAGAAAAGAACAACAGCATACTGGTCCTGTTTGGATGCATCAGGGTCATAATAATCCCATGCCTACACGTCAGCATATACACTCCTGGAAATGGAAAAAAGAACACATTGACACCGGTGTGTCAGACCCACCATACTTGCTCCGGACACTGCGAGAGGGCTGTACAAGCAATGATCACACGCACGGCACAGCGGACACACCAGGAACCGCGGTGTTGGCCGTCGAATGGCGCTAGCTGCGCAGCATTTGTGCACCGCCGCCGTCAGTGTCAGCCAGTTTGCCGTGGCATACGGAGCTCCATTGCAGTCTTTAACACTGGTAGCATGCCGCGACAGCGTGGACGTGAACCGTATGTGCAGTTGACGGACTTTGAGCGAGGGCGTATAGTGGGCATGCGGGAGGCCGGGTGGACGTACCGCCGAATTGCTCAACACGTGGGGCGTGAGGTCTCCACAGTACATCGATGTTGTCGCCAGTGGTCGGCGGAAGGTGCACGTGCCCGTCGACCTGGGACCGGACCGCAGCGATGCACGGATGCATGCCAAGACCGTAGGATCCTACGCAGTGCCGTAGGGGACCGCACCGCCACTTCCCAGCAAATTAGGGACACTGTTGCTCCTGGGGTATCGGCGAGGACCATTCGCAACCGTCTCCATGAAGCTGGGCTACGGTCCCGCACACCGTTAGGCTGTCTTCCGCTCACGCCCCAACATCGTGCAGCCCGCCTCCAGTGGTGTCGCGACAGGCGTGAATGGAGGGACGAATGGAGACGTGTCGTCTTCAGCGATGAGAGTCGCTTCTGCCTTGGTGCCAATGATGGTCGTATGCGTGTTTGGCGCTGTGCAGGTGAGCGCCACAATCAGGACTGCATACGACCGAGGCACACAGGGCCAACACCCGGCATCATGGTGTGGGGAGCGATCTCCTACACTGGCCGTACACCACTGGTGATCGTCGAGGGGACACTGAATAGTGCACGGTACATCCAAACCGTCATCGAACCCATCGTTCTACCATTCCTAGACCGGCAAGGGAACTTGCTGTTCCAACAGGACAATGCACGTCCCCATGTATCCCGTGCCACCCAACGTGCTCTAGAAGGTGTAAGTCAACTACCCTGGCCAGCAAGATCTCCGGATCTGTCCCCCATTGAGCATGTTTGGGACTGGATGAAGCGTCGTCTCATGCGGTCTGCACGTCCAGCACGAACGCTGGTCCAACTGAGGCGCCAGGTGGAAATGGCATGGCAAGCCGTTCCACAGGACTACATCCAGCATCTCTACGATCGTCTCCATGGGAGAATAGCAGCCTGCATTGCTGCGAAAGGTGGATATACACTGTACTAGTGCCGACATTGTGCATGCTCTGTTGCCTGTGTCTATGTGCCTGTGGTTCTGTCAGTGTGATCATGTGATGTATCTGACCCCAGGAATGTGTCAATAAAGTTTCCCCTTCCTGGGACAATGAATTCACGGTGTTCTTATTTCAATTTCCAGGAGTGTATATATATATATATATATACTGGTCAATAGACATACAAACATACACACAAAATTCTAGCTTTTGCAACCAACGGTTGCCTCGTTAGGAATGAGGGAAGGAGAGGGAAAGACGAATGGATGTGGGTTTTAAGGGAGAGGGTAAGGAGTCATTCCAATCCCGGGAGTGGAAAGACTTACCTTAGGGGGGAAAAAAGGCGGGTATACACTCGCGCACACACACACACACACACACACACACACACACACACACACACATATCCATCCACACATATACAGACACAAGCAGACATATTCAAAGACTGTGTGCTTGTGTCTGTATATGTGTGGATGGATATGTGTGTGTGTGTGAGTGTATACCCATCCTTTTTTCCCCCTAAGGTAAGTCTTTCCGCTCCCAGGATTGGAATGACTCCTTACCCTCTCCCTTAAATCCCACATCCTTTCGTCTTTCCCTCTCCTTCCCTCTTTCCTGACGAGGCAACCGTTGGTTGCGAAAGCTAGAATTTTGTGTGTATGTTTGTGTAACGAAAGCGCTGGCAGGTCGATAGACACACAAACAAACACAAACATACAAACAAAATTCTAGCTTTTGCAACCAACGGTTGCTTTGTCAGGAAAGAGGGAAGGAGAGGGAAAGACGAAAGGATGTGGGTTTTAAGGGAGAGGGTAAGGAGTCATTCCAATCCCGGGAGTGGAAAGACTTACCTTAGGGGGAAAAAAGGATGGGTATACACTCGCACACACACACATATCCATCCACACATATACAGACACAAGCAGATATATACAAAGACAAAGAGTTTGGGCAGAGATGTCAGTCGAGGCGGAAGTGCAGAGGCAAAGATGTTGTTGAATGACAGGTGAGGTATGAGTGGCGGCAACTTGAAATTAGCAGAGATTGAGGCCTGGTGGGTAACGGGAAGAGAGAATATATTGAAGAGCAAGTTCCCATCTCCGGTGTTCGGATAGGTTGGTGTTAGTGGGAAGTATCCAGATAACCCGGACGGTGTAACACTGTGCCAAGATGTGCTGGCTGTGCACCAAGGCATGTTTAGCCACAGGGTGATCCTCATTACGAACAAACACTGTCTGCCTGTGTCCATTCATGCGAATGGACAGTTTGTTGCTGATCATTCCCACATAGGATGCATCACAGTGTAGGCAGGTCAGTTGGTAAATCACTTGGGTGCTATCACACGTGGCTCTGCCTTTGACTGTGTACACCTTCCGGGTTACAGGACTGGAGTAGGTGGTGGTGGGAGGGTGCATGGGACAGGTTTTACACCGGGGGCGGTTACAAGGGTAGGAGCCAGAGGGTAGGGAAGGTGGTTTGGGGATTTCATAGGGACGAACTAAGAGGTTACGAAGGTTAGGTGGACGGCGGAAAGACACTCTTGGTGGAGTGGGGAGGATTTCATGAAGGATGGATCCCATTTTAGGGCAGGATTTGAGGAAGTCGTATCCCTGCTGGAGAGCCACATTCAGAGTCTGGTCCAGTCCCGGAAAGTATCCTGTCACAAGTGGGGCACTTTTGTGGTTCTTCTGTGGGAGGTTCTGGGTTTGAGGGGATGAGGAAGTGGCTCTGGTTATTTGCTTCTGTACCAGGTCGGGAGGGTAGTTGCGGGATGCAAAAGCTGTTGTCAGGTTGTTGGTGTAATGGTTCAGGGATTCCGGACTGGAGTAGATTCGTTTTCCACGAAGACCTAGGCTGTAGGGAAGGGACCGTTTGATGTGGAATGGGTGACAGCTGTCATAATGGAGGTACTGTTGCTTGTTGGTGGGTTTGATGTGGACGGACGTGTGAAGCTGGCCATTGGACAGATGGACATCAACGTCAAGCAAAGTGGCGTGGGATTTGGAGTAGGACCAGGTGAATCTGATGGAACCAAAGGAGTTGAGGTTGGAGAGGAAATTCTGGAGTTCTTCTTCACTGTGAGTCCAGATCATGAAGATGTCATCAATAAATCTGTATCAAACTTTGGGTTGGCAGGCCTGGGTAACCAAGAAGGCTTCCTCTAAGCGACCCATGAATAGGTTGGCGTACGAGGGGGCCATCCTGGTACCCATGGCTGTTCCCTTTAATTGTTGGTATGTCTGGCCTTCAAAAGTGAAGAAGTTGTGGGTTGGGATGAAGCTGGCTAAGGTAATGAGGAAAAAGGTTTTAGGTAGGGTGGCAGGTGATCGGCATGAAAGGAAGTGCTCCATCGCAGCGAGGCCCTGGACGTGCGGAATATTTGTGTATAAGGAAGTGGCATCAATGGTTAGAAGGATGGTTTCTGGGGATAACAGATTGGGTAAGGATTCCAGGCGTTTGAGAAAGTGGTTGGTGATTTTGAGGAAGAGGAGGTGGGTCCCGCTGTGACGGAGGAGGAAAGGTTATCTCCCACTTCCAGCTCAATTCCCTCCAAAACCTCAAAATTCCAATCAACTCAATCTTGAACCACAACACCCTAATTCAGTAGTTAACCTTTCCTCCAAACCTCTCTCCCAATCCGATACCTCTGTCCTATCCAAAGGCCTCACCTTCAGCCCCACTCCCAGATTCAACCAAACAGCCCTCGTCAAAGATTTACTGTCCTACACTCATACTCTCTGCTGGAAATATCACTTTGCCATGAAGAAAAATGATCCTAATCCTGCTCCTAATGATCCAACACCCCAAGACACTATCCAAATTGAACCCTGCCTGGAACAGTTCCGTCCTCCGTCACAGCGGGACCCACCTCCTCTTCCTCAAAATCACCCTCTCCAAACCTTCCAGGAATTTCTGACTTCCAGCCTTGCCTCTCAATCCTTCTTAAAAAACCTTAATCCTACTCCCAACATCACCACTGCTGAAGCCCAGGCTATCCATGATCTGTAGGCTGACCGATCCATTGTCATTCTTCCGGCGGACAAGGGTTCCACAACCGTGGTACTTGATCGTCGGGAGTATGTGGCTGAGGGACTGCGTCAGCTTTCAGACAACACCACATACAAAGTTTGCCAAGGTAATTCCATTCCCGATGTCCAGGCAGAGCTTCAAGGAATCCTCAGAACCTTAGGCCCCCTGCAAAACCTTTCACCTGACTACATCAACCTCCTGACCCCACCGACACCCCGCACCCCTACCTTCTACCTTCTTCCCAAAATTCACAAACCCAATCATCCCGGCTGCCCCATTGTAGCTGGTTACCAAGCCCCCACAGAAAGTATCTCTGCCTACATAGATCAACACCTTCAACCCATTACATGCAGTCTCCCATCCTTCATCAAAGGCTGCAAATTTTATTTGTTCTGGTATGATTAGTTGCTTGGAAAGTCAGTGTAATGACTGACTATTACAGTGACTGTGTTAATTATTTACTTGCCACACAGAAACAATTGTGGCTGACTACATTGTGGTCAGATTACTGCACCCGAACAATATTGTAGGATGTCAGCTGTGAATAGTATGTGATTACTCATTTATCTGTGCATAATTAAAGTAGATAAGATTTGAACTGGCCTCAAACATTAGTTCATTTACCAACCAAGGGCAATAAATGTGTTTGAATTTCAGTTTTTGACGTGGCCTGCATCATTGACTATAGATTTTACCCAGCACCAACTTTTCAGCCAGTTCTAATGAAGATGCTGCTACTAAGGTTAACAGTCCAGGTAAAAAAGGATAAGCTACAAGATGAGAAAGAGGAGGATAACGAGGAAGGAAACAATAAATGTAAGTAAAGCACAAGTCAACCAGCCCCAGCCAGTTGTGGGTAGAAGGTGGTTAAGAATTACAGTACAGTTCAGTACCTGGTGTTTAAGTCACAACTACTCAATATCTTTTGCTTGCATAAGGTACTGCCATACAACTGTCAAAGGGAACCTCAGGATCAGGGATGTTTCCCAAATATTTCCATTTTCAAGTTGACATTTACCTGCTGAGCTAGCTGTCAATTAAGCAATTTGCAAAACTAAATTGTCTCATTACAGTGAAATAAGAATTCAAACAAAAACTTGTCGCCATATCTAAGGTACAGGAAGAGCCAGGTCTCTTTCATGCACATATCAGCTACTAATTCAAGATATTTTGCAGAAATTACAAGAAATGTGTCCTGTCATATTCACTCTTGAAGAACTGGCCTTGAGATAATTCTGTTCTGTAGTTGATGTCTGTGCAGGATGGATGACAATCACAACTCATACCATCTTGACCATCAATAAGGCCAGGAATAAATATGGGTGGCTTGAGATTGGTGAAAATACCTGTAAAGTTAGGAACAAACATGATTTAACAATAGCTAACCAATAACATTGGATAGAAGTTTTAAAAATTGTGTTTTAAAATTATAGGCATATTTCAGATCTCATACAAAGAAGACATTTATGAAAAAAGAAAACTTCCATTCTTCATATCACATGATAGTTATAGAAATGACTGATCCATCTCATAGCTTAAGTACCTGATTCTTTAAGTTTGGATAGGTAATGCTGAAATTGTTAATTAGACTTAATTTACCAAACAGAATTCAGATAATATGTGCACTGGAATATAATAGGGGTAAGGCTAAATTTATTGCTTCTATGATGGTAAAGAATACTGGTATCAACATTTTTCTCATAGCTATAAAGACTGCCAATGGATTTGATGTGGAGTCTCTGAAATGTAATTTAGGCAACTGCTGAACTAAATGGAGAACACAGTGAATCTGAATAATTATAGCTACGTAGAGAACTGCAAATTATGTTGCAGATATAATAAATAGTGAAAGTAGTTAATGGAAGAACAATACATATGGAAATAGCATAAAAATAAATACATTTAATCTTAAGTTTCATCAAACAGTTAGATAGAATAGTAATAAACTGTGGTGATTTAATGGAAAACTCATTATTTGTGGAATTATAAACACAAAATTTTCTGTATGATAGTATGAACTGGGGACATATCAAGTTGCTGACATACAGTTTTTGATCATTTCCCTCAATAAACTTTTAAACAAGAATTTCAGTTACATTAGCCATTCAGTACATCAGCCATTGAATATTTCTTTCTAAATACCTTCAGTAATTTAGTAAACATTTCATCCTATCATGATGACCAAATGTTATTAATTAAGTGTACTGTCTGTGTATCATGTCTGAAATCAGCAACTCTGATAATAAAATTAAAACAATTTGGAATATTATTAAAAGAGAAACAGGTCAATCAAGAGCACAGGAAGACAGTATTACCATCAAATTGAATGAAAACTTTACGAACAAAAAGTTAGAAGTTGAAAATATTTTTAATAATCATTTTCTAAATGTTATGGATATAGTAGGATCCAGGTGTTCATTAGAAGATGCTAGGCTGTTAATGGAAGAGGCCATACCTATGCAATTTGATACAATTGATATCTCACCCACTTCTCCCTCTGAAATTAGGAAAATAATAAACTTACTTAAAGGCAAAAACTCCCATGGAATTGATGGCATTTCCAGCAAAATACTAAAAGCTTGTTCTCAACAGATAAGTAAGATTCTCAGCCACCTGTGTAATAGCTCTCTGGAACAGGGCATTTTCCCCGGTAGACTGAAATATGCTATTGTTATACCTTTGCATGAAAAAGGGGATAGATGTGATGTCAACAATTACCATCCAATCTCCCTTCTAACAGCTTTATCCAAAATTTTTGAGAAAGTAATGTATTCAAGAGTAGCTTCACATATCTGTAAAAATGAAGTACTAACAAAATGTCAGTTTGGTTTCCAGAAAGGTTTTCAATAGAAAATGCCATATATGCTTTCACCAATCAAATTTTGAATGATCTGAATAACCGAACACCACCCATTGGGATTTTTTGTGTTCTCTCAAAGGCTTTTTATTGTGTAAATCATGAAATTCTGCTAGACGAGCTAAAGTATTGTGGCATGAGTGGTACAGTGCACAAATGGTTTAATTCGTACCTAACTGGAAGAGTGCAGAAAGTTGAAATAAGCAGTTCTCATAATATGCAAAGATCAGCACATTCCTCAAACTGGGGAACTATCAAGAATGGGGTTCCACAAGGGTTGGTCTTGGATCCTTCGTTGTTCTTAATATATATTAATGACTTGCCATTCTATATTCATGAAGAGGCAAAGTTAGTTCTCTTTGCTGATGATACAAGTATAGTAATCACACCTGACAAACAAGAATTAACTGATGAAATTGTCAATAATGTCTTTCAGAAAATTACTAAGTGGTTCCTTGTAAACAGACTCTCACTGAATTTTGATAAGACACAGTACATACAGTTCCGTACAGTAAATGGTATGATGCCATTAATAAATATAGACCTTAATCAGAAGCATATAGCTAAGGTAGAATATTCAAAATTTTTAGGTGTGTCCATTGATGAGAGATTAAATTGGAAGAAACACATTGATGATCTGCTGAAACGTTTGAGTTCAGCTACTTATGCAATAAGGGTCATTGCAAATTTTGGTGATAAACATCTTAGTAAATTAGCTTACTATGCCTATTTTCACTCATTGCTTGCATATGGCATCATATTTTGGGGTAATTCATCACTGAGGAATAAAGTATTTATTGCATGAAAGCGTGTAATCAGAATAATAGCTGGAGTCCACCCAAGATCATCCTGCAGACACTTATTTAAGGATCTAGCGATATTCACAGTAGCTTCTCAGTATATATATTCTCTTATGAAATTTGTTATTAACAACCAAACCCAATTCAAAAGTAATAGCAGTGTGCATAACTACAATACTAGGAGAAAGGATGATCTTCACTATTCAAGATTAAATCTAACTTTGGCACAGAAAGGAGTGAATTATACTGCCACTAAAGTCTTTGGTCACTTACCAAATAGTATCAAAAGTCTGACAGATTACCAACAAGTATTTAAGAAGAAATTAAAAGAATTTCTGAATCACAACTCCTTCTACTCCATAGAGGAATTTTTAGATATAAATTAAGAAAAAAAATTATAAAAAACAAAAGAAATAAAAATAAAAAGTTGTTATATTAACTTAATTATGTTGTTAAATTAACTTAATTATGTCATGTATTGGAAAATTTTTACTCGTTCCACATCATTACGAAATATCATATTCATGATCCATGGAACTAGTATTAATCTAATCTAATCTAATCTAATCTGACTAGTAATGCTTAGAAGAGAAACATGAAGAAATACTAATAACTGGTGAAATGCGATGTACCCTCGGCCTTGCATTTCACAGTGGTTTTCAAAGTACTGACGTAAATGTAGAAGCAGAAAACAAAAAATCACTCTATAGAACCATTTTCAATGATTTAGTTGTGGTACAGAGAAATAATATGTAGGAAAGTAAGTGGATTTACAAAGCAGATAGTGTTGTTAAAAACTTAACTGTTTCTTATATTTCTCCAGCACTTAGCATCCTAGCTTTCCCTAAAACCAAGAAAGAAAATATTCAGAAGAAGCATGAACGATGACTGTGTAATATGTGGGTTTAAAGTGTCTTGTGCCAAAGAAGAAACCTCTGTATCATTCAGCAGACAAGTTGTAACCAAATGTTATAGTACTCACGCCTGTGTTCAGCAAGACATTTTACATCTAGCAGCCCACACTGCCTGGTGTCTCCTGCAATATTAAAACAATCTATATTAGTTTTAAGTTTAGTTTTCATTTTTTTGATGATGATGAGTATTAAAGCATTTAATTTAAAGTTGCAGAATTCTTTTATGGATGGGATAAATAGTATGGCTAGATATATTACTTAATAGCCCAGAAAAATTTATGCAAGATATACTAGGTAAATTATATTTCATAGCATATTTCATTCTTTATGTCTGATTCTTGTTATCTCTAGAAATATTGACTTGTGTATGTGTATCATCCCACTATTTTCAATATGAGATCCACACATGAATGTCTACAAGTGGGGCTATGACAGAGTATTTGCACTCCCATCCCTGTCCTCCCACCTCATTCCACCCAGAATGTGGGTACATTATTTGTATGATTCCCACCTTTAATTTTAGACAGTTTTAATTATATATGCTGCTGCAATCTGTATGTCCATTACTCTACCAGAGTCTGAGGCATCTTCAAAAAGGGGCAGTTTGTGGGGGTTCCTCTCTTGTGGAGTCAGTACAGACTTCTTATTCATTGAAGAATTCTCATGTATTTCTAGAAATGGCTGTCTGTTACTCTACAAAATCATGAGTTTAGTCTAGTCTGGTATTAAATTGCCAAGTATCATAAGAAATACTGCAGTTTCAACATTCACTACACTACATACTTTAATTTTGTTTTGTGATCATGTTACGTGCAAGAGTAAACAATGAAAAGTCCAGTATGGTATAACAACAATACAAAAAGGATAAGATGCTACTCATCACATAGAAGAGGCACTGATCTGCAGACAGGCAGCTTTTGGACAAAAAAAGTCCTTCTTGGGAAACAAAACACACATACATTCATGCAAGCATGACTCACGCTCAAATGTCTACTGTCTCCAGTCATTGGGGACTGACTCATCCTCAGCAGCCAAAGGCAGTACCCATGTGTGTATCAGTCATGTTTATGTGAATATATGTGTACATTCTGTTTTGCAAGAAGGACTTCTTTGTCTGAAAGCTTAAATGGTTAGCAGTCTGCAACAACTCCTCTATATGGTGAGTAGCAAGCTATCCTTTTCATATTGCTGTTATGTCTGCAGGCTTTTAAATAATAATGATGAAATAGTGTGGTGGCACTCAGAGTTGAAATATTAAAAGTTTTGGCTTGTTTCGCTGTCTAGGGGCTGGGATATGTAGTTGCCACATTACAAGCCAAGTACAGTACACAATATGAATACACACGTGAATCGAATGGTCAAAGGTTCCTATCACTCGGCAATTGTGAATTTTATAAATGAAAGATTGCAATTAAATAAAATCTGCAGGTACTATCTTAACGACTTTAAATGATGAGTACAATAGTAGAAGTACTTTTGAGAATGTGGTATATTTCTGCAAAACTTATTGGTGTCGATGGTCCAGCAATTAAATAAAATATAAGTTGATTAACAGGGAAACAATAGATTCCTACTTCACATAATTAGTTATGAACAACAACATAGCTTGCAAGTTATTCGCTTCTAAGTGCACACTACGTCTTCACTATAGCAGCCATGGAAATCTCATAAGTGCACAAGTCGGCACTTCAAAGTATTTGTATCTGCCGCGACCATGCCCAAACCGCTTCACAATCTCCAAGTCTCTCTCGTGACCCTGCGTCCATAGTGCCTTCGTGTCCAGCACTTCCCACATCCTCTCTCATACTGTCCCTCACACTGCACTCTTCTGAACTGCCTCTCCATTCAATTCAGTAGTCGCCTCCCTTAGTAACCAGCGCTGTGATTGGCGATAGCACTTCTGCCATGTCTCCAAGCCAACGAACATTCACAAACATTTTGAAACACATTTGAAATACTGGATTTACATTTAAATAACTTGAAATTAAATAAATATCCCTATGGATGAACCATAAACACGCTCTAACACACATAATTAAATACATAAACAAATTAAATAGACATATATCAAAGGAATAGCAAGCAAAAGTAGGCCAGTAGCCTAACGTCTTTGTGCTTTCTAAAACACAGTAAATAATTGACCAATTTCTTCATGAATAGCTTATATCAGATATAAACAAAGTCATAGATCAATAAATATATTTATTAGCATGCTGCTACCTTTTTTTTTTTTTTTTTTTTTTTTTTTTTTTTTTTTTTTTTTTTTTTTTTTGTATGTAACTGTGGAGTATTTATGGCCTGACACAATCGATAGTAATTGGCCACTTCAACCTCTAATAACTCATGTACTATTTAAGTTACATGCCTGTAATTTATACCAATTTAGGTTTATACTAATAGCTTTCTAAAGACATGTTGATTGACAAAATCGGATGAACAGTTTAGATTTTGGAAATTCATTGCTGGGTGTTACTTGTATAATTTACAGTCTGATACTAAACTTTAAACTAATAATGATATTGAAAATCTGATTACACCATCAGAATCATTGTGCAAATAATGGTAATGCACATGTTTCTTTTTAAGGTATCATGATTCCTTTGGCTATTATTAATTTCTATATCAACTGTGAAATGTCTGCCATTATGTTTTCACAAAGTCTGCCACCTTTGGCACTCCCGGCATGTCTCCTTCATCGACACAGCAGCACCATGGAATTCCCAGCCACACGGCCAATGGACCATGTGCTGGGGCTACCCCTTATGCTCAGCTAACATTCGGCGCAACATGGTTGCTGCCGGGCCGCGGCACGCCAAGAGGCCCCTGGGCGGCCATGCCAAAGCCAAACATAGAATATTTCCAGGGCACCACAACTCGCCAGTTACCTCACACACCTCCACTTATTAACATTCTGGCTTGCCAGAATGTTCAGAAGTAGCACCCTTCAGTTCATGCAAGTACGTATAAAACAAATTTAAAATAACAGAATTAGGTGATTAAAATGCAAGGCCAATAGTGTTTACAAATTTTTTTTAGTGGTTTGGGAGCAGCATGACTTTCAAAATAACTTAAACTAAAACAAATTATGAATGAAACGGCATATTAAATAAATGCCTGCATGTCAGTTATGCATAAATAATTTTTTGGACAAGAAATAAAATTTTTAAATGCACTTTTACTTATGTAAGATTTTGTAAGCACTTCTTGTGCCACTGACTCAGCACTAAGGTGCCTTCTTGCACTAATTTTTCAGTCACACTACAAATGTTCACACGGATTTCAGCATGAAGTGTTGATCAACTCACATCAGTCTTTTGATCAAGTGCCTTGCAGAAATCATGTCTGTCTCTGGATTCTAATCTCCACCATTTATCATGACAAATTTGTCTACAACAAAACCAAAAAGTATAAATCCCTCAACAAGCCATTTCCCAAACCAACCAGGATTCTTGCTAAGGATTCCCTCCAGCTGAAAACAATACCTTAGGAACAAAATAACAAGGCAATCGACTGAATCACAGTAAGCTCAAATTCCTGTAAGTTCTATTTAATTGACTGGAATCAATCTTCCTACCTTCACGCACCAAAAATTGTGTGCACTTACAATTACAATTGTAATACCCTTCAAATTGACCACTAAATTCCTTCCCACACACTTATATAAAGCATAAATGAATACATATTTTACTTAAATCCATGAGGTCACTGACCTCCACACACCCTCAGTGCCTACACTTCCCCCTTTTGTACACGTACCATGTCACAATAAACTAACAAATTACTAATGAATCCCCAATAAACATATAAATTATCCCTCCAAATTTACTACCACTAATTACAGATTAGAACAGCTTTTCACTTCTGCTCTTTCTCTATATACCCTTAACAATTTCAAACTGTGGTGTCACCGCCAGACACCACACTTTCTAGGTGGTAGCCTTTAAATCGGCCGCGGTCCGCTAGTATACATCGGACCCATGTGTCACCACTAGCAGTGATTGCAGACCGAGCACCGCCACACGGCACGTCTAGAGAGACTCCCTAGTACTCGCCCCAGTTGTACAGTCGACTTTACTAGCGATGGTTCACTCACTACATATGCTCTCATTTGCAGAGACGACAGTTTAGCTTAGCCTTCAGCTACGTCATTTGCTACAACCTAGCAAGGCGCCATATTCAGTTACTACAAATGTATTCTGAACAGATAATATTGTGAATCATGTACCGTCAAGAGCGACGTTCATGATTAATAGATTAAAGTTAAGTATCAAACTAATTATGTCCACTTTCTGAATTCTAATTCCTTGTCATGTTCCAGACCTCACGTCAATATAATTCTTCCCTCCTCACGCCAGCCTGTGTGAGCTAAAATGCGTGCATTTCGGCCTCCACTAGTAACACAGTGTTGGCACACAACAGAAACTTCTCACTTTTCCACAGATGCAGTAGCAATGACCGTAACCCGTTCTATCATACAAACACCAATCAGTCTCAATAGGATCACACTCCTCCTTCATATACCAATTTGTACAAACTTCATTACACAAACTATCACCATCCACACTGTTTACTCTCTATGTTTTCTGTTGGTTCCTCCACACATTTTACCAATTCACTATCCACAGCCTGCAGAGCTATACTGTTTTTCCCCTCCAAAATATCAACACTTGCAGCTTCAGCAAAATTCCACATCAGTTCACTGTTAAACATTTTATCTTCCTGAAATAATGCATTGATGCCAAAGTCATCATCACCTTAAATATTCATCTCAGCAACCTTATCTGCTGATACACCAATTAATAAATCACTACATAAATTTGCATCAGAAACCTTACTTTCCTCCATTGATGAATTAACTTTATGTAAATCATACACAACTTTATCCTCCACTGCTACATTACATGAATTGCTGCTACCATGTTGTACAATTTTGGGACATCCAGACTTGCTACATTCTGTTGTGATAGGACAAAAACCAGCACACACTGCCATTTCCACACACTTTTCAACCAGATTAACCCCCCATCCTACTTTACATAGATTCTCACATTCATACTCCGACAAATGTCTTAGATCCACACATTCATCAATAAGTTTCATTTCATCTTCATTTGTGACTAAAAATGCATAAACTCCTTCCTCCAAAGTTTCAATACCAGTAGCTTTTATGTCATTACATAAATTACCATTACTCAGTTTCTTTAAATAGAAATCATCTACCTCTGCAGATACATTTTTAACTTCAACTGCTGGTGAGACCAATGCTAAGCCTCCCTTAGTAACATTGACTCTTTCCGCTGAAACACAGTCACCCTCACTTGCAGCTGGTGAGACCAAAGCAATTCCACCTACACTAACATTGATGCTTTTCGCCGACTCACAAACACTTGCTACTACAACACCTTCCTTACTGCAATTGCTACTGTTTGCTAATATCTCTTAAGAATTCTCCACACAATTTGCTTTCACAAAGTTCATCTCCTCTTTAACTTCTTTTTGAACCACTGAATCTTTCCATTCATCACTATTCACACACTCATTCATCACAAATTCATAACTTACATCATTTCCCAAAAATTTATTCCCATTACTTATACTTAAATCTCTCACAAATCTGTGCTTCTGGTGTTCGTGCCTGCTTTTATTGAAAGAGCCACCTGTATAGCCTTCCTCTTTAGCATACTCCTAATTACATATTTGTTGCCTTTCACCAAACCTATCAACATTTCTACCATTATCTTTATCTCCAGTCCTTTTCATTGCCTGTTTAGATCACCATCCCCAGACCTGAGATGTGGTGAACATCAGTTTCCCAACCGGTTGTTACATGATTGCACTTCGCGCAAATTTCTCCCATCAAATCTCCATTCTTTACTCGGATCCCGTTCATGGAAGTTATCACTCCTGTTCATTCTCCGGCCATTCTGCTCATTCCAACTATTATCTCCCTGAGAATTGCTCTGATTTCTCTCACGATTATTATTTTGGTGATGATAATTTGGATTACCATTTTGATAGCTACCACCCAGTTTGCTCTGAGGTTTGAACTTCAAAGCCCTCTCTAATTTTTCTACAAATTCTAGAAATTCATCCATGGAATCACATGGACTATGGACAAGATCCCACTGCAAATTTTTGGGTAAGTGCCTTTTTAATGTGGTGATTTCTGTTAAAACCCGCAATGGATTTTTCACATGCATAAGCTTGCCAAGTTCGCACTTGCAAAAATCTCTCATAATCCCATTACCGTACCTGTAACTTGACCCGTTTAAGAATTCATTTTGGATCTGCATCTGTTTTGCCTCGGTCCAAAATTTATTCAAAAAACACTTTTCGAACTCCTCGTGTGATTCGCATGAACTACATTTAACATTTGCCCAAGACTGTTGGTCTCCCTCCAAATGCTGTTTAATGTATTTTATTTTTGCTTCATCCAACATGCCATGAACAAAAGTGTCCCTACACACAGGCAAGAAATTTACTGGGTGATATCTTCCATCATCTGTGTAACATTTCACACATTCGGAATTTGCCCAAGGGATATTTATAACCACCGTGGACTGTTTTATAAGTATTTTTGTATATGACCAGATGGGTATGCACTGTGTAACCATGTAATGTTCTTAAAATTTGTATATACTCTCGGTAGATTTCATATATCACCAGACTGATGTGCTGTGTATAACCCTGCAGATCCCATAAAATATCTATGTATGATCGTATTACGCATAGGACCAGACAGATGTACATTTTTGTAATTCTGCAGTTCTCATGAAATTTGCATTTGCTTTATGATATGTCTTATATGTGACCAGGCAGATGTGCAACTGTGCAGGTCTGCAGCTTTCATAAGTTTTGTATATATTTATGTGATACAGTAATCTCTTGAAGTATGTACAAGCCTTAATGACGTATTGTTACCACTCACGCAGAGCGTGTTTACGACGCAAGCTGTGACATTCATTGGCACCTCTTCTGCTAGCACCATCCCGTGACACAGCCTGTAGTGTAAGAACAGAGCCAGAGTTGCGGTAGTACCTATCTTGCGCTTGTATGTCATGGAGACACTTGATATTTATAATGTCATCTCTCTTGGACACCTATGTGCTACTTATGACAATTTTGTAAGGCCTGCGTGTTACAGGCAACTATTAATATCACCATTGTTTGCCTTGATGTTGTAACCTGTATGTGTCCTAAGGTATGTAACTAAATTAATATGTATACATATTATATAAGTGGAACAAGCCCACTTTTATAGTGTTTTCAGTCCTCCCTAGATCCGATGATGGTGACTTTAGTTTCGCCACAACCAGTAATCATGGAACAATAAGAATTCCTGCAATCTTGGCTACTGGTTTATTGTTTTACATCCATTTTCACCCAGCTGGGCACCAAGCCAATGCAGATGCCTTACTAGGCTGCCCGTTAGTCTGAAACCTGAATTTGATAGAGAGGAGCTCATCTGTTTCCTTTTGGATGTCAGGTCTCAGCAGGTGATAAATGGGTTTCCAATCCATAGTACCCAGTTTGCCAGGGATACAACATCTGACACTGTCCTCAAGCAGATCATCCATCTCATCCAGTAAGGTTGGTCATCTGATCCTCTGGGCTGCACTTACAATCTGCTTTGTAACTATTTTGTCTTGTGCCATCATCTTTCCGTCTTAGATGGAGTCCTCCTCCTCTCCATGTACGACACAGACCCCAGGGTGGTCATTCCCAGGAATTTGTCGCAGGAGGTCTTGCAGCCATTGCATGAGGGCCACTGTGGTGTTTCCTGTACTGAAGTCTTGGTTTGCGGAAATGTATACTGGCCAAGCAATGATTGGGAACTGAAGCATTTGGTAGCTGTGTGTCCCCAGTGCACTTGTCAGCAGGTGGCTCCTAAGGCTTTGTTTTCCCATGTCCTCCAGCAAGCCAGCCCTGGGAATGCATCCATGTGGATGTTGTAGGTCTGGTTTTGAATGTGTTGGCTGACTGTCACTGATGTATTTTTACGTTTTCCATATGTGGTCCAGTGCTACCATGGTTGCTATTCAGGCTCTCTCGAAAAAATTTTCTGTGGAACGTGTCCCAGTAACTCTCATTTCTGATAATGGACCTCAGTTCCTGTCCCAGGCATTTCATGATTATGTGTACACTAGGGCGTTTGACATTTTTGCTCCCCTCCCTTTCACCCCCAATCCAACAGGGAGGCTGAGTGCATGGTTTGCACCTTTAAGACCAAAATGAAAAAATATCTGTGGAACTTTCACACCAAGGAGGCATTACTGTTTTTCCTGATAGCCTACTGGATGAATCATAGTGGTTCCTTTAGCCCTACTGTGTTTCTCCACAGGCTCCAGACATGAACACTGCTCCACTTCCTCCACCCAGCTTCTCACCCACCATCCTGTTCCACAGTACTGCACTTTCCACCAGGGACAGCAGTCTGGGGACATGGATTTGGTCAGTGCCCCCGGCATTAATGGCAATTGTTGTATGCCAGGCTCGACATCAAGTCTACACTCTCCTGATGGGAGACTGCAATGTCTGGCACCATCAGAATCAGCTTCAATTCCAGGTGGGCAACCACACAAACCTCCTGGCCATGCCACCACCTTTGCTGGCGTGCCAGTCACTCAGTACCTGCTATACATCAGAGTTACAGCCTCATTTTCTGCCTGCTTCAGCACTGCCTGATGAGCCTTCACAGTCACAGCCTGTGGAAGCTGCTCTGGTGCCCCTCCAGCCAATGGACACACTCCTTGCCAGTTTGATGTCTCCTACTTGACCTCAACATGTGGTGTGGACACCTCCACCTTCCCTACCACTGCTGGACATCAACATGGATCCTGGCTTTGCCTGACGTTGGTCCAGTCATCTCATGCTCACACAGGGGGGTGTTAGGCACTCTTCATGCTGGCCAGTTTCATCCATATTCCAATGTCTCCGCAAACCAGGTGTTACTCTCCCCTCATGCCTCTGAGGTTTCCATGGATTTGAGCACTATCTCCACATCACAGCCATCCACTCATGGCCCAGAGAATCAGTGACATTCTGCCCCCTAATTGGGGAATGGCACAGAGACCCACTTAAGATTCCACACTTGCAGTCCAGGTGCACAGTTGCACAATGAACCACAGAAGTTGCTGGTGCCCTGGCCAGCAGATCCCCCAATCTCAGATGCATGCACAGCCTCTCCTCTCCATATTGCACTCTACTGGCTGGCTAGCAGTGTTTAGTGACTAGGACTATTAGTGCAGCCACAAGTGTTTTTTTATGTAGCAGTTTATTTGAAGTTATAAAGTGTTGTATTCATTATTAACTGTGTGTTCTTGTAGCCAGAACAAGAACTTTAATCAAAAGTAATTTTAATTGGAGTTTAACTTAGGCATCACTTAGATGGAAAGGGCATGCCCCTCAAGCCTCTGGTTGTTGTACCTTCATGCGGTCCTGAGGCTACATCAATTTAATTGATACATTTTCTTTCAACCTCATGTTTCTGAAGCTCTTTCCATATCCTCTTCAGGGCTTCATGCTACATTGGATCTGGATAAAAGTAGAAGACAGGGATACCTAAATATGAAATGTAAATGGATTTCACAAAGTTCTACCTTTCATGATTTTTGCCATACTGATTTACTGATTTAACTTTTGTTAATTAATCTCTGGGATATCATGATGCTCAAGAAAATGGGCTGTAAGATGATTTTCCAGAGCCTTTATCAGTTTAGAGTTTAAACTAAGCATTCTCTACATGGGGGATAATTGTCTGGATGTACAAATGCATGTGCATTATTACAAAAGATTTGTCTGTCTGCTCCACAAATCCATCAGTAACAGCTGCTAGTAATGTCCAATGACTATCAATAGCATTACCAGCCACAGCTGTTACTACTGCATCTGCAAGAATTATATTCCTTTAAAGCTGAATTTCATAATTTAGAAGGCACTTTCAAAATTTAGAGGAAAGGACATAAAAATGACAGAATATTTCGACATTTCATTAAGCAATGCAGTACATAAATTAATTTTGTGAACAATGTGCCAAATGAGCAACATTCACCATAAAACAAAGTAGTGCTAATCAAGCCAAGAAATCATTAAATTCTATCAGAATAGGTAATAAAAGCAAAAATCATTACCAGTATGCAAAAATCTTGAAGCTACAATATTAAATAATTGTTAAGGATGTAATTCTGAACAATGTCAGGGACACAATTTGTCAAGTATTCTGAACAAAAATATAAATATTAAATGTGCAAGATATGTGTATCCTAAGTCAGAAACCAAGGATATCTTATGGAAGGTGGATACCAACTGCAGTACAATATCTGATTCTGATGATGTCATTATATCACGGGTTGACAAAGCAAGCTGGGATATTTTTACTTCCCCTCTTGTTTTGCCATCTGCCTCCTTAAAATTCAATTTTTCATTTTTGACTAATTACTGTTAACATACTTGGGTATAATCTGCATTTCCATAAAAGAGAAAGGTTGGCCCTCAGTTTGAAAAAAATATAAAACCAGATCTAATTTTGTGAAATAAGTGTAATAGGCCGTGTTCTAAAACAATGACAGTGTCTATTCAGTACATACCATATTATGCGTCAAGAACTGTGTGGTTAGGTTTTTACTGCTCACAGATGTTCAACAGTAAACTATTGTAGCAGTATGTTGATGTTTGCTTGCAACCTATTAATGAGACTTATTGAAAGTTAAACAATAGTGCACTGGCCATACAACTGTGTATTAATGTGGGATTGTGAACAGTGAAAGTAAAGAACTGTGAAATGCAAATGTGTACCTGTTGACTACACCATTTAAAGTAGTTAGTGCTGAAATTCCACCCCACATTTTTCAGCCAGTGTAGCAACGCAGTACATGGGCACCAAAGACAATCAATGAGGAAATAAATCAGGTGAATGTCACAATGGGAAAAAATGAGGTAACTGAAAACAACAGCCAAAACTCAATAAATGGTTTAAGACACACATTACATGGCATTACATTGAAGAAAGTGCTAATAATTGATGTTCCAGTTAGATATGACCTCACATATTGGTAGTTTGTATATCTAGAAGTAATGAAGATAAACAAATGACTGTACAACCTATGCTCAAAATTAAAGAAAAAAAAAGCACAGTCAAAAATATGTGATTTTGCAGGGAGCATTACATACATAAAGAATTTCACCTGAACAACCTCAGAGAGGAGAAATCTCATACCTTATCTCCAAAACAGGAAGTAGAGATACGATCTGTCTCTCAGTAATACATCTCAGATACTGTAATAATTTCAATGCTAATCCATTGTTTGTGCAATGTCAAAACAACTTAAACATTATAATGTAATGAAAATCTCATCCTGTGTCATGAGCAGACCTAACATTGTTGAAAGCAGAGAGAATAGAAAGTCACACACCGATAATGGAACCTGTAGGTCCAAATGCAACAATACAGCAAGCTCCCACCAAGCAGCTCTAAACCAACAATATGCCATGGACTGCCATCAGCTTCTGCTATTATGAATATATCAGTGTGGAGCAGGAACACTGACAGAAATAAGTCTAGAGACATGATCCAGAAATCCCTATACAGCTTTAAGATTACCCACCATAACTTTAGAAACTGAGGAAATAAGCTCAATGATTTGCACCCCATAGTGTGTATTACTTAACCAGATATTTTAGTCATTACTGAGCACTGATGTCCTCTTACCATACGCCTATTAACAATGGGTCTTTGCTCAGCCTTCAGCAGGGAGGTCAAGCTTAGCGGTTATGCAGTGTCAAGAATAAGTGGTAGTCATTACAGCGCCGTAGATGAAAGTTCTTTAGGTGTCATGTAACTTTCTGCAATAAACTGTTGATGGGAAAGCAACATATTGAAATTGTGGGTGTATGCAGATCTTCATGTGCAAGTAAACATGTTTTTCTAACTGATCTCCAACAACTGCTTGTAGCAATGGGTATTAAATACCCTGGGGAAAATGGCTTTTTTTTTGGTAAATATAATAATAATTCTTGATATCAATATTAATTCTATAACCAATAATAACACCATGAAAATATTACAGCTATTACTAGAAGAAATTAATTTAAATTCACTGATTCATGAACCAAGTAGGGAAGTAGGTAGGACTAAAACTGTTGAAAGCATCAAAGCAGTATACCTCATTTCTTTTCATTCCACAATTTATTTTTATGAAAATTAGCCACATTTTTTTATATGAAAATTAAAGTCAGTCGATATGCAAATCAATTAAATTTCAATGAAATCTCATCAAAATCAGGGAGACAGCAGAAATGGATGTTCATTTTCAATTGCAATACAACAACACTGATTGCATGTATGATTTCTTCCTTTTCATTCAGCTCTGCACTTTTAGATATTCCTAGACTGCCTACCAAGTATGGTCTAAGATGGTTTCAATGAATTATGTCAACTGAAGAGTAGATAGGACGTTTCAATGGAAGAACTGTCCTACCCTTATCCAGCTTAGGAAGCAGGAGGACCACCAGTCTCAGGTGCCGGGCTCAGGTAGGCAGGATGGACATTGTGCAGGCAGCCATTGTGAGCTGCCTGCTTCCTGGAGAGCTGTTGTTAGTCAGGCACCCCCTCCTACAATTTTTACTGCCTCAGACACCTGTGAAATGCTTCCTGGGTGGAAGGAGGATTTTAAACAACACGCCCAGTTTTTTTAGCCATTCTTAAAAGGAGCTTTCTAGGGGAGATAGCTGGTTGCTTGATCCCTAGAGAGTCACTGTCAGCCATGTGCCCTCAGCTAACATTTTTACTGCTATGGAATCCATGAAACATTTCTCTGGCAGCAGGAGAATGCTTAAAAACAAAGCCAGTTTGTTTTGAGCCATCCTTGGGAGGAACATTCTAGGGGAAATACAGATTTTTAAATCTTTCTAAAACACACACATGATTTGGCTGTCTGTTTGGTGTCTAGCCCAGCATTTTCTTTTCTGTTTTATATTGACACAATAGAAAACAACATACCAAAGGCACCAAAAATAAGGCAGCTAGATTGGCTGACATAAAATTCTTAGATGCTAGTTAGTGGAATTGAGGCATTAGTACACTTGAATGGGAGGGCTGCATGGTGCAAACACAGTGGGTCAGCTTAATTTTGTCATTGACGGGACAATAACATTACTTTTCTGATTGGAAACAGCTTCCTGAGATGCAGAGACATCCACAGTGCTGATGTGGCCAGTGCCTTTTTTGACATTTCAGATTCTCAATTTGGTAGACACTTCAGAGTCTACACTGAGCAGGGTGGCTTCAGACTCTACTTGCAGAGAGGACTCTGGCCTCTGTTTGTGCCAGCTTGGTAGAGACACTTTGGATTCTGTAGGCAACTGGGAAATATTTCAGTCAAGATGCTTCAGGAAGAGACTTTTTACAGGAGACTTCTGGTTCACATCTCACCTGAGGACACTGCAGCAGTGGCATATTCACAGGTGCACTTAACGAGCCATCAGTATCTCCAACATCCAGCACATTCACACTCCAGTGATGGTGAGATTTACAGGCAGCACTAGCAGTAAAGTTTGCAGTGAATGTAGCAGCCCTCCACAATTTCACATTTAGGTTATACTTGGCCACAGGGGCAGGCACAGCTGCACAATAGTTTCACTTCTGTTTGAAGTATGATAAGCAGTCACTGTTGTTGAATGACATATTTGTGTCAGTTAAAATTTAACATGTTAGAGAGCTGAAATTACAACTATGTGCTTTCCTTCCTAAACTGTTCCAGCCAAAAGTCATTTCAATTTTATTTATTTTTCCTTTCTTATTGTTGTTACTTCTGGAGTAAGTTTATAGCAAATTACTTGACACGGCATAAAGGAAATCAATTAGTTCTAATAAACACATGGATTTAACTTACCTATGAATTTCATTTCATAGTCATCCTTCTAAATCTACATCTACATGGATACTCTGCAAATCACATTTAAGAGCCTGGCAGAGGGTTCATTGAACCACCTTCACAATTCTCTATTATATCAATCTTGTATAGCACATGGAAAGAATGAACACCTTTTTCTTTCTGTTTGAGCTCTGATTTCCCCCATTTTATCATAATGATAGTTTCTCCCTATATAGGTTGGTGTCAACAAAATATTTCTTCATTCTGAGGAGAAAGTTGGTGATTGGAATTTTGTGAGAAGATTCCATCGCAACAAAAAACGCCTATCTTTATTGATGTACAGCCCAAATCCTGTACCATTTCTGTGACACTCTCTCCCATATTTCTTAATAATACAAAATGTGCTGCCCTTCTTTGAACTTTTTTTATGTACTCCATCAGTCCTATCTGGTAAGGATCCCACACTGTGCAGCAGTATTCTAAAAGGGGAGAGACAAGCATAGTGTAGGCAGTCTCCTTAGTAGATCTGTTACATTTTGTAAGTGCCCTGCCAATAAAACACAGTCTTTGGTTAGCCTTCCCCACAACATTTTCTATGTGTTTCTTCCAATTTAAGTTGTTTGTATTTGTAATTCCTAGGTATTTACTTGAATTTACGACCTTTAGATTTGACTGATTTATCATGTGACTGATGTTTAAAGAATTCCTTTTAGCACTCATGTGGATGAACTCACACTTTTCATTATTTAGGGTCAACAGCCAATTTTTGCACCATTCGGATATCTTCTCTAAATTATTTTGCAATTTGTTTTGATCTTCTGATGACTTTATAAGTCGATAAATGACAGTGTCATCTACAAACAACCTAAGATGGCTGCTCATATTGTCTCCAAAATTGTTTATATAGATAAGGAACAACAAAGGGCCTGTAACACTATCTTGGGGAATGCCATAAATCACTTTTGTTTTACCCAATGACTTACCGTTAATTACTATGAACTGTGACCTCTCTGACAGGAAATCATAAATCCAGTCACGTAAATGAGATGATATTCCATAAGATCACAATTTCACTACAAGCCACTTGTGTGGTACAATGCCAAAAGTTTTCTGGAAATCCAGAAATACGGAATCGATCTGAAATCCCTTGTCAATAGCACTCAACACTTCATACAAATAAAGAGCTAGTTGTGTTTCACAAGAATGATGTTTTCTGAAACCATGTTGATTGAGTGTCAGTAGACCATTTTCTTCAAGGTAATTCATAATGTTCAAACACAATGTATGTTTCATAATCCTGCTGCATATCGATGTTAATGACATGTACCTGTAATTAAGTGGATTACTCCTACTACCTTTCTTGAATATTGGTGTGACTTGTGCAACTTTCCAGTCTTTGGGTATGGATCTTTCATCAAGCCAAAGTCTGGACCAGAAGACTTGCTTTTATTATGTGATTTAAGTTGCTTCACTACTCTGAGGAAATTTACTTCTACATTACTAGTGTTGGCAGCTGTTCTTGATTCGAATTCTGGAATATTTACTTTATCTTCTTTTGTGAAGCCATTTCAGAATGCATAATTGACTGAACTTTATAATTATTATCCACCCACTGATCCATTGCTGGGACAAAAATTATTGTTTATTATTGCCACTGTGCATGGTTGAATTAGTGTGGTTCCTTGGGCAGAGATTTAAAAAAGTTCAGGTATCAGTGCAGGTATCAACTCCAAGTAGAAGATATCATCAGCAGGAAGGCACAGATTGCTCTATTTCAGAATATTTGAAGAAAATCGGTGAGACAATCAGTAAAGCTTGGAAAGTGGGCATCAAGAAGTTGACACAAAAATCAGAAGAGCGTAGGAAAGAAACAATGGAAAGGGTAAAAAAGGCAAGGGGTGAAGCCAATGCAGAATCAGAGAAGACTAAGATATAAACAAAAGAAAGTAGGAAAATTGCAGAAGAGGCAAGAGAAGAGACTAGTGTGGCAATAAAAGAAGCAGGAAGGACAAGAAGAGAAATGAAAGCAAGATCAAAAGAAATAAAGAAAGAAGCCAGAGATGAAACTAAAACATTTATAAAATAAATGAGGGAAAATGGATAATACCTGCAGAAATGAAAGAGTTCAGAAACGTAGTGAAGGACGCAAAACACTAATCTACAGAGCCTAGGAAAGAAGTGCAAGCATCTAAAAGAATGGCTAGAGAGACAAAAAAGGTCCAGGAAGTAATGAATGTTCAACTAGAATAACTTCCAGTCATAGAGCAAGACCCTGAGAAGATTAGCAGTAAGCACTAATAGCAGGAGAAACAGACAGAAAAGGTTGGAGATAGACAATATTGAAGAATGTATTATCAGCAAATTAGATGAAACTATGGGACAGCTAGTGTCACTCAATCATGAATTGATGGAGCAAGATTTGCACAAGAGGTACAAGGTCCGACAGTTCAAACACAGCTTCAGTTGCAGTGTGAAAAGAAGTTCAGTTGCTACTACTCCAATTGAAAACGGAACAATAGTGAAGAAATCAATATGTTGGCAGATACAGAAAACAAGCAACATGAATGCTAGGATTAGAGGCATACATGAGGAGGAAACACAAATGTATGCCACTGTGGAAGACTCAGACATGAGAAACAAATGACTTTAATGCAAGGGCAAGCTACAGTAATGAGTTCACAACAAATGCAAGATGGTAGGAAGAGAATAGTGTGTCACAAACAGCAACTAGGACAGGTGCCAATGAGGAAGAGGTGTTTGATTTCAAATGCTTCCTTTTCATACATAATTTCAGGTGTATAAGGATGGTGAGAATGTACTCAATTCCCAAGACAGAGATTTCTCAATCTGATTTGTCGTTGCCACCATTGTGATTATACTACAGTATAAATAATACTTTTTGTGCACACGTTTAGAGAGGTACATGGTTCAAATCCTGCCTCAGGCATGGATGTGTGTGATGTCCTAAGGTTACTTAGGTTTAAGTAGTTCTAAGTCTAGGGGACTGATGTTAAGTCCCATAGTGCTTAGAGCCATTTTTAGGACATGGTGGTAAGGATGATGCCAATCAGACTTACTTGCACATCTTACAGGGAGTTTAGGGAGGCCTTCCTTATGATCTATTGGTCAAGGGAAACACAAGAAGGAATTAAGCAAAATATAACAATGTAAGAGAAGACAAATAGCTACGTACAGTAAAGGAGGCATGACAAGTTGCAGGCAGGCACAATTAAATTGTCTGCAACTTGTGTCGTCTTTACAGAAAGTAGCACTCTGTTTTTTCCCGTGTTGTTGATATTCCTACCTGGAGTTTCCACTGTTTAATTTGAGCAAAAGATAGCAATGTGTAAAGATTTTGATGCATCAAGACAGAGGAGCCAGTATAGCTTTTCAACATGTTACTGAGAAAGAACATGTTCCTAGACTTGCCCTGTAGTGATAGTGAAATCATCAGATTTTTCTACGTGAAGTTACTGATAGGTACTGACAGATAGATGTGGTGATAATTTTTAAATCCCAAGAATGTGTTGCATGAATTAGAATTCACATTTGATGAAAGACAAACATGAGAGAGAAGGAGCGAACAAGAGAATAATAATATTCACAATAACTTTTGCAGACCATCGTGATGGAATAACAACAGAAAGAACAATATGAACAGACAGCCAGGAGAGTGTGTTCCATTGAAGCCTTACACAGCAAATAGAGGAGCAAGCAATTTCTATCAACCAAATAATGGGCCATATTTCATAGCAAACTGGCAAGAACCAGACAGAAATAGACAACAGGGAGATCATTGAAATCAGACAACTGAATCCACGAAATAACAATCACACTGGAGATCCATCACAGCAATGACTGGTGACATGCAGAAGAAACTGGATTGAGCCGAGTAAATGTAAATGATTCATAAATATGAGGGAAACCTTGCTGTGGGAGGAGAAGGAAGATGTTGACGCTGAGGTGCCAAGTGAAAATAATAGTGATGCGGAAGATGAGCAAACTGGAGAGTATAGTAGGATTGTTTAATTATTTGCACACTAGGTCATGCAGCAGAAGAGATGGTGAGCTATCAAAAAATGAACTGGAAGGACAGAATGCAGAATAAGAGGATGAAGGAGACAGAGAGTGCACTTAGGATGAACAAAAGCGAGGAAGAGGAAGGTCCAATTTTAGGTCATGAGCAGTATAGAATATGGAGACAAGAAAGGTGATATAACTGAAGTGCAAGTGGGAGGTAATTATTTTGTGTATATATGGGTAGGAGTGTTAGGAACAAGGTGATATAAATTTTGGAAAAATAAATAGTGGCATATATCAGTACATTTTTGTTTTACTATGACAAATTTCACAGTGAGATAATAAATGTATGTGCAAATGTCTTTATAATTGTGTTAAGTGATCATTACTTTTTTTCTGTAGAGATGTTTCATCATGTCATAAGGTAACATATGCAGGAGATCATGTATAAATTCTTTCTCCACAAACAGTTAGTGTAGATAATTAACAAGGGTAATGAGAATAAAGGAGGTGGTTTTGGATTTGTTGTGATGTAAGGACATTATGAGGATTCCACAGTAGAAGTGCAAGTCTAAGGATTAATTGAAGAAAGGTGGAGTGTTAGGAGAATTGGGAAAGTTTCTGCTACTCAGTGTATCACAAGCACTAACACATGTTTTGTTGGTTGCTCCTGGATGGCAGGAAAGATGGAATAGTTTACTGTAAATTGCTTGGTGTTCTCACCATGGAAGCATTTGGAGGATTTACATATATATTTATGGTGTACCTGCACTGGTATAGAATAATTAGTGCCCATGCCATGGACAAGGGGTTTTAATGAAGGTAAATTTGTATTTCCGCCAACACCAAGAGTTTCAGGGCCATATATTGTGTATTGATGTTTGTATTTAGATTGTTCAGCATAGTATGCCAGCATCCACACTAGGGAGAAGTGTGGAACATGAATTGCATGATGTGAAGCATGTACATAAACTTAAAATATCACTTGACTAAAAGAGAATGATAATGCATGGTTACTAACCAATTATATAATACTACCTACTAACACTCGAACAATCACACATACTGGGTGATTCTTATTAATGACTGAAAACCTCTGAACTGACATATCTGATGCTGAGAAAATTGCTTTAATATAAGACACATGGGGCCACAAATTTTGGGAAAAACCACAAAATTGGATGATAAGTGTTGGGTATGTGATGTCATCAGATGATGTACCTCACCGCACATGCAGCGGTGGAGCCTATCATTCTACCGCACATGATCATCTCAACCCAAGTCAGGTATTCATGTTGTCTGAATCTCAGCCAACTGTAGTGCCTCGAGAATTTCAACCCAAATTCTAGAGACCCTGCACTTTCCACCGTCTTGAACACCTGATATTTTATGCATGAGTGTGAGAAATGGGAGAGTGTCTACCTCGTGCCAGTTTTCTGTGCATGCAGGGTGGAAGTGTGTCAAGAGAATGCCACAAGGTGAACGGTTGATCAGCACAGGCAAGTGGTTGCCTCACTCATCACAAAAAGTTACAAGACCAGCACTAGGAGCAAGTGCGCCTACTCTGTGATGGTGCTACGTCAGTCATTATTGTGAACAGTTGAATTGTGTAAAAGAAAAGAAAAGACACTTACTTTTACTTACTAACTCTCTAGAGTTGTGGATGGTGGACTTGGGAGAACCTTGAGAGATTTTTTGGAACTTGATTTACTGTAAAAGTAATCAGTAGCTTCTGACGGACTGGGAGTCATTGGATTTACAAAATATGATTCATTGATGTGAAACTGTTATGTGGTGTTCTGTTTGTGGAAGTGAAATATAGTAAGGTTGATTTAAAAGTATTCTCAGTGCACACAATCACTTTAAGAGTAGAGAAAATTCCTCTGGAGAGGAAGTTTGGCAGATCGTCACAGCTGGCTATTCTGAGAAGAAGATCGGCAAAGCACCTCCAAGTAAGTCCAATGATGAAGGGGATGTGTGAGTCTTGCCCACCAGCACACATTGCTTGCTCTAGTTGCCAGAAACCGCCAGAATGTGGTGACCATGACAGGACTCAAAAAGGAGGAATTTTATGACAGAAATCGAGATAAGAAAACATTCAGTTGCCATAGCAACTGAGAGCAACAAGACAAAGAAACTGTTACACAGAATTGGATTCTGCCTAAAAGAAAAAAGGGTGAAAAAGTTAATAAGCACCAAAGAAAGGAAGATGTAGAGAATAGTTTGACTAAGAAGATTTGGTGTGGGGAAGTAAGCAGTCCTCACACATATGTCGACCCAGCCGATGCCGATGCAGAAACCAGCTCCCAACATCGCCGCAGTATTCTGCCAACAATGCTGATGCAGTAACCAGCCATCTTCACCATCTGCAACTGCTGTTCATCATTGCTGACTTCACATCCACTCACCGACACTGACACTGCAACCACTGTTTGATGCTGGCGGCACCCATGCTGTTCACTGGTGCCGATTCCATGCCTGCTTACCGATGTAGCCTAGACCTCTATGATGGGTGAGCAAAAACCAATAACTGTTTGGTAAAGTTGAAAGAACTGTGGGACAATCAACTGTAGGTGTAGTTATTGTACACAATATTGTATTTTAGGTTAGATGATTATGAGGTCAAAGAAAAGTAGAGAGATGAATAATATTCAGAAAGCTGGGGAAACTTCAGAACCAGCCATTGTAATGACTGTAACAAAGGAAATGCCAGACTGGACTGAGGTAGCAAATTTAATTAAAGCACTAAGCGCTAAATTTGATAAACAAAGACAAGAACTGGATGCTAGATTAGATAACCAGAGACAAGAACTGAATGCCAGATTAGATGATCAAAGTGCTAAGTTGGATAACCAGAAGGCTGATACGGTCACTCTAAGTGAAAATCTAGAAGCACAGAGTGTAACTTCAACTGCTCAGATTCCCATTTTGAGAAATGAAATAAGTACTACTTGAAGTGACAAGTTAGAAGCACAGGGTGAAGCTCTAAATTCTAAGTTTGATGTATTAAATGATAAAGTGGAAAATTTACTATTAGATTTAAAAAAATGAATTAAGTAATTCTTTAACTGTCCAAATGAATCAAATGTTTATGGATTTTAGCCATAAGCAAGATGATTAGTTTCAGAAGTTGACCCAGAAATTAGAATTTGATATTGAAGATAAATGTAACAATATAGAGTCTGGAATTAATGAAAAATTAGAACCTTGTGAAAATGTATGTAATTTTAAATGTAATGCTGTAAGACAGGAAATGAATATCTTGAAAGAGAGTACAGATCAAACTAAGGAATTAATGTTGATTATTCAATCAAAAATTCCGTGTTAGTACACAGTTGATTATTCAATCGCAAATTCCAGGGGTTAATACATGAATTGTTAGTACATGCATTGTCAGTCCGCATGTAAATAATGAAGGAAGGAATGTCAGGGAAAAAATAGTCAACTTTGACCTTATAAATGCAAGTAGTCTGGCGGAACCTTTAGAACTAATTGTAGATCGAGACGTTACCGAGAGTATAATATCCAGAAATGTTGCAACTGTTGTTTTTTCCAAACCTGATGTTGCTTTTTCCAAACCTGATGATATTGACAAGGTTATGGACAAAGAATTCAAGCTTATCCATGACAAAGTAGAAAATAGAATAACTTTACCTAACATTGGGTTACGTAGTAAAGTGGTGATTGTTTTGTTGTGGGGAGACATTCACACAAAATTTTCGAAAAGTACCAGTTTGCATTTGCTCAAGTGAAGTTAATGTCAGATCTATGGGATCCAGGTGGAGTCACATATGTAGCCCAAGGACGTTAACGGGTGAAGTGACGACTGTCGGAACCCAAGTTGTGTTCGGTGTTACTTCCATATTCCTTTTCCTACACTGAATGCTGTTCAAATCTTATACTATTCTGTATTCTAATCTCAAATTCTTATACTGTCGTATAGTTTAGTTACTTCAGCATACTTGTCTTGATGTGGCGGACAAGCAAGATTTGCAGCAGATCAGTGATCTCATCATTATACAAAGTCTTACTTCTTTTATGGGCACTGTGACTCCCAGTTGTTATATCGAATCAGGACTGGAGCATATGGTAGTATCTAAGCCGATAGCACATTCTGCTCTAGTCCCGATGTAAACATGAGTTGACAGCAGGCTCCGCTGTAGTCCCGATGTAAATGTGAGTTGACAGCATGCTCAGCTCTAGTCATCAAGGATCTCTAATCTGATGATAATAAGGTTTTAATTTTGTGTATGGGTGTTACTAAGAAATATTAGTTTAACAAGGGATAACGATTTAGAGGAGACATAACATAACACATAATATATATCTAAAAACAAAGATGCTGTGACTTACCAAACGAAGCGCTGGTAGGTCGATAGACACACAAACTAACACACAAAATTCAAGCTTTCACAACAAACTGTTGCCTCATCAGGAAAGAGGGAAGGAGAGGGAAAGATGAAAGGATGTGGGTTTTAAGGGAGAGGGTAAGGAGTCATTCCAATCCCGAGAGCGGAAAGACTTACCTTAGGGGGAAAAAAGGACAGGTATACACTCGCACACACACACATATCCATCCACACATATACAGACACAAGCAGACATATTTAAAGATCTGTCTTTTGAATTTTTTTTTTTCTTTCTGTCTAGGACATGTTAGAAAGTCCTCCTCGGTTATGCCAGGGTCACCCTGCCAGTCATTGAGACCTGTCCTGTGGCCTCGACTGTAATGTCGACAGCAGCCGAAGCAGTCTCCATGTATAGTTAGGTCATATTTTTGCCTAGCCAACCAGCATATAGTTAGGCCTTATTCTGGCCTAAGCTATGCTTGGAGAATAATCCCTGTTCCAGTCTGTTTATGATGATGGAAGATACAATATAGTATGAATAATTATATTAATTATATATTTGTGATAATATGATACATAACCTTGGCCTCGACTGTAATGTCGACAGCAGCCGAAGCAGTCTCCATGTATAGTTAGGTCATATTTTTGCCTAGCCAACCAGCATATAGTTAGGCCTTATTCTGGCCTAAGCTATGCTTGGAGAATAATCCCTGTTCCAGTCTGTTTATGATGATGGAAGATACAATATAGTATGAATAATTATATTAATTATATATTTGTGATAATATGATACATAACCTTATACTTAGTACACACACACACACACACACACACACACACACACACACACACACACAACGTTCCATAGAGGTCACTAAGATTCTTTCTTCGGGGACTTCAAAGATGAAGGTGAGAATGTCCGTTTTGCAGGAGATGTTTAACATCATACCTCCTCCGGCTTCTTACTCAAGTACCGGTGAAGTGGGGATCCTCGGGAAGGGGGGTGGGAAGGGTTTCCTGTCTTTGGGGCTATCTTCTTTTTCTCCTTCAATCTTAGCAACCATCTCTATTTTTTCCTTTCTTACTTCTTTATTGAGTACCAGTCTATCTTTCCCTCTTTCCATATACATACACTTCTATCGCTGAAGTCCTTCTCATTCTCCATGGTTTTCTATAACCTTCAAATTATTTCAAATAAGTAGGCCGAAGGATCAATCTGCATGAACACACATCAACATACACACAAAGAAACACAAAGACACAAACAAAAAAAGTACAGTTTGAGAGCTTGTAAGAACATTAAATGTTGTAGGGGGAAGTACGTGCACATGGCAAAACATGAGCACATGGGATTATAGGTGATGGTTCCACAGTGACAAATTCTAAAAATATGTATGTATATAAATTAGAATGACTTGACAACTTGTTGAATAGTAGGACCCTCTGATAACCTAAGTAAAGATAATATACCCTTTGATAACCTAAGTATATACAATAAGTAACGAATGGTATATAGAGGTATGGTAGATAGGTTGAAAAGTAAAGGACAACTCTAGGATATGAAATGAAGTATTAATGAGCAATATTGGAGATTGAAGTAGATTTTTAATTTTACCAGATAATATTTAGTGTTAGTATACATGAAGATGTATACTAATGAACCATGGAGTCCATTCACAAAGGATAAAAGGGGGGGGGGGGGGGGGCAGGGTGCACCCAGCTTTTAGTGAATGGAAAAAAGGGCAGATAGGCAGACCAAAGAAAGGCTGACCTATACTGTGCAGACAGGGGCACCAAGAAGGGGATTGACCCATACCATAGATTAGGAAGTTCTGTTTGGGAGTGGAACAGGGAGAGAAGATGCTAGTTGTGGTATGAGGTACCCTCTGCCATGCACCGTATGGTGGATTGTGGAGTATGTATGTAGATGTAGATGTAGACCTACCAAAATGGAAGGAGAAAGAGTACTCCTAGGATCAACCCATGTAAGATATAAGTACTGTTCCTAAAGGGAAAAAGGGCAATATTGCGACGGAAGTCACATGTTTAAACGGATGAGTCTGGTAAGTTTGAATTCTATGCATAAATAACCTCATCAAGTTTCAGGTTTACAAATGTCCAAGAAGGGAACACTTTATTTTAACTAGAATTCCTCCAGACTACAGAAAGCTGTATAGAGTAGCACTAGTCCATACAAACAAAGAAAGGAGTAGCATGAAGGATCAAAGGTACTCACTCCGTCTTCAGGCCACGAGTGGCCTACTGGGACCATCCGACCGCCGTGTCATCCTCAGAGGAGGATGCGGATAGGAGGGGCATGGGGTCAGCGCACCGCTCTCCCGGCCATTATGATGGTATTCTTGACTGAAACTGCTACTATTCGGTCGAGTAGCTCCTCAATTGGCATCACAAGGCTGAGTACACCCCGAAAAATGGCAACAGCGCATGGCAGCTTGAATGGTCACCCATCCAAGTGCCTACCACACCCAAGAGCACTTAACTTCGGTGATCTCACGGGAACCGGTAACAAGGATTAAAGGTAAAGGATAAAATGTTTAAGGGCCCATGACACCTGGAATTTACGAGTGGAATTTAAAGAGGGAGCTTATCCTGTGAAGTTCAAGAATTTATGAAAAATACATATATATCTAGAATTATGGAGTAACTCAATACCTCAAAGAAGTGGATTGTTATTAAATATGATGTCAAGGTACATATTGAATATGTATAACATATCGAGTGTTTGAGCTAAGGGGAGGCATATGTAGTGCCTTGAGAATTTCGACACAAATTCTAGAGACCTTCCGCTTTCCACCATCTCAAACACCCGATATTTTTTGTATGAGCATGAGAAATGGGAGAGTGTCTACCTTGCACTGGTTTACTGTGTGCTCAGGGTGGACATGTTCAAGAGAATGCCACAAGGTGAATGGTTGGTTGCCTCACTCATCACAGAAGTTATATGATCAGCACTAGGAGCAAGCGTGTCTCCCTCCGTGATGGTGCTACGTCAGTCATTATTGTGAACAGTTGAATTGTGTAAGAGAAAAGAAAAGACACTTACTTTTACTTAATTACTTACTAACTCTCTAGAGTTGTGGATGGTGGACTTGGGAGAACCTTCAGAGATTTTTTGGAACTGTATTTATTGTAAAAGTAATCAATAGCTTCTGACGGACCGGGAATCATTGGATTTATGAAATATGATTCAATGATGTGAAACTGTTATGTGGTGTTCTATTTGTGGAAGTGAAGTATAGTAAGGTTGATTTAAAAGTATCCTGAGTGTACACGATCATTTTAAGAGTAGAGAAAATTCCTCCAAACAGGATCATATCATCGGAGAGGAAGTTGGGCAGATCATTGCAGCTGGCTATCCTGAGAAGAAGATCAACAGAGCACCTCCAAGTAAGTCCAGTGATGAAGAGGGCATCTGAGTCTTGCATAACAGCACCATACTGCTTCCTCTAGTCACCGGAAACTGCCAGACTATGTGAACAACTTTAGTGCACAAGGCTCAGGGCTTGAGTCTTTTGACTGGTAGTAAGCATTTTTTTTGCATTACATTAGGGAATGATGTGTTTATATTGAGGTAATATTAATTTACAGGTCTCGCAGTCTCTGCTGGTTAATCGCAAAGTACAGTACAACAAAAATCTACCATACTGTGTCACAAGTAAATAAGTATGAGCTTCTGAATTGCACTACTAGTAGTGAATGACCCATATGTTCTTTACTAAATAAAGTCTGTGTACAATAAAAGGAGGGACAAAAGGCAATACACATAAAATAAAAACAGCTTTTGCTTGG
Organism: Schistocerca nitens; assembly: GCF_023898315.1. Lineage (NCBI taxonomy): Eukaryota > Metazoa > Arthropoda > Insecta > Orthoptera > Acrididae > Schistocerca > Schistocerca nitens. The sequence continues at coordinate 735,251,973 of NC_064614.1, read as the reverse complement.
TTACAGTGAGGGCAATAATTTTATTGCTTATACATTTATAACGGGTCTCATTTACAAAAGGTGTCGAAAAACAGAGTAACCTAGCAGAGTAATGTATAGCCCTGTCCCTACTGGTGAGGGTAGAATTGACAAGCCTAATTGCTTCACATGTGACAAGGTACATCATCTGGTGATGTCATGTGTTCAACATTTGTCTCCTTTTAGGGGTATTTCCCAACACCTGTAGCCCATTGTATCTTACATTAAATTACTTGTCTCAGCATCATCTATGTCACTTCGTGGATATTTAAATGTTTGTAAGAATCATCCTGTATGGTTTTTTCTTTTTAAACATATATGTTAAATGAATAACAACGAGAGTCACTTTCCTCACTGGGCTGCTTAGGAGTAGCTCCCTCCATACTCATGGAGCATTGATTAAATCTAAAATTAGTTTCATTTTTTATAGTTATAAAAAGAAATTTTTTGAGTGAAAATGCACTCCCATTGTGAAATATCTGTAAATCTTTTAAAAGTTGTAAGGTATACCCAAGTTTAATAGTACAAATTAATTGCAAAAATTATGAGCACTGGAGCAACAGGGAGTGGATTTAACACAGAGGGCAGGAAATTGGGGCATCAGGGCCCAGCAAGAAAGGTGTAGCTGGTGGGTCAATTGACCTGAACCATTTTCACCATCGATAGGAGGGGTGGCAAAGCAGCATAGAGCCAGATGTTAACAGTGGTATTCCAGAGGATTCATGACCAGTGGTTGCATGGATACGTGGGCCACCTTGTGTGACACAGGTGAAGCCAAACCAGTGAAAAATCTCCTCCAACAGCTTAACTTTAAGGACTGCTATGCACTACAGGAAAAATAATACATCACATGACAGAGTGTTCAAATGGCTCAAATGGCTCTGAGCACTATGGGACTTAACATCTATGGTCATCAGTCCCCTAGAACTTAGAACTACTTAAACCTAACTAACCTAAGGACATCACACAACACCCAGCCATCACGAGGCAGAGAAAATCCCTGACCCCGCCGGGAATCGAACCCGGGAACCCGGGCGTGGGAAGCGAGAACGCTACCGCACGACCACGAGATGCGGGCATGACAGAGTGTGTTAATGCATTCAATTCACTCACTGCCACAGCAGAGAAGGAACTTTTTTTGGGTCTCTGCAAACAGCACGGAGGGAGGGTGGGATGAGAGGGGGGGGGGGGGGGGGGACCAAAATCTGGTGCAGTACCTGGTTTGGAAAAGCAAAACAAGCAGGCTGCATCACATGAAGAACTGCACAAAAAGTCAATCCAGAATATTGATTGCATATGGCTTTCCCACACCTTACATGCTGTACTGTGAGAGCTAGATCAAACACCATGTCCTCACTTACCAATCCTTTCACCACCACGCCTGGTGAGTCTCCTCAGAAATCATAGCAGAGTGGGAACTTGGTGTAAATGCTCCTTGCATACTGCTAATAACAGCACACAGGTGCACATAGCTAGCCATCGGCACCTCCAATAGCTAGCATATTCATACTCAGTGATGGGGAGCCTTACAGCCATCACCGGTAGAATAGGTCGTGATGAATTTAGTAACCCTCCATTAGTTCAGATTTAGGTTTTACCAAGATAATGGAGGCAGGCACAGTTGTACAACAATTTCAATTCTGCTCCAAGCATGATGAGCAACCACTGTTGTCAATTTATGGATTTGGGTCAGTTAAAATTTAATACATTAGTGAGCTGAACTTCCCATCACATGCCTAAACTTTGCTGATTTTATTATGTTTGGTTTTGTTTATTATTGTTATTGTTCTTACATATGGAATAAATTGTTACTTAATTACTTGACAAGGGAATCAATTTGTGCCAATAATCTCAGGAATTTAAGTCTCTTACCTGTGAATTTCATTTCACTGTTAGTCATTTTTGTGCATTATTAATGAAACTTTGTAATTACTCCCTCCCTGTTGATCCATTGGTTGGCTAAACATGATTGTTTATTGTCTCTGTTTCTCACAGTTAACTTAATGTGGTTCATTGGAGGCAGATCTAGATAGGTAACTAGCTAGCATCATTACTCACCCTTTTCAATGGTGAGGGCAGGGTTTTACAACTTTGTGGATAATATCCTAACTAACATGGATAAGTTTAGGCCTTCTTGTAAGACAGTTGTCTTCGAACTTACATCTCTGACCATCACATGCTTTGTAATTTCAGTGTCTAACTAAAATAAACCCCTTACTCAGTAAAATGAAATGACATGTAACAAAAAGAATATTAGATAATAACAGTATCAAAAATCTCAACATGTTAGGAAATGCAGCATAGACTGACACAAGTTGTAACAGAAATTTTGCTATGACTTCTTCCACTGTTTTGACATTGCATGTATAATGAAAACCATAACATTGAAAAATAATCAAAATATGCATGATAGTACCTGGATAGATGATGAAGCGCACTCAAGGAAGAAGTTAATACTTTACAATGAAAAATGTTAGAAAAACAAGAGAATTTGCAGTTGGAAGCATTCAGTAAGTATCATGTATGTTATAAGTATGTAGTAGTAGGCCTACCTACAAGAAGTATCATGTAGCTCACATAATAAATAATGGATGCAATAGGCCCCTACTACAGCTAGTGTTTGGAATGTCATAGATAGGTTCTGAGTAAGAAATGATAATTTCATTAATGAGCTCATATGAAACCACAATGATATTATAATAAAATGCTAACAGCATATTTCAAATATCTTTAACAAATATCTTTCTTCTGTTGGTAAATATAATTTCAATAACCATAAATGTAACTTGGAGTGCAGTACTTCTACATATTATACATACAGTATGTACCTTACCCCAAAAGAAATGAAATAAAAAGCATAGTACAGGCATTATGAAATGCTAAGGCTGAAGGAAATGACGGACAAAATATGAGCACATTAAAGTCCTGCACTGACAATATATCTGAACCCATTCCCATTGAAATTAATTGCATCTTAATATTGGGAAGTTTTTTTACACACTGAAAATAGCCCAGGTAACCGTGAGTTTCAAGAAAGGTGACAGACTGGAAATCTTCCCTGCATTCTCAAAGACCATAGAAAAGATGATATACAGTAGAATTATCACATTTTTAAGTGAACATAATCTAATCTTTGAAAAGCAAAATCATTTTATTAATGGCAGTCAACTGCGACAGCTACTCACAGTTTATTGATGGGGATCACAACTGCTATCAAGAACAAGGAATATGTTGCAGGTATATTCCCTGGTCTTGAAGAAACATTGACTATGTCAATATAACAAAAATCTTAGAGAAATTGTAGGACATAGGTACCAGAGGAATTTTACCTAACCAAGTGGATGTAGTTTCATTGTTAAAAATGATGAGAGGCACACACATTACTGATATAAAATATGAGGTACCCCAGGGCTTGGTACTGGGACAACTTCTTTTCGTTATTTATGTAAATAAGGTAGTTTTTTTGCTCCTGAGAGATAAATCTGAATGCTAATGATACATTTATTGTATGCAAGCATAAATATTCTGATTAATTTGAAACATTGTACAGCTGTTTTATAAATGAATTAATTCAGTACTTCAATGAAAGTCATCTCATTGTCTGCAGCAAGAAAACAGCAGTCATGGATTTCAAATATATAAGACCATCAGATTTTGAAACTCAGTTGTGAACTGGAACTGATTTAACGTTAAAGAGAACTATGAGAAATTTCTGGGAATAACAATACATGATAAAATTCAGAGCTTTATGTGCGTCCATTCTCTGGCAAGTGGACTGGCTACAAATACATTTTCAATAAATATCTTAGTGGAAACTGAAATGATATCTGTGAACTATGAGCTGCTTATCATGCACTGATATTATCCAGTACAAAATATGGAATAGAACAATGGAATGCCACAACACCAGCAAACCTTTATAGGCTTTTAGATTTACAGATAAAGGCTGTAAGAATAATTTGTGGTGCAAAGCCAAAAGACTTGTGCCATAATCTTCATGCTGGCCAAGCACCTTAACAAAATGCAAACTGTGACCTGCACAAACACAATACAGAAAGAAAGATTAGTTTCCTCTAATAAGTAACACAACCACATTGTATCAAAGAAATCCACAGTATCAGGACTGAGGTTTGCCAAGGTATTGGCAAGTTCAGTCACATCCCTTCCCACAGCAAAATTTTAAACCAGATTAAAATCAATGTTGATTATCAACACACAGTAATCAGTAGATGTGTGTATCTGGTTTGCACAGAATAAAGAAAATTTTATATAAGTGCCGTCCATGTATATTAGTATTATTTAATATAATCATGTAACAACCAATTTTTATTTCCAGCCAATTCTTAAATAAATATCTAAAATAAGTCTGAGTGGCAAAGGTGAAAATTTTGTACTTTCAAATGAGGCCGCGCATACAAGCAAGTTCCTTGTAAACTTGTTTTGTCATATCACAGGTTGCTATAAAATATATGAAAAACAGTCTATATACACTGAAGCACCAAAGAAACTGGTATAGGCATGCATATTCAAATACAGAGATATGTAAACAGGCAGAATACGGTGCTGCCATTTGAAATGCCTATGTAGGACAACAAGTGTCTGTCACGGTTGTTAGATCAGTTACTGCTGCCACTATGGCAGGTTATCAAGATTTAAGTGCATTTCAATGTGGTGTTACAGTTGGCACATGAAAAATGGGACACAGCATCTCAGAGGTAGTGATGAAGCGGGGATCATCCCATATGGCCATTTCACAAGTGTACTGTGAATATCAGGAATCTGGCAAGACATCAAATCTTCGACATTGCTGCAGTTGGAAAAATATTATATAAGAACAGGACCAATGGTAACTGAAGAGAATCATTCCACATGACAGAAGTGCAACCCTTTTGCAAATTGTTGCAGATTTCAATGCTGGGCCAACAATAAGTGCCAGCTTGTGAACCATTCAATGAAACAGCATCAATATGGGCTTTTGGAGCCAAAGGCCCAGTTGTGTACCCTTGACAAATGCAGAACACAAATTTTTGCAACTCACCTGGGCCATTCAACACCAACATTGGATTGTTGATGACTGGAAACATGTTGCCTGGTCAGGCAAGTCTCACTTCAAATTGAATCAATCAGATGGATGTGTATGGGTATGGAGACAAACTCATGAACCCATGAAGCCTGCAGGGGACTGCTCAAGCTGGTGTAGGATCTGTAATGGTAGTGGGGTGCGTGCAGTTGGAGTGATATGGGACTTCTAGTATGTCTAGATATGACTCTGACAGGTGACATGTACATAAGCACCCTGTCTGATCACCTGCATCCATTCATGTCCATTGTGGATTCCAAGGGTCTTGGACAATTCCAGTAGGACAATGCAACACCCTACGTTTCCAGAATTGCTACAGAGTAGCTTCAGGATTGCTCTTCTGAGTTTAAACCATTCTGCTGGCTACCAAACTCCTCAGACATGAACATTATTGAGCATATCTGGTATGCATTGTAACGTGCTGTTCAGAAGAGATCTCCACCCACTTGTAATCTTACGAATTTATGGACAGCCCTTCATGATTCACGGTGTCAGTTCCCTACTTCAGACATTGGTCGAGTCCATGCACATCGTGTTGTGGAACTTCTGCATGCTCACGGGGGCCCTACATGATATTAGGCAGGTGTACCAGTTTCTTTGGCTCTTCAATGTATGTTCACTTGTTATCAGCTCACCATTTCAGAAAAGTAATCATTGTATCATTTGTGTTGAATGAAGCTTATCATTATTATTATTATTATTTATAATTATTATTACCACTATATTTCTCACAGTGCAATCAGATTTCTGCAACTACTAAATTTATAGTAATAAATACAATTTATGTTTTTGGATACATAATGTAAACCCTAGCAAGTAAAGTTGCATAGACTTTTAGTCTCCCTGTATGTACTAGTCAAGAAAGTTCTTCAGTGAATGGATGAAAAATTAAAAAAAACTTCTCATTGTCAGAAAATTTCTCAAAATTGTCTTTGCTTTATCCAACTATGTCTTCCAGTACACCATGTTTTATTGAAATAAAAATGTGGAGACTCTGACATACCTGTTGAAGGATAGAAATATGGTGTACAGTTGCATATTTTTCTAAGATGTTCCATTCTACAATAAACTACACAATTTCCATAGGAGTATCTAGCTCTTCCTAAATTTCTGTTTTCTCCACTTTCATCTTCAAACAGACACTGGCGCTGGTCTATATTCAGTGTTCTTACAGCTGGAGTGCTGTATGTTGATTCTGCTGTGATCTAAAATGTAAAAAAATTTAAGGACAGTGTTTTTGAACAACTGAGACAGAAAGTTGCTTGTGTCATTGCTGATTTTAGTTGTATAGATGTTATGCCATAGTTTAAGGCATGTTGCTGTACTTTATATTTTGTCTTGTAGTGGTGAAGATATAGGAGTCTATAAAGACACCATTAGTTGTTTTTCATACCCAAACAAGCATGTTTGAGTTCAAAATTCAGCTATGTGAGTCCAGAATCAACTCGTGAAGTCTTTATAGCATCTGAGGATGTCTTCATCATTGGGAGACTTAATGTTGTACATAGAAACATGTCTTAGACCATGGTATAATGCCTATATAAATAAAATCACTAAGACTGTAAGTGCTGGCCATGAAAACCTACACTGCCAAATATTGTTTGTGTCAGTACTTTGAGTTGTATTTTATTTATTTATTTATTTATTTAGCACTCATATTATCACATTCATGGACTTGTCAAAGTACAGCACAGTATAAAATATTACATATTTACATCATGTACAAAATCTTATCATTGGTATCAACAAATCTTAAAAAAAAAACATTAGTCTGCTTACGTACATACAGATAGAAGAAATGCTTGTGAAACCCCTTGGTTGATTTTACTAAAACTATTAAATACCAGTACTTTAGTTAACTAGGCATAGGAACATACAGCACAAAAGCTAAATGCATTATTTGTTTAGTTGAAAACATAAATATTGGAGAGACCAGCAGAAACTCCAAGTACTTTGAGTTTTTGGATGCACACACAGCTTGTTCTCAGGCAGAGGAGAGAATGAAGAAGGAGAAACATTTGAATGCTTTAAAAAATAATGAAAATAGGGTTTCATTTATAGAAAGGGAAATAAAGTGCTGATACAAGCATAAAGTAATCTTTAAAGCAAAACATAGATGGTCTGATGTCTTCAGCATCTAATACATAGCTGCCAAAGAGGTGAAGGTTATGAAAACAGAGTACATGAACTAATTAGCAAAGGAAAAAATTAGTATACCAAACGCTTTTCAAATAGATAAGGAAAGGACAGAGGGGAAGACCAGCAGAGTCTCACAGGCTGACTGAGTCTGGGTGAAAATGAAAGGGGAATAAGTGGACCATTTTAAGAATAAATAAAGAAGGATGTAAGGGATAACTAAGTCTTAGAATAAGTCACACACAATCATGCTATTGAAACAGATATATTCTAAGAACCTGAATGTAGTTGTAAACTACCAATTCCCAGTTATTCTGCTGAAACAAAGTTGTTCAATTTCAGTACATGTACAATGTTTTTGTATATGCCACCATTATTATCATAAGTTTCCACATTTAGATTTCCAAGTAGATTGATGAATGTAAGAGTCTATTTTAATGCTTTCACATACAACTGTACTCTTAATTAAATAAATTTTATCAACAAGTGAGCTGGAGCAGATACCAAAAAGGTGAGGCAAGAAAAAAAGTATATGATAGATACAATTATGATCTTGTAATGTGATCTGTTTGTAATGAAAATCAGATAGCTGTATACCACACAAGGCTGTATGAGAAACAGAGCCCATTACAAATGTATAATTATGGAACACATTTTATCAAAAAATCTCTTCCAAAAATTAACATTGATTGTGTAAACAGAGGTCTTGTAAAATTTAGTTTACTCTGTTCATCCATGAGAGGCATGATCAGACAGTAATGTCCAGGTTGTTGTTATGTTCTTTGACTTTTGGAAGGCAGTGAATACAGTTCTCCACTCTCGCCTAGTGAAAAAAATATGTTACTGCTGAGTAATGAGCTATAATTGTGACTGGATTCAGTGTTTTATTGCAGATAGAACTTAACAATAATACACTCCTGGAAATGGAAAAAAGAACACATTGACACCGGTGTGTCAGACCCACCATACTTGCTCCGGACACTGCGAGAGGGCTGTACAAGCAATGATCACACGCACGGCACAGCGGACACACCAGGAACCGCGGTGTTGGCCGTCAAATGGCGCTAGCTGCGCAGCATTTGTGCACCGCCGCCGTCAGTGTCAGCCAGTTTGCCGTGGCATACGGAGCTCCATCGCAGTCTTTAACACTGGTAGCATGCCGCGACAGCGTGGACGTGAACCGTATGTGCAGTTGACGGACTTTGAGCGAGGGCATATAGTAGGCATGCGGGAGGCCGGGTGGACGTACCGCCGAATTGCTCAACACGTAGGGCGTGAGGTCTCCACAGTACATCGATGTTGTCGCCAGTGGTCGGCGGAAGGTGCACGTGCCCGTCGACCTGGGACCGGACCGCAGCGACGCACGGATGCACGCCAGGACCGTAGGATCCTACGCAGTGCCGTAGGGGACCGCACCGCCACTTCCCAGCAAATTAGGGACACTGTTGCTCCTGGGGTATCGGCGAGGACCATTCGCAACCGTCTCCATGAAGCTGGGCTACGGTCCCGCACACCGTTAGGCCGTCTTCCGCTCACGCCCCAACATCGTGCAGCCCGCCTCCAGTGGTGTCGCGACAGGCGTGAATGGAGGGACGAATGGAGACGTGTCGTCTTCAGCGATGAGAGTCGCTTCTGCCTTGGTGCCAATGATGGTTGTATGCATGTTTGGTGCCGTGCAGGTGAGCGCCACAATCAGGACTGCATACGACCGAGGCACACAGGGCCAACACCCGGCATCATGGTGTGGGGAGCGATCTCCTACACTGGCCGTACACCACTGGTGATCGTCGAGCGGACACTGAATAGTGCACGGTACATCCAAACCGTCATCGAACCCATCGTTCTACCATTCCTAGACCGGCAAGGGAACTTGCTGTTCCAACAGGACAATGCACGTCCGCATGTATCCCGTGCCACCCAACGTGCTCTAGAAGGTGTAAGTCAACTACCCTGGCCAGCAAGATCTCCGGATCTGTCCCCCATTGAGCATGTTTGGGACTGGATGAAGCGTCGTCTCACGCGGTCTGCACGTCCAGCACGAACGCTGGTCCAACTGAGGCGCCAGGTGGAAATGGCATGGCAAGCCGTTCCACAGGACTACATCCAGCATCTCTACGATCGTCTCCATGGGAGAATAGCAGTCTGCATTGCTGCGAAAGGTGGATATACACTGTACTAGTGCCAACATTGTGCATGCTCTGTTGCCTGTGTCTATGTGCCTGTGGTTCTGTCAGTGTGATCATGTGATGTATCTGACCCCAGGAATGTGTCAATAAAGTTTCCCCTTCCTGGGACAATGAATTCACGGTGTTCTTATTTCAATTTCCAGGAGTGTATGAAATTGACAGCTGTTGAAGTGCCCCAAGTTGATATTTGCAACTGTTTGCTGTCAAAAAGTGCTTTCTCAAAAGAACTGAAAACAGTCAAAGTGAAGCCTCTCTAAAAAAAAAAAAGGCATGAAAACAAAAGGTCCTTATCATCCCTATCATTCTTTTTAAAAAATAATGAAGAAACTCTATTATAAGGGTTTAAGAAATTCATATTTGATAAGGACTGGTATAGAGTAGGGATTGAGCAGCACTCTGGCATGGGTGGTGAGGGGAATAATGAGGCATGATGTGGGGAGGGGCAGAGATAGCAGGATAGAGGTGGGGGAAGGTGTTGTGCTGCTTGTGGCAGTGTGCAGGAATGTTACAAAACGGGAGTGTTTCGGTATTTGGGGACCAGCCTGTAAGTGCTTAAAATCTTACGTACAAAATAGAGAACAAATAGTTGTACTTGCATTCCGATAAGGGAATAACATAAAATCCTATTACTGAGGAAAACTTTGTTCAATTGTGGTGCATCACAAGGCTCCATGATGAGACCAGTTTTGTTTCTGCTTAATGTAAATGTCATGGAACCAACCAGTCCACATCACAAATACATTAAATTCTCAAACAAAGCAAATGTGCTACTAAAAGGAACAACCGAACAGGAGCTATGGAATGAAATCAAAACATGAATCTCACACACTACAAACTGGTTTTCTGGAAACACTCTAACAATTACATAGAAGAGTTACTATGAATCTCAACATAGTACATAATAAGCATATGTTCACAAGAAATGCCACAAAGTTGCTTGGAGTACTAATTCAGAAAGTTCTGAGATGGGTCCCAATACAATATATATATTGCTGAAACAGAATATCTGCTGTGATATGGATAATCTTCTGGAGAAAGTTGAGAGCTAGCAAAGGTTGTTTCACAGCCCAAAAGAGAATTTTATGATCCATCAAAAGTGTAGCTCCAATAATCTCTAGCAAACCTTTATTGGAAAAAACTACCAGCCCTTCCCTTGTCTTGTCCCTATGTTTTGCAAGTAATAAATTTCATTAGGAAAATCTCAGCTAATGATGACAAATTTGAAGTTACAAATGAGGGTATTCATTTGCAAAACATAGTATTCAAAAATAATATCAAAACAAAATGAACCATGTTGTCAGGAAGAGAACTATACAACAAACTACCTACTGACATCAAAATAATCAGAGATATTTCAGCAATGAAAACAGATGTTCATGCCTGCCTACTCCAGAAATGTTATTGCAGTATAGCTGATTATCAATCAGTTTAAAGACATAAATCTGTACATTGTTATTGTAGTAATATAATGACAGTGAGAAATTTGAACAGATTTTTTAAAGTATAAAACTGTAGCTGAATTTGTTGGACCCTGTGTAAATGTAGCTAACTGAACAGTTGCATTGCTGCTATAGTTTGCTATGATGAAAATGATATAATATGTCACTCCTTTTAGCAATATTTTGTAAAGACTGCTATATTCAAGAAAATGTGATTACTTTGGTTTGTTTAGAGTTTGTCTGGTATGGCATAACATTTGATCAGTGTAATATCTCAATGTACTTACTGTACAAGAATTATTAAAACAGACCAATGAGGAATACAAAAGAACACAATTCTGAGAGTGCCCCAATGGAGTTTTACATGGACATTACTGTCCCAGACGTATATAAGCAATCTGACATAATCTGAAGCTGTATGAGATAAGGTAGTTGTCTACAAGAAGTTTTCAGTGGCAAAATACTGCAAATAATTGCCAGAAGATGTTGCAGTCAATCAATGATTGGTAAAAGAACTGGAAATTGGCACTCAATGTAAATAAATGCAACATATTGTGCACAAATAGGCATTAATAACACTGCTCACAAAAAATTGCTGGAAACAGAACAATAACATACCTGTAATAACCATCTGGAGTGACCTAAAGTGAAATGGCCACAAAGAAATAAGAGTAAGGTAATACACATCCAAGACTGAGATTCAATGTAAGGCCCACAAATAAGAAAACTAACTCAACTGCGATGTAAGTGGTTTATGGATGACTCTTTTGTTGGTTCTTATGTACTGCTCACCTGGGTGGGAACCTCACCAGGTTGGGTAAATAGAAGATACAGTGAAGGCCCATCCAACAACAACAAATTATATCATGTGATCATTTAGTAATTGCAGGAGCATTACAGAGATGCTCCACAACCTCCAGAGGCAGATCCCATAGGCTTTCTCTATCATGGAAAAACTTACCATTGAAATTCTGAGAGTGTACATTCTAAGAAGACTCAAGAAGCGCATAACTTTTTCTCAAACTTTTCTCACAAAATGATGATGACAACAAATCATAGAAATTAGAGTTCACTTGCAGGCATGCTGACAGTCATTCTTCACAAGCAAGATCCACAAATGGAACAGGCAAAGAGGAATATGATAGTGGTACCAGAAGTACCTTCTGCCCCACATCACTAGGTGGCTTGTGGAGTACAGATATAGATGGAGAAAGTTAAATGATCATCTTATTCTTTCAGTCACAGGATTTGCTCAATGGGTGTTCAATGGTTGTAGTTTTGAGTAAAATATACTCTTGCCATCAAAATCCAGGAAGAAAGAAGAGGAAGGTTGTGATTAAGAGGGAGACAGGAAGGGGAGAGAATAAAGAAGAGGGGTGAAAAGAGAGAGAGAGAGACAGACAGACAGAGAGAGAGAGCCCACAAGGGGGATGTGGAGGAGGACGAGTGGTGGTGGGACAATGCATTATATGATCTGGATAGGGAAGGAGTGGTGTGAGCAGACGAGAGAAAAGAAAAGGTGGAGAGAGACAGTGGGAAACAAGTTGGTGGAAGTTTAGGCCTGTAGGATTGCAAGCATGCAGGATATACTGGAGGTACAATTCCCAACTGCACAGTTGAGAGAAACTTTTGCTGGAAGGGATTATCCTAGTGACCCATGTAGTGAAGCAGCTGTCGAAGTCATTTGTGTTTTTGAGAGCAGCATGTTCAGCTACTGAGTGCTCAAGTTTATGATTTTTTAGGCTTACCATACATCCAGTATTAGCTCAGACAGTTCTGGTTTTTTTAGTGCTGTCTGTGGCTATAAAAATGGTTAGAGTTTGAGAATTTTTTGACTGATGTGGACTTTTTTTAAAAGCTTTAGACCTATATGTTAGAGTTCACATTTTTAAACATTCTTTTGTGGCTGTACCCCTCTCAGTTGATGTGGGGGCAACCACTGATGTCATGGGGAGGTTCAGAACAGCTTTTCACTTCATCATTTGGCAGCACAGCAGGGGCTGTGGAATTATTTTGTTTTTGTGTGTAAAGTAAATCATTGACACATTTTTGCTCATTTTATCTCTATTGGTTTCTTGTCTTATAATTTAGCAATAGTAAAATGAAAGTGTGTGTTTAATGTTAACCTGCAATAGGAATAAAAATGTTGAACTGAGTAATGATAGTAACAATAAAAGTGTTTACTGCACACTATGTATTGGAGAATTTCCTGTTACCCATAAAGGAAAGGGTGTTGTTAAAGACCACATGAAAACAGATAAACATAGAAATGGTATTAATGCTACTGCCTTTGTTAAATATAAGATATATTTTAAAGTGAAAAATGGCAATAACAGTGATCTGGATTGTGCTTCTAAAGACTCTACATTTTCATACCACACTGCTACAGATGAGCTCAGTTTCAGACCAGAGTGCACCTCCAAACTGGTTAAAAAGTTATGTGACCCAAAATTTTCTTCCACTAGAACCAAAATCAGGATGATACTGGGTGGAAAAACTAAGGTAATTATTGTCAAAATTAGTGAAAAATGCAATAAAGTTTAATGTTTCATTGAACTTTAGGACTTCTAAGTTGTTTAAAAAGTGAAACTTCCTGGCAGATTAAAACTGTGTGCCTGACCGAGACTCGAACTCGGGACCTTTGCCTTCCGCGAACCTTGCAGAACTAGCGCTCCTGAAAGAAAGGATATTGCGGAGACATGGCTTAGCCACAGCCTGGGGGATGTTTCCAGAATGAGATTTTCACTCTGCAGCGGAGTGTGCGCTGATATGAAACTTCCTGGCAGATTAAAACTGTGTGCCCAACCGAGACTCGAGCTCGGGACCTTTGCCTTTCGCAAAGGTCCCGAGTTCGAGTCTCAGTTGGGCACACAGTTTTAATCTGCCAGGAAGTTTCATATCAGCGCACACTCCGCTGCAGAGTGAAAATCTCATTCTGGAAACATCCCCCAGGCTGTGGCTAAGCCATGTCTCCGCAATATCCTTTCTTTCAGGAGTGCTAGTTCTGCAAGGTTCGCAGGAGAGCTTCTGTAAAGTTTGGAAGGTAGGAGACGAGGTACTGGCAGAAGTAAAGCTGTGAGTACCGGGTGTGAGTCGTGCTTCGGTAGCTCAGTTGGTAGAGCACTTGCCCGCGGAAGGCAAAGGTCCCGAGTTCGAGTCTCGGTCGGGCACACAGTTTTAATCTGCCAGGAAGTTTCATATCAGCGCACACTCCGCTGCAGAGTGAAAATCTCATTCTGGAAACATCCCCCAGGCTGTGGCTAAGCCATGTCTCCGCAATATCCTTTCTTTCAGGAGTGCTAGTTCTGCAAGGTTCGCAGGAGAGCTTCTGTAAAGTTTGGAAGGTAGGAGATGAGGTACTGGCAGAAGTAAAGCTGTGATTACCAGGCGTGAGTCATGCTTCGGTAGCTCAGTTGGTAGAGCACTTACCCGCGAAAGGCAAAGGTCCCGAGTTCGAGTCTCGGTCGGGCACACAGTTTTAATCTGCCAGGAAGTTTCATATCAGTGCACACTCCGCTGCAGAGTGAAAATCTCATTCTGTTTAAAAAGTGTTTCCTGAGCTGGACCCAAAAAAATATGGTAATATGTCCTGACAAGCATCCAAAAAAATGTGATAAGCCTATGTTTGTCACAGTTTGGCAGTGGTTGTTTATGCAAGTGGGTAGTTGGTTACTTGTCATGCCCATGTAGAATACTGTACAGTAGTTGCAGCATGGTTGATAAACAACACGGCTGCTTTTTCACATGACCTTGCCGTTTATTGTGTAGGAGATGCCTATAACTGAACTGTGGTAGGAGGTTGTGGGTGGATTTATGAGAATGTTCTTCCACCTGGGTTGACCACAAGGAAATGACTCATTACCTACAGGACTCAGAGTATGATTGTTGTAGGGATGGACAAGGATATTCTGCAGGTTGGGTGTGCGGCTGAACTTTACTTCAGGTGATGTGGGTAGGATATCCTTCTTTTCAAGTGCACAATGGAAAGTAGTCAGAGCCCTGGTGAAGGATGTGGCTGAGCTTTTCAAGGCCAGAGTGGTATTGGGAGATTAGAGGAGTGCTGGGTAAGAGGGTTACTGAGGTCAGAAGTGGAGATGGCACAAGAGATCTGTTTATGATTGAGCTGGATAGGATATTGTCTGTCAATAAAGGCTCTGGTAAGGTTATCGATGTATTTTGACAACTCCTCCTTTTCACTACAATATACAGTGTCCATGGGTGGCAGGGCTGTATGGGGAGATTTTTTGACATGGAACTGTGGAACAACTGCCAATTGTCAAGGTGGAGGTACTGTTTGCACTTTGACACTTGATATGATTGGACATATTTATGGAGCTGCCTGAGAAGTGGAGATCAACTTCTAGGAAGGTAGGTCATTGAGTTAAGAGGACTGGGTGAAACAAATTATGTATTATATTAAGATTATGAAGGATGGAGCAAAGGCTGCTCCTGCCATCAGCCCAGATTATGAAAATGTCATCAATGAATCTGAACCAGACAAGGGGTCACAGGTGTTGACTGGATAGGAAAGATTTCTACAGATGGCCCATAAATAAGTTGGCATAGGATGGTGCCTTGTGAGTACCCATGGCAGTATAATGGATTTGTTTACTTATTTTACCTTTGAGAGAGATATAATTGTGGATCAGGATGATGTTGATTAGAAGAATAAGGAAAGAAGTGGCAACTTTGGTATCAGGAGGAAGCCTTGCAGCGATGAGCATGGGGGATGTGGGGGTCACTGTGGATACAACATCCTTATACATAGAGTGGTTGCCTTTCCCTTATTTTATGTATTTTTCCAAGGTGGAATTTCCATTGCTGTTATATTCCTTATTTATTTGGTGTGTCTGAAAAAACTATGACACTGGTGAAAGTAAGATAAAGCATTTGATTCCCTATTGATTCAGTTTTAAATTACAATAATATTTGTTACCCCATTTAGGCACTACAATAATAAAGCTTTCAGCAACATAATTAACTGATTAAAGATTAGTTGTTGTGGGAAATACATTTCACCATACTACAATATTTGTTTATTGCATTGGGTCTTCACATGCTTCCTCATGATGCTAGGACTCCAAAACAACATTGGTATAAACTTGCTTCCAGTATATATTAATTTCACACTGCATCCCTAATCAATTACTTATTCTAATTGTCTGCTTCTTCTTATTATGAAATATTATTATTATTATTATTATTATTATTATTGTTACTGTAGCGGCAAAACCATTTAGGATAGGGAAAGTTAGTTTTGTGCGATATTCTGAGCACAAGTTACAGTCAGGTATGGGCCAGACTGCAGTGAGTTATGCATCGGTGCTTTAGCAAAACAGGGGCACACAGCCGAGTATAAATGGTGCCGGTTTTCTAATGAGATTCATTCAAGTGTGGCAGGCCTCCTGGACAGCAGGGTGTATCACACCACCGAGCTACATGCAGCAACAGATGAGGCGCCAGTATCCCAGTCCATGGTGGATTGTTGGTTCGACCCTCTGAGGCCAAAGCGGGGTCTGCAGTCAGCCACTCTTTGGCTCACTATCACGGGCAGTCGTCTCGGCTCCCGATACATGCCGAAGACATCTGAGGCAAGGGCCGCAGTTTCAGACACCGTATTGCAGGCTCTCATTGTTGTTGCCATGATCTCAGCCATGCTAGTAACAAGAAGCAGCAGCTGACCATCCGCAGCTCACACCAAGCAGTGCTGAGTCGGCAGGGATGCAGACCGCTGAGCCAACTCCTGACATCTTGACGGCAACGCACTCCACTGGCTTACAAGGCCGATACACAGCACATTGCACTCTGTCATTGGGGCGGTGGCCTCAGTATTGCAGGACCCTGTGACAGGAACTGAGGTGAACGGGGCGCTGTAGTAGAAACAAATAAATCACCTGCAAAGTTCTTGCTGAGTCTTAATACAGCATCTCCTGGCACCCATCCACTACATTTGGTTTTTTCCCACTACATTTGGTCATCCTGATACGTTACTATGGAAATTCTACTCTTTTACACCATTTTGTCTTTTTCTTGCACAAGCCACCCCCCCCCCCCCCCCCTCCTCTCACACCTTCAAAAAAAATTTATGGTCTCTTGACCACATTCTTATGTACCTGTTTTTCCCACCTCACCAACTTTCTTCTTCTTCTTCTTGCAATGCATACCAACTAATGTATTTTGCAATCATATTTCTCATAGCTTTTCAGTTTCTGTGGCAAGTGACTGAATATCATATCTATTCATCATCTAATGTTTCTCAGACAAGACAATCTCTTTCTTTCAATTCTTCTTCTACCTTCAGCTACCAGCTGCAGGAATCAGTGTATTTAATTTACATGACATGTCCTCCATACACTGCCTATTTCTCCTTAATTATGCTAGGTGGTTCTAGGTCTCTGCTGACCAAATTAAGGATTTCCTCATTTGTTGTTCCCATTGTCATGATGTCTTAAGTACTCTACAGTAGACACACATTCTAAAAGCTTACATTTTGTTGATGTTCTTTATGTTTAATGTCTAAACTTTTATACTGTTTAAATGGTATCAACTGAGTCTAACATTTTACAAACCCCAGTATTATGCTGTTGCCAGTGGCCTTGCTCTAGCAAAAACACCAGTTCCTGTCAGTTCACCGAAGTTAAGTGCTGTTGGGCTCAGCTATCACTTGGATGGGTGACCATCTGGTCTGTCAAGTGCTGTTGGCTAGTGGGTGCACTCAGCACTTGTGAGGCAAATTGAGGAGCTACTTGATTGAGAATTAGCAGCTCCAGTCTCATAAACCGACATGCGGCTGGGAGAGCGGTGTGCTGACCACATGCCCCTTCACATCTGCATCCAATGACACCTGTGGGTGAAGAATGACATGGTGGCTGGTTGGTACCATTGGTTCTTCATGGCCTGTTCAGGTGGAGTTTGGTTTTAGTTTTAGTATTATGCTATTGTCAATGGCCTTGCTGCAGTGGTAACACCAGTTCCTGTCAGATCACCAAAGTTAGGAGCTGCTGGGCTTGACTAGCACTTGGGTGGGAGACCATCTGAGTCTGCTGAGCACTGTCGGCAAGCAGGTTGCATTCATCCCTTTTGAGGTGAACTGAGGAGCTACTTGATTGAGAAGTAGCAGCTCCGGTCACAAAAACTGACAATGGCTGGGAGAGCAGTGTGCTGACCACATACCCCTCCATATGGTCATCAGTACCATTGGGCCTTTGAAGGCCAGTTTGGATGCAGTCTGAGTTTGACTATTATGCTATCATTTAATCCTTAAATAAAAGGTAATTTCAGTTTGAAATCAAACAAAACACTTTCTTTTCACACTGAATGAATGTATCACAGAACATTTACTTTACAGCACTCAAAATGAATTATTACAAATTGAAAAGGCAAAAAGTGTCTATAGTATCAATACCAAATATGATTTTTTACCAGAAGCATGGATTCTAAGTGATAACTTCCAACATATCAAGTCCAGATGAATTTATAATCATGTAAGGACTTTTTGATATAAAATTGAGAAACACCTGTTGAGCTTGTTCAATGTAATATTTTAGTTCTTTGTCAAATGTCCACTAGTTTGCACAATAATTTTTATTATGACTTCTTTCTACACATACTCAACTTTTCTTCCATTTATGCAGCAAACTTACAATAGTTTACATTATCTCTTACAATTTTCAACCATTTTCATTGCAGCAGGAGGTCATTAGCCTCTTGGGAATTGAAGTCTTATAGTCCACTAATATAATCCTCTCTTCCTTGACTTATGGTTACCAATAACAAAACCTTCCCTGCATTATTTTTTCATCTATCAACACTATATTGATTGTTAATTCTGTTACTTTTGACGCACAACAAGAAGATATTACTGATATTACTGTCAGAATCTACCTTAAAATATATTACTCTGGTAAGCTCAAATTTTTATCTTTGCCGTAGGTTTCTCAACCAATCTGTTTTGCAAAGTAACTTTTCACAACTTATCGCTGTTGAATATCAGCTGCAGGTCAACTACATTATGCCTCCAGTACAATCCCTTCGTCCTGTCTGTTTTCCTACTTTTGGCCCACAGGCATCTCTCTAATGGAGACTATTTACAAATATCGCAAGGGACTCATGCACTGTGAACATATCATTTACAAAAACTCTGTTGATACACCAGCTGTTACAGTTGCCACCAGGAGCACCAGCTATGCTTCTGAGCAGTGCAAATGTCAGAAAACTGGTGGCAGTGTTATTAAGGGAAGTTTCAATCGCACATCACTTGGTTGCATATATACTTCCACCTGCCGGATATTAAGGCAGAGCACAACCTGCAGCAGGCAGCATTCAGCTACTTATTCAGCTCCTGGCCAGACACCAGCTACAGTTTGTAGCCCATCAATTGGAATTTGCCAACACCAGCCAGGATGCTCCGTTGTACACTACACCATCTCTGTACTACTCCATCGTACACCACACAGTGGCCCCATGGTCATCACTTCAACAGCCATTCATGATGAGACTTCCCATGAAACTGATATTAGGCAAGTGGACTTCGTTTTTGTTACTCTCAAGTGAACACAGATGATATTTCAGTTGTTATTTGAAGTCAACTTTGTTGTAAACTTGTGCCATGTGTGAAGTGTTCTTAATTTCAGCCTGGGAATCATCATTCACTAAAGTGCACATCACACATAATGGATCTTAAGAGCGGTGATGAGGACAGAAACACATTTTCTATTACACTCTCATCTAATAACAGGAAACATTGGTTTACTGTTCACGTTGGTTACTATTTCATGTGAGTGATGACTTCACTCTGTGTGTACAACTTTTGCATTTTTGTTTACAACACAGACATGCATAACCAGGTGGTTATTTGTTATACCCATTGTGTTCTGGAGGGCACTGCTTGTGGCAAAACAGTGTCACAAGTGATGGTTTATCACTGGTGTAACTGTTTGTGGCAAAACGAGCTCAACAGAGACATTTCATCACAGGTAGCTGGTACCACTTGCCATTGTGTCAGGGCTGATATAGCAATAGACTTAGCATCAGTACTTCTTCAGACTCCAGTGCTTGTGCTGGCTCCAGTTCCTGGTCTTTTCTGTCACCCACTCTCCACCCTGCTCTGGTTGTGCCTGATGCTTCTGTAGCCACGGCTGGCCCTACTCTCAAGAGTGGCCCTGCCTGGTTTCAAGCTAGTGATGAGGCTACTGTCTGTACATACTGCAACTCATCTCATCCAGTGCTCACCTGCCACCCACTTTCAGCTGAGTCCGATGCTGATCTGCACACCACAGCCATGGTCGACTCCTCCCATCTGGTTGGCATCACCTGGAAAGCTGTTAGTGACAAGGGTCAAGTCCGCATGTTCCAGCTCTTGTCATCATCTGGCATTGTTATCCCGCCTGTCCAAAATGCCTTCTCCCTTTAGCCCCACCCAATGATACCCAGCCATTTCATGCCTTCACCACAAAGATGCAGTCATGGCTGGTCTTCTTCAAGGGGGCAGCACAGCCCAGGACACATCATCTGGCACCTCCAACATCCCCCCGTTCTTGCTGTACCTGACCTCAACTGCCGCCCAGTCTCTGCCTCCTCTAGCTGTGACTCTAACACTGCTTCGATCCTCCTGTGCTTTTCCCACAAGGATGCAACCATGACTCATATCCCTCAAGAGGGTGGCACACCATGGCTTTTGGCACTTGGGTGTCCACTTGTGTTCCCTCCCATCACACCTAATGATTTGCCCATGATGCCACAGCCATGGCGGGCCCTCTCCACCCAGCACTGTGACTCCACTGCCACCCAGCTGCAGCGCTTTCCAGGTAGCATCAGATGGTGCTTATTTTCTACACCTTCATCTTGGTGCAGCCATGGCCAGCCTCCTTTTCCATGGTGATGCTACACCTTCACAACTGCCCGGCATGCAGTCCAAGTCCTAGTGTCATCCCTTAGCTCCATTTCAGTCAAGTATGATGTTGTCCTCTCATGGTTGAGCTCAACACTGCCTGACAGTACTAACCGCTGTGCCAATACTAACCACTGCTTTCAGCTGATGCAGCTGTGGTTGACCTGTTTCTCTTGAGGACAGCAAGTCACTACATGTCTCTGTTTTTTTGGTAACACACATCCTTCTCTGTTGTGTAGATTCTTTCCATGCTCCTGCACACACTGTGGCTATGCCCTTCCCACTGCCCTCTGTCTCCCTCTGTCTAGTTGTTATCGAGCTCCAGATGGCTCTCCCATCCACACTGGGCCATCCCCTCAATATGCATTCTTTATGTGCCGCTGCACCCATCGTGGCGACAACTTCCCCACTGTCACTTGGCCTCTCTCCAGCCACCTGCTTCCAAAATAAATAAAGGAAATATTAATGACATATAGAAATGTATTGCAAAAAATGTGAACAGCAGGTCAGTAACAGTGCAAGGAAAGGCTCTTCTTTCTAAATTTCCTTTGGAACTACTCAGGTCAAAATGACATAAAAGCCTTGTGTATGACACTATGGAATTATACAACTGGCATTAAATAAGTTTCTTGTTATGCTCCAGGGGAGTGTACTATCATGTATGTTAAGAGACATCCAAGAATATGTGGAATGAAATAATACTTCTTGGCTCATCTTGGAATATTCATTTCCAGAATATGAAGAGTGATGCAGAGCCTGCAGCATCTGTCAAATAACTCTCTTACCAGAATATATAGTGTACACTTTCATGCAGATTAAAGTTGTAGCTTTTCTCTGAATCTTCTTTATCTCTTCTGCTAACCAAGCTTGTAAAGTTTGCAAAACTGATAAACTGCATCAAACATTTAGCGGGATGAAGGTTTTGTAACCAGTCTCCTTTTTGTCTGTAATATACTTCATTAGGATGCTGAAAAATCAGATCAAATGGATGACTGGAGTATTACAAAAATACCTAGAAAATTTCAGGAAGCAGTTTTCATTTCAACATCCAAGAATACACTTTTTGTTTTCCTACATACCATTTCCATGTGAATATAATATTATATTAGTTGTTGTGTGAACAATGGTATATGAGCAGTTATTTACCCTAAATGCCACTTGCAACTGAAATAAGAAAAAATCTAAATATAATGAACAAAGTTTTTCTCTGTCACATAGTTTTCATCTGTTTGCATAGTATGGGTGATTGCTCATTAATATGGTGTATCCAACAGAAAGGTAATACAGTGTGTTTGAAAAAGAACTCCCTAGTTTTAAGTATAAATTCAATGGCAAAATTAATGAAAAATTACATCAATGAATAAATATCATGAAAGAGAATTCCTTCAAGTTTTGTTTAATGTTAGTAGACATGCCCTGCACATGTCAAGACAATATTCTACTTCTCGCCATGTATTCACCAACATTTCAGGTGTAACTGTCTGAAATGCCATGACGATTATTTCCCATAAATTATTGATGTCTCTGATCTTTTCACTACACACAACATTTTTCATGTGGCCCCAAAAGAAAAAGTCCAGTGGAGTTAAGTCGGGGTTTCATGGCAGCCAAGTTATTGGGCCTGCACTGCCTATCCACCTTCCTGGAAAGTGAGTGTCAAGAGCCGCACACACATGGTTACTGTAAGAGGTGGGGCGCCATCTTGTTGGACAAAAACATGCCCCTTTTCTGCCTCGATATCATCAATTTGGGGAAAGATGTACTTTGTTAACATGTCACAGTAAACGTCCCTGTTTATTGTTTTTTCTACAAAAGTGAAAGGAGCAATCATACGATCTTCCATCAAACCGCACTAGACATTAGCTTTGGGAGATTCACATTGACGCTGAATAACTTCATGTGGATGCTCTGCCCCCCCCCCCCTCCCCCCTCCCAAATTCTGCAGTTATGATGACTAACTGTTCCACTGATTGGCAGAGCAGACATTGTTACTGAGTTGCTTTGCACTGCACTGCACACACCCTTGGACTGAACTGAGGGCACAGAGGACTACAACAGTACTGGTGCTGTCTCAAGGTCAAGCAGACCTGCCAACTGCAGGGGAGCCAAACCTGGAGAGTTGATGAATCAAACACCACAAACTAGAATAGTGTGTGTCACTTTTTACAGATCCTAGGACACATTAAAACTAGGGAGTTCTTTTTCAAACACCCTGTATTTCCAAGAATGCTAGTCTTGCAAATTTGGCATGAGAGCTTCTGTGAAGTTGGGAAGGTAGGAGACAAAGTACTGGTAGAAGTAGAGCTGTGAGGACAGGTTGGGCCATGCTTGGGTAGTTCAGTCAGTAGAGCACTTGCTAGCAAAAGGCAAAGGTCCTGAGTTTGAAACTTGGTCCAGCACACAGTGTTAATCTGCAGGGAAGTTTCAAAGTTTCATTTCAGTGCACACACACACACACACACACACACACACACACACACACACACACACACACACACCATAATGGCAAGTATGTAATGTCTGAATGTAAGTATTTCACTAATGTGTAATGGCTGAGCAGAATATAGCTGCATCTGAAGCAAAAGAAGATTTCCTAATGTTGTTAAAGCGTTACAATGCAGAAACTGAAAGCATGCCATGCATTAACAGGAGGCAGTAAGCATAGGTAAAAATCCTGTGGACCATGGCTGAAATAAAATGAATAGTTACAGCAAAAGAAGTAGCAGATAAATGGCAATGAATTTTAATTGTATGAGTACAAGAAGACCTGCATATTAGTAGTGAGATTTAATGGAGGACAACAAAAATTGAGGTACTGAATAAGGTGTAGAATGAGGAAAATATATTAGAGAAGAGGAAAAGTGCTAGATTTATTCATTATTCATCTGTGGGTTCACTCAGATAACATTCAGCTGTTAATATTTATACATGGAAAGTTTGTTCAGCATAATATTTATGTCCTGAATGAATGTTTGGTAATTTTATCATTTTGCAATGCTTGAAAGCTTAATTACAATGAAAACAGTGTACATTTAAAATAATTTTAAGATGCATTGAAAGGAATTATTTTAATGAAATTATACACACTTAAGAGCAGCTGAAATAAAATTGTTCATCTTGTAGAATGCAGCACTCCCTTCCAAATCATGACAGAGGAGACACACTTGGTGTGGACTCTAGGAGACAATGAAACCACTGAGAAGACATTCTGATACATGACATCTTAATTGCTAACCACCATTCACAGTAATTGGTCAGAGCTCTGGATCCAAGGTGGGAATCTCTATTTCAGTTGTTCAATAAATGCTCAATACGATTGAGATGAAATGACCTGAGACCGAATGAGCATCCTTAGATCCATAGAGTATTTCTCAGATCATATTTTATGTGATTACATTTCAGTAGTGATAGGATGTGGCTGTATGTGAATAAACAGATGCTGATGATCAGACAGCAAGTCTAGTATCATTCGTCAGTGAGAAGCACTGGTAGACACATAAAAGGCGCTATAAAACCCATGTAAACACCCCTCACAAAAGTACAATGACACTTCCTGCTTGAATAGCACTTTGCTAGGAAGCTATGCTATGCCACATTTGGCTTTTAATGTACTTAAATTCTGAGCTACCATTGAAATATCTTGAAGTCTATTGCAACTGATCAGTCCAGGTGGCTCTTTTCCATGCCTTAGGAGCATGTGTCCTGTGACTTGCAGTAAGTAGTAGTGGACATGTTGTGTGGAAGCTTCTTCACCTCACAGCAAGGATGGGGTTCTGGTTGGAAATATTATTTGTTGTTGCCTGTCCATGAACTAGTAAACAATTTGCTCTTCTATGGCCTACATATCTAGTGATTCAATCTGCAACAATCAATGGTAACCACAGATATCAAGATTTTACTGTCCTCAGAAGTTGATTATCCCAAATGAAGATATTAACAATACACTCCTGGGTGGTGGGATCTCAGAAGTCAGAAGCCTCTATAACCTTAGAGAGGAGTATTACATACATTAAATACTCACAAAAAATGCACTAATATCACGTTTCTTGTCCAGTCTACAGTCCACCACCAGTACAACAGCCAGAATGAGATTTGAAAACTTCCATCCACAGGACATGCTGAACTGTTCTGCCAGTCGTGCTTTCTCTCCAACACAGAACCTTTCTCTACTGCATTTGTTCATGAATGTATATTAGTTTGAATCTGTTTGCAAATGGAAACACAAATTGTATACATATCATAGACAATATTATTTTAAGGAGGTGATGATTTACAGTTTTCAAATACTTCTCAAAAACCATGATTTGAAATAATACAAATGTGACATGCAGCTATCATGCCAAGCCATGAAAAAGAGGTAATGTTATTGGCATTAAAAAAATTTATTCTGTAAAAAAAAAAAAAAAAAAAAAAAAACTAGAAAGACAGTGAGGTGTAAAAGTAAAAAAAAAAAGTGTTCTCTTGCTGACTTGCAGAGAAGTTTCCATTGTATGAGCCTAAGCTTTTCTTTGAACATGCCACTGTTTTCACTCTGATTAGCAGTGGCTATAATTTTTCCTCATATAAACCATCCATGCAAAAAGTTCTTAGACTGGTTTTATTCCTGGCATTTAAGCAACATCAGCACAGTAACTGTAGTGGAATCTGGAACTAACAACTGTAAACAAGAGATGTGAATTAGACCAGTCAGTTGTGAGGAGTCAGTGTTAAGTAGTAGATGTGCAACTTTAGTGTGTCAGTGTCATTGTATCACAAATCATAATGGAGCAATATGGTTTTATGAACATTCTGTGCATTCCACTCATGTGTGGAAAGACTGTGAAGAACACCTGAAGCATTAAAACCACTATGTTAACTTTTCTGTGTTTTTAATAAGCCTGTCACCACACTTTTTGGAACATCACTCCAGATGGGAACAACTGAAATATATCCTTCATCAAAGCTTTGATTTTCTATCATGCCAGGAAATAAGTAACATCCTATCCAAGATCCTTCCCACCCCTTCTAAAGTGTTATTCCATTGCCCACCCAACCTACACAACATCCTGATCCATCCCTATATCAGTCCCATTCCCTTCCCATTTCAATAGGGGCTGTATGCCTGTGGAAGACACAGATACAAGAACTTCCCAATTCATCCACCCATCGCATCATATTCCAGTGCTGTTGCAGGCTTATACTATCCCATTAGTGACAGTGCCATCTGTAAAAGCAGCCATGTGATATACCAGCTCTGCTGCTATCACTGCACAGTATTTTATGTGTGCACAAGCACCAACCAGCTGTCTACCAAAGTGAATGGCTACCATCAAACTGTGGCCAAGAACAATGTTGACCAGCCAGCATGACATGCTGTTGAGCTTAACATATTTGAGTTCAATGGGTGCTTCACAACCTATGCCATTTGGATCCCTCTCTCCAGCAATAGCTTTTATGAACTATGCAGATGAGAGCTATCCTTGCAACACATGTGTCACTCCCATAATCCTCCTGATCTCAATCTCCACTGGCACAATGTAGGTGCACAGGAGTTCAGTGGCACAAGATGCACAGTTGTATGTGGCAGGGAGGGGGTGAGGTGGGGGTGGAGGGGTGCACACCTCTCGACAACTCAAACCTGTTACTACTCAGTGACTGATCTCTTTAGCCCTGATCATGAAGATAATATTACATTGATTATAATGTACATGAATACCTGTTTAATAACAGTCACTTAAAATGATATTATTTTCCTACCTGCAGTGGACATAAATAGGATTTTTTACCTGGAGAAAAGCTTCTTTTTGGGGTGCTATTATGAGTCCTCGGGCTGATATATCTGGATAATCCTGAGGGGAATGTACCAATACTTGCACTCCATAAAAAGAAAAGAGAGCTGCATAATAGTCCTCAAGTCGTGGATCCATCAACATTGTTAACCCTGTGAGATATCCAGCTCCATTCACACGCAGGTACGAATTTCTGAAATGGAGGCATACAAAAACATATTGCATTTTCATTGTTTAATGCACTTGTTTGTTTCTGTTATAAAACTATTATTCAGTCTGTGCTTACTCATCTGAAATGTGAACTATAGTGAATACTAAATGAAATGTCATAAAAAAGCGTCAACATTTACTTTATCATATAATTTATTTGTGAACTGTAAAGGGCAGGAACATTACATGGTCCTTAGATAATTCTCAGGAAGATAGTAAGAGATAAAGAAAGGCAATAAGGAAGTACAATATCATGTGCTAAATTAAACAAAACTATTCATAAATGTCTTTGAGAGGATGTAAGGCGACGTAGTGCACATAAACATGAACAGTGAATAGAAAAATGTAAGACAGCAAATCTGAAAGGACTCCTGAAAATATAATATAATAAGACTAAAATAATGTACAGAACACCTTCTACATGTTAACTATGAAGTCATAGACCTGATGAAGAGTTTTTGTATTTAGACCAGTAGAAGTCATTACCTGGACAAACAACTGTGAAGTAAACAGGAGTGTAAAAATGATCAAGTGTGCTTCTGGTACACTAATTAGGATAAAAAGGTGTTTGGAAAGATGGAGAGTTACTCAACAAACAGTGGATAAATGGGTGTCAGGAATTACAAAGAGCGACAGAAAACAGACAAATGGATTATGGAACAGATTGCAGAGAAGATTTAATTATGGTGATAAAATGGGATGGACTGAGCGGCAGATACTAGACATAACATTTTACCCATGATGTAATGATGTTGTGTGTGTCTTCAATGTGGACTGAGATAGGCAATTCTTATTTTGCTTCTGTATTATTTTTTGTCATATAGCTTGTGGTGACATACAGATCTGTAGCTCAGCCCAAGGTCTAGATTACATTAAAAGGTGACAGTATGGTTGTGAATTGGTAAAGTCAATGGATGTGCATATGAAGCCTTTATGAAATTGTAGTTGTGTCATGCTTATCTGTACTGTAACCTGAAGTCTTAGTTATCTTGGATGAAGATGGTTTGGCTGTGAGCAGGCAAGTCAAAAATGTGAAGTCATGAGAACAACTATAATTTTTTTTACTGCATATATTTTATGTATACTGGACTTTCATGAATGGCTATGTCAGCCCCATGAAATCATAGGGCAAAGGAGATAGATGGTATTGGAAGGTTCATTTGATCTTGAAAAGGAAATAAAGGGAAGTGTAACAAGTATCCAGGTAAATGGGTAGTGGATGAATAAATAAAGTTCTACATCTATATCTATGCCTACATAGGTACTCTGCAAGCCACTGAATGGTGTGTGGCAGAGGGTACCCTGTACCACTACTTGTCATTTCCCCTCCTGTTCCACTCGTAAATAGAGCCGTATGAGCCCTAATTTCTCGTATCTTGTCTTTGTCATACTTAAGTGTGATATATGTTGGTGGCAGTAGTAGCATTCAGCAGTCAGGTTCAAATGCTAGTTGTCTAAATTTTCTCAACAGTGTTTCTTGAAAAGAATGTCGCCTTGTCACTTGAGTTCCCAAAGCATCTTCATTGTTTGAGGTTACCGGTAACAAATCTAGCAGCCTGCCTCTGAATTGCTTTGATGTCTTTCTTCAATCTGACCTGGTACAGATCCCAAACACTCAAGCAGCACTCTTGAATAGGTCACATCAGCATCCTACATGTGGTCTCCTTTGCAGGTGAACCACTCTTACATAAAATTCTCCCAATAAACCAAAGTCAACCATTTGCCTTCCATAACACAGTTCTCACATGCTCATTCCACCTCATATTGCTTTGAAACATTACATCCAGATATTTAATCGACTTGACTGTGTCAAGCAGGCCACTAGTAACACTGTATCTGAACATTATGGTTTTTTTGTTCCTACTCATCCACACTAACTTTTGTTTTTCCACATTTAGGGCTCGCTGCCATTCACCACACCATCTGGAAATTTTGTTCAAGTTGTCTTGTATCTTCCTATAGTCACTTAACTTCACTTTTCTGTACACCATGGCATCATCAACAAACAGCTGCAGATTGCTGCCCACCTTGCCTGCCACATCATTTATGTATATAGAGAACAACAGTGGTCCTTTCTTACATCCTTGTTCTTGGCTAGACTTCTAAAGATAAGGAAGGCTGAGGCAACAACCTTCTGGGAAGTAGGTATATGACATCAGAACAAATGTGTGAGAAACATCAGTGTTTACAGAAGATTGTAATGCATGGAAAAGTCTAGAGGAGGCCCTTATCAGCAAGTGAATGTTAAATGACTGATGATGATGATGAAAATGTTATCTGTTGTCCAGAACTTTTTTGTTTACTATGTTAACTTCATTGCTTGTTTAATTTCAATGTACCATTTTGCTACACTGCCTTCTTAGTTTATAACAGTGAAATCTGAGAAAAGTTAAAAAATGTCTTCTATCAGAATGTCACATGACAATTAGTAAGAAACTGAAAACTCTTGCAAGATTTAAACTAGCCTCAAATTCATTTATATTAAATGTAAAAAAGAAAAGAAAAGATAGAAATCCTGCACCAATATGTCACATGAGGATTACATACCTGAAGAATTAAATTCTAAATAGCATTAAATGATATAAATCTCAATGACAGGTTGATCTGAGATATAAAGGTCACACAACCTGCATCAAATGTGTACTTAATGGATTTAAACTAGGAACAATACTTTTTATTTATTATCTTATTTATTTATTTACTATCCATCTTTAAGCATTAGAAATGCTATCAATGTCATATTTTGTATAAATACGAACTTACACATACCATTACATAAATAATATATGTGGTGAAAAAGATACAAAGTTGTCCATCTCATAGCATATGAAGTATTTAATGGATTTACACATGTAAGTTTAATTGAAATTAAACTATATTAGCACTTAAGGTCACATATAGGGCAAATTTTATAAAAAGCTTTTTCTCTAAGACATTTGTGTGTGGTGTTTTCAAACATGCTCACTAACATTGTGTGCCTGTACTGGCAACAAGTGAAATAGTTTTTGAGTCATGTATTTTTAGTTTTCTTAAGTCAGTCTGCTGTTTTAGGCACGTGATATGTTCATGAACAGGTTGTTGTAGTTTGTGAGTGTGTTGGTTTTCTTTTGTATGTATTATACCAGTGTAAATGGAGATGTAACTGTTAGTATTTTTAATGTTTTGAAATTTGGTCTACAAGAATCATTATTTCTGACTTCACAGATGCATCTGATTGCCTTCTTTGACAGTTTGTTATGTTCCAGGGTTTTTTTGTCCCCCATAACAAAACAGCTGATGGAAAAAGGCACAGTATCCATTGAATAATAACTTTTTACTATCACAAGACTTAGGCTTACCTAACAAATATCTAACATGTGCTAGCTTAATATAGATGTAAGTGGTGCAACCCTTCTTCATTAATTTCAAGTCAAGCTGCATCCCAAGAAGTTTACCTGAAGCACAGTTTTTGCCATCGTATTTAATGCATAAGATAAATAGAATATTTACAGTTTGTTCCTGATTAATACACAATTCATTTATTTGGAAGCCCTTACTGGCTGCTCTGAGATGATCCCTATTTTTCTGATGTAATACTCCCGAACCTTTCCTATTTGTAACAAAAGTGATATCATCCATGTAGAGTCTGGATTTACACAACATAATGCTTGGCCAGTCTTTTATGTGTATAAAGAAGAGTAAAGATCTGAACACAAAACCCTGTTGTACACCTCTCATAACATCCAAGGTATTGGACCTCATATTGTTTAACTGCACAATTATTTTTCTGTAACTCAGGTAGGCTCTGATCAGAGATAGTTCTGAGCATTTAAAGCCATAGGAGTAGAGTTTTTCTAGCAGAAACCTATGGCTCACAGAGTCAAATGCCTGGCTGAAATCCAAAAGGTTAACCTTAACAGATAATCTTGATTCAAATGATCATAGTACAAATGAAACAATGCTTTCTGCTGCTTTTACTGTTGACAATCTGGACCAGATGTTGACAATTTTTGAGCTATAAGTAATATTCCACTGCTTTCAAAAGTATGGACACAAGAAAGGTTGGGAAGTTATTACTAGGATAAGACTTGCCAACTTTTTTTGCAGAAGAGTAATGATAATCATATTTAAGGATGAAGGGAAACAGCTACTGACAAACATCTGGTTTGTAAGACAACTTAGCAGATGTACTACCACATCCACAGTTTTTTTGATCACAGAATTGGACAGACCATAAATATTTTCTGATTCCAAGTAACTTAATTTTGCTATTACAGTTGTATTGTCTCTTACTTTCACCTCTTCCCAATTACAAGCAACAACTATGTCTCCAAAATTTTGTGGGAAGGTGGATCCATGATCTGAGTTATGAATGTTGTCATATTTATGGCAATGTTCAGTTGCAGCTGTGTTGTCCATATTGCCAGCATTAATAAAGTTTGTGTTGAAATCATTTGGTGTGATAAGAGAATTACAGGAGCTATTTCTGCTAACATCTTTACTTCTACCCATATGGGTCTTGACAACAGTCCAGGTTGCTTTACATATATTTTGGGACTTATTAATATACTCATCATTTATGTTGAACTTGCTTAATCTGATTTATGCCTTGTACTTGTTCTTTAACTATATGTATTTTGCTCTTTCTGATTCACTATTCTTTGATTTGTCATAGTAAAACATTAGTGTCTCAGTGGCTGGGGTGACAAAGTGCCAGAATACAAACCCAAAGGCCTCAGATTTGATCCTTGGCCAATCCTAGGATTTTTATGTGTCACTTATTACTTATTCCACCTCTAGCTTTTTTAATGTGAAAAATACAGGGTTTCACTGTGGTTCAGAATCCACATTGAACTGTAGGTCCCCTATCCCCAGGCTGAGTAATTCAGTTGAAAGGTCAGAGGAGGCATCACCACACCATATTCAACAGGACCATTACTAATAATGCACTGTGGTGTTCAAAACACCCTTTGGATTGTTGCCTGCATTTCTAGGAAATCATTAACAGAGTTCTAAGCCTTTCTAGGTCAGATGTGAACCAGCTATTCACAAATGTGAAACCATGTTTCCTGGTGGTACCCTTATTTTTTCTCATTGCTTCATGGCAACAAGTTGTGAATGTATACACCAGTACACCGATGAATAATATAAATAGATTTGCAATATGAGTACTTTTAAGTAGAATACCATTCCAGTCTGTCATCTTCAGCTGTGTTCTATAGTTACCAATGTTCTCCTCATTCAGAAGCCTAATGTACTTACTTTCACTGAAGTCAGGTACAGGCTTTGTAATTTTTAATTTTAATGCATACATTTAACTACATTAAAAGGCAGGCAGATTGTCTTGTTGAGTTATTATTAATGCAATAGGAGGTCCTGTGATCTTAGGATACTGCGTAGATCAAGTTGTTTAGGTATCTTTAGCCCTATCAATATTTATGCCACAAAAATTTAAAATCCTGTGTTTAGGCCAATTCCCAAAGTGTAGTATCAATTTCTGTATGACCTGTCGAAATGCTTCAACAATGGTGTGTGATGTACAGGCACAATTATGAATTTTAACATGGACAATAACATTACCACTGTTTCCAGTACATATTCTCTACAATAATCATGAACACTAAGGACACTGTAATGCAAGACTATGCCACTACTAACATATACTGAGCCCCCCTCTCCCAGATAATGTTGTGTTCAACTACAGTAACTCATTACTAAGTGAAAATCTGATGGTTAATGTAACTACACTTGATCTTCACTTAGCCTATGTCCATTAATACATTATAAAATATTCCTATTGGAGTGCTAACAAAATGCTGAGAGCATCAGTTTTATTTTTAAAATATCTGATATTTATTTGTAGAAATAGTAAGGAGTCAACCTCACAAACGGACAAGTCTGGATTCTTCTGCAGCAACACACCAGCTTCCTAACTTTGCTTGCACATTCTTCTGTCACTTGCAGGTTGGATACTTTGTAATCTTACCCTCCCACACATCACCATAAAAGTTCTATTAGTGTCTTCATTACTTTTAAAAAGCTTCAAGAGGCATAAGATATACAAAAGAAAAACTTTTTACTTATCTTCATTATCTCGTTGTTGTTGTTGTTGTTGTTGTTGTTGGGTCCAAGCCTTGTCTAGGGTGACATTCTTGCAGCTGAAATTTTGAGTTAATGTTCTTGGTTCCTAAAGACGATATAACTGATGAATATTTGCCTGATGCTATGAATTTCTTTTTATTTTACCTCATTCTTCTAAATCACACCTATCTATCTATATCCGAATTCCACTCCAGCTACTGCCGGGTCTGGGTGCTGATGAGTCCTCTCCATTTGGCTCGGTCCTCCCACCACTTTTCTTCCTCCACTTGCTGCCAGGTCATACCTCTCCTTTCAACAGATATTCTCACTCCCATTTTCTACCATGTTCTTGGGCGCCCTCGAGGTCTTTTCCCATCCATCTTTAGTTCTTCCATAATTTTGGGGAGTCTCTGCCCATGCATCCTCTTAGCATGCCCATACCATCTTAATCTCTTTCTTTCAATTTCTTCTCTCATACTTTCTTGTTAGAGGTCCTTTCTAATCTCTACATTCCTTACTCTGTCCATTCTTGTTTTTCCCTTAACTGCTCTGAGAAATTTCATTTCCCCTGCTTGCAAACTGCTCCAGTCCCTTTCTGTCATTGTCCATGTTTCTCCACCATAGGTGACAATAGGGATGTAATAATTCTTATACATAAGGAGTTGTGCTCTTTCTGAAACTTCATTATTCCAAATCAGATGTTTTATTGTTTGGTAGAAATTGCCTCCCTTCTGTAACCTCCTATTAATTTCGTTTGTTATTCTTTCATCCCTAGATATTTCACTCCCTAAATAAGTGAAACTTTCTACCACTTTGAGGGGTTCTCCATTCAAGGTAATATTTCTGTTGATTCCTTTCTCTCTTCCAAATACCATTATTTCACTCTTATCTTTATTTATTTTTAATCCATACCTTTTCATTATTTCCTTCCACGCATCAAGCTGTAACTGTACATCTACCTCTTTATCACCCCATATTACCATATCATCTGCAAAAATCATCTCTTTGTCTTTTTCTTTTACTATATCTTTAACTGCCCTATTCATTCCCTCCATCACAACATTAAAAAGTGCAGGAGATAGAATACTTCCTTGCTTAAGTCCTTGTCTTATTTCGAAGTATTCAGAGTTCCCCAATGGTGTTCTAATTCTACAATTGTGGCCTCTGTACATTGTCTTTATAACATTAATGTATCCATCTTCTATATCTATCTTCTTCAGTTCTTCCCAGAGTCTTTCCCTGTCAACTGAGTCATATGCCTTTTCTATGTCTATAAAAACCATTATCACCCTTTTGTTATACTCCCAACTTTTTTCCATCAGTTGACGGATAGAAAATATCAGGTTGATCGTGCTCCTTCCTTTCCTAAACCCATGCTGTTCTTCACTCAGCTCCTTTTCTATCTTTTCACTTATTCGATTTAGTAAAATTCTTTCAAAAATATTGGCTGTATGACTCATGATGGTTATTCCTCTGTAGTTTTTACAAAGTCTTTTATTGCCTTTCTTGAAGATGGGAACAATGTCTCCTGTTCTCCAGTCGTCAGGTATTTTACTATTTCTCCACATGCTTGATAGTACTCTATATAGCCACTGCATTCCCACTGGACCTGCTGCTCTTATCATGTCCACTGATACTTCATCAGGTCCTGAGGCTTTCCCCCAATTCATCTTCTTCACAGCTTTTTCCATTTCTTCCCGTGTAATTTGTCCTAATTCTGCTTCCCAACTTCTCTCAATTTCTCCATTATTTGTTGTTTCCTCATGTACCTGCTCCTCAGTGTTTAACAGCTTCTTAAAATGTGCTTTCCAGAGATCTTTTATATTCCCTGGATCTTCAATAATGGTACCATCCTCTGTTTCCATCTTTACTGGTACTTCAGAAGCCTTCCTTTTATTTTTCATCATTTTATAGAACATTTTCTTATTGCTCTTCACATCTTCTTCAAGTTTTTTTGTAAACTCTTCCCATGCCTTTCTCTTTGCTGTTTCCACTATTTCTTTGCACTTCTTCTTTTCCTCTATATATCTTTTATGGTCTTCGTCATTTTTAGTTTTCCACCATTTTCTCCATGCTCCATTTTTTCTTCTAACTGCTTGGATTGTAGTATCATCCCACCAACTTGTCTGTCTTATTTTTTCCTTTCCAGATTTTCTGCCACATACTTTTTGTGCTGCTTCGACTAAAGTGTCTTTGAATAAACTCCATTCTTTTTCTACATCGCAGAAAACTTCTTTTGGAAATTTTTGTGTTATTAGTTCTCTGTACTTCTCAGCACATTCACTCTCCTTCAATTTCCAATCCCGTATCCTCATCACTTTCTTCTGTTTTCTATTTTTCACACACTGATTCATTTTCCATTGTCCCATCTATGGTCTCCATCTGCACTCACACTTGGAATTCCCTTCACATTTGTTACTTTCTCTCCCCATTCCCTATCTACTAGAATATAATCAATTACACTCTTCGTTCTCCCATCCCAACTGTATCTGGTGATAACATGACTTTCTCTCTTCATAAACCAGCTGTTTGCTATTTTCATTCCATTCCTCTGGCACAAATCCGGGAGTCTTTCCCCTTCTTCATTTCTGCCTCCATATCCAAAACATCCCAATACTTGCTCAAATCCCTTTCTGTCTTTGCCTACCTGTGCATTAAAATCTCCCATCACTATATTAGCACTCTCTATATGATTTTCTAACACATTTTCAAAGTCAATCTTCTCTTCTTCACTACATCCAACTTGAGGTGCATAAATCTGGATTATTTTTAGTGTTTCTTTTTAGAATCTCAGGTTTAAGATTATGATCCTGTCTGATATATATCTCACATTTTCAGTACAGCTTTGTACATTCTTATTCACCATCACTGCCACACCATTTCTACCAGACCTGTTTTTCCCATTCCAGTACAGTTTTCCTCCTCCTCTCAAATTCTTCTCACCTTTTCCCTTCCACTATGTTTCGCTTAATCCCAATATATCTAACTTCCTCTCTGTTAGTACATCTGTCATTTCTTCCATTTTTCCATTGAGGGTTAATATATTAAGGGTGCCAATATTTAGATTATTTTGTAGTCCAGTTGGTTTCCTCTTCTTGTACTGATGAATATCATCAGGTCTCCCTTCATTTGCACCAGTTCTTGAAGAAGCAGTGGGGTCAAATCCTGAGTGGTTCGTTCCGAGGCTCGTCTGTGTTTTGAAAGCAATATATGAAGACTTTCCTATTGGCTTGCTAGGCCTAATGCAAGGAAGGATTTTCTGTTGGGGTTGTCTCCCTTAGCCTTTGGAGTTTCTCCTCCACCACAAGGCAGTGGTTCCCTTCTCATTTAATCCCCAGAAAGGAGGGTTGCCTCATCTGCCAGCTACGCCGTTCCGAAGTCTTCCTTCTCCGCCGTCGCTGCCATTAAGGTCTTCACCCGTAACCCTGGGCATGGGTTCCGTGTTATACCCCACGGGATTGGGTCCCTGCCTGAACTCAGCCATTCTATCACTCCGGCCTACTGAAGTGTAGGATGCCCACCCCCGCGACGTGGACGCGCCAGACATACTTTTCAATTTTCACTTCTATCAGTCCACAAATTACATTATTAGTGACACATTCAAAAACACATCTGATTCCATCAAAGACATGCCACCACTACTTACATTCTGTAGTACTCGCAATTTCTGGAGAGTTTACAAAACAAAAGAGCTTACAATGAAGAATCTTTGCTAAAATACATCAATATTTTATAAATGAGTCCAGAAGTACGTTTAATGATTAGTGTTAGGTTGTTCAATTAATAACATGAATTTTAAGTATGCCACAAATTTCATAATGTCAAATACTTTTAAAAAAAAGAATAATATTTACCATTAGTACATATTGATTGTAACAAATTAATTTCTTTTTACACATTTCAGCCTGGAACATAACACATCATATACAAAATCATATGAAGTTCATTCAGTTAAATAGCTAAGAATGTTCACCTATACCAGGATTGAGAATATACATGGTATTAGTTATTTCTTAAAAAAAAAAAAAAAAAAAAAAAAAAAAAGGTAACGTCAGAGGAGGGTGAGACATTATAACTTACATCTCTGGATAGTTTCTTGATCACACTGGATCCAGATGGTGATGATAAAGTGAATTCTCCAGAGGTAGCTATAAAAAGAATCAGTACTTCTCTCTGGAACTTTTCTTGTTCTAGAAGAGACACCTACAGTAGATTGTTTGGTTTCACATTTGCTGGGTTCTTATTTTTTTGCTCTTACAGTCTGATTGTTTCCACACACCAAATGAGCTCTTTGCAGCATTACTATCCTTATGTACTGCCTGGGCAACTGCTTTCAACAGATCCACACGGGCTGGAGAGGAAAGTGCTAAATTAGTGGTGGTCCCTTTTAAAGTACTGGGGACATATCTCTGTTTGATTTTCTTCCTTCAGCCATCATTTTCCAGGAGGCTGCACAGGATATCAACTGTCTGTGTCTTCCAGTGTGGAGGTAAGAACACATCTGTAGCATACTGCCATTTATTGCCCTGAAGCAATCAATTTTGATTAAACTAGTCAGAGCATAAGAACACAGTTCAATGCCACAAAGCAGTTGTACACTAATATTCCACCACAAATAGTTCACAAGTAGAATGAACAGTCTCATTTATATGTGTCACAATAGTAGTGGGATGATAGATTCAACTGCTATGATTCTATGATGTTTGAAATAAAAGTAAGCATTTCTGTTCACAAAATACAATTTGAAAATGATACAAACAATTTTCTCAGAGGATTTCCTTCTACAACATACATCCTTATCTTAATATTTATATAAAGTAATTTCACTAAAACTTACATTTAAATGAAGAAAATATTTTATTGTACCAAAATTTCTGACATAATAGCACAAAAATTTCTCATTGAATGCGAATGCTACTGAAAAATTGATATGGATTTATTATTACATCATGAAAGACTATCATAATATACAAAAGATCATAAAATACCTGAAAGCACAATTTCCATTCAAGGAGGAGAAGCCTACAAAAGCACCCCAAAATACAGTTCTTGGTTTGTGGTTGCAATGTAATCTAAAATGAGATATAAATGTGAATATAGCAAGTTAAGTCAACAATGTTATGTCTTATGATTTCTGCAGTCCCGTAGTAGTGAGAAGTCATTGCTTATGATCTTCACATTCAGTCCTATCTGTTGTTGTTATTGTTGTGGTCTTCAGTCCTGAGACTGGTTTGATGCAGCTCTCCATGCTACTCTATCCTGCGCAAGCTTCTTCATCTCCCAGTACCTACTGCAAACTACATCCTTCTGAATCTGCTTGATGTATTCATCTCTTGGTCTCCCTCTACGATTTTTACCCTCCACACTGCCCTCCAATACTAAACTGGTGATCCCTTGATGCCTCAGAACATGTCCTACCAACCGATCCCTTCTTCTAGTCAGGTTGTGCCACAAGCTCCTCTTCTCCCCAATTCTATTCGACACCTCCTCATTAGTTATGTGATCTACCCATCTAATCTTCAGCATTCTTCTGTAGCACCACATTTCAAAAGCTTCTATTCTCTTCTTGTCTAAACTATTTATCATCTATGTTTCACTTCCATACATGGCTACACTCCATACAAATACTTTCAGAAACAACTTCCTGACACTTAAATCTATACTCGATGTTAACAAATTTCTCTTCTTCAGAAACGCTTTCCTTGCCACTGCCAGTCTACATTTTATATCCTCTCTACTTCGACCATCATCAGTTATTTTGCTCCCCAAATAGCAAAACTCCTTTACTACTTTAAGTGTCTCATTTCCTAATCTAATACCCTCAACATCATCCGACTTAATTCGACTACATTCCATTATCCTCGTTTTGCTTTTGTTGATGTTCATCTTATATCCTCCCTTCAAGACACTATCCATTCCGTTCAACTGCTCTTCCAAGTGCTTTGCTGTCTCTGACAGAATTACAATGTCATCGGCAAACCTCAAAGTTTTTATTTCTTCTCCATGGATTTTAATACCTACTCTGAATTTTTCTTTTGTTTCCTTCACTGCTTGCTCAATATACAGATTGAATAACATCGGGGAGAGGCTACAACCCTGTCTCACTCCCTTCTCAACCACTGCTTCTCTTTCATGCCCCTCAACTCTAATAACTGCCATTTTGTTTCTATACAAATTGTAAATAGCTTTTCGCTCCCTATATTTTACCCCTGCTACCTTCAGAATTTGAAAGAGAGTATTCCAGTCAACATTGTCAAAAGCTTTCTCTAAGTCTACAAATGCTAGAAACGTAGGTTTGCCTTTCCTTAATCTAGCTTCTAAGATAAGCCGTAGGGTCAGTATTGCCTCACGTGTTCCAATATTTCTAGGGAATCCATACTGATCTTTCCCAAGTTTGGCTTCTACTAGTTTTTCCATACGTCTGTAAAGAATTCGCATTAGTATTTTGCAGCCATGACTTATTAAACTGATAATTCAGTAATTTTCACATCTGTCAACACCTGCTTTCTTTGGGATTGGAATTATTATATTCTTCTTGAAGTCTGAGGGTATTTCGTCTGTCTCATACATCTTGCTCACCAGATGGTAGAGTTTTATCAGGACTGGCTCTCCCAAGACCATCAGTAGTTCTAATGGAATGTTGTCTACTCTCGCGGCCTTGTTTTGACTCAGGTCTTTCAGTGCTCTGTCAAACTCTTCACGCAGTATCATATCTCCAATTTCATCTTCATCTACATCCTCTTCCATTTCCATAATATTGTCCTCAAGTACATTGCCCTTGTATAGACCCTCTATATACTCCTTCCACCTTTCTGCTTTCCCTTCTTTGCTTAGAACTGGGTTTCCATCTGAGCTCTTGATATTCATACAAGTCGTTCTCTTTTCTCCAAAGGTCTCTTTAATTTTTCTGTAGGCAGTATCTATCTTACCCCTAGTGAGATAAGCCTCTACATCCTTACGTTTATTCTCTAGCCATCCATGCTTAGCCATTTTGCACTTCCTGTCGATCTCATTTTTGAGATGTTTGTATTCCTTTTTGGCTGCTTCATTTACTGCATTTTTATATTTTCTCCTTTCATCAATTAAATTCAATATTTCTTCTGTTACCCAAGGATTTCTACTAGCCCTCGTCTTTTCACCTACTTGATCCTCTGCTGCCTTCACTCTTCATCCCTCAAAGCTACACATTCTTCTTCCACTGTATTTCTTTCCCCCATTCCTGCCATTTGTTCCCTTACGCTCTCCCTGAAAATCTGTACAACCTCTCGTTCTTTCAGTTTATCCAGGTCCCATCTCCTTAAATTCCCACCTTTTTGCAGTTTCTTCAGTTTTAATCTACAGTTCATAACCAATAAATTGTGGTCAGAGTCCACATTTTCCCCTGGAAATGTCTTACAATTGACAACCTGCTTGCTAAATCTCTGTCTTACCATTATATAATCTATCTGAAATCTGTCAGTATCTCCAGGCTTCTTCCATGTATACAACCTTCTTTTATGATTCTTGAACCAAGTGTTAGCTATGATTAAGTTGCCCTATCTAAGTTATGGAATTATTTTCTTGATGAACTCTCAGGCTTCAAACAGTATGTTTACAATTCAACAGAATCCATTAGCTGCAGTTTTGTAAGTGCTTGGCACATAAAGACATTCCCAGAAATATTAATAAATGCCTTTTCTGAAGACTATCTAGAACAGATACTTTGGAAGCCCATACATGATGGAAATATATTAGACCTAATGGCAATAAGTAGACCTGACCTCTTTGAGGATGTACATTTTGAAACTGGTATCAGTCACCATGAGTCAGTTGTTGAAACAATGATTGCTTAAGTACACAGGTGAGATAAAACAAGTAAAAAGGTTCATATGTACAGTAAGCTGGATAAAGAGGCTCTAGTGTCACATCTCAGAGAGAAACTCCAAATATTTACATCTGGGCAGGAGCATGTAGAATTGTGGCTCATATGTAGATATATTTAGTTTTATAAATGGTTCAAATGGCTCTGAGCACTATGGGACTTAACTTCTGAGGTCATCAGTCCCCTAGAACTTAGAACTACTTAAACCTAACTAACCTAAGGACATCACACACATCCATGCCCGAAGCAGGATTCGAATCTGCGACCGTAGCGGTCGCACCATTCCAGACTGTAGCGCCTAGAACCCTCAGCCACCCCGGCCGGCTTTAGTTTTATATTGTAGATATATTTATAGTAGAAAAGTTATAATGGAAGGGATCTTCCATGGCAAACAGACTGTATAAAGAAATGTCCAAAGAAATAATGAATATTGTATAGCAGGTATAAAATAAAGCAAAAGGCTACAGAAGATAGATGATATATGAAACACATTTGGCTGTCAAGAAGGCAATATGTGAATCCTGCCATAGTGCATTGTTATTGACAGATCTCTCACAAAACCTCAAGAAATCCTGATCATTTGCAAAGACTGTCAGTGGCACCAAAGTTGGTGTCCAGATACTCATGGGTGACACAGAGTAGCAAAGCAAAAACAAAAATACTGAAATCAATGTTCCTTTGCTAATGAAGATACAGAAGTACTAT
The DNA here is from genome assembly GCF_023898315.1 of Schistocerca nitens. Lineage (NCBI taxonomy): Eukaryota > Metazoa > Arthropoda > Insecta > Orthoptera > Acrididae > Schistocerca > Schistocerca nitens. Next base: position 735,210,621 of record NC_064614.1, on the reverse strand, counting down.
CTTGTGCCACTGTAGAACTGTATGATAAAGATATTTATGTCAGGGGTGCTCTGAAATAGTTGAAATCCCTCAAATTAAACAAGGCACCAGGGCCCGATAAGATCCCTGTCAGACTCTATAGAGAATTTGTATCTGAGTTAACCACAATATACTGTAGCTCTCTTGAATAAAAACTTGTGCTCATTCATTAGGGAAGGGCCCAGGTTACACCTGTCTCCAAGAAGGTGGCAGAGGTGATACATAAAACTACTGTTCAATGTTATTGAAGTCCATGTACTGTAGAATTATAGAACACATTCTGAGAACAAACACAATGAAGTATCTCCATCAAAATGACTTTCTCCATGCTACCAACCCTGGATCCTGAAAACATCAACCATGCAAAATCCAATTTGCACTTTTCTCATATGGCATCCTGTAAGTTATGGATCTAGACAATCTGGTAGATGCAGCATTTCTAGACATCAAGAAAGTATATGACTGGGTACCAAGCTAATCCCTATTAGTGAAAGTATGGTCATATAGGGCATCCAATGAAATTTGTGATGGGACTTAGAATTTCTTCGTAAAGAAAGGATGCACATTTTGAAACACGGATGAATGAAAAGTCATTGACAGAAATAGAAACAACTTCAGAACTACCACGAAGAAGTGCAGTGGGATCCTTCATTTTGTATGAATGACCAAGCAGACAACATTAACCAGAACATCAGATTTTTGCATAGGGTGCAGTTACCTATAATGAGGTACTATATGAAAAAAGATTCATAAATACCCAGTACGATCTTGGTGAAATTTCAAAGTAGAGCAAATACTGCCAACTTATTTTAAATGTTCATAAATATTAAACTGTACACTTCACAAAATGAAAAAAACAAACTATTTTATGACAGTATCAGTGAGTCATAGGTGGAATCAGCCAACTCGTACAAATATCTGGATGTAACAGTTTGTAGGGACATGAAATGGAATGACCACTTAGGTTCAGTTGTAGATAAAGCAGATGGCAGGCTTAGATTTATTGGCTGGACACTGAGAAAGTGCAGAAAAGGAGAGGAGCAGAGAGGAGAAAACACTGGTGGTTACAATGGCACAGGATGGCACACAAAGAGGGTAGAAGACGAGAACAGGGAGGAGATGATACTACAGAGGGGGCGGAAACTGTTAGGTGGAGGGTATGGGCAAGGTAGGTTATTGCTGTTTGAGGCCAGGATAATTTCAGAAGTGAAGGATGTGTTGTATGACTTCAATCTATAGTAACCTACTGTACCCACACCCTCCAACTAAAGGTTTCTGCCCTCCTCTGTCATATCACCTCCTCCCAGTTCATGTCCCCTCACCATCATTGTGTTCCACTCTCTCTCAATGCATCCACCAGTCTTTTCTCCTCTCCTTTCCTGCTTCCTATTCCTTCTTCCCCTCCTCCCCCAAAACCACCCCATGCTGCATATGGCAGCCTTAATCTGCCACCTGACAGTCCCTGCATGTTCCACCAGACAGCACTCTTCTCTTCTCTCTCCTCCCCTCCCCCCCCCCCCCCCCCCACATACACAACACACACCCGTACACTGTGACCCCTCCCCCTTCCACGTCCCACTTGGATTACTATTTTCATTCAAGGTCATAATTTGTCATCTTACCCTCCCACACATCATTAGATTCATCTTAGTCTCTTCATTATTTTCAAAAGCTTTGAGAGACATAAGATATACAAAAGAAAAACTTGTTACTTATCTTCATTTTCTCTTCTTATTTTCTGCACTTCTCGTGTCTAGGGGTACATTCTTGAGAATGTAATTTTTTTATAATGTTGTGGGTTCCAGAAGACTAAGTAATTGATGAAGTACTATCTGTTGCTATGATTTTATTTTATTTGATCCCATTCTTCTATTTCACACTGACTTCACAATCTCCTTTTTTATAAAACCACAAAATTAAAAACACATGCATTTCCATCAGAGGCTTGCCCACTACTACTAACATTCTGCAGTACTCATAATATTCCAAAGAGTTTACAAAGCAAAAGAATTTACATTCTTTCTTGATAAAAGAAGAATATTTACCTAGTTATATCATTATTTTATAAATTAGTCCAGTAATAAATTTAATAATTAGTGTTATATTGTGCAATTAATAATATGAATTTTAAGTATTTCAGATATTTAATAGTTTCAAATATTTCTAAGAGGAAAATAATTTTAACCGTACATACAGAGGGTAACAAATTTATTTCTTTTTATACATTTTAGTCTGAAATATAATTCATTGTATATGAAATCATATGAAATTCTTTTAGTGAAGCAGTTGAGATAATTTTAACCTATACAAGATTTAAAATAATTTTTGGTATCACATATTTCTATAAAGAAAAAAAAGGCAATTCTAGAGGCATGTGTCCCATTACGAGTTGCATTCTGGGCAGAGTGGTTGGTGATAGCAGTCAGGTATGCATGAGGTGTGCTGCTTGTGTGAATGTATGTGTGTTTTCCTTTCTTTCCTGAAGAAGGCTTCAGCTGAAAGCTCAGTGTGTAACAGTCCTTTTGTTGTATCTGTCTGCAACACAATGTGCCATCTTTACAGTGAGTAGCAATGTGTCCTTTCTGTAATTTTAAAAAAAACAGGCAAAATGCACCATTAAAACAGGGTGGCAGCAAATAATGTCCTATTATTTAATCTTACACAATTGCAATCCATATGTTTATTGAGAATCTTTGGTAGGGGTCTTAGATGAGTGTGGTATGTGAAAGTTTGGCTCCAAGATACTGCACTGGATAATCCACTGACAGAATCAGACTCTGGTTCAAAATCATAATGCTTGCAAAAACTGTTTGTACAATTGCTGCTCCACCAATACCTTCCACACTAAATACTCAGTAGTGTGGATTTCACATGTAACTTGACAAGTGCTTAATGACAGATTTTGTCCCACACAATCAAATATATCTCTTCAAAGTCTACTAAGTGAACAATTCTTTGTCTCTGATATGTGAATCACCTATTTATTGTAATTTTCTGTCTGTGATAAAACATTTCTTCAAATTTGGGTGATTCCTATGTGAAATTTTTCTCTGTCCTTTCGTTCATATTTATGGACACTACATCATGCTGCAACCATCCTATAAATGTGCACCAGCAAGTAATTCTCCACATTTCATAACCAGTCACAAGCTGTAAAAAGTGGTTGACCAATGATACATAACAGAGGATGCTGCATTGTTTGTTAATGTAGCACCACCAATGCTGAAGTTCCAGTAAATTGTTCCTTATGAATCATAAGCAGTTTGCTAATATGTACCTCACCATTTTCTTATTCAAGACTACCTGAAATATTCATTTTCAACCATTTATTCCTCACCTTGTACACTGGTCTGCATAATTTTGATCGTATAAATTTGCACGTGAAAGTCTGTAACTACCAGCAAGTTTTGTTACCATTAATTAAATATTGTTGTTTCAAGTGAAGTAGCTTCTATGAATAACAACTTAGTTGATATCATGCACAGTCCTTATTAGTGACTTTTTTCTTATTTCATTTTATTAAAATTAAATTACTAGCTACAAGATGCACACTTTATGCTATAAGTTGCAAGCACACAAAAACTAAAATAAACATGAAGAAAATTATCACTATAAAATTAGATTCTGTCATTTACATTTGAATAATTAGATATTTTACCTCATTACATGGCTATTCTCTCATCTGACAGCTAATGTCCAATTTTTTGGTGATAATTAACATTTATTTCCCAATATGACAAAGGTCTACATAAATGTTTCTGCATCTATGTATCTGTTTGAACTTAACTTCAATAAAAAAGAACACATAAGCTTCTTAAATACCAATACTGATAATCTTAACCTGCTTCTGTAGCTGTAGGCAGTCACACATGCCTATACAACAGTGCTCAATTCAGAGATGGCTGGTCTGAATCCTGAAGGTGGAAGAAATTTTCATGACCAGCATTTGGGCAGCAAGAGGAGGAGGGTGGCAGTGTAAAGTTCAAAATATCAAAACCTTTCCACTCTGTTTCTTGGAGTGAGCGCTTGTGGTACTGTTGATAATTGTTCCACTGGACAGGGTCATTAAATTCAGGAGCCACCTTGGTATGAGTAGTAGGTAATGTGTCAGCACCAGGTTTCATTCTCTTCTTCCTCTCTTCATCATAGAACACAAACCTTACACCACACTGCAACTCCATTACAGTGTCCTACTACGAAAAGATACACTTAAGAGACAACTATCAGACAGTGCAAGAAAGGGGGATACCGTGTGTAGAGGAAGGAAACCCTTTCTGATTAGGTAGCTGAAACTAATCCTCAGTGTGTCCCAGACACCAAAACCATATGGTTCTCCCTTTCTTTTTACAGGTGCATCATTTTTATTACTACTGAAGTTAATTTTATTTCAGTAACCTTGTACCTCAATGCCTACAACACATAAAACACAGACAGTGGACTTACGTATCAGTATCCATTTCTGGAGGGTAATAGTTAAAAGAACAGCAGAATCCAGAATCAGACTTTTGCATTGTGAATAATTGATTACATGGAGTTATTTCTCCTCTCCATTTGCACTTCACCATGAGAGATGAACATGGTTGTGTAAGCTGTAAAATTATAAAAAGAAATCATAAAAAAAGTTAGTTCACTGTAGTTTACACTAGCATAGTTAGAATTATTTCATTAAACATGTCAATCATGAGAATAATTAGCAGCTTACTTTCAACATCAGTGTCTCCATAGTAAGGCTGTATTCTTGTAATGTTTGTTCTAGTTCACTTATATTGTGTTGAAATTGATTTACTTTCTCTGGTTGGATAATTTCAGCCAGTTGTTGAACAAATCCATAATACTCATCTTCCTCTAGTTTGTCCTGGATACCTCTGGAATAGGAAGTAATTGTAAATGAAAAAAGAAATTTTTACTCATCACTCAATAGCAGCAGGCACCACTTCACTTAATTATTTCTGTTATTATATTTTTTGGAAGTGAGATACATGCAGATCATGTTTGGCCACTTAAGCACTATAAAATGGTAGAATACTGTGAAGAACAAGCACTTTTTCTGTACTGAATTTCAAGTATTTCATTTACTGACACTGCTTTTGTAATATTATCTCTTGCAATTTAAAGTATAATGATACAGACCACTTTATTTGGTAACATTATAAAACCGGTTTCAAAAATTGAAGCATTTTCATAGAATATACAGCAAAACTGAGCAGACCACGTAAACTGTCTGTAAATTACACCAACTGTAATTTGTAGGTGTATCTCAACAAGAAAAGTAATTGCAGGAATGAAATGAGCGTACATTGATCTCCATTTTTTCAAACAAAAGAAAATGAAAATATTTCATTAAAATGATTTGTGTATTCCAGGGGAAAACCTGGGGAAGTTAGTAGTAGTAGTAGTAGTAGTAGTAGTAGTAGTTCAATTGGTGTCTACAATAAACACGGATCTATAAATATTATAATTAATTTCCCAACAGAACTAATAGCATAGAAAATGAATGTTTCACTGAACGTGATCCACTACTCTTTACATACCATTACCCACAGTCAGATGGCTGCAAATAATGCATGACATAGGTTAGAGGTCAGAAAGAGGGATGTATTAAGTTATTCAGGGCTTCCTTAGAAACACAAACTGAGACTTTGTTCATTAATACAGTGTAGGAAAAGAAACTATTGAAACTTTCTTTCATAATTTATGTGAAACATGTATTGACTTGTGGTACTGTTGCTCACCACTGAAAAGAAACAGTACTAAACCAGACAGAAAAGTTAAAACACTTAAATGGTACACTGATGATCTTGCTTGTGTGAGGTAAAAGATACTTTAACTGTATGAAATAAAAATGTAAGAAAATAATTGCAAATGTGATACAGAACAGTATGAGATATCTTACAAAGCTTGCCTACTAAAAAAAAAAAAAAATTAAAAAAAAGGTTATAAAGCCAAACTTTAACTTGCCAGACAAGCTGCTTATGAAAATTACATAGAAAGAGCCCAGAATAAATGCAGAGCTGCCTGTGATATTATAACAGAAGAATAGAATAATAGAAAGTGTAATTAGACAGAATAGTAAAGTTTATAGGAAATACAGTACTTTGAACGATGCCCTGCATGTGTTTAGGAAGGGTAGATCCACCAACATAGCTGTAGCTGAATTTGTGGATCAGTGCTTGGCCCACAACTTTTTATTTTATATGTAAATGATGCACCCAAAATAGAGGTGGAAATGCTGTCATGTAAGCAGATGAAACTTCATTTGTTATAAGCAGTGTTTCAACAGAGACTTGGCAGAAGCGAGTTTCTCTAAATACGGAAAATGATTACAATTATTTCAGGAGAAATAATCTTTTTATAAATGTAAACAAAGCCACATACATGCAAATACATGGGAACAAAATATCTGAACAATATTACTATCAGGCCTGGAGACTTGGCTCTAAAAGAGACGGAAACCTCTAAATTCCTGTACATTGCAGTGCATAGGTACTTGACACAGGAGAAATACATAACTAATATCTGTTGCAAAGTGAATTCAAGTAAATTTCTAATGAAAAAATATGAAGGACAACAGACACACTAACACTGCTAACAACGTACAATAGCTTAGTTCACTCACAAATTTCATATGGTATCCTGGTCTGGAGAAATTCTACAAATGTGCACATACAAAGAGTACCAAAGCTACAAAGTTAAATCCTAGAGATTTCTGCAGAAATAAACTCAGGGAACTAAACATATCATGAGTAGCATCATTATATATACATGAAACAATTACTTGTGTAAAAAGTAAACATCTGCAATGCTAAATAGATATATCCATAACTACAACACAAGAAATAAAAATAATTGTGATACTGAAGGAAATCAGCTCACATTAACTGACAAAGACTATGTAAAAGCAGGATGCCATCTACACAACAGTTTGCCAAATTATATGAAGATAACAGGTAACATACCTCTTTACAAAAATAAACTAAAATGTCACTTGATAAAACTTGTCCCTACTGTGCTGTAAATAACTTGAAGCTATAAATTAATGTTATGTTTCATATGTAACTGTGCAAATATATAAAAATTTTCAGAAAGCATAAATTGATTAATCTTTGGTAATTATGTTTGTATATCATTTTCTTAGATGTTTGTATTTTGGATGTTATTTTTGAAGAAATCAGCCATTTTACAGCTATATTCAGGTAGCTGTGTAATTTTGAAACTTGCAATTTTTCAAACTTCGTGTAAATATGATGTGACCAATACCATTGTACAGAATCGTCCATGGACATAAAAAATAAATAAATAAAGTCACTTCTGCACAAATTCAAGACCTTTGCTTGAGTCAGAACAGCTCAATAAATTCTGTACTATCACAACAAATGAATTAAGGTCAAAAATTAGTCAAACATTTCAGCATCTGATCTACTTGCTAATCAGCTTCCTAGACGACATAAATTCCACTGGGATTATTCATCTCACAATGTGCAGAATTTCAGAACACAAGTCTGATGTGTAGAAGACATGTCAAGGTTACAGTTCACTTACCTGAAATTTAGTCACACTAGCAATATTACTTGGTGAAGAATTTACTTATTTAAAATTTGTCAAACTTAATAATATCACTCATTGAGGAAATTATACAAGGTTCTTTCTGATGGTATTTCATAATTTGCATCCACTATAACTACCAAATTCCATTTTAGGGCTCCAGCTCAAAGTATCACTTTGTCGTTCATGAAATCTTCCATTGAGTAGTAGCATCTTTCAATTAGAAAACATGTAACTTGCTTTTTAAAATATTCAGCTTTGTATTCATTATGTTATATCCTTTTACGTTGTTGTGAATTTTCATGGCTGTATGCTGAGGAATCTGAGCATATAATTTTAAACAGTGTGATGCGAGCATAAAGGTTTCTTTATGTCTTGTGTTGTACAAGTGTTCAAAATGGATTTTTTTGATAGATCAGCTCTGCTGTGTAGTAAAAGAATCACCCCAAATATGTATATCAACCTTTAAATAATGGTTGACATGGTGTCCTTGGCTGTGCAGGTGTACATGTTATGAATGATTCTTTTTTGCAACTTAAAAATTCATATAACATTTCGTGAGTTTCCCTAAAAAATATGCCATATCTGATGAAAGATTCATAGTAGCTGTAGTATATTATTTTTCTTGTGTCAATATGAGTAGCACTGGCTAAAATTTCCATTGTAAATGCAAAGCTGTTTTATTTATTTGCTACGTATTCTACATGTGAATTCTAATTCAAATTTCTGTCCAAGTTTGTTCCTAGGAATCCCACTGAGTCAAGTTCCTCCATTTTTTTTAAACTTTCTGAGTAACACAGATTTCTTCAGGTTTTGACTATTTGGTTTTAAAACTCATCATGTGGGTTTCTGAAATGTTTAGCCTTAAGCATTTTGACTGAACCATGTTTCCAAGTTACTTAACATATTCATGACACACTCTGGTATATTGTGAGAATTTTCACTTTCAAATAGGACAGAAGCATCATCTGCAAACAAGGTTAGGGGAGTATTTATATGGCGAGGCAAGTCATTTACAAAGAACAGGAATAAAATTGGTCCAAGGATTGAGCCTTGAGGTACCCCTTGTAAAAACAGTTTTCTGCTCTGAGAAATAATCTGCTCCACTTGATGTGATTATTACCCTTTGTTTCCTTGCTATGCGATCTGATCCAAAGCATTTCAGAGTAATATCCCTTATTCCATACCTGTTGAGCTTCAAAAGCAGCAGGGCATGGTTTACAGAGCCAAAACCTTTTGTAAGATAACAGAATATTCCTGCAGCTTTAACTTTCTTGTCTAATGATGAAGTAATTTTTTCAGTAGGCTCATTTACTGTGTTTTTACCTAGTTGGTAGGCTGATTGGTTATTTGAAATGATATCATACTGTGGTATGAAGCTTTTTATCTGTAAAGAAGCATATTTTTTCCAAATACCCACAGATATAGTAAATGCTATTTCAGGATTTTCAAACATGGGAAGTATAGTCTGCTACTGGCTATTTAACTACACAATAAAGAGGACAATACATCTTATTTGCAAACTGTTTTTATTATGAATAAATATTTAGAATTTGGAATTTTCTGTGTGTAACTCAGATTTCAAGAGTTATATCTGCATAAAAGGGGGGAGGGGGGGGGAGGGAAGTATGTCCCTAAGGAATACAGTACAGTGTATATTGTTACAAGCTTTTCAAAAATATCTGAAGCAAATTTTTCACATACATGTTACTAACTACTTTGAAACATATGACCCTTCTTAATAGACAGCATGATTTTCAAGAAGGAAAAATTACCACTTCTGCAGTCCTTGAAATTGTTAATTAGACATTAACTGCATCTGAAAATAAGAGCACAGTCTCTCTTGAGCTCTTCAATTTGAGTAAGGTATCTCTCAATACCATCTTTCACATCTTACTAGCCAAACTATAATATTACAGTATAAATAACACAGCATAAGAAATTATTAAATCTTATCTAAATAACAGGAGACAGTTTGTGTCAATTCAAAATAGACATTCTTCCTTGAAGAGTCACATCTGGTGTGCCTCAGGGTTCTGTCCATGAGTCATTCTCCTTCATTGTCGCAATTAATGGTTTACCACATTAGGTTGAGCTTCAGTCGGTTATCTGCTGTGCGGACAATACAAATTTAATCACTATTGATTGAGGTATGTCAGGGTCACACTAGAAATCAGGTGATGCCCTCTCCTAAACACTAAATTGGTTCTCATCTAAGAAACTATTCCATAATCCAGAGAAATCTCAGAGTCTACAGCTAGGATTAACTAAAGACATAGAATCAAAACCTTTAAAACTGTTTGAAATACATATTGATTCCAGATTGAACTGGCAACCCACATTAACTATGTCTGCAAAAATATATCTTGGGTGTCTTATTTCATATGGAAAATTGCTATCTAGTGCATAGCAAATATCTTAGGACAGCTTACTTTGGAGTTTTTCAGTCTCACATATCTTATGGGCTGTTGTTATTGGGTTAATTGTGTCATGTCAGTATAACATTACTTGTTCTGGAAAAGGTGTTATGAATACTGTGTAAGGTTGGTCCAAGGGAACACTGCTATCCTTTATACACTAAGAGCAAAATATTGACAGTGACAAAACTTTATATCTATATGCTAAAAACAACATAATAGGGTTTAGTACCAGAGAGAATACACAATGTTCGACACTAAAGACAAAAAGAGTATTGACATTCTTAGTGTACTGTATGAAATTTTTTAATAAACTGCCACATTCTGCACTTGATACACCTCTCAATAATGTTAAACATAAGTTGTATAACTGGTTAATACACAATCCAGTCTACAGTTTAAGAGAGTGCTTCGAAACCTATAAAGTAGAAACAGAGTTTTAAGATTGTGAATCAAATTATGTACAAATGGTTAATGTAGGATAAATAATTTGTACAAATAATGTGAACATTAATTAAAATAGTAACTGATTGCTGTAATTATATCATGTTGTCAATGTAAAAGTGGTCAATGGCAAATAAAGCAACTGAATTGTCTAAAAAAAAAGCATCACTTACACAAAAAATGAAGCTAAAAAGAGTATTTAATATTTCAAAAGAAGTATTCTGTACAGAAAAAAGAAAGCTACAAGATGATGCCTATGAATTTTTTGTTTGTACTAATTCTATGTATAATTCTGAAGAAAGTCAATACATTCATATAGTTATATCTTTCCTATAGGGAATATTTTCCAAGTAACTGAAAAAGAAACAACTTTAAAAACATAAATTATGTCCCTGGCTGTGTGATATGAAAGCAATTGCTTCTACTTCAAGCAAGGAGACTACTGGCAGTTGTATTGGTGCGCCTTACTTGAGAGCTGTTAATAGTGTATACTTGTTATTTGTTTTACTGTAATGTCTTCTTCTGAATCAGTGAATTGTTAATTGTGTTGAGGGAATATGGTATAGTTGTAGGTAAACAACTAGAATTCTCTCATATACAGATTTATTCACACTTAGCTTCTACACAGATACAAGTCCGGAGGCTAACTGCTGTTTGCGTCCAACATCCTGCCCCAAAGCCCTCTCCTCAAAGATAGCCCACTTGCGCACAGAACAAATATCGATATTTATGGTGCTCTACGCCACATAGCCCCCCTCCCCCCCCCCCCCCCCCCCGCCCAGTATGGAGTATGTCCCTGTGAATGGGGAGGGGGGGGGGTGAGAAGTTAGGAAGGTAACGCACAGTTCTTCTGCGTCAGGTGGAAGCGGTCGACCGGTAGGAGACTGGGGGGGTGAAACCCGGTACGTCGACGGTGAAGTCAGCCAGCGACGCCGGCGGCTGAAGACGACGTCCCGTCCTGGAGTGGAGGTGTAGCACTTCGTCAGCCGGCAGACGGAGAATCACCTTGCCAGAAGGCCTAACAAAGGCATGCAAATTGCCACACGCAGCACTTCTGCTCAATTTAAAGTGGCGCACCACACGAGATTCTGCACTTCCTCCCTCAGTATTGTCACACGCGAGTACCACACACACCATATCACCATCTACGACAACAGATAATTTATGTATGTCATCAGGGTGCACATGTGTTGTGAATTCTTGGATGACACCTGTACGAGCAATGGTAGGGAGGCAGGGAGGTGTGGGAAAGCCATGGCAGGGGGAAGCATCTGCTAAAAGGGGGTGGCAGGTGCACTGGACTGCGCAGGAGACAACCTCAGGCGATCAGCTGACAGACAAGGGAGCGTGACTGAAGGCAACGAGGAGCCAGCGTGGATTGAACGGCGTGACAAAGAGCTGTCACAGGAAGATGGTAACACAATGGTAGAATCCGAGTGGTTGGAAGTTCGACTGCGAGAGCTGTGAGGAGTGAAGCCCCGAAAAGATTGGCCACTCAAATTAGATGAACGCGGAGAAGGAGCAGTGCTCGGCAGAGAAGCACACTGTGGAGAATCAATACCCAAATGCATGGTGTGGGAAGATGGATGACCGCTCGAAGCAGGAGTGAGAGTAATAGGGGCAGAATCAGGGAGGTTCACCTGAGGCTCAATGAAAGCTGGTTTTACTCGGTTGAGTGAGACCGTGGTTACAGAGTCTTTTATGAGGAGATCCATGTTATTCTCAGAGCGTTTGACGACCTTGTAAGGACCTGTGTAGGGCGACTGAGGTGGGGCTTTGAATGAGTCGTCTCTGAGAAACACGTACTCACAATAGTCTAGCGTGCGCGGTACGTACACGCGCGGAGGTGTATGAGCAGCCGGAGGTGGCGGCTGAATTTTGCTGCAGTGCAAGTGCACCTGCTCGAGAACTGAAGGGAGTTCAGAGGGCTGTGGAAGTGGGGTCAGAGTGACTAATTCTCCAGGCAAAACCAGAGGTTGGCCATACACAAACTCGGCTACGGAACCCTTGAGGTCTTCCTTGAAAGTCGCACGAAGGCCAAGGAGCACGAAGGGCAGTGCCTCTGTCCATAGTGAGTCATGGCAACGCAGAGCAGACTTTAAGGTGCGATGCCATCGCTCGACAAGCCCATTGCTTTGGGGGTGGTATGCAGAAGTATGAATTTTGACAATACCACACATTTTACATAAGTCAGAGAAAACTGAAGACTCGAATTGTCACCCCTGGTCAGTGGTGAGGTAAACAGGTGAGCCAAATCTAGAGATCCATGAATCTAAGAATGCTCGACTTACTGTCTCGGAGGTAATGTTCAGAATAGGCACAGCCTCAGCCCACCGAGTCATCCTGTCAATAGCTGTAAACAAGTAACGGAAACCCTCGGAGGGGGGCAAAGGGCCTACGAGGTCGACAGGAACATGGTGAAACCGGCCTGGTGGTTGGGCAAAACAGCCAAGGGGTGGAGAAGTGTGCCTGGAAACTTTGTTCTGTTGACACACCATGCATGCCCTTGCCCAAGACTGACAGTCACGGCACATGTCTCTCCAGACAAACCGTTCAGCTACCATACGGGTGGAAGCTTTGACACCAGGGTGTGCTAATGTGTGTAGTTTGTCAAAGACCTGGCGTTGAAGGGGCTTAGGAATGAATGGCCGCAACGTACAGTCGATTCATCACACCACACTACCGAGCAAGGTGGCGCAGTCGTAGGACACTGGACTCGCATTCGGGAGGACGACGGTTCAATCCCGCGTCCGGCCATCCTGATTTAGGTTTTCCGTGATTTCCCTAAATCACTCCAGGCAAATGCCGGGATGGTTCCTCTGAAAGGGCACGGCCGACTTCCTTCCCCATCCTTCCCTACTCCGATGAGACCGATGACCACGCTGTCTGGTCTCCTTCCCCAAACCAACCAACCAACCAACACCACACTAAGTCAGGGAAAGTAGAGCATACCGGTTGGAGAGAGGAGCTGTGGTCTGAAATTAACTGCATGGTATCGGGGTCTGCCGATTGCAACCGAGGTAGATCCGTTAAGTCAATTAAGATTGTGACAGCACCAACGCGCAAGAGAAAATCAGCAACCACATTGTCTGCTCCTCGGATGTAGCGAATGTCATTTGTAAATTGCAAGATGTAATCGATGTGACGAAAGCGTCGTGGGGGCGGATCAGACGCAGGATTTTTTATGGCAGGAACCAACGGCTTGTGATCAGTCAGCACATAGAAATCTCATCCCTCAACATCAGTTCTGAAGTGTCTTATGGCCTCGTAAACTTCAAGTAATTCTCTGTCGAATGCTGAGTATTTCTTCTGCGCGTTGTTTAGCTTTTTTGAGAAAAACTGCAGGGGGGTCATAACATCATTGTATGTCTGGCTCAGTACTGCGCCGATAGCATTGTCACTAGCATCAGTAGTGATAAACATTGTGGCGTCCACCCGTGGGTGAGCAATAGTGACAGCGGATGCCAACAGCTGTTTGAGTTCATTAAATGCCTTGTCCATGTCTGGTGTCCATGGTACCTGGCGGGTGCCAGAAGTTTGTGGGCCAGCGAGAGCATCTGTGAGAGGAGCCTGCACCGCAGAAGTGGCTGGCAAATGTTTCCGGTAATAATTAACTGTTCCGATGAACCTGCGTAATTCCCTATAGGTCTGAGGGCGTAGCATCTCGAGAACAGGCTTGATCTTGTCCTGTGGTGGTGTCAGACCGTCCGATGACACAACATAACTTAGGAATGTGACGGATGACTGGTGCAATTGAGTCTTTTTATTGTTCAGTTCAATACCAGCGGCTGCTAAAATATCCGTCACGACTTGAACACGCTCCTCACTCTGTTCTAAAGTAGAAGCAAAATCCAATATGTCAGCCATGTATATGAAACAAAAGTCTAGATGGGATAAAGTTTGATTGATGAAACGCTGCCATGTTTGGGGGGCGTTTTTCAACCCAAACGGCATAAATTTGTATTGGAACAGCCCGAAGGTAGTGGTTATGGCAGTCTTTTCAATGTCCTCCGGAGCCATAGGAATCTGATGAAATGCGTGCTTACAGTCCAAAACAGAGAAGTACTCTGCACCTGCGAGTGCATGATTGAAGTCTGCGATGTGTGGGACCGGATATTTATCAATGATGGTGCGGGCATTTAAAAGCCTATAGTCTCCGACCATACGCCAAGTATCGTCTTTCTTTTGGTCAAACAGGATAGGACTAGCCCAGCAACTGGAAGAAGGTTCAATTATTCCCTTTTGTAACAGATTGTCCAATTGTTCTTTTGCAATTTTCATAAATTCCGGCTTGAGGCGGCGTGGACGTTGCAATATGGGTGGCCCATCGGTTAGATGTAACCGATGAACTGTGCCATTAGTGACTACTGCAATACATGGCGCGGCACGACAGTCAGATGTCCGTGAAGCGGAGCAGGTAGTGGCGGACAGGCCAAGCTGTGGCGCTGAGGGCACGGAAGTACAGGTGTGCCACCCACTAGTAGGCTGCGTAAAGGCCGCACACGTGTTAACATGGGTGAGGTTGGTACACTGGTTCTTGGTAGTGGGCCGTGCCGCTACGAGCGCTGTAGGCACGAGTGGGCGTGGCTGGACAGCAGATGGCCGTAGTTCATTGCCACGAGCTTGGCAAGTTAATTGTCCATTCGGAACGCAAGGAGCATGAGCACTCGGGCATACCCTATCATTACAAAAGGGGGTGCTGACACAGTTTACAGAGTTCACAACATTGTCGTTAACATGCGCAGGCATGGGAACACCAGATTGGCACGGACTGACCTTGTCTGTAGCCGACGAGTCGTCTGCTTGTAGTGCCGCGAAGCGTTGTTGTGTGGAGGCCAGCTCATGGTGTATGTCGCGGAGATGCAGCAGCATTTCCTTACGTTCCATCCACAACTTTGAAGACTTGGCGCACTCCACTAGCCGCTTGTTTGTCCAAGATTGCAGCTCCAAGGATAGGTTGACACACTTCTTAGCACAGCACGCATGTTTGGTGCTAGCCGAACTGTCACTTGGCGAAGCGAAAGGAATATGTTTGTTAAGGGAGGGGCAAAACACAGTATTTTCCACAAAATCTAGTGACAACTGATAGTGCTTGAGGAAATCAATTCCGAGAATGGGTTCTTCAATTGTTGACACTAGAAACGTCCACTCCAGCTTGCACTCGGGCGAAAGTTTCACTATATACAAAGTGAAACCCGAACACTGTAGGGTAGACAAGTTCACTGCACGAAGTGCTGTTTTGTGTGGTTGCACTTTATTGGATGCTAGGCGGACCGGCAGCAAAGAGACGGCTGCGCCAGTGTCTACCAGAAAACATACACCTGATCGTAAATCGTGAACATAGACTCGACCACACTTACTGTTATTGTAAGAGATGCGACGGACGCTCGAACGGTGTGAGGATCATAGTCAAAATGTCCATTCTCATTGACATGGTAGCTCGGAGAGAAGCCACAAGTGCTTAAGTACGCCTGTGAATGTCCGTTATGCACACAGTATTCACTCGACCATGAGTGGTGGGGCTGGTTGTAGATGTCGGAGTAATTACTGTCCAGCACAGAATTGTTGACCTGATTAGAAACAACACAAGGATCCCACACACGTCCACTAGGATGCACACTCGGTGTGATATTTGCTGTTTGGCGAGCATTGAACACCTGTTGACTAGCCGGCACGGAAGGATACACACGTGGCGGGAGCTGATTCGAGTTTGAATTTACTACTGGATTTTCCAAAGTAGCAAAACCTCGCTCGACGCCACGAACTGTATTGAATCGTGTGTTTGACACAGGAGTAGGAATGTTCTGACCAACACTCTGTGGAGAGCACGTGGGAAGGTCCAGGCTTACAAAGCCAGAGTCCACGACTGTTGGCAGTTGGAAGAAACTGGCGGCACTCGATGAATTCCACTGCATGTTCTGGCTGAAGGATTCCAAAGATTCTTGCGGCATGTCCACTACAATGGCAGGAGTGCTGGAGAGATGTTGCTGGAATCCGGGCGGCGGTGAATGCTGAAAGGCCATTGTCTGGAGCTGAACAAAGGCCCTCGCGATCGTGGAGAAACCCAACGCGGTAGGCGCATAAATAACCTTCGGGTGGTAACTCGGACGTGTATTACACAAAAACGGGGTCACCAGTGAGGGAATATGGTATATTTGTAGGTAAACAACTAGAATTCTCTCATATACAGATTTATTCACACTTAGCTTCTACACAGATACAAGTCCGGAGGCTAACTGCTGTTCGCGTCCAACATCCTGCCCCAAAGCCCTTTCCTCAAAGATAGCCCACTTGCGCACAGAACAAATATCGATATTTATGGCAATCTACGCCACAGTGTTTTATTCATGTCATGATGTACATTTGCAATCCATTTGCTTTGCATACAGGAGACATATCACAAATTTATAATGTAGTCACAATTATTTTTACAGTAATAAATAATAGCACTAAAATAAATGATAACACTATAAGGATATTTTTTGGAGTATGTAACACATTGTATCCAGTTCAAATTTCCAGGTTGTCCTGCATGAATTCATACACTGAGTAATAACATTTCAGGGTAAGTGCCTCATATAGCTTTCTTTTAAGTGGACCTAAATTCATCTGCAGTAACTTGTTCCATCTTAATTTATTACAAAATTTCATTTCCATGTATTGAGGTCCCTGAGCATACAACCTGAGTTAGTGGCTGTGGAGAGTAAAATTTTCTTTGTTTCTAGTATCATGTGAATGGACAAAATGGTTTCCCTCAAATAATTCATGTCTGATGTACAAAAATTTAATAATCTCATATATGTATAGGGTTGGCAGAGTTAATAATTTTAAGTTTTCTAAATAATGGATGATATGGTTCCTTATGATTTGCAGTGCACATATTTTGAATGATTTTTATCTGTATTTTTAGTATCTGCACTATGTTTGTCGAGTTACCTGAAAAAACAATACCATACCTAATAATGGATTCAAAGCAGCTTTTTTTGTGTGTTCCTGTCAGTTGCAGTTGATGATATCTGCATTGCAAATGCAAAGTTGCTCAGTTTGTTTGCGGAGTATTCAATGTGTGCCTGCCAGCTCAAATTTTTATCTACATTTAAACATAAGAATTTGACTGAGTTAACTTCTTCTTCATCTTGGTTGTTGTGAACAACCTTAATCTGCTCACATTTTGACTGTTTAGTTTTGAATTGCATAATGTGTGTCTTATATATGTTTAGATTCAACCCATTTAGCTGAAACCAAGTTTCTAAGGTACAGTGTGTACTGATCACAGATTTGGAAATTTTTTTTGAACCCTGATCTTCAACTAATACATAAATACCATCTGCAAACAGAACTGATGGGGAGCTGACATTTAATGGTAAGTTATTAACACAGAAGAGAAATAGGACTGAGCCTAATATAGAACCTTGTGGAACACCCTGATATATCTTTTTCCAGTCAGAAAAATAAAATGTGCCATTTAAAGAGATGCTAACTCTTTGCTTCCTGTTTGATAAGTAGGACTTGAGCCATTGTGGGGCACTACTGCTAATGCCATATTTTTCAAGTTTCCAAATAAGCTACAGAATTTACAGAATCAAATGCCTTTGTGAGGTCGCAGAAAATTCATGCCACATTATTTATCTTGGCTAATGGTGTACTTATTTTCTCAATGAAACTGTTCACTGCATCTACAGCATTTTTTCAATGATCTCCCTTTTTGAACAGTGGTCTGACTTCAACATATTTCAATACCTCTGGGAAACAGCCCTCTTCAAAACATTGATTTATTATTTGAGCTAGTGGATTTGCTATTTTACTGTGTACTGCTTTAAAACTCCGGTGGATATTTCTTCCCAACCTGCAGATTTATTGTTTTTTGATGTTAAAATAGCATTTTCTACATCCTCCACAGAAACTTCTAAGAATTTGGTAAAGTTTTCAGAGTTTTCACTTAAGTCAAAGGGATTTACTCTGCTGTGATAATCTGCTACATCTACATCAGCAATATTAACAAATTATCTTGAGCTCTCTAGTTTGTAATTCAAATTTACAAGCATCAGATTACAGAGACCAGATTTTTGCTCCTTTGAATTTAAAGTCTATCTTTGCCATAGTTCTGCAGTGAGACAGTTAATATTCAATTTAATTTTAATAATGCTTTGGCAAGTTTGTGATTTAACTCTAGAAAAGATGTCTTCCATAACCTGCAATTATGAGAACAAGTTTTTGTTCACCATCAAGGCTTTTAGTCATAATATGATTAGTTCAGGGTGATGCACATAATGAGAAAGCTTTCAACATAGATGTATGTGGAACCTCTCTCAAAAACCCCTAATGGCACAAAAGAACAAGCTTTCAGGGCACCAGAAAGATGGCATGCAATGAGATGAAGAGTGTGCATTGCCTCTAACGTGTAGTTAATTCTACCAAGATGCCAAAAACATTCAGCCTACTTTGTGGTCACAGGAGCTTCTACTAGTACATGACACTAACAATTTTTCATGCTGGAGATTGTGTCAGCTTTAGTTCAAAGTATTGCTGACTGCTGACACTTGGGAGAGGGCAGCAGGTGGGTAAAGGAGGGGTGGGGATTCTAATAAAAGAAGCATTCTCTCTATATTACAACAAATGTCTGCATAGAAACAATATCAATACCATAATAAAGAATAGTTAATTTATGTCTCCATAAGTTAATTATTTGTGATCTTTAGTACAGTACTGTACAACGGATACACAATATAAAAGTGAATGTGAGGATAGTACCCCAAATTCCTTAACAATTTTCCTTGCTGTTACTACTTCTTGTTAAGTTAGCAATGGTATCTTAGTTTAAGTTGCCTTCCTAGGTTCTTTGCTATGTTATTATTATCTATGTTGCAGTCTTTTTGTGTGTGACAAGCTTGGGGATAGCAAAATAAATTGTGTAGTTTTCATATCTGTATATTACTGGGCAACCTATAAACTGGCAATGGGAAATTAAAGAAGAAATCAAGGTACATGCCTTTGTGTATCAATGTTCACTGAAATAGAATGTGTGGAGACATATAAGAAACATCTGAATTAACCACTGATTGCAGCATGTCAGACATTGATGGTGAACGTGAGGAGAAGGAAGTAGTAAAGTAGATTCACATGTCTGTGGGTAATGTTGGTGCCATTGCAAGGCTTGAGTTCACAAATAAAGTAAAGTAACTACACAAGATTTCAGTCAACCTGCAAACAAACTACCTATTAAGTCTCATTGGATTTGAGTATGCAGCTCTCATCACAGATCTAGCATACGTTAAGAAGCCAGAGGACATGACTTTCAATCAAATTGTGAAACTAATGAAACACCATATCTATCCAGCACCTTTAGTGATTTGTGAGCACTGTTACATTTCACACAAGAGACTAACTGCTGGAGCCGGCCGGAGGGGCCGTGCGGTTCTAGGCGCTACAGTCTGGAACCGAGCGACTGCCACGGTCGCAGGTTCGAATCCTGCCTCGGGCATGGATGTGTGTGATGTCCCTAGGTTAGTTAGGTTTAATTAGTTCTAAGTTCTAGGCGACTGATGACCTCGGAAGTTAAGTCGCATAGTGCTCAGAGCCATTTGAACCATTTGAACTAACTGCTGGAAGAATCTATTTCACAGTAGGTATCTCAGTTGAAATCTTTGGCACAACACTGTGGATTTAAAGATAATCTACAAGAAGTATTATGAGACAGATTGGTGTGTGGTTTAAGAAGTGAAATAATTAAAAAAAAACTGTTTGGAGAATGCAAACTGACATTCAATAAATGACAAGAATGATTATGGAAACTGCAGAAACTGATGCTTCAGTGTTTGGTGATCGATATAATGAGGCTTCTTCAAGCAGAGTGCATCAAGTGAACTTGCAGTCTGGAAAAGCACACTGTTGTTGTGGGAAACGAGAACTCACGAAGCCACAATGCTCACTGAAAGGTTCAACTTGGAAAATTTGTGGAATGCTAGGCCATGTTCCAAAATTGTATCGCAGAAAATGCAAGCAGTCAATAGTCAACAACTTGGGGCCCAAAGGAAATCAGTGGGAGAAGGAAAAAGACGATAATCCAGGTAATGAGGTGAAACCCAGGAAAGTGTACAAGCTGGTGTTGTAGGACTCTGACACTCACTCAGAGGAATCAGATTCAAATAGTGTGGTGGAAAAGGATCAAGTAGTGCTAAAAATGTCATGGCTGGATAACTGTAGATCAAAACAAGTGTGAACCAAAACATGATCTAAATGAAGAAAACATCAGTATGTACAAGCAGTTGATATGTGTTCCACTGTGATAGATGAAGTTCCAATGTATAAAACTGGTGCCACCAAACAAGTGGATAGTGATACCTGCATTGGGGAGCTAATTGCAGATGGATAGAAAATTCCTTTTGTGTTGGATAAGGTGCACATGTCACCTGTATGATTGTATGAAATATAAGGAATCGTGCAAATATTTCCCTAAAGAAAAGTTGTGCAAAGTCAACACAAAAATTATTTGCTATGATAACACACATGTGAAGGGCTATGTACATTTGGTTAATGTTGTCACTGAAGTTGACAAAGTAAGCTATTCATTTTCTAGCTCCAAAAGAACAGACACCATGCGGAATCTACAGCTGTATTACATTATATGTAAATTGAAGGTGGAGGGGAGGGGGGGGGGGTGGAGGAAAGGAAAGGTAAGGGATTACTGTTGTCAGCTGAATCAGGACATTAAGTAGAAACAGTGGATAAGTAAAAATGATTCTGGACTGGGATTATAATCCCAGTCAGTACACATTTTCACTCATCACTGCTGATTCTGAATAATGTCCTGATGCAGCTGACATCAGTAATCCCTTCCCTTCCCTTTCCTTTCTCCCCCTCCCCCCCCCCCCCCCCCATCCACCTTCAATTTAAATATGACTTACATCCATCCCACTTAATGGGACAGTATTGTCAAAATACATCAAGTAAAAAATTAGAAGTTTTACACACAGAAATAGATCCAGTGAAAGAACTTTTGAGGTTTTCACAAAAAAGACAGGAATCTCAGACTGTGCCAAAGGTATCCTAGTGCTAAATTAGGAACTCAACCCATTGCCTTTCATGCCAAGTCAATTCTCCTAGATCGCCAACTTGTTGTAGACAGTGAAATACAGAATATGGTTGTGGAAAAACCTTTGTGAAATTGCTAGATGAGAAGTTAACCAAAGACAGACTGACTACACCCATGGTGCCTGTCCTACATCAGGCTAAAGGCCAAACACCTAATATAAGAATTCTGGGGCTTTTAGGGTTACTGTTAACCATAACCTTGTCATTCCTCAGTATTCTTTACAAAAGATAGATAAGATCTTTGATAAGCTAGGAGGAGGAGAGAAATTCACCAAAACTGACATAAATAGTATCTATTCATGTTAGGAATGAGTGAGTCATCTCAAGATCTGCAAACCCTAGTTACTTCATGGGGCCTGTAGAAGTTTACTAGAAGCTTTTGGAATGGTTTCTGCCCAAGCTATATGGCAAGTAAAAATTGATAATATTCATCTTGGTCTTTAGAAAACACACTCCTATACTGATGATACTATCATCACAGTCTTCTTCCTAGCAAAACATCAGTTCCATTAAGTTGTGCTAAACAAGGCATGATTGATAAAAGTGGACTGAACACTACTAACACAAAAGTGAAAGTTGTGCAGAAAGCCCCAAAGCTAACAATTGGAACTCAGATTTTGTCATTTTGTGGTACAATGAACCATAATTGAAAATTTTTGCCACACTTGTCAAGAATTTTAAGTCCTCTGTATTCATATATGAAAAACCAAAGTTTGAATGGAATATAAAATGTGACAATGCTCTCAAATATGCTAAATGTATGTTGCTGTAAAACAAAATTTTGTGTCATTATGACCCAACACTGCCACTAGTTTTAGCTTGTGATGCTGCTGGGCAAGGGTGCATGTGTTTGTCATGTATTTCCTGATGGAACTGACAGACCTCTAATGTTTGCTAGTTCCTCGTGGAGCTGAGCAGAAAACAATTATTGTATCTTGAATAAGGAAGCCAGAATCATTGTATGGTGTGCAAAAAAGTATGATCTGTACCTAAGAGGGAGTCACTTTACTGTGATAACAGATCATAAACCATTCATCCATATTTCAGTCCCAAAGCTGCACTGTCTTCCATTTGTGGTAGAAGATGACAAAGATGGGATGAATTTTTATATCAGTATGATCATGACATTAAATATCATAAAACTAAAGAAAATTGTAATGCTGACTGTTTATTAAAATTGGCATTATCTGGACAGATTGAAATTGATGAGTGTGCTGTATGTGTAAATTTCCTCATGCTTGATAGTGCCCCTGAGAAAGAAATTTTGGAAAAGGCAGTCAAAGATAAAATACTATCTGTTGTGTTGAACTCTTTTTGAAAAATAATCAATGGCCACCAAAGATGCCAGACATTCTTAAAAAGAATTTAAGGCATTGCAATGAGTACTCTGTTTCTTCCCCCACTGGTTTCCTTTGGGTCCCAAGTTGTTGACTGTTGACTGCTTGCCTTTCCTGCGATATATTTTTGGAACATGCCCTTGCATCCACAAATTTTACAAGTGGAACCTTTCAGTGATCTTTGTGGCTTCATGAGTTCTTGTTTTCCACAACAACAGTGTGCTTTTCCTGACTGCAAGTTCACTTGATGCTCTCTGTTTGAAGAAGTTTCGTAAAATTGTTAAAGGGGAGAGAGTTGTAATCCTTGTAGTCTAAGACTCCAGATTTTAACAGAAATACACTCGGGGTCATTTGAGAATCACAAAAATGAAGTGTGTAGTCAAAGCTATGTATGATGGCTTGGACTGAATAAAGAAATAGAAAAAGTCACAGCTGTTTGCAGTGGATGTTCTAGAGTTAGTAGTGCTCCAGCCAAGGCCACTTACCATTCATAGGAATGGCCTATAGAACTACGGGAGAGGCTTCATATCGGTTTCACAGAATTTTGTAAGACCATGTACCTAATTGTAGTGGATGTCCACAGCAAGTGGTCAAAAGTAATCAAGATACCCTCTCCCAACACATCTGCTCTAGTGGCTGCATTAATCCTTTCATTCGCTCAGTATGGCCTGCCTAAAGTGTCAGACAATGGACCCATTTAGTCAGTAAAGACTTTGCATCATTTTGTGTAAAAAACAGGATTAGGTATTTAAGCATTGCATCTTACCATCCCAATTCAGATGGCAAGCTGAGTGAGATCCAATTCAGATGGCAAGCTGAGTGAGATGTCAAAATTTTTAAGGATGCACAGAAAGCCAGTATGTTTCATGAAACATACAATCATGATAAATTGTATACATTATTGCCTGTATATTGGAATGCAGAACATGCATTCACAGACCAAAGCCCAGCCATGCTTATGTCTGAGAGGGAGCTAAGGACTCAGTTTTAACCAAATCATTTGGCATCCAATGAAAGATCAGACCCAAGTTAATACCGTAATACACTCCTGGAAATGGAAAAAAGAACACATTGACACCGGTGTGTCAGACCCACCATACTTGCTCCGGACACTGCGAGAGGGCTGTACAAGCAATGATCACACGCACGGCACAGCGGACACACCAGGAACCGCGGTGTTGGCCGTCGAATGGCGCTAGCTGCGCAGCATTTGTGCACCGCCACCGTCAGTGTCAGCCAGTTTGCCGTGGCATACGGAGCTCCATCGCAGTCTTTAACACTGGTAGCATGCCGCGACAGCGTGGACGTGAACTGTATGTGCAGTTGACGGACTTTGAGCGAGGGCGTATAGTGGGCATGCGGGAGGCCGGGTGGACGTACCGCCGAATTGCTCAACACGTGGGGCGTGAGGTCTCCACAGTACATCGATGTTGTCGCCAGTGGTCGGCGGAAGGTGCACGTGCCCGTCGACCTGGGGCTGGACTGCAGCGACGCACGGATGCACGCCAAGACCGTAGGATCCTACGCAGTGCCGTAGGGGACCGCACCGCCACTTCCCAGCAAATTAGGGACACTGTTGCTCCTGGGGTATCGGCGAGGACCATTCGCAACCGTCTCCATGAAGCTGGGCTACGGTCCCGCACACCGTTAGGCCGTCTTCCGCTCACGCCCCAACATCGTGCAGCCCGCCTCCAGTGGTATCGCGACAGGCGTGAATGGAGGGACGAATGGAAACGTGTTGTCTTCAGCGATGAGAGTCGCTTCTGCCTTGGTGCCAATGATGGTCGTATGCGTGTTTGGCGCCGTGCAGGTGAGAGCCACAATCAGGACTGCATACGACCGAGGCACACAGGGCCAACACCCGGCATCATGGTGTGGGGAGCGATCTCCTACACTGGCCGTACACCACTGGTGATCGTCGAGGGGACACTGAATAGTGCACGGTACATCCAAACCGTCATCGAACCCATCGTTCTACCATTCCTAGACCGGCAAGGCAACTTGCTGTTCCAACAGGACAATGCACGTCCGCATGTATCCCGTGCCACCCAACGTGCTCTAGAAGGTGTAAGTCAACTACCCTGGCCAGCAAGATCTCCGGATCTGTCCCCCATTGAGCATGTTTGGGACTGGATGAAGCGTCGTCTCACGCGGTCTGCACGTCCAGCACGAACGCTGGTCCAACTGAGGCGCCAGGTGGAAATGGCATGGCAAGCCGTTCCACAGGACTACATCCAGCATCTCTACGATCGTCTCCATGGGAGAATAGCAGCCTGCATTGCTGCGAAAGGTGGATATACACTGTACTAGTGCCGACATTGTGCATGCTCTGTTGCCTGTGTCTATGTGCCTGTGGTTCTGTCAGTGTGATCATGTGATGTATCTGACCCCAGGAATGTGTCAATAAAGTTTCCCCTTCCTGGGACAATGAATTCACGGTGTTCTTATTTCAATTTCCAGGAGTGTAGATATGAGTCATACATTCAATGTGGGAGATTTTGTATACATGAAAAATGGAATTAAAACTGATGCATGGAGAAACGGTAGTTTTGGAAAGAGAAAGAAATGTTATTTACACTGCAAAATATCTTTATGGAAATATTCATATGGAACCTGGATCAGGTCTTGCCATCCATTTCTAGTCATAAGATGCCGTCTCTGAAACTAGTACATTGCCAACAATTGATGCAGTAGCTGATTTCAATTTTGACCCTGACACCAAAAACATTTCTGAGACTGAACCATTACCAACCTCTGTTATGAATGAGGCACTTGTGACTCAGAATAATGAACCAACTGTGACACCAATTGCTCAGACAGTAGCCCAGGATGTATCAATGTTGAGTTTTAGCTCTAGGGTTATTGAAAACCAGAGACATTTAATCTTAGCCCTAGGACACCTAAGAGGGGTTCACTGAACTCAGACCTTTTTATGTTGTTTAGTTTCTGTCCAAGTAAATGTCATACAACATTTTCCCTGTGAGACATTTCTTACTGAATACTGTATGAAACTTTAGCAACAATAAATTTTATAGAAAAATCCTCCTTTGAAAGAAAAAAAATTGAAA
This sequence comes from Schistocerca nitens, assembly GCF_023898315.1. Classification (NCBI taxonomy): domain Eukaryota; kingdom Metazoa; phylum Arthropoda; class Insecta; order Orthoptera; family Acrididae; genus Schistocerca; species Schistocerca nitens. Next base: position 735,184,704 of record NC_064614.1, on the reverse strand, counting down.
CTTTTAATATGGGTTCAACAGCCCCCTTTAATTTATTTACTACACTATATTTTTCCATGTAACATTTTTTCTTCCTATCTCTACAACAAAGCAAGTCTTTGTTTTGTCTGTTAGCATTATTGATATTCTCAACAGTCAGTCTGTTTACTGAGGAAGAGATTGTTGATGACATGCAGCTGTTATTTATCTTGTATATTTCCAGTCAGCTAATGCAGTTCCTTGCTGTTCACATCAAGACTCACAAATGTCTTAAGGAATACAGTGTGCTTGATTCATCTTTAGAAAGGGTTCTGAATGAAATTTTAGCTGGCGATTCTAACTCAGGGAGTGAAAATGAAGATGGCATTATGGAGTATGATTCAGATTCAGAAAGTGATGTGGACGTTACAGACAAAGGAGGCAATGAAGGTAATGTAGCTTCATATAGTGACCATCAGGATGTGGCTTTGACCACATCTAAAAGAAGGTTTGTGACCACACAGCTCAGAATACCTAAGAGGTCTCTTGCAAATATAGTAGGGTAGCAGGCAGGGATAACTCCAACCTGTATTTACCATTCACCTGAAGATGTCTTGATGTTACTTTTTACACTTGACATCATGGATGTTACAGGAAAACATTCAACTGAAGGGGCAGTTAAACTAACAATTACTTCTACAAGTGAGAACATGCATCCAGCCATCCTGATGTAGATTTTCTGTGGTTTCCCTAAATCGCTTCAGCCAAATGCCAGGATGGTTCCTTTGAAAGGGCACAGCCGACTTCCTTCCCCATCCTTCCCTAATCCAATGGACTGATGACCTCACTTGGTCTCCTCCCCCAAATCAACCAACCAAGCAGCTACAAATGAGAAAGAATTGCATGCCTTTATAGGAATACTGATACTGATGTGTGAAAATAAGGAGAACTCGGTCAGTGTACATGATGTCTGGTCAAACATAATGGGTCAGCCTGTTTACAAGGGTATTAAGGCAAGAGAATATTTCAAGGAACCTATTAGAATCATTAGTTTTGATGATAAAACTAAGTGACAGCAAGGTAAGGAAACAGACAAGTTTACAGCAATCTGTGGTGTTTACAACAAAGTTAACTATCGGTTTCCACTACTGTGTAAACCACAGGTGCTCTTCAACATCGATGAGATGTTCAGCTTGTTTAAAGGACACTGCCCCTTCATAGTATTTATGGAGAAACCAGGCAAGAATGGCATCCTTATATGCGTGATGTAAGATGCAATAGATAAATACATCATAAATATGGAACTCTATGCAGGTAAAGTATAGAGTTTATCCAAGGAAGCATGATGTTCTGCAGCTGTCAATAAATGTCTGGTAGTGCCTATGAAAAATACTGGTCAAAATATTACTACAGACTGATATTACACACTCTACAAAGTTACTACAGTAGGAATTCTCCAGACAAACAAAAATCATATTCCAGGCATTATGAAGAACATATAAAAATCAAGAACTATATTCATCAGTGATCTTGTTCACAGACCCAACAACAGATAGGTCACCAGTTACTTCAGTGCCCTACAGAGTAAAAACAAAATCAAGTAAATAACTTGCTGATATTATCAGCATTTCACTAAGATGAAGGCACAGAAGGAGGAGAGATGAATAAAATCTATATAAATACATATTGATACCATTGCTTAAATGGCTTGTATGTACACCTGCAAGAGGGGAACAAAGAGATGGCTTCTATCAGTATCTTACTCTTTCATCAATATCTGTGCTATCAGTGCAACCATCACATTCATCCAGCAACATCCAAGATAGAATGAGAAGGAACACAACAAATTGAAACTATTTCTTTTGAAAGATGGGTTGGACCTAATGAAAAAGCAGGTAGCAGAAAGAAGTACTAATGTAAGAGGGTTAACTAACCAAATTGTTCAGTCAATGGGAACCCTTCTACAAAAGAAAATCAAAGAAGTGACAACACATGCAGACCAGTCTCCTGCCGGGAAAGGTCAGTGCCATGTTTATGTAAAACAAGCTATTACTATTAACAATATTTACAAGATGCTACCTTAGTTGAGATACATAAAACTTTTTATAGTTTATATTTTTTATCGGTATTCTATTTTAATACCTGTGCGTTTAGTTCACTGAACCCCCCCCCCCCCCCCCCTCCATTTCCTTCGGCATTGGCATCAATGTTACAAAACAAAGCTTAGGTACCGAACTCAAGGGTTACATTATCCCTGTATCCCTGTCTTACATGGAGAGGGGGGAGTTGTTATATCCGCTAATTGAGTTCGCAATGGTACTTAGCTTTAAGTTGTCTTCCTATGTTCTGTGCTTGTGCTACATTATCATTATCTGCGTCATAATCTTTTACGCATGTGCAAGCATGGAGATAGCAAAATTAAGTATATGGTTTTCATATCTGTATATTATTGAGCAGTACAGTACAAACCATAAAACTTACTCTGGAAGGAGAGAGGGATAGTTTTGGGCAGGTTAAAGAGGAAGATTAGGTCACTCAGATCTTAGGCTGAAATGAATCCATGTACAGTGTGGAAGATTGTAGACAAAGCTGAAGGGCAACTTCTCTTATTCTGTCTGTGTGTTACCAACAACTCTTGATCATCATTGTTTTCATGATTTAGCGATCTTTTTATTTCATCTGTATTTTTTTCTGTGTATGTGTTCAGAGATTATTTTAGTGATACTTTTCTGTGATTAACATGCATTTATGGTTTTCATATCTGTTTCATGATAATTTTTCCTTGTTAACAGACCATTTTTCCTTGTTTGCTTACTGTCTTTCAACATTCAGCAATCTTCTTGAATTTCCTTGGAGTCTTATTTGCCTTTCAGCAATATTTTCAGTATACTTTATACTTATCTTCTTTTCCATTTTGCTGTCTATTTCCTTCACATTCTTTCAATGGACAATTTATCTGAGTTCAGAAACTCTTCATCTTCTTCCATCATTCGGTAATCTTGACTTCTGCCAGAATCTTTGGCTATCCTCTTCCCCAGTACAATTCACATTTCACTTCAAATAAAAGCTTACAGATTAACTATTTGATTACTAACGAGAAGAGAAAGTGGAGTTATCTTAAACATGAACAAAGGAAGAAATCAGTGTAATCAGTGGTCACTGATTCATTGCGAACAGGGTGATGCATGACCCTGAATCCATACTTCATTGCCTGTATAGGCTTTGTAATGCAATGATGCTCTGTATTGCATCATACTTTGAGTAATAAATTTAAAATAAATGCAGATTCTATTATTGGCCATGCCATATCCATTTAAGGCTTCTGTTACGGTGGCCAGTAAATGACATTCCCGTATTAGTGCCGCCCAGTTTCAGTCGTTGTTCATCATTAAAAAGGTTAAAAAATATTTAAATGACAATGTTAGGACAAGGAATCACAATAGTATTAAAATAAAAATACATCATCCCTCTTGTGTCTGTGTTATTAATGTGGGAAATACAAAACTAAAATGTCACCACCATATATCTGTCATCATGAAAGGAGATGCATGAAAAAGAGTGAGATACAAGAAGCTGAATCTGATCCCTCAGTCAAATATTTTTTGAAACATACACACATTAAAAAAGTTTTGCATCACCCCTGTTCCCAGAAACACTGAAGATAGACATTGACTGTGGATATTGTATCACAGACACAGTCCCTTTGACTGTTCAGAGATGTCACTAAACCCGCCCAAAGATATACACAACCATGCATGAGCAGTACCTATTAGACGGAGGGGTTCCAACAGATGATCAGATCCATTCATTCCACCAGGAAGGAGATACACGGCTTGAGTTGTCTGTTGTTCAACCATGCCTAGATGGTCAATGCTGTAGTTAGATCATGTCTGCATTGTTACTTTGTGCTAGGAAGGGCTGTCAACAAGGGAAGAGTCCAGGCATCTCGGAGTGAACCAAAGCAATGTTGTCCAGACATGGAGTAGATACAGAGAGACAGGAACTGTCGATGGTGTACCTAGCTCAGGCTGCCCATGGGCTACTTCTACAGTGGATAACCACTTCCTATGGACCATGACTCAGAGGAACCCTGACAGCAACGCCACCATGTTGAATAATGCTTTTTGTGCAGCCACAGGACATCATGTTATGACTCAAACTATGCGCAATAGGCTGCATGATGCATAGCTTCACTCCTGACGTCCATGGCGAGGTCCATCTTTGCAACCATGACACCATGCAGTGCGGAACAGGTGGGCCCAACAACATGCCAAATGGACTGCTCAGGATTGGCACCACGTTCTCTTCACCAATGATTGTCCATATGCCTTCAACCAGACAATTGTCAGAGACGTGTTTGGAGGCAACCTGGACAGATGGAATGCCTTAAAAACACTGTCCAGATAGTGCAGCAAGATGGAAGTTCCCTGATATTTTTGGGGTGGTTTTATGTGGGGCTGATGTACACTGCTGGTGGTCATGGAAGGCACCGTAATGGCTGTACGATATGTGAATGCCATCCTCCAACCAACAGTGCAACCATATAGGCAGCATATTGGCGAGGCTATCATCTTCATGGACAACAATTTGTGCCCCCATCATGCACATCTTGTGAATGACTTCCTTCAGGAAAATGACATCACTTGACTAGAGTGGCCAGCGTGTTCTCCACACATGAACCCTATTGAACATGCTTGGGATTGATTGAAATGGGCTGCTTATGGATGATGTGACCCACCAACCACTCTGAGGCATCTATGCCAAATCACCATTGAGGAGTGGGACAGTCTGGACCAACAGTACCTTGATGAACTTGTGGATAGTATGCCATGACGAATACAGGCATGCATCAATGCAAGAGGACATGCTACTGGGTATTAGAGATACCGGTGTGCACAGCAATCTGGACCACCACCTCTGAAGGTCTTGCTGTGTGGTGGTACAACATGCAATACAAAATGGTACAATATGAGCAATAAAAAGGGCAGAAATGATGTTTATGTTGATCTCTATTCCAGTTTTCTGTATAGTTTCTGGAACTCCTGGAACCAAGGTAATGCAAAACCTTCTTTTTAATGTGAGTATATTGTTTCAGTGATCGACCAAGTAGCACACTGCATCAGTGTTATACCAATTTTGAACATCACTGCTGAGACCACTGCGAAAAGCATTTGTCAATCTATGAATTGCGCCTGCTCCACCACAATAACAATGGATCAAGTTAGACAATTCTAGTCTACACTTCTACAATCTCTGTTATTTATATGGTATTCAGCACTTCCAAACAACAGCTTATCACCTTCCCAGGAGACACCACCTTATCGAAGGTACCTTCAGTGCCAAGCGGGAAGGTTTGTGTGCTCCGATGAAGTCAAAAGCTGTGTCGGTGGTAGTGTAGCTACTGGCAGGGTCACCCAAGCTGGAGTGACAAAGGGGACAAAGTGTTTCCCACAACATAGGGCAGGGAGGGCTCTATAGGCATAGTGAAGCCGGCTTCTCTACAGGAGTAAACCTCATACAAATCCTGGTCCTCTGGCCCTCCAAGCTGGGGGTTGGACAAGCAGCTAACAACCCCTTCCCGTGAAAAAATTCTTGGTCAGAAACCTCAGAGCAAAGAAGCCAGACAGATTTATGGACAATGACATGACACTGTTAAAGGCAAACGAAAACAAGAAAATGACGTGTTTATTGGAACCTGGAACATACAATTGCAATTGATGTACAGGGCGGGCCCCCTGAGATCACTGCTACATCAACTCAATAAAACCAAGGCAGGCAGAATTGCCCTAGAGGAAATACGATTGCCTGGACATGGAGTCCTTGATATGGGAAGCTGGATAATTTTCTACCATGGTTCAGAGAGCCATCATGAATTTGGTACAGCGTTCGTGGTAAGACAAAAACTTAATCACCTAGTGAGTGAATTCATTGGAATAACATCTAGGATCTCACATAAGAGATTGAAGACCTGATTCTAAAACTACTCATTGATCAATGTACTTGCACCCACAGAAGTATCAGATGACCAGGATAAAGACACCTTCTTTGAGAACCTCGAGAGAACTTACGACAGATGCCCTGTATAAGACACTAAAATAATTATTGGAGACCTCAATGCACAGATTGGTAAAGAAGAACATTACCTTCCACCAATAGGAAAGCATAGCCTCCATGAATACACAAATGACAATGGCCACAGAGTCATTCAGTTTGCACTGTCACATAACATGGCTGTAGGTAGCACTATGTTCCCACATAAAAGGATTAATAAAGTAACATGGTGTAGCCCTGTCAGCGTACCTTCAACCAAATTGATCATATAATTATTGATGGCAGGCAATCCTCAAACTTACTAGATGTACGAGCTTACAGAGGAGTTAATGTAGATTCAGACCTCTACCTTGTAATTGTGAAACTAAGAGCTCAAATATCCAATGCAAGAAAAGTCTGAGGAACACCTCAAAGTAAGTATATGGTATTGAAGTTAAAAAATGAAGACATCTCTGAAACGTACTCTGAGAAGGTTGCTGAGAATCTTGCATTATACACCCCTAGTGTAAGTGATAACCCAGATCAGGAATGGAATGCTTGCAGGGATGCAGTCATTAAGGCAGCAGAAGAAGTGCAAGGGAAAGAAGGAAAACAACTGAGGAATTCCTGGTTTGATGAAGAATGTAAGAGAGTAAGTCAGGAGAAAAATCTGGCATACAGGAAAATACTTGAGAAATCATATACTCATTTAGCAGTAAGAAATTATCAAGATAAAAGGAAAGAAGAGAAGAAGTTCCATTGGAGAAAGAAAAGGGAATGGGAAAGAAAGCAGACTGAAGAGCTGGAGACAATTGGAAAAACAAATGACGCTAGAAAATTTTATCAGAAAATTAATAGTGAAAGAAGAGCATTTAAGCTGCACATCAACCTGTGTAAAATTAAAAATGGGACACTACTAACCGTTGATCAAGAGGTATTGGAGCATTGGGTAGAGTATTTCAGTAAACTGTTGGATGCTTCAGAGTCCCCTATTGAAGATACCCCAGTCGCTCCTGAAGATAATGCCATAGTACCAAGTAAAAGTGAACAAAGAACAATAAAGCACCAGGGACTGACAATATAACATCTGAACTATTGAAAGCTGGAGGAGTTGAGCTAAATTGTAGGATCTACAAGATTGTGTGCTTCATCTGGAAAAAAGAAGAATGGAATGTAGGGATAGTGTCTGGTGCGTAAAAAAGGAGATCTATTTGAATGCAGCAACTACAGAGGCATAACATTTTAAATATTATATGTAAAGTACTATCAAATATCCTGTTTAGTAGACTTTCACCTATAGCAGAAAATATTACTGGAAGCTATCAATGCAGGTTCAGACCAAGAAAGTCAACTGCAATCCAGGTATTTACTCTCCAACAAATAGTGGAAAAGACCAATGAATTCAATGTTGGTGTGCACCATCTTTTCATTGACTTTAAATCTGCATATGACACAATAAACTGGGCCAAACTTTATGAGGCAATGAGGGAATTTCAAGTGCCTGGAAAATTGGTGCATTTAGTAGAGGTCATCCTAAAGTATCCCCAGTGTACCGTGCGAGTGCAGTCAAGGCTGTCACCTCAGTTTCCCACTTAAACTGGGCTAAGGCAAGGAGATGGGCTTTCTTGCCTACTTTTCAACCTGGCACTTGAAAAAGTGGTACCAGGTATTCAGACAAGAGGAACTATCTATTATAAGTGTGTACAATTGCTGGGATATGCAGATGACTTGATTCAATGAGCAGAACATTTAGAGATCTACAAAGTGCATTTTCAGATCTAAAACTGAGTGCAGAGAAGATGAGTTAATGAAGGAAAGATGAAGTATATGTATAATGGCACTAACCAACTCTTACAGCCCACAATAACCCTTGATGGAATGACATTTGAGCGAGTGGAATGTTTCACCTATCTGGGTTTAAAGATAGAAGCAAATGGCACCACCTTTACTGAAATTATGGCTCACATAAGTGCTTCTAACTGATGCTACTTTGGAATTTTGCGACATTTTAAATCCAAGCTTATATGACGAGGGACTAAGTGCCGACTTTACAAAATGCTTATACACCCAGTACTTGCTTATGGCTCAGAAACATGGGCAATTGTGAAGCAGGGTGAAAACAAACTGAGATCATATGAAAGAAGTATATTGAGGAGGATTTTTGGACCTGTATATGAAAATGGGACCTGGAGAAGGTGAATAAATGGCGAACTTTATGATTGCTATAAGGAGGATGACGTGGTAAAGCTTATAAAGGTGTGTAGACTGAGATGGGCTGGACATGTGATGCAACTTTATGAGACAGATCTCGCAAGGAAAGCTTGCTGCAGTGAACCTGGTGGAAGAAAAGCAAGAGGATGACCTAGGTTGAGATGGAGTGACGAGGTTGGAGAGGACGCTGCCAGAGTCAGTTGCCATAACTGGAGGTCCACGGCGAAGTCCAGGGAGAAATGGCAGAAAATTATTCAAAAGGCCAAGTCCCATCCTGGGATGCAGTGTCCATGGAAGAAGAAGAAGTTCAGCTTGTAAAGAAGATTTCCATGTATCTCTGGTGGAACTTCTTTACGGAGAACCATTCACTGGTCTGTTGGACTTCACAGAGCTGTCCCAACTGCCACCAGACAAAGAATTGCCACAGCATGTCTACAGAGTAAAATAACACATTGCACACATTAAGATACCAACCTATAAGTGCACAGCTGTCAGAAAATCTTCATCAGTAGAGCTCTACAGGGCTGTGGCCATGTCATACTGTAAGACAATACAGTGTGACCCACATTCCACTCCCCCTGCTCATGCTCATATGAAGTAATTAGACAGGCTGACAACACCTATGACATTTTACTGCACTGCAAATTGATTACTGTTATGCTCAACAGGTTTAAACTCTCATGGACCCTACTTAATGCCACTGACACACCTGGAAGTAGCATTAACCCTGTATATAACATTCCACACATTGACATGAATGGCAACAAAATGACAATGCAAGTGAACTTATGTCAGTTCTGACCTGATGAGATCTCAGTCAAACTAATCAACAACATTATCATTGTGAGAGGACAATAAGATGACAATGCATTAATGATGGTACACTGCCAGGAACATTCCCTTGAAAATACGGACTCTTGTTGGATGTTGATCCAGATTCCATCACTTCCAAATTTTCAGCAGATGAAGTTCTCATGGTCACTGCTGCTGCAAAACATGATCAACTCCAGAATTTGTCACTGGAGCATGACAATTGAACTGCTATGGTACTATCACCTCCATTGCTTCAACCTCCACCACTCACCAACCTCAACATCCATGCCCGTATTGGATGACCTCACCACCTACCACCTCTCTTGCATAATTCCATCCTTTCTGACTGCTACTGATCATGCATGCTCCACCTAATCAACACAGTGAGAAATGGTCCAGCCATGCACCTGAGTAAGCAGCCAGTTACAGCATGGCTGGTCATGAGTACGCGCATTAAGACGAGATCTGCAGTAGCACCGTCCACATCCGTGTGCTCTGCACTCTGTGGTGCTGTAATAGCAATTGCATGATGCAGCATGGGCAATCTCTTTGGCCATTGTTACATTTCCAAAGTGGGATAATCTTTGACCTAGTTCAGTCTGAATTTCCGTGGTGTACACATATTCTCACATGTATCAATGCCCGCAAATAAAGTGTAGATTCATAGTATCCGCTATCTCTGTTATTTAACCTGGAGCATCCTCACCTATGACTAGTCTACAATGTAATTTGTATTATCCCTGTTACCTCACTTACATGGAGAGTAATATTTTTCTTACAATATCAATGTTCAAACAACATCTTTTGGCCTACAAATTTAGTTCCTTGTTGCTTTGTTTGATTTAATAATAGCATCTGTGAACCACTAACGCCAACATGGCATCTGACTGGGAAAAATGGTCACACTGCTGATTGGGAAAAGCAACCAAAGTGTTTATCCCAACAAGACTTAGTTACTTCAATATATAACACATAATACTATACATCAGATTTACTACTAAACCCTTTTATACACAAGGCTATCATTTGCCATTCTACCTCTTTGAGACCATTTTGAATGAATTCTCTACTGGTGCTTGGCAGAACATGATTATAATATTAAACAGGAAACACTTCCTCATGTTTTGCAGGTCATCAGTAAGCGATTCTTGTTTATTAATTTATATTATTTCAAACCACCTCTGTTTTGATATATTAGGTCTAAGATAAAAATTTGATGGAAAATGGTCTGCTGCAGCTGCTTGGTATTGTTTCAGAAACTAGAGCATTGAGATGCCTAGAATATATGTTGAGAAATCAAAACAGCAAACATGGGATCCTGTTGCAACGTTACTGGCTTCGTTACTCCATTAGGTGGGGAAAAGTAATGGCTATATAATCCTTCAGAAAAGTGCATATAATTTCTGTATACTATTTTTTCTTACTTAAAAATACTTGTTGTTATACCTTATAATCTGCAGATTTAAAATGGTTGGATGAAAATTCAATTTCCTTTAGAATGGACCACCTTCCCTACTGGCCTGCAGTTGTGTCTCATAGTTTATTGGTTTTCTCAATTGAATTTTCCTATTGATATAATTACCTGTGCAATTTTTGTTAGTTTTTGTGGGATGTAGCAATTGCTGCTTAAATAAAAGTTCATTTACAATAGTGTGACTGTTATCAATTGTATAGTTCCATTCACTTTGCTTCATCACAAAAAATGAAAGAACTCCCATGTAGATATCATTACAACTCTTTGTTCATCTCATCTACTGCTTTACCATGGGATCTTAAATGTTCATCACATTCCACAGTTGCATACTCCTAAACAAGCATTAAAATATACTGTGGTAGAGACATTGCTTCATGTGAAAAGCCTGATGAACAACCACAATTTCAGTTGTATTAAGATTTCTCACAATTGTTAGTGATTTATCTCCCTGTTGATATAATTATCTGTGCAATTTTTGTATGTTTTTGTGGTATGTAGCAATTGCTGCTTAAATAAAATTTCATTCACAACAGTGAGACTGTTATCAATTGTATAGTTCCATTACTTTGCCTCATCACAAAAATGAATGGACTCTTTGTTCACCTCATTTGCTGCTTAATCATGGGATCATTCCACAGTTGCATAATCCTGAACAAGCATTAAAATATACTGTGGCAGAGACATTACTTCATGTGAAAAGCCTGATGAACAATCACAATTTCAGCTTTGCTAATATTTCTCGCAACTGTTAGTGATTTATCTCTGTTTCATGCCCCTTGTCTTACAACAGGCCATTCACATGATGGGGCTATAGCTGGTTTAATAATAATCTGAGGATGATCGAATGTTTCTTTTACAATACACCACTCTGTCTCTTTACATAAAAAAGATTGTACACATTTTTTAATCTTTTGCTCAGTTTTATGTGTGAGGCACATCTCACAAAAATAATGGTATGGTACTAGCAAAGAAACAATTATTTTTGTTTAATATGAAAAACACGGCAATCTGCCTGTGCCATTTATTGACATACAAACTGTGAGAAGTGAGTACTACTACATACTTAGGATGTTCTTTGCAGTTGAACTGCATCAATATGTGGAGCCACAGTTTGTTTCTGGTTGAGGGATTCATAGTTTGTTACTGTCTCTGTAATATAATTTACCACAACCCAGCTTTCTATATGCCACAGATGTATATGTTTTTAATAATAATATCAATAATAAAAAACTTAAAATGTATTAATGTACTAATACTGAATTGTTTAATTGCTTTGAAATGTATCAAATATTTTATTGTAATAATAATAATAATTTGTTGTTATTTATTAGTGAATAATACATTTCTTTTGCATCCAAGAATTTGCAACTCAAAAAAATTAGGTTCTGAAAAGCATCTCAGTAAGTCAAAACAGTTAAGAAGTACAGGTGTCATTTAGTTAATTTAAGAACTATAATAGCAACAAACTCCCTCATATTTGATAACTCCATAATTTACATGACATGAAACTGAAATGTTTGCTCACTGTTAACAGTTCTTCACTACACACTACATTGGTCAACACTGGTCTACAATTATGCATATATGAATGTATAAATAGCGGAAACATTGTTTCTTTCAGTAGTTCCTACCTACTTTACAAGTCAGGTTTGTTGTTGACAGCTTATGAATGGGCATATTTACCTAGCTGTAGTGTTTATTGGTCAGGTCAAAAGCTCATCCATATGAGCAAAGCCTCACCCAAGTATCTGAAAAGTAGGGGAGAGTGGGGCACATTGAACCATAAAAAATATTTCTCCATGTTACTAATCCAATAATTTTACCACAGAGTTGTGATTTACAGATGTTACAGTTTAATCATTCAAGTATCAAATAGCCTTATATGATTGCATTGTCATTAATTGTTTTTTAGCTGCACACCTTTGAAGAAAATTTGGAAAATGGTTTATTGTGCCCCACATGTGGGGTACATTGAACCACTTTAAACAGGTTCATTGAAAGAACCTATTTAGCATACAAAGGAAGTGTAAATGTACTTTAAACATAATGTTTACATATATTCCACATGTGAATCATGTAATTAAATCTTAGCCACACAATCATGTAACTTATTTTGGAATTACCGAACATCAATGGACTCGAAGCTGATTCCAAATTTGAAATATGATTTTTGTCTCATTGTCACACCATCAGTAGCAGGTCGTGGGAGCATGTAAAGTATGTTGCTAGCTGGAACAAAAGCTTCATCCTTTACCTCCCATTTTTTCACTTTTTCTCAAAAATGATACCTGATAGTCTCCTGCGTCATCCTTCAGTTTCAAAATCTTCCCCACATAGTAAACTGGTGTTTTGTTTACTGATTAAAGAACGTTGCTCTGGATAAGCTGCAGCCCTCTGGGGTTTGGATACTTAAACTGGGATTTCGTTTCATGAACCCATAGAACGAGTCTACACCAGCCATTCCGTCCGTCCAGTTCTCAGGACATTTCAGACCATTTTTGATAGCCAACTCACTAGCTAAACTCCTGCATGTTTTAGTGTCAATACCAAATCGTATCTTAGAAGACTGCAACAAATACTTCACTAATTCTTTCTCCTGCTCCACAGAAAATACTTTACAATTGTCATAGTTTGTTGTCAATCTTTCACTGAAACCACATTTAATGTTCTGAACATATCGTCGAAGAGTAGGGTAAGATATTGAATGAGATTTACGTGCTTGGCGAACTGCCATGCCCTTATTAAGAACATCCTGTACAGCTTCTTGCATAACATCATGGTCAGTTTTACCTCTGTCTGTCTTTCTGCAGTGTGAATGAACCACCTTCAAACCTGATAATATAAAACAGGAATGCTGAACGTCTGTAATTTAAAAGCCTTAAATACCTACACATATGTTTTTACCCATGCTAAGGAAACAAAGTACAGAGTGCTTGTATTAGACAATTAAAAGATTCCTGGGGAACAATGGACCACCCTGGGGCACAATGAACCATGGCTCATTGTGCCCCACAAGAGCTTGGTTCAATGTGCCCCAACAGTGCATACTTCAAACAGAGCTCATGTGAGGTTATGTATGAACGTTGTTAATATTTGAAGATCTATATCATTAAAATACAGTACTGATATTGTTATAATGACTTACTTTGTTTAAAATTTGGTGACAAAGGATTGAACGAAATTCAATCTATCTACGTCTCCAAAAATTACTTCACTGTTGCGAAACTAACACATCATCAGTACAACACTAATGGCAGGAACTAGATCCTGCAGAAAACAAATGGCAGTTGGTAGAGCTGTACTGATAACATATGCACAGAGGAAAAAATAATTTACCACCTTATACTGAAATTATGCTACCTGATTCATTGTGCCCCGTGGTTCAGAGTGCCCCACTCTCCCCTATCCCATGTCGAACATGCAGGGGATAGACGGAAATACGGAAACACCACAGGCACAACACATTACCATGGTTAGCATGGTGTAGAAAAAGCATTGACATTCAAAAGAGCTTTGAGTCATCTGAAAACTGATAAATACTGGTCATGTACAATCTTCCTATGGGATCTTATGATATTCTTCCTGCAACATTATGGCAAGTTCAGATAACAATGTGGACACTGATCACACACCCTTCTCTACAAAGTAGATCACAAGGAGTCAATAATGTTGAGTCCTGGTGAGATTGGTGGCCAGGGGAGATGTGTCAATTCATTCTCTTGTTCATAGTTCACAGCCCCGGATCTACAATATTTCTGAACCAGGGCAAAAACTTGATAGTGGCACCCCCCCCCCCCCCTTCCCCCGAGTGTTTGAGATAGGACGTCAAAAATTTAAAAAAAGTGGTCTTTCAAAAATTATTCATTTTATAGCGCACATATTTCTGAATAGTATTCCACAGAGCGAAATATAGTGTTGTGCGGTAGAAGAATGCTGTGTGAACAGGTATGGCACTGCACTTTGGCACACTTAAGGCTGAATAACATGTCTTATGTTTCCTTGAACATATATGTTTCAACATATATGTTTTAACATATATGTTTGAGGAAACATAAGACATGTTATTCTGCCTTAAGTGTGCCAAAGTGCAGTGCCATGCCTAGTCACACAGCATTCTTCTATCACACAACACTATATTTCGCTCTGTGGAATTCACATGCGTATATTTTTAATGGAAGCCATCAAGTCTATATTCAGGTCAGTGGAAATTAAAATGTCCTGTGGTGCTTCTCCTGTTCCCAGTCAGCAGGTTTGACATCCTACCCCCCTTAAAAAAACTCACAATTAATAGTGGGTGGGATTATTTGTGGCTGGGAGAATAAGAAAATGGTTCAAATGGCTCTGAGCACTATGGGACTCAACTGCTGAGGTCATTAGTCCCCTAGAACTTAGAACTAGTTAAACCTAACTAACCTAAGGACATCACACACATCCATGCCCGAGGCAGGATTCGAACCTGCGACCGCAGCGGTCTCACGGTTCCAGACTGCAGCGCCAGAACCGCGCGGCCACTTCGGCCGGCGGAGAATAAGAACTTTTCAGAAAATTTGCACTCTTTATTGCCTGTTAGCTAATAATTTTCTCTTTTGTGTGATATAAAATTAAATGTAGGAGACAAAAAACCAGTGAAGATAAGCAAGACAGTACACACTTTTTCAGTCCTTAGGTGCCAGCATTTTTTTCTCTCTAATCTTGCTATAGCTTTACACAGTGTGCTTTGCTCTCTGCGAAGAATCTATTATTTATTTATTTATTTAGCCATCTGTGGACATTTTAAAATGTATGGATGTTGTCGGTTACGTAAATTCATATATTTATACAGTTTGTTGTTACATGTAGTTAAACATTGTGACATATAAGTTATTTACAAAGCAATTTAAGATTTTTTTACTAGAGCGGTACATGTTATCTGCTTCTTTTATTTTCTGCGGCAGTTTATTATACAGTTTTACACCTTCATACAAGAAGCTATTTTGAGTCTTATGTTTATTCTTCCTCTCTAGATGAAGACAGTGACTTGTTCTTGCACTATAGTTGTGAAAACTGCTATTTGTGCTATAATTTTCTATATTTTTCTTGATGTACACTATAGTTTGGAATATAAATTCACAAGGAACAGTCAGAATTTCTAACATTTTGAAAAGTTTTCTGCAGTGGGCCCACTTACTGCTTTTTGTTATAATTCTTACTGCTCACTTTTGCATTTTAAATACTGTTTGTAAATTCTGAGCACTGTTTCCCCAGAAAATAATACCATAACTGATTACTGAATGAACATAAGTAAAGTATACAGTTCTCAAACATTCACTGCTGCATGCAGCGTTACCGGTACCTCATCAAAGTTCGTCAAACGTTTTGCTACCTGAAAAATCAAAATGTCGCTCTCTAACAATGAAAAAGCTGTTAATACGAATAGTACCCAAAACTGGTTTGGTTTCATGATCTGATTATGTCTATTTTGTCACTGTCTGCTAGACTGAATGAATATGCCTTTCTAATATTGCAGCAATTGTAGCACACGCCAAACAAGCGAGACTGTTTTGGCACAAATGGTCACTTTTTTGTAGGCCTACCTCATTTACATAAATAACAAGTCAGAACACAGTTCACAAAGTACCAACATCAAATGCCTATTAGGCCTACTACAAACAAAAAGTTCTATGTTAGGAAATAGTTTCACATTTCATTGATAATTTCCAATTTCTCAAGCATGGGATCAAAAAGAAGTTGTACGAAAATTTTTATATAAATTTGTAATCGTCATATTCTTCCATACAATTTGTGTGATGTTCCTGTTTTTTCTCCTTTCTCGTTCTAACAAACAATGTTGTCATCACTAATTCTGTACGTACTCCCGTCATTGCCAAAACTCATCCTCCTGTTAACTTCACTGAGGCTGCGGTCACAGTCGCTCCGATATTAGTGGATTCTGCTGGCACCGACGTCGACCAGAGACGGCCGATTTTTTCAAACCAGTGCGCCAGTAAGTGCATGGTCACACTATATCTTCCGAACTGACGGACTTTGGACGACAATTGATGAAATCTGAGGTCATCAGTCCCCTAGACTTAGTACTACTTAAACCTAACTAACCTAAGGATAACACACACATCCATGCCCGAGGCAGGATTACAACCTGCGATCATAGTAGCAGTGCGGTTCCAGACTGAAGCACCTAGAACCGCTCGGCCACAATGACCAGCTTTTATTTCTAGATGCGACGGAGATTTGTCTGGCAGAGACATCACGTACACTAAATACACATTCAAAAATCAACTTATGATTCATTCAGAAATCATTTTCGAATGTGTTCAAAAATGTTTAAAATCCAACAGGGATGCGTTTCGAAATCATACGAATAATCGACATACCAACGTGCACTGGATGCTAGGTTCATTGTGAAACAAGGTTCTTTTCTTCAAGAATATGAATCTGGCGGCCCCTGAAATTGCCGCCTGGGGCAGATAGTCCAGTTTTCCCCTGCTAGATCCGGGCCTGCCTGTTCACGAAACCAGTACTGGATGATGCATGCAGTATGAACAAAGGCCTTGTCATCTTGGAAAATAGCATAACCATTAGGGAACAAACACTATAACATGGGATGGACATGATCACCAAGGATGGTCACATAATCCTTGGCAGTAATGCAGCCTTGCAGAGAAACCATGGGATCTGTGGAATTCCGTGATACAGCTGCCCAAATCACGAAATACCCACCATGCTTCACTCTTGGGATGTAAACTCGGACTGAAGCTGGAAACAGTGTGAAAGGAGACTCATCCGACCAAATGATACTCTTCCATTGCTCCATAGTCCAGGTTTAATGGCATTTACACCACTGATGAGTGGTTTTGGAATTGCAGCTTGCCCCACAATTGTCTACTTTCGGAGCTTCTTTCATGTTGTTTTGGTGTGACAAGATTTGTGAGTGCAACATTCAGTTTCGCAGAGATTTTTGCATCTGTCGTCCTCTTACTTTTCTTTACATTCTTCTGCAATGGCCGTCCATCAGGGTCACTCGAAACATGCTTTTTTCCGCGTTGTGACTTGGCACATGACATTTTTCCACCTTTCCTTTATGCGGTATAAATTTTCGATATGGTTCCTCTCGAAACACCAAACACTTCGGCTACCTCGATTATGGAAGCACCCAATGTATGAGCACCAGTAATTTGCCCACGTCAGAATTCACTCAATTCCAACATTATGAACGTACAGCCACACAGATCACTGTTCTGAACATGACTGACACTTGCAAGTTATTCCGAATGCTGCATAGGTGCTGTTTGTGGTCAAATCAACAGTCCAACCTGCAGGCTAGGTTGGCACTTGCACTTTTGCTCCAGGATGCATTTCTTGTAGCGTTTCCAAATTTTTGTCCAGCCCCTGTAGTTTGTAAGTTCTAGGAATCAACGCCATTTTCGAAAAAATTTAGTTTTCATGCTACTTTATTTTCCAAAAGTTAGCTGTGAAATGTGGAAGTTGATATATATGAGAGCACAAAAGCTCCTCCCCCTTGAATCTGCACCTGACAACATTTGGCTACAGCATAATCAGGTTACAACTTACGATTGTTCGTAAAGGCGTACGGCATTGATGAGGTGAACTTTGTTTATGTTACAGACGGTGACGGCGGGATACGGGACGTTCCAGATGGGGTAATGAGTTGACTCCACTGTCGTGATGGTGGGTGACGTCATGTACTGGGACCACACCAGGTTGATTAGGATGCTGGCCGCCGTTGCTCCAGCGGCACAGCCAAGCAGCCAAAGCAGCCTATAACACACAGAGTGAAATACAGTCGTTCACCTATAGAGAGTGCGAACTTACCAGTGTAAATGTGAATGAGGCCAGTATGTGTTAATTTCCGAATAACGAGAAAATCGGCATGAGAGTAGGAGACAGTTCGTTTGTTTCAACTAGGGTAAACATTTTTAACTGAACCGAGGAAAGGGCATATATAGGTAACGCAAAAGTGCGTTAACATTAGAAAAGTCAGTACTTCACGAAATAATGTGGGTAGAGAGGTAAAAATTGACACGCGTCCTTGAAATGACATGAGGTTTTAACGAAACCCAAAAACGTGCACACAGTGACCAGTATATGGCACTGAACAAGCAGTACTGAGGCCCATGAGAAAGACAGGCCGCGGCGCGTACTCACCAGGGTAGGTCTGGGCTCGCTCGCTTAATTCAGCAGACAAAACGCGTTTCCAAATCTGTTAACTCGCAACTGGGTGTGTACGTACTAATGAGAGTTGCAGCTGCTGCTGGAAGTCTTATAGGCTACCAGTCGCACAACAAAACTTGAGATAAATTCTCGACATAAATGGTATGACGGCTTGTTTGTAGCATTTAGTCTCTTCTGCGTAATAGTCCTCTTTTCATACAAGATGTGGTGTTTTATGCAGCTGATTATCTTTTTGAAATGATTTTAGTTTTATTGTGCCCTAGTACAGCCGTAACAAAGTATTAAGGATTAATAATAGTAAGATACCATATTAATGAATTTCAGTAGAAGATACAATTCTCGTTTGTACATACACACACAGCTACGCGTTAACAAGTATAGAAACGCAGTTTTTCTGCTGAGTTGAGTGAGCGAGCTCGGTCTACCTTCGTGACGTAAGCGCCGCGGCCTGTCTTTCTCGTGGGCCTCGATTAATAAATAGTCACGTCGCATGAGAATCGTTTATAAAATCAGCTGTAGGCACGCTGATATGTTACGGAACCGCATCATCCCTAGCCTGGCTGATTAACACCTGTTGGAAGGTAAGACCTCAATCCGTGTGATTATTGGTTGTGGTGTTACCTGAAGTCGGGTGTCTACTACGACTGTCCGACGTCATTAGGGAAGCTAAAAAACAATATCTAATCGCAATGTCTCACCATACCTAATGATATACTTTACAGTGCTCCTCAGAATACTCTCTCCCGAATACAGGCATTGTTTATGAATGACAGTTAACACGGTGAGCATTTGTTACAAAGAACTTTCTCACCAAACAATGGGCACAATTGATCTCTCACGCGTGTAGCAATATGAGGTTAGGGATGATGAGATTTTACAACGTATGGGCGTACCACGCACCCCCATGCGGCGTCACTGAGATGGACTGTCCAACGCCATCTGTTAGCCAGTGTTTGCACTAGGTTTTGGTTTCAGTGAAACTCCATGTCATTTCAGGCATATGTGTCAAGTTTTACCCATTTCCCTACACTATTCCGTGAATTAGTGCATTTTCAATTGTTAACTGGCTTTTGGGTCAACTCTTATGAGCATTATCACAAAAGTTTTGAGGACTTTTCTGCTCCTTTGCACCACTTCCAAAAAAAATCCATTATTTCAACGTGCAAAACCTTTACGGTATCAAAAAGAGTGCAGATCCAACCGTTATCTTGAGCGACCGAGTCTAGCATTGGGAAATCCTTGTACCCTCAATGACCCTTAGCTGGTCCAGTGAAACAAGACAAGACAGAAATTCTGTTGAATATGCAAAACTGTGAATAACCACCGCTAAATAAGAAAATGCTTTTATTCTGAAGAACAATTGCCAAAATGCACCTACGAGCACTCACAGTGAAGTGTTGGAGATGATCAGCCACTTATGAACATACTCTGGGCTATTATGCGGTGGTCGGATGAATTTCATATTGAAAACCAATGTTTCGTTCCCTTTTCTTGAGGCACGCAAGGAGCATTGTGGTTTCTTTGAAGGTCCGATCAGTGACGAATATAGCAGCTTTCTTCCGAGGGAAGGCGGGAGGGGAGGGGTATGTCACAGGCTTCAAATTTTAATGATACCATACTAAAAATAGCAATGGTATTAATAGTTAAAAGCTTTGTGAATCTATGACATTTATTTAAATTATGTGTTAAGTATTAAGTAGCTGTAGACTAAATTAATCATCATTTCTAATAAAATTCATCCTGCCAAGCTTTCTAAATCCGCACTGTCTTTGTGTATATGTTCACAAGCCATCATTAAGGACTAACAGCATAGGAATACAGTATGAATTATGCTGCAAGTACTCGGCCAGCGGTTATAAACAACATCGGGTATTTTTAAAACCGGTTGTTCTAAAGCACACTGAATTTCATGCAATACATTTTATTATTTAGGAGAAGCATGAAAAAGTTTATAAATGTCCGTAACAGTATGTAGGATGCGTTTTGTTATATGGCATTCATTCCTACAGTTGACTGCAACAACTGACAAAACGTGCTCTGCAGTGAATGTATGGTAACTCGCGCCCTCTTTTCTCTGACAGTCGAGCGCGGACGCTTGTGACGGAATACAGAACCACTAAAATAAGTAACACCATCGAAAGAGCCTGTTACTAATTTGTCGTAACAAAGACCGGAAACTCTAGGTAGGAATATCAGCATTGTAGGACAAGATAAAACTGCCATTTACTGTAAAGAATACACGTTAAGTTGCAGAGAGGCACAGTTAAAGGACACTTACTTAAAGCTTTCGCTCAGCCTTCATCAGAAAAGGGAAACACACATACCTCATCCACACACGCATAATACTTGTACCGCACTCCGTATTTCGGCAGCGATTCTTGGAACATTTCTACAACCCCTTTTAGCTCCATTACTCCACTTCCTCCAGAGTAGTTAGCTGGGCAATCAGCATCATGATTGTTGGTCATTCTATTTTCGCATCTGCAATACTTGGATAAAATTCTGCTATTTCAGTTGCAATTCCATTGAGTCATGATACAAACCACTATGAACTTGTATTGAAGCAGTGGCAGTGTCTATAATGACAATGTTAACCTTCAATTCAAATATAAAGTGAAATAAATGAAAAGAAAGCACAAGTGATCGAAACGCACGAATTGTGAATATGCCAGTCGTATGCGGAAGACCTTGGATGAGGTGTTAACTGTCGTGATTAGTGGAAAGTTGTTAGTAGATTCCGTGAATTATCTGTGACATATGTGTGGAAAACCTTCTTGTACTGCTAATGTGATAGTGACGAAGTAAAACCTCAATCGACTTCTGACAATCTTCAGCTCTATTATCATTTGTAAATTACACTTCCAATTCGGAAGATCCGGAGGAGTAACAACGTCACAAGTTGGACTAACGCGTTTCCTTTTCAGGAACTGACTCATTGATTTAGTCTAATACATGTTTGTTGGTTTCATATCATCAGCCCCCAAAGATTCCGAGATTTGATGATCATCCCAGTTCTTGTTCCATTCCACTTGCTTCTGCACCAAAAAGAACTTCCCTTCTTCCACCTTTCAAACCATCGAGATCTTCACCTTGTCTTCCTAACCGTCGTGCAGTTTCGATGACGGCGCTTTCATATCCCACCGGCGAGTTCAAGAATCGCATTTTGAATATTCTTAATTACACCCAACTCTCAGAGTATACATGAATGGACACTGACAAATGCTATAAAAACTTATCTGATTATACAAAGGACAGTTAGTGTAAAAAAATACCGATATGTCAGTAACTGTGATTTGAAAGTGAAATACTCTTTCAATTTTAAACCCGTTTGGGTTATCAATAATTTAAACTTATCAACTAATTATCTGGGAAATCCATATGATGATGACTGGTTTGCAGTCAGACAAGCAGAAGGTTGACGGGTCTTTCCCGGGGTTTTCCATGGTTTTCGGTGAGATTTGCCCAAACAGGGAGACCTTAAATTTAAATTCCCATGGCAAAACTTGCTGTTAGATTGTACCCGAACATACGGTATCATCGACCTTACTGAGCGGTAGCTTGTTGTCTTATGCTGCCTTTAACCATTGTATCTGCTGCTATTGTGTTATTCACAGCATTTGATACTGAGTACAGTGCTTGCTTGTCTTTAGTCGTCCTTAGTAGTACCAAAACGTGTTTATTAGAAAAATTTCATTACCACGAGGCTCAAATGGCTCTCAGCACTATGCGACTTAACTTCTGAGGTCATCCGTCGCCTAGAACTTAGAACTAATTAAACCTAACTAACCTAAGGACACCACACATATCCATGCCCGAGGCAGGATTCGAACCTGCGACCGTAGCGGTCGCTCGGTTCCAGACTGTAGCGCCCATTACCACGAGGGGCACCATGTAATGATACAAGAGATGAGAAATGTGCTAAATTTGAAATGGGCTGTGTATATCAGCAGTGCTGAATATTTTACCACACAGACGTGTTCAACGAACTCGGCGCTATGCGCGCTTGTAAATTAACGTATTTGCGGCAGCGAAAGAAAGAGAATAAACACTGTGTAGGCGATACTACTCTTTGCTGATACAGCACCCTTGTCACTGGATTAACAATACTATTTACCACGACTTGAGATACTGGATAAGAAAGGCGTGTTCTCGGAGCGGATCTAATTGTATTGTTGCACGACAGACATTATGGAATTTGAGAATTAAGTTTACTTATATAAACGCTGAGGCGTAACATCTTGTGAACAGAAATACGAAAGTGGCTGTTTTGTTAAAGAGAACTATGATATAGTTAAATAATTATTCAAAAGTGAGCAATTTCATCATTTTAACAACTTTGGAAATTTGTGCTTCAAGTTTACATACTTATATATGCACGATTAGAGATTCGTCTCTGTGGCTTTGTGAGGGTTAGTTCTAGCCTGCATGTGATCTGGTTACCTCGCAATAGATCATCTCTGCATTGGAACTGTAATTTATTAATGTTTTCTCCCCCCAAAACTGAGACGACTGCATTCATGCATCCCAGAATGCGCTACGAGTGTAGGTTGTCACGTACGTATAACGTGAGAAATAAATAAACTTTACAACAGAGTGGCGTGCAACAGCAGCGATGCGGAAGGCGGCAGCTACAGCTTCGTAGCACTGCCATTGGATCATTACGGCGACTATAGGAAACCACATCATACAAGTAAACTTACTAAACATAGGTATAGCTGGACAGCTCTGAAAGCTTAGATGCGTTTAAAGGCATTGTTAATTAAGTGGAACAACTTCTTCGTGAAACAAAGCAATTTAAATGTCTCTACATTTATTCTTCTGTCTCCATATGAAAAGATACGATCTGACCATTCCACGTGTTCTTCTTGCACAAGACGTCGAGCATACTGAAAGAATACATCTCTTGCAGTGGTTCTCAACTTTCTTCAGCTGAGTTCCGTCTTGATGCCTTCGAATGGCGACCAACAAGGCCCCCCCCCCCCGCCCTCCTACCTCCCTTCCTTGACACATATGCTTGAAATGACATGGCGTTTTATTGAAACCAGAAATAAATGCACAAAATGACCAACACGTGGCACTTGATAAGATACAAAAACAATAATTAGTAAGAGAATTGATTTTTAGCAAAGACGATGTTAATCGTTAATAAGTCGGTTGCCATTCATCAGCAGTCCCTGTAGTCGAGGGACAATGTTGTGAACAGCACTATACGGCATCTCAAATAGTAAAGGGTACAGCTATGTCGGAAATGATGTTTATTGAACTCAACCTCTGACATGAATAGTCCAGTTGAAACTATGTGCATATAAAAGTGTTTGTAATGTTTTAATTTACATTTACTGCCCTGAAGATGGTCACACAGTAACCGAAATCTAGATATCCAATAAACATCATCCCCGACTGATTGCTGCACCCTTCACTATTTGAAATAAATACAGTCGCTGGGCACAACTGTTTCCCTGTGGTAACAAATCTGATAAGACTACACAGCTATAACAGAAGGTATGGTGCGAAATTGCCATCCGATGTTATCTAATGAGGTCGGACAATGGCGGTAGGCTTGAGACTTCAGGTAAGTCCAGAACTAGAATCGCACGGATTGAGGCCTGGGTACCTGGAGGCAAAGAACGATGCAAGTGGTGGCTCAACACGTAATCCTCACCAAACCTTGAGCGCGAGAGATCTTTCACACGTTTAGCAATATGGTGTAGAACGGCAACCTGCATGAAAGTCGTACCTTCCAGCAGGTTTTTATCAGCCAGTAGTCGAGGGACAATGTTCTAAACAGCACTATATGGCTTCTCAAATAGTTAAGGGTAGAGCTATTAGTCGGAAATGATGTTTATTGAACTCAACCTCTGACATGAATAGTCCAGTTGGAACTATGCGATTTTGTAACATACCGGCGTACCTACAGTTCATTTTGTACACTATTCTCATGTGGTGTGACTGAAGTGTTGGTGTTCACCATCTGTCGGCCAATTTTTACACATATGCCAATCAGGCAGAATCGCCAAGAGCGTTGAGAAAACCATCCCGTCAACGCACCATCTTGAAGATACCCCTACGATAGAACGCCGTGTCCTGCTGCGTGAAGAAGTCCGTAACTTCCTACTGCACATTTTCGTTCGACAAGAATCGTCGACCTTTCAAGGCCATTATTAAGAGATCAAAGATGTGATAATCGCATCTGGATAGATCAGGTCTATAGAGTGTCAAGACACTTGAGTTGACCTGTAATGGATGAGGCTAGCCATCCAGATCGACCATGTCTTGTGTCGAATCACGACCAGCACGGAAATCGCACCATTCCACAACGGTGGTTTTCGACAGATATGTTGCCCCATACACGTCCCTCATTCTCCGAAGGATGTCTACTTCTATTTGTCATTTCAGCAGCCAAGAAAAGAGGACAGAACGTTGCTCCTGTTTGGACGATTTGATAATGACATCATCGTAGCTGACATTCCCGTATTTACCGCAAGCACGTCGGGAAGACACGGATGTCACACCAATTCCTTGCCTAATGGTGGTGCTTACATACCTGCATAGGAGTCGCGCTGCGTTACATATACTCCGCAGTAATGCCTCAAACTTTCTGAACGCACCTTATACTTTCCATTGTCTTTTTACAGTCTATGCTCCTATCAGATGCTAATTAAGGTTTTCATTATTCCATCTAAATAAATCTTCCCCATCAGGCCTTACTGTATCCAAAATTTATCATTTTTAAGTAATTTATTCATCTGATTAAAATAATTGTTTGGCCATTTTCTCAATGAGTGTTAATCTGACAAAAATATCAATTTCTACACACATATGTTCGGTATTGTGAAATCTGTGATTTAGTTTTGGAAAAGTAAACGCTGAAAAATTTGGATGAGCTTATGTAATTGAAGGTATAGGGGGGAGAAACGAAAGGAAAGAGAAGGGAAAGAACTAATGATGACTTTGTGGTGACGAGGGAAAATGAGTGCCAGACCGATTTTTTGAACCCTGCTTACTGGGCAGCTGCGTTACCCACTGCGCCATCCACACACCGACTTCATCGTAAATGCGCAGCCTATCTCGACACGCTCCCTGGTCGACTCACATTCCCACCCACTGCCACCTATCAGCAGTTAAAGTCCACGTCCTCCATGCTTGCTAATTTTAGATTCCCGGTGGAGTTTGAATGAAAAATGTGCATCTGCCCTCGAGGTTGTTCATGTAATTGATTCGCCTCGATGCACGTTACCTTCGATCTCCAATGGGAACCTAAAATTAGTGAGCGTGAAGGGCATAGACGGTGACTGCGGATAGGTGGCGCTTCTTGGGAGTGTTTTTCGACTGGGGATCGTGACGATAAACACTGTGTCTGGGTGCAGCAGGTAAGCAGGGGAGCCCGGTTTCGCGTCCCGGTCCGGCACACATTTTAGCTCGCCGCCGCTGATTCCGCACCAAATCCCCATGCAGCTGATATTTGTTCTTTCCCTTTTGCTTTCCTCTCTCCTGATATCATTAGTTCCTTCGCTTTTCCTTTCCTTTCGCCCCGTCCACATATTTTGATCACACACAGATTTAATTACGATTAATACAAAGTTGTTATATATATATATATATATAAACTTTCCTATTTTTTGGGTTGTTATTAAGACAATCCTTTGTACATAGAATGGTTTCTAGAAAGGACAGAAGACTAGTTTTTAACGTGCCATTGACGATGATGTCATTAGAGACAGAGCACGAGCTAGGATGGGGAAGAAAATCTGATGTGGAATGGCTATGCCCTTTCAAAGGAATCGTCCCGACATTCACCTTTAGCGAACAAGAAAAATCATGGAAAATCTAAATGTGGGTTGCCGCACGGGTTTAGAACCGCCATCCTCCCAAATGTGAGTTGCGTTTGTTACCAAAATGCAAAGGTATTCCTTGATTGCGTTTAAAGTAGGAATATTCGTGCTTCAAATGGCACGTAGTGGGGAAAAGGAGGGGAGGGAGGAGGGGGGGGGGGTTGTTGGTCGCCATTCGAAGGCATCAAGACGGAACTCAGCTGAAGAAAGTTGAGAACCACTGCAGGAGATGTATTCTTTGAGTATGCTCGACGTCTTGTGCAAGAGGAACACACAATTGTCTACCTACATTATTATGTGATGTATTGAATCTGTAAAAGTTAACGGGCTTTCGCTTCATCTTGTATGTAGTGAGTGCAGTCCGCTAATCTCAGAGGTAATAAGAGATCTGTATAATGACCGTCTTTGCTCGGACTAGCATTTCCATATTTTTTTACACTGACAGCAGTGCCCGGAAGTGTGTCTGAGACAAGTGATATTGTATTTTATACACAACTCTTACAAGAAATTCTCTGGTCATCATGTTTAGGTGAAGATGGTCCTTATTTTCCATTTAGAGCTTTACAGTTTTATAACATGAAACACTCAACGATCTGTGCACTCCACAGGTAAGACATTACGTTTTTTATTACGACATAATGGTCGCTACAATGGTGATACACTATGGTTAATGATGGTTATGTACAGAGTTACAATTAGATTTTAAATATTCTCAGAGTTTTTATGTTTTCCAGAATAGCATAATTTATAATCATCGTAAAATTTTACCCCTGGCACACATTTCGTTTGATGTAGACATGCACAGTATGTAAGTAACCTTATTTGTATTCTTTAATGTATACAAAGTGTTCTTCCGATACTGGTTTGTTGTCTATCCTCTGTATCAGAAGCCACTGGATTGTCTATATGCCTGATACCGGACTGCTAATAAATGCGTCTGATTTGCAGCTCATGGTGCACAACGAGTTGTTCCATCAAGAATTTTATATCTAAAATGGGTGACATAACATTTTCACCAAGAATACTTTTTAAACGAGGTCTCGAAATAACGTGCTATTTCCGGAATAGGACACACCACACAGGAGTTAGTGATGTCAGCCCTCTACAATGATTGCACTAACGTTGTGTTAGGTATTTAATAGTACCGCAGGCGCAGACATTCAAAGTGAGTTTGTTCGCCGTCCTCACCTTTCAAACCAGTGCCGGCCTTCCTCGGTGATATACTTCAGACCGTGAAGGGTAGTGGCCTTGCAGAACTCGGACAAATGCCGACTCAGTGTATTCACGATCTTCATGGTTCTTTTGCAGTTGCTCTTCATTATAAAGCCTGTAAAGAAAACAACGGTCGTTATATACGTTTTCAAAAAGCCTTCATTCAAGAAGCATTTACTTCAGGCTCAAAAATTTTTATGCCAGCAAATAAGAATTCTTAACGTAATAGCAGTGCTATCATATTGATATGAACGATCTTCCTGTAAACAAGAGACCCCGAAGACGAAAGATTTCTAAAAACCATTTTTTGGCTTAACATTCTCTGGGACGTCTACTTTATTGTAGCGTTCATTCTAAGTTAGCAAAGAACACCGTTATCCAGTTAAAAGCCGTTTTATGGAAAAGTGTCTCCGAAAACGATTCACAGTGGGAAATGATAGTCGACATGTAATTTCAACAACGGCCTAACAGGAATTATGGAAATTGTGAACGTGTTCGAACTTGTGATCGGGCCAGCCTGTTACAACTTCTGCACAAAAGCGAAGCGAGCAGAGCAGCGGGTGACAGAAGCCACCAAAGAGGCCGGCAGGACCACCACGGTCACGAAGAAGATAGAGGAAGACCCCCTTTTAGACCTGGAAGGATTGCTGTATGGTCCAGGGATCACTGACTAGAAGTATATTTAACACAACTACAATAAATGTAACCAAAAACTTTAAATCCGTGTTTCTCGAAACCGTATTTTTCAGATTGGCGAGAAACATAACTTGAGAATAGTATATACGATTTTGATTGGAATTAGATTGCGGCATTCTAAATTGAATTCTCTATCCGCGTACATAACCGTTTTGCGGTATCATAGAAAGTATACTTTCAGTGCATGCTTTTGTCTCGATTTTGTGGCCGAAGAAAATGACATTTGTTTTAACACATCACCATTTTGCTAGAACTTAATATTTTTCAACTATTGTAACTATCGTGTTTATTGAAAATGACTTGCAGAAAATTATTTTGTTCGGGAATTCCTGACGATGACCAGTATTCCAGCTGCAAGGGATCCTCCCACCTGGAGCAGCAGTTACGGGAGTCTCCCGATGTGGAAACAAAAATGATTTCTTAAAGACAGAACTGTAAGGAATAAAACTATGTCATCAGATTTATCATAATTTGTTATTTAACATGATAAAAAAAGTCACGAAAATCACCTACTTTTCGTGCGCTCACGGATGGCTATCCCCCGTAAGTCACGTACTGACGTTTTTCAAATTTCATTACAAACTTCGTGAGCTTGTTGTGAGGATCTAGCAGTGTGCCCTTTCTGTGTTGTAGGAAAAGATACAAAGCAATAAATTCTAACTTCCTTCATATACTGTGTGAAAAAGTGAAGATAGTTCACTCCATTACTGCTAAACTTGATATCAGTTAACGAATGTGGTAATAGTACTTAACACTATGACCAGACTAAGCACGCAGTGATTAAGTGACTCGCATTCTGCAGGGGGAGGAGGGGGGAAGGGGGGGGGGGGGGAGAGTTGGAGGGTTGGATTACCCTGTCAGTAACAACATTAATTTTTCCCATAGTTCTCCGAAATCACTAATCGCAGCGCCGTAATATTTCCTTTGCAAAGGACACGACCGAATTCCCTCTTCATCCTTGTGCCGTTTTAACTTTTGCTACATTTTTAAGGACCTCGTCGTCCACGGGCCTTTCTTTACCGAAAGCTAAAGGATAAATAAAACGACCGTTTTCATTGTTAACATTTGTGAAATTATCATTATTTAACAAGATTATAATTTTGTAGGGTGCACTCATCCATTTTCTTTAAATCTGTTGCTGCCGCAGGCTCATGTTGTCAACTGCAAATGGTAGTTACGCCATGAATAATAAATACAAACATTAAATTTCAGAACTTTTATTCTGTCACTTCATAATTGTACTGACATGCTTACAACACTGACGTTCATCTTCCTTAAGTCATTACACGCTTCTTGCACGGAAATTAATAAGACACTGCTCTCTCATGCCAACGTGGCTGCCCCTTTATATATAAATACGAACAATGCTCGGTATTGTTATAAAGGGCTTTTTAATGAAATTACAATTGAAACTGTTGTCTTAACATTAATGACAAATTTCAACAGTTGCACTGGCACTTATAGAGCCAATACACTTATCAGGTTTCACGCATTTAACATTTTAGAAGTGTGAAAATATTCAAATATGAAATATTAACAATACTTTTACTATTTTTATAAAATGCAAAAGATACATGGATCGGAAAATGTTCCTACCAATATATATGTTTCCAAGTCACCGATTGAGTGTGGCAATATAGGTCTTTTATTTATTACTGACAAAATACCTGAAGAACTACTTATGTTTACACGCCAATTATAACATTTTCGCTAATTACATTTTAATTTTCTAATCAATTCTGATTCTTTCAGTTGGTTTTTCGTTTAAATGCAACAGACTTAGTTATTATTTTAATACAAATCCATCTCAGTTTCAAAGAAATGGCTTTGACCAATGTACTCGATCATATATTTCAGATTTCACCTAATTACGTTAATCCTAAATATTCCTACCATTTACATTACTTATATACTTCAATACAATTATAATTTTATCATTGTATCAATTTTGTAAATATGGGTTTACCTATACCACTGCCTTTTGTTTACATCAGTGATTCCTGTTTATTTCAAACTGGATCGAAAAAATACGTGTCTTAAATGGGTTTCAATGGACTGTTACGTCTCACATTGTACACCCACCCATTTGTAGCTACCGCTGGTCAACCAAAGTAGAATTTCAGATGTAGTGTCTAAAAAGTCGCTACTGCTAGCACTGAGTTCAACTTTACGAAATTTTTCGAAATATGCTTCAGAAATTGCAGCGAAAGGTTTACGCTTGTCTAAACCAGTTTTGTATTTGCGATTATGCATAACCTCTTCAAATTTATGATTTTATTCGTAGCTATTATTTTCTCAGTAACTGTACTATGTAATTTTTTCGAAAGAAAATTCAGTCGTCAGCTGCTCAATTGAATTTAACTGATATCTACAAATTAATCTATCATCATCGTAAGTGTAAATGAGTTAGAAAAATATAAATGGTTAGAACATGGTCGTAGGAGAGAGTCGCCCAAAATGACACATCAGAAGTTAATTGTCTTTCACAGCTCATGTATGCCAATTAAAATTATATAAATGTTACATTACACTGAAGTTTCTAGAATAGCTTGTGTATAAAGAATTCAATGTAAAATAATAAGTTTCGTTAGGAATTCACAGTTTCAGAAATGTTGTCAATGTGTCATTTTGGGCTATGCGGTGGGGCAAAATGACACAACTTTTCTCTTAGCAGAGATGTTCCTTTATTTTTACTATTAAATTGTTACTGTAAGCATAAATTTTAGAATAAACGTACATTATATCATAATTATTACAACTGTAAGTCTAATTAACAATGTGCACTAGTAAAATAAACAAAAAATATCGAAAATTATTTCCAGAAACTTAGAATCTTGCAACTCAGTTATAAAAATAGTATTTGCTATTGCTATTTATAGTTTTAATTTGTCATAGACTTTTTATAAGCAGACGTATTGCATTTAATCACTCGATAACGTTGTGTCCTGCCCATTCGTCTACTACAGGGTGTCCAGAAACGTGTTTTCTCGGATCGCTAGACAACAATTCAAGCAAATCGTATTAATGAATTTTTATTACAGTAGGATAAATAACAATACTTAACGTTGAGATTTTACAATGGTGTGTCGCGAGCAGCGGGTGACAGACAAAATGAGAAAATCTCTTCAGTATACGCAACTCCTAATACAAGTGAAACAGTACAGTTTCTAAGTCCCTGCTGTAGAGCTCGTAGAACGGCTAGTCTTCAACTGGGCCGCCGCCGCCAGTCGTGCAGGTGCTCGACTTTTATGCCGGAACGCATAACTTGAACGATAGAGCAATTCAAAAACGACGTAGCCCTGTGTCATTTTGCCTCTTCAACACAAGTGTAATATTTTGTCATAATTTCGAAACCTAGCAAACACACAATCAAAATATTGCTACAGATTTAAAGACTTACCTTTAGAAGCTCTCCCTCTGATGGTAAATCTTCCACAAAGATAATCAACACTGCATAATTTCAAAAGTTTCCTAACAGAAATATTTGTTTCCACTGCTTCTAAAATGTTGTCTCGCGTGTCACCTCACCACTCACCAAATGGAAGCCGCAAAGATTAATGACTTGTGGGCGATGTGTAGCTACCACAAGTAATCAAGTAAACCAGGGACTATGATCCCGTTATCCACCACTTTTTTTTTTTAAAAAAAAGAAAACCACTACGTCGTTTTTGCTCTTCTGTGTCATTTTGTACCACTTTCCCCTACATATATATATATATATATATATATATATATATATATATATATATATATATATAAAGTACAAGAAGCGTATTACAAAAAACCTTAATACTGGCTTATAACACAAACAAGCAGACGTCAGTACCTTCGTCAGTGAAGCATAATGTCATGGTATATCGCAAAATGTACACAGTGTATACGATAATTATAACCACAGAATTAATCACACGCGTATACAGAGTTAGGTTGATGCTGGAAGCAATGGACATACATAACAGCATATAAAAAGAGTAACTAAGGCTTATAAAAAGGAAGTTATAGATCAGATAAATAGACTCAGCAGCCAATAAAGTGTACATATAAATTTTAGATTAAAAAGTCTTAAAAGGTTGGTATAGAATTTTAGTTATTAAAAGCCGATGGTGACGTCATGGGCCGTTGATGTAGCGGCAACTCGCTGTATTTTTCCAGCGGCAGCTGGAAGCCAATTTGCAGAAACGACAGGTAAATCAGCTGCATCGAGGCTTCGATGACGGCGAGTTTTAAAATTGTAGGAAATGAAGGTTCTTCAAATCTGCTGAAACTCATTGCACCTTACTACAAAGTACCATCAAGATAAGCATTCAATACGATGTTGCAAATCTAATTTGTAGCTACTCAGAACTACTTAAAAATGAAATTCAGATGGTGGACAGTTTAATACTCACGGCAGCAATTTGCAACATGCAGATGTTTTTTGGGAATTACCGTTCACTATTTTAATGTCGATAAGATGGAAACGGCTATTGTTGGATTCTATAAGTTGCCTGGATCACACGCAGGTGAATATATATCGAACATGTTATTACAAACTCGTAACGAATGGGGAAATATACCAGCAAATTACTAGCAGCAGTGACTGATACAGGAGAAAATACACTAAAAAAGGAATTACCCGAATGGGGTGGAAGTCGGTGGATGTGTTTTACATGTACAGGCTAACAAATGATTATAATTTCAAAAAAATCGGATGATTCATTCAAAAGAAAGACCTTCAGAAAGCCGTCCGGAGTGGCCGAGCGGTTCTAGTCGCTTCAGTCTGGAACCGCGCGGCCGCTACGGTCGCAGCTTCGAATCCTGCCTCGAGCATGGATGTGTGTGATCTCCTTAGGTTAATTAGGTTTAAGTAGTTCTAAGTTCTAGGGGACTGATGACCTCAGAAGTTAAGTCCCATAATGCTCAGAGCCATTTGAACCATTTGAACCTTCAGAAATTGGGCAAGTGAATAAAGCTTTCGTCCTCATTTGGTCCTCATGCAAGCAGTTATTCGGCTTGGTATTAATGATAATAGTTACTGGATGCCCTCCTGAAGGATATCGTGCCAAATTCTGTCTAATAGGCGCGTTAGATACCCAAAATCCCGAAATGGCTGGACGGTACTGCCCACAATGCTCGAAACATTCTCAGTTGGGTAGACTCCGCGACCTTGTTGATGGTTGGTTGGTTGTCTGGGGAAGGAGACCAGACAGCGTGGTCATCGGTCTCATCGAATTAGGAAAGGATGGGGAAGGAAGTCGGCCGTGCCCTTTCAGAGGAACCATCCCGGCATTTGTCTGGAGTGATTTAGGGAAATCACGGAAAACCTAAATCAGGATGGCCGGACGCGGGATTGAACCGTCGTCCTCCCGAATGCGAGTCCAGTGTCTAACCACTGCGCCACCTCGCTCGGTGACCTTGTTGACCAAGATAGGGTTTTGTAAGCACGAAGACGAGCAGTGAAAACTCTCGCCGTGTGCGGGTGGGCATTATATTGCTGGAATATAAGCCCAGATGGTACTCCACCACTGTCCAGATCTACAGACATATCTTGGGCCTGGAATCTCAGGCTGGAGTAGAATTGTGTTCAGTGATGAGACCCGTTTCGAACTGAACCACGACGACCAATGAAGATGTGTTTGGAAACTTCCCTGACAGTGGTGGGGCAGCAGTCTGGCTCTCGTCCACTATATGGCCCGACAGCCAGGAGTGATGGTGTGGGTTGCTATTTCCTTTCATAGCAGAACCCCTTTGGCTGTCATCCGTGGCGCCCATACAGCACGGCGATACGTCGACGATATTCTACGCCCCGTTCTGTTGGCCCTCAAGGCAAGACGTTCAGCAAGATAACGCCCACCCAGACACGGCGAGAGTTTCTGCTGCTTGTCTTCGTGCTTGTCAGACTCTACCTTGGCCACCGAGGTCGCCGAATCTCTGCCCAATTGAGAACGTTTCGAGCAGAATACACAGGGCCCTCCAACCATCTTGGGCTTTTGAGGATCTAACGCACCAATTGGACAGAATTCGGCACGATATCCCTCAGGAGGACATCCAGTAACTTTGTCAATAAATGCCAAGCCGAATAAATGCTCGTATAAGAGCCAGAAGTCGTTATTGATTTGCTCAATTGACGAAGCTCTTTGTCTTGAATAAATCATTCAGACTTTCTGAAATTGTAGTCATTTGTCTGTCTGCACATTTTCATCGTATCTGTCGATTTCCATCTCGTTCGGCTAATTTATTTGGGGTGCGTCTTTTTTTTCGCGGATTGTATGTTTACGGCAGTAAAAATAGCATTTGGAAGAAGAATTCATGTTGTTATTGTGGTCTTCAGTCCAGAGACTGGTTTGATGCAGCTCTCCATGATACTCGATCCTGTGTAAGCTTCTTCATCTCCCGATACCTACTGCAACCTATATCCTTCTGAATCTGTTTAGTGTATTCATCTCTTGGTCTCTCTCTACGATTTTTACCTTCCACGCTGCCCTCCAATACTAAATTGGTGATCCCTTGATGCCTCAGAACATGTCCTACCAACCGATCCCTTCTTCTAGTCAAGTTGTGCCACAAATTTCTCTTCTCTCCAATTCCATTCAATACCTACTCATTAGTTATGTGATCTACCTATCTAATCTTCAGCATTCTTCTGTAGCACCACATTTCGAAAGCTTCTATTCTCTGCTTGTCTAAACTATTTATCGTCCACGTTTCACTTCCATACACGGCTACACTCCGTACTAATACTTTCAGAAACGACTTCCTGACACTTAAAACTATAGTCGATGTTAACAAATTTCTCTTCTTTAGAAACACTTTCCTTGCCAATGCCAGTCTACATTTTATATCCTCTCTACTTCGACCATCATGAGTTATTTTGCTTCCCAAATAGCAAAACTCATTTACTACATTAAGCGACTCACTTCCTAATCTAACTTCCACAGTATCATCCGATTTAATACGACTACATTCCATTATCCTCGTTTTGCTTTTGTTGATGTTCATCTTATATCCTCCTTTCAAGACAATGTCCATTTCGTTCAACTGCTCTTCTAAGTCCTTTGCTTCCTCTGACAGAATTACAATGTCATCGGTGAACCTCAAAGTTTTTATTTCTTCTCCATTGATTTTAATTTCTACTCCAAATTTTTCTTTTGTTTCCTTTACTGCTTGCTCAATATACAGAAACCAGAAGGCAGTTACAAGAGTCGAGGGGCATGAAAAGGAAGCAGTGGTTGGGAAGGGAGTGAGACAGGGTTGTAGCCTATCCTCGATGTTATTCAATCTGTATATTGAGCAAACAGTAAAGGAAACTCATATATTATGATTTATCTACTTGCTCAATTTGGTAGCAAAAATTGCTACTGAAAAGATTAACGTACTGCCTGAGTTGATTACTGCTATGAAAACGATTGTAAGGTTGTCTATACAAAGTTTAGTAGCAAGTGATGAGCTAAGAATAGAATCACACCACCAACTAATTCCAGCTGTATCCACTAGATGGAACAAGTAGGAAACTGGCGGGCCTCGGGCCGGATGTGGCTCACGATTGATTTGAGTCTGCCCCCCGGAAGACATTAGAACTTAGGAGAGCGAGCGAGGCGCTCGCATTGTACTCCGCCCGTGACGCTGTTTTAGATATTCGTCCTTCTGTTCGTATTTATGCACTTTGGCTTCTATATAACGTATTCGATATATGCCAAGTTCAAGCGATTTACGCGTTTAAACTCTATAAAATGAAGGAAGAAATAATGGCTTAACTTATTTACTGTTACAGAAACAACCAACGCATATGTGATCAGTCAATCAAAAGTATTTTTGAGCAGATATGTATAAAAATTCATGCTTCCTAGTAGTGTTCGTGGCTATTAACACACTAAATTTCAAACACAGCCTCGCTGTGGCCAAAGATCGCAAAGTTACTCCTAAATGATCGTCGATTCGATTTTCCTGTATCATTGCCACATTATGAAATAATTCTTGTCTAATAATACGTATTAGAGTACTACAACTGTTGATTGAAGGAAATTTATAATGAAGTATCTGTAACCGGTCGCTTTTACAAGCGTTTATTTTCCCACGATGAGGTTTCAAGACACTTGGTACCCCATCTTCGGAAGTTTACATTTATTTAAGTGTCGTGAACATTGTTTCTTTATTAGCGGCGTTGCAATATTTGTAAAACGTCGTAAGTAAAGAAACAATGATCACGACAAGTAAGTAACTGCAAACATCTGAAGATGCGGTGAACGTAAACTGAATGTACTCTAAAAAAAGTAAGTTTCGAGGCGCAATTTGTTGGGCTGGCGTGTCGATAAGGGGGTACCACTCATCCTGATGCATACCACGTAAACATTAACGTCATGGACGCTGTAGTTTTGACTTCATGCGCTCGGAGCGCTCTTGTCGTGTCACTTAACGAGCCGGCTCGCGAGCTGAAGTAAGTACTGTACGAGGGCTATTTGGAAAGTAAGGTCCGATCGGTCGCGAAATGGAAACCTCTGTGAAAATTAAAAAAAATGTTTATTTGCAACATTTAGCTACACCTTCCAACCACTTCTTTACACAGTCGCCTCTCCGACTTCGAGATTTGTCTTATAAAGCAGCCGCCTTTGCTTTCTGCCAATTTTCTGTCCTCGTCTACAGCTCACTGCCTTTGCCAAAATGCTATCTTCATAGCCAGCGGCTCATGTGAGCAGAAATGAAACTTAGGGGGAGTCAATTACGGGCTGTCCGGTGGCTGATCAAACGCTCACCCTGGAAAAAGCTGTAGGAGCGTCAATGCCCCTGTAAAGCACGGCCGAAAATTGTCATGAAGAGGGTAACCCACGACAATTATGCTTCGTGGGCTGCTTGACATTAAGCGAAATTTCTCACTAGGCTCTCATACATGGCCGGAAGCACTATTTTCTAGGCATCGGTACGGCTCATTGCACGTTCAGAAGTGAAAAAAACGACGTGATGCGATCGATGGACACATTACAGAGACATTGCCCAACACATATGTGCAAAGCTTCATCAGATTTCCACTGGGGTTTTCATGTCACGCTTGATCGCACCTTACTTTCCGAATAGCCCTCGTATTTATGAAAATCACGCGAGTCATCAAATACGGATGTGGTGCCCTTTCGGACATGTCAGAAGAACAGACACCATATCCATATAAGTATATAGTTCTGGCAACACCGGCCATGACTTTCTTCTTCTGTGCGAATGCACACGTATTCCCCGAACTCTTACGGGACTTGGTAAGAATCTCTCCCACGTGTAATGAGTGTGTTAGGGTGAGACGCTACGAATGTAGTGTGTGGACATACAAGGTGAGAATGTGGGTCTCGTGGGAGGCGTGCTCCAGATAGTCCCTGCGGTCGCGCTATCCTATGTGCCCTCGGTGGCTCAGATGGACAGAGCGTCTGCCATGTAAGCAGGAGATGCCGGGTTCGAGTCCCGGTCGGGGCACACATTTTCACCTGTCCCCGTTGATATATATCGACGCCCGTCAGGAGCTGAAGGTATTAATACAATTCTAATTTCGAGTCATCAAAGGTTGCCCATGCCTGTTCTGTACCCAGTGAGTAATACTCGTAATAAAGTAAAGCGCCATATTAGCGCACCACCCATGCTAACAGCGGCAGATATTGTAATCTGGTAGACGTCCGTACATTCTGCGGCCTGTGAAAGTGGTGACTTGTGAAATTTACATAGAAAAATACGTTGTAAACAATAAAGTAACGGCAATAACTGGTATTTTTAGTATCAAAGTATCTGGCGCACAACCAATACGCACATAGTATTGGAGAGAATCGGAAGAACAACATCACAACAGAAATTAAAAACCACTTAGGCTACTACCATCGTAACGTCTTAACATTTCTCACGCCTTGATTCAATATCAACCAATTTCAGGATGCCATAATGAGATTTTCACTCTGCAGCGGAGTGTGCGCTGATATGAAACTTCCTGGTAGATTAAAACTATGTGCCGGACCAAGATTCGAGCTCGGGACCTTTGCCTTTCGCGGGCAAGTGCTCTAACAAGTTTTTTCTATCTCATTTTGTTGTAGATTGTTCGTTGAATTTGTTCGTGGCTGACGTCCGATGACACCTGTTCGGGTTGATCGTTGATCCGTTCACTCAGTTTTTTTTAATTTTTTTTTGTTACAGAAGGTAGTTAAACCCTCTGACCGAACACGCTGAGCTACCGTGCCGGCTGGAGGTTCGCAGGAGAGCTTCTGTAAGGTTTGGAAGGTGGGAGACGAGGTACTGGCAGAAGCAAGGCTGTGAAGACGGGGCGCGAGTCGTGCTTGGGTAGCTCAGTTGGTAAAGCACTTGCCCGCGAAAGGCAAAGATTCCGAATTCGAATCTCGGTCCGGTACACAGTTTTAATCTGCCAGGAAGTTTCAGTTTCAGGATGCTTTAGCGTATTCGAAGGTAATCAAAACCATCAAGGATTTATTTGCAAGTGTTGAAACGACAGTCAGTGAGGATGGACAACACGTTGATACACACAGGAAAACAGATAAATCAGTATAAAAGGAGGCGAGGAGTATTGCGTTGTCGATAGCGGAGTAGGGATACCAAAGTCGACTGTTAGTGATGTAACTGCGAAGTGGAAACGCGCAGCAAGAACCAGAGCTAAGTCAAGACTAAGCAGACCCTTTGTACTGACAGACAGAGACCATCGGGTATTTTTGGGGGGCGGGTGGTTGCAAAAAATCGCATGAAATCAGCGGAAGGAATCACTCGCGAGTTGCAAAGTGCTGACGGCGTGTCGTCTAGCACAATCAGTGTGCGTAGGACGTTGAAAAGAATGGGATACAATGGTGGAACAGTTCTTCATAAGCCGCACATTGCTTAGTCACTGTTAAACGACGTTTGAGGAAGTTTAAAGAGCGACGCAAATAGACAGCAGATGCATGGAAACAAGTAATCAGAGTAATGAATCACGCTATAGGTTGTGAAAGGGTTTGTCTCAAATGGTTCAAATGGTTCAGAGCACTATGGGACTTAACATCTATGGTCATCAGTCCCCTAGAACTTAGAACTACTTAAACCTAACTAACCTAAGGACAGCACACAACACCCAGTCATCACGAAAAGGGTTTGGTTTGGCGAATTCGTGGACAACGTTATCTGCCATCATGTGTAGTTCAAATCAAATGACTCTGAGCACTATGGGACTTAACTTATAAGGTAGACAGTCCCCTAGAACTTAGAACTGCTTAAACCTAACTAACCTAAGGACATCACACACATCCATGCCCGAGGCAGGATTCGAACCTGCGACCGTAGCGGTCGCGCGGTTCCAGACTGAAGTGCCTAGAACCGCTCGGCTACACCGGCCGGCATCATATGTAGTGAAAACAGCAAAGTACGGAGGAGATGGTCTTACTGTGTGGGGGTATTTTTCGTGATTAGTGTGTACTCCCCTTATTGCGCTTAAGAAAACGCTAAATACGGAAGGAAATGAAAACATTTTACAGTATTGTGTATTACGTACAACAGAGGAACAGTTTGAAGGCGACGATTGTATTAGCTTGACAATGCACCCTGTTACAATGGAGCATCTATCAGGCAATGGTTTGTGGACAATAAGATTCCTGTAATGGACTGTCCGTCACAGACTCCCGACCTGAACCCAATGGAACACCTTTGGGGTTGAGTTAGAATGTCAACGTCGCTCTAGACCCCAGCGTCCGACATACAAGGATTCTCTGAGGACGAATAAGTTGCCATTCCTCCGCAAACATTCAGGTACCGCACTGAAAGTGTTCTGAGCAGAGTTCGAGCCCTGATAAAGGCGAAGGGTGGACGCACCCCATATTAATGTTCAGGGTGGACACACACCATGTTCATGTCCACTAATAGGTGTCCGAATACTTTTGATCAGACAGGGTATATTAATGACTTGGTTGACAGTATTAGCTGATGTATCGATCTAGACTGAGGTAACAAAAGTCATGGGGTGGCGATATGCACATACACAAATGGCAGTAGTACCGCTTACACAAGGTATAAAGGGGCAGTGGATTGACGGAGCTGTTATTTGGACTCAGGTGAGCCGGCCGGGGTGGCCGAGCGGTTCTAGGCGCTACAGTCTGGAACCGCGCGACCGCTACGGTCGCAGGTTCGAATCCTGCCTCGGGCATGGATGTGTGTGATGTCCTTAGGTTACTTAGGTTTAAGTAGTTCTAAGTTCTAGGGGACTGATGACCTTATAAGTTAAGTCCCATAGTGCTCAGAGCCATTTGAACCATTTTTTTTTTATTTTTTTACTCAGGTGATGTGAAAAGGTTTCCGACATGAGTATGGCCGCACGACCGGAATTAGCAGACTTTGAACGCGAAATTATAGTTGGAACTAGACGCATGGGACATCCCATTTCGGAAATCGTTGGGGAATTCATTATTCCGAGATCAACTGTGTCAAGAGTGTGCCGAGTCTACCAAATTTCAGGCATTACCTCCCACCGTGGACAACGCAGTGGCCGACAGCCTTCACTTAACGACCGAGAACAGGGGCGTTTGCGTAAATTTGTCAGTTCTGATAAACAAGCTACAATGCCTGAAACAACGGGACGTACGACCAACGTATCTGCTAGGACAGTGCGGCGAAATTTGGCGCTGATGGGCTGTGACAACAAACGACCGACACGAGTATCTTTACTAACAGTGTGACATCGTCTGCAGCGCCTCTCCTGGGCTCTTGACCATATCGGTTGGACCCTAGATGACTAGAAAACAGTGGTGTGGTCAGACATGTCCCGATTTCAGCCAGTAAGAGCCGATGGTAGGGTTCGAG
Source organism: Schistocerca nitens (assembly GCF_023898315.1). NCBI lineage: Eukaryota > Metazoa > Arthropoda > Insecta > Orthoptera > Acrididae > Schistocerca > Schistocerca nitens. The sequence continues at coordinate 735,143,514 of NC_064614.1, read as the reverse complement.
TGTGCCGCAAACCCCACCAAGCCATAGACCCAAATTGTCAGCAAGAGAATGTGCAACCTGGTGGTGGCTCCATAATGGAGCAGATTATGTTTACACGGAATGAACTGATTCTCTGGTGCAACTGATCCGATCATTGATTGAAATTGGTTATGATCGTCTACTAGGAGACCGTTTGCAGATTTCATGTTCTCAAACAACGACGGAATTTTTATGGATGACAATGCACCATGTCACCGGGCCACAACTGTTCGCGATTCGTTTCAAGAACATTCTGGACAATTCGAACGAATGATTTGGCCACCCAGATCGCCTGATTTGAATCCATCGAACAATTATGAGAGGTCAGTTCGTGCACAAAACTGTGCACCGGCAACGCTTTGGCAATTATGGACAGCTTTAGAGGCAGTATGGCTCAGTATTTCCGCAGAGGACTTCCAACGACTTTTTGAGTCCATGCCACATTGAGCTGCTGCACTACGCCGGACAAGAGAAGGTCCAAAAGGTTATTAGGAGGTATCTCATGACTTTTGTCTCCTCATTGTACACAACTGGCCATTAAAATTGCTACACCAAGAAGAAATGCATATGATAAACGCGTATTCGTTGGACAAATATATTATATCAGAACTGACATGTGTTTACATTTTCACGTAATTTGGGTGCATAGATCCTGAGAAATCAGTACCCAGAACAACTACGTCTGGCCGTAATAACGGCCTTGATACGCCTGGGCATTGAGTCAAGCAGAGCTCGGATGGCGTATACAGGTACAGCTGCCCATGCAGCTTCAACACGATACCACAGTTAATCAAGAGTAGTGACTGGCGTATTGCGACGATCCACTTGCTCGGCCACCATTGACCAGACGTTTTCAATTGGTGAGAGATATGGAGAATGTGCTGGCCAGGGCAGCAGTCGAACATTTTCCGTATCCAGAAAGGCCCGTACAGAACCTGCAACATGCGGTCGTGCATTATCCTGCTGAAATGTAGGGTTTCGCAGGGATCGAATTAACGGTAGAGACACGGGCCGTAACACATCTGAAATGTAACGTCCACTGTTCAAAGTGCCGTCAATGCGAACAAGAGGTGACCGAGACGTGTAACCAATGGCAACCCATACCATCACTCCGGGTGATACGCCAGTATGACGATGACGAATACCTGCTTCCAGTGTGCGATCACCGAGATGTCGCCAAACACGGATGCGACAATCGTGATGCTGTAAACAGAACCTGGATTCATCCGAAAAAATGAAGTTTTGCCATTCGTGCACCCAGGTTCGTCGTTGAGTACACCATCGCAGGCGCTCCTGTCTGTTATCCAGCGTCAAGGGTAACCGCAGCCATGGTCTCTGAGCTGAAAGTCCGTGCTGCTGCAAACGTCGTCGAACTGTTCGTGCAGATGGTTGTTGTCTTGCAAACGTCCCCATCTGTTGACTCAGGGATCGAGACGTAGCTGCACGATCCGTTACAGCCATGCAGATAAGATGCCTGTCACCTCGACTGCTAGTGATACGAGGCCGTTGGGATGCAGCACGGCGTTCCGTATTACCCTCCTGAACGCACCGATTCCATATTCTGCCAACGGTCATTGGATCTCGACCAACGCGAGCAGCAATGTCGCGATACGATAAACCGCATTCGCGATAGGCTACAATCCGACCTTTATCAAAGTCGGAAACGTGACGGTACTCATTTCTCCTCCTTACACGAGGCATCACAACAACGTTTCACCAGGCAACGCCGGTCAACTGCTGTTTGTGTATGAGAAGTCGGTTGGAAACTTTCCTCGTGTCAGCACGTTGTAGGTGTCGCCACCGGCGCCAACCTTGTATGAATGCTCTGAAAAGCTAATCATTAGCATATCACAGCATCTTCTTCGTGTTGGTTAAATTTCGCGTCTGTAGCACGTCATCTTCGAGGTGTAGCAATTTTAATGGCCAGTAGTGTATAATGAAATGCTATACGGGAAGTGCTGCGCATATTCGAGTATACAGTCAGACATTGATAAAATATCAAAGTGGTTCATAGTTCAGCAATTTGCTTTAAACTTTCAGAAATGGGAAATTTTCCGTTTCACAAAACGATAAATTTAGTATCCTAAGACAACAACAACAGTCAGTCACAACTGGAGTCAGTCAACTGATACAAATGCCTGGGTATGAGAATTTGTGGAGACATCGAATGGGATGATCACATTGGTTCAGTCAGAGGTAAGGAGTGTGGCAGACTTCAATTGCGAAAATGCAATGAACCTACAAATGAAATTGTTACAATAGACTCGGGTGACCAATCCTAGAACATTGCTCAAATCTGTGAAGCTCATACCAAGTACGACCGTCTCAAAGGGCGAACAGCTGACTGGTGGAACACTGAGAAACGAGAGAGCCGGTAACCGAGTCAGCACACGTAAGTGCCGCACCAAGCCACTGACCAGCGGCGCCAAATTTCGTGGTCGTCGCTGCGCACGGAATTTATATTAAGTCGTCCACCCATTTGTTTCACGAATTGTGGCTTGCTTCACATCGTGTCTCGCGCTGATACTCCCATTTGACAAATTTTAGGTCATTATTGGTTTCTCATCTAACAAATATTAGCGTCTACCGAAACAGAGATGACTTTTTAAAATATAATTTAGTTTTTTGGCTAAATCTTAATCGAACGATTTTTGTTTTTACCCCGCAGAGAGATATATTTTGATTCATTTTTCCTCGCCTCATGGAACTCCACTGACCTCTCTTTCTCTCATGCCTCATTTAATTAACTACCACATTACTCCGTGCGGATCATAGGGGCAGAGTCATGACACCCCTCCCCCTACAAAAAAGGAGAGGCTTTTTTTTCCTCACATGTAAATTTCAGAATTTCGTAACAAAAATTTTAAGAATAAAGTATCTTGAAAACTAGGAGTCTCGGAAATGGCAAGGCATTCTGGAACTTGCAATCTACATTTAACGCAGAATACTTTCTAGCTACTTGTCTGAGGGCCTGCTCACGTGGATGGGCTTGCAGCCTGGAAGGTAAGATTCCAGCTAGTTAAAGGTGCCCATTCCCTGGCTGATCATATCTGCTGCCAACAACAAATTCGACACGGGTCGTAAATCTTTAGGGAGTACTGGCAAACCACAGGCGACGGATTAAGGAAGAGAAGGACATAATGCAAAAACGGAAAACTCACTTTACAAACAGGGGGAAATAATGGAAAGAAACAGTGCACCCGTCGTTTACACGCCCGTCAAGCCATAGTTAAAAGACCGATGCTCACAATCGTGGCGCTTAGTGAAATTCTAATAATTGTGAGTGCACACTTGGATTTTCTTTTGCGCGAAGTATGACTTTATAACGTGCCTGAGGTCCCATGTGTGGATTAGCAAAAGTGCTACGCTGCTCCTCTTGACCTCCAAATATCCAGTCATATGCCTTCCTTTGCTGGTAGTCTTACTAGGAACTACTCGAGTGCGATATCGTAAAATGCCAATGATGGCTACGGCATTAGAGGTCCCACATGTCGTCCACCATGCAACCACAATATTGGTTGCTAATGGCAACAGGGGGCGGAACTGAAGGTATCCCACAGTGAGCACAGCATGAGGCTACGGAGTGCAGTTGATGTACTCAGTCGACGAGTAACTCAGAAGAGTGCTAGTGATGTTGATATAAAGTAAATCAATGGCAAAGATAAACAAAGCAAACATTACGTTAGATCTACAACAATAGTTGCCGAAGTTGACATTACGTCAGAAAGGAACCCAAGGAATTCCGCAGACTGAGAAAGAAGTGGCAGGTGAAATATTAGCGTTTCTGCAGTATGAGTCAGTGGAATGAGTGGTGTCGTATACGCTCGACTGTGCGGCCAATGTACACGAAGAGTACAATAATGACGATACATGCTTATCAAGTGAAAGTGATACTGAAACAGGTGTCGAACCATGTAGTTCATCGTCCTTGCCAGATAGAGAGCCAGTGAAACGTAGTGAAGGACAATCGTTTCCCAACCAGCGGGCACTACATGGAAGATGATCCGCAACATACAGTAGTAAGGAAACAGTTATGAACAGATTTCAAATAAGTCTGCAGCAATATGATGGTATAGTGCATAAGAAAAACTACGGATATTCAGAGGAGGACAAGGTGCACTTGTTAGAAAAATCGGTGTTAGCGTGTTTCAAGGATGCTCTATCCAATTTAAGGGATGTGCATGATAGTGGCCTACTACGTTACGCACATCAAACTGTGCACGATATACAGGGTGTTACAAAAAGGTACGGCCAAACTTTCAGGAAACATTCCTCACACACAAATAAAAAAAAAGATGTTATGTGGACATGTGTCCGGAAACGCTTAATTTCCATGTTAGAGCTCATTTTAGTTTCGTCAGTATGTACTGTACTTCCTCGATTCACCGCCAGTTGGCCCAATTGAAGGAAGGTAATGTTGACTTCGGTGCTTGTGTTGACATGCGACTCATTGGCAGGCATTGTTGGTGATGTCTTGATTGGGCCCCATGTTCTTCCACCTACGCTCAATGGAGCACGTTATCATGATTTCATACGGGATACTGTACCTGTGCTGCTAGAACATATGCCTTTACAAGTACGACACAACACGTGATTCATGCACGATGGAGCTCCTGCACATTTCAGTCTAAGTGTTCTTACGCTACTCAACAACAGATTCGGTGACCGATGGAGTGGTAGAGGCGGACCAATTACATGGCCTCCACGCTCTCCTGACCTCAACCCTCTTGACCCTCTTCGTGCTCGTATTGTGGACGGCTGTGATACAATACGTCATTCTCCAGGGCTGCGTCAGCGCATCAGGGATTCCATGCGACGGAAGGTGGATGCATGTATCCTCGCTAACGGACATTTTGAACATTTCCTGTAACAAAGTGTTTGAAGTCACGCTGGTACGTTGTGTTGCTGTGTGTTTCCATTCCATGATTAATGTGATTTGAAGAGAAGTAATAAAATGAGCTCTAACATGGAAAGTAAGTGTTTCCGGACACATGTCCACATAATATATTTTCTTTCTTTGTGTGTGAGGAATGCTTCCTGAAAGTTTGGCCGTACGTTTTTGTAACACCCTGTATATAACAGCGATTTCGTGGGAAGCAGTGGATGGTTGCATAACTTCAAATAGTGCTACAGAATTGGAAGACGTAAGAAAACGAAATTTCAAACAAAGCATTAGACAGACAATGCACAGCAAACTGCGGAATTGGCTCGAAAATGTGTGGATGAGATAAACAAACATATCCCACCGTTCAGTAAGGAATTTGTTTTGAATTCGGAACAATAGGATTTGAAGAGGAAATGCATATGAAAGGAACCTTGGATATTAGAGGTTCCAGGAGAGGTGTATCAAGATCAACTAACATCAGCGCCTTAACGCATTAGTATACAATTATGCTGACATGTTAATCTGAGTTGTAAATTGGATGGAAAGTTATTTATTGTGCTGTGAGAAGTTGGAGGTGCTCTGCCCCCTACGATTCTTTCTCGTGTGCGTGACCTTGAAAAGGAAGTAGGGAATTTTTACGCTACAGCGCGCAAGAGTGGGAAAATGGGCATAAGACAACTACAGCTGTGGTATGAGCACTGCTTTTCGCCAATAATTGGTCAAAATACTTGGTTTTGCTTGTATCCTGGCCTGCATATAAAAATTATACTCCTTTAGAGCAAACTATGTCTCCTCAAAAGTGTGTGACATTGCAATTCATACCTCCTGAAACCGTTGGATAAATTCAGCTTCCGTATGTTTGTTTTTTCAGTGCCTATAAAACATATTATCGCACTCTCTGCAGCTGCGCCTTAAAGTATAGCCAGCTTCAGGATAAGCTCCACTACAGACTGTTTATCTTTCGGTTGCATGCGATTACATTCCATCAGTTCCCATCATCCCGTTACACCAATATGATTCTACATGCATTCTTTAGGAGTGGATACCTAGCTGAACTCCTGCGTACTTTGTAACTCCCAAGGAGTGCGCCTTTGATCTTGATGGTGTGAATCTTTGTGATCACTGTGTCGTGCCATTGTTCATTCGGTGTTCTTGGTGCAAGTTAATGGTTTGTTTCGAACATTTCTTGAATGTCGACGATGTCCATTTTGTAAAGTGTAATGCATACATCCCACAAAAGGTCGACTCTGCACTTTCCCGGCACTCGTTTCCTATCGCCCTCCTGATGCACATGACGAGTCTTTAGCAGATAATATTTTTCCTATCGTAACTGCTAATACAACATTTTCAAATGGGCCTCACTGAAGACTGAACTTGCAACCTCGAAGTCAAAGGGTTCCTCGTTAGGAAGTAGTCAGTAAGGGGTTCGAGTGATAACACTTAATGGCAGATCTTGGACTGTTCGAGTTATTACTGAAATTGTCATTCGCTTAAAACCAGTTTAACTATACTCACTTTCGGCAACGTCGTATATGCCACAATACTGCAAAGTGGTTTCAGTCATATCTTACTAATAGAAAACAAAGGGTGTCATTAAGAAACACTTCAGCAGTAGGCAATCAGACATCATCTGACAGGGAAGAAATTACATGTGATGTTTCCCAAGGTTCCATACTAAGGCCACTACTGTTTCTTGTGTATATTAATGATCTGTCATCTGTTACATTACCAGATGCCAAGTTTGTCTTATTTGCAGATGATACAAACATTGCAATAAATAGTAAATCAAATATAAATTTAGAGAGGGCAGCTAATCAAATTTTCACTGACATTAATAAGTGGTTCGTAGCCAATTCACTGTCATTAAACTTTGAAAAGACCCACTATATGCAGTTCAGAACTTCCAAGAGATTTCCTTCTGGCATGTGTATAAAATATGATGACATGGAAATAGGAGAAGTTGAGAGTGTAAAATTCTTGCGATTACAATCTGATAATAAATTCAGTTGGGAGCAACATACTAACGAACTGCTAAATCGCCTAAACAAGTCTGTGTTTGCAATGCGAATGATGTCAGACATAGGAGATATGAATATAAAAAACTGGCATATTTTGCTTATTTTCACTCCATTATGGCATATGGTATCATATTTTGGGGTAACTCCACAAACAGAGAAAAAATTATTAGAGTACAGTAGCGTATAATAAGAGTAATGAGTAGTGTAAATCCAAGAACATCATGTCGAAACTTGTTCAAAGAATTGGGCATATTAACCACAGCTTCTCAGTATATTTATTCCTTAATGAAATTTGTTGTAAATAATACATCTATTTTTCCAACTAACTGCTTAGTACACAGTATCAATCCTAGGAATAAGAACAATATACAAAAGATTTAAAATAACTTACTCTTGACCAGCAAGGAGTCCAGTATTCAGCAACGCTTATTTTCAATAAGTTACCAGCAACCATTAAGAGTTTAGTTTCAGACAAGGCACAGTTTATACATAATTTAACAGAATTTTTCTTGGCCAACTCATTCTATTCCATCCATGAGTTTCTCAACAAGTGGAGCAGACCATTTTAATAAAAATTTATTATACTTTAATTTTTGACAATACTTGGTTGTAATAGCCAAGAAACTAGCAAATGTCTGAATGATGGAGTTAATGAAAGCAGATGTAAGTATTAAACCTGTAAATATTATAAGTTTAAATTTAATTCATGTACATAATTTTACTGTTTATTGACTGAGGATCATTAAAATTAATGAAACTCAAGTTTTTCTAATTACATTTTTGTAATGTGTTTATATGACATGTTCCACACCCAGGAGGATCCCCTCTTTTATGGGTCTATGGAATGAATAATTAATCTAATCTAAAACAACAGCTTCACACTGAAACTTTGGGACTATAGAAACGCGGTGCAAATACGAGGTGTGGCTAGAAAAAAACCGGACTAGTACTGGTGAAACAATAAAACGAATGCAATAAGGCTGAAAGTCTCGTGGCCTGTCACGTGACTCTCGCTCCGCCTACTGCTCGAGTTTCATCTGCCTCCTGCACTCAGTCCGCCCGTGGCGTCTGTTTTAAGTAGTTGACGTTTTGTCTGTGCGTCGGAAAATGTTGAGTGTACAGAAAGAACAGCGTGTTAACATCAAATTTTGTTTCAAACTAGGAAAATCTGCAAGTGAAACGTTTGTAATGTTACAACAAGTGTACGGCGATGATTGTTTATCGCGAACACAAGTGTTTGAGTGGTTTAAACGATTTAAAGATGGTCGCGAAGACACCAGTGATGACACTCGCACTGGCAGACCATTGTCAGCAAAAACTGATGCAAACATTGAAAAAATCGGTAAACTTGTTCGACAAGATCGCCGTTTAACAATCAGAGCAGTGTCTGAGTTAACAGGAGTTGACAAGGAAAGTGTTAGGCAGATTCTTCATGAAAGTTTCAACATGAACAAAGTGTGTTCAAAAATGGTTCCAAAGTGTCTCACAATTGAACAGAAGGAACGCCGAAGAATGATTTGTTCTGACATCCTGGAAAACATTGAAAGTGATCCCACCTTCTTACAAAATGTTATTACTTGCGATGAATCGTGGTTTTTTACTTACGATCCCGAAACTAAACGCCAATCGATGCATTGGAAAACTCCTGGTTCTCCACGACAAAAAAAAGCACGAATGTCAAAATCGAAATTCAAGGCAATGATGATTGTTTTTTTTTTTTTTGACATCAAAGGGATTGTGCACATTGATTGGGTACCAGAGGGACAAACAGTGAATCAGCATTACTACATTAGCGTCCTGGCTACCCTACGTGAGCGAGTACGGAGAAAACGGAACGATTTGTGGAGAAAAAAGTCATGGATCCTTCACCAAGACAATGCCCCAGCTCACAGTGCGTTGTCAGTGAAGACGTTTTTGGCAAAACACAACATTCCCATCTTAGATCATCCACCCTACTCACCTGATTTGGCCCCATGTGACTTTTTTCTTTTCCCTAAAGTCAAGTCAGCTTTGAAAGGAACTAGATTTGAGACTGTTGAAGCAGTAAAAGAAAAAGCGACGGAAGTAATGTATGGACTTAACCGAAAATGATCTGCAGCATTGCTATGAACAGTGGAAAATTCGTATGGAGCGGTGTAGAGACCGAGGAGGAGAGTACTTTGAAGGAGATAACATGAAATTGTAAATAATTGTAAATAAATGTTTTTTCTAGCATCAGTCCGGTTTTTTTCTAGCCGCACCTCGCAGTTAGACTGAATCCATTAGTTCTGAACATGCACGTCTCACGCGAGCGCAGCTCCACAAGGACAACGACAGACTCAGACACATAACTGCTGTGCTTACTAACACGAGGCCGCAGCGTGAATAGTTTGCTCGAATAAATTATTCAAAGCCACACATCTCACGCGACCGCATTTGGAGAGCACGAACAACCAATGTTCACACACACACTGCTGCCTTACACCTAGCGTGCACACGAAATCACAATTGGGGGGGGGGGGGGGGGGGGGGTTCCTATACAAGAATGAACCAACGAAAGATTGCATGTTTGGGAATTCAGCTTTAAAGTTCAACCGCAGATAAAAAAAAAAAAAGTTGAGATACCGAGGCTAGTAAATGACATTCAGCAGACTCCTAAAATAAATTCGATGTTGTTCACTGGCTTTTGAAACAAAACACGTATATTACAGGCCTGCAACATTTGCTTTCATTACAAGGAACTATAATAAAAATTGAACAACTTAGATGTCTCATCAGAAATGTTTTCTGTACAGCAGTTTTGCTTCATTCATGTAAGAAAAAAAATTCATGTGCCCTCAACAGATAGTTCCTTGTACAATTTAAGTAGAATTTTGGGGAATCTCATTCACCTTCGACTACAGTTTAGTACTGCAGGTTCTGGGACAGATAAAAATCGGGTGATGCATCACTTTCGGCATTAAGATACCGCTGTAACTCGTAAGTAGTAGTTATCAATGGACCGTTGTGGTCCAATTAACGATCGTACATACTAAGGCAACTGTGTGAGGTCACCTTCGCTCTCCTTCCCATGGAGAAACACCATCCAGCCCATACACCTTAGACAATTGCGCAAGGTCACCCACGTCCTCCCCAAATACCAAAAGCAATTATATGTGGCACGGGACATTACCCGATATTTGTAATGTGGTTGTCAGACAGTTTTGTAATGTAAAATTGGCAAAGAAATGAAGTCAAACCCCTAATCCAATAAAATTCAACCTTCGCCTGTAATTCATTCTTTATAATTAGGCCAATTACGAAGGACTACTCATTTGAGGTCTATGAACCAAAGAGAAAGGATCAGATTTGTTGTAAACAATGTATTACTAATAATTACATTTTCTCTATAACGAAAGGGTCAGAAATAAGAATATCACAAATTAACATATCGCTTATTAATAACAGCATTCTGGCAATACAATTTTTTACAATCTTTTGTCGTTGTCTATTAACAGCCTTTTTTGTGGATTTATTTACAATTGGAGTGTGCAAAGGGTGAATTATAGTTGTTCCTTGAATGAGTTGTTGTTCTTAACTGTTTTCTTCTTCAATAAAGTTGAACACACACACACACACACACACACACACACACACACATCAACAGAACTACCACGCACTCGGCGTTGATCACTTGTTCCAGCAGGTCACCCGAACAAAAACTCAAGCAGTCTCTTTATCATGAACAAAGGGGTGACATAATCCCATCGAAATTATGCAGACACTTACGGGCTATGGTGGAAGATAGTGTGGTCTCCGTAGAGTTGATAATCCATATCTGGCAACAGTAACTGTCTCCACAGGTGCATTTAACCTTGACAGCACATGAGGGGCAGCCCTTGGTTTAATTGTTGCGGGTAGCTGATCACGCACACAGCACTGTAGACTCGGTAGTTGTAGCACCAGTGGATAGTGATGTTGCCCAGAATAATCAAGCATTGGATATATCAGAAGAACGCTTTCATTGTTGTGTGGTGACGTCATTTCGGCGAACACCGAGTAGAACCAGATGTTATGAAGATTTACAAGCCACTGGAAAAGATTGCAAAACGATTGCATGCACTGGCATTTCAGATGGGTTCCACTACTCCTTAAAGTGGACTTTTGTTGCGGCAACTATTTTCCCACCTATCTTACGAATAGACCTTCTTGCACCTTTTGTGCTGGTGGTAGATTTATCTAAGACGTGCCTCGTAAGTGGAGCCAGCAGCAGCAAAGTCAGTGGGGTTTTAAATGGTTCTGCAGATGGTAGGATATGTCGTATCAGCAATGTCCATCAACGGAGCATTCAGCAGATATTGACGCTACCACACAGCATAAAGCACAAAACGTTACCCTACAAACATAAAATCACAGAACCGCTGGTTGAATGGTGCATTCGTAGAATTGCGGTGGATGAAATGCTGCAAATTAAAACAAATTTTGAAGAGATGTTGCGTACCAGTATCATACAGCGTTCAGAGAGTCCCTGGGTGACCCCATATATTTGGTCCAGAAGAAAGATATCACATGGCGTCCTTTCAGGGATTGCCGGGGATTAAATTCTAGGGCTGTTCCAGACAAATGTCCTATACGAAATATTCAAGAATTCATGTATGCTTTGGCTGACGCAGCAGTTTTTACAGTCCTGGATTGCCACGTGGACTTAACCACATTCCAGTAGCACTTGTGGATGTTCTCGAGTCACCAGTGACACTCCTTTTGGTCTTTCCGAGTTCTTACACATACCGTCGCACTTAAAAATACAACACAGACGTGGCAACATTTCATCAACGATGTGCTGTAGGGATTGATGTTTTGTTTTTCGTATCTTGATGACAGTTTGGTATTACCTGCTGACGCACAATCACATGTCAGGCATGTGACTGAGGTACGGCAAAGGTTGCAATATTATGGTGTGGCCCTGAATGAAGACAAATGCGTGGTGGGTGAAGTGACCTTTCTCAGTTATAGAGTGTCACATAATGGAATCTACCCATTGACGGAAAAGTTGGTTTTGTTGTAAGAGCTGCCACATTCGAAGAATTACTAACAACTACAACAGCTGTTAGGCGTGGTGAATTTTTATCGTGCCCACTTATCAGCTACAGAAGCTTTTCAGGCATCTACATCTACATCTACATACATACTCCGCAATCCACCATACGGTGCGTGGTGGAGGGTACCTCGTACCACAACTACCATCTTCTCTCCCTGTTCCACTCCCAAGCAGAACGAGGGAAAAATGACTGCCTATATGCCTCTGTAAGAGCCCTAATCTCTCTTATCTTGTCTCTGTGGTCTTTTTAAGTTTGTGGCAGTAAAACTGTACTGCAGTCAGCCTCAAATGCTGGTTCTCTAAATTTCCTCAGTAGCGATTCACGAAAAGAACGCCTCCTTTCCTATAGAGACTCCCACCCGAGTTCCTGGAGCATTTCCGTAACACTCGCGTGGAGATCTAACCTACCAGTAACAAATCTAGCAGCCCGCCTCTGAATTGCTTCTATGTCCTCCCTCAATCCGACCTGATAGGGATCCCAAATGCTCGAGCAGTAATCAAGAATAGGTCGTATTAGTGTTTTATAAGCGGTCTCCTTCACAGATGAACCACATCTTCCCAAAATTCTACCAACGAACCGAAGAGGACTATCCGCCTTCCCCACAATTGCCATTAAACCCTTGTCCCACTTCATATCGCTCTGCAATGTTACTCCCAAATATTTAATCGACGTGACTGTGTCAAGCGCTACACTACTAAAGGAGTATTCAAACGTTACAGGATTCTTTTTGCTATTCATCTGCATTAATTTACATTTATCTATATTTAGAGTTAGCTGCCATTCTTTACACCAATCACAAATCCTGTCCAAGTCATCTTGTATCCTCCTACAGCCACTCAACGACGGCACCTTCCCATACACCACAGCATCATCAGAAAACAGCCGCACGTTGCTATCCACCCTATCTAAAAGATCATTTATGTAGATAGAAAACAACAGCGGACCTACCACACTTCCCTGGGGCACTCCAGATGATATCCTCACCTCCGACGAACAATCACCATCGAGGACAACATACTGAGTTCTATTACTTAAGAAGTCTTCGAGCCACTCACATACTTGGGAACTAATCCCATATGCTCGTACCTTAGGAGTCTGCAGTGGGGCACCGAGTCAAACGCTTTCCGGAAGTCAAGGAATGTGGCATCCGTCTGATACCTCTTACAGGCACACTTGCCGGCCGTCACTAAAGGAAAGCGTTTACCGACGTCGACTTCAGAGATAGACAAGGTCTTCTGGACTTTGCAGAACAGTCTTGACCAAGCATTGTCACTCACCCACCCAGCCATATCATCAGCTATGGTAGTTGACGCCAGTCATACCACAATCGGAGTCGCGCTACACCAGAAAGCGGACGACTGTTGGTAGTTATTAGATATTTTTTCGAAGAATCTACTGCCACGGCAAACAAACTGGAGCACCTGTAATAGCGAATTGTAGACAATTTATGAGAGCATGAAGCACTTCCATCTTCATGTCGAAACTCACCTAGTGACAGCATATATAGACCGCAATCTGATTGTACCCACATTCCAGAACGGAAGCAATAAGTGCTCATCTTGACAGTTCAGGTACACTGCGTTTGTTAGCCAGCTCTCAAAGGATGTTGGACATATTCCAGGTGCTGAAACCATAGTGGCTGACAATCTTTCTCATGCATGTGGTGTGGCTGTAATACTGAAGTATGGCGATCGCGCCAAGATACAAGTGGCAGATCACCAGCTGCAAGACTTACTGACAGATCGACCCCCCAGTCTGCGGTTCCAGCAGGTCGATGTTCAGGTTGCAGTGTCAAGTTTTGCTGCGATGTCTCTCGGCTGGTGCTGCGGCCCTAACCACACCACAGTTTCGCAGGATGGCGTTCGACAGCAAGCACAGTCTGGCACATCTAAACGCGAACAACACTGTCAAGAGGATAACGGAACGTTTCATGCGGCTGTTGGTTAAGAAAGAAGCTCACAACTGAGCCCATACGTGCCTCCACTATCAATGTCGTAAAGTGGGATGTCGTTCCCATGCTGAGGCTGGGCATTTTTCATGTCTACCAGCGAGATTTGAAGATGTCCACCTTGACATCAAGGATCCTGTACTGCATTATGACGGTAACAAATACTTGCTCGCCCCCGTGGATAGATGCACAAGATGGGTGGAGGCCATACCACTACCAGACATATTAGCTGACACAGCTGCAAAGGCGTCCATTACACACTGGTTGTCACGCTTTAGCCGTCCCCCTGCACTTTACGACAGACCAGGGCAGACAGTTTGAATCCAATCTATTCAGCAAGCTGGCTGAGCTGTCTGGATTCCAGCACCACCACACCACCAGTTACCACGCAGCAAGCTACGATATGGCAGAGGGATAGCGTCGTACGCTGAAAGCGGCCCTCATGTGCCTCCAAGACAGGTGGACTGATGTGCTCTCTGGCACTGTTGCAGATACGAACAGCTTATAAGGATGATATTAGCGTCTCCGTGGCTGAAATGGTATATGGAGAGCTGCTAAGGATCCCACTGGAGTTTCTTGCCCCTGGGCCACTGCCGGACCAAACAGCGTTACACTTGTAGGTGAAGAGGATTCGGGATCACGTGGCAGAGATTCGATAAGTTCTGGGTAAACATCAAGTCTCTCACCACGTTTTCTTGCACAAGACGCCAACAGATTTAAGAACTTCCAGTATGCTGCAGTATCTTGGGCCAGCAACTTCTGTTAATCAGTAGAACGAAAAACCAGTCCAAGTTGCAAACTTTTACTGTTTATTCATTTGATGGCAAGTTTCAGGCCGAGACCCATGTTCAAATCATCCTACAGGGCAGAAAACCAAATTTACACCCCTATGTAATACAATTATTACCGACTTTTAAGCTTATGCCAAAGATACAGAATATATCGTTTCAAACTTACATAACACAGACGAAAATGCCATTTCCTAAGATGTCAAGAAGGTGGTTCAAATGGCTCTGAGCACTATGGAACTTAACATCTGAGATCACCAATCCCCTAGAACTTAGAACTACTTAAACCTAACTAACCTAAGGACATCACACACATCCATGCCTGAGGCAGGATTCGAACTTACGACCGTAGCGGTCGCGCGGTTCCAGACTGAAGCACCTAGAACCGCTCGACCACAGCGGCCGGCTCAAGGAGGTGCAATGTACATTTACAGTACATACAGACAACTGGCAGTTAACTCCTTCCGCTGTCGTAAGGAACCCTCGGGAAGGGGGCGCCCTACCAGGATATAGGAAACCTTTTTCATTTATTGAAATGCACTCCAATCATCAAGAATACAACAGTTCATACAATATCCGTACAAGTCAACAATAAAATTAATGCTTTTTAAAATCTTTACTAAAAACATGCAAATACTTAAAATTACTGACCAGGAATAGACAGCAGCGCCACATACGGCGCGTATTACAAAGTTGTATGCCATGCTGGCTTGTAAAAATCGTTAAATGTGAAGGTGTACAAGTCAAGAATAAAATTACTACTTTTTAAATCCTTTACCAAAAGCAGTCAACTATTTAAAACCACTGAACAATAAAACACAGCACTACCGCCTACGGCGCGTATTACAAAGTTGCAAGCCGTGTTGGCACGTAAAAATCATTAAAAGTGAACAGCAACATTAGTATTAAAATAAAACAAAACAACAGGAGATTAAAAATCTTCCTCATTTCCGACCATTTACAAGCATAAAGACTTTACCACATCAAATTTTATAAATTTCGTGAACATAAAACTACCTTTTATAATATGTTCCACGTAAAAACAAACATTAAACCAGATAGTTGTCTTTTTACAAAGCAGCAAAAATATACTTGCTCTCTTGAGGAAGACACAGTATAATCATACCCATGGGCGTGCAGGGTGAGAGTATCGTTGTAGGGGAGGAGGGGGGTGGGGAAGGGAGAGAGAGCGAGGGTGGAGGGCCGGGAGCTGAGGAGAGGAAGGAGCATGAAGATGAAGGAGCCACAAAAAAAGGGGAGCTCAAGTGGACCAGAAACGATCATTCGCCATTTCTTTACAATCCAATAAATAAGAGTTACCATGTTCAACTGAGAAATCATACGTTATTCAGGAGTAACTGTACAGATCATACATGCTAACAAAAAGGAACTCAAACAGATTTTTAAAATAATTTAGTGCTGAAGACCACATAATCAGCCAGCAAATCGACCTTAATAATATGCCGTACACATCATATTACACGAGTATAAGCAGCGTAAAGGCACAACAAACACAGAAACCTTATTATCCAACCAGCAGCAGCCATAGGCACCACAGACATAGTGCATACTTAAATCAAGAGTTGTACTCCTCAGCGTATCAGCAATGGAACATAATAACGATGCAAAAACCGAACCACATACTGAAAAATATGCAATGTATTCTTCTGAAGGGAGAAAGAGAGGTGGAAGGGGTGAAGAGACGGGGGGGGGGGGGGGGGGGGGAGCGGGGGACATGAGTTGCAGGCGGTAGCCAGATAGATAAAAGAGCTGGAAACTGAATTCAGTACGTGACAATGTGACAATGAACCCAGGGAGCAAAATGTCGCTACGATAATGTTACAAAATGAGTAGAAGGGGAGGGGGAATGGGGGAAAAGGGGGCGGCGAGAGAAACCCTGGTGTACAGGGGTTCGTGGTCCAGGGGTTGGCGGAAGTAACAACGGGGATGGTGGGAGGGGGAGTGAGTATGAACTACAAATCATTTCGAAACAGAGCAAAAAACCGACTAGACAGGAAAATCGACTTGTTTGTTCAACACTTTATCTAACCCCTTTATTTTGCTCTTAAAAATCTCAAGTTTCCCCAAAATATCCAACTGCATACATTTTGGTGCGTGATGCAAAACGTCAAGTGCATTGGCTATAGTACCAACCCGATGATCCTCATTTTTTAAATGCTGTCCAAACGTGGTGCTATTAGAAGTAGCTAGATGTTCTTCAGTCAAGGTGACAATACTTCTACCAGTTTGTCCAATATAAAATTATCCACAGGATCTGCACTGCAACTTACTTACGCCGCATGAATTATGAGGGTTGGAATTTTAGTAGTGGCAACTATTTACTTACAGCCCGTACAAAATAGATAACGTGTTTCAAATTTTTACTGGCCTTCAAAGTAGTCACCAGCATTGTGTATAACCCGTTGCCAGCGGTGTGGAAGTCGCAGGATACTCTTAGCAGTGCCAGTTGTGTTGGCAGTTCGAACGGCGCTGTCTATTGCCCGACGAATCTGTAGGAGTTCTGAAGGGAATGCCGTGAAGTGTTTCCTTCAGTTTAGAAATCGAGTTGAACTCACGAGGGCTTAAGTCAGGGGAGTGTAGTAGGTTGCATAGCACTTAGCAGCCCCATCAGTCCAAAAAATCAGTAAAGGCTTGCACTGTACGTGCTTGAGCATTTTCCTGCAAAATGATGGTCAGGTCCTGCAGAATGTGTCACCAATTCTGTCTCTATGCTGGTCGTCGGTTGTGTACCAAAAATGAACAGCATAGAGACAGAAGTGATGACACTTTCTGCAGGACCTGACCGTCATTTTAACGGAGAATGCTCAAGCACGTACAGTGCAAGCCTTTGCTGATTTGTTTGACTGATAGGGCTGCTAAGTGCTATACCACCTACTAAACTCCCCTGACTTAAGCCCTCGTGAGTTCAACTCGATTTCTAAACTGAAGGAAACACTTCTCGGCATTCGCTTCAGAACTGCTACAAATTCGTTGGGCAATAGACCGCGTCACTCGAACTGTCAACACAACTGGCACTGCTAAGAGTATCCTACGACTTCCACATCGCTGACAACGGGCTATACACTGTGCTGGTGACTACTTTGGAGGTCAGTAAAACTTTCAAACACGTATCTATTTTGTACTAGCTGTAAATAAATAGTTGCCACTATTAAAGTTCCAACCCTCGTATATTTAACAGCCCCCTGACTCCCTCCCAGCTCGCCGAGCCTATGATTCGACTTACACCGGTACCTTAGCTGCCACCTGGTAGAGAATCTTAATCTAAATCTTTTTGTGAAGGAGCGGGCCCACTTTTCGGATATTGGACCCCATATTGCAACATTACGTACTTTTTTACATCCTCTGTCCGTGGTGGTTTCCTCTGCCAATGATTCCTGTACAAACCGGAAACCGGGAAACCGCCGGCCTGGATGTCCGAGCGGTTCTAGGCGCTACAGTCTGGAACCGCGCGACCGCTACGGTCACAGGTTCGAATCCTGCTTGGGGCATGGATGTGTGTGATGTCCTTAGGTTAGTTAGGTTTAAGTAGTTCTAAGTTCTAAGGGAATGATGACCTTAGAAGTTAAGTCCCATAGTGCTCAGAGCCATTTTGAACCAAACCGGGAACCAGCGATTGCTTATAGCCATCAGCCACCGCAACCTGCTACAAAATGTTTAACTCTTTATTAACTGTGTCCTCATTCAGAGGCAAACTCAACAGTCGTGATACCTTGTGTTTAGTGGGATGGTTAGAATCACTGCATATTATGGCATCAGACTGCTTTGGCTTCCGAAAAATTGAGAAATAAAGGTTTTCATCACTTCTTGTAAATAGAAGATCCAGAAAACTCAATTTCCTATCCACTTCCAACGTATTCTTAATCTTCGGATGCTACTCATAGAATAAATTAAAAATGGACACAACTTTGTCGTAAGCTTCCTTTATAGTCATGAAAACATCATCATTTTTTTAATACAGTCAGTGTCATCATAGAGATCCTGAATCAGTTTAAAAACTCTACTCTCCAAATTATCAATAAAAATGTCAGCCAATAAGCCTGAGAGGCAATTGCCCATACATAGCAAGGCCATCTGGCTGTTGGTAGATCTCACTATCAAAACCGAAGTAATTATATGACAGACTGAACCAGAGGACATCAATTAGCTCCACATTGCTCGTAGTGGCATTATGCAAAATGTTATTCTTGATAAGGTAAAGGGTTTCCTCGATTGGGATATTGCTGTAAAAATTCACAGTATCCGAAGAAGCCATTACCATATCGTCTGACATTTTAAATTTCTGTCATTCAGCCGCAAAAACTGCGGTATTTAGTACACTATAATTACTGAGAAACTTATACATTCCTTTCAGTTTCTGAAAAACAGACTTAACAAGAGTGGTAAGTGGAGAATCTCTGCCGTTAATTGTAACACGTACACTTTTTCAGCTTTATGTAACTTCGTCTGCGCGCTAAGAACAGGCAAATTTGGATTCATACATATCAGACTCCGTTTTTCCCTTGGTGTCATCAAGAACTGCAAACCATCTATTTCCTTTTTTAAAGCTACTTTCACAAACATTGTTGGATCCTTATCAATATCTCGCATACCATTACTTGTCAAAAAATCCAAGACCTTTTCCCTGTACATTACCTCCGATAAGACGACTAACGTATCTCCTTTATCTGCTTTTATTGTTAAAGCGTTCTCTCTATTTAATTTACAATTGGTGCCCGCCAAAATCCATTACTCACTATGCCTAGCCCTACTGCCCTTAGCGCTGATATGCTCCTTAGCTAACAGTTCCTGTATTTTGTCAGCAACTAACGTCTCCTCAAGGCAATCCAATTTGCCGTATGTTCATGCGGCCTTAACTTCTGCGATCAAGTTTGCCACATCGCTCTCAGACGTAGCCAGCCGAAGTGAATAACCTGCCCCCTCATTCAAAAGTAGTATTTACTCATCCGTAAACTGGGTATTACTCAAATTAACACCCCTTTCGGCAAAAGTATGTGACTCAGGAACTCCATATTCACAGTCCTATCCAGACCTAATCGTCTAAGTTTATTATTCTGTAAGCTCCGTATTTCACTGCACTTTCCACTAACATGAGCGTCAACTCGTTCCCTAAAGAACTGGAATTGCAAATATCCAATACACGCTACCAATGTCAAATGCGAAAATAAAGGTCTTTGTTGATTTTGTCACTCGTACCATGGGCCATTCTAATCTCACTCCTAACCCATAGGGCTTTCGTCTTCCTTTTCATCGTCACTGCACTTCTTGACTTGTTGTTGATAATCACCTGTGCATATTTCGAAACAATACCATTCTGGAGACGTCTACGATTGAACAGTACCTTCCCGCATGTCTTTGCCAGTTTCAGCCTTCGGTACACATAGGCATACATTCATTCTTAATGCCTGATCTGTCGCATATTTACGACCTTTCAGCATGCTGGAGTAGCTTGGATCAGCAACTTCTGTTAATCAGTAGAACGAAAAACTTGTCTAAGTTGCAAACTTTTACTTTTTATTTATTAGATGACTAGTTTTGGGCCGAGATTCATGTTCAAATCATCCTAAAGGGCAGAAAACCAAATTTACGCTCACGTATATACAGTTATTACGAAATTTTTTGAGCATATGCCAAAGATACAGAACATATCGTTTCAAAATTACATAACATATAACAAGGATTTCCTATATCTTGATAGGTCTCCCCCTTCCCAGGTTTTCTCACGACAGCGGAAGGAATAAACTGCCAGTTATATGCATGCACTGTAGACGTTTATCGCACATTTTTGACATCTACGGACATGACGTTTTCGACTATGTTGTGTAACTTTGAAACGATATGTTCTCTATCTGTATGTTCTGTATCATTAAAAAATTTGGTGGGTGATGCCAGCTGCAGCTTCAGATGACGAGGCGAGCAACGCTGGAGGGTGTGGTGACGATGCTCCCACAACCATGCAGCCAGCGAACGACGAACCCTGTCTGGGACAACTCATACTGGCATTGTGGGCGACCATTCCATTCACCATGTGATCGCAGACAAAGAGGCAAGAGCCGCAGAGTTGTCAAACTCAAGTTCCCCAATATTTCCAATGTTGCGCACTTCAACAAGTTGTAAAGCAACATTGTTAGCAATTTATTCTGATGATTTATACACATTACTAATATTATCAACCATTAGTGAACTTACATACATTACTAACACTACCTAGTACTAGTGGAGAGAAGTTATTGTTGTTGTGGTCGTCAGTCCAAAGACTGGTTTTACGCAATTGTCCATGCTTCTCTATCCTGTGCAAGCCTCTTCATCTCCGAAAAACTAAGGCAATCTACATTCTTCTGACTGTGCTTACTTTATTCATCTCTTAGTCTCCTCTGCAATGTTTGCCTCCCCCCCCCCCCCCCCTCTCCAGCCCTACATTTTCCTCTAGTACCAAACTGGTGACCACTTGGGTCTCAGAATATGTCCTTTCAACCGATCCCTTTCTTTAGTCAAGTTGTACCACGAATTTCTTGTCTCCCTAATTCTGTTCAGTACCTCCTCATTAGTTACATGATCTGCCCATCTAACCTTCAACATTCTTCTGTACCACCACATTTCAAAAGTTTCTATCTAAACTGATTATCGTCTATGTTTCACTTTAATACGTCGTTACAGTACAGGCAAATACCTTCAGAAATAGACGTCCTAACACATAAGTCTTTATTGGATGTTAAAAAAATTTTTCTTCTTTACAAATCCTTTTCTTGTCATTGCCAGTCTACTTTCTATATCCACTCTATTTCGGCCATCATCAGGTATTTTACTGCCCAAATAGCAAAACTTAGCTACTGCTTCAAGTGTCTCGTTTCCTAATCGAATTCCCTCAGCATCACCTGTTTTAATTCGACTAAATTCATTTATCCGTGTTTTGCTTTTGTTGATGTTCATCTTACATCCTCCAAAGATGCTGTCCATTCCGTTCAACTGCTCTTCCAAGTCCTTTGCTGCCTATAACAGAACTGCAATGTCAAGGCAGACATCAAAGTTTTTATTTCTTCCCCCTGAACACTAATTCTTGCTCTAAATTTTTCTTCGGTTTCCTTTACTGCTTGCTCATTGTACAGACTGATTAAACATCCTGGACAGGCTACAACCCTATCTCACTCCCTTCTGACCCACTGCTTCACTTCCATGCCCTTCGACTCTTATAGCTCCCATCTGGTTTTTCTACAAGTTGTAAATAGTCATTCGCTCCCTGTATTTTAACCTTGATTTCTTCATAATTTCAAGGAGAATATTCCAATCAAGATGGTTAAATGCTTTCTCTAAGTCTACAAATGCTATAAACTTAGGTTTGCCTTTCCTTGACCTATCTTCTGAGATAAGTCATAGGGTCAGTATTGACTCACGTGTCCCTACATTTCTCCGAAATCCAGACTGATCCTCCTCAAGACCGGCTAGCAGCTTTTTCATTCTTCTGTAAAGAATTCGTGTTAGTATCTTGCAGCCATGGCTTATTAAACTGATATTTATGTAATTTTCACACCTTACAGGTACCGCTTCTTTTGGAATTGGGAGTACACATTCTTCTTGAAGTCTGAGGGTATTTCACCCGTCTCACATATCTTGCATATCACATGGAAGAGTATTGTCTTGGCTGGTTCTCCCAAGGCTATCAACAGTTCTGACGGTGTGTCCTCTACTCCAGGGCAGTGGTCCGACTTAAGTCTTTCAGTGCTCTGTCAAATTCTTGTCGTAGTACCATCTCTCCTGTCTCATCTTCATTTACGTCCTCTTCCATTTCTATAATATTGCCTTCAAGTTTATCTCCCTTGTATGAATGCTTCCACCTTCCACCTTTCCCTTCTTTGCTTAGGACTGGTTTTCCATTTCAGTTCTAGATATTCATACAGCTGCTTCTCTTTTCCGCCAAGGCATCTTAATTTTTCTGTAGCCGGTATCTAACTTTCCCCTAGTGAAATATGCTTCTGAAACCTTACACATTTGTCCTCTAGCCATCTCTGCTTAGCCATTTTGCAGTCCTGTCAAACTTTTTTTTTTAACTTTTGTATTTCTTTTCGCCTGTTTCATATGCTGCATTTTCATGTTTTCTCCTTTCATCAATGAAATTCAGTATCTCATGTGTTACTCAAGGATTTCTAGTAGTCCTTATCATTTTACGTATATTATCCTCTTCTACCTTCAATATCTTATCTCTCAAAGCTAACCACTCGTCTCCTACTGTATTCCTTTTCCCCTGTTCTAGACAACTGTTGCCAAATGCGTCCTCTGAAACTCTCAACAACCTTTGGTTCTTTCAACTTATTCAGATCGCCTCTCCTTGATTTCCTACATTACTGCAATTTGTTAAGTTTTAATCTTCAGTTCCTAATACAATATATTGTGGTCAGAGTCCGAATCTGCCCGTGGAAATGTCTTACAGTTCAAAAGCTGGTTCCAAAATCCCTGTCTTACATTATATAATCAAATTGAGAGCTACTATTTCTTCTTCTCTTCCTTTTCCCATTATGGAATTCCAGTCCCCCATCACAATTAAATTTTCGTATCCCTTAATTATTGGAATAGTATCTCTATCTGATCATTCATTTCTTCAATATCTTCATTATTTGTAGAGCTAGTTGATATACAAGCTTCTACTATTGTAGTAATTGTTGGATGCGTGTCAATCTAGCCTATGTTCATGCGATTGCTTCGCTGTTCGGACTGGCTTACCCGCATTTCTATTTTCTTATCCATTGTTAGACCTACTCCTGCATTATCCCATCTGATTTTGTACTTAGAGCACTGAAATGTCGTGTGAGTAGGACCTCCCACCGGATAGACAGGTCGCCTGGTGGAAGTCTTTTGAGTTGACGCCACTTCGGCGACTTGCGTGTCTATGGGGATGAGATGATGATAAAGACAACATAACATCCAGTCCCTGAGCGGAGAAAATCTCCGACCCAGCAGGGAATCGAACCCGAGCCCCTTTGCACAGCATTCGGCCGCGCTGACTACTCAGCTATCGAGACGGACATTTACAGCCCTGTACTCAGCAGACCAGAAGTCCTGTTCCTTCTGCCACCGAACTTCACTAATTCCCACTACATCTGACTTCAATCTCTGTGTTTCCCTTTTAAATTTTCTAACCTACCTGCCTGCTTATGGCGTATAATATTCCATGCTCGATTGTAGAACGCCAGTTTTGTTGCTCCTGATGACATTTTCTAAACAGTCTCTTCCTGAAGTTTCAAATGGCGTACTATTTGACCTGTGGAATATTTTACCCAAGAGGACGCCATCATCGTTTAACCGCACAGTGGAGCCGCGTGCGCTCGAGAAAAATTACGGCTGTAGTTTACCCTTGCTTTCAGGCATCGGAGGACAAGCACAGCAAGATTATTTTGGTTGGTGTTACAAGGCCAGATCAGCCAATCATCCAGACTGTTGCTCCTGTGACAGTAAAACTACTGCCCCTCTTGAAGAACCACACGTTTGTCTGAACTCTCAACAGATACCAACCCTCCATTGTGGTTGCACCTAGTGTTCAGCTAACTGACCCGCCCCCCCCCCCCCCCCCCTGCCCCGTTGCTTGAATTATGGACCAGTGGGGAGTGGAAAGAAGAAGACTCTTAATAAAATAAGTAACGCAACACATTTTTGGAATACTTGGAAGGATAGACAGCATTGGTCGTATATTTTTGTTTATTATGGCAAAATCGATTTTCGGTCACTTAGTGACCATCTTCAGTGCTGTAATATATAACTTAAATTAGTAAGCACTGGTGTCAATAAGCTTACGGCGATCACGTAGACAGTCTACGTGATCGCCGTAAGCTTATTGACACCAGTGCTTACTAATTTAAGTTATATATTACAGCACTGAAGATGGTCACTAAGTGACCGAAAATCGATTTTGCCATAATAAACAAAAATATACGACCAATGCTGTCTATCCTTCCAAGTATACCCATTATCTGGTCGTAGTGCACAGGACACTATGGAGTCGCCAATCAAGCAACACATTTTTCCTGAAAGCGGATTGGCTTAACTCATTATTCCAATAAACCACATTATTCCAAACTCTTTTAGCTACAAAAACCTATTTTTCTACTTAATGCCCGTTTAATCCGATCGCCAGACTGCCGCCACCTTACTCGGAGGGTCTGTATGCCCGCATAGTACCACACTGCTGGTCGACGTCAGAACCAGCATCT
This sequence comes from Schistocerca nitens, assembly GCF_023898315.1. Classification (NCBI taxonomy): domain Eukaryota; kingdom Metazoa; phylum Arthropoda; class Insecta; order Orthoptera; family Acrididae; genus Schistocerca; species Schistocerca nitens. The sequence goes on along the minus strand of NC_064614.1, from coordinate 735,118,583 downwards.
TGGTGCATCATCCACATACTGCTCCCCACGGAGAGCATCCTTTATTGGGATAAGCAGATGGAAATCGGAAGTCGTGTAATCCGAGCTATAGGGTAGATGAGGAAGAGCACGCCTTTGAGTACTACAGTTGTTGTGTCAGCACTGTTGTGGCTGCGTAGACATTCTGTAAGCCTGTATGAATATCTGTGATGCTTTGGTTTTCCCGATTAGAAACTCTATGACAGCTTTCTGTTATTGGAATCCACCTCCATTACAGACACCATTTTGAAGGTTACGTGTAGCACCACCACATGTCGGAACTTCATGAAAATATAGAGGCTGAAGCGAGAATATTCCACGATGTTCCACAACAAATTAACCTACGCGTTTTATCAACCGAAACTGGTAGAGAAAAAAAAGTTGTATTAGTTATTGAACACTCCTGGTACTTTGTAATGTATTTTTCATTCTATGTACAATATTCGCACTTTCTTTCTGATTGGGTTCATCATTATACTTACATTATTTACACGTTCATCATTTTTCTATATACAGTACATGGGAAACTGGGACTAGCAGCAGCAGGTGAAGAAACACCACACGTACTCGTGTACAAAAATACACACAGTATTTACACCCACACATACTGTACATAACTTGTATGCATACATATCGTGTAATCAGGCACGCATGTTCATACACACACAACTATGACATGCGGTTCGTCCACATACAGTCGCACATACAACTACTATTTACAAATCAATAAATACACAGCCACACACAAAAACTCAACGAATAGTGTATGATAGAGTTACGGTCTTGTCCTCAGAGATGCATCATTTGTCATCACGACATGGTAGCCCTACTTTCAGCTAGCTGCAGTGCAGTATATACCTCATGGCCTCGCGATCAAAGATCTACCTGGTGCACCATATGTAGAGTGGCGCCAACGCCCTCTAACTGGCACCGTTTGTAATCCTCAATTATCTACGAATCATTCGCCTCGTTTTTTATCAGGCCAATAATGGTCTTATTTTGTAGTGTTGTTCTATAAGGATTAATGGCTGCATATCTGAATGTGTATAATTGTTGGGATTCATATGGACTGCAGCCTTTAACCCAGTAGAGGAAATTGTCAGTATCCATATAAAGTAATTTGGGATCAGCGAAGCTGGGCTTCGCAGACTCGTAGTGAAATATGGAGTTCGGAGAGGTACAGAAAACACATACTGATATAGAGAGGCTTCATGAATTGCATTGAAACCTTAGCCATCTTCACAGCGACTAGTCCTTTATTAGAGATGGTGGCTCACTTGCAATTTGACCGGGCGATGTAATCTCTTATGTGAAAACGACCCTCCCATCTGAAAACTATATGAATTTCGCGTTATTCTCTATTATTTAAGAAAATTTAATTGTTCATTAATTTATAGAAATCTTATTCAGAGTTTCTCATAGCAAGTGCGCTCTGTTCGGTGTTTACATCAATGTACTCCTTTAACCTCCGACGCTGCTTAAAGGAGTTCTACGGGTGATTCTAACAAGTTCCATCCCAAAACTAACACAGTTTTGGAGGTCTCTGTAGTCCCAACGTTGTTATCAGCTCGGAGACGCAATCATTTTGCGAGACTAGGTGCTCCAGACACAGCAGCAAGATACTGTGTGCCTGTTTTAACCGGGTGGGTTACATCAGTTCTGTCTCCAAGACACATTCGTCATCAGAATCAGCAGCCATATTTTGGATCTCAGCTTCAAATTTGACAATTTACGTTCGCACAGCCATCAGAACCCTCCAAACGGCAGGCCTGTAGAGATTTTACAGCCAAGTAAAGACCCTGAACTCCGTCCGAACAGGTTTCGGAAGGTTCAGTGGTACTGCCCGATCGCCATGTCATCCAGAGCTGATAAGCATCACTGGAGGCACATGTAGAGGAGCATGTGATTAACATAGCACTCTCCCAGCCATGATAGTTTCATCCATGCAAGTACTAGCCAAGCCTGACAGTGCTTAATTTCGGCGATCTTACAGGAACGGGGCCGCGCGGGATTAGCCGAGCGGTCTTAGGCGCTGCAGTCATGGACTGTGCCGCTGGTCCCGGCGGAGGTTCGAGTTCTCCCTTGGACATGCGTGTGTGTGTTTGTCCTTAGGATAATTTAGGTTAAGTAGTGTGTAAGCTTAGGGACTGATGACCTTAACAGTTAAGCCCCATAAGATTTCACACACATTTGAACATTTGAACGGAACCGGATGTTACCACTCTGGCGAGGCAGTTGGCACACATATAATAAAAGGATGTAACTTAAATCGCCAGATGACCTGCACACCTCCTCGCTCAGTTGCTGGTTATTCGCCTTGACATACCTGCGAAAACACTGGCAAAGTGAACTGCGAATCTTGTGTCCGAAGAAGAGCAGTATGCCAGCATTGGTCGACAGTTCGGTGCTGACATGTTATTCTTAACATTGGAGCCCACAAAACCCCACCACAGTGAAATAGAAGGCAGGATCCAGAGGACATGTGCCCAACCATTAACTCTGGAATTTCTCAAAAAAATCTGCGAGCTGGCATATGTCGGCGTTCACGTACAATCCGGCATACACCCCTACATCACAGATGCTGAACTCCTGCCAAAAATTCATCGTGTGCTCAAACTCAGCATCTGTTACGGCAGTTTCTGTTAAGTTACTGAGGAATGCAGTTATGTGGGCAATGTGGTTTCGCGGAGTGTCTCCTCCAGATCCAGGTATTTATAAGGAAATACCTCCTTCCTTGGCACAAGCTGAGCATCACCAGGATATGCAGCTCTTGTGATTGCTTTTCCTGCTGACGTGTCTTCTCAGCAATTTTCTGAAGAGACACCTACATAAAATATAGCGAATCCAAGGAGCAGAGCATTATCTTGGCTTGATTCGCTTGAAATGTATTTTTCATCGGTTCCATGATTGACAATGATCTTATCTTCTGTCAAGTCAAAATCACCCAAGTGCTCAAGAAGAAAGCATTATACCTGCTCAAATCATGGAAGAATTGTGGCAGTTGGTACTTCAAGTCGCATTACCTTCACAACATGCTGCAGGAGTCTGGTGGTGCCCAGAATCAGTGTATAGGATGAAGGGACGTTGCTCCTGGTGGTGAGCACTCTTCAACTTTAAGAACTTTTTACCCTCTGTAGACATTTCCGCACAAACACTATGCGATCGAATGTATCCGGACATCACCAAAAGCATACCTTTTTCATATTAGGTGCATCGTGCTGTAACCTACTGTGAGGTACTCCATATCAGCGACCTCAGTAGTAATTAGATGTCGTGAGAGAGCAGAATGGGGCACTCCGCGGAACTCACGGGCTTCGAATATGGTCAGGTGATTGTGTGTCACTTATGTCATACGTCTGTACGCGAGATTTCCACACTCCTAAACATCCCTAGGTCCACTGTTTCCGAAGTGATAGTGAAGTGGAAACGTGAAGTGACGCGTACAGCACAAAAATGTACAGGCCGACCTCATCTGTTGACTGACAGAGACCGCCTACAGTAGAAGAGCGTCGAAATGTGTAATAGGTAGACACCTATCCAGACCATCAGGCAGGAATTCCAAACTGCATCATGATCCACTGCAGTTACTACGACAATTAGGCGGCAGATGCGAAAACTTGGATTTTATGGTCGAGTGGATGCTCGTAAGCCACACATCATGTCGGTAAATGCCAAACGACGTCTCGCTTGCTGCAAGAAGCGTAAACGTTGGACGATTGAACAGTGGAAAAACGTCGTGTGGAGTAACGAATCACGGTACACAATGTGGGATCCGATGGCAGTGAGATGGTATGACGAATGCCCGGTGAACGTCATCTGCCAGCGTATGTAGTGCCAACAGTAAAATTCGGAGGCGGTGGTGTTATGGTGTTGTGTTTTTTCATGAAGGGGGCTTGGACCCCTTGTTGTTTCGCTTCGCACTACCACAACAGAGGCCTACACTGATGTTTTAAGCACCTTCTTGCTTCCCACTGTTGAAGAGCACTTCGGGGATGGCGACTGCATCTCTCAACACGATCGAGCACCTGTCCATAATGCACGGCCTGTGGTGGAGTTGTTACACGACAATAACATCCCTGTAACGGACTGGCCTGCACAGAGTCCTGACATGAATCCTATAGAACAAGTTTGGGATGTTTTGGAAAGTCGACGTCGTGCCAGGCCTCACCGACCGACATCGATACCTCTCTTCAGTGCAGCACTCCGTGAAGAATGGGCTGCCATTCCCCAAAAAACCTTCCAGCATCTGATTGAACGTATGCCTGCGAGAGTGGAAGCTGTCATCAAGGTTAGGGTGGGCCAGTACCATATTGGATTCCAGCATTACCGATGGAGGGTGCCACCAACTTGTAAGTCATTTTCAGCCAGGTGTCCGGATACTTTTGATCACATAATGTACCAATTCCTGGCCAGGACAATTGGCAATGTGTCTAGATGAAAGAATTGAGGCATCTATGGCAAAAATACCTTGCACCTTTATTTTTTCACAACTGGGAGGAAAATAGGTGGGACACGTCTTTGATCCAGACATAGTACAGCTTACTGCCCACAGAGAACAGCAACAAATGTATGTGCTTGGGCCACTGACCAGCTATTTTTGAATAGTAGAGGAGTCCATCTTCTTTACACTTTGCGCTCCTCCGTGAGAAACCGACACATGAAAACAGCGTAATTTTCAGATATTACACCATATATTAGTTAATAGAAGGAAATAAAAAGAAAATATTTCAACAGTCATCAATAAAGATGGAAAAACTATGTGGGAGGAAGAAGAAGTTTTGAAAGTACGAAAAGAATACTTCCAATATCTGTGTGAAAGATAGGATGCAACAAACACAGTTAATGAAATAGAGGGACAGAAAGAAATAACACCATCACAGGGAAAATAGAAAGAAAAGACCTTCAGATGTCTGGCATAGAAAAATTTGTATTAAAAGTGAAAAATGGCGAAGCTCCTGGAGTAGATGACAGCAAGGTGGAAATGATCAAAGGCTCAGGATCTACTGGAATTCAATAGCTGTATAGAATAATGATGATAGTATGGACATATGGAAAGATTCTTTACGACTGGACAAAGGTTAATTATTGTAATTTTTTAAAACGAGGTAACAAGGTACTCTTTGTGAACTGCAGAGGAAGAGCATTACTGTGCCACTTTATGAAGATTTGTGAAAACATGATTTCGCAGAAAAGGAACAAGATAGAAACACAATTAACAGAAGTACAACAATGGTGACGACCTAGAAGATCAACTGCCGACGCAATATTTACAGCTACGCATGTAATTGAAAAGAAATGGGAGTTTTGGAAATATATAGTAGGTGAATTAGTAGATATATATAAAGACTTATGACACTGTTAGAAAGGAGGAAATATGCCAAGGTTTGATTAGACTGGTTGTTCAAAAGAAAGCAAGTCACAATAATAAACATGAATAAGAAATGCGTAAAAGACCGAAGAGAAATTGCGACGTCAGCTGTAATCGGACATTGCAGTAAAGCCAATGGAAAGTGAAAATTTGTTTCAGACAAGGATTTGTACCCAAATATCCCACACGTCGCGAGTGGTTGCTTTAATCACTTCGGCTATCCAAGTACTCTTCCTGTCTAACTCAGATTCCCATATGTTTCACACTACTTACGTGGTATCCCCTGTCCACTACCCTCACTGCTCGAGGCCAAACCTGATTTCCGCAAGAGGTCGAACAAAGAGGTATCATTATTTGTCATCAAGGCGCATATACAATGCGCGACAGAAGTAAGGGATCACTTTTTCGAAACGCTCTAATAGCCTCCCATTGCAAAGCATAAGTTTCAAGTGTCGCTCAAAGGTGCCTTCTACCATTCCCTATAATGGTGGAAAAGCGTGGCACACTGTGACGTCACCTTCGGACTCGGAGACACTTCAAACAGCAAAATGTCGACACGTGCGAAGAAAAGACCGCAAGTCAGAAGTTCATGTGAGCTGTAGGGTGGGTTAATCACGTCACATTGGCACCAAATTTCACCATAGCTGTGCCCAACACCACAGTGGACGCGACACACGATGGGAAGTTCATCACAGCCTCTCTCACTCACATTTCAGTCTTTTTGACATCTCTGCGATGGAGCTCAGAACCGCGACACCCAACGTTGAAATCACGCGGTCTTCTTATGGGTGGTACATTTCCGACACACAGCCGATCAGAATCGACACGAAAAGGCCGCAGGGGGTGGCTTACAGTACGTTAATGAAATCACCCTTTTCCCCTGGGTGTTGATTGCCACACATTTCACCGTCGAAAACGACAGCCCGCAGTGCGATAAGCAGCCGGAAGACGTTCTTGGCAACATTTGAGACCGCTCACACCCTCAGACGTTTCAACCCTTCTGTATGGGCACTGTGGGACCCCTTCGCCATTGAACGTGATCTCACCCCTTTGGAGCGCAGCACGACCAGAATTTTTGCTCTCGTTTGTAAGTTGGAACCACTAGGGACCGATCAGAATCATTTGACGAAATCTGAACGTGATCTGAAGCAGCAAAGGGTACAAATGCTTTCTCTTCCCACCTACTTCCCGCCATCCTGTGGCGTGATCACGGGGGAGTGCAACATTGACATCTATGTGAATAAAACAGCAAAGGTCCTTTTAAAAAATCTCAGTTTGCAACACCCTCTCTACCACCCACACAATTTTGTTGAGCTCGTTACAAATGTACCTCTCAGAAACGACGACACCAATTCCTCTTGGCTGTTGATCTAACGCCTGGAGGTAGGCAAACGAAACCGAAGCGTAGCGAAGGGGTCACCAAACGCTCAGGCGCTAGAGCAGCCGCCAGGCGGCACTGGTGTCGAAATTTCTGACTGTTACACTTGTAACATGCTCATTAAAGAGGTGAAACGTGGTGTAGTGAAGTTGTAACGTCTTTCTCATCGTGTGACTCGTCCACGTTGGCGTTGAGCTTAACTGTGATGAAATTTGGTGCCAATGTGACGTAATTAACCCATTTCACAGCTCACATGACCTTCTGAGTTGTGACTTTTCTTTCGCATCTGTCGACACCTTTCTGTTTGAAGTTTCGCCAAGTCCTAGGGTGATTTCGCAGGGCACCAGTCTTTTGCAGCATTACAGAAGAAGGTTGAAGGCATCTTTGAGTCAAATTTTAAAGTTACGTGTCGCAGTGGGGCTTTTCGAAAAAGTGATCCTTTAATTTTATTGCTCAATATATTTAAATGGGTAGTGTCCGTTATTTCGGACGTGTCCGAAAGAGCAGACACCATTCATAATCCTGCAGTTGTATATACGTGATGAAAGAGAAACTCCGACATATGCTGCAATCATGTATTGAAATGAATCGAATGTCGGTAAGTGAAAATCTACGTGAACGAGACTTTTCAAGTTTATTTATTTTCAAAGTAATTACAGGAACAGATTGAATTTAGATAGTAATTTGAGAACGAAATTAAGTAGTTTTAGCCCGGTTACTGATTCTTTCTTAGCTGACAAACAATTTAAAAAATCCCATTGTGTTCTTTTTAACATTGACTCCTCGATTTTGATTTCTATCGTGTTGCGACAGCTAGATGAATATAATAAAAAACTTTTATTTATAAAAAAGAGGTCTATACAGCTAAAAAGTTTGAGAACTGCTGCCCTAAATGGTCTAGTCACATTAAAGAACAGGACCAGAAAGACTTCCGAGAAGAGCTCTAGAATGAGCAGAATCTGTAAGAAGACAAACTGGAAGACTACGAACAAGATGGAGAGAACAGGTGACGGATAACGCGAACGAAAGAGGAGTGCAGTGGGAGAAAATACTGAAGAATAGACTGTGGGAGAAAAGAGAAGTTTGGAAGAGGTTCCGTGAACGACCTCAATAAGCAGAAACGTTTCAGGAAGAAGAAGAAGAAGTAGGAGAAAGAAAAAGTTGATGGTGTCGTCCATCAAAGGTGGAGAATATTTCGTATTATAGGATGATATCTGTCTCTGCTCTTGTCTGTAAACGCCGCCCTCTCGCTCTCACCTTTGTTTCCTACTTCTCTCACCAACAGCGCTGCAATTAAATGTCTGAGAGAAAACAATTTCTTTTAGCTTTTGTTCAAAAGCTTGCGCACGTTCATGAAGCCCTGTAGTGATACTCTTTTGTTACTTACAGCAGTAGAGAGGTGCACAAACGAGAGGGAGCTATGAATTTCATAAATGCGATTCACCGACGCCCAGAGCTATGGGGCGCTGAAAAAATCGGAATTTGAAACTGGACAGTTGGCAAGCTGTTGCCTATGAGGTCGAAATCACTGTTGATTTTATTGCGAGCATTACCGCGTGTTTTTCCGTGTGCTGGTGATCAAAAACAAAATATTAACATAAACGGTATTCCAATTTAAAAAGTATCTTAATTAAATACTTCAGTTCTTCCCACAGCATAGCATACTTCTCCTAAAATGTTATTGACGAATAGTGCGCTTTAAAGAGGTACGCTACATTAAACTTCTGCACAAAAGACTAGTAGCTAGAAACCGAAAGGCCATTGTCAGTCAGGTTGTATCTGGTACGCACTCTCTCAAATTTGCATACTTAAACGAACTTCTCCTACTCCATGACAACCAATGCCTCACACAAGTTTGTGCACCCGAGAGGAGCTCACAAAACTTCATTGGGCTGTTCTTCCTCATCCACCCCACAGCCCAGATCTTCCAACTTTCTCCTATTTGGCCCAATGTAAGGTGCACTCCGCGGGAGCCAGTACGTAGATGATGGGGAGCTTGTTGATGCAGCAAGGCGTTGGCTCCGACGTCGACCAGCAGAGTGGTACCGTGCAGGCGTGCAGGTCCTACCAGTAAGGTGGCGTAGGCCGTAACATTGAACGGATATTATGTTGAAAAATAGGATTTTGTAGCCAAAAGACAAGGAAATAATACGGTTTATTTAAACAACGAATAAAACCTACATGTTTACAGAAATAAATGAGTTACGTGACTTACTGAATGCCCCCGTATGTACAGACAATAGCTTGATTGTATCTGGATCTACTCGTAGGTACCACTTGAAGATGGGCCATCGCTCGATGATTATAGTCTATCTACACCACGGCTCAGTACACCACTGCGGTTTCCGTTGTCATCAGAGAGTCTTTCCCTTCTCTCTTGTCATAATCAACCTCCTGCTCTACCAGGAACTTACTTACAAATCCTACCGGATGTGTTGTTGACAGTCTATTGTCGTGAGACTGCCGCTCGCTGCAAGTCCTCTGCAGCCGGTCACATCTGTCCATCCACGTAGGCTTGCTCTCACGCAAACTTAAAAGTTTCCCCTGTGTTGCAATTTACAGCATTTATCGATCTTTCCGAGTCCTAGTTTGCATGTAACTTTATTCTGTGTTAGTTAGCTGATAAATCTGGACATTTGTATTTATAAAAATACACACTCTTTCACTAAAATGCTTTTCTTTTGTAGGCGGACCATAACACCCATGAGCCGGCCGCGGTGGCCGTGCGGTTCTGGCGCTGCAGTCCGGAACCGCGAGGCTGCTACGCTCGCAGGTTCGAGTCCTGCCTCGGGCATGGGTGTGTGTGATGTCCTTAGGTTAGTTAGGTTTAAGTAGTTCTAGGTTCTAGGGGACTTGTGACCTGAGATGTTGAGTCCCATAGTGCTCAGAGCCATAACACCCATGAGCCTTCCTCCAAACCCCCCCACTATTCTCCCCCCCCCCCTTTCTCAGCACTTGGATCCGTGCCTGATCCTTCTTATAGCTGTGATTTTACTCTACTTTTAAGACCTGTCATGTTTTTCCATGTGTTTTCGGTACATTTCGCGCAACTGTTCCTTCGTTAAGAAACATCGTTTGCTCTAATTTTCCGGTAGTCTATTAAGTTTTAATATTTCTTCTGTGCGCGACATTGTATTTCCTGAATATATTGTCACGGATATTTTTGAAACTTCGAACCCTTTCTTGTGTTACTTAACGAATGCTATCACACCTTGAATTTTTTTGTCGAGAACGTCCTCTCTCATCCTCCTATTATTTTTTATCTAGTTCAGTAACATATCGACAGTATTCTGTATTTTTAAGTGTTATTGTAACTAAAGTTATGAGCATAGTTACTAATGTGCCAGAAAAAGTAAAAGACTTTATATTTGCTCTTAAACAGTAGTTGCTACAACTTGAAAGTGAGGAGTTCTGGCATAAAATCAGATCAATATTGTAGCTACAACCTTCTGTAGCATTTGTACTTAACGTATCCACGAAAGTGTTGGAGGTGGCAAGAATATTTCAAATTAATGGAGAGAGAATCATTATGGTACAATTATCAGACCAGTGGGAACTAATTGATGACTACTGTTATGCGATTATCGAGTGTCAAAATGAATAGCTGGACTAGAGCAAAGGGTAGGAGCAAACTAGATAGCGCTGTCAGTGAAAAATGGCAGTAAATTTGTACTGATTTTCACAAAGAATGAGTATGTTCAAAACATATCAGTTGCTTCGTTGAATGTTTCTCTTGTACCTCTGCTCCTAACACGTGAGTAGAAATAGCGTGTTCAAATACGAGGTATCACCAGGCTTACAATGTTGCCTCATATCTAAGATGTGTACTAATTAACTTTATTACTCTCCTATCGGTATTGAGTGAAATGTTATCAAAATAATTTGTACTATGTTTGTCTGAGTTAAAATTCTATCATTTCCTGATTTCCAGTTACATGTCCTAGATTTACCCAGAAGCATTTTGAAAATGCTCTCGCTTTGCTAAAAAATAGTATGTGAACGTCATTGTTTCAGTGGTTACGCAGAACTTACTCTAAGACAGGATCAGCTCCGTGGAAAGGACTAGATTTGCAGATGGTAAATTGTGGATAAGAAAACGATAGGAGAAACGACGAATCGTCCAAACAAGCTACTTTTGTATTTGAAGGTGGCACACGATCTTCGAATGCATCTTTTCGTAAACTGGAAGACTAAATTACATAATGTATATTTTTCTGTTGTCCTAACCACAGAAATAAGAAGCTTTGCCAGTATCACGTATAGTATTCTACCATAAGCTATAAAAGCAGTAACCTTTTCATGAGATGAAAAGCCAATATTTAAATACTTATCGTTCCCCAAGTTGTCATACTATCTAATGTTCTAACGAGAGGGAATAGGATGCGTGGTAGAACAGTATAAGTAAGGTGTTTTGCAGATTACCTTCTTAGCCGAAAGGGAAGCGGATGACGTTTCACTGCGTTGGCCACCGGTAGGTCTGACTCGCGGTTTGAAAACTCGAAAACTCAAGCTCGAAGTATAATCGGGTCGGAACTGCTATACGTGCAAACAGAAGAAGGAAATCACAGCGGGAAGGTCGTTACTACACACAAAGAAGTATTTCAACGCTGTACAAACTCCCAAACAAAGAGAATAATTAAAGGGTGTCTTCCTCCAGCCCGTCCGTAATTTCTAAAACACGCTACACCAGTTGAACACAAAATGTGACGACAACAAAGCGTTTTTACAAAAATCTTATATTATTATTAGTGCGCTGTCTGGCGCAGTATGAACTCACAGACATAAACGTTTGCCAAATAGCCCTTGCGTGAACGCGTCTAATATTCTTTGATGTCGGTAATGGGAAAATTAACGGTAGTGGCATCTCTGAATGCCTCTTTTAGGACACTTCTTTGAACTCAGCGGCCTAATCATATCCCGGTAGTTTATCTGTTATTGCTTTCAGCAGCTGAATGATTTCTGCCTATTACTTGGCTCCTCTCAGCGACACGACTGCGTAAAATATTCTGTTCTCCAAAAGAACTGTACCACTTGCACCGATACTTCAGATCTAAATGTCAGGCTCTAGATCAATGTTGCCAACCTTTCGGATATGACCCCTGAACGAGATCTAGATTGAAAAAAAAAACTGTTTGAACGCCGCTGTTTTTAAAATTACAGGAAAATACACACTATTTCGTTAACATCAATGGTCAATGAGCTGATTGGTATTGCTTATTTATTTTTCTTTTATATTCAGTTTGTTCTCGGCCAATGCATATCGTAAATTGTGTTCCAAGTTCAGTCGGTTCCTTGCTATTGTTTTCACTGCTACTACTATTAGAAATCTACTTTCGCACTTATACGTTATGGTGAATGGACTTAGTACTCTTAAGACTTTTCCTAATAATGATGCATATCTGTCACCAATCGTTCTCCAAAGTGTTGCTGGTTTTGTCTTAGAGAAATCTATGTTTAGCGCATCGTCTTCGTGTAGTCTAAGATTTTCTACGTACTTAGACTTGAACTTCACTATGTAAAAATATTCCTTCATTCGCTGAAGGAGTTAAAACCCAGCCTTACTAGTCGGTTCTCCAGTCCAGGAGATTACTGGCGATAAGAGCTGACTTACTTCGTGCATGAATGAGCATTTTTCACTGTTGACGTGGAATATCACTTTCAGTTCTGGGAACATCGAAATGACCAACTTCAGCCCTGCGTAGATAAACAGCCTGGAAAAGGAAACTGGAAACTTATCTTCTACTGTCAAAATTTTCACAGCATTTTCTTGCAAGTCGCTGTCAAGCGAATTTGTTTCTACAAAAAAATCCGCAAGATATTTCGCTATCGAAATAAATATATTATCTATTATTTTTGCGTATAATCTTTCTTGTCGCCCTTCACAGAAAGAAAGCAATTTCTTGTATATGCTCGAGCACTCTACGCATCACCCTGCCACCTGGCACTCACTGTACTTCTCTCCGGAACAAGAATACACAGAATTTGGCCCCACCCTCTTTGCACAATTCTTCGAGAACTCTTGTGCTTGCTGCACTACTTCGTACGTAGTTTACAATCGTCATTACCTGCGTTGAGTACATTCAGCAAATCAGGTGGGAGTGTTTTCACTGCCAAAGTAGAACGAACTACTTGGAGCCACATCTTTCACCAGTGTGTGGAATCCAGAGCGAACGCCCAACATGGAAGATGCATCTTTTTTTCATTAACAAAATTCTTCGCTGATCGGGGAACATCTTCGCCACGGGTAGCAGCGTCCAGCGATTCCGAGAACAGATATTCTTCTTTCAGGCCGTCATCTTTTGTGCATCGAACAACATAGGCAGGTGGGAATAAGAAGCTACTTCGGTCGATTTGTCTAAGTGCAGCGCGGACTTTCATTGAGCACCGTGTCCACAACATCCAAATCTATGTCCTTGATACGATTTCTGATTATGTTGTTAGAAACAATGTCTTTTTAATCTTTTCCGCATGTTGCTGTCCTAGAAATAACTACACCGTATCTAATAAGCAAGACTTGATGATATTCTCTTCTATTGTTTTGGTCTCTTGGTTTCGGTGATTCGGAGAATGATTCTGTACGGAACTTTAGACCAGCAGACTAGAAAGTGGCCTGATGAGTCTACAAATGAACTTTTCAGTGAAGCTTTTTTGCGTCTGAAGATTTCAGTGTATTTTCCAGCGAACTCAACATGATTTCTATGGAACTAGTCATTTCATTTACTGGGTTTCATTATCTGTACTGCTAGCACTTTATCGTACAGCGAAAACTGGGAGTTTTCATTAGCTTGTGAGTTGTGAACTGTATTGTGATTGGTCTGCTATCACTGAATGCTTAGAACAAGCCTTGATTGACTGAACAATCCGAGATTGACTGAAGCTATGCGCTATTATCGGAATAGTCATGATCCAATAACCAACACTGAAACACCACCTGACTACTAATTAACCTAAAAGAAGTGAACACATCAGCACACACTAACAGAAATCCAGCGCAACGGAAAACTGATATGCTTAGCTGGCACAATTTAACAATCAAAACTGTGTAATTGCTCTTAAAAGCCTCTCAAAATTAGAGAGTGTAATGTAGTTAGCCTGAAGGTAAACGCTGTGCTACTTGATGATTTCCCTTGATCTCAATGACAATACTTTAACCTGAAAATGATCTAGCATAGAAAAACACTACACCAAAGTGATTGAAAAAAGACATAAGTCAAGAACACAATTCACCCATACTGTTGCAAAAGCTGTAGGCATTACCATCATATTATGCGCTAATTATTGCTTGAAGACATCAGTGTATATATTACAGAAATTACTTACAGCAAATTTCCGTCCCAGCAAAACCGGCAGAACTCACCTTTCAATACCTTGAAGTCATATGTGCCGAGAGCGGGATATTTATTACTAATTTGTTGGAGGGAGGACTGAGGAATGCAAAAAGGCTAACTAAAACACTAAATTAACGCTCTGTATTAACATCAAAAGAAATATATAGACATATATATATGTATATATAGATATATATATATATCTATATAACATATAGATATATCTCACATGGACTTTATAACACACGTCGACATGAATGGAATTTTCTGCAGCCACAGAAATACAGATTTTCTGTACACGTGATCTTGAAGGGTAGGAGAGGATGACAAAGGTAAGTGCATAAAGCATCAGATCGAATAACTACAACACAGCCCAGTAATCAGCTTCCAGATTACAAAAAAATAACCGACCTCTGAATCTTTGTAATACTGTGCGATTGACTACAGTAGTGGGACAAGGGCGGTGTGGCCCAACTCTGCATTGTTGAAAATTCATTCAATATGTTGGATCCAAGATGGAGGCAATAGATATGGCAATGTCGCAATGACCTCATGGTGGGAAGTTCAAATTTTGGTGGGAAGATAGGTCAATTGGGCTACCTCAACTAACATACCCCTCCCCGCTGGCCAGAAAATGGCGGGAAGTTCAAATTTTGGCAGAAAAAAGGTCACTTGGGCTACCTCCAGTAACCTAAGAAAATGGCGGGAAAATAGGTCACTTGTGCTACCTCCACTAACCTAAGTAATCCGACCACCACATCTTCCTTGTAATAGGTAAGAAAACGACCCAGCCTGTGCTGGGCTGCTGGATAGGATGGATAAAAGTATTTATTTTGCAGGCATGCTTTATTTAAACAATTTGAGGCAGTATCTCAATCCAGTGTGTTCACCATGAGGCTCAGAGCCCTACTGACCTAGTACACAGTACTGCCACCAGAGGGCATTATCGTTCCATGGCGGTCTGGGGAGGGGGGAGGAATGGCGGGAAAAGAACTCAGCTGGTGGTGAGCTGCTGGAGAGAGGAAGGAGTGTCTTTATTTATTTCAGAACAATTTATTTAGGGACATATTACAAGTACTTTATTTATTACACTGATACAAAACACTTGCCCTGACATACTTGAGGTCACAGTAAGTAGTCTACAGACCTGCAAACTACTCGTAAATCCCAAAATAATACAGTACACTGATGTACAGACACGAAAACAACTCGTAAATTTTCAAAATAGTGCATGTAAAAGGCTCTGAAAACATGCTTGCTAATCATCAACTGTATAAATAATGCATTGCACATCCTACACACCTGTTCACAAAAAAATGCAGGAGACATGAAAGCAACTCGTAAATTGTCAGAAGATAATGCATGTGTAACGCTATGCAAACACGTTCAGAACGCTTCAACATCCGAATACAATGCAGTGTACAAACATTCAGTGCACATAGAAAACACTTTCGAACTATCGTAAACCACGACCTATCAGTGAACTGCCCTCCTACAGAACTCCAAGGCGCACATGCCGGGCAATGCACTCACGCCGATCCCATACACAAGACACCTCTGGGCCACACACCTGTGTTTACCATTGCTCGTGCGATGCCTCACTACCTGCAGTCCAGTGAAGAACTAATTGCTGAGTGACTCACCATCGTAGGTGCAGATAAAAGACTCTGAATTTTATACTGACATCACGGTAGATGCGTCTAGCCGTGCACGTGTTTACCTGTCCAGTGTGGCTGATGCATCACCCACGAAATATTCACATAGCAACGCACCATTGCACGTGCAGCAAACAGGGTCTCAATGTTATACTGCCATCACATGGCTGTGTAAATAAGAGCCAAGTCGACCTCTCGAAAATAGTAAAGTGCCACAGAAATAGTTAACAGTTGCTCTTGTAAGAGCTTTCGTGATCTCTCAGCTTGTCTTCATGGAAATTCTTGTCCTAACAAAACCTGTTTACGAAAATAGACCAGAATGACGCCGGATGCATTCCTCCTGATGGTCCTAACGTGACACCCCTTCTATCACGTGTTACCTGCTTTCAACAAACATCTCTGAAACACAAAGCTTCTCACCACTGTGTAGGGGCTTCTATGTCCCAGCACAAAGAATGTCTTTCTAATGAATGGAGCATTCAGATTGGCTCTTAATGAATTTGTTCGCCAAATTACTGATGCTGCTCGTAACGAAGCACTGTCGGCCATTTTCTTTCTGCAGACGAGACTTTCAGTGTCAAAACTATTTTGTACAGATCGCCATATTGCACTGACAGTTAAACCCTGTAGAAGTGGCCTACTAATCGCCAAATATGAAAAGACTCTTGCACAACTACACCGCTCTGCCACTGCCTACAGAAGCTTGAATATTTCAGTGTGAAACCGATCTCCACGTGGCATATCAATGTAGTAAACATACAATTGGTATCCTGCGCCATACAATATCGCTCACTTCTGCATCATGCATACAGATATCAACCGCTAGACATTCGTGCATGTACTGCGAAGACAGACAGCATAAGCACATACACCGTATTTACTTCTCACAGCACTAAATATTTCCCGTGAGGTCGGACAGTCATTCACTGCAGTCGACAGTCACAAGTCATCAGCCTGCTATGCGTGACTAGAGTACCCTCAGTGGACCGAAGCCACTCTCCAAATTCTTGTACAAAGTGAGGCTCGTTTTCCCTTGGAACAAAGGCGTTGCTGTTTCTGACCCCGACCTGCTTGCTTGCTTCCTTTCTACACGCATCTCCAGACTCTGGGATTACAAGAAAGCATGTATTTTCACATAGTCTGCGAGAATATTATATCATTTACGCAATAAATCTCGATATCAAGCACACAGCAATGTTGCTTGCATAGCAGTATCACTCGAACAGTATAATTCAGAAGATATAGACTCGAAATTATTTCTCTAGAAACTCGAAACATTATCTCTTGGTGCGTGCTGTAAACCACTGACAAGTGAGTAACCAGAAACTATTCCCGTCTGTTAAGACCTTTATGTGAAAACTCGAAAAAAAAAGAGGAAAGTTAACTAAGGCGTTTCTCATGTCTAGAGAACCAGCAAACGTGTCTTCCACCCGTCGTTCACCTGCTAGATGCACACGCCACAACCAATGTTCTCTGACATAAATAAAGGCACAAAATGTGCAGAAGTAGTCAACTGTACAATTTACATGGGAGGGAATAATGGTCCAGTGCAAACACATGTCCATATTGGATCTTCTCAAATTTCCACTTGATCACAAAAACTGACCGAAACATACTAAGTATTAGTACCCCATTCTGTCGTCTAGATAGACGACACGGTTAAGTCAGCTACATTCCTGTATGCCAACAGCCCTTACCATTCAGACGGCTACTGCCTTTAAAGGGAAACGTGCATTATCCCCCCCACCAACCCACCCGCAGGCCACCGTCGCCGCCTTGCACTACGCATCCTTACACAGAATCGTCCTAGGAAACTTGCCACATAAATATTTGGTCGTTATACTTACTATTAAATATTACTATCGCGGTCTCAATTGCACGACATATGACAATGAGCAAAGTATACACCGTGCTGATGCCTGTAGCCCCAGAAATAGAAACACCTGTATCGTACTTGTGACTTGACATACTTTTCCCTTTGCTATCACCGTACTCCATGTCAAATCCACACCTTCCTTATGACTGGATTGAGTCATTTCCTTTGCTCATGTCGAAAGACACACACATACTTTATACACCTGATGTTTAAGGCAAATCTATCATGTATCCCCTACTACTAAGTACAACACTTCACTAATCACTGATTGCTGGGGATGCGAAATAATACTGATCGAAAATCACCGGTGGGTGGACATGTCTCAAAAATTTTTCCTGCAAGTGGTGCCACTGTGTCTTAGAAAGAGGCATAATTGTCTTAGAAACCGCCAGATGTTGAAAAAACAAGATCGCAACGACCATATTACTACCACAATTGGTCTTGGTTCTACAGGTGCACAAAAGTATCCATGTTAAAAGCTGTACTGGCGTTATAAATCGAGGTGTGGCATTACCTCTGAATGAAGTGATTTTTCCAGACAAATACCGCAACATTGAATTTAGACTGTGATCGCCGGAGTGTATATTACACTACTGGCCATAAAATTGCTACACCAAGAAGAAATGCAGATGATAAACGGGTATTCATTGGACAAATATATTATACTACAACTGACATGTGATTTCATTTTCACGCAATTTGTGTGCATAGATACTGAGAAATCAGTACCCAAAACAACCACCTGTGGCCGTAATAACTGCCTTGATACGCCTGGGCATTGAGTCAAACACAGCTCGGATGGCGTGTACAGGTACAGCTGCGCATGCAGCTTCAACACCATAGCACAGTTCATCAAGAGTAGTGACTAGCATGTTGTGACGAGCCAGTCGCTCGGTCAGCATTGACCAGACGTTTTCAATTGGTGAGAGATCTGTAGAATGTGCTGGCCAGGGCAGCAGTCGAACATTTTCTGTATCCAGAAAGGCCTGTACAGGACCTGCAACATGCGGTCGTGTATTATCCTGCTGAAATGTAGGGTTTCGCAGGGATCGAATGAAGGGTAGAGCCACGGATCGTAATACATCTGAAATGTAACGTCCACCGTTCAAAGTGCCGTCAGTGCGAACAAGAGGTGACCGAGACGTGTAACCAATGACACCCCATACCATCACGCCGGGAAAAACGCCAGTATGGCGATGACGAATACACGCTTCCAATGTGCCTTCACCGCGATGTCGCCAAACACGGATGCGACCATCATGATGCTGTAAACAGAACCTGGATTCATCCGAAAAAAATGAAGTTTTGCCATTCGTGCACCCAGGTTCGTCGTAGAGTACACCATCGCAGGCGCTCCTGTCTGTGATGCAGCGTCAATGGTAACCGAAGACATGGTCTCCGAGCTGACAGTTCATGCTGCTGCAAACGTCGTCGAACTGTTCGTGCAGATGGTTGTTGTCTTGCAAACGTCCCCATCTGTTGACTCAAGGATCGAGATGTGGCTGCACGATCCGTTACAGCCATGCGGATAAGATGCTTGTCATCTCGACTGCTAGTGATACGAGGTCGTTGTGATCCAGCATGGCGTTCCGTATTACCCTCCTGAACCCACCGATTCCATATTCTGCTAACTGTCATTGGATCTTGACCAACGCGAGCAGCAATGTCGCGATACAATAAACCGCAATCGCAACAGGCTACAATATGACCTTTATCAAAGTCGGAAACGTGATGGTACGCATTACTCCTCCTTACACAAGGCATCACAACAACGTTTCACCAGGCAACGCCGGTCAACTGCTGTTTGTGTATGAGAAATCGGTTGAAAACTTTCCTCATGTCAGCACGTTGTAGGTGTCGCCACCGGCGCCAACCTTGTGTGAATGCTCTGAAAAGCTAATCATTTGCATATCACAGTATCTTCTTCCTGTCGGTTAAATTTCGCGTCTGTAGCACGTCATCTTCGTGGTGTAGCAGTTTAAATGCCCAGTAGTGTATCAGACCAACAGTGTGATTACACGTCACCGATAATGCAACCTCGTGATAAAATCACGCGTTTTGATTCTTATCCGAAATGGAGTTCGCAGATTCAATGCGAAACATTGCCAGTGTGGGCGGGAATCCAGCGACAAGCGAATTTCGCGCTGTGTCGCTACACAGAATACAGCGTGAGAAGTCATAACGTCTCACATATTCCATAAACGGCTTTCTGTTCGCAGGTAAGGTGACCCGTTGACTTTACTCGCGTTGAGGCAATGTGTTCTCATTAAGTATAGACTGGAAGTCCGAAGTTGCTCAAGGTCCCCTGCGTCCGGAGTAATAGTTGCGGAACATTTTGAGTGGAAATTTGGAGAAAACTTCACTTAAATTTTCTGGTCACGTTGTAGTATTAGGGAAGATGTCTGCTTACCAGATACTGACCGGGAGACTCAAGTGATGAAGGCTCGTCATATAAACCGGGAAACATGAAATTGTCTCAAATGCCTTATCCGACAATTGAGGGCTCGACTTTACAGATGGTAAGGAGTAAGTTGGCTGTTTTGAGAAATTGCACAGTAAAGTTTTGAAAAAAATTCATAAATAAGATGTTTCAAGTACATCCATTGCGATTTTTTGATTCAGATAAGTCATTGCTATCAAATATTTCTAGCGTTACAGCACATTTTTAAAATAGGAAGTTCTGTCCAAAATTTTATTCTTAAAAATACGTCAATGCGTAATTACCATTGTTTACTTGCAAAGCGAGTGCACTTAACATGGGTTTGTATTGACTTGCAATTGTTTACTTGCTGTGCGAGTTTATGAAACTTTACTGTGAAGCCTCTCAAAAGTGCAAACTTAAACGGTCCAAATGGTTTCAGTTTATGATACTAAGATTTGCATTATCAATTTAAGAAATAGTGAAGCACAAAAACGACAAAATTCAGCCTAATATAAAATCAATTTTGTTTTCGCCTTATTACAGCACTTATAAAATGTTAAGGACGGCCCCTACCATTTCTGCCATCACACTGTCACAGAAATTCATATGGACTATGGTAAGGGACACAACATAACATTGTTTACTTGCTTAAACAATTATTCAGTTTTCCTTAATTAGCAACAACTTTAGTAATGCATTTGCGTTCAGGAACGTATTCAGTATATTTGTCTGAGTCGAAGTTACCCACACCATCCTCGGATTTCTACAAATAGTTTCTGAAAAGCAATTTCCTGATACGAACACTCCAGTCGTTACTATTTCTGGCAGCCATGTCTTTGGCACCTACCACTATTTCCATGCACACATTCTGATGAAGTTGTCATTACCGAATCACATACCATGTTTACACGCAAAAACTGTGTTTCTCACCGACTGTCCTCCACCACTGTATAAAGCCGAAGTCTTCAGTTACCCTGAGCAGCCAATGACAGAACTGCCTCATGAAAATAACGTATTAGATTTCCTGGTCACTAACAGGAAGTGTCCGACCGATGGTCTATTTCTGGCCGAAGCCGATTAATCGGCTATCGCCAAAGGTTTAATAGCCCCAAGAAATTTTGTTCAAGACTGCCAAAAATGTGAATAAAATAATGATTTTTAAAAATATAACATAAACAGTTTAACGAGATGATTAAAATTACCTTGCAATCTGTCAGAAATAACAACACTTGGAAATAAAGTAAGTTGTAGTATTTATTTACTTAAAAACTACTTGGACAATTAAAACTGGAAGACTGCATAATAATAGGCGAATGAATCTTAATTTTCAATTTGCATTTTGATATCGATCAATGAAAAAGAATTAATAATCGAAGTTAACAGTTTTATGCTGTAAGCTAAAAATAATAATTTTTCCAAATTTCCACCAATTAAGTTAGATCACCTCTCCGCACATATCTGTTCCGCTGCGCTGAAAAATTGTTCACCAGTAACACTAGGAGGAGGAGCAGATAAATATTTAAGTGCAATTTGGTGTAGATATGTATATGGACTAGAGGTCCAGTATTCATAAATGTCAGCATTACTCAGAAGCAAAGGTTCTTTTAAAAAACATGTTAGATGTTCTTCAAAAGGAGGATAGTGATGTTCCAAATCCAGCTCGTTGCCACCTGTGACAGGTAACGCAAGTTTATCATGTGAATCCCATAAATCATCACAATTTTTTGGGGATGCATTTTCGATATCTGCATATGTTGTTGAACGGGAAGGTCAAGGCACATCAGCATCTACGTTCAGACGAGCTATTCGACTAAACAGGGCCTCATTCCGTCGTAGAAATGATAATATTTCAGTCTTCGCTTTTTTCGTTTCATCACTAGTCATATACTTCGTTTTAAAACGGGAATCTATTAAAGCTGCAATCAATAAATGCGGAGTATTTCTTGCGTGAGAAAATCTGTTAGCAGATTCGCACAACTGGATCTTGAGCAGTTTTACACTTTCAGGACCTTCATCTTTTGCTGTCAATTTTGAATTAAGAATGACGGTCAATGGCATTACTATAGATACTATGAAGATTCGCTTGAAATATTCAGTGCTTCCCACGCCCGGGTTCCCGGGTTCGATTCCCGGCGGGGTCAGGGATTTTCTCTGCCTCGTGATGGCTGGGTGTTGTGTGATGTCCTTAGGTTAGTTAGGTTTAAGTAGTTCTAGGTTCTAGGGGACTGATGACCATAGATGTTAAGTCCCATAGTGCTCAGAGCCAAATATTCAGTGTTGCTTAATGAAAGCACTTAAGTACAGTTGTACAGAAGCTTATTCGTACCCATTCTTCTACAGTTGGGTCTAGTATCCCACCGCGTCCTGCCATATATGAAATAATAGCAATTTTTTGTTCAACGAGTGTTTCCAACATCAAATAAGTGCTGTTCCAGCGTGTTTCGACATCAAGAATCAAAACGCGTTTAGGTAAGTCGCAAGTTTCTTGAAAATTGTTTAAATATCGGGAGACTTGTTCACTTCTTCTAAAATGTCGTACAATTTTGTGACATATTTTTATTATATCTCTTACAGCAGCATCTTTGAAAATAATATCATGAATAACAAGCTGCAGCGTATGAGCTAAGCATCCAATACAAGCAAAGTTTCCACAACATATGGCCGCTTGCGTATTAAAACCATTGTTGCAGATACCCATGTGGATCCTATTTTTTAAATTAAATTTGCCAATAATTTGGTTAAGAGTCTCTGAAATATGCTGCCCTATGTGATCTTGTTCCAAGACATTGACTTCCAGTATAACTTTCTCCTTTTGGGGCCTTTAATGAAGTCGGCTGTGCAACTCAGCAATGAGAACGTCTTTGGTGAATTACGCCAGATGTCAGTGGTAAAGCTGAGTCATTCAGCCTTTTCTAAAAGCAGTATGACTTTTGCTTTTACTTTTACGCAAGCCGTTGTCATTAAAGTCGTTCCAAACTATTTCCAAAACTTTTCTTTACCTGGATGGAGTGTCAGCGTCAGTCAAATTGAGCCTACGAACTGCATCTCCTTCAACAACGTTGCATGACAGCATGTCGACGATAGTAAGATCCTTAATACTTTTATCGATTCGTAACGATATCGGATGACTGTCAGGCCACGGTAAACCTACTTTTTTCTCAGTTATATCAGGTAAAGTAGACTGTTTGACTGCCTTTTTGTCTTGCAAAGAGTTGAATGTCTCTGGTTTCTTTTTGATAAAATTCTAGTGTTTTTCATTTGTCTTACAAAAAGCTGCCCATTCACTCTTATGATGTTTTGACAAATGATTTTTAAATATTTGTCATGTTTTTTTTGGTAAGGCACTACAAAGAGACAGTGATATCCTATATATTTTACAAGTTGCTTTACCACTGTTTTTCCAAAAATGTTCCCAGATGGGATTTAGCCTCATAGAAGCCATTATGTACCTGAAAGATAAGATAATAAACAAATAAATCCTTCAACAATTACACCAACCATCTCTAGCCCAAAACTAAGCTGAAGCTTGTACTATGGCGACTAGACAGCGTAATAAACATACTTAAATACATAGAAAAATCCATGCTACTGGTATAAAGGCTCGTGCTCATCACAACCGCATTTATCTACAGGATTCGAACTTCCAACCCCTCGGCTTAATAGTTCGGAACGCGAACCACTAGACCAGAGAGGCCGCGAATATAAACTTTTGATTAATTAAAAAAAAAATCCACACACGTATAAGTTTATGGGCACAGTGCCACCAACATCGGTCGTCAGATTATTTTCGACAGACGTCGACCGATATCTTCGGCTGATTGGGTGGTCACAGTGCTTCAGACCGTATTCGTCGATTACATGGATTTCCGTATGTTCGCTTCGTGTCAGTGAATGTGGTCTACAAAGTGGATATTCCACTAATTTTTTTAACAAGTTTTCCACTAAAATACTGATTAATAAATTCTTACTAGAACAAAAAGGAGAAAATCTTGTGCGCAGTTTTCAACTTCTCTAAAATTACAAATTTCTGGGGGACTTGAGAAGTTAATTTATTATTGTTACTAATGTTGTTTTTTATTATTATTACTGTTCCGGCCCCTCTTGGTGTCCTTACCTTTTCGTGGTGGTGGGGCTTTCGTGGTCAAATGATCCTGAGAGCTAGGCTGGGGGTGGCTTTGCTACTAGTAGGATCTCCCATCCCAGATAGGTCAAGACTAAATGAGACACCATGGTCCTCCAGGTTGGGGGTTGGGCATGGGGCCAACACCCCCACACCGTAAAAAAGATGACTGTTACGAAACACCAAGAAATAGCCTCGGATTCGGTACAGAACAATGAAAACGACCCCAGCAAGTCAAAGGTTAATGCCAGGAGATCACGGAACGAACATAAAGTGAAGTGTGGCACTTGGAATGTAAAAACAATATCATCACCTGGAAAGGTGAAGGTCCTTAATGAAGAACTGAATAAGTAAAGGCTACACATAGTGGTACTGCAAGAAATGAGATGGCCTGGAGAAGGAATGCTTAAAGAAAAGTGAGTATAGCTACTTCCACAATGGAAATAAAGAAGGTAAACATCAGTTTGGAGTGGGCTTTGCAGTAGCGAACAGAGTAAGTGGACATATCATGGACTTCAAGGCTGCTAATGAAAGAATATGCTGGATAAGAATAAAAGCCAAATTCTACAATGTAACTCTGGTTTCATTCCATGCACCTACAGAAGATAAAGATGACAGTGAAAAAGACAGTTTCTACGAAGACCTAGAATCAGTGCATGAAGATGCGCCATCATACGATGTGAAGGTTTTCCTTGGTGATATCAATGCTAAAGTAGAAAGAAAAGATATTCTGAGAACTTACGCTGGCCTTCACAGTCTGCATGATTCCACTAAAAACAATGGAATGCGATTAGGCAACCTGGCAGCTTCAAAAAACCTAACAATTTTGAGTACCTACTTTCCTCACAAAGAGATCCATAAGATAACATGGAAGTCACCTGATCAAGAGACTCAGAACCAAATAGACCACTTGTGGATGCCAGACACAAAAGTGCTATCCAGAATGTAAAATCTCAAGAAGGTGCAGAAATTGGATCAGACCACTACCATGTGGTGACAACCATACAGAAGAGGACAGAAAGCCTTAACAGCAGGAGAAGAGAAGCAGACCAGAAAATAAATGCACACCTACTGAAAGAGGACCACATTAAAGAAAGATATGCACTTGAAATAGGAACAGGTTTGCTTCCATAGAAGAAGAAGACAAAGATGATATTGAAAAGTTTTGTTCGAAAATAAAGACAGGTTTAAAAGATGCTGCAAGTGAAGTGCTGAAACCAATGGAGAAAAGGAGGAAGAGCAGAGGATGGTTTAATGATAGGTGTAGAGATGCTGTCACCAAGATAAAAGGAGCGAAACTGTTATGGCTGACAAACGAAGAGGATGAAAGAACGAGGCTGGGATACATGGAAGCAGCTAGAGAAGCGAGACAAGTCCTTCGAACAGAAAAGCGAGAGTTCATAAACAGTAAAATAAAACTGGTAGAAGAAGATCGGACAGTAGGAAATACAAGAGACTTTTACAGGACAATCAGGTTCTTCAAAAAAGGATACAATCCAAGGACTGACGTGATCAGAGGTCAAGATGGAGAGATTATCACAGATGAAATGAAAGATATGGAGGAATTGAAAAACTACTTCGAAAACCTCCTGAATGTGGATGTAAACGCCATGAGTGCTACAACAGAAAATGAAGAAGAAGAATCATATATAGAAAACAGAGATACTGTACCATTGGGGGAGTATGAACTACCAAGCAAGGAAGAGGTAAGAGAAACCATAAAACTGATGAAGAGGAGAAAGGCACCGGTAATAGATGGTATACCTACAGAGATGCTGAAGGAGGGACGAGCTACTCTACAAGCGAGACTATACCACTTAAACTGGAAAGGATCCCTGAAGAATGGAAGGAGTCTGTCATCTGTCCAGTGAAGGATGAAGATGAACGGAGGAAAAGAAATAACTGTGAATTGCAGGAGCTGTACAACCCCAGATGGACATCGTGGCATCGATCAAAGAAAGAAGACTGCAATGGTATGGACACATAATGCGTAGAAAAGGCCAGATCATCAGGTAGTGGACGATGATATTAGAGGCAAAAGACTACGGGGAAGATAACAACTCCGATGGATTGATCAGGTCAGAGAAGACATGAGTACGCTGGGGTTGTCTGAAGAAGAAGACATGGACTGAGAACGCTGGAGGAGGCTGATTGGTGAGGCCGAAGACCGACTGCGGTTTGTGCGGCCAATGCAGTAAGTAAGTAAGTAAGTATTACATTTCTAGACTTTCCGTTGTCCCAGGAGGTACCTGCATCTCTTGCGAATTTATTGTTTGCTCTAAAATTCTCGCAAACAGCAACCAACGCTGCTAAAACAAAATACACGTTTTTTTCTCAAAGAGAAAATATGTGAGAACGACAAGTACGCCATTTCATGTACTGCTCAAACGATCTGACTGAATTTTAAGGTATAACATCCGAGCATCTACCGTCTTCAACACGTAAATATGTAAAGACGAAGAAAAGCAGAACTTCTTATTTTGGTTCTTCAAATATATAGAGCAGTAGAATACTCAACACGAGACGTATTTGTCAGATACGAGCCCTCTTCTAACTGAATAAATGCTGTTCGGTTTAAAATTAACAATTTTTTTTCGTTAGTTTGCAGACGACCTGTCTTATTAGGACTTAGAACTCTTCGTTCCTAAAGACATCAATGACGTAAGATCCTAATCTTAAATGCAAAGGGACACAAGAAGAATATTTTGAGCAGCTCGTACATAAAAATGCATTTATTTTCAGAAATTAAATAGACTACATTGCCTATTGATGATTGCATAACAGTGATGAATATATGTCGCAACAAATCGAAAATATGGTTCCAAAAAGCGGCACAAATCGTTGTTTCTGTAGTATCAGGGCCGATACCAAGACATAAATATCTTTGACCTTAAATTGAAAAATAACTAAGGAAGTGTAAAGAATAATGAATAACTATGAGGTTATCGCGTGTCAGTGCGTGCCGCGTGCCCCTCTGCGTGCGATATGTCTCGAACACCTGTGGATATCGACTGCCAACAACGAGCGCCGGCCACGCAAAAAGTCGTAGCATTTAGAAATACTGACATACATACTTTCTGGTAGCGATTAGGAAGAGTCCTTTTTGAGATTAGTTTAACAAAAAAATTTTTAAAAATGTCGCTCAAAATAGCTGCATAATTTAACCTTATATCGGCGCGAAAAATCGCAATGGTACAAATACTAATATGTAGATTTTTATGGTAAAGGTTAAACAGGATACCTCTTGAGATTTGTTTTTAAAAAATTCTTAAAAGAAGACACACACAGTCCTTCAAATATTGTTCTTCCTCTGCCATCGTTGTCAGTAACAAGCAAATATGATGGAGTTGACACAATCGAGTTGCCATATCCAACTTCGATATATATCGCACGCATATATACCTAACGAATATGCCTTGCAAAGTTTTTCTAGTTCCCTGAATTGAGGGGGATACGCGGCCAGAGGTAACGAAAACAAAGGTCGCTGCCTAACAAGGGTATGGCTTCCGCGCTGTATTGCCAACAAGCGCGATGTCTGCACTTCGAAGTCCTCGCTTGCTGTGATGTAAACAGCACGAAAGTTTCAAAAACAGATTTCGTGAAAGCGTTAACTATAAATGCGGTACATATTTATATCAATGAATATGAAACATATAAAAAAGTAAACCATGCTGACACACAACTATTCAATTAGTGACACACTTAAAACCATGGAAATGATTACACTGAGCGATAAATTTGAAGTGAAAGTGTATAAATTGCATGTTTTTAGTTAGTTATGTTTATTTCAGTATAAAATGATCCAAAATCATCATCTTCATATTTATTTAGCTCTAGTTTTTTTAAAGTAATCTACATTTTTCTATAAATAACTCATTAACTAAATATGCAATCATGTTCCAAGATTCAGCATAACAAATTTTAAGTGAATAGTTACTTAATTATGTTATGTGTTATGCATTGATAAATTTCAGTGCCATTCTGGAAGTACGAAAGTAAAATATTAAGAAAAAATAGACGATAATATTACATGAATGAAAATACTTTGTAAGTCTACTTTGTACCAAAACTATGTAAAGCACAAAAAAAATATAAAAATTAACTGGTTACAGATGGACATAAAGGGTTACAAATGTTAAATGTCCGAATGTACAGTATATACAATTATTGTACGTATTTTGTTCAGAGATAAATTCAGAAGACGACCGTTTTCGCTTGGCTTGACGTTTATACACATACTCGGGAACATCCCTTATGACAGTCCAGCAGTAATCTGCTAAAATAGTAGGGCTCCACTTTCTGGTAGATCTCTTTTCAAATGTGGTAATATCTTGATTAAATCGCTCCCCATGTTCATCACTTACTGCACCGCAATCTTTGGGGAAGAAGTAAACATGACTATGTAAAAAATGCATTTTCAGTGACATGTTGCAATCAAGTTTTTCATAAGATGACAAGATGTTATCTACAATCTCTTTGTAATTTATTGCTCGTTTGTTCCCTAAGAACTGTAAACAACATTCCCATGCATGCTTCTCTTCACCTTGCATGATTCCATCAACAGTGTGATCCCCAAAAAGCTCCTGTCGGCCTACAAAGATGCCCTCCTTTACTTTGGCATCACTTAAGTAAGGGAATTTTTTCCTTAAGTACTTAAACGTGTCACCATATTTGTTCATTCCCTTAACAAAGTTTCTCATGACACCCTACTTGATGTGCAAGGGCTGGAGCAGAATCTATTTAAGGTCTACTAGAGGTTCACTCTCAATGTTCTTTATATCTGGTTGAAGAGATTTTCTGGTGGGACATTCATATTTACTGTAATGAGGTGCATGAGCTTGGCTATCCCATTCACAGGGAAAGCAGCAATATTTAGTATACCCTAACTGCATACCTAATAGCATTGTAACCACTTTCAAGTCACCACAAATCTTCCACTGAGAGTCATTATACGTGACGCCTTCTAGTAAAATTTTCATGTTTTGGTATGATTCTTTCATATGAACACTATGCCCAATTGGAATAGAAGGAAGCTCATTACCAATATGTAGAAGCACTGCTTTTAAGCTTAACTTAGGACATGTCCGAAAGAACAGATACCATCGGTGACCATGCAACTCGTTATAATGAAATTACAATGAAATGAACACCCTTAGCTGTTTACAGGCGTTGACATACGTCAACGGGGACAGAAGAAAATGTGTGCCCCGACCGGGACTCGAACCCGGGATCTCCTGCTTACATGGCAGACGCTCTATCCATTTTTTTTCTTTTTTTCCCTTTATTAAAACAATCATATAAGCACAAAAATAAAATAATGAAGTACTGGAACTGTTTCAACACGAATTGTATCCTACGATAGACTGAAGAACACGTTTCAATATAGTGCCATATAGTGCCATTTGTAAGCTTACGAAACAGAACAAAATGACAATAGCATCTTTAGTCCAGACAGAGACATAGAACCAAAACGCAAACATATTAAAGAGAATTACAAAATATATATGACTGTCTTGACTAGAATTGCAGTTCTGTCAATTGATTCACAACCGTCCATAATCTTCACACAAAGTCATTTGGAGCATACAAACGAATAAAAAAGACATGCACAGGCAACATAAATTAAGGAAAACATCAAATGAAGTTAATAACACCATTGAGAAGTCGGGAGCAGTCCTAGCAACTGGTGTAATTCCTTATTCGTTGTGTATTGTGTTCGCTACATAGTCTTGCACGTGATTTGCGTCCTTAGCGGCGTCGAGAATTACCGTACGCCTTGTTTTTCAAACATTATGTCTAACATGTTACCAAACATCGTCCTGAAATTTGGGTAACGTTTCATCTTCCAACGTGCCTTTCTCATATAAGCCTCGAAACTAATGAGTTTATCTTCACTATTGTGAATGATGATGTATGTCACAAACTGTCCTAACAGCCACATCACGGTGTTGTTCTTGGTAGCTGGAAAAATGTTTCGTGTCCGGTCAGAGCAGGACGTCGGTGCAGTGGCTGGCTGGGCTGCTGCGGGTAATCAGGCCCAGCCTCTGCTGCACCCATTTCCAGTTAATGAGATGGGCGCCACAAGTGAGCGATGGCGTAAGGTGTCGACCAGACCACAGCGGACGCATTTATCACTGTCACTTAAACCGATTCTATGCAACCTTTGATTAGTGGGTATAACATCGTTGACCACTTTATACCATGTGGACGCCACCTCAGCAGTGTGGACGGTTAAACTTATGTTGTCCCAAACTGCTTTCCAATGAACATTCGGGTATTTAAGTTCAATGGGATTCCGGACTATTGTAGATGTCCATCTTTTTAATAACAGGTGCGTCGTCTGTAAATCCTGCGTGAAATAATGTCCATCAATATAGATTTCTTCAAGAAAAAACTGCTTGACATGTCGTAGTTTGTAATGCATTTTATCTACATCAATGGGTGGGTGCATGTCGGTGGGTTGTAAGGTTCGGAAGAGCCAACTGGTTACGCTGAGAGGTTCCTTGTCCAGCAAGTGGGTGATTCGTTTAATATATAACGCCGTACACTTTCGGTTAATGTCAGGCATGTTGAGTCCTCCGGCCTGTCTGGAAGACGTCAGCGTGGTGTATTTCACTTTGAACAGATGCCATTGCCAGATAAATGTATTAGAGAGTTTCATCACTTGTTTGGCCTGCATCTTGGGGACTGGAAATATTTGGGCCGTATAGTACGCTTTACTAGTATATATATAGCTGCTGAGGAGTCGTATGCGTTGGAGAATGTCAACGGACAGCCAATTGTTTTCATAGATGGCACCTTGCATTATAGTGGTGACCTGCTTCCAGTTTTTTGCATTCTTTTTTATCGGGCATTTGTCGGTAATCATCCCCAGAGTGGTGTGGGTTTTGACACGCTCCGCCCAAGGTACAGTGACTGGGTCGAATCCCGTGATGTTGACAAAGTGCATTTATAGGCGTTGATTTTAGCACCGGAAGCACGGCGGTACTCGTCTACCGCGGTCTTGAGGGTTGATACGTCTCCGTCGTTGCGCAGTAACACATTGACGTCGTCGGCGTAAGCACGAACCACGAAGGACGTCCCGGCGATGGAAAGGCGTGCAAGTTTGTCATGAATAGAGCGTAAGTGCGGCTCGAGCGATAAAACAAATAACATCATGGAGAGAGGGCTCCCCTGCGGCACTCCTCGTTGGATCTCAATGGGTTGGGTAAGCTGTCCATTTACGCTGATTGTGGCTGTAATGCCCGTGACGAAATGTTGCACGACATTTATAACCCGTTGATCAAAACCACAGCTCTGCAGTAGCTGTAGGAGGTACTCGTGGCGGACGCGATCAAATGCCTTGCAAAAGTCGATAAACAGCAATGCGAGATTCATGTTAGTGACTGACGCTATGGCCTTTACATCTCTATATTCCGAAAGGGGCGTCATAATAGTGCGACCAGGGAAGCATGATTGATAGTTGTGAATCACTTGCTTCATTAATGGAGACAATCTGCTGTTGAGCGCTCTGGCAAAGGTTTTGTAATCAAAATTGAGTTAAGTAATCGGTCGGAAGTTATCTACGGTTTTTCGGTGTTTGCTTTTTGGTATCAGTACACTTGGACCTTCCTTCATTTCGGCCGGCACGGCACTCCCTCGCATCACTTCATTGAGAACATCTGTAAACGCGTGTCCGATTATGGGCCAGAAACGCACATAAAGTTCCCGTGGCAAACTATCAGGGCCAGGGGATTTATTCGATGGCGAGCCCGAAATCAGTTCAGGGACTTCGTCTGGAGCAAAATCGTGTACGACCGCCGAGTTCTCCACAGGCGTGACTACGGTGGGCAGAGCACGCACGATATCGCCGCCGTCATCACCATATGTATCGCATTGCGAGTGCAGATCCGTGAAGTACCGGTAAACTGCAGTAAGAATATCACTCTGTCGGGTCAAACGGAGTCCATCATCTGTGTCCAGCTCCCCGATAAAAGCTTGCGATTGGCACGATGTTTTATGAGGTGATACAGCGATGCAAGTTCGTCCTCTTGAAGCGATTTTGCTTTAGATCTGATCTTCAGTCCTTCAAGCTGCGTTCGCTTTATGCCTATAAGCTTCGCCTTTATTTGTTTGATGGTCGTTAGCTGCGTGTTGGTTGGTGACGTAGTCGCATACAACTCTCGCAGAACTGTCCGGTAAAAATCAATCGTGCGTTTTACATCTTGCGCCCGTTGCCAACTGTAGTTTCTTAAGGATAATCGCATTTTCCGTTTGACAACAGCATTACCAGGCTATCTTACTCGGATATCTGCAGCATTGCTTGAGACAACCCGCCCATGTTGTGGAAATGACATCTTGTAGCGCGGCATCGGCGAGAATAGACCATCTGAGCCACCGAGGACACAGAGGATAGCGCGACTGCAGGGATTTATCTCTGGCACGCCTCCCGCGAAACCCACATTCTCAACGTATTGTCCCGCACTACATTCGTAGTGCCCTCGCCCATTATACTCATTACTCGCGGCGCGTTGCCGATTCCTGTAAGAGTTCGGGCACTGTTTGTGCATTCGCACAGGAGAAGATGGTCAAGTCGCCGGTGAGCCTTAACTATATATATATATACTGTTCTTTCTGACATGTCCGAAAGAACAGATACCATCTTAGTATATATATGTAGTTAAGGCTCACCGGCCACTTGACCATCTTCTTCTTCTGTGCGAATGCACAAACAGTGCCCGAACTCTTACAGGAATCGGCAACGCGCCGCGAGTAATGAGTATAATGGGCGAGGGCACTACGAATGTAGTGCGGGACAATACGTTGAGAATGTGGGTTTCGCGGGAGGCGTGCCAGAGATAAATCCCTGCAGTCGCGCTATCCTCTGTGTCCTCAGTGGCTCAGATGGATAGAGCGTCTGCCATGAAAGCAGGCGATCCCGGGTGAATTGTTTCTCTCTTCTGTGGTAGAATGAAACATTTACATTGCTTTCCAGAAAATTGCGCTGCAGAAATCTTGATGCTAAAATCTCAGCCTTAGCTTTGCAGAGCTCCAAATCTCTAATGAAATCACTTAACTCATTTTGAGTCAATTTTTGTGGATCATCAGTTGATGATATATTTGGAAGAAACTCTGGATCTTGTGATGTACATAGTTCAGGACATTCAGAATCCCCATCAGCAGTAATTTCCTACTCTGTAGGTGGTTCAGGTATTGGGAAATCTTTCTCATGTAGAACTGGACGTATGGCAGATGAATTGTTCGGATCGATCGCTGTCCGCTTCTTCTTCTTAGATATTCCCTTCTTGATAGGAGGAACCATACAAAAGCAGCAGTCACTGACATGGTTAGTTGGCTCACGCCAGATCATGGACACTGCAAAGAGCATTGAACGTCATTTGCCATGCATCCAGTTCCTGAGGTTGCTGGCACAAGTGTTGCAGATCACATATGGAGCTCAGGGTTTATCCTGATCATTTATTTTGCATCCAAAATAACAACTGTAAGCTTTTTTAATCAATGCAGTTATTTGCTGTTTTTGTGAAGCAAATGTCACTTCTCCACACATAGCAAAATGTATCAACACTGTTTACACAAACTCGTGGCATTTTTGTTCACTTCAGTAGTAGTCAACTTGAACAACTGGTACTTAATCTGGAAACAAATGTTCAAAAATTATTACAAGCATTAATGAAGTCACTGATGTTGAAGAGGAGAGAGACAAAAAGATCACTAAAATTGGTATCAAAATGTTTATATCCAAAATATTATACACAAGTAAGATCAGGGACAATAATATAATCCATTGTTACTAGTTATTATAGTTATTATGACTTTGACAAACCATTACAATATTTGATTTTAAACTTAACATAAAAACCTGTGTATAATTCTCTCACCGTAATAAAACAGTGTAAAATGAAAACTAGAGCTAATTTTGAATTGTCTTTGTGATATTAACGACCAACACATTAGAAGTGACGGGAATCGGCTATTTTATTCGATTTACATTTTCATTGTTGCACAGTGTTATTTCAGTACTCAGAACGGATATAATGATTAACAAGTCAATCGCACTCGCTACATGTGCACTGCGCACTGAACGTCTGTTCGTTACAGTGTCGCACACTGCAAATCGCATTCGCTGGCAGCTGTGCTTAGACCTACGGAAGATTCCGGATTCTGTCGATGAGCTCCAAGAAGAACTGAGGGAGCTCAGGGAACCAGAAAAACTTTACGAGGTATAGTGACACTTGTCACCAAAACCATAACATTAAGAACAGATATTAAAAAATAAATAACGCTTGAAGTACTATTGAGAAGTAAATTACTTAATAATTACTGTAAAAACAATACTTACGTTTTTTCTTATATACTTTTCACAAATTCAATCTTCTCTTCTTCTCGGGCAGATAAAAATTATCGTAACCATATGATAAAACACCAAAGTAGATAATCTAATTCGCATACGAGCTTGTATTTACTGGCGATGGCGGCCGACCGACGCAACACCGTGTGCTACAGTTCGTGGCAAGTATGTTAAAGCTTCACGACAGTTGCAGTTTGTCAGGTGTCCACTACACAAGCGCAGTTCTAACGGTTAGTTCAATTTCGACGCTTGCTAGAAATCATCGGCTTTGGGCAAAACTTCAGCATATTTTGACCGAAGATGAAGGTTTGACCGAGAGTGGGAAAAAATGCGGACGAAGCCGAATGTTCTGCCGGACAAATTGTTCAAATGGCTCTGAGCACTATGGGACTTAACTTCTGAGGTCATCAGTCCCATAGACTTAGAACTACTTAAACCTAACTAACCTAAGGACATCACACACATCCATGCACGAGGCAGGATTCGAACCTGCGACCGTAGCACCTGCGCGGCTCCGGACTGAAGCGCCTAGAACCGCTCGGCCACTGCGGCCGGCTTGCAACAGTTGTCAATGGAAATGGGCGAAGTGTATGGAGGTATTTCATTGAAACCTCTGCCAGGCACTTTATTGTGAATAGCAGAGTAATCGCGTAGATGAGTAGACGTAGATGTAGATGTAGAATTCATATATTACCGCAAAGTACCTTGCTTAAGTCAAGGCGCATGCCTGTAACGATTTTTCGATTTAAATCTCGCTGTTATTGTATTTATGAAGGAAAGAGGAGTACAGGAACGAAAATTAGAACATTGAAAATAGATTGCAGATTTCGAATTTTAAGTGGACTTGTCTGCACGCTGTACGTAGTAAGACACTGCAAGGCAACTTCTTTCTGATTTGATGGGGACGCATTTAAAAACAAACTCTGACAAAGACAATCGAATACCCTAAGCTCACTGGCGCCAAAGAAAGCCCGAGATTTGAAGAATTCATTGTGACCTTGCAAGAATTACAAAGATACTTTTATAAAGGTTTTGAGGACGATGTCAATCTTACATCTGTTTTCGAGACCGTTTGCCGTTTCACTTGAAAGCGCCCTGTGCATGCGCAGATTAGTTGATTGACCTGCAAGATAATTTCAGTTTTAATAACAAATTTTCAACTGTTCAGAACGTCTACATTTCAGGTAGATTTTCCAGTATTATGATCGACGTATTTGTGTGAAAGACCCTTTTTTCCATTATAAAACTAAGTAAGTCACCGTTACGTGGCAAATTGAGTGTGAAACTCTGTGAAATTGTCCGCGTCTGTCTATATGTCAACACCATGTACAAGATAAAAATTGTATTATATCTTGAGCGCACCAAAAATAATTAATTAATACTGAAAACTTTTTTGTTTGTGATCTATGTTGTAGTGAAATGTAAAACCAAGACGTATGCAGTACGACTGTAAAATGAAATGAAATGATCGTGTGGCACTGAGAGCCGGGAAGCCCCATCTGAGGAAGTTCAGCCGCCGGATTGCAAGTCTTATTTCAGGTAACGTCCCATTGGGGTACGTGCGTGTGCCGGCACGGTAGCTCAGCGAGTTCGGTCAGAGGGTTTAGCTACCCTCTGTAATAAAAAACTGAGTGAATGGATCAACGGACAACCTGAACGGATGTCATCGGACGTCTGCCACGAACAAATTCAACGAACAGTATGGCACAA
The DNA here is from genome assembly GCF_023898315.1 of Schistocerca nitens. Taxonomy (NCBI): domain Eukaryota; kingdom Metazoa; phylum Arthropoda; class Insecta; order Orthoptera; family Acrididae; genus Schistocerca; species Schistocerca nitens. The sequence goes on along the minus strand of NC_064614.1, from coordinate 735,082,360 downwards.
AATGAGATATTAAAAAAAGTAAATAAAAATAAAAAATAAAACTTGACGCACTGCCGAAATCTTGGTCACATTGTCTAGACACTCTGTGATCATACTGTCATACTGGCATCGAAACGCAGAATCACACAGAGAAGGCTGACATACTAAACGTATTTTTCCATAACAATTTCACTGAGGGATATCGCACTGTAGTTCCTTTAAATCTTCGTATGGACATCAAAATAATAGATATTGAAATAAGTGACCACGGGATAAAAAAAGAAACTGAACTTACTCAACAGTGGGAAGGTTATTGGACTTGCCAGGACGCTAATACGATGCTACACAGAATATGCGAAAGAACTTGCTCCTCCTGCAGCAGCAGTGTAGGCTACCATAGGTCGTTGAAGAAGCAAAGTGTTCGTAATTATTCGAAAAAAGAGCAGATCATTGCCGTTTTCAAGAAGAGTCGTCGTCGAAGAGATCCACAAAGCTACACGCCCGTATCACAGACGTCGGTCGGTTCTACAATGTGGGGAAATGTTTTATGCTCATATATTTTGACATTTCCGGAAACCGAAAATTTCTTCTGTAGAAAGCAACATGGTATCCGAAAATAATGTTAGATGAAATCCAGAGCGCTGTGTTATTTTGCGGAACCAAGAAAGCAGTAGATACAGGCACCTAGGTTGGCGCATTGTTCCTTGACTTCCGAAAGGCATACGCACTGCCATGTAATGAACAAAATACGGAATATCAGCCTAGCTGTGTGACTGCATTGAGAGTTTTTGCAAACTGAAAACTGTATGTCACCCTCATTTTAGATTGAAAGCAACTTTTGGCGTACTGCAAGGGAATGTTATAGGACCATTAGTGTTCACAATATATTAGGTTGTTGTATATGTTCGTAGCGTTTTTCCATGAGTTTAATAAGCAAAACTCTACACGTGATAGAGACGTTAGTCACGAATATTATACTCTCCTTCACTATTTACAACAGTTTGGCAGCGCAAGATGAACATTTCGGTTGTGCGACTAGAAATCACGTTCTTTTGAGGCGAAGAACTCGAGAAGCCATGTTATCATCTGGAATGGAAGTTCCTTGAAGGTTGTTCGATACAGCGCGGAAATATAAAAATCCGTGGGTGCAAAATCAAGTGAGTAAGGTAGGTGCGGAGTGACTGCCTATCCCAATTCCTGTATAGTGGTTTTTGTCAGTCTAGCAGAATGCAGGCGGGAGCTATCATGGAGTAGCATCACTTCACGCACTCTTCCTGGTCGTTGTCCTTGGACTGCGTCTGTAAGACTTCTCAGTTGTTGATAATAAATGTCAGCAGTGATGGTTACACCTGGTGGAAGCAAGAGATCCACACCATCGCTATTCCACCAGATGCTTAACCTTGTCTTTTGTGGGTGAGCGCAGGTGTTTGTACAGGGGGTTTCTACTTTGTTTGGGCCCAATCATTCCTTTCCTTTCCTTTCCTTTCCTTATGTTATCATGAAGACACCATTTCTCGTCACAAGTAACGATATAGGATAGGAAAGGTCGGTGTCGTTCACGAGATAACTGATGACGAGCCAGCAGAGACGCACATATGGCCGCACGCTGATTTTTCTGATTCTGGGTTACAGCATGTGGTACCCATGCACCAGATTTTTTAACCTACCCATTGCATGCAAATGTCGTATAATGCTGGAGTAATCACAGTTCATCACATTTACCAGTTCTCGAGTACACTGACGTGGATATTTATGAATTAATGCGTTTAAACCATCTTCATCAAACCTGGAAGGTCTTGCTGAAAGTGAAAAGTCACTAATCTCAAAACGATCCTACTTAAAATGAAAAAAAAAAACATGTTCTTTCCGTGCTCTATCCATTGGCGTTATCCCCATACATGGCGCAAATGGGTCTGGCTGCCTCAGCTGCTGTCGCCACACTATTGGACTCAAACAGAAGACTAAGTCGGAAATGTTCCGATTCCCCCAATTGGCACACCGTTTTCTAGCGTCCACAGCACCACTCACTATCTCCAGTTAACAGAGTGACAATGCGTAAACCCGAATAGCAGCAGTGAACTACAAATAAAAAATGATAATCGATAAATAAACCAATAGAAATCTTAATACCAAGATGCAAAACAAAAACGCTACGAAGTTTTGCACGAACCGAATATAAATTATCTAGTGGATACCGTCGGAAGTTCCTTGAGACTTTCACGCATGATATTGTTCGAAACGTGGTGCTACAGAAGAATGCTGAAGATTAAATGGTAGATCACGTAACTAATGAGGAGGTACTGAACAGAATTTGGGATAAGAGGAAATTGTGGCACAACCTGACTAAAAGAAGGGACCGGTTGGTAGGACACGTTCTGAGGCATCAAGGGATCACCAATTTAGTTGGTTGGTTGGTTTTGGGGAAGGAGACCAGACAGCGTGGTCATCGGTCTCATCGGATTAGGGAAGGATGGGGAAGGAAGTCGGCCGTGCCCTTTCAGAGGAACCATCCCGGCATTTGCCTGGAGTGAGTTAGGGAAATCACGGAAAACCTAAATCCGGATGGCCGGACGCGGGATTGAACCGTCGTCCTCCCGAATGCGAGTCCAGTGTCTAACCACTGCGTCACCTCGCTCGGTCACCAATTTAGTATTGGAGGGTATCGTGGAGGGTAAAAATAGTAGAAGTAGACCAAGAGATGAATACACTAAGCAGATTCAGAAGGATGGAGGTTGCAGTAGGTACTTGGAGATGAAGAAGCTTGCATAGAATAGTGTAGCATGGGGAGCTGCATCAAACCAGTCTCTGGACTGAAGACCACAACAACGTTTTTGTATGCAGAGAAATGGCAACGCTAGAATATTGTAGGAATATCTGCAGAGTATCGACTCTTCGTGCACGATTTGGCAGTTGACTCTCTGTAAAAACAGATGCAACGTACTACGCATAATTATGGAGAGAGATCCATTATTGTATTATTACACGATCGTAGAACAATCACTGGAAGCAGTCAACTTCGTAAAATATCTAGGAATGTGTGTAAGGACCGAATTAAAGGGCAATGAGTACATGAAATTTATCGCAAGTAAGGCAGATACCAGACTGAAATTAATTGGCAGAATGTTCAGGAAATGTAGTCCACTCCTCAAAGGAAATAGCTTACAAACGCTCCTTCGACTAATACTTGAGTAATGCTCGTCAGTATGGGATCCGTGCCAGATGGGATTGATACAGGAATTAGAGAAGATGCAAAGAAGAACAGCGCGTTTCGTTACAGGTTCATTTAGTAAGTGCGAAACCGTCACGGACATGACCAGCCAACTGCAGTGGCAGACTGCACGAGAGATGTTCTGCGTCGTGGTGTGCTGTACTGTCAAAGTTCCGAGAGCGTACGTTACTACAAGAGTGAACGTGTATCTAGCGAAAAGACCATGAAGGTAAATTATATTCGAGCTCATACGGAGGCTTACCAGCTATCGTACTTCCCGCGAAGCATTCGCGACTGGAAGAGTAACGTAGGACATAACAGTGTGTTACTCATTGTGTACCACACACAGAATACTCGCTCCCACGTATCAGGAAGTGGACTGAGGAGTATGGACGTAATGTAAGACTTATGTATCTTTACGGAGAAAAGAGGGGATTGTAGGACCCCAACAACAATAATTATTACTTAAAAACAAACAAAAAAATGGTGATTGGCACTGGATTGCGAGTGGTGTCAGCTGCAAATTTCGATGGCTTTGGATATCTTGAATAGATACATTAAACTCATAAAAGATATCTCCAGCTACCAGAAAACATTAAGTTATTGCCAGGATCTCTTCGCGAGGTGTTGAAGTTGTACAATTTGTGTCCATTATTCACAGTTCAGATACAGAAGATGTTCAAAGTCTTTGAACGACACTCGAAAAATATTTTCGAACCGTCCGTTCTTGCCCGTAAGCAGTACTCTGAAAAGCTTATATCCGCCACTCATTTACCTTCTTTTAACACAGGTGTTGGGTGCGGCGCACTCAATGTGGACACGCCTTGACGCACTTCTGTTTGTTTGAACATCTTGAAATCATACATAAGACGTAAAAGAATCTCCACTGGTGGGATAGCGATATAGGTCTTTCACGATCATAAAAAATTGTTCCGATATGTTAGCTACATTTCGTACACATTGGTGTATAACTAAAGTGTTCCAGCTGAAAAGAAACAACATTGCTCATAAACATAGGTGGATTTGTGAGGCTCCTAAAGATGGAAAAAGAAATTGGCACAATCATCTTGACGCCTCAAAAATGGAGGATGGAATGCGATTCAGAAATTCCTTGTGTATGTTTACCTCAGTTTTTGAAAGACTTCTTGAGACGGGTGGGGATCGCATTTCGAGAAAAAGACGACAGTTTGAAAATGACAATTTCTGCTTCCCCTAGATAAGGAATCGCACTTTGAATTCATTGTCCAGTGCAAATTTTTCTAACAATGGGTAGTTACTCAACTTCGAAGTAGCGTAGTAAATATGACCAACAACGAAAAGTTTTAAGAGGGTCACAGGCTACACCTGTGGATCCGGTGTGTTCAGGTGGCGAGTTGTCCAGCACGAGCGTCGTGATAAAATGGGGCGGACAGGCAGCGGTATTTAGTCGCAAACAGTTCACTGTCTTTCCAGACATGGCCAGATGTTACATTCGATGTACCCTTGACCACAAGCAAGGACACTCACTGGGCTGTAGTGATGGTGAATATTTTATTTTTATGTTTATGACAATATTCTAACAAAGCACGTCTCACAGATTTCTAGAAAGTTTTTTCACGTGCTAAATTTCATCCACCACGGTTATGCCCATGTTAGGAATCATAGACCTTTGAGTGCAACTTATATTCTGCTGTGAAAACTTTGGCTCTGCAACACATACGCAACTGAGTTCTGTCCTTAATGTGAAATACTTTCTAGGTTGTAACTGTGCACGTCAGTTATGGTGATCTTTTATGGTTGCTGCTCGGAGGCACCACAACTGCAGATAAGAAGGAAACTTATACACATACTTAAATGTCATCAACTCAGCTGTTTACGTCTACTAGTAAACGAAAGACAATGCTGGAAATAAGCCGTGTATTACCGATATTGGCACGTGAATTAAAAAGATTTCACTCACCTGCTTTTGCTTCTCGTCTGACAATCCAAAATATATTGAGAAGATAAATCTAACACACTAGCAGAGCATTCATTTCACGCGTTCGTCGATTTGCCTGGCGAGAGAGCGACCGACTAACGAAAAGAAGGGCGAGGAGCGATCCGACAACTCGGCGGAAGTTGTAGTGAGGGTACCGCTCCAAGCAAGCTGCCTGCTGCGGCTGATTGTCATCGTAGACTGCACGCAAATTTCAAATAAAGTCGTTAATAGGAGGGGCGTTCGATGAGTAATGCAACACCTTTTTTCTGTACCAGTGTCAGTAGAAAAAATGCGGATTGTTGTGGGACATCGTGGAATATTCCTGTTTAAATCCCTATAGTTTCATGAAGCGACAATTGGTCGCGGCGCTGTACGTAGCATTCAAAACGGCATCTGTAACGGAGATGCGTTCCAAGCAAAGAGCTATCATTCAGTTCATTTGGCGGAAAACCAGAGCATCGAAGACGTTCGTAGGCGCTTGCATAATGCCTCTGGAGACATGGCAGAGAAAAAAAAGCACGGTGACTCGTTGGGCGAGACGTCTGTCACACCGCAACAACCTGTCCTATCCCACGCATGCCGGCCGGCTGCAAGAGCTACAGTTGTGACTCCTGCAATGTTGGGACGCGTGGACACTCTCTTTTGACGTGGTAAACAGATCGCAACCAGACAACTCGCTGCACAACTGGACGGCTCTGTCGGTAGTGCTCACACACTCATCCACCATTTGGGGTACCCAAAAGTGTGTGCTCCCTGGGCTCCTCGCCGGACCATGAAGAACAACGAAGGACCGTCTGTGAGCCATTGCTTGCGCGTTACGAGGCTAGTCGTAACAATATTTTGTCGAACATCATCACAGTCGATGAAACATGGATTCATTTCGAAACGGAAACAAAACGATAAGCTATGGAGTGACGCCACACCATCTGTCCTCCGAAGAAAACGTTCAACACCGCACCCTCAGCGCACAAAGTCATGGCGACAGTATTCTGGGACTCTGAAAGGGTTATTCTGTCTGATGTCCTCCTTCATGGTGCTACGATCAACTCTGAAGTGTATTGTGCTACTCTAAGGAAATTGAAGAAACGACTTCAGCGTGTTCGTCGCCACAAAAATGCAAACGAACTTCTCCTTCTGCGTGACAACACAAGGCCTCACACAAGTTTGTGCACTCGAGAGGAGCTCACAAAACTTCATTGGGCTGTTCTTCCTCATCCACTTCACAGCCCAGATCTTCCAACTTTCTCCTATTTGGCCCAATGTAAGGTGCACTCCGCGGGAGCCAGTATGTAGATGATGGGGAGCTTGTTGATGCAGTAAGGCGTTGGCTCCGACGTCGACCAGCAGAGTGGTACCGTGCAGGCGTGCAGGTCCTACCAGTAAGGTGGCGTTGGCCGTAACATTGAACGGATATTATGTTGAAAAATAGGATTTTGTAGCCAAAAGACAAGGAAATAATACGGTTTATTTAAATAACGAATAAAACCAACATGTTTATAGAAATAAATGAGTTACGTGACTTACTGAATGCCCCCGTATGTACAGACAATAGCTTGATTGTATCTGGATCTACTCGTAGGTACCACTTGAAGATGGGCCATCGCTCGATGATTATAGTCTATCTACACCACGGCTCAGTACGCCACTGCGGTTTCCGTTGTCATCAGAGAGTCTTTCCCTTCTCTCTTGTCATAATCAACCTCCTGCTGTACCAGGGACTTACTTACAAATCCTGCCGGATGTGTTGTTGACAGCCTGTGGCCGTGGGACTGCTGCTCGCTGCAAATTTTCTGCAGCCAGTCACCTCTGCCCATCCACGTAGGCTTGCTCTCAAGCAAACTGAAAAGATTCCCCTGTGTTCCAATTTACAGCATTTCTCGATCTTTCCGAGTCCTAGTTTGCGTGTCACTTTATTCTGTGTTAGTCAGCTGAGAAATCTGGACATTTGTATTTATAAAAATACAGATGCTTTCACTAAAATGCTTTTCGTTTGGAGGCTGACCATAACACCCATGACGCCTCCCCCAAACCCCCCACTAGCCCTCCCCATTCGCCCCCTCCCTCCCCCCCTCCTTCTCCGCACTTGGATGCGCGCCTGTTCCTTCTTATAGCAGTGATTTTACTCTACTTTTAAGACCTGCCATGTTTTTCCATGTGTTGTTGGTACATTACCATAGCGGCTTACAGGTCCTCCCAGTAAGGTGGCGTAAGGCCTTCGCATTGAATGGAGCCTATGTAGAAACAAAGGGTTTTGTAGCGAAAAGAGTGGGAAATAAAACCGTGTATCACAATCTTGAATAAAACTAACTTGCTTTAAAAAATATATATGTTGCATTACTTACTGAACGTCCGTCGTACATTCTTTGTGGGTTATGCCACAAGCGTCATGCGTTAATGCTCATATTTGACAATATTAGTATTAGCTACCTATCTAAAAACTGTTCGCGAAACGAGGTAGTGATACTGATTTTCTAAAACAATTTAGTTTCGTGACTATACCGTAATCGAACTCTTCCGGTTCTTACTCCCCAGAAAATTTTATTTCATCCCTCTGGGAGTAATTAACCCAAGTTTGGAGGTACTGCTCTAGAAAAACGTCATGAGGAATTGGACGTCGAACCGTGGTCTTTTACTCATTCACACAAGGAGGTAAAAGGGCTGGACAAAAATATAGGAACTCTTCGCGAAATGCATATTTGAAGATAAATGCAGGTGCTAGCCAAGCCTGCACGTTGCACTGTCGTATCTGACCATGAACGTACCGTTGTCTTCAATACGTTGCCAGTGCCGGTCGTCGTCAGAATAGTGTTCTGTGGAGTTGCGAGTCCCTTATGTCGGACTAAGTGAATTCCAGCGTGGGCATATTCTTGGTGCTCGTATGGCGGGTGCTTCGTAACCAACGTAGCCGAAGCGTTTGGTCCTTCAAGAGGTACCACATCGAAGATTTATGTCGCATACAGGAAAAGCGGAGAACATCATCGGCTAAGTCAGTACTTAGTGAGTGTGCGTTGTGGGACCATGACGAACGCTGATTCAAGAGATGATTGTCACAAAAAACAAGACGACGACTTCCGCAAAAGTCACTGCAGAACTGAATGTAGAACCTGCGAACGCTCTCAGCATCAAAACAACACGATGTGAGCTGCAGAAGAAGGCAACTGCAGGACGAACTGGAATTCCAAAACAACTCTTTAATGATGCAAATGCCCGTAACCGGAAAAAGCGGCGACGAAGCCACAACACCTGGACTGTGGAGCAACGGCAGAAAGTCATTTGGTCGGATAAGTCTTGTTGCACACTGCTTCCCAGTTCTGCCAAGTCTCTGGAGGAGGTACGGTGATGATTTGGGGGCTACCTCGTGGTGTTCCACAGACCCTATGGTTACTCCGCAGGGTCACATTACTGCCAAGGAATATGTGACCATTAACGCTGATCAGTTTCATCCCTTAGTTCAGTATTTGTTTCTCAGTGGTGATGCTGTGATCCAAGACGACAGGGCCCCTCTTCACACAGCTCGCATCGTCGAGGATTGTTTTTGTGAGCACCAGGATGAATCGTCGTATATGCACATGCTACCACAGTCACCAGATCACAATATTACTGAGCCTTTGTGGTCTGCTTTGGAGATAAGGATGCACGTTCGCTATCACCTCCATCATCCTTACCTGAAATTGCCGTTATTGTGCAAGAAGAATGGTATAAAATTTCCTCGAAAACCATACAAGGCCTGGTTTTTTCCATTAAGAGACGAGTGGAGGCTGTTTTGAATGTCAACGTGTTTCCTGCACCGTATAAGGCTTGATAATGTGTTATATTTTTGTTGTGTCCTTAATTTTGTTCACCAGTTGTAGGTGTCCGCCACGTTCAACAAGCTAGGGGCGGAAGTATTAGTTTTATTTTATCTTTTAGCAGGAGTGGTGCCATCCACTGACACTAACAACATACGAGGGTGGTTTGAAAAGTTCTCGGAACGGAATGGAAAAAATGTTCGTACGTCTCTGAAACTTTCTTTATTTTTCAATGTAGTCTCCTTGTAGATTAATGCACTTGGTCCAACCATGTTCCAGTGCCTTGCTCCCGTCTCGAAAATGGGTTTCCTCCAGGCCTGCAAAATAGTTGTCAACTCAGGCTATCAATACTTCGTTTGAAGTGAATCTTCGTCCACCAAGAAAAATTTTCAGTTTTGGGAAGAGATGGAAGTCTGACAAAGCCATATCAGGTGAATAAGGGAGGGCGTGGCAACAATTCATACCTCAGTTCGTGTAATTTTGCCATGGCGACGGCACGTGTGTGCGAGAGCGCGTCTAGAGTCGCGGCACCCATCTTGCAGATAAGTTTTTCATTTCTAATTCTTCATTTAAAATGTGATGTACCCTTTCAGATGACATCTGGCAAGAATGATAAGTTTCACGCACTTTGAATCGGTGATCCTCCATGATCATTTTGGGCACTTTTGCAATGATTTCTGGAGTAGTGACACATCTTGGCCGACCACTGCGCGGATCGTCGTCTAAGCTCTCCCGACCAAATTTAAATTCATTTGTCCACTTGACAACAGTTGAATATGAAGGAGCAGAGTCCCCGAGTGTATTCTGGAAACCGTCATGACTGTCTTTGCTTTCACACCTTTTTCTACGAAGTAGGCTACATAATCACTGTTCGAATCTCGATTTTTTCCATCTTCGCAAATCACTACCCGGGAACAACAACAGAGCCACGTCACCGCAACAGCCCACTTCCAAGAACACTGACGTGGCACTTGTTTACAGGCAACAGTACAATGAATATCACGTGAATGACCCGTTGCGCTAGCGCTGATCTCTCGTGGTGATTCTGAGAACATTTCAAATCACTCTCGTAAGAGAAAGAAGACTTGCTCACATTTAGTGAAGGCAATAACGCAATAAAGAAGGCATTGTTGCGCAGTCGGCTTTTTGGACTGTGACAACAGGACTGGGAAAGCGAAAGGATATTGAATCCGGATAAAAATATGGAAAGGAGAACGCATGCCTACTCCCTAAAGAAAATATTCTGATAGCCACATAAGAATACAAAATTACATGGCCAGATCATTGTCATTGTTGTTGGAAACGGCCAGCAATGAACCAAGAGTGGGCCTCGTGATAACTGGGTGTTGTGTGATGTCCTTAGGTTAGTTAGGTTTAAGTAGTTCTAAGTTCTAGGGAACTGATGACCATAGATGTTAAGTCTCATAGTGCTCAGAGCCATTTGAACCATTTGAACTAAGACTGGAATAGTTCCTGGAGAGTTTGCAAAACAGGCATAAGTGAGTACACAAACGAAAATATATGTGTAAATGGATCTGTGTGTGTGTTTTCCACATCACCTCCTAAACACCTGAATTGATTTCAACAAAACTTGGTGTACTTAACACTTCTAAGAAGATGCTCTGTGGGGTAAGGACAGCCTAAATCGCATTGGAGTGGGTCTGATGTAGGAGGTGGATAGAGGGAGTGGGGAGCAGGAGATGGACCTACACAGAGAGGTGGGAGGAGGAAATTGACAGGGAGAGGCGGGAGGAGAGGATGGACAGAGAGATGGGAGAGGAGGAGATGGTTAGAGAGATGAAGGGGGGTATATGGATAAAGAGAAGGGGCAAGAGGAGACGGACAGAGAGAGAGGGGGGAGAAGAGGGCGATGATGCAGGCAGGTGTAAGATGGAGATGGGAAGTGAACAGATATAGAAGGAAGAGGAAACGACACAGGTGAAACAGTGGCAAAAAGCTAGTTATTTCGTATTATGCCCTGTTGTTCCTTGGTCGTGAACTTGAGAATTACCATCTTCTTATCATACAAGACCCACCTCTGAGCCTAAATAAAAGGCTGTTGCTTTGCAATATGTGTTTCACTCTTTTAATCGTCGACGCATCTCTAGTGGCGACTTTACACAGTTGTTTCTTCACGTCTGTGCCCCATTGGAACTGTATTTAGTAAATTGTACAGACCTAGATATCATATTGTGGACATTTACGCACGCAATTCACTATAAGAGTTTCTTGTTTTTTCATGTGTGATACTTAAAAATGAGTTTTTATTGTCCCTGTATTCGATATACATCTTCTACATCCTCCTGAAATGATGTAATGCACTGCTTACTTTATGCACTATTTTATACAGAGACACCTAAAGATTTTTGAGGCTAGTCTCACTCTTAGTATCCTATGCTAGTGACCATAGAACACTAGTGTTCTATTTCTCGTAGCTGTTGCGATGCCCTCTGTGGGACAGTTGCGACTGATACTGTACCAGTCTTCTTCCATAACAGCATTCATATTTTTCCTCAGAGTCGTTCTGTCTCTGAGTTGCCTGAATTGCCTGAATTACCCATTTGGGCAATGTTTAGGAATTATAAGGTACATGACCTGCTGCTTTGCAGTATGTAATTAATTTAAAGGGCTTCTCATTTGTGTGGGGTCTTACAGAGGTAAAACACTCTTTCCTCAGGAGACCTCTTAAAAAATTAGTATTTTTACAACTACTGCACAATATATATGCTCAATACCGTCCTTTACCCCGGCGCGTTCGGCGGTTACAATAAGCCCGAGGTATCCCTGCCTGTCGTAAGAGGCGACTAAAAGGAGTCACACACTTTTTGGCCCTGTAAGTTTAAGTCCCAATTCATGGTTCGACCTGCCACTTACCAGATTCTACAGAAGTGTGTGCCATACGGGGAACGACACCTTACATGGTGCTTGAATTATCCATGAGCTATCCATAGTGCCCTTTGATTCGATCTCCTGAACCTCTTGTCTTGGCTGTGCATCTCCACCTGCAATTCAACTATTTGGGCAAGGACACTTTCCAGGGTATGTCATCTTCTTCCGTTGTCTCCTGTCCTCTTTCGTCCCCCTGACAATGTTGGATTTCTTTGTGCCCAACATCCAGCACGGTAGGCAGTCCGTTGTGGTAGGACTGTCATGTACCAATTTGATGGTAGCCCCCTGACAATACAGGGATCGCACTGCTGATGCCTGAGCTGTAAACTCCTCACGTATGCCAAGGAGTAGATGCCTATCTTCCTGGGGCATCAGGACTCCTGGCAATGGAGGTCATGCCAATTGGCCTTTGCTGTGGCTGGGTGGCACCCGTGGGGAGAGCCCCTGATCAGAGTGGGTGGCATCAGGGCGGATGACCCGCAATGAAGGGGACTAAGCCATCTCTTTCTGGTGACCGTACAGCTCCAGCACTCTCTAAGAAGGGCAACATCGAATACAATGCCGACAGGTATGGACCTAAATCGTTCCCCCTTCGGTTTTTAGTCTGTAGCAGAACTGATGAGGATTCCTTTCTACCTACGAAGTCTCAATTTTTCGTTGAACACCTTGAGGATAAGTTTGGAGAAGTGACAGCGCTGTCCAAGATGCGAAACGGCGCGGTCTTGATACAGAGTGCATCTCCAGCCCAATCCCGAGCGTTACTCGCCTGTGACAAGCTGGGTGACATTCCTGTTTCTGTCACACTCCATAAAAGCCTCAATAAGGTCCAGGGGATCATTTTCCATCGCGATTTCCTCTTGCAGTCTGACGACGAGCTTCGCGCCAATTTAGAATGGCGAGGTGTTCATTTCATCTGGTGCGTTTACAGGGTGCCTTCATCTTGGCCTTTGAGGGTGATTCATTGCCTGAAAAGGTCAAGACGATGGTTTACCGCTGTGATATTAAACCATACGTCCCTCCCCCTAAGCAATGCTTTAAGTGCTGGAAGTTTGGGCACATGTCTTCCTGCTGCACTTCCAGAGCCACATGTCGAGACTGTGGACGTACACTGCACCCAGATACTCCATATGTGCCACCTCCCAGTTGCATCAACTGTGGAGAGCACCACTCCTCTTGCTCGCGAGACTGCCCAGTACTCCAAAAGGAGCGGAAAATCGTGGAGTACAAGACCCTGGACCACTTGACTTACACAGAGGCTAAACACAAATTTGAAAGATTACACCCCGTTCAGTTGATGTCGACATATGCTGCAGCTGTCACCATCGCCATCCAAAGTGCAACAGCCTCCTCCAGCTCCTCTCATGTGGAAGGGATCCCTTGGGGCCCTCTCTCCCAAGGTCTCAGCTAATGCCACAGCGGACACTCACCAGTAGCTCAAGGAGCCAAAAGCTGCTGGATGAAGAACTTCATGGCCTTCCTCTGTGCCTGAAGCTGCTTTAGAGAATCCTTCCTTATAAGCCTCTAAAGAGAAGCGAGAGAGCAAGCAAACTTAGAAGAAGTCTGTTACGAAACAGGACCCTATGGTGAGCCCAACACCACCACTCCCTATCAATTCTGCATCTGAGGATGTGGTGGAGATCTTAGCATCCCCTGCGGACCTGGATTTCACTGACGCCTCGTCCACCTTAGAAATGGCTACAAATACTCAACTGGTGGCAGCAGGTGACCCTGAGGCATAACCTGCCTCCTCACGTGCTTCACGCCTTCCAAGCCTCACGATAACGTCATCCTCCAGTGGAACTGCAGCAGTTTTTCCCACCACCTGGCTGAGCTATGGCAACTCTCAAGCTTTACACCTCCTTTCTTCAATCCCCTTCAGGAAAGTGCGGCGAATGGAAGGGAAATCCTCTCGTTCACTACACGCCACAGTGAACCCTAAAACGCCCCATTTACAGATTGGGAGCTCCTCAGCGCCCTTGAACATTGTCCCGACACAGCTCCTGGGCCAGATCAGATCCACAGTCAGATGATTAAACATCTCTTGTCCGACCACAAGTGACATCTCCTCATGATCTTCAACCAGATCTGGTGCGATGGCGTCTTTCCATCGTACTGGTGGGAGAGCACCTTCACACCAGTACTCAAACCCGAATATGGCAAAAACCCTCTTGATGTGGGTAGCTATCGGCCCACGAGCCTCACCAATGTTCTTTGTAAGCTGCTGGAATGTATGGTGTGTCAGCGGTTGGGTTGGGTCCCGGAGTCACGTGGCCTACTGGCTCCGTACCAGGGCAGTTTCCACATGGGTCGCTCTACCACTTATAATCTTGTGTCCCTCGAGTCTACCCTCCAAACAGCCATTTTCAGACGCCAGTACCTTGTTGCCGTCTTTTTTGAGTTTTGAAAAGTGTATGACGCGTCATAGTGACATCACATCTGTGTCACATTATACGAGTGGGGTCTCCGAGGCCCACTCCTGATTTTTATTCAGAATTTCCTGTCGCTTCGTACTTTCCGTGTCCAAGTTGGTGCTTCCCATAGTTCGCCCCATATTCAGGAGAAGGGGTTCTGCAGGGTTCAAAAATGGTTCCAATGGCTCTGAACACCATGCGACTGAACTTCTGAGGTCATCAGTCGCCTAGAACTTAGAACTAATTAAACCTAACTAACCTAAGGACATCACACACATCCATGCCCGAGGCAGGATTCGAACCTGCGACCGTAGCGGTCGCTTGGTTCCAGACTGTAGCGCCTAGAGCCGGCCGTGGTGGCCAAGCGGTTAAAGGCGCTACAGTCTGGAACCGCGCGACCGCTACGGTCGCAGGTTCGAATCCTGCCTCGGGCATGGATGTGTGTGATGTCCTTAGGTTAGTTAGGTTTAAGTAGTTCTAAGTTCTAGGGGACTGATGACCTTAGAAGTTGAGTCCCATAGTGCTCAGAGCCATTTGAACCATTTTTTTTTTGTAGCGCCTAGAACCGCACGGCCACTCCGGCCGGCGGTTCCGCAGGGCACTGTATTGAGTGTATCTTTATTTTTAGTGGCCATTAATGCTCTAGCAGCAGCTGTAGGGCCATCCGTCTCACCCTCTCTGTATGCAGAAGAATTCTGTATTTCGTACTTCTCTACCAGTACTGGTGTTGCTGAGCGGTGCCTGCAAGGAGGCATCCACAGGGCGCGGTCATGGGCTCTAGCCCATGGCTTCCAGTTTTCAGCTGCAAAGTCGTCTGTTATGCACTTCTGTCGGCGTCGTACCATTCATCCAGAACCGGAACTTTACCTTACTGACGATGCCTTCACTGTAGTGGAGACATATCGATATTTAGGACTGGTTTTCGACGCCTGATTGACGTGGCTTCCTCACCATCAGCTTAAGCTGAAATACTGGCAGCACCTCAATGCCCTCCGCTGCCTGAGCAACACTGACTGGGGTGCAGATCGCTGTACGCTGCTGCAGCTCTACAGAGCCCTTGTTCAATCCTGCTTTAACTACGGGAGTCTGGTTTATGGTTCGGCGGCGCCCTTAGCGTTGCGTTTACTCGAACCAGTGCACCACTGTGGCGTTCGACTAGCGACGGAAGCTTTTAGGACGAGTCCGGTGACCAGCGTCCTGGCAGAGCCTGGAGTCCCTCCATTGCAGGTCAGGCGAGCACAACTGTTCGCCAGTTACGTTGCACACGTTCGTAGTTCTCCTGCGCATCCGAATTACTGTCTCCGTTTCCAACTCACGGCGGTTCATCTTCCGCATCGGCGGCCCGTGTCCGGGCTTACAATTGCAGTCGCGTCCGATCCCTTCTATCTAAACCGGAGTCCTTGCCTTTACCACCTATACTCGAGGTCCATTCGTGTACACCTCCATAGTGTACACCTAGGCCGCGGCTTTGCCTGGACCTTTCACATGGCCCAAAGGACGCAGTTCACCCCGTGGCTCCCTGCTATCACTTCCTCTCTATTCTCGACATGTACCCGGGCCATGAAGTTGTTTACACCGACGGCTCGATGGCTGATGGTCACGTCTGGTTCGGGTATGTCATGAAGGACATATTGAAGAGCATACCTAGCCCGATGGCTGCAGTGTTTTCACTGCAGAGCTTGTAGCTATACCTCATGTTCTTGAACACATCTGTTCATGCCCTGGGGAGTCGTTTCTTCTTGAGCAGCCTGCAAGCTATCGACCAGTGCTACCCTCATCATGCTTTAGTAGCGACCATCCAAGAGTCCATCTATGTCCTGGAACGGTCCAGTCGTTCAGTGGTGTTTGTGTGAACCCCAGGACACGTCAGAATCCCAGGCAATGGACTTGCTGATAGGCTGGCCAAACAGGCCACACGGAAACCGCTTATGGAGATCGGCATTCCAATAACTGACCTGCGTTCGTTTTTACGCCACCACGTTTTTCGACTTTAGGAGACGGAATGGCATAGTCTCAGTACGCACAGCAAACTGCGTGCCATTAAAGAGACTATGAATGTGTGGCAGTCCTCCATGCAGCCCTCTCGCAGGGACTCTGTGGTTCTCTGCCGGCTCCGCGTTGGCCATGCTTGGGAGACCCAGGGCTACCTCCTGCGCTGTGAATACCCGCCTCAGTGGCGATGCGGCGCCCGGTTGATAGTGGCCCATATCCTGGTGCATTGTCCCACTTTGACTGCCCTGTGACGAAATCTTGGGTTACCGGACTCGTAGCCACTAATTTTATATGACAGCGCTTCATCGGCTGATTTAGTTTTACGTTTTATTCGTGAGGGTGGGTTTTAGCGTATGTCTTTTGTCCCTCTGTGTCCTCCACCCTAGTGTTTTTAGGATGAAGGTTTTAATGTGTTGCAGAGTGGCTGGCTTCTCCTTTTTATTCTCATGGTCAGCCAGCCACGGTAATCTGTTTTGTCGTTTTAATCTCTTCTATCTGTTTCTTGCTTTTCTGTAGCTTTCTTCTCCCCTTTTGTCCATTTAAGTGTTCGTTGCTCTTCCGTCGTTCTTTTGGTTTTTCCTTCCTCTCCGTTTTGTGTTGTCAGTCTCGCTTGTTTAATTCTCACCATTGTGGCATTGTTTTATTTGGAACATGGGACTGATGACCTAGCAGTTTGGTCCCTTTCTCCCTCTTTTAAACCAACCAACCATTAATGTCCTTTCTCTTTATCAACATTTATTATTTCTCAAAAAATTGGGAAAAGCATGAATATGACATCAGGATCAAAAGCCACCTCAGAAAAGTCTTCAAGAGGCTACCAATAGAACAGTGTCGTTCCGACGATCCGTCCATCGACCCTTCAGCAGAGGAGGATGATGCTGCGGAGTGTGCACGAACGCTACATACCAGTACAGGCACCAGAGGAGTAGAGACCGACTGGGCTGGCCGGGACGGTGAGTCGATATCACCGATGTGACTCATCCCCTTGGTAGAGATACGCATTCCTCTTCCATAACTGAGCGCAACGAATGCCGCCGGAGAACGTCGGACGGGCAACCTTCTGAGGACGTTTAATGAGACCACCGACTTTATAGATTTTCACTGGTTCAGCATTGTGCCCGAATGACGTATTCGCTGACCCAGGAATAAAAAAACAGGGACAGTTATCGTTAATACTGTTAGATAGCCTGTAAAACAACAGCTTTTCCGGAACATGTTGTATGTCTCAGATATCGGATATAGTGATGGTGCATGAAGTCTGTACCACGGCGTTTCAGGAAGTACAAAGCTACATGTCTTACACCGCGCCGAATTCAGACAACGACAGAGGAAAGGTGGTATTGGTCCAAGAGGGGATCCCAGATCGCCTTGTGGATTATAAACCTTCGGCAAGGGGACTGGCGATAACAGTTCACGGGATCCGTATTGTCAATGTTTACGTACCAGCCGACACAGGAAACAGAAGAGCGCGAACGTCTACCGACGGATTCTATCGTTTACTGATGTGTGGAGACATCAATTGTGTACTGGCCCCAAAGGATCAAACTCCAAATTACAATGCCTTTCGCCGGCCGAAGTGGCCGCGCGGTTCTGGCGCTGCAGTCTGGAACCGCGAGACCGCTACGGTCGCAGGTTCGAATCCTGCCTCGGGCATGGATGTGTGTGATGTCCTTAGGTTAGTTAGGTTTAACTAGTTCTAAGTTCTAGGGGACTAATGACCTCAGCAGTTGAGTCCCATAGTGCTCAGAGCCATTTTTACAATGCCTTTCGTGAACTACAAGCGATATACCGGGAAATGGATTTATCGATATATGGGACACGATCCTTGGGAATCGCGAGGGATTTACGTTTTCTATTAGTCACTCGACAGGCCAACTTGATCGAACATATGTTTCGCTTGGCCTACAAGATAAGGTTGTTGATGCTGAACGATGGACCACTGCCTTTACTGACCACCTGCCTTGTATGTGTACCCTTCTCCCTTCCTCGACATGTCTGGAGAGGCCGCGGCACGTGGAAGCTCAATTCGTCACTGTTGGCGGACCCCGAGTTTCGTCAGCGTGTAGAGGATGTATGGACGACGTGCCAGCACCGCATTCCCGCTTACATCTCTGTGTTTCACTGGCGGTTAATGCTTGCTAAACCGATGATACGAAGAGCACTTATACAATACGGTCGGGATGAGACGAGATGCTTAAGGGACACCTTTGATTATTGTTACAAAATGCTGCCTGAGACCGGCCAGGATGGCCGAGCGGTTCTAGGCGCTACAGTCTGGAACCGCGCGACCGCTACGGTTGCAGGTTCGAACCCTGCCTCGGTCATGGATGTGTGTGATGTCCTTAGGTTAGTTAGGTTCAAGTAGTTCTAAGTTCTAGGGGACTGATGACTTTAGAAGTTAAGTCCCATAGTGCTCAGAGCCATTTAAACCATTTGCTTCATGAGTTGCCATTTCGGGATCAGTCTCCAGAACATCATGCAGAATTTCATCAGGCCTCCAGTAGGCCACGGGACATTGACTGGAAGGCACTCCGTCCGGGCAAGGTGTCTAGACAACATCGCTGGGGAACGCACCTCGATGCATCACGTGTGGCGAAAGCACAAACGTTACCGCTGACCGTTAGTCACAGAGCTCCATGACTCACAGCGACGTCACCTGATGACACAGAAGGACAATGCGTCTGAATCTTTGGAGCACTTCCACCACCTCTTAGCCGGTGCACAACGGACCACCTGGTGGGATTTGAGATATTTTTGTAAACCCTCGTCGCCAGTTTTGCAAAGGCCTCGTCGCTACTACTGTAGAGGTTGAGTTGCCACTGTTGTTTCGGTAGGCCGAATATGTGATTTCATGAAACGGCTCCTGGTGCAGTACACAGCTAAGACAATTTCTCCCAGCCACTATTACACAGGAATGCCCCAGGATCAGGTAACGGGATAGGAGAACGAAGGTTCTACAACACTCCGACAAATTAGTAAGAAAGTCACACAAATGAGTTAAAAAGGTTTACTTATCTTTGTGACTTGTTGAATAATGAAGTCTGCAACACCGCATGTAATATAACACAAAAAAAGGTCCTGAATGGCTAAGTGCAAATAATCGTAGGTAAACTTCACAGTACATAGCAAATGAAATTTACAACTTCCTGTTCACTTCTAAGAGTTCACTAAACTGCGTTCCCTGTCTAAATTTGGAAATTTGTGGTAAGGTCTTAAAAGCCCAAACTGCTGAGCTCATCGGTTCCTAGGCTTACGCACTACTTAATCTAACTTAAACTAACTTACGCGAAGGACAGCACACACACACACCCATGCCCGAGAGAGGTCTCGAACCTCCGACGGGGGGGAGCCGCGCGAACCGTGCGAGACGCCTAAGACCGGGTGGCTACCCGGCGTGGCGTTCCCTGTCTAAATCAGCCCTGGACGATGGTCTATAACCAAGTGGCCGAGGGCTGCTCTCCTATCTTCCGAGAAGGCTTCTGTCCGTTATCGTCTGGTCATTGGCGGATTTTACTTGGCCGGCAAACAGCCGAGCGGAGTTGATATCTTCATACTCGGCGCCGCCCGTGGCGCTGGTGGAACTCGAGCAAGTGGCGAGTCTCTATGGCACCGGCACCAGCTCGCATCTGTGCATCTGTGGTGCTTTTACCCTGGCTGTGTCTTGTTCGGACAACACAGCGCACGTTTCAACAGTTACCGACAAGATTGGCTGAGAAGGATAAGGCTGCACTAATGGAGCCACTCACAGATGATAAAATAATGGGGACACCTAAGAAAGGAGCGACACATAAATCTACTGGGTCGATGGGAATTCGTGGAAATGATGATGCCACAATGGGTGTCGATGTACAGTGAGCTGATGTGCCCTGACATGCGCGTGCCGCCGGACTTTGTGACGGGTTTTATTCTTCTCATTTCGAAGTCGGAGGGAAGTCGCAGAGCGAATCAGTTTCGGCCGCTCACTTTACTAAACAAAGACTACAAAATCTTTGCGCGACTGCTAGCGTCTCGTCCTAAATTGGCGATATCCAGGGCTATCTCCCCTGATCAGGAAAGCCTAGGGACACGAAGCTGTAAGTGAATATCGTGACGTCATAGTCCTTGCAGACACGTGTCGAATGCGAGGAGCTCTAATATCACTGGACTTTGATCGTGCATTCGAAAGGGTAAACCATTATTTTTTACCGTCAATTATGAGACGAACAGGGCTCCCACCGTTCTTCATTCCCATTGTTACGAGACATACGAGGAGCAACATCAAAGGTGGTGGTAAACGGACGGGAAGCGGCGTCAATACACATTAACACCTCGGTGCGACAAGGGTACCCGCTTACAATGGTGCTTTTTGCGATGGCGCTCAAGCCGCTGATGCATATTATACGATGCTATCGCATTGGAATAACGCTACATGAGACCTCATTTATCCGTCGTGCTTATGCGGACGACCTGATTCTCATCTTCCGCTCCGGACATTAAGTGCGTCAGGTTGTTGAGCATCTCAGTACTTAAGAGATGGCGGCTGGTAGTGTAGTTAATATGACGAAGTCCAGAATATTACACACTGGACGAGGTCTGGAACACGTGCTAGGACCGTTTCAGACGGTGGGAACGCTGCGTTGCCTAGGGATCACATTTACTCGTTCTTTACGGCGGTCAGTGGCGGCGAGTTATCGGCGGCTGTTTCAGAATGTTCGATTGTTCATAAGTAACAATTCGTTGATAGCCCATGACATGGTCCAACGTGTAGCGTACACCAACGTTCACCTCGCGTCACCATTGCAACATCTAGCTCAGATCGTACCGAAGTATCGTGGACCGCCTCATGGCTACCTTTGGGTACTTTGTCAGTACTGGGACGTTACTCCAGATCAAGTATGACACGTTAACCCTACCGTTCCGGAACGGTGGCCTCAAACTTACGAGCGTGCGCATCAAAGCTTTGACACATTATCTGCGAGCAGTGGTTCGGAATTGGCAACAGCAAAAATGCGCAGCTACATCAGCTCTGACAGATGAACTTCTTCCGCTGTCGTTCGAACATCCGATAGCGATGTGCAACATCTCGCCTTCACTTGTACACGTAGCTTCTTTTTTTGTGGATTATTGTTAAGTTCGTCCTGAAGTATCTTCCACGACAGCACCCAAGGCTCAAGAGATCTATCGGTGTTTGATGACTCACCACGGCCGCAACGTCATCTAAATCAAACACCTAACGAGAGCTTGGCAACGTATCTGGCGCGCAGTGCATACACCACTGCCGTCAACGGCAGCGCGATCGACGTGGTATATCCTCATCAACCGTCAAATTGTCACAGAGAACAGGTTGTACGCCATTCATTTGGTTGGTTCTCCCCTTTGCATAACCTGTGGCTTGTTGGACACGGAAGGACATGGCTTAGTGTGCCGCGCGCCGAGGGACGTTTGGATGCTGACGCGTCGTATACTGCTCTTCCTTTGCCACACAACCGACAAAGAAGGCACGTCAGATGCACTTCTTTTTAAGGATACGACATTCTTTCCCAAACATAAGCCGCATGAGATTAACTAGATATCTGCACATGCGACGCAATACATGCTTTCGCGAGCAGTATTGTCTGTGATGGAGTATTCGGTATATCTACAAGAACAGCGTGACCTCATGCATTGTCATACGAAATACAGAACTTACTTTGCCAACTATCTAGGAATCTTATTTCATATCCCACCCGATAGTTGGGGTGTCCCAGGAGAGAGACGAATCGTGGAACCGAACGTTTAAAAACGATGATGTACACGGTTTATATGTTGACATAGTGCACAGTGAGAAGACGACTGGCCCCCACGGTTACAACGACTCACACAATGTTCCGATAAATGGTAGGCACCCAATATACGGGTTCCACCCCAGTGGTAGGGGTTAATCAAGTTTACCCGGCTGGACGCAAGATTTAATGACGAGTCACCGCGTGCTGCTGGGAATTTGATGCAGATTATTGTTTTCTTTTGACTCCCACCCGTAGCGAGGATTGTCACTTGTCTTTCCTCTTTGTTATATAAGAAAAGCAAAATAAAATAGCAGTAAAAAAGAGTTGGTAAAACATTTTCGCACGAAAGACAGAGGCCTCGGGTTCGAGTTCGATTCTGGCACATATTATAATGTGTCAGGAGGTTTCAAATCAGCGCACACTCCGCTGCAGAGTGAAAATTCATTCTAGAAACAACCCCCAGGCTGTGGCTAAGCCGTGTCACCGCAGTATCTTTCCTTCCAGGAGTAATAGTTCCGCAAACTATGCGGGAAAAATTCTGTGAAGATTTGAAGGTAGGGAATGCTGAGTGGACGGGTCGTGGGTGATGCACGGGTAGTTCAGCTGGATGCAATCTGCTGCCTTCAGCAGGGGCCGTGTGTGGTCGTCCACTGTGCGCTCTGGCCGTCTCGCTCGCTCGTGGTAAGTCTGAGAACTCCTTACAGATTTTTGGTGAAGAGTTTGTTTGTTGGTGTGTTGGTTTGGAGGAGAGAACCAAACAGCGAGGTCATCGGTCCTATTGGATTAGTGAAAGATGGGGAAGGAAGTCGTCTGTGTCCTTTCAAAGGGACTATCCCGGCATTTGCCTGAAGAGTCTTGGTGATACAGTTATTAGTGGAATAAATAATGTCTGATGTACCCTCAAGAACAGTGACTAAGAGGAAAATATGCGAAGAGAAAAGAAGTTTCCAAGAAATATGGGAAGAAGTGTTTTGCTTTATAAGTGGAAACAAACAAGGTGCTGCTACTTGCTTAATATCTCGGGATACGAATGTGGAACTGAAGAGATACAATTTATTTCGACACTACACAAGTAAGCACAATTAATTTACAGTAGCTTTTCCTTTGAATTCAAATGAAAGAATGGAAAAAAATTGCTCATCTAAAATCTACCATTTGTAATCTACAAAACGCTATGTTAGCAGCAGTTGGGCCAAGTGAGGCTGTCAAAAGAGCATCATACCAAGTATGTAATATTCTGGCAAAAAATATGAAAGCTTTCACTGATGTTGAATTAGCGAAGCAATATATGATGACTGTTTCTGAAACTTTGTTTCAAAATTTCTCCAACAGTAAACAAGTATCACCAGAAATAAATAAGCTCACACTTTCAGAATCTACCTGTCGACGTCGTATAGAAGATATTTCATAATATGTTTGAGGCAGTAATTAATAAAGTCAAACTATGCAAATACTTTAGTCTTGCATGTGATTCCAGTACAGATTTAGCTTCAATGGCTCAGTTTTCGTTATTTGTGCGTTACTGCACAAATGATGGGGTAATAGAGGAAGATTTTTTAGCAACTATAACCATGAAAGGTCAAACACAAGGATGTGATTTTGTGGATGCAATTAAAGAATATGTAAAAAAATGACTTATCTATGAGCAAATTAATATAAGTATGTACAGATGGTTGTCCTTCAATGACGGGCGTCAACAATGGTTTGATAGCACTGGTTAAGAAGGAATGGAATTTTCCAAATTTACTCTCTATTCACTGCTTACTGCATCAAGAAAGTTTGTTATCTCAAATTTCAAATACCAAATTGAAGAGTGTTATGCAAACGGTTATAGGCGTTATAAATTTCATTCTTGCCCGTGAACTTAATCACCGAAAATTTAAAGAACTTCTGCAGGAATTGCAAGCTTGTTACAGTGATTTTCTACTACATACTGCTGTCAGATGGCTAAGCAAAGGAAAGTGCTGGAACGGTTTGTCAATTTGAAATCTGAAATTATTTTATTCTTACAACAATGTGGCAAAAATTATCCTGAATTTGATAATGATGAATGGTGGATACCTACAGCTCTTTTGACCGATATTACACAAAAATTCAACACACTTAACTTGGAATTACAAGGACCAAACGAGATAATTGGGCAAATGACTAACAAAATATTTGAATTTGAAGCCAAACTGCAATTATATATAAATGAACTCGAAGTAAACGATCTGTCTAATTTTCCAACTGTTGCTATGCTCTGATCAGGCTTAACTATCGCCGAAGCTATTTACCAAAATATGAAAGAATATTTGGAAGCCTATTTGGAAGAAATAAAAAACAGATTTGCAGATATTAGAAATATTCGAAGCTGTTTCATTCTCGTAGAGAACCCTTGCCACGTTAGACATGATGATCTCAAAATTATTCTGACAATTTGGATTTCCTAAAACTAACTTGCTAAATGAAAAAATCGAACTTCAGCATGACACACAGCTAAAAGCTCTGTTTATAGAACATCGCGAAACACAGCAGTATACTGAATTTTGGAAACGTATGCCTAACAATTATAAAAATTTACGAGACTGTGCACAGTTCATTTTAACACTATTTCCTTCAACGTACCTTTGTGAAGCTTCATTTTCAAAAATGAAGTACCTGAAAAACAAATATCGTAATCAGTTGCCCAGTCATTTAGAAGACACAATGAGGATTGCATGCAGCCCAAACGACGCAGATATAGACAACATAGCCAAAAAAGTTCAAGATGAAAAGTCACATTAATGAAAAATTATATATTTGTATTTAAGTTTGTTTTGCAATTATAATGAATTCAATAAGAGACCTGTAGCTTTCTTATATAGCCTGTTGCATGTGCAGTGCATCTGTCCTTTTCTTATTTTTTAAATTTCTTATTTATTTCTACATTTTTTAAAAGTTTGAGATTAATGCAATTATAATAAAGCTTTTGTGGCCATTTGAATAATGTAATATAATATTTTAATAATACATCTATCTAATTTTGCATGAAAGTACTTTAAAATAAATTTCAGGAACAAGACACACTGATCCCAGATTTGTTTTTGGTAGTGGCTCAGAATTACTAATGATTCCCTTCCTTCCCTTCACCCTTCATATGCTCCTGCCTAGCTACATGAATGTTGTAAGATTATGGCAGTCATGTGAATTTTATTTTCACAGGGATAATTAAACTGGAATGAATTAGTCAGATGCACTGTATGCTTTTTTCCAGTTTATTGAAATTTGATTGGCAGCATTTTATGCAGTTTTCAACATTCGTAAACGTGGTGACAATCACTCTGTGAAAGTCTGTGAATGGCACATGTCATCATTGACTCATGCTACCACAGGATTATTCCAGTCGGTCTCAACACTCGAATCGTGTGAAGACTGACTAAAAATGTAATTGTTGACAAAGTGACACAACTACTCGTATGTCTCCTACGAATATATCCCTGATAATCTAATAGTTGTCAAACCGGTGGACAGGTATTTAAAAATCTTTTTCCCTGTATTGCAAAATTTCAGTGTCATAAACATGGCTTATTGTTGTCAGAAACTGCACAGCAATGTTATTTGGCGAAGGACTCACATACATCCAACAGTTGCGAGTGGCTTGTTTCCGAAAGTACTATTTCATTTTAACAAATGGCTCAAATGGCTCTGAGCACTATGGGACTTAACATCTTAGGTCATCAGTCTCCTAGAACTCAGAACTACTTAAACCTAACTAACCTAAGGACATCATACACATCCATGCCCGAGGCAGGATTCGAACCTGCGACCGTAGCGGTCGCGCGGTTCCAGACTGAAGCGCCTTGAACCGCTCGTCCTCATCGGCCGGCTCATTTTAATAGGTGCTAATGTTTACAGTTTCTGAAGAACGATAAATGATATATATCCAAATCCGGTAAAGATAAAATGGTTTGCAGCTGTCAGCTGTACCTGTCTCCTTCGTCAAATGAAAATAATACTGGAAGAATTGTAAGTATGAGCGCGTGAAGTTGTTCTATCACCTTTACAGGTACCATTTGGTAAAGGGGCAGATAGATTTGTCGTTGCGGTGGGAGGGGACGTAATAATGGAAATGTTTTCTTGTTTGTTTCTCAGTGCTGACAACAAATGGGTGCGTGTGCCTCGAACCAATTATCTGCTATTGTATCAGTCTTAAATGAAAGTGCGTTGGATTCATGAAAACACATTATAGAGACGGTCATATGCGTTACGTATTTGTTAAAAGAAATAATTAGTCATTAGCTTTTAAAAATGTATGTGCGTTTGTGGTGTGTTTGCGAATACGGGCCCGCTCGCGCGCGCCTATGTGTGTGTGTGTGTGTGTGTGTGTGTGTGTGTGTGTGTGTGTGTGTGTGTTTATCCACCACTTTTCCTCCTAAACCGTCGGATCGATTTCAACCACACTGATATACATATTATTTTCAACCTGTAAAGAAATATTGTGGGGTAAGCAAAGGCAACGTCTTATTGGGGCGGTGGATGGGAATGTGGAGGGAGAAGAAGGAGGAGGACATGGGCACATACAGGAGGAGTGCGAAATGGACAGATAAAGGGGTGGAGAGATGGTGAGTGAAGGGAAAGTAGTGATGGACGACAGAGAGTGAGGGAAGGAAGAGACAGAATAACATAAGATTGGAATAAATACATGTCTAGCCAATGCCGGGTACTTCATCTAGTACGAAATAAAATTAAGGCTGTTGTAGTTCAGTCAAGTGAGCTGAAGAAAAATGACTTTCAAAACATGTAGACAACAGTTGTTATCGTGTCTCATGTTACATAAAACATATAAGTTCATTTGCTGTTAGTAACCATCTGTACACAAAGACAAAGAGCAACATTTCGTCGGGCAATTACAGTGTTACAATTTACGGGTCATTTAGGATGGCAACATTCTACACGTAGTGGTCCGAATGGTATCGACTTTAACGACAAGTGATAGAAAGTCAGTGGTAAACCTCTCGCTTCTTTACTGTAGCTAGTCTATTGGAGGTTCATAACACACCATTTACGTGACTTTTTGACACCGTTCCTCACAAGCGACTTCTAATCAAGCTGCGGGCCTATGGGGTATCGTCTCAGTTTTGCGACTGGATTCGTGATTTCCTGTCAGGAAGGTCGCAGTTCGTAGTAATAGACGGCAAATCATGGAGTAAAACTGGAGTGATATCAGGTGTTCCCCAGGGAATCGTCCTGGGACCTCTGCTGTTCCTGATCTATATAAATGACCTGGGTGACAATCTGAGCAGTTCCCTTAGGTTGTTCGCGGATGATGCTGTAATTTACCGTCTAGTAAGGTCATCCGAAGAACAGTATCAGTTGCAAAGCGATTTAGAAAAGATTGCTGTATGGTGTGGCAGGGGCAGTTGACGCTAAATAACGAAAAGTGTGAGGTGATCCTCATGAGTTCCAAAAGAAATCCGTTGGAATTCGATTACTCGATAAATAGTACAATTCTTAAGACTGTCAATTCAACTAAGTACCTGGGTGTTAAAATTACGAACAACTTCAGTTGGAAAGACCACATAGATAATATTGTGGGGAAGGCGAGCCAAAGGTTGCGTTTCATTGGCAGGACACTTAGAAGATGCAACAAGTCCACTAAAGAGACAGCTTACACTACACTCGTTCGTCCTCTGTTAGAATATTGCTGCGCGGTGTGGGATCCTTACCAGGTGGGATTGACGGAGGACATCGAAAGGGTGCAAAAAAGGGCAGCTCGTTTTGTATTATCACGTAGTAGGGGAGAGAGTGTGGCAGATATGATACGCGAATTGGGATGGAAGTCATTACAGCAAAGACGTTTTTCGTCGCGGCGAGATCTATTTACGAAATTTCAGTCACCAACTTTCTCTTCCGAATGCGAAAATATTTTGTTGAGCCCAACCTGCATAGGTAGGAATGATCATCTAAATAAAATAAGAGAAATCAGAGCTCGAACAGAAAGGTTTAGGTGTTCGTTTTTCCCGCGCACTGTTCGGGAGTGGAATGGTAGAGAGATAGTATGATTGTGGCTCAAATGGCTCTGAGCACTATGGGACTCAACTGCTGAGGTCATTAGTCCCCTATAACTTAGAACTTGTTAAACC
This sequence comes from Schistocerca nitens, assembly GCF_023898315.1. Classification (NCBI taxonomy): domain Eukaryota; kingdom Metazoa; phylum Arthropoda; class Insecta; order Orthoptera; family Acrididae; genus Schistocerca; species Schistocerca nitens. The sequence goes on along the minus strand of NC_064614.1, from coordinate 735,054,288 downwards.
TAACTAACCTAAGGACATCACAAACATCCATGCCCGAGGCAGGATTCGAACCTGCGTCCGTAGCGGTCTTGCGGTTCCAGACTGCAGCACCTTTAACCGCACGGCCACTTCGGCCGGCTATGATTGTGGTTCGATGAACCCTCTGCCAAGCACTTAAATGTGAATTGCAGAGTAGTCATGTAGATGTAGATGTAGATGTAGATGTAGATTTGTCAGTTAATAAAAAGACCTGGAAGTCTGCGGTCCGGGGTGCCACATCATATTGTTAGTTTTGGCCCTTGAGCAAAAAAGTTTCACGACCACTGGTCTAGAAGAAGCTGCTATCGAAAATTATGTCGCGATCAAGAGAATCAAATCTAAAATTGTGACTCTGGTTGAGGCGAAAACAGTTAGGTTTCCATATCCGTGAGAGAACACAGTGTGCTACTGGGTGCCTAGCAAATGAGTCCCTGATTTCAAAATTAAATATCTCGAAAACTAATATCCATAGACAAGTGCAACAAAGAGTACGTTTATTGTGAAAGGTTTAAGAATTTTATACAAATATTTTGAAATTCTTCCACAATTTGCTAGCAGATGGCGCTGTAATCGCAATGTGTAGTGTGTATATTCGTACATAGCGCGCCACAGCTCACACTGATCAGCTGCACCGTTAAAACGTGAAAGGAGGTTACCGTAGTGAAGTAACAGGTTGAAATCACGTAATCCATAGAACAATGAGTTTTTCTGGTACTTTAGTACCACAGGTTAGAACACAATCCTACAGTAACAAAGCGCAGTCTTCTAACACGATTTTATGTTTCAAAAGGATTCAGCGCGAAAAACATTAGCAAGTTCTTCGCCAAATGCCAACGGACAGGCAGCGTGGCTGATTACATAGCGAGAACTATTGGTCGCAAGCAAACTATGATTATTCCCGAAAATGTCTCCACAGTCTCTGGAATTTTTCAGCAAAATCCGAGGAAATCCGTTTGAAGAATTGCAGCAGAGACTGGTTCGAAGCGTTCCAGCACACAGAAGATATTGAGACACAGGCTTCATACTTCTGTATTGAAAATACAAAGACACCAGGCCATACCTTGTGTGAGCCGTGCGGCGGAGAGCTGACTTTGCGAACCAGACTCTTCCTGTGAGTGATGATAAATGATTTCATTTTGGTTCCATCTGGTTCGCAGATGAAGCACACTTACATCTGAATGGAGTCGTGAAGAAAGAGAACTGGTGATTTTGAGGTTCCGACAATTCGCATCTGTACATCAGCTGTATTCAGCCAAAGTTACTGTTTGGGCTGCGGTGTGCAGCAGTGACATTATTGCCCCTATTTTTTTTTTTTTTTTTTTTTTTTTGCAAGAAACGATGACTAGTGAATTATACGTTGCAATTTGGGAACTATTCGTCGCTACACATCTAGCGTTGGAGTATCAAACATCGAGTTGTTTGTGCAGGATGGGGCGAGACCACATCGCACCGAACAGATGTTTCGCTTTTTGAAGACTGCTCCGATAATAGGCATTGCATTGGATTATTGCATATTTGCTGGTGCAGGGATATATTGGCCTCCATATCCGCCCGATCTGACTCTTTATGACTACTTTCTGTGGGGCACCATTAGAAGACACTGTCTACCGGGACCACCCACCACGCCGGCCGCTGTGGCCGAGCGGTTCTAGGCGCTTCAGTCCGGAACCGCGCTGCTGCTACGGTCTCAGGTTCGAATCCTGCCTCGGGCATGGATGTGTGTGATGTCCTTAGGTTAGTTAGGTTTAAGTAGAGGAGATTGCTCAGATGTTAAGTCCCATAGTGCTCAGAGCCATTTTTGAACCATCCCACCACGCTGGACACGCATCAATCGGCGATCAGTGTGGCACCTGAATCCATTTCTGTTGAGACACTACAGGATGTGACGGCAAATTTCACTGTTCGTTCGCGACGCCTCCGTACTGTGACTGGTGGACATTTTAAAAAGATTGTGATGTGGTTGTAAGAACTACTTGCAGAAGACGAGTCTAGTTATGCACGCTGATACTGTACGAGCAGCACACCGTACAGTCCCATCTGTTATCAACTTTTCGAACTATTTAGAAACTTCTGTACCACTTCTATATAAAATACTTACAGATTTCACAATGAACAAGCCTTTTGTTGCACTTGTTTTTTTGTAAATTTGTGGTAAGGTCCTATGGGACCAAACTGCTGAGGTCATCGGTCCCTAAACTTATGTGCTACTTAATGTAACTCAAACTAACGTATACTAAGGACAACACACATACCCGTGCCCGAGGGAGGACTCGAACCTTATAAAATGACTTTTGCCTTAATAATATGAATATTTATGTATGTGTTTGGAGAGAAAGAGAGAGAGAGAGAGATAGATAGAACTGGTATCTGAATTTTGGTTGCTGCCTCCTTGAATGGTCAGCTTCTGCACCAGGTGGTGACTTATTCTAATTTGGAGAAAGTTATTGTTCTTTAAGGTTTAAAATACGACTCTGTTACTTACTTGGCCTTACTGGGGATAGCTTTGAGCCTAAGTTTTCGTAGCTTTTCATACCTAAGGGACCACTATTGTAAGTAAATAATATCAAACAGCCATCTGCTTTTCGTGAGAAAAGGAGATTGATTGCTTAGCACACAAACTTCCTTCAAACTACACGTCCTGCTGCATCAAAACTGGTCAGCACCATACTATTATACAAGAACATAATCCAGTTACTGCAATTATGAAATTATGAGAGGTTGTTACGTATTGAATGAAAACTTACAGCTCTGGCGATTGATAGTCGGCGACGACAATGAAGTTCACCTCCTTTTCCAAAAAACAAGATATTTCTATTCTTCACTTCCAGAAAATTTGTATACATAAATGATTGGCAACTATTACACATACTTTACTCGGTTTTATCACTGACATAGCAATTTTCATTAAATGTAACAATATGTTCTGAGCGACGGCCTAGCAACACGACCTCTTTCCACAAGATACAGATTAACAGTCCTCTTTTTTTAATAAATCAACTGTCTTTTTTTTATAGTCCATACTCAAAGATTCACAACTAATATCGTTGGGGGGATTGCGCGCTAAAGAGTTTGTTACTGTGCAGCTACGCTTCACTTCACTTCAAGTACTTTTTGAATGAAATTTACATTTATGGTATTTACCTACATTACTGAGCTTCTCAGAATAAAATCAGGCACAAATTAGTTAAAAAAAGGGCAGTGAGGCTCACATAACATTACAACCTCCGCCGGGGGAAGCCTCGCGAACCGTGCAAGACGCCTTTGACCGCACGGCTACCCCGCGCGGCTTGCACTTGGTTACGTTCACGTTTTCGAGAAAATTAACTTTGAAATCTGGCATCTCACGTGAAAAGACTTCAATATTTAATGTTACACGTGAAAAGAAGAGAGCACATAGAAAAATATCCACAGATATTAAAAGAAATGACGGAACTATTCTCACAACACAGAATGATATTACACAAGAAATCTATGGCCATCTTGCTGACCTTATGTCCGGTAGTGATAACTGCGAAGCACAAGAAGATCTGTTACAAAATGTTCAAGGCAAACTTAGCACTGCGGCATCACGAAGTCGTATAGTAGAGACTGACGGTGATGATCTGGTGACTGTAATCGTGCAGAGTCCTGAAAACAAATCACCGGGGCCTCACGGCCCTCCAGCAGTTTTACCGTTTTTTCCAGGCGCTTTGTGATTCTACATTGCTTCTCATTTGTAGTGAGCTTATGAACTCTGACACGGAAATCTCGAAGGAATTTCTGGAAGGAATTGTGGTGCAAAGCGTATCTATAAAAAGCCCATGACCTATTACTCTGCTGAGTAGTAGTTACAAAATTATGGAGTGCATACTTGCTCGAAGACTAAAAATGGTACTGCATGGGGTAACAGGCTCATATCAAATTAGTGTGGGTAACTAAGATGAAGTATTCAAACTGTGTACGTCATCATAGCGACAGCAGATGTTCTCGGTCTTCAATCCGTCATTGACGCTTGATTTAGAGAAGGCTTTTGATAGCGTGAGCCATCAGTAGCTTCGCAAAAGAATGACCGCAGTGGCTTTTTCACAACATTTCGTCAACATCGTTGGTGTTATTTTAAAAAACTGTACATCCAAAATCATGATTGAAGGTGAGCTAATGAGGCAATGCAGGGAATGCAGGAGTAGGTTTAATAATGAATAAAAAAATAGGAGTGGGGGTAAGCTACTACAAACAGCATAGTGAACGCATTATTGTGGCCAAGATAGACACGAAGCCCACGCCTACCACAGTAGTACAAGTTTATATGCCAACTAGCTCTGCAGATGACGGAGAAATTGAAGAAATGTATGATGAAATAAAAGAAATTATTGAGATAGTGAAGGGAGGCGAAAATTTAATAGTCATGGGTGACTGGAATTCGGTAGTAGGAAAAGGAAGAGAAGGAAACGTAGTAGGTGAATATCGATTGGGGGGAAGAAATGAAAGAGGAAGCCGTCTGGTAGAATTTTGCACAGAGCACAACTTAATGATAGCTAACACTTGGTTCAAGAATCATAAAAGAAGGTTGTATACATGGAAGAAGCCTGGAGATACTGACAGGTTTCAGATAGATTATATAATGGTAAGACAGAGATTTAGGAACCAGGTTTTAAATTGTACGACGTTTCCAGGGGCAGATGTGGACTCAGACCACAATCTATTGGTTATGAACTATCGATTAAAACTGAAGAAACTGCAAAAAGGTGGGAATTTAAGGAGATGGGACCTGGATAAACTGATTAAACCAGAGGTTGTACAGAGTTTCAAGGAGAGCATAAGGGAACAATTGACAGGAATGGGGGAAAGAAATACAGTAGAAGAAGAATGGGTAGCTTTGAGGGATGAAGTAGTGAAGCCAGCAGAGGATAAAGTAGGTAAAAAGACGAGGGCTAGTAGAAATCCTTGGGTAACAGAAGAAATATTGAACTTAATTGATCAAAGGAGAAAATATAAAAATGCAGTAAATGAAGCAGGCAAAAAGGAATACAAACGTCTCAAAAATGAGATCGACAGGAAGTGCGAAATGGCTAAGCAGGGATGGCTAGAGGACAAATGTAAGGATGTAGAGGCTTGTATCACCAGGGGTAAGATAGATACTGCCTACAGCAAAATTAAAGAGACCTCTGGAGAAAAGAGAACCACTTGCATGAATATCAAGATCTCAGATGGAAACCCAGTTCTAAGCAAAGAAGGGAAAGCAGAAAGGTGGAAGGAGTATATAGAGGGTCTATACAAGGGCGATGTACTTGAGGACAATATTATGGAAATGGAAGAGGATGTAGATGAAGTTGAAATGGGAGATATGATACTGCGTGACGAGTTTGACAGAACGCTGAGAGACCTGAGTCGAAACAAGGCCACGGGAGTAGACAACATTCCATTAGAACTACTGACAGCCTTGGGAGAGCCAGTCCTGACAAAACTCTACCATCTGGTGAGCAAGATATATGAGACAGGCGAAATACCCTCAGACTTCAAGAAGAATATAATAATTCCAATCCCAAAGAAAGCAGGTGTTGACAGATGTGAAAATTACCGAACTATCAGTTTAATAAGTCACGGCTGCAAAATACTAACACGAATTCTTTACAGACGAATTGAAAAACTAGTAGAAGGCGACCTCGGGGAAGATCAGTTTGGATTCCGTAGAAATATAGGAACACGTGAGGCAATATTGACCCTACGACTTATCTTAGAAGCTAGATTAAGGAAAGGCAAACCTACGTTTCTAGCATTTATAGACTTAGAGAAAGCTTTTGAAAATGTTGACTGGAATATCTCTTTCAAATTCTGAAGGTGGCAGGGGTAAAATACAGGGAGCGAAAGGTTATTTACAACTTGTACAGAAACCAGATGGCAGTTATAAGATTCGAGGGACATGAAAGGGAAGCAGTGATTGGGAAGGGAGTGAGACAGGGTTGTAGCCTCTCCCCGATGTTATTCAATCTGTATATTGAGCAAGCAGTGAAGGAAACAAAAGGAAAATTCGGAGTAGGTATTAAAATCCATGGAGAAGAAATAAAAACTTTAAGGTTCGCCGATGACATTGTAATTCTCTCAGAGACAGCAAAGGACTTGGAAGAGCAGTTGAACGGAATGGATAGTGTCTTGCAAGGAGGATATAAGATGAGCATCAACAAAAGTAAAACGAGGATAATGGAATGTAGTCGAATTAAGTCGGGTGATGCTGAGGGAATTAGATTAGGAAATGAGGCACCCAAAGTAGTAAAGGAGTTTTGCTATTTGGGGAGCAAAATAACTGATGATGGTCGAAGTAGAGAGGATATAAAATGTAGGCTGGCAATGGCAAGGAAAGTGTTTCTGAAGAAGAGAAATTTGTTAACATCGAGTATAGATTTAAATGTCAGGAAGTCGTTTCTGAAAGTATTTGTATGGAATGTAGCCATGTATGGAAGTGAAACATGGACGATAAATAGTTTGGACAAGAAGAGAATAGAAGCTTTTGAAATGTGGTGCTACAGAAGAATGCTGAAGATTAGATGGGTAGATCACAGAACTAATGAGGAGGTATTGAATAGGATTGGGGACAAGAGAAATTTGTGGCACAACTTGACTAGTAGAAGGGACCGGTTGGTAGGACATGTTCTGAGGCATCAAGGGATCACCAATTTAGTATTGGAGGGCAACGTGGAGGGCAAAAATCGTAGAGGGAGACCAAGAGATGAATACACTAAGCAGATTCAGAAGGATTTAGGTTGCAGTAGTTACTGGGAGATGAAGCAGCTTGCACAGGATAGAGTAGCATGGAGAGCTGCATCAAACCAGTCTCAGGACTGAAGACCACAACAACAACAATGAGACAACAGCTCGTGGTCTCGCGGTAGCGTTCTCGCTTCCCGAGCACGGTGTCCTGGGTTCGATTCCCGGCGGTGTCAGGGATTTTTCCTGCCTCGATATGACTGGGTGTCGTCTTCATCATCATCATTCATCCCCATTACGGTAGGACGAAGGCAATGGCAAACCACCTCCACTAGGACCTTGCATAGTAAGGCAGCGCGGGTCTCCCGCGTCGTTCCCCTACGCTCTGTAAAGAAGTATGGCACTCATCATCATCATCAATGAGGCAACTTGTATCTACGAGTTCATTGAGGCAACGTTGTCCAATGTTGATGGCCTTGTTTGCCGTTGCCATCGCATCCCCTCTAGCCACTCTGCAGAAACAACTGCGAGTGTTGTGCATGCCTGATAAGAATATCGTTTTGACGACATACGTAGATGATGTCTGCATTGTCATCACAAGTTAAATTGACGTGGTCATCAACAAATACGGACTTGCGTTAGGTGCAAAGCTAAATGAAACTAAATCAAGCACTACGAGTGTAAGGCGTGGAATATCTTCGCAAAACACGGGAGAACCAAATGTGATCTCCCACATGCAAAATGGTTCAAATGGCTCTGAGCACTATGGGACTTAACATCTGAGGTCATCAGTCCTACTTAAACCTAACTAACTTAAGGACATCACAAAGATCCATGCCCGAGGCAGGATTCAAACCTGCGACCATAGCGGTCGCGCGATTCCAGACTGAAGCGCCTAGAACCGCTCGGCTACAGCAGCCGGCCACCACATGCAATTTAGAGGTATTGATGATAGGTGTAACATAAAGCATACTGTTGTTGAAAACTATAGGAAAATCCTCGCAAGGGCGCGAGCGAGCGTCATAGAACATAGCGTTAGAGAAGTTCATGACATCAAAAACACAGCCACTGCAGATGTGTGCACGGTTTCTAAAATCAACTATATGACAGAGGTTTCACCCGTATCACGAGAAACAGTACCACGAATTCTCTCAGGTCTGGCCTATTTTGTAAGATGTAGTATTTTCAAACTCAAGTTTGACACGTGGACCTCCTTGCCGAGAACGGCAGATTAAATCTCACAAAGGTTATCGGAAGTCACAAGCTTTAATAGTGTGTCCCACGTAACAACCGTGGAAGAAGACACCATCACTTTCACGTCTCACTTATTAGACGAAATGAGTTGCCTGCCCCCCCCCCCCCCCCCCACCCGCAAATGATTTCCGGGACGTTCTTCATGCCTTTATCATTTTAAACAAGTTTTAATCCAGCTTAATTACTTGCAAATCAGAAAATCAGAGTCTGTGCATCGAATATAATAAAAGTTAAGGACATATAGCTGAAATTAATGGTACATAAAAGCAGAAATATGATTTAACAAAAACATCTTCAGTATAACACCAGTCACCTTCCGTCAAATGTGGAAACTACCTGGTATATGGCAGTGAACAGGAAAACTACCACCAAATCGAAATTTCATGACACCCATCTAGCGGATTCGCCAACGTGCATGAGTGGTGGGTTAACAGACACCGAAGTACACACGAGCGGCTTTCAATAAGTAATTCAACACTTTTTTTGTCTGCCAATTTCGGTTGAAAATATGTAGAATTCGTTGTGGGACATCGTGGAATATTCCTGCTTCAGCCTCTATAGTTTCTCGAAGTTCCAGTTGGTGGCGGCTTGAAAATGGCATGTTAACAGAGGTGCGTTCCAAGCAGAGAGCTGTCACTGAGTTCCTTTTGGTGGAGAACTAGAGTATCGTAGGTATCCACAGGCGTTCGCAGTGTGTACGGAGACCTGGGTGGAAACACAAGCACGGTGAGTCGTTGGGCGAGGTGTCTGTCATCATCGTAACAAGGTCGTGCAGACCTATCCAGTCTCTGCGTGCCCGCCGGCTGCACACAGCTGTGACTCCTGCAATGCGGCAACGTGTGGACACCCTCATTCGAGGTGATCGATGGATCACAATCAAACTCCTGCTACCCAACTGGGCGTCCCTGTTGTTAGCACAGTCGTCCACCTGTTTGGGTTCAAAATGGTTCAAATGGCTCTGAGCACTATGGGACTTAACATCTATGGTCATCAGTCCCCTAGAACTTAGAACTACTTAAACCTAACTAACCTAAGGACATCACACACATCCATGCCCGAGGCAGGATTCGAACCTGCGACCGTAGCGGTCACGCGGTTTCAGACTGAAGCGCCTAGAACCACACGGCCACACCGGCCGGCACCAGTTTGGGAGCTGAAAGGCGTGTACCCCTGTGTGTCCCTCGCCGTCTAAGAGAAAACCATAAGGAACAACAAAGGACCGTCTGAGCAGAGTTACCACCGCGTTATGAGGCTCATCGTGACAATCTTTTCTTGAACATTCTCACAGGTGATGAAACAAAACTGCAATCCATGGAGTGGAACCATACCACCTATCTTCCGAAGAAAAGGTTCAAAGCCGCGCCCTCACCCGGTGAAGTCATGGCGACGGTCTTCTGGAATGCATAAGAAAAGTTGACTATCCGTTGGTTTTATTTTAAACCCAAATATGAACCGGTTTCAGTCATGGACCACCTTCATGGATAAAGGTTAAAACTGTTTAAGCCACCACATTACATTTGTCACTACTTAAATAACATTTAGAGCATTTCAGGAGTATAAATATGCGACAAAGGACTTTTAGAAGCGAACATACTTACACGAAGTGTACACAGAGCAGTACTCAAAAGCACCTGATGGTCAAACATCCATTTTATACATTACTTGACGACTGTTGATAGTCACATTCAAAAAAGGTTATTTGGGCCTCTGAAGGACTTAAATGTTCAAATGTGTGTAAAATCGTATGGGACTTAACTTCTAAGGTCATCAGTCCCTAAGCTTACACACTACTTAACCTAAATTATCCTAAGGACAAACACACACATCCATGCCCGAGGGAGGACTCGAACCTCCACCGGGACCAGCCGCACAGTCCATGACTGCAGCGCCAGAGACCGCCCGGCTAATCCCGCGTGGCTGAAGGACTTATTCTGTTTGATGTCCTCTCTCATGGTGCAACAACCAAGTGTGAAGGGTATTGAGCTAATCAGGAAATTGAAGAAACGACTTCACCGTGTTCGTCGGCACGGAGCCCTATGATCGAAGGCTAGCAACACGAAGTCCCGGATTATTGAGGTGCGGTGCAACAGCGCAAAGCGGATCTGCGCGCCCGGCAGCTGCCGTACTGCTGCTTCGCGCCCAGGTATCGTGTGGCACAGAGGGGCGGGGCAACTGGCAAGCACCCTTCACCATGTGAAGCCGTTTCTGCTATCTTTTTCAAACGATTTTATAGAAAGTATTCGGTGAAAAAAGTAATAAACCGGTTGTCGCGCATATCTTAGCTTTACTCCTTAGCTTCGTGATGAACTGCCTATCGTTTCGTTAATGGTGATAGTTACTGTGGCCAACGGCCTTCCCGTAGTGGTAACAACGGTACCCATCAGATCACCAAGCCCTCGGGCTGGGCTAGCACTTGGATGGGTGACCATCTGGTCGGCGGGACGCTGTTGGCAAGCGAGGTGCACTCATTCCTTGTGAGGCCAACTGAGGAGCTGTTTGATTTAGAAGTAGCGGCTCTGGTCTCGTGAATTGACACACGGCCGGGAGAGTAGTGCGCTGACACATGAAGCGCTTATTTCAATAGTGGTACAAGTCCATTTCTGACACAGTCCTAAAGTTAAATGAGCGCTGAAAAATCTGCAGTTGAGATACCAGAAATATTCAAGCATATGGCTTCTTGCTAGAGATGAACCTTCCTATTTGTTTGTTTGGACAATTAATTTCAGAAGTAAGATAAGAGAGATTAGGGCTCGTACAGAGGCACATAGGCAGTTATTTTTCCCTCGTTCTGTTTGGGAGTGGAACAGGGAGAGAAGATGCTAGTTGTGGTACGAGGTACCCTCCGCCACGTACCGTATGGTGGATTGCGGAGTATGTATGTAGATGTAGTAGATGTAGACAGAAAAGGGGAGGTAATGGACTTGTACCACTATTGAAATAAGCTCTTCACATGCTCCTCCATATCGGCACCCAGTGACGCCCGTTGTCTGAGGATGACACGGCGCCCGGTCGGTAACGATGGACCTTCATGGCCTGATCAGGCGGAGTTTAGCTCAGTTTTCCGTAGTTACTGTGATATTTCAAAATTAAGTAGGCTGCTGCAAGGTTTCGAAAAATTTGCATTGAAAAATAGGGTTCGTTACGAATTTGCGTCTGGTTCATGTTAGTTCATATGTTTCTGCGTATGAAATGTAGCAAACATAATGAATTATTCTTTAAGCTTTGAAGGGTGTCGCTATCTATCACCAGTCTCGAGAAAAGTGATCGTATGTAAATCACTTCGTCCCGAACTTGCATGACAGCGAAAAAGCCAGAATGAAATATCTGTAACATTCTTCATACCGGTATCGCGTAAACGGTTTGAAATATCAAAACAAAATTTTGGCAAATGACGGTACGCATGGAGGAAATATATTTCGCCATATGATTAGTAGGCGGAACTTCCATATCTAACCGACAATAAAGCAACTACAGGTTTTTCAAATGAAATATCATTCTTAAGGGCTGTCGCTATCTGATGAAACGAGAATTGTTACAGGTTCCTAGAAAGCAGAAGAAGTTTCCGAGACATGGCTCTGATATTCACAATAGGATTCACAACCGTTGTATCATGGATTCACTTACCAAAAAGTTGTGGCATTGCCTCCAGCCACGCCACATGCTACTGAATTTTTTTAATTACTGTTAATTATTTCTATAACATGCAGAACTTCCCATCTGCAGTTGGTTATGTCAGCAGAAAACAGTCGTCTAAAATGCCCAGAAAATTCTGTTACAATGTTTTATAGTTACCCTACTGGCCATTAAAATTGCTACACCAAGAAGAAATCCAGATGATAAATGGGTATTCATTGGACAAATATATTGTACTAGAACTGACACGTGATTACATTTTCACGCAATTTGCGTGCATAGATCCTGAGAAATCACTACCCAGAGCAATCACCTCTGGCCATAATAACGGCCTTGATACGCCTGGGCATTGAGTCAAACAGAGTTTGGATGGCGTGTACAGGTACAGCTCCCCATGCAGCTTCAACACGATACCACAGTTCACCAATAGTAGTGACTGGCGTATTGTGACGAGCCAGTTGCTCGACCACCATTGACCGGACGTTTTCAATTGGTGAGAGATCTGGAGAATGTGCTGCCCAGGCCAGCACTCGAACATTTTCTGTATCCAGAAAGGCCCGTACAGGACCTGCAACATGCGGTCGTGCATTATCCTGCTGAAATGCAGGGTTTCGCAGGGATCGAATGAAGGGTAGAGCCACGGGTCGTAAAACATCTGAAATGTAACGTCCACTGTTCAAAGGGCCGTCAATGCGAACAAGAGGTGAGCGACACGTGTAACCAATGGCATCCCATACCATCATGCCGGGTGATACGCCAGTATGGCGATGACGAATACACGCTTCCAATGTGCGTTCACGACGATGTCGCTAAACACGGATCCGACCATCGTGATTCTGTAAACAGAACCTGGATTCATCCGAAAAAATGACGTTTTTCCATTAGTGCACCCAGGTTCGTCGTTGAGTACACCATTGCAGGCGCTCCTGTCTGTGATGCAGCGTCAAGGGTAACCGCAGCCATGGTCTCCGAGCTGATAGTCCATGCTGCTGCAAACGTCGTCGAACTGTTCGTGCAGATGGTCGTTGTCTTGCAAACGTCCCCATCTGTTGACTGAGGGATCGAGACGTGGCAGCACGATCCGTTACAGCCATGCGGATAAGATGCCTGTCATCTCGACTGCTAGTGATACGACGCCGTTCGGATCCAGCACGGCGTTCCGTATTACCCTCCTGAACCCACCGATTCCATATTCTGGTAACAGTCATTGGATCTCAACCAACACCAGCAGCAATGTCGTGAAACGACAAACCGCAATCGCGATAGGCTACAATCCGACCTTGATCAAAGTCGGAAACGTGATGGTACGCATTTCTCCTCCTTACACGAGGCATCATAACAACGTTTCACCAGGCAACGCCGGTCAACTGCTGTTTGTGTATGAGTAATCGGTTGTAAACTTTCCTCATGTCAGCACGTTGTAGGTGTCGCCACCGGCGCCAACCTTGTGTGAATGCTGTGAAAAGCTAACCATTTGCATATCACAGTATCTTCTTCCTGTCGGTTAAATTTCGCGTCTGTAGCACGTCATCTTCGTGGTGTAGCAATTTTAATGGCCAGTAGTGTATAAAAATTTTCATTCAATCGTATTGTAAGGAGTTGCAGATCCTCAGGGTAAATTGATTACAATCGATGTTGGGAGTCTCGGAAGGAAAGGGAAGATGGTACATTGTCTTCTTCTAGTATATGTTTCGCTCGATGCAAGAAGGGGAGCTAATATACCGCAGGACTCTCCAATACAAAATACATCAGTTGGGTTGCCTTTTGTAATCATTGGAGATTAGGCATACCCATTATCGGGGCAATTTATCAAATGTTACAGTGATTGTGTCTTACAAGGGAACCTCCCCATCGCACCCCCATCAGATTTAGTTATAAGTTGGCACAGTGGATAGGCCTTGTAAAACTGAACACAGATCATTCGAGAAAACAGGGAGAAGTTGTGTGGAACTATGAAGAAATAAGCAAAATATACAAATGGTATGAATATTTCAACAAACGCTGTTGCAGATCACAACGATTAACAGAATGTGCTTTTGGGATAATGAGCGCTAAGTGGAGCATATTTTAAAAGCCAATAGAAACTTCACCAGTTGTTGCGGGAGATATTGTGAAATGTAGGTATTCTCTACATAACTGCCATTGACCTACTGTATCCCTAAGTTTCGATAAGCAACATACAGTAGACATCGAGCACTCTGCACGAGAAATTTATCAGACACTATGAAACTTTAACAGACCTTCAAATGAAGCTGTGCAAATGAAACAGTTTTGAAAACTTTATTATCTACTCTCGTTTTAAGACAGTGAAAGAAGTACGAGATTAGTGGAATTCACTCGGTACTTGTAGTCTTTAATTCTGCTGCCACTTCATCAGACAACTTGTTTAAAATTAATCAGTTGTGATGATAATTGTTTGGTGAACCCATAAAGGACGCTAACTAGAAAAAAAAGCTGCTATCAAAACATCTGCCGATGCCATTTCCTCAACAGCACAACGAAAGAAACCCAAGTGCCAGCAACAGTATTACCGCTGCTGCTCGGACTGCTGATATTTTTAAAAATATTGGAAATTACGATATATCGATATTTAAAAAATAATCATTCTCGGCTTTCTAAATATCGGCGAAAAGTATAGATATATCTATGGAGAAAATATCGACGTATAGGCCCATAAGAATATCGGTCTCACATTGTAAATACATTGCCGGTTTTAGAGCTGTATATTTAAGTGTTCATTTATTACGAGATATTCTGTACATGAACAAACTAGCAGTCTGGTTATCCCCCTTAGAGCAAGAACTGAAAGGAAAACGATGTACGTTCATGTTTAGCGATATCCACTTAGCAAACAATGGTAACTGCGTGTAAGTGGCACGATAAAAGGTGTCCGACGAGTCTGTCATTCGGTTTCGTCACATATCGGATTTGTCTGAAACACTTCATGTCGAATTACCTGTTTTCTTTCTTTTTTTTTCATTTCTGGCGGTGCCAGCGACCTAGCGGTTGTAATCAAAATTAAGTGATGAAGCTAAACGTTGCAGTTTCTACTGGTAGCGCCGATCGCCGATTACGTCAGCTTTTCCCCTCACACGTCTCCGCCCACCGCAAAGGTCAATCATTTTTGTTTATCATTTTCAGCAACTGTTCTTTGAGAATACCGATGGGAAGAAAAGCACACTAGTTGTGTTAAACATGATTTTTAACGCAACTAGTGTGCTATTTCTTTACATCGGCAATTTTGTTATGCCATTCACTCTGCCACTCCCCAGTGCAATCGGATTTCTTGTTTTGGGCCACATATACTTGCTTCATACAGTCAAAGAAAAAGATTGGATGTCATGAAGACCTCAAGTATGGCCCCTTCACACTGTGAAAGTAAAATTACGTTCCACTACAATTTCAAAACAACAACTTCAAATATGTACCGACAATTGTGAAAATATATAATGTAAAACAAAAATATCGGCACTCGATATCGCCGTTTTGACATCGATACATCGATATGTTGGACAAGAGATAGAACCTCATAAATGTATCGATATACCTTGGAAAAATATCGATATTTTGTTAATAGCCCTAGCTGCTTCCTGCAGGGACAGCCGAATGCTGCCGGCGTGACCGGAGCCGGAGTCATTCGAACGCTCTGGTCGCCGCTCGCTTGCCGCACATTTAGACATGCAGTAGACACCTAGTCTTAACAGACATTTCTTTTCTAAATTTCCTACTTGTGGTTTTTGAATTCATCATGGAAGGAAAAGATTAACAATTCTCACCTTTCATTTTTCGCTTCCTCATTATTGTTGCCGCATCCATTGCACTAAGGGAGAAGAACTCAACAAAATTTACGTGTTGAGCTGTGGTCTCTGCCATGTGAACTTATGAGATGCAGGCCAGACACATGTGCCATGTCACTCCACAGTGAAAACAAACAAAGAAATTCGATTCCAAAATTATAAATCGTGTTACTGAAGACTGAGTATTGGCTGCTAACGGCACGTAAGTGCAGTAATTACAACTTGTGAAAAAAGTCACAGCTCTGTCCCGTTTCCTCCCTGTCTTCGAATATCCGTTCTACAGCTATGTGTGGCCTGGGTTGCAATTATTTCGCGCCGACATGATTGTACCAGGCGGAACTTCACAGTACGTTACGTTGCCTCTTGTGAACATTCGTTCGATAAATCCGTTTGGCCCCCTCCTGCGGTTCAAGTAGTCGCAGGACAATGTACTAATAGCTGTGCGGAAGGGCCCACTGTATCAAATTAACATTCGGCGCTATTGTTTACTGACAAAACATGCCAACATAGAGGGAGGAATATTCTTCGAAACCAGCCTTTTAAGCCGAGTTTCTGTCTTTCAAGCTAGCACATTCTTTTCGAGGAAATCTTCTCCTGAGACGGTCATGGAAAGAGAGGTCCTTTTCTCTCTACTAGCGTATTCTAAGAGATTTCACACTAGCATGAAACACTAAAGAGAGGATAGAGCTGTATGGGAATCAGAAACAGCACATTTTCTCCGTTCGGTAACCAACAGAACAGAACACATTGATGGTTCACACTTTTGTGGCGGCGTTCGTAGCGACAAACAATTCGCTGTAGAAACGGCTTACGAAGTCACCGCCACACTTTTAATAGCGGGCCGACCGGTCCGCTGGAACAGTGAACAGAAAGATTAAAACACAAACACTCTGATTAAATAAAAGTCGGTACTTATCTTTATTAACGAAGATACAGAAACACAGTAGTGAACTCCGTGTCTACAGAGATCTGTCTAGTTCAAGTCGGAGCGGCTAGGTCAGCGTCGGCTGACGACAAACAAGAACTCTGCTGCGATGAACACACAACTGACTAGCAAGTACACCATTCGGTGGTGAGTATACAACTGAGCGGCGAGTACAGAACTGTCCGAGCGCTCGCGACTCCAGCGCTTAAGAAACCAGAAGCCAGCGGTGGCGCGCGCAGACTTGCGGCGATTTCCTGTCTCGCTGGCGCTGCTTATGCGGACGGCGTCCGGACTTCGATGCTGCCAACCTTTTGGCAGCGGGCTCGGGTGGCGTTACTGGTTAGGATATAACACACACAACTTGAGATGTAGGAATTCCCACATTCTTCATGGTGCCCTGTTAGTTTCTTGACAGTTGCGACAGCACCGGTACTACAATCATCTGAGTAGTCGAATCTCGTTCTTTCTCAGTGTTGATTCAATCACTTCTGAGTTTTTAACTTCAGGTTTTTGTCATCTGTTTTGTGCGCACGTGAACAGGAAAAATGAAAGAAACCTAGGAAGTCCATCTGCAGTATATCCGTACTAACTTTGTTTCTGGACGTCTTCTAAGGATCCAGTAACAAGTAGTAATCAGTACTTCGATTTCCATAACATTTTGTGGAACAATCCACCTTACCGTCAAAGGTCGTCTACTACGTTAACGAAGGTCATATTTTTAGCTAGTTTATTTCATTATTTTCTCTGCTGTTTGGTTCCTAACACACATTAATGTTATTCTCTGGTTTTCTTATTAATCTGTACAGAAGTTGTAGTGCGGTGCACCATTTAAAAACACATTAAACAATCTGCAAAATATACTGAAGATGTTGTTTTGCATATGAACCTTTCAAAAATAGAGGATTACTTTTCCAAATCTGACGTAACTTCGTCAGTAAAACATAAAGATCTGGAGCACACAATTTTAATAATTCAGTATTTTTTTCTTGATACCATTTTTACTTTAATCTTTGTGAATAGTACATTTTCATCTATGAGACAATTTAGAGAAATCCAGCCTTCGCCGACGCAACCGTTTTAAGGGAATAGTGCACTACACTCACCAGAAAAATTTAATTCAACATTATTTTCGAGGAAAGCAGACAGCACAAGCCAAAGTTAAGAAAAATATTTTGTGAAACAGAGCCCGCTTTTATTCTGTTCATAATAACGAACGTTCTTGGAAATATTTAGACGTCTTTGCAAAATTTAAGAGAAACAGTAAATGCCACAATTTTGTATAATTTAGAGAAACAGACGATACGATAATTTTGCACTGTTTATTTATCAGAGTGTCGTGTGTAGTGTACGCAGAGGCGTATTCAAGTAGCTCATAGGGTTTTTACGCAACAGCGCCTTCCGGAAACCAGAAATTGCCTTGTGTGTCTTTTCATGGGCGTAATCGGAGTATTATGTTCGATAAGTTATCTGACCGCTATGAAAGAAAATTATAACTCAGTTCTCTGGCTTTACTGAAACAATCGTACATTAGTTAGAACTGCCTCCTAATAGCTCTTTACTGGCAAAGCCTGCGTTCAGAATTTTTCGCCATCGAACGTACTGATGTTAACGCTGTACTGGAAAAGTCGTTTTTTTTTCATTATCTTATGGAATATTACTTGTACCAGGATCTTTTAAAATTTTTAATATAAATGTTAAAATTGAAATTCAGTTACCCGGCGCAAATGATAGTAAGTTGTTATTAAAGTGAAATGATATTTGCTCATAAAAAGTAAAAATGACCTCCCAATCATTCACATTAATTATATTTTTGAATTTCTTGCTTTAAGACTTCCAGATTTAGTTTTGTAAAGATCTCCACACGCACCTACGCTGAAATCCTAAGTGACAATGAGATGGGTATACACTATAGTTCGTGACGGACTAGGTAGGTCACACTACGTTATGCGTTCAGTTAGGCAAATTCAGTTATCTGAATCGCGTTCTGCTGCTTAGATAATGACAAGTTTCCTAGATAACTGGAGACTGTTATGGAGCAGAAATAAAGTATTAATGACTCATCTGTATCAAGAAGAGGAAGGATATCCACAGTCATCCCTGTTTAAGGTTACAAACGCTGCGTCACTATCTCGTTTTACAAATTAAACGTCTTTTCTTTGGTGCAATAATGCTGTTTCATTTCTAGATGGGTTTGATCTTTTATATTGAAGGAATTTAAATTATTCTTTGCATGTACTGACAATTTCTACGGTTCTCATTTTATATAAAAAGTGCCTTCAGTGGATTTTTAGTTACTTTTAGCGTGTCCTGGGCATTTCTGCGCTTCTTATCATGTGTTCATAGGTTAGAAGAAGTGCTTCCACATCACTAAAGAAATTTCGAAACTTGTTTAAGCCTGACTTTCTCAAGTGAAGTGTATTATCAGTATTTTCAAGAAGCATAAAAAGGTACACCGTATATACATTTTATATAAATGACGTAACGTGCCTGGAAATCTAGTGTTACAGCTGCTACAAGACAAATATGTGTGTGAAATCTTATGGGACTTAACTGCTAAGGTCGTCAGTCCCTAAGCTTACACACTACTTAACCTAAATTATCGTAAGGACAAACACACACACCCATGCCCGAGGGAGGACTCGAACCTCCGCCGGGACCATCCGCACAGTCCATGACTACAACGCCTAGACCGCTCAGCTAATACCGCGTGGCGCTGCTACAAGATAACGAAATTTAATTTATAAAACGATTATGTATATATTTGTGACAGAAAATACGCATAATAACGAAGTTGCTCCGTCATCTCTCCACGTCGCGATAAGATAGAAGTAGCAAGTTAATGGCTGTAAGTTTACACTAACCTACTACACTGGTGACAGTCACCGACGAATACGGGTAGTCATTCAGCTTCACAGACCAACGAATTCCTACTCTCGTGGCACTTTGTTGTATGTGCGGTAACTATTCCCTTTGTCAGAGTAGTTTTAGAGCAGATTTTTAAAAAATAGAAAATTTCACTTACCAAGTAATGATCCTACCTTCTATCGAAGTACTCCACTTGGCTATCTATACACAGTTGCCAACGTTTCGGGAGGTCTTGGAAGCAAGCAGGGAAATTTTCAACTGCATTGCTTGTAAGATCATTTGTCACAGCCAGTTGGATGCCTGCGATATCTTGGTGAAGCTTTCGTTTCAATCGTCTTCTTGAAAGTGTCTCGCCGCCGTATGCTTGTCTAATCACTGTCCACGTTTCACTAAGGGCTTTCCCGAGCTTAACGCAGAATTTAATGTTTACTCCTCGCTCTCAGTCAGCATCCATTGTGTCACCATAACAAATGCCCCAGGTAACCAAACACTGTATTGCAAGCATAGCCCTGCCATCTATTGGAATGACATGTACTTATGTATTGTTCGTCAGCCAGGGCTTCTTAGCTGTTTGGATTAACGTAAGAGAAGATCAGACTCAAAGAAGATATCCAAGATTTGACATGATCGTTTGCCGATTTAGGAGTGTCATAGAAGTTCTCAATTCAGGGGGAGAAGCTATTATAAACACGTTGCGCATCTCGGAGACACTCACTCTAAAAATTCCGAAAGCCCACATTCTTGATGACTTCCTCCAATCTATAACACACGCCATGAGAAGGATGATCAAATTCGAATAATTTGGGTTCAGTGGTTGAACGGTCTTGCTGTTAACCGGGTCACCTCTATGTCTTACAAATACCCACTAGGTGTGACATTCCTATTGTTTTAAAATTTGTCATTTATTACTGACAAAACAGTGGTGGCTCTGGAACTGGCTGTGTCGTTTGCGTACAGGAAGGGTTTAAATGAACAGCACTGTGAAAAAATGAAAATTTCACATGGGGGCTATCGTTGGAGAAGTGTTTCGAATTTTTGTAAAGTCAGCTCAAAAACATTGACGAATGATTTTGTTCAATATTCACAGAATACTTGGCTTGTAATCTTACCTGTTGTGCCACATACATGAGTCCCACAAAGGAGGCGGCCTGTCATCGTAATTGCTTTCCTATTAATTTCGAAGACCTGTGCAGAATTTGTCACCTGTACTGTATGAATGTTACAGAAGTCATATGCGGAGAAAATTTCGTGAAAAAATATTTTATGGATACCGTATGCCAGAACAAAGACAAATCAATTAAAATTATATCAATAAGCGGAGTTAATATTAACTTCGGTAATGCAGTTGTCAGTCCTAAAGTATGAAGTACATGGTGATCAAAAAGTCAGTATAACTTAATAAACCACGGAATAATGTAGATAGAGAGGTAAACATTGACACACATGCTTGGAATGACACGGGGTTTTATTAGAACAAAAAAGCAAAGTTCACAAAATGTCCGACAGATGGCGCTGGACAGAAAAACTGCTACCGTGACGGGTGAGAGGTACGCCGATACGTTACAGAATCGCATCATCCCCAGCCTGGCTGATAAACACCTGCTGGAACGTACGATGTTTATGCAGGATGGCGCTCCACCCCATATTTCCAGATGAGTGAAAGATCTCTTTGGTGATGATCCTGTGCTCAGCCGCCACTTTCGTCATGCTTGGCCTCCCAGGTCCCCAGACCTCAGTCCGTGCGATTATTGGCTTTGGAGTTACCTGAAGTCGCAAGTGTATCGTGATCGACCGACATCTCTAGGGATGGTGAAAGACAACATCCGATGCCAATGCCTCACCATAACTCTGGACATGCTTTACACTGCTGTTCACAACATTATTCCTCGACTACATCTATTGGTGAGGAATGATGGTGGACATATTGAGCATTTCCTGTAAAGAACATCATCTTTGCTTTGTCTTACTTTGTTATCCTAATTATTGCTATTCTGATCAGATGAAGCGCCATCTGTCGGACATTTTTTGAACGTTTGTATTTTTTTGGTTCTAATAAACCCCTATGGCATTCCAAGCATGTATGTCAATTTGTACCTCTCTATCTACATTATTCCGTGATTTATTCAGTTTTCAAATTTATACTGACTTTTTGATCACCTGGTACATTGTCATCTGGACAGCGTGTGACTATGACGTTATCGACAACGTCGAACTGTGTCGCAACCGATTTCTTGAAAAGGCGGGACTGCTATTCTTTCCATGCTGACACATTGCTATTTGTGTCAAATGTATACCTTCCGTTTCATCATGTGCTATGTGTCGGAAACCTGTTTTAGATAGAGTAGGAGCATTTTTGTCGTAATAAATTCAGTACCAACGAATACTTTTCACAAATAAAATGTTTAGCTGCATTATTTTGATTCGTCATTTTGCCTTGTCTAATAATAAACCGCTAAGTCCAACAAAAACTGAAAATTTACGAACTGCCAGGTATTCTCATATATATCTTCACTGCTCTTGGGCAACCGCCACACTTTGGTACTCCAAATAGCTGAACTTTTAAGTTCCATCGGATCCTCACATCAAGAACTGTTCTATTAGATATGTGTGTATCCTAGGCGTGGACAACTATGTTTAAACTTTATCGATGTTTATTCTGCATGTTCCTGTCTGTAGGTAAGTGTTTCTAGTTCCTCCTTGAAATATGTCTCGACTATCTCTCTATTTAGATTACTCAGCATGTAAATCATTCTAAACGCCATTGCAGAAGTCTGAACTGCATATTGTATTCAATACGTCTGAGATTTTTGGTGAAACGAAGCAGTTTAGAAAGGTAGACGGTCATTTATGTTCACTTTTGTTAATTTGATTTTATATAGTAAGGTATACAAAGACTTACTAATATGCACTAATACTGATGTAATGTTAGGTAGTATTGCTGGTGGATCACACATACTGCATACTGAAGCAAAACATGCATCTAAATTAGTAGCAAGGTCTTTTTCTGAAGTGTTCTGGTGGATAAACTTTGTAAGTGCATGCCAGGCATTTATGAAAGTCCGTAGTATAAGGCCGCCACCCAAGATGCTAATACACTGCACATTGGATGGTTGAGTTAGCACACATCAGGCTCTGGATGTAGATACTGCCAGGTGTCCTCATTGTATATTTTCACTGCTCTTGGGCAGCCGCCACACGTATTGTATGACAGTCCAATAACACTACAGGTGTTTGAATGTTGAGCATGGCAGTTATTTGTTTTGAATTCTGGCATAATTGATACCATTCATATTCTACAAGCACAAATTTTATGTCCCTAAATCATGGATTTTCAAAAATTACCATTACAGTGAATTGATGGTCTGAGGACAACCATGTAATTATGCTCTTTCTGTCACTTGAATTCAGGTTGTATGTTTCAGAGAATACCACTTTCATAGCTGTACTATACCACGGTATAGTAATGGCTTCAAGAGTACTTCAGGTTATGGCGAGAGCGGAAACTCATTGTCTGGACTCAATTCTGGATGCTGACTTGATTTCTGCTCCAGTGTATCAGATACGCAATGCAATGCTGGTGGCTCTAAAATTGATTCATATTTTGGGTGTCTTGGAAACTTAAAGTCTCGAAGTAATTCTCTCTCCTGCTCCGATATAACAGATGCTGTGTCATGGAAACTGTCTTCATCTTGACTTGATTTCTATTGCTGCTTAGATGTACCAGGTACTGCATTGGCTATGTTAGGAATCCGTTGCGCGGAGGAAGAAATAAATGGACGCTATGAAAACATATAAACACACACACACTGAATAATAATAATAAACATTAAGAGAGAGGTATGGTTTACTGCCTACAATTGACTATATGAGTTTTTTTTTTCTGTGTGATGGTTATGGACCTCTGATGATGCTTCAGGATCATCAGCCTTTCACGAGGGTGTACTGGACGTGTTTATCAAGTTCACCTGATGAAAGGACGGTGTGGAGGAGTGGTGGAAGTAAGCGACTGCAACTCCTCAGAACCTAGAGCAGTCATTTTGGGCTGTGTGTGTATCTTTAGGTGCGCCGCTTGGATTGCTATGTTGGGTTCTGACTTCATCGATGACATAATGGGTTGTCATCTTGGAAGAAAATCTTGGAAGACAATTTTGGAAGACAATCTTGAATTCTAAACCTAGAACCATGCAGCTTGCTCCAGTATAATCGGCGCTGTCAGTTTTGATTAGTCACCATGCCGACTGCGCTAGGGTCAATCACCTTCTTTACGGTTTTGGGGCAACGTGTTATAGTTTTGGAGCAATTTGTTACAGTTTTTGGGACATTTTGTTACGATTTTTATTTAAACATGTGTAAACTGTTGAAGTTTGCAGGAAGTTTTTTAAAAATTCTGGGGGAATGTTTTTGTAGTTTTGCTGTAACATGTAAATGTATAAGGTGAAGTGTTATGTAGTCTCCTCTGTGCGACACTCAAATAGCTCAATTTCCCACCACAGTGCTACTTCATATGGTACATGCCAAGTCCAAACTTCTTCCAAAATATTTCAAAGTAGCCTTCATAAAATCGGCGTCCTCTTGAGCTTATATAACTGTAAGTTTTGACAATTTTCAGAAATATTTCACTACAGTTGAACATATTTCAGTTTCCCAGAAACTCAAAAATGGCCCCTCCCCTCCCCAAGTCCACATGTGTGGTTGTTTTGCATCATATCTCTTGAAACTGCTATTGTCATCAGCAAATGTCCTTCTGCGCAAGTACACTTACAATTGGCTGTGGCATAAGGCTTAGATAATGCTACAGTTGTTTGATGAAATGCCTGGTTTATTTGTTTGTAATTTAAATTTTTTTAAAGGCCAGCATTGGTAAAGTCTTATCTTCTTGCATCTTCTTTAAGGCCATTATTATTGTAATTCGGTGACTGCATTATTCAACATTTTGAACAGTTTCAAGTGTGTAAATTTAACACGACATATTAACTTGAAATTTTTCTATCTGATTTTCTTAATCGGACCTGTTTTTATTTTGAAAAAAAAAAAATGTTTCTTGTCAAAAGTATAAATTAAGTTAGTTAAAGGGACTTAGTCCTTTCATGCCAGTTTCCTGATTCTGGTAATTCGCGAGTTCAATGGTAGCAGAGCATGGTTACGATCCACGGACGTCTGGGTTATGGGCCCAGAATGCTTCCAAAAGCTGGGCACAAAATTAACCATGGCAAATTTTTAGAGAGAACACTGGCCAACAGGTTAACACAAGTCACTTAAAATAACACACAGAGTAGACAGGGCAATAAATTTGTCCTAGGATCACATAGAGTCAAATAATAAAGGCGTGCATGATGGCCCAATGAATATAAACTCGAACATCTGCTAATAGAGCTTGTGGACCAGGAAATTTGTTCACAGAGCTGAATAACCAGATACGCACGGCATATGGGAAACAAACGTTTGCCTTCTACCCAGTCCTGGCGAAGAAGAGTGGGCGACGACCCGGAGAAGTCGGCGTGCCGCTCTGCACCACGTGTCCGATGCTGCAAGCATTGCCGCTGGCCACAGCTTCACACTGCGCGAAGACTACAGGTAAACTGGCTGCAGTGCGCTGTTCCAAGATCCCTCCCGACGCTGCTCTAGCAGTCGCTTTTGGAAGCCCAGCCAGGGCAGCGGTAATCGCAGAAGGGACTAATACGTGCCACCTGGTGAGACGCCAGCTAGAAGCTATCCATAGCGGGAAGGTGAAGCGGCTCACCACGGTTCGAACGTTTGACAACTAAGTTCACTCTCGCCAAACAGCAGATTTCCTTTTGGGCCATCTGGTTTCTAAAGATGGAATCGCAATTGATCAAGAACGTACTTCCGATCTCAAGAAGTTTCCTCCTCCTCAGAATAAGAAAGGTGTCGCCCCATGACCAACTACTTTGGGAAGTTTGTCCTTAATTTCGCTCCGTTAGCTGCCACTGTTAACGACCTTCGTAGGAAAGGATGGGAATTTGTTTGGGTAGAGAGCCAGCAGGCCGCAGTCGAAGAGATTAAGACAGCTCTAAATAACCCACCAGTATTAGCAATTCCTAATTTCGAGATGAGACTCGTTCTCTATAATGATGCGTGTAATGACAGAGTGGCCGCAGTCCTTTTACAGGAAGACGCAGGTTAGAGATGATCTATTGCCTGGGTGTTCTGTGATGTCCTTAGGTTAGTTAGGTTTAAGTAGTTCTAAGTTCTAGGGGACTGATGACCATAGATGTTAAGTCCCATAGTGCTCAGAGCCATTTTTGATCTATTGCCTTTGCCTCGTGAAGATTGGTGGGACCTGGCCTTCAGTTGGGTTTTGGTTCGCCCAAGAAAGACTGGCAGGATTGCCACGTAGGCGATCCGTATATCTACTTTTCGTTTCAAGCTTCGACGTATGAGGCGTTAAATCACCAGGTGACTGACAGGCTGAGCCACATGTTTGAGGATGGTTCCCACGAATCCGGGGAGTGTTGTTCAGCCATCAGTTCTTCTGTTTATAACGTGTTAACTGCGATACCTCAATTATTTTCTGATCTCAGGAATAAGCAGGACCGAAGTCGTCATTTGGGGCCTATAATAAGGCGGTTGTTGGCGCGTAAGGAACTTCCCGGCTATTCCTTGCGAAAGAATATACTTTGTCGTGAAGTTACGAAGTAAGCCGACCGCAAGATTTGTTTACGAGTTGAACTCGTGCCGTCTGTAGTTTATTTTCACAGTTCCTTACCATGTTGTCATCAGGACCTCTATAAAACCCTTGCTAAGGTTCGTGCTCGTCTTACATGGCCGTCCTTGTATAAGGATATTCGCCGACTGATGCAGGAGGATGAATCTTGCAAATGGCGAAGATCAGTTGCAACTCACGTAAAGGCTTACTGCACTCCGAAGAGGAGCGAAGCCCTATAAGTAATAATTGATTATGTGGGTTCCCTGCCATGAATAAGAGCTGGAACTGTTATATATTAGTTGTTGTTGATAGCTTTTCTCTTTTGTGTGGCCTTTGCCCAGTAGAGGGGTTACCGTCTCGCTAACTGTTCGTCATTTAACTCAAGTATTTACCTAGTTCTGACCGTCAAAGGCCCTTGTCAGTGACAATGCCAGCGCCTTTGTTTCAAGACAGTTTAAGCCGTTTTGTTTGATAATGGCATTAAGCACATTGCTACCACCCACTACTTCCCTCACCCTTCCTTTTCTGACACGATTAATCGTAATCTTAAGGCTGCCTTAATTACTTATAACGCTAAGAAAAAGGCTAAATGGGACACTTCCAACCCTTGGATTAATGCTGCCATCAGTTCAGCACTGCACGAGGCTTCGAAAGCAGTTCATGCTATTTTGATATTTTCTTATTCTCTGAATTCTCCCCTGGCTGATTTGTCGAATGTAAAATATCTGTTGCCTGAGCGGAAGACCTCTTGTCTGGTTAAAGAAAACTGAGAGAGAGCTAGGAAAGACATCGACCTAGCCCATCGCCTTCAAGACAAATGACATGATCAGCGAAGATGTCCCTTTTGCGGCCGAGTTAGCGATGAGGTTTTTGTGCAGAATGTATGGGTGGTAATCAGGGGAATGGTATTAATCGGAAGTTTGCTCCTAGGTTTGTGGGACCCTGTGCAATTGTTAAGATCGTAAGTTCGGTTTATTTCCTAGTGCACAATCTTGTGACTGGCAAAATCGTGAAAGTACATGTCAGACAAATAAAAAACTAGCAAAGTGATTCGTTACTCTGCTTTTACTCTCTTAAAAAATAAATAAAAACGGGGGGCAGGGTTTTTGGCTTGATTGGTGGAGACTGATATGTGGGAACTTATTTCACCTTCTCACTACCAACAGCTTCTAGCTGGCGTCTCAACAGGTGGCGCGAGTTACTGCCTTGTATGGTTATTATTTCCACGGGTAGACTTCAAAAGCGAGCACAGAGTGGCGTCGGGAGAGGCCTTGGAAAGCACGGTGCAGGCAGTTTACGTGTAGTCTCCGCGCTGTGCGATGCTGGGGCCTGCAGCAATGCTTGGAGCAGTGGACATACAGTGCAGATCGGCACGACGTCTTCTCCAGGTCATCATTCAATCTTCTTCACCAGCACTGGGTAGAAGGCAAAGGTTACGTTCGTCTATGCTGTGCGTATCTGGTTGTTCAGCTCGGTGCACCGATTTACTGGTCCGCAAGCTGTTTTAGCTGATTTTGTTCAAATGCGTGTGAAATCTTATGGGACTTAACTGCTAAGGTAATCAGTCCCTAAGCTTACACACTACTTAACCTAAATTATCCTAAGGACAAACACACACACCCATGCCCGAGGGAGGACTCGAACCTCCGCCGGGACCAGCCGCACGGCCCATGAATGCAGCGCCTAGACCGCTCGGCTAATCCCACGCGGCTGAGCAGATTTTCGTGTCTATATTCTTCGAATCATCATGCACGCCTTGGTTATTTGATTCCTTGTGATCCTAGGACAAATCTATTGCCGCCTGCTCTGCGTATGTGTTTTTTTTTGTTTCTTTTTTGCGGGGGTTCCCTCTAAAAATTTGCCATGGTTAATATAGTGCTCACTGAAATCCTGGTTGTCGCAGGACAGAGCGGATCAGGTTGTGGAAAGGGGCCAAGGTCAATTACTCTTAGTTATACAAGAACACACACACAACTTTATTCCTCAAACCAATGCACAGTTTTTTCTTTAAAACAACGAAGGTCAATTCACGGCTGAGGGCCCAAGTAACTCCTCCAGAATAAGTTTAAATGATAACTATTAAAACACCAGGATTTAGAGTAGAATTGCAATATCTTTCCGACTAAATGCCGAAATAATATTTCAGACCAGCTAAGGAAATTCTTCAGAAGCCAAGCATTTACAATTTTCGGCTAAATGCCATATTAAGGAAAATTCAAACAAATTCTTCAGCTGAAAGCCCAAAAACAATTTTTTTACACACGAAAAGAGAGGCTTTATAGATAAGCTCTTACACAGTACAACAAAAACACCTTAGAAAACTTGAATTATCTTGTCGGGTGAAAGCCCAGACAATTACTCAAGAATAATTAAAGACCACCTTAAGATAAAAGTTTACAGAACACGGCTGAAGGCCGTTTCAAGAATTCAAGATAATTAAAGTGAAACCTTACAGACAAGGATTTACATGTTAAAGCCACAGATTCAGAAACAAATACGGCTGAAGGCCTAAATACAGAGCAACAAGAATTTTAAATAAAACACGGCTGAAGCCCTAATCTTAAAATAGTTGTCATGAAGTCGGCTGAAGGCCATATACTAAACATAAAACAGACAATATTAATACACGGCTGAAGGCCTGGCACAGTACCTACGAGCACATAGAAGGCCGGCGGGAGTGGCCGAACGGTTCTAGGCGCTCCAGTCTGGAACCGCGCGACCGCTACGGTCGCAGGTTCGAATCCTGCCTCGGGCATGGATGTGTGTGATGTCCTTAGGTCAGTTAGGTTTAAGTAGTTTTAAGTTCTAGGGCACTGATGACCACAGCAGTTAAGTCCCATAGTGCTCAGAGCCATTTTAACCTGCATGTGACTGGCTTTGTAAACAGACTGTGACCACTTGAATGTAGTCAGTGTGAGAGGAAGTGGGATAGCGAAATGGAGCAACGTGTAAACTTCAAGTTCTGCTAAAAATTGGGGATACTGCAACGGAGACACGGAGCAACGTGTAAACTTCAAGTTCTGCTACAAATTGGGGATACTGCAACGGAGACACATGGAATGTTGGTACAGGTGTACGGGAGGGAAGCCGTGAGCAAAAAATGTGTTTACGAATGGGTTAAACCTTCCGTGAAGGGAAGGAAACAACTGAGGATGAGCCAAGTTCAGGTCGGCCATCGACAGGCAGAAGCCCAGAAAAGATTGAGAAAGTGCGACAAATGCTGGCAGAAGATCGGCGACGGGCTCTCAGATTGATTGCGGAGGAATTGGGCATTAGCAAGGACACGGTGCACACCATCACTCGCGATGATTTGTGTAATAGGAATAGCTGCTCCCGATTCGTGCCGGACAAGCTCACAGTAGAGCAGAAAGCTAGACGGATGGAAACTGATGGCTATTTCATTTCCGTGTGTGATCAGGACCCATTGCTTCTGAACACCATTGTCACGGGAGATAGGGCGTGGTGCTACCAGTTCGAACCGGAATCAAAACTTGGATCGATGTCGTGGTGTTCACCGTCTTTCCCGCTACCAAAGAAAAAGCCACCTGCTGAAATCGAAGGTGAGAACACTGTTGATCGGCTTCTTCGACAACCATACCCTCATCCAGACTGAATTTGTTCTTGTAGATCAAACCATTAATGCTGCATTTTGCCAGTCCGTTATGAACCGATTGCTGCACAGCCTATCGGGCGGGTTCGGCCAGACTTGCACAGGACTGGAAGATGGATGCTGCTCCATGAAAATCCCCCTGCACTCTGTGCGGTCCTTGTGCACCAGTTCCTGGCGCAGAAGATGGTAACTGCTCTCGAAAACCCTCCGTACTTCCCTAATCTGGCTTCTGCGGACTTCTTCCTGTATACCCGCTTGAAGGCGGTAATGAAAGGTATACGTTGTGAGGACGTGAATGACATCAAAGATCGTGTGAAGCTTTTCTGCGATCGATTCCACAGGAGGACTTTGTTGATGGTTTCCAGAAGCTGTACGAACGTTGTCAGAAGTGTGTTGTAGCGCGTAGCGACTATTTTGAAGGTATATCAAGAACATTTGTTTGTATCTTTTGTTTGCATGTTGTCTGACAGCATTCACCAAACTTTTTAGACACACCACATTTCAGTGGCCACTGAATTATCTAGTATTTTGAAATTTTCCGTTTGTTTCTAAATTGTTTTATGCGAGAGAACAAACTGTTTCTGAATTTATTATAAGTTTTCACTACGTTTTAAAAGCTGGTGTGATCTCTGGTATTACTATTATCGAACCCTTTATGTTTTATGTGTTATGACCTCCATCTAATATTAAGAGCTACACGGAGTTTCCCCTTTGATACTATTGTGATGTTCAATACATATTGTACCTCTGTTCTAAATATTATTGAAAATTATTTGTAGCAAACTCTTTGGTCAACCGTATGGGCGAAATGTTATGTCTTGTTAACTAGTTAATATTCATCTTTTGGGGGTCAGTCTAATGCCTTAGTTTTGAGCTCGTTTGCAGAACTTTATTTAGAACACAGTTTTAATTATTTCTATTTACTAGTTTATTTAAATTTTTAAAGACCAATGTTGTTAAGGTCTTATCTTCATGCGTCTTGATTAAGGCCATTATTATTGCAATTTAGTGACTATTATTCAACATTATGAATGCTTTGAAGTGTGAACATTTAACATGGCAAATTAACTTGGAATTTCCCTATCTGTTTTTCTTAAAGGGGATCTATTGTTGAAAAAAATAAATGTTTGTTGTCGTCAATGTTGAATCGTCTTAAGTTTGTCTGACGGTTTTAACGAAATTGCTATGAAATTAATTTCGTTAAAGAATAAATAAATTTTTGCTTTTAAGTTAATTTAATTTTCTTTACCTTTTCTTTCTTTGCGTGCGAACTTTGTTGTAGAACCTCTCTGTTATTTACGTGTGGTAATAAAAAAAATTTCACTTTCAAAAGAATTACGTACATTTAAAAATTACGTGAACTCATATTAACTAATTAAGAATATTTAGTTGAAAATTAAATTCTTTTACATCATTCGGCCTTGGCACACATTTTCTAAATGCAGTGGATTTTTTGTTAAAATATTTACTAAATTCTATCCCGGCGTTAGCTTTTGAACACAAGATTATCACTATTGCAGAAAATGGTTAATTATTACCAAGCCGACATTTAATTATCACTGATCAAACCTACTTCGCTATACATTTAAGTTATTTGCAAGAACCAAAATTATTAAATTTCAACGTTAACTATCCGTCTAAGAATGCACAAATGTGTAACTATTTTTAAAATCTCAGTCAGTCTCTGGATCGCTGTAAAAGAAGAATATTCTCTTAATTCACAGTTAATTTTTATCTATCTGTTCCCGATTTACTGGTTTGGTTGATTTTTCCTTTAGCGGAACAATTTTTTAATGTGCCGCCGCTGCAAATCGATCGGTCGCGGCACAGCCCAGCAACACCGCTAAAAAATGCTGAAAATTCTTTAAAGAAATATTATAGATGACATGGGCAAGCTAATTTACATTAATAATACACACTTTTTATAAATCTCAATATATTTTTACCACAACAAATATTCAACTCACATTAGTTCGTAAATTCTCCTTCAATGGCGGCTAAATCAAGATACAGACAAATGACATCTACCCATACACCAATTACGTCGGTACAACTTCCTACCGCTATCGGCTCTAAACGAGGAAGACCAAAGAATACATAGTGCATTGTGCTTTTATAGTATTGCTGACTATTAACATTTCTTTGTAATTTCACGACGTTATTTCCCTCTGGCTGAATTTCACATCTCTGTTATCTCAGATATTGACACATTTCGCAATTACATTATTAATATAGAAATATTACCATCCTAAATACAGAAAGAATATTACTACAAAAAATATTACAATAATAACAAATGTCTTTTACACAAAATTCAATAATATTTTTCGTTAAATAATTACATTATATACAGATTGCTCAGAGCGGCGTATATGGTACAAATAAATTTCAGTTTGTTAATGTGTGAGTTTGCCAGGGAACGTTACATTGCCCCCTGGCAGCATTTGGCAAAGAGTTTCTATACTTTGACACAATGGTGCCAGTAACGTTCTTTACAATTCTACACTCCTGGAAATTGAAATAAGAACACCGTGAATTCATTGTCCCAGGAAGGGGAAACTTTATTGACACATTCCTGGGGTCAGATACATCACATGATCACACTGACAGAACCACAGGCACATAGACACAGGCAACAGAGCATGCACAATGTCGGCACTAGTACAGTGTATATCCACCTTTCGCAGCAATGCAGGCTGCTATTCTCCCATGGAGACGATCGTAGAGATGCTGGATGCAGTCCTGTGGAACGGCTTGCCATGCCATTTCCACCTGGCGCCTCAGTTGGACCAGCGTTCGTGCTGGACGTGCAGACCGCGTGAGACGACGCTTCATCCAGTCCCAAACATGCTCAATGGGGGACAGATCCGGAGATCTTGCTGGCCAGGGTAGTTGACTTACACCTTCTAGAGCACGTTGGGTGGCACGGGATACATGCGGACGTGCATTGTCCTGTTGGAACAGCAAGTTCCCTTGCCGGTCTAGGAATGGTAGAACGATGGGTTCGATGACGGTTTGGATGTACCGTGCACTATTCAGTGTCCCCTCGACGATCACCAGTGGTGTACGGCCAGTGTAGGAGATCGCTCCCCACACCATGATGCCGCTTGTTGGCCCTGTGTGCCTCGGTCGTATGCAGTCCTGATTGTGGCGCTCACCTGCACGGCGCCAAACACGCATACGACCATCATTGGCACCAAGGCAGAAGCGACTCTCATCGCTGAAGACGACACGTCTCCATTCGTCCCTCCATTCACGCCTGTCGCGACACCACTGGAGG
Organism: Schistocerca nitens; assembly: GCF_023898315.1. NCBI lineage: Eukaryota > Metazoa > Arthropoda > Insecta > Orthoptera > Acrididae > Schistocerca > Schistocerca nitens. The sequence continues at coordinate 735,021,558 of NC_064614.1, read as the reverse complement.
CGGGCTGCACGATGTTGGGGCGTGAGCGGAAGACGGCCTAACGGTGTGCGGGACCGTAGCCCAGCTTCATGGAGACGGTTGCGAATGGTCCTCGCCGATACCCCAGGAGCAACAGTGTCCCTAATTTGCTGGGAAGTGGCGGTGCGGTCCCCTACGGCACTGCGTAGGATCCTACGGTCTTGGCGTGCATCCGTGCGTCGCTGCGGTCCGGTCCCAGGTCGACGGGCACGTGCACCTTCCGCCGACCACTGGCGACAACATCGATGTACTGTGGAGACCTCACGCCCCACGTGTTGAGCAATTCGGCGGTACGTCCACCCGGCCTCCCGCATGCCCACTATACGCCCTCGCTCAAAGTCCGTCAACTGCACATACGGTTCACGTCCACGCTGTCGCGGCATGCTACCAGTGTTAAAGACTGCGATGGAGCTCCGTATGCCACGGCAAACTGGCTGACACTGACGGCGGCGGTGCACAAATGCTGCGCAGCTAGCGCCATTCGACGGCCAACACCGCGGTTCCTGGTGTGTCCGCTGTGCCGTGCGTGTGATCATTGCTTGTACAGCCCTCTCGCAGTGTCCGGAGCAAGTATGGTGGGTCTGACACACCGGTGTCAATGTGTTCTTTATTCCATTTCCAGGAGTGTATATTTTTTCATGGAATGGGTCTTTTAATTAGTCCCAGGGTTATATATGTTCATGGCTCCCCCATTTGGGCGAAGGCAGACAGGAAACCTGGGCAAAACTGTGCCGGAGCCCAGCCATCCCAGTTGGTTCATGATTAATCTTGTCTCTTTAACAGTCATTCATTTGATTTGATTTAACAGTTTGTCATCAACGGTTACATAAGATCACTGTCACATACAGTTCAACGATATACTGCAAGGTCACTTGTCCTATGATAAATCACTTAGTTTTTTGAAATCATTTAGCACAGTATCACTTTTTATAATGTTCCCACTACCTACGTGTTACCAATCCCATCTCCTACACTTGTTAGTGTTCATTTTCTCTTATCAGTTCACAGGTATACACAATAAATGTTCAATGTTTATCAAAAGTGGAGTCATTGACATGTTATGCAGTTTGTGTAAACATTTTGGAAAATGACAACAATGCTGTAGTCGGTGAACGGTGCGGAGTGATTGTTGAGCGGCGCTCGGCGCGGCGCGTCGGCTCCGTGTTGGTCACCGCCCCCGGTGTTGACAGCTTCGGCGCGGAGGGGCGTGGCTGTCTGGTCTGCTACGGGCTGCTGCGGCCGCTGCATGGCTGAGGTAGCCGGATGCGCGTTGGATATCAGCTCGCCCGTGTGACGTCTTCTTGCAGTGCTCCAGCAAACATGCAACAAGTTCACAAACAGTGTACTATCCTTATGGGCATTTTTCCTGCTGTGGGGGAAAAAAAAACGCACACAGTTATTGGCAGTTATTATTCAGTAGGCCTTCACTAGCCTCGTTTGCACAATGTTTCGTTGTCACAGTAACACGTTTTATGGGCACACAATATTTTTCACCATGTCATGACTTGTCATTAGTCACACGCAAGTTTTCACCTTAGGACAAAATGTATCTCTGTAGTCAATACGCTTTTCTGGCGTCCCTTGACACACAAATAGTTAAAGTTTGACACTAACTTGATCCACCGTCCGTTATCGGCTCACTGTTCGTGTCGTGCTCGTTCCTTGTCCACTTGCACACACGGCGATGATACAGTTTTTTATTACTTATACACAACAACTTCGTGACGTATTGCTGCAGGTTTAACAGTCACTGTCTGTCTCTGCCACACAATACTGCACTTTTGTTTAAGTTCCTTTATTTTTATTTACAATGTCCGCTGTGCAATTTTTGTAACAGCACATTCGTAACTCTTTACCAAGGTGTGTGATATTTGCGTACATGGTAACAAATATTAAAATTTCGTATTAGTTTGCCCAAAAATCATCTATATTCGTGTTCGATTAGATTTTATTTGTGCATTCCAGCCGGATTCTGGCATATTGTTCAATAACTTCTTTGAAATCATGTCACACTTTACTATGAAGGTCCTCTACGTAACTACAGTGTAGTCTCTGTAGGCTAAAATTGACTTGGACTGTATCTGGCTAGCTCTTTTTTTTTTTTTACTGATTGGATCTGCACATGCTTCAATTGAAGCTTCTTTGTGCGTAACTTTGCGTTACATAAACTTGCAATAAGTTTGCCTCCCATGGTGCCCTCGGGTCACTACTGGGTGCATTATTCTCTCTGATAACATTGGTTAGATAATAAAGTTCTCAGGGCCTCATATTACTGATATTATTCTGGGTTCGAATCTGTCAATCTGACAGCTACACATATATACATACATACACATAATAGAAAAGATTGTGCCAAGAAATATTTCAAATTTGACACACATATAGAAAATTATGCAGTACACAAACTATTCATTATTAAAATGTCCTCTTCACTGAACTCTGTCACAGCTTAACACTACAAATAATTGCACTAATCAGATTATCTGTGCAGACATTTAGAGCATGTTTTAGATAACACAAATTAAAAGAGTACATGACACAAATATTCATAAACAAAAGAGAAAGCCAATCATATTCTTATAACTAAATACTTCTACACTAGTACATTATCTCTACAGATCACACATCATTAATGTTCATTATTTACAAAAGAATGGTGTCCACATAGGACTATTAGTCTTTTACTGTAGGAATATTTTTACATCCTTACGCGGATACAGTCCCCGTACTCTCCCTGAGTGGGGATCTGCTAAGAGATAGCTACACTCATGTGGCACACTTACTACTCTAAAAGGTCCATTGTACACCAATTGCCACTTGCTATTCTGTTTCAAGGATGCCGAGGACTTAGGATGATTGCGTAAGAGTACCAAGTCCCCAACACTAAATTTTTGGTTATTCGTCACATGTCGATTATATTTTTCTTTCCTGTTCTGAGCGCACCTGGTAAGGTTGCACCCTGCCTTTCTTATCTTCTCTTCCTTAGGCTCAGGAATGACTGGGACCTTAGGCAAAGGTGCCAGCCACTCATTCAGAAGTCTATTATTATTCATTATAATCTCGTTTGGTGGATACCCTGTAGAAGAATGCGGGGTTGCGTTGTGAATTTCCAAAAACTTAGGTATCAGATCTGGCCATCTTGTGTGCTTATATGCAATGTATAACCTGAAAAATTTATTTAACTCTCCAAATGTTCTCTCTACTAACCTTGCTTGTGGGTGAAAACGGGAAATTAGTATGTGCTTTATATCTTGTTCATGTAAATAGTTTTTCCAGGTATGGCCTGTAAAATAGGAAGCATTATCCGATATTATCGCTTCAGGCTTACCCACTTGTGTAAAATATTCTTTCCCTAAACATTTAACTATTCCACGAGCAGTGGCTGATTTAAGGCAGTATATTTTTAAGTATTTAGAGAAAAGGTCATACACCGCTAAAATGTACTTTAATCCACCCCTGGCTCGTGGGTAGGGTCCTGCTATGTCTATAGATACTAACTGAAGTGGCCGATGAGGCACTATAGGATGCAGTTCAAACCTTGTGGACTTATTTTGAAACTTAGCTTTTTGGCACAGAGGACAAGTCCTGATAATGGTGCGAGTCTGCTGGCTTATTCCCTTAAAGTAACAGAATCTGGATAAAATCCTTATTGTTTTGCCTATCCCAGCGTGACCCCATGCTAAATGCGTGTGCCACACTACAGCTGGGATAGCCTGTTGCGGTATACACACGACTCCATGGTCATTTGAGACACCCGTTTAAAATACAGAATATCATCTATTATTTTGAAATTCTGAACACTTTTAAGATTGGTTTCTTCTTTAATTTTGCTAATGATATCTCGCCAAATCGGATCAGTTTCCTGCAATATAGACATATTCTTACACATATGTAAAAAGTCCCTCCTATGTACCTTATCTTGTACTAAGAGTATTCGATATTCCTCCGATTGTTCCAAAATCTTTGACATTGAGGATTGCCCTAGTGGAAGCCTCGACAAGGCGTCAGCTACAACATTATCTTGTCCTTTTAGGTACATAATCTTAATTTTATATTCCTGCAATGCTAACCTCCATCTTAGCAAGCGGGTATGGTATAATTTGCAAGACATTAAATAGCTCAGAGCCTGGTGGTCACTGAATACTTTGACTTCTTTACCATAGATGTAATAATTGAATTTCTTTACCGCCCAAACCACTGCAAGAGCCTCTAATTCGTTAGCGGAATATGCTCTCTCACAGCTGTTTAGTGTGCGGCTGGCAAATCCGATTACATTGATTGTTGTGGGGTCGTTGCTCCTGTCCCACTGAAATAAACAAGCGCCCAGACCGTATGAACACGAATCTGTCGCTATACAAAAATCTTTTGTCATGTCTGGGTGTCGCAGTATGTTTGCATTCACCAAGGCGTTTTTGATAGCGTCAAATGCGCGTTGACATTCTTCTGTCCACACCCAGTGCGCATTTTTACGCAACAGACCCAATAAAGATTCGTTATTCATTAATTGGTTTGGAACAAACCGTCTAAAAAAGGATGCAAGACCTATAAACGCTTTGAGTTGTCTCTTAGTTCTCGGACTTGGAAACCCACGAATTGCGTCAAGTTTTTTGCTGTCAGGTTTGATGCCTTGTGGTGTTATTATGTGACCTAAAATTTAATCTGATTACGTCCAAATTTGGATTTCTCAAGATTCGCTGTTACTCCCGCTTGCTTGAACCTTTCTAAGACTGTACCCAGTAGTTCTACGTGCTCCTCCCAGGTGGTAGTAGCAATCAACAGATCGTCTACATACACTGTTACCCTTTGCAGCAAATCCGGACCTAAAACCGCGTCGAGGGCTGTTATGAAAACTCCTGCACTTACATTTAAGCCGGAAGGTAGTACCCTAAATTGGTAGCTCCTTCCCCCAAATATAAATGCAGTATATTTCCTCGACTCGGGTGTGAGCAGGATTTGCCAGAATGAACTTTTCATATCAATAGATGTCAAATATTGCACTCCATGGAATTTTTGAATTTGCTCATCTAAATTTTCCGGATGAGTCCTGACAGGTACAATAATTTCGTTTATGTCTCTCGCATCTAATACTAACCTTACCTGTCCGTCTGCTTTTGCTACCGCTACCAAAAGACTACTATAAGGGGACAAAGACGGTTCTATTATTCCCCACTCGATCAGTTTTCTTATTTCTTTAGCTACTACTTCCTTCTTGGACCAAGGAATGGAGTATGAGGCTCGACAGTAGGTTTTGTGAGGTTTCACCTCGATATTGTACTGATATCCCTTAACAATTCCTGGTCGTTCTGAAAATACATCTGCATAATTAGATAATAACTGTACCAAATCCCGCTGTTGCATTGAGTTCAAATTTTCGGACTGTGATACTTTGTTCACAAGTGCGTCCACATTTGCTTTTAATTGATCACTTTGTACGTCTGGATAATAGAGATTTTGTCCTTGACAATGATTGTCTAAATGTAGTACCCACTGATTCCTACATTTCACGTTAATAGTATTACAATTAGGCACAGGTACCTCTTCAGATCTGAGCATGGACAATTCTATCCTCCTACCAGCGTTCATCAAACTTAATTTTCCCCGAGAAAGGTCGATTATTGCGTCCCTTTCTCTCAAAAAATCTACCCCCAAAATGCAGGCTACCCTCAAACCCTTTACTACCAGGAATGAGCACGCTATGGCTTCATCCCCTAAATACATCTCTACCCGCACTTGGAGTTTAATTATTTGTCGCTGTGCACTTATGGCTCCAGTGACTTTACAATTATTCACGGGAAAAGTCAGCATACGCTTCTCTTTCCCCAGTACTCTGAATAAGTCCATACTCATGACACTGACAGTAGCCAGTAGCACCTGTATCTACGATTGCTTGCACATGAATATTGTTAATTTTGATCTCTATTATCGCTTGTACGTTGTCTTTGTGCTCCTTTGTGCACGTGGATGGTTCAGTTATTAATTCATGTCCCATCTGTACCCCGTCATTATACCTAAGGATACAGATTCCCGATGTTTTGTTCTGTGTCGGGCTGCTCTCACTCCAAACCTCAGCCGACGATGGAGAGCGTATCTCGGCTGAATCTAGTTTGTTGGATTATTGCTGGTGGATGGGTGTGGCTGCTCTGGGTCACTGACCTCCACTATGTGTAAGTTGTGTTGCGTCGGCCGCCACGGTTGCGCAATTGGCGCATTTTGTGGTGGCGGTCGGTTATTGTCATATCTTTCACTGTTTTGCCGGTCCGGACTGGGCCTCTGGTTCTGTGGCCAAGTTCGGTTTGCATCATTGTAAGTATTAGTGTTCCACGGGCCCCTGGCATTTTTCCATCTACTATTGCCTGGTGGGCCTGTTTCATATCGGTCATCATACCTCCTTTTCCGGTCATTATTCACCGGCGGACTATTGCCGTTCCGGTCCCTACCTCTATTCCCGTTTTGTACATAATCTTGTCTCCTATTGTTACCTCCGCCGTTTCCATTATTTGGTGGAGGCGTGTTATTTCGACCATTTCTGTAACCGTTTCCGTTACTTCTAGCCTGTTCAGAGGCTGCCTTAACATCCTCCTGAATCAGGTCAATTGAGTCCAGAACAGACAAGAAATGTTCCATATCGTTTTCGGGCACGTGTATAAGTTTTTCCTTTACGTGTATCGGCAAGTGTGATTTCAAAAGTCTGATCAAATCCCGGGATGAAATCTGCTCGTCCCAATAACGGGTCTTATTAATGTACTTCTCAAAATATTTTCGCAAATTGCCTAATCGTGGAGAATACGGCTCTGGATTATATACCTCCTTCCGTAATCTCTCCTGAATACATGTTGACCAATATTTGGCCAAGAATGCCTTTTCAAATTGCTCATATGTATCGCAACTGTCAGCTGCTTCGGTTGCCCATAATGCAGCATCTCCTTGTATGTAAGACATAACGAACTGTATTTTCTGTGTATGACTCCAAACGCTAGGCAAAATGTTTCTAAATCCCTTGATAAACACTACAGGATGAACAGATTTCTTCTCCGTTGTAAAGATCTGAAACTGTCGGTTCCTAATCAGGCTTTCTTCGATCACTACTTTGGAATGACATTTATTTGTTTCGCTTACATTGGTTGCCTGTTCTGTCTCTCAGTCGCAATTTTTTACTGCTGTATTTATATGCCTATCATTGTTGGACCTGGCTGGCGTGACACACGCCTGCGCGTCGCCGTGCAGCAAGCTGTTTTCTAGCTCGGCAAGACGACGGTTGACATTCCGCTGCCACAGCGGAATGTCAGTGTGCACCGCCTTTTTAAGGTCCTGTATTTCCGCATTGGAGCCCGCGTCTTTGGCTTCAATCGCGGCGTGCACTTGTTCGGACACTTTGTGCTCAATTACTTGATTTGTGTCAATCTCTAATTGTTCCACCCTGTTGGTCAGTACACTGATTTCCTCTACGATACTGGCGTTAGCCACTTGGATACTCTCTACTCTTTCGCTTAGTTCTTTCACCGCTTTGGGTATGGTTTCATAGTTTTGCTTCATACTAACAATCTCACTTTGCATAGCTTCTAAAGATTGCATTATCTGCAAGTCTCTCTCATGCAGGCGTCGGTCACGCTCTGCTTGTTGAGATGCAAATTCAGCTACCAATCTCTGGTCACGCTTTGCTTGTTCAGCATCACGTTCTCTTTCACGCTCTGCTTGTTTAGCATCACGTTCACTATCGCGTTCTGCTTGCATACATGCAAATTCAGCTACCAATCTCTGGTCACGCTTTGCTTGTTCAGCATCACGTTCTCTTTCACGCTCTGCTTGCATACGTACAAATTCAGCTTGGAAATTGAGCATGCGCTCGAACATAACTCTTAATGATTGCACTTCTGACACCTCACCACTCTCTGGTCCATGTCCAGTGCTTGCGGGTGGCACAGTATTTCCGCTATCAACTGAATCACTGGGTGGCAGTGGCAACATTTCTTGCCCTTCTGCCCCCAGACTCTAACATTGTACTTCCTGAACTACGTCACTAACATTACTTTGTGTCCCACTTTCTAACTCGGTATCACTACTTACTGACTGTTGTTCATTATCCATGTTGATATCCTTCTGACTACGCAATCTAACCATAGTAAACAAAAGAAATAAAATCTGAACTAATTATCCTAACACTCAGGTTTCACTGACATAATCACACAAGAAATGGTCATTTGTTGAAACACACTTACTATATACTACAATGACTAACTACTTAAATGTCCTGTTATTTTAAAACAAAGCACTAACAACAAGCACACCACTAATGATCCGAGAACACTGCACTGAGGCTACTTTACTACCCACAGGACAACTACACTGTAGCTTTACCTTTTGGTGATCTATCTTGGGTGCAGCTGCCCCCTGATATTGTGGTAGGTAATTAATTTTTCGAAATAATGAGCTCTCTCCTTCAGCTTGCCTCTGGGTATATAGTGTTCTCATGCAAAAAATCATATACAGGTATTACCACACAATATTGGTTATGCAATACATACAATACATGGAAAAATTATTAAATGCTCTCCAACAAAGTTCGACTATAATAATTCCCTAGTTATCTCATGGGTATTTAGTGGCCACTGCATATTCGAGCCCCACGTTGGGCGCCAATTTAACGAAATTGCTATGAAATTAATTTCGTTAAAGAATAAATAAATTTTTGCTTTTAAGTTAATTTAATTTTCTTTACCTTTTCTTTCTTTGCGTGCGAATTTTGTTGTAGAACCTCTCTGCTATTTACGTGTGGTAATAAAAAAAATTTCACTTTCAAAAGAATTACGTACATTTAAAAATTACGTGAACTCATATTAACTAATTAAGAATATTTAGTTGAAAATTAAATTCTTTTACATCATTCGGCCTTGGCACACATTTTCTAAATGCAGTGGATTTTTTGTTAAAATATTTACTAAATTCTATCCCGGCGTTAGCTTTTGAACACAAGATTATCACTATTGCAGAAAATGGTTAATTATTACCAAGCCGACATTTAATTATCACTGATCAAACCTACTTCGCTATACATTTAAGTTATTTGCAAGAACCAAAATTATTAAATTTCAACGTTAACTATCCGTCTAAGAATGCACAAATGTGTAACTATTTTTAAAATCTCAGTCAGTCTCTGGATCGCTGTAAAAGAAGAACATTCTCTTAATTCACAGTTAATTTTTATCTATCTGTTCCCGATTTACTGGTTTGGTTGATTTTTCCTTTAGCGGAACAATTTTTAAATGTGCCGCCGCTGCAAATCGATCGGTCGCGGCACAGCCCAGCAACACCGCTGAAAAATGCTGAAAACTCTTTAAAGAAATATTATAGATGACATGGGCAAGCTAATTTACATTAATAATACACACTTTTTATAAATCTCAATATATTTTTACCACAACAAATATTCAACTCACATTAGTTCGTAAATTCTCCTTCAATGGCGGCTAAATCAAGATACAGACAAATGACATCTACCCATACACCAATTACGTCGGTACAACTTCCTACCGCTATCGGCTCTAAACGAGGAAGACCAAAGAATACATAGTGCATTGTGCTTTTATAGTATTGCTGACTATTAACATTTCTTTGTAATTTCACGACATTATTTCCCTCTGGCTGAATTTCACATCTCTGTTATCTCAGATATTGACACATTTCGCAATTACATTATTAATATAGAAATATTACCATCCTAAATACAGAAAGAATATTACTACAAAAAATATTACAATAATAACAAATGTCTTTTACACAAAATTCAATAATATTTTTCGTTAAATAATTACATTATATACAGATTGCTCAGAGCGGCGTATATGGTACAAATAAATTTCAGTTTGTTAATGTGTGAGTTTGCCAGGGAACGTTACACGGTGTATGTACCTCATAGAAATGCTAGTCTAATAATTGCAGTCATGACACCCCTGCTACCCACTATGTTGACTATGATACTGGATGTAGGACGCGGAGTTATGTACAGATGAATTGCAAGGACTGTACAACTGTGAAAAGCTGCATCAAACTCCTAAGAGAATCTTCTCTGTCACACCTGGTGAACTTTTAAGCAGTTTACACATTAACTGAGTAATTTAATTTCATAGCTATAGTGATTTTCAGGCATTGATAGGAAATAGTGTGATTATGTCAGCACTATGTACACATTGCTCTAGCCATTTGCTTGATAATTATTGAGAGAGGGAGAGAGAGAGAGAGAGAGAGAGAGAGAAAGAGAGAGAGAGAGAGACTCGATTGATCTAGAGTACTGTTCTTGCCCAATACAATATCAACAGAATACTGTATGTTCCGACTTCAAATGCTGATGCCTTGCATTCGTCTCTTTCCGTCATGCTTTGATCATGTTGATAAGTGAGCTCTGCATCGATAGCAGTCAGCTTTTTATAAGTACAGCCGATGTCGAACTGTGAGAAGCTGGCAGTGTACGGCAGGCAAGGGTTAAAACAAAAACAAGGTTTGGGATGTGCAAACACTGTGTACAGTATCATTCTCAAAATTTCCACAAGTTTGAAAGCTGTGCCACCAACTTAATACGTAAACATAGTGTACTAGACATAAAGTATTACTAAACATATGAAATTATCGTGTTATTCCCTGTGACTCCGGCCGGCCGGAGTGGCCGTACGGTTCTAGGCGCTACAGTCTGAAACCGGGCGACCGCTGCGGTCGCAGGTTCGAATCCTGCCTCGGGCATGGATGTGTGTGATGTCCTTAGGTTAGTTAGGTTTAATTTGTTCTAAGTTCTAGGCGACTGATGACCTCAGAAGTTAAGTCGCATAGTGCTCAGAGCCATTTGAACCTGTGACTCCTCTAAATATTTAGTTCTTCCACACTTCCTCATATCTCAGCCCTCCTAGTCCACTTGTTGTCAGACGTTTTACACTATGTGATCAGAAGTATCCGGACACCCCCAAAAATATGTTTTTCATATTAGGTGCATTGTGCTGCCACCTACTGTCAGGCACTTAATATCAGCGACCTCAGTAGTCATTAGAGATCGTGAGAGAGCAGAATGGGGCGTTCCGCGGAACTCATGGACTTCGAACGTGGTCAGATGATTGGCTGTCACTTGTGTCAAACGTTTGTGCGCGACATTTGCACACTCCTAAACATCACTGGGGCCACTGTTTCCGATGTGATAGTGAAATAAGAACTTGAAGGGACACATACAACATAAAAGCGTACAGGCCGACCTCGTCTGTTGACTGACAGAGACCGTCGACAGTTGAAGAGGGTCATAATGTGTAATAGGCAGAAATTTATCCAGACCATCACACACGAATTCCAAACTGCCTCAGGATCCACTGCAAGTACTATGACAGTTAGGCGGGAGATGAGAAACCTTGGATTTCATGGTCGAGCGGCTGTTATAAGCCACATATCACATCGGTAAATGCCAAACGACGTCTCGCTTGGTGTAAGGAGCATAAACATTGGACGAGTGAACACTGGAAAAACGTTGTGTGTAGTGACGAATCACGGAACATAACGTGGCGATCCGATGGCAGGGAGTGGGTATGGCAAATGCCCGGTGAACGTCATCTGCCAGCGTGTGTAGTGCCAACAGTAAAACTCGGAGGCGGTGGTGTTATGGTGTGGTCGTGTTTTTCATGGAGATTGCTTGCATCTCTTGTTGTTTTGTATGATACTATCACAGCACAGGCCTACATTGATGTTTTAAGCACCTTCTTGTTCCCCGCTGTCGAAGAGCAATTCGGGGATGGCGATTGCATCTTTCAAGACGATCGAGCATCTGTTCATACTGCACGGCCTGTGGCGGAGTGGTTACACAACAATAACATCCCTGTAATGGACTGGCCTGCACAGAATCCTGTCCTGAATCCTATAGAACACTTTTGGGATGTTTTGGAATACCAACTTCGTGCCAGGCCTCACAGCCGACATCGATACCTCTCCTCAGTGCAACACTCCCTGAAGAACGGGCTGCCATTCCCCAAGAAACCTTATAGCACCTGGTTGAACGACCTGCGAGAGCGGAAGCTGTCATCAAGACTTAGGGTGGGACAATACCACATTAAATTCTAGCATTACCGATGGAGGGCGTCACGAACTTGTAAGTCACTTTGAACCGGGTGTCCGGATTCTTTTGACCACATAGTGTATATCGTTAGACTTAGCTTAAAACGTGTGATGTTTTATGCCTCTGGAAACCTGGAAGAATCCACTGTAGCACTGATTTACCTCCAGGGTAAATCTGCAGACTACCATAAGCCGCTTTTATAGCTGCTTAAACACCAAAATTCATCTACTACTTTAAGTGTCTTGTTTCCTAATCTAATTCCCTCAGCATCATCTGATTTAATTCGATTACATTTCATTATTCTCGTTTTGATTTTGTTGATGTTCATCTTATATCCTCCTTTCAAAACACTATTATTTCCGTTCAACTGCTCTTTTAAGGCCTTTGCTGTCTCTGACAGAATTACAATGTCATCGGCGAGTCTTAAAGTTTTTATTTTTTCTCCATGGACTTTAATTCCTACTCCAGATTTTTCTTTTGTTTCCTTTTTTCCCGATACACAGATTGAATGACATTGAGGATAGACTACAACCCTGTCTCACTCCATTCTCAACCATTGCTTCTCTTTGATGCCCCTCGACTATTATAACTTCCATCTAGCTTCTTTAAAAATTGTAGACAGCCTTTCGCTCCCTGTATTTTACTCCTGCCGTCTTTAGAATTTAATAGTGTATTCCACTCAACTTTGTCAAAAGCTTTCTTCAAGTCAACAAATGCTTTAAACGTAGGTTTGCCTGTCTTTAACCTGACTTCTGTGAGAAGTCGTAGGGTCAGTACTGCATCGCGTGTTTCCATATTTCTCTGGAATCCAAACTGATCATCCCCGAGCTCGGCTTTTACCAGTTTCTCCATTACTCCGTAAATAATTTGTGTTAATAGTTTGCAATCGTGAGTTATTAAACTGATGGTTCGGTAATTTTCACACCTGCAAGCTCCTGCTTTCTTTGGATTTGGAATTATTACATCCTTCTTGAAGTCTTTTTAGTTGACGCCACTTCGGCGACTTGCGTGTCAGTGGCGAGGAAAGTGATGAAGAACACACAACACCCATTCCCCTCCCGGGAATGGAACCAGGGCGAAATTATGGTAATATGACTGTTTCCTATTTAAACTCACAGTTCAGCAGTCGTCAATATTAGAAGTTCTAAATCAATTCACAATATTTATTATCCTATCATTCCGTCTCGCATCCTACTTGGAAACAATTATTTTTTTTTTATTTGCAGTGTAATTTGCCACTAAACGGCACGTTGCGACAGCCCAAAAGTTTTATTTCCAGTTTTGGTACTTTATTTAGCTACTTAACGAGATCACAGTCGCCATCTGCGTATAGATCAGTCATCTTCTGAAGAGAAGTTTCTTCACTTCAGCGGCAATACCGCGTTAGAGAGTGTAAGTATAAGTGACTCTAAATCCACCGCTGCCTTCATTCTACATTACTTAACAACATTTGTCTGATGCTTGGAATAAAGTATACTAAATTAAAGTAACTTGAGTAAAGTCACTATTTAGAAACTAATATTCCACTGAATATCCATTACAAAAACAGTAATAACATTGTATCTCGGAGCTAGAATTTGCAACCTGACACTGTTAATGGATATGCGCTCGCAGCTAGTATTTGCAACCTTAGATTTTTATTGAAAATCTAGTGACACTAGCGACAACAGGGACATAACTGAAGTACCTGACCAGCGAATAGTCAACTATTAGTAATTATCGTCGCAGTGGAATTATTTAACATTGGAATATTTATGTTGATATATGTATTTATTTCCAGCGAATAGTTAACTATTAGTAATTATCGTCGCAGTGGAATTATTTAACATTGGCATATTTATGTTGATGTATGTATTTATTTGTATTCATTGTGCTGTAAGAGCAACTCAGTGGGAGTGATTGTGTTACCTTGTTCATATCTGATAGGAATAAAAGAAAAATCAGCTACAAAGGATCGTAGGGATTGATTTAGCGGGATCTGAAACTTCTTATGTTGAGCCGAATTTATCAAAAGAGGCATGGTACTTCAAATTAATTTTGGCCAGTAATTTATTGATTTGGACACATTGTGTACTGAGGTGTTAAGAAACTGCGACAGTGAAGTGAACTGTTAGCAGGGCATTACAGACGACGTGAGAAGAGCATTGATTACGATCATATTTGCTATTTACAGTGGGAAATGTTGAGGTTTGCGTAAGCAGATTTGCCGTGGCGCGACGAAGATATACCCTTTGGCAGAACTGTTCCAGGACAGTTTTTTTTAAATAGATAATTGCACTTAACAAGTAATGACCCTAGATCGTAACGAAGTAGTCCCCTTGGCTGTCTACGGTATACACAGTTGCGACGTTTCTGGCGTTCTTGGAAGTAAGAATGGAAGTTTTCAACTGCGATGCTTGTAGTCTATGTTACAGGTAGTTGGACGTATGCGATATATTGATGAAGCTTTCCTTTCAGTCGTCTTTTCACTTGCGGAAAGAAGAAAAAAGGGAAGGTGAGCGGTCGGGCGAATATAGCGGATGTGGGATGGTAATAACAGAATGTCTGGCCAGATACTGAGTAACAGATAAAGCAGTATTGGGTCTTGCATATGTCATACAGTAAGAATGAGTCCAAGAATGCCACAAATCAGGCTGACGACATAGAATTTCTTCTCGCAAACGTTTCAAGACTTCGATGTAAAGGTTTTGATTCACTGTTTGACCTCGAGGAACATACTAATCTTTTACTATCAAAGAATGCGACCAATATTGTCTTTGTCCTCGAAGGCTGCCGTTACTTTTTTCGAGGCTGGTAATACTCGACTACGCTATTCAGCACTTTTGACGCTTCGTCTGGAGGTCATGCTGGTACCATCAGCTTACACCCCCAATAGTAATCTTCAATTGAAATGTAGGATCACGTCTGGCTTTAGTGAGCACTTCAGCAGAAATTCTTCGTCTTTCCTCTTTCTGTTCCTCTGTACAGCGTGAGGGACGAATTTTGCATTACGTTTCTGTTTTCCTAAATCTACGCGTAAAAAAATAAGACACGCATCACCATATCATTTAAGTTGTTCTGATATCGCACGCACAGTTACATGACAGCCTTCTTGCAAAAACTGTCTTACACGCTCCATCTTTGGATCGATATGTATTGTAGACGGGCGACCAGCTTTGGGATCGTCTTACACTGAGTTTCTACCTTCACGTAACCACTCTAAAACACGACTTCTTGAAAGTGTCTCGCCTGCGTATGCTTACTTAAATCATTGCCCACAGTCAACATTTCCCGAGCTTAAAGAACAACTTAATGTTCACTCTTTTCTCACAATCAACATCCATTGTGTCACGGTAATTAATGCGCCCAGAACCCAAACAGTGTGTTGCTAAGCACAGCCCTGCCACCTAGTGAGTTTGGGTGGCAACATAGCCAGGTCATTTGAAGGACTCACATGTACCAGGTAACATAACAACATTTGTTCCTTTTTAGTGCTGGAAACTCATAAATAAAACTTTCCTGACGAAGGGAGTATGACGCTCTTATCTTTCGCGCTTGATGAGGACATATGGCGTGAGTGAAGAGACGATATCTCAGCATTCTGTTACAAACAGATGTGTGGTGAACATGGCAACACGTCAAGAGTTAATCCACATTGAACATGAGCTGATATTTGGTGCAAGGTGCGTTGTTGACAACGTTCCGTTGCCTCCATGGAGTCTAAAGGGGCAACTAATAGTCTATCGTGAGGCAGATCGCTGCCGACTTGCTTCTGAGGCCGTCAGGAACACATTTCTAAAAGGATTGTACAGAGAAAAATACGGCACATAGACTTCAGCAGCCGATGGCCTGACGTCACTTATTATATCGTTTAGACTATCTGATCAAAAGTATAAGGATACCCCTATGTAATGCGGAACTGACCACTAAATGTTATTAGGGGCGAACACGTCAGCATAAAAGGAGTCGGGGAGTATCGTTTGTCATTAGAGAATCAGTAACAACAGAATGGGCTGGTCAGGAGGGTTCAGTGATTTCAAAATCGTTCAAATGGCTCTGAGCACTATGGGACTTAACTTCTGAGGTCATCAGTCCCCTAGGACTTAGAACTACTTAAACCTGACTAACCTAAGGACATCACACACATCCATGCTCGAGGCAGGATTCGAACCTGCGACCGTAGCAGTCGCGCGGTTCCAGACTGTAGCGCCTAGAACCGCCCGGCCACTCCGGCCGGCTTCAGTGATTTCGAATGTGGGCTAGTCATTGTATGTTACCTGATTGTGAGTACCAAATACTTCAGGGACATTCCAACTGACCTAAAGCTGCCCAGGTCGACTATTAGTGATGTGACTGTGATGTGAAAACGCGAAAGCGGAAGGAATCACATGTAAGTTACAGAATGCTACCAGCAATCCAACTAGCACAAGGGCTATGCGCAGAAGGTTGAAAGAAACAGGGTACAGTAGGTGGATAGCTCTTCGTAAGCGACACATTTCTACGGTCATTGCTAAGCAATGGTTGAGATGGTGTGAAGAGCTTCGCCACAGGAGTATGGGAGACCGGAAACGAGTGGTTTGGGGTATTGAATCACGCTATTCCCTGCAACAATCCGATGAAACGATTTGGGTTTGGCGAATGCCTGGAGAGCGTTACCTGCCATCATGTGTAGTGCCAACAGTGAAGAAAGGAGGAGCCACTGTTATGGCATGAGTGAGTTTTTCGTGGTTAGGGAGTGGACCCCTTATAGCGCTTAAGAAAACGCTAAATGCCATAGGACGCGAACATATTGTACAGCATCGTACTGCGTGCAGTAGAACAGCTCGTAGACGATGATTGTTAGTACGACAATGAACCCCGTCATAAAGCAGCATCAAAAGCAATGGTCTACCCAGAGTTCGGACCTGAACCCAACGGAACACCTTTGGGGTGAGTTAGGACGTAGATTTCGCTCCAGACCCCAGCGTCAAACGTCACTACCTTCGGCTCTTGACGAATAACGCGATGTCACTTGTCCACAGACACCTCACTGAAAATGTCCCCAGAAGAGTCCAATCCGTGGTTGGGTCGAAGCGTTCCATATTAATGTCCACTAACAGTTAGCTGTCTGGATGCATTTGGTCAGATAATGAATACGTAATGCAACATGATGTGGAGTATTTCCTTAACCACATGATAAGGTACTGGGAGATGAAGAAGCTTGCACAGGATAGAGTAGCATGGAGAGCTGCATCAAACCAGTCTCAGGACTGAAGACCACAACGACAACAACATGATAAGTGTTTCGCTCCTACAGGGTCTGAACCATGTAAAAACGTATTGAAAAATATTCCACTCGCGATGTCACTTGTCCACAGACACCTCACTGAAAATGTCCCCAGCAGAGTCCAATCCGTGGTTGGGTCGAAGCGTTCTATATTAATGTCCACTAATAATTAGCTGTCTGGATGCATTTGATCAGATAATGAATACGTAATGCAACATGATGTGGAGTACTTCCTTAACTACATGATAAATGTTTCGCTCCTACATTTAATATTTTATGAAGGGTCTGAACCATGCAAAAACATATTGAAAAATATTCCACCCAGGAGAAGAACCCGCTGTTAGCACGCCTCTATTTGCAGGAAAGAAATTCTACCTACTTTTGGGTTTCATTTCAGAACTTAGATTACCCAGCCACATTTTAAGATTTTGTAGCGTACATGATAATACAGTTTAGTGCAGAATTTTGAATCGTGACATTAACTATTAGATTTATTATCCCCGAAGGCATTTAGTAGGTTTACAGAGAAATGATGCTTTCCATTTGGCCGGCGAACGTGGTGTCCTGCTCGGAGACGTTTTCGATCCACTTGTCCAGTTTTTTTATGTCAGGGAGCAGCTGCAAGTAAAAAGAAGACAACATAAGTTTAGTATTTGGGGAGAAGATGAGAGAAACAATCATCACTGGCCACCGTGTACGTTCAAAGTACTCACACATAGCATAAAGTGATGATGCAGCATACGGTGAAATTCAAGTTGTGTGTACTTCAATATAAAAGCGTAATCTTCGCTTGGCCTTTACCTTTACCTGACTTCTAAAAATGTGAACATGTACCGTGAGGGTTTATGTGCTCCAGTAGATGTGCCGAAAAACAAATCTAAGACGGTTTTGCGTACAAGTGTTCGTTGTTTTATAACTTTCGGCGATAGCACGGTAGTCGTCTCTTAGCAGATGAAAGCAGAGCGATGGGTATTGTTCACGAACGAAACTTTGCACCTCTGAGTTACAGACCAGGTCTCTCCATTTAGACGTACTTACACTACAAGCTGTTGCTATTAATATAAATGTCAGTCATATAAATTTCTGCAGCGAAAAATTGGAGAGATGAGTAGGTTTTACTGTAGTGTTGACGTCGAGATCTTTGGAGATGATTGGGGAAGGAAACTGGCCGTGTTCTTTTCGAAGGAATCACCCCGGCATTAGCCTTAAACAATGTAGGAAAAGTAGTGAAAGCCCAAATTATTATATCTGCATGGGGATTTGACCCACTGTCCTCCAGAATTCGAGTACAGTGTTTTACCATTTCGACAGTTCGCTCGAGTGATAACTGAAAGCAATGAAAAATGCCGTGGACACAGCTTAATGTAGTATGAAATACAGATTTCTACACGGTCTAGCCACAATAATGTGATCGCCACCTTTGTTGGACGTCAATGTTCAATAACCTCTCACAGACGGCAAGCGGCAGCACTAGCAGTGAATGGTATATAAATCGTGTCAGGGGGTAAGCGGAAAACAGTGCAATCGTTGTCCTAATGCGAAAAAAGAGCGAGTTATGTGGAAAAGGGCATGATCATTGGCTTTCGGACCAAGGATGGAAGCATTTCCGAAATGGCCAAACTTGTAAACAGTTCACGTGTGGCCGTGGTTATAGTGTAACGTGCACGACAAATTGGTGATATCCAAAACAAGCGCTGAGGCAACTGTGGTTCACCAAGGGCCACTGGTGACAGGGGTGAACGACGGCTGTGGAGATGTATACTGGCGAATAGACGTGGAACTGTTCAGCAACTGACTGCCCCAAAAGACTAAGGGGTTGCCAGCAGCGCCTCCTCAATGACCTTTGAGCGAACTTTGCTGTTTATGGGTCTCTGCAGCAGGTGCCTGGTTCACGCACCCATGACTGCTGCTCGTCGGCGACGAAGGCTGGAAGTTGGGCGGCATTTCCGCAACTGTGCGACCACTGAGTGGCGATAGGTTTCCTTTTTAGATGAATAATGTTTTATGCTCCCTCTGACAGAAGCAAACACCCTGCAACAATCGTCGGAATGGTACAGGCCGGAGGACGGAGCGTTATGGTCTGGGGAAAGTTTTCGTGGTATTTCCTCGGTGATCTCGTCATACAGGAAGTCACGACGGATCAACAAAATTGTGTATCTATGCTTGGGGACGATGTCCACATCTACATGTAGTTTGTTTTTCTTCGTTACGATGGCATCTATCAACAGTCACACAGCTCGCAGTGTACGTGCGTGGACTTAAGAGCACCAATATGAGTTTACTGTACTAGCCCCCGGATTAAAACCCAATCGAGAATCTGTGGGACACCTCGATCGGGGTGTTCGCGCCATGGAGCCTCCTCAACCGCGTAATCTAGTGCAGCTGCCCACAGCACTGGAGTCAGCATAGCTTCACATCCCTGACTTTCCAGATCCTCACAGATACTCTGCCTAGCACGTTTCGCAGCAGTCTGCGCTGCAAAAGGCGGTCACATTACTGTGACCGGACTGCGTGTATACAGCACAGCACGATATGTAAGATCGACGACTAAATTGTCCAGTAGTCTGATTTGAAAGAAGTTTGTGTATCAAATGCAGGCGACACCGTGTTTCATTCATAGTTCCTCAGCATCACTCAGAATGTAAGTACTCGCGCACTGCAAAGAGTCTTACTGCACGTACAGAGTTACATTGCGAACTATATTTATTTCGTTGTCTTTTTATCTGCTTTTCCAAGCTGTACCTTTTCATTTCTTCCGTTTCTAGCAAACGATTTCTTTAAATATGGTCAACAGTTCTCTTAGGCCTTGTTATTATAAAGAAAAATACGTGAAACACAACAAAGCAGTAATAAGTATTGAACGAAAAAGAAGAAACAATTGAAACCAACCCCTAAAATGGCCGCTGCAAATATGGGATAATTTCAACCAAATTTAATTTATATAAGAGTTGCTGTTCGAGAAACCACTAGAAATAAGGCATTTCTAACAGCGCTAGACCTGGGGTTGGGGGTGGAAAAGTGTTGACACTGAAAATAATCGAAAATGATTGAGATTAGTGTCGTATACAAAGACCTTACGGATGTTTGGCTTATTAGTGAAGGTCCCGAAGTCAGTGCACCGCTGCTAGTGGAGTGGCAATGTGAATGGGGTTCCACAAAAATATGTAAACGGCAAACGCAGGATCATTATCTAGTAATGTGGAAGTTTGAGCCTTTGAGGTAGATTCCGTGCTACATAATGGGAGAATATAGTATCAGGCATGATGAATTATGTGTAAAGGCCTATTTTAATTGCCGAGGACAAAAATTCCGTTTCTGTAGGGCGCTAAACTTAAAAGTTTAAAACGCATGTAGTTTGGATTCATTAATGATACAAACAATCTCGCTGGCTGTCAGTTAGAATGTTTGAGTTATTTCTATGCTGCATGCCATTCGTTTAAGTGCCATGTTTTTCTTTATACCACTGGAAATACATACGCGCTTCGTTGTTGACTAAGTCATTGTTTTAAATGTGGCAACGTTGTACAACCAAATTTACATAATTTCATTTATGTGTAAAAGAAAGGAATCTGTGTTCAGTGGTAACTATTTTTTACAGAAAATGTTGTCCATTATGGGCTGCACAATATTCAGTTTATTTGCTGTTGGCCAATTTAGACTGTAAGTAATTATAAAGCAACCCACAAAACATACCAAATGAGTCCAAAGTATAAAATCTACATATACTTCTTTTTATATGTTTTGCATAAATCACTTTCCTGTTGTTAGGACTATTTTACGCTGAAGTTGTAATCACTGTTACGGGTAGTGTATTTCAAAAACGGAACATTTAATTATCATCTCTCATTACTCCATTCAACTATGTATAATACATAGGCATATAACACCAAGAACCGTGCAGGGTTGTCCATAAATCCGTTTGAGTATGAGGAGGTGGTGATCTCTTCTGAACAGCACGTCGCAAGGCATTCCAAATATGCTCAATAATGTTCATGTCTGGGGAGTTCGGTGGCCACCGGAAGTGTTTAAACTAAGAAGATTGTTCCTGGAGCCACTGGTTCAAATGGTTCAAATGGCTCTGAGCACTATGGGACTCAACTGCTGAGGTCATTAGTCCCCTAGAACTTAGAACTAGTTAAACCTAACTAACCTAAGGACATCACAGGATTCGAACCTGCGACCGTAGCGGTCTCACGGTGCCAGACTGCAGCGCCAGAACCGCGCGACCACTTCGGCCGGCTGTCTGGAGCCACTCTGTAACAATTCTGGACGTGTGGGGTGTCGCATTGTCTTGCTGGAATTGCCCAAGTCCGCACAACGGACATGAATGGGTACAGGTGATCAGACAGGAAGTTTGCGTACGTGTCACCTGTCAGAGTTTTACCTTGACGCATCAGGGGTCCCATACGCGTATCACTCAAACTACACACGCCCCACACCATTACAGAGCCTCCACCAGCTTGAACAGTCCCATGCTGACATGCAGGGTCCATGGATTCATGAGGTTGTTTCCATACCCGTACACGTCCATTCGCTTGATACAATTTGAAACGAGGCCCGTCTGAGCAGGCAACATGTTTCCAGTCATCAACAGTCCAATGTGGATGTTGACTGGCCCAGGCGAGGCGTAAAGCTTTGTGTTGTGCAGCCATCAAGGGTATAGGAGTGGGCCTTCGGCTCCAAAAGACCTTGTCGATGATGTTTCGTTGAATTGTTCGCACGCTGACACTTGTTTATGTCCGGCAATTTGCGGAATGGTTGCACATCTGTCACGCCGAACGATTCTCTTCAGCCGTCGTTAGTCCCGTTCTTGCAGGATCTTTCTCCGGCCGCAGCGATGTCGGAAATTTGATGTTTTATCGGATTCCTGATATTCACGGTACACTCGTGAAATGGTCGTACGGGAAAATCCCCACTTCATCGCTACCTCGGAGATGCTGTGTCCCATCGCTCGTGCGCCGACTATAATACCACGTTCAGACTCACTTAAATGTTGATAACCTGCCATTGTAGCATCAGTAACCGATCTAAAACTGCGCCAGACACTTGTTGTCTTATATATACCTTGCCGACCACGACGCCGTATTCTGTCTTTACAAATCTCTGTATTTGAATACGCATGCCTATACCAGTTTCTTTGGCGCTTCAGTGTACTATATACACGTGTCCTGTGTTTGATAATAATTTTGTTATACCTTAGAACAACTGACTAGACTCCAATCTGAACATGGATGTATCAAGAGAGTAAGTTGAGGTTCGTGTGTGGAATAATTAGATTTTCAGTGCTTGGATGTCAAATACGTACATAAGCTGTATTGTACTTGGTCCTCCCAGATATAAGCCTATAAAGATTCTGTTCATATTCGATAAAGTTCATGTTAACATTTCTGTGTGGTTCCACTCGTGCATTAATTTATAAATGACTTTTGTTGCGTATGTTGCATACGTATGATCTGTGTGTCGAATTTACGACTCTGTCATTTGGATTGTTTTTTGGACTTGTATAACAATTTGCATGTTTTATTCTTTCCATAATTGGCGTGTTTTGTAGGTTGCTTGATAATGACTACACAGTCGAAAATGGCCAAAGGGAAATAAACTGAAGATTGTACACTGATAAAAGTGTCTGCTTTCATATGACGAACTACAGTGTGAAATTTGGAGCCAACTGATACATACCGTCGTAATGGTGTCACGTGTTTTAAATGGTTCATCACTAATCTCCGGCCGGCCAGTGTGGCCGAGCGGTTCTAGGCGCTTCAGTCTGGAACCGCGCGACCGCTACGGTCGCAGGTTCGAATCCTGCCTCGGGCATGGACGTGTGTGATGTCCTTAGGTTAGTTAGGTTTAATTACTTCTAAGTTCTAGGGGACTGATGACCACAGATGTTAAGTCACATAGTGCTCAGAGCCATTTGAACCAACTAATCTCCGTGTGCCGTACTAGGAGTCGCTTGGATCTCTTAAAACTGGGAGTCGATCGGGTGTTCCGTGTGAGTGAGATGAGATGGGACTTTGACGAGATAGTAAAGGATCCACGTTTTGAAAGATAAACGGAGCGGAAAGCAAGGGGGAGTGCATGTTGTTGGAGGATTTTGTAGAGACTGATAGATCGTTGATGTAGCGGATACCCATGCAACAACATTCACATAGAAAAAGAGGGTCAGATCATGGTTTTGTAGGTGTGAGGAGGAGGGAGAGGAGGAGGAGGAGGAGATTAGTGTTTAATATTCCGTCGACAAAGCGGTCATTAGAGACGGTGCACAAGGTCGGATTAAGGCAGGATGGGGAAGGATATCGGCGGCCCCACTTCAAGGAAACCATCCCGGGATTTGCGTGAAGCGAATTAGGGAAATCACAAAAAACCAAGTCAGGATGGCCGAACGTGGATTTGAGCCGTCGTCCTACCAAATGCGAGTCCTCGTTTGGTTTGTAGGTGCGGAAGACAGTGGAGAAGTGTAACCCTCAAGTTCGGCCATTAAGTATCTTTACTAATCTTAATCTATTGTGAGATTTCTGTTGAATGTTAGTAGGTGTGGTTTCCATCTTAGTTTCCGGTCGAGGGTGACTCCACGATATTTAAGTGTATTTGTTAGCTGGCTACGATGCTTATACATGGTGAGCAGTAGTGGTGGATGGATTGGAAGCTACGGTTGGTTCGTCCTATCATTATTGCCTGGATTTTGGAGTGGATGATGACGATGAGGAGGAGCCACTGGTTGCAGCAGGAGGTAAGACACGACTACAGCAAGCTGAAGCTCACGACATCTGCGCTAGTGACACTCTACCTGCAACACCCCGACGGGACTGGGCCGCACGCGCTCCACGAAGAGGGTGGACTTGTCGACGTGGCCATCGATGGCGCCCCTGGCGAGCGCCCGCAGCACCAGCTGCTCCGCCTCGTCCTCAGGCAGGTGGGTGACCGCCGCCGCCGTTTCCATGGAGAGGTGGCGCTGCGATCGGCACACCTGTCAAAGGTTTGGACAGTCAACTCTCTTTTTCCCTTCCAGTCCTCCAGAAATTCCAACGGTTACTCCAACTACATTATAACCAGTTTATACCTCCTGAGTGCAACCTGTACTCTCAGCGTAAACCTTTTTCAAAACTCAGGCATTAATCACTACAATCTATCCTCAGCATCAATCCCTATGATCTCCACCTATCATTTTATATCCATCCTATCAAATTAGCTAGTAGGCCCATATGGCATAATGTAAACTAACCCTTAACCTTTACCTTTACCATCTCATACATTACTGACCATTAAAATTGCTACACCACGAAGATGACGTGCTACAGACACGAAATTTAACCGAAAGGAAGAAGATGCTGTGATACGCAAATTATTAGCTTTTCAGAGCATTCACACAAGGTTGGCGCCGGTGACGACACCTAAAACGTGCTGACATGAGGAAAGTTTACAACCGATTACTCATACACAAACAGCAGTTAACCGGCTTTGCCTGGTGAAACGTTGTTGTGATGCCTCGTGTAAGGAGGAGAAATGCGTACCATCACGTTTCCGACTTTGATAAAGATCGGATTGTAGCCTATCGCGATTGCGGTTTATCGTATCGCGACATTGCTGCTCGCATAGGTCGAGATCCAATGACTGTTACCAGAATATGGAATCGGTGGGTTCAGCAGGGTAATACGGAACGCTGTGCTGGATCCCAATAGCCTCGTATCACTAGCAGCCGAGATGACAGGCATCTTATCCGCATGGCTGTAACGGACCGTGCAGCCACGTCTCGATCCCTGAGTCAACAGATGGGGACGTTTGCAAGACAACAACCATCTGCACGAACAGTTCGACGACGTTTGCAGCAGCATGGACTATCAGCTCGGAGACCGTGGCTGCGGTTACCCTCGACGCTGCATCACAGACAGGAGCGCCTGCGATGGTGTACTCGACAACGAACCTGGGTGCACGAATGGCAAAACGTCATTTTTTCGGATGAATCCAGGTTCTGTTTACAGCATCATGATGGTCGCATCCGTGTTTTGTCGACATCGTGGTGAAAGCACATTGGAAACATGTAACGTCATCGCCATGCTGGCGTATCACCTGCGTGATGGTATGGGGTGCCATTGGGTACACGTCTCGGCCACCTCTTGTTCGCATTGACGGCACTTTGAACAATGTACGTTACACTTCAGATGTGTTACGATCCGTGGCTCTGTCCTTCATTCGATCCCTGCGAAACCCTACATTTCAGCAGGATAATGCACGACCGCATGTTGCAGGTCCTGTACGGGCCTTTCTGGATACAGAAAATACTCGACTGCTGCCTTAGCTAGCACATTCTCCAGATCTCTCACCAACTGAAAACGTCTGGTCAATGGTGGCCGAGCAACTGGCTCGTCACAATACGCCAGTCACTACTCTTGATGAAGTGTGGTATCGTGTTGAAGCTGCAAGGTCAGCTGTACCTGTACACGCCATCCAAGCTCTGTTTGACGGAATGCCCAGGTGTAACAAGGGCGTTATTACGACCAGAGGTGGTTGTTCTGGGTACTGATTTCTCCGGATCGATGCACCCAAATTGCGTGAAAATGTAATCACATGTCAGTTCTAGTATAATATATTTGTCCAATGAATACCCGTTTATCATCTGCATTTCTTCTTGGTGTAGCAATTTTAATGGCCACTAGTGTAAATTTCTCCATCCTCGTCTTCCATGAGGAGCATTCAATAAGTAAAGCCACATTTTTTTCTGCAAGCAGATTGTTTTTATTCAGGATTCCACTACGCCATATTATTCCCCACTTATTGGCTACAAAATCGTATTTTTCAACATAAGCTAAATTCAATGCGATAGTCTTATTCCATCTTACTAGCAGAGCCCATATGCCTGCGTGGTACCACTCTACTGGTCGACTTCAGAGCCAACGACATGCTGCATCGGTAGCCTCCCTCATCCACGGACTGCTTCCAGCGGAGTGCATCCTTCATTGGTTAAAACAAATGAAAGTCAGAAGGTGAGGCTATCCAGGCTGTTGGGTGAACGAGGAAGAACAGTCCAATGAAGTTTTGCGAGCTTTTCTCGGGTTGGCAGACTTGTGCGAGGCCTTGCCTTGTCACCGAGTAGTAGTAGTAGTTCGTTTGAATTTTTGTGGCGACGCTTGTTCAGTTTCCTGATGGTAGCACAATACACTTCAGAGTTGATCGTTGCACCATGAGGAAAGACACAAAATAGAACAACGCTTCAGAGTCCCAGAAGACCGTCGTCATGACTTTACCAGCTATGGTGCGGCTTTGAATTTTTTCTTCGGAGGAGGGGTGGTGTGACGCCACTTCATGGACTGCCGTTTTGTTTCCGGTTCGAAATGATGAAACAATATTTCATCACCTGTGCCAATATCTGACAAAGAATTGTCACCATCAGCCTCGTAACTCACAAGCATTTCCAACAGTCCCTCGTTGCCCTTTGTGGCGAGGAACCCAGGGGACACACACCTTATCCCAACTGGCAGAAGAGTGTTCAGCACTATCAACTGAGGTAGAGATGTCCAGTTGAGCAGTGAGGTGTTAGGCGATCCGTCGATCACCTCGAATGAGAGTGTCTGCACGTTCCAGCACTGCACGAGACACAGCAGTGTGCGACAGCCCCTCACACGTGAAATCGGCAAAGTTTGTGCCTCCTTGGATGATGACAGAAGCCTCGTTCAACGACTCACCATTTTTCTGTTCACTGCCAGGTCTCCGTAATTATTTTGCGAGCGCCTGTAAATATTTGCGATGCTCTGGTTTTCCTCGAAAAGCAACTCAATGACAGCTTTCTGCTTGGAATGCACCTCCATTACAGATGCCGTTTTGAAGGCAGCCACACATCAGAACTTCGTCAAACTCTAAGGGCTGCAGCGGGAATACTTCACGATGACCCACAACAATTTTCTCATTTTTTAACCTAAATTGGCGGAGGATAAAATGTGTTCCATTACTTACTGAACACTCCTCGTACAATGAACGTCTGTGTGTATCCTATGTATCCTATACCTTCCGAAAACACGACGCTAGTTCCATCGCTCTCCCTAGTGAGGGAAATTTCAATGGGCTCTATCATTTCTGACGTCAGTGCTTTCTAGTCCATTTCCATAATATCTTTTTCTACTTCCTCCATAACTCCGATCTGGTCTCAATTTTAGTTACCCTTATCACACACGTCATGTGTTCTGCCACCCATTCTCCACAGTATACACTGATCAACCATAACATTAAGACCACCGACCTACCATCGATGTAAACCCGTTCAGGAGACACCAGTGTCACCTGGCGAGGAATGACACATGCACTGTGCATGTAGTATTGGTGAGCACGCTGTCAGTATGCAGAATGGGGAAGGCGGGCGATCTATGCGAGTTGACGGCAGATTGTGATGGCCCAGAGGCTCGGCACGAGCATTTGGGAAACAGCATGACTTGTGAGGTGTTCGATTTTTCCACCTACCCCAACCTTCAACATAAGCGACTCATCATTTCATCCCCATCGACGCGCAAGTCGCCGAAGTGGCGTCAAATCGAAAGACTTGCACCAGGCGAACGGTCTGCCCGACGGGAGGCCCTAGTCACACGACATTTTTTTTAGCGACATTGTAGGTTGGGGCAGGTGGAAAAATCGGCCGTGGCAGAGCACGCGCTGAGTGAGACCGACCACGTAATAAAATTTGCTGACACGGAAGTTCTGGCTGTAGAGAAGCACTATCACACGCGCTTGTTCAGAGAAGCTGTAGAAATAAAAGAACTCACGAACAGTTTCAACAAGAAAGAGGAAAGCCTTAAGGTAAACGGATCCTGGCTTCCCGTACTGCAGCGAACGACCGTCGCAGGTAGCAAGAGGAGAACCGCACCGGAAATGACCGAGAAACCCTCGGACGTTAGCGCGCCAGGTACATATAGTCTGCGACCGCGAGATCGGCTCCCGTTCAAAACCGGCAATGTAGGGTGAAGTTTTGACAATGCCAGCCACTCGTGCTGGCGAAACGTCAGTAAAATCATTAGATGAACGTCGGCCGAAGAACCCGAGACAGAAGCCAATAGGCAGTTTGTTAGAACATTCTGCTTGTGGTGGCAACAGTGGCAGAGCATTACTCGGTTCCTGAAGCTTATCTCTGGTTTTAAAAACTGAAAATGTTTAATGCAATGTTAACTTAAGAGTGTTACTGTAACTAACTGTATGAGCCACAAAACGACAGAGAAACGCCCAGAGCCAGCAGTTGTCTGGGTCTGCTACCAGCAACCTTGGAACCCCATCTCCAACCTTTTGAGTTTGAGGGAGGAACAGTTTTCCAACATAAGTATATGCGGATCCATAACCAGTTAAGAAAAGGGTTAAGGTGGCAATACTTCATCTCCATCAATAGCCAATCTGCAGTCAGGTGTGGGGGGAGGGGGAGAGGTAGCCTTTATCTTGACCTGTGGAGGGGAGGAGTAGATTCACGGTGAAATTCTGGCGGTATATGAACCAAATACAATGCTTTGTCCAGCTGTAGTCAAATGGTACCAACAATTTGACCAGTGCCACACAGACATAGATGCTACTGATCAGGAAGGAAATCCGTAAACATCGACCACGGACAATAACGCCCCAGCAGTTGAGGAACTGATTTGCAGAAATGAGAGATTATCAAAAGATGAGAATGTTCACACAGCGGTTCTGGAACGGCTCAGTAAGCAAGGATTGGATGTCTGTTCTAGAGGAATTGGACGATTGGTATAAAACCCCCATTGTCGTTTAAAGAACCTTGCTGACTACGTTGAAAAATAGTCTCATGTATCCGTGTCATTTCGAAGTGTAGTGCAGCATTCAATAAAAATTACTTAGGGTGCCATAATAATTGTTTAATTTATATTTCGAAGTAACCTCATAATAAACATCGGGGGCTGTAGCTTGGAAGTAGAGGAAGGAATAGAATAAAGTGTTTCTGAATAATATAGTCTTGGTAGTAGGACTGAGAGAGAAGAAAGGCGTATTGAGATCTGCAATTAATTTCAGCAAGTAGTAGCTAATACACTGTTCAGAAAGTCCAAGAGGAGGAAGTGTACTTGAAAAAAGACTGGGGCATGAGAAGATCCCAGCTGGATTACATCATGGTCAGACAGAGACTCCAAAACCCGTATACTGGATTTTAAGGCATATCCAGTGGTAGATATAGAACCATATCACAGTCTAGTAATGATGAAGCGTACACTGAAGTTTGTCGGGAAGAATCAATGTGGAAAGCGGTGGGACACTGTTGAGATGCTTCTGAAGTTCTCCAAGACTGTAGACGGTGCGATAATGAATAGCGCAAGAGGTAGGTCAGTTGAAGAGCAACTGACAGTTCTAAAAAGGTCGATCACGACAGATAAAGGTGTGAGAAAGAGACCTTGGGTAACAGGTGACATACTTCAGCTGATCCACGAAAGGAGTAGTACAATAATCTTCATGCAAAGACAGAGATAAGCAATATAAGTCACATAAGAATGAAATAAACTGGATGTGCAGGGGAAAGTTTTGAAAATGGTTCAAATGGCTCTGAGCACTATGGGACTTAACATCTGAGGTCATCAGTCCCCTAGAACTTAGAACTACTTAAACCTGACTAACCTAAGGACATCACACACATCCATGGCCGATGCAGGATTCGAACCAGCGACCGTAGCAGTCGCGCGGTTCCGGACTGAAGCGCCTAGAACCGCTCGGCCACAGCGGTCGGCGATGTGCAGGGGAGTCAAGGCGAAATGGATGCAGGAAAAAGTGAAGAAATCGGAGATGAAATGGGCATCATAAGAACATATTCAGCATACAGAAAAATCGAAACAGTCTTCGGAAAACTAAAACGGAGGACAGTAATGTTAGGAGTGCAATGGCAATTCCATTGCTAAATGCAGTCGGGAGAATCGATAGATGGAAGACTTACACTGAAGGGCGAACGAGAAGGAGGACTTGTCTGAGGACGTGCCAGAGAAATAAATGGGCATCGGCACGGGTATAAAGGAGATCCAATGATACAGTCAGGGTTTAACAAAGCTTTTGGAGACTTGCGAGAGATGGACCATTCCTTCGGAATTCCTTAAATCATTTCGGAAAGGTAAAGGCACCAGCGATGCCTTTGTGACGTCGTGCTTGATAATGGAACCAAGACTTAGGAAAAAAGTTCGACAATGTAATATGGTGCAGGATCTTCGAAATTCTGAGGAAAATAGAAGTAAGCTGTAGGGAAAGACGGGTAATATACTGTAGGTACAAGGATCAAGCGAGAACTAAAAGAATGACATAGCTAGAAGGAAATGTTCGGAATGAAAGAGGTGTAAGACGGGGATGCAGTCTCTCGCCGTCTACAGTCTATACATCGAAGAAGCAACAACGGAAATGAAAGAAGAATGGGATCAAAAATCAGGGTGAAAGGATACCATTGATAGGATTCGCTGATCACATGACTGTTCTTAGTGAAAACGGAGAATTACAGGATCTGTTGACTGGAATGAATACTCTGTTGAGTGCAGAATATGGACTGAGGGTAAACCGAAGAGGTACGAAAATAATCAGGAGTAGGAGAAATGAGATTAACGATAGACTTTGGATGCGAAATAACACAACACCACCGAAGAAAAGAGGGCATAAAAAGTAGATTATCACAGACTAAGGGGGTATATCTGGCCGAAAGAAGTCTATTAGCGTCAAACATAGACCTTAATTTGAAGATGAGCAGAGCATTTTATGTTAATGAATCACGGATTGTGGAAAAATCGGAAAAGAAGAGGTTCGAACATTTGAGATGAGGTGCTATAGAAGGCTGTAGAAAATTAGATGGTCTGATGAGATAAGGACTGTGGATGTTCTTCACAGAATCGGTGGAAATAGGAACACATGGGTAACACTGCGAAGAAGAAAACATAGGATTATAGGATATGTGCTAAAGCTGCAGGATCTAATGCTACTAGAGGGTTCTAGAGAGGTTAAAAAAAACGGGGAACAGAGATTGGTAAAAACAGAGTAAATAATTCTGTTCATAGGGTACAAGCGTTAATCTGAGAAGAAGAGATTGACACAAGAGAGGAATTCGTGGCTGCCCTCTTCAGTGTTTCAAATATTCGTTACAAACACTGGGGAGAGACTCCTTGGACCAGAACAAGTTCATGTAAAAGTCTGTCACAAATTCCTTCTTTTCGAGTTATTAATGGAAGTTTACAATTTAGGTGTTGGGAGCTAGTGTACACATAAAGTATAATAAAATCTTGAGATATCCTCGTCTTGCTGCTAAAGACCCATGCCCTCGCCGCACCACGGACTGTTGCACTCTTTCAAATACTCTTTGTCGGTTTCGAATGGTTTTCCGAGATTCCATGATACTTCAATAAAAAAGTTCTGCCTCTAGATGGTCTGCTGCAAATAGCAAGAGTTTGAGGTGCCCACATAGATAAGAATCCAAAAGACTGAGGTCGGGGGAACGTGGTCCTTCTCTACCTATTCGTTTGCCATGGCAGATACCGACCAGTGCATATCTAACACTGAGACCGAAATTTGCTCGAGCTCCATCATGCATAAATCACGTGTTTCTTCTTATACGTAGACGCACATCTCATAGTAGGTCTTGGAGGGTGTTCTGAATAAAGTCCCTGTAGACAGCACCTGTAAAATACGCTAGGAGAATGTATGGCCTTATCAGACAGTCATCTAACATTTCAGCCCACACATCAACCTTAGACTGATGCTGTATAGCCTGCATAGTAGCTCGAGGACTGCGATCAGCCCATATGTGTTGGGTGTGGAAACTCCTTATTGCAGGTCTTCCAAATATTGCCTCGTGTGTAAACAAAACTGAAGAATTGGCAGTTCGCGCAACAAACCATCTCCAAAAGTTCTCCCGTGCTGAGTGATCAGCAGGCGTAGATCCCACACACATTGAAGATGATACGGATAGACGAGCTGCTCGTGAAGTATCCTCCAGGCTGAACTTGGAGATGTACTACTTGCCATGGTCACCTACTTTACGCTGATACCTGGCTCTTCTTCGAAAGTCTGTAGAACATGCTCTCTCTCTTCAGCCGAATGAGCAGTATATGGTCCTACCCGATCCACAATCTGTGGTGTAAGGATCCTGTCTCGGCAACGGGACGATGCAGAGCACCAAATATTGGATGACTCGGTTGACAAGGTGAAGACAGAGGAATGACGAATGTAAAAAGTCTCTCTAGCAACACAATTCCATGTAGCACACAGGTGAATAGATGAATGAAGTTACTGGATTGCACCTGGAAAGCCGTTGGACGTGAACATTCATCAATAATTGAAAAGCAAAGGATTTTCGGACATACTGACGGAAAAAATCGCGAAACCAAAAGGAAGTTTTGCAATATAAATGAAAGTTGGTAGGTATGTTTCAACATCTGAAAGATGATGTCTGTTCAGATTTCGTGCCAGTCGCATAAGAGTGGCGCTAGTCGTGCCATCACGAGTATGCAAATGCGGTTTCCTTTAAATACACGTAGTAACAGTCGTAGCGTTAGATGTCTTTGAGACTGGACATGGTGAGCTGATGATAGTCAAGAATGCCTTGAAGGCGACAAAGATGCCATTATCAGCACCTCACTGAGTTTGAACGGGGTCGTGTAATTGGGCTACGAGAAGCATGAATGTGGAAGGACGTACCTGGAATGTAGCCACTGTACATGATTGCTGGCAGAATGTACGGCCGCAAGAAGACCGGGCTCCGGATGGGCAAGTGGCATTTCTGGGAGGGAAGACCATAATGTTTGGCGTATAACTCTGACTCATTGTACTGCATGTGCAGCAGCAGTTTCAGCAGGGGTTGGTACCGATGTAACACCACGAACTATTACAAATCGAAATTTCCTGGCAGATTAAACTGTGTGCCGGACCGAGGCTCGACCTCGGGACCTTTGCCTTTCGGGGGAAAGTGGTCTACCATCTGAGCCACCCAAGAACGACTCATGACCCGTCCTCACAGCTTCAATTCTGCCGGTACCTCGTCTACTACCTTCCAAACTTCACAGAAGCTCTTCTGCGAACCAGAAGAAGAGTTTTTTTGTGAAGTTAGGACGGTAGGAGACGAAGTACTGGCAGAATTGAAGCTGTGAGGACGGGTCGTGAGTCGTGCTTGGGTAGCTCAGATGGTAGAGCAATTGACCGCGAAAGGCAAAGGTCCCGAGGTCGAGTCTCGGTCCGGCACACAGTTTTAATCTGCCAGGAAGTTTCATATCAGAGCACACTTTTCGGTTATTTCAAGGACAGCTGTGGGCCAGATGCGTTGTAGCTTGATTCCACTGACCCAAAACTACCATCATTTACGACTTCAGTGGTGTCAAGCGAGAGCTCGCTGAAGAGCAGGTTAGAGGTCTGTTGCATTTTCTAATGGAAGATGGTTCTGCCTCGGTGTCAGTGATGGTCACGTGTTGGTTAGTTGGAGGCCATCTGAGACCCCGCAATCAACTTATCTGCGTGCTAGACACACTGAACCTACACCTAGAGCTGTGGTTTGGAGTGCGATTTCGTATGACAGCAGGAGAGCCCTCGTGGCTATCTCACACACCATGACTGACCGTAAATTTGTACGTCAGTCTGGTGATTCGACCTGTTGTGCCTACCATTCACGGCCGGCCGAAGTGGCCGTGCGGTTAAAGGCGCTGCAGTCTGGAACCGCAAGACCACTACGGTCGCAGGTTCGAATCCTGCCTCGGGCATGGATGTTTGTGATGTCCTTAGGTTAGTTAGGTTTAACTAGTTCTAAGTTCTAGGGGACTAATGACCTCAGCAGTTGAGTCCCATAGTGCTCAGAGCCATTTGAACCTACCATTCACGAACAGCATTCCCAGGAGTGTTTTCCAACAGGATAACGCTCGCTTACATACCGCTGTGGTAGCTCTACGGTGCCGGCCGCGTTGGTCGCGGTTCTAGGCGCGCAGTCCGGACCCGTGCGATTGCTACGGTCGCAGGTTCGAATCCTGCCTCGGGCATGGATGTGTGTGATGCCCTTAGGTTAGTTAGGTTTAAGTAGTTCTAAGTTCTAGGGGACTAATGACCACAGCAGTTGAGTCCCATAGTGCTCAGAGCCATTTTTTAGCTCTACGGTATGTCAACATGTTGGTTCAAAAAATGGTTCTCAGCACTATGGGACTTAACATCTGAGGTCATCAGTCCCCTAGAACTTAGAACTACTTAAATCTAACTAACCTAAGGACGTCACAGACATCTATGCCCGAGGCAGGATTCGAACCTGCGACCGTAGTGGTCGCGGGGTTCCAGACTGAAACGCCTAGAACCGCTTGGACACACCGGCCGGCTCAACATGTTGGCTTGGACTACTCGATCACGAGATCTGTCTCCAATCGAGGACATACGGGATATCTTTGGATGACAACTCCAGCGTCATCCACAAACAGAGTTATCGGTATTGACCGACCAAGGGAAACAGGCATGGAGCTCCATCCCACGATCTGACGTCCGACACCTGTACCACAAAATGTATGTAACTTTTCATGCTTGCATTCCACATTCTGGTGGTTACATTGGTTATTAAGGTACCAGTACTCCATACTTGAAGTGGCTTACTTAGCACGTACATTAACTTGTGATCTTGCAATGTTAATCACTTAATTATGTTACCTAGGCAAATGTATTACCGAAATATCATTACTCTACTTTAATTATATTGTGGTGTTACGAGGTTCTCTCGTCAGTGTATTTCGATGTTAACTTTTTTTCGTGTTTTGTCCCCAAAGTATATTTGCATACTTTTGCTAATAGTTTGGCCCCTGAATGCTTATAGTGGTGAGTGTGTGGTGGAGCGGGCACGCACCACCTGCAGCGCCCTGGTGGCGGCCTTCTCCTCCAGCAGCCGCTGCCTGTGTTCCAGCCGCGGCTCGCGCTGCAGCAGGGGCGCCGCGGCGCGCACCGCCTCCACGTCGCCGTCATCCGTGGCCTCCAGCAGTGCGGGCAGCCAGCCCCGGCTGGGCGACTCCTCCAGCGCCCACAGCACCGGACGCAGCCGCTGCCGGCACAGCCACAGATATTAGACTGGTGCGTAAGTTCGTAGTGTTTGTGTTTTACATGTTGGTATTACGTTTGCTATGTGTTTATTTGTCGACTGTCTTTTTTCTTATTTGTAGTCCACTGTTGCTAATCAAGTTTACATATTGTCATTTTGTCATTTTGAGGTAGTGAGTGGAACTGTGGACCCTACAAACGGAGTGCCAAGTGGAGAAATCGGAACATTTCCGACACAGTCTTCTTTTTGAGTTGAATAGAAGGGTGACGGCAGCGGAGACGGACAGCAACGTTTGCGCAGTGTACGGGTATAATGTCGTTGGACAGAGCATGGCAAGAAATTGGTTTTCTCATTTTAAGGAGGAACGCTTCGATATTAATGACTCTCCACGTTCGCGAAGATCTTCGGGGTTTGATGAGCATCGTTTAAACGCATTAACCTACAATGGTCCATGCCAGTGTACTCGGGAACTGGCAAATCTGATGAACTGTAGTACACTACTGGCCATTAGAATTGCTACACCAAGAAGAAATGCAGATGATAAACGGGTATTCATAGAACTGACATGTGATTACGTTTTCACGCAATTTGGGTGCGTAGATCCTGAGAAATCAGTACCCATAACAGCCACCTCTGGCCGTAATAACAGCCTTGATATGCCTGGGCATTGAGTCAAACAGAGCTTGGATGGCGTGTACAGGTACAGCTGCCCATGCAGCATCAACACGGTACCACAGTCCATTA
This sequence comes from Schistocerca nitens, assembly GCF_023898315.1. Lineage (NCBI taxonomy): Eukaryota > Metazoa > Arthropoda > Insecta > Orthoptera > Acrididae > Schistocerca > Schistocerca nitens. The sequence goes on along the minus strand of NC_064614.1, from coordinate 734,985,483 downwards.
AGAGTAGTGACTGGCGTATTGTGACGAGCCAGTTGCTCGGCCACCATTCACCAGACGTTTTCAGTTGGTGAGAGATCTGGGGAATGTGTTGGCCAGAGCAGCAGTCGAACATTTCTTGTATCCAGAAACGCCCGTACAGGACCTGCAACATGCGGTCGTGCATTATCCTGCTGAAATATAGGGTTTCTCAGGGATCGAATGAAGGGTAGAGCCACGGGTCGTAACACATCTGAAATGTAAAGTACACTGTTCAAAGTGCCGTCAATGCGAACAAGAGGTGACCGACGCGTGTAACCAATGGCACCCCATACCATCACGCCGGCTGATACGCCAGTATGGCGATGACGAATACACGCTTCCAATGTGCGTTCACCGCGATGTCGCCAAACACGGATGCGACCATCATGATGCTGTCAACAGAACCTGGATTCATCCGAAAAAATGACGTTTTGCCATTCGTGCACCCAGGTTCGTCGTTGAGTACACCATTGCAGGCGCTCCTGTCTGTGATGCAGCGTCAAGGGTAACCGCAGCCATGGTCTCCGAGCTGATAGTCCATGCTGCTGCAAACGTCGTCGAACTGTTCCGTTACAGCCGTGCAGATAAGATGCCTGTCATCTCGACTGTTAGAGATACGACGCCGTTGGGATCCAGTACGGCGTTCCGTATTACCCTCCTGAGCCCACCGATTCCGTATTCTGCTAACAGTCATTGGATCTCGACCAATGCGAGCAGCAATGTCGCGATACAATAAACCGCAATCGCAATAGGCTACAATCTGACCTTTATCAAAGTCGGAAACTTGATGGTACGCATTTCTCCTCCTTAGACGAGGCATTACAACAACGTTTCACCAGGCAACGCCGGTCAACTGCTGTTTGTGTATGAGAAATCGCTAGGAAACTTTCCTAATGTCATCACGTTGTAGGTGTCGCCACCGGCGCCAACCTTGTGCGAATGCTCTGAAAAGCTAATCATTTGTATACTACAGCATCGTCTTCCTGTCGGTTAAATGTCGCGTCTGTAGCACGTCATCTTCGTGGTGTAGCAATTTTAATGGCCAGTAGTGTAATTCCACTATTGCCCGACATATTCACGCAGTGGGTACCGCAAGCTCTAAGCCAAAATCACAGAAATCAGCGGACTGCAATATGTACATCTCTACTTTGAAGTCATCAAATGGGTGGTGAATAACACCGACCATTCCTATCTTATATCGTTACTGGTGACGAGAAATGGTATATTAATGCTAACATAAGAAAAAGAAACGAATGGTTGAGACCGGATCCCTTTACAATGACTTACACGCTTCCACGAAAGATAATGATATGCATCTGGTGCAACAGCATCGGTGTAGTGTACTGCGAATTGCTTCCCCGAGGCGTAGCCATCAGTGTTGACATTTACTGTCAACGGCTGAAAAGTCTTGCAGACGCAGTCCAACAACAACCAGGAAGACTGCATGAAGGGATGCTACTGCCCGATAACCGCCCACCCGCATTCTGCTAGACTAACGACAAAGTCATTCTACACCCACCTCATTATCTGAACTTGCGCTCTCAGATTTTCACCTCTTCCGCTCTTTATCGAATAACTTTCAAGGAACTTCCTTTCTTGATAAAAATGCACTGCGAACATTTATGTAAAGACGAGTTCTTTGCCTCAAAACAACATGACTTCTACAGTAGCGGAATCCAAAAGTTACCCCAGCGTTGGCACATTTTTGTAAATAGTTAATGAGAATACATTACTGATGACCAAACTTTGTCATATGCATCTGTTCTGTTTACTAAACTCATGAAAAAGTCATGTACCAACCTTGTCGGAGCAACATGACAGAAACACACGTTCCCATTATAATAAAATCCTCTCCGTTCCACTGCATCGCTCAGTCACCTTCTCCAAGTCCTTTGCAGTAGCGGGAACCCGACTCTGGAATAACCTCCCTCGTTATATTAGAGAACTTAAAAACATGTCCGGCTTCAAAAAACAGTTAATGACGTATCTACTTAAGCAACAGTAATGCCATCCTTTGTACATGAATGCACTTCACCTCATTACTTCCCTCTTTCCCCCTCCTTAAATCTCCCTTCCCGAAAACTGGCTATGCTAGTAAACATCTACTTTACACACCAAGATATTAATGTACATCTGCACAAAACCTTCATTACTATTGCCAATTTTTCTCATGTTTGTCACTATTATTTGACTTTTTTTTACTGTTATTATTATTGTTTTTATCATAATCTGTATGTATAACACCTGTTGTAAAAATACTGCCAGCATTTACTTTATTAGGTCTTAGTCATGTTTATCATTATTATTTGTTTTTTTTACTGTTATTATTATTGCTTTTATCATAATCTGTATGTATAGCACCTGTTGTAAAAATACTGCCGCATTTACTTTATTAGGTCTTAGTCACTACTCTTTATTCATATTGTCACTAGAGTAATCTAATTTTCTCATTTAAACTGTTGTCATGATGTAACTCTGATGTGTGAATTGCTGCATGTGTGGAACGCTGGTCCGATGTAAGAGAGGGCCTCATGGCCCTAATCTGATCAGGTTAAATAAATAAACAAATAAATAAAATAAATAAATAATATTTACAGACGCAAGAGCTTTTCTGTAATACAGGGCGCTGTCCTTTCTAACGTACATGACTATTCGTACCGTTTTTCGACTTTTAAAGTAAATTAATTTCAGTCACATTGGCAACAATTTCATTATGAAATTACCAGTTTCGGTCTTCACTGTTGTGATATAAATCCTAATGTATATTATGAGCTGTCTGATACAAATGTGTATCGATAATTTTAAGTTTAAAAAAATGATCTTATACAAAACTATATCTAAGCATGAAAATATCGTACATCATATGCCGCTGTTTATATTTGATATGATCAGAATAGTTTTTATGTTATTTACCACAAGACTTTAAAATTGTATAATTTACTAAATTTTTGCTAAATTTATGTAAATAATATTTATCAGTTACTTTAAATGCCGTCCATGTCAGCGATGTAAGTCGGATTCTTTGCCTACAAAAGTAATTGTTCATCTCTCTTGCATTTAGGAGGAAGAGTACTTTGGGATAGAGTCTCAGAAAGCTAGCTGAAATGGTCGTACATATTTTTGTGGAGATATAAGGAAGATTTAGAGTTTTGTAGCTGATGTGAGCACATGTATTTCGTATTAATGTGGAAGTTGTGTATTATTTATCAACCAGTCGTCTGAGAATTCTTAAATGCGGAAGCATAAAGCAACAAAGAATTACTATTTTCTAGTTAAAATTTCCCACAAAATCGAACAATTCTGGAAAATTAAAGATTTTCTCCTACAAGAAAAAATCGAGCCACTGATACTCTGCAGAAAAAGATAAGGAAGCCGACATAAAAATCAGCTAAGTACTAGTTGGAAAAATATTTAATGTGAGCATGCACACTTTTAAAATTTCTCATACTGACATACATCTGCACCTACACTGGTCAGCTAAAATATCATGACCACTTACCTAATAGCTAATATGTCGCCTTTGGCAAGGATAACAGCGACGACGAATTGTGGCTTGGAGACAATGAGGCCTTGGTAGAACGCTGGAGGGAGTTGGCACCAAATCTGCAGACAAAAGTAGCCTAATTCCCATAGGGGGGTGGGGGGGGGGGCAACGATGAGATCTGATACCACTTCAATCACGTTGCAGATGTGTCCGACCGAGTTCAGATCTGGCGAGTGGGCAGGCCAGCACACCAACTAGAACTCGCCACTGTGTTCCTCGAATCATTCCATCACATTCCTGGCCTTGTGACATGGCGAATTATCTTGTTGACAAATGCCACTGCCGTCGGGAAACATGATCGTCGTGAAGGGGTGATGTGATCTGCAATCAGTGTACGATACTCCTTCGCCGTCATGATGCCTTGAAAGAGCTCCACTCGACCAACGGATGCCCACGTGGATGTTCCCCAGAGCATAATGGAGCCGTCGCCAGCTTGTCTCCGTTCCACAGCACAGGTGTCAAGGAGCTGTTCCCTTGGAAGACGACGGATTCACATCCTCCTATGGGCATGATTGAGAGGGTACCGGGATTCACCAGACCATGCAACGCTCTGCCATTGCACCAAATTCCAGTGCCGATGGTCACATGCCCATTTCAGTCGTAGTTGCCGATGTCGTGGTGTTGGCACATTCATGGTTCGTCGGCTGCAGACGCCTGTCGTTAGGAGGTGTTCACACACACTTGTACTCTGCCCAGCATTTAAGTCTGATGTTAGTTCTGCCATAGTTCGCCACCTGTCCCGTTTTACCAGTCTGCCCAGCCTACGATGTCCGGCATCCGTAATGAGGAGTGGCCACACAACCCCACGACGTCTGGACGTGGTTTCACCTTGGTTTCTCCACGTGTTGAAGACACTCACCACAGCACTTCTCGAACACCTGGCAAGTCTTGCAGCTCCCGAAATACTCGTGCCAAGCCTCTGGGCCATCACAATCTGTCCTTGGTCAAACTCAGATAGATCGCCGCCTTTCCCATTCTACACACATAAGGCACTCTCACTGATAATAATGCACCGTGCATGTGTATCACTAGCAGGGGTCATCGGTCCCTAGACTTACACACTACTTAAACTAACTTATGCTAAGAACGCACACACACACCCATGGTCGAGAGATGTCTAGAACCTCCGGCGGGAGGGGCCGCGCAATCCGTGACATGGTGCCTGAAACGCCGCGGCCACTCCGCCCGGCGCCATACTTCGCAGCGGAGTCGGCAACCCGCATCGCTCGTCTGTCTGCGGTGTTGCTGCTGCAGTAGGCGTCTGTGGAGACTGCAGTAGCTAGCTATCAATATCGATTTCTGCTTCCGTGTTTTCTATGAGCGCTTGGAACTCCGGGTATTTCCCAACACAGCTACAACGATTTAAAACTTCAACGCGGATGTTTTCTAGCTATTCCTTCTTCCGGTTTGAGCTGCTCCCTTCGACACTGTACCCCTTTTTGTAATCTTTCCGAGACCCTCCGACCTAAAAAAAAGACCAGTCCACGCCCCACAGACCCCGCTACCATTGTAGCAGGCTACTTTCCGTAGCGGACACATGATCGATTAAGCGGATGCCGACACTTCTCCATCTTATGGCACAAGTAAACGAATATGCTACCTACATGGCCATAGCAGTCTGAGCCTCAGACTGAGAACCTCCACTCGGCTCTTAATAGACATCCTACATCGGTCCTGTCAATGATGCCGGAGATGAATGCTAATAGTAGTATGACAAACTATTTTCCTATAAAAGTTGGAATAATACGTTAAAAGCTTTAACAAATGTCGCCGGTTTACAGATAATAAGCAGAGTGAAAGACAAACTATTACATAATTTTCATATTCAGTAGGTACCTCTGAAGATATTATAGCAACGTGACCAAACAGAGAGTGTTTCTCTGGTCTGACTCTCCCCGCGTGTCTCATAAACCTAAACGATGAGACAATCAGTAGTGCTGTAAATTGTTAAAAGTGGTTAGGAACATAATCTTAGGAGGAGATCTAGCACGACATTAAGGGAGCAGCGCTTAGGGGATCTGGAGAACGGAGTGCCCCTGTTAGTTGACACGCGTCGCCGGCCTTTATTGGGACGTGGTTCTCAAATACACTGAGGATACAAAAGGAATGACATAGCGATATGCACATGTACAGATGGCGGTACTACAGCGTACACAAAGTATAAAAGGTAAGTGCATTGGCGGAGTCGTAATTTGTACTCAAATGATTCATGTGATACTGTTTTCGACGTGATTGTGGCCGCACGACGGGAATTAATAGACGTTGAACTTGGAGTGGTTTTGAGCTAGATACATTGGACATTTCTTTAACGATTTTCGAAATGCATTGAATATTCCGACATCCACAGTGTAAAGAGTGTGCCGAGAATACCAAATTTCAGGCATTACCTCTCATCACAGATAACGCAATGGCCGACGGCCTTCACTTAACGACCGACAGCAGCGGCGTTCGCGTAGAGTTGTCAGTGCTAACAGGTAAGCAAAACTGCGTGAAATAACTGTAGAAATCAATGTGAGATGTACGACGAACGTATGCAGTAGGACAGTGCGGCCAAATTTTTTTCATTAATGGTCTATGGCAGCAGACGACTGAGGCGAGTGCCTTTTCTAACAGCACGACATCGCCTTCAATGCCTATCCCGGGCTTGTGACCATATCGATTAGACACTAGACTACTGGAAAACCATGGCGTGGTCAGATGAGTCCTGATTTCAGTTGGTAGCGATTGATAGCAGGGTTCGAGTGTGGCACAGACCCAACGAAGCCATGGACCCAAGTTGCCATCAGGGCACTGTGCAACGTGATGGTTGCTCCATAGTGGTGCACGCCGTGTTTACGAGGGCAGTTCAATAAGTAATGCAACACATTTTTTGGTTGAAAAAACCGGAAATTTCTTGTGGAATATTTTCAAACATTCCTGCTTCATCTCGTATAGTTTCATTGACTTCCGACAGGTGGCAGCGCTGTACGGAGCTGTTAAAATGGCGTCTGTAACGGATGTGCGTTGCAAACAACGGGCAGTGATCGAGTTTCTTTTGGCAGAAAACCAGGGCATCTCAGATATTCATAGGCGCTTGCAGAATGTCTACGGTGATCTGGCAGTGGACAAAAGCACGGTGAGTCGTTGGGCAAAGCGTGTGTCATCATCGCCGCAAGGTCAAGCAAGACTGTCTGATCTCCCGCGTGCGGGCCGGCCGTGCACAGCTGTGACTCCTGCAATTGCGGAGCGTGCGAACACACTCGTTCGAGATGATCGACGGATCACCATCAAACAACTCAGTGCTCAACTTGACATCTCTGTTGGTAGTGCTGTCACAATTGTTCACCAGTTGGGATATTCAAAGGTTTGTTCCCGCTGGGTTCCTCGTTGTCTAACCGAACACCATAAAGAGCAAAGGAGAACCATCTGTGCGGAATTGCTTGCTCGTTATGTGGCTGAGGGTGACAATTTCTTGTCAAAGATTGTTACAGGCGATGAAACATGGGTTCATCACTTCGAACCTGAAACAAAACGGCAATCAATGGAGTGGCGCCACACCCACTCCCCTACCAAGAAAAAGTTTAAAACCATACCCTCAGCCGGTAAAGTCATGGTTACAGTCTTCTGGGACGCTGAAGGGGTTATTCTGTTCGCTGTCCTTCCCCATGGTCAAACGATCAACTCTGAAGTGTATTGTGCTACTCTTCAGAAATTGAAGAAACGACTTCAGCGTGTTCGTAGGCACAAAAATCAGAACGAACTTCTCCTTCTTCATGACAACGCAAGACCTCACACAAGTCTTCGCACCCGAGAGGAGCTCACAAAACTTCAGTGGACTGTTCTTCCTCATGCACCCTACAGCCCCGATCTCGCACCGTCGGATTTCCATATGTTTGGCCCAATGAAGGACGCAATCCGTGGGACGCACTACGCGGATGATGAAGTTATTGATGCAGTACGACGTTGGCTCCGACATCGACCAATGGAATGGTACCGTGCAGGCATACAGGCCCTCATTTCAAGGTGGCGTAAGGCCGTAGCATTGAATGGAGATTACGTTGAAAAATAGTGTTGTGTAGCTAAAAGATTGGGGAATAACCTGGTGTATTTCAATGCTGAATAAAACAACCCCTGTTTCAGAAAAAAAATGTGTTGCATTACTTATTGAACTGCCCTCGTACATGGAACGGACTGGGTCCTCCGTTCCAATTGAACCGATCACTGATTGGAAATAGCTACGTTCGGTTACTTGGAGACCATTGCAGCCATTTATAGACATCACGTTCCCAAACAATGAGCTATCTCAGTGCGCCACCGTTGTTCCCGACTCGTTTGAGGAACATTCTGGACAATTCGAGCGAATGATTCGCCCACCCTGATCAGCCGACATGAATCCCATCGCACATTTATGGGACACAATCGAGAGGTCAGTTCGAGCACAACACTTTCGCAATAATGGACGGTCACAGAGGCAGCATGGTTCAATATTTCTGCAGGGGAATTCCAACGACTTGTGGAGTTCAGGGCTCGTCGAGTTGCTGCAATACACCGGGCGAAAGGAGTTCCGACGCATGATTAGAAGATATCCGATGACTTTTTCATGTCAATGTATGTTGTATTTAACTGTATTTAATTGTACGTTAATGGTCAGGTTACATGATTAATTTACTGATGCAGCATTTAATTTATAAGTCTGATGTAAAATCTGGTTTACGAAACAAATTTAGTGTTGCTGAACGTGTTTAAGAGAAATGTTAGATGGCTGTAAGTTAGGAGGATTGGAGCGTCAAGGAACCAGTGACAGATAATGTGGTTAATCGAGTTGTTCATCTGCGGTTGTTCTGGATGTACGCATTGAAGGAGACAAATTTAACTTTTTTAATGGTTAATTAGAAACTAGGTGCAATCCGAATGAGGTAAAATTAATGGAAGAGACGCACATCTTGAAGTAACGAACACATTATGTTCCAATTCAAGTAACAAAATTGTGCAATGAAATTATAGTACAGCTTCCTTTTTCTGTGGTAGTTATACTATTTGTAACAGTCAGTAAACAGTGAACCGCACGCTTAAAGGTAAATAAATGAAATAAAATAAGTAAAATAATTGTAAATTTGTACACACTCAGTTACCAAGTTGGCAAGCAGATGTCATGATCGTGTAAGAATAAGATGTAACTGTACCGAATACAGTTACTATGTTGAAGTATTAGACAGAACACAGAAACACATCCCGCCTAAATGCTTTTTACTATTAGCTAAAAAAGTAAAAATGCAGTAGATGCTTGGAATCAGGAGCTAAAACTTGTCGACATTAGGGAGCGAAAGTATGCACTCTATTGGTGACTGAGTTGTCTGGACTCAAACAAATAGGTCGACCAACTCCCTTCTATTTGAATCGCTCAAACGGTTACAGAGATATAAGGACCAAGTTCGGTTGCCAGAGATTGGAAGGCAGTAAACTGACTATGTTTACAATATTATCTCAGCGCAAGTGGCCCTGGAAGTCGATTGTAAGGAATAGCCAAGCTCATAGAAGCTGAAGGATCCCACCCATAAGGCAATGTTCCTATGATAGTTGTTACAGGCACCTCTACAACAATGTTAAAATATAGTAGTGATAATGCCACAGAAGCACTTCATATCTGATAAACTGAAAAAAGCGAAAGATAGCCACAAATAAAAGTTGGGTGTATTAGTGTCGCTGTCAGATGACAAACTGAAAATTTGTGATTCAAATCCATGATAGTCCCTGAGATATTTTTTGCTACGTAACCCTATTTCTATCTCTTTGTGTAATCTGTTTATTTTAGAAACACCACACTGAACCTTGTTTCTACATCCAGGTTAAGCTGCATGGTAACATCACACATGTCTGTCAAGCTCAGAGCTGGTAGAGCATAGTGCTCTTCGTGTGGGGATGCGGTGAAAAATGTAAATGGAGTATTGGCGAGAGTCGTCAAATATGTGTCGTCAAAAAGTCAGAGCGTTCGATGGTCTTCCACAGTTCGAAATGTCCAAGACCGAGTATCCTCTACCAATCACTGAGATGTTTATCTTTAGTTTTCTGTGCTTTTCTACGGAAACGGCTAGCTTTCGACATTTTCCGTACAAAGGTGTGTTGCAGCTAAAGAGACCGAGTTCTCACTTCATTTCTTTATCGTAAAACATTCCATCAGGCTTTTCTCTATGGGACTGATATCTGCGTTTCTATACAATAGCCCGACTTTCGGCCGTGCTTCTGCACGGCAACAGTCTGTGTGGGGTGGCCAGTAATCCCTTGGACCACCCCCTGCAGCCTTCCCAAGACCTTGTCCCTGGGGTGTGAATCTCTTACGGCCCATTGCCTCCCAGTGTTTCAATATTTCCCACTAAAACATCACACGCAAGTATGAATTAAACGTAAAAGAACAGCAAGACTGTAGTTATCTACTGACAATCACTAATACTTTGGTATATCGATTTTATCGATGCAAATTAAGTACTCTGATTAAATGAGAGTTTCATTACTGATATGCATATGTGGCTAGGCTGTTTCTGAAAAACTGTCCTTTCCCTCAAACCAGCCTCAGGATCAATTTTTAACTTAGCACAAATGAAACAGTAAACACATATCCTTACAGAAAATTATCAGCAACCATGCTGTAAAATGTAACAGCATAATCGTTACATGTATTTGATGAAACGATAATTGAGGCAGCATAAATATGAATTGCACAGTTATTACAAACAAATCTAAATTGTGTCTCTCAAAGATCTCTCGCCATAATAAATAACTGTGTAGCAACTGATTAGAATGGTATTATCAAATGCACACCAACTCCGATAGTGAATTACGCTGTTAGTTTGTAGCTGGGAAGATAATAGAAAGAAGAAATAAACAAGCCGTAGGTAAACAGGAACATGCTGTTAAAATCCACTGGAGTACTTTCTTAGAACACATTTCAGTGGTATTAGAAAGAGGAGGTCACCTGGTACAATTTTGCACTTAGCATAATTTAATCACCGCTAACACTTTAAGAATCATGAAAGAAGATTGTAAACGTGGAAAAGAACTGGAGACATCGAAAGGTTTAAGACTGATTATATAATGGTAAGACAGTATTTTCGGAACCAGATTTTAAACTGCAAGGGATAGTTGTGGACTCTGACCGTAATTTAGTGATTATGAACTATACATTAAAATTGAAGAATTTGGAGAAAGGTAGGAAGAATGGAAAAACTGGTAGATACCGACCTCGGCGAATATCATTTTGGGTTCCAGAGAAATGTTGGAAACCGTGTGGCAATAGTGACCTTAAGAATTAATTTAGAAGCTAGATTTTGTATACGTAGAGAAGGCTTTTGAGTGTGTTGACTGGAACACACTCCCATAAATTATTTTGATAGCAGGGGTAAAATATAGGGAGAGGATGTTATATACTGCTTGTAAAGAAACCAGATGATAGTTATAAGACTCGAGGGGCATGAAAGTACAGCAGTGGTTGACAAGCGAGTGAAACAGAGTTGTAGTCTACCCCGATGTTATTCAGTCTTCGTACTAAGCAAGCATAAAAGGAAGCCAAAAAGAATTTGGAGAAAGAATTAAATTTCAGGAAGAAAATATAAAAACTTGAGGTTTGACGATAGCTTCATAATTCTGTCAGAGGCAGCAAGGAACTTGGAAGTGCATCTGAAAGGAATGTAAAGCATTTTGAAAGAAGGATATAAGATCGGTACGTTACCTGAAGCCGGGTGTACAACCTGTTAGATGGCTTGTCTGTACAGAGATTTGGTTGTTCACCGTTGCTTTGAGCTCTATAGTAATTCAGTAAATAATATGCCAGCCTATGAACAATGAATGAATACTTTGAAGTATATTTGACTACGAAAATACCAAGTAATGTGGGAATGGTCCATTTGTATAATAATGTATCCCGACACACTTTTGTTTCAGTCAGAATTTATTTCCTGAGTTGGTGGCCGTACAGAGACTAATGTTCATAATCAATATATATATTTTTTTACAGCAGTGCATGGAAACAATTCCTACAAATGCAGTGTTTCACTTTTGTGAAGGCATGCTAATGTCGATTAATTCACCACAGTTTTCGGCTTCACACAGTTTGATATAAAGATAAGCAACATTTGTTCAAGATAACGAATACAAACATTTTCACAATTGCAAACTGCTGTATCAAGATTGAATTAAGTCGAAACTGCCAATCATGTTATCAGGCGCGAACACTCGCTAATACCAATGGATCTTAGCCCGCACAGTTCTTACCCTCACCACGAACACTGACAAAAGACCATGAACGTGCTCGGCTTTCTCTGTCCACAACTTGGTTATGTGATCACTACTTTAGACAAAATAGCTTTTAACTCATAGATCATCAATTGAAATTACTTAAAGCTTTTAAACATATTTTACAATAAACATAAGATAGAGCTCTAAGCTACTTTTGCGTTTCATTAGTACACAGATTAATTCCACACCCAGCTAATACTGTCTTTAAAATACTACATTTCGCACTATAAAAAATGGTTCAAATGGCTCTGAGCACTATGGGACTCAACTGCTGTGGTCATAAGTCCCCTAGAACTTAGAACTACTTAAACCTAACTAACCTAAGGACAGCACACAACACCCAGCCATCACGAGGCAGAGAAAATCCCTGACCCCGCCGGGAATCGAACCCGGGAACCCGGGCGTGGGAAGCGAGAACGCTACCGCACGACCACGAGATGCGGGCAATTTCGCACTATAAATCGGAACTGCAGGAAACCAGCCAAATTAGCAGTTTAATTCTTTATGCTCGTCGGTTACATCAGTAGTCAAACGACACTTGTACAGCATTATTTAACTAGAATTTCTAATTAAAACTTATAAACAATAAATATGATTTTATAACTATTTATACAGAGGCTAATCCTTGAATGTAACTGTGGGGGTTCTTTATATTACGATATTTTTGTGTAGTGAAAAGTACGCAACCACAAGTGATTTTATTATAAATAACGTAACTAATCTTTAATAACATAACTAACATCCGTATTACATCGTTGGAGAAGACTTTATTGGACATTTTATTTACTTCCTGTGGTTTTTTGCGATTTTTAGTGAATATATAATTTAGCTGTAGACACACCCAGAATCTCGTCGTTTCAGTATACCATCTGCTTCGCTTGGCCACGCCCTGTATTTAATGATGCAGTATTTCCTGGAAGCATTGCACACTTAGCGGTGACTAGGTCATAGCCATCTCGCTCACCAGCTATACGTCGCTCAACCTAGCTTTCACATATCATGATAGATATGTGCATCGAGGCCAACAGCCTGTGGCCCTACAAGATGAAGATTAAGAAAAGCAAAGCAAAAGTAATGCGATGCAGTCGAATTAAATCAGGCGATGCCGAGGACATTATATTAGGAAATGGAACCCTCATAGTAGCAGGTGAGTTTTGCTATTTGGGCAGTAAAATAACTGATTATGTCCGAAGTAGAGATGATGCACGAGGGCGTGCTGGAAAATAACAGTTGAAGCGTTACACGTCGCGGTTGATTTTCCTGCTACGCTGACGCAAGTTTCAACCCTATGCCGCTAGAGCGCTTTGAATTGTAGCATGTAACATGGCGGAGTGTAACGTAACTAGGTCGGTGCGTGAGAAACAGCGTCCTGTAATCGAATACTAACCGCAAAAGAGTTCTTCCGCGCATGGAGAACCCTCTCCATTTTAGCACGACATTGCCAGGCCACATACGAGCGCTGCGACGTCTGTGTCAGTGCGATGCATTCGGTTCACTATCATCGATCATCCTCCATGCAGACCAGACAAGGCATCACTCGGTTTTCATCTGTTTCTTAAATTTAAAAGGACGCCTTCAAGCACTTCACTTCGATAGTGATGAAGCGGTGAAAGCAGAGTTGAGGTTGTGGCTCCATCAACAAAGTCAAACATTTTATAGTGACTGAATCAACAAACTGGTTTCTCTTTGGGAGAAATGCGTTCGTCGCCAGGGTGACTATGTTGAGAAATAAATATGTAGACATGGTCAATAAATACATAGAGCGTTAATGAAGTCTGTTTTATTAAAAAGCTTTAAGAGTCTTCACTTAAAAATTCGGAGGCATTACTTTTCAGAGTGCCTTCGTAAAATGTAAGCTGGAGATGGCAAGAAAAGCGTTTGTGAAGGACAGACATTTATTAACATCGAATGTAAATTTAAGTGCTAGGAAGCCTTTTCTAAAAGCATTTGTCTGGAGTGTAGCCTTATACGGAAGTGAAACATGAACGTTGAGCAGTTCAGACAAGAAGAGAATAGAACCTATTGGTATGCGGTCTACGGAAGAATACTAAAGATTGAACGGTTAGATCGCGTGGTAATATGGACATACTGAACAGAGTATAGCAAACAGGTACAAACTAATGTAGCGTACAGTAGTTTTTCGGGAGATAAAGGGGCTTTCACAGGACAGAGTACCGTGGAAAGGTGCATCAAACCAGACTTCGGACTGAAGACCACTACTACTAGGACTACGCCTCTCACTTATTGTGGGTAGAAGGATTATGCTTCTTAGACGTCGTAATTAGATATATGAGAGTGAAGTATTGGATAAGGAAGAGGGGACACAAACAAAGTGAAAGGGGTATTAGGGTAAAGAACAATCTTGCAGCAGGAAATAAGATTAAGAGTAATGAGAGTACTGTAGGTGGACTGAAAATGGAAAACGTTGTGTCATTTTTTCGCAAAATGCGTTTTCATTGCTATTATGCTCAAAATACAACATGATTTTTGCAAATAAGGAAACAGCAATCAGTCACTATTAACAATGATGTCTATTTGGACGAACAGCGCCGTTACTGGTTTCGAACCGGTAGGTTCATCTTCCGAAGGCTGTTCATCTACATCTCCATGATTACTCCGCAATTCACATTTAAATTCCTAACAGAGGGCTTATCGAACCACTTTTTAGCTGCTTGCCTATAGTTCCACTTTCAAACAGCGTGAGGAAAAAACGAATACTTTAATCTTTCGGTGCGAGCTCTGATTTATCTTATTTTATTATGATGATCATCACTTCCTATGGTAGGTGGCCACCAACAAAATATTCTCACACTTTCAGGAGAAAGTTGGTGATTCAAATTTCACGAAAAATGCCTTTATCTTAATAACTGACATCCCAAATCGTGTATCATATCTGTGGCACTCGCTGCCCTATTTCGCGATAACGCGAAGCAAGCTGAGCAACTTTGAACTTTTTCGATGTCCTCCGTCAGTTCTATCTGATGCGGGTCCCACACCTCACAGTAATACTCCAGAAGCGGGTGGAAAATAAAGAGCTTGTTGCGTTTCACAAGAACGATGTTTTCTGAATCCATGCTGACTATTTGTCAATGTGTCGTTTTCTTCGAGGCGATTCGTTATGTTCGAGCACAGTATAGTTCCAAAATACTCGTACCTGCAGCAAGGATATCTAAGTTACTCATGTTGTCAGTTGTTCTTGATTCGAAAGCTGGAATATTTCCGTTCACTGTTATATTACATGTCTTGTGGATTTTACTTTAGTTGCTAGGAAAAGGCAGCCAACAGCTAATGGAAACAACGAAAAATGTAATATAAACGTGAAAAGCACTCTGAAGATGAACCTGTCGGTTCGAAACCGGTAATGACGCTATTTGTGTAAATAAATAGCATTATTAACAGTGGCTGGCTGTTGTTTTCTTGTTTACATGAACGAACAAGGGAGAACCCTTTTATTGGTACAGTTTCTTAGAATGGCACTCAGAACGTTTTTAATAAACTATTTATTTTCAAATTTTCTCATAATTTTTTGTGGTTATACGGTAAGCTGAGTATGTCTGTGGTATCAGAATATCTTTTCAATTTTTTTGAAACAAATCATGTATTTCCAAAAATACATACATTGTGTTTTCATTTTCTTGACAAATGTTAGATTTGCAACGTTTTCCTTTTCCACTCTTGAAATCAATCAGTCATCCATTTGAAATCCATTCCTGGGTAAAGGCTTCACGTGTATGATTGCAGTCTTATGTGATACGCATTTTAATTGTTTCCGGTGCCATCAGCCGACCTTCCACTATTTCGTCACCGCCTTCTCTTGTCGCTTAGAATGTGGCAAAGTACTTTATCAGTCCATTTCCCATTTGTCCGCGTAGATGTACGTTTCGCCCACCTTTCCTTGTCCTCTATCCAATCGTTGTCATCAACTGCTATAAATATAAAAATCCACCTATTCTTTCTAGGTCTCCCTTGGTGTACGACGTACTGAAAGAAACGACTTTGCTTTCTGCAGATTAGGTTAAAGATCCGAAAACTTCCTCCAAGGCTATTTAGAACAGTTTTAGTGATATGAAATTTCTGTAACTAGCTCCCATTTCAATTTTTAGTTTCCCATTGTCGTGTTGCATTGCAGTGGATGCTGTAGCATCGACGTATAAGTTCTTTAGTACAATGTAGGTGATAACAGTACCTTATTTCTGAATGGCTGTTGGTACAGATTTATTTCTATGGAAACTGAATCAAATAGTTTCCCGAATCTATGAATCCCAGGCGAAGTGGTAACTCATGCTCATTACCCCGTTGTGTAATTTCATTCACTACTAGCAAATGGTTCTCTGTACATCTACATCTGTACGTTGTGTGGTGGAGGATGCCTTACTACATCTGTAAGATCATTGGTGGAGGGTATCTCACTGCACATCGACATCTGTACTGTGTGTGGTGTAAACTACCTTTGATACCCCTGTCGTTCCCTCGCCCCCCCCCCCCTTTCCTTATGCCATTCGCGAATGGTGCACCAGAAAAAAAATATCGATTTATTTTGTATTATATACATTCTTATAAAACATGCTTGTTTCTTTGTCTCACGAAAACATCATTTTTATTCTCTGGAGTTTATCATAAAGTTAGTATCTTGAACACTAGAAAGAGGAGGCTGTGTGTCTCTGAAACACCCTATATACGTTTTTCTGCGTCTTACTAGTCTATGATCACTTATAATTCTAAAGTGGTTCAGTACCTAAACATCTAGGACAATTTCCTTAATGTCTGCTAAAAATTTAACACTGGTTGTAACAGGCATACGAATCAGTTCCTACCATTTCGGCCGTGGCGTTTATGTCTTCTGATAACAGGGAGCAGACAACAAGCTCCGTCGCTAAGAACTTCCGTTCTTCCTCAGGTAGGGTCATCGGGTCCACGTGACAGAGGTACCTGCCGAAAAAAGGAGATACGTAGATATTTTGGACTCGCTGTATATGAACAGAGTGTTTCAAAATGCATTCCTGTTAAACAAATGCATCGAAGTAGTATGTGTTTTAAGGAAACAGACAATTATAATTGCTAATAGCTGCAGTTAATTCGTAAGTAATTTTACTAGGTTGACATCTTTAACTCATGGCATCGGAATTTGATCTTGTTATCAAGTATACGTGGAAATGACCTTGTAGGGGGTGCTACTATCGATAATAGTACGATTTAGTCTGTCTTACCCCTTCCTTACGTATTGCTGGTTCTCTGGAACATTCGGAGCTGAGTGCGTCAGGGGGGGGGGGGGGGGGCGAGGCGTTGTCTTGGTGCTTCGTTTAACAATTCCCAAACGCTACGGGTCACGCACCTTTCTGTGAGGAGGAGGCTTTCGTTCGGGTTTTGTGTAGAATGGTCGCAATCGATTCGCACCAAAATGATACATGAACAACTCGCAGATGTTTATAAAATATACGTTTGAAAGGTTTCCGCCGAACGGTACGGAAAAGTGATTAATCGATTTATTCGCGGAGTGAGCTCGTAGAGTGAAACTAAAGAAAATGCAGAAAGGCAGAAATTTAAGGAGGTGCGACTTGGTAACGTTGAAACAATCAGAGGTTGTTGAGAGTTTCGAAGGAAGCATTACGCAACGACTACGTACCTAAAATAGGCGAAAGAAATAGTATAGAAGATGAATGGGTTGATTTGAAGGATGAACTTGTGAAGTCAGTTGAGAAAGCCTTGTAGGAAACTTAGGATAGAGATATTAAATTTAAATGATGGAAAATGAAAAAATTAAATAGAGAAAGAACCATAAAATGGGAGTATAGACTTTGATAAAATTAGGTCGACTAAAGGCAATGGCTAGAGGAGATAAGCAAAGCTGTAGAGCCATGCATGAATACAGGAAACATAGATAAAATATTAAAGAAGCCTTTGGAGAAAATAGAAGCAGCTGTGTGACTATAAAGAGCTCAGATAGCAAGCGGGCATTAAGCAAAGAAAGGAAGGCTGAACGGTGAAAGGAATATATGCTAGAACGGCTTATACAAGGAAGAAAAGCTGAAGACAGTATTATGCGAAGGGAAGGGTACGTGGACCGAGAAGACATTAGTGATACAATACTGCAACCAGATTCTGACTGATCATTGAAAGAACTATAGCAAAAAAAAAAAAACACACAGAATAGATGACACTATCTCAGAATAAATTCAGATTCCCGGAAGAATGAACCATGACAAAACTGTTCCACTTGGTATTAAGATATATGGCAGGATAGGATACATGGCACATGTGAAATACATCAGATCCCAGTATGAAAGAAGACAGGTGTATTACCGAATCTCCAGTATAATAACTCATTAGTTCAAAATATTAACATAAAGTATCTACAGAAGTCTGCAACAACTGGTAGAAATCGATCACTTGAGAGACCAATCTGACTTACGGACAAATTTAGGAACACATGACGCAAAGCAGTTCCTTCGTCTTACGACATATCATACAGTATTCGTTGAATACATGTACATTCATATTTAAAGCAGATGGAGATTTAGGGAAAGTTTCTGACAAAGCTGATGGAGGTACAAACTTTTAAATTATAAAGGTAGTAGCGATAAAATACAGAAAGCGAAAGTTTACCTACAATTTGTGCAGAAACCAGATTGTAGTTATGAGGGTCTAAGAATATCGAAAGAAGTAGGAACAGAGAAGGAGTGAGACATGTGTGCAGAGCTCCACCATTTAATTCATCTATACACAGAGCAAGCAGTGAAAGAAATTAACGATAAACTGGAAAAAAATTATAGATCAGGAAGAAGAAACAAAAACTTTAAGCTTTGCCAATGATATTGTGATTCCGGCAGAGACAGCAAAGATTGTGAACGATTCGTTAAATGGCGTGGGTAATGCCTTCTAAAGAGGTTGTAAGACGAATATCAACACGAGTAAAACACGTGTAATGGAGTGTAATAGGATTAAAGTAGATGATGCTGAGGGAAGTAGATTAGAAGATCACAAAGCTTTAGTAGTAGATGAGTTTTGCTATTGGGGTAGCGAAATAAATGACGACGGCTGAAGTAAAGTGGATGTAGAATGCAGACTAGCAATAGGAAGGAAAGCGTTCCTGATAATGTTGTTAAATTCAAGCATAATTCTTTTTTATGAGGCCACTTCTGAAAGTATTGCACTGAAGTGTAACTTGAATGGCCGGCCGATGTGGCCGAGCGGTTCTAGGCGCTTCAGTCTGGAACCGCGCGACCGCAACGGTCGCAGGTTCGAATCCTGCCTCGGGCATGGATGTGTATGATGTCCTTAGGTTAGTTAGGTTTAAGTAGTTCTAAGTTCTAGGCGACTGATGACCTCAGATGTTAAGTCCCATAGTGCTCAGAGCCATTTGAACCATTTTTTGTAACTTGAATGGTTATGAAACATGGACAGTAAACAGTAGTCAGAGGAGAATTGAATATTTGGAAATCTACATCTACAGACACATACCACAAGCTACCTTACGGTGTGTGGAGGAGGGTACTTCGTGTATCGTCATTTTCCGTTTTTCTTGCTCCAGTCGCGAATGGTTCGCTGGAAGAATCATAGATGTTAAGCCTCCAAGTGAAATATGGTGATGTAGAAAACTGTCGAAGATTAGATGAATAGACAGAATAAACAATGATGAGGTATTACATCGAACTGGGTAGAAAATTGTGCCATAAATATGGCACAATTTGACCAAACGAAGGGACAGGTTGATACAACTCATCTTGAGGTGTCAAAGAATAGTTACTTTGGGTAGTTGGAAGAGGTATGAGAGGTAAAAATTTTAGACTGGTCTATAGTGATCAGGTTCAAATGCATTGAGATTGCATTAGGTTATGCTGAGACGAAGAGATTTTGCACAGGACAGAGTAATGTGGGGAACAGAATCAAACCGTTCTTTGTACTAGAGACCACAGCGACGACAACAACAATAAAGAAAACAAGTATACAAGGTGTGACCAAAAGATTGAGAGCCAATATTTCAAGACACCTGAAGAAGAAAATAAAAGGAAAGATCAGAAAGTGACGCACAATAATTTTATTGCCAAAAAGTTTAATATGTAACAAAGCAAGAAAACTATAAATGAAATTACATATTTTACCTAATTTTCTAAGTCATCACCAACATCTTCAACATATTCCTCCCATCGAGGTACCAGTTTCAGTATGCACTGTTCGTACAAGACCGTTTGGTTGGCGTACAGCCATATGTGGACTGGTAATTTCACTTCCGCGTCTGTCGCAAAGCGTTGGTGGGCCAGGAATTTCGTATGGGACGCAACAGATGAAGTCAGACGGTGCAAGGTCCGGACTGTATGGTGGATGCTGGAGCACCTCCCGCCCAAATTTGCCGATTTTCTCACGAACAGCCACGTTGGGGCGAGTATTGTCATGAAGAAGTTTTACACTGATGTTGTGGCGTTTGTCACGAAGAGCACGACTCAACTTAACCAGAGTTTTAATGCAGGCTACAGCATCCACGGTGCTCCCGTGTTCAGCAAAGTCCACCAATAACACACCGTGCACATCCGAGAACACTGAACCAAGCACTTTCCCAGCAGACTGAGTCTCTGAATTTTTTTTCGTACTTGGTAACCAGCATGTTTCCACTCCATAGAGCCCTGATTGGCTTCAGACGTATAGTGTGATGCCTACGACTCATTACCAGTCGATTTCTTTTACAGAATCAGGTCCTTCTGCGTCGTAACGCTTTAAGTGATCCAAGCATATCATCATTCGCTGTAAGCTTCTAAGGCAGACAGCGAGCACTAACTTTATGGAATTTCAACGTGTCGTGAACAGTTTTGTATACCGCACCATAAGAAATATTGAATTGCTTCGATAAGTTTCGCAGTTGCACACGCCATTCGCATGGACCTCTTGCAAGAATGCCTACCACCACCTGGAAACATCGCTACCGCCCATAAGTCGTCCCCATACACATTGTGCATGTTCCTGTGAATTTCATTCGGTTTATGCCCTGTGGTCCACAAATATCGAATTTCACTTCGCTGCTCTTCACAAGTTGACGACAGTAAAATGCGCAAGCACCACGTTCTTTTCGTAGTTTAGTCTTCTCTCGATAGAGCTGCACATTAAAACAAAATACCATCTGTAGCGCAAACTTCAAACTAATGAAATTTGAACATTCCAGCTGCAATATGAGAAGAGAAAAAATATTATGCTTTAATTTTCAATCCTCTCTCGTATGTTACTTGGACATAGGTCTGGAAACGCTTTATTTCCTTGTTAGAATTCATTTTCGTTAACACTTCATATGACATAAATCACGGAAAAAATCAGGTGCAGATTGTACTTGCATGCCACCAACAAACTTCCTTACACGAAATGTTTAAATGCCCTGTTGTTTACGTCGTGTCGTACTTCTTGAATTTTTCAAACAGTGTTATGAATCGTATTACACCAAAGATATTGTTGACGTATGACTCATGTCATTGCTTGTGTTGGCAAAGTGATCTTTGTTTTTATAGGTAGCATGGATTTGACGAGCGCTAAGCTGTGTACTAGTATTCTTGATGAGCTTGCTAACGAATATGGTGCATGCAAAAGAAAAAATCTTTTTTAATTTTCGGTATGATCAGCTTCGAGGTATGGAGAAATCTTACGACGCTTGTGCTGAGTGACGCTCTGTCGTCTTCCTTGTGCCGATATATGGTCTTGTTCCAGAGTGGCCTGGTGATTGGTAGAGACAGTGTGGAGACCTCTTTGATCTTCTGAAATAGAGTGAAATGTAAACTGAAATATGAAAGGAACAATTAATATAAAAACTCGCCAGAAAGAGATAATGATAATAATTAATTCATTAGATTAGTGAATATATGAGAGCCAATAAGAGAGGACCAGAGTTACAGCCAATGGGGGCCGTCTTCTTAGGGAGAAGCCGCTTGTCGTTGGGGTAAGGGGCAGCATAGTCTGTGGCAGGGAGGAAAGGTCGGTGGTCGGTAGGAAACGCATCACACGTCTGCTGCAGACATAATAATGCGTGTTGACTACCAAATTTGTTTGTCTGACTGAATCTAAGTGACAGTTAGACAAACTGGCTAATTTAGTTTTGTGTCTATTATAATGCCAGAATGGAATGAGTCTTCTCGCAGTGTAAAGATACGTGAAACAATGTTGGTGACTGTGGTGGCATGCGTACGTATGCAATCAGCTTTGTAACAAGGTTGAGTAGCACGTATCCTGGTAACGGGGACTCTTTACCGTGTCACTAACTTTGCAGAGATTGAAAAGAGATCCTGAATCCAAAAATCGGTAGTAAGGTACGCAGCCAGGAATGTGGTGAAATGTTCATCACTAAAGGGAAAGAAAACTGTTAGACAGAATATTGTTTCCACATCGAGTGGTATAACCTGGTAACGAAATGGGTGAAAAAGTTCTAAAACACTGCAAATTGACGAGGTTTCGTAGATACATGGTGGACTTCTGAAATGAGTCAATGCATTTTTGAAATTTAGAAAATATTTGGCATTTTTTTTCTACAGGCCCCATTCCAATATAAAGGAAAGCCGATTTGCCACCAGTCTGTAATTTCTTCCATTCCAACAATGTCCCATCAAGAACGATGAATTTCAGAAAAGAGAAGGTGAGGAGTCTACAGAATGCTGGACGCCGCTGAAAACATCGAGCAGTTACAACGTTAATAACGGTAAGTGAGTTTTATTTGCAGCACCACAATAACAACTCAGACAAGTGCTCAGTGAATTAGTGGTGTATTGCTTAAAGTTAAGTAAAGACGCGTTATTTTTCTAAAATGCAGTACTTTTTTTTTGTCAACTTCACTTGCATATCTAGCAAGGTATCTTTGCTACCTGAATTTTGTAATGCTTTCTGAAAAAAGTGTGCAGTGTCTTTGGATGTCAATTAACTTCGCCATAATATCAGCAACAGCAAAGTTTGTGACCAAGTTAACAGCTGCAGTAGTGCAAACATGACAACCACTGAGGTACGTTTAGCTTCTGTAGAGTAAAATAGTCATTTGTGTAAGTGTACTTTGAATGTAGAAGGTACACCTTTTCTAATGTTTGGAAATCAGTTTCGAGCAGTGTTGCCGAACTCGTATGTACGGGTACATTGGAGCATGTTGTAGCGCTGGCTTTTCTAAATTTCATGCCGTTTAATGAAATCAGATTTACGAACAAACTCAATTTGTTGTTATCGAAGGCCATTCCAAGAATGTCGCCAACTTAAAAAATCTGAATGCACGGGCAAGACACGGCCCCTGCTGCTGGGGCCGTTAAGTATTGAAAGGGTAGTTAATGGGTGAGCGCTTTAAGTGCCAAGGTGTCGTTAATAGATGGGTGCGTAATGTGCTGGAAGGTCTTTAATAACACTGTGGGTAGGGCACACGATCAAAGGGTGGCTGTGAACAACTGCTAGCAAGGCCATACGGCTTTAACAGCTGAATCTACAAATTGCCGATTCCTCAAAGTCAATAATTCAAAGCCGGCTGGTGTGGCCGTGCGGTTCTAGGCGCTTCAGTCTGGAGCCGCGTGATCGCTACGGTCGCAGGTTCGAATCCTGCCTCGGGCATGGATGTGTGTGATGTCCTTAGGTTAGTTAGGTTTAAGTAGTTCTAAGTTCTAGGGGACTGATGACCTCAGATGTTAAGTCCCATAGTTCTCAGAGCCATTTGAGCCAATAATTCAAGCTACAAGAGCCAAATCAATTAAACAAATTGAGAGAGTTCTTAATGACATGCTATCAAGACTTTAACATGATTGGCAATAGGACACATAGTATTAGCTGATTAGGTGATGGAATTTTGGCCTAATCAACAATGCATTTTAAATCATTGATGTCTGATCGGAAATGCAAAACCATTACAAAATGACGCAGTATGAAGATTCGTAGAAAATGAATTTTAATATGAAAATGATGAGTTTGTGAACCAGTGCTTATATAACATATTTTCTTGTTATCCATAACTTAGATTGTGTTTGACATTTTCCTGTAAATATTCTCCGAGATGTTTACGCACTTTTCCATTCTATAGAACCACACTTTTTGGGGACTGCCACTCAGCACTTGGAACTTTCCTTTTTAGGAAAGGATTGCTGGGTGCTAGATCACATGAAGAACTGTTTCACTTATAAAAAAAAGTCGGCTATTTTCCCTGGTATCTTGTTGTTGTGCAAAAGGTGGTAACTTTAGTTTCACGTTAGACGCTCCGATGTCTAAAAGAAGTTGACCAGAAGAAGGGATTTTGTCGCATACAATATGGTTGTCACAATGTGTTGAGTAGCCACCTCATTAACTTCTGAAGTTCCTAAAAAGGAGATTCCTTATCTCCTTGGCGAGTGAATCTTGAGAAGAAAACAGTCAAACAATGTGTTGCCATTAGATTTGTGTTCATTACGGTGTAACAGTCTGGTCTCCGTTCGCTAAGTCGTATGTTTGCCTGAAGTATCCTCTGACGCATGTAGAACATGAGTTGATACCAGTAGATTTGCTAGGATTAATGCTATTCAGCTAGGGGGCGAGATAATAAATGGACACATCGTTAGTAACACACAAATGTGTAAAAGTTATTGTTTGCACTGTAGGCACTCCAGAACGTACCGTCTTATGAATTTCTATTATTCTGATGATTTGTAGTGGAGCAATGATGGGTAAATTTTTCAGGGCGCTGACATAAGTTGTATGAGTACATCGCTTCTCAGGGGATGTTGGTCCAGGTTTTGTTGGAACTGACTCAAATGCTGTGTGATAATCTGTGAATCGCAGAAAAACTAATAATTCACACTCTTTGCCCCGTTCCGTAGTTTCCTTCACGACTTGTCAGTGGTTCCCCCATTAAAGTCAGTTGCTTTCTCTGCTTGATAAATATCCAGTTTCTTCTCAACAGTTTTTAATAATTTACTGGGTATCTCAAGTATGATACGTGCAACATTATCGTGTGCGTAATTTTACTGTCTCGTCTGTGTGTTTTCTTGTGAACTACATTTACAGCATAATTCTAGATTTTGGAAATTCTCTTCTTCCGCAGATACTCTGTAAATAGCTTTCCAGGTTTATTCTATTTTACTTTGCCTCCAGCATCAACCATTCGTTTTAGGACTTCATCGCCTCCAGTTGTCTTCTCTTTCGTTATAACGGAAAAGGCTTTGTATGGATCTTCTGACATTATTTCCAGAAAGTCGTTATTTTCATTATTCATTGCCTGTATTTCTCATGAAAAAAGTAGGTAGGTAAATGAACAAAAAATAAATCAATGGACAACGAGAAAATTCCAGTAGGTATGAAAAGCAAGTTTTCATAAGAATAATAATCTTGTGTTAAGAGAGATTCTAAGGGAGTTGCGTGGATTACGGTACTGTTGTGTTTTGAGGACAGAGAAGGATAGTGAAAAGTTCCGTTGGCAGGAACTCTTACTAGACGAGGACTGGGCAAGAAATCACTTATTTGAGGAACTTCTGCGGCATTCGACTGAAATATTTCAGTAAAACAGTCAAAAAGAATAGCTGAATATAGCGTTGAAACCATTCCTTCCGAAAGTGTGTAAAATGAGTTGAAGTGGACGGAGAATGCACTGTGACAGTAAGACTGCACAGGACATGGCCTTTGTGGCTGAAGAACAGAGAGAAGCTTAAAAGAAGCCTGCTTAAGATGAAGATTTTACTTATCCTAGGAACCGGAGGAAACATAATAAATGATTTTGCTAGCACTTAGAAATCAAGTTTGACGAAGATATGAGTAAAGTGGAAGAATTAAAGGAATGCTCATATGTAGGAAGCAGTATTGCAAGAAATGACCAATGCAAGGGTGACAAGAGCAGCATAAGATCAGGTCAATCGAAAGAAGTTGGTGGTAATAACATTTGCTTTTTGATGTGTGCAACTTAGATTTTATACTGTAGGTTGAAATGCATAGTACCGAATCGCTAACCAGTTCATTATATGTTTGTGATCATTGTGGCACATTAGAAAGAAAAACGAAAAAGAGAGTGATACTATTATAACAACCTGCATCCTGTGTATACGACATTTGTGTTTTCCATTGGAAGAATCACAATTTTATCTTTGACTTTGAAATCAAAAATCGTTCGTTGGCATCAGCTTTCATCATGACATGCGGTTAAATGCCTCTCAACAAATTTCCAAAGTACCATAAGAGAACCAATCTTTGGTTCTTACGTCAGTAAATTGCGGAAACTGTTTAGTTTTGCTGCTTGTGTTTATCGTGTGAATGGAATCAAGCCTTATATACAAGGAAAGAAGTTCAGTTCTTCTAATTCAGTTTACTAGTTTCCTCCGATAAGAGGTCATCAGCCTCTCAGAGCAACATCAGGCTAAGGCCGCACACAGTCTGTTGGTTACCCAATAACTCTGATGTTTTGTGAACTGCACAACGAAGACGAGTCACTAATATTTCTAGAGATATAGTCGATCGAACCACTTACTTCTAGGAACATATTAGTGAATCTTCATGTTTAACTCATTAATATATTTCATTCTACGTTTTCAAATTCTTTTCAGCTTTGAGCAACTTTCTCTTTGGCGCAATTGCTAAAATAGTAGCAGACAAATATAGCTAAAGTAAGGTAAAACTAAAAATACATGTAACACAAACTCAGGTGAAATACCAATGATTCACTTGCATTTTCTTTCACATCCATCCAATCACATCGGAACACACATGACGTAAATTTGTTAAGTTGATCAGTGTTAAAATGTGCCGTTAATTTCCTAACTGAATTATAAGGTAAAGGCTAAATCAGGAAAGTGTAGCTGGCAGTTCACTTACAAAGTACCAATGATTACCTAGACACTCCAGTGATATAGTAAAACAATCTGTCTAATAATTTAGCAACCAATCGACATTTCATAAAATATTAAAAGTGGTACATCATGTGTTAAAATACAGACAGCAGATAAAGTAAACTAGCCTGTCCCTCTGGTCTGAATATAAAATAAATTCAGCTGCCATCTGTACACATCAGGTAACGCAAACTGGAAGGGTCTCTTGCCAGATCAGAAAGGCATATGTCATTCTACAGTGAACTATCGTTAGTAGAATAGAAGGATTTCATTTTGCAGTAGTGGACAGCACGAGGTACGCTAGACCAAGTGTTTGATTTTATCTGTTTGAGATTATTTTCCGTCACTTCCAGCCACTATTCTTCCCACTGGAGCATAACCCAGTATCTCAACAGTGGTGTTGAGATACAAGTATGGAGGCGGCACACTGACCCATAAATTAGAGTAAACGGTTTCTTGGTTGCCACATCAACTAAGTCATTCCTTGAGTTCCCCTGTGTTCTGGTAACCAGCAGAACGAAACAGTCCTCCGCAGTCTTTGGTCATTCTGTGCATACGCGAGACTCCCATCTCCGCCTGTAGAGGCTGATGAATGCAATGTCGTCCCGCTGGCTGCCAGGACACATGGGAAGTCAGAGAAATGAATCAGCGGATGCGGCAGCCCTTGGTGTTTGCTGGTACTTGCTTGAGCGCGGCGTCCTGGTAGTGAGTCAGGTCTTTCTTGATGGAGTAGCACTGCGCGAGCAGGCGGTAGCAGGAGGCGGACACTTCCTGGGGGACCACCTCAGCTGTCTCCACAAGCCGTTCCTCCACCTCCACCAGCAGCGGCTGATGGCAAGGACCAGTACACTAGCAGACGGTAATTGTACTTAACCTGCTAAGCTAGCCTCCAGATAAGCGAGATCAAATTTGTATGTTGAAGCAGGACTAGAACTCGGAACCTAACTTTCTCCGGAAATGTTCTCACATATTCAGTAAAACAACGAGACATCTGCTGTCAGAGGCGACAGAAGCGGCTAACAGCGCGCGACAGCTTCAGGCGACAAAACACGCCCCCTAGCTACAGCTAAGTCGGCAACGTGCATGCCACTGCGGGTCATTCGCTATAACTGGCGACATTTGAATTCAAACGTGTTTGAATGTAGTCACTGCAGCACATGTAAGAGGAACAGTGATAGCTATGACTCTTCTTCGCGGAGTGCTGGAAAAGACGCGCTACCTGCCATGAAATACTTCATTTGATTTTTACAAACTATTTGATGAAAAAATTGATTGTTTTGCATCTTATATTTCGATATTTTCACTTGATGAAGGACTGAATTTCTTAACGTTTTCATCATAGTTACTGAGCTGCAAGAAATTAAGTAATAACTGTAAGAAATTTTTATGAATTTGCAGAGGTAAAAACGCACTGTGTTGACTTTGCAATAGTTCATTTTACGTCATACATATCTTCATATCAAATGTAGCCAACATACAGAAATTTTGTTTAAACCTGAGAACCAAACTATATGTCTTTGTTCTCGAGATTTTACACCTGGCGGACTAGTCGTGCGCAGTGACCCGATTCCGTCCCTACGCATCGAAAATCATGTGGTTGTACAAATCGTAAAATTTCGTAAACGATTCAGGATGTCGGAACAACGTTTACTCCAAATGTTAGTAGTCAAAGAGACACATATGTCCTCTACGATTGACACTCGAAACGTATGGTTACAGGTTTTAGTGGATCGGAAACAAGACTCCATACAAATTACACACTGGTTTTTTTCTGACATTTCTTAGCTAAACAAAGTGTGGGAAGTGGGCAAATGAGGTATCATATCGACCACCGAGCGTGAGGTATAGTTTTCCACAAAAAAGTTTAAAGTAAACTAATCAGGATAAATCAGAAAAAACTTGGTGAGTTGAGGGAATTCTGAAATACTTCACGAACAGCTGCTGCTAGCCACATAACTAAAGCATCAAAAAGTTCACCTCTTCACGTTGTAGCTACTTTGAGCATAAAAATACACATAGGAGTGATATTTATCCTTCAAAAAGGCTTCCATCGAATCAAATATTAAATTTAGGACATTTCGAGAACAGAAGACAGTAGGATGGCAAAGGAGGTGTCAATAAGAACGTGCTTACTGAATATTACTTGAAAGTAAAAAAAAAAAAAAAAGAAGAAAAAGAAATGGTCGAGTGATGTGTGAAACGATTTGTCTAAAAGTAAGAAATAAAAAAGGTTAGAGAAACATTTGACGTGTCTGAGAATGACGACCTAGATCATGTAGAGTAAATGAGGTGCATCAGATGTTTCTCTTATCAATTTTATTTCTTAATTTTAGACAATTCTTTTCACAAAGTAGTGACTTTTTTTTTAAAAAAAAGGTATTGTGCTTTATTTATCCAGACTACTTAGATTTACCGTGGCACTTCACATTAATGTCGACTGCTGATGAATTATGTTCCCAACAATCAAATATCAGCAAAATTTCCTGATTGTTCAATGTGTTTTATTTTCAGTGTAGCGCATGTGATACACAGAGATAGGCGTATATACACTTACAGATAAGAACATACTATAATAGATAAAAATGTACCGGGCGATCAAAAAGTCAGTATAAATTTGAAAACTGAATAAATCACGGAATAATGTAGATAGAGAGGTACAAATTGACACACTTGCTTGGAATGACATGGGGTTTTATTAGAAAAAAAAATTCAAAAAATGTCCGACAGATGGCGCTTCAGCTGATCAGAATAGCAATATTTAGCATAACAAAGTAAGACAAAGAAAAGATAATGTTCTTTACAGGAAATGCTCAATATGTCCACCATCAATCCTCAACAATAGCTGTAGTTGAGGAATAATGTTGTGAACAGCACTATAAAGCATGTCCGGAGTTATGGTGAGGCATTGGCGTCGGATGTTGTCTTTCAGCATCCCTAGAGATGTCGGTCGATCACGATACACTTGCGACTTCAGGTAACCCCAAAGCCAATAATCGCACGGACTGAGGTCTGGGGACCTGGGAGGCCAAGCATGACGAAAGTGGCGGCTGAGCACACGATCATCACCAAACGACGCGCGCAAGAGATCTTTCACGCGTCTAGCAATATGGGATGGAGCACCATCCTGCATAAACATCGTACGTTCCAGCAGGTATTTATCAGCCAGGATGATATCGGCGTACCTCGCACCCGTCACCGTAGCAGTTACAAAACGTTTTGCTGTCCAGCGCCATCTTTTGGACATTTTGTGAACTTTTTTTTTTTTTTTTTGTTCCAATAAAACCCCATGTCATTCCAAGCATGTGTGTCAATTTGTATCCCTCTATCTACATTATTCCGTGGTTTATTAAGTTTTCAAATTTATACTGACTTTTTGATCACTCGGTACTTTGCGATACAGAGTAAAAAATTGTAAATTTGTGGTAAGGTCTTATGGGACTAAACTGCTGAGGTCATCAGTCCCAAAGCCTACACACTACTTAATCTAACTTAAACTAACTTACACTATGGACAACACACACACCCATGCCCGAGGGAGGACTCGAACCTCCAACGGAGAGAGCCGCACGGACCGTTTCTAGGCGCCTTAGATCGCGCGGTTACCCCGCGCGGTGATGCAGTGTAAAGAGTAAAGATAAAATTTTGAACACACAACAAGCGATTGGATTGTTGCTAATCCAGCTAAAATTTAAAATGTAGATGAGCTCAACCCAGGACCTACGATTAAGCAAATTACTAGTCAAAGACGCCACCGCCATTTTCCTTTCCTCATCGGCATTTGGTTTGGGCGGGCGTCACAAGGCACACCTTTAAGTTTATCATTGAATGCTTCACTAATTTTTTTTTGTTACACAGAGCAGCCAGCCCTCTGATCAAACACGCTGAGCTACCGTGCCGGCAACTGATAAACCAGACACCTCGCTGATACGGTGTGTCACTTTCCCTTACTTGCAGTCGTCAGTCATTCTGCCTGCCATGCTAATCAGCCGATCAAAGTGCGTGATCACATAAAAATACTCGTCATTAATTCATTGATAAGATAATCGAATGTATGTATACTCAGGTCCATAAATTCTAAGAGTTTGTCTGGTGAACTTCGTAGTTGATAACGTAGATATCGAGATTCTTCATGAAGATTTCTCCCTTTGTAACTCTCATGGACAGCGCAGCAGTCCAGCCTTATTTTCCTAAGTAAAGATAATTTTGTTGCCTTACTCTCGAGCTACAACGTTCCACAATTTATGGGCGCGGTTTTATGAAAACAGCTGGTCTGCTGTTGAAGCGATCTTGTAGCAAGAGTTTGTCGCTCGCACGCAGGACACCAGGGCATGTCACCCGATGCTGCTGCCTGTAGCTGGAAAATTGCACATACAGATGTCGAGCACTTTCGTCGCTACTTTCGCTGACGTAGGATGTGACATGAGAGGCAAGTGCCCTGTACGCATGTGCAATGGTAATAACCGAGTCCTAGCGGCAAACAGCAGCCTTCTCATTGGAGGTCCATCCACGTTTCATGGGACGACTCAAAACTCATTCTACCAGTATCAGTATGTCTCTAAGTTTGCTAAGTAGAAAAGAGACACTGGGAGACTGAAGTGTGCCACAAGGCGGGAGAAAGAGATAGAGGGAGAAAATAGTAACGGGTTATTTTCTATACTGTTTGTGCCTCCTACGTGGGATCTGAGTATAGCCTACACGCCATCCCCAAGCCTATACCTCAGCCTGAAATATGGACAGCTGTACTGAAAATGACTGCTTGGTGTGTGAAGTAACGCTACAGGGTTACGTAAATAAAAGTAAATGTTCGTAAGTGAACTGAGATGAATGATAGTTTCTATGCAGCTGTCTTTAAACAGCTAACGTTAATTTTGATAAAATCAATACAGTGTCCTTGTAATATTCAATTAAAACGTAAAATATGGTTGAGATTAGCAGTACCGTTAAGGCAGTGACATCACTAGTTGAGGTTATACGACTTTCGATTGCTTTGCCTTGAAATTTACAACTTTTTATGCTTTTGGGACCTTTCATAAATAAAATGATATATTTGCTAAGGACAATATAGCATTTCATTTTATTAAAAACATTGAAATAATGCAGGACTTAAAAACGTATGTGAACTTACTGAGATTCTGTTTCGTTTCAAGCTATGCCTACCTATTACAGAAGACTTCTTACAGACGAAGAATTTCGCACTGAACTATAAAATTTTTTTTAGATGATATTGACACACCATCTGATGTAGTGATGACAGGGAGGATGAAATAAGGTGTGATACTTCACGGAATGATAATGTAAAAACTCTTTAGGCGTGTGGTAGTACTTCACAAAATATTACAGAATCTGAACTAAGTGCTAATGAGTAAAGGGCAGACAATGAAGAAAATCTTCAAACTGGTATCTCTTCAGGTACTCGTATGCGTAGTACTTAATATAGTATGTCCGAACAATCTTGCTGTTCACTTTCTTTCAAATTAATACGGAAGTGAAGTATGCAGCGCATCCAGAACTCACAAAGATGGAACAAAGGTTGAAGTGGGGACACTGATAGATGTACAAGATTATAATGAACACGTGGGTGGCGTAGCTAAAGCTGCTATAGTATGCTCTCTTTACGAAACAGAAAATCAGAAAAGTATTGATACCGACTGGTTTATGTAGTGATGAATATGGCCCTTGTGACTTCCTATATTTCGTACTGTGACGTAAAATGGACACTTCCATTAATTGATTTCAAACATAGAACTACACTTGGTCTACTTACCCTTAGAAAGCAAATGGCTAAAAACGGGGAAGGCCCAAAAATGATCAAAATTCTCCTCTTTCAGATCCAAGAAAAAGAAAGCAAACATTTTCCGTACCAATCGATCTACGTTTTCCGATTACAGGACCTTAGTGGTCAACATTTGTCAAATCAAGAGGCATATATGAACTTTGCTCATCTACAATGTTGGAATCTGCAGCCTATTCGAAGTGTTGAGAGCGTAATGTTTTTGTGTGTGTTAATGAAGGCGAGAACTGTTTTTATAAGTAACACCAGAAGCAGTAATCTTAGCTGTATGATTCTGTTGCGACTTCTCAGTACCTTAATGTACTTCGCCTGTATAATTCTGTCAGGACTTAAAAGTTCTCTGCACATTGTATGCATTTCAATGACCTTGTTTCATTTTTCAAATAAAATAATTTGCCATTAATTCAATAAGAGTTCATCAAGTACTAAAGCAAAAATTTTGAACCCCAATTTTACATAAACACAGCAAATAAAGTGTTTGGCGTGACACACATACTTAAAGGTAGTGTTTATGCGAATATGATACTGGTGTACGGGTTTTGTAATGGAAAGGCTGCTGTTAATTGTAAAGAATGTGGCAGAAGATTTCCTAACCCAAAATAACAGTTTCGAGGGTGTTTACTCGTCTTTTCACTAAACTGCGTGAAACTGGTACAGTGCCCAACAGTCGTATATCAGCTGACCATGCAAATGAAAAGAGTATGGATGAAGTATTAGGCAGCTTTCAGTTGGTAAAACGTACTTCATCAGCAGCCACACACAGAGTTTTTACACGTATCACTTTTCCACAAATAAGAATACGGTGAACATTATATACGCACGATATCTATGTTTATCATTTACAGGTGAGTCAACATCTTCGAGAAGGAGACGAACGTAGGTGAATGAAAATTTGTCTTTCAGTAATTGCAGATTTCATAATAATCCATTAATACTATTTGCTGATGAAATCACTTTCACTCGTGACGGTATCAATAACACTCGTACTCACATCGGTGGTGTGATGTGCAGAGCACTTCAGACAAGGTGAGGAAGCCTAGGAATGTACAGCTAGCAAACAGTACCACTGCTAGATAATAGTCATGAGCGAGGGCTATGCCCTCAGTTACAGTGTAGTTTAGTACCTGATTGGATTGATGGGGATAAAAGGATGAAATACAAGGTCATCAGTCCCTCCATAGTACATGCGTCAAGCTGGGAAGAGTCCTCAGAGAGGAACTAGAAACCAAAAGGTGAAATGTAAAACTAGATTAGCTACTATGGCATCATCCACTAGCACCAGAGGCAGTGTGTGAGCAAGTTTAAGGTTTCATTATGGTGGCCAAATTGGCACAGTAGGATGTGGTCATTGGTTAGGCAAGTTGCAGCCAATGTGAACCTGACAGAAAAAAGTAGATTCCCTGCCATAAGCATAGTGGGAAGCCATCTACTTGGTTGTGGTCCTATTTGTTGCTCACATTTTGTTTGGAGAAATCAGGGTGCACCAATCCATGTTCGAAGCCATCAACAATTGAGGATATAGAGTTGACCAAAAGTCTGTCATGCCTTTATCTGCAAAGTCGGTAGTATGGTAGGCAACTTGGTCAACCAGTCAGCAAGTTCATTCTCTGGTTTCCCAATATGACCTGGGATCCAGCCCACGACGACTGACCATCCAGGTTGATGAAGACCAGAAAGAAAGTCCTGGATAGTTACAATCAAAGGGTGCCCAGGATAGCATTGATCGATGGTCTGAAGACTATTTAGGAAGTCACTGCCAATTAAGAACGTGCCGATGGTGCAAGAATGAACATGACTAAGGGCTAGAGCATGGCCATCAATACTGCTGTGAATGCACTGCATCTGTGCAGCAGGGGGTGTAGTTTAACTTGCGTGTAGGTTTCTCCATCAATCACAGAGCCGTCTGTGTCTACCACTTCTGAAGTCGGAAACGCATTAAGGAAGACCAGGAAAAGGTGGTGAAAAACCACAGGATCAACAGAATCTCTCGGTCCAAAGGATAGGTCAAGATAGATCCTAGGATGAGGTACACACTGTGAAGGTGCACGTGATTGATTGTTCCCTGACAAGAGGCTACAGTGAAGGAAGTTGGAGTTCAGAGAAGAGACACTATCTGCAATCTGCGATCGTGACTCCAGTCCCAGACTGCGGTTGTGGGAGTTGGATCTCCCTAACAGGAGGAAGGACATGGTAGTTCAGATGCTCCAGGGAGCTGCGAGTATGTGTAACATAGTAGAGCAGCAGTTGTTGCCACACGATTTGAAATGGAGGGGCCCCAGCCTCTGCGAGTGGGCTGTTCACAATGCTGGTCTGGGATGCCGTCGTTGCAAGACAGACTTTGCAGTGGTGCGCTGGGTCCATCAGTGCTGAAGCTGATGCTGAGCCATATGCCAGACTCAAGACAGGACAGAATCAGAGCTTTGTAAAGTCGCAAAAGTGTAGAGCGATTTACACAGCAGCTAATGTTACTGAGGCAGCGAAGAGTATTAAGGTGCGACCAGTGTGTTTGCTTAAATTGGCGAAGATGGGAACGTAATGTTAACTGGCATCAGAGATCAGTCAGAGAAAACTCCACCACAGTGAGCAACTGGTCGTCAAGGTAGAGTTCTGTTTGTAATGGCCAGTATGATAGCGCCAGAAGTTCATGATGCTTATCTTGCCAACAGAAAACTAAAAGCCATGGATGAGAGCCCAGGACTATGCCTTTGGTATGGTACCCTGCAGTCAGCGTTCAGCAACAGTGGAGGAGCAATATTAAATGGAAAAATCTTCAACACACAGGTCAGGTCACACTATAGACCCCACAGTTGTAGCTAGACCATCGATA
Organism: Schistocerca nitens; assembly: GCF_023898315.1. Classification (NCBI taxonomy): domain Eukaryota; kingdom Metazoa; phylum Arthropoda; class Insecta; order Orthoptera; family Acrididae; genus Schistocerca; species Schistocerca nitens. Next base: position 734,950,258 of record NC_064614.1, on the reverse strand, counting down.
GCCACTACGAAAATAGGCACACTCAATATAGAGCCCTGCACAAGCCAATTCTCTTGTGTATATGGGAGGGGGGGGGGGGAGTGTACTGTGGGAACCACCATCTCGTACCCAGAATGTACGCTGTTACAAGAAGAAAATCAGGAGCAGACCCTGAAGACCCCACTCTTGGAGGGTAACGTGGATGTGATGGTGAATGTGGTGGCATTAAGTCCTCTACAAGTCGAAGGAGACAGCGATAAGGTGTTGTCACTGGGCAAAAGCTGACCAAATACCAGATTCCAGGCGGACAGAATTGTCAACAGTAGAATGGTCTTGGCGAAAACCACCCTGGGACAAAGTTAAAAGACACTGTGACTCAAGTTACCAACACAGCTGCCAATTCACCATACGTTCAAGCAACTTGGAGAGAAATGGCTCTGAGCACTATGGGACTCAACAGCTATGGTCATCAATCCCCTAGAACTACTTAAACCTAACTAACCTAAAGACATCACACAACACCCAGTCATCACGAGGCAGAGGAAATACCTGACCCCGCTGGGAATCGAACCCGGGAACCCGGTCGGGGGAAGCGAGAACGCTACCGCACGACCATGAGCTGCGGACCAACTTGGAGAGAACATTAGTGAGAATAAGTGGATGGTAGTTGTCCATCTCAAGGAGGTGTTTACCCAGTTTCTGTTCCAGTTTGATCACGCTATCTCGCCAATGAAACAGGAACTCATCCTCGCTCCAGATATGGTTGAAAATGGCAAGGACATGGCATTCGAAATCCACTGATACATATTTGAGTATTTGACTGTGGATGCAGTCTGGCCCTAGAGCCATGCCAGGGCAAACAGCTATGGTATGGAAGCATTCCCACTTGCTGAATGGAGCATTATATGGCTCTAGGTGATGTGCTGTTTGACACAAAAATACTTCTCAAACGCATAGCATAGTGTAGAGCCAAATGATTGGTGACAGCATTTTTGTCAGTTTAGACATCATTTAGGGAGACATCAAGTACATCTGGTGTCCATAGAGGCGTTGTACGTTTGTCCAAACTTGGGAAGGAGGGATATGCTGCCCAATGGTAGTAACATACTATTTAGAGCATTCTTGTTTCTCTCGTTTTACTTAGTGGCAGCACTGGGTACTGAGCCATTTAAGGGCAATGAGGCATTGGAGAGCCTGTCTGTAATCTGTAATGGCCACGATGATTTCTTAGGTCTTCTGATTGGGGGGAGGGGCGATCCCCAGGAATAGGGGATTGCTAAGTCTGCTGCTGAGAGAATATCTGTCGTTGTGCTCTGGAGAGCTACATTGATACCTCCATGTATGAGGGTACATCCCAATCAGCAAAGTTGAGTGTCCATCTGTGCAGGCACCCAGGTTTAGTGATTATGAGGAAGAGACAGGACGATCAGGAAATGATTACAGTCAAACAGGTCACCATGGGCTGTCCAATGGATGGAGGGAGAAGACCAGGGCTGCAGGCTGAAAGATCAATGGCTGGATAATATCCATATGTCACGCTGTAGTGTGTGTGACTATCCATATTCAAGGAACAAAAATTGAGCTCTGTGAGCAAAATTTCGATATCTTTACTGTGGTCAGAGGTTGTTGTTCCACGCCACAAAGGTTTATGGGCATCAAGGTAACCTAAAATGAAGAAGGATTGGTGGAGCTGAAGGATTAGTGGAGGTAATGCATTCTGACACACTTCACCATTTACTGATGGTAAAATCCAGATATGTCCTCACATGAAGAGCCACAGCCTCGAAAGTCATATCAAGTGGTATGTGTTCACCGTAGTCAGGGTCCAGAATGTACATGCAAAGTCTGCTTGACGCTCTGCCACAGTAGCTTGATTCTTCAAGTAGCCTCAATAGCCACGGAGAATAGTGGTGCACAATGTTGGGAACCAAGCTTTCTAGAAGGCAATGTAGAAAGCAGGGTGGGGGGTGGGGGGTTTGGGGCGCATTAGAGACGTCATAGCTGAGCCAGGTTGTGGTTCAAATGGCTCTGAGCACTATGGGACTTAACATCTTAGGTCATCAGTCCCCTAGAACTTAGAACTACTTAAACCTAACTAACCTAAGGACATCACACACATCCATGGCCGAGGCAGGATTCGAACCTGCGACCGTAGCAGTCCCACGGTTCCGGACTGCAGCGCCTAGAACCGCACGGCCACCACGGCCGGCCCAGGTTGTGGAAAAAAACAGTTTAGTTCCACTGGTGGATCAGGTTATCGGTATCCTGTGGTAGTGTGAAGGGACCAAGGAAGCAGGTCATGCCCCAGGGTAGCCTGCTGCCACTAGTTGCGAGGATACAGCAACAACAGACGTTGGTTTCGAACCAGGCCGTATGGGGCGACGCATTAGGGACACCAGGAACTCCACCTCGGGTACTGAGTAGGAGTATGAGGGGGTCAGAGGCATGGAGACCACTAGAAACTCCTTCGTCTTTGAGGTCGTCTTTTTGTCCCTATTCTCCTTGGATGGTTTCGATGTTTGTGAGAGCTTGTCTGACTCAATTTAAGGGATAGAGGAGGAATGAGAGGCCCTATGACCAGTAATCTGTAGCTCATTTAGCCACTGACTGACATCCAATTGCAGATTAGTAGAATCCTGTGGGAGAATGACACGAGGAACCCCTTCCTGATGAGTCATGCCGGAGGAGGATGTTGCTTCTCTTGCTGGGGGTTCGTGATTAATGACCCTGGTGGGCAGGAAGCCAGTGCTCCCAAACTAGGTGTGGGGGGAAAAAATAGGAGGGGGGCCTCAACCACCAGGGAAGTGGGTGGAGAAGAGTGCACCCAAGGGCCTGCATAGAAGGCCTGAAGTTTGAGGACACTGTCACCAGACAGGATGACGTCGTTGTCACTGTAACAAACGTCGTGGTCATACATATAGTATGCAAACGATCTTATTTCTTCTTGACTTCCTTATAAACGAGTTGGTCGAGGGTCTTGTAGTCTTGGATTTTATTTTACCTTTGGAAGACATTGCAGTCTGATGAACAGGGGGAATGGTACTCGCCACAGACGACACACGGAAGGGGGGGGGGGGCACAAAGTGCGTTTGTGTGTAAATGACTTCCACAATCCCTACAGATTCGGCTGTCGTTACAGCGTGAAACATGTGCCTGAATCTCATGTATTTGAAGCACTGCGTGGGAGGGTGAACATAGTGTACCACATCGCATCGATTCACTATCACTTTGAACTTTTCACGCAACGAGTCGCCTTCAAAGGCCAAGACGAAGGCCCCAGTTAACTTTATTATCCTTTGGTCTCCTCTAGACCTGATAGACACAGCGCATCGCTCCGAATTGGCATGTAACTCGTCATCTGTCTGTGAATGGAGGTCGCTGCACAAGACAATACCCTGTACCATACTAAAACAGACTGATAATTACAGGAATGTTACCCAGATTATTACAGATGAGCAGCAGCTACAGATGAGCACGGGATGCCATTTTAATCAGAACTGAACCACTTTTCATTTTTGAAACCACTGCTACTTCCCCAAAGCTGTTCTCAAGGTGTTCAACAGAAAGGAATCCCTCTTGATTCTAGAGGAAACTAAGTATTATCAGGAGTATCCCACCCCTTGTCTCTTAGCCGTACATTCCTACTAGAGCATAACCAGAGAAGGGTACATTGTGGGGTCAGTGGGGTAATATGTCTCAGCACTGTGGTAATCCTTCCCTTCACATGACACTTCTGGGGCTGTCGGCCACTAGCGAAAGACAGTTGGAGCCACTTCATTTGCGAGTCATCTGCTTTGCTGCCACTCACTTTAAACAGGGGATTTCCGATGGGCACCATGCAGCCACAGCAGTAGATGGGTAACCACAACCTGGAGTCCCCGTGCTGCAGACACGATGGGCATTTGCTGCCTGGAATACACAGGGAATTTACCGCACAGGATCCAATGGTATGGTTCCTATGTGGTCAGGAGGCTGACACTTGCAGGTACTTGAATACTGAATACTCCCCGCAACAGGATGGCTACCGTTTTGGATTTTGGGTTATCACTTTCGCCAGAAAGGAAGGTTGAAAAGATAGAAAGTAAGGAAAGCTCGGAAGTACACATGATCTGCACTTCTGTAAACTTTGGAGGAGCAGTGATAGGGCACATTCAACAATGACGACCATGTAGTGGAGGATGAAAAGTTATATAAAGCGCTGGGAGAGAGAAAAATTTGTGTCGAAAACCACAAACCAAGCCCTGACATGGTTGGCATCAAGGAGACCATTCAGCGAGAAAACAAAGGGGTAAATGATTATTAGAAGGATGGACTTGCAGCACAAAAAGGGAAGTAGCAATCCAATGACAGGAGCCCCATGTTAGTCAAGTATGTACTCGCAAGAAAGATAAGAACCCCCTGGGGGAGGAAAACTGAGGGGCAGCATACCAAACCACCAGTATTTTCAAACCAAATATAGGGATAATTCAAGTCACGGGGTACTTAGGCTCTTTGTGCAAGAGTTTTTCAAAACGGGACCATGTAGTGATAGTGGGTGGGACGGGAAAGAGTTTAGAAAGCGTTGGTGCATATGAGATAGTGGGTGGCCTGGACAAGATATCTTCTGTGACTCGTGACACCATTGTATATTTTATTGAGCTGTTCCAGCGTCATGATCGTCCACACTCTAATGGAGCTGTAGGCAGATTAATGTGGTGTTAGGGACAGCATAGATGGCAGCTGACTTTACACATGTTTCACTGGCGAGTGTCATGACTATCAACAGATGGGATTCCACTAGACACGCCTAGACCCAAACAAGAGTCAGAAGGTCACACTGTTACAGCTGATTCATGAAAGTATATGGAATGGATTTCAGGACTCGTGTGGTCAAATACTGGTTGCCATGGATAGGAGAAGTTAGTCTTCTTTAGAATAAATCCAGACAACACTTTCTCCTGCTTAAAGAGTATCTTCACTAGTAAAAAAGTCTGAAACACTCACTCACAGGATAGATTCTCACACGAAATGATACATACTACATGTCATAAAGAAGAATGAACCTCTGTAAAAAGTAACATGGGACATGGAACCTTAATCAAAACATGCAATCAATAAAAAAAATCGAAGTTTATCTCCAATCTTTGAACTGCACAGTAGTTTGCATCACAGAACAATGGTGCAATATACAATGATCAACTTGTAGTATTATCGTTATGTTAAAGGAGAAACTCTTATTTAGGATTACTTCAAAGGGTGGAGGATCATGCATTTATATCAGAGAAGCAACTCTGTTCATGATCTTAGTACAATAAGTGAAGACAAACAATTTGAAATACCAGCTAATGAATTAAATGTTGAACATAAGACTCTACTACATAAGCTAGAATCATGAGGAATAAGAGGGGTAGCTAATGACTGCTTACAGTCATACCTAGCAGGTAGTGTACAAAAAGCAGAGACGACACACACCTCAAATAAGTCTACACTTATCAGAACCAAAACAAAACAACATAGCAATTCCTCAGGGTAACATATCTGGAATAATACTGTTCTTGTTATAAATAAAGACTTTTCAGTAGCGTTAGTCATGGTGAAAAATTCCTTAGGTGACGACAGCAATATTATAGGCACTTAGAAAACAAGAGAACTCCATGCCAAGGAAGCAAATGAAAGCATGAAGAATGTTTACAATTGGTAAATAAGCAACAAAGTGCCACTGAACATAAAGAAAATAAATGCCATGAATTTCTCTCTGAAAAGGGAACATGACATTGTTAAATTAAGTGTAGATGCCACCTCTGTAGATTGTGCAACAAATGCAAAATTTCTGGGAATGAATATTGATTCTCCATTGAAGTGGTGTGAATACACAAAGATACATACAAACAGAATGCCATAAGCATTACTGTCATCAACGTGTAGCAGTCCGTGTGTATTAGTTACACACTTTTCATATGTAGACTCAGCTCATAGCTATGACATTATTTTGGTGAAAAAACGCGCAAAATAGGAACACAATTTTCAAATTGCAGAAGAGAGCCATAGGAATAGTAACCAAAACCAGTAGTTCATCTTATTGTAAAGATTTTTCCAAAACATCGTTGAATTTAAATGGACCATTTGAATAAATTTACCAATGAGTTGTACATATCATAAATAACATTGACAGTTGCTGTGTAAACAGCTCTGTCGATGACCATGGAACAAGAAACTGACTGAACATTCATTTGCTAAGAAGGAATTAACATAAAACTCAAAGCAGCATTTTCTGCCAAGGAATAAAACTGTACAATAAATTTCCAAAGGCGAATAAACATAATACTAAAACAAGCTTATGGAAAAAGGCAGTGAGGAAGAACATATTAAGCAATATATTCTAACACTGGCTTACTTAGATAACGCAGTAGGGGATTGGTAAAAATCAATAAAAATAAATTACAATAACGTTAATAAAACATCTATCATTCAGACTATAATTTTTCCTTCTTTTATCATCCTGTTAAAACGTACTCCCAGAGGTATGCAACGGATCAGCTAAATGGGTGTAGTGTTATGAAACAATGTATTTATTGTGTCTGCAGTGTGTGCAATGACGGAGTGAGAAATTAATGGCCACTGTAGCTTCAGCCTTTTACGGTAATGAATAATTTATTTGTAAAACAGTATTGTATATCGGGCATTGTCATCTAGACTTTCTTGAGAAAGAGCTCTCATATTTATTGGAAGAGGTTTCTTTGGCTACAAGGATGAGTATGTTTCTCCAGTATGACAGGGCCACTGCACATTCTAGATGCCAGGAAAACTATCATGTAACCTAACATTTTCTGGAAGAGGATCAGCAAAAAGTGTCACGTTTCGTGGCTGCCAAGGCGCCAAGACGTTACACCTTCGGATTTTTGCATGCAAGTTTGGTTGAAAAGCGAAGTCTACAAAGAAAAAAGAAACACAGGAGACGAGTTGGTCGTCCGTTTTGGGAACAGTGGTCCTGTATAAAAGAAGGCCAAGACGACCTTGGAAGAGTTACGCATGGTGGTGTCAAGAGAATTTGTAAGCACATTGAATTCGGAAGTGGAATTTATGAACTAGCTTTGAATTTAATCGTTTGTTCATCATCGTCCAAGACTACTTGTTTGGGTTACATTTTAACAGTTGTATCTCTGTAATCAACAACAATTGGCCACATGATATGTGGAACGCTTATTTCGTAATAGTGCATATCACCACATCCTAAAACACATGCTGCTCCCCCTGAAACACCCTCTATATACACTGCCTGACAAAAGAGGCGAAGCACCTATTAGGGAAGACGGGAAAGAAACAAAAGTTCATGTGTTGAGTGGATAAGTGATGTTTCAGTGATTACAAAACTGAGTGAAATTTAAGTGAATTTGACAGTATGAGCCCTCTTACCAGTGTGATGTGGCTCCCCTTCTGGCCTAATACATGCACTGATTCCGTTGGGAAGAGTGTGATAAAACCGTTGTTTCGTCTGCTTAGACAATGTGGCCCACAACTGTTGTAACTTGTCCTTGATATCGTGAATACCGGCATCGAAACAGAGTTGACTTCTAAGATGGTTGCAGACGTATTGTATTGGGATCAGCTTTGAGAATCTTGCTAGCCGTGTGAGTACCAGAACATCATGCAAACAGTTCATAGAAACACGTGCTGTGTGTGGACGAGCATTGTCGTGTTGAAAACTGGCACCACAATACTGTCACGTGTGAAGTTTCACACGAGGATATAGGATGTCTGTGTCATATCATTGCCCTACCAGGATTCCCTCAACCACTACCAGCCGTAACCTGAACTATACCTGATGGCTCACCACATCACGACGGCAGAAGTAACAACACAGTTCCTCTCAAAAGAACTGAAAAATGGTACCTATTTCCAGGCTACCACCACACTCACTATGATGGTCTTCCAGAATAGGGCAGAACCGCGATTCATCGCTGAACATAGTGTGACACCATCACTGAGTGCATGTTTTCTGGTCACAGCACAGCTCCAAACGCAACTGTTTCTGTTGTGGTGTTAACAGCAACCAATGCAAGGGACGGTAATTCCCTAATATGGTTCCTGTTACTCCATGTCCACCAGCGCTGGATGACTCAGAATTTAGGAGGGAGTCCATTAGTTGTTCTTGGATGAAAAGTGTAGTTGTAACGGGTTGCAATGTTTCTGATGCACAAAATGGTGATTATCCCTTGTCGAGGTCAGACATGATCGACTGGCTCGCCGACGACTAGTATGTGTACCCTGACTTGCCTAAGCAGTCCAGCAATTTGCTTCTGTCACTTTCGAATGCCCTATAAATTTGAACAGTGTACAATTTCATCAGCCATCCAAATGGAGATCCAAAATGAGGTATCTGTAAGGTGCTGATAACCCTGTCTCAGGCGAGTACGATGTATGTCCGCGTCTATCAGCGATTACTCAACACCTAAAACTATTCACAGCCCTTGTGTTGCCTATTGGTAACACCATTAAACATGACCACTAAAGCACTCTGGTGGCCATTCTCATTCTGCCTACCATGGACAATTACAACTCTAATTACAATCTACAACAAAAAGAAAAACTGTCGTGCCACGAAGGAATTATCCAAACAGGATGGAAAACTGTAGCTGTGATGTACATGTACAGAAAAACAAATGAATACAGTTTAAGGATTTGGCGAACACGAAGATAAACAGTAGAAACTCTCACCGTGTGCAGGCGAGCTTTATCTTACTGAAATTTACTCCCAGGATGGCGTGCAATGAAGGGCAACAAAAGGGGGCCTAGAATATCGTCGACGTACCGTTCTGCTGTAAGGGTGCGACGGATGACAACAAAGAGGTCCTGATATGAATTGAAATGGGCCCCAGTCCATCACTCCTAGTTTTCAGTCCACATGGCGGACGACACTCAGGCTGGTATGCCATTGCTGTCCAGTGCGTCTCCAAACAAATCTTCGCTGGTCATCGGCGCTCAATTCGAAGCGAGACTTAAGGTAATTCTACTCCAGTCAGTCAGACGCCAGGCCGAAGATGTCTCTGGAGACTCCCCAGACAGTAGCGAGATACCAAACTGACTGTCGCACACCATAGGGCCCGGCAAATGGGAGCGACGGTCATTTCACTTCATAGCAGGACACCTTTGGTTGTCATCCGCAGCACCCTTACAGCACAGTGGTATGTTGACAATATTCTACGACCCGTTTTGATGTCCTTCGTGGCAAGCCATCCTGGGCTTACATTTCAGCAAGATAATACCCACCCTAACACGGCGAGAGTTTCTACTGCTTATATTTACGCTTGCCAAACCCTGCCTAGGCCAGCATGGTTACCCGATTTCTCCCCAATTCAGAACATTTGGAGCATTATGGGTACGTTCCCCCAACTATATCGGTATTTTAACGATATAACGCACCAATTGGGCAGAATTTTGCACAATATCCCTCAGGAAGACATCCAACAACTCTTCTCAACCAATATTATACCGAATGACTGCTTGGATAAGTGGCAAATGTGGTCCAACGTGTTATTAACTTGCTCATTTTGTGAAGCTCTTTCTCTTGCATAAATCATCCGATTTTTCTGGAACTGTAATCTTCTTTTTGTCTGTACATATGCACCACAGTTACCGATTTTCGTCATCAATCGGTTAACTCCTTCGTTGTGCGTCATTTTTTCGTCTTCAAATGTACACTCCTGGAAATTGAAATAAGAACACCGTTAATTCATTGTCCCAGGAAGGGGAAACTTTATTGACACATTCCTGGGGTCAGATACATCACATTATCACACTGACAGAACCACAGGCACATAGACACAGGCAACAGAGCATGCACAATGTCGGCACTAGTACAGTGTATATCCACCTTTCGCAGCAATACAGGCTGCTATTCTCCCATGGAGACAATCGTAGAGATGCTGGATGTAGTCCTGTGGAACGGCTTGCCATGCCATTTCCACCTGGCGCCTCAGTTGGACCAGCGTTCGTGCTGGACGTGCAGACCGCGTGAGACGACGCTTCATCCAGTCCCAAACATGCTCAATGGGGGACAGATCCGGAGATCTTGCTGGCCAGGGTAGTTGACTTACACCTCCTAGAGCACGTTGGGTGGCACGGGATACATGCGGACGTGCATTGTCCTGTTGGAACAGCAAGTTCCCTTGCCGGTCTAGGAATGGTAGAACGATGGGTTCGATGACGGTTTGGATGTACCGTGCACTATTCAGTGTCCCCTCGACGATCACCAGTGGTGTACGGCCAGTGTAGGAGATCGCTCCCCACACCATGATGCCGGGTGTTGGCCCTGTGTGCCTCGGTCGTATGCAGTCCTGATTGTGGCGCTCACCTGCACGGCGCCAAACACGCATACGACCATCATTGGCACCAAGGCAGAAGCGACTCTCATCGCTGAAGACGACACGTCTCCATTCGTCCCTCCATTCACGCCTGTCGCGACACCACTGGAGGCGGGCTGCACGATGTTGGGGCGTGAGCGGAAGACGGCCTAACGGTGTGCGGGACCGTAGCCCAGCTTCATGGAGACGGTTGCGAATGGTCCTCGCCGATACCCCAGGAGCAACAGTGTCCCTAATTTGCTGGGAAGTGGCGGTGCGGTCCCCTACGGCACTGCGTAGGATCCTACGGTCTTGGCGTGCATCCGTGCGTCGCTGCGGTCCGGTCCCAGGTCGACGGGCACGTGCACCTTCCGCCGACCACTGGCGACAACATCGATGTACTGTGGAGACCTCACGCCCCACGTGTTGAGCAATTCGGCGGTACGTCCACCCGGCCTCCCGCATGCCCACTCTACGCCCTCGCTCAAAATCCGTCAACTGCACATACGGTTCACGTCCATGCTGTCGCGGCATGCTACCAGTGTTAAAGACTGCGATGGCGCTCCGTATGCCACGGCAAACTGGCTGACACTGACGGCGGCGGTGCACAAATGCTGCGCAGCTAGCGCCATTCGACGGCCAACACCGCGGTTCCTGGTGTGTCCGCTGTGCCGTGCGTGTGATCATTGCTTGTACAGCCCTCTCGCAGTGTCCGGAGCAAGTATGGTGGGTCTGACACACCGGTGTCAATGTGTTCTTTTTTCCATTTCCAGGAGTGTAGTTAGATACCCGCTGACGATGCGTAAGTACACCAAATTACGTACACTGCTGGCCATTAAAATTGCTACACAACGAAGATGACGTGCTACAGACGCGAAATTTAACCAACACGAAGAAGATGCTGTGATTTGCAAATTTTTAGCTTTTCAGAGCATTCACACAAGGTTGGCGCCGGTGGCGACACCTACAACGTGCTGATATGAGGAAAGTTTCCAACCGATTTCTCATACACAAACAGCAGTTGACCGGCGTTGCCTGGTGAAACGTTGTTGTGATGCCTCGTGTAAGGAGGAGAAATGCGTACCGTCACGTTTCAGACTTTGATAAAGGTCGGACTGTGCTGGATCCCAACGGCCTCGTATCACTAGCAGTCGAGATGACAGGCATCTTAACCGCATGGCTGTAACGGATCGTGCAGCCACGTCTCGATCCCTGAGTCAACAGATGTGGACGTTTGCAAGACAACAACCATCTTCATGAACAGTTCGACGACGTTTGCAGCAGCATGGACTGTCAACTCGGAGACCATGGCTGCGGATACCCTTGACGCTGCATCACAGACAGGAGCGCCTGCGATGGTGTACTCAACGACGAACCTGGGTGCAAGAATGGCAAAACGTCATTTTTTCGGATGAATCCAGGTTCTGTTTACAGCATCATGATGGTCGCATCCGTGTTTGGCGACATCGCGGTGAACGCTCATTGGAAGCGTGTATTCGTCATCGCCATACTGGCGTATGACCCGACGTCATTGTATGGGGTGCCAATTGTTACACGTCTAGGTCATCTCTTGTTCTCATTGACGGCCCTTTGAACATTGGACGTTACATTTCAGATGTGTTACGACCCGTGGCTCTACCTTTCATTCGATCCCTGCGAAACCCTACATTTCAGCAGGATAATGCACGACCGCATGTTGCAGATCCTGTACGGGCCTTTCTGGATACAGAAAATGTTCGACTGCTGCCCTTGCTAGCACAGTTCCAGTTCTCTCACCAATTGAAAACGTCTGGTCAATGGTGGCCGAGCAACTGGCTCATCACAATACGCCAGTCAGTACTCCTGATGAAGTGTGGTATCGTGTTGAAGCTGCATGGGCAGCTGTACCTGTACACACCATCCAAGCTCTGTTTGACTCAATGGCCAGGCGTACCAATGCCGTTATTACGGCCAGAGGTGGTTGTTCGGGGTACTGATTTCTCAGGATCTATGCACCCAAATTGCGTGAAAATGTAATCACATGTCAGTTCTAGTATGATATATTTGTCCAATGAATACCCGTTTATCATCTGCATTTCTTCTTGGTGTAGCGATTTTAATGGCCAGTAGTGTACATTGATAAACGACAGTGTCTTCTGGGTGCTTTAGTTTTTTTTTTTTTTTAATGTCAAGCAGTGTAAATTACTATGGAGTGACTCTGCAGCAATCTGTCAGCACCCCCTAGTTACTCTCTGTCTCTCTGGCAGCGGCAGCGCTCTGTCCTACCAGTGCGGCGTCCACGGCAGCGGCGCCCTGCTGCTCCTCCTGTTGCCGGTTTTCCTGCTGCAGCAGCAGTTCCGCCCTACGTATGTGGCACACGGCGGTGGCCACGTCGCTGCCGGCCAGGTCTCGACCCATGGACTGCAGCAGGGCACAGCGATCTTCTATGTCCGGCAGCCACTCGGACACGTGCACCACTATCTGTGCTAGCACCGCCGGGCTCGCTCTGTAACCACCACCACCCGTCATCTTCGTGTCTAAATCACAGTGATACTCAAAAGTTTTTTGGAAAAGTGTTTTTGTATGATAATGCTTGCAGCAAGTAAGCAAACTGGTCAAGCCGAGGACATAAGAGTACAGGGTGTAAAGTATTTGTTCCATGTCAAAGTCAATTCAAGATGATAGATATGTGCAGAGAGAAACATAATAACCGCAGGTGAAAAGTGTTAACATAACATTCATAAGTCCCCTTTTCTCAATATTTGAATCGTTAACATCAGCTTTAGATCATGGCACAAACGTCAAAATAACAGATACCAAAAACAAATGACCTCACTTTAGAAAGTTGATTGAAATAGTTTAACAGAGAAAAAGTGTATACGCCTCATACGATAACTGCAGGGTGTTTCAGGTGCCTATGCATATGGGTTTTATGCAACCTGCGACACCTTCAAAAACCAACCTTTGAGATTTCCACACTCTCTCACTTGCTATGTGAAATTATAGTCCTACAGAAAAAAAATAGCAGGATATTTCTGTAGGAAATTTAACATAGCTAAATTTTGTAGTAGGATATGTTTTCGCTGGAGGCCACGGTTTTCGAGTTATACATCAAAAACGCGTTTGAAGGTCACTTTTGTATGGTTTCCTTGAATAACTCGACAACTGTGGCCTTCAGCGAGAATGTATTCCAGAACAGTATTTAACTACATTACATTTCCTACGAAAGGACCGGTTTATTTTCTCTGTAAGACTAATAGTTCGCGCCTAGTTAGAGAGGTGATATGAAAATCTCGTGCGTTGTTTTTTAAGTCGTTGTGGACTGCATAAAACCAAGCACCTGAACATCCTGCACACTATACTGCATAAAGTGTCAAAGAACATTTTCCTCTTCCAGTAGCACTGCTGGAGCGAAGCGTTCCACTGATTGGAAAAATGTGTAGGCCATTCCCGTTATCAACAAGAGTAGTTGAACAGATGCACAAAATTATAGGCTTACATCGCGCCCTAGACGGTCAATACCGCCGTTCGATCGCGTCCGCATTGGTTCTTTGTGCCAGGAAAGGCTCTCAACAAGGGAAGTGTTTAGGCGTCTCAAAGTGAACCAAACCGATGTTGTTCGGACATGGAGGAGATACAGAGAGACAGGAACTATCGATGAAAGGCACCGCTCAGGCCGCCCAAGGGCTACTACTGAAGCGGATGACCGCTATCTACGAATTATGGCTCGGAGGAATACTGACAGCAGCGCCACCATGTTGAATAATACTTTTCATGCAGCCACGACTCAAACTGTGCACAACTTCAATCTCGACGTCCATGGCGAGGTCCATCTTTGCAACTACGACACCATGCAGCGCGATGCAGATGGGCCCAAAAACATGCCGAATGGACCACTCTGGATTGGCATCACGTTCTCTTCACCTATGAGTGTCGCATATGCCTTCAACCAGGCAATCGTCGGAGATGTGTTTGGAGGCAACCCGGTCAGGCTGAACGCCTTAGACACACTGTCCAGCGAATGCAGCAAGGTTGAGGTTCCCTGCTGTTTTGGGGTGGCATTTTGTTTGAGCCAACGTACGCCGCTGGTGGTAACGGAAAGTGCAGTAACGGCTATACGATACGTGAATGCCATCCTGCGACCGATAGTGCAACCATATTGTCAGCATATTGGGGAGACATTCGTCTTCTTGGACGACAAATTGCGCCCCCATCGTGCACATCTTGTGAACGACTTCCTTCCGGATAACGACATCGCTCAACTGGAGTGGCAGCATGTTCTCCAGACATGAACGCTATCGAAAATGCCTGGGATTGATTGAAAAGGGCTGTTTATGGAAGACGTGATCCACCAACCACTCTGAGGGATCTACGCCGAATCGCCCTTGAGGAGTGGGACAATCTGGACCAACAGTGCCTTGATGAACTTGTGGACAGTATGCCACGACGAATACAGGCATGCATCAATGCAAGAGGACGTGCAACTGGGTATTAGACGTACCAGTTTGTACAGAAATCTGGACAACCACGTCTGAAGGTCTCTCTGTATGGTGCTACAACATGCAATGTGTGGTTATCATGAACAATAAAAAGGGCGGAAATGCTGTGTATGTTGACCTCTATTCCAATTTTCTGTATAGGTTCTGGAACTCTTGGGATCGATGGGATCGAGGTGATAGAAAACTTTTTTTGATGTGTGTAGCTTGAATGCTAGATCGCTTTCCGTAAGGTTTACCTGACAAAGATTACATTCAATTGACATATATGATAAGCGCTATTACATTCATAATTGTAGTTTACGAGGACAGTTGGTTGCTAAAGTGTGATAGCTCTCCACCTGTTCAACAACGTACTCCCAGAGGCAGAAGATGTCTCTATCAACTGTTTGCACTCACATTAGCATCACTAGTCACTCTGGTGTTCTGACCTTGAGGTTTCCCATGAGATACACATTTGTGGAAGGGTATGTGCCACGAATCTGCAAGTCTTCCACAATTCTTCCTAACAGTTGTACTGTGCTGCAATTTATCTACTATCGCAAACCTGTGACATTTGCCATGTTTCAAGTGATATGAAACAAGGCAAAGACTTACACCAGTCAAATGGACTACTCTACAATTTCTAGAACTATTTGAGGCACTTGTGAGTACAAGACTTTCATGCTATTTCTGCCAAGATACAAACCCTGACCTTATAAAAGTGGCTATGTGGACTGATTCAGCATTTGCCTTAGGATGCCTACGAAGTGAGCCAAACTTCTCGAAAATCCTTTTATATCTCGATGGTCTCTCTGACTGAAACATTATGCTGTTGAATGCAAGCATTCTTATATGGTGTCACATCACATGTTTCCTGTTAAGTAGCTGTGTTGCTTATAGAGGGATCTGCAACAGACTAATGCAGTGGCTGGTTTTACTTTAAAATATATACCTAAAGAATGTAGGATGGTGTAAATCATCGACACGTTCACGTTGTGAGTCCTGGCGTGTGTTCAATGGTACTAGCAAACAGTCTCTTGGCTCGCTTACTGTGCTTCGTGTTATATTTTTCTTGTCTTTAATGTCTTTTCTGGCAGTAAACTGTTCTGCACCCTTTCCCAAAAGTAGATTCGTCTGCACACTTGTGTATTTGGCAATTGTGTCGACTAATTAGGAGGGCAGCAGTAGTCTGCCTGCCTGGTGTACCTTGGCGGACCTTCTGCTGCAAATGGTGACGTATGACTCCTCTATGAGCAACGGGCCATAAGTTCTCGTGTGAGATAACGAACAGGTACTTCCCGTGCAAAAACTATCCAACTGATGTGGCTCTTGACTGCTATTAGACGATGGGGGTCTCGTGTCTACCACTGCTGGCAGTTTTGTCATCTGAAGGTGCTAAACACAAATAGACTATCGAACTATACTGTTGTAAAATGTACTTTTTGTACACCTGTATTTCCACCACATTTGATGGTCGCAACTCTACTTGGAAATTAGCATAAACAAACATGTTTCATTCTCAAATGTGCTGGATAACAAGTGGACACATAAAATAAATGCACATGTAGTAACACTGAGACTTGACTACGAAGAAGATTGGTTAGTGCTTGTTGAATGGTTGTCAGTCCTCTTGCATACTAACTTCTAATTAATTCAGTTGCACAATTTTGAATTTTCAAAAATTTTTTTATTTCCCAGCATTCTATAAACAGGAAAATTTGCCTGTGTCCGCTGTGATGTCACAGTAGTGGGGGGCAGGAGGGCAGGAATATGGTAATCTGATAACCAAACGTAACTCGATTATGTCATTGGAAATCTGGCAGAAGTGCAGTGAGTACTTGAACGTATCCAGCGCCCCTACTCCTATGTAGATAAGAGTTAAATTAGGGAGTTCAGAGGTGACACAGAGGCTTACCAGCAATTCTTCTTCTTACGGAAGACCATTTTGATTGGAAAAGAAAATGAGGGAAATCAGTGTGGTACACAAAGTACCCTCTGCCGCACACCATAAGGTGGCTTCCAGAGTACAGATGTGGGGTCATCACCTCAGCAGTGAGGTGTAAATGGAAATGGCAAAAAAGAGCCGCCATGAGTAAGCCTGTGGAAGACTTGACGTGCAGTCACTCTCTGGAGATTACAACTCCTACACAGGTGTCAGTAATATGTTGATAAAATGTTCTTTAAGCTGCTTCACAGCTTTTGTGAATTATATTTTAAAGTATAAGCCCCACAAAGAAGTTAAAATCTTTATTCCTCTGGAACTAGTTCCGATGGTGTCTCATCATCTAGTTGACCTAGGAATATTAAAACTGTGTATAATATACATCCATAATTTTAACCTGGTGTAAGCTCCATGCTCACTTACTTTCAGAGTTCTAAATATTTACTATACACTTCCTGACAAAAAATGCAAAACACCCAGCAGAAATGTTGGATATCAGTGTAACTTCGCACACGTGCATTCCATCGTGGGTGTGAAAATGATTAGTTTCCATTCTCTGTGACAGGTAGAACAGCCACCGGAATGCATTAGTGTTTTTCAATGTTAAGTGCTGTTATCAGGCCTGGTAGCACGTATTAGCATCATTAAGCGTCAGATGTTGAACTATCGCTGTGAAGAGCACAGAGATGCTGCATTCTTATGGGAGACAGCGTCACAACGACCTGACCGAATTTGGAAGGGACCTCATGGTGGATCTCCATTTGGCCCTCTGGTCGAATCGTGCAGTATCATCGATTTGTTGGGCATCCATATGTTGCAGTGGGCCATTGTTGGAAACCACTAGAAGGAAAGATCGCCATATTGTGCACCAAACACTTCCTAACAACTTCATGTCTGTGCCTGCCTTCCGAGAACAGGTAATGGACTTTCTACAACGTTCTATATAATCCTGTTCCACAGAACGGATACTAGTAGAAGCCAGACAAGCGAATTACTGTTCTATGCATAGAATACCGTTAACACCACAACACAAGTGGGTGCATTTAGACTAGTGCTGTGTCGGGAAGCTTGGTCTGCTGATAAATGGTGTCATATTGCTATCAGCCATGAATTACAGTTCTGCAGCTCCCAGATGACCGTCGCTGGCTGTTATGGTGGCGATGTCGGGAGTGGTCCCAGGTCTCCAATGTTTCAGAGAGATACAGTGTCTAGTAGTGATCGTGGGTACTCTGAGCATACAACGGTACTACATGTACACCCTTAACCTTCATGTGCCACCACTCCTGTGATAGTATAATATAGTTTTCAATCGGAAAATGCTCATCCGCACAGAACACGTGTCTCTGTGAACTGTCCGTGTAATGTTGAGATATTACCGTGGGCAGTTCCTAGATTTACTCCCGATCAAACATGTGTGGAATCCTCTAGGAAGTCAAGTCTGTCCCAGCGTCAGTATCCAGGACATCAAGAGCCAGACACAACAGCTGTGGGCCAGCTTGTCCCAGAAAAGGATACAGAGGCTTCACGAGAACCTTTCCAATCTTATTAGTGCATTTATTTAGGGCCGAGGAGTTTGCAACGACATACTGGTGATGAAGTTTATACTACTACGTTCTTTTTAAATTTGAGTCGATTTTGTTTTCATTGAAATTACATCAGACGCTTTCTAAACCAGCGAAGTTTCGTTTCGTGTCCTCCTCCCCTACTGGGTGTTACACATTTTTTGGCAAGCAGTATATTTTGATATTACGGACATGTGTAATATACCATTTCAAAACCCTAAAATCACCTAGATAATGAGCCACTGTCGATCTTAGTTGGAAAGGAAAATGGATTTTAGTAGTTTTGTGGTACTCTAAAGAAAATTGTCGAACAGTTTGTAGAACTGCTTTGTTGGAGGATTTGTACAGAACTAAAATGATACGACAGTTTAATCTGGCGTTATCTGGACGAGGTCTGTGTGTTAACCAAGATTCTCGAGCTTATCTCGTTAGCATAAATGTGAACTTTTGTCTCTGTCGACATTAAAAGAACTGAAGGAGCACTTCGATGGCAGATGATGTAGTGTATTTCAAGCCAACAGGGCGGGGGTACAATGATGCTTTGGAGCGGTACTATTTGTTGTTTTTTTGTATCGATATTGTTTGAGGACAGTTCGTAATACAACACTACTGTGAAGCAGTACTACTTTACTTCATTGCTTTACCAGCATGTAGCATGTGTGTAATGTTCACTCAGTTATGAGTAACACTCATCACTACAATATTATGTATTTTGTTTCTTTATATTCATATCCCTATGTGACAAGATTTTCAGGAAGTAATAGTTCGCAATAAGACGAATATTTCGATGACGGGTAGTAGGAGTCGTAACCTTATTAACTACAACCACCAAAGTTATATTTTTCTTAGTAAGAAGATGTACTTTCTAATATGATTCCGTACTTCTTGAAACAAGATATACAGTGCTGTAATGTTTTTAATGTTTTATGTTCGAATAATGGTAGGTAAACTGCTAAATACGTTGTAAAAGTGGAAGAGTGTCAGCACAGTGCAATTCCTGTACCACGACGTTGTGTTTACGTTCCAATAGATGCTAAATTCAGCTGTGCTGGCGGATTGTTGATTGATCCAAAAAGTGTTTCAGACTGTTAGTGTGAACGTGATCTAAACTCAAATAGCTCCAAGCACTATGGGACTTAACATCTGAGGTCATCAGTCCCCGAGACTTAGAACTACTTAAACCTAACTAACGTAAGGACACTACACGTATCCATGCCCGAGGCAGGATTCGAACCTGCGACCGTAGCACCAGCACGGTTCCGGACTGAAGGGCCTAGAACCGCTCGGCTACAATGACCGGCATAATCTAAGCAGCAAAGAAGGGAGCGATAAACATTTTGTAAACAGCAATTCTTCTGTTCATTATCAAGGGCAACTTAGGCCTATTTGATGCAAGACTTAAAAAAAATTGCGGACGATTTCGGTTTTGACCAACTTTTATCAAAATTCGCAATATTCTCTTGTCCGTTAACAAAACAGATTTTTACGAAATTAAAAAAAAAAAAATAATCCGGAAGTGCATCATTGATCTCTGCGGTTACTTGTAACAGCTGGTGGGATATGCCCGGTTTCCAATTTTATGTTTTTATTGTTATTATTTCCAGCAATAAATGTAGACATCAAACCGAGACTGAAAAACTAAGACACCCTCAGACTTTCACATTACACGTTTCAGTACATCTAAATGTAGACATCAAACCGAGATTGAAAAATTCTAAGACGCCTTCAAACTTTCACGTTTCAAGAGATGTACAATCAATATAACAAGTAATTTTAGGTAAATAAAAGAAAATGAAGTCCGCTCACCGTTTGCTGCTTTTCTCGAAAAGTAATGATGGTTGAATACTACAAAAAATTACCGGTAGTCTCCTATTGATTCTAATTTGTTGAAACACTGCTCAAAGACCATGGTGTAATCGAGGATCATATCACAATTTGGACATAACGATCAGTAAGTGCTAAAGGGTGAAAACTGAGGTTGAAAAATATTTTTCTTGTTAAATTGTCCGTTTCCAAGGACTACAACCACGTAAATACATACTATGTAGACAAAGCCAGCCGATCATCTACTTCCTATTTTTATTATGAACTATATATGAATTTCTAAGTTTTTAATTATTACTGTTGCCAATATCTTCTTTCTCTTTTATGGCAAACAAATCATAAACTCTTGTGTAAAATTCTAGCATTCTTTTGGTTTAATTCTTTCGAATGGAAAACCAATTTTGTAGTCAAAAATGTTCATTCACTTATTAACACGAATTCGAACAGAATTTATTTTTTGATGATAGAACTGAAACTGTTCTTTCAAAACATTCAACTGAACTATTGAGATAAGAGGCAAAACTTAACATTAGCTGCGAATAATTACCTAATAATAGGTGCGAGTTCATTAACGAATTAATCCATTGGTCACTATTTATTGTCCACCCTGTTCATAATTCTTGTTCTATAACGTGTTGATCTGTAAGTCGGCTCCTTTCGTTAGAAACGATATTACTGAACTATGATACCACAGAACTTCCCACCAAAAATAAACATATTTTGGCTACAAAAGACAAGCCTCGCATACATCTTTTACTCTGCTCCCAAAGACGCATCATCTAACAGGCCCCGCCACACGGGAACAGGCATATTATTGTTTCACAAATGCTGTACAGATTCTTGTTTCACGTATTCGTTGCTTGTTTCTAATCGTCAGCATTGTTGTTAAAATAGCACTGATCACTTTTCTCTTTTTCTCTGTAATAACCCAATATTTCAAAGTATTGGAAACTTTATGACAAGACACAACGCAAATTTAAAATAAAATTTATGTAAAAAACAAATATTTTAGCTACACTACTATGGCAAATTTACCTGGATATTAGTAAAAAGTAAAGAAACCTTTATAACCTAGACCAAAGACATGCTACACTACTGGCTATTAAAATTACTACACCACGAAGATGACGTGCTACAGACACGAAATTTAACCGACAAGAAGAAGATGCTGTGATATGCAAATTATTAGCTTTTAAGAGCATTCACACAAGGTTGACGCCGGTAGCGACACCTACAACGTGCTGCCATGAGGAAAGTTTCCAACCGATTGCCCATACACAAACAGCAGTTGACCGGCGTTGCCTGGTGAAATGTTGTTATGATGCCTCGTGTAAGGAGGAGAAATGCGTACCATCACGTTTCAGACTTTGATAAAGATCGGATTGTAGCCTATCGCGATTGCGGTTTATCGTATCGCGACATTGCTGCTCGCGTTCGTCGAGATCCAATGACTGTTAGCAGAATATGGAATCGGTGGGTTCAGGTGGGTAATACGGAACGCCGTGCTGGATCCCAACGGCCTCGTATCACTAGCAGTCGAGATGACAGGCATCTTATCCGCATGGCTGTACCGGATCTTGCAGCCACGTCTCGATCCCTGAGTCAACAGATGGGGGCGTTTGCAAGACGACAACCATCTGCACGAACAGTTCGAAGACGTTTGCAGCAGCATGGACTATCAGCTCGGAGACCATGGCTGCGGTTACCCTTGACGCTGCATCAGACAGGAGCGCCTGCGACGGTGTACTCAACGACGAACCTGGGTGCACGAATGGCAAAACGTCATTTTTTCGGATGAATCCAGGTTCTGTTTACAGCGTCATGATGGTCGCATCCATGTTTGGCGACATCGCGGTGAACGCTCATTGGAAGCTTGTATTCGTCATCGCCATACTGGCGTATGACCCGACGTGATTGTATGGGGTGCCATTGGTTACACATCTACGTCACCTCTTGTTCGCATTGACGGCACTTTGAACATTGGACGTTACATTTCAGATGTGTTAAGACCCGTGGCTCTGCCCTTCATTCGATCCCTGCGAAACCCTACATTTCAGCAGGATAATGCACGATCGTATGTTGCACGTCCTGTACGGGCCTTTCTGGATACAGAAAATGTTCGACTGCTGCCCTTGCCAGCACATTCTCCAGATCTCTCACCAATTGAAAACGTCTGGTCAATGGTGACCGAGCAACTGGCTCATCACAATACGCCAGTCACTACTCTTGATGAACTGTGGTATCGTGTTGAAGCTGCATGGGCAGCTGTACCTGCACACGCCATCCAAGCTCTGTGTGACTCAATGCCCAGGCGTATCAATGCCGTTATTACGGCCAGAGATGGTTGTTCGAGGTACTGATTTCTCAGGATCTATGCACCCAAATTGCGTGAAAATGTAATCACATGTCAGTTCTAGTATAATATATTTGTCCAATGAATACCCACCCGTTTATCATCTGCATTTCTTCTTGGTGTAGCAATTTTAATGGCCAGTAGTGTAAAATACCGGTATCGGGTTCAGCTAGTCCGTTTTTCCCATCTTTCCCAAGAAATAGTTAGCGTATCTTTAGCTTCACTTCACTTTGATAATGGTTAATGAAAGCACAGTAAATAGTGCAACTCAGCTGTTGGATAGAATCTACGCAAAAGAGATCTGAGTTCTACATATGAGGACGAACATATTGGTTATTATTTGTCGCTTAGTCACCTCTGACTTTGATGCTCTATCGTTAATTATCATAGGAGCTATGGATTTCTAAGGCAAACTGCGCGTGCCACTTTTCTACATTATGTTCTAAAGCAACACCCGTTGTTTCTTTTTCCTTTGAATGTCTGGTCGGCCTTCCATACGGCCTAGGGTAACGTAGAAAATTGACAATATAATGCGCAAACGCGGTGTAAAGACTATTTACGAACCGGCCAAGAAGATAAAAAAGTGTATGTTATCGGCAAAGAACAAAAGAAACTCACATCGCCGGGATTATACCGCATACCTTGTGCATATAGAAGAGCCTATGTTGGGAATGATTGACGATTCATCAACGTCAGTCAGGTTCACCGAACACAAACGGTATTGAAGGTAGGGGATAAGTGCAGCAATTGACCGTGGCGGAGCACGTGCTGAGTGAGATCGACCACGCTATGACCTGTCGAAGTTACAATTGTCCGGTCGTGGCTATGGGTTCTTTGACTACTCTGGGAGATGGCTGATGGAACTACAATATATGAAACGTTAGTTCACTTTATTACGGGAATGATTGTAAGATGTACTTATCTTTGTATAGTTCATGGCCACAGCAGGAAATAATTACAACTGTCTTTGAACAGTAAAGCGTCACTTGATGCACACAATTGCAAACTCTTTATCTTGAAATACAAGTTCAGCATTTACATAGGTGTAGTTTATCTTAGACTTGGTATCCTGGTATCCTAATAAGATGATGCTGACAGTTTTATCGGAGGTCATGAAATGGAACAGAGCGAGCCTGCGCTCTACTCTGTATTGACGTCCATGCGATGGTGGTGCAACACATGGAGAGAGGCGGTGTCTTCAGGAGCTCCTAAAATTCGTCGTTACGGATTGCAGCGAGGCAGAGCTAATGTCTGTGGCATCGACGCCCGTTACTAGCTTCGATGGAGCATCACGATCTTTGACGTAGATGTTCTCGCTGCGGAAACAATCTGTCGCACCAGCTTATTCAGGTAAGCTACAGAAATACATAAAAAGACAACAGCTCCAACAAGAAATAACAAAGCCTCAAGGTGAACGGATCCTGGATTCCCGTGCTGCAGCGTACGACCGTTGGGGGGTTGGTTCAAATGGCTCTGAGCACTATGGAACTTAACATCTATGGTCATCAGTCCCCTAGAACTTAGAACTACTTAAACCTAACTAACCTAAGGACATCACACAACACCCAGCCATCACGAGGCAGAGAAAATCCCTAACCCCGCCGGGAATCGAACCCGGGAACCCGGGCGTGGGAAGCGAGAACGCTACCGCACGACCACGAGATGCGGGCGTTGGGGGGACCACAGCGCTAAGGTCCATGAAAAGACCTCAGAGGTTGGCGTGACAGTTACAGATAATCTGTGGCCGCTAGGACGACTTCACTCCGCCACCAGCAGTAGAGGGTGAAGCTCTGACGATTCCAGCCTCTTAAGCTGGCGAAACGTCGGAAAATCGTCAAACATGCGTCGGCCAAAGAACCCAACAGGCAATACGTCAATAAGTGGCTACGAAAGGCTCTAAAATTTTATATATTTTTTGTTCTTTTAGTATCCAGAGCTCCATAAATATTCACAGTAAAGTCAAACAGATACCATGATAATTTTTCACAAAGAATTTGTAGATTACTTGTCTCTACCCTCTGCCAGGCACTTGAATGTGATTTGCAGAGTATCCATGTAGGTGTAGATACCGCTTTTCAGATATTAATGTAATCATCAGAGGTATGGTGCTAGTACAACTCTTTTTTCCACGACTGGCAAGCATCGGGCGTCATAAGGCTGTACCACGGAAGCGGATAGCTGTTCTATGGCACCGAGCGAGGTGGCGCAGTGGTTAGCATACTGGACTCGCATCGGGAGGACGACGGTTCAATCCCGCGACCGGCCATCGTGATTTAGGTTTTCCGTGATTTCCCTAAATCGCTCCAGGCAAATGGCAGGATAGTTCCTTTGAAAGGGCACGGCGGACTTCCTTCCCCGTCCTTCACTAATCCGATGAGACTGATGACCTCGCTGTTTGGTATCTTCCCCCAAACAACCCAACCCAACCTCTTCTATGGCCCATTGTTGTCGGCCAGCGACGTACTTATTCCTCCAACAGCTGGATATTATGTAACCTCGTACATCATATTTACTATCGATAGCCAGCTATATTACAAGAGAAATAATTATTAAAAATAAAATACAAAAATCACGCGGAAGTACACGGCTCTTCAAGCTCTCTTGCAGTAAGAAAGAAGGCAGAGTGTGCAGAATAAATTGTGACTGACCTTTTCTGAAGTATCTTGAGGTGGTAGGAGAGGAGAGTCCTCGCCTGCTCCTCATTCTTCACCAGACTGGACTCAGGCTCCGAGACGAGGCGCAGCAGCTCCAGCGATGCCTCGTGCCACAGCCTGCAAGGCGCCAACAGGCAACAGCCTAGTTATGAACACGTCAGCCTTACCTACGCGAGTCGACACACGTCCTTCTATTCGTTTCAGATACTTTCACTTACAAAGAAAGTAGTGAACAAACATACATCCATAAACTTCCATCCATACGACATACGTGTTGGTGGTCCTTAATTCTTACACCCATGCGTATCATTTTTTAAACGTACATATCGTTTTCTGGGCGTGGTAGGTCTTGAGGGTGGACAAAGCAAGCACTCCCAAAAGAAAATTAGTCATCCACAGGAGACATCATGCTAAAGTCCTATAACGCCACCTCCAGCCGTAGTTATGATATCAGATCGATGAGATTAGAGTCCACAATACTTCTCACGAACGTCTAAATCAGCTGAAGCCCCTCATTGATCCCGTACGCCTACCACTTTGCGAAGATGTTCATTGCTACGTTTCACCCACTGTTCCAGTCAGTACCAGGCAGTTTCAGTGGGATTAATATTGGACGGGTTTGCGCTCCAGCCGAAGGGCGCTAGGCTATCTGCGTGGTGGTCAAATATGGAACGCATGCTTGCAAACCAGTGGTCACGGCTGCTGTCGTCTTGGAAGGTGGGAGTTTCCACAACATACTCATCATGAAAATACAGAAGAAAGGGCGACTCTTGGTCACCGACTACGTTGAAATAAACGCCCTGGTTCATGTTCACGACAACTTGAATGAGTGGACCCAACTCTTGGTACAAAAATCGCCTCCAAAACGCTACAGATCCACCTTCGGCTTGAAGTACTGCTTATACACACAACGGCTGAAATGCCTCACGGAGCTGTCGCTGCATTCGACACCTCGCATCATTTGAAAGGAGGCGAAATACACACTCGTCGGATCACACTACATGTTTCCAGGCAGTTAATATCCAGTTCCAGTATTGTTTCGCCCACTGGAGGCGTGCATGTACTGGTGTGAGCAATGGCCTTTCGGAAGGTACCGGACTCCAAATGCCTTTGCATGAGGTGGACCTGTATTCACCGACAACAGCCATTCCTGGAGGGTTTGAAGCCGATTGTCATTGACACGCCTTAAAACTACTTTCTGGCTACATGTCAGCTACCCTCTTTTAACGACTGTTGCTCTTACATCGTGTTATATGTTTGCAAGTGGTACACAATTCGTTGTAGACATGTTGGACAGTCCTTGTGCGATGGTACCTAACGTTTACTGCTATTGTAGTTGCTCTTCCTAACAGCATCCCGTATGAGCAAACCATTTGCGTCTTTACCTGCGCTTACTCGTCCTTCAGGTACTGGGGCTATGCACGGCTCTGTTTAAAAAAGAACATCTCTATCTGGTCAAAGGACCAAGCAAGCAGGTCTGGTTTCATGCCCCGCTGTTAATTTGCTGCAAATAATATCTGGTAGCTGTGACCTTGCAATCAAACAGTCTATGTACTGGCTAGAATTGCGAGTTAATAAAATACACAGAAATACAAAATAAAAGTTAAATGAATAATGTAATAACAAGGGTACTATTCTAACGTCTGTAATTAATATAGAAGACATGGAATTATGTTGAATGATGTTTATTCAAGAAAGCACATCTCAAATAAACGGGGAGTGGTCCTACGATATTTAGTTGAAAGGCAGACAGGAAAATGCCCATATCAAATGTACGAGGGTTGAATGAAAAGTAATGCCACCACCTTCGTTAATATGGTTTGAATGGGAATATTTTAATAAAATCAAACGCAGAAATAATCCTTAGAAATTGTAAATTTGAGGTAAAAAAAGGGACCAAACTGCTTAGGTCATCGATCCCTAAGCTTACACACTACTTAATCTAACTTAAACTAACTTAAGCTTTGGACAACACACACACCCATGCCTGAGGGAGGACTCGAACCTCCGACGGTGGGGGCCGCGCGGATCGTGACAAGACACCCTAGACCGCGCGGCTACCACGCGCGGCTTAATCCTTACAATGTGGTCTTTAATTACCAATATTCTATTTTCCAAATAATCACCAGCCAATTGGATACATTTCTGCCAACGATGAACAAGTTTTTGAAGTCGTCACGGAGTCTTTGTGTGGATATTCCATAGATTGACGTTTCGTCTCCGGGTCGTAATGGTGTACCCAAGTTTCGTCTCCTGTGACAGCTGAATGGAGAAAGGCGACACCTTCATTCTCGTAACGCTAGAGGAGTTCCTGGAAAATTTGTAGTCTGTGCGCTTCCGTTTCAGGAGTCAGCATCCAGGGTGTCCATTGTGCACAGATCTTCCGATAGCCAAGCAAAACAATGGTATGACCCACGCGTTTTTCTGAAATGCCGTTTCTGCTTGCAGTTTCTCTCTGAGTGATACGACGATCGTCCTGAATCAATCTGTCAACATTTTGCTTGTGAAACTCGATGGATGCTGTCACAGGACGTCCAATTCATTGTTTGTCGCACAGGTCAGATGTTGCTGCCTCAACCTTTAAACTTACTCGCCCAATGACGCACAGTACTCACATCAACACAATCACCATAAACTACCTTTATTCTCTGATGAATCTCCTTTGGGATGACACCTTCTGCTGTCAAGAATTCAGAGACTGCTAGTTGCTTAAATCGCATTGACCGACCGTCTACGCAGGGTTCCATACTTTACACTGTAACAACGCCATCGTTCAATGCTAAGGATTCCCGCCAACTGGAGCTGTAGAGAAGAGGCTACGGAACAAGCCCGTACCATGCGCATACCAATACTGCCAACTCAAGAGTTACGAAGGTGGAGATATTACTTTTCAGTGAACCCTCGTAGTAAAGTTACGTTGCGAGCGATATAAGAATGTTAGCAAAATCCCCAAGCTAGATAGTCATCCAATTCTCGCGAAAACAAAGTTATTTCGTGATCACAGTACACAAAAGATTCACATGCTCAAAATAGTTCAGAGTTCAATGTGATGATTCTCAAATTAACACACACGATATGAAGAATAGTAACTCATACTCGCTCTACTCTTAGTTCCGTAAATCAAGCGGCGAAAGTTATGGTCCTGTTCTGGAAGACATCCAGACATTTCGAAATATGAAGTCCCTTCAGAAGTTGAGATATGGTAGCGGCCGCTCACCGCCCAGAATCAATTACCTAATACCACAGAACAACGCACATTACCACAGCCAGGTCTGCCTCCTTCCAGCACCCGAGATAAAATGTCCACAATCTCTCCCTTGACCTGTTGAGTTCCAGTCTCCACTTGACTCCAGCAGTGTTCCACCACTGTCCAACTCTCATTGGCTGAACGCCATCTCCACCAACAATACATCGTTCTCAACCTCTGCGTAAATGATTTGACTCACATGACCACTTTCTCGCACTAGAGTAATATATTATAACAAAATTTAAATAATCGAAATGTTATAAACATTCAGCTATATTCAGACAATTTGGACTAAATATAAGTAATATTTGGTTCATAAATAAATTAGCTAGCATTCTTGCACAAGTGTGCTCACTTGAATTGACAACGAACTGTCGTTTAGTATTGTTTAAACAATTACTTAAGCCTGCTTGTCAGAAGTGTCTTTGGTATCCTTTTACAAAGCAGGTGTCCGCTACCACATGCTCTTGACCATTGTTAAATTAACATAGTTTTTTAATAGAATTTTCAGTCAACATTTAAATAAAGTTACGGCAAAATAATAAACTATTCATTAAATAAGAACACAGGTATGACCAAATATGAGGCATTCATGCTGCATTCATTTGCTTTGTAAATGTGGGGAATACGAAATTCTGACAAACATTTGCGTAATGAAAAAATGTAAAAATCGTCGTAAACCAATTAAATAAAATAGATACAAATACGTAGCTTTCAAGGATGATAGCTATAGTGCAATACTATCATCTGAGATACCGTTTGTTAAAATCGCATGAAGCTATTAAAAGTTGTTAATTCAGAGGTTCATTGGGTAAATGTTTATTCACTGCGAAATATTTATTAATTTCTGAAGTTTTGAAAATACTGATATATTATTGTGTGACTCGATGCGCCTCATTTTTCTGAGATCGCTAATGTATTCAGATTTGCATTGATATTTGTGTGAGTTATTGACGAATCTCAAAGAGCTTTAACTTCGCCTTCTTTAAGAGTGTCTGACACTCCCGCATTCCCTGGAGCATATTCTGTACAAAAGCAATGAGAGCATCCGCTGTCCAAATTCCCAGCTCTGGTGTTTCCCCGTTTCCGGTGACGCACTCATTGTCTCTGCACGTGGCTGGCCGGAAACGTTCAACTACCCGGGCTAGCCGCGGTGCTCCCTGAGCTCTGGACCCGCTAGCGTTCGGCCATGCGAGAAATTCACCTTTCCTCGAAGAAATTCTAGGCGGCCGACTAGGTCGCCTAGGTACACGTAACGTTACACCTCTTCACGCAGCATCAAATTAGGGAAATTTATTGACCATATGACGATGCAATGCGAACATCCCAAAGAACAGCTCCTTGCTGTCTTTCTGTGATGTGTCCACATCACAGCATTTCATTGTATTGTACTGTTTTCCATAAATGGCATCTAACGTCACCTAAGGAAGATACACGGCAGCACAGAGAAATGCAGGGTGTACTGTGAAGAATAGTCAATATTCAGGGATGTGAGAGGAAAGATCATTCGAAACGAAAAGAGTCTGGTAAACATGGGCTCTAAAATGCATACCTTATGAGATATGAGCAGGTCGTCATACTCGAAACTGCGAAGCAAATCTCTTCTAGTGCAAACTCTTTGATTTCCATATTTTGGGAGGATGAGAAATAAGTTGTCTAGTAAACATGGACTGAAGTCATCAAAATATATGGCTACTTTAATTTTTGTCTAGTAAACATGGACCGGAATCATCAAAATAGATGGCTACTTTAATTTCAGGATGGGGATGTAGAACGTAAAAACACTTCCAAAGAGCAGAAAAACTGGAAAATCTGAAGAAATAAATAGACAAATGTGAAGTGAACACAATGGATTTAAGTGAAGTGAGATGGGCAAATAGTGGTGATATAGTCACAGGTAATTACACAATCTTTTATTCCGGTGGAAAAAGTTTTGAACATGGTGAAGCAACAGTGATGAGAAACCAAATAATTCACAGTGTGGCTAAAGTGGTGTCTCATAGTAATCGTTTAATGTTTGTGAAAGTAAGTGGAGAACCAGTGGACATTCTGATAGTTCAAGTGTACATGCCAACATCAGACCATGATGACGAAGAAATGGAGAAAATCCACGATGAAATAGAAGACATCATCCACTTTGGTTGGACAAGATAGCAAACACTGTCGGACAATATGGATTAGGAGGAAGAGACGACACAGGAGAGATGCCAGTGAAATTCTGTCAGCGAAACAAGCTGGTGGTGATGAACACTTGGTACAAAAAAACCAAGAGTAAATTGTACACATGGAAGAGCCAAGGAGGCATTAACAGATATCAGATAGACTTCATGCTCGTCAAACAGAGATTTAGGGGCAGCGTGAAAGATGACAACTCTATGTCAGCAGCAGATGTCGACTCTGATCACAACCTTTTGGTTGCAGACCTCAGTACAAAATTGAAAAAGATCCGACAGTCAGGGAGAAGAAAGCAGAAATGCGACCTGGAAAAGCTAAGAGAGAACAATGAGCCACTGAGAGAATCCTCGGAGGATCAATTTAACGAAGTGAGAGATGAAAACGCAAGTGCAGAAGTGCAGTGGCAAAAAGTCAAACTAGTATTGTGGAATACCTTAAAGAGCGAATTTAGGAGGGAAGCTGAGGAAGCGAGGAAGCCTTGGATCGCCAACGAGATGCAGGAGAAGATGAAAGGAAAGAGGAAGTGTAAAAACGGCAATGAGGAAGAAGACAAAAGACTTAACAACGCATCCAGGAGAGAAACAGACAAAGCGAAGTAAAAGCACATTGAAGAAATATGTGAAGAAATGGAGGAACTACAAAGAAGAGGAAGATCGACCTCATGTACCAGAAAACGAAGGAACGGAGAGGGGCCGAAAACAATGGAGTAAGGACCTTTGGAATAGAATACTATAGAAGACAAATGGTTAATGAGCAAGCGGAAGTGCTGAAAATATGGGAAGAAAACGTAAAGGAACTCTACGATAAGGAACATCGTCCGCGCGAAATAGGCAGAGGAGGCTATTGACCAAGACGAAAAAGGGCCCAGCATACAGACAACGGAAGTAGAGAAGCCGATTAAGGACATGAAGAGCAGAAAAGCTGTATGAGACGGCGACATACACTGGTTCGCCGTAAGAAGTCGGAAACAGAGGTTTGAAAGCGTTGACCCAACTCATCAACGCAATCTACGACACTGGAGAATGGCCAAACGACCTTTTGGACGTCACAATGGTTGCTCTTGAGAAGAAGCAAAAAGCCAGGAAACACAGTGCTTACAGATCAGTTAATCTGATCTCACACGTGACGAAGATCATCGCAAGAATATTCAACAGACGGCTGGAACCGAAAATTAAAGAAGTAATGGGAAAGGACCAGTTTGGGTTTAGGAAGGGAAAACGAACCAGAGATGCCATCGGAATGGTGAGGATTTTGTCGGAAAGAGTTTTGGTTGTTAACGAAGAAGTTTTTGCTTGTTTTATAGGCTGACAGCAGGCTTTCGATAGAGTCAACTGGACAAAATTGATGATCCTCCTCAGAGAGGCAGGAATAAACTGGAGGGAGAAGAGACTATTCCTCAACTTGTAAGTGGAAAAAGAGTAAAGGTCCGACTGAACTACGGAGAAGCAAACAGCGTGGAAATAGAAAGTGGAGCCAGACAAGCATGTTGTCTATCACCCTGTATGGAGAACGGCTGGCAAGAGAAGGTTTGGAAGAATGCGAAAACCTTAGACGGGAGGATGACTCGTCAACACCATCGAGTATACAGATTACCTGGTAGTACTCGCTAAAATTCAAAGCCAATTGCGACACATGATGAATCGGTTGGTGAAAACTGGAAGGAAATATGACATGTAAATCAACATCGAGAAATCAGAAGTGATGCCTATATTGAAACGGGAGAAACCTTTGAGGATAATTGTCGACAATCAAGAACTGTAGAATGTGGTGCAGTTCAAGTAGCTGAGAAGCTTGCTGACAAAAGATGCCCACTGCACAAACTAAATTCGAGCAAGACTCGCGATGATCAAAGCCGCGTTCAGCAAGTAGGGACCCTGCTGACCAGCAAACTGAGCTTGGAATTAAGGAAGAAACTGGTAAAGTGCTACATCTGGAGCATTGCACTGTAAGGAGTAGAGGCGGGAGCCATGAGGAAAATGGAGAAAAAATATCAAGTAAGTTTTGAAACGTGGTGCTGTAGAAGGATACCGAAGATCACGTGGACAGATCGGGTGGCAAACGACAATATACTGAGAAGAGTAGGAGAGAAGAAAACTATTCTGAATACGATTCTTCAGAGAAAGGCCAGTTGGATCGGACACATACTCAGGTGCGAGGGGCTCATACATAACGCCATTGAAGGGAAAATCAGAGGAACTACAGGAGGAGGAAGAAGAATTCAGCATCTGGATGACGTGAAAAATGAAAGGAGATAAGAAGCCTGAGTGAAACAGCTGAAGACAGGGAACACTGGCGCAGAAATTATCCTTACGAAGACACGGACCTTTCACTAGACAGAATTCTGCATAATAATAACACAAGCATGGGCTACACAATGTATCTATTAAGAGCTATGAGCACTTTTTTGGAAAAAGTAATTTTGAGCATTGGGCCACGTCATTGTAAAATACTAAATAACTAAATCGCTGATTTTTCGACCAACTTGCTGCAGTTAGTTTTCAGGGCGGTTCACTGAAGAGGACGACAGCAAGCCGGTAGAAACGTTGCCAGTTTAGTTGTTCTATTAGTTTACAATGACGCGGCCCAATACCCAAATTTATTTTATTCAAATTTGACATCGACCATGGGAGCCTACGAACTTATATCTATGAGCACTTGTTTTCAGAAGGGATGTGTTTCGCAGTAGCAAATACGAAGTGGTCACAACTCATAAGATATGCATGTTAAAGTCCATGTTTACTAAACAATTTATTTTTTGTCTTGGTCCGTGTAACATCCGCCCAAAATATGGAAAGCAAAGAGCTTGCACTAGAAGAGGTTGGTTTCACAGTATCGAAAATTAATAAGTGCTCTTTGGTTTTAAGGCATGCATCTTGGAGCCCATGTTTCTTCCAATGATCGTTCCTGTCATATCCCAAAATACTGACTCCTCCTCCTGGGACACCATGTATAAACATGCACGACATGACATGGAATGTAATGTGCAAATATATATAAGTTGTGCTCTTAAGTTCCGCCTTATTACCACCTTTGAAATTGTGGTACGTATAAAAAAAAACACAAAGAAGATAAACTTATGGGAGAGTGATTAATGGAAAAGCCGTTCCGATTCATTTGACTCATAGCAGTTTAACCTTACTCTACGCTCAAAACCTAACTGCCACGTCAGAAGTTTGTACAGGTGCCGAAAACAAAAACAAAAAATACACAATTCACCATGTGATGAAGTATTACGGGAAATCAAAGATACTTATTTTCTCTTTCTACGAAATACAATTCCAACAAATTCCAGCTACAAGGTTTGATTCCATAGGGAAACAGTTGTGTCCAGCTACTCTATTCATTTTAAATGGTAAAGGGTTCAGCAATCATCGCAGGCAGTGTTTATAGTATATCTAGATTTCGGTGACTATGTCGCCATCTTCAGTGCTAAAAAAGATGTAGAACCAGCTACAATAAACTGACGTGCATGGCTTATTAAACGTACAATTGCATAAGCCTGAAATGTAAATTAATCTAAAATACATATCAGTAAATGTAAGTTGAAAGCCGGCCGCGGTGGTCTCGCGGTTCTAGGCGCGCAGTCCGGAACCGTGCGACTGCTACGGTCGCAGGTTCGAATCCTGCCTCGGGCATGGATGTGTGTGATTTCCTTAGGTTAGTTAGGTTTAAGTAGTTCTAAGTTGTAGGGGACTGATGACAACAGCAGTTGAGTCCCATAGTGCTCAGAGCCATTTGAACCATTTTTTTGTAAGTTGAAACATTAAATACA
Organism: Schistocerca nitens; assembly: GCF_023898315.1. NCBI lineage: Eukaryota > Metazoa > Arthropoda > Insecta > Orthoptera > Acrididae > Schistocerca > Schistocerca nitens. The sequence goes on along the minus strand of NC_064614.1, from coordinate 734,915,974 downwards.
TTCGTATATGCACAGAGTCCAAACTGGACAATTCATGTCAGAGATTGAGTTCACACTGAGGCAGCTGTTTACAATACTGCTGGCTTCAGTGTACGTGATACAAATCTACAGCTCCCTCCTTATATGTATGATGCACTGACAACATGCATTAACTTTATTTTACGATTTGTATCTTTCATCATTTTATTTATTATTTTATACTTTTTAAAAACTTATGTACATAAAACATGAGGATGTTCCCTGTATATGAGAAGGGACCTGACTGAGGAGTTTGAAATTTACTGTGATCAGGCGCCATCTCGTATGTCACCGTGTAATGAGCAGGTGGCCACGAGAAGCTGCCAGCTTTAAAAATAGTTGAAAGGCGGCTCCTATGTGCCGATCCCAACGGACGCACTGATCAGACAATAATGACATAGTAGTTATGATTGCACTGTTCCTAAGATCGCACTTGAGTTCAAACCTTCTGGAGATAAACATAATGTATTTGCCACATTATTAAGTGATGTAGTTGACAGTTTATAATTCTAACACCAAACTGTGTAAATTGTAATTGATTTGCATTCGCAACTAATACGGAAAGGAGTTCTAAAGCAGAAAGATTCCTGGCCTCCCTGACATACCACTGATGGTACGACGACTCGTAGCACCAATTTTGTCTGTTCCAATTCCTTTAACTGTAGTTAGTATGCAGCATGGTTTTAGTAAAAGGTTTATTATCTTAGGTATTTGAACAAGATATTTCGTGTTTTTAAAACTATGATGAATTGTGAAATGTACAGCAGTAACAGACGCCACTGGTTAATTCACACAGTTACCACAATGTGTAGCTGCAAAATATTAGTCACTGGTTTTAGTTATAACCATCTTATTTGTTTTCTGTTAAACGTATAAAATAAAGTTTTAAAACATAATAGTTGTAAAATAAAGTTAATACACGTTCACAATGCATCATGCATGTTTTTTAGGCTAGAAGACCTCGGGAAAGTACGCGGTGGGCTGCAATCTCAAAGGGTGCATGGCAAATACAGGACGTGCTTGGATCAAGGAACAGTCGGAATTGTAGTTGTAAATTGTTGTAGTTTTGCTGGGAAAGTCCCTGAGCTTCAAGCGCTGATAGAAAGCACAGAAGCTGAAATCGTTAAACGTACAGAAAGCTGGCTAAAGTCTGAAAGAACTTCTGCAGAAATTTTTACGAAGTCTCAGACGGTGTTCAGGAAAGATAGATTAGGCAGAATTGGTGGTGGAGTGTTTGTGTCGGTCAGTAGTGGTTTACCTTGTAGTGAAGTCGAAGTAGATACTCCGTGCGAATTGGTATGGGTGGAGGTTATACTTAACAGCCGAACTAAGTTAATAATTGGCTCCTTCTATCGACCCCCAGACTCCGATGATATAGTTGCTGAACAGTTCAGAGAAAATTTGAGTCTCGTAACAAATAAATACCCCACTGATACGGTTATAGTTGGTGGGGACTTCAACCTTCCCTCGATATGTTGGCAAAAATACTTGTTCAAAACCGGTGGTAGGCAGAAAACATCTTCCGAGATTGTCCTAAATGCTTTCTCCGAAAATTATTTCGAGCAGTTAGACCACGAACCCACGCGAATTGTAAATGGTTGCGAAAACACACTTGACCTCTTAGCCACAAACAATCCAGAGCTAATAGAGAGCATCTTGACTGATACGGGGATTAGTGATCACAAGGTCGTTGTAGCTGGGCTCAATACCGTTTCTTCCAAATCCACCAGAAACAAACGCAAAATAAATTTATTTAAAAATGCGGATAAAGTGTCACTAGAAGCATTCCTAAGAGACAATCTCCACTCCTTCCGAACTGACTATGCAAATGTAGACGAGATGTGGCTCTAATTCAAAGATATAGTAGCAACAGCAATTGAGAGATTCATACCTCATAAATTGGTAAGAGATGGAACTGATCCCCCATGGTACACTAAACAGGTCCGAACGCTGTTGCAGAGGCAACGGAAAAAGCATGCGAAGTTCAGAAGAACGCGAAATCCCGAAGATTGGCTAAAATTTACAGACGCGCGAAATTTGACACGGACTTCAATGCAAGATGCCTTTAGTAGGTTCCACAACGAAACATTGTCTCGAAATTAGGTACAAAATCCGAAGAAATTCTGTTCGTAAGTAAAGTACACAAGCGGCAAGACGCAGTCAATACCTTCGCTGCGCAGTGCCGATGGTACTGTTACCGACGACTGTGCCTCTAAAGCGGAGTTATTGAACGCAGTTTTCCGAAATTACTTCACCAGGGAAGACGAATGGAATATTCCAGAATTTGAAACACGAACAGCTGCTAGCATGAGTTTCTTAGAAGTAGATACCTTAGGGGTTGCGAAGCAACTCAAATCGCTTGATACGAGCAAGTCTTCTGGTCCAGATTGTATAGCGATTAGGTTCCTTTCAGATTACGCTGATATAATAGCTCCCTACTTAGCAATCATATACGACCACTTGCTCACCGATAGATCTGTACCTACAGATTGGAAAATTGCGCAGGTCGCACCAGTGTTTAAGAAGGGTAGTAGGAGTAATCCATCGAACTACAGACCTATATCATTGACGTCGGTTTGCAGTAGGGTTTTGGAGCATATACTGTATTCAAACATTATGAATCACCTCGAAGGGAACGATCTATTGACACGTAATCAGCATGGTTTCAGAAAACATCGTTCTAGTGCAACGCAGCTAGCTCTTTATTCGCACGAAGTAATGGCCGCTATCGACAGGGGATCTCATGTTGATTCCGTTTTTCTAGATTTCCGGAAAGCTTTTGACACCGTTCCTCACAAGCGACTTCTAATCAAGCTGCGGGCCTATGGGGTATCGTCTCAATTGTGCGACTGAATTCGTGATTTCCTGTCAGGAAGGTCGCAGTTCGTAGTAATAGACGGCAAATAATCGAGTAAAACTGAAGTGATATCGGGTGTTCCCCAGGGAAGCGTCCTGGGACCTCTGCTGTTCCTGATCTATATAAATGACCTGGGTGACAATCTGAGCAGTTCTCGTAGGTTGTTCGCAGATGATGCTGTAGCTTACCGTCTAGTAAGGTCATCCGAAGAACAGTATCAGTTGCAAAGCGATTTAGACAAGATTGCTGTATGGTGTGGCAGGTGGCAGTTGATGCTAAATAACGATAAGTGTGAGGTGATCCACATGAGTTCCAAAAGAAATCCGCTGGAATTCGATTACTCAAAAAATGGTTCAAATGGCTCTGAGCACTATGGGACTTAACATCTGTGGTCATCAGTCCCCTAGAACTTAGAACTACTTAAACCTAACTAACCTAAGGACATCACACACATCCATGCCCGAGGCAGGATTCGATCCTGCGACCGTAGCGGTCACGCTGTTCCAGACTGAAGCGCCTAGAACCGCACGGCCACACCGGCCGGACAATTCGATTACTCGATAAATAGTACAATTCTAAAGGCTGTCAATTCAACTAAGCACCTGAGTGTTAAAATTACGAACAACTTCAGTTGGAAAGACCACATAGATAATATTGTGGGGAAGGCGAGCCAAAGGTTGCGTTTCATTGGCAGGACACTTAGAAGATGCAACAAGTCCACTAAAGAGACAGCTTACACTACACTCGTTCGTCCTCTGTTAGAATATTGCTGCGCGGTGTGGGATCCTTTCAGATGGGATTGACGGAGGACATCGAAAGGGTGCAAAAAAGGGCAGCTCGTTTTGTATTATCACGTTGTAGGGGAGAGAGTGTGGCAGATATGATACGCGAATTGTGATGGAAGTCATTACAGCAAAGACGTTTTTCGTCGCGGCGAGATCTATTTACGAAATTTCAGTCACCAACTTTCTCTTCCGAATGCGAAAATATTTTGTTGAGCCCCACCTACATAGGTAGGAATGATCATCAAAATAAAATAAGAGAAATCAGAGCTCGAACAGAAAGGTTTAGGTGTTCGTTTTTCCTGCGCGCTGTTTGGGAGTGGAATGGTAGAGAGATAGTATGATTGTGGTTCGATGAACCCTCTGCCAAGCATTTAAATGTGGATTGCAGAGTAACCATGTAGAAGTAGATTTAGATGTAGATGCATATAAGGAGGGCGCTGTAGATTGGTATGCCGTACGCTGAAGCCAGCTGTGTTGTAACTAAACAGCGGCCTCAGTGTTTATCTCTGGCACGAGTAGTCCAGTTGGGACTATGTGCATATACAAGTGTTTTTAATGTTTTTAACTTACATTTACTGGTATGTATTTTATGACTGATTTACATTTGAAGCTTATACATCTGTACAGTTAATAATGCGTGCCTGTTACGTTATTGCAATTAGTTTTCCACATTTTTTTTAGCACTGAAGATGCCCACACTGTGACCGAAATTTAGATTTGCAGGAAACATCATTTGCTGTACGTCTTACTACTTGAAGATCCAATTAGTAAACAGATTTTCTACGAGAGGCGTTACATCTGCGACGATGTGAAACTATTTCTTTGATTATCCCTGTATACTACTGCCAACTTTCCTTCCGTCCAGAGTAGTAATAAAGTTTATTGTGCTTTTAAAATTAGTTGCGACTTTTTATTTGTGGCTCTCGGAAAGGGGCGCGACGCCGTTCCCAGGTAACACCAATTGCAATCCTGCTTTCCCTGCCGAGCCCCAGCAGTTCGGTTCACGCCGTGGATAAACTGTACGATGGTGTGTCGAGCATTAGATGCATCGTGCTGTAAAGTGGTGTTTTCCGGCCACTGAAGTGTTCTGCAGTCGTCAGGTGTTGTGAACAAGTGTTTTATGTTGGCGTTGCATTAATAATAACAGTGCAGCACATCTGAACAGGCCGGCTGCGGTGGTCTAGCGGTTCTACGCGCTCAGTCCGGAACCGCGCGACTGCTACGGTCGCAGGTTAGAATCCTGCGTCGGGCATGGATGTGTGTGACGTCCTTAGGTTAGTTAGGTTTAAGTAGTTGTAAGTTCTAGGGGACTGATGACCACAGATGTTAAGTCCCATAGTGCTCAGAGCCATTTGAACCATTTGAACATCTGAACAGGAGATTTTGCAATTAAAGCTGTAGTTCAAGACCACGTTCACCGGCTGTGAACATAATGTTCTGCTGCAAAATATTCCTCCGAAATCGACAGTAGTGACAGAAAATGCGTCGTAGTACTCCGTTGTGATAGATAAGGCTCCAAGAAAGAAGAAAGCGGATATTTTTCTCTGGGTGCAAAGAAATGTTCCATTCGATAAGTTGACCCTAGCATGTATAAGGCGGAATTAATGTAGCTTATAGTTCTGTACAAGCCAAGAACTCCACGCCACCAGGACGACGAAGTGGCTAACGCTAAAGGGCGTAATTTAATCAGGATTCTCCCATGCCTCGCCCATTTAAATCCGTCTGAGAATGCATGGGTTTAGGTGAAAAGTGATGTGACAAAAAACAACAAGAAATTTACGCTCAGTGAGGATGAAATGCTGAGGAAAGAAGCCATTCCTAATGGAACACCACAGGACTGGTCTAGAGTTGTCAGTCATATCGAGAAAGTAGCTGAGGAGACTTGGATTCATGAAGGACTGTGACGGGTTTTCAGCAATAGGTGACATTCCGTATTTCCATGTTAAAATCTGCTTCTTTTGCCAAAAGACAGCAGAGTTTACAAATATTGATCTCACTAACATTCTAATGCAGTTGAAAGTTCGACAGATTCCTAAAACAGTGTATTATTAAACAAGCAACTGGGGGAAAGGTGGGTCAATAGTTAAGAAAAAGCCCATTCTCAGTATAAAAATAAACGTGTAACTTCCTCACATATATTGTTACAAAAGCCACAGCAATTCTCATTTCACCAACCACTGAAAGTCCTTAAATATATTATTTCACTGAAAAGATCTGCAGTTGCTTAAATATCGCAGTAGACAAAGAAGTTTCGCATATCAATCAGACCCTGGAATACTCGCCTCTCTGCTTGCTACCATTTGCTAAAATCTTGTCTCGATGTCTTAGACCGCTTAGAATATGCGAATGATTTATGAATATTTCATTATGGCTTTTTTACTGACGCGTGCGTTGGAGATGGAGTGCTTTAGATACATTCCGTCTTCCAAACATGGGAAACAAACAGCGGTATCCTTCCAAATTTGAAGAATAATTCAATACGTTATCCAAAATTTCATATGCAGCCAGGTATGACCTATAATGCACCCTATTTTTCATTGCAAACCTTAAGAATTTCTTGCGGTAGTTTACCTAACATGGAAATATCACAATAGCTGTGACCATTAACGAAATGACAGGCATTGCATCGTGAAGCTGACGAATTGAGGTACAACATAAGCGAGAATCAGAGTTTATTATCTAATAGTTTCTTTAAAATCCTTTGAGAAACATTACAAATCGGCCGTCACCTGCTGACGCGCTCAGAACACGCCGCTAACAACGCTACACTTATTTCGCACCGTACTGAACTGTCAAAAATCGGGATCAGTTCTTGTATAGGATTCCAACCGTCGGCTTTATGCAATAACGTCATATCTAAGGCAAAGACCATAGAATTGCAAAATTGCTGCACAGAGGCAATCTTTGAAAGCAGCTAATCATATTCGTAAACAAGCGAATATAGAATACAATAAAACTACAATCACATTACTTAGCCACGAATTACATCGAAAACAATTGGAGATAACTAAAGTAAATAAGAACAGAAAACGGGACATACACATGTCTGAAATAAATTATTATCGAAATTTATGTGAGTAAGGAAAGCAGAGAGAACCGTTAAATCTACCAGATATCCCCGCATAAAATCGGTACACCTCACGTACCGGTCAATGATATGTAGTTGAATTGCTTGTAATTATATGTAGTCGAACTGCTCGTGAGGTGGCGTGGATGGCCATTTACACCACTTCCTCTAATAGAAACGTGACTACATATTTTTTAACGTTACTATTCTCTACAGCGCTTTTATGTGGGACACCCTGTATTACAGTATAGCGTATGGTAAAGTCGTGATATTATAAAACAGCGTTAATTAATAATACTTATTATTGAATTTAAATGGACTATGGCGGGAAAGTGGGGGTTCTGGACGGAGGGAAACTAAAATGTAACACAACAACAGGAAATGAAATAAATAATAATATATGAAACATACAAAGAACAGTAGCACGAAATGGTGAGAAACCGACACAGAAATCCTAAAAGAACAGCCAATACACAAGTAACGAAAATACACAAAAATTAACAAATATTGGAATCGGTTAAGTAGAACACAACATTACGTGGTTCATTACTTAGATCGTTTTTTCCAGCAGCTTTGTCTACAGAAATGTAATAGGGCTTCAGCGTTTGTGATTCCTCTCTGAACTACTGCGAAAAAGTATTAATTATTGGAATCGGTAACTAGAACTGACCTGTATAGGATATTATTTATTTCATTTTTGCAGTAGCTGTGTTACATTTCAGTTTCTCTTCGTCTAAACCCGCCACTTTCCCGCGGTAGTTCCGTTAGATTCAGTAATTACTATCATAAATTAGGGGTATTTTATAATATTACGACTTCAGAATGCGCTATATTGTAGTGGAATTTAAAGGTTCGCTATGCTTTTCTTACTCGCATAAATTACAAAATTAATTTGCCACTTATGAAGATTAGGGGGTACATGCGCTGATCACGAGAAAAGTACCTATTTTTGAAGGAAACGCGTATTTCTGAAGATATAAGCATATATACGCACGGAATACAAAAAAATTTTTTATCCAAAAATTGTGTGTTACAGTCATATCTGATGCGCTCGTCACCAAAAAAGTACTTATTTTCACATGGATGCAAAAAAAAGGATCAATTAACTGTCTCGAAATTTTTTTATCAAAAACATTTTTTTTTTGCAAAACAGATGGAATTAACAACAAAATTTTCTCAAAAAATCATATTTGTTTATTTTGCACAGATATACATTAAAACTCGAATCACAGATTAGATAAAAACAGCTATCTCAAGTTAATTTGCAGCATTAGGATAGATTTTTCGTACATGCTCAACGAAATTGTGGAATGGATATTCCGCAAAACGTTGACGCCAGAGAAATTCCACCAGGTAGTTATTCAGCATAGCACGGTGAGTTCCGAAACGCCTTTTATTTTTTTCTTTAGCTTTTTGCCGGACTGACTCCATGTGATTTGTGGTTGCGTTTGTAAAGGGATCGACAAAATAAAGCGAATGATTAACAGTCAGATGATTGTAGCCCAAGTTACCTATGGTGTTGTAAGCTTGCCACAAATCAGAAACTACTGTGGTTCCTGGCAAAACATACTGTTGCAAAATTGGCACCAAATGGGTAGCATCACGTCGTGGCACAGCAACCATAAACCTTTGCTTTGTCTCAACGTCATAACCACCAAAGATCCATTGCTCCCGCACCGTATGACCTCGATGGTACTTTCTCCTGACGACGCAGCTCTCGTCTATTTCAACAGTATGGCCAGGGCCGCCCAAAACTATTGGCTGAATTAAGAAATATTCATAGTAGATATCCCTACAAAATCGACCACAGTGTGCTCACTGCCAATTTTGAGCTCCCTCATTAAAGACTTTTGCTTTTTGAGTTCGAAAGCCCAAATTTCGCCATCTTTCCCTGTAGTTTTCTCCAGCTTCATCTCGTTGTATCCAACACAAATCCCATTTTCACACACCAATCGTTCTTCAAAAGACCTTGTTGCCTAGCCCATTGTATAGAGCTTGGAGTGTTCTCCGTAACATGGTATAAATCTTCCATTACAAAGTCACTAAAATCTGGAAAATTTCTCGCCATTTTGGCACACAGTAATATACGATACTTCAAAACAGACAGCCTGAACAGGAAAATATAGGTTGTTGGGCGCACTGATCAAGATACATAACTGTGAGCAACAGGGACATACAGGATGTTACTAAAAGGTACGGCCAAACTTCCAGGAAGCATTCCTCACACATAAAGAAAAGATGTTATGTGGACATGTGTCCGGAAACGCTTAATTTCAATGTTAGAGCTCGTTTTAGTTTAGTCAGTATGTACTGTACTTCCTCGATTCACCGCCAGTTGGTCCAATTGAAGGAAGGTAATGTTGACTTCGGTGCTTGTGTTGACATGTGAATCATTGCTCTACAGTACTAGCATCAAGCACATCAGTACGTAGCATCGACAGGTTAGTGTTCATCACGAACGTGGGTTTGCAGTCAGTGCTATGTTTACAAATGCGGAGTTGGCATATGCCGATTTGATGTATGGATTAGCACGGGGCAATAGCCGTGGCGCGGTACGTTTGTATCGACACAGATTTCCAGAACGAAGGTGTCCCGACAGAAAGACGTTCGAAGCAATTGATCGGCGTCTTAGGGAGCACGGAACATTCCAGCCTATGACTCGCGACTGGGGAAGACCTAGAACGCCTACCTGCAATGGACGAGGCAATTCTTCTTGCAGTTGACAATAACCCTAATGTCAGCGTCAGAGAAGTTGCTGCTGTACAAGGTAACGTTGACCACGTCACTGTATGGAGAGTGCTACGAGAGAACCAGTTGTTTCCGTACCATGTACAGTGTGTGCAGGCACTATCGGCAGCTAACTGACCTCCACGGGTACACGTCTGCGAATGGTTCATCCAACAATGTGTCAATCCTCATTTCAGTGCAAATGTTCTCTTTACGGATGAGGCTTCATTCCAACGTGATCAAATTGTAAATTTTCACAATCAACATGTGTGGGCTGACGAGAATCCGCACGCAATTGTGCAATTACGTCATGAACAAAGATTTTCTGTGAACGTTTGGGCAGGCATTGTTGGTGATGTCTTGATAGGGCCCCATGTTCTTCCACCTACGCTCAATGGAGCACGTTATCATGATTTCATACGGGATACTCTACCTGTGCTGCTAGAACATGTGCCTTTACAAGTACGACACAACATGTGGTTCATGCACGATGGAGCTCCTGCACATTTCAGTCGAAGTGTTCGTACGCTTCTCAACAACAGATTCGGTGACCGACGGATTGGTAGAGGCGGACCAATTCCATTGCCTCCACGCTCTCCTGGCCTCAATCCTCTTGACTTTCATTTATGGGGGCATTTTAAAGCTCTTGTCTACGCAACCCCGGTACCAAATGTACATGTTGGTTGGTTGGTTTGGGGAAGGAGACCAGACAGCGTGGTCATCGGTCTCATTGGATAGGGAAGAATTGGGAAGGAAGTCGGCCTTGCCCTTTCAGAGGAACCATCCCGGCATTTGCCTGGAGTGATTTAGGGAAATCACGGAAAACCTAAATCAGAATGGCCGGACGCGGGATTGAACCGTCGTCCTCCCGAATGCGAGTCCAGTGTTTAACCACTGCGCCACCCCGCTCAGTCACCAAATGTACAGTAGAGACTCTTCGTGCTCGTATTGTGGACGGCTGTGATACAATACGCCATTCTCCAGGGCTGCATCAGCGCATCAGGGATTCCATGCGAGGGTGGATGCATGTATCCTCGCTAACGGAGGACATTTTGAACATTTCCTGTAAGAAAGTGTTTGAAGTCACGCTGGTACGTTCTGTTGCTGTGTGTTTCCATTCCATGATTAATGTGATTTGAAGAGAAGTAATAAAATGAGCTCTAACATGGAAAGTATAATCGTTATGTGACTACTCTCAGAAGCCGCTGACCTGCCGCTCAGGAGGGTGTTGACGTGTTTGATGCTGGCGGGTGGCAGGGGCTCGGGTCTCTCGTCCACGGACTCGTCCGAGCGCTGGGGCGGCGCCGGCTTACGGGCCGCCTTGACGATCTGCGGCTCCGGCGGCGCCAGTGTGGCCGGAGAGGGGACGCGCCGGGGGGAGGTGGCCATGGCAGAGGGTGCGGGCTGTGCGGGGGCGGCCTCCAGAGCAGCGGCAGCTGGCGGCGGCAGCCGCGGGGCCGGCCGTGCCGGGACCAGCCTGCGCCGCGACCGCAGGCTCCGGCAGCTCGCGACCGCCGCGGGCACTGCTCTCAGCCAGTCGCTGAGCGCCACCAGGGTCCACGTGACCAGCAGCACGGCCACCCACAGCGACACCAGCTGCTCCTGCCGCCACCACGACACCCACCACGGTTCCTCCTCCTCGGCGCCCTCTTCTACAAACAGAAAATCTTCCTGCCCCAATAGCTCCCCTCCGTCCATCTACAGCGCCGCCGCTGCACGCGCTGCCCCCTTCGCCGGTCGCTGCCTGGCAACGGATCGTCGTTACCGACAATTGTCCTCTTTGCTCAGATGTAAACTGGGGATTACTGAAGAATTGGATACAACCCGTCAGCTTTGGCCAATGACGTCAGAAGTTACCAGAGACGATGCATTGCACAGATAAAACAGCAAAGACGAATGTTGAGAAACAAAGGAATGCAGGACAGAGAACACAGATGGTAGACATACGAGGGTGTCAGATGAAAACCTTGAATTTGTAATAACAAATTCGCGCTGTTATCCTGTAAATTGGTAAGCGTGCTACAAACAGCGTCCAGAATGGCCTGTAGGTGGCAGCATAGTGCAGATGCACACATACCGTCGCAGTATCAGTATAAAGATGGCCGTCCCGCTTGTGACTTGCACCAGGGAAGAACAGCGTTCTGTTATTCGGTTTTTGTGTAGTGAAGGTGTGAAACCTAATGAAATTCATCGACGAATGAAGGTTCAGTACGGTGATGCATGTTTGTCACAGCAGCAATTCTACGAATGGAGTAGGAAGTTCGCAAATGGTGTGACTTCAGTGGAAGATGCTCCTCGTCCAGGTCACGCACAACGAGTTGTCACTCCACAGAACATTGCAGCAGTTGAAGCCATAGTGAAGGAAAACCGCCGAGTGACACTGAATGACACTGCAGCATGTTAACAGGTTAGTAATGGGTCAGCACACCACATCGTGCATGATGTGCTTCAGTTTCACAAAGTGTCTGCAAGATGGATGCCACGGCAGCTGACTCCTGAAAAGAGAGAACGACGTGTTGATGCTTGCGAAGAACTTCTTCGGCGCTTTGAACGAGAAGTTGATGGCTTCCTTGCAAGAATCGTTACTGGGGACGAAACCTGGGTTCACTTCCACCAACCGGAAACGAAGAGAGCGGGCAAGGAATGACGCCATTCCTCATCACCAAAACCACAGAAGTTTCGAACAGAACTAAAAGGGCGTCATTTTGGAGCGTTACATGCCTAGAGGGACCACTGTAACCAGTGTATCATACGCAGATCTCCTAAAGAGTCACGTGCGGCTTGCAATCAAATCAAAGCGACGTGAATTGCTGTCAGCAGGTGTCCTTTTGCAACATGACAATGCAAGGCCCCACACTGCCCGTACAACTGTTGCAACAATCACAGACCTGCATTTTGAGTGTCTTCCTCGTCCACCATACTCACCAGACCTTGCCCCAAGTGATTTCCATATGGTTCGGACCACTCAAAGACGCAATGGGAGGAAAGAAGTTTCGTTCTGATGACGAGGTACGCCACGCGGTGAATGAGCGATTGCGTGGACTACCAAAAGGAATTTTTTTCTAAAGGAATTTATGCACTTTGTAAGCGCTGGAGGACTTGAATTGAGCGTGGGGGAGATTATGTTGAAACGTGATACAACTTTGGACCACTTCTGCACAATAAATAATAATTTAAAAAATATTTAAGGTTTTCATTTGACTCACCCTCGTATATCACGTACATTCATATTTCGAACGTCGCTTATTTGAGTCGTAATATCCTACTCTTCAGTTCACCTGTATAGCTAAACTGAAGAACGGGATACCAGTGAAAAAACGAAAGAAACAGAAAAGGGACAGAAATTACGGCACAGAATACCTCAGTTGATATATCTGAGTTGTAATACGAAATTCAATTGGCCTCTATAGATTGACTGTAGTACAGGATAAAAATTTAACGCTTGTCATCTTTGTCGCATTCGCTAGAACTAGTATCATGTTCTTCTGTTGACCTATGTAGGTCATCTGAAATATTGAGTACAGTTTTTACAGGTGTTGGTTCTTTCGCCTCCGCAACTACTAGTATCCTATTCTTCAGCTGATGCTACTACTAGCGAAGGCGAAAAGACCGACGTACGTAAAATTTGTATGCATTATCATTTGACCTGTATAGGTCATTTGACCTACATAGGTCAACTGAAGTACGGGATACAAATTTCTTATTCGCCTTCCATACTAAAAGTATCGACTGAAAATTATCATAGTAGTACTAGCGACGGCGAAAAAACCGACAACAGTAAAATTTGTATTGCATACGTCAGCTGACCTATATAGGTCCACTGAAGAAAAGGCTAGTGTTAGCGAAGGCGGTAAACTCGACATACGTAAATCTGTATCCCGTATAAAGCTCAACTGAAGAATAGGATACTAGTGCTAGCGAAGGCGAAGAATAGCGATATACGAGGGCTGGAACTTTAATAGTGACAACTATTTATTTACAGCCCGTACAAAATAGATACGTGTTTCAAAGCTTTCCTGACCTTCCGAGTAGTCACCAGCATTGTAAATAACCCGTTGGCAGCGATGTGGAAGTCGTAGAATACTCTTAGGAGTGCCAGTTGTGTTGACAGTTCGAGCGGCGCGGTCTATTGACCGACGAATTTGTAGCACTTCTGAAGCGAATGCCGTGAAGCGTTTCCTTCAGTTTAGAAATCGAACTGAACTCACGAAGGCTTAAGTCAGGAGAGTGCAGTACATGGTATAGCACTTAGCAGCCCTATCAGTCAAACAAATCAGTAACAGCTTGCACTGTACATGCTTGAGCATTCTCCTGCAAAATGATGGACAGGTCCTGCAGAAAGTGTCATCACTTCTGTCTCTAAGCTGGTCGTAGATTGTGTTCCAAAAATGAACAGCATAGAGAAAGAAGTGACGACACTTTCTGCAGGACCTGACCTCATTTTACAGGACAGTGTATGGATGCAAACTGTTACTGATTTGTTTGATTGATGGCGCTCCTAAGTACTATACCACCTACTGCACTCTCCTGACATAAGCCCTCGTGAGTTCAACTCGATTTCTAAACTGAAGGAAACACATCACGGTATTCGCTTCAGAACTGCTACAATTCGTCAGATAATAGACCGCGCCGCTAGAACTGTCAACACAACTGGCACTGCTAAGTGTATCCTACGACTTTCATATCACTGGCAACGGGTTATACACAATGCCGGTGACTGCTGTGAAGGTCAGTAAAACTTTGAAACACGTATCTGTTTTATACGAGCTGTAAGTAAATAGTTCGACTGCTACGGTCGCAGGTTCGAATCCTGCCTCGGGCATGGATGTGTGTGATGTCCTTAGGTTAGTTAGGTTTAAGTAGTTCTAAGTTCTAGGGGACTGATGACCACAGATGTTAAGTCCCATAGTGCTCAGAGCCATTTGAACCAGTAAATAGTTGCCACTATTAAAGTTCCAATCCTCGTACACAGGATTTGTATCCCGTACTTCAGATAACCTATATTGGTCAGCTGAGGAACAGGATACTACCTTCGTAGTTCAACTCAGCTGCAGGATGCCAATGTTGTATATGTCGCTTTTCCCGTGTTTGCTAGCACTAGTATCCTATTCTTCAGTTGACCTATATAGGTCGACTGAAAAAAAAAAACACCGTAGTAATACTAGTGCTAGCGAAGGCGAAAGAAAGCGACAACTGTAAAATTTGTATTCCGTACTGCAGTTGACGAACTCTCCTTCAAATCTTCCATATTCATAGGAACAGATAAATCCGTACTCAAAACCGCAAATCAAAATGTAAAAGTCGTCCAGAATGAAAAGCAATTCTTCCAAAGTATCTCAAACTGGCTAAGAATGAGAATAAGTACCAAATGAATTGGAACGAACAAACGATTTACATTTATACGAGGGACAAAAATCGTACACAATGTCTAACCCTGGCTTTTAAAAACACATTCATTTGTTTCGATTTACAATGATGACGCCTCGCCACAGAAGATAACCGATTTATTATCTACGACTCGAAAATAAAGACATCAGTATCTGTGAGTAAAGTATGGCGTCACTAATCAAAGCCGACGGGTTGTATCCCATTCTTCAGCTCACCTGTAAACTGCAGCGAGTCATAAAATCAACTATCATTTTTACAACCATAACTCTCACGCACATTTGACACTTCTGTTGGAATGCGCTATATGACGCAAAGTGTCTACACTGACGGAAAAAGAAATCACATCACCAAGCAGGAGTTGTGCAACGTAAATGACAGTTGCTAGCTTTTTTTTTTTTTTTCATCTGAAACATGGCGTCTGTTCTAGTTTCACGCCAGTTGAATAAGAGTGGCGTCAGTAGCGCCACTGTGTTGATGCAGATTAGGCTTTACTCTGTAACGCTCGCAAGTGCTAGTTACTTTTGAGAATGGACGTGGTGAGTTGATGTTATAATCAACGAGTCCTTGAAGGCGGAAAAGACGCCATTATCAACACCTCACTGAGTTTGATCGAGATCGCGTAACAGGGCTACGAGAAGCTCGATGTTCCTTCTGCAATACTGCAGAAAGACTTGGCAGGAATATAACCATTGTACATGATTGTTGGCAATGGTGATCACGAGATTGTTCGGTCGCAAGAAGACCGGGTTCCAGACTGCAATGTGGCGCTACCGTGAGGGAACCATCGTGTTCTGCATATGGTTCTGGCGTATTGTACTGCATCTGCAGCAGAATTTGAACAGCAGTTCGCACCACAGTGACACAACGAAGTATTACGAATCGATTACTTCAAGGACAGCTCCGAGACGGACGCCCTGTAGCGTACATTTTCCTCTGATCCTAAGTCACTGCCATTTACGACTTCAGTGGTGTAAAGTGAGAGTTCATTGGAGGGCAGGGTGGACGTCTTTTGTGTTTTCTCATGGAAGCTGGTTCTGCCTCGGTGCCAGTTACGGCCGTGTGTTGGTTAGAAGAAGGCCAGTTGACGGCCTGCAACCAACCTGTCTGCGTGCTAAGTTACTGCCCGGGGCGCGATCTTGTGTGATAGCAGGAGCACACTCTTGGTTATCCTATGCACACTGACTGCAAATTTGTACGTCTGTCTGTTGATTCGATCTGCTGAGCTGCGTTTCATGAGCAGCATTCCGGGTGCTGTTTTCCAACAGCATAACGCTCCCCACATACCGCTGTTGTGACCCAACATGCTCTACAAAGTGTGGAAATGTTGTCTTGGCCAGCTCGATCACCAGATCTGTCTCCAATCGAGAATATGGGATGTCATCGGCCGACCAAGTGCAACAGGCATGGTAATCCATCTCGCAAACTGAGACGCCGCACCTGTGCCCAAACAACGCATGCTCGTTTGCATGCTTGCAGTCAACATTCTGGCGATTACACCAGTTATTAATGTACCAGTATTTCACATTTGCAATGGCTTATGTCACGTGTACATTTATCTGTGTTCTTGAAACGTTAATCACTTAAAGATGTTAACTAGACAAATGTATTCCTGTTGTCTCATTCTTCTATATTAATTATTTTTTGGTGCTGTGATATATTCCGTCAGTGTTTTAGCGGACATTGGTTCAAATAGCTCTGAGCACTATGGGACTTAACATCTGAGGTCATCAGTCCCCTACACTTAGAACTACTTAAACGTAACTAACCTAAGGACATCACACACATCCATGGCCGAGGCAGGATTCGAACCTGAGACCGTAGCATCAGCACGGTTCCGGACTAAAGCGCCTAGAACCGCTTGGCCACAGCGGCCGGCTAGGGGACATTGAATCCTGCTGGAGCCACTTCTAATGGCGTGACTAAATCTCATTGGAGGAACGGCAGCTCATTATCCCTCAAGAGCCGAAACCAGAAAATTTAGTGATATTGGACGCTGACATATGGAACGAAGTCGATATTTTAACTCATCCCAAACGTGTTCCATTGCATTCACGATGGGACTCTGAACACACCAGCCCATTTAAGGAATGTTATTATCAACAAACCATTTGCGCACAGATTATGCTTTGTGGCAGGGTGTATCGTCAAGCTGAAATATATGATCATTATCTCTGAGTTGTTCCGCTTCTGTATGCAGTACTCATTGCTGTATATTGTGTTCATATACATTACCAGAAAAATTAATATGGAGTATATGAAATGATTGCATTTACATATCAACAGTGCATGTGGTATTAATGTACCAGGTGTCGAACTATGCTGAAACAACGAGGGTGAGTCAACTGAAAACCTTAAATATTTTTTAAAATATTATTTATTGTGCAGAAGTGGTACAAAGATGTATCACTTTTCAACATAATCTCCCCCACGCTCAATGCAAGTCCTCCAGCGCTTACAAAGTGCATAAATCCCTTTAGAAAAAAATTCTTTTGGTAGTCCGTGCAACCACTCATGCACCGCGTGGCGTACCTCTACCTCTTTATCAGAACGGAACTGCTTTCTCCCATTGCGTCTTTGAGTCGTCCAAACATACGGAAATCACTTGGGGCAAGGTCTGGTGAGTATGGTAGATGAGGAAGACACTCAAAATGCAGGTCTGTGATTGTTGTACGGGCAGCGTGGGGCCTTGCATTGTTATGTTGCAAAAGGACACTTGGTGACAGCAATTCACGTCGCTTTGATTTGGTTGCAGGCCGCACATGATTTTTTAGGAGATCTGTGTATGATGCACTGGTGACAGAGCTCCCTTTACGTATGTAATGTTCCAAAATGACGCCTTTTTTTCCAAAAGAGAGTCAGCATAACCTTCCCTGCTGGCGGTTCTGTTTGAAACTTCTTTGGTTTTGGTGATGAGGAATGGCGCCATTCCTTGCTCGCTCCCTTCGTTTCCGGTTGGTGGAAGTGAACCCACGTTTCATACCCAGTAACGATTCTTGCAAGGAAGCCATCACCTTCTCGTTCAAAGCGGCGAAGAAGTTCTTCGCAAGCATCAACACGTCGTTCTCTCATTTCAGGTGTTAGCTGCCGTTGCACCCATCTTGCAGACACTTTGTGAAACTGGAGCACATCATGCACAGTGTGATGTGCTGACCTATGACAGATCTGTAAGCATGCTGCAATGTCATTCAGTGTCACTCGGCGGTTTTCCTTCACTATGGCTTCAACTGCTGCAATGGTCTGTGGAGTCACAACTCGCTGTGGCTGACCTGGACGGCCGGACGGGGTGGCCGAGCGGTTCTAGGCGCTACAATCTGGAACCGCGCGCCCGCTACGGTCGCAGGTTCGAATCCTGCCTCGGGCATGGATGTGTGTGATGTCCTTAGGTTTAAGTAGTTCTAAGTTCTAGGGGACTGATGACCTCAGAAGTTAAGTCCCATAGAGCTCAGAGCCATTTTTTTTTTACCTTGACGAGGAGCATCTTCCACTGACGTCACACCATTTACGAACTTCCTACTCCATTCGTAGACTTGCTGCTGTGACAAACATGCATCACCATACTGAACCTTCATTATTCGTCGATGCATTTCAACAGGTTTCACACCTTCACTACGCAAAAACCGAATAACAGAACGCTGTTCATCCCTGGTGTAAGTCGCAAGTGGGGCGGCCATCTTTATTCTGATACTGGGACGGTATGTGTGCATCTACACTATGCTGCCACCTACAGGCCATTATGCACGCTGTTTGTAGCACGCTTACCACCTTACAGGATAATGACGCGAAATTTCGATTTGTTATTAAAAATTTAAGGTTTTCATTTGACTCACCCTCGTACATGGTGTAGTCTCCACGGGCGGCAATGAAAATACTGACTCTGCCATCCAGTCGATCGTACAGATGTAAAATACTGACCTGGAATACGGTAGTCCATGCCTGCTCGATCTGTTCACGTAGTTCTGTAAGAGTTGTTGGTTGACGAGTCGCACGAGTCACTTCTTGTCCCATCATATCCAACACGTGCTCAACTGGAGACAAGTCTGGAGATCGTGCTGGACAGGGAAGTTGCTGCACGTCTTGCACAGCACGCTGAGTTTCACGGGCAGTGTGTGGGTGACCATTATCCTGTTAGAACAACACATCACCTGCCTGTTGCAGCAACTGCAAATGAATGACTCTAACAGCATTCAGCATGTACCAAGTGCTGGTTAGCGTTCCCTCCAGAAACATCAAATGTGACGAGAGTTGTAGCTTATTGCACACGTGACCATCAGGCCGGGGATGGGTCCAGTGTGACTTGGACGAATACACTCTATCAGACAGTGTTCACCAGGTCTACGTCGTACGCACAACCGATCATCAACTACGTGCAGACAGAATCTGCTTTCGTCGCTGAGAAAACACGGCACGCCATTCCATCTTCCAAGTGATCTTCTGACGGCAGCAGTCTAGTCGTACACGTCAATGGTGTGACATTAGTAGAAGACACGCTAGAGGTGTGCGTGCCTGTAGTCCCGTTGCTAATAACTGATTCACAACAGTTCGTGTTGACACGTTTGGGCTCACGAGCCCTCTTATCTGTCATGTGATAGCTGTACGATCTTGGCTCTTTTCAAACTCGCTCAGTTGGGTGTAGGAAGCATGGGTGCGTCTCATAGTCAACAGACAGCTTGGGCAGCTTTAGAAGAGTTGAAACGCCCGTGATGAATTTGTTATCCAGGTGACATCCAGTGACTAGACCACTCTGAAAGTCACTGAGCTCCCATGATACACCCATTTTCTTGTTACTGCTTCTCTACTGATAACACAGTACTCTCCGCGTCCTATTGTACTGACAGATCCGCCTTTCATGACATTTTGTGCTCAATCCGGCATTACACTCGGGCAACTGGATGCCTCTGATCATGTAGAGTGTGTCTCGATTTCCGAGCTGGTGGTTAAGTTGGTGCCTAAAACCACAGCTTAAATTTCTGCGAGTGAGACAATCGTCAGTCACCCTTTCGGTCGGCGGTATGTTTTTTCTTTTCGGAATGCGCCGCGGTGGTAAGGTGAGACCTAGGAGTACAGATTGTATTTATTTGCGCACTCTGTTGGATGTTAAGCCTATCATATTCATATTTCATTATGCTGCTGTGTATATTGCTGTAGGCAACGTCAGATTTCGTGTATCGAATGTAATGCAATGCAGTGTAATGCATAAGCATGGAGGCGTTACAGAAAGGCATGTACGACGTATCATGTTTGGACGTGAGCACAATCACGAAGTTAATGAAGTTGCTCTCTTGCTGGTACACCAACAAAGACTACTCACAGCCATCTAAAATGGCGAAACTATTGGTGATTGAAATTTCGTGAGAAGCTCCCATCGCAACGAGAAACAAGGTTGTTTTAATGATGTCCACCTCAAATCATGTTTCATGTCCATGACGCTCTCTTCCCTATTTCTCGATAACAGAAAACGTGCTATTCTTCTCTGAACTTTCTGGAAGTACTTCTTTAAACGTGTCTCCTAAAGATCCCACACTGCGCAGCAGTACTCGAAAACGTTCAAATGGTTCAAAGGGCTCTGAGCACTATGGGACTTAAATTCTGAGGTCATCGGTCCCCTAGAACTTAGAACGGATTCCATTTAGCACTGTTGTGGATGATGTCACACTTTTAGTTATTTACGGCCGGCTCCTAACTTTCGCACCACAAAGATATCATTCATAATCATTTTGCAATTTGTTTTCACCTTGTGTGTGCTTTGTTAGACGATAAACGACAGTATCATCTACAAACAACCTAAGACGGCTGCTCGGATTGTCTCATAAATCATTTACATAGATAAGGAACAGCAGAGGGCCTATAACACTACGTTGGGGAAAGCCAGAAATCGCTTCTGTTTTACTCGATGACTTTCCGTCAGTTACTACGAGCTGGGACCTCTCTCACAGGAAATCACGAATCCAGTCGCATAACTGAGACGATATTCCATAAGCACGTAATTTGATTACAAGCCACTTTTGAGGTACATTGTCAAAAACCTTCTTGAAATCTAGAAATATGGAATAATTTGAAATCCCATGTCAATAACACTCAATAATTCGTGTGAGTAAAGAGCTAAATGATTTTCACAAGAACAATGTTTTCTAAATCCGTGTGAACTGTGTGTCAGAAGACTGTTCTGCTAGAGTTCGAACACAATATATGTTCCACAATCCTGCTGTATATCAACGTTAATAATATGGGCTTGTAGTTCAGTGGATTACTCCTACTGCCTATCTTGAATATTGGTTTTATTTGTGCAACTTTCCAGTCCTTAGGTACGGATCTTTTGTTGAACGTTGTTAATACTATGAAAACCCACAGAGTTTCCCATTACTCTTATGCTCTTATGGAAATTAACAGTCGCGTTATGAAGGCGAATGTCTTCTGCAAACAAAAGAGAAGGGTCTGATTGATAAAGGTGGTATCGCATATTCAGCAATGTTTTCAAAAAGTCCATCTTTTCGGCGTAGAATTTGGGACTCGGAAACAAGATGTGGTTTACATCAGCTTCAGATTCAGAATTACACTCGTATGCAGGGTAATTGTAATTGTTGATTGAAGGTAGATGGAGACGAAAATATGCGTTGTTGCAGCGGCGTCGAAGGATGTTGGGGCCGGCCAGAGTGGCCGTGCGGTTCTGGGCGCTACAGTCTGGAACCGCGAGACTGCTACGGTCGCAGGTTCGAATCCTGCCTCGGGCATGGATGTGTGTGATGTCCTTAGGTTAGTTAGGTTTAAGTAGTTCTAAGTTCTATGGGACTGATGACCTCAGAAGTTGAGTCCCATAGTGCTCAGAGCCATTTGAACCATTTTGGAGGATGTTGGAAATCGTTGTCGGTGCAAATGCGTCCTCGTAAACCACAGCTTCGTAGGAATTTGGGGTTGTAACATGTCATAATAACCACGTTACGTTCTTTGAGACACGTTCCACATTCTTTGTTCTGGACCTCACATAAGTAGTCTGTATACGGCAATTTAAATCTAGGACATTGTCTATAGAGGCACCTTGCTTCGCTACTACTTCAACTTCCTCATTATAGTGGATTCCAGCGTGGCAGTGCACCCACAGGGAACGGATTGTGTGCCTCTCCGTATACAGCGAACATATTCCAAGATAACATCTTTTATATAAAAGTTATTT
This sequence comes from Schistocerca nitens, assembly GCF_023898315.1. Classification (NCBI taxonomy): domain Eukaryota; kingdom Metazoa; phylum Arthropoda; class Insecta; order Orthoptera; family Acrididae; genus Schistocerca; species Schistocerca nitens. The sequence continues at coordinate 734,893,964 of NC_064614.1, read as the reverse complement.
GTTTCTTTCCATCTCCGGTCCCGAATGCTTTTATGGACGTTCTGGTATTCAGCCACGATTAGTATCCTTAAGAAGGGAGTTGAAAAGACAAACTTGAGAGCTTCCAATGGTGTCATTGTCTTCGCCGTAAAAACAGAAACATTTTAGGCTGTTCTAAGGCTTTCCGGACTCCGAGCAGAGGGGAGAGAAAAGCACACTCAGTATACTTCTCTAGTGGAATTTTGGATCCATCGGCATACATACATATATAATCAGGCCATTGAGGTGCAACGAGACGATTAAACCCGCAATTTACATCTACATTTTCCTAGTTGGTCGTAATAAATTGTAGACTGGAATCTGGCAGCTGAGTGTGTCAAGATCATATGGAAAAAAAGAGGTAAATATGAAGAACATCAAATAGAACGTTGATAAGATACCTAGCGTCAAAGCTGGTACAGATTGCGGGAAGTTTGCTTCTTCTGTAGGAGGCACTCCACAATCGCTAAATGCAGTCTCTGCTTTTACAGGTAGAAATGTCCATGAATGTCATGCACTGCATGTAACATTTACACTGAAGCGGCAAAGAAACTGGTATAGGCATGCATATTCAAATACAGAGATGTGTAAACAGGTAGAGTATGGCGCTGCTATCGGCAACGCCTATATAAGACCACAGGTGTCGGCGCAGTTGTTACATCGGTTACTGCTGCTATAATGACAGGGTGCGAGATTTACAGGAGTTTGAACGTGGTGTTATTGTCGGCACACGACCGATGGAACACAGCATCTCCGAGGTAGCGACGAAGTGGGGATTTTTCCGTACGACCGTTTCACGAGAGTACGTGAATATCAGGAATCCGGTAAAACATCAAATCTCCGACATCGGTGCAGCCAGGAAAAGATCCCGCAAGAACGGGACCAATGACGACTGAAGAGAATCGTTCGACGTGCCAGAAGTGCAACCCTTCCGCAAATTGCTGCAGATTTCAATGCTGGCCCATCAGGAAGTGTGAGCGTGCGAACCATCCAAAGAAACATGAACGATATGATATGGGCTTTCGGAGTCGAAGGCCCCCACTGTAACCTTGATGACTGCACGACGCCAAGCTTTACTCCTCGCCTGGGGTAGTAAACACCAACATTGGACAGTTGATGACTGGAAACATGGTGCCTGGTTGGACGAGTCTCGTTTCCAATTGTATCGAGCGGATGGACGTGTACGGGTATGGAGACAACCTCATGAATCCATGGACCCTGCATGGCAGCAGGGGACTGTTCAACCTGGTGGAGGCTCTGTAATGGTGTGGGGCGTGTGCAGTTGGAGTGATATGGGGTCCCTGATACGTCTAGATACGACTCTGGCAGGTGACACGCACGCAAACATCCTGTCTGATCACCTGCATCCATTCGTGTCCATTGTGCATTCCGACGGACTTGGCAATTCCAGCAAGACAATGCGACACATCACACGTCCAGAATTGCTACAGAGTCGCTCCAGGAACACTCTTCTGAGTTTAAACACTTCCGCTAGCCACCAAACTCCCAGACATGAACTTTATTGAGCATATCTGCGATGCCTTGCAACATGCTGGTCATAGATCTCCACCCCTTCGTACTCTTACGGATTTATGGACAGCCCTGTGGGATTCATGGTCTCAGTTCCCTCCAGCACTACTTGAGACATTAGTCGAGTCCATACCACGTCGTGTTCCGGCACTTCTGCTTGCTGGCGGGCACCCTAAACGATATTAGGCAGATGTACCAGTTTGTCTCTTCAGTGTATGTGACAGCATTTGGAGTGTAATATCGAGGGAACCCCATCTTGTCTCCACTAAAAAGGCATTTTTGGGCGTCGAACGCAGTTGCGTATTGCTCTGTGTTGAAGGTTATCCAATTTGGTGAGCTAAACTTTAATCATATGTGTTACAGTAGACACCATAATCTTGTCAAGATCGGATAATCCCTCGGCACATGGTTGGTAAGGTACTCTGATGCGCTTCACACCACAGCTGAGTGAGTTAGTGAATTACCTTTAAATCTTCTTCACACTAATAACATTAGTTCGAGTTTGATCACTCAGCTTAATCGAGAGTCAAATTTCATTTCTAGGAATCGAACATGACATGCGTTGTGACCATAAATGTGAGCAGCATTCGATTTGTAAAAGAGGACGGCTACCGATTTCTCAATCGAAGTCGGCAGCCTGTTAGTTGACAGTCATTCATCGATGTGTGCGATGTTAGTGTGCAATGCCCTTTTGGTCTGAAGATACGACTCTGCAGTGGAATAAACACATACGTCTCCTGCATACTGCAATGATGGGTGTACGGGTTAAACATATAATGATATAAAATGGACTAACTTGAGATGTAATAGAGATATTTATTGAGGATGTGTTTCTACAAGTATGGTAACTCAGAATTTGTTTTGCTCACTTAACACACCTCTGTATGCACCATTAGTGGCGCGACAAACATCTAATCTGTATTCATTCTACTTCTCTCCAAGTTTTTTGCAGCATTGCGGGAATAACATTTGCGATATTTGCAGGAATGCGATAGTGCAACTCTGGTAGATCACGAACTGATGTCCGGTACTCTTGCTTGTCGCATCGACTTACGAGGGCTCCGTTGAAAGGACGTGCGGTTTAATTCAACAGTAGTGTCTGGAACTGCATGCTTCGCGTGGTCGTCCAACTTCGAAAGCAAACTCTCAGTTTCCCGAAGCCGCTTTCCCGATTTATTGATTGTTACGTAAGTGGTAACATCGTCACTTGGTTGCAGTCCATACTCCCGGCGTTAACTACGATGTGCCAGTGTAACAGACTTCAGCTGCGCAAGAGAAAGCTCGCACAACACCTTCTTCTGTGGAGTCCATATGGCTATTCACGCGCATTTACGTGAACAAAGCAGTTACGCGCATGCGCACGCGGTACCAATTGTCGCAAGCAAAATCAGAAAACATTTTGAGTTACCATACTTGTAGAAGCAAACCACCAATAAACGTCTCAAGTTCTTACTTTTATATTATTTAATGTATTCTAGTTTTGGGAGTGATCATGTCTTCTAATCATGAGTCTCAGAGTATACTGGAGACGGCTTAAAGCTGCACCCTGTGGCAGACCCTGGGAGACTAGAAAAGGTCCGAGCAAGCTGCCTTTTAATCTGGCAGACTGTTCTTTGAGCGACCAGGCTAATGGCACCATAAATCATCCTCGAAGGAATTCCGAATCCCGACAGCTTGTCCAAGAGAGTCAGTATATGAACGTGATCATACGGTCCCTTAACGTCAGCAAGTCGGTCGAAGCCTTCCGGCCCAAAAGTCACCTTCATTCAGCCAACGGCCTCGTCAAACAGAGCTGAGAGACGGACAGAGGTTCAGGGTACTCTCTTGCCCTTGGGGTGGGAACGTGTCTTTAAAAGACGTAAGAATCAGCAGTGATCAACAGTAAGAGGATGCAGAAGGCAATGGAAGCCACTGTTAAGGACGCACAATATGTATCCGCAGAATATGTGGCCTATAATTGAAATAACAGTCTAGTGAGTCAAGAAAGTAGGAAATTAAATCGAAGAAAGACGAAAGCAATGAGAAGTAGATGAAGTTAAGGAATTCTACTGCCTAGGCAGAAAAATAACTCATGACGAACGGAGCAAGGACGGCATAAACAGTAGACTATATGTGAAAAAGGGCATTTCTGGCTCAGACAAGTCTACTAGCGCTAAACATAGGTTTTAATTTGAACAAGAAATATCTGAGAATGTACGTTTGGAGCACAGCATGGAAAACACTGAGAGGAAGAAGGTTTAGAATGATAGGACACGTGTTAAGACAGAAAGGGAAAACTTCAATGGTACTAGAAGTAGCTGTAGAGTGTAAAAGCTGTATATGAAGAGAGAGACTGGGATGCATCAAGCAAATAATTGAGGACGTAGGCCGCAAGTGCTACTATGAGACGGAAAAGTTGACACAAGGAGAGGAATTGATGGGGGGCCGCATCAAACCAGTCAGAGGACTGATAACTCAGAAGAATGAAAAGCGACGACGACTATGTGGTACAAAGGCTGCCGTGGCGTGAATACACATTGTCCCTTTCCCTTTGCCTTTTCTGAATGCGTATTGAAACGGAGGCATTAGATTACTATTTTCAAGCCACCATCCCAGTCTTCTTTTTTACCTTGCGCTCCTGCATTTTTGCAACACATGACGAAAACGCGATCGGCCGATAGTTACTCTCCATATTTGGACTTCTTCCGCTTTTCAGATTTGGAACTATTACCTGTGTCTTCAATTTTGCGAAGCGGTCCTGTTCCTTCCAATAGTGATTAAAAGGGTCCAAGAACAAATCTTTCGCTTTCATGGGCAGGTTCATAGGCACAGAGCAATCAATAAAATCTTCTTTGTTTTGTACCAAACGCTTGTCGCACTGGTCACTTTATAGACTGAAGAGCAAAATTTGATCCAACTGTCTTTCTTGCCATTTTCAGGAATTTTTAAAGTGCGCTCTTACTTTCCGCACCTCCAAAATGTTAGTCAAGGTAGAAGTCTGCCGTTAGGTATCCAAAGCAAGTCTGCGCTTTGCAACTTCTTGAGAGCAGTCAAAATTTAACGAAGGACGGGAATGCTGCTTTATAACAGTAAACACTTTTTTCTGACCAATTGTGACATATGCTGCGAAATCCTTAGCGTTGGGTAAACCATGGTGTGTGCCTTCTTCCTTTAACTCACATCGCATTTTTTTCAGTGTCCGTCAACAGTGCGCTTATATTTGTACCAGTTGGCTTCCCCAATTTTACTATTAGCGTAACATATTTATTTAGAATCAATGTTTATATTAATATTGAACTCTATGTGGCGATGATCGGATCCCAGTGAATCTGTTTAACATTCCAATTAAAAAGTTCAGTGAAATCTGGGATGTAAAGCGTGATTATACCACATTAGCAGTTCCACCGTTGACTATCACTAGGTTACTTTTCTCGATAACATTCATCAGTGCCGTTCCGTTTCTGTCTGTCATGTCACCCCGCCCTCACGCTACATGATGGGAAATCAAGTTTCCACGTATTGTAAAGGGAGGCCGAAGATGGCTTATTAAGTGTCTCCAGCCGTCTTACACGATACTATTGTGGTGATCTTTTTACACCGAGACAGCTGAAGAGGTTTTGGCAGCAGATTTTATCTGCATAACAATTAATCTGATGTCGTCGTGTCTTACACTGAACAGGTTTGGTTGAAGCTGCAACGAATTATTTACCAATACAGCAGCGCTGCCCGAAAGAACAGACACCATGGTGGATCGTGGCAACCATAAAGAATGAAATTTCAATTAATTACAAAAATCAGCAGCTGTATACGGGACGTTGATAGAAATCAACGGGGAGAGTTGAAAATGTGTGCCCGACCGGGACTGGAACCCGGGATCGCTTGCTTTCTAGGTAGGTGCTCTAATCCGTAAGCCACCGATGACACAGAAAATAGTACGGCTGAACGGGCTTATCCCAAGCTCCCCCCCCCCCCCCCAGCACACACGGATTCTCACCTTACTCCACACACTACGAAAGTAGTGCTCCCTGCCCATTAATCTCAATGATCGTGGCAAGGCCTATTCCCGCATGAGTTCGAGAGTATGCGTGCAGCTGCATTGAAATGATCCTTCACTTCTGTTCGTCGTAATTATATGCGTCTGTTTTTTCGGACATGTCTGAAAGAACAGACACCATGGTGGATCGCTTGGGATGACTCATGTGTCCCCTCGGTGGTCGAGGGGAGCCGACACGGTAGCTCAGCGTGTTCGGTCAGAGGGCCGCCCGTTCTCTGTAAAAAAAAAAAAAAAAAAAAAAAAAAAAAAAAAAAAAAAACTGAGTAAAGGAATCAAAGATCAACTCGAACGAATGACATGTGACGTCCGCCAAGACCAAACGAAACGAGCAATACCGAACAAAATTAACAAAAATAAGAAAAAAAGGGGTTAGAGCACCTGCCTCGTAAGCAGGCGATCCCAGGTTCGAATCCCGGCCGTGCACACGTTTTGAACTCTCCCCGCCGTTCACAGCTGATCTTTGTAATTCACTGAAATTTCTTTCTGAAATCATTTTGAAAACGGACAGTTTGCAGGGCTTGAAGAGTTTCGCATAGCAGGACGATATCGAGCTTACTAATGAATAACTGTTGTTGCTAGATTTCTCTGATTGAGTTAGCTGATCTCATGTTCGACTGCAGTACTGCTATATGGTTTTCAATTGAGGCGGAAAGAAAATTGTGGTGCTCCAGATTTAGTGACCAGTAGCATTCTTATTTTCCGCTTGAGCCACATCAGATAAATTATAACATATGCTTTAATTTCCTGCTTGGCGTAGAATATCGCCGACGTATCGCTCTGCAGCAAAGGTGCCGCGGGTATCAACCGAAGGCGTCCTGCTATGGAAAGAAATGGCACCCCAGACCACCGCATGTGGTTGTCGGGCCGTATGCTGGGCTACAGCCAGACTGGCATCCCACTGCTGTCTGGGGCGGCTCCAGACGCGTATTTACTGGTCATCGGAACTCAGTTGGAAGGGGGACTCGCCACTGAAGAATGTTCAGCTCCTGTCAACGAGATTGCTAGCCGAGGACATGTCTGGGGACGTCCTGGACAGCGGCGCGATACCAACCTGACTGTCGCACGCGTTACGGCCCCAGAACCAGGACTGATGGTCTGGGGTGCCATTTCTTTTCATAGCAGGACGCCTTCGGTTGCCATCCACGGCACGCTTACAGCACTACGGTACGTCGACAATATTCCACGCCCCGCTCTGTTGTCGTTCATAGTAAGCCATTCTGGGCTCACATTTGAGACAGGCAATGCCCGTCAGCCCACAGCGAGAGTTTCTGCCGCTTGTCATCGTGCTTGTCAAACCCTACCTTGCCCAGTAAGGTCGGTCGATCCCTTCCCAATTGAGAACGTTGGTAGCATTATGCGCAGGGCCCTCAGTCAATATCGAGGTTTTGACGATCTAAAGCACCAATGGAACAGAATTTGACACATCGCCCCTCAGGGGGACATCCAGGAACACTATCAATCAGCACCAAACCAAATAACTGATGGCTTAACGGTTACAGGTGGACCAACGCGTTACTGACTTGCACAACAAAATGGTTCAAATGGCTCTGAGCACTATGGGACTTAACTTCTGAGGTCATCAGTCCCCTAGAACTTAGAACTACTTAAACCTAACTAACCTAAGGACATCACACACATCCATGCCCGAGGCAGGATTCGAACCTGCGACCGGAGCGGTCGCGTGGTTCCAGACTGTAGCGCCTAGAACCCCTCGGCCACTCCGGCCGGCTGACTTGCACAGTTTGTGAAGCTATTTCTGTTGAATGAATCATTCAGTGTTTCTGAAGTTGCAATAATTTGTTTGTCTGTACATACATATATATCACATCTGCCGACTTTTTTTTTTCTTAGTGTGTATATTAATGTTACGCAGCATTGCTGTTAAAGAGTATCTTTCTTCGATCGACTTTCATCTTATCAAGTTGATGTGCCATTGTTTTAGCGAAGCGAGAAAGCAGTAATTCCATGACGAACACGATTTATCATAAATTTAAAAGACAGTTCCTTCCACAGTGGGCTTTCAAAATAAAATTAATGTTGGCCCTCAACTAAGTACCCTCAGACTCAGAGTTAAAATGTTAAAAGATTTGGCTGGTTTCGTTGTCTAGGGGCTGGGCTACGTAGTTGCCGCATTACAAGCCTAATACTGCTGAGTCTACAGTATACAATAGAAATACACACATGAATCGAATGGTCGAAGGTTCCTATAGCTTGGCAACTGCGAATTTTGAATGTAACATAGAAATTTATAAATGAAAGAAATAAAATCTGCATGTGCTATTTTAACGACTTTAAATGATGAGTACAAAGCACAAGAATGCCATTTATTACTATAAAACACTTATTGGTGTCGATGGTCCAGCAATTAAATGAAATACAAGATGAATAACAGGGAAACAATATATTCCTACTTCACGTAATTAGTTATGAGCAACAACATAGCTCATGAGACTTTCGCTTCTAAACACATACTACATCTTCACTGCAGAATCCACGGAAATCTCACAAGTGCACAAGCCGGCACTACGAAATACTTATATCTCACGTGACCACGCGCAAACTGCTCAACACTTTCCAAGTATTTCCTGCGACCGTCCGTCGCGCCTTCCCGTCCAGCACTCCCGTGTCCTGTCCGATCCGATGCTGCTTCCCCTCTTCCATAAAGTATCTCCATTGACTTCGGTAGTCGCCTACCATAGTAACAGGCGCTGTGATCGGCTAGAGCGCTCTTGCCATATCTCCAAGCCAACGCACACTCACAAAAATATTGAAACACATACTAAATACTGGATTTACATTTAAATAACTTGAAATTAAATAAATATTCCTACGGCTGGACCATAAACAGGCTCTAACACACATTATTAAATACATAAACAGATCAAATAAACATATATCAAAGGAATAGGAAGAAAAGTAGGCCAGTAGTCTAATGTCTCTTTGCTTTCTAAAACACAGAAAATATTTGACCAATTTCTTCATGAATAACATATATCGGATATAAACAAAGACATAGACGAATAAATATATTTATAAGCATGCTGCTACCGTTTTCTCGTGTAACTGTGGAGTACTTATGGCCTGAGGTGATCAATAGTAACTGGCCACTTTGACCTCCAATAACTCATGTACTATTCAAGTTACATGCCTGTAATTCATACCAGTTTAGGTTTACACTAATAGATTTCTAAATACACGTCGATAGACAAAATCGGATGAGCCGTTTAGATTTTGGAAATTCGTTGCTGGGTGTTACTTGTAAAATTTACAGTCTGATACTAAACTTTAAACTAATACAGATATTGAAAATCTGATTACAGTATCAGAATTGTCGTGCAAATAATGGTAATGTACATGTTTATTTTGAAGGTATCATGATTACTTAGGCTATTATTAATTTCTACATGAAATGTGAAATGTCTGCCTTTATGGTTTCACAAAGTCCGCCATCTTTGGCACTCCCGGCGTACAATTCTCCTTCATCGACACAAAGCACAGTGCTCGACACAGCGTCAACATAGAATTCCCAGCCACGCGGTCGGCCTGGACCACGCGCTGGGGCTACCCCTCTTGCTCCAGCTAATGTACGGCACCGCGCGCTTGCTGACGAGCCCCAGCTTGCCGAGCGGCCTGTGTGGCTCTTAAAGAAGATATGAAATCATCTACAAAGAAATTTTTGTATGAGACGTGTTTCCACATATAGACACGGTCATTTATGTTTCTTCAAAGAGGTTTTGAAGAAATTTAATTAACTGTTGGTATTTCTGAAGAAGTTTTATCGTAACTTGAATACACTGGATTGGCTCTGTGAATTATTGAAGACAGAGATTTTATTAACGGTAGAACACTAAAGGAGGAAAATGTTGCATTATCAGTAAGCCATCGTATATCTTAGTACTTCGTATTTTATTGAAAGCACGTCATAATTTGTAGTTTATATACTAGTTAATTACAGTTTTAATGTCTCCAGTGGTATGTTACATACAAAATAAGTACTAAATGTTCTTTTTTACGCACTATGCTGACGATACCAAATTGGCGATAACCGCGAATTGTTACCAACTGCAATCGTAAGTTTCACTACGGTTTAGTAATCTATGCTGAAGGACAGAAATCGCTGCCAGAAGAAGAGAGTATCACAGCAAGTAATGGGACTGACTATCCTAGAATGAAATATGCTTGTCACGAGGTGTCGCATACCTTTATCGTTCGCAACACTGTTCTGTCGCAGATTCTGAAGGACAATGTCAATAACGTATCTTATCGATGAGTTCATCGTGAACTATAGGCTGTCTTTGTTTCGGTACTGGTGGAGTCGCTAATCTACGGGCAGCAAACTGATAGGGATTCTTGCTTACAGGTGCGGCTGAGTGTTTCGTGGGGCATAGCAGCCTGCAATACTGAAACCACTCAGTCACGTACTTTACTGTGTTCGCTTACCTCCGCCTGCCACTGAGGAGGTCTGTAACCGGCGATTGTCTGCTGATGCACGTCTACACATTGTTATGAACGAGGCTAGTTCTCGAGGTCGTCGCCATACATGATATTCAGGGCAGGACCGATCCGTGGGATGGGTGTTGTACCCAACATCAAGCACAAATAGCAATAGGAGAGTCGTAGGACTTAACAGAATGAGGCCAACTACATCTGACGTATCTCATATGGGACTGACATTGTTTGCTGATGACCAGTAACGTAAAGAACTGCCAGGCGGTTGGCACCTCAAGATATGTTTCTATGTTTCCATGAACAGACACAGAGTTTGAGAGACGAAGTTAAGAAGCAGGTCTGCTGTTTGACACTTTATTCTTTACCATATCTTTTTGTACACCTTCGAAAACCTATAACGGGCAAGATATATTGCACGACTTACGAATTCTCCGCTTCATCAAGTACTGTACCTATATTTCTGATTACTCCCAGTTTGTGGACAACAAAAGAAGGAATGTAAGCTACTACACTTTTAACGATTTATACTTCACTGCATACTAAAAAATTAGTTTGGCCTGAGTTTTCAATTCGACCTTCGCTTTGGTTTCTCTCAGAGAAGAGATATTAACTATAGCATTCTTGAGTTCTGTTAAAAAAAGATGCAAGAATTTAACAGAATTCGAATAGAGGACAGCTGCCAACATGAGTAACGTAGAAGTAAATATCCTCGGAGTAGTGAAGCAACTTAATCACTTAATAGAAGCAAGTCTTATGGTCCAGACTTTATACCAATTAGGTCTCTTTCGGAGTATGCTGATGCATTAACTTCATACTTAACAATCATATACAACCGTTCGCTCGACGAAAGATTCGTACCCAAAGACGGGAAAGTTGCACAGGTCACACCAACATTCAAGAAAGGTAGTAGGAGTAATCCACTTAATTACAGTCCCAGATCATTAACGTCGATATGCAGCAGGATTATGGAACATATATTGTGTTCGAACATTATGAATTACCTCGAAGAAAAGGTCTATTGACACACAGTCAGCATGGGTTTAGAAAACATCGTTCCTGTGAAACACGACTAGCTCTTTATTCACATGAAGTGTTGAGTGCTATTGAAAAGGGGTTTCAGATCGATTCCGTATTTCTGGATTTCCGGAAGGCTTTTGACACTGTACCACACAAGCGGCTCGTAGTGAAATTGCGTGCTTATGGAATATCGTCTCAGTTATGTGACTGGATTTGTGATTTCCTATCAGAGAGGTCACAGTTCGTAGTAATTGGCGGAAAGTCATCGAGTAAAACAGAAGTGATTTCTGGCATTCCACAAGGTAGTGTTATAGGCCCTTTGCTGTTCCTTACGTATGTAAACGATTTGGGAGACAATCTGAGCAGCCGTCTTCGGTCCTTTGCAGATGACGCTGTTGCTTATCGACTAATAAAATCATCAGAAGATCAAAGCAAACTGTAAAACGGTTTAGAAAAGACATCTGAATGGTGCGAGAAGTGGCAGTTGACCCTAAATAACGAAAAGTGCGATGTCATCCAAATGAGTGCTAAAAGGAAGTCGTTAAACTTTGGTTACACGATAAATCAGTCTAATCTAAACGCCGTAAATTCAACTAAATACCTAGGTATTACAATTACGAACAATTGAAATTGGAAGGAACACATAGAAAATGTTGTGGGGAAAGATAACCACAGACTGCGTTTTATTGGTTGGACAGTTAGAAAATGTAACAGACCTACTAAGGAGACTGGCTTCACTACACCTGTCCGTCCTCTTTTAGAATACTGGTGCACAGTGTGGGATCCTTAACAGAGAGGACTGACGGAGTACATCGAAAAAGTTCAAAGAAGGACAGAACGTTTTGTATTATCGCGAAATATGGGAAAGAGTGTCACAGAAATGATGCAGGATTTGGGCTGGAAATCATTAAAAGAAAGGCGTTTTTCGTTGCGACGGAATCTTCTCGTGAAATTCGAATCACCAACTTTCTCCTCCGAATGCAAAAATATTTTGTTGACACCGACCTACATAGGGAGGAACGATCACCACGATAAAATAAGTGAAATCAGAGCTCCGCGCGCTATACGAGATTGGAATAATAGAGAATTGTGAAGGCGATTCGATGAACTCCCTGCCAGACACTTAAATGTGACTTGCTGAGTATCCATGTAGATGTAGACGCAAGAGTTTAACTAAAGCCATAGGATGCAGAGGCCTATTTTTTTTATCAAAACTTACGATATCAACAACGTACGGCCATTCTCTGTACGTCGTGGAAGTTAGGAGGCCGCTGAGTAGTTGCAGTTCCCATTCGGAAGAAGTATCGAAGAAATCTTGTTGGCTGAGAGCGAAACAAGACGGTAACCTACTGTTGTAAAAGTAATAGGTTACGTTCGAAGCATTAGTAGCTTCTACTTTGAAGGATTTTGAATTTCTTAAATCCAGACTAACCTAACTGCTTATTTCTCGCTCCGGACAAACAGGAGGAATTCTGTTCTGATAACTCAATCTTAGACTTCTTCAGGCTGTATTCCGGATTCACCTCGAACGACCGGTAAAAAGTGCCTGATAGCACCTATCCTGTTGTCCAGTGTAGTTCTTGGAGGAACTGGAAAGGGAACTCCATCTTGATGTAGCCGCTTGGCAGCCAGTTGTTGTTGAGGTTCAGTGGGGGCGTTGAACCAAATGTAAGGCCAGTATTCACGCACTACGAAGAAATCTCAGGCGTCACGTGGAACAGCGACGTCGGAGCGTGTCTGAACACTTCGTCGTCAGCGAGCAAACACTCTGCTTTCAGATTTACGTCTGCTAAAGCCGTAAGTCCCAAAGAGACTAGCCACAATGGTTCATGTAGTCTAACGCCGCCAATAACAACTTGTGCACGTCAAGCAGTTCATGCTCGTAAATGAGTTCTTTTGAACTACAATGTTGGGCAGAGGTTTGTGTACCTCTTCTGTTAGCGACAGGGCTGTGGTTTGCGATGCTCTTATCGTGTTACTGCTAGAACAAATTCGACGCACGTTACGTCATTAAAAAGGTAACATCCATTTAAACAACAGTACCTTACAGTAACAGCTCATGGAGGTTCCAGCGTTATCCATTTCATCTGAAAATGTCTCTCTTGAGCAGGCCTACATATTAGGTAGTCTCAAATGTAATCACCTAGAGCAGTGATTTTCAAACTTTTGGGATCTGGGGCTCCGCTCACTTCAACATTAAGATCCGCGACTCCTTTCGCAAATAACATCCGACTGGTGTAGGGCTAGTAAACTTAAGTTGAGGAAAATAAATAACAGCAGTTATTTCTTTATTAAGTATTGAAATAACACATTCTGATGAACTTTTAATGTTATTGCATCTTATTCTTGCAAGGAAATCAATGGGGAGGATGAGTTGGCTTCTTCTGCATCATCAGTTCTTTAATTCTCACAAGGGAACCTCCCCATCGCACCCCCCTCAGATTTAGTTATAAGTTGGCACAGTGGATAGGCCTTGATAAACTGAACACAGATCAATTGAGAAAACAGGAACAAGTTGTGTGAAACTGTGAAAAAATAAGCAAAATATACAAACTGAGTAGTCCATGGGCGACATAGGCAATATTATGGAGACCGTCAGCTCACGAGCGCCGTGGTCCCGTGGTAGAGTGAGCAGCTGCAAAAGGAGAGGTCCATGGTTCAAGTCTTCCCTCGAGTGAAAATTTTACTTTCTTTATTTGTGCATGGTTATTATCTGTCCGTTCGTTCATTGACGTCTCTGTTCACTGTAATAAGTTTAGTGTCTGTGTTTTGCGACCGCATCGCAAAACCGTGCGATTAGTAGACGAAAGGACGTGCCTCTCCAAAGGGAACCGAAAACATTTGATCGCAAGGTCATAGGTCAACCGATTCCTCCACAGGAAAACACATGATATATTCTATACGACACTGGTGACGGCATGTGCGTCACATGACAGGAATATGTTGTAGACCCACCTAACTTGTACACTTGGCGAATGGGTAAAAAGATTCTTCTACCTTGCCCGATTTAGGTTTTCTTGTGAATGTGATAATCACTCCCAAAAAAGTGATGAAAACATAAGAGTTTGTCACGTAAACTGAAAATAAAAAATTAAACTTTTCACTCGATGGAAGATTTGAACCAAGGACCTTTCGCTCCGCAGGTGCTCGCGTTACCACGAGACCACGGCGTTCCTGCGTTTTAAGTGTCCTTGATGTTGCCTATCTTCCCATGAACTACTCAGTTTGTATATTTTGCTTATTTTTTCACAGTTCCACACAACTTCTTCCTGTTTTCTCAATTGATCTGTGTTCAGTTTTTCAAGGCCTATCCACTGTGCCAACTTATAACTAAATCTGAGGGGGGTGCGATGGGGAGGTTCCCTTGTCAGTACAAGATTGAAAATTGTGATTTGTATCTCTTTCTCTACATACATTCGCGACTTATATTCTGTATTGATGACTGCCAATACTGAGAAACCTACTACATATATTAGTATATTACAGGAGGTATCAAAACTGGAAGAGTAATCTTACCTTCCTGCGCATATTACCACTTCGCCAAGCTCTAAATGCCAACCGATGATGAGGAAAGGAACTTTGATTTCGATGTGGAGTTTGGAGCATTATCAATAAATTGATCTTGTTCTTCAGTAGTAAGTACTGATGGAACTTCTGTACTGAAAAGATCTTTGATCCAGTTGTCTCGAACTTCTTATAGAAATACTACAGAAAGTAATCACTGAGTTCAGTTAAATTATCCACAAACATACAGACTTCAATTTTTCACTTAACTGAAAGTCATTGTCTTCTAAAACCGTGTGAACAGCAGGTAAAATGTAACGTGTATCTTTATCATCCAACTTTCTCTTCCACCGTAGTGGTTTCTTCCTGATAGCTGAAATTTTGCCTGACAGTTAGAGTGTTTGTCTCATTGCCTTGAAGGGATACATTCAAGGAACTGAGTTTTTCAAAGATATTATTAGAAAGACACGCCAGCTTCTAAACAGTCACTGTCTACGAATTTCTCCGAACTCAAATGTTTCCCTTCCTTTTTAAGACATGCCCACGTGGAAGCCAGCGATAGTTATCGTAATAAATCAGGCAAATGTGCTCAGCTCTGATGTCAAAGCGCAGTGTTTGAAAACATCTCGACTTAAGTGGCCTACATTTAATGATGTTTACCGCTTAAATCACTGAATGAAGAACAGAAAGAAAGGATTCACCCTGCATCTCGATGACTAAAACAGCGTTTCCAAGGAGTATAAAGAGTATAACAGCCAAACGCATTACGATCTCCATCTATACATGCTCCTACACAGCTTTCCCAACTGATGTAATTTTTTTTTTTCGTAAAAATCTGTAGTCAATTTTCATTTCGCATGACAATAATTCCGTAACGGTTCTTAGTGATTTTGAAAAACGTATTAGGTTGATGCTTAAGTTCGTAGCATTTCTGTTTGTATGTTAGTTTTCCGGCTGCTACGGGTTTATTTATCGATTACCATTTTTTATTTGTAGTTCACTGCTTCTATTTGACTTTACATATTGTCATTTTGTCATCTGGACATAATGAGTGGAGCTGTGTATGCTAGAAAATGTCGTTCTAGATGGAGAAATCGGAACATTTCTGACTTTTTTTCTGTTTGAGTTCGATAGGAGGGTGACAGAGGAGACAGCCGGAAGCAATTGCGCCACGTACGGGCACTGGACAGAGCAGGGCAAGAAAATGGTTTTCTCGTTTTAAAGAAGATACTTCTGACATTAGCGACTCTCCCCGTTCAGGGAGACTTTCCAGGTTTGATGAAGATCATTTAAACGTATTCATCCAAAATGATCCGAGACATTATACTCGATAACTGGCAAATGTGATGAACTATGATCATTCCATCACCGTACGACATTTGCATGCAATGGGGAATGTTCAAAAATCGGGTTATGAGTACCGCAAACTCAAAGCCAAAATCACAAAAATCAGCAGGTGGCCATACGAGAATATCTGCTTGCTCGTCATCAATTGGCTCTTGAACAACACCGACCATTCCTTTCCTGTATTGTTACTGGTGACGAGAAATAATGTCTTTACGCTAAAATAAGGAAAAAAAATGAATGTTTCAGCTCAAACATAGTGGCAACTCCTCGTATAAAGAACTGTGCAAGATAATGTTATGCATTTGCTGGATCAGCGATGGTGTGGTGTCTACGAATTTCTTCCCCGAGGTTTAACCATCACCACTGACATTTATTGTCAACAACTGAGACGTGTTGCAGACGTAATCCAAGAACAACGAACAGGAAGACGGCGTGAAGTGATGCTAATCCACGACAACGCCCGCCTGCTTTCTGCTAGATCGACAAAAAACTCTATAATTTACAGGAGTTGGATTGGAAATGTAGTGTATTAATTTTTTAGTGAACTACCTACCTTTTCATAATTAGTAACAATCATTGCGCTGATGGAACTGGTTTCATATTTGACTCCACAACAACATTTCCTGAGCGAAGATGTCACAACAATGTAAGCATATCGGTATTTATAATGCTTAAAAGTGTGTTATATTATGACAGTAAGTAATCCTCTGAAGTACTCAAACTTCAATTCTTCGGAAAAGGAGTAATCTTCTAGGTTGCTAAGTGTATTACTGTAGTGATAAGCATTTACGGTTAACCTTACTCGACTACTAAGCCTGCATATGTGACGGTCAATATTTCGTCCTAAAGAATAAGTCGCGAGTATCGAAGTTGTGACGTCACCGTTGTATATACTTGAGTGAGACCTGCCGCGTTTTTAGATAATATACTAACACTATAAAGTACATTTTTACATCCCCATATGCGTTTTGGTCGCTGGTTTCACGGTGGCAATTTTCAGCACTGCGTCTGCTGTAATTGCTTGCCTATCCGGACAAATATATGTAAAATTGGCAAAGAACATTATGAAACCTGAGTGTTTTTCTCACAAATGATGCGAAAGAAATAGTTAATTATGGGAAGAGCGCCGTATTTGTAACATTTTGTGAAATTTGCTACTTAATTTAGCTGTGTTGGAAAATTCGCTGTAGTGTGTTCCCCAAAAATGTTTACTTTTATTGATGCAAAACAGAGGAATATATATGTTGTGTTAAATAATAAAAAGGGTGCTTTGTTCATAGTTTACATTTCTGTCATCTGAGACGCCCTAGAGATGAGAATCTACAACAATAACTTACAGGGGGCGGAAGTTATTTTCTTTGCTCTAGAGTGACACGTAAAAAATGTAAAAGGTGACCAAAAAAATAAATAATTTATTTTAAGCAATTGTGTTCGTTTTACGAACATCTCTCTAAAAAACTCTATGAACACTCTGTCTGTCGACGCACGTACAGTTTCTTTTCTTTAAGAGCAAAGATTCCAAATAAAGGTCAGGGGTGAAATAAAAAGCATTACAATCAAGAACGGTGTTTTGTTTGATTACATTCCGTACTAAACGTAAGGGATAAGAATCCACAAGTGGTGACCCCCGACATGAACATGAAGACACGACAGTAGAATAAGCGACCATGGGCACTCCCAACGAAAATACTGCAGCTCGATCAGAAGTTGAAATGGACTATGTGAGTGTGAAATTATCAGCGTTGTGGGTTGAAAAACCAGATACTTTGTTTTGCAAAACTGAAGCACACTTTCACATCGCTGGCATACGAATTGAAACTAGGAAGCTTAACTATTTATTAGCTCACTGCAGCCACGATTTCCTAAAAACATCTGAGTTTTGGTTGCCAGTTTCATGTCAAATAAATAGTTTAGCTGAAGACGGCCACTTAACAGTGTTTCAGGAGAGTATAGAGCGCAAAGTAAAAAGAGTAATCACTAAACTGCAGTTAGGTGATCTGAAAACAAATCAACTTCCGTTAAAAATGAAAAATTACGCAGGAAAAATATGACCGAAAATACTGTGGGAACTTTACACTATGTGATCAAAAGTACCCGGACACCCCAAAAACATACCTTTTTCATATTAGGTGCATTGTCCTGCCACCTACTGCCAAGTACTCCATATCAGCGACCTCAGCAGTCATTAGACATCGTGAGAGAGCAGAATGCCCCAATGCCTCTGCGGAACTCACGGACTTCGAAAGTGGTCAGGCGATTAAGTCTCACTTGTGTCATACGTCTGTACGCGAGATTTACACACTCATAAACATCCATAGGTCCACTGTTTCCGATGTACACTCCTGGAAATTGACATAAGAACACCGTGAATTCATTGTCCCAGGAAGGGGAAACTTTATTGACACATTCCTGGGGTCAGATACATCACATGATCACACTGACAGAACCACAGGCACATAGACACAGGCAACAGAGCATGCACAATGTCGGCACTAGTACAGTGTATATCCACCTTTCGCAGCAATGCAGGCTACTATTCTCCCATGGAGACAATCGTAGAGATGCTGGATGTAGTCCTGTGGAACGGCTTGCCATGCCATTTCCACCTGGCGCCTCAGTTGGACCAGCGTTCGTGCTGGACGTGCAGACCGCGTGAGACGACGCTTCATCCAGTCCCAAACATGCTCAATGGGGGACAGATCCGGAGATCTTGCTGGCCAGGGTAGTTGACTTACACCTTCTAGAGCACGTTGGGTGGCACGGGATACATGCGGACGTGCATTGTCCTGTTGGAACAGCAAGTTCCCTTGCCGGTCTAGGAATGGTAGAACGATGGGTTCGATGACGGTTTGGATGTACCGTGCACTATTCAGTGTCCCCTCGACGATCACCAGTGGTGTACGGCCAGTGTAGGAGATCGCTCCCCACACCATGATGCCGGGTGTTGGCCCTGTGTGCCTCGGTCGTATGCAGTCCTGATTGTGGCGCTCACCTGCACGGCGCCAAACACGCATACGACCATCATTGGCACCAAGGCAGAAGCGACTCTCATCGCTGAAGACGACACGTCTCCATTCGTCCCTCCATTCACGCCTGTCGCGACACCACTGGAGGCGGGCTGCACGATGTTGGGGCGTGAGCGGAAGACGGCCTAACGGTGTGCGGGACCGTAGCCCAGCTTCATGGAGACGGTTGCGAATGGTCCTCGCCGATACCCCAGGAGCAACAGTGTCCCTAATTTGCTGGGAAGTGGCGGTGCGGTCCCCTACGGCACTGCGTAGGATCCTACGGTCTTGGCGTGCATCCGTGCGTCGCTGCGGTCCGGTCCCAGGTCGACGGGCACGTGCACCTTCCGCCGACCACTGGCGACAACATCGATGTACTGTGGAGACCTCACGCCCCACGTGTTGAGCAATTCGGCGGTACGTCCACCCGGCCTCCCGCATGCCCACTATACGCCCTCGCTCAAAGTCCGTCAACTGCACATACGGTTCACGTCCACGCTGTCGCGGCATGCTACCAGTGTTAAAGACTGCGATGGAGCTCCGTATGCCACGGCAAACTGGCTGACACTGACGGCGGCGGTGCACAAATGCTGCGCAGCTAGCGCCATTCGACGGCCAACACCGCGGTTCCTGGTGTGTCCGCTGTGCCGTGCGTGTGATCATTGCTTGTACAGCCCTCTCGCAGTGTCCGGAGCAAGTATGGTGGGTCTGACACACCGGTGTCAATGTGTTCTTTTTTCCATTTCCAGGAGTGTAATAGCGAAGCGGAAACGTGAAGGGACAGGTACAGCATAAAAGTGTACAGGCCGACCTCGTCTGTTGACTGACAAAGACGGCCGAGAGTTGAAGAGGGTCGTAATGTGTAATAGGCAGACATCTATCCAGACCACCACATCAGGATCCACTGAAAGTACTATGACAGTTACGGGGAAGTGAGAAAACTTGGATTTCATGGTCGAGCGACTGCTCATAAGCCACACATCACGCCGGTAAACGCCAAACGAAGCCTCGCTTGGCGTAAGGAGCGTAAACATTGGACGATTGAACAGTGGGAAAACGTGTGGTGTGACGAATCAGGGCACACAATGCGGCGATCCGATGGCAGGGTGTAGGTATGGCGAATACCTGGTGAACGTCATCTGCCAGCGTGTATAGTGCCAACGGTAAAATTCGGAGGCGGTGGTGTTATGGTGTGGTCGTGTTTTTCATGGAGGGGGCTTGCACCCCTTGTTGATTTACGTATCACTATCACAGCACTTCTTGCTTCCCACTGTTGAAGAGAAATTCGGGGATGGCGATGCATCTTTCAACATGATTGAGCACCTGTTCATAATGCACGGCCTGTTGAAAGGGTCCTGTAGTCCTCTTTCATTATAATTTTATTTGTTTTCCAGTGCACTTTGCATCCTACAGAACAGTTCGGTGTTTTCGTTGCTAAGCTTATTACCAGAGAAGACTGACCTATGATTCAATATAGCAGTAGCCTATTTCTTTCTACAATTTGCAAGCATCATATGGTTGTTATGTTGGTTCTTTTCAGACTTGCAAATGCGTCTATAATGCCATTTTAAGTCTTTCATGTTTTTATATTTAACCCAACTCACGACTATGATTATAAAATGTTTATCCCTTTTTCTCCTATTCCAAAACTCTCTGGCATGCGAGAGTGAATGAATGTAGGTGTGTTTCATTTTGCTGTACAGTGGGTAAGTCTGCAGCAGAAAATCAGCGGTAGTCTTACAGAATGGCCAACCCTTGTAGTTTTCAGGTAGGCAGAGAGGTTTGTTCCCTTTGTGTGAAAGTTACCGGTCTTAGGTTGTTGGCGGAAGCCTCATCTCTGGGCTTTCGAGGCCAGGGGGTTGTGTGGGAGAAGTTTTAGTGTGCGATGGGCAGTCTGCTTCCAGCTCTCTGAGCGTCTGTAGCCGATGTCTCTTCGAAGAGGGGTGAGTTGATGTAACCGCGCGGCCTGTTGTCACATAGCGAGAGGGAGCTTTTAGTTTTTGGCCTCGTGTTTTGTCATATAAAGATTGTTTTGTTGGGTCGCAGCAAGGAATGCAAGGCTTTTGCAGACTTTCAGTTTGATTCCTAATGCAGACTTGATCCGTAAGAAGAACGTAGCTCAAAGGTGTTGCATATGTTGAAGCGATCTCACGTAGGAGGTGCGCCCTCGGTTCAGTGTGAATGTTTGTGTGCCTGCGACTGGGTGTGTGTACATTCTAATCTTTTCCGAATCTTGGTAATCTTTGCCTCTTTGTAAATTTTCTTTGTTTCATTACTATAGGTTCGTTGGAAACCATCCACGTGGGTCAATATTGTCCCTCTGCCATTACCCTTTGTCTATTCAAATGTGTACTCGGTAAAATGTCAATTGCTCGCGGCTGCGTGGTTTAATGTTGTTAAAACTTGGCCACGGTACGTAGAAACTGGGTCTCCGCGAACCACGTGGCCACACGAGTTATATGTTAGTCTAACAACGTTCCTGTGGCCCCCTTCCTCTGTCCTCGAGTTTACTTATTGTTCGAATTTCGGAATATTACATGTGTCCTGTCCTGAGTATACAGTTGCATTTGGGGTTTGTGATTTCATGTTAAACGCGTAAGCGTGTATGTGTGGCCTTCGTTGAGGCTGTTTCTCCAAACCGAGGTTCAACTTTAACTGCAACAGTGATGTTCCGATTTACTCTTTCATTTAATCATTTCTCAACACAGCGGAACAAACCTCCTAGCTTCGTTGCATGTGGGTGTTGGGTCGTCCTTGCTGTTCCTTGAGTAAATGTGGGTCTCAATGCGAGTATTAAATCTTTCCGTCCCCTCTAATTTCGACTGCGATTCTAAATTAAGAGAATCTGTTGTGAATCGTGTAGCGTTTCACAAGCAATCGTACGTAGTTACCAGGCAACAGCAGTTATATAGATGTCTTATATCAATGTCTTAAGAAATAAATAATTTTGCTTCAAGTCTTATCCAGTGTACTGATGTTACGTCTCCTTTACCTACACCATTTGCCTTGTAATTTCCTTGCTAGCCCATCTATAGCCTTTCCATGCGCACAGGTCCAATAATTGTTGTTCCCTTTTTATTTAAAACAAATTCTTTAGGATAGATCTTGGTTTCAGCAATGTTGCTGCAAGCTGCTCTTATTCACAGTGTTCACAAACTTTTTACTTTATTTTAATATCTGATTCATGTGAACAATCCCTGGATCATATTAATATTACATCCCATTTTTTATGAGTGACATTACAATGAATGTTCTTTTATGAGCTTTTTCTTATGACTAAATTAATTAATCTTCCAGCTAGGTCGAACGTCGTGTTTGTCGTGTGGCTAGAGTTACACTTACACTGTGGCGGAGTGGTTACACGACAATAACATCCCTGTAATGGACTCGCCTGCATGGAACGCGACTTCGTGCCGGACGTCACAGACCGACATTGATACCTCTCCGTGAAGAATGGGCTGCCATTCCCCAAGAAACCTTGCAGCACCTGATTGGACGTATACCTGCGAGAGTGGAAGCTGTCATCAAGGCTAATGGTGGGCCAGCGCCATAATGAATTGCAGGATTACCGATGGAGGGTGGCACGAACTTGTAAGTCATTTTCAGCCAGGTTCCGGATACTTTTGATCACATAGTGTATAGTTCGACAAGCTTCCGGGCCATAGTAAATGTATTTAACTATTTTTAGAGAAGGTGTAGATAAATTGACTCTCATGGCATATCGAATGATGGAATGCGATCAGTTAGTGAAATTCGTTCAGTTCCAACGAAAAACTGTCATCAGCTGTAGGTTCTACGTTGCAGTTACATGAATTGTGCGTACGAACTGACGAACTAGAAAGTAAGCTGAGTGGAAAAAAGAATCAAAGACGACAATATTCCAGTAATAGAAGCAGAACCTGATCAAGATACAGTAAAACTGGGCAGTACTTCTACTACTATTTTCGTTTTGGCCCAGACTGCAGGCCAGAAAACTGTGTTCAACCTTGTGAATGGCAAAATCAGGGAAACGAGAAGAGGAAGACACAGTAGTCACCAAACGTTCGGCCACAGATGTTATTACAGGTCGCCAATATCGCTTATTTGTCAGAGATTATAATACAGAACAACTGTTTTTGGTAGACAGCGCAGGAATCGCTTCTACCTTACCGGCAATAAAGAACGACATAATAAAAGTGGCTGAATATAAACTTGCGATTTTGTGGTTTTTAGCATCCACAGCTACATGGTAGAAACATTTTAAAATTATTTTACTGATCTATTACAATCTTCTTAAAACTTTTTGGTAGACGCATTAGTTATCAGTAGTTCCTTTATTGCAGCATCTTACACAACCAGCCGCGCGACTGCTAAGGTCGCAGGTTCGAATCCTGCCTCGGGCATGGATGTGTGTGATGTCCTTAGGTTAGTTAGGTTTAAGTAGTTCTAAGTTCTAGGGGACTGATGACCATAGATGTTAAGTCCCATAGTGCTCAGAGCCATTTGAACCATTTTTTTCTTACACAACCGGTTTCCTGATAATTTAGTCGAATGCTGAGGCTTATACCTATAGTTAATTTTATATTGGTTCGTTAAAAATACACAGTCTCACAACGTTCTACTGGCGTTTGAATTGCTATAACCGCGTAAATTGGATGGTTACCAGATCAAACATCAAAAATTCCAATGGGCTTCGGGCGCAGGCACTTTACCTGAGCACTGCGAGCCGCGGGTATGGACCAGTGATAAAAAATCAACAACTGTCCGCAAAAGCCACGTGGTGGAGACGTGACTATGTCTGAAGAGGCCCTGGTGTCGTAATGTTACTGAAACTGCCGGTGTGCAGCGTGCGCGAGAGAAGTGGCGAGCAAGAAGTGTACGTCAACTGGACTGCTAAGTCGCCTGGCCTTCCTGCTTAAGGCATAGTCACGTCTCCACCATGTGGCTTTTGCGAGCCACTCATGACTTGTTACCACTGATCCATACCCACCGCTCACAGTGCTCATGTACACTGGCTGCGCCCGCTACACATTGGAATTTTTGACGTTTCATCTTGTAACCATTCAATTTAGGCAGTTCTGGCAATACGAACGCCATCCGAACATTGGGAGACGTGCTTTTAACGAACCAATGTTAAATTAGTTATGTCTATAAACCTCAGGATGAGATTAAATCATCCCAAACACAATCGAATATGTTCCTGTAACAAAGGAACTCCTAACAGATAACGCAGCTACTAAAACGTTTTTCAGAAGATTTTAATAGCTTGTAAAAAAAAATTAAAGTATTTTTATCATGAATTTAAACTGTTTCCTGCGATTGGTTCTCAGAGTCCAACCTAAGGCTGAAAATTTCTGAATATTGACCTCGGATTAAGACTTAATTTTCAGTTGCCATGTATTGTCGCAGGTTCTTCAAAAGAAATATGAGATAGTGATTTTCTTCATCATTTCACCTTCTCATTGAAACTGAAAGGGAGTGTAACATGTAGTGAAGCAATTGATACAATCGATTCATTTCGTATCTCTTACAAATTTACCGAAATTTTCAAGAAATTTCATCAATTAACAAAATCCTGTGTCGCACCGAAAGAAGTAAAACGTGACGTTAAGCCTCAGTATCTAGTGGCCCTCAAGTCTTCTGCAAGTGTCGTGGATTAGACCAGCACAAGATGTACACTGTGAAGAAAGAGTTCCATTATATCTTAAATCACAACATTATTCAACCGCCTAAACCGCTAAGGCCAGTGCACCATATGTGATTACTAAACAATATGGCCGCTGGCGTGTATGTGGAGATTATACATGACCGCACCATTCCAGACCGCTGTCCAGTTCCACGAAAAGATGATGTCAATTGAATCCTTCACGGCAAGAAAACATTTTCGGGATACAACTCTTGAAAGCTTATTATCAAATCCCACTTGCAGAGGAAGATAAAAGAAAAATGAGTAATCACTTCATTTGAACTTTATGAATTTAATTTCACGCCATTGGGATTAAGGAATGCAAACAGCAGTTTTCAAGGTTTATTAATGAGGTACTGGATCGATTAGATTTCGCCTTTGTCTTCATAGATGATATTCTGATTGCATCCAGTTCAGAAGAATAACACTTTTAACATCTAACTATACTTTTCGAACGTCATGGTAAGTATGGTCGGAGGATTAATCTTAGAACAACTGTGTTGGGCACTCAGAAAATAAATTTTCTAAGATACATCATTTTACCAAAAGGCGTCAAACCAGACTTCGAGAGAGTAACAGCCATTTTAAAGCCACCTCATGCAGATGCAGTGAGACAATTGCGAGCATTTCTTGGAATGCTCAACTTCTGTCGCCGCCATCTAGAACATGCTCCATAAAACCAAGATCTTCTAAAGGGAAGAACTAAAAATGACAAAAGGGACATTGACTGGATTTCAGAAACAGCAGAACACGTTGAAAAATGCAAGGAAGGTCTGGCAAAAACTGCACTACTAACATTCCTAAGTGTGAACCATGAACTTCCTTTGTTTTGAGATGCATAAAACTTTGACACAGGAGCAGCCCTACAACGTAAAGGGGGTGGACTTTAGAGGCCTAGTGGTTTCTTTTCGAAGAAGTCTTCTCTTGTTCAGAAGAATTGCTCAACCTAAAACAGAGAACTCCTCAATATTTATTTAGCGGTAAATTATTTCAAATATCTGCTAGAAAGAAGAACATTTTTGTCGACACACGCCATGCCCCACTAACTCATGCATTCAAACAGACGAATGGAAAGCTTCACCATTGCAACTCCGTTGTCTCCAGTATATTTCTAAGTTAACAACTGACTTTCGTGACGTGTCTGGCACAGAAATGTAGTGGTTGACCATCAGTTAAGGCTGGAAGAATTAAAGAAGGTGAAATACCGTCAAACAGCTAACTCACAGCCGGCCTTCGTGACCGAGCGGTTCTAGGCGCTTCAATCCGGAACTGCGCGACTGCTACGGTCGCAGGTTCGAATCCTGCCTCGGGCATTGATGTGTGTGATGTCCTTAGGTTAGTTAGGTCTCAGTAGTTCTAAGTTCTAGGGAACTGATAACCTCCTATGTTACGTCCCATAGTGCTCAGGGCCATTTGAACCATTTTGAGCTATCTCACAAGAGAAAAATTAAAAACTTCAAATTCCCATAAGTGTTGGTCCGGTGTGATTTGAGCGCGCTATCTTAGGCCCACGGTTTTTAAGCAGTACCACAACATGGCTCAGCCAAGAGTAGGCGCTTCAATAAGGTTCATATCATCCAAATATGTTTGGGCAAACTTGACGGATGTGCAACAATGGACACTAAAGCCCGTACGATCTGCCAGAAGAACAAAATTATAAAATATACTAAATTGACAACTGGAAAATTCCCCATTGTCGATCAACGTTATCAGTTGGTGACCTTGTAGATCCTCTGCCATCCATCAATGGTTTTATTTACGGTTTGACGTGTGTAGATAAAGTTGTGCACCTTCTCGGAAAATTTAAGGAGAGACAGTAGAACAGCATTTTTTAATTACTAGATTATCAGATCTGGAACACCACAACAGATGATAACAGATCAATGAACAGAGTTTCAGTTTATCCTATTACGAGTCATAGGAAAGATTTGTGTCGGTAGTTGACGAGAATGACTGCATGCCACCATACCATCCACAGGGTGATGGAAAAATTGAAATGTTTAACGCCACACTGAAGAATGCCGTATGATTCTTTGAGGAGTAATATATTACCGAAAATATTGCTGTGCTTCCGTAGTTCCTTCTGGAATTAAAGCAGTTCTACAACAGCAGGAATATTGTATGGTGCTACACTGAAATTACGTGTAGGCATCTTCCTGCAAACTCCACAACTCCTCGTCAAGCTGAAGAAAGGAATGAGCCACATGAAATCTACAGAGTATTCCCACGTCACAGAAGTTCCTTTCATCCACAAGCATCTTGAAAGTACAAGTCATATGTTAGTTAGAACTGATAAGATAAAGAGCGGCCTCACACAATCATATGAAGGCCCTATCGAAGTGGTTCAACGTTTACCCAAGTTCTTCCCCGTCAAGATTAACTAAAAACTTATCAACATTTCTATTGGTCGACTGCAGCCAGTCTGTTTTCTTCCTCGTGATAATGCACATAAGCATGAAAAACCGTGACATTGACTGCCAGCTGACCATGATACGAAGTGTTTCCAAGTGCCATAGACAAGCGAACCGTGTGGTGAAATTTCCTGCCAAATTCTCAGACATCATTGAGTGAAACCCATACTGTGGGATGAGTGATGTAAAGATCTAAATATATTAATGTAGTGGCAATAATGTAATCCCAAGTTCATGCGAGTATTGTGGCAGCAAATTTGACGGCACCGACTCTATTGTAATGAAATATTTTATATACCATGTTTTCGCATGGAGTCAAGAAGGAAAGACTATGTACACATTGTCATTTGTTGCGCCACCGAGCCTCTTTATTGACAGTTAAACCCGTGGCCGAGTTAACAGAACAGCTAACGCGAGAACAGAGGCGCCGACTTGAAAATATTGTTCATTGCTGAGGAGGCAAGAATCATTATAGAAAGTACCATGTTTAACAAATAGCTTAGACTTTGTTTACTTGCGGCCAGCGTTTTATCGATGTACTGAACGCTCTCAACAGCTAGGTGCACGTAAGCACAGTAGCAGCGCCACAAGATGGTTCGCAAAGTTATTTGTGTCACATGAAATAGGTCAGTGGATTTACAAAACAAATGAATAAATAAATTTGAAGAAGCATACTTCAATTTTTGGTGGCATACATACTTTTTCTCAATTCATTCCTGCACATGAACTCGTCACATATGACACCAAGATCAAATCTCGTCGACTCATCTCTATAGGCGGTATCGATCTTGCCTGATTACAGAACGAAGGTATGTTTTCATGCTTTGGAGACAAGAAAACCATCATTCTGAGGTACAGAACGTCACCAGGAACGTCAGCGCTATACATGTGAATTTCACTAATTCCGTAGGTCAAGTAGGTGTTTTTCCTTTATTAGGTATTTCGCCATTTCATCCAACGGAAAAATGTTTGAAAGTCAATACTTCGGATAATTTCATGAAACATGCTTTGATGGAGAAGCAAGCGTTCGTTGTCTGTATCTGATTCGTAGGATGATAAAACATGAGCTGAATGTTTGTTATCACCAAGAACAACTTGTTCAGTTTAGTTTACAAAGAATGAGGAATGATACGAGAGTCGAAGCGTGATTCCAAGAACCTGAAAGACGAATCCGCTGTTTCATAATAAAATCTGCTAGATTTGTCACGCTCGTAAGAGAATGTATCTATAGATGAATTGTTGTAGTCGTCGTATTTATTAGGGACTTTCCTTGTTGTTGTTGTGGTCTTCAGTCCTGAGACTGGTTTGATGCAGCTCTCCATGCTACCCTATCCTGTGCAAGTTTCTTCATCTCCCTGAACCACCTACTGCAACCTACATCCTTCTGAATCTGCATAGTGTATTCATCTCTTGGTCTCCCTCTACGATTTTTACCCTCCACGCTGCCCTCCAATGCTAAATTTGTGATCCCTTGATGCCTCAGAACATGTCCTACTAACCGGTCCCTTCTTCTCGTCAAACTGTGCCACAAACTCCTCTCCTCCCCAATTCTATTCATTACCTCCTCATTAGTTATGTGATCTACCCATCTAATCTTCAGCATTCTTCTATAGCACCACATTTCGAAAGCTTCAATTCTCTTCCTGTCCAAACTATTTATCGTCCATGTTTCACTTCCATACATGGCTACGCTCCATACAAATACTTTCAGAAACGTCTTCCTGACACTTAAATCTATACTCGATGTTAACAAATTTCTCTTCTTCAGAAACGCTTTCTTTGCCATTGCCAGTCTACATTTTATATTCTCTCTACTTCGACCATGATCAGTTATTTTGCTCCCAAATAGCAAAACTCCTTTACTACATTAAGTGTCTCATTTCCTAATCTAATTCCCTCAGCATCACCGACTTACTTCGACTACATTCCATTATCCTCGTTTTGATTTTGTTGATGTTCATCTTTTATCTTCCTTTCAAGACACTATCCACTCCGTTCAACTGCTCTTCTAAGTCCTTTGCTGCCTCTGACAGAATTACAATGTCATCGGCGAACCTCAAAGTTTTTATTTCTTCTCCATGGATTTTAATACCTACACCGAATTTTTCTTTTGTTTCCGTTATTGCTTGCTCAATATACAGATTGAATAACATTGGGGAGAGGCTACAACCCTGTCTCACTCCCTTCCCAACCACTGCTTCCCTTTCATGTGCCTCGACTCTTATAACTCCCATCTGGTTTCTGTACAAATTGTAAATATCCTTTCGCCCACTGTATTTTACCCCTGCCACCTTTAGAATTTGCAAGAGAGTATTCCAGTCAACATTCTCAAAAGCTTTCTCTAAGTCTACAAATGCTAGAAACGTAGGTTTGCCTTTCCTTAATCTTTCTTCTAAGTCGTAAGGTCAGTATTGCCTCACGTGTTCCAATATTTCTACGGAATCCAAACTGATCTTCCCTGATGTCGGCTTCTACCAGTTTTTCCATTCGTCTGTAAAGAATTCGTGTTAATATTTTGCAGCTGTGACATATTAAACTGATAGTGCGGTAATTTTCACATCTGTCAACACCTGTTTTCTTTGGGATTGGAATTATTATATTCTTCTTGAAGTCTGAGGGTACTTCGCCTGTCTCATACATCTTGCTCACCAGATGGTAGAGTTTTGTCATGACTGGCTCTCCCAAGGCCGTCAGTAGTTCTAATGGGATGTTGTCTACTCCCGGGGCCTTGTTTCGGCTCAGGTCTTTCAGTGCTCTGTCAAAGTCTTCACGCAGTATCGTATCTCCCATTTCATCGTCATCTACATTCTCTTCCATTTCTATAATACTGTCCTTGTACATCGCCCTTGTATAGACTCTCTATATACGAATTCCATCTTTCTGCTTTCCCTTCTTTGGTTAGAACTGGGTTTCCATCTGAGCTCTTGATATTCATACAAGTGGTTCTCTTTTCTCCAAAGGTCTCTTTAATTTTCCTGTAGGCAGTATCTATCTTACCCCTAATGAGATAAGCCTCTACATTCTTACATTTGTCCTCTAGCCATCCCTGCTTAGCCATTTTGCACTTCCTGTCGATCTCATTTTTGAGACGTTTGTATTCCTTTTTGCATGCTTCATTTACTGCATTTTTATATTTTCTCCTTTCCTCAATTAAATTCAATAATTCTTCTGTTACCCAAGGATTTCTACTAGCCCTCGTCTTTTTACCTACTTGATCCTCTGCTGCCTTCACTACTTCATCGCTCAGAGCTACCCATTCTTCTTCTACTGTACTTCTTTTTCCCACTGCTGCCAATTGTTCCCTAATGCTCTCCCTAAAACTCTGTACAACCTCTGGTTTAGTCAGTTTATCCAGGTCCCATCTCCTTAAATTCCCACCTTTTTGCAGTTTCTTCAATTTTATCTGCAGTTCATAACCAATAGATTGTGGTCAAAGTCCACATCTGCTCCTGGAAATGTCTTACAATTTAAAACCTGGTTCCTAAATCTCTGTCTTACCATTATATAATCTATCTGATACCTTTTAGTATCTCCGGGATTCTTCCATGTACACAACCTTCCTTTATGATTCTTGAACCAAGTGTTAGCTGTGATTAAGTTATGCTCGGTGCAAAATTCTACCAGACGGCTTCCTCTTTCATGTCTTAGCCCCAATCCATATTCACCTACTATGTTTCCTTCTCTCCCTTTACCTACACTCGAATTCCAGTCACCCATGCCTATTAAATTTTCGCCTCCCTTCACTTTGTGAATAATTTCTTTTATCTCATCATACTTTTCATCAATTTCTTCATTATCTGCAGAGCTAGTTGGCATATAAACTTGTACTACTGTGGTAGGCGTGGGCTTCGTGTCTATCTTGGCCACAATAATGCGTTCACTATGCTGTTTGTAGTAGCTTACACGCACGCCTATTTTTTTATTCATGATTAAACCTACTCCTGCATTACTTCTATTTGATTTTGTATTTATAACCCTGTATTCACCTGACCAAAAGTCTTGTTCCTCCTGCCACCGAACTTCACTAATTCCCACTATATCTAACTTTAACCTATCCATTTCCCTTTTTAAATTTTCTAACCTACCTGCTCGATTAAGGGATCTGACATTCCACGCTCCGATCCGTAGAACGGCAGTTTTCTTTCTCCTGATAACAACGTCCTCTTGAGTAGTCCCCGCCCGGAGGTCCGAATGGGGGACTATACGGAGTAATTTTGGGGAATCAAGAGCCACATCTCTACATTTTTAAGTTATTTCAGTCCAGATTGATGGAAAATTATATTCCATGAATTTAATCGATGTTACAAGGGTAGAAATCATCTTATTGGCCACCTGTAAGTGTGAGAACTTCCTCTGTAGTTCTATGTTTACCATTTGATCAAACAGTTTTACCAACACTTATGACATGAAAAAAAAAATCAGAAGCCTGCATATTATTTAAAAAGCTATTTCCGGTGGCTCCATTGACTGAACTGTCGTTTTTTGTAATATTTATAAAAAATTCTTGAAGTTCTGTATAGCTGGATAAAACTGAAGAAACAGCTTAGTACCTTATGGCGCACACTGTAGGACTGAGTGGTTTTAAATCTGTAGAGGCATTTATTTGCCTTTAAGTGAACGAAAAGATCTAATCTTTTAGGTGAATCTCTAACAAAATGTATTAAATGCTTCATAACACTTAAAGCATTTCGACAATCCGGGATTGTTTTCATAGAATCTTGTAGTGTTGTATTTAAAGAGAATACTAGACAGTGCACAAATACAGTTCTTTTCTCAGTTTCCGTAAATATTTACTGAACATCGTTATATAATCCGGCCATGTTAACTGAATCACCGAAGCATTGACATCTATAATTGGACGCAGTCAAATGAAACCGTCTTAAAATACCTATAATGATATCAAACAGAGCATTTGCAGTGATGTTTTGTGTATAGCCCTAAAAAAAATTCTTCGGTCTCTAACAGAGCGTCAGCAAATCTTATACAAACGCTAAATTGCTCATGGTGGCTGTGTCTAATGTTTCATCTGATTCTCGAGTCATCAGTCTTCTGACTGGTTTGACGTGGCCCGCCACGCATTCCTCAACTGCGCCAGCCTCTGCATCTCAAGAGTGGCACTTGCACCCTTCGTCCTCAATGTTTTGTTGGATTATTAAAATTTCTGTCTTCCCGTACACCTTGTGTCTTCTACAGCTTCCCCGAATATCGTGGAGGTTACTCCTTGATGTCTTAACACAGGTCCTATAATCCTGTCCCTTCTTATCAGTGTTTTCCTTATATTGCTTTCTTCCGCGATTGTGCGGAAAACCTCTTCATTATCAGTGCACCCAATTTTCAATATTCTTCTGTAGCACCACATCTCAAACGCTCAGATTCTCTTCTGTTTTTGTTTTCCCACGGTCGATAATTCGCCACCACACAGTGGTGAGCTCCAAACGTACATTCTCAGAACGTTTTTCCTCAATTTATGGCCTATGTTTGACACCAATAGACTTCTCCTGACGAGGAATGTCTTACTTGCCTGTGCTAGTCTTCTTTTTGTGTCGTCCCTGCTTTTTCCATCGTGGGTTATTTTGTTTTCATGGCATCCCTAACTTCATCTGCTTTGTGATCACTAATTTTGATGCTAAGTTTCTAGCTACTCTCATTTCTGCTACTTCTCATTACTTCTGTCTTTTTCCAGTTTGCTATCAATCCACACTCATTAGACTGTTTACACCGTTCTTCTTCACTCTGCTTGTGGCAGCAATGTCATCAGTGTATCTTATCGCTGATATCCTTTCATTCTGAAGTTTAATCCCACTCTTGAACCTTTCTTTCTTTTCACATCATTGCTTCTTCGATATATAGACTGCACAGTAGAGGCGGAAGGCTGCGTTCCCGTCTTACACCCTATTTGATCTTGGTTCTTACACATATTGTATGCTACCGGTCTTTCCCAACAGATTGTTTCCTTTTTTCTCAGAATTTCGGACACACTGCCCCATTTTACATTGATGAAAGCTTTTTCTAGGTCACCAAGTACCTATGAACCTCTCTTGAATTTTTCTTCAGTCTTACTTTCAGTATCGAACGCAATGTCAGCACCGCCTCTCTGGCGCTTTCATCTGTCCTAAAGTCAAATTCATCGTCGTCCAACGGAACCTCAGTTTTCTTTTTCACTCTTCTGTATGTGCATGCATGAGTTGAGCTAATTGTGCCATAGTTCTCGAACTTATCGGCCCTTGCTATCTTCAGAATTGTGTGGATGACATTTTTCCTAAGTTCTAATGGTACGCCGCCTGTCTCATGTAGTCTACACGCCAACATGAATAGTTATTTGGTTTCCACTTCCCCAACGATTTTAGAAATTCCATTGAAATGTTATCTGTGCCTCCTGTCTTATTTAATCTGGAATCTTCCAGAGTTCTTTTCAATTCTTACTCTAATACTGCATCCCCTATGTCTTCCATATCGATGTCTTCCATATCGACTCCAATATTTTTTTCTATCACGTCGACAGATAAATCCTCCCGATCATAGAGGTCTTCAATGTAGTCTTCCGAACTTCACGTTCTTTATTCTACGTTTAATGATGGAATTACCATTTCACACTTAATGTTACTACACTTGCTCTTAATTTCATCTGCTATTATTGCAAAATACACTGCACTTTTGATATAATCCAACAGATTTCTAAGAATGTATGACTTAAAATAGCCAAAATTTCATTTTGTACATCATGAGATCTGTATTTACGTGTTTCGCGCTGTAGCCACATTAAAAGTTGGTTGTTTTCTTCACATCTAAGGAGTAATAATTTGTCAGATTTACTTGTTTCATTAGTATGCCCTCGATTTTCAAGAGTCTGCATTACTCAGTAACCGAGGGAAAATGCGTTTCTTAGAAAACAGGCTTGATTTTCTTTTATATGTGTCCGGCCAAATACACTGACATTGGACATTTAGCATTTGAATTTCAGAACTGCTTCTCTGTAGCAGCTTGACGTTTCTTGCAGTTTCAACTTTCCTAGCTCTTTCTTCCAGTTCGAAAAATCAGTTTCTATGAAAGTTTTCGCCATTTTCTGAAAAACTGAAGACGATTTGCTTCAAATATTTCTTTGCAAATTTTGAAATACTGGGTGATCAAAAAGTCAGTATAAATTTGAAACTGAATAAATCACGGAATAATGTATATAGAGAGGTACAAATTGATACACATGCTTGGAATGACATGCGGTTTTATTAGAACCAAAAAATACAAAAGTTCAAAAAATGTCCGACAGATGGCGCTTCATCTGATCAGAATAGCAATAATTACCATAACAAAGTAAGACAAAGCCAAGATGATGTTCTTTACAGGAAATGCTCAATATGTCCACCATCATTCCTCAACAATAGCTGTAGTCGAGGAATAATGTTGTGAACAGCACTGTAAAGCATGTCCGGAGTTATGGTGAGGCATTGGCGTCGAATGTTGTCTTTCAGCATCCCTAGAGATGTCGGTCGATCACGATACACTTGCGACTTCAGGTAACCCCAAAGCCAATAATCGCACGGACTGAGGTCTGGGGACCTGGGAGGCCAAGCATGACGAAAGTGGCGGCTGAGCACACGATCATCACCAAACGACGCGCGCAAGAGATCTTTCAGGCGTCTAGCAATATGGGGTGGAGCGCCATCCTGCATAAACATCCTACGTTGCAGCAGGTGTTTATCAGCCAGGCTGGAGATGATGCGATTCTGTAACATATCGACGTACCTCTCACCCGTCACGGTAGCAGCTACAAAACCAGAATCACGCATTTCCTCGAAGAAAAAAGGTCCGATAACGGTAGATGTGGTAAATCCAACCCATACCGTGACTTTCTCGTCGTGCAATGGAGTTTCCACGACAGTTCTAGGATTTTCGGTAGCCCAAATTCTGCAGTTGTGGGCGTCGACAGACCCTCGGAGCGTGAAATGAGCTTCGTCGGTCCACATCACGTTACTCAACCAATCGTCATCTTCCGCCATCTTTTGAAACTCCCACACCACAAATGCCCTCCGCTTCACTAAATCGCCAGGTAACAGTTCATGATGCCGATGGATTTTGTACGGATAGCATCGGAGGGTACGCCTAAGTGCCAGCCAAACTGTAGTGTATGGAATGCCGGTACGACGTGCGACTGCACGAGCGCTGACTTCCCCGTGCATAGACGAACCCGCTACAGTCTCCATTTCTTCCTGAACTGTCTCAGCAGCATTACGCCTTGTGCTCGGTCAGCCATTACGGGGTTCTATCGTCTAAACAACCCGTGGCTTCGAACTTCGAAATCATTCTCGCCACAGCTGCATTTGTCAACGGATCTTTATCCGTTCGAATCCCCTTCCTATTGTGATAGGATCGTAACGCTGAACTAGCACATTCCCCATTCTGATAATACAGCTTCACTATAAGTGCCTTTTCAGGTAACGTCAACATGCTGCGACTGCTGGCGCATCTGATTCTCTCATTACAGCTCCTTTTATACACGATTGTCATGCGCAGTCACTGACGTTTTGCTGTCCAGCGCCATCTGCCGGACATTTTGTGAACTTTTTTTCGGTTCTAATAAAACCCCATGTCATTCCAAGCATGTGTGTCAATTTTTACCTCTCTATCTACATTATTCCGTGGTTTATTAAGTTTTCAAATTTATACTGACTTTTTGATCACCCAGTAAATAACATGTTTCAAATGTGTGTGAAATCTTATGGGAGTTAACTGCTAAGGTCATCAGTCCCTAAGCTTACCCACTACTTAACCTAAATTATCCTAAGGACAAACACACACACCCATGCCCGAGGGAGGACTCGAACCTCCGCCGGGACCAGCCGCACAGTCCATGACTGCTAACATGTTTCACCTTATTGTAAAAGATCCATGCAAAATCCTGGCTGCAAGAGGACTGATAACTAGAGAGTTTTTTCTTCCTGGAACAAGGTTTTCTGTCACCTCCGTCAACACCTTTGTCTTCGTTTTCACACAGGGCACTAATCACACCAGGTCTAGACTCAGCGTAATAAACACTAGGCGCATTGGCACTTTGCTCCTTATTATAAAGTTGTCCGTTTTAAACTGGACAATAGGAGACGAAAGACTGATTAATAATTAGACTTAGTCACAGTAAGACTAACTGACCACTTATGCTTTCCAGTGTACGTCGTTTTAAAGATTTTTTTGTAGCAGTGATGACTAAACAACATGGTAACATTATGTTTTTGACACGCCAAGAATGCTGCCTCACCGTGACCCATGGAAGCAGAAAAGGTGATAACGAACGTGGAAACAATTAACACTGTTGGTTTGTCTTTTGGGAGTCAACGGGGTAGTCCAGCGAGGATTTTTTTCCCCCAATACACTGCATTTCACCAGCTTTTTTACTTTCAGGAGCTAAAGCGACTGTCTGAGGCGATGAGGAGAGAAACAGCCTATGTTGTGTCCATTCTACATCTACACCTAACCGTAGCACTGCCAAAGCGTTTCCCATAATGTGCATTCGCAAGTGGGGGGTAGCGGCGTACTTTATGCTCATCCTAAAAAACATTTAAAAAGACAAAATTCGTTAAGTGTTGCTGAAATATATTACCATCACACATTTTAAAGAGGTACTTATGTGTAAGTAGAGTCCGCAACCTCACAACTTTTAGCATCTGGTTAGCTTTAACAACGTACTTCCAATAAAGTGTACTACAGACTTTGTGACCACTCCAAAAAAACACAAATTTCGTATGGTGTTGTTGATTTTGAGTTTCAACATACTTTTTAAAGAGGTATGTATTAAATAACTCTCTGACCTTGGAAATAATGAATACGACATTCATTCAGTAAAGTGACAGCTACTTCCAAAACTTAAATTTTCGAATGAAGTCTAACAGAAAAATCCTGTAGAAGAATTCACTAAAAATAATAATTTTTTTCAAAATTTTAAAATATAAAGTTGATTAGATTATAATATTGTTAAAAGGTGGGCATAAGGTACCCCCCCCCCCCCATCAGCCCACCCTCACCACCCTTGGTATTGCGAGGGTTAAAAGTGTAGCTCCTTCAACGCAACAATCGTCCTAGTCACGCAGCACTATCCGTTTTTGGCCGAAGTCTAAATGTCGACGGATTTGAAATCAGTGTACTTTTAGAATCTGGAACCCGGGGGCGATTTCCTTATCTGTAGAATAAGAAAAGAGACCTAAAAGTTACACAGAAGAGATGAAACTAAAGTCGCCGATAATATGAAACAACGTTTACGAAAATAAGCGCTCCGACGCAACTGCCGCTTCCAAACATACAAATTTGTTAATTACCATGACATCCATGACCGACGCAAGCATAAATCTCCATAGTTGATACTATTACCATTTCAATAATATAAATAACGAAGTTTATAAACAACTTTATAAATGTCTATTTCAATCACTATTCATGTACGTAGGCAATTTTTGTTTTACGACAATAAAGAACTTAGTCAAATAATTAACTATAACAATGCTTGTAATGTTAACATTGGTTAAATTACTGCAACCAGTCAAAAAAAAATGGTTCAAATGGCTCTGAGCACTATGGGACTTAACATCTGTGGTATCAGTCCCCTAGAACTTAGAACTACTTAAACCTAACTAACCTAAGGACATCACACACATCCATGCCCGAAGCAGGATTCGAACCTGCGACCGTAGCGGTCGCGCGGTTCCGGACTGAGCGCCTAGAACCGCTAGACCACCGCGGCCGGCTGCAACCAGTCGCCTTTTGTTTTGTTTTTCGATTATTTATTATCTCATTACCAGTTTCAAGCCGTACAGCGTTTCATCATCAGGTGGTACATATTTATTTATTGCAGCAATGTGGGAATCGCGTAGAGTTATTAGTATTGACTGTGTGTTTAACCGAGGAACCACAGATCACTGGCAGCGATGTCACATTTGGAACTGTGCCGTGTACTATTCCTACACGTGGAGCAGTCACAGCAGACTGCAGGCATGTCATTTGGCGCCAACCATAGACAGAACTACCAACATTGGAGAACTTACTACGCAACTTATGACACTGATGTTTGCTGCTAGGACTGGGCTATTCATGGTGAATATGCGTACAGGGGGCATTTCTCTTAACAAATGGCCATCGCCTTTCTGACAGAGGACTCGTGGCGCGATCATAGTGTGATGTCCGATCGTTACGGCTGAATGCGGCATAGGGCCAAGTGTACAGACAATATATGAGCATTCTGTTACAGGCGGATTTGATGGTCGAGAGTTAATTCACTTTGAACATGTGATGATAACTGGTAGATGACGAATGGTTCACAGCTTGTCCGATATTACCATGACGGTCCTGTTTTCCGACGTCAGAAGTGCATGGGGAGAATCTTCAACACTCCAGAGAGGATGCTACCACATGCGTAAAAGGCCAGCAGGACGGCCTCAGCTGTTTGACGAACGGACGTCCCGTTGCCTCCACAGCGCCAGAAGGGGACGTTAACTGTCTACCGTGAGCCAGATCGCTGCCGACTTGCTTCCGGGGCTCTCAGCAACACAGGTCTGAAAGGACTGTACGGAGACAAAGACACCACATAGACTTCAGTAGCCGATGACTTAATGTCACAATGTCTTCCGGAGAATTGTAGCCACTCGTTATATAGTACACGCAATCTAATTCAAAGTATCAGGACAACCTTATGTAGCGCGAAATCAACCATTAGACGTCACGAGAGGTGGATCCGATAGTGTAAAACAAGGCAGAGAGTGTTTTGTTTGGAGTGGAGCAGCAGTAACAACGGAATGGGTCGGCCAGGAGATCGAGGACTGGCCATTGGATGTCATTTAAGTAACAAGTACGTCAGGGCCATTTCAACCCTTATAATGCTGCCCAAATCGACAGTTGGTGATGTGATTCAGAAATGGGAAGCGAAGTGGCAGCCGCATCTAGAGTAAGATCAGGCAGGCCTCGTACACTGATGGACAACGACCGTCGGCCATAGCGGAGAGTAGCTGTAAAAATTTGCATGAAGTCAGCGAAACGAATCACTCGTGAGTTCCAGACTGCTACCATTAGTGCAGTTGGCACCGACTGTGCGTAGGCAGTTAAAAAGAATGGGGTACAGTGGTCGACAGGCTTCACATAAAGCACACATTTCTATAGTGAATGCTAAGCGGCGCTTGAATTGGTGTAAAGGTGACACCACGTTCCGCTGAATGACTGGATACGATCGATTTGGAGTGATGTATCGCGCTATGCCCTGTGGCAATCCGACGAAAGGGTTTGGATTTAGTGTATTTCTGGAGAATTTGGAGGTAGTGTTACGGTGTGTGTGTGTTTTTCACGCAAGGTGAGGAGAGCACTACGAATTATCTTCGGACCCACTTCAATTCTTAGTTTAATGTTTCTGCCCACATAAACTATGTACAATTCATTGGCTTTTATAAAAATACGAAACAGTTTAATTTCTCCCTACTTCACGTTTTTATCTACATGATTTATGCACGGTTAATAGGATTAAAAAAAACTAGACACTTTTCTTAACTTCCGTTATGGTTATGATTACTTCATTCAGATATTCGTTATGTTCATGAAACACACAATAACATCCCACATTCTTTGGATTGCAGCATAATAATTAATTATTTCACGTTTCTGTCCTCACGATTTACGCACGATCATTGGATTTAAAAAAAATGACTACACGCTTTTTTTTACTTTCATTATGGTTCCTTCATTCAGATATCCATTATGTTCATGAAACACACGATAACATCCCAAATTGTTGGGATTACACCTTAATAATTAATTCAAGTGGGATAAGCGTACCACACAACTCCTGTTACTTCGTATGTACACATGTATTCACATTTAACTTTGACGTTATCGGTACAACTGCAAAGATCGATATATGTACTCATGCAGTCGATTTAGGTTATTTACGTCACGATGACGTAGCGTTACGTCACTATGACATAGGGTTCCCCTCACCTAGCGTGAGATGCAACCCGTTTTTCACGATTAGGATGTGTTTCCCTTATTATGCTTAAGAAAACGCTAAGTGTGGTAAAATATGAACATCACTTACAGTAGAGGAACAGTTTGGAGACGATGATTGTACACCTTTGGGATTAGTTACAGCGTCGACTTCACTCCAAAATACCAGGATTCAACATCACTGCCTCTCCTGGTTTCGGTTCTTGAGGAAGACGGAGCTTTCATCCTCCACGGACATTCAGATTTTCCTCATGCAATACATGGATCAAATCGTTGACTGTTTTATTAGGTACATGGTAAATGTTGTGTTCCTATGTTTAATGTTTCATGTAGAGTCGGAGCCCCGCAAAAATTATAAAAATATTGCACCTAGCAGGAGAATCCACCCCTCCGTTTGCAGGAAAGGCATTCTACTTTTTTTTGGACTCGTCTCAGATCTTAGAGGATTCACCACTAGCTTCTGGAAAAACATTATAAGATGTTGTAGTGCACACAATAACAAAATTTCTTGCAGGATTTTGAACGATAACATGAAACAGTTAATTTATTATACCAAAGGGATATAATAAGTTAGTAGAGTAATTACAACTTTCCATTTGGCCGGCGAACCGTGTTTCCAGCTTGGAGGCGTTTTTGATCCGTTTGTCCAGCTTTTTTACTGTCAGGAAGGAGCTGAAAGCAATAAGAAAACAATTTAAGGTTAGTATTTGGGGAGGAAATAAGAGGAACAGTGCTCACTTGTGGCGGTCTACATCCAAAGTACCCACATGTAATATAAAATGGTGATGCAGGATAAGGTGAAATTCAAGTGGTATATCATTCCGTATCAAAGTGTACTCTTCGTGTAACGTTTTTCCATCACCTAACTACTAACAATATGTACGTGAACCGTGAGGGTTTTTCTGGTCAAATGGATGTGCCGAAAAAAAGATTTGAGAGAGTCTGGCGTTAGAAGCTCCGCTGCTTTATAACTTCCGTCAGTCGCACGATAGTCATCTCTCTGCAGCTGGGTTTTTGCCACAATTGAAACCTTGTGACTCTTCTGATTCTTGGATGCCAGTTTCACACTGTCGAGAGCAACGTTCGTGTAGCTAACTAACCTTTTAAAACAAGGTTTTCGCTGCTATTCTGTGAGTTTCTATTGGCTAAGTCAAATGAAGAAAAACCGATGTATTTCAATACAATGCGAGTTTAACGCCACCTAAAATCAGTCCTCATTCTTAGTGCTGAGTGACAATGTTATTTTTAATCTGTTAAGGAAGCTTGAACCTTTTAAAGAGTGATTCCGGGTGGCCATGTTGGATATTTCGAAAATCCTTCTTATCGGCTTTCAGTATGGATACATATTAAACAAGTTTACGTCAAATCATGTGAAACTGTGCTACACATACAAAGATAGCTTAATGTATCACATTAAAATTCCAATTAACTATAAAGATATCAAGAATGATGCCCATACAAGGACTAATACTTCCAGTTTCACTGCAAATAACATATGTGATATTCCGCTAGTGAATAAAAAAGAAATTGGATAACGGTTGACCTATTACAGATTTTGGTGGTCTGCGAGCATAACTATATGTTGTCGAGACTGGGCTCTGGAGCACAATGCACAGGAAATAGGGCATAAAACAGTCATCCGTTAATAGGTTAAGCATTCATAATAACTATAGGCTGTGAATATTGTTCTCATCTTATATGTTTTACTAACGACAAAGCTTGTATATTTATGCAGGGTATTCGTAATTGAAGTTCCGGTTTCAAAACACTGTAGAAACAAACCAAAGCTTAGAATAACGTCAAATTTGAACAGCACATTACTGACACAGGAGGAAATGTCATGGAACGAAAATTATTGTCAACATATGGCCCTGTAAGCATCTTAACGTAAATGGGATTAGCTACAAATTGCAGATGAATCGCAAGATGACAGCTATGGTTTGAGTTGCACATTACACCAGCCGTACTGTTCAAGGTGAATCGTCGCACAAGTTCGGCAGCCAACAGTTGTGGCAATGACAGGTAAGCCCATCTCCCACCCGCGCGACTGCTACAGTCGCAGGTTCGAATCCTGCCTCGGGCATGGATGTCTGTGATGTCCTTAGGTTAGTTATGTTTAAGTAGTTCTAAGTTCTAGGGGACTAGTGACCTCAGATGTTAAGTCCCATAACGCTCAGAGCCATTTGAACCATTTGAACCCATCTCCCACGACAAGGTCGTACCACATCGGATGGGAAAAATCGGTTTTTAACTGTCCTGAGGCCAAAAACCGCTTAAAAAGCGAAATGACATGGGCTTCTAATTATACTCAGACTGGCGCCAGACTTGTTCAACATGTCCACCAATGTCTGCCACAAACTGAAATCGAGAGAGAGAATGTTCAACAGATCGAAGAGCTTCGGGGATCACGTTCTGCATGTGTTGCGCCTCGAGTTCAGCTACGTTCGTAATCGAGCATTGAACACAACATCTTCCAGATAACTCCACAACAGAAGTCACATGAATTAAGATCGGGTGATCTGGACGGCCAGGGAATCTGGACAGCAAGGGAAATAACGGCTGTTAATTCTAGCAGTTCTGAAATGTCTCTGCAATAGCCTTTTCACTGGCTATACAATGTCCGGAGGAGCGCCATCTTGCATAAAAACGAACCTATCCACACGTCCACGCTGTTGAAGGATTGGAATTGCATTAATGCGCGGAAGACTCTCATAGCGTTTATCAGTGATGGTACAGGTAACATGACCCGCATGACCTACCTCCTCGAAAAAATAACTATGCCGTCAACCTCCATCACACAGTCACCTTTGCAGTGAAGTGGTAGCGGTTGATGTTCGTTTGGATTTTACTTTGCCCATCTTCTGCTATTCTGTGTATTGATGTGTCCTTGGAGATGGAAATGGGGTTTGTCTGTCCACAGAATGTTCCATGGCCTTCATTGTCCACTTTCATGCGAGCAAGAAATTCCAGAGCGAAAGTTTGTGTTGATGGCACGTTAACAAGAAGCAACTGCTGAACATGGGTGATTTCGTATCGATAGCAGTGCAAGATGTTTCGTAGGATTTTATGCATCGTGCTCGCAGCTATATCCAGCGTTCAGGCAGTTCACCGCGCGCTGCATGTTTGCACACCGACGCTCGGCCCCTACTGTAATGCTGTGGCCACGTCTTCGGCAGATGACGGATCAACTACTTTTTCCCATCTGTCACATTACGCTCAAAAGAACCTGTCTTTTAGAATTTTGTAATCATTTTATCCAGACCCTCAGCAGACATCTGACCAATACCTTTTTCCTTAATCTTAAATCCAGAATTGCTGCAGGGCTATTGGCGCACAGTCACCGTTCCTCTAAAAGAGCTTTACAAGCAGCGCGTGATCCTTCATAGAGGCAGTGAAGTTGGGCATTTCGGACGCAAACTGGGGGGCAGTCTTGTGCCGCACTACTGTCGGTGTGCATATTCTATAGGTCAAATTTTCGTTAATACTTTTTGTTCCATGACGTTTCCCCCCGCAGCAATAAAATGTTGTTCAAATTTGACATCGTTCTCAGCAGTGGTACTCTTTCTACAGCCTTTTGAAACTGGAATTTTAGTTGAGGACATCCTGCACATTTTTTGATATGGCGCAAACATCTGTTTTGGCGCCCATAGTTCAGTGAGTGTTTGAACATGAGGTCAATTCAAGCGGCGCTTATGTAGGTGAGTTGAGTAAAATGGATGAGGACTGATGGTCAATTTACATGGTGGAGAACCATGGTCACTGGGGAGTGGTAGTCACCTAGTAGGGAAATGCCTGTTACCAAGGAGGAATGGTGGCCACAATGTAAAGTGACCCTCATTGCCCCCTCGCAACACAGAGCTCTGCGTGCGTGTGTGTGTGTGTGTGTGTGTGTGTGTGTGTGTGTGTGTCTGTGCGTGTGTGTCTGTGCGTGTGTGTGTGTGTGTGTGTGTGTGTACGTAATTCAGAGGCAAATATCTTTGCCATTTTACGCATTTATCTTTTACTTTGACACCTAATCAAGTGAAGGTTATGTCAATTTCAGAAATAACAGATATCTTTGAACTTGGCGCCGTTTCAAACCAAGTGTGTGTAGTTTCACCTATACATTTCGTTTGGTTGCACAGTTTTAATTCTTTGCTGTGACTGGCTGAAGACGAGGAGGGAGGGGATTGGGGGGGGGGGGGACGAGAATTAGAAAGGGATGTGGTTTGTCATGTGATGACATCATTGATAAGTTGATGTCACTCAAAGAGGGATGATATAATGTGAATGATGGGGCATTTTGACGTCATGTGAC
The DNA here is from genome assembly GCF_023898315.1 of Schistocerca nitens. Classification (NCBI taxonomy): domain Eukaryota; kingdom Metazoa; phylum Arthropoda; class Insecta; order Orthoptera; family Acrididae; genus Schistocerca; species Schistocerca nitens. The sequence goes on along the minus strand of NC_064614.1, from coordinate 734,849,722 downwards.
GTGCTCGTGATCACCTCAAGCAGACGTTCGAAGGCAAAAGTATATTAGAATGCCTGTGGATACACACTGCCAGTATCATTGTCATTATGTCAGATGACTTGGAACAACAACTAAATGCAATGGATAGTGTCTTGAAGAGGCGTCTTGCGGCGAATATCAACAAAACTAGGATAATGCACTGTAGTCCAATTACGACAGTTGATGTTGGGGGTATTAGGTTAGAAAACGAGATGCTGAAAGTAATAGGCTAATTTTGCTGTGTGAGCAGAAAAATAACTGATTTCACCAGAAGTAAAATGAATATAAAATATTGACCGTTTATAGCAAGAAATGCTTTCCTGAAAAATCAGGTATGTTAACATTAAATACAGTTTAAAGCAGGAAGCTCTTTCTGAAGGTATTTGTCACGAGGATACCCTTGTATAGAGCCAAAATGCGAGCATTGAACAGTATTGACAGAAGGAACGTGATGCTGCAGAAGAAAGCTGAAAACTGCATGGGTAGATTGGATGATTAATGATGATGTACTGGATTACACCAGACAGAAAAGAAATTTATGACACAACTTAATAAGGAAGAGATTGTTAAGATGACCACTGATGCTTCAAAGAATTCTTAATTTGGTTATGTACAGAAGAATGTGGAGGTAAGCTCGACTCTTTTTTTCATTTATTGTTATTTCATCTCCGTCTCCCCACATGAGCGGCAGGTGTGGTGTCTGCGGTACAATCAACTGCTCTTCAGCAGAAGGATACGTGGCATACACGAAGACGAAGAATACAATAAATTATAAGGTGAGATACGCGCAAGCGATTATAAAAGTTGTAAATATGAATTTATGGAAGGATAACAGGAAAGAACATGATTTTCTTCTTTGATGAAGATAAAACAAAAATAACGTAAATAAATTTAAAAAATGGACACTGATCTTAAAACTGAAGCACTGTACTGTCATTAAAAAAATAACGACATGTCCTGGGAAACATCATTGTTGTTAGAGGAAAAAAGGTTATTTGTTTAGCAGGGTAGGTCGGTGTGGATGTAAGGATGGAGAACCGGGGGATGGGTAGTGCTGATGGAGAAAGAGTGTCATTATTAATAGTTTGGGATGCTGATCACGCTGACTGAAAATTCTGAAGAAGTTAGTTGTGATTTTCCAGATCGAAAACATTCTGCAATCATTTTCGCTTCTTTGATCAAGTCTGGTTTCAGTTGTTTCGTGGGCATTGATACACTTCTGAAAAATACACTGATAAGACCACTGCACACGGCGACGTTGGATGCCGCCTGGTGGTATTGTGGGTACCTGACGCGGTAACAGAAGTATGTAAGCGGAGCAGACACGGACGGAGGATCACCCTAGCGAACATACGGGCTGAAAATTGGGGAATCCATTGATATAAGCGACTTCGACAAAGGGAAAATTATTATTACTCAGCGCCTGTGAAAGAGTATCACAAAAACGGTGTAGCTGCGTCGAATGTTCACGTGCTACTGTCGTGAGCATCTGTGGAAAAAGGTAGGACAGCGAAACTACCACTAGGCGCTAAATGGTTGGACTTCCGCGACTTTTCACAAAATGTGGGGTTCAGAGGCTTGTATGCTCTGTAAAGTAGGACAGATGATGACCCGTGGCATCTCTGCCGAAAGAGCACAATGCTGGTGCACGCACAAGTGTTTCGGAGCACACCATTCAAAGGATATTGTTGAACCTGGAGCTCCACGGAAGGACACACCTACGTGTTCACATGTTGAGCCAACGACATCGTCTGCTACGACTGCTGTCGTCACGCGACCATCGGTATTCGACCGCCGATCAATGGAAACGTGTCGGCCCTTGGCGTGAATCACATCTTTGCTACACTAGGCGGATGGTCGCCTCCACAGACGCCGTCTTCAAGGTGGACGGCGGCTCGAAACGTCTAGCGCGCCTCGGGTGCAGGCTGGTGGGAGCAGTAGTATGCTGTGGGAGACATTCTCCTACGTTTGCATGGGCCCTGTGGTAGTAACTGAAGACACGCTGACGGCTGCAAACCACATGCATCCCTTCATGCTTGATGTCTTTCCTGACGGCGACGTTGTCTTCAGATAGTATAATTTTCGGTGTCTCGGAGCCACAACCACGCTACAGCGGTTTTAGAACCATCACAGTGAACTCATGTTGATATCTCGCGACCAAATTCGCCTGATTTAACTCCTATGGAACCCATCTGGATCGCAATCGCGCGCCATCATCGCGTAGTCATATCAGCGGCCCATTATATACGCAAATCACTTGACCTGTGCTTAGGCATCTAATGCCACATACCTCCAGAAACTTACCAACAAACAGTCGGATCCCTGATATGCGAAATCAGTGATGTATTTCATTCCAAAGACTTACAAACAAGCTATTGAGCAGAGAGTCAATGGTTTGACTCATCATTGTAAATCGTCTTCGTCATCAGGCATCTGTTTGAAGTTCTTAATTAAAAACATTGACACCATTTCCATTAGTTTTTCGTCTTCTACAATATTAAATGACACTTTTGTAACAGCCATTGTCAATAACTGGTTCAGTAGCAGCACTGTGCTGTACGCTGGGGCAGTGACCGAACTACTCTAAGAGATGTAGGCTGCGTCAGCTGCTGCAGCCACCAGCCACACGATAGGAGCTGCAGCTTTAGTTGCAGGTCAACGGTTCCTCCAAGATATTTTACTGTATTACAGGGCGGTTCCTTCACAAGTTTACAGGTTTGCACTACCCCAACAATAAGTTCGTTAAACAACACACATCAAAAAAGTTTTGCATTACCACGGTTCCCAGAGTTCTAGAACCTGTACAGAAAATTGGAATAGAGATCAACATAAACGTCATTTCCGCCATTTTATTGCTCATGAAAACCACACATTGAATGTTGTACCACCATACAGCGAGACCTTCAGAAGTGGTAGTCCAGATTGCTTTACACACCGGTACGTCTAATAACCAGTAGCACGTCCTCTTGCATTGATGCATCCGTGTATTCGTCGTGGCATACTATCCACAAGTTCATCAAGGCACTGTTGGTCCAGATTGTCCCACACCTCAACGGCGATTCGGTGTAGATCCCTCAGAGTGCTTGGTGGGTTACGTCGTCTATAAACAGCTCTTTTCAATCAATCCCAGGCATGTTCGATAGGGTTCATGTCTGGAGAACATGCTGGCCACTCTGGTTGAGCGATGTCGTTATCTGGACGAAGTAATTAACAACATGTGCGCGATAGGGGTGCAAATTGCATGTCGTCCATGATGACGAATGCCTCGCCAATATGCTGCCGATATGATTGCACTGTCGGTGGGAGGATGATATTCACGTATCGTACAGCCGTTACGTCGCCTTCCATGAGCACCAGCGGCGTACGTCGGACCCACACAATGCCACCCCAAAACAGCACGAAACCTCCACCTTGCTGCTCTCGCTGGACACAGTGTCGAAGGCGTTCAGCCTGACCGGGTTGCCTCTAAACACGTCTCCGACGATTGTCTGGTTGAAGGCATATGCGACACTCATCGGTGAAGAGAACGTGATGCCAATCCTGAGCGGTCCATTCGGCATGTTGGTGGGCCCATCTGTACTGCGATGCATGATGTTGTGGTTGCAAAGATGGACCTCGCCATGGACGTCGGGAGTGAAGTTGCGCTTCATGCTGCCTACTGCACACAGTTTGAGTCGTAACACGACGTCCTGTGGCTGCACGAAAAGCATTATTCAACGTGGTGGCGTTGATGTCAGGGTTCCTCCGAGCCATAATCTGTAGGTAGTGGTCACCCACTGCTATAGTAGCCCTTGGGCGGCCTGAGCGAGGCATGTGATCGACAGTTCCTGTGTGTCTGTATCTCTTCCATGTCCGAACAACATCGCTTTGGTTCACTCCTACACTCCTGTACACTCTTCTTGTTGAGAGCCCTACCTGGCACAAAGTAACAATGCCTACGCGATCGAACCGCAGTACTGACCGTCTAGTCATGGTTGAACTACAGACAACACGAGCCGTGTACCTCCTTCCTGGTGGAATGAATGGAACTGATCGGCCGTCCGACTCCCCCCATCTAATAGGCGTGTCCATGAATGGTTGTTTACATCTTTGGGCGGGTTTAGTGACATCTCTGAACAGTCAAAGGGACTGTGTCTGTGATACACTATCCACAGTCAACGTCCGTCTTCAGGAGTTCTGGGAACCGGGGTGATGGAAAACTTTTTTTGGTGTGTGTATATTTGCTTTTTGGGCTTTCTGTACAAGGGGAGAAGCCTTTTGAAATGGCCGGGCTATGAGCGCCAGACGCAACTGGACGGAACGGAAATGTGCCAACAGTGACTTGGGGTTGCAGTGTGCTTGCAAACACACACTTGAGCGTTTCAGGGAGCTGTGGCGTGTGGAGCCAATGCTTCGCAACACTGTTCTCGTATATGCGCCTTGGGTGTATAAACATCACACTCGACCGTACCTTGCGAGTCACTAAAAAGTGTCTGAACTCTTCTGAAAAGAACAAAGCTGTCAGATTGTCGAGCAAAGTGAGATTCGCGCATCTCCTTATCAGTTCATATGTAGCTGCGAGAGAAACTATTTCCTTCGCATTGTGTCCTTTATTTTAACGTGTGCTATTGCGAATTTTGAAACTCAAGTAACGTGTGAATACGTGAAATAGTGACTTGGGTAATATATTTGGCCGGGCGGAGTGGCCGCATGGTTTGAGGCGCCATGTCACGGATTGCGCGGCCGCTTCCGCCGGAGGTTTGAGTCCACCCTCGGGCTTGGGTGCGTGTGTTGTCCTTAGCGTAAGTTAGTTTAATTAGTGTGTAAGTCTAGGGACCGATGATCTTAGCAGTTTGGTCCCTTAGGAATTCATACACATTTGACCATTTTAATATACTTGATCTCTGAAACCTTCACAATTTACGCAAGTTTGAAGGTAGGGCAGCTTATTCTTTAACAATTTCGTAGACAGTTAGAGCGAAAAGCTGTCATTTTAGTAGGAAATTTAACTCCAACTATATGGCGAACATTAATTGCTGTGTGGTTGTGATTTGACAGACGTATTATTTTGTTTTCCTTGTTTATTGTTTAAAGGTGAACTTTCGTGGGCTAAAACCAAGGGAATTTTTTTTTCTGTAATAGTTGACGAAGCCTGTGTTTTGTAGAAGGTTATATAGAAAAGCATGATACCCAGTCTTTGACACAATAGAACAGATAAATCACCATTTAGAGAATGGTCCACCAAACTAGTAGCACAGATATATGATGGTTCAGCATTCGTGAATGATTCGTCACCACGCGGGGTACAGACTTGTGTAATGGAAAAGTTTTCCAGTGCTTCATATATTAATTGATTGTGCTTAAACCCTCTTCGCTTAACAAAAACGTGCGAATATTTTTCACCAAACTTCTGGAACTTTTCAGCTTCTTTTCAGCATCTCCACAATTTACAGTGATTCTCGACGAAATGGTACGGAAACGGCCGCCACGTTCAGTGTGTACTCGTTGGAATATTCAATGAAGAAGTGTCAATACTGTTTTCGAATATAGGGAAGATATAATCAAGTGCATGAATAATATGGCCAATAGGAAAATTAGTATAATGAAAGTACCATTCTACAAACATGCGGATTTGTAACCATTTTGAAAGGTGAAAAGTAAATTTTCGGGCTCTCGTTCTTTTTCATAAAATTATGATCCATGTGGATATTTTGTATAATGGGTTACGGAACAGAAATACTGACCGAACGAATGCACAAAATCTGCTGACAAATTTTGAGCGTGAAATTAAAAACATTATGGAAGGAGTGACTGGAAACTGAAAATATCTGTGCCAGTATCATAGAAGAGGGAGAACTGAAGATGGAGTGATGTATAATCTACCGCGGATATTTTTTTTTGGGGGGGGGGGGGAGGGGGTAGGAAGCAAACAAACTTGGAACGTAACTCTCTGTTATTTAAGGAAGAGTTCAAAAGCATGTCTGGAGCTTTGAGCTTGCTGGATCGAATAGCAGGCAATCCTTGTGACACACTGAGCGGATTTGTGAAATTCTTGAAAGCGACAATTATAATTCCAATGACCACGTCAGAAGTATAACTTTTTTTCTTCTTCACAAACGTATGAAAGTCTTCTTACAGAGTACTAAGGGCCAGGGAAGATTATCAACAATCACAGTGTTCACTATTGAAGGACACGTCGTTTTAGGAAACTCTGACTTCAGCCAAAGAGTGATTGAAAAATTTGCAAACAGGAAGGAAAGACAAATGGGGCTTCTGCACAAATGAGCACAACCACATCAAAAAACAGAGATACAATCGAACGGTGTTAACATCGGTCCAGCCGAGAAACGTTAATAAGGCTGGCTTAGTACTTTTTGTGTACATAGAGTTGCAGTTCATCTTAATTTATTTTATTATGAAAAGTAATATTATATTCTGTGTACAAGTTTCTCGTGTTACTAGATGTAGTGACAGGAACGAGGGACCTGTATACATCACTGACTACACAAATATGAGCAGGGCGCTGATTTTTCTCTCGTTTGTAAATGTTATCCTCGGTGATCAAAGTTCACTGCCACCTTTTTTGGTCACGAGTCCCCACTGGGGTATTGACTTGGTAGGACGGTTGGAAATGGTGAGGTAGAATTCGTAGAGGAGGAAGCTGTGGGTGATTCATTCTACAAGTATGGCCTGAGTTTCGGAAGAGTCAGTTTGAAGAGCCTTTGACTGCACCAGAAGGTAATGCTTGACTATAGTAAACGTGTTCTACTGGATGTATATTGCAGTAGTTATGCAGAGCTGAACAGGCTTGCTCAGAGTTGACTAGCATCGAGAGCTGCATCGGAACTACCTACAGACTGAAGCCCACAACCTCTGCAGTAATTAGACTGTACCTGCAGTACCCCGACGGGACTTTGCCGCACGCGCACCACGAGGAGAGTGGACCTGTCGAAGTGGCCATCACCGCCGCCCCTGGCGAGCGCTCGCAGCTTCAGCTGCTCAGCCCCGTCGACACACAGGTTGGTGGCCGCCGCCGCTGTCTCCATGAAGACAAGGCGCTGCGACCGGCTCACCTACAGACGGTTTGCTCATACAGTTCTCTTTTTTCCTCTCAGTCCTCTACCTAGACTCTAGAAACCCAATGGTCACTAACTACACTGAAACTAGAGCACCTCCTGAGTGCAAGAAGTGGCTCTCAGGATAAACCCTTTTCAAATCCAGGCATTAACCCTAGTATAATCCACCCTAAGATTCCGTCTCCATCACTCGACCTATCAGTTTACATCTATCGTATTCAATTCTCTAATACACTAAAATACTGTAAACAATCCTTGGTTGTAAAGTAATATGGAAACTCCATCCACTAACCGTCCTAGAGAAGGTCAGAACAGAGAGAAAAAAAAGCTAGCAAAGCATGGTAATTGCATCCTTATATTATTGTACAAGCCTTAAAGCCCTTGATCCTAACCGTTCGATGCTATGCCAGTATCGCTTAGATATCTGCTCGTCTTAGTTTCTACAAATCCCTCCAAATCCATGTATGTCGTGTGCGACAACTCAATACAACGTCAGCGCTATTCCTGCCCCCCTACCCATCAACCCCTCCCCAATTTGGATCCTTTACCTTTACCATCTCACAAAATTCTCCACCCTCGTATTCACAAATTAACATCTGTGTGTATCCTACACATCCTGAAAACTTGACGCCAACTCCATCGTTCCCCCTAATTAACAGTCCCCCTAATTAGAAATTCAGCATGCATCCATGCCAATGTTACACATCCTCCATATCCTTCCCTCCTGATAGGTAATAAATACGCCCTATAGTTTCTTACATCAGGGATCTCTGGTCATTTCCATCATATATTTTTCTTCCCTCTCCGTAGCCATGCTCTAATCTCCATCTCAATTACAACTACCCCACATATCATGTCACCTGCCACTGCTATTCACACCATGTGCCCCCACATATCAGCACGTAACTCCACTAACACTCCACTTCTCACATCTCCATTTGACCCTTCTTCTCCCAGATCATCCTCTCCAAGAGCAAGGCATACTAATTTTAATGTTCTACAATGAAATGAAGCACACTATTCCACTCTCAATATAAAGACTTCCAACAACCCTTCCCTTTTTCTACAACAAATAATTTTTGAAGTTACCAATGTACAAATGTTTTTTTAATAATTAAAGAACAACCGTGTAAATAATTTGTCATATTTGTATTTTAAAACGTTCTATGACAATAAATACCCTCGCCCGTATAGACGAAGGAACGAAATATAAAAAATAACGTACAACGATTTAAGTGTCAAAGTGAATGTGTGGAATATATCATTGTAAAGTACATTGCTGATTTTTAATGACAATATCGGAAAGTTTCATGCAACATGCATCATTTGTTTTCGAAAATTCCAGAACATTACCAACAAGAATCCTGCTAATAGGGAATGGCTGACAGTTGCTTCTTTCATTATCCATTATTTAAATTCGTATATTGAAGTCTATGTCTATTATTTGTAACCATCTCGAGTCAGTGTTATTTTCAGTCTGGAATTTAATATCTTCAGCTTTTATTATAGTCTTCGATTTTCGATAAGTGCTGTGTAAGTTATGACTTAGCTTAGTCTATGACACCCAGTAAATCACACAAAGGCTCAGCTGAATAAAAATTAAACTACAATAATAAACACTTTCGGAGGTATGTATGAATACAGTGACGTCAATTTCTTTTCCCCTAGTGTCGAATCTGAGTTTTCTGCACAGCAGATTTCGTTTCATTCCAACTTGGCAGTCGCACTAGCATCTAGTTGTCTAAAAAGGTGCGTTTAAAGACGCTGGTAGTTTTCCTAAAGGTGTCATTCAGTAGTAAGCATCAGTGAACCACGAATTTGGTTGATAGCTAATATCTCAGAAAAACGCCAAATAATGATCTCATTTGACACCTTGATATAAGGAAGATCTTATTTGTTGTGACACTGTAAATAAAGTAAACCTAATCACAATCTGAAGGTTGCAGCGGTGTAGTACGTATAACCCTGTTGGTGTAGTATATCCTTACCTTCTCCGATCTTTGATCTGACGTACCTAGCCAGTGATAGTGGACTTTCAGTCTAACGTGCACCCCCAAATACCTTGCTAATACATTCTATACTACTTGCTTCTTCCGTTCCTACGAAGAAGGAATTATGTAGTTATACCAATGTCTTTTCACTGATACCCTTTCATATATTTCTCTTGTACAGCTTTTGAGAATGGCGAAAGGCTGAAATACGTAAGCAGTATAAAATTAATAAAGACATTGGTCAAGACAAATATCAGTTTTTGAGCGCATTAAAATGGCCGCAAGATTTCGCAGAGCATTTAAACATTTCGCTGCTGGTGAGAATATGCCAGCTGGTTGTATGAAATCAGCACAATAAGATGGGTGAAACTGAGAAACGGCAGAATCGTAGAAAGAAGCTATTGAGTTTGGACGTGCACACAAACACATCGTGCCTGTTTTTATTGTATCACCGCTGACTTTTCAACGTGTATACAAGGAATTATGTACCACTCAGAGCCAAGTACTAGGTGTGTGAGCCAAGTAATGAGATTGATTTTTTAGCTACCAAAATTTTCATTTTTCTCAAACAACAATATTATCCCCTTCAAAGTAGTTCCCTTCGAAAGCTACACACTGGCGGGATCGTTGTTCCCAGCAGCGCTGAAATGTTTCAACTTGTAGGGTTTTAATATGTCGGTCACATTCTCCTGAATATTCTCTAGAGTCCCAAAATGACGTCCTTTTAATTGAGATATCTCTCAATTTCTGAGAAAGAAAAAAGTGACAAGAACTTAGATCTGGTGAATAGGGCGTTGTGGAACAGGAGGAGTGCCTTTTGAGATAAAAAGTTCCCTGATGGAAGTGGATGTATGACATGGGACATGGCCATGATGTAGCATCAACTTGTCTGCAATGCCTTGTCTCACTCGATTCATCCTTTCTGAACCTTTCAAGGACATCTTTGTAAAAGACTTGGTTGACAGTTTATCCTAGAGGAAATTCTTTATGCATGCTACCTCTACTGTCAAAAAAGCAAAGCAACATTGTTTTGATCTTCAATTTGCTCATTCGAACTAGTTTCGCTCTAGGAGGTTGTTCGGTACCATTTTGGCGCAAACCTTTCGCATGTGCAAACTTTCGGTTAATGTTTGATGTACGATGAAAGTGTTTAACAGGCCACCCATCATCTTTACTGTTAAACGTCGGTCTGATCGTACACGAGTACACACACGTTCGGCGCCGGCCGGAGTGGCCGAGTGGTTCTAGGCGATACAGTCTGGAACAGCGCGACCGCTACGGTCGCAGGTTCGAATCCTGCCTCGGGCATGGATGTGTGTGATGTCCTTAGGTTAGTCAGGTTTAAGTAGTTCTAAGTTCTAGGGGACTGATGACCACAGATGTTAAGTCCAATAGTGCTCAGAGCCATTTGAACCATTGAACACACGTTCGGCGTTTTCGAGGGTTTTTGAAGTTGAAGGTCTCCCTGAGCAGAGTTCATGTTAAACGTATTCTCGACCTTCCAAAAATGATTTGCGCCAGTGAAAAACTTGTGCTCTTAATAAGGAATGTTCCCAAGAGGCCTGTTCCAGAATTTTAAAGGCCACATTCGCGGATTCCCTAAGTTTTACTGATCGGATAAGTTGCTCTAAATTCCGCTGTTCCATATTCGTAACACACAACAAAGACACAACTTCACTGATGGCACTTTGCTACAAATATAGCAAGACCGCTCGCAGAGTTGTCAGCCTCTTTTACTTTTCTCAATCTCCTCGTAACACGGAATGAAAAGGCCCCAATTGACATGGATCTGAGATGTGTTTAACAACTTGTCGAAGACAATCTGTTTCAAACCAGACTAGAACTGCTGCTGGCTGTGAATGTAGGTCCGCGTCAACCAATTTCCGAGCAAACACTGTGAAAGAAACTGCATGCAGTGTACACCAGTAGTCGGGTATCTTGTTAAAGGCCATTGCTCACAATGAAACACAACGGAAAAACTGGCGGTAACTACCTGGAGGCGTGAAGCGTGGTTCTACGAATCACGATTATGTTTCTTCAAGTGATGCAGAAGGTACGGTTGCCCAATGAGGGCTTTAACCCACTATGTTTGGAGGGTGCAGTTCAGCCTGGAAGTGGTCTGTAATGTTTTGGAGCTGCTTTTCGTACCATGATTTGGGTCAATCTACCCAGGTGACTGAGACTATAAATCCAGATATCTTTTGTAGCATTATCGGTGACCAAGTTCTGTCCTTTCTGCTGCATCTTCACGATGTGTGTGTTATGGACAGTCTCATCTTCCAAGATGACAACAGAAATGTTCACAGGGTTGCACGAAATACGTTCCTTGTGTGATGAACACTCAGGTACTCCTTCGCACCTCGATTGGTCCACTAAAATACCCGATCGCAATCGAGCAGAAAATGTCTAATTCTACTTACAACATCGCAGTTGACATCTCTCCTATTTGTTAGCAATACAGGATCACAACGAGTGGGGGTACGTCATATATGAAGAAACTAATGGTCTTCTTGTCAGGAAGAATCAGTGTTGGTGGAATGCGATACTGTAGTGCTGAGAAATGACGAGAATGCTATAGACACTCCGGCAATGAATAGTTAAGGAGGCTGTTCAACTGCAGAGGAAAGGACATCTCTGAAAACTGCAATCACAGAAGTTAGACAGACAAACATAGGTGCGAGGAAGGTAACTGCTAAGAAACCTTGGGTAACAGAAGAAATGTTTCAATGATCGATGAAAGAAGAAGTATAAAAATGTTCAAAGAAAGACAAGAGTACAGTAATGTAAGTCACTTAAGAGTGAATTACGTACCAGTTGCAGAGAAGCCAAGACGAAGTGGCTGCAAGAGATATGGCTAATCTCACTTTCGTAGGTGGTACTAGCAGGCAGGCGTCCTAAGAATGCGTGCGAATGCTATTTAGTGGACGTAGGAACGAGCCTTCTACGCTGGTGGGAGCCATTTTTGGCCGTTACCGAGAGCGACCAAACGTCGAAGCCTGTCCGTTGCAAACATAGACACTCCGGTACTTCCGCCAACTTGACGCAACATCTCGTGAGTTATAGAGGCGTTGGGGCTCTCATATAGGAGCGACTGTGGCGGAGAGTGTGCTGTCACGGCAGCGAACGTAGCTAGTGATGTACTGTACGCGGGAAACCGGTGGTCGCTGGAAACTCACGCGCAGTATTTCACGTGTTCAGGCAAACATTGACGTGTGTCTTCTTGAAAACGTGGGAACTAGTCAGTCAAAATAATGTTAACAGCGATAGTTAATTGTACACTGGATTGTTTATGCCATTGTTTTGAGCACTTTACGCATAAATAATACAGGTCAATGTAGACTTGGTACTTAGGAGGGACGTATTTGTTGTTAAATAATGCACTGCAGAATTTGTTAAACATTCAAACGTCTCGTATTTACGGATGTGTTTTTGGAATGCTGGGTGGTGGTCATGCTCTGTAGTACTTACAGAAAACTTCAGAACCTCATTAAATTACTGTAATCCTGCTGAAAGGTCAACGTCCCCACTTTAAACACACTATGTCACAAACGCACATTAATAATGTAGGGGTGACATAGATAAAGTATGTACCAAGAGTTTATTTGTTAAAATGTCTTTTGGTAGGTTAATTGTCTTCTGCCTGGGGCACTGGCTGATCGCTGCTGTTGTTGGTGCTGGAAGAAGGAAGGCAGATTATGGCTTATGCCCCGTCAACATCGAGGTCGTTAGAGACGGTTGCTGGTACTTATTGGTGATCCTCTCTCTATGGTGAACAGAACAATAATGACGCCGCTCTCACATTTGCTGTAGTAATAAAAGTTAGATGGAGATGGGGAACTTGATTCTTATTGTTCCAGAGAGAAAGGAGATACGGGACGATTCTCATTGGTAGTAGGGACGCGGCAGAGTGTTTCAGATCGTGACAATCTCTCGGCCGCCATCCAAGATACCAGTAAACTGTAATGGAGGGCTGCAATCATTTATCAGTTTGTTTGCAGATGTCATACGCAGGGGTGTATTTATCAATTTCTTTCGTTTGCCTATTGCTGGTACAGTACGTTTTACATGTAGAAGAATATGGCAGCTTTATCTACAGAATTTCATTGTGCTGTTCCTACGCACGGTTGAAACGAAGTTCTGGGTGCTTCCTCCAAGATAACATTACCAACGGGATGGCCACAGAAGGAATAGTTGAGACAGTATGAAACAGCACCGAAGAAATCAGAGGACCTGTTACATCGTAACAGTTGTTTGTCTAGTGCTTGTAATGGGTATCTGTGGAAAAAAAATCAGCTGAAATTATAGCAAATTACAACCTGAGTGCTTACAGAAGAATGCCCAATACTTTGCCACTGTGTTAATATACAAAGCTTGAGGATTATTTTGGACCCGTTAATTATAGTAATATTGGCTACCATTTTTAAATAGCATATGAACCAATCATACAAAATTCTGGCAGAGGACTAACATTTACCACCATTTTGCAAAAAATACAATGATGTCATAAAATACACTACTGGCCACTAAAATTGCTACACCACGAAAATGATGTGCTACAGGCGCAAAATTTAACCGACAGGAAGAAGATGATGTGATATGCAAATGATTAGCTTTCAAGAGCATTCACACAAGGTTGGCACCGGTGGCGACATCTACAACGTGCTGACATGAGGAAAGTTTCCAACCGATTTCTCATACACAAACAGCAGTTGACTGGCGCTGCCTGGTGAAACGTTGTTGTGATGCTTCGTGTAAGGAGGAGAAATGCGTACCATCACGTTTCCGACTTTGATAAAAGTCGGATTGTATCCTATCGCGATTGCCATTTATCGTATCGCGACATTGCTGCTCGCGTTGGTCGAGATCCAATGACTGTTAGCAGCATATGGAATCGGTGGGTCCAGGAGGGTAACACAGAACGGCGTGCCGGATTCCAACAGCCTCGTATCGCTAGCAGTCGAGATGACAGGCATCTTATCCGTATGGCTGTAACGGATCGTGCAGCCACGTCTCGATCCCTGAGTCCACAGATGGGGACGTTTGCAAGACAACCACCATCTGCACGAACAGTTCGACGACGTTTGCAGCAGTATGGACTATTAGCTCGGAGACCAAGGCTTCGGTTACTCTTGACGCTGCATCACAGACAGGAACGCCTGCCATGGTGCACTCAACGACTAACCTGGGTGTACGAATGGCAAAACGTCATTTTTTCGGATGAATCCAGGTTCCGTCGCATCCGTGTTTGGCGACATCGCGGTGAACGCACATTGGAAGCGTGTATTCGTCTTCGCCATACTGGTGTATAACCCGGCGTGATCCGGCCCGTGTGGCCGAGCGGTTCTAGACGCTTCAGTCTGGAACCGCGCGGCCGCTACGGTCGCAGGTTCGAATTCTGCCTAGGGCATGGATGTGTGTGATGTCCTTAGGTTAGTTAGGTTTGAGTAGTTCTAAGTTCTAGGGGACTGATGGCCTCAGATGTTAAGTCCCATAGTGCTCAGAGCCATTTTGAACCCGGTGTGATGGTATGGGGTGCCATTGGTTACACGTTTCGGTCACCTCTTGTTCGCATTGACGGAACTTTGAACAGTGGACGTTACATTTCAGATGTGTTACGACACGTGGCTCTACCCTTCATTCGATCCCTGAGAAACCCAGCAATTCAGCAGGGTAATGCACGACCGCATGTTGCAGGTCCTGTACGGGCGTTTCTGGACACAGAAAATGTTCGACTGCTGACCTGGCCAGCACATTCTCCAGATCTCTGACCAATTGAAAACGTCTGGTCAATGGTGGCCGAGCAACTGGCTCGTCACAATACGCCAGTAACTACTCTTGATGAACTGTGGTATCGTGTTGAAGCTGCATGGGCAGCTGTACCTGTACACGCCATCCAAACTCTGTTTGACTCAATGCCCAGTCGTATCAAGGCCGTTATTACGGCCAGTGATGGTTGTTCTGGGTACTGATTTCTCAGGATCTATCCACCCAAATTGCGTGAAAATATAATCACATGTCAGATCTAGTATAATATATTTGTTCAATGAATACCCGTTTATCATCTGCATTTCTTCTTGGTGTAGCAATTTTAATGACCTGTAGTGTAATAGTACATCTACATCTACATGACTACTCTGCAATTCACATTTAAGTGCTTTGCAGAGGGTTCATCGAACCACAATCATACTATCTCCCTAGCCCGCATCTCGTGGTCGTGCGGTAGCGTTCTCGCTTCCCACGCCCGGGTTCCCGGGTTCGATTCCCGGCGGGGTCAGGGATTTTCTCTGCCTCGTGATGGCTGGGTGTTGTGTGCTGTCCTTAGGTTAGTTAGGTTTAAGTAGTTCTAAGTTCTAGGGGACTGATGACCATAGATGTTAAGTCCCATAGTGCTCAGAGCCATTTGTACCCATACTATCTCCCTACCATTCCACTCCCGAACAGCGCGTGGGAATAACACCTAAACCTTTCTGTTCGAGCTCTGATTTCTCTTATTTTACTTTGATGATCATTCCTACCTATGTAGGTTTGGCTCAACAAAATATTTTCGCATTCGGAAGAGAAAGTTGGCGACTGAAATTTCGTAAATAGATCTCGCCGCGACGAAAAACTCTTTGCTTTAATGACTTCCATCCCAACTCGCGTATCATATCTGACACACTCTCTCCCCTATTACTTGATAATACAAAACGAGCTGCCCTTTTTTGCACCCTTTCGATGTTCTCCGTCAATCCCACCTGGTAAGGATTCCACACCGCGTAGCAATATTCTAAAAGAGGACGAACGAGTGTAGTGTAAGCTGCCTCTTTAGTGGACTTGTTGCATCTTCTAAGTGTCCTGCCAATGAAACGCAACCTTTGGCTCGCCTCCCCCACAATATTATCTACGTGGTCTTTTCAACTGACGTTGTTCGTAATTTTAACACCCAGGTACTTAGTTGAATTGACAGCCTTGAGAATTGTACTATTTATCGAGTAATCGAATTCCAACGGATTTCTTTTGGAACTCATGTGGATCACCTCACACTTTTCGTTATTTAGCTTCAACTGCCACCTGCCACACCATACAGCAATCTTTTCTAAATCGCTTTGCAACTGATACAGTTCTTCGGATGACCTTACTAGACGGTAAGCTAAAGCATCATCTGCGAACAACCTAAGAGAACTGCTCAGATTGTCACCCAGGTCATTTACATAGATCAGGAACAGCAGAGGTCCCAGGAAGCTTCCCTGGGGAACACCTGATATCACTTCAGTTTTACTCGATTATTTGCCGTCTATTACTACGAACAGCGACCTTCCTGACAGGAAATCACGAATCCAGTCGCACAACTGAGACGATACCCCATAGGCCCGCAGCTTGATTAGAAGTCGCTTGTGAGGAACGGTGTCAAAAGCTTTCCGGAAATCTAGAAATACGGAATAAACTTGAGATCCCCTGTCGATAGCGGCCATTACTTCGTGCGAATAAAGAGCTAGCTGCGTTGCACAAGAACGATGTTTTCTGAAACCATGCTGATTACGCATCAATAGATCGTTCCCTTCGAGGTGATTCAAAATGTTTGAATACACTATATGCTCCAAAACCCTACTGCAAACCGACGTCAATGATATAGGTCTGTAGTTCGATGGATTACTCCTACTACCCTTCTTAAACACTGGTGCGACCTGCGCAGGTTCGAATCCTGCCTCGGGCATGGATGTTTGTGATGTCCTTAGGTTAGTTAGGTTTAACTAGTTCTAAGTTCTAGGGGACTAATGACCACAGCAGTTGAGTCCCATAGTGCTCAGAGCCATTTGAACCATTTTTTTCGACCTGCGCAATTTTCCAGTCTGTAGGTACAGATCTATCAGTGAGTGAGCGGTTGTATATGATTGCTAAGTAGGAAGCTATTGTATCAGCGTAATCTGAAAGGAACCTAACCGGTATACAATCTGGACCTGAAGACTTGCCCGTATCAAGCGATTTGAGTTGCTTCGCAACCCCTGAGGTATCTACTTCTAAGAAACTCATGTTAGCAGCTGTTTCTGTTTCAAATTCTGGAATATTCCATTCGTCTTCCCTGGTGAAGGAATCTCGGAAAACTGCGTTCAATAACTCCGCTTTAACGGCACAATCGTCGGTAACAGTACCATCGGCACTGCGCAGCGAAGGTATTGACTGCGTCTTGCCGCTTGTATACTTTACATGCGACCAGAATTTCTTCCAATTTTCTACCAAATATCGAGACAATGTTTCGTTGTGGAACCTATTAAAGGCATCTCGCATTGAAGTTCGTGCCAAATTTCGCGCGTCTGTAAATTTTAGCCAATCTTCGGGATTTCGCGTTCTTCTGAACTTCGCATGCTTTTTCCGTTGCCTCTGCAACAGCGTTCGGACCTGTTTTGTGTACCATGGGGGATCAGTTCCATCTCTTACCAATTTATGAGGTATGAATCTCTCAATTGCTGTTGCTACTATATCTTTGAATTAGAGCCACATCTCGTCTACATTTGCATAGTCAGTTCGGAAGGAATGGAGATTGTCTCTTAGGAATGCTTCTAGTGACACTTTATCCGCATTTTTAAATAAATTTATTTTGCGTTTGTTTCTGGTGGATTTGGAAGAAACGGTATTGAGCCTAGCTACAACGACCTTCTGATCACTGATCCATGTATCAGTCATGATGCTCTCTATTAGCTCTGGATTGTTTGTGGCTAAGAGGTCAAGTGTGTTTTCGCAACCATTTACAATTCGCGTGGGTTCGCGGACTAACTGCTAGAAATAATTTTCGGAGAAAGCATTTAGGACAATCTCGGAAGATGTTTTCTGCCTACCACCGGTTTTGAACAAGTATTTTTGCCACAGTGGATACACCGGTTCCCGTGACATCACCGAAGTTAAGCGCTGTCGGGCGTAGCCGGCACTTGGATGTGTGACCATCCAGCTGCCATGCACTGTTGCCATTTTTCGGGGTGCACTCAGCCTCGTGATGCCAATTGAGGAGCTACTCGACCGAATAGTAGCGGCTCCGGTCAAAGAAAACCATTATAACGACCGGGAGAGCAGTGTGCTGACCACACGCCCCTCCTATCTGCATCCTCAACTGGGAATGACACGGCGATCGGATGGTCCCGATGGGACACTTGTGGCCTGAAGACGGAGTGCCCTGCCAGTGAAATAGTAATTCAGCCATACACTGTGATGTCAAAGCGTCTTATGTTATAAATTACGTTATTATTGACCAACATGTACTTCAGTGTGTTCCTACTCTTTTTCTTCTGCCTAGGGCACTGGCTGATCGCTGCTGGCATGCCTTGATGTCATTGATTTATATACCTCACTGCAATATCAAAGTATCTTACGTCTTAAATTATGACAATATTTGCTACCACTTTTTAAGTAAGACAACTCTGCTGCTGAAGGTCTTCTTACTACATCGAACACACATCCAATGACGAAACTCGTGTAACTGGAATAATTATAATTTATTACAAATATCCACACCCTGGTCGCAATCAACCTGATCTCCCACTACTGGGCACCGACACGGAATGACGAAACTGGCGTAACTGGAATAATAATAAATTTTATTTGTTATTATTGTTATACACAAAAAACAACCACACTCTGATTTGCTAAATATTCAGTAGCATGCACCTGAGATGGGACGTTGGTACCAGCCTGCTATTTACCTATTGGGACATGGAAAACCGCCTAAAAACCACATACTTGCTGCCCAGGTCACCAGCTCTCTTTCTTAATTGACCCAGGTCAGGCTCACCTCCAGAGCCGCAGAAGCAGTGCATTAATGTGCTAAGCTATCCAGGTTTAGTTCCTGATGCCTTAACAGATCTCCCATCATCCTGTCCCTTCTTCTTACCATACATTTTCCGATCTTCAACGATTCTCTGTGGAACCGCTTCATTCCTTATCTTGTTAGACCGCCTAATTTTTACAGCTTTCTCTAGTATCAGATGTCAAACACTTTGAACCTCTTTTCCGATTTTTCATGATTCACTAGCATACAATGCTGTGCACCAAACGAACATTCTCAGCCATTTCCTCCTACATTGATACTAATAGACTTCTTTTGCCCTGGAATGTAATCCTTTCCCATGCTTTTTATGTCCTCCTTGATTTGTCCATCGTGTGTTTTTTGTTTCCATGTTAGCAGAGTTCCTTAACTTCATCTACTTCGTGGTATTAGTTTTCATTTTTTTTTTTGTAAACTGAAGGTGGAGGAAGGAGAAAGGAAACGAAAGAGAAGGAACTCACGATGTCAGCTACATCGGAACTTTATGCAGAGTCAGTGGTGCTGACCAAAAGTTTGTGACAGACTGCGATTCGAACCTTGGCTCTCCTGCTTACCAGGCAGGTGTTAACCACTGCACCACCCAGACGCAATGATTATACAATAAATTGCATGGACTATCTTGGTACACCTCCTGCTGATCCCACATTCCCACCTAGTACCACCTATCCACAGACCCCACCCATGTCCATCATTCTCGCTATTTTGAGATTTTCTCAGAGTTCGAACGTGATTGTGTATTCACACTGAAAGTGGTGGACAGAGATAGTCCACGCTGTTGTGTTAAACACTGTATCTGGGTGGTGTAGTGGTTAACGCAACGCCTAGTAAGCAGGAGATACCACGTTTGAATCCCAGTCTGACATATTTTCATTTAGCGCTGCTGACTCCTCATAAAGTCCTGATGCAACTGACATGAATTCCTGCTCTTTTCTTTTCTTTCTCTCCTTCCACTTTCAATTTACATAATATGTATCACATCTGTGGATTCCATGTCGTGTCCGTTCTTCCGGACATGTCTGAAAGAATAGACACCATGCATTCATATAGTTTTAAGCTTATTGTTAATGTCATTTCTGCTACTGCTCATTACTTTTGTCTTTTTCCAGCTTACCTTCGTTCCATTCTCTGTACTCATTAGACTGTCCATTCCATTCAACGAAATCTGTAATTCTTCTTCACGCTAACTAATGATGGCAATATTATCAGCGAATACTGTGATTGATATCCTTTCACCCCAAATTTTAACCCCATTTTGAACCTCTCTTATTTCCATCATGGCTTCTACGATGTATAGATTAAACAGTTAGGGCAAAAGGCTGCGTCCTTCTTTTAGGGCTTTTTAATCTCAGCATTTCATTCTTGATCTTCCATTCCTTTTGTTCCTTCTTGGAGCTTCTACTTTATGTATTTTATCTGTATTGCCCTAAAACTTTCTTCCATTTTTCTCATAATTTCGAAGATATTGCACCATTTTACAACGTCAAACGCTTTTTCTAGGTCAACAAATCCTCTGAATGTGTCTTGATTTTTCCTAAAGTTTTGCTTCCATTGCATATGATGACTTGCAGTTCTTAAATTGGAAATAATGTAGTCGGCTGTGGTAGGGGAAGACTACCTGTAGAATACAATAAATGAAGACGTGTCATTAACCGATACAATTTGCAGGTAGAAGCGGCCTCCCTGTAACAGTGCACTGTATGCTCAGTGCAGCAGTCCGGTGCGGAGGGCAGTTTCACAGTAATTTGTGGAGTGTGACTCTCAGTGTGGCACAGTCTCGCCGTGCAGGGATGAGGCAGCTGGTGAAGCCATAGTGGTGGGACTTTGCGCCAGTGGCGTGGGACCTCCTCCAACATGCAGGTACCGTAGAAGTCCAGATGGCCCCTGCCTCGCTTGGTATGTGTGTAAATATGCACATAAAGACGCAAGTACACCGCTCTTTTATTCCTGTCCTCACACATCCAAGAGTGATGGCTGATTGCAACCATACAGACTGCACCAGTGAACTACATACTTTTAAAATCAGGATAGATGGTCTACTTCTGTCAGCCAGAGGTTTCCCGTCATTTTAAACTTAGAGTAAGTGAACTTCTTATCATTTTAAATTTAGGATGAGTCAGATAATGACTATCCTCTCACAGCAATGGTGACATCAGTTTAAATGCAAGTGGACTTAAACTGATGACAAGTTAGATCCTAAGTTAAGGTGACAATTGTTTGAACTGTGATGTCAGAGGAGTGGGGAGAACATTGTTTAACTATAGCACAGGTGGACTTAAGGGAGAAGTAGGCTCCAGATTTTACTTCGGGAAACTGGAGTTAGAAGAATCAGTATTGTAGAATTCTATACACCTCTAAGTGAATAATAGCTTTGGAAAAACATGTTAAGTGTTTTTTCACGTCATTGGAAGTTGGTCAGGAGGCTGGGTATTTTCTTTAAAGTGAAAAACATCTCCAGGATCAGACAGCATCCTTTATCTAAAAGACACACCTGGACCTGCGGGGGAAACGAACAAGCACCTTTCGTCCGTCCTAGAAGCTATACTGGGAGGGGGTGATGGTGGTGAGGAAACTGTGGTGACTTTACCCATTGATCCAGAACCCCATGCTTAGACATACAGGGGAAACAAACATCCTTTGGGTGAATGGAAGCAGGAGGGGGGGGGGGGGGGGGCAAATCTGACAGCAATGCAGACTAGGCTTGTAGTGTGGTCAGCCATCTTTAATTCCAACATAATAATGTTCCATCTTGGATTTTTTAATTTCCTGTCGATTTATAGTAAATCAACAGCCCTACAGCGACAATAATGTTACAGGACTGGGGGAAAACCCACTAGCATATGTGGGCTCTTTTTGAATTTTCCACCATTTTGTACATAGGGCAACTGGGCTGTGTCAGAGATCTAGAAACAGTGCATGGCATGGCAGAGAGGAAAGGGGCACAGAGGTGGAAATCTGGCAACAATGCAGAGCATGCCAGAGCTGGTCCAACCCACCTACTTTACTCTCCTCCCCCCTCTCTCAAATGAATTTGTATAACCTCCTCTAGCATTACTTGGAAAATATCTTTACTGTTGTTTTTGAGTCATCTCTAACTGCCAATACATAAAAAATTAAGGATTCGAATGCATGGACTTTTTTTTTTTGTCCTTTGTTAGTCACTGTCCCATCTTCGATGATTGAATGTGATTTCTACATAGACAAGTTTGTTTTGTATCCTTCAATTTGTTAATCTTTTCCGTTCCTTTCCTTGCCAGCTGGCCTGTGTGGCCGAGTGGTTCTAGGCGCTGCAGTCGGGAACCGCGAGACCGCTACGGTCGCAGGTTCGAATCCTGCCTCAGGCGTGGATGTGTGTGATGTCCTTAGGTTAGTTAGGTTTAAATAGTTCTAAGTTCTAGGGGACTGATGACCTCAGACGTTAAGTCCCATAGTGCTCAGAGCCATTTGAACAATTTTTCTTTCCTTGCCAAGTTATCATTTTCTCTTCTCACTCCTCTGGAAAAATCTTTCGAATAATTTAAATTTATTATGGTCCATGGATACACCAGTTCCCGTGAGATCACCGAAGTTAAGCGCTGTTCGGCGTGGCCGGCATTTGGATGGGTGACCATCCAGCCGTCATGCGCTGTTGCCATTTTTCGGGGCGCACTCAGCCTCATGATGCCAATTGAGGAGCTACTCGACCGAACAGTAGCGGCTTCGGTCAAGAATACCATCATAACGACTGGGAGAGCGGTGTGCTGACCCCACGCCCCTCGTATCCGCATCCTCCTCTGGGGATGACACGGCGTTCGGATGATTCCGGTAGGCCAACCCTAATATCGGTATCTCTGAACAGTCACCTTATTTTTTTAATATTTACGTTACTGCATTTGGAACTTTCTTTGCATTTGCCCTATTGGTAGTTGCTGCATATATTGCTAAATAACTGACCCCTTCGCCCAAGTCTTTGCAGTTTTCATTCTCAAAATATACTGAGGTTGTTCGTTAGTTTAACCTGACGTACTTCCCTATACTGAAATTCTCATAATCTGCATTTCGGGTTCTTGTCTGCTGAGTTTGTTTCTTTTTACCTTATTAAACAGGATGTTTCACAATTTCTACTACAGGGTTCTTGGAGTCATAGAGGGCACTTAGTTCATGAAGTATTGGTAACGAATGCATACACAGAAATGTATCATTTGGGTATAAGATATTTTGAAGACTGGAGCATTTTCGAATCACCCGCATCACGACACACACACACACACACACACACACACACACAGACACACGCACACGCACGCACACACATACAGCAGTGACAAGGAGGTGTGACCTGTCTGCTGTGCAGGAGCCCATGGTATGGGCACTTTACTCATTGTTGGGTTCTCTTCTGCCTGACGAAGGACGTGCTATTCAAAGACGAGAGTACAGTTCATCCGTGGAGTACCACAGCCAACTCTCCAATTGCGAACGTACCATTTTTCGAAGCAGTTGTATTCGGGTCAAAATGGTATGTAATGTCGGCAGTCTCTGTTTGTGTACCGTGAAGCGGGAGATTTGAAAGGATTTGAAAGTGATCAGACCTTCGAACTTACCTTACATCCAAACGACACATTATTAGGAATGTTTCCTTAACAAACCTTTATCTAGATACCTGTAATAGTAGCTGCGAAACACTCTGTATATTTTTATTCTGCACATTAGTAGTCTGTGATCACCTGTAATTCTGATGTGGTTTAGCATCGAAACATCGAATACAGTTTCCTCAATGTTTGATAAAAATTTGATAATCTTTATCACGAAACAGAAATTCGACACAGTTCTTACCATCTTGACTTTGACGTTCACGTTCTTCGATAACAGGGAGCACGTGACTAGCGACAAGCTCTGTCACTATGAACTTCCGTTCTTCTTCAGATAGGCTCATAGGGTCTACGTGACTGAGGTACCTGCCAAAAAAGGAAACACATAAATATTTTGGACAAGCTACATTTTAACACAGGAGATAAGTACCGTATTTTTGTTAATCAAAGTGGCATGCATTTTAAAGAAGGATTCTGGGGAGAGGCAATTGTCAGTTGCGCCTACTGGACGTCAAAATGACTTGTGTGACAGCATATACACTGAAGCGCCAAAGAAACTGGTGTCGGCATGCGTATTCAAATACAGAGATATGTAAACAGCCAGAATATTGCGCTTCGCCGTCAACGACTGTATGAGACAAGTGCCTGGCGCACTTGTTACATCGGTTGCTGCTGCTATAATGGACGGTTATCATAATTTAAGTGAGTTTGAACGTGGTGTAACAGTCGGCGCACGAGCGATGAGACACAGCATCCCCGAGGTAGCGATGAAGTGGGGATTTTCGTTACGATCATTTCACTAGTGTACCGTGAATATCGGATATCTGGTAAAACATCAAATCTCAGACATCGCTGCTGCCGGAAAAAGATCCTGCAAGAACGGAACCAACGATGACTGAAGAGAATCGTTCAATGTGACAGAACCGGCCGTTGTGGAAGAGCGGTTCTAGGCACTTCAGTCCGGAACCGCGCTGCTGCTATTTTTATTATTCGCTACTCATTATTCATTCTTACCAGAACAAAGTAGATATCTAAGTGACGATAAAATTTGGAGGTATACGAGAAAATTCCAATATGTACAAAAAACCAAGTAATGATACATTTGAATACTAGAATAATGTCATGTAATGCTGGATATTGTTGAACTTGTGTTATGGGTGACAAGTTCCGGAGTTTTGGACGAGGATGGGGAAATTAACTTATTTGACGAACTTCCATGGCATTCGACTGAAATGATTTAGCAAATCCATAAATAGCTAAACGGGGATTTGAAACCACATCTCCCGAAAGAGTCTAAAATGAGCATACACGAAAGAGAGAGTGCATAGTAATCTAAGAATATACATTGCCTTTGTGGCTAAAAATTAAGGTAACTCTGGTTGAGATAGAGATTCTGCTTAGCTTAAGAAATGACATACAGTATGTAGTAAAAGGGGTTTATGAAGGTTGGAAGTAGAAGTACGAAAAGACACTCACCTCAAGTTGGACTGAAATACGAGTAAAGTAGAAGAATAAAAGGAATGCTGATATGCCGGAATCAGAACTGCGAGAAATGACCACCGAAAGAGTGCCAAGAACAGAATAGCATCAGGTCAGTAGAAAGACTGCTGCTGGTAATAAAATATCCTATTCGTCGTGCACAGTTTAGATTTTATAACAAAAGTTATGATTTGTAGTACTGTACACTAACAAGTTTCAATACGTGTTAGTGGTTGTTACGGCACACTGGAACGAAAAGGACATTGTGACCTCCTGTTACCTATGTCCATGGTTTTTTTAATTTTTTCCCTAGAAAAATGACTTTTTTATGGTTGACTTTGATCTCAAAAGCTACTCATTGACATCATTTTTCATCATAGCATGGAGGGAATGTCTGCCTTCACAGCTGAGGGGGCAGCGCTGTTGACTGTCATGCACGGGACCCGGGTTCAATTCCCAGCAATTTTCCTTAGTGGGAGGACTGGAACGGGTGCATTCAGTTTCGTGAGGCCAACTGAGAAGCTACTCGATACATTGGTAGCAGTTCCGAGGTTAAAGAACCCGAGACGACCGGGAGAGCGGTGTGCTGTACACAAGCCCCTCCACACCGCATCCGATGACGCCATTGGCAGAGGACAATACGGCAGTCGATCGGGAATAGGCCCAGCACATGGAAATTACCTTACCTACGTCACCTTATGAAGTTTAATCCTTTCCGCGGAGATTCACTGCAGGTAATCAGTGGCACAATCGGTCGCTATATCAGTAACCCGGGTAAATTTTTAGTATTATCATTTGTGTTTAACCATAGTGTAAATGAAATAAGGAGTTATATACAAGGAAAAAAGTGAAGTCTACTAATTCAATTTACTGTTTCCCTCAGATCACAGGTCACAAGCTTTGCACAACACCAAGCATAATGTCACGCTGAGCCTGTTGGTTACCCGACGATTCTGGTGTTTTGCGAACCACAAATCGACGAGGAGCCACCAATATCGCCAGAAAAACAGTCCATTCAGCTAGCCGTTACTAGTAAGGTGCAAACGAATCTAAACGTATAACTGATTAGTATAGCTCATTCCGTGTTTTCAAGTAACTTTCACTGTAGGACCCTTGCTAAGAGAGTACCAGACAAATGTAGTTCAGTAGGTAAAACTAAAAAGACATATATTACACACTCACGTAAAATCACAATTATTCACTTTCATTTTCATTCATATTGATCCACATAGTCTCACTCAATCACGCGTAATGTACATTTG
The DNA here is from genome assembly GCF_023898315.1 of Schistocerca nitens. Taxonomy (NCBI): domain Eukaryota; kingdom Metazoa; phylum Arthropoda; class Insecta; order Orthoptera; family Acrididae; genus Schistocerca; species Schistocerca nitens. The sequence continues at coordinate 734,823,559 of NC_064614.1, read as the reverse complement.
TTAAGTTTGTCAGTGTTCAAATGTGCTGTTAATTTCCTAACTTAATTAGAGAATAAAGGCTAAAGCAAGAAGTAAGGAAAATTTGACTGGCAGTTCATTTACAAAATACCGACGATTAGCTAGACACTCTGATAGCATATTAAATCTTTCTTCTTAATAAAATAAATAGCAAATCGGTATTTCATAAAATCCTAAAAGTAGTACACCACCTCCTAAAATGGACAGTAGGCCATCACGTAAACTGGCCTTTGCCCTCTTGTCTGAATGTAACATATATTCAACTAAAATGTAGCACATTGTGATCTGTAGAGAACAGGCAGCATACATTCGAAGTTTCTCCCGTCGCAGCAGGAAGGCATTCGTCACTGGACAGTGCTCTATGGTTAAATGACAAGAATTTCATTTTGACATAGTGAGCGATAGCAGGCTTGCCACGAGCAATTACCTATTACAGCTTATTGACTGTCACTTCATTCTATTCTTAACCCTGTACCTCAACAGCAAGGTTAGTGCATATACAGCGATGGCACATTGAGCTATGCCTTTACATTACGTTCGCTAAATTATTTCCATGAGTTCCCATGTGCCTTGTAAGCCAGCAAAACGACACAGCCTTGCCCAGCTTATACACATTCTGTGCCTATACAGGGTGTTACAAAATGGTACGGCCAAACTTTTACGAAACATTCCTCACACACAAATAAAGAAAAGATGTTATGTGGACATGTGTCCGGAAACGCTTAATTTCCATGTTAGAGCTCAATTTAGTTTCGTCAGTATGTACTGTACTTCCTCGATTCACCGCCAGTTGGCCCAATTGAAGGAAGGTAATGTTGACTTCGGTGCTTGTGTTGACATGCGACTCATTGCTCTACTGTACTAGCACCAAGCACATCAGTACGTAGCATCAAAAGGTTAGTGTTCATCACGAACGTGGTTTTGCAGTCAGTGCAATGTTTACAAATGCAGAGTTGGCAGATGCCCATTTGATGTATGGATTAGCACGGGGCAATAGCCGTGGCGCGGTACGTTTGTATCGAGACTGATTTCCAGAACGTAGGTGTCCCGACAGGAAGACGTTCGAAGCAATTGATCGGCGTCTTAGGGAGCACGGAACATTCCAGCCTATGACTCGCGACTGGGGAAGACCTAGAACGACGAGGACACCTGCAATGGACGAGGCAGTTCTTCGTACAGTTGACGATAACCCTAATGTCAGCGACCGAGAAGTTGCTGCTGTACAAGGTAACGTTGACCAAGTCACTGTATGGAGAGTGCTACGGGAGAACCAGTTCTTTCCGTACCATGTCCAGCGTGTGAAGGCACTATCAACAGCTGATTGGCCTCCACGAGTACACTTCTGCGAATCGTTCATCCAGCAATGTGTCAATCCTCATTTCAGTACAAATGTTCTCTTTACGGATGAGGCTTCATTCCAACGTGATCAAATTGTAAATTTTCACGATCAACATGTGTGGGCTGACGAGAATCCGCACGCAATTGTGCAATCACGTCATCAACACATATTTTCTGTGAACGTTTGGGCAGGCATTGTTGGTGATGTCCTGATTGGGCCCCACGTTCTTCCACCTACGCTCAATGGAGCACGTTATCATGATTTCATACGGGATACTCTATCTGTGCTGCTAGAACATGTGCCTTTACAAGTACGACACAACATGTGGTTCATGCACGATGGAGCTCCTGCACATTTCAGTCGAAGTGTTCGTACGCTTCTCAACAACAGATTCGGTGACCGATGGATTGGTAGAGGCGGACCAATTCCATGGCCTCCACGCTCTCCTGCCCTCAACCCTCTTGACTTTCATTCATGGGGGTATTTGAAAGCTCTTGTCTACGCAACCCCGGTACCAAATGTAGAGACTCCTCGTGCTCGTATTGCGGACGGCGACGGCTGTGATACAATACGCCAATCTCCAGGGCTGCATCAGTGCATCAGGGATTCCATGCGACGGAGGGTGGATGCATGTATCCTCGCTAACGGAGGACATTTCGAACATTTATTGTAACAAAGTGTTTGAAGTCACGCTGGTACGTTCTATTGCTGTGTGTTTCCATTCCATGATTAATGTGATTTGAAGAGAAGTAATAAAATGAGCTCTAACATGGAAAGTAAGCGTTTCCGGACACATGTCCACATAACATATTTTCTTTCTTTGTGTGTGAGGAATGTTTCCTGAAGGTTTGGCCGTACCTTTTTGTAACACCCTGTATAGGACTCCCTTCTCCGTCAGTAGAAGCCGGCGTATGCTGTGTCATTGTGCTGGCTACCAGGCCACATGGAAACTAACGGAAACCAGTGGTGTTTGTCGGTACTTGCTTGAGTGCGGCGTCCTGGTACTTGGTTAGGTCTTTGTTGATGGAGTAGCACTGCGACAGCAGACGGTAGCAGGAGGCAGATACGTCATGCGGGACCAACTCGGGAGTCTTCGCCAGCCGTTCTTCCACCTCCTCCAGCAGCGGCTGAGGGCAACGACCGGTACACTAGCGGATGGTAACTGCAAATAAACTGCTATGCTAATCTCCAGATGAGCGACATTCTACCAAGGTAAGGTAGCTGGTGTCAAACTTGTACGCCGGGGCGGGACTAGAACTCGAAGCCCTACCTTTCCCAGGAAACACTCTTACCTACTACGGTCGCACCACGTGACGTCTGCTGTCAGAGGGGTGAGGAATACAGAAAGAGGAAAGTGCATTGTGCGCATGCGCAGCGCTAGTAGCCGAGTCCTAGCGGCAAACATCAGTCTTACCACTGAAAGCGGGTAAGTGGACCAATGATGGTAGTTCAGGCTGTTCGTCTTCTCCTGGCGCAGGGATAGCAATATAGGTCTATCCATGCCTCATGGTCGGACTCAAAAACTCAGTATGCCAGAATCAGTACGTCTGAAGAAGAGAGATACTGGCAGATTGAAGTATGGCACCATGCGTACTTGAATATCTCAGTCAGTAAGATCGTTTGCTGGGAACGATGGTGATCCATTTTATAGTCTGATTTGCACGCATGTTGTTTAAGAAATAACGTCTTTACACACACTGTCCATTTTGAGGCAGATGCTGATACGATGTTGGTTGTTCCTTTTTGTCAGCAATCATCGCCTGAAGTTTGTGCCGTTACTTAATATTGCTACCAGTGTGGTGCATGCGGCGTAGTGTGTTGTGCGTCGCTGGCTGGTGCGCTGAGGGTCGCTAGTCCAAAACCCGAGCACCGGCAGTTACTTCTTACTTACGTAGTATTTATTGTCTCTGGAAGTTTCTCGGAATATCTTTTGTTTGCAATGTGTGTATAATCTGCGATAATCGATGTCTGTATAAATACCAGTATTCTGGTATATACAGTGTTTGTATAAATTGCTGCACTCTCGCTCCAGGAGTTCATTTCTGTTCTGACTGTACGTTGGTGTCAGTAATAAATGTGCTTTCAGTGCTAACTGTTGTATTCATTGACGACACCGTCTTAGGGTAGGAACTTGATTGTGGTTTCGATGTGACATTGTTTGATGGAGATGCCGGGTATTCCCAATACATTTACAGCATCATGGCTTCAATTAGGCAACGTAAAAGCAGCCGCCTACACCGACACGAACAGAAATACAGACAGTGAATCGTTCCTAAAATCTGTACATCCAGGAGATTGATAGAGTCCAGAATAGCAGATAGTCAGCTGCTCTTCAGACATGCATCAGTATTTTGTGAAACACTGGTCAGGACCCGACGAAATGGCTGAAAGGATTCGACCAAGTCGCCAAACACTATAGGTGCGATGGCATGACATGTTTGGCAAATGTGTAGCTTTACCTAGACGGCACAGCTAAGCAGTGGTACGAAAACAACGAGGAGAAGCTCAACAGTTGGGACAAATTCCAGGCCAAACCCAAGAAAACGTTTGGCGACAACCAGCAGAAAGTCCGCATAGCGAAAGAACAATTGAAAAAAAGGGTCCACTGCCATGGGTAAATAGTCGTTCATACAGAATGTTTTAGCCACAACATGAATTCTAATATGACAGAAGACGGCAAACTCTCACACTTGATGAAAGGAGTCACTGAAGACATGTACCGAGCTCTTCTGGTAAACGATGTCACAACGACCGAGGAATCGATAAAATGTAGCAGAAAAGAGTAGGACGAACTGCTGAATGTGAACTCTATGGTAACTGTGAAAGGCAACGATGAGCTCACCTCTCTCATAGCCAGTGAGACAAGAGATAGAGCATTGTATGGTAGCCAGAAATGTCGCTCCCATTACACAAGAGGTAGCAGTCCTAAGTGTCGACCCCATAAGTTACGAAGAGATAGAGAATGTCGAAGAATATGTGTATCGATCGTTGGATCAATCACCACCACCAGTCGAATGCGCCATGAGGAATCGACTCAGCCAGCTCAGACTTATACCGCACCCATCAATGGACAACCCAGCATCAGACGAACGCCTTCGCCAAGTATAACATCCTGCAGAAAAACGGACACTTGTAGGACATGTTTTCACTGTGGATGCCCTGCAAAAGGTGGACGCTACTGCAGAGAGGGAAGACAAGAGTTCCATTACTGTCATGAAGCAAGACGTCAACCACCACAACAGTCCTGTTCACGCCAGTCAACTGCAGACGATTGTAGGCGAACTGTGGGACGATGCCTATAACCATATCCTGGGCGAGGTCGTTCCTAAACAGGCAATAGCCGTTCCCTGTCGTCATACAGTGGTGCCACCCACTCGCCTACTCGCCGAATTCAGGAAAATTAAGCAAGGCTACTATTTAAGGAGGTGAGGCCAGCGCAGATGAAACCTCCAAGGAAGGCAGCCACCTAAAAATCAGGAAATCTCTCATAGACGTGACAACTGACAGCGAAGCTGTCCGGGTGCTAGTCGACTCAAGGGTTTCATTTTCTCTAATGTCGGATGCGTATTGTCAGCTAAGACGAAAGCGATTGTGCTGAGAGTAGCGAATGAGAAATGCGTCCAGCTGATAGAAACATGTTTCACAACAATCAGAGGCAGAACACAGCTCTTAGAATTTGTCACTTTAACACAGTATAGTAATAATGTTATTCTCGGTAGGACTTCTTGCAGACCTTGCTACAGACATAGAGTGTGGAAGATCTGAGCCCTAGATTGACGACGCTACACCAACAAGCACTCGTAATAAACGTTGCAACGTGTGACTGTTTGCCATTTAAGACGTTGTTATCCGGCCATAGTCAATGAGACAATTTCCAGACGTCAGTCGAGACGCTCAGATAAACTATGAAGATTTTGTCGACCGCTAGAAGCTACTAAGACTCACAAAACAAAACTACATGCCAGCAACTATCACAAGCACTGCAGGTGTTCAAGCAGAACTTTAGATCACTAATTGTCCCGAGCAAAAAAATGGTTCAAATGGCTCTGAGCACTATGGGACTCAACTGCTGTGGTCATAAGTCCCCTAGAACTTAGAACTACTTAAACCTAACTAACCTAAGGACAGCACACGACACCCAGCCATCACGAGGCAGAGAAAATCCCTGACCCCGCCGGGAAGCGAACCCGGGAACCCGGGCGTGGGAAGCGAGAACGCTACCGCACGACCACGAGATGCGGGCTGTCCCGAGCAACGATAAGTCAGATGGCTAGAAGCACTATAGGATTTAACATCTGAGGTCATCAGTCCCCTAGCCTCAGAACTACTTAAAACTAACTAACCTAAGAACATCACACACATCCATGCTCGAAGCAGGATTCGAACCTGCGACCGTAGCAGGCGCGCGGTTCCAGACTGAAGCACCTAGAACCGCTCTGCCACAGCAGCCGGCAACCATAAATCACCCCTAAAGGTATATGTGTAGAGGCAGATAAACCAGTCCAGAAAGGACTGCTTAGTTGTGTCTATGAAGAATCGTGCGCCGCTACCACTACAGACGACGCAGGGAAGGAACCTACCGTGGAACTGCCAATAGGATCTGTCCTGCGTGAGGGACAACGCTGGCGAATGTTAGCCATTCTGTGCCAGTTTTCAAATGGTTTCAAGTCCGGAGTGCAGAAAAGACAGACAAAGTAGCCCATAGGAGAACACCATATCAACATTGGAGATTACCACCAATTAGCCAATGCCGTCAGCAGTGTCACCAGCTGAACGATGGATAATCCCGGAGGAAGTGGATAAGATGTTGTAAAATGACATCATTGAACATTCATTTAAAGTGCTTGGTCCTGTCCTGTGGTCCTCCTGAAGAAGAAGGGCAGCACATGGCGTTTCTGTGTCCACTACCGACGACAGAATAAAATCATAAAGAAAGACGTCTACCCATTGTCAACAACTGACGACGTCCTAGACAGCTCGAAAGGAGCGAACAGTTTCTCAACTGTGGACGTGCAGAAAAGCTACCGGCAAATCGAGGTTGACGAGGCTAATGAGGAAAAAACTGCCTTCCTAACTCCTGACAGCCTCGATGAGTGCAAAGCGATGCCGTTTGGAGTACGCGACGCTATAGCGACCTTTGAACGTATGACGGGCAACCTGCTTCAGTACATCTCATGGGAGATGCGGCTTTGCTATCTGGATGGCACTGTCGTTTCTTCCAAAACATTTGAAGAACATCTAAGCCACATGACAACCATTTTGAAGTATGTTTGGGTTACAGATCAGTAATGAACCCTCTACAGTCGCTTTAAACTCGTCAGCCGTCTTATGACATCATCACCAAACTCGTCGTCTGCGTACGCTCAGAGACTCGACCCAACAATCTCTGCCATTTTCCAGATAGTTGAAAACTTGTCAGTCCAGTCTCTTCATGGGTGCAAAGGTACACAACATGCGTAGAAAGGATAGAAATGAGAGTAAGCATACGAGTTTGTAAGGAAAATTGCGGACTTGTGGCCCAAAGTTGTACATGATGATTATTGTCTCAATAGAGTGTGTGTGTAAAACGTTTTTGAAGAGTGCTGTAAATTTTAATATTTAGTCGCTAATCAGAGACTGTATAATAATTACACTGAAGTTTCGAGTTTTTGACAAGACAAGAGAACAGGGCGTCATGATGAGATGTTTTCTCTAAATGGCAATTAATTATTAAAATTAATTTAAAGCCATCTTTGCAAAAGTTACAGATATGAATAATAAGCTGTACATCTAGCCATTAACCCATAAACGCATGTTTCCAAGACCAAAAGAATACATAAATAGCACGCCTTTAGGTCGCAAGGACATAACAATGCTGTTGTTCTGTGACCTGTTTACGGCTGATGGACCACATATGTTTCCTCATGCTGAAGATGGAATAAACAAGAACACAACCATTTTGTTTGCGCTGCAGAGACTGGGTCTGCTTTCATCTGAAGCATGGGCTATAACATCGAATTTTTTGCAGATGTCATTCCTCTCCTTGGGGAGCACCTTCGCAGTTGTATACACTACATCACCTAATTTTCGTCCTACACCCTCAAAAGCTTCACAGAACACAGCTTCTTTAGAGGACATCTGATCTCGGCAGTCAGTCAGTTTCGTCCTAATGCTCCTTTAGAACAGTTATCTGAAAAGTGCATCTTCGTTGTACAGGAAATAAAAATTTTAGGACCCTAGTCAATCGCGATAGACTCCATCTCTATCCAGGGGCAAAAAGAGCTGTCGTAATTTTGTGAGTCATCAGCATATTTGTGATTTGAGCAGTTTTCTCGAAATGTGCTCGTACTTCTGGCGATTTGTAAGGGACTTCTGTACCGAGGCACAGCCTTTGAAACAACTACTGCTGGAAGACGTTAAATTTTCCTGGAACAAGAAATCTCTTTACTTTTTGTTATTGTCCTTAAGGAGGCTCTAACATCTTCTCTAGGTCTAGAATTATACGAGAGAATTCTAAGACAGAACTTCCCACTGATGCAAGTGTCTTAGGGATAGGGGCAGTTCTGGTACACACTTGGGATGGTGCTGAAAAGGTTATAGCTTATATTTCCCGTGTCCTCTCCAAGTCCAAGATGAACATTCTACAGCGGAGAAAGAGAGGGCCTTGCAGTTGTTTAGGCTGTCAACAAGCTCTGGTCGTATTTATTTAGCAGACCATTAACCATTATGAGGGCTATCATTCTCTATGATGGCTGACTTGCCCGAAGGCTCCATCTGGTCAAGATAAAAACTGAGGCTTCGGAAATATGGCGTCGGAGTGTGTGAAGACAACACTCCGACATGACATACTGAAATAATTGTTACTATTTTCATATACATGAAGATTGATTTATCATACCGAAGCTGAACCCATATAAAGTATTGTTAAAAAGAAGTTTGTACTCAATTTAATAACTGTGTTAAAGTTATGTTACTTTTTCATTGTTACTATCTTTCGAATGACTTAAGTTGCACTTAACACTGAAACGTATTTTTTTCAGTATCTTTCAAAATTAGAGTTTAAAGTCACTTTTTTTCAATAAACCAACTAGTTTTACCCATGTAGTTTCTTTGCAAGCCTGATATCTTCCCACAGTATTCTCATTATTACAATTATTAGCAGAGATACTGAAGTCCTAACGCATTATTCCTTTATCGTATATGATAAAGGAATAAAGTTCGTATACACGAACTTTATTTGTGCCAATTCTTGTGTGTGTTATTGACCTATATCGGTCAAATATGTGCGTTTTGCAGTGTCTGTCATTACGTTGGCAGGTAACAGCGAAACATGGCTTACCCAACGTGCGTTTTTTGGTAGGGAGAAACTTCTGATTTTGGGAGACTGAGAATACTCGTCGTGGTATAATTTTATTAACTTTCCTTGCGTTTGTAAGAGTAATATTCAGTTAAATATTCTTGGTTTCAGTTACCTCAGATATGGTGTACTTGAGAACTTTTATTAAATAAGGTCTATCATTTCTTGTTCGATTAATTTTCCGGACGCTCTTGTTTCGCCGCTAGTGGAATTCAAAATCGATCTAAACAAAAAGACGCCAATTGCCCTTCAAGGAGTCCCTTGGTGAAACACAGCAGTGCGGATGAAATCTGTCATCATTAAATGATATAGCTGATAAACAGAGGGAAGATCCAGGACTGCTGAAGACCATGAGAGCCTTAAAGGAGGAGGAACGAACTACAGGAGAATTACATTTAATTAACACAACATTGTATGAGAGGAACTGTGATCCAGTGCGGCAGAAATGGTCGATCGTCATTCCAGCCCTCCTATGTACAGCTAACCTGAAGTGTTTACAAGACGCTCCAGTATCTGGTCACCTAGCTGTCATGAAGATTCTAGAGTAGACAGACTCAGACGAAGGTCTCACTGGCCAGGACTCTACCGATCCGTTAGGAATGCCGAAGGTGGCAGCACGTGTCACTATTACCTCCAGGTCGTCTGGTGTCAGTTCCTAATAGAGTAGTGCCATTCCATTGAGTTGGAATCGACTTCTCCGGGGGGGTTTCTGCAGTCGACAAACGGGATTCCATTGATAATAATCTGCACTGATTGCCTCATCTGTTATGCTGCCATTAAGGCTGTGCCGCCTGCCAAAGTTCCGGAAGTTGCGAGACTCCTTGCACGAGACATAATTTTGAAGCACGGAGCACCCAATGTGATGATGTCTGATCGCGGGAAAGTTCTCCAGTCGAGACTACTATCAGAGATAATTTCAAATTACGACGTCACTCACAGGATAACTGCCAACTATCTACAGACGAACGGCCATACAGAACGCATTAGTAAGACACTGGCAAATATGATCTCGATGTACGCTGATGTCAATGCTCAAAGTCATGACATTATAATTCAACACAGTGCAGCAAAACACTACAGGCTTCACATCATTCTTTCTGCTACACAGTCGGCAGGCCAAAACGATAATGTATATACTGTCCCCATATCAACCGGACGATGTTTAGTATGGTTACGTGAAGCACCTGCTTAACAAGACCGAAGAAGCACGGCAGCTGGTTCAGATATGGTTCCTGGATGCCCAGGAGAAAGTTCGAGTGCGCTATATCACCAAGCGCCAGCCCATGAGATACAGCTTGGGTGACTTAGTATGGATTTTTACGACTGTACAGAAAGTAAGGCTATCGGAAAAGTTACTAAAGTGTTACTTTGGGCCTTATTGTACGCTTCCTCGTTTGCCGGACGTCACACATGAAGTCGAGCGTTATGACCCTTGATCACAAAGAGAAAAGCGCACAGAATTTGTCTATGTGCTCTGTATGAAGCCCTACTACAGTCCAGAGTTGTAAGTCGATGATGGGTTCAAGGAAACGAGACCCGCTCGACGATCCTGTAACTTCGACGCGACGGCTACCTTCAATACTCATCATAGTGAAGACGACGTAACAAAACGGCCCGTCATACAGAAGAACACTGACAAGATCTAGTTCGAGGATGCTGTTGTCGGCTCCAATAAGAACGTCCGAAAAAGCAGATAGCGTTTTCTCTCGGAGAGGCAGCTACGCCACGAGCTGTGTTGCATGTAGTGTAGCGAGGGCAGTTCAGACCTGACCGCCAGCAATAATTTATTATTTCGCATTTACCATTTCTGGAAGGTTCTTGAAATACGCTCTAAGGAAAAAATGCACGATGAAGGAATTATCCGAATGGGACGGAAATCGGTAGATGTGATGTACTTGTACAGACAAACAAATACGTCTTCGACCTGGAATCTCACTGACTGGAGCAATTTGCCGTTTCTGATATGTTCCGCTTCGAACTGAGCCCCGAAGGACAAATCTACTAATTCGTATCAGCATGTCGCATATATTTACAAATTCTGAATACGCCAATGTGGGAATGGTGCACTGGTGCTGGTTGTAAAGAATATGGTAGTCCATTACCTAACCACAGAGTACCAGGTTTGGGAGTGTTTACTCGTGTTTTCAGTGAACTTCGTGAGAGCTGTGCACAGTCCAACAATGGTATATCATCTGAATGTGCATATGAACACAGTATAAATGAAGTAGATAGCAGTATTCAGTTTGTATATCAATAAGCACACTCAGAACTTATGCATCGGTGCTTCACATACAAGAACCCGAGTATGGCGGACATTACGTATGCGCAGCCTCTATCCTCGTCACTTACAGCAGACTCACCATCTTCGAGAACGAGATGAATACGTTTATCATTTTATCGTTGGCTAAACGGAAATCGCCGCATAATCCCATGAACACTCTTTACTGATGAAACCATTTTCACACGTGACGGTGTCAGTAACACTCGTAGTGGACTGTTAGTAGCACGTATCTAGTCAAGTCAAATTAGACACTAAGCTGTATAAAAAAAACTGAAACTTGGCAGAAACATTCAGGATAATTTCCAGATCAAGTCCCAAAAGATTCACCTTCGGTAAAATCTGACATCTTTAAAAGCCCATCGTTACTTTGCATTTTCGTGTTATTAACCATAGCAACTAAACCAAACAACTGAGCCGGCCGCTGTGGCCGAGCAGTTGTAGGCGGTTCAGTCCGGAACCATGCTGTTGTTACGGTCGCAGGTTCGAATCCTGCCTCGGGCATGGATGTGTGTGATGTCCTTAGGTTAGTTAGGTTTAAGTGGTTCTAAGTCTAGGGGACTGATGACCTCAGATGTTAAGTCGCATAGTGCTTAGAGCCACTTGAACCATTTGAACCAAACAACTGACTGGATTCAAAAATTCTTGCGCCAAATTACTGACTTTATCCACCCCCCCCACCCCCCCACCCCCCCCCCCCCCTGCAACCATGGACCTTGCCGTTGGTGGGGAGGCTTGCGTGCCTCAGCGATACAGATAGCCGTACCGTAGGTACAACCACAACGGAGGGGTATCTGTTGAGAGGCCAGACAAACATGTGGTTCCTGAAGAGTGGCAGCAGCCTTTTCAGTAGTTGCAAGGGCAACAGTCTGGATGATTGACTGATCTGGCCTTGTAACAATAACCAAAACGGCCTTGCTGTGCTGGTACTGCGAACGGCTGAAAGCAAGGAGAAACTACGGCCGTAATTTTTCCCGAGGGCATGCAGCTTTACTGTATGATTAAATGATGATGGCGTCCTCTTGGGTAAAATATTCCGGAGGTAAAATAGTCCCCCATTCGGATCTCCGGGCGGGGACTACTCAAGAGGATGTCGTTATCAGGAGAAAGAAAACTGGCGTTCTACGGATCGGAACGTGGAATGTCAGGTCCCTCAATCGGGCAGGTAGGTTAGAAAATTTGAAAAGGGAAATGGATAGGTTAAAGTTAGATATAGTGGGAATTAGTGAAGTTCGGTGGCGGGAGGAACAAGACTTCTGGTCAGGTGACTACAGGGTTATAAACACAAAGTCAAACAGGGGTAATGCATGAGTAGGTTTAATAATTAATAGGAAAATAGGAACGCAGGTAAGCTACTACAAACAGCTTAGTGAACGCATTATTGTGGCCAAGATAGATACGAAGCCCACACCTACTACAGTTGTACAAGTTTATATGCCAACTAGCTCTGCAGATGACGAAGAAATTGAAGAAATGTATGATGAAATAAAAGAAATTATTCAGATAGTGAAGGGAGACGAAAATTTAATAGTCATGGGTGACTGGAATTCGAGTGTAGGAAAAGGGAGAGAAGGAAACGTAGTAGGTGAATATGGATTGGGGGTAAGAAATGAAAGAGGAAGCCGCCTGGTAGAATTTTGCACAGAGCACAACTTAATCATAGCTAACACTTGGTTCAAGAATCATAAAAGATGGTTGTATACATGGAAGAAGCCTGGAGATATGACAGATTTCAGATAGATTATATAATGGTAAGACAGAGATTTAGGAACCAGGTTTTAAATTGTAAGACATTTCCAGGGGCAGATGTGGACTCTGACCACAATCTATTGGTTATGACCTGTAGATTAAAACTGAAGAAACTGCAAAAAGGTGAGAATTTAAGGAGATGGGACCTGGATAAATTGAAAGAACCAGAGGTTGTACAGAGTTTCAGGGAGAGCATAAGGGAACAATTGACAGGAATGGGGGAACGAAATACAGTAGAAGAAGAATGGGCAGCTTTTAGGGATGAAGTAGTGAAGGCAGCATAGGATCAAGTAGGTAAAAAGACGAGGGCTAATAGAAATCCTTGGGTAACAGAAGAAATATTGAATTTAATTGATGAAAGGAGAAAATATAAAAATGCAGTAAATGAAGCAGGCAAAAAGGAATACAAACGTCTCAAAAATGAGATCGACAGGAAGTGCAAAATGGCTAAGCAGGGATGGCTAGAGGACAAATGTAAGGATGTAGAGGCTTATCTCACTAGGGGTAAGATAGATACTGCCTACAGGAAAATTAATGAGACCTTTGGAGATAAGAGAACCACTTGTATGAACATCAAGAGCTCAGATGAAAACCCAGTTCTAAGCAAAGAAGGGAAAGCAGAAAGATGGAAGGAGTATATAGAGGGTCTATACAAGGGCGATGTACTTGAGGACAATATTATGGAAATGGAAGAGGATGTAGATGAAGATGAAATGGGAGATACGATACTGCGTGAAGAGTTTGACAGAGCACTGAAAGACCTGAGTCGAAACAAGGCCCCGGCAGTAGATAACATTCCATTGGAACTACTGACGGCCTTGGGAGAGCCAGTCCTGACAAAACTCTACCATCTGGTGAGCAAGATGTATGAAACAGGCGAAATACCCTCAGACTTCAAGAAGAATATAATAATTCCAATCCCAAAGAAAGCAGATGTTGACAGATGTGAGAATTACCGAACAATCAGTTTAATAAGCCACAGCTGCAAAATACTAACACGAATTCTTTACAGACGAATGGAAAAACTAGTAGAAGCCGACCTCGGGGAAGATCAGTTTGGATTCCGTAGAAATACTGGAACACGTGAGGCAATACTGACCTTACAACTTATCTTAGAAGAAAGATTAAGGAAAGGCAAACCTACGTTTCTAGCATTTGTAGGCTTAGAGAAAGCTTTTGACAATGTTGACTGGAATACTCTCTTTCAAATTCTAAAGGTGGCAGGGGTAAAATACAGGGAGCGAAAGGCTATTTACAATTTGTACAGAAACCAGATGGCAGTTATAAGAGTCGAGGAACATGAAAGGGGAGCAGTGGTTGGGAAAGGAGTGAGACAGGGTTGTAGCCTATCCCCGATGTTATTCAATCTGTATATTGAGCAAGCAGTAAAGGAAACAAAAGAAAAATTCGGAGTAGGTATTAAAATCCATGGAGAAGAAATAAAAACTTTGAGGTTCGCCGATGACATTGTAATTCTGTCAGCAAAGACTTGGAAGAGCAATTGAACGGAATGGACAGTGTCTTGAAAGGAGGATATAAGATGAACATCAACAAAAGCAAAACGAGGATAATGGAATATAGTCGAATTAAGTCGGGTGATGCTGAGGGAATTAGATTAGGAAATGAGACACTTAAAGTAGTAAAGGAGTTTTGCTATTTGGGGAGCAAAATAACTGATGATGGTCGAAGTAGAGAGGATATAAAATGTAGACTGGCAATGGCAAGGAAAGCGTTTCTGAAGAAGAGAAATTTGTTAACATCGAGTATAGATTTAAGTGTCAGGAAGTCATTTCTGAAAGTATTTGTATGGAGTGTAGCCATGTATGGAAGTGAAACATGGACGGTAAATAGTTTAGACAAGAAGAGAATTGAAGCTTTCAAAATGTGGTGCTACAGAAGAATGCTGAAGATTAGATGGGTAGATCACATAACTAATGAGGAGGTACTGAATAGGATTGGGGAGGAGTTTGTGGCACAACTTGGCCAGAAGAAGGGATCGGTTGGTAGGACATGTTATGAGGCAGCAAGAGATCACCAATTTAGTATTGGAGGGCAGCGTGGAGGGTAAAAATCGTAGGGGGAGACCAAAAGATGAATACACTAAGCAGATTCAGAAGGATGTAGGTTGCAGTAGGTACTGGGAGATGAAGAAGCTTGCACAGGATAGAATAGCATGGAGAGCTGCATCAAACTAGTCTCAGGACTGAAGACCACAACAACAACATCCACTACTATCGCCTAAAACGATAAATTCACCACAGTCGAGTTTCGCTTTTCAAGAAATAACAATATTAATTTTAACTCAACTAGTGCTGAAAAAAAATTGACCTAAATTTTTGCTACTTTTGATCATACGTTGTTGATGCTATTTTAATTACGAGTAATGTTGTACCGTACAATAACAATAAAGTGAAGTTAAATAATTTAGTCAAGGCAGAAGAAACATCAACCATAATACATTCCTTTGCATGAAAGTGGGCAGAGTTGTCGTAAGATTGACTTGTTCACTCACTGGCCAAAAATTAACGGCAAGGAGACGTAATCTGAAAAAAGAACTAGCACTATAAATGCTTTTACAATAATTTAAAAATGGATCGGATTGTTTACATTTTGTGGTTGTTTACCGTTTTTATGTAACCACATCAATTAAAATTTCGACATCGTCTACGATTTCAGTCTTCGAAGTCCATCCGATTTGTGCGTCCATGGCCAGCTCAGTAGCCGCATATACTTGTACAACTTAAGCCGCTTATCCTGTATACGCACTTGTTCTCGCAACCAGATTTACAACTGCAAGATGTAATGTGAAGTAGAAAAAAGGCTCTGAGCACTATGGGACTTAACTTCTGATGTCATCAGTCCCCTAGAACTTAGAACTACTTAAACCTAACTAACCTAAGGACATCACACCCATCCATGCCCGAAGCAGGATTCGAACTTGCGACCGTAGCGGTCGCGCGGTTCCAGACTGTAGCGCCTAGGACCGCTCGGTCACCTCGTGATGTGAAGTACTTGCTCCGGTTCTGGTTCGTCTTCAGTCGGCATTGATTTAAGCATTCTGGCATAGATATCCCATCCCCGTTCTTTTTCCTGAAGGTGATTTCCCATTCATACTTGAACGTAAAGATAGTGATGGAAATCAGAGATCCGACGTTTTGTGTTTATTTTAGACAAAATTAATGAAGATAATGTCTTCCTCACCGGTGATAAACTCGATACGAATGGTGTCAGGTGTCTCGACAACAGACCAATGAAGGGCACTTTGTTTTTAACATTAGGGAAAGAGGCTCGTTGAGATGTTTATGGTGTTGCATCGTCAATTATAGCCTCTGTCGCTGGTCTCCTCGTGTTTCCTCTGGTGTGTTCTTCCTCCTTGGTACTTGGAGAGTTCTAGCCGTGGGAGACCAAGTGAAGGCCTGACTGAGTTGTTTATTGACGTACTGGAGAGAGTTGGCTGTAATTTTCTGGACACGGCCACACTACCAAAAGGGACAGCGCCATCTCTTCAAGACTGATGCAGATGAGCCTTTCCGCAAGAACATCTCCCCAAACAGCCCAGGTGGCCTTGCTGCTAGTTCGTATTTCAGGTATTCTCCAGGGTCCCCATCGTTGCGTACAACACACAGTAGTCGCATAAAAAGTTGATTTGCATTGATTTCAACGACACCGTCTTTGATCTTGGGTATTTTTGACACAGAGGCAAGAGTCGTGACTTTATTTATTCTCTTTAAGTAGACGTCATTCATTTGCTGACCGTCAGTCGATTTCATTGCGCGCAGACCGAAAGAAAGAGCACCGCCACAGGAAAAACTATAATCGGAAATGATTCTTGAGTTTCTCCCGGCGTATTTGATAATCAAAATATCCACGGGTGTACTGCCGGTCTACAGTGTCCAACGGGCACAATATTTCGGCGATCATACATGTCGCCATCATCAGGTGAACTGACGGACTGAGCTCCTGTGAACGTGCCGGCACGGAGATCCGTACACTATGGCTGCTCAGGTGGAACTGGGTTCGGTCGCGGCGGCGGCGGATTTAAATACCCTCCGCCCGCGGCGCGCTCTCTCCGCCGTCCGCGCCCCGCGCCACGGTCGCGCGGTGGAACAGATTGCGACGGCGTCTGAGATGACGTCGGTGTGATGGCTCCGTCCGCCGTGGTCGTCACAACTATACATTTGCTCGATTTACTCT
Organism: Schistocerca nitens; assembly: GCF_023898315.1. Taxonomy (NCBI): domain Eukaryota; kingdom Metazoa; phylum Arthropoda; class Insecta; order Orthoptera; family Acrididae; genus Schistocerca; species Schistocerca nitens. The sequence continues at coordinate 734,806,645 of NC_064614.1, read as the reverse complement.
TGATTAACCCAATCGCTGGTTCCCAAGCCTTGCTAAGATTATAGCCACAGTCACGATTTATGAGGTCGTCATTGGTGCGAATTTCGATGGCCTCTCTAACAACGCTGTCCCAGTATCTCGACGTCTGTACCAGAATCCTCGTGCGTTCATACTCCATAGCGTGATTTTCCGACAAACAATGTTCAGCGACCGCCGACTTGCTCGGATACATCAGTCGAGTGTGCCTCTGGTGTTCACGGCATCGATCCTCGACGGTACGCATCGTCTGACCAATATACGACTTGCCACATTGACACGGAATCTGGTACACGCCGGCCTTCCTCAAACCGAGGTCGTCTTTGGCGCTCCCCACAAGTGCACGAGTTTTATTCGGAGGACAAAACACCGTTCCGACCCGGTGTTTCTTCAAAATGCGGGCGATCTTTCCCGAGAGTGCGCCTGTATATGGGATAAACGCAGTGCCTACCTCCTCCCTCGTGATTTCATCCATATCCACAGGTTGTGCTGTAGTGGTTGGGCGGAGAGCACGTTGAATCTGCCACTCTGAGTACCCATTTTTGCGAAATACAGTTCTCAGATGTTCCAATTCCTGGGGTAGACTCTCTGCGTCAGAGATAGTGCGCGCCCTATGTACTAGAGTTTTAAGTACCCCATTCCTCTGTGAAGGGTGGTGGCAGCTGTCTGCGTGCAAATACAGATCAGTGTGCGTTGTCTTCCGATACACCCCATGACCTAGGGTGCCGTCAGGCCTTCTCTTGACCAAGACGTCAAGGAAAGGTAGTTTACCCTCCGTTTCAGTCTCCATAGTGAATTTGATGTTGGGGTGTATGGAGTTTAGATGTGTAAGGAAGTCAAGGAGTTTATCCATACCATGTGGCCAGATGACGAAAGTGTCGTCCACGTAACGGAAAAAGCAAGTAGGTTTCCATTCGGATGACGACAGGGCTTCCTCCTCGAAGTTCTCCATGTACAAATTCGCTACCACCGGTGACAGTGGGCTACCCATGGCGACTCCCTCCGTCTGTTCATAATATTCTCCATTAAAAAGAAAATACGTGGAAGTCAAGACATGCCTAAAAAGTTCAGTGGTCTTCTCGTCAAACTTCTGACTAATCAATTCTAGTGACTCTCGCAGGGGTACCCTCGTGAACAAGGAAACGACGTCAAAACTCACCATGATATCTGACTCACCCAACGTGAAGCTATCAAGGCGTTTAACAAAATCCACGGAATTACGGATGTGATGAGGGCATTTACCCACGTAAGGACTTAATATTCCCGTCAGGTATTTGGCCAACAAATATGTAGGTGCCCTGATGTTGCTGACAATGGGGCGTAATGGTACCCCCTCTTTGTGAACCTTCGGGAGTCCATATAGTCTAGGCGGTACCGGACCTTGGGGTAACAATTTCTTAGCGTCACCCTCCGGTAAATCTGCGTCCTTGAGAAGCGACCTCGTCTTGCTGTCCACCTTCTTTGTAGGGTCTACGCTGATCTTCCGGTAGGAATCGTCATTTAGCAGGCTCTGCATCTTATCAGTGTAGTCCTTATGGGAGACAACAACTGTAGCATTGCCTTTGTCGGCCGGTAAGACAACAATTTCAGAGCGCTCCCTCAGATCACGAATGGCCGCCCTCTCTTTACTAGTGATATTTGACTTCATCGGCTTGGATTTCGTCAACGCACGACAAGTTTCACGACGTATTTCCTCAGCTGATTCAGGCGGAAGTCGAGCTGCAACCTGTTCAACAGCACTAACAATTTCTGCGACCGGAGTGAACTTGGGGGTGGGAGCGAAGTTGAGACCTTTCTGCAAAACCGAGACCGCATCATCACTCAACACCATGCCACTCAAATTGATGACAGTCTTGCCCGGAACCTGCAGAGATGGTTTGTCAAGGAGACGTGAGAACTTAGCTGTTTGACGTCCCGTTGCCTTCTTATTCTGCAGCAGCTAAGAGAATCAAGAAACGAGCCAGCCTCGCATTGGTACGTGAGAGAGTGCAATTCACCCGCCGGAGCCTTGAGTTTATCTCACAGGAATTACTCAAACTACATTTGCAACTGGCTAGTAATTTCACTTCTTTTTCCTGGGATTGGATTGATGGTGTCACCTGGGTTGCAGCTGATTCCGCCCATAAGAAGGCAACGGGACGTCAAACAGCTAAGTTCTCACGTCTCCTTGACAAACCATCTCTGCAGGTTCCGGGCAAGACTGTCATCAATTTGAGTGGCATGGTGTTGAGTGATGATGCGGTCTCGGTTTTGCAGAAAGGTCTCAACTTCGCTCCCACCCCCAAGTTCACTCCGGTCGCAGAAATTGTTAGTGCTGTTGAACAGGTTGCAGCTCGACTTCCGCGTGAATCAGCTGAGGAAATACGTCGTGAAACTTGTCGTGCGTTGACGAAATCCAAGCCGATGAAGTCAAATATCACTAGTAAAGAGAGGGCGGCCATTCGTGATCTGAGGGAGCGCTCTGAAATTGTTGTCTTACCGGCCGACAAAGGCAATGCTACAGTTGTTGTCTCCCATAAGGACTACACTGATAAGATGCAGAGCCTGCTAAATGACGATTCCTACCGGAAGATCAGCGTAGACCCTACAAAGAAGGTGGACAGCAAGACGAGGTCGCTTCTCAAGGACGCAGATTTACCGGAGGGTGACGCTAAGAAATTGTTACCCCAAGGTCCGGTACCGCCTAGACTATATGGACTCCCGAAGGTTCACAAAGAGGGGGTACCATTACGCCCCATTGTCAGCAACATCAGGGCACCTACATATTTGTTGGCCAAATACCTGACGGGAATATTAAGTCCTTACGTGGGTAAATGCCCTCATCACATCCGTAATTCCGTGGATTTTGTTAAACGCCTTGATAGCTTCACGTTGGGTGAGTCAGATATCATGGTGAGTTTTGACGTCGTTTCCTTGTTCACGAGGGTACCCCTGCGAGAGTCACTAGAATTGATTAGTCAGAAGTTTGACGAGAAGACCACTGAACTTTTTAGGCATGTCTTGACTTCCACGTATTTTCTTTTTAATGGAGAATACTACGAACAGACGGAGGGAGTCGCCATGGGTAGCCCACTGTCACCGGTGGTAGCGAATTTGTACATGGAGAACTTCGAGGAGGAAGCCCTGTCGTCATCCGAATGGAAACCTACTTCCTTTTTCCGTTACGTGGACGACACTTTCGTCATCTGGCCACATGGTATGGATAAACTCCTTGACTTCCTTACACATCTAAACTCCATACACCCCAACATCAAATTCACTATGGAGACTGAAACGGAGGGTAAACTACCTTTCCTTGACGTCTTGGTCAAGAGAAGGCCTGACGGCACCCTAGGTCATGGGGTGTATCGGAAGACAACGCACACTGATCTGTATTTGCACGCAGACAGCTGCCACCACCCTTCACAGAGGAATGGGGTACTTAAAACTCTAGTACATAGGGCGCGCACTATCTCTGACGCAGAGAGTCTACCCCAGGAATTGGAACATCTGAGAACTGTATTTCGCAAAAATGGGTACTCAGAGTGGCAGATTCAACGTGCTCTCCGCCCAACCACTACAGCACAACCTGTGGATATGGATGAAATCACGAGGGAGGAGGTAGGCACTGCGTTTATCCCATATACAGGCGCACTCTCGGGAAAGATCGCCCGCATTTTGAAGAAACACCGGGTCGGAACGGTGTTTTGTCCTCCGAATAAAACTCGTGCACTTGTGGGGAGCGCCAAAGACGACCTCGGTTTGAGGAAGGCCGGCGTGTACCAGATTCCGTGTCAATGTGGCAAGTCGTATATTGGTCAGACGATGCGTACCGTCGAGGATCGATGCCGTGAACACCAGAGGCACACTCGACTGATGTATCCGAGCAAGTCGGCGGTCGCTGAACATTGTTTGTCGGAAAATCACGCTATGGAGTATGAACGCACGAGGATTCTGGTACAGACGTCGAGATACTGGGACAGCGTTGTTAGAGAGGCCATCGAAATTCGCACCAATGACGACCTCATAAATCGTGACTGTGGCTATAATCTTAGCAAGGCTTGGGAACCAGCGATTGGGTTAATCAAGAGTAAATCGAGCAAATGTATAGTTGTGACGACCACGGCGGACGGAGCCATCACACCGACGTCATCTCAGACGCCGTCGCAATCTGTTCCACCGCGCGACCGTGGCGCGGGGCGCGGACGGCGGAGTGAGCGCGCCGCGGGCGGAGGGTATTTAAATCCGCCGCCGCCGCGACCGAACCCAGTTCCACCTGAGCAGCCATAGTGTACGGATCTCCGTGCCGGCACGTTCACAGGAGCTCAGTCCGTCAGTTCACCTGATGATGGCGACATGTATGATCGCCGAAATATTGTGCCCGTTGGACACTGTAGACCGGCAGTACACCCGTGGATATTTTGATTATAATCGGAAACCATACCGATAGATACAGACATTAGAAAGTTTGTCGAGTGTTTTTTACTGCTTTTAATCACATGGAAACAAAACAATTATTCTGTCAAAGTATGCGGCATATAAAATCTTCCCGACTCGTCTTTTTGGATATAAAGTAACACTTAACAAAATATAACCGATTATCTTAGTGTTTAAATTTTTGTCACTGTCTCTGGTCATATTAGACGGCAAAACGGAATTTCCATAAAGTGGATTTTTGAGGACTTCTACATCTACATCATACTCCGCAAGCCACCTAATCGCGAGTGGCGGAGGGTACTTTCGGTACCACTAGTATCTGATCCTTCCAACCCTGTCCCACCCGCGAATAGTGCGTGGGAATAATGATTGTCGGTAAGCCTCTGTATAGGCTCTAATTTCTCGAATTTTCTGCTAGTGGTCAATACGCGAGATGTATGTGCGGGGGTGGGGGATAACATGTTGTCTGACTCCTCTTGAAAAGTGCTGTCCCGAAATTTCAACAGTAAATCTCTCCGTGATGCACAACGTCTCTCTTGTAACGTCTGCCAGTGGAGTTTGTTTAGCATTTCCGTAACTCTCTCGCCAGATAAACGATCCCGTGACGAAACGCGCCGCTCTTCGTTGGATATTCCCTATCTCCTCTACCAGTCCTACCAGATAGATGAACAATACTCACGAATCGGGCGAACAAGCGCCTTATAAGCCACCTCTTGCATGGATGAGTTACATTTCCTTAAGATTCTTCCTATGAATCTGAGTCTTGTGTCTGCTTTTCCCACTATCTGTTTTATGTGATCATTCTACTTAAGGTCGCTCTGTATAGTTACGCCTAGATATTTTACGGCAGACGCTATCTCCAGCTGTTTGTCATCAATAGTGTAGGTGCACAGTAATGGGTTTCTTTTCATATGTATGCGCAATATGTTTCATTTACTTACGTTCAGGGTCAACTGCCAGAGTCTGCACCAAACATCAATTCTCTGCAGGTCGTTCTGCTAGTTCTTACTATCTTCTGGCGTTGCTACTTTGGTACAAACAACTGCATCATCTGTAAATAGCCTTAAAGGGCATCCGACGCTTTCTACTAGATCATTTATGTATAGACTATCGTGAACAGCAACGGTCCTATCACACTTCCCTGTGATACCTCTCACGAATTAGTTCCGTTAAGAGCGACGTATTGAGTTCTATCTGCAAGAAAGTCTTGAATCCAATCGCAGGTCTGCTCCGATAATCCGTAAGCGCGTATTTTTTTCATTGAACCGTAATGCGGGACGCTGTCAAATGCCTTACGGAAGTCAAGGAACACGACATCAGCCTGAGCGCCGTTGTCCACTGGGCTGTGGATCTCATAGAGGAACAGAGCGAGCTGAGTTTCGAAGGATATCTGTTTGCGGAATCCATGTTGATTTTTCTAGAGCAGCTGTTCATTTTCCAAAAACGTCATAATTCTTGAGCATAAAACATGTTCCATAATTCTACAACAGATTGACGTCAACGATATAGGTCTAATATTATGTCGATCTGTCTTACGGCCTTTCTTAGAAACGAGAATGACCTGCGCTTTTTTCCAGTCGTTAGGTACCTTTAGTTGTCAAGCGATCTACGATAAATTACTGCTAGAAAGGGAGAAAGTTCTTTAGCATAATCTTTATAGACTCTTATAGGTATCTCATCTGGTCCTGAAGCTTTTCCACAAATAAGCTACTGTAGCTGGTTTTAGTTCCGTGATCGGTTATCTCAGTATCTGCCATTTCGACGTTCTCACGACGATTGAAAGGAGGGACAGTGTTACGATCTTCCGCGGTGAAACAACTTCGGAAGACCGAATTCAGTATTTCGGCCTTCTCTCTGTTATCTTCCGTTTCAGTGCCGGTGTGGTCGCTGACAGAATGAATAGATGATTTTGACCCACTTACTGATTTTACATACGGCCAAAATCTCCTACGGTTTTTGCTCAGGTCGGTTGACAACGTCTTACTTTCGAAATCATTGAATGTTTCTCTCATTGCTCTCCTTACGCTCATTTTCGCTTTGTTCAGCTTTTGTTTGTCGCCTAGGTTTTTATTTCTCTTGAATCTGAGAAGAAGTGCTGTTTGTTTACGTAGCGCTTTTCTAACACGGTTATTAAGCCATGGTGCATCTTTCCCTTCCCTTAAAACCTTACTCGGAACATACTTGAACGATGCCTTTGAATTTTTTCCATTTGTTCTCCATATCTTCGTCATCACCGAATATTTGATGCTGAGATATTCTGAAATTTGTATCCTATCACCCTTCGTGAGCAAATATATCTTCCTACCTTTCTTAACATTCCTTGTAGGACCCGTCGTCATAGATGCTATCACAGCCTTATAAACACTTGTACCTTCCTCTAAGTTAACTGATTCAATAAGTTCAGGTCTGTTTGTTGCCAGGATGTCTAAGACGTTACGCTCACGAGTTGGTTCTCTATCTGCTCAAGGTAATTTTCGGACAAGTAACCCGGAACAACGCCACACGATTCCCCGTCTCTGGCACCAGTTTTGATGGCATAACACTCCCAATCTATACCTGGAAAGTTGAAGCCACTCCCTTTTACAACGGCATGATCAGAAAAATTACTAATGATATTCTGCAAGTTCCGTCTGAAGCGCTGTATAATTACAGATCCTGACCCAGGTAGTCTATAAAAGCATCCGATCACCATTTTTTACCGTTCTTTGATACTAAATTTCACCCATTTTAATTCATATTCTGAATCCGTAGATTTTATCTAATTTTTTACTGTAAAAAACACGCCGCTACCGTTGGCGACCAACCAATCGTTACGATAAACATTCCAGTCTGAACTTAGGATTTCGCTGTCATTGACGCCTGGCTTCAACAAGCTTTCTATTCCCAATACTATCTGTGCATTATAACCTTCAATAAGCGGTACTAATCCTGGGTCCTTTCCTTGGATGCTCCTGCAGTTTACAAAAATCATATTAATCTTTTCTATCTCTGATCTGCGAGGGCTAAAATTCTCTGAGGTCGCTGTGATTGATTTAATAGGCAAAGCGTATTTGCTTCCAAGGGAGGTGTCCTCTAACCTAAAAAAGACCCATGTGCACGCCACACGTTCTCCGCTACCCTCGTAGCCGCTTCCTGCGTGTAGTGCACGCCTGACCTATTAAGGGTAACCCTACAATTTTGCACCCGATAGCGGAGGTCGAGAAATTCGCATCCGATCCCGTCGCAGAGCCGTCTGAGCCTCTGGTTTAGACCTTCCACTCTGCTCCAAACCAGAGGACCGCGATCAACCCTGGGTACGACGCTACAAATAGACAGCTTAGCCAGCACCCTGAGTGCGTTGCTAGTTGCCTTCACCAAATCAGCCAGCCGCCGAAAGGAGCCGAGGATGGCCTCAGAACCTAAGCCGCAGGCGTCATTCGTGCCGACATGTCCTAGTACCTGCAGCCGGTTGCACCCAGTGCCCTTGATAGCCTCCGGCAGGGCCTCCTCCACATGGCAGATGAGACCTCCCGGCAAACACACCGAATGCACAGTGGAATTCTTTCTCTCCTTGCCTGCTATTTCCCTGAGGGGCTCCATCACCCGCCTAACATTGGAGCTCCCAATGACTAGCATACCCACCCGCTGCACTTGTTCGGACTGTGCAGGAAAATCGACCGCTGGCCCAACAGGAGAGGCATCCCGTGCTGGCTTAGAGTTATCATCAACTTTGGGAAGCACCTCGTAACTGTTGCTAAGACGTAGGGAGCCAGCCGCACGGCCTGCTCCCTCTTTCGCCTTCCACCCAATGACACGCGAACCCACCACTGTCTGCCACCCACTCTGGAGTGAGGACGGACCGGTCAGATGTTGCGTATGGGAAGCCGCAGTTCCGTCCGGGCCACCACGGGTTTCCAGTGACACCAAAGGTGTCGCAGGTTTCATCACTGGCGCCCCGACGTCACCGCAACTTCGAACATTAGCTAGAAGCTTGTCGACGGTAGCCAACGCAGCTTCCAGCTGTTTACGGACAGCAGCCAACTCTGCTCGTGTCCGCTCACAACAAGCACAGTCCCTAGCCAAATCGTACTGCGTAAAATAGATATAAGGTCTCAAATGGCGCTACTGAGTTTGAAAATATACCAAAGGAGAATAAAGTAACACAAAATGTTGATGTGCAGATTTCTCACTGAATTCTGAGACCGCAAGCTATTAAACAGAAATAAATTTCTCTACACGGAAAATTTGCACTAGGAAACCGCCCTACACAAGGATATTCTCAAGACAAAAACTACGTTTAATTTTCTAACCACTAGTCCACACAGTAAAATACGCAAGTACTGTTCACTTCTTTGCAGAAGCACGTGAACAAAAAAAATACAAATACTAAATTATAATCAAAATAACCACGGGTGTGCTGCCGGTCTATAGTGTCCAACGGGCACAATATTTCGGCGATCATACATGTCGCCATCATCAGGTGAACTGACGGACTGAGCTCCTGTGAACGTGCCGGCACGCTATGGCTGCTCAGAGGGAACTGGGTTTGGTCGCGGCGGCGGCCGATTTAAATACCCTCCGCCCGCGGCGCGCTCTCTCCGCCGTCCGCGCCCCGCGCCACGGTCGCGCGGTGGAACAGATTGTGACGGCGTCTGAGATGACGTCGGTGTGATGGCTCTGTCCGCCGTGGTCGTCACAACTATACGCCCCATTGTCAGCAACATCAGGGCACCTACATATTTGTTGGCCAAATACCTGACGGGAATATTAAGTCCTTATGTGGGTAAATGCCCTCATCACATCCGTAATTCCGTGGATTTTGTTAAACGCCTTGATAGCTTCAGGTTGGATGAGTCAGATATCATGGTGAGTTTTGACGTCGTTTCCTTGTTTACGAGGGTACCCCTGCGAGAGTCACTAGAACTGATTAGTCAGAAGTTTGACGAGAAGACCACTGAACTTTTTAGGCATGTCTTGACTTCCACGTATTTTCTTTTTAATGGAGAATACTACGAACAGACGGAGGGAGTCGCCATGGGTAGCCCACTCTCACCGGTGGTAGCGAATTTGTACATGGAGAACTTCGAGGAGGAAGCCCTGTCGTCATCCGTATGGAAACCTACTTCCTTTTTCCGTTACGTGGACGACACGTTCGTCATCTGGCCACATGGTATGGATAAACTCCTTGACTTCCTTACACATCTAAACTCCATACACCCCAACATCAAATTCACTATGGAGACTGAAATGGAGGGTAAATTACCTATCCTTGACGTCTTGGTCAAGGGAAGGCCTGACGGCACCCTAGGCCATGGGGTGTATCGGAAGACAACGCACACTGATCTGTATTTGCACGCAGACAGCTGCCACCACCCTTCACAGAGGAATGGGGTACGTAAAACTCTAGTACATAGGGCGCGCACTATCTCTGACGCAGAGAGTCTACCCCAGGAATTGGAACATCTGAGAACAGTATTTCGAAAAAATGGGTACTCAGAGTGGCAGATTCAACGTGCTCTCCGCCCAACCACTGCAGCACAACCTGTTGAGATGGATGAAGTCACGAGGGAGGAGGTAGGAACTGCATTTATTCCATACACAGGCGCAATCTCGGGGAAAATCGCCCGCATTCTGAAGAAACACCGGGTCGGAACTGTGTTTTGTCCTCCAAATAAAACTCGTGCACTGGTGGGCAGCGCCAAAGATGACCTCGGTTTGAGGAAGGCCGGCGTGTACCAGATTCCGTGTCAATGTGGCAAGTCGTATATTGGTCAGACGATGTGTACCGTCGAGGATCGATGCCGTGAACACCAGAGGCACACTCGACTGATGTATCCGAGCAAGTCGGCGGTCGCTGAACATTGTTTGTCGGAAAATCACGCCATGGAGTATGACCGCACGAGGATTCTCGTACAGACGTCGAGATCCTGGGACAACGTTGTTAGAGAGGCCATCGAAATTCGCACCAACGAAGACCTCATAAACCGTGACTGTGGCTATAATCTTAGCAAGGCTTGGGAACCAGCGATTGGATTAATCAAGAGTAAATCGAGCAAACGTATAGTTGTGACGACCACGGCGGACAGAGCCATCACACCGACGTCATCTCAGACGCCGTCGCAATCTGTTCCACCGCGCGACCGTGGCGCGGGGCGCGGACGGCGGAGAGAGCGCGCCGCGGGCGGAGGGTATTTAAATCGGCCGCCGCCGCGACCAAACCCAGTTCCCTCTGAGCAGCCATAGCGTACGGATCTCCGTGCCGGCACGTTCACAGGAGCTCAGTCCGTCAGTTCACCTGATGATGGCGACATGTATGATCGCCGAAATATTGTGCCCGTTGGACACTATAGACCGGCAGCACACCCGTGGATATTTTGATTATCAAATACGCCGGGAGAAACTCAAGAATCACATCAAATACTAAATTAATTTAGAGTTTATCACACAAGTGCTGCTGCCGCTCTGCTGCGAGTCCTCTCGGCTCTGCGGCTGCCACTACACTTTCCGGATTTTGATCTGGACATCATCCTGAGCTTTTCTGCCAATTTTCAGCTTTTTTCTTTTTTTTTAATGTCCCGAGTGGGGCGATCTTTTGTCTAATTTGACTGGACTAATCATCACAGGGGCGGTGATCAAGCAGGTGAAACCATACCAGCAATTTATTAATTTGCAGTAAAGTAGCATGACAGAGACTGTCTCGCATTGTTCATCTATATCGACGTCTGCATTCGGCAAGCCGCAGTTTGGTATGTGGTGGAGGGTACTTTGTCTACCACTGTGACTTCCTCCCCGTCCTGTTCATCCACTGCCATTATTCGATCCGGCTCACTGCTGTGTGGAGTGCCACCGCGCGGACAAGCTTTAGCAACCTCACCAATGGAAGCAGGTCAACCTTTATGTGAAATGGTAAGGAGTGACAGTGCAGAAATCGCTAATTAATGTATCTCACTCCCTCTACAAACAGCACCTTTTAACTTGGCTGTTGAGTGGAGGGTGCTGAGATCTTCCTGTCGACTCATATTGCATTGGCTGTTGGGACAAGCACATCCCCCTTCTCCCAGGGCAGCTAGCTTGTAGCTCATAAAAGAAACAAACATGCGTTGCAGGAATGACACAAAAGTTGACACCGAGTCGCTAGAAGGCCAAAGTCCAGCCTGTTCACACATTTTCGTAAATACGAAGGGCGTTCAGTAAGTAATGCAGCATTTTTTTTTTCAGCCAATTTATGTTGTAAAATGTGCAGAATTTGTCGTGGAACACCTTGGAATACTGCAGCTTCAGCCCCTATAGTTTCATGAAGTCCCAGTGTGTGGCGGTGCTATTCGTAGCCTTCATAACAGCGACTGTAATGGAGGTACGTTCCAAACAGAGAGCTGTCACTGAATTTTTTTTGGTGAAAAACAAGATCATCACAGATATTTATAGATGTTTGCACAATGTCTGCGGATACCTAGCAGTGAAGAAAAGCACAGTTAGTCATTGCGCGCGGGATCTGTCATCAAGGTTTTGTGAACCTGAGAAATCTCCCGCGTGCCGGCCGGTCTCATGCAGTTGCAATGCTGGAACGTGCGGAAACTCTCATTCGAGCTGATCGAGAGACCACAATCAAACACCTCGCTGCACAGCTGGACACCTCTGTTGGTAGCGCTAACACAATCTTCCTCCAGTAGGGATCTCAAACGTGTGCGCCCTCTGGGTTGCTCGACGCCTAACAGAACACCATAAAAAGCAACGAAGGGTCATCCGTGCCAACTACTCCTTCTCTATGACAACGCAACGCCTCAGTGTCTACACACCCGAGAAGAGCTCGCAAAATTTCAATGGACAGTTCTTCCTCATCCACTCTACAGCCCGGATCTCGCACATTCCGACATCCATCTGTTTGGCCCAGTGGAAGACGCACCTCGGCATGAAGCAGAACGTAGATGATGGACAGGTATTGATGCAGCAAGACAGTGGCTTCGACGTCGATCAGTAGAGTAGTACCATGCCCGCATACAGACCCTCCCAGTAAGGTGGCCTAAGGCCGTCACCTTCAACGTAGATTATGTGAAAAACAGGGTTTTGTAGCGTGGCGTAGAGTGGTCTATTGGGATCCTGAATACAAGCAACCAACTCTCAGGTAAAAAAAGTGTTGCATTACTTATTGAACGGCCCTCGTAACATTTACAACCACTACGAACAACACTGTGCAGGAATCAACACAAGTTTCACAATCGCTACTTACTTCTATGGCTTTCAATACTGTGACGTAGCTAGCAAGGAGACCACCTGGCGATCAGAGAATTGCATTTTTTTCTATTTATAATACGTGAAGTTCAGAATTCAGATATCAATCAGTCTGAGCATATCGATGGAACTTCGAAAACGTCTCGAGGAAATCGACTTTGAAATTTTCCGAGGAACTTCAATCCTCTAAAAATAAGGCGGCGTTTTATCACGAAGGACATTAGCATACATTTGTTAAATTTTAGATTCAAACGATGTAGATATTTTTGGTTGCCCCATCACCATCTTCCAACACTGCCAAGTGAGACACGCTGCCAGTCACGAAAATTCATTAATTTTAGTGGATTAAAGTCCATCGAAAAACTACAAAGATGCTTTCCTTAAAAATTTTTTACTTCAATCGCACTTCTTTGGATGACTGAAATTTGTTTTGTGACAAGAAGAAACAACAAGCGTGAAGCAGCATCTGTGGGTTGTTTGAGGCCTCTGGGAGATGTTTCATTTTTAACTACAGATGAAATCCAGAATGAGATTTTCACTCTGCAGCGGAGTGTGCGCTCATATGAAACTTCCTGGCAGATTAAAACTGTGTGCCCGACCGAGACTCGAACTCGGGACCTTTGCCTTTCGCGGGCAAGTGCTCTACCATCTGAGCTACCGAAGAACGACTCACGCCCGGTCCTCACAGCTTTACTTCTGCCAGTATCTCGTCTCCTACCTTCCAAACTTTACAGAAGCTCTCCTGCTTCTGTAAAGTTTGGAAGGTAGGAGACGAGATACTGGCAGAAGTAAAGCTGTGAGGACCGGGCGTGAGTCGTGCTTCGGTAGCTCAGATGGTCGCCGGTACGGTAGCTCAGCGTGTTCGGTCAGAGAGCTGAGTGCTCTCTGTAATAAAAAAACTGAGTGAATGGATCAATGACGAACTTCAACGGGCGTCAGGGGACGTCCACCCCGAACAATTGCCACGAACTATAACGAACAAAATTAGATTTAAAAAAAAAAGATGGTAGAGCACTTGTCCGCGAAAGGCAAAGGTCCCGATTACGAGTCTCGGTCGGGCTCACAGTTTTAATCTGCCAGGAAGTTTTACAGATGAAATATTAGTCTACTTTATTACTTGAGTAAATAAAAATATTTGCTTAGCTTGAGGTAGTTATTTGCCACAGGAAAGGGTAAAATATTTATAACTGTCATTGACTATGAAAATATCACTTGAGGCACACAATGACAAACTGTTCTCCTGAAGTACAATGTTCGACATTAACACAACTACACGTTACGTGGAGACTTCGACTGACACTGTTCTACGAGATGACGTTCACTGCTGAAAAAGAGGCCAGAAGCTGGGGCAGAGCTCTTGCATGCTCGACACTACACTGAGATGACAAACGTCATGGGATAACGATATTCACGTATACAGATGGCAGTAGTATCGCATCCACAATGTATAAAAGGCCAGTGCGTTGGCAGAACGGACATTTGTACTCAGGTGATTCATGTGAAAACGTTTCCGGTGTGATTATGGCCGCACGACGGAATTTAACAGATTTTGGACGCAGAATGGTAGTTGGAGCTACGCACAAGGGACATTCCATGTCGGAAATCTTAGGGAATCGGGTATAACCTCTTACCAAGGACAACGCAGTGGCTGACGGCGCTCACTTAACAACCGAGAGAAACGCGTTTGCGTAGAGTTGCCAGTGCTAACAGACAAGGAACAATGCGTGAAGTAACCGGAGAAATCAATGTGGGACGGACGATGAATGTATACGTTAGCAAAGTCAGACGAAATTTAGCGTTAATGGGCTATGGCAACAACCGACGCGAGTGCAGCTGCTAAGAGTAGGACGTCGCCTGCAGCGGCTTTCCAGGGCTCGTGAAAATACTGGTTCGACCTTAGACGACTGGAGAAACGTAGCGTGGTCGGATGAGTTACGATTTCAGCTGGTAAGAGCTGATGGCAGTGTTCGAGTATGGCGCAGACCCCATGAAGCCATGGACACACGTTGTCAGCAAGGCACAGTGCAAGATGGTGGTGGATCTGTAATGGTGTGGGCTGTGTTTACGTGGAACAGGCTCGGTCCTCTGGCCCAACTGGATCGAACATTTACTGAATATGGTTATGTCAAGCTACTGGGAGACTATTTGTAGTCAAAAAACTATGGAATTTTTGTGGATGACGATGTTACGTGTCACCAGGCTACAATCTTTTGTGATAAGTTTGAACATTCTGGACAATTTGAGCGAATGATTTGGCCACCCAGATCTCCCAGCATGAATCCTTTGAATAGTTATGGGACATAATCTAGAGGTCAGTTCGTCCACAAAATCCTGCACCGGTAAGACTTTCGCAATTGTGGATGGTAGCGGCAGCATGGCTCGATATGTCTGCAGGAGACTTGCAACGAGTTGAGCCCGTGCCACTTCGACTTGCCGCATTACATTGGGCAAAAAGTGGTCCAACGCGACATTTGGAGGTATCGTATGACTTTTGTCACCTCACTCTATATCGATCTCACAATAATGGCGCTGCTATGTTGAGGGAGGGGGGGGGGGGGGCGGCCGGGATGGCAGAGCGGTTCTACGCGCTACAGTCTGGAACCGCGCGACCGCTACGGTCGCAGGTTCGAATCCTGCCTCGGGCATGGATGTGTGTGATGTCCTTAGGTTAGTTAGGTTTAAGTAGTTCTAAGCTCTATGGGACTGATGACCTCAGATGTTAAGTCCCATAGTGCTCAGAGCCATTTGAACCATTTGGGGGGGGGGGCAGAAGGGCGTGAGCGTGGGCTTCAGGAGCACCTCCCACACACCGTTGCGGATTGCAGCGAGACCTCGGTAATGTATTTGGTAGCAATTCGTATGGCGATTGTTATGGCACCGTAATCTCTAAACGATGCCACAATTTCAGTTCTGAAGTTCACGTACCATAATTGGAAAATCTGCCAAACTTCCGATTCCCAGCTGGCCTCATTGTATGTTTGACAATGTGCTTTAAAATGTCAGCTGACTTCAGGAATCAGAGAGAGGCCAAGTTAACGTGTGGAATCTGCAGGCATTCCCAGCCTCTGGCAGTGACTACGTTCGCTATTAACCGAGAACCAATAGAAAGAAAGGTTGTGCCGCATATGTCACCGCACGTGTCACTGCAGGTCTTATGAGTACCACCAGCCCTTTCTGGCGGTGAGCAAGTTACGATATCAGACAAGTTTAATAACCCTTGACTGCACGTCTAAATGCATGCAAACGCTCGACAGCTCACAGCAAAATAAAGACCTTTAGTGGGTAAATTTTTGATTACACATCGATTTCCCGTAGGCGAGCCGAACGTTCGAGGAAGGTGGTGGACAAGCCGCCTAGTGTGACGTCACAAGTCGGTTGCGGGGCTCGTATTTCTGGTGGGCCCCGCTCTTACCAAGACGGCGTCTACGGCAGCGGCGCCCTGCTGCCCCTCCCCTTGCTGGTGTTCCTGCTGCAGCAGCAGCTCCGCCCTGCGCATCTGACACACGGCGGCGGCCACGTCGCTGCCGGCCAGGTCCCGGCCCAGCGCCTGCAGCAGGGCGCAGCGCTCGCCCACGTCCGGCAGCCAGTCGCACAGGCGCACCGCTGTCTGCGCCACAATCACCCGGCTCGCCCTGCAACCGCCGCCACCATCCGACGCGTCTTGTTTCACGAGACTCACATCTACTGTAGTAAGAGAGCAACCCGGAGCACGGCCACCCAGATCCAGTTGCAGGTTGCCTATCTAATGGGTTCCAGGAGCAACAAAAATTTTGTTTTCAACATTTCAAATACATGACCTGATCAAAGGTATCCACATACCTGTTGTTGTTGTTGTTGTTGTGGTCTTCAGTCCTGAGACTGGTTTGGTGCAGCTCTCCATGCTACTCTATCCTGTGCAAGATTCTTCATCTTCCAGTACCTACTGCAACCTACATCCTTCTGAATCTGTTTAGTGTATTCATCTATTGGTCTCCCTCTACGATTTTTACCCTCCACGCTGCCCTCCAATACTAAATTGGTGATCCCTTGATGCCTCAGAATATGCCCTACCAACCGGTCCCTTCTTCTTGTCAAGTTGTGCCACAAACTCCTCTTCTCCCCAATTCTATTCAATACCTCCTCATTAGTTATGTGATCTACCCATCTAATCTTCAGCATCCTTCTGTAGCATCACATTTCGAAAGCTTCTATTCTCTTCTTGTCTAAACTATTTATCGTCCACGTTTCACTTCAATGCATGGCTACACTCCATACAAATACTCTCAGAAACGACTTCCTGACACTTAAATCTATACTCCATGTTAACAAATTTCTCTTCTTCAGAAACGCTTTCCTTGCCATTGCCAGTCTACATTTTATATCCTCTCTACTTCGACCATCATCAGTTATTTTGCTTCCGAAATAGCAAAACTCATATATTACTTGAAGCCACTCATTTCCTAATGTAATTCCTGTAGCATCACCCTATTTAATTCGACTACATTCCATTATCCTCGTTTTGCTTCTGTTGATGTTCATCTTATATCCTCCTTTCACGACACTGTCCATTCCGTTCAGCTGCTCTTCCAGGTCCTTTGCTGTCTCTGACAAAATTACAATGTCAACATACCTGTTAGTGAACATTTATATGGGGTGTAAGGTACACATCAACCACGCCTGGAAAAAAACTAACCTTCCAGCCGATCCCAAGCCCGGATAAAGTCGGAGAGTTAATCGTTGGGCCAACCATCCAACATTGTAAATAACTGCCGGGTTCCTATACAATCACACCCAGCCTCGACTTGAAATGGATCTAACGGAAAACGACCCAGGCTTATGAATAAAGGACTACAAATAGGGTATTGGAACGTAAAAACACTGTACGCTGCTGGACAGACAAAGATATTTGATGAAGAACTAACAGAGTACAAGATGGATATTACAGCCCTGCAGGATATAAGATGGCCTCAACAAGGTATGCACAGAGAGAAGAACTACATCATCATATACAGCGGAGACAAGCATGGTCACCACAATTTGGAACAGGATTTGCGGTTCAGAATAAAATAATGGCCAATATGATGACACTAGAAAATGTCAATGAAAGAGTATACTAAATCAGAATGAAAGGCAAATATAGAAACATTTCATTAATGAGTGTCCATGCCCCAACTGAAGACAAGGAGGAAGACATAAAAGACGAATTCTATGACACCTTAGACCAGATGTACTCCAAATTACTACAGTATGACATCCAAATTGTGCTGGGAGACTTAAATGCCAAAATAGGACAATAACAGCAGTGGCAACCGTTTATAGGCATGTTCAGCCTTCACACTGAATAAAATGATAATGGTATAAGGCTTGTCAACTTCGCCACAGCTAGAAATATGAAAATAGCAAGTACATCTTTCCACCATAAAGACATACATAAAACAAAATGGACCTCACCGCATGGATTAACTAGGAACCATATACACCATGTTTTGATAGAGAAAAAACATAAAAAGGATAATAAGAGGGGTTGAGATAGGATCATTCCATTCTCTTATGCTATTAAAGATGAAACAAACATTAACAAAACCACCTAGTAAGAACAACAGTGGTAAAAGAACCCAAAGAGTTCAAATCAAATGGCTCCAAGCACTTTGGGACTTAACATCTGAGGTCATCAGTCCCCTAGACTTAGAACTACTTAAACCTAGCTTAATCTAAGGACATCACACACATACATGCCCGAGGCAGGATTAGAACCTGCGACCGTAGCAGCAGCGCGGTTCCGGACAGAAGCACCTAGAACCGCTCGGCGACAGCGGCCGGCCAAAGGGTAGATGTGAGTAGTCTAAAAGAGGAGGAGGTGAAAAAAAAAGTTTAAGATTAAGCTTAAAAATAGATTCGCTGAATTAGGGAATGACAACTATAGAGAAGAAGACGAAGATATCAACACAAAATGGAAGATGACAATAGTTATGGTGGAGACAGCGCATGAACTCAAAAATGGCTCTGAGCACTATGGGACTTAACATCTATGGTCATCAGTCCCCTAGAACTTAGAACTACTTCAACCTAACTAACCTAAGGACATCACACAACACCCAGTCATCACGAGGCAGAGAAAATCCCTGACCCCGCCGGGAATCGAACCCGGGAACCCGGGCGTGGGAAGCGAGAACGCTACCGCACGACCACGAGCTGCGGACGCGCATGAACTACTAGGAGATAACAATAATAGCAATATAAAGCGCAAATCATGGTTCAGTGAAACATGTAGAAAAGCAGTACAGGGAAGGAAGAAAATCAGACAGGCAATGATGAACAATAACAACCATGAAAACCAAAGAACATACAGAAAAGCCACAAGAGAAATGAAGAGTATAGTAAAGCGAGAGAAAAGAGCATTCATATATAATTAGATAGAGAAGGCTGAGGAGGATTATAAACAGAACAATGGTAAAAAGTTTGCAGGACAATGAATAGCTATAAAAAAGACTACAGAGCAAAGGCTGTGATAATGAGGGACGAGAACGGAAAACTGATCACAACGAATGAACGAAACTTAGATAACTGGATTAAATACTTCAAAGAACTGCTGAACAGCCCGGTAGACACCTACAACAACGAAAACATGGCAGAAAACAACCAGAACGTACAACTATTAGTCGAAGCATCAACTCTGATGAAGGTGAAGGAGACAATAAAAAGACTAAAAAAATGTGAAGGCCCCTGGCATAGACATGATATCAGCAGAGCTCATCAAAGAATGGGGAGAGAAGCTACATGAATGGTTAGCCGAACTGATAAAAGAGGTATGGAGAAAAGAAGTAACGCTGGAGGAATGGAAAACTACTGTATGTCCCATATACAAGAAAGGAGACAAAATGCTGACACAGAACTACAGAGGAATATCTCTCGTATGCACGTGCTATAAAGTAATATCAAGAATTATACTGAACAGGCTCAACCCATACACTGAGGAAGTATTAAATACAGCACAAGGTGGATTCAGAAAATGTAAATCAACAGTCGACCAAATATTCACATTAAGACAAATATTAGATAAGAACTGGGAGCACAATCATGATACCTTTTGCCTGTTTATAGATTTCAACAAAGCATATGACAGTATAGTAAGAGAGGAAATGTGAAGCATAATGGCAGAGTATGGGATACCTGACAAGCTGATAAAGCTAACTAAAATGTGTGTGTGGAATCAAAGTGTAGAGTGAAAGTGCAAGGGGAGTTCTCAGAAGCATTTGAAGGAGATGATATATCACCAACCCTGGTCAATTTGGCTCTAAACAACACCCTGAGCAGAGTAACATGTGAAAGTGCAGGAGTCACCATAGGAAAAAACATAAATGTCCTGGCTTTTACGGATGATATTGTGCTGATAGGAAAGAACATGGAAGAACTGGAGAAAAGGGGGACTGTGCTAATGGAAGAAGCAAAGAAAGTAGGTCGAAGTACACTCCTGGAAATGGAAAAAAGAACACATTGACACCGGTGTGTCAGACCCACCATACTTGCTCCGGACACTGCGAGAGGGCTGTACAAGCAATGATCACACGCACGGCGCAGCGGACACACCAGGACCCGCGGTGTTGGCCGTCGAATGGCGCTAGCTGCGCAGCATTTGTGCACCGCCGCCGTCAGTGTCAGCCAGTTTGCCGTGGCATACGGAGCTCCATCGCAGTCTTTAACACTGGTAGCATGCCGCGACAGCGTGGACGTGAGCCGTATGTGCAGTTGACGGACTTTGAGCGAGGGCGTATAGTGGGCATGCGGGAGGCCGGGTGGACGTACCGCCGAATTGCTCAACACGTGGGGCGTGAGGTCTCCACAGTACATCGATGTTGTCGCCAGTGGTCGGCGGAAGGTGCACGTGCCCGTCGACCTGGGACCGGGCCGCAGCGACCCACGGATGCACGCCAAGACCGTAGGATCCTACGCAGTGCCGTAGGGGACCACACCGCCACTTCCCAGCAAATTAGGGACACTGTTGCTCCTGGGGTATCGGTGAGGACCATTCGCAACCGTCTCCATGAAGCTGGGCTATGGTCCCGCACACCGTTAGGCCGTCTTCCGCTCACGCCCCAACATCGTGCAGCCCACCTCCAGTGGTGTCGCGACAGACGTGAATGGAGGGACGAATGGAGACGTGTCGTCTTCAGCGATGAGAGTCGCTTCTGCCTTGGTGCCAATGATGGTCGTATGCGTGTTTGGCGCCGTGCAGGTGAGCGCCACAATCAGGACTGCATACGACCGAGGCACACAGGGCCAACACCCGGCATCATGGTGTGGGGAGCGATCTCCTACACTGGCCGTACACCACTGGTGATCGTCGAGGGGACACTGAATAGTGCACGGTACATCCAAACCGTCATCGAACCCATCGTTCTACCATTCCTAGACCGGCAAGGGAACTTGCTGTTCCAACAGGACAATGCACGTCCGCATGTATCCCGTGCCACCCAATGTGCTCTAGAAGGTGTAAGTCAACTAGCCTGGCCAACAAGATCTCCGGATCTGTCCCCCATTGAGCATGTTTGGGACTGAATGAAGCGTCGTCTCACGCGGTCTGCACGTCTAGCACGAACGCTGGTCCAACTGAGGCGCCAGGTGGAAATGGCATGGCAAGCCGTTCCACAGGACTACATCCAGCATCTCTACGATCGTCTCCATGGGAGAATAGCAGCCTGCATTGCTGCGAAAGGTGGATATACACTGTACTAGTGCCGACATTGTGCATGCTCTGTTGCCCGTGTCTATGTGCCTGTGGTTCTGTCAGTGTGATCATGTGATGTATCTGACCCCAGGAATGTGTCAATAAAGTTTCCCCTTCCTGGGACAATGAATTCACGGTGTTCTTATTTCAATTTCCAGGAGTGTATAAATGAAAGTAAAAGAAATTTCATGGTAGTGGGAAGAAGAGCTCATTTGAGATCAGACCATCTAAAAATCGGAAATCTAACAATATAGAAGACAGACACATTCAAGTACCTCGGTGTCAACATCAACCAACAAATCCTGATAGAACAAGAGATAGTAACAAGAATTCAAGCTGGGGGAAGATGTCTAGGAGCTACGCAGAACATCATAAGATCGAAGTTACTATCTAGGCAGGCAAAAATAAGAATATATCAGACCACCATCAAGCCAATAGTGTGTTATGCAAGTGAGACATGGACCCTGACAAAGAAAACAGAGAAAAACTCATCATTTTTGAGAATGAAGAACTGAGAAAAATATATGGACCAGTGAAAGAAAATGAAGAGTGGAGAACAAGGAAAACCAGAAAACTCAGACAATTATTCACACTGCCTGACGTCGTAGCGAGTGTGAGAATTAAGAGACTAAGATGGTACGGACGTGTGAGAAGGAGAGGGGAGAACACGGTAATAAAGGCTGTAATTGATGGAGAAGCTGAAGGAAAGAAACGACTGAGACGCCCAAGAATGAGATTGAGGGATAATACCATGGGAGACAGGCAGCTGCTGGGTCTGGGAGATGAAGATGCAGATCACAGGAAAGTGTGGAAGGCTGGACTGAGTGATGCCAAGGACCGGCTGCGGTTTATGTGGTCAGTATAAGGAAGTAAGGAAGGAAGGTACATCGTGTGGTGGGGGTGGGGGGGGTGGGGGTTCAACTATGGGACTTAACTTCTGAGGTCATCAGTCCCCTAGAACTTAGAACTACTTAAACCTAACTAACCTAAGGACATCACACACATCCATGCCCGAGGCTGGATTCGAACCTGCGACCGTAGTGGGGGGGATCTGTGTGGTTGGAAATGAATAATACATGTTGTACACCACGGTCGCAGTATATAAACTTAAGTTGTTCCAAGATGACCGGTTTCAACAGTATTTTGTTGCCGTTATCTGATGTTATGAAGCTTGTTATAAAAATGTCGTATTACATTAGATGAAGTCAAACCACAGAAAGCTATGCACGTACGTGTTTTGAAAAAAAAAAAACACACACAGTTGATACAATGCACGTAGTTGATAACATCCTCGTACCATCCATGCATATCGCCGTCGACCATGACTCTCTCAAACGTGTCGCACAGCACTACACAGGCCGAGTCAAGTAGAGCACCACTAATGCTGTATCAGAACATTGAGGTTTTCCAAGATTTCCCTCAATCGCTTAAGACAAATACAGGGACGGTTCCTTCGATAGGGCATGGCCGCGTTCCTTCTCCATCCCTCCATGATTAGAGCTTGTGCATGGTCTCCAATAACCTCACTGTCAACGCTATGTTAAACAGTAATCTGCTCCTCCTCCTCCTCCTTGTATCCAAACATTACAAGTTTGTTTTTCTTGGTTCAAAATGGCTCTGAGCACTATGGGACTTAAGTGCTTTGGTCATCAGTCCCCTAGAACTTACAACTACTTAAACCTAACTAACCTAAGGACATCACACACATCCATACCCGAGGTAGGATTCGAACCTGCGACCGTAGCGGTCGCGCGGTTCCAGACAGTGGCGCCTAGAACCGCTCGGCCACTTCGGCCGGCTTGTTTTTCTTCTCACCCACATTAACTTGCATTTTTCTACAGTTAAAGTTAGCTGCCTTTCATCACACGAACTATAAATTTTGTCCTAGCTGTCTTCTGCCATCTTACAGTCATTCAACTTCAACACCTTCCTATACTCCATATTATCATCAGCAAACAAACGCAGCAAGTTTGGGAGAGTCGTTTTCGACGCCGAAATACATGGATAGGACAAGGATGTTATCAACTGTGAGCATTTTATCACCTGTGTATTTTTTATCACGAGATGCGTACGTCTCGAGTGCCTTTTGTGCTTCGACTTCATGTAATGTGACGTGGCATCTTTATTACAAGTTCCCTAAGATCAGATGGTGGGAGTATGTGGCAATTCCATTCGGTTCAGATCGGGATTCTGGGCACGCCGGTCAATTTCAGGAACGTCATTGTCACAAACCATTGTTTCACTGACGCTGCTTTATGACACGGTGCATTGTGAAGATGATACTGGGAGCGTTCAATAAGAAATGCAACACATTCTTTTTCTCGGCAAATTTTGGTCGAAAAAATGCGGAGAGTCTTACAGGATTTCGCGCATCATTCTTACTTCAGCCCCTATAATTTCATGAAATTCCGATAGATGGCGGCGCTATAATTATCCTTCAAAATCTCGTCTGTAACGGAGGTGCTTTCCAAGCAGAGAGCTGTCATTGAGTTTCTTTTGGGGGGAAACCAGAGCTTCGCAAATATTCATAAGTGATTGCCGATTGTCTATGGAGACCTGGCAGTGAACAAAAGCACGTTAAGTCTTTGGTCATCATCGGAATAAAGGTCACGCACACCTGGCCGACCTCCCACGTGGCGGCCAGTACTACACAGCTGGGACTCCTGCAATGCTGGAACGCGCGGACACGCATTCGAGGCGATCGACGGATCACAATCAGGCACCTCGCTGCTCAACTGAATGTTTCTGTTGGAAGCGCTGACTCACTCGCCCACCAGTTGTGGTAGTAATAAGGGAATGCCCATTGGGTCACTCGCCGCCAAACACAAGACTGTATATAGCAACGAAAGACTATCTGTGCGGAATTGCTTGCTCGTTACAAGGCTGATGGCGAAATTTTTTTGCCGACATCGTCACAGGCGATGAAACATGGATTCATCACTGCGAACCGGAAACCAAACGGGGACCCATGGAGTGGCGCCACACCAGCTCTCCTCCGAATAAAAAGTGCCGAGCAGCTACATCAGCCGGTAAGGTCATGGCGACGGTCTTGTGGGGCTCTGAAGCGTATTGTGCTATCTCAGGAAACTGAGGACAGGACTTTAGGTTGTTCGTCACCATAAAAATTCAAACGAACTTCTCTTTCTCCATGAAAAGGCAAGGACTCGCACAAGTCTTCCCACCCTAGAGCAGCTGACAAAACTTTGTTGGACTATTCTTGCTCTTATCTACCCTACAGACCGGATCTCGCACCATCCGATTTTCACTTTTTGGCCCAATGAAGGTTGCACCCCGCAGGAAGCAGAACGTGGACGATGGGGAGATTACTGATGCAGCGAGACGTTGGCTCCGATGTCGACCAGGACAGTGATACTTTGTACCATGCCAGCATACGGGCCCACCCAGTAAGGTGGCGTAAGGTCGTGGCAATGAACGAAGATTATGTTGAAAAACAGAATTTTGTAGCCAAAAGAGTGAGGAATAATATAGTGTATTGGAATCCTGAATTAAACGGAGCTGCTATCAGAAAGAAACGTCTTACATTAGTTGTTGAAATGTCTATGAACTTCCTGTTTCTCTGCTGCACGCAGTACCCAGTTCTGTAAAATGTGTTCATATCCTTCCTCACTTTCGATTTCATAAATGCTGAAAGCGAAACACACCCTACCCACTAACAATACCACACCTTAACACTAGCACCTGCAGACTTCGCGGTTAGCACTACACATTATGAGCTGTAACGTTCCGAAGCATTCGCCAAATCTAAACGCTTCCATCGGATTCTCATTGCATGATTCATTGCTCAAAATCACTCGTTTCACTTATGAGGAGCTCTCTGACCATTGTGTCAAAAAATGGTTCAAATGGCTCTGAGCACTATGGGACTTAACTTCTGAGGTCATCAGTGCCCTAGAACTTAGAACTACTTAAACCTAACTAACATAAGGACATCACACACATCCATGACCGAGGCAGAATTCGAACCTGCGACCGTAGCGGTGGCGCGGTTCCAGTCTGTAGCGCCTAGAACCGCTCGGCCACTCCGGCCGGCACCATTGTGTCCCATCGTTTTAAAGCACTAGTCATTGTGCTAGATGGACTGTTGGTAGCACCTACGTACTCACGAATGATTCCTTCTAGATCTGCATCTACATAGGTATTCCGAAAGCTACAGTATAATGCGTGGCGGAAGATAACATGTGCCACCATTTCCTTTCCTGTTCCGCTCGCAAATATAGAGTGACAAATGACTGTCTGTAAAGTCTCCCTATGTGCCCCAATTTCTCGTATCTTACCTTCATGATCCTAACGCATAATATAAGTCGGCGGCAGTAGAATCGTTCTGCAGTCACCTTCAAATGCTGGTTCTCTAAATTTTCTCAGAAGTAGTCGCCCAGTACCCAAGAACAGGTCGCACTTGTGTCCAAAATGCGATCTCCTTTACAGACGAACCACACTTTCCCAATAAACCGAAGATGAATATTCATCTTTCCTAATACAATCCTCGTATGCTCGATCCATCTCATGTCACTTTACAACGTTGTACCCACATATTTATACAAACGGTTGGTATCAACCAGGGCACTACTAATGCTGTATCCGAACATTACGGGTTTATTTTCCCTACTCATCCGTATTAAGATACATTTTCTACATTTAGAGGTAGCTGCCACTCATCTCAGAAACTACAAATTTTGTCTAAGTTACCTTGTTCCTCCTACATTCACTCAACTTCGACATCTTCAGCGGATAACCGCAGACTGCTGCCCACCCTATCCTTCACATCATTTACGTATACAGAAAATAATTTCGGTCCTAGCGTACTTTCTAGGAACATCCCTGCCTATACCCTTGTCTCTGATTAACACTCGCAGTCGACGACAACATACTGGGTCATATTACTTAAGACGTCTTCGAGCAACTCAGAAATCTGGCAACTTATTCCGCGTGATCGTACCTTCGTTAAAAGTCTGCAGTGGGTCATCGTTGATTTCATGTGAGTTTTTACAGCCGCCCTCCGCAATGCTCAAGGGTCACTGTCTTCAGTACATGGGGTCTGCCTGGTCTTGATTTAAGCGCAGTTGTTCCATCGCGTTTCCACTTCACAGTCACATCATCCGTCGACCAGGCAACTGGAGAAATGGCCCTGATCTATAAAATGTTCCAGCACCACGCAATGTGGGTGGCTTCCTGTTTGCACGTACCTTTCTACGTAACTTACAAAAACCTCGTTTTACCGGCACTTGAATATTGTTGTTCAATCTGGGATACATACCAGGCAGACTGATAGATGAAACAGAAAAGATTCAAAGAAGAGCAGCGCGTTCCGCAGTCATAAAATGCCAGATCGCAGCCGCCCACCACCAGTTTGCCAGCTTCTCATCAGACAAGGGGCTGCAACAAGGCGACTCGACGGCAAAGCGATACACTCTTGGCACTTGCCACCTTGAGTCAGGTGAAAGTTTTGCTGCTCATTACTTCCATTTAACCTTTTCAGTTGATGCAACATTGGGCGACTTGCGTGTCGATGAGGATGAAATGATGGTGAGGACAACAAAACACTCAGTCCCAGACCGGAGAAATCTCCGACCCCGCCGGGAATCAAACCTGGTCCTGCTGCATAGCAGTCAGCCACTCTGATCATTCAGCTAAGGAAGCGTGAATGCGTCTCTGCTGCTCATCCAACTCCAGTGGCAGACGCTGCAAGAGAGGCGTTGTGCATCACGGTGTAGTGCACTGCTGAAATTTCGGGAACGTGTGTTCCTTGATGAGTTATCAATAAGTTGCTTCCTCCTTCATGTATCGCATGTAAGAATCCATGGACGTTTATCAACAATATTTAGTTTCCTTAATGCAAATCCCTCACACAATGTAGGGACCTAAGAGAGTGCGTAAAACTGCACGCTGCTCTTATTTCTAAGAATGCTAAAATAAGCGATGCAGTCATTGATGAGCTAATATCATATCTGTTGCATGACTCAAGAACAACGTAATGTCGTTCTTAATAGAGAATAAGTTGCGAAGTTGGGTGATGCATCTCTCAAATCACATTCACCAAATGAGTGCACCAAGGATGAGTGATACGGCGCTCTACTTCAAACAAACAACGTATCAGCAGCGTGAACTGCACACACTGATATATGCTGACGACGCAATTGTGTACAGGGAAACTCGATGAGTGACAGAGACGAAGTTTAGAACAACTTATAGAAATTATACATTTGATGTCGAAGGTTGCCTGTAAAAACAGCCACTTCCAATTTCAGATTATTTTATAATTTTATTTTCGAATCAGTTATTGCTGGAAATATGCGAAGATTGGATTCTGTACCAAGAGACGATTGCAAACATTTTACTTAGCTGATATAGTACCTGAACCCCACGGGCTGTCATGTGTTTTGGTTCCGGTACAGCAGGCCAATCACTGCGCTCTCAGCCAGGGAGGGTGCTCTGGGTAAAACGTTTGAACAAGTCCATGATATTCTGATGGCGGTGAAGGTGAGACGTATTGTGCTAACGGAGCTAGTCAATGTGTTTGCTGTTTCGCGAGGAAGTCCATATTAAATTGTTGCAGGAGCGACAAAATGACAGACATTGAAATAAGTGACCAAGGAACAGAAAAGAAAATGAAATCGCTAGAGAGATGAAAAGCAACTGGATCTGACGGGATACCAATTCGGTTCTACACAGAGTATGCGGAAGAACTTGCCCCTTTTAGCAGCATTGTACCACAGCTCTCTAAAGAGCGACGAGTTCCTTATGACTGGAAAAGCAAAGGTCATTGCCGTTCTAACGAAGTGTCGTCGAACAGATGCACAAAACTGTTGTTGCTGTGGTCTTCAGTCCAGAGACTGGTTTGATGCAGCTCTCCATGCTACTATATCCTGTGCAAGATTCTTCATCTCCCAGTACCTACTGCAACCTACATCCTTCTGAATATGCTTAGTGTATTCATCTCTTGAACTCCCACTACCATTTTTAGCCTCCACGCTGCCCTCCAATACTAAATTGGTGATCCCTTGAAGCCTCAGAACATGTCCTCTCAACCGATCCCTTCTTTTAGTCAAGTTGTGCCACAAATTTCCCTTCTCCCCAATTCTATTCAGTACCTCCTCATTAGTTATGTGATCTAACCATCTAATCTTCAGCATTCCTCTGTAGCACCACATTTCGAAAGCTTCTACTCTCATCTTATCTAAACCTATTTATCCTCCATGTTTCACTTCCATACATGGCTACACTCCATACAAATACTTTCAGAAACGAATTCCTGACACTGAAATCTATACTCGATGTTAACAAATTTCTCTTCTTCAGAAAAGCTTTCCTTGCCATTGCAGTCTACATTTTATATCCTCTCTACTTCGGCCATCATTAGTTATTTTGCTCCCCAAATAGCACAACTCGTTTACTACTTTAAGTGTCTCATTTCCTAATCTAATTCCTTCAGCGTCACCCGAATTTATTCGGCTACATTCCATTACCCTCGTTTTGCTTCATTTCAAGACACCGTCCATTCCGTTCAACTACTCTTCCAGGTCCTTTGCTGTCTCTAACAGAATTACAATGTCATCGGCAAACCTCAAAGTTTTTATTTCTTCTTCATCGATTTTAATTCCTACTCCGAATTTTTTTGTTTCCTTTACTGCTTGCTCAATATACAGACTGAATAACATCGGGGATAGGCTGCAACCCTGTCTCACTCCCTTCCCAACCACTGCTTCCTTTTCATGCACACAACTATAGGCCTATATATCTGACATCGATCTGTTGAAGAATTTTGGAACATGTTTCGTGCTCACCTATTACGACATTTCTGTAGACCGAAAATCTCCTCTTTTGGAATCAAAATTGGTTCCGAAAACAATGATTGTGTGAAACGCAGCTCGCTCAGTTTGTCCGCGAGACCCAGAAAGTAGTTGGTGTGTGCCGTTTGGCATTCGATATAGTCCCGCACTGCCCCCTAACGCAGAAAACGGACAAAATGAGAGCGTGCGGAATATGAGACCAACTGTGTGATTCGATTCAAGAGTTTATAGCCAACAGAACGGAGAGAAGTCTTTAGACGCAAAAGTAACTTCAGTCGTGCTACAGTGGAGCGTCATAATACCATTCATTTTCACAGTATGTACCTATAAAGAACCTAGTGCATAAAGCCGTAAGTTCCACGAGGTTTTTTCTCGGATAGTGCATTTGTATACAAAGAAGTCGCAACGCTAGAAAATTGAAGCGAAATGTCCAGGAGGATCTACAGACAATCGATGCTTGGTGCAGTGAGTGGTAGTTGATTTTCAACAAAATATCTAGGAGTACGCATACGGACTGATTTGAAGTGTAACGACAACATAAGCTTAATAGCAGGTAAAGCAGACTAAGGTTCATTAGATTTCTTACCAAATGTAGTCCGTCTGCAAAGAAGATAGCTTACAAAACCCTCGCTCGACAAGTACTTGAAGACTGCTCGTCAGTAAGGAATCGGTACCAGATAGGAAGGATAGAGGAAACATAACATCCAAAGAAGAGCAGTGCGTTTCGTTACACATGCATTTATTAAGCACAAAAACGTCACGTAGACAGTCAACCAACTACAGTGGCAGACGCTACAAGAGAGGCACTCTTCATTACGGTGTATGGGCTGTTAAAGTTGCGAGAGCGTATATTCCTAGAAGAGTCAATTAATATATGGCTCATCACCTCCCATTAGGAATGTGGGTGCACTCAACGACTGTGATATGACTTTCAAATAATAGAGCACAGCAATGAGTCGTCTTTTTCTTTCAGGTTTTATTAGGCAAATCAATATTTCGGCTAGTGCCTAGCCATTATCAATGCACTATTTCATGGTATCAATGCATTTCCTAGTACGTCAGTCTCCTGTTGTTAGGGTTTCTGTCACAGTTCGTTCAAGACTATTGCTTCCTCGTACGTATCTCTCTCAAAAAGAACATGAAGATAAAATTAGAGAGATTCGAGCCTACACGGAGGCTTACGAGCAATCGGTCTTCCCGCGAACCATTCACGACTGGATCAGGAAAACGGAGAAGTGGTAGTGGCACACGAAGTATCCTCCGCCGCACACAGTAGGGCAGTTTCGAGGACATAGATGTAGACGTAAATGTAGACTGCAGTTACCCGTAGGCATTGCCTACCTGGAAAGTTATTTCGTTAATTCTTCGCAAGGTAATTGTATTTCATAGTCAAATTTTCGTTGATTTACCATGAACGCCGCGAGTGAATCCATGTCGGCTTGTCGTCGCCAGTTCTTTGTCTCACGAGATCCGTCGTCATGAGCGTTACTACAGAATCCGAATTCAGGTATTCAATTCGTAGAGTGGTTTAGTTTTTTTATTTACTCTTCCAATCAGTATAGCTGATCGGGCGTTGTACATCGTGTAAAATTGTTTCACATGACACCAGAATATCCAGTTTATTTATCACGTGTCTTGTGCTGTTATGAGCCAATGTGTGTTACGTACACTTGGTTTTGAATTAATTAGGTAACAAGTAAGTTAATTGTGCTTACATGTAAAAAAACAATGACAAGAATTACATGTACATGAGTTACCTTCTGCCTGGTTTGGCAATACGAGAGGAGACACTAGGCAGGAGTTAAAGTGAATCGTACGTCTAAGCACTAGTAAGTAGGAGTAAGGAATTGATTAGGAATTAGTACAATCTTTTAAGCGGTTAAGATTTGTGAGATTGGCTTCAATTTTCATAACATGAATATTCCATGAAGGATTGCTTAAAAGACATGTACACTAGTAGGAAGGTATAAACATTCGGAATGAATTTAAAGCGGGGGGGGGGGGGGGATGCTGCACAGAAGAATCGTAAGTAAATGCAGGAATAAGATTTTGTTAAGAACCAACAGGGACGGCTAAGTAGGGCGCGTCTGACGGCTTTGCAACGGTGTCGTAACTGAATATCAACACAGGTGATCCGAAATATAAACAAGCTGTGAGCCCATTCCGTCAGACTATGCGAGAGGGAAGCCACAACAACAGCAACAGTGCGGAACAAAGTACTTCTATAAGAAGGCTAAATGTAGTAGCTTCACTTATAAGAACATCTTTCAGGCCGCAAACTTCGGTTAAGGGAACCCGGAACCTAAAAATGATGAAATTTTGGGTATTCAGTTTATTGTGAAATAAAATACTACAGATCTTCCTCTTTAAAATGACATATTAATCTTACCTGTAGCTCAACTCCAAGTATTGTAGAGGGCATGTCGCGACATTGAATTTCCATGGATACATGTTCATTGAAAACCTCGTTTTCCAAACTTCCGGTCTTTCCAAAGACTTTATATTATGTTGGAAACACGATTTGATAGGCAATTGTTTTGTCTGCGTATTGTAGTCTTTGGATACTGTTGTTTACATTGAGCATTTGGTGGTTATTGCAGGATTTGTGTTGTATTTCTATTGCGTAACTGGAACTTACCAAATATGCCTCGATTTAGTAACAGAGTTTACAAGAGGAAGAAGCCTCCTCCGAGGTACACTAGTGAAACTGTGACAATTTCTTCGACCTTGGGAAATGATTCTGAAAATAGTGAGGTTATTCATGAAGTTAAATCTACTCCTGTCTCTAGCACAAGCAAGAAGTTGCATGGATCAACTGAGAAATACTGCTGTTTATTGTAGAAGTGTAGTGAGGATAATGTGAACGAAATAATTAACATTTCATTGCTCTCAAAGGTGACTGAGAGTTCAGTACTGTGTAAGGAATGTTGCAGATTGAGTATGTCAGTAAATTTCAAGCGACACATAGGACTTGCAGCAGAAATCTGTCTCCATTGTACTAGTTGTCATTACAGTGTTTCATTTTGGAACTCAGAATATGT
The DNA here is from genome assembly GCF_023898315.1 of Schistocerca nitens. Classification (NCBI taxonomy): domain Eukaryota; kingdom Metazoa; phylum Arthropoda; class Insecta; order Orthoptera; family Acrididae; genus Schistocerca; species Schistocerca nitens. The sequence continues at coordinate 734,774,453 of NC_064614.1, read as the reverse complement.
CGAAATAGGCCAAGGTGAAACTGATAGTGAGAAAATCAAGTACTATGGTGTAAATATTAGATGTGTTTATGCTCTAAGGTCAATCGGTAAGTGATAGTCTGCTGGTCAAATGTTTTGTGGTGTAATGAATCTACCACCACCAACGAAATTCTCAAAATTTACTCGGTTGTTGGATCCTGTGTTGAAGATATTGCCCAACAATCCATGAAAGAAGCAGTGGAGGAGGCTGTGGCGGTGAATGAAGAAATTCCAGATGTTCAGAATCCTCGGGACCTGACTGTCGCACTAGATGGTACGTGGCAGAAGCGCGGGCGCACTTCACATAATGGGGTAATAACGGCAACAAGTGCTGATACTACAAAAGTTATAGATGTTGTAATTAAATCCCAGCACTGTAGGTGTCCTAAAAGAGTGAAGGATAAGCATGCAGAAAACTGTCGAAGGAATTACAGTGGGTCTAGTGGGGCCATGGAAGTTTCCGGTGTGAAAGACATTTTCAGTCGCTCTCTTCTGTGGTACAAGGTCAGATACCTACAGTTCCTGGCTGATGGCGATTCGTAGTCTTTTGCTGCTGTATCTCAGCTGAAACCTTATGGAAATGATGTTACCATTACTAAACAGGAGTGCATAGGTCACGTTCAGAAACGTATGGGAACAAGGCTGCATCAACTGAAGACCACAATGAAAGGCCAAGTACTCATTGATGGAAAACCTTTGGGTGGAGCTAAAAGATTGACAGACAAGGTAATCAACAGATTGCAGAGAGACTATGGACTGACAATAAGACAAAATACTTACAGTTTTGATGCAATGGAAAAGGCTGTATGGCACTTTACTACCACACCTTATCGACTGACGAGGAATCACTACATGGACTATGCCCACAGGGACTCAATTCCTGGTGAAAGTACAACAAATATCAGGGATCTGAACGTTTATACTAGCATCATCACAGTCTACTAGAAGCTTCCATGAAGGCTATAAAACCAATTTTCAGAGATCTTTCTGGAACTGAACTTTTGAAGAAATGTTTCCATGGACGTACACAAAATCAAAATGAGAGTGTGAATAATGTAATTTGGACCAGAATCCCAAAAAATGTGTTTGTGGAAATTCATACTCTTCATTTTGGAGTATATGATGCCATTGCTACGTACAACAAAGGTAACATTATAAAGTGCAATGTGCTGCAGAAGTTGGATGTGATGCCCGGAAAGTACATGCTGAGTGCAATGATGTCGATAGACAATGAGAGGAAACGGGATGCTGAAAGGAAAGAAAAGGAGTGTGAGAGGCAAGCCATACAAAGAATGAAAGGTGTGAAAAGAAGGCTAGATGGGGAGATGTCTACTGACAGTGAAAACCCCTCTTATGGTGCTGGACTCCACTAAAATGTTAGTGAAACTTTGAAACTCGTTTTCCACAAGTTCACTTTTTTTGTCATATAAGGAACATTTTCTGCTAAACTATTAGAGATAAAGACTTACAATTTTCAAGGAATGTAAACAGTGCCAATATACACCTTGTATCATAGCCTTTTTGTGTTACATAGTTGATAACAGATTTTATTTCAAAGATACTATGCCAAAAAATGTGTCAATTATATTCAGTAACAAAATAATTAATATCTTCCCAAAAAACACCAATAAATAAAGTCCATATGGTACATGGTATTAAATATATGTAATATTATACTGTAAAAGTTTCATCATTCTGGTGTTAATAGTTCATAAGAAAATGTTCTTTACATTTAACATTCGAGGTATAGGACGTTCCGGGTCCCCTTAAAGCAACGCTCTGAAACCCTGAAGTTAAACGTCAGGGCAGCCGAGAGTGCTAATAGGCTCAGAAAATGAGAGCGCATTCGGTTACCAGTTTGTATCTGTGAAGGGGGGGGGGGGGAAATTACGTCATCGCCTGCTATAAAACCTCCGCCCTCCTCAAGCTCATACTCAGTTAGGCCGTTCCACCAGCACTACTGATACCGATGGAATGCCAGCTCTGTTAAGCTGCAGAATGCTTTGGTGAATTCGACAAGTGTCTATAATCTGACACCATTTTGTAGCGCACTTCTTCACGTCCACAGCCGTCTGGTCTTGAAGGAGACTTCTGATCTGGAAGCCACATTCCTGCCGGTCACAATGATGATTGACAATGGAGGCTGGGCCGATCTTCCGTTGACGACCGACCGATCTCCCCATCTGCATGCTGTTCACTTAAGTGCTGGGTGCCTATGTCACCAACTGGCTGTCTGCTGGGACCGTCAACGGGTTGTCATTCGTGTTGCTGTTGGGTCTTCCTCCTACACGCCATCTCGACAACATTGGCATGCAGATTTCTGGGGCCGAGCCTAAGTGCAGTTTCACACGTAGAGAGCGCTTGAGGCTCTGACGGACGTCCACAGCCACGTCAGCCTGCGGGGATGCTCGACCACCGCCTCCTCCTGCGACGGGTCTGCAGCACTGACCACAGTAAACGCCACGACCTGTGCTCAGCGAGTTCCTCACCGGGCACTGGCGTGCCACCTCGCGATATCAAGCAGTGCGGACTCAGCACTGTGGCTGCTAGACGGCGACGGGAAGAAGGCGGAGTGACTGTAAAATTCTCACCAGTAAATGACTGTAGATTGAATGATGTTTCACTACCGTCCCGGCGCTCTACAAGATCACGGACCCCCCTCTCCACTCAACCTCCTGATAACAGAACGGCCCAGGTCGGGTCGTAACATAGCATTTAACATTTCCTTCCAGCTGATAGATTTCTAATCGTGACGTAACGATTCTATGTAACATTTCATGCATTTGTGCACTCTGCACTTAAGCTACTGTATTTATCTTCAGTAAGCATGTTTCCTTAAAGTTTCTGCTTTTATAGTCAACCTTTATTTGCGCAGCAATTGTATTACTTCTCGTGTTTCTGTATGTTTTTGAAATTTCTGAAGGTAAGTTGCTTCGAGATCTTCGCTGCAGCTGACGGTATCTCATGATCCATTCAACATTTGTTCTGTGTTATTCTTTCAGCCTTTGTGTGCAAATAAGCTATGATAACAGGCTGATCCACATATGCTCATTGAACAAGCCTTTATCATCTTTATCTACAAGACGGGGTATTTATATATGTCATAAATAAGATCATGAGACTGGTGATAGGGAATTTGATGATTTAAGATCAGTTTCAATACTCGTTTATGCCCTAAGGTCGATACGTTGCGTAATGTAAGCTTTCCCCTTATGAATTTTTTCTTAAAAACCTGTCAAATAGTGTAACATATAATTTTGTCGGTTAAAACTTCATGTAATAAGAGGCCATTTCAATCAGGGCAAACTTCTGTAAGCATCCTCACGTGAACAGCGTAACGAATGCCAGCTTGACTAATATGTGATTAATGTGTAAATGGCAGTGAAATGGAAACGGGACAGATGGAAAAAGTAAGTAAACTGTTTATTATTTGAAAAGTAATCACCATAACTGTTAATACTATTATCTCACTGTGAGACAAGGCGCTCAATGTCTTCATGGAAAATTTTTTCCGATGTCTATGGAAGCTTGACTGTACCCAGGCGTGCACCTCTTCATCCGAAGCGAATTAACTGCCTAGGATGTCTTTCCTCAGAGCTCCAAAAATGTATAAATCGCATGGGAAGTGATCGAGACTGTATGGAGGATGTGTAAGAGCTTCCTTGCAAAACTTCTGCAGCGTAGTCGAGCCCACACGTTGCCAAGACGATTTTGATTACGCTGGGAAACTCACACACATCTTCCACACAGTCCCGATCTCTCCCCATGCGGTTTCCAGACTTTCGCAGCTCTGGAGAAAGACATTCGTAGCCGTCGATTTGCCTCGGATGAAGAGGTGCACCCCTGGGTATAACCATGTTTTCTTAGGCAACAGCAAACATTTTTCCACGAAGGTAGTGACCGTCCTGTTTCACAATGAAATAAATGCAACAACATTTATGGCGACAACTTGTAAAATAAAGAGTTTATTTACTTTTATTCCGTCTGTCTCCGTTTCATTTGACAGCCCCCCCCCCCCCCCCTCCTTATACACCAGTCGTCTAAACATCCGGTAGCACAGCACAACATTAGTGATCTACTGGCCAACTCAATCACATGGATAACAAATATAGGAACATTGTTTGAAAGAGGTGTAAAGTGGAACAGACATACGCCGTTGAGCCAAACATTATGACCACCTGATCAATAGCGTCTTGGTCCGGCTTTGGAAGGCAGTAATCCTGTGTGGAATGATGAAGGATAGATGTCTTGGCAACAGGTCATGCAGTCCTCGCAAATTACGGGCCAGTGGCTTGTGGGAGCGGAGATGGCGTCCGAAAGCGTCCCAAATGTGTTCCATAGGGTTGAGGTGGTGGCCAAGAATCAATTTCAGTTCACCATACTCCTTAAACTACTGCAGGTCGATTATTCCCTTGTGGTTATCTTCCTTGGAGATATATAGCTTTCGGGAAAGACACCAAGTGACCCGGCCGGTGTGGCCGAGCGGCTCTAGGCGCTACAGTCTGGAACTGTGCGACCGCTACGGTCGCAGGTTCGAATCCTGCCTCGGGCATGGATGTGTGTGATGTCCTTAGGCCAGTTAGGTTTAAGTAGTTCTAAGTTCTAGGGGACTGATGACCTCAGCAGTTAAGTCCCATAGTGCTCAGAGCCATTTGAACCATTTTTGAACATCAAGCGTGAAGCCACGTAGATGATCCACAATAATGTTCACACAGTCCACAGCAGTCATGGTGCATGCTATTATAGCCACAGGTTCTGTACAAACTCAGATGAATAGCATAATCAGAGTGATTATAATTAAAGTGCAGTTACTCAAAGAGGTCCAGTGTGTGGGCTCTAATTATCGTATGGAAGAGAAACTTGGTAGATATTCTAATGCGTTAATACGGAAGCAAATTACGCTAAAAAAGGCGAGTTCCAATTTTGGCCACCAGGTGCAAATCTGGCGTTGTGAATGCAAGAAAGACATATAGACATGTTTCCATATGTAATGGATTAGGAATGGGATGTGGACAGAAAAGGTTAAATAAGTGAGAAAGGCATAACGCTACTTTCATTATTAACCGGCACTGAAAGGAAATGAAATGATCGTCTGGCATTGTTGGCCGGGAGGCCCCTTGCGGGGAAGTTCGGTCGCCGTATTGCAAGTCCTTTTTAGTTGACGCCACTTCGGCGACTTGCACGTCAATGAAGATGAAATGATGATGAGGAACACACAACACCCAGTCATCACGAGGTAGAGAAAATCCCTGACCCCGCCGGGAATCGAACCCGGGACCCCATGCGCAGGAAGCGAGAACGCTACCGCAAGACCACGAGCTGCGGACAACCGGCACTTACACAATGTATTCAATATGAGCACTGGAAAAGTCAACGAGATTATGGACCCGCAAAACAACATGGTCAACACTTCCTGGCAGCAGTTCCGGTGGAATCTGATCAACGTGTTCGTGTAGACTGGCCTTCAGATCAGGTACAGGCAGAACATATCTCTCATAAATGCGTTCTTGTAGATATCCACAAAGCCAACAGACTGCAGTAGCTCTTCGCGCACAACTTGTGGCTTAACAGTACCCACAGATTCGGCATTTCTGTGTAGTCACTGCACGCTGTCATGTAAAATGTGCCTCGTCGTTCTATAGAATATTGCTCGGCCACATGTCATCAACTTTTAATCATGCCAGAAACCGAAGAGAAAATTCAAAACGTTGTTGCGGATCATAAGAATGCAATTACTGTACCATTTGAATCTTGTACGTATACCAGTGTAAAACAGATCACAAAACTTTCCATCTATTGAACAGTGTGTCCACTTACAACTACACTAAAGCGCCAAAGGAACTGGTATAGGCATGCGCACTCAAATACAGGGATATGTAACTAGGCACAATATTTCGCTGGGGTCGGGAACATCTGTATATGAACTATATGGCGCAGTTGTTAGCTCGTTTACTGCTGCTACATCGGCAGGAAGCGATGACCTGGGAACGGCTGAAATCCAGGGGAAACTACAGCCGTAATTTTTCCCGAGGGCATGCAGCTTAACTGTATGGTTAAATGATGATGGCGTCCTCTTGAGTAAAATATTCCGGAGGTAAAATAGTCCCCCATTCGGATCTCCGGGCGGGGACTACTCAGAGGACGCCGTTATCAGAAGAAAGAAAACTGGCGTTCTACAGATCGGAGCGTGGAATGTCAGATCCCTTAATCGGGCAGATAGGTTAGAAAATTTAAAAAGGGAAATGGATAGGTTAAAGTTAGATATAGTGGGAATTAGTGAAGTTCGGTGGCAGGAGGAACAAGACTTTAGGTCAGGTGAATACAGGGTTATAAATACAAAATCAAATAGGGGTAATGCAGGAGTAGGTTTAATAATGAATAAAAAAATAGGAGTACGGTATAAGCTACTACAAACAGCATAGTCAACGCATTATTGAGGCCAAGATAGACACGAAGCCCACGCCTACTACAGTAGTGCAAGTTTATATGGCAACTAGCTCTGCAGATGACGAAGAAAATGATGAAACGTATGATGAGATAAAAGAAATTATTCAGGTAGTGAAGGGAGACGAAAATTTAATAGTCATGGGTTGTGGTGTCACCGCCAGACACCACACTTGCTAGCTGGTAGCTTAAATCGGCCGCGGTCCATTAGTACATGTCGGACCCGCGTGTCGCCACTGTCAGGATCGCAGACCGAGCGCCACCACAAGGCAGGTCTCGAGAGACGTACTAGCACTCGCCCCAGTTGCACGGACGACATTGCTAGCGACTACACGTACGAAGCCTTTCTCTCGATTGCCGAGAGACCGTTAGAATAGCCTTCAGCTAAGTCCATGGCTACGACCTAGCAAGGCGCCATTAACCATATCTGGGGAGAGTCTCACTTGTATTATCAAGAGCGATGTACCGCAGAAGTGAATAAAAGTTAAGTATACGAGAAGCTCCGTTCTTTTCTTTATAGCATTCATAACGTATCCTGTTCCAGACTTAACGCAAGACGGCTTGAGTTGACGCGTGCCCTTTCGGCTACCTCCCTTGTGTCTAGACTGTCTTGTCTAGACACAGCATGGGTGACTGGAATTCGAGAGTAGGAAAAGGGAGAGAAGGAAACATAGTAGGTAAATATGGATTGGGGCTAAGAAATGAAAGAGGAAGCCGCCTGGTAGAATTTTGTGCAGAGCATAACTTTATCATAGCTAACACTTGGTTCAAGAATCATGAAAGAAGGTTGTATACGTGGAAGAACCCTGGAGATACTAAAAGGTATCAGATAGATTATGTAATGGTAAGACAGAGATTTAGGAACCAGGTTTTAAATTGTAAGACATTTCCAGGGGGCAGATGTGGACTCTGACCACAATCTATTGGTTATGAACTGTAGATTAAAACTGAATAAACTGCAAAAAGGTGGGAATTTGAGGAGATGGGATCTGGATAAACTGAAAGAACCAGAGGTTGTACAGAGTTTCAGGGAGAGCATAAGGGAACAATTGACAGGAATGGGGGAAGGAAATACAGCAGAAGAAGAATGGGTAGCTTTGACGGATGAAATAGTGAAGGCAGCGGAGGATCAAATAGGTAAAAAGACGAGGGCTAATAGAAACCCTTGGGTAACAGAAGAAATATTGAATTTAATTGATGAAAGGAGAAAATATAAAAATGCAGTAAATGAAGCAGGCAAAAAGGAACACAAACGTCTCAAAAATGAGATCGACAGGAAGTGCAAAATGGCTAAGCAGGGATGGCTAGAGGACAAATGTAAGGATGTAGAGGCTTATCTCACTAGGGGTAAGATAGATACTGCCTACAGGTAAGTTAAAGAGACCTTTGTAGAAAGGAGAGCCACTTGCATGAATATCAAGAGCTTTGATGGAAACCCAGTTCTAAACAAAGAAGGGAAAGCAGAAAGGTGGAAGGAGTATATAGAGGGTCTATACAAGGGCGATGTACTTGAGGACAATATTATGGAAATGGAAGAGGATGTAGATGAAGATGAAATGGGACATACGGTACTGCGTGAAGAGTTTGACAGAGCACTGAAAGAAATGAGTCAAAACAAGGCCCCTGGAGTAGACCACATTCCGTTAGAACTACTTACGGCCTTGGGAGAGCCAGTCATGACAAAACTCTACCATCTGGTGAGCAAGATGTTTGAGACACGCGAAATCCCCTCAGACTTCAAGAATAATATAATAATTCCAATCCCAAAGAAAGCAGGTGTTGACAGATGTGAAAATTACCGAACTATCATGTTAATAAGTCACAGATGCAAAGTACTAACGCGAATTTTTTACAGACGAATGGAAAAACTGATAGAAGCCGACCTCGGGGAAGATCAGTTTGGATTCCGTAGAAATGTTGGAACACGTGAGGTAATCCTGACCCTACGATTTATCTTAGAAGAAAGATTAATTAAAGGCAAACCTTCGTTTCTAGCATTTGTAGACTTACAGAAAGCTTTTGATAATGTTGATTGGAATACTCTCTTTCTAATTCTGAAGGTGGCAGGGGTAAAATACAGGGAGCGAAAGGCTATTTACAATTTTTACAGAAACCAGATGGCAGTTATAAAGAGTCGAGGGGTATGAAAGGAAGCAGTGGTTGGGAAGGGAGTGAGACAGGGTTGTAGCCTATCCCCGATGTTATTCAATCTATATATTGAGCAAGCGGTAAAGGAAACAAAAGAAAAATCCGGAGTAGGTATTGAAATCCATGGAGAAGAAATAAAAGTTTTGAGGTTGGCCGATGACAGTGTAATTCTGTCAGCAAAGACTTGGAAGAGCAATTGAACGGAATGGACAGTGTCTTGAAAGGAGGATATAAAATGAACATCAACAAAAGCAAAACGATGATAATGGAATATAGTCGAATTAAGCCGGGTGATGCTGAGGGAATTAGATTAGGAAATGAGACACTTAAAGTAGTAAAGGAGTTTTGCTATTTGGGGAGCAAAATAACTGGTGATGGTCGAAGTAGAGAGGATATAAAATGTAGACTGGCAATGGCAAAGAAAGCGTTTCTGAAGAAGAAAAAATTTTTAACATCGAGTATAAATTTAAATGTCAGGAAGTCGTTTCTGAAAGTATTTGTATGGAGTATAGCAATGTGTGGAAGTGAAACGTGGACGATAAATAGTTGTGACAAGAAGAGAATAGAAACTTACGAAATGTGGTGCTACAGAAGAATGCTGAAGATTATATGTTTGGATCACGTAACTAACGAGGAGGTATTGAATAGAATTGGGGAGAAGAGGAGTTTGTATCGCAACTTGACAAGAAGGGACCGGTTGGTTGGACATGTTCTGAGGCATCAAGGGATCACAAATTTAGCAATGGAGGGCAGCGTGGAGGGTAAAAATCGTAGAGGGAGACCAAGAGATGAATACACTAAGCAGATTCAGAAGGATGTAGGCCGCAGTAGGTACTGGGAGATGAAGAAGCTTGCACAGGGTAGAGTAGCATGGAGCGCTGCATCAAACCAGTCTCAGGACTGAAGACCACAACAACAACAACATCATTTCACGAGAGTACCGTGAATATCAGGAATCCGGTTAAACATCAAATCTCCAACATCGCTGAGGACGGAAAAACATCCTGCAAGAACAGGACCAACGGTGACCGAAGAGAATCGTTTAGTGTGACAGAAGCGCAACCCTTCGGCAGATAGCGCAGATTTCAGTCCTGGCCCATCAAGAAGTGTCAGCGTGAGAACCATTCAAAGAAACATCACTGATATGGGCTTTCGGAGCGGAAGCCCCACTCGTATACCCTTGATGACTGCACGACACAAAGCTTTATACCTCGCCTGGGCCCGTCCACACCGACATTCAACTGTTGATGACTCCAAACATGCTGCCTGGTCGGACGAGTCACGTTTCAAATTTTATCGAGCGGATGGACGTGGAGACAACCTCATGAATCCATGGGTCCTGCATGTCAGCAGAGGTCTGTTCAAGCTGGGGAAGGTACTGTTAATAGTGTGGGGCGTGCGCACTTGGATTGATATAGGACCCGTAATATTTCTAGATACGACTCTGACAGATGACACGTACATAAGCATCCTGTCAGATCACCTGCATCCATTCATGTCTATTGTGCATTACGACGGACTTGGGCAATTCCACGACGCCAATGCGGCACCTCACACGTGCAGAATTGTTACAGAGTGGCTCCAGGAACACTCTTCTGAGTTTAAACACTTCCGTTGGCCTCCAAACTTCCCACACATGAACATTGTTGAGAATGATTGGAATGCCTTGCAACGTGCTGTTCAGAAGATATCTGCACCCCTTCGTTCTCTTGCGGATTTATGGACAGCCCTGCAGGATTCATGGTGTCAATTCCCTCCAGCACTACTTCGGACATTAATCGAGTCCAAGCAATGTCGTGTTGCGGCATTTTTGTGTAATCGTGGGGCCCCTACACGATATTAGGCAGGTTCAAATGGTTCAAATGGCTCTGAGCGCTATGGGACTTAATTTCTGAGGTCATCAGTCCCCTAGAACTTAGAACTACTTAAACCTAACCAACATAAGGACGTCACACACACCCATGCCCGAGACAGGATTCGAACCTGCGACCGTAGCAGTCGCGCGATTCCAGACTGTAGCGCCTAGAACCGTTCCGCCACCTCGGCCGGCTATTAGGTAGGTGTACCAGTTTCTTTGGCTCTTCAGTGTAGCTTACAGTTAACATTCATTCAATTTCTCTACAGGAAAATGTACACTCCTGGAAATGGAAAAAAGAACACATTGACACCGGTGTGTCAGACCCACCATACTTGCTCCGGACACTGCGAGAGGGCTGTACAAGCAATGATCACACGCACGGCACAGCGGACACACCAGGAACCGCGGTGTTGGCCGTCGAATGGCGCTAGCTGCGCAGCATTTGTGCACCGCCGCCGTCAGTGTCAGCCAGTTTGCCGTGGCATACGGAGCTCCATCGCAGTCTTTAACACTGGTAGCATGCCGCGACAGCGTGGACGTGAACCGTATGTGCACTTGACGGACTTTGAGCGAGGGCGTATAGTGGGCATGCGGGAGGCCGGGTGGACGTACCGCCGAATTGCTCAACACGTGGGGCGTGAGGTCTCCACAGTACATCGATGTTGTCGCCAGTGGTCGGCGGAAGGTGCACGTGCCCGTCGACCTGGGACCGGACCGCAGCGACGCACGGATGCACGCCAAGACCGTAGGATCCTACGCAGTGCCGTAGGGGACCACACCGCCACTTCCCAGCAAATTAGGGACACTGTTGCTCCTGGGGTATCGGCGAGGACCATTCGCAACCGTCTCCATGAAGCTGGGCTACGGTCCCGCACACCGTTAGGCCGTCTTCCGCTCACGCCCCAACATCGTGCAGCCCGCCTCCAGTGGTGTCGCGACAGGCGTGAATGGAGGGACGAATGGAGACGTGTCGTCTTCAGCGATGAGAGTCGCTTCTGCCTTGGTGCCAATGATGGTCGTATGCGTGTTTGGCGCCGTGCAGGTGAGCGCCACAATCAGGACTGCATACGACCGAGGCACACAGGGCCAACACCCGGCATCATGGTGTGGGGAGCGATCTCCTACACTGGCCGTACACCACTGGTCATCGTCGAGGGGACACTGAATAGTGCACGGTACATCCAAACCGTCATCGAACCCATCGTTCTACCATTCCTAGACCGGCAAGGGAACTTGCTGTTCCAACAGGACAATGCACGTCCGCATGTATCCCGTGCCACCCAACGTGCTCTAGAAGGTGTAACTCAACTACCCTGGCCAGCAAGATCTCCGGATCTGTCCCCCATTGAGCATGTTTGGGACTGGATGAAGCGTCGTCTCACGCGGTCTGCACGTCCAGCACGAACGCTGGTCCAACTGAGGCGCCAGGTGGAAATGGCATGGCAAGCCGTTCCACAGGACTACATCCAGCATCTCTACGATCGTCTCCATGGGAGAATAGCAGCCTGCATTGCTGCGAAATGTGGTTATACACTGTACTAGTGCCGACATTGTGCATGCTCTGTTGCCTGTGTCTATGTGCCTGTGGTTCTGTCAGTGTGATCATGTGACGTATCTGACCCCAGGAATGTGTCAATAAAGTTTCCCCTTCCTGGGACAATGAATTCACGGTGTTCTTATTTCAATTTCCAGGAGTGTATAACATTTCGACATTTCATAAGAAAAATATTAGTACAACCATTAACAATTTTTGTTTCACGGAAAAGAACACATCGTTACAGCAAAATTGAAAGGCAAAATTAGTACTCCATGGAACTGTGTTACAATGTCTTATCCCAGAAAACTGATTCGGTGCACTGGAGCCAAACACACTATTTCCCGTCGGGAAGTTATAAAAGCACGATCGTAATACGAATGAAGTACCACAAACTACTAAATGCTAAACAGTCATACGATATGACAGTGTGGAGGGCGCAGTGGTAGTAAAAGCGATTGTTGTGACAGGCTACCATCTTGTCTTTGTACATATTAGATAACTTCGTCCTGTTAGTGAGTGTCTCTGCTACGAACTATCAGTTACAGTTTATCGTCGCTCGTAGGCGGTGCTCTCGATCAGCTGACCACGCTTCTCCACCGCATCCCCAGAAGGGTCTTTAACATATTACCACCACTGAGCCCCTGCATAGCATGCCGCTAGTGTAATCAGGTGAGGACATTTATTGTTTTAGGTTGTTTTCATCGTTATACAGGCGCATCGCACTAAAAAAAAAATGTTCTAGGTGAAATTTTAATATTAGTAAAGGGACATCGGTCTATGCTACAACTGGCCCTCTGCTAACAACCCCTCTTGCGTTTACGGGGTGAACTTTGGATTTTCATATGGGAACTTCCCATTTTATTGCATATTCAGATTCTACTTAAACCTAACTAACCTAAGGACATCACACACATCCATGCCCGATGCAGGATTCGAACCTGCGACGTAGCGATCGCAAAGTTCCAGACTGTAGCGCCTAGAACCGCTCGGCCACTCCGGCCGGCGATGTGAATGTAAACCTTTTGTTCTAACGGTTGATACTTATGTTCGAAATTAACTTTAGTATTGCAATTTTAATAGTGCACCAGCCGTTTCAATGTCTGGTTAGAAACTAAGTTTAGCTTGATCCAGGAACAACGGTGTGGATGTAATGGTTTTCTGTTCCGATGGTGATGCTTGATTTCGGTGAGACCCCTTGCGTCTTACCACTGTGGTTGTTGATTTTGCTGGGTATCCATGGCAGTTGTGCCTGTCACTATCACCTCATTGCGTTTTACCTTATTACAATCGTCGTGGTTTGTATTCCGCCGGTAGCCGCGTAGCGGCCAGCCAAACAGTTACGGCAGTTGCATGGGAAATCACTCACCCTAATGGCGGAGTTCGAGGGCGGCCACCGGAATCAAGTATTTCGATGGTTCGAGCACTCATCTCAACCAACCCCGTAGAGAGCAGAAAACTACGTTGCCATGCAAGTAGCTTTTTCGCCGGGAATGTCATTGTTTGGCAGTAGTATTTGTACTGTACAATCGTATTTGCAACACCCAAGTGCCGTTGTAACATTAGCGTCAACCGTTAGAAAACAAAGTTACATTTACATCATAAATGAAATGTAGAATCCAGTGCATCGGTTCTAAACTACAAAACAGGCTCGATATTTGTCGGTTACAGCACCATCTATGTTGAATGGGATAAGGTGATTTGGGTAAGTCCTGATGTTTTTTTGGCGTAGAATCCGAATATGCTATAGAATTTGGGAGTTTCCATTTGAAAATACAAAGTTGATTCCGGACATGCAGGAGACGTGATTAGAAGGTGGTCTGTTATAGCGCAAACAGATGTCCCCTTTACAAATATTAACTTTTCATCCAAAACATTTCTTTCTTACGATACGTCGCTTTCAAGATATTTAGTTGCCTCATGTTTAAACAAGCACACTGAATACACATACCCTTTCGTAGCTGTTGAACCGGCTACTGGTCTGTTTTAAAAGACATAAAACTGACTGCTAATTTTTCTGATAATGTAGGCAACGTATGTATTTGAAAAACTCACAGTTTTTATTATCTGTCTCTTACAACTTCGAGCGTGATTGTTGATTTGCTCCCGCTCAACAAGACTGCCACTGGATGAAGTGTAATGTTGTTTCCTGTTTGTTTCATCTTTCCTTTGTGAAAAGTAAAAAATGATTCGGCAGCAGAGGAATATTTTTTCGAAGTGATAGGATAATCGATTTCAGAAGATAGGAAATGACAAAAAATAAAAATTTGTAACTCTGCATAAGCCACTAAACTAAACACATTACATTATGTCTCGCAGTTGGGGAGGAGGGAGGGGCTGTAATATGACACTATTCTTGATCATCAAGCCTGTGGCTTTCTCTTTGCAGATGTCAGTTCCTGTTCTTGCCTGCTAGCGCATCGTTTTCATTCCAGCAGAGCTGCTGCTCCCCGCAACATCGGTGATCTATACTCAAATCTGGGCCTGCTTCCGCGAGAGTCTTCCCCTCTCTCATCCCTTTAACTACTGTCCGCATGAAAGACCCATGTCGACTTCTCTTTTTCCAGTTGGCCGGTTTCAGGATGTGTTCATTCCTTACCCGGTCAGTCCATCTACCTTCAGCAGTCTCCTTTAACACCACATGTCAAAAGCTTCTAATCGTTTTATTTCTGTCTTTCACATTGTCTATGCCTCAACACACATCTATACTCCAAATAAGGCTTTTCATGAATCTTTTTCCTACTGCGAAGGTATATAGTTCTCAATTCCAGCAGCTTTCTCTTTTCGTAGATATTCTCTACGTCTTGTTCGAACCTCATTTTTTATTTTCCTTCTTCCGAGATCACAAAATTCGTCCACTTACACAAGTGAAGAGTGGATATGGATAATCCTTATATCGGCCAAATGTGAGATTTTTCAGGAGAAGGAAAAAACACTGTATGTCTCTTTGTACATAACTGATTTGTATCCATAAACGGAGAACCTATTCTGATAACACTGCATTAAGCTGCTCACCTTTATATCTACATCTACGTCATACTCCGGAAGCCATCTAATGCTGTGTGCCCGAGGGTACTTCTAGAACCACTAACGAATCATCCATTTCGTGTTCCACTCGCGATTGGTGCGTGGGAAGAATGATTGTCGGTAAGACTCTGTATGAACTCTAATTTCTCGAATTTTCTTGTCTTGACCATTACGCGAGATGTATATGGGAGGAAGTGATGTGTTATCCGACTATTCCTGGAAAGTGTTTCTCGAAATTTGAATAGTAACCTTCTCCCTGATGAACAATGCCTCTCTTGTAACGCCTGCCGCTGGTGTTTGTTGAGCCACTCCGTAACGTTCTCGTGCCGACGAAACGATCCCATCACGAGACGCACCGCTCTTCGTATCATCTTATCTATCTCTTCTATCAGTCCTGCCTGGTAAGGATCCAATATTGCTGAACAGTGCTGAAGAATGGGCCGAATAACTGCCTTATAAGCCACTTCCTTCGTGGATGAGTTATATTTCCTTAACAGTCTTTCTATGAATTTCAGTCTGGCGTCTACATTTCCTGCTACTAGCTTTATGTGTTCATTCTATTTAATGTCGCTCTGTATAGTTACTCCTAGATATTTTACAGTAGATTCTGTTTCCAGCAACTTCTCATCAACATTGTAGATGTACAGTAGTGGGTTTCTTTTCTTATGCATTGGCAACATATTACATTTATATACACTATGTGATCAAAAGTATCCGGACACCCCCAAAATGGCCGAGCGGTTCTACACGCTTCAGTCTGGAACCGCGCGACTGCTCCGGTCGCAGGTTCGAATCCTGTCTCGGGTACGGATGTGTGTGCTGTCCTTAGGTTAGTTAGGTTTAAGTAGTTCTAAGTTCTAGGGGACTGATGACCTCCGATGTTAAGTCCCATAGTGCTTAGGGCCATTTGAACCATTCCAACACCCCCAAAAACATACGTTTTTCATATTAGGTGCATTGTGCTGCCGCCTACTGCCAGGTACTCCATATCAGCGACCTCAATAGGCATTAGACATCGTGAGAGAGCAGAATGGGGCGCTCCAACGAACTCGCGAACTTCGAACGTGGTCAGGAGATTCCGTGTCACTTGTGTCATACGTCTGTACGTGAGATTTCCACACTCCTAAACATCTCTAGGTCCACTCTCTCCGATGTGGCAGTGAAGTGGAAACGTGAAGTGATACGTACAACACAAAAGCGTACAGGCCGACCTCGTTTGTTGACCAACAGGGACTGCCGACAATTGAAGAGGGCCGTAATTTGTAACTGGCAGACATCTATCCAGAACATCAGACAGGAATTCCAAACTGCATCAGAATCCACTGCAAGTACTATGACAGTTATGAGGGAGGTGAGAAAACCGGATTTCATGGTCGAGAGGCTGCTCATAAGCCACATATCACGCCGGTAAATGCCAAACGACGCCTCGCTTCGTGTAAGGAGCATTGGACGATTGAACAGTGGGAAAACGTCGTGTGGAGTGACGAATCACGGTACACAATGTGGCGATCCGATGGCAGGGTGTGGGTATGGCGAATGCCCAGTGAACGTCATCTGCCAGCGTGTGTAGTGCCAACAGTAAAATTCGGAGGCGCTGGTGTTATGTTGTGGTCGTCTTTTTCATGGAGGAGGCTTGCTCCCCTTCTCGTTTTGCATGGCACTATCACAGCAAAGGCCTACATTGATGTTTCAAGCACTTCCTTGCTTCCCGCTGTTGAAGAGCAATTCGGGGATGGCGATTGCCTCTTTCAACACGATCGAGTACCTGTTCATAATGCACTGCCTGTGGCGGAGTGGTTACACGACAGTAACATGCCTGTAATGGACTGGCCTGCACAGAGTCCTCACCTGAATCCTATAGAACACCTTTGGGATGTTTTGGAACGCCGACCTCGTACCAGGCCTCACCGAGCGACATCGATACCTCTCCTCAGTGCAATACTCCGTGAAGAATGGACTGCCATTCCCCAAGAAAACTTACAGCACTTGATTGAACGTATTCGTGCGAGAGTGGAAGCTGTCATCAAGGTTAAGCGTGGGCGAACACCATATTGAATTCCAGTATTACCGATGGAGGGCGCCACGAACTTGTAAGTCATTTTCAGCCAGGTGTCCGGATACTTTTGATCACGTAGTGTACGTTAAGGATCGACTACCAGAGTCTGCACCATTCATGAATCCTCTGTACGTCATTCTGCAAATCGATTCTGCCTTCTGACGTTGCTACCATCTTGTGGGCAATCACATCATATGCGATCAGCCTTAAAGACCTTCCGACGCTTTCTGCTAGATTATTTATTTATACATTATAAACAATCTATCACACTTTCTTGGGGTACTCTGCAAATTACTTTTACATTTGTTGATGTTGTTCGGTTAACAGCGACGTGCTGAGTTCTACCTGCAAGGAAGTTTTGAATCCAGTAGCAAATCTGTTCCGATGCTCGTTAAGCTTGCACTTTTTTCACTAAACGACAGTGCGGGACGGTGTCAAGTGCCTTCCAGAAATCAAGGAACACGGCATCACCCTGAGCGCCGTTGTCTACAGTGCTATGGAACAGAGCGAGCTGAGTTTGACAAAAATCCTCTTTGTGGAATCCTGTTGATTTTTAATTTTTAGTTCTCCGAAGCGTCATTTTTCTTGAGCATAAAACGCATTTGATAACTGTACAACAGATTGACGTCGACGGTAACAGTCTCTGTATGTCTGTCCTACGATCCTTCTTGAAAACGGAACCATTCATTGCTCCAGCGATCTACGGCAATCTGTTTCTAGAAGGCGAATAAGTACTTTCATATAATCTTTGTTGTATCTTACAGGTATCTCACCTGGTCCTGATGCCTTTCCACTATTAAGCGATTGTAGTTGCTTTTCTATTCCGCAATCGGTTATCTTAGTATCTTCCATTTCGGCGTTCGCACGATGATTGAAAGGAAGGACCGTTTACAATCTTCCGCTGTGCAACAATTGCGGAAGACCGAATTCAGTATTTCGCTCTTCCTTGTGTTATCTTCCGTTTCGGTGCCAGTGTGATCACTTGAGTGACTGAATAGAGGATTTAGAGCTGCTTAGTGGTTTCATATAAGCCAAAACCTCGTAGGGTTTCTACTCAGAGCAGTAAACAAAATTTTTACTTTCAAAGTCACTGAATGCCGCTTTCATTCCTCTTCTTACGCTCATTTTCACATCGTACAGATTTTGCCTATCACTTAGGTTTTGACTTCTTTTGAATCTGTTGTGGATGTCTCTTTGTTTACGGAGCAATTTTCAAACAAGGCTATAAAACCACAGTGGGTCTTTGCCATGCCTTAAGACACTGCTGGGTACAAACTAGTCTAAGGCATATTGAAGCATGTTTTTGAATTTTTTTTCCATTTGTACTCCACATGTTGGTCTTCAGCAACGAATATTTGACGCGCTCTATACTCAGACACTCTGCAGATTGTATCCTGCCACACTTGAAAAGCAAAAATATTTTCCTACCTTTCTTAAAATTTCTTGTAAACCCTGCAGTCCTTGCTCCTGTCACCGCCATATGATCACTGATACCATCATCTACGTTAACTGATTCGGTATGTTCAGGTCTGTTTGTTGCTAGGAGGTCTAAGACATTGCCTTCACGGGTTGGTTCCTTAATTATCTGTTCGGACAACACATTCAGAATAATGTCACACGAATCCCTCTCTGTGGCATCCGTTTTGAAGGCATGTTTCCTCCAATCACTACCTGGAAAGTTGAAGTCATCCACATTTACAACGGCATGATCAGAAAAATTACTAACGATGTTCAGCAAGTTGTCTCTGAAGCGCTCTAGCACAATAGCTCATGACCCAGACGGGCTATAAAAGCATTTGATTACCATTTTTGACCAATCTTTGATGCTTAACTTAACCCAGATTAATTCACATTCGAAATCCGCGATAACCTCGCTAGATATTATTTACTCCAATGAAAACGCCTGCATCTTTGGCGATTAAATATTTAATCTGAACTTAGGATTTCGTTGCTATTCTCTTCTGGTTTCAACCAACTTGCTATTCGTAATACTCATTATAGCCTTCAACAAGAGATACTGACTCTTAAGATCTTTCCTTGGGAGCTCCTGCAGTTTACTAATTTCATTTTAACCGTTTCTTTATCTGATATGTGAGTACAAGCATTCTATGAGGACATTGTGGCTGATGTAACTTCGTTTTTGGCAGACAATTCATCTCTTACCTCAAGGAGGCGTTTCTCTTATCTAGAAAGTCCACACATGCACACCATACGTACTCCACTACATTTGTAGTTACTTCCTGTTTTTAGTGCACGCCTGATCTATTAAGTGTAACCCTATAATTCTCCACCCGACAGCGGAGGTCGAAAAATTCGAATCTGGTACCGTCGCAGAGTCGTCTGATTTGATTTAAACTTTCCATCCTCCTCCAAACCAGAGGACCGGGAGCGACCCTGTGTATGATGCTACAAATATTCACCTTATCCTGCACCCCATGTGCGATTGTAGTTGTCTTCACTAATTAAGCCTACCCCGAAAGGAACTGAGGATGGCCTCAGGACCCAAGCAGCAGCCGTCAGTCGTTCCGAGATATGCCACTATTTGCAAACAGTTGCAGTCAGTGTGTTCGACAGCCAAGGCAGGGCCTGTCCCACGTCACGGATGAGACAGCCCTCCTCCGGCAAATATACTGATTGTACACTGACATGCTTTCCACCCCTGCATGCTGTTTCCCTGTGGGGCTCCGTTAGCCGCCTAACGTTGTACCTCCCAATGAACAGGAAACCCACCCTCTGCATTTGTCCGGACTGAGTAGAAAAATAAGCTGCTGTCCCAACAGGAGAGGCGTCATCCTATGCTGACTCAGAAGTATTATCACCAGTGGGTAGCACCTCATACCTGTTGCTAAGGAGTAAGGAGCCAATTGTGCGCCCCTTCCCTCTTTCATCTTCCACCCAGTGACACGTGAACCCACTCACTCTCGAGATATTGCGTATCAGAAGACGCAGGGACAATTTGGTGACCATGGGATTCCATCACCATAAAGGGCGTCGAAGGTCTCGTCAGCCGTGCACTGATGCAGAAAGCTGTTGATTCTGGCCAGCGCAATTTCCATCTGTTTACGTACAGCAGCCACTTCTCCTTCTGTCCGCTCAAAACAAGCATAGTCCCTGTCCATATCGTACTTAGTAAAAAAAAAAAAAAAAAAAAAAAGAAATACAATAGGATCTCAAAAATATGTGATAAAGGAGTGAGCAGCGCTAGGGGAAGAACAAAGAGACCTCCGAAGAAGTGAAAATTACCCGACTGTTGCATTAATGAGGTTGGAATTTAGGCAAAATATGCACGAGAGCATAAACAAACATTAGAATCTACTGTGGAGAGTTATAACTATAGACTAATGTCAAAAGATCTGCTAACTCTTAAAACAGAAATAAATTTCTCTACTGTAAATGGGGTTACTTTTTACTAGAAACTCTGCTTACACGAAAGCTATTGCAGGTGAGTGTGAGTCTGCAGAATAAATAGGGACTGACCTTTTCTGAAGTATCTTGAGGTGGTAGGAGAGGAGAGTCCTCGCCTGCTCCTCATTCTTCACCAGACTGGACTCAGGCTCCGAGACGACCCGCAGCAGCTCCAGCGATGCCTCGTGCCACAGCCTGCAAGGCGCCAAAAGGCAACACCCATCCTAATTATGGGCAAGTCGGCCTTAACCTACAGGTTTCTAACACTTTCATTTACAAATAATGTAATACTCATGCATCCACTTGACATACACTTTGGTGATCCTTAACACTTCAACCATTTTCAGTGATACCCTTTGGTGTTTCTATAACGGAAATACAGTTTTCTGACCGTAAGCCTTGCAAGCGGAGAAATCAAGTTCAGCGGACTAAGATTTAACTATCCCCAGGAGACATCACGCCAATGCCGTGTAACGCCACCCCCAGCCACGACAGTGCTGCCAAAACGGCGAGGATGTGAGACCGCAGGTCTGTCCATGTACCTCCTTTTCAACTGAGGCCCTCATTGATCACGTACAGCTACCAAATAACGTATACTGCTACGTTTCACCCGAATCAGACTAGTCGACGAACGATAGGGTGGCTGCCTGGTCGACAAACCAGGAACGTAAATGTGCAAACCTGTGATCACAGCTGTCATCACCTTGGAAGATGGAAGTTTCCACAGCTTGCACGTGAGGAAGGTGTAGAACGAAAGGGCAACACTTGGTCGCCAGAAATGTTGAAATAAACAGCGTGGATCATGTTCACGATAACGTGAAGAAATAGGCACTAGTCATGGTGGTAGACCCGACGAAACTATTAGGTTCGTGCATAAGTTCGTACCATTTTTTTTTTTTTTTTTTGCGTCGTGGAATTCCGGTTTCTATAGGTTTATTTATCGATTGTCATTTTTATTTGTAGTTCGCTGTTGCTATTTGAGTTTACCTATTGTCATTTTGTCATTTGGATATAGTAAGTGGAGTTTTGGACGCTAGAAAATTGAGTGCCAAATGGAGATATCGGAACACTTCCAACGTATTCCTCTGTCTGAGTTCAACAGAGCGCGCCGGCCGCGGTGGTCTCGCGGTTCTAGGCGCGCAGTCCGGAACCGTGGGACTGCTACGGTCGCAGGTTCGAATCCTGCCTCGGGCATGGATGTGTGTGATGTCCTTAGGTTAGTTAGGTTTAAGTAGTTCTAAGTTCTAGGGGACTGATAACCACAGCAGTTGAGTCCCATAGTGCTCAGAGCCATTTGAACCATCAACAGAACGGCTACATCAGCGGAGGTTGCCACAAACATTTACGCCGTATATGGGAATAATGTCACTGGACGGGGCACGGCAAGAAAATGGTTTCCTCGTTTTAAGGAGCATCGTTTTGACATTAGCGACTCTCTACGTTCAGGAAGTCCATAGGCGTTGTTTAATCGCGTTAATACACACTGATCCACGTCAGTGTACTGAAAAACTGGCAGATGTGATGAACTGTGGTCATTACACAATCGTACGACATTTGCATGCAATGGGAAGGGTTGAAAAATTGGGTGTATGGGTACCGCATGCTCTAAGGCAAAATCACAAAAATCAGCGAGTGCCCATAACGTGCACCTCTGCTTGCTAGTCGTCAATTGGCTCGTGAACAACATCGACCATTCCTATCCTGTATCACCGAGTGAGGTAGCGCAGTGGTCAGCACACTGGACTCGCATTCGGGAGAACGACAGTTCAAACTCGCGTCCGGCCATCCTGATTTAGGTTTTCCGTGGTTTCCGTTAATCGCTTCAGGCAAATCCCGGGATGGTTCCTTTGAAAGGGCACGGCCGACCTCCTTCCCTATTGTTCCCTAAGTCGACGGAACCGATAACCTCACTGTTTGGTCCCCTCCCACCAAATCAACCAACCTGTATCGTTACTGGTGACAAGAAATGGTGTCTTTATGTTAACATAAGGAAAAGAAAGGAATGGTCGAGCCCAAACAAAGAAGCAACTCCCTGCACAAAGACCTGCGCGCATCCACCAAAGATAACGTTTCCACCTAGTGGAACAGCGACGGTGTAGTGTACTATGAGTTGCTCCCCTGAGGTATAATCATCTCTGCTGAATTTATTGTCAACAACTGGAATGTCTTGCAGATGCAATCCAAGAACAACCCCCAGGATCACTGCGTAAAGTGATAACGTCCACCAGCATTCTGCTAGAGTGACAAGAAACACTACACAGGAAATAGGTTGGGAAGTCATTTCGCAACCACCTTATTCACCTCATCTTGCGCCCTAACATCTTCACCTTTTCCGCTATCTATAGAACAACCTTCAAGGAACTTTTCTTTCGGATGAAAATCCGCTCTGAGCACAGCTCTACGAGTTCGTCGCCTCAAAATCATGTGATTTCTACAGTCGCTGCGTCGAAAAGTTACCCCACCGTTGACAGACTGTTGCAAATAGTGAAGGAGAATAAGTTGTTGATTATTGAAGTCTCTATTATGTATCATCTGTGTTTATTAAATTTATCGAAAAACTCCTCGAACTTATGGACCAACTAATATTTTCGTCCAGCCGTAACTGTGATTTCTTTGATTGTTCTGGAAAGAGGCTCATCGAATTAGAGTACATGAAATATTAGTTCACTTTATTACATAAATTAATGAAAGGTTTGCTCACCTTTCGCGCACCTCTTTGCCACAGGTTTATTGTATAATTTACAACTTTTATTGCCGGCCAGTGTGGCCGTGCGGTTCTAGGCGCTTCAGTCTGGAACCGCGTGACCGCTACGGTCGCAGGTTCGAATCCTGCCTCGGGCATGGATGTGTGTAATGTCCTTAGGTTAGTTAGGTTTAAGTACTAAGTTCTAGGGGACTGATGACCACAGATGTTAAGTCCCATAGTGCTCAGAGCCATTTGATCCATTTTGAGCCACAACTTTTATTGACTAGCAAAATATCATTTGATGCACTTATTAACTAACCGTTCTCTTGCGGTACAAAATGCAACATTTACGAAAGTACATTTCATTAGAAATTTCTTCAGCACGCCTGTGCTAGGCTCTATATTGAGTTCCAGTGCGAGGGCGCTGCAGTGCTGAGAGGGAAGGCGTTGTCTTCAGGAACGACTCTCAAAAGTTGCTGCGGTCTGCAGCGAGACCTCACTAACGTCTGTGGTACGGATATGTGTTACCGGCTTTGAAGTGGCTACGCGATCTCTGGACGACACGACACATGGTGAGAAAAGCACCTCCAGAATGTCACGTCACCACCTTTGGCCTGATTTACGCGCCCTGCACACTGTCAGTTAAAGACCCCAATGAGCTGCCGATGCACTGGACACGTTATCCGTTTTAAATGAGGTGAAATTTCCACTAATCGGGCTGCACTACGTGCTTCCAGTCAGCTGTTGTCCAGTTTCTGAGTTGTTTGGCCTATTGAAGACATGCATGTGCCACTGTGAGCAATGGTCTTTTTCGGTGTACCCGATTCCAAAACGCCTGTTACATACAGTCACTCGTGCAATGTTCGCTCGGAAATTCGTTGATATCGATGTGCATTCACTGACAGCAGGAATTATTGTCGAGTTTTAAATTGTTAGAAACTGTCGCTGACAGCGTAGTGCTTGTCTCCAGGTTTCTGACGGTTAGGGTCCTTTTGTGACATCTGAGGAAAGAGGAAGAAAGAAGAATAGAAGCATTTTGATGTGGATCTAGAGGAGGATGAAAGGCATAAAATTGGTAGACAAATCCGAGAAATGAGGAAGTGTTGAGAAGAGTGGGGGAAGAGAGAGGATAACCATGGTTGGATTGGACATCGAATGAGAAGATATTGCTTGATGATGGGGGTTATAGAAGGAACGGTGAGTGGATGAAGAAGAGGAGGACGTAGAACATACCCGTTGATGTATAGTGTAATGATACAAAGCAAACATGAGAAAACAAAAGGATAGCAGATGACAGTATTGCAGGGAGAACTCCATGTGAAGACCTACCCTGTGGCAGAAAACCGACGATTATGATGATGATGAGATGAGGATGATGTGTACACTGTTCATACGCCGTGCTACATGGTTGGGAGTGATATCGGCAACGGCACGTTATTACGCTAAGAAATAGGACAACTTCAATAACGTTGTCAGATGGAGGCTCAAACACGATGATTCCTTTCTGCTATCCTGTAAAGTCCCCCCGTCGACGCATACCATTTGATGAACGTTATCTGACGTTAACTGTAGATGAAATATACACTCATCAGCCAGAACACTATGGCCACCTGCCTACTATCGATATAAACCCGTCCAGTCGATAGCAGCGTCACCTGGTTGGGAATGACTACTAGTCAGACACATGCATGGTGCATGTAGTATAAGTGAGCATGCTATCCGCTTGTAGAATAGAGAAGAAGCACGATCCGTCTGAATTTGACCGAGGGCAGATTGTGAGGGTTCGGAGAGTCGACACGAGCATTTCGGAAACTGCACTACTTGTCGGGTCTTCGAGGAGTGCTGTGGTGAGTATCTTCAACACGTGGCGAAACCAAGATGAAACCACATCCAGAAGTCCTGAGGTTGGGCGGCCACCCCTCATTACAGATTGGACGTCTTATGCTGTGCGTACTGGTAAAACAGAAAAGGCGGCGAACTCACATTAAACTTTAATGCTGGGCAGAGTACGAGTGTGTCAAACACACAGTGAACCGAACACTCCTAACGACGGCCCCCGCAGCCGACGACTCATGCATGTGCCAATGTTAGCACCACGACATCAGCAACAACGACTGAAATGGGTACATGACCATCGACAACGGACGTTGGCGCAGTGGCAGAGCGCTGAATCCCGATATCTTCTTCATTATCTGATGGGAGGGGGCAAACCCGTCGTCTTCCAGGAGAATAGACCCTCGACACTTGTACTGTAGGATGGAAAAAAGCTGGTGGTGGCTCCATTATGGTCTCACAGAACATTCAAGTGAGCATAGATGGGTCCAGGGGAGATCGTGCAAGGCACCATGACGGCCAAGAAATGTAGTACACTGCTAACGTACATCCCTTCATGACGATCATGTTTCCTGACAGCAGTGGCATGTTTCAGCAAGATGATGTGCAATGTTACAAGGCCAGAAGTGTGATGGAGTGGTTCGAGAAACACAGTGACAAGTCCCAATTGGTGTGCTGACCCCCAGCTCGCCATATCTGAACCCGATCGAAAACATGTTGGATGAGTCCGCAGCTTGTAGTCTAGTGGTTAACGTTGCTGCCTCTGGATCACAGGGTCCCGGGATCGATTTCCAGCTAGGTTGGGGATTTTCTCTGCTGGAGACTGGGTGTTTATGTTGCCCTCATCACTTCATCGTCATCATCATCATCATTCGTGACAGTGGCTAGATTGGACTGTGTAAAGCATTGGACTGTGTAAAAATTGGGTTTATGTGCAGGCTCTGATTACCGCGCAGTTAAGCGCCCCATAAACCAAACATTACAAATCAGATATTTAGGAAGTAATTGAACGTAGCGACATAGATCATCGCCCCTCCCCGAATTTACGGGAAGTAAGTGACTTGTATGTGCAGATGTGACGCTAACTCCCTCCGGCGACCTACGAAAGCCTCACTGCTTCCATACCACGACACGTCGCCGCTGCTATCCGTGCCAAAGGTGGACATACCGGCTATTAGGTAGGTGTTCATATGTTCTGGCTGCTCAGTGCAAATTTTAGATTCGTGTATAAGTTGGTGGCTTTTTTTTCTGGATGTTGTTAATGGTTAATGTGTGTGAAATCTTATGGGACTGAACTGCTAAGGTCATCAGTCCCTAAGCTTACACACTACTTAACCTAAATTATCCTAAGGACTCGAACCTCCGCCGGGATCAGCCGCACAGTCCATGACTGCTGCGCCTCAGACCGCTCGTCGATTGCCTGTTATAATTTGTAGTTCACTGTTGCTATTTGAGTATATGTGTTGTCATTTTGTCATTTAGAAATGGTAAGTGGGGTTGTAGACGCTAGAAAATGAAGTGCCAAGTGGAAAAACTGGAACATTTCCGACGTATTCTTCTGTTGGAGTTCAGAAGAGGGGTGACGGCAGCGGAGGCAGCCAGAAACATTTGCGCCGTGGGTGGGGACAATGCCACTGCCCACAGCACGGCAAGAAATTGGTTGTATCGTTTTAAGGGGCATAGCTTTGACGTTAATGACTCTCCCCGTTCCGGAAGACATTCATGGTTTGAAGAAGATTGTTTAAATTCATCAATCCATAATGATCCACGTGAGTGTAGTCGAGAACTGGTAAATGTGATGCGACATTTGCATGCAATGGGGAAGGTTCAAAAATCGGGTACCGCATGCTCTATGCCAAAATCACAAAAACCAGCGGGTGCCGGTAATGTGCACGTCTGCTTGCTCGTTATCAACTGGCTCGTGATCAACACCGACCATTCCTATCCTGTATCGTTACTGGTGACGAGAAATGGTGCCTTTATGCTAACATAAAGAAAAGAAAGGAATGGTTGAGTCCAAACAAAGAAGCAACTCGATGAACAAAGACCTGCGCGCATGCACAAAAGATAACGTTTTGCACCTAGTGGAACTGATACGGTGTGGTGTACTATGAATTTCTTCCCCGAAGAGTAACCATCACTGCTGAATTTACTGTCAACAACGGAAACGTCTTGCAGACGCAGTTCAAGAACAGCTACCAGGAAGACTGCGTGAAGTGATGCCATGCCACGATAACACCAACCAGCATTCTGATGGACTGACGAAAAACACCGTAAAGAAGTTTGATTGAGAAATCATTCCACATCCACCTTATTCGCCTGACCTTGTGACCTCAGATTTTCACCTTCTCCGTTCTCTATCGAACAACCTTCAAGGAAGTTCATTTCCAGATGTAAATACTCCCTGAATACGGTTCGACGAGTTCTTCGTCTTAAAATCCCATTATTTCTACAGTTGTGGAATAGAAAAGTTACCCCAGCGTTGTAAGACTGTTGTAAATAGTGAAGGAGAGCATATTACTGATAACCAAAATCTCTGTTATGTGTATTTGTAGTGTTTATTATACTTACGGAATAAAGTTACGAACTTATGCACCAATCCAGTACGTATACGACATCGAATGGAACGTTCAAATAAGTATATGCTATGCTCTTGGGTCTCATGCAGTCACCACCTAGAAAATCGCGGTATATTCCAGAAAATAATGTCAAATATATGGACAGTAACGATAGTAAAAGTCATTACTGACAGTTTCATTCGCAGAAACTGGTCACGATTTAACCACCAGGTCGGAAATAGAGACGTATTTCGATAGAAGCGTCAAATGTGTGTGAGAGAGACAACCGTAAAAATCATTCTTGCTACTTTGTTTCGCAGCAACTTAACCTGTGGTCTTAGGTCACAACTTAACTGCAACCTTGGGAAATTGCAAAATATTCCGAAAACAGGAACATACGACTTCCAGTACGCAATACAGTCTCACTGCAAATCAAATTTATTGCTTCTTCTTACGAAATAATATCCCAAAAAAGTCCATTTAGTTTACGTACTTTTAAAAAAGACGTTACGTCTTCGACAATTCGAAACTAGTTGTCTACCCAGAGAGATGCTATCACAGTCCTTGTTTATCAAGGTCTGTGTAGAGAACTCTGGACACCAGTGTTCCTTATGGAGCCGCCATATTGGGGCTAAAGCAGATGACGCAGTGTAACTTCGTTCACAGAGAATGTAGTTACTTTCAGAAGTATATATCCTTCTGTGGGTAGTTCAGTAGGAAATTAAATTGTTGTGTTTACAAACAGAACATGGACATGATGCCAAGCCGATTTTGGCACGTAATTTAGTTGGAGAAAAACTGCAAACATCCAGGTTTCACGTAAAAATTGGTCAACAATGTCCACAAGATCGTGTTGAGGCCGTCACGTCTGCTGGTAGAAGACCGAGATAACGGTTGTAAGTGTGGTACACATTACTAATTCAACTTTTGCTTTCATAAATATTTGCATGTTTCTTAATGGGGACATTTACATTTTCGAGAAATTCATATAAAATAAACTTAAGAGTATTGTTTACGATATAAGTGAAACGTATTCGCAGTTGCGAATAATACGGACAAGCATCAGCTGTGTAATGGAATGACGAAGATGAAAATTTGTGTCGGAACTGGACTCGAACCCAGATTCCCCGTTTATAGCGAGTGGTCGCTTATTATTTGTCTATCCATGCACGATTCACGGCCAGAGCCAGACTTCGCCTTCTCATTAAGCTATCCGTGCACGACTCACGGCTCGAGCCAAACTTCCATTTGTCGTCGACCATGTGCGTACGACCTGTACTCGTACATCCAGTATGTAGATTCTCATACAAGAGACACATTTTAATTGAAAAACGCTTGCTCGATGTCGACGGATAAACACGATATTGCATCGTACTTATGAACAACACAGACACTGCAATATCTTATTATTTAAGAGGTGTAGGAGATTTGTATCTCAACAATCCTCGTAATGAACAGTGTGCATTTAACAGTCGAATGGGATGTGTGTAATGCAAAAAATTTACAAAATCGATAGTAACGCAGGATTCTTTAACGATCCCTTTTTATAAACATGTGCACATTAAATGCAAGCAATGGAGGCATACTTGCCACAATAGCTCTCTAGATACAACACTCTCAACACTTTTTCTAAAGCATACTTCTGTGGGTGAATGCCTCCAATGCAGGCAAGTATAACTACCAAAATTTAAACTCAACGTAAAAATTATTATGGAAAGCAGAACAATGAATATCGTTAATGCAATAACCAAAGTATTTTCCTTTGCATGAAGGGTACAACTCGCCGATATACTTTCAGCCAAAAAGTGGCAACAGCTGTTCCTAATAATCAATAAACTGCATTCATTCCTGATTTTGGTTCAACTATTTCAGTCGAAACTTGTGATTCATATGATGCGGGAGAGGAAAAGGTTCACACTGAAATTTCCAAATACTGGTATATATTTTTGTTGCACTGCTATCCATTTTAACAGTTTAGCTCCAATAGCTCTATGCTTCCTAAACTGCGAATACTCAAAGTGAAGCTTAAATAAAACATATAGATTTATAGTCTACAGAAATACACGAGATCGTAGCTGTAATTAAGAGGAGCGATCAATAACTAAGGCAACATATTTTCTTCTCGTCCATTTGTTTGAAAAAATTCGGAATTTATTGTGGGTCATTGTAGGATATTCCCATTTCAGTCCCTACACTTTCGTGAAGCTTCGATTGGAGGCGGTTTTGTGCGAAGCCTTCAAAATGGCATCTGGAACGGAGGGACTTTCCAAGCAGAGAGCCGGCCGATGTGGCCGAGCGGTTCTAGGCACTTCACTCTGGAACCGCGCGACCGCTACGATTCGAACCTGCGACCGTAGCAGCAGCGCGGTTCCAGAGTGAAGTGCCTAGAACCGCTCGACCACAGCTGCTAGCTCAGCTTCAATTGCTGTGGGTGAAACAGAATACCTAGTAACTTCACCTGCAAACATAGGAAGTTACGAACGACCAGTGTGACTGGCTATACACATCCAAATCATGATTCGTTGTGTGGCACTTCCCACGTCACCGGAACCGTCACCAGAGCTGCAAACAATGAAAAAGTCACGGATACTGGAAGTGCAATCTCATCAGTTTTCGTATTAATCCAGGCGGAAGCAAAGTTGCCAACAGTAAACGGCAAGGACTATGTAGAAGAGCTAAGGTTAAGCTCCAGTGAACCTTTTGCGATAGCAACTGTTTTGGATCTTCGTATGGCTATAGAATAAATTTGTGGTGCTGAAAACTTGGAAAGAAGATGCTGCGCTACACCGAATTGTAACAGCAACTCGGCAATAGGCGTCAGGCAGGTGTCCGCCCAGATAGCTGAGTGGTCAGCGTGACGGACTGCCTTCCTAAGGGCCCGGGTTCGATTCCTTGACGGGTCGGGGATTTTCTCCGCTCAGGGACTGGATGTTGTGCTGTCTTCATCATTATTTCATCCTCATCCGGGGCGCAGGTCGCCCGATGTGACGTCGAATGTAATAAAACCTGCACCAAGGCGGCCGGACTTTCCCCACAAGGGGCATCCCGGACAATGACGCCAAACGTTCATTTCCATTTCCATCAGGCAGATTTCGTATAGAAAAGAATCGGGCAGCCAAATAGTTACAAAATCTTTGGAGTAAAGTACAAGGAGAGTTTAATACGTAATACAAATATTTTTTTTTTCTTTAAGCTGGTTCGTTTTACTCAGGAGCCCAGTACATCATACTATTCCCCACTCTTCTGGCAACAAAATATTTCTCAATGCGAAAGCCTGACGCCATATTACTGGGAGGGTCTGTATGTCCGCGTACCACTCTACTGGTCGACGTCGGAGCCAGCGTCTTGATGCGTGAATAATCTCCCCATCAACTATGTACTGCTTCCCGCGGAGTGCATCTTTCATTAGGCCGAACAGATGGAAGTCGAAAGGTGCGAGATCCAGGCTGTACAGTGGATGAGGAAAACTGTACAATGAAGTTTTGTGAACTCCTTTCGGGTACACAGACTTGTGTGAGGCCTTGCGCTGTCAAATAAAAGAAGTTCCTTCGCAATTTTATGGCGACGAACAGGCTGAAGTCGTTTCATCAATTTTCTGATGATAGCACGGTACACTTCAGAGTTGATCGTTACACCACGAGGAAGGACATCAAACAGACTAACCCCTTCAGAGTCCCAGGAGGACGTTGCCATGACTTTACCGGCTGGAAGTACGGGATTGGACCTTTTGCCGTTTTGTTTGCGGTTCGAAGCGGTGAACCTAGTTTCATCGCCTGTGACGACCGCCCCCGGCCGCTCAGTGGTCAGCGCGACGGAATGTCGTACCAACGGTCCCGGGTTCGATTACCGGCTCAGGGGCTGGGTGTTGTGTTGTCCTAATCGTCATCATCATCATCTCATCCCCATCGACACGCAAGTCGCCGACGTGGCGTCAACTCAAAAGACTTGCACCAGGCGACCGGTCTAGCCGACGGGAGGCCCTAGCCGCACGGCACTTCACATGTTTCGCCTGTGACGATATTCGACAAAAAAAATTGTCACGATAAGCCTTGTAAAGCGCAAGCAGTTCCGCACAAATTGTCCTTCGATGCTCTTTGTGGTCTTCTGTTGGGCGGAGAGGAATACAACGGACACACTCCTTTGAGTATTCCAACTAGTGGACAAGTATGTCATACTACCAACAGAGGAGTCTAGTTGTCCAACGAGCTGTTTGATTGTGATCCGTCGATCGCCTCAAACGAGACTGTCCGCACGCTCCGTTCAGCATGTTCAGCACGGTCGACCGGCGCGCAGGTTCGAATCCTGCCTCGGGCATGGATGTGTGTGATGTCCTTAGGTTACTTAGGTTTAAGTAGTTCTAAGTCTACGGGACTGATGACCTCATATGTTAAGTCCCACAGTGCTTAGAGCCATTTGAACCATTTGAATTGATGCTGAACTATTAGGTGCCACCGTAACCAACGGCTCGGAAATCACGTTATGTTACGGAAAAACAGCGAAACGTATCTAATGAAAATCATTGTAAGCGTCTTTGATAAGCTGTCCTCTCAGATTCCACTATAACCATCAACTCGGAAACGATAACATAACCCAAAAATACAGTGAAATTTTTGTGACGACCAAGTTTATAAATTTCATTTCCTGTCGTTTGACTCGCAGAAATTTAAACTGAGCTCTTAAGTCCATACTTAACCCCAATCTCGGAGGTCGTGGCAGCCAAATGTCTTTGGCGGCCAAAATTCTAAACTTAATCAGCTACTATAATCTGGAGTAAAATTGCACTTAACGGTGTCGGCGGCTTTTGCGTTGCATACTACATTTGCTAACTGTTTGCGAGGTGAGTGACAGGAAGGGAACACGACGAATGATAAGTCGGATGTCGACAATAGTGGTTGAGAATAATCCACAAAGTCTTCGAAACGCTCACTGAGCTAAGCTACAGATCATCCCGTCACCGCAGCCAGTTTCTTCTAGTCACATTTCTTGATTTCGCCAACTCACAACCAAACTGTAACATTGGAATACGAAACAGTATCCCAAAGACTCCAGTCATATTCCGAAAAAACATATACTGACGGAAGAAAACCCCAGCACCAAGAAATAAATAGTGTAGAGCAATGAAATTTTGGGAATACATTTGTCTAGGAAACATAATTAACACGTTCACTGCCACTGTAATTGGCCTTGCTTTGCCACGTAACCAATATTTTTCTTAATAGAATCTGAAAATATATTGCTAAAAGTAATATAACATGTATTTATTTTATAAGTACACAATCAAATTTACTCTCGTGAATCAAAGTTGTTTTGGGGCGCACTAAGGCGTCAGTGGCATATCAGGCCATATTCTGTAGCGGGTGGCCGTGGACGCGCCAATGCGTCTAGTGTATTGTTCCTGGTTAGTGTGACAGTTTAGGTTACTACAATTTCATTTTATATTCATAAATGAAACGAAACATCCTACTGACAAACGACATATTTATTGGACAAAAAATATAGTAGAAACATTCAAATACAAACACAAGATCTCGAAGAAACTTCTGAAATAAAATGTATGTCAAATCTAAGAAAAATACAATCTAGAGCTTTATCCATTACTCTCAAACAAATAAAATAAATACAAAGTTTAAGAATAGTACCGACACATAACTGTCGAAAAATAAATGAGCAACGAAAGTGCTATCTGCCTTTAGAGGTGGTGAATAACACAACAATTCAAACAATATCCTGCTTTATTTGGGCAATCTAGGCACTCGTAAATCGTGTCTGTTCGTTGTCCACGGCTGGCGCATGATCTGCACTTTTTTCGCGGTGTTTTTGATTTTCCATTTGATTCTCGTTTTACCACAACATGTTGGGGATTTCTGACTGGCCGTTCTACCTGCTTTCGTGGCAATAGTGCTCTTATAATACTGAGTCTAAATTCTTGGAGGGGCATTTTTGTGCCACAATATTTATTGTGTAGGGCATGTGCGTTTGTCAGTATCATTTCCACAACGTGGATAAAAAGTTTCTTGTACCAGCGTATGGTTTTGCGTTCCGAGAGGTAATATGATAACATCTGATCGTGCCGATCAACTCCCGCCATAAATTTATTGTAGTTTACAATGGCCAAGGGCTTAGATTTCTTCTCCTTTCTTTTGGTTTCAACCTCAACCATTTCATTTGTAAATGCATTAGAAATGTAGCAAACCTCCCTCTTATCACGCCACTTACCTATCATAACTCCTTCCGCAAATCTGGCAACGGCTTCACCTTTTCGTAGTTTTGCTTCCTGTATTTCCTTGGGTGTATCCTTCCTATTCGCCCTCAGAGTTCCCGTGCAGTGGGTCTTCTTATCCAGGAGCAGCTTTGCCAATGCGAAGCTGTTATAGTAATTGTCCATGTACACATGGTGACCAGCATTCAACTTTTCATCTAGTAAATGAAGAACAATTTTTTGCGCATGGCCTCTTCCTCCTAAATCGTCCAGCATGCCAGTGTATACCGCGAATTTTAGGACCATTCCAGTGGGAGTTGTCAAAATATATAGCTTTATGCCATATTTGTGCTTTTTGTTTTTGATGTATTGGCGGAAAAGTAATCGTCCACGCCAAAGGATCATTGATTCGTCCAGAGACAGTTCCCGTCCAGGGTAGTAAACTTGGCACATCCTTTCATTGAAAAAATTGATAACGGGACGTATTTTATACAACCTGTCGGATGGTGTTGGTTTGCCCTGTTTTGGATTTTCAGAAAAGTGTAATGCACGTAGTATTAGCAGAAAACGATTTCGTGAAATACTATCGGCAATTCCTTTCACGTTGAATAAAGCGTCCTTTTTCCAATAGTCCTGCAAATTCCTCATCTTTACATTTCCCATGTGCAGGAAAACTCCCAAGAACACTAACAATTCGCCAACAGTCACATCTTTCCAACAGTTTATTCGTGATTGTCCTTTGGTTCCCGCAGAAAGGAATAATTCAATCGCGTTTCGATTTGTTTCTTCTACAACTGTCAATAGAAATTCGTCCGTCAGCAAAAGACGAAAATAATCTAAGGGAGTGTTTTCCGTCGGTTGAATAAGCAGTCCCTCATTTTTTATAAATGGGCAATTTATCATTCCAACTGGCTCTCTTTCCCACGCAACAGTTGTATCAGCTGCGTTATCTCTTGTTACCACTCCTTCTGCCATTTCCCTGTCGCTAGGATTCACAGCCATTTCTACAGTCTCATCTAAAACAAACTCGGCTCCGTCAGACTCTTCACTGGATTCCACGCCGTCCTCCTCACTGGCCAGTTCCGTTTCCGAATCGCTTTCTTCTAATATTCGTAATAATTCCGCATCCGTTAGTTTTTGTACGTTTCTTGTGTCCTGTGTTTTACGTTTCTTAGGTTCTGAAGGGCCCGCCGTGTCACGATTGTCTTCCATTTTCAGTCCCACAACAGAGAAAAACTGTAGGGAAAACACACGAACCGCACCCGCAAAAATTGAAAACAATACGTTCTTAGAGTGCCTGCGCAATGAACCACACCGAATGGCTGTGCCCGACTAAACTGTGGCGCTGAGAAACAGCTGAGTGTCTCGCCGCGCAGGCGCGTCGACGGCATATGCACTAGTATCGGCCGGACGCGCTGGTGCGCCGATGGCAGTGAACGTGTTAAGTGATTAACGTTGAGAGTTCGTATGTTAATGTAAGCGCGACAAAAGCTATACTAAGTCTGAAATGTTGGTATATTAATAACCGGTGTAACTGGCGTGTCCTATATCCTTGTAAAAAGAGATCTACGGATGAATAAAGCTACTACTACTACTACTACTACTACTACTAATGTCGAATGCAAGCATGCAGACATGTATGCATTGTGTTGTACAGGTGCCGGATGTCAGTTTGTGGGATGGAGTTCCTTGTCTGTTGCATTTGGTCAGTCAATTCAGGGACTGTTATGCTGGTTGTGGGTGACGCTCGAGTCGTCGTCCTATGACATCCCAAACATGCTCGACTGGAGACAGATCAGCTGACCGAGCGGCCGAGGCAACATGTCGACACTCTGCTGAGTATGTTGGATTAAAACAGTGGTATATGGCAGAGCGTTATCCTGTTGGAAAACACCCCCTGGGATGCTGATGATGAACGGCAGCACAGCAGGTCACATAAATAGCCGTCAATCTCGCAGTATCCACTTCGCAAATAAAAGCATTCAATTCGTATTTTCCGCCGAAACAAGTCATCAGATTCATGATAATTTCCTACAATGGTTGCCTATGTGTATGTTTACGTTGGTCACTACAGCAACGACAAAAGAAGAGCGTTACAAAAATAATTGTATTTGCAAAAGAGGCGACTTACCTTACTCGTCGTAGGTGTTGTCATATGAAAGTCCATTACGGTTGTCTGGATGGATAATTTAGAAGAGTCGAACCATGTATTCTTCCTGATCATCGTTCGTTTTCCGCACTGTCCACAATGAAATTGCAACGGTATTTCAGCATCGAAACTGTTCTTACGAAATTTTAAACACTTCGCACCACCACAGTCTACACAGTCCCTTCTTTCCTCGTCCGGTAGTACTCCAAAGTCGGACAATTTTCTACGCTGAATATATATGGAATTAGATTCTTCCATGTGAGAGAAGCCGGTAATTTCCAAGAATGATTGCGTATCGAAGTCGCGGGGTCCAAACGATACATATCGAATGTGCGATAGTAAATCGATTATGTGAGTCTCGTGGTGGGCGCTATGATCAATTATTTGTGATCGTCTTTTTTATCTGTTTTCCGTCGTTGCTTTAGTTCCTCTACGTTACATTCCCGCACGAATTATTTGTGGCTTGATTGGGAAACCCAGACGGTTCCTGTCGACAGCGAGTGTGATGTCTGGTGTTCCTGACGTTTCTTCGGCGAATTCTCTGACATGCAAAACTCTAATTCCATGCATATCCAGCGTAGAGAATTGTTTGACTTTTTGCCGCAAATATGGAGTTCTACCGGACGAGGAAAGGAGGAACTGTGTTTACTGTGGTGGTGCAAAGTCTGTAAAACTTCGTAAGAGGAATGTCAATGCTGAAATACCGTTGCAATTTCATTGTGGACAGTGGGGAAAACGTAAGAGTATCAGGAAAAATATGTGTTCGGACTCTTCCAAGTTATCCATTCAGATGAATGTAATTCTTCTATCGTGTTGGATTGGAGACTACACGTTGCAAGTAACACCATCACAAACTGAGTTATCTGCAAATACCGTGTGTGACTATTTCGAGTTTTGCCGACAAGTCTCTTACGTGGTAGTGACAAATGATAGTATTCCAATTGGTGGAGCGAATAAGGAAGTAGAAGTAGACGAATCTCATATAGCTAGACGGAAGAACCAGAGAGGACAACCTTCAAAAAGTTAAGTAGATCTTATTTGGGTATTCCGTGGAATAGAAAAAGAGTCCCGGAAGAGTTTCGTTGTGAGAGTATTGTCCCAAGACAAGATGACTTTAGTGGGTCTCATAAAACACTTCATACTGCCTGATACTAAAGTCATTACAGACGGGTTTCAATCGTACAAGACTCTGAAAGCTGAAGGGTTCGACCACGAATTCGTGAACGATTCTGTGGAGTTCGTGCCTTCGGATGACTCCAGTGTCCGCACGCAGAATATTGAGCGGCTGTGGAAATCTGTGAAGTCTTCCATAAAAAGAGAAGGGCGTCCAGGACAAAGAGACGAACTGTACTTGTTTCAGTACCTCTACTTCTACAACTTGCGTTGCAGGGAAAAGTTAACGCATGCGACACTGTGCCAATATTCTTGCATGAAACTGGTAGAGTTTAGCCGGCCGGAGTGGCCGTGCGGTTCTAGGCACTACAGTCTGGAGCCGCGCGACCGCTACGGTCGCAGGTTCAAATCCTGCCTCGGGCATGGATGTGTGTGATGTCCTTAGGTTAGTTAGGTTTAATTAGTTCTAAGTTCTAGGCGACTGATGACCTCAGAAGTTAAGTCGCATAGTGCTCAGAGCCATTTGAACCATTTTGGTAGAGTTTACCCTGGCTATCGGAAAAAGGGCATTGTCCCTGTAGCATATACATCACATGGACTTTCACATGACGATAACACCGACGACGAGGAAGGTAAGTCGTCTCCTTTCAAATTACAAGTATTTTTGTAACACTTTTCTTTGTCGTTGCTGTAGTGACCACCTTCAACATACTCATAACGCCAGCCACGAGACTCGCATGATCGATTTACGATCGCACGTTCGATATGTATCGTTTGGTCTCCGCGACTTCGATAGGCAATCATTCTTGGAAATTACCGAGAAGCCGCCGAAGAAACGTCAACAACACCAGACATCCCACTCACTAACGACATAAATCGTCTGGGTTTCCCTAGCAATTCACAAATAATTCGCGGAGGTATGTAATTTAGAGCATTAGAGCAAGTGAGGGAACGACGGAAAAAAGATAAAAATGACTACCACAAGTAACTGATCACAACGCCCGCCAACGGGGTCGCATGATCGATTTCCGATCGCACGTTCGATGTATATCGTTTGGACCCAGCGACTTGGAAATTACCAGATTCATATACGGTTACGATCAACGATAAGGGACTACCGACTGTAGCGCGCAACGGAAAAAGCCGAAGACACTGTAAGTGCACTCTAGCCGCAAAGTTCAGTCGAGTAGAGTGTCGCTGTGCGACTGCTCTCGGTAAGCGCTTACCTGTCACTCAACAGGCTGTTGACGTTGCTGATGGTGGCGGGGGCTAGTGGCAGTGCTGGCGTCGCAGGCGCTGTGGCGGGCTTGGGTGGGAGCCAGATCGGCGCAGCCGCAGGACGCTCGGCACCGGCTGCCGGAGCGCGCAGCCTCTTGGCCCGCCGGAGCGAGAGCCGGCAGCGCCGGGGCCGCAGGCTCACCCCCAGCCAGCTGGCGAGCGCCAGCAGCGAGCAGGTGACCAGCAGCACGCCCAGCCACAGCCACACCAGCTGCTGCTGCCGCCACCATGATGCCCACCACGGCTCCGACTCCTCGGCCTCCTCTGTCGGGAGGAAGTTCTCGTGCAACAAGACGTACACGTCGTCCATCTGCTGACCCCCGCTGCGCCCGCTGGCACCCCTCGCCGGTCGCTGCCTGGCAACGGATCGTCGCTGCCGACAATTAGTGGCTTTGTTCAGATGTAAATGTAAAATGTCGTATGGCGTTATCGGCTGGGGATATCCCAGGGGGGATTCAGCCGCCTATCGGAAAGGATTTTCTTTCTCCGTGCCCGTTGACCCCTTTCCTTGTGTATATGTGAGACTGTCAGCAATATACGAAAAGATAGATTGCTACTTACCGCAAAGACGACACGTTAAGTTGCAGGCAGGCACAATTAAAAGTATGTACATTCTACCTACTCCGTTCAGTCTACTACTGTTTCTTGCCCAGGCGTGCTGTTGGTTGTTGGTTGGTTGTTTTTGGGGAAGGAGACCAGACAGCGTGGTCATTGGTCTCATCGGATTAGGGAAGGATGGGGAAGGAAGTCGGCCGTGCCCTTTCAGAGGAACCATCCCGGCATTTGCCTGAAGTGATTTAGGGAAATCACGGAAAACCTAAATCAGGATGGCCGGACGCGGGATTGAACCGTCGTCCTCCCGAATGCGAGTCCAGTGTCTAACAACTGCGCCACCTCGCTCGGTAGGCGTGCTGTACTTCTGTCTGTGTCAAACAGGAAAATTCAGTGTGACGCGTTTCACATACGTTTCATACGGGGCTTTCTCTATTTTGGTGTAGCTTGTGACGTTTGCGGTCGTCTCGTCAGTATGCCGGCCTTCAGTAATTAAAAAAAAAACTAAATATCATGTTAATTTACGTCGTATGTCACAGAAATGGTACCACAGCTTAGCAATGTACGCTGAATGCTACCCAGATCGATAGCGTTTTTCACGTCGTACTATTTGCAACATCTGCACAAATCTCATGAAAGAACAGAGCTGGGCACCTGGGAAGCATCAACAAACAAACACAGCAGCTGCCAGTGACAACGATATTGCTGTTCTGGCAGCTGCAGCGCACGATCCTGAGGTGAGTGTACGACAGAGTGCACGTAGTGCGGCGTGGAGACAATTTTGCGTTGGTATACGTTTCATCCGTAGTATATCTCACTCCACCAAGACTTTTACGGGACTGGCTTTGAACCCCACATTGAATTCTGCCCTTTTGATGTTCAGGTGTCGTAAGCCCATCCTGATTTCTTACGTGATACATTGTTTCTAGATGAAGCCTCGTTCTAAAACCATGTTAACGTGAATCTGCGGGACATGCATTACTGGTCGATGCAAAATCCCCATTGTCTTCGTACAGTTGCCCAACAATGACAGTTTGGTGCGGTATCATTGGTACCTATATTGAAGGTCCCTATTTTTAGCAGGGAACAGTAACCGTACGGCGATATGCTTTATTTCTGCAAGACACTCTACCCCTTCTACTGGAGAATGTTGGACTGGAAATGCGTCTATCAGTGTGGTTCCAGCATAATGGGTGCCCTGAACACTACGCATGTGTTTCCAGGAAAGCTGTGGATGCTGTGTTTCCAAATAGGTCGATAATATGGGCGGGTCCAGTAAGCTGGCCACACGGTCCCTGACGTAACGTCGTTGTACTTCTTTTTCTGGGGCGCAGTCAAAGTGTGTGTGTACCACAAACCTCTAACGACACCAGAGGATATGCAACAATGAATTACCGCTGTGTGTCAGGCAATATCTGTGGAAACACTGCAATCTGTGCAACGCTTACTTTCTCCATATGTATACTGATGCTAATAGTGGGCACTTCAAATATCTGTTGAGGTGACGCAGATTCATCTGACGTGACGTCACTGGTCACTTGTGAGCGTGTTTTCCATGCTGGAGGTCAAGCAGAAACTAGAAGTTTGTGTGGATTACAGGCCACTAATAATTGTGTTAAGACACTATCACTACGTTGTACCACTAGTTTTCATTTCTGTAGAAAAAACCTATATGCACCATTCAAATAAACGTAACTTCGTGTTGAAAGTGATGCTTGTTTATCTTTAATGGATTGTTCATTCCTGCCCATTGTGTGAGCTCTTGGAAGAAGGGTACAGAATGTACAGGATATCCTTTCTCTGCGCATTACAG
Source organism: Schistocerca nitens (assembly GCF_023898315.1). NCBI lineage: Eukaryota > Metazoa > Arthropoda > Insecta > Orthoptera > Acrididae > Schistocerca > Schistocerca nitens. The sequence continues at coordinate 734,733,782 of NC_064614.1, read as the reverse complement.
GACAATCAGCGGCGCTGTTGGCATGCTTTATAGTCTGACTTTTCAGAATGTATGTGGTTTATAAAAGTGAAACCAAATCTGTAATCACTGATTACAGCTCTAGTTTTCATTTCTATAGAACAACATACATTTTCCATTTACAAAAATCGAACATGGTGTTGAAAGTGGCGTTCGTTGACATTTATTGATTATGCATGCTCGTCCATTGCGGCAGCCCATGACACAAGTGCAGCCCTAGCCAATTGCATTTTTCACATTTTGTTTCATTCTGGAAATACATAGTCAATTGTCCGTATCTTCTTCTGCATATGCTTGTGTTATTGTTGTTGTTGTTGTTGTAATGGCATTCAGTCCGAAGACTGATCCCTTCTCTTGGTCTCATGGACTGTGCGGCTGGTTCCGGCGGAGGTTCGAGGCCTCCCTGGGCATGGGTGTGTGTGTTTGTCCTTAGGATAATTTAGGTTAAGTAGTGTGTAAACTTAGGGACTGATGACCTTAGCAGTTAAGTCCCATAAGATTTCACACACTTTTTTTTTCTTCTTTTGGTCAAGTTGTGCAACAAATTTATTGTCTCCCCATTTCTATTCAGTAAATTCTCGTTAGTTACGTGATCTACCCATCGAATCTTTAGCATTCTTCTGTAGTTTCACAGTTCATAAGCTTTATAATCTTCTTGTCTAAACTCTTTATCGTCCATATTTCACTCGCATACGTTGCTACGCTCCATACAAATACTATCAGAAAAGACTTCCTTACTGCTAAATTTGTACTTGATGTTAAAAGTTCTCTTCTTCAGAAACGCTTTACTTGCCATTGCCGTTCTATATTTTATATCCTTTCTACTTGGGCCATCACAGTTACTTTGTTGCCCAAATATCATAACTCATTTGCTACTTTAAGTGTCTCATCTCCTAATCTAACTCCCTCGGCATCACCTGATTTAATTCGATTTCATTCCATTACCTTTCTTCTGCTTTTGGTGATGTTCATCTTATATCCTCCTTTCAAGACACTGTCCATTCCATTCAATTGCTCTTCTAGATCCTTCGCTGTCTCTGACAGAATTGCAATATCATCGTCAAACCTTAAAGTCTTTGTTTCTTCTCCTTGGACTTCAATTCGTACTTCAAATTTTCGTTTTGTTTCCTTTACTGCTTGCTCAATGTAAAGACTAAATAACATCGGGGATAGACTACATTCCTGTCTAACTCCATTTTCAAACACTGGTTCCCTTTCATGCCCTTCAACCCTTATAAATGCCATCTGTACAAGTTGCAAATAGCCTTTCGCTCCCTGTATTTTACCCCTGCTACCATCAAAATTTCAAAGAGAGTATTCCACTCAACATTGTTAAAAGCTTTCTCTAATTCCACAAATGCTATAATCGTAGGTTTCCCTTTTCTCAACCTATCTGCTAAGAGAAGTCGTAGCGTGAAAATTCCCTCGTGTGTTCCTGCATTTGTCCTGAATCCAAACTGATTTTCCCTGAATCGCCAACTACCACTTTTTCTACTCGTCTGTAAGGAATTCGTGCTAGTATTTTGCAACCGTGACTTGTTAAAGTGATAGTTCAGTAACATTCACAGCTCTCAGCCCCTGCTTTCTCTTGAATTGGAATTATTACATTCTTCTTTCAGTCTGAGAGTACTTCGCCTGTCTCGCACATCTTGCTCACCTGATGGAAGAGTTTTGTCACGGCTGGCTCTCCCAAGGCTACCAGTAGTTCTAATGGAATGTAGTCTACTCCCGGGGCCTTGTTTCGACTTAAGTCTGTCAGGTCTCTGTCAAATTCTTCTCGCAGTATCGTATTTCCCGTCTCATCTTCTTCTACGTTCTCTTCCATTTCTATAATATTGCCCTCAAGTACATTTCCCTCTACATGCACCTTCCACCTTTCAGCGTTACCTTCTTTACTTAGGACTGGTTTTCCATCTTAGCTCTTGATATTCATACAGATGGATTCTCTTCTGTCCAAATGTCTCTAACTTTCTTGTAGACAGCATCTATTTTCCCCTAGTGATATATGCTTCTAAATCTTATAGTTTTGCTCTAGCCGCCTCTACCTAGCCATTTTTCACTTTCTGTCAGTCTCTCTTTTTAGACATTTGTATTCGCTTTCACCTGCTTCACTCACCGCATTTTTAAATTTTCATAAATTGAATACAGTATTTCTTGTGTTAACCAAGGATTTCTACTAGCCCTCGTCTTTTTATCTACTTAATCCTCTCCTGCCTTCACTATTTCATCACTGAGAGCTATCAATTCTTCTTCTACTGTATTCCTTCCCTCTGTTCTTATCAATCTTGTCCAAATGATACCTCTGAAACTCTTAATAGCCTTTGGTTCTTTCAGGTTATCCAGGTCTCATATCCTTAATTTCCTACTATTTTGGAATCTATTCAGCTACAATCTCCAGCTCAATCCCAACAAATTGTGGTCAGAGTACAAATCTGCTCCTGGAAATGTCTGACACTTTAAAATCTCGTTCCGAAATCTCTGTCTTACCATTATATAATTAATATGGAACTTGCCGGTGTCTCCAGGTCTCTTCCACGCATACAGTCCTCTTTCATGATTCTTAAACCAAGTGCTAGCAGTGATTATACTCTGTGCAAAATTCTACCAGGCAGCTTTCTCTTTCGTTCCTTTCCGCCATTCCATACTCACCTACTATTTTTCCTTCTCTTCCTTTTTGCTACTATCGAATGCCAGTCCCTCATGACTATTAAATTTTCGTCTCCCTTAACTATCTGAATAATTTCTTTTATCTCATCATACATTCCTCAATCTCCTCATCTGCGGAGCTAGTTGGCACATAAACTTGTGCTATTGAGTTGGGTGGGGGCTTAATGCCTGTCTTGGCTACAATAATGGGTTCAATGTGTAGTTTGTAGTAGCTTATCCGCGTTCCTATTTTCTTAATCATTATTAAACCTACTCCTGTATTACCTCTGTTTGATTTTCTATTTGTAACTCTGTATTCACCTGAATACAGAGTTCCTGTTCCTACTGCCACCAAACTTTATTAATTCCCACTATATCTAACTTTAAAATATTCAGTCCCCTTTTCACATTTTCTAACCTACTTGCCCGATTAAGAGATCTGTAGAAAGTCAGTTTTCTCTCTCCTGATTATGACATCCTCTTGAGTTGTCCCTGCCCAGAGATCCGAATGGGGACTGTTTTATCTGCGAAATATTTTACCCAAGAGAGTGCCATCATAATCATTTAACCATAAAATAGACCTAAATGCCCTTGGGAAAAATTATGGCTGCAGTTTCCCCTTGCTTTCAGTCGTTTGCAGTTCCTGCATAGTAAAGCAGTTTTGGTCGTTGTTACAAGGTCAAATCAGTCATACATCCAGACTGTTGGCCCTGCAACTACTGAAAATGCTGCTGCCCCTATTTATGAACCGCACGTTTGTCTGGCTTCTCAACAGATACCCTTCCATTGTGGTTGGACCTACAGTATGGCTAACTGCATCACCGAGACACGCAAGCCTCCACAACAATGGCAAGGGCCTTGGTGCTTAAGGCACACATATCTTCCATCTCATGCTTCACTCCCAAACACATTTCAGCACATATGTTGGACACATCTCTTCCTTCCCCCCACCCCCCCCCCCTCCCTTCTCTTTCTGCACGTCGTCCTCCTACCGTTTTTCTGTCCAACTCATCCTCAGAATTCCTCCTCTCCATCCTTTCTATCTCTGCACTTCCTTCTCATCCTCCTTCTCCTCCTCTCTCTGTCCATATTTTCCACCCCCACTCTCTGACGGTATCTTCGTCTCCCCTCCCTCTGCCAATATCCTCCACGCTATCTCTCTGTTCACCTCCTCCTTTCACTCTTTCTTTTCCACCTTCCCACTGCCCCTCTGAACCGTCCTAGGAGGGGGCGGGGTGTTGGTCCAGCTGCGACAAGCAACCTGCTTGTGTTTCCTTTGTTGCAAAATGCTGCTCTGCACGCCAAAAACGCATACTTAGTAGAATATATCTGTTGCTAAAGTATAAGTCCCAATGTCTAAAGAAATACAATATGTCATGCCCAGGCGGCAGTATGGAAGAACATGATAATGTTACCATAGAATGGAGAGTTGGCATTATATATGGGTGACTTTGAAATCGTTGTAAATAAAACTAAGACTTGTATTTTGATATAATAATACGAAGAATCTAAACTGATGTTCTCAGTCCAGCGCTTATGATCTCTAGTATTAAACATCTCAAGATACACTATTTTATACGAGCACAACAACAGCTTAATCGGTATCCACGTTAAATAATTAAAATTATAGACAGATTGATAATATTTTTGGCATCCACATGTTAAACACAGTTTAATATCGGTGACAAAACCTAAGAGTAAGGACTTAAGACGGCAGCACTTTCGGTCATAACTTCTTGAGTGTAAATGTAATTATACACTATTTTGTGTGTGTGTGTGTGTGTGTGTGTGTGTGTGTGTGTGTGTGTGTGCGTGCGTTGCAACATGGGTACTCCAGGGCCTGGGGTATGGTGGTGTGATTCTCTTCTGTGTCCATTGTTACCCAAAACACATACTAATGGTGGAAGTTAACTTTAAAGTAACCCAGGTCCACGTACAGAATGAGTGCAACCGATTATTATGAAAAATAATACTGTATCACAGTAAAATGTAAAAAATTGGAACTACAATATGGTGACAGGAGGTCGCAGGCTGGCAGCTGGAGCTATCAAACGACCCTGGTGAATCAGCAGTACCGGGCATAACCTTCCACATAGTGACGATGAGATGTGGGCAATATCTGCATTGGCTGTGTCTTCGACTGTCTGTGCAACATGCGTTTACTCTCCTCGAAAACACTCAGTTGTATAATTGTCGAAAGCAGTAAATTTCTCATGATACTAACAACTAAATACATTACTCTGGCACAGTGGCTCTGCACAACTGCATGGACTACCCTAGCACGCCTCTCTCCTCAGTCAAAACTTCCACTCACGTCTCAGCCCAATTGGTATTCTCTCTAAACTGGAACAGCATTGCAGAGGCCCACAACTGTATTGGAATAGCACTTCAGCATCAAACGAAATGGTAGATCCTGCCTGAAGGTCAGGTGTAGACGTTTTAATGAAATGATACCACATGATTCCAGAAATCTTTTCAAGTATCGAACATCTGTAATGCATATGACTTGCAACTCACATGTACTGAGAGAGAAAACCACAATATTTAGAATAAGTGACATTACCATTTTTCCAAATATTTTTTAATATTTTATTACAAAAAATAATGGAAAATTTTAATAAAATTATACCTACAATAATGTTTTTAAAGTACGCCATGTTTGGTGCCAGCTTAGTACAGGCCCTCATCAGTCTTTTGGAGTATTACTCTATGTTTCGAAGGTCACCTCTGCCTTTATATGCATTTTTAATAGGTATGGTTACGTTGTCTCCAATGTCAGCTAGTGGGTGGGATTTGTCAGAGGAAGCTTTCATTCTTTTATCTTGTTTTTTTTTTAATTTTCCGTCGCTATTTTTCTAGCATTTTGAATGTCGTTTGTGTCAATTGTCACAATATTATGATCATCACTGTCTTCGTACTGTTCACCAAAGATGTGCATAAATACAGAATGTATAACAATTAGGACACTGCTACAAATACACACCTAGGTTACGGGAAACTCGCTCCTGCATTCGCCAAATACACTCCTGGAAATGGAAAAAAGAACACATTGACACCGGTGTGTCAGACCCACCATACTTGCTCCGGACACTGCGAGAGGGCTGTACAAGCAATGATCACACGCACGGCACAGCGGACACACCAGGAACCGCGGTGTTGGCCGTCGAATGGCGCTAGCTGCGCAGCATTTGTGCACCGCCGCCGTCAGTGTCAGCCAGTTTGCCGTGGCATACGGAGCTCCATCGCAGTCTTTAACACTGGTAGCATGCCGCGACAGCGTGGACGTGAACCGTATGTGCAGTTGACGGACTTTGAGCGAGGGCGTATAGTGGGCATGCGGGAGGCCGGGTGGGCGTACCGCCGAATTGCTCAACACGTGGGGCGTGAGGTCTCCACAGTACATCGATGTTGTCGCCAGTGGTCGGCGGAAGGTGCACGTGCCCGTCGACCTGGGACCGGACCGCAGCGACGCACGGATGCACGCCAAGACCGTAGGATCCTACGCAGTGCCGTAGGGGACCGCACCGCCACTTCCCAGCAAATTAGGGACACTGTTGCTCCTGGGGTATCGGCGAGGACCATTCGCAACCGTCTCCATGAAGCTGGGCTACGGTCCCGCACACCGTTAGGCCGTCTTCCGCTCACGCCCCAACATCGTGCAGCCCGCCTCCAGTGGTGTCGCGACAGGCGTGAATGGAGGGACGAATGGAGACGTGTCGTCTTCAGCGATGAGAGTCGCTTCTGCCTTGGTGCCAATGATGGTCGTATGCGTGTTTGGCGCCGTGCAGGTGAGCGCCACAATCAGGACTGCATATGACCGAGGCACACAGGGCCAACACCCGGCATCATGGTGTTGGGAGCGATCTCCTACACTGGCCGTACACCACTGGTGATCGTCGAGGGGACACTGAATAGTGCACGGTACATCCAAACCGTCATCGAACCCATCGTTCTACCATTCCTAGACCGGCAAGGGAACTTACTGTTCCAACAGGACAATGCACGTCCGCATGTATCCCGTGCCACCCAACGTGCTCTAGAAGGTGTAAGTCAACTACCCTGGCCAGCAAGATCTCCGGATCTGTCCCCCATTGAGCATGTTTGGGACTGGATGAAGCGTCGTCTCACGCGGTCTGCACGTCCAGCACGAACGCTGGTCCAACTGAGGCGCCAGGTGGAAATGGCATGGCAAGCCGTTCCACAGGACTACATCCAGCATCTGTACGATCGTCTCCATGGGAGAATAGCAGCCTGCATTGCTGCGAAAGGTGGATATACACTGTACTAGTGCCGACATTGTGCATTCTCTGTTGCCTGTGTCTATGTGCCTGTGGTTCTGTCAGTGTGATCATGTGATGTATCTGACCCCAGGAATGTGTCAATAAAGTTTCCCCTTCCTGGGACAATGAATCCACGGTGTTCTTATTTCAATTTCCAGGAGTGTAACATGGGTTGACCGCACCATGGGGGATGCCTACAGGGAACGCAGCTGCTCAAGTGTCCACGCCCACCACCGGATCCCTGAACGAGAACACCATCCGAGCAGTCAACACTGTGCCAGACCACCTCCCAAGGAATGGTAGAGAAATTTGCCTTATTCAAACAATATGTGTGTGTAATAGTGCTGGCGTAAGCTGTCGCCAGCACACCAAGCGGCAAAAAGATCGATAGTAGGCACAAGCAACGCACCTATCAAAAGAGAGGCCAAAAACATACTCGCAGGCAACACTCTGCCAACGCCCTCTCGACCACCAGTATTTAGATCGCCGCCGCGGACCAGAGAGCCCAGCCAGTCATCCAGTGAGTCAACAAGTCGAGTCACCAGTCGCAGCCCAGTAGGAGTCGCAGTCGCAGTCAGCTCATCCTCTAGCTCAGAGTCAGTGAGTATGTAGCGACCAGAGTAGTGCACACAGCGGCACTTGTACTCCACAAGCAGTGAGGCTAACGTGGACTGTTACGGAAGACCTTGTACCACTACACCTGGACGTTCTTAAGAAGCTTTCTGTTTAAGTTACTAAAGAACCTTGTTAATTCATGCCTGCAATTGTGTTATAGAAAGAGGATACCGGCCACCGAACAACAACCTCTCCTTGCTTTCAATAGTACAAGCCTACAGTGACAACGGGATGACACAAAGGTAATTACCTCCGATGCAATCGACCTGGTGACTGTCACAAAAGATACTGCTACGAAATCAAGCATTCAAGGAGAGGGTAAGATACCACACGAAACTAGTTGTAACTCGACTACGCTTACATGGTCGCCAGCAGAAATATGAGGCAACTTTGCACATAAGCGTCGCTAACAGTTTAAAATCCAAGCACACCCTTCCTCTTCCCCTTTCTCCCTGGACCAACAGTCCCATATTTAATACTGGAGCTCATGCGCGGATGGTATCCTTCTTCTTCTGTTTACCATAGGGAATGGATCATCATGAAATGCCAGAAACAGCAGGGATCAGCTAGAGCTCCCAGGCAGAATAGAAAAGAAGCACATAATTACAGGTAACCCGCCACAATGCGATACATAAACTCTCACTAGCTCACTCCAGTGTTTTTTTTATTAACATGTGACGTCATAGTGCGTGTTAAAAAACGGCAGTACTATAATTCAAGGATGTCATGACTTTTTATGTATGCACTACAGAGTATGATCCCAATCACATAGGAGACATTTGAATGCTTAATGAATTACACAATTCCTTACCTAACAACAAATACCCACTTGCTGAGTACCAAGTCTACATTATCACAGCACAGTTAATACGTAATGTTGTAGCGTTAAAAATAATTTAATGTACAAATATCTTTCGCCGTTTACGTTTTTTTTACTATCTCCCACTTTCACAAGAAGACTCATGTAAATACCTGGTTTAATAAGTCACACACACGGCAATAAACAAAACAAATGCCACCTACAGAGGCCCTATGCCAGCCTGAGCAACTGCTGCCTTGCACTCCCTGCCACAGTGACAACTGTCTGAGATGTCAAGTGTCTATACCAGTGGTTTCCAACCTTTCTTGGACCATTACCCATGAGTGCAATCAGACATTAGTCAGTACCCCCCTGCCCTCCACCCCCGTGCCAGCTGTTGTCCCTCCACCCTCCCCCACACTCCCTCACATTATCACCAGCTTTAGCAACTAACAAATCTGTAGAATGAAAGACTTTTCTTGAAACACTTTTATTTTTAATATGGTAAAAGGCATATATATATATATATATATATATATATATATATATATATATATATATGTGTGTGTGTGTGGTGTGTGTGTGTGTGTGTGTGTGTGTGTGTGTGTATAAAGTGAATGATGAAGGAATTCGTGGTGCATCACAAGTGCTACCCACAACTCCTCCTCAGAAGATAAGAAACCTAACTATCCAATGTGAGGGTAGACACTTGTTGAAAAACATACTTCCCCTGCATTATTCCTCTCTTTTGCGACACTCGCTTGATCTGCACACTACAACCCCGTTGAAAATCAGACTCGTTCAGTTGTGTGCCCTATACTTACTGTTAGTAAATTACCTGATTGCTCCATTCCTTACTTTCGCAGTGGCAGGTACTGGACGACTTCAACCTGTTAATTCATTGTGTTTATCCACTCCAATAATAATAATAATAATGACAGTGTACAGCACTACAGTAGCCCTTTGTAATTACTGCTGTGTCATGCTGGCAATTAATTTATTTAGCTGTTCAAATGGTTCAAATGGCTCGGAGCACTATGGGACTTAACATCTGAGGTCATCAGTCCCCTAGAACTTAGAACTACTTAAACCTAACTAACATAAGGACATCACACACATCCATGCTCGAGGCAGGATTCGAACCTGCGACCGTAACGGTAGCGCGGTTCCAGCACAAGACATGTGTGTAATGGGTGGACTATGTGAGGAACCTGTACTCTCCACCGCATTAATGCTGCTAACTGAGAAAAAGTAATTATTGGTAACTTATATAATAAGTATGAGAGTCTTACAGAATTATGATAATAGTAAAGATCATTAGAAAAAAATGTAGTTTAGTGACTGAAACAGAATCGAATCGCTTCGTTTCTACCCCTCAGAAAATTTCATTTTACACCTCAGGGGGTAACTATCCTCAGGTTTGGAACCACTGCTCCATACTCTGCGTATATGCTAACCATCTAGTTAGGGAGGATGACCCAGAGAGGCCTCAAACACATGATCATTGACAGTCAGTAGCTGTCGTGAAATAGTTCCATGCAAAACTCACAAAATGGGAAATCACTGGATCTGTGTGTCCTAGACATCATTTCGACGATGTGAAGCATGAGTCTGCCTTGGCCAGATAAATCACACTGCCTCTTAACACGACCGTTTGTTAGAGCACACCATGAACGGAGTTGGAGACATTTGCGTGCTCACTGGATGTCAGCAAATGTTGCATGATGATCTTAAAAACGTTCAAAAATTATTTTTATTACCTGGCTCATATATGTCGCTGAGCATGTCTACCAGCTTCTGAATTTCCCCACACACTCTTATTAACAAATGTATGACGATAACTTGTATTAAACAAAACACATTATTTATTAACATATACTTGCCGACGTGTACTCAGTACTATAAAATCAACAGGTGTAAAAACATTTTTCACGAATCTTCCTCTCTCCTGTTTCTCACATACCATTCGAGCTCCGACAATGTCCTGCTATGACACTGTCATTGAAGAGGAAGTAAAAGTTGGCTAATATCGGAGTCAAATTCAGGACTTCATGCAACTGAGAGGCAAAGCCTGTACGTAGGATATTACTAAACCTTTTTTTCGTCCTCTTCTAAGGTGATAAATGCTACAATCTCGTTGGAAAATGCTCTTTATCCTTGCATGTGATTATTTCCTCCTTCAGCTAGCACTTTTTTGGGTGACTTGTTCAGGTAACATACTTTTAAGAGAGTTGAATACTATGTCTATCAATACAGACTGGTATGGGTCATATTACGAGCAAATTACATAACCTGCTTTTCTTTCTTCTTCTTTTCTTTTTTTACGTACCTCGAAAACAGCTTCGAGTAATTGCTCAAAATGTGGTACGTAAATGATGAATAATTATAGATTAAATTGATCATAATAGATAACTATGAATCCTTAATGACAGAATATTGACTTTAGCATGACGGTATGGAGCAGTTACACAGGTCCAAATACTATCTGTTATAGCGTTACGGAAGCACGTAACACAAAAATCGAAGACATCACGAATCAGCTAACCACATATGATTTTCTTATTTTATGAACACGTGAGTGAAAGTGACGTCGTGATTAACTTTTAATACTTACATGGCAGTTTGTAATTCTTGGGATATAGCTGCATGCATTAGTCCGTAATCTTGGATGTCCCCTTTACATTCCCTCGTGAGAATAATTACGTTTATGATTGTTAAATGGTTACTTGTTGTCCATTCTTGTCCAAATTTCCTAAAAGTCCGAATCAGTGCTCAAAACGTGCTATCCAAATGATAAAGAATTATAGATTACATGGACCGAGGAGAGTAAACATCGGGTGACACGTCGCTGCCAGTATGAAGTACATTTTGTTACGTATTTCAGACAGCTATACCGAGCAAAAATATACCCAGGTCTGCTAGGAAGTACGCTGTAAACACTGTATACAATTTCCACACAAGTGGTACAGAGAGAAACACATTTTATTTAGTTATATAAATAAATTCAATTATAGTTGTCTCCGTACACCTCCCCCGCTTAGCTGTCAAAAACCAAAAGACAGATGCAGTGATGATAGTGCAAGTGAGGCGCTGAATATTGTTATCACACTTACTCACCGATGAATATGGTGGATAATGAATGCAGCCAGCGGAAGCTGGCCACCAGAGAATACGGGCAGAGGCTCGATAAGCAACGGAGCATCGTAAACTCATTTGGAATGGTTACGGTTTCGACAAGGATAGTAACGGTAAATAATAAAAGCGTGTTTCCCAGTCTCAGTTTTATAGGAACTATTCCCCCCCTCCAGTAACGTGGTTCACCAATTGATCAGACGAACTGTCAGCCACATCCTTCCGCAGTTAGCAAATGCTTTGTCAAAACTGCATCCCTATAAAGCACAATCATCCCATACTGATTTAGAGATGCAATTTACTTACGGTAAATAGAGAATTATCCAGCACAGCAACATAGAATTCCACATTCCAACCGTCAGTATCCCTGTTTGAAAGTTTGCGTAGCCCATTATCACTTATGATTATCTGGAATGTCTGTACTTCCAAACAAGTCAACAGTGATTACTTTAATTCTGCCTATGATGCTGGTGTAGATGCAACGTCTGTGTGTCCTAGTATTCGTAAGTGCTTAGGACAAATACTGGAACTCTTTTATCATGGAAATGTGATCAGAAATACCACCAAAAACAAATGCTTTTTACTGATGATGGTTGTTCATATCAGTAGCAAAAATTTTTGGGTTAGGGTCATGACAACAACATTTCCAGTCACGTGATCTTCTGCTGAAACCTTTTAAATGTGAGTGGACTTGGAAGACAACTAAACCATTTTATGCATTATGGATTCCCCAGGGCCATTGATTGGGGTGTTGGTCCACTACTGACAAGGAATATTCGTGTGTTTTGTTTGTATACATAATGCCTCTTTACACACCAAAAACGCATACTTTATGGAGTATATTTATTACTCTATTATAAGTACCAGTGTCTGTAAAAATGAACGTATGTAAGAACCTGATAATGTTACTGTAGTATAGTGGGTCGTCATAATGTACGGATAATTTGATATTATTTTAAGTAGACCTAAGACATGTATTTTGGTAAAGTAATATACACAATCTAGATGCAGGTCCTCAGTCCAGCACTGCTTTGTAGTAGTAGACATCTCAGCATACACTGCCTTATACGAGCACAACAACAGCATAAGTTTGTATAATCGATAACCACGTCAAACATCTGATTTCTGAACAGCATCCAGGGGTTTTTCCAACGGCATAGCACTTGCCTACAAACCGCTATTGTAACCCAACATGCCCTACAGAGTCCCGACATGTTGTCTCGAGGTGCTCTATCATCAGGTCTGTCTGCAATCGAGCACATATTGGTAATTCACAAGCAGCATTAATATTATCTGTACTGGCCGACCAAGTGCAACAGTCTTGGTACTTCATTCCATAAACATGCATACATGTTTATATGCTTGCATGCAACATTCTGGCGGTTACACCGGTTATTAACGTACATTTGCAATCGCTTATCTCGCGCTTACATTAACCTGTGCAATGTTAATCAGTTAAATACACTGATCATCCAGAACATTGTGACCACCGACCTACTATCGATATAAACCCATCCAGGCGGTAGTAGGGTCATCTGGAGAGGAATGACGAAACCGATTTCTGTTTCATGCCGTAGTTCGTGTTGCTGTATGAAACTGTGGTGTCAGGTTGACAGGGCGTTTCAGACTGACGCTCCCAAGTCTACCTACAAAAGCGGAATAGTGGAGAAAAGCGTAAATGAAAATTGATACTAATCACACCTGGCTACACTTGGTTCGTTCGATACCAGTTTGAAGGCAAAGGAGATGGAATCTGAGGATGATTCACCAGTTAACTATAGTACTTCTTCCTCTCTTGCGTCTGCCGGATCCCTGAAAGCAAATTGCACGTCGAAAATTAAATTGATTTGTAAAACATGAAACTGAGATAGAAAAACTGTTAAATAATGACTTCGCGTTATGAGTTTAATTTCAAGACAACCACTTACATTGCAGAATCACGTCAGCAGCTGCAACAAAAAGGAAATCACAAAAGAATGTAAAACTTTGAACATAGCTGCTAAGGTTCAGTGACCGTGTCAGAATTATATTAGAACAAATAAGCCCACGGTCACAAATATTTAGTCAAAATTGACCAGGTTTCGACGCTACTATGAGCGTCGTCTTCAGAATTAAACTAACTGTTCTAAAACATATTAGGTATATAATACATTTAAAAAATCAAAGTTTGTACTGACTGGAAAGAGATGCAGTACTTACAAGTCACATTTTAAAAAATCTAAGCCGGAAAGGCGACGTCATGAATAGTTGTAAATAAGATGGCGAGCCGCTAAGAGCTGCTCGTACTTGAGTGAACAGAGGTTGCAACAAGACTGAGGTGCCCACGTTAGAAAGTGTGGGCAAGTAAACATGGTGTTTCTACGAGCGCCATCTAGTAGCCGCAGAAACAACTAGGCTACTGTACATTCAAAATTAGACATATGAAATTGTGCATCTTGTTTACAATTATTCATGACGTCGTCTTTCCGGCTTAGATTTTTTAAAATGTAACTTGTAAGTACTGCATCTCTTTCCAGTCAGTACAGACTTTTATTTTATTAATGTATTATATACCTAATATGTTTTAGAACAGTTAGTTTAATTCTGAAGACGACGCTCATAGTTGCATCGAAACCTGGTCAATTTTGACTTAATATTTGTGACCGAGGGCTTATTTGTTCTAATATAACAAAAGAATGTGGTCATAAATACTGTCTTAAAATGCCATTTATGTAATCAAGTGTTCAAAATGCCCACCATCTACTGCACTGCACGTTTGCTGTCATTAGTGTAAGGACTTCTGGACAGACAAAAAGATTCCTTCGATATCATTGCACGCTACGATGATTTAAATTCCCTCGGGTCGTCGGAACTTGAGTTTACCCCGGAGAAAAAGTCCAATGTTGTCAAATCAGACAAACGCGGAGTCCAACTGATGACGCCTTCACTTCGCATCCAGTAATGAGGAAACAGCTAGGTGAGCGATTCCCTAGCTACAGGTGAGCAGTGAGCCGGGCACCCGTCTTGCTGGGGTACCGCATAGAGGTTCTTCATCTAGGAGAGCCGGTAGCACTTCGGTAGGAAACTGCCCGTATCTTTAACCCGTTGAGGCTTCTTAAAATAAGTGAAGACCAATTAAATAGTTTACAGTATCCGGCACAAATGTTGACAATCCATTGCCTCAACCTGCCTCAGCCAAATCGGATTCTCAGCGACCCAATAATGCATAATTCTTACATTTAGGTGTCAATGATTTTTAAAATAGCTTCATCGGTAAAGAGAATTTTCTTCGGAGAAAGAACCTACTGCCCTGATGTTGCATCAGAATCGAGCGACAGATTTCGTTCGTTTTCTACCAGCCCTCTGGTTACTCTGCCGGCGATACAGCTGGAAGCTGCTAGCGCACAAAATGTGAACAATGCTGTGCTGATTTGCTTTAGACTCACTCGCGTTTCTCTGGGGCTAACACGTGAATTACGAGAAACGGCTGCCAGAACATCCGCAACCATCGTTGCAAGCGCTCCTTACTCTCTGCATAGTATTCCAGTGCCCTTCCAACGACAACGTTTTGCACAACGCTGAATTTTCATTCATATTCGTCACCACCTGCCAGGATACGTTCGTGTGTACAACTCAACTTCTCTATACGTGTCCCTTCTGTGTTCTCGTTAAAGACATTTATTTTTTTCAAGCTAGTCAGCAGTTGACGCACGTAAACGACGTAGACAGAATGAAAGCTGCATTTCCTCTGTGCCCCTTTTATAGTGGTATCGTGGAAGTAAAGCACTCTGTTTCCTTATCATCCAATGTAACGTAGGCTATTTTCTTATCTATACAAATTATAAATGATGTAGGACATACTGTAAGTATAAATGAATGTACGTATATATGTTCCACATCTCCTCCTAAACCACTAGACCTATTTCAACCAAACTTGGTACACATATCATTTACTGTCTGGAAAGAATTACTGTGAGGTTAAGAACCACCCACCTACCATACAGGTGTGAAGGAGGGGTTGAAAATCAGTGTACCCCTCACCACGCAAGAATATCCACACTTCGGTCATCCAGTATTTGAGAATGAGAGCACTTAGAGACTTTCCACAACTTTGCACATGATTTCAGACCTTTGCGAGACTTCTTTTTCTGTGGGAAGATCTTATGGGACCAACTGATGACTGCTGAGGTCATCGGTCCCTAAGCTTAGACACTACTTAATCTAACTTAAACTAACCAACACTAAGGACAACACACACACGCACACACCAATGCCCGAGGGAGGACTCGAAACTCTGACGGAGGGAGCCGCGCGGACCGTGACAAGACGCCTAGGACCGGGCGGCTACCCCGCGCGGCTCCGAAACTTTTTCTCGTTGACGACTCCCAGAGAATGGTGCAAGGAATAAAAGTTTATCACTTGCATTTTCGATGTTCATGCAGTAAAACTGCTATATGGAGCACAACGTTTTAATTTATTACTTCTTTACTACTAACTGCATTCATGGCACGCTTTGCAGACGGTATCCACATACACCAGCGAATATACCACAAAAATTACATCGTTGTACGACACTTAGTTTGGAAGGTATGACGTAATAAACACTGAATGCGTGAAAAACTATCCTAACATGCAAGACGTTTAAATTTATTACTTCGTTGCTTCTATCTATTCGAAACACGTTTCGTTGACAGTATCAGCATATGCCGCTCAACGTACTTACAAAAAATATGTCGCTGTACGACACTTAGTTCAGGAGATATGACATCATAAACACTGAAATCCGTGAGAAACTGCCGCATCATGCATGACGTTTAAATTCATTACTTATTTACTACTAAGTCTATTCACAACACATTTCGCAGACAGTAAGGACATATAACAGTGAATGTACCTGCAAAATGATATCATTGGATAGTAGATAATTCAGAGGTCCCACGTCATAAACTTTGAGTTGCATGAAAATAAAACTGTACAGCGAAATTTGCTGGACATACAGATGAAATTTGTGAAGCGTTAAATAAGTTCAATATGTGTAAAATATATATAACATGTGCCCATGTGGGTAAAACCACAGGTAAAAAATTCATTCTAAACGCCTGGAACGATTTTACTCAAGTTTGCAACACATTTGCGTTACAGTCTGGAGAGAAACACTGTAAGAATAATAACGACCAGCCTTCTATGAGGTGAATGTGAAAACATGGAGAGGGAAGGAAGGACGACGAGATGGACAGACAACAAGGAGGAAGAAGGAGATTGGCACAGATAGGAGGAAGGAGGAGATTTGCAGAGGTAGGGAAGAGATAAATAGAGAGAATGCAGAATAACAAATGCATAGAGAAAGTAAAGAGAAAGAGATGGACAGAGAAAGTAAAGAGGAGATGGACAGAGGCAGTGGGAGGAAGAGCTAGATAGAGAGATGGGGTACGAGGAGATGAACATAAAGAGGGGAGGAGGAAATGCACAGAGAAAGGGCAGAAGAGGAGATAGACAGAGAGAGGGGAGAGGATGTCACAGAAAGGAAAAGGGAGCAGATGAATAGGGAGAGGGGAGAGGAGGAAATGGACAGAGAGAGAGGGGGAGGAAGAGATGGATAGAGAGTGGCAGGAGGAGACAAAAAGGGCGGGTGGCGGAGATGGAATTAGAGGTGGAGGAGATGGACAGAGAGAGAAGGAGCAGAAAGACAGGGAGGGGACGAAGATACTGAAATAGAGAGAGACTGGAGCAGTTGTAAAGAGAGACGGGCAGGAGGAGATGGATGGGCAGTGTAGGGGTGGAGGAAGTGGACAGAGAGCGAGGTTGCTTGAGATGGACAGAGAGAGGCGCGAGGAGGAGATAGACTTATAGAAGATTAGAATAAATACATACATGGGCTACGACGGGTACTCAGCCAGATTTAGTATAAAAACGCACACTTCCGTATAAGACCGCAACCGATTTCACGTCCAAAACTGATAAATCGTAAGTTCTAAATACCCTAAGTTCTCCGAAAATATTAACAGTATTTTGGAAAGAGAAAGCAGTTAAATTCTTCTCGTTTAGAGCTGCAACACTGGCAGCAGAAATTACTATAGTTCCATTCGAAAAAGCGAAGTTAATACCAATTCACATCTACATCTATGTGATTACTCTGTTATTCACAATAAAGTGCCTGGCAGAGGGTTCAATGAACCACCTTCAAGTTGTCCCTGTACCGTTCCACTCTCGAACGGCCCCAGGAAAACGAGCACTTAAATTTTTCTGTGCGAGCCCCGATTTCTCTTATTTTCTCATGATGTTCATTTCTCCCTATGTAGGTGGGTGCCAACAGAATGATTTCGTAATTGGACAAGAAAACCAGTGATTGAAATTTCATGAGAAGATCCCACCGCAACGAAAAACGCCTTTGTTTTAATGGTTGCCACTCCAACTCACGTATCATGTCTGTGGCACTATCTCCCCTATTTCGCGATGATACAGAACTAGCTGTCCTTCTTTGAACTTTTTCGATGCCATCCGTGAGTCCCATCTGATGCGGATCCCACACCGCACACCAATACTCCAGAATAGGGCGGACAAGAGTGGTGTTAGTAGTTACTTTAGTAGACCTGTTGCACCTTTTAGGTGTTCTCCCAGTGAATAGCAGTCTTTGGTTTGCTGTACCCACAACATAATCTACGTGATCGTTCCAATGTAGGTTATTTGTAATTGTAATCCCTAAGTATTTAGTTGAATTTACAGCCTTAAGATTTGTGTGACTTATCGTGTAATCGAAATTTAGCGGATTCCTTTTAGTACTCATGTGAATAACTTCACACATTTCTTTATTCATGGTCAATTGCCACTTTTCGCGCCGATAGAGATATCTTATCTAAAACATTTTGCAATTCGGTTTGGTCATCTGATGACTTTACAAAATGGTAAATGGCAGCATCATCCGCAAACAATCTCAGACGGCTACTGAGATTGTCTCCTATGTCTTTAATACAGATCAGGAACAATAGAGGGCATATAACACTTCCTTGGGGAATGCCGGATATTATTTCTGTTTTACTCGATTACTTTCCGTCTATTACTAAGAGCTGTGACCTTTCTGACAGCAAATCACGAATC
Organism: Schistocerca nitens; assembly: GCF_023898315.1. NCBI lineage: Eukaryota > Metazoa > Arthropoda > Insecta > Orthoptera > Acrididae > Schistocerca > Schistocerca nitens. The sequence goes on along the minus strand of NC_064614.1, from coordinate 734,715,218 downwards.
CAGTCGCACAACTGAATCGATATTCCATAGCCACGCAGTTTGGTTAGAAGACGCTTGTGAGGAAAGGTGTCGGAAGCCTTCTGGAAATCTAAAAATATATAATCAGTTTGATGTCCCCTGTCGATAGCACTCATTAGTTTATGAGTATGAAGAGCTAGTTGTGTTTCACAAGAACGCTATTTCCTGTATCCGTGCTGACTATGTGTCAATAAATCATTTTCTTCGAGGTAATTCATAATGTTCGAACACAGTACATGTTCCAAAACCCTACTGCAAAAGGAAGTTATTCATATGGGCCTGTAATTCAAGGATTACTCCTGCTTCCCTTTTTGGGTATTGGTATGACCTGAGCAATTTTCCAGTCTTTTAGTATAGTGCCACGCAAAACAACAAGGGGTGCAAGCCCCTCCACGAAAAACATGGCCACACCATAACACCACTGCCTCCGAATTTTACTGATGGCACTACACACGCTAGCAGGTGACATTCACCGGGCATTCGCCAACCCACACCCTGCCATCGGCTCGCCACATTGTGTACCGTGATTGGTCATTCCATACAACATTTTTCCACTGTTCAATCGCCCAATGTTAACGCTCCTTACAGCAAGCGAGGCGTCGTTCGGCATTTACCGGCGAGATTTGTGGCTTATGAGCAGCCGCTCGACCATGAAATCCAAGTCTTCTCACCTGCCGCCTAACTGTCATTGTACTTGCAGTGGATCCTGATGCAGTTTGGAATTCCTGTCTGATGTTCTGGATATATGTCTGCCTATTACACGTTACGACCCTCTTCAGTTGTCGGCGGTCCCTTTCGGTCAACAGACGAGGTCGGCCGGTACGCTTTTGTGCTGTAAGTGTCCCTTTACGTTTCCACTTCACTGCCACATCGGAAACAGTGGACCTAGGGATGTTTAGGGGTGTGGAAATCTCACGTACAGACGTATGACACAAGTGTCACTCAATCGCTTGACCACGTTCGAAGTCCGTGAGTTCCGCGGAGCGCCCCATTCTGCTCTCTCACAATGTCTAATGCCTACTGAGGTCGCTGATATGGAGTACCTGATAGTAGGTGGCAGCGAAATGCGTCTAATATGAAAAACGTATGTTTTTTGCGGGTGTCTGGATCCTTTTGATCACATAGTGTATGTTTTTCATCTTGGCAGTTGTTCTTGTTTGGAATTCAGGAATATTTGCTTCGTCTTCTTTGGTGAAGGAATTTAGGAAAACCGTGTTTAATAATTAGCACTTTAATTAATATAGTCATTAAAAGAGACCGCACGTCGTTTAGTGCGGGATTTACCACTATTCATCTCGGTGAAAACAAAATTACGATGTCTTAAACGGTTTTGGAAATACTTGACGCGAAAAACTTAACTGAATCGCCCTTGGTATTAAAAGAGCATCGTGTTGTGTTTGTTCGAATAGAAACACGTTTTAAGATCGCAGACTAAAAGCAACTAACGGTTCAGCTTAAAAAAAAGCCACGGAAAAGGTTAGTCACACCACACACGAAGCGACAATACTGTCGTCCAAAAGCTTCGTAGAGACAATTCAGGAAGATTTCTAGACGTTGGATTGTGGGTCCCATCTTTTTCAACGAAACAATAAACGCACAACGATACTGCAGTGATATTCTGTAGCCATTCATAGGAGAACTTGTCTTAAGTGAAATACTGAACGGTTATTTTCAACAATATGGTGCAACCGCACAACAGATCGCGTTTCAATGTCACTGCTTGCTGATGTTTTTGGTGATCGCACAATTTCACAGGGACTTTGGCCTCCACGATCGCCTGACCTAACACCACCTGAATTTTTCTTCTAGGCTGCAGCGAAAGCAACTGTCTATAAAAACCGTCCGAAATCCATCGATGAATTGAAAACTGCAGTATCCACTTTCACTGCTTCTATTACAGAAGAAAAGTTACATCTTGTGTTTGGAAACATGATTAGACGAACTGAACTGTGTATTCAACAACAGGGGGGACACTTTCAACATTTAATGTGAAAATTTGTAAGTAAAAATGAATATTAAATAAATCAATAACTTGTATTTCACTGAGTTTCATTTCGGTATATTCACTGCGACATACGGCACGAGCGGCTAACAATCATACGACACTGCGGAGAGACTTTTTGAACACCCCGTATAACCTTCGCGCAGAAATAAACATCGACGGTTGGGGCAATGAGCTGAAAGTGTAGCACAGTTTCTGGGCTCCTTGGTGTGTATAATTCGATGCGGCACTTTTGATTCTGCGTTAGACGTCCACAATCCCAAGTATATGTAATGTACACGGTGCAGTCTCATTAACGTAACCACCAGTCAAAAGCCTGAAAAGATACCATTTGCAGCGTGAACGTGCAGGAAGACAGTCAGTGAGATTCTGGAAGGTATCGACAGAGATGTGGAGCCATGCCGACTCCAGTGTCGTGGCCAACAGTCCTAAGTTTCTCGGTTGATGATCCATGGCGCGAACAGTCCGATCAGGGTGTTCCCAAAGATTTTCCATTGGGTTTAAATCCGGGGTGTTTGGTGGACAGGGAATTACAGTAAAATCATCCTGGTGCACTTCGAACTACACACGTACGCAGCGAGCTGTGTGGCACGTTGCATTGTTCTGCTGGTAGATACCGTTGCTCCGAGGAAGAACAAAATGCACGTAGGGGTGGAAATGGTCCCCAACGATAGATGAATACTTGTGTTGATCCATTGTACCGTCAAGAACGACGAGATCACCCAGGAAATGTCACGAAAACATTTCACTTGTTATGCCTTGAGAAAATTCGATGCCCAGATCGACTGTAACGGAAATAGGTCTGCTAGTTCAACTGTATCTTGTAGTGTTGTAGTCGAAGATCTGAAGATGGTCTGTTAAATAAACTAATACAAATAACCACAAAATAAGTAATTAGGACCCTGACAGACATCATGTATTATGTTGAAATAAGAAGTGGATGATGATATTCGCGTAGACCCAAGGTATTTGTTGGTTTATTTATTTTCCTCTTAACTTTGCCTTTACGTAAGTGTATGTCCGTTTTGAGTGTTGGTGGCTGGCATTAAATTCTTGTGTCACACTAGAATTCAAGGAAACGTCTTTATGTCCATACTGATACGGCAATATGCCCACAGAAGGAATCGCGAGTGATACTTCCTTTTTATGTGATATAACTGTTCACAAAGATCACAGCGTGTTTCTTTCGACCGATTTATTCTTCTGTTTACCACTCCCGTTGTAATATTTCTCGTTCGACAGGAGAAGTTATGGCGCACTCAGGACCTGAAAATTAGAAAATTAAACACTCAAGTACTATAAGGGAAAATCGCACCTTAGTTTCTTTCTTCTTCTTTTTTCCTTTAACTTTCTATTTACGGAAGTAAATTTTTGTATCGAGTCTTTGGTGGCTTGCCTCGAATATTTTCTAGGATTACGCCCAATTAGTGTCACTAGAAAAGTAGTTCGTAATTGCAGCCACTGATGGAAAATGACGTGTCGTTGTCCAAATATTATCCTTTATCGAATAGCACAAGTGTGGGGCAACAGCAGAAGCTACCTGGAAATCAATCAAGCATTTCATTTGATCGTATTGGTCACCGTTGAGAAACGATAAATTCTAATGAACTGTTGCTTATCTGATATCGCAAGCTACGTAGATAATCAAGCTTGAGTATTTAATCGCTCTAATTCTCAGATATAAAACAGAGTCTGGTTACGTCTGTGGGAAATTCAGGGTTCAACAGTTAACAGGTGAGTGGTCAGGCGCAGCTACCTTAACTGCATAATTTGAAGTTGAAAGTACAGATTCGTAACCCGTTAAGCTGCTTTCTTGTGCGCCATAATTCAGTGCATTTGACAATCGTTCTGTAAAGCACGCCTTTAGAAACGGAATGGCAAACAACAGCACCTGTTGACATACTGTCTGTTGGCTAATAGTACGAAAGAAATTAGAAACTCGTTATAACATCAACAAATGAATGTGATATGCTTCACATTAAGTTATGACTTTCTGAGGCGCAGCCGCAGCCACTTTACTATTTTGGGAGGAAATTGACTCCGTTTTGGTTGGAAGAAAAACACCTCGAGTTACATCTTCTTCAGTTCGTTGATTTATTTACTTTCTTTTACTAAACAACTAATTCAAATTTATAAAAAGTTTCAATTTACCTATTTTTTTGGTAATTTTATTAAGATGAATAAAAATCGCCTGTAAACATAGATCAGTCCTTCTTAAAAGCTGATAAGAAATTAATTCACATGGACTTTCTTTGTTCACATTTGTTTAGCAAAAAGAGGATAGCGTTCCTAATATTCCATGTGAGACAAATATGGCGCGTAAATCCACTTTAAGTAATATGAATTATAACAGATTAGTTTTAGGCATTAACATCCGCAGTAATCACATATAAACATCGTCGTAAAAAGTTTAAATCCATTAGAGATCCCATATTCTAGTCGAATTTGAACGTAAGTCTCTGTGAACTAATGTCTTATCAGCCTTTAAGAAGGATTCCTACGATATATAACTTGCCTTCCCAGGAGAATAATTACAGTTCTCTCGTCGATTCCTCTCTTGAGTACTGTAATTGTGGGATTACATGGAAATACGACGAACAATAGAGAAATAGAACATTTAAAAGAAAAAGATTTATTCAGAGATACAGATCGTGATCAGTGAAATCTGACCAGCTACGAATTGTAGGAGTACGAAGCAAGGAATTAAATTATCTCCTCCATATATTTTGTGTTTGTGTGAGTGTGTGTGAGAGCGCGCGCTGTTTGATAGCTTTCTCCGTCATTCATATTATCAGCTTCGTCAATGATTCTGTTTGATAAATACGGATCATACCTAAGAAAATTAATTTCGTTGTCCGGGAAGTTCGCCTGAATCATCATTCCTAACACTTTGTGAGCGGAACTAATTTAATAGCATTAATGCTGTCGTTCCAAATACTGAACGGTACTGTGAATCCAAGTCCAGTACAGTTACCATTTTCCCATTTCCAGTCCATTTGCAAAAGTTGTGGGGAATTACAAAGGGGCTGCCCGCTATACAAAGTGAATGTACCTTGTCTTTCATATATACAGTTATATTCGACGGTTTTGCAAAACCAGTGACGTTATGAATAACACGATTGGTGTCTAAGAAACATTCAGGGAGATCGTCTTTCACAGAAGTCCAACATATCAGCACTACTCACACAGAAAATCTGTAACTGCTACTACGATAAATTTGCAGATTTTTGAGCTCATGTAGAGAGGTACACGCAACGATTGTTCCGTACGACGCTTTGCTGCGGTATAGAATGTCATATCGATATGTTGGCACTCTATACACATTGCACCGCACACATTAAAGTGTCAAGCGAACTGCAAAGCACACGCAGAATGTGTGTTCTCGGAATCTTTCACGACGACATGCTTCATTGAAATCTTTTCTGTTCACAAACCACGTGAGTTCGAAGTGTCAAGGCTTATACACCGAAACGATTATACTGGAGATGAAGAATGTGCTATAAGCATGATCAGTCACTGTCCCTTACTGTTTTTTCATATTTCTTTGTATCCATTCCAGTGACTAAACATACGGTCTAGTGTTTTGTGCTTCATGTAAGTTTATTATAGTACTTTTGATACCTCCATGCAACGTCGTGGATGAACATGTAAATGATTTTTAATTTATCGAACGTTCTAGGCAGCAATTGATACGTAAACGATCAGAGCTTAGGAACGCTAGGCTCTGTCTAGATTGAGCACCACCTTCTAAACAGTAGGTCACGTTATGCGGATAAAACAGCTCAGACAACGAGCTACATCTGTCAAAGTGAGAATAGTATGGGCTTCAGAGGTTCCGGCACGTCTTCTGAAAAGGAAATGGGCACACTGAAATGTAGTTTACGCTAACCAGACTAAAACTGTTAAGTATCTTGAGGCTACAAACATTTACTTTCAAGTGCAATTTTGTTCTTCTCTCTTTCTTCGAATGCTGTGGTAAATGTTACTTTGCCATTTGTATTGCACACGTTTAACGTTGCCTACCTATCTAGTCTTAATTGTTTGTAATGATATGGAGTGGAAATGAAGTCCCATGCTTCTTTACAGAGCGTAGGGGAACGATGCGGGAGACCCGCACCGCCGTACTAGGCAAGGTCCTAATGGAGGTGGTTTGCCGTTGCCTTTCTCCGACTGTAATGGGCATGAAAGATGATGACGAAGACAACACAACAACGCCCAGTCATCTCTGGGCAGGTGAAAATCCCTGACCCCGTGCTCGGGAAGCGAGAACGCTACCGCGAGACCACGAGCGCTGACTTGTAATGCTATAGTCACGATATTGAGCTTGCATCTATGTGTGACTGAATAAATGCATTTTTCCCTTACTTTAATTTATTAAGAAACGTACTGCTTGCTTCACATTTCATTTGCAGAATTTGACACTTTATATTTACATTGAAACTGGTACCACCCCCGCAAGCACGCAGAAGTGCCGCAACACGACGTGGCATGGATTCGACTAATGTCTGAAGTAATAGTGAAGAGAATTGATACCATGAATCATGCAGAGCTTACCACAAATCCGTAAGAGTAAGATGGGTGGAGATCTCTACTGAACAGTACGTTGCATGGCATCCAAGCTATGCTCAATAATGTCCATGTCTGGGGAATTTAGTGGCCAGCGGAAGTGTTTACACTCAGGAGAACGTTCCTGGAGCCACTGTGTAGCAATTCTGGACGTGTAGGATGCCTCATTGTCCTGCTGGAATTGCCCACGTCCGTCGGAACGCACAATACACATGAATCTATCCACGTGATCAGACAGGATGCTTAACGTACATCTCATCTGTCGGAGTCACATCTAGACGTATCATGGGTCCCACATCACTCCAACTGTACATGCTCCCCACCATTACAGAGTCTCCATCAGCTTGAACAGTCTCCTGCTGACATGCAGGGTCCATGGATTCGTGAGGTTGTGTCCGTACCCGTACACATCCATCGAGACTCGTCTGACCAGGCACATGTTTGCAGTCATCAACAGTCCAATTTCAATGTTGACTGGCCCAGGTGAGGCGTAAAGCTTTGTTTCGTGCAGTCATCAAGGGCACAAAAGTGGGCCTTCAGCTGCAAAAGCCCGTATCGATGATTTTTCGATGAATGATTCGCACGCTGACACTTGTTGATGGCCCGGCATTAAAATCTTCAGCAATTTGCGGGAGGGTTGCACTTCTTTCACGTTGAATGATTCCCTTCAGTTGTGATTAGTCCCGTTCTTGCAGGATCTTTTCCCGACCGCAGCGCCGTCAAAGATTTGATGTGTTACTGGATTCCCGATATTCATTTTACACTCGTGAAATGGTGGCACGAAAAAATCCCCCCTTCATCGCTACCTCGGAGATGCTGTGTCCCATCTCTCGTGCGCCGTTCAAACTGCCTTCTTAATTCTTGATAACCTGCCATTGTAACAACTGCGGTAGACAATTGTTGTTTTATATTGGCGTTGCCGATTGCAGCACCGTATTCTGCCTGTTTATAAATTTCTGTATTTGAATAGGCACGCCTATAACAGTTTCTTTGGCACTTCAGTGCAGATTAGAAACAACTCCGGCGTATTATAGCTCAATATATATTTTATTACCTATTAAGTATGTTTATCTTGCACTATAAAGTGAAAACATTATAACCATCACCACACAAATATAAAGCAAGATATGAAAATCGCCAATCACACCAAACATCTTATCCTAATGATAGAGATCTACCGTACTCAAGAAACCCACAAAAGAGACCAAGCTAGTGAGAAATAACAAGATCTGATTGACCAGCAGTATAGGAAGTGCACATGGAGTGAAAAATCGACATATTTTATTAGTAGTAAAACATCTATTAAGCCATAGTGAGCTAGAACTGTTTGACACAAAACTACAATGAGACAATCTGTAAACGAAACGTGCAACTTGAAAATACGTGTATATTTTAGGCCATCGAAGAGGCTTTTTCATAAATTGTGGCAAAGCATAAACTGCAAAACTGCATATGTTCAGTTGCTTACAAAAGTAACAACAAAATCGTCAGTATATCACATTATGTCTGTACGCGATTCACTCCAAAAACATACTGCAGCTAGCCAGGATCTCTTACTGTCGTCCAGAAATAGAGATTCTCTTCATTTAGAAATATAAAATTGCCATAAGGAACTTATAGAGTATTCTACCGAAACTATGATCCACAAGGTAACCAGAAATTTTAGGGAACAGTAATGGTAGTAGTTTCCAAAAATGGTTCAAATGGCTCTGAGCACTATGGGACTTAACATCAGAGGTCATCAGTCCCCTAGAACTTAGAACTACTTAAACCTAACTAACCTAAAGACATCACACACATCCATGCCCGAGGCAGGATTCGAATCTGCGACCGTAGCGGTCGCGCGGTTCCAGACTGAAGCGCCTAGAACCTCCTGGCCACAGCGGCTGGCCCAGTAGTTTCCCTGTTTTTGAAGTGTACGTCACTGGTAAAAAAACTGTATTCGTAAATTCTTACAAATAAGTAACAAATAACGCTATCATCAATACATTTCAGTGTCTTGTTCTGTATCTCAAAGTATGTCATCTTATGGTATCAGAACATTTTGATATCAAGGTATACCGTTATATAATGCATAGTACAGAGTACTTTCCTGTATAGTTCAGACAAGAGTAATTTTCCGCTCTTTAATAAGAACACCACGCAGTTATCTACGAGATTACAATGAGGTTAAGTGTTACCTATTTTGCAACAGCCACTTTCGTCGCTGCAGCCGTTATCATACGTGCCTCTGTCGGAGGCAGTAACTCGTAGTCGTTTAGTTGTTCACATCATTATTCAGTAGATTTCCTGCTCTAGCTACTTCTTGCCTGTAAAAATTGCAGTGGAAAATTGTGTAGCGAAAGTGCTCATTTACGGTGTATCTAAAAGTGTATCTTCCTTTCTCTGAGCCTCAGTAGCTCAAATTTCGTGCACATCATATTACGGTAACGCTTGTGAAAATTGCAGCACACAGAAGGATACATGTGAGTGAAGTAGATTAGATTACAGAATTCTGTACACTCTTTGACTTTCGAAATTTAGCATGAAGTGGAACTCCCACGAGTCACTATCGGTGACCCTAAATATAGCGGCAATAGATCAAAGCGAGGATGAGTATGTTCATGGATAATATACGCCACACAGAGATTCCAGGAATCATCGATTGATGCTCATGGAGAACCGCGAGAAATATGTAGCCGAACAACCATATCCCACACATTGAATGGGCGAGCTCAGGTTACTGTAGCAGTGGTACCTCTGTCGTGCTGAAAAGAGGAGCAATGTCTCGGGCATTTAAACCTCACTGGTGTAACGGTTGCTTCTTAGATTACCCTCAATATGGAGATGTCGAGATCGCCTGCTGTATCTAGTTGTGCCCATAGAATATCATATCTGGCGGCTGCCCACTACGTTGGCCATCAACATAAGATACAAGGCTGACCACGGTGCTCCTAACATGCGTACAAAACTGGTAGATTACGGTTCAACGTCCTTTCGACACCTAAATCATCAGAGACAGAGCATAAACTCGGACTGGGAAGTAAATCGTCAGTTTTTTCCTAGAGAAAATGTAACGTTATTTCTATTGTAGGATATCGCTGAAACAGCTTCTAGGCGGTCAGTGTTATTGCACAACAATATTGTGCAATATTATTAAATTTATTCCTTGAATGCCTAATAAAATTGTGCAATATTTAGTTTGGTTCGAAAGTCTGAACGATCAAGACGGTGTAATTGTTCTACTTTCCCTTGAGCAGAAAAATAAGGTGATATAAAGAGAATCAATAATTATAACTCCCGATAACATGTTGAGAAAACTGAGACTGAACTAAATGTATATCAGAACTTTTTTGTAGTTGACAGTCCAACACTTAATATATTACTGGAAATGGTTGCCTACAAATGGTTGACTATGTGTTTCTCCTTAATGATTTTTTTTTAATTACTTGTGGGCTATGACTCTCTGTATGAGTTCAATATTACCGCAGAACAGTAAATATTGAGCAGTAATGTCCATCGACTGCCAGCAGCCTTGCCTCACTGTTAACACCGGTTAACTTCAGATCACCGAAGTTAAGCGCTGTTGGGCTTGATGGGTCACTGTCCGGATTGCTGAGCGCTGTTGGCAAGCGGGATGCACTCAGCTCTTGTGAGGCCAATTGAGGAGCAAGTAGCTGCACTGGTCACGAAAACTGACATAGGCCGGCAGAGCGGTGTGCTGACCACGTGCCCCTCCGTATCCGCATCCGGTGACGCCTTGGGGCTGAGGATGGCACGACGGTTGGTCGGAACGTTGGAACTTCTAGGCGTGTTCGGACGGTGTTTGTTTCAATATTCATTCAACTATTGGGGCCGCTAAAAAGACACAAATATTTGTGTCTTTTATGCATAACAAGCAGTAATGGGGGGATGCGCTTCGCTCAAACCAAGATGAAACAGTGTGTGTGTGTGTGTGTGTGTGTGTGTGTGTGTGTGTGTGTGTGTGTTTGTGGTTTGAGGTTTTCGGGCTCTAAACAGCGTGGTCATCAGCGCCCAAACGCATAGAAACAGGAACACACGCGGTGAAGGGACGAAGACAGACAGCGAACAAGGAGAACAGCTAACAAACACAGACCTGACGCAGTTCCAAACACTCACATACAGAGGCAAAACAAGAGGAGAAGAAACGCACTAAAAAAGGAAAGGAAACCCAAGGAAAAGAGAACAGAAATAGAAGTCAGACAAGTAGGTAATCGTGACTGGCGGACCTCTTACCTAAAACCTGGGTGAGCCAGTCACCCAGCAGCACATTAAAATCCTCTACCTAAAATCCGAGGCAACAAATTGGACAGGACACAAAACCGTAAGACCTTAACCACAGTCGTTGCGTCGTCTTGCAAAATAGAGGGCAGGACTGGTAGGACGTACGCCATGGCCGCGTGGTGACCTTGACCAGACGCGAAACAAGCCGTTGGTGAAAACGCTGGGAGTCAAATTCAAAAATCAAATCTTTTTATGCTAATCATTTAAACTATTGTTTATTGCTAACAGATAAGACCTAATTTATTTCTAAAAGGAAGTAACACACTAAACTTTTTGAGAACATGAATCAGCACAAGATATTAATTTGTTAAAGGAATAGAATAGATGAAAAGCCATCAGAGTGGGAGCACAGTGCTAGATTTGTAGCAAAAGTCATCTCCGTCAGGCCGTCCTCTCAGAGAGTCCAACTGAAACCACAGATATTTGAAGCTCGTTTCACCTGGCGTCATCCTTGGGGATAATGATGGCTGCCGTTTACAATACAGTGAAAAGGAAGGAGTCCTCCTCCATTTTTAAAACGGTCCACGTAAAATGAGACTTTAATTTCGGGGAAATGTTTTTAATCGTTCATGGCTGTGTAGCGATGGTACATATTTCCACTTCGGCGTCTTAAGAAGGATCAGGAGTGGGATTAAATCACGGTGTGAAATGATATCAATAATATGATTCCCTGATGACGTTGGTAGCCTCAGGGAAAATGAAGAAGAATTACAGGACTTGGTGAATGGAATGCTCTAGTCAGAGCTGAATATGGATTGAGGGTATACCGAAGAAAGACGAAAGTATTGAGGGGTAGTGGAAAGAAAAAAAAATGGCTCTGAGCACTATGGGACTTAACATCTATGGTCATCAGTCCCCTAGAACTTAGAACTACTTAAACCTAACTAACCTAAGGACATCACACAACACCCAGTCATCACGAGGCAGAGAAAATCCCTGACCCCCCGGGAATCGAACCCGGGAACCCGGGCGCGGGAAGCGAGAACGCTACCGCACGACCACGAGCTGCGGACTTTAATTTTATGCTTTAACATGAAGAAATATCATAAAACGCTGGGTAAGAGCTACGGTGGAGTACCTTTTAGTGAAACAATGAATAGAATGATTTCAACACTTCAAGAACGGTGATTCTGATGCTGAGAACTGACATTGTGGTGGAAGAGGGAAGATCTTCGAAGCTACTGAAACCAACGGAAATAATCGCAGGAGATCATAATCGAAAGCAATGATGCGTTTGAGCCGAGCACTGAAAGACAAACGGCCACAATACAGCGCTAATGATTTTACAGCATGACAGTGGTCGATTCCATGTCGCGACACCCGTCAAAACATACTGGGAATCGTTGAAACGAAAAGACCTACCTTACCTGCAGTATTCTCCAAACAATTTTCCCTGTGATGAGCATCTTTTTGGATCAATGGCATTTGACCTGAGGAGATCGAGGCACATTAGCCATAAGGGCACAATGGTCAATTGGTGTCATTTTCTTAAACTGCCGTTAAAATACGCCACCTACCATGGAGATCGATGGCAACAGTGTCGTTGTCTTTCCACAAACTTGCCAGTGCATTTAGATTGTCGAGCGAGGAACGGCATGCATTTTTATCTTTTTTTGTTGTTGAAAGTAAAATTTGCTTTCTTAAGGTGTTTTGTTGTCTACTTCAAGACAACACTCTTACTACACAAGTGAGTACAGTGGTTAAAGTCCATAGATTAAGTATTATTTTGATACTGTAGACGGGGATAGATGTTTGAAACGTTTTCGCTAACGAACTAACATAATTCCAATACAGCGATGGGGCACAGTGGCCCATTTAAATAAGGGCATGTCGGCCCAAATGGTCAACCTATCTCTCTGCTTTCTGTAAGTAAATAATTTTATTAACTTTAATAGGTACAAAGTAATCGAAGACTACGTCAAATCCAATGTAATTATCACGCGAGAAAATTGGGTCTTGCACTGATTTTAAACCGGTAATATTTATGTGATGTTTGATATTATTTTCTTCTTTTCTTTCAAAACCTATAACTTCTATTCAGGTGTTCAAGTAAAATGACTGTAATATACATTTGAACTTACTACGTACTGGACACTGAAGGATATATTTTTTCAAGTATCAAATCTGCCTGTTCCTTCGAATATATTCCTCTAAATACCTCTTGTCAACTGAACTTTAAACCTCTCGAATGTAATCATGCTTTTACTCATCGTCGTTCTACTATTTTGTTTTTAGGATGAATCGAAAATATAAAACAAAAACTGAGAGAGGCGATGTTTCTGAAGCAACTAAGAGACTATCAGTCATAGAATTCAATCCTCCACACGGAGAAAACACAATTTAAAGAGGAATACGGGTGGTGTGTAAAAACCTTTTTTTAACAATAAAAATACAAAAAGCGCTCTGGTCTAGCTAAATTTTCTTACATAATAGACAGAAAGAGAAAAGAAATGTCTGAGAAGGTTCTTCAAGATGAAGAAGATTGAGGTGAGGATGCTGAACGGCTTAGATGTCTTAACCACATTCTCACGACAATCCAGATGAGGAATGGATTCAGTGCACAAGTTGTAAGCGGTAGCCGCATCTGTTGTGTTAAAAATCGCGTGAAAGCACTTCTTTATGAATGTTTGAACTGTGAAGGTCCTATCAGGCATTCGGTTGAAGTTATAAAAATTGTGAAGATCCCTGTCTGTCACTCTGATATTATAACTACGATAACACAATTCCTGATAATAGGTTCAAATGGCTCTGAGCACTATGGGACTTAACAGCTATGGTCATCAGTCCCCTAGAACTTAGAACTACTTAAACCTAACTAACCTAAGGACATCACACAACACCCAGCCATCACGAGGCAGAGAAAATCCCTGACCCCGCCGGGAATCGAACCCGGGAACCGGGGCGTGGGAAGCGAGAACGCTACCGCACGACCACGAGATGCGGGCTCCTGATAATAGCTTTTGTCAAATAATTGTTGGGGATAGGCTACAACGCTGCTTCGCTCCCTTACCAACCACTGCTTCACTTTCATGCCCCTCGACTCTTATAACTGCCATCTGGTTTCTGTACAAATTGTAAATAGCCTTTCGCTCCCTGTGTTTGTCCCCTGCGACCTTCAGAATGTGAAAGAGAGTATTCTAGTCAATATTGTCAAAACCTTTCTCTAAGTCTACAAAAACTAGAAACGTAGGTTTGCCTTTCCTTAATCTATCTTCTAAGATAATTCGTAGGGTCAGTATTGCCTCACGTGTTCCTACATTGCTACGGAATCCAAACTGATCTTCCCCGAGGTCGACTTCTACCAGTTTTTCAGTTCCTCTGTAAAGAATTCGTGTTAGTATTTTGCGACGGTGACTTATTGAAGGTTAAACTAATATATTGATCGGGGTCTAATCTATTCAAAACTTTAAGTTATCATTAATGTTTGCTTATTTGAGTCAACTTTCTCCCAACGTGGAAACCTAGTACTAGCATATGTAACTTACACTTAATTTAGTTTAATGTTTATGATCGTTTACTGTCAAAATAAATCATTTTGAAGCAATAATTACTTCTTTACCAACTACAATTTGTGGGTCAAATCACTAAGTGCAATGAAGTGTTTGATTGTGATCCGTCAATCAGTTCGAATGAGAGTGTCCACACGTTCCAACATTGCAAGACTCACAGCTGCGTTCGGTCGGGGGGCGCGGGATACTGGACAGGTTTGCGCAATCTTATTGTCATGATGACAGACGCGTCGCTCATCGACTCAGCGAACTTTCGTTCACTGCCTGGTCCCCGTAGACATTCTGCAAGCGCCTATGAATATCTGCGATGCTCTAGTTTTTCGCCAAAAGCAACTCAATGACAGCTGTAGAGCTCTCCTTGGAACGCATCTCCGTTACGGACGCCACGTTGAAGGCTACGTATAGGGCCATCACCTGTCGAAACTTCTTGAAACTATACCAGCTAAAGACGGAAAATTCCATGATATTCAAGAACAAATTCCGCTCTTTTGCATCCGCAACTGATCAAAAAAGAACCGCGTTGCATTAGTTATGGAACGCCCCTCGTACCTGGCTATCGCGTCAGACTGACCACAGCTAACACGCCTCTGGTCTTCGCTCCCTCTTTCGCCGATTACCAATCAGTTGAAGAATTTAATTTAGTTCGCCTGTCGCGCCCTGTAACGGGACACTACAACTTACATCTAAAAACATACGCATTGTGAACAAGATTAAGCGTTTCAGCAGCTATGTAGTACGCTCTTTCCAGCTGCAGATTTCCATTTGTGAGAATGGTAATAGTTTGAAGCCTGTAATAGCTACACCTGATTATCAGACAGTGCTTATTCACTGACTCAGTCAGTGCGCTTTTCTGTTTTCAGAGACGTCTGTCGCGATGACCGCCGGAGCGAGTGCGTTGATTGCGGCAGCTTCGGCGCTGCTGCTGGCTGCGGTGTCAGCGGACACGCCCGCCAGCTGCCTGTACAGCGACATAGAGGGCTCCTGGACCTTCCACGAGGGACCGCGGAACCTCGACAGCTCCGCCCTCTGCGAAGATTTTGGTAAGGAATCTACCCTCGACGAATCGAGTAATCATTTATTTTCTATTTCTTTTCGTTTTGCACTGCTGAATCGCTTTCCTCTCTGCAGTCTGCTACATCTTAGTTGCGTCTCCTTACTGCATTTGTCTGAAAGTAAGAGAAATGTGTTAGTTAGGTCTTCTGCAACTGACGAAAGTCTTGTTAGGTAAACTGTGGTAGTTGGCAAGAAAACGCTGCACATTAATTCATATTCACACACCCAGACGAGTTTTGTCTTTTTAATAAGACATCCTCCGTGTGTGTCAGTAAAAGAGCTGATCCATTACCAGAAGATCGTGCAGTTTCCCCCTTATGGAAAAACGGCTCAAAGTTCTGCGTTTGATGTTGATTCAAAGTAATTTGGTAACTTAACATTAATTCAGCTACTATTTTCGGTATTTTGAATCAGACCCCACACAAAATGTGCCATACACGTTCGTACTGCTGCGAACATCAACAACTATCCAACATAAATGAAAAAGAGAAACTTCATTACTGGAAAGAGTTGAAGTGATTCATTTAGTGTACGTCATAAAGTCTACATCTACATCTACATCTACATCTACATGACTACTCTGCAATTCACATTTAAGTGCTTGGCAGAGGGTTCATCGAACCACAATCAAACTATCTCTCTACCATTCCACTCCCGAACAGCGCGCGGGAAAAACGAACACCTAAACCTTTCTGTTCGAGCTCTGATTTCTCTTATTTTATTTTTATGATCATTCCTACCTATGTAGGTTGGGCTCAACAAAATATTTTCGCATTCGGAAGAGAAAGTGGTTGACTGAAATTTCGTAAATAGATCTCGCCGCGACGAAAAACGTCTTTGCTGTAATGACTTCCATCCCAATTCGCGTATCATATCTGCCACACTCTCTCCCCTACTACGTGATAATACAAAACGAGCTGCCCTTTTTTGAACCCTTTCGATGTCCTCCGTCAATCCCACCTGGTAAGGATCCCACACCGCGCAGCAATATTCTAACAGAGGACGAACGAGTGTAGTGTAAGCTGTCTCTTTAGTGGACTTGTTGCATCTTCTAAGTGTCCTGCCAATGAAACGCAAGCTTTGGCTCGCCTTCCCCACAATATTATCTATGTGGTCTTTCGAACTGAAGTTGTTCGTAATTTTAACACCCAGGTACTTAGTTGAATTGACAGCCTTGAGAATTGTACTATTTATCGAGTAATCGAATTCCAACGGATTTCTTTTGGAACTCATGTGGATCACCTCACACTTTTCGTTATTTAGCGTCAACTGCCACCTGCCACACCATACAGCAATCTTTTCTAAATCGCTTTGCAACTGATACTGGTCTTCGGATGACCCTACTAGATGGTAAATTACAGCATCATCTTCGAACAACCTAAGAGAACTGCTCAGATTGTCACCCAGGTCATTTATATAGATCAGGAACAGCAGAGGTCCCAGGACGCTTCCCTGGGGAACACCTGATATCACTTGTTTTACTCGATGATTTGCCGTCTATTACTACGAACAGCGACCTTCCTGACAGGAAATCATGAATCCAGTCGCACAACTGAGACGATACCCCATAGGCCCGCAGCTTGATTAGAAGTCGCTTGTGAGGAACGGTGTCAAAAGCTTTCCGGAAATCTAGAAATACGGAATCAACTTGAGATCCCCTGTCGATAGCGGCCATTACTTCGTGCGAACAAAGAGCTAGCTGCGTTGCACAAGAACGATGTTTTCTGAAACCATGCTGATTACGTATCAATAGATCGTTCCCTTCGAGGTGATTCATAATGTCTGAATACAGTATATGCTCCAAAACCCTACTGCAATCCGACGTCAATGATATAGGTCTGTAGTTAGATGGATTACTCCTACTACCCTTCTTAAACACTGGTGCGACCTGCGCAATTTTCCAATCTGTAGGTACAGATCTATCGGTGAGCGAGCGGTTGTATATGAGTGCTAAGTAGGGAGCTATTGTATCAGCGTAATCTGAAAGGAACCTAATCGGTATACAATTTGGACCTGAATCAAGCGATTTGAGTTGCTTCGCAACCCCTAAGGTATCTACTTCTAAGAAACTCATGCTAGCAGCTGTTCGTGTTTCAAATTCTGGAATATTCCATTCATCTTCCCTGGTGAAGGAATTTCGGAAAACTGCGTTCAATAACTCCGCTTTATAGGCACAGTCGTCGGTAACAGTACCATCGGCACTGCGCAGCGAAGGTATTGACTGCGTCTTGCCCCTTGTGTACTTTACATACGACCAGAATTTCTTCGAATTTTCTACCAAATTACGAGACAATGTTTCGTTGTGGAACCTATTAAAGGCATCTCGCATTGAAGTCCGTGTCAAATTTCGCGCGTCTGTAAGGTTTAGCCAATCTTCGGGATTTCGCGTTCTTCTGAACTTCGCATGCTTTTTCCGTTGCCTCTGCAAGAGAGTTCGGGCCTGTTTTGTGTACCACGGGGGGTCAGTTCCATCTCTTACCAATTTATGAAGTATGAATCTCTCAATTGCTGTTGCTACTATATCTTTGAATTTGAGCCACATCTCGTCTACATTTGCATAGTCAGTTCGGAAGGAATGGAGATTGTCTCTTAGGAAGGCTTCTAGTGACACTTTATCCGCTTTTTTAAATAAAATTATTTTGCGTTTGTTTCTGGTGGATTTGGAAGAAACGGTATTGAGCCTAGCTACAACGACCTTGTGATCACTAATACCTGTATCAGTCATGATGCTCTCTATCAGCTCTGGATTGTTTGTGGCTAAGAGGTCAAGTGTGTTTTCGCAAACATTTACAATTCACGTGGGTTCGTGGACTAACTGCTCGAAATAATTTTCGGAGAAAGCATTTAGGACAATCTCGGAAGATGTTTTCTGCCTACCACCGGTTTTGAACAAGTATTTTTGCCAACATATCGAGGGAAGGTTGAAGTCCCCACCAACTATAACCGTATGAGTGGGGTATTTATTTGTTACGAGACTCAAATTTTCTCTGAACTGTTCCGCAACTATATCATCGGAGTCTGGGGGTCGGTAGAAGGAGCCAATTATTAACTTAGTTCGGCTGTTATGTATAACCTCCACCCATACCAATTCGCACGGAGTATCTACTTCGACTTCACTACAAGATAAACCACTACTGACAGACACAAACACTCCACCACCAATTCTGCCTAATCTATCTTTCCTGAACACCGTCTGAGACTTCGTAAAAATTTCTGCATAACTTATTTCAGGCTTTAGCCAGCTTTCTGTACCTATAACGATTTCAGCTTCTGTGCTTTCTATTAGCGCTTGAAGCTCAGGGCTTTCCCAGCACAACTACAACAATTTACAACTACAATTCCGACTGTTCCTTGATCCAAGCACGTCCTGTATTTGCCATGCACCCTTTGAGATTGCAGTCCACGCCACACAGCCTCCGCTACACGTGAAGCCGCCAGCTGAGTGTAGTGAACTCCTGACCTATTCAGCGGAACCAGAAACCCCACCACCCTATGGCGCAAGTCAAGGAATCTGCAGCCAACACGGTCGCAAAACCGTCTGAGCCTCTGATTCAGACCCTCCACCCGGCTCTGAACCAAAGGTCCGCAGTCGGTTCTGTCAACGATGCTGCAGATGGTGAGCTCTGCCTTCATCTCGTAAGCAAGACCGGCAGCCTTCACCAAATCAGATAGCCGCTGGAATCCAGAGAGAATTTCCTCTGATCCAAAGCGACACACGTCATTAGTGCCGACATGTGCCGCCACCTGCAGCTGGCTGCACCCTGTGCTCTTCATGGCATCCGGAAGGACGCTTTCCACGTCAGGAATGACTCCACCCGGAATGCACACGGAGTGCACACTGGATTTCTTCCCCTCCTTAGCCACCATATCCCTAAGGGGCCCAGTACACGCCTAACATTGGAGCTCCCAACTACCAATAAGCCCACCCTCTGTGATTGCCCGGACCTTGAAGACTGAGAATCATCCTCTGAAACAGGGCAGGCAGCTGCATCTGGCTCAGCCAGAGACAGTGCCTGAAACCTGTTTGTCAGACGCACCGGGGAGGCTTTCTGATCAGCCTCCGGGGACGTCTTTCGCTGCCTGCCGCGCCTTGGGACGACCTCGCATTCAACCACAGGCGAGGGCTGAGCCCCACTGCGGGCAGCAACCGGGGCAACCACAGCGGCAGACCGATCTGGGGACAGACGGGACGAGGTTGATATCCCCGTGATACCCAAGTCCGGCTCCCCACAGTGGTGCCCATTGGCAACAGCCTCAAGCTGCGCGACCGAAGTCAGCGCCGCTTGCAGCTGTGAGCGAAGGGATGCCAACTCAGCCCTCATCCGAACACAGCAATCACAGTCCCTGTCCATTCTAATCGATGTTAAACAACAGTTACTGAAACACGAGTCAGTGCCTAGATATCGCAAGGGAAACACGCAAAGAATGTATTAACTAACCTGTACAAATGCCTAACGACTGCGCTACAATCTGCCTGAATTTACGATTACAGTAACTAAAACTCGAAATTACACCTCCTATACGAAACTCACACGCAACTTAAGTAAGAATCTACGAAGTAAACACTAAAGCGCGATGCTACAACTCTCAAATACTATAATACGCCCGAAATTTATGAATTAAACAATGCAAGTACCCAAAAACACGCAAAGAAATTAAGAATTAAACTATGGAACAAATAAGTAAGCTAGGGGTATACGACTTGCTGCTGCAGCTGCTTATCCAACGGCGGCAGGGAGCAGGGAGCAAGCAATAGGATCATCTTCAAAGGCGGTAGATAAGTGGAAGGTCTGAAGGTATTATTATTCTCATTTTCAGTTGAAATTGTTTTAAATACTGATTATTTTCAACTGTGCGGTTGGTCCCGGCGGAGGTTCGAGTCCTCCCTCGGGCATGGGTGTGTGTGTTTGTCCTTAGGATAATTTAGGTTAAGTAGTGTGTAAGCTTAGGGACTGATGACCTTAGCAGTTAAGTCCCATAAGATTTCAAACACATTTTAACATTTTTTTTATTATTTTCAGTCTGAATAAAATCAAGTTCTTTGTCTCTAGTAGCTTGAATGAATATTAAATTCGGACCAAAATGATCATTGTTGGTTAATGGCGCTCTTGGTGAGGAGTAACCGTGTACATTGTTGACCGTCATACAAAAGAGATTATGTTGTATAAAAAAGCCGACTTCGAATTACGATGCAGGTTCGACTTTCAAACGTAAAAAAACTAACTATGGAGCGCTTATGGCGCACGCTCGTTGCATCACCAAGCAAGTCGCTTCAACCTAATGAAAACGTCCAGAAATTAGTTGCCTTATACAGTTAAAACAGGAAAACTGCGACGTTTTTCATTTTACAAAATAAAATAAAGTTATAAAATAATGGTTCTATTATTATTGGTCAAACTTCGTGATGATTACAATTTCATCTGTGGCGAAAGAGAAATTCCGACATCAGCTGCAATCGGACATAGAAATAAAGCCATTGGCGAGAAGCGAAAATCTGTGCGGTAAAGGGGCTCGAGGCCGAATTTTCCGCTTACAGAGAGCGGTCGTCTTAAATAGTTCGCCCATCTGAGCAAGCTTTCCGTCTGAACCAAATTCGCGCATGTCGCATGTCCCTGTCCTTTATGTTCATTGTTCGCAGCCTTACCTGATTCACGCAAGAGATCAAACGGAGAGAGCATCAGCACTGAAAGTATCAATAATTCGCCGTCAAGACGCGTGAGTGTGGTGTCTGCTCTTTCTGACATGTCCAGAAGAACAGACACCACAAATGTGAACTTGCATCTGTACGTGCCATTGGCAGAAAGGGTAGAAAGAAACCATCTAATGTCGCTTTTCTCATAGATAAAGTAATTACCATTTCGCAGAATAAAGATTAATATCATGTAAGTGGTTTACAGATGTTAATTTTCCAGAACACTTTGTATTTCCATAATACAAAAGAAATAGTTCTTCACTGTCCACTCAACGCATTAGCCATATTTTTGCAGTTATCGGAAATAATATCGGGTATGCTTACGTAGGAGTCCTTAATTAGGAATATTACTTTGCAGTTTTATCAAAAGATGTGTTATAGTATGTAATTATCTGTTTTGAACGAAATAAACAGTTGTAACAAGAAATTACAGCTTTAGTAAAACCGGATCGGCATGTTTAAATTAAGATCCGTTAAGGCAAAATAGCAAAAAACAACTTACATTTTCTAATAACAGGTACATTACAGCATTGAAATACTATTCACTACACTTTTCTTACAAATCTGAAGTAATAAAGCGATGTTTGCTATTCAGTTTATATCTAATTCCTTGAGCTGTGAAGGCTGAAGTCAGTCGTGTGTTGTGAAGCCTCTTCCAGAATGTTGGAAACAGCAGCGTGATATTTAATAGGAGCCCCGTTCGTTTGTTGCCGGCAGATGTCGTTCAGCAAGTGCGGGTCACGTTGTCCTACCCCAACGTTGCGGTGGACCAATACGACAACGTCGGCACCTGGACGCTGATATCAAACCAGGGCTTCGAAGTGACCGTAAACGGCAGAACATACTTTGCATTCTCTGCCTACGAAACGGTAGGTGACCATCAATGTTTTTACTTTCCTTTCGACGTTGCGAAGTCGCTGATAACTTAGCGCTGTGATATTTTCTTTCAGGTGGGTAACGATACCTACAGCCTGTGTGACCAGACACTGCCCGGGTGGTCACACGACGTCACCGTGCGACACTGGTCGTGTTATTATGGCATCAAAGACGGCTCCACCAGGAGGCGGCTCTCATCTGCAAAACACGCGCTTCCCTCACACAAGGTAAGCACTATTCCTTTACCCTTTTGTACCGTGCATATCTGTTCTTTATTATTCTGTGCTTGTGAAGAGCAGAGTTTTAAGGCTTCTTTTTAACTTTTAGAACTAAACTCGTATATCTTTGACGTGCCATGATTGAGATCCCAGTTTTCTAGTGAGAAAACTCCCATGGATGCAGAAGACGACTGCACAACATCGTAGAGAGATTTCATACACTGCGATTCAGCTGGTCATACCGCTGGGTTTTATGCATCGTGCAACACCTTCAAACACCACATGCAAGATTTTCAAATTCTCTCGCTCGCTACGCGCAAGTTATTAGTCCTACGGAAAAAATTTACTTGATCTTTTGTAGGAAATTGAATGTAGTCAGATTTTGTACTGAGATGCGTCTTTGCCAGAGGCCATAGTTTTCGTATTCTAATTATACGAGTAAAACGTACAAAAATGTACCACAAATGCATCTTTCCCTGAATAACTCTAAAACAGTGGCCTCCAGCAAAAAAGAATGCCAGTTTAAAATTTAACTACATTGCATTTTCTACAAAAAGGTCCTGTTTATTTTTTTCTGTAGCGCTTATAGTTTGAACATAACGAGTGAGAGAATATGAAAATCTTGCACTTGGTATTTGTAGGCGTTGCGGGCGGGGCATAAAGTCCAGTGTTAGGCGCAGCTGAATCGCTCTGTACGTGGTTCCTGTTGTGCAATAGTCCCAAAGTTAGGCATGAGCAGAAAATGAGAACTTATTTCCTGAACATGGTTTCAGATACGGTACAGAACTAAGTGCCAACGGCCTTGCCGCAGTGGTAACACCGGTTCCCGTCAGATCACCGAAGTTAAGCGCTGTCGGGCTCGGCTAGCACTTGGATAGGTGACCATCCGGTCTGCCGAGCGCTGTTGGCTAGCGGGGTGCACTCAGCCCTTGTGAGGCAAACTAAGGAGCTACTTGATTAAAAAGTAGCGACTCCGATCTCGGAAACTGCCATACGGCCGGAAGAGCGGTGTGCTGACCACATGCCCCTCCATATCCGCATCCTGTGACGCCTGTGGACTTAGGATGACACGGCGGCCAGTCGGTACCTTTGGGCCTTCATGGCCTGTGCGGGAGGAGAGAGTTACAGAACTAAGTAAAGCTCAGCCACAAGATGTTTGGAAACAACACTGTTCAAAATCTGCAGTTACAGGAGTGTTGAAACAGATGTTAATGTATGCATATACGAGGGTCGTTTTCTCAGAACATATTTATTGTGAAGAATCCTAATTTGGTGACAATAAACATCAACATGTCTCGTCCATGTCCTATATTTGTACGTAGTCTCCATCACCTTCTATGGCAGTACGCCAACGTTGTGGAAGAGCATGTATTCACTGCTAGTAAAAGCTCTTGTCCTGTAGGCGTAGACATGTTTTCACTGCATGACTGACACTCTCGCCTTGAAAGAGTGTTCCCCGTAGATAATCTTTGAACTCCAACAATTCAGATGAAATGGCCTTTCTTTGAATCTTGTGGTCCGCTGTGAGCATTCGTGGAACCCAGCGTGGGCATCTCTTTGAACGTCCGAGAGTCTCGATCATTGCAGACGCACTTCCAATGCTGACAGACAATTGTAGAGCCAATTGTTGAGTTGTGATGCGCCGGTCGGCACGAATAACGGCATCCGCACGATTCAGCGCGTCTGGAGCAGTGGCTGTGACAGGACGTCCCGAGCGTGGCTGGTCACTGAGCTCTTTTCTGCACCTCCTGAGGCTGTAACTTTCTTTACCCATCACCCAACTGGGCTCCTATCAACTACAGCGTCACCATACACTGCACACAAACGTTTAAGGATGCTCATCACGGTTTCTTTTTCTGAACACAAGAGTTCAGAAACTGCAAGCAGCTTGTAACGTGAGTCGTATGTAGACGCCGCTCTGACGCTGTGCTACGGCTCTGCCATCTGCCACAATGGTTCAAAACTTCACCTGCGCACAGCACAAACATCAAATGTGAAGCACCAACAATTACGTGTGTCTATGTATATTAATGACTTTTTTAGAAAATGTGGGGCATTACTTACTTTCTTTTCCGTGTCCAGATCAAATTTTATTTTTCCAATAGTTAGCCACCGCTACGGCTTTGTCGTTGGCTTGTAGCAGGTCACTAAAACTGCAGGGCTCCGGCAGTAGTCGGCACATGAACAGATGTGCCTCGTCTTGTACATCTCGGCATCCGCAAAGAACGTCGTCATCGTTAGTCAGCAGTCCCCACTTGCACAGATTAGTTTTGCATCTGGGTACACCAGCCCTCAGCCTATTTAGTGTTCTCCACACTGTGTAAGGAAGTTTGTTTCCAGGTGCCATTTGCTCTTTTGGTATTATCTGCAGTGCGGTTTGTTCATTTTCCCACTTACGGACTCTATTATCTTCCTGTGAACCGTCAAGGATCTTGGTTCTTGCAATAAAGCTATTTCTAGACTTAAGCCTTCGAGCCTGAGTGACGTGCCCATTCAGTGGGTGTCGAGAATCTGTTTCTTTCTTTGTTCTCTCAGCGTCTGCTGCCACCTGCCTTCTGATCTTGGGTGGGGCAATTCCAGCAAGTAGGTACAAATTACCCGTTGGTGTGGGTCTGAGGCAGCCTGTAACAATTCGCATTGTCTCATTTACACTTACATCAACCTGTTTAGCATGTGCAGATGCTTCCCATACTAGCGCTGCATAGTCTGCTGCAGAAACACACAGAGCAAGTGCTGATGTTCTCAGTACTGATGGTTGAGCTCCCCATTCATAGTTTGTCAGCCTGCGGATGATGTTATTCGTGGAGCAGACTTTAGCCTTGGTGTACAAAGAAGGAGCCTCCTAGAAGATTGTGAGCCTAAAGACTGAAGACAGGCACAATCGGGCGTACCCTGGAAACGGTGAAAAATTTCACCGGCTAATCCTTCTAACACCAGATCAAGTTAAAGCATTACTTACTGAACGACACTCTTAAAATAACGTAGCAAAAATGTTAGTAGATGATACATTTAACGCATGGGACCACGTGTGCTTACCAGTAACGTGGCGTTCTCTATTTGAAGTGATTCCAGAGCTGTTTTACTCTCCGGTTACTGCAAAGGAGTCATACTGTTGTCAGAAGAGTGTTTGTGGCGGTTAAGAGACTGTACCACGTCACAGCGATTCACCCCAAACTCTCTGCCTAGCATTCGGATCGGGTGATCTGATTGGTTGGACTCACACACTTGTAACAGAAGACAGCGTTAAAGATCTGCCGATATTATACTGAATTTGTAGCTGTTTGTGACACTACCCACTCTCAGAGGAAACGCATTGGATCTTCTAGCAACACACATGCCAAAAGTTTTAGATTCCAGTCATTATACAGAATTAGCGAAATAAAATTAGCCCGGAAAATATTTAATGACCACCTGCACCCGCAGTGGATGCTGTAAGATGGATGGTGCACGAAATATTTTCCGGGCCAGCTATGTTTTACCCAACGTATAATCGATAATCTTAGATCACCGGCGTTAGACAAAAATGTAAGAAGAAAGGTGGAAAGTTATTTCTTCTTAACGGGTACGACAAGGAAATGATTAAAAACTAATTGGGCAGTCAGTTGCGTGTATTCTGCTGAGGATAGAAGAAGTGGAAGACCTCGGGTTCAAATTTAAAGTGTTATGCGTGATGGGCTGCGCAGCACTATGCATGAAAGATAGTGTGAGGTTCCATAACAATATGAGAAACTACGGAAGGATATAAAGGTAATGGCAGATCAAAACATGTTAGGGCACCTGGTGACAAACAAGCCAAAACAAGCTTAGGGGGTTAAGTGAGCTAGAAGCGCTCTGTGAATTCTAAATCAAGGATTACCCGATGAATTGTCATAAAACTTAGAAAGTTGTTATAACTTCTTCAGGATTTTTGGCCCACCCGGGTACTTGATGGCACCGAAATGGAAGATGTTAATATAAAATTTGAAGTACTGAATTTTGTTTTCCGAAATTTCTCATTCTTACGGATCACAGCACAATTAACATTCTAATATCGCAAAGACGTAAAATTGACAGATGTAGGAAAAAATTTTGTACGCTGTTCAAAATCGGCTCTAGTCGAAAAGTCCCTAGACCAGGTATTGCGACAGATTGTATTATATCGGAAGCCTCCCTGCTAGCACCAGTCTACCGAAGCCCCAAAGGGCTAAGAATTGCGCCACGTAGCTGGAACAAGGAGCAGGTCGTAAAGTCAATGTTCACAACTATAGG
Source organism: Schistocerca nitens (assembly GCF_023898315.1). Lineage (NCBI taxonomy): Eukaryota > Metazoa > Arthropoda > Insecta > Orthoptera > Acrididae > Schistocerca > Schistocerca nitens. The sequence continues at coordinate 734,688,752 of NC_064614.1, read as the reverse complement.
CCTGTATCACTGACGTCTCTATAAAAGCTTGGAATATAGTTTACGCTTCCGTATCATAAATTTTCTGAAAATCGATCATCTGCAAGACTTTCTGTAAATACCGATTTTGTGAAACAAGACTTGCTTCATTCGTTCATGAGATCCACTAGGTGGTAGATAGTGGAGTTCAGGTTGACAGCTGCATGCCTTGTTTCATGGCTTTCAGAAAGCCGACACGTCCTTACCGGCGCCTACGGAACAAATTACATACATAAGGAATAATAGGACAGATATATGATTAAATTGCAAAATAATTATGAAAAATCCGCCTCGATTGCACAAACTACCTGGTGTTTACCTAGGTTTCAGCGTGGGTAACCACGCCTTCTTCAGAAAAAATATAAAACAGCTTGCCTAAATAGGCATAGTCAAAGGCTAGGTGTTGATTTTAGCCTTTGACTATGCCTATTTAGGCAAGCTGTTTTATATTTGTTCTGAAGAAGGCGTGGTTACCCACACTGAAACCTAGGTAAACACCAGGTAGTTTGTGCAATCGAGGCGGATTTTTCATAGTTATTTCGATACTTACGATTGCTGTCGCGCTGCAATGCTGAAAGTTCTTAAATTGCAAATTTTCTTGCAGATAGAACTCAGTGCAGTGGGGAAGCCAGTGGGCATTCTGGTGAGATCCTCTCCTGGAACTGCAGGTTATGTAGCAAGAGTAAGTTGATAGAGGAGCAGGAGCGTAAGATCTGTGCCCTTCAGGTGCAGTTGAAAAACGCACAGGAGGAGCTAGATAGGATGAGGAGGGAGAAAGGGGCTGGGGAATGGGAGCTGGTTGTTGGCAAGACATCTGCTAGGAGAAGGAGATTTTCAGATAGTTTTACTATTGGTGATTGCAATAGATATGACCAACTGTCGGAGTCTAGTGGAGAGTAATCTCTAGTTGCTGTAGATGTAGGAAATATGCAGCAGACCTAAGCAGTTACGGTGGCTAGGACAGTTGCAAAGTCTAAGAGAAAGAAGAAGGTTCTGCTGTTAGGTAGTTCTCACGGTAGAGGTGTAGGCCAGCAGTTACAGGAAGTGTTGGGGAGTGAGTACCAGGTCACCAGCATTGTGAAGCCTAATGCAGGATTGGCTCAGGTGACTGTTAACATAGGGGGGTTATGTAGGGATTTTAAAGATCAGGTAGTGATTGTGGGTGGGGCTGGTAATAGTATTGATAGGGATGGGGAGTATGACATAGATGGTGACCTGGAAAAGATAGCCACTCAGACTGGCAACACGAATGTGCATTTCGTGCAACTGTTTCAGCGTCACGATCGGCCTCATCTTAATACAGCTGTCAAGCGTAATTACATGAGACTTGGGGGTGCGCTAATGACAGAAGGCATGAGTCACATTTCAGTGGTGTCGGTGGAGTCTATCAGGAGGACAGGTTTCACTAGACATGGCCTGCATCTCAACAGGTATGGAAAGGGGAGGTTGGCAAAGCTTATATGTGACAGCATAGGTGGGGGTGGTGGGATCACTCATGGGAAAATTCCTGTACTAGTGGGTGTTAGAGCTGCACCTTTTTTAGACTGAAGTCAGCTGACAGGTATTCCTGCTTAAGGGAAGTCTCTCTAACAAAGAAACCACTTTCGACAAAGCTTAAGTATCCGAGTAATGAGGGAATTAGTATATTTTATCAAAATATACAAGGTATTAGAGAAAGTTAGTGAACTGCTTATAGATGTTGACTCTGAAATTATTGATATATCTGAACACGTCTTAAATAAGGAGATAATTCAAAGGCTTCCTTTACCAGGATACAGGTTGGCTGGCAGCTTTTCTAGGAGCTCTTTGCGGTGTGGGGGAGTAGCTATGTATGTGAAAAACGGTATCCCATTTGAGTCAATTGATGTTTCAAAGTACTGCACTGAAAAGGTGTTTGAATGTTGTGCAGTTGTGGTTAAATTTACTGGAGTTAACCTTCTAACTGTAGTTATTTATAGATCCCCAGACTCCGATTTCACAACATTTTTTCTAAAGCTAGAGGAGGTTCTTGGTTCACTTTATAGGAAATACAAAAAGTTAGTTATATGTGGTGACTTCAATATTAATTGTACACGTGATTGTGCAAGGAAAAGGATGCTGGTAGACGTCCTTAATTCATATAATCTTATGCAAACCGTATTCTTTCCATGGGAACAGTAGAACAACCATAGACAACATTTTTGTTCATTCCTCATTACTAGAAGGGCATTCTGTTAGCAAAAAAGTGAATGGCCTTTCAGATCAAGCACAAGTTTTAACTCTAAAAGATTTTTGTGCTGCAACACATGTTAAATACAGTTATCATTTTTTTAGGAAAGCTGATCCAGTTGCTGTAGAGACCTTTTTAAACCTTATCAAGGAACAAGAGTGGCAAGATGTTTATAGTGCTGGTACAGTAGACGATAAATATAATGCTTTCCTCAAGACTTTTATCGTGCTCTTTGAAAGTTGCTTTCCGTTAGAACGTTCAAAACAGGGTACTAGCACGAACAGGCAGCCTGGGTGGCTGACTAGAGGGATAAGAATATCCTGTAGAACAAAGTGGCAATTATATCAAAACGTTAGAAACAGTCAAAATCTAAATGCAGCAGCCCATTACAAACAGTATTGTAAAGTGCTTAAAAAAGTTATTGGGAAGGCAAAAAGTATGTGGTATGCAGATAGAATAGCTAACTCTCAGGATAAAATTAAAACCATATGGTCAGTCGTAAAGGAAGTGGCTGTTCTGCAGAGACAGGTCGTGGATATATAATCAGTGCGTAGTGGGAATGTCCGTGTTACTGATAAGTCGCATATATGTACAGTATTTAATAATCACTTTCTGAATATAGCAGGTGAATTAAATAGAAACCTAGTTCCAACAGGGAATCATATAGCGCTCGTAGAAAAAAGTGTTCCGAGACTGTTACCTGAAATGCTCCTCCATGATACTGACAAGAGGGAGATTGAGTTAATAATTATATCAATAACGACCAAGAACTCTCATGGATATGACGGGGTATCTAGCAGAATATTGAAGTATTGTTCTATGTATGTTAGTCCAGTACTTAGCCATATCTGTAAATTTTCCTTTAGGAGTGGTCGGTTTTCTGACCGATTAAAGTACTCGGTAGTGAAGCCACTTTATAAAAAGGGAGACAGGGATAATGTTGTCAATTATAGACCTATTTCTATGCCATCGGTGTTTGCTAAAGTTATCGAGAAGGTTGTATATACAAGGTTACTGGAGCATTTAAATTCACATAATTTGTTGTCAAATGTACAGTTTGGTTTTAGAAATGGTTTAACAACTGAAAATGCTGTATTCTCTTTTCTCTGTGAGGTTTTGGACGGATTAAATAAAAGGTTGCGAACGCTAGGTGTTTTCTTTGATTTAACGAAGGCTTTTGACTGTGTTGACCACAAAATATTACTGCAGAAGTTGGACAATTATGGAGTAAGGGGTGTAGCTTACAATTGGTTCGTCTCTTACCTTAAGAACAGAAAGCAGAAGGTAATTCCCGCAATATTGAGAGTGGTAGTGATGTTCAGTCCCAATGGGGCACTGTTAAGTGGCGCGTTTCCCAAGGGTCGGTGCTGGGGCCATTGCTGTTTCTTATATATGTAAATGATATGCCTTCTAGCTGATGACACCAGCTTGGTAGTGTAGGATCTTATGTGTAATGTTGAAACATTATCAAATGATGTAGTTCATGAAATAAGTTCGTGGCTTATGGAAAATAATTTGATGGTAAATCACAGTAAGACTTTGTTTTTACAGTTTCTAACTCACAATTCAACAAGAACTGATATTTTGATCAGACAGAATGGGTATATTATAAGCGAGACGGAACAGTTCAATAGATAGTAAGCTGTTGTGGAAAGCCCATGTTCAGGATCTTGTTCACAAACTAAATGCTGCTTTATTTACCATTAGAACAGTATCTGAAATAAGTGAGTTCAACACGAAAAGTAGTCCACTTCGCATATTTTCATACGCTTATGTCATATGGTATTATTTTTTGGGGTAATTCGTCTGATTCAAAAAGGGTATTTTTGGCTCAAAAACGGGCTGTTCGAGCTATATGTGGTGTAAGTTCGAGAGCCTCTTGTCGACCCGTATTCAATAGTCTGGGAATTCTGACATTGTCCTCACAGTATATATTTTCTTTAATGTCGTTTGTTGTTAGCAATATTAGCTTATTCCCTAGAGTTAGCAACTTTCACTCAGTTAATACTAGGCAGAAATCAAATCTGCATGTGGAATGCACTTCCTTGACTCTTGTGTAGAAAGGAGTGCACTATTCTGCTGCATCCATTTTCAATAAGTTACCACAAGAACTCAAAAATCTTAGCAGTAGCCCTGTAACCTCCCTACAGAAATTTTGAAATGACAATACTTAATAGAAATGGAGCCAAGTGTAACCTTCCCGCAAAAATATTAATGACAATGACAATTAAACAAAAATTAGCAATCTGACGCAAGTATAAGTTCGCATAAAATAATGAAACATGATCCCATAACAATGGAACTACAGTGACAATCAAAACTCAGCTTAACCGAAATGTCGGTCTTTGGCCCTGTGCAAAAATCAGAATTAATTTCTTACCTTAATATAACTGCATGTCAAAATTCTGCTCTTATTCTGCGGCACAGCTTGCAGCGGATGTATCCCAATAACTAAATTTTTTGAAGTTAATTGAATTTTTTTGTTTAAAGGAAATGGAAGGAAATCGAATGATTCTTTGTTAAAAAATTGCTTTTAAATCAAAATTATTATTGGGGCGATTCTTTAAAGTTCATTACATTTAATTTACATTACTAGCTGAGCGCGATGCTGCTTAATAATATACCTTGTCCTGAATCTCGACCATTGCGGTGCCGACGCCCGCCGACTGCTCTGCGCTACCACTACTGACAGACTCCCGCTCGCTACCTCACTCGGCTACTACTTCCAACAGACTACTGTACTGCACTGCGCTTCGAGCGCAACTGCTCTGGTCAGAGATTCTACAATGCCTCATCATCACTGCCAACGAGTACATACGCCTTTCATAACCCTCCACTGGGGGGCAAAAAATTTGGCAGCGATGGTGAGTCATTTGGACTTGCCATCGCAAGAAATTTTTCTTTTAATTAATTAACATTTACAAAATATTTGGATGTAATACATGAATTAAATGTTGTGCGCATGCACCGATTACAAAACATTACAGACAAGACAAAATATAAGTACAATGAGTAGAGAGCGTATCAGCAAATCAGAAAAATGTATATACAAATTATTTGACAAATAGCAAAGTGCACACGCACTGTAAGATTCTGTAGCATTTTTTTTTTTTTTTGAACAAAATCATGTTGACAAGGGACATGAGTGCACATGCACTGCAGTGGAGAACATATCAGCAAAAGACGAAATGTATATACAATGAGTAACAAATGACATAAAACATATCACGAAATCATAAAAGGTATACAGAAAAGGCACAAATCATATTGAAAAATGAGAAAAGTGCACAGGCACTAAAGTTCAGTAGAAAACATATAAGAGCACATGTACTGAAAACTTTTGAACATTTTCATAACAAATAAACGCAAGGGTAAATAATCAGCAAATCACAAAAAGTATATACAATATAGATGACAAGAGTGCACACATACTGCACTTCAGAACAAATCGAAAAATGTCTTTAGTATTTTCACAATAAATAAACAATGGCAGAAAATCATGTCGACAAGTGACACAAGTGTACTCGCACTGGAGTTCAACAAATCGAGAAAAATGTATAGGCCATTAACATAAATGATGTTAGTTAAAATGATTTTCACTATTAGGATAGGAAAGGAAAGGATTGCATCATGGTTGTAGCACTTTAGTTTGGACACAGCTGCACTGAAAGTCCATATCTTTCCACAGAATCACAACACTAAGTGATACAATCTGCAGTTCCGTTCCCAGAAGTATTTATCAGCGTATCAAGACACTGAAACGTCGTAGTAATATTCCATGCTATCATTTTGCAGTATGCCAGGTACACCAAACAGTGGGACCATAATAACGTCTTCATCGCTTACGGTGTTGGACAGCATGTCGTGTCAACACCACGCTCTTAAGAGGCGGCACACCAACGTAGAATTAGTGCAAAAACCAAATATAGTGCTCCATGATAATGAGGATGGACAAGACAAATGGATGTTACAATAATTTCAGGTAGTTAGGTCAGAAGGTGAAAGACATTAACTAACACACAAGTCTTGATTAGTGATTACATAAGTAGTTTGCGGCATCCATACTCTAGTTATTGAACATTTCTGTACCAAGTATTTTAGTATTACAGAATAATGTTCATAAAATTAAATTATTGCCATCATGGGTAGTCGTATTACAATAAACAGCGGCAATCTTTGTTCAGTTACACAATTACAATCATAGCATTAATAATCATGGGCATAATAAGTAGTCTCATTACAATAGACAGTGGCAATTTTTAGCCAGTTACACAATTACAATCATAGCATTAATAATCATGGGCATTATAAGTAATCTCATTACAATAAACAGTGGCAGTTATTAGCCAGTTACAAAATTACAATCAGAGCATTAATAATCATGGGCATTATAAGTAGTCTCATTACAATAAACAGTGGCAGTTATTAACCGGTTACAAAGTATTATTATTCAGATAATTAAGAAGTCATTATTAAAGTGACATACTATTCAGAGCTGATCAGTATTATTCAGAATTGTCATAAACTAGTGACATTATATGAGACTGGTAATAAATTTTTTTTTGTGCTAGCAATGCATTGCTTTGGGTAATTATAAGGGAAAGCAAGAAGAAATAAGAGAAAAATTGCTTTTAGGTTGTTCCTATAAATGAAAAATGTGTAACGTCATTCGTCATGAGTCAGCTGTACCAAGGTTATCACTTTATAAATGATAGACACAAATGGGTAAAAAAATAAAATGCAAGTACTAGAACAGGTATAATAAGTAACAAGTTTAGTAAGTATCATGAAAAGCTTCTCCTGGAAAAAATACAAAATGGATTATAGAGCTGAAAGAAGAAACGCAGACTATGCTGAAAAGTAGTGAACTTCGAATTAACAGGTAGTGAAATGTGTATAAAAATGTGTTCCATAGCTGTCCTTTCCAAAACCTTCAGTCATCCTACTATGCAATATAACACCTGCTGTCAAGCAAACTGCAACAAATACTTAAATAACTACATAGCATAAATTCATAACTTCAACATTATCCTCATCTGTAAAGAAAAACTTCATTATCCATATTATCATAACTTCATTGTCATCATCACCTGTAAAGAAAAAACTTCATTATTCATAGTAGCATATTCTTCATCATTACTCTTCATCAGCATTCTTTATCATCTGCAAAAATCACTTCATTATTCATTACACAACTATTCCTTATCTCTAGCATATTTCATCACTTAAAACTAAGATGTGTAGTTCCGTCTGACAGCTTGCATCAATCGCCTTGTATTCTGAAAGAAAAATTAGTTAAGACTGCTATTCTACGATGAGTATAGTATATTCTTGTTAATGCTTGTTAATTCTGATCCATTTACTCTTCTTCATAAAGTTATTGCATCTTCTTTCGTTTATTCCGTAGGTGAAATTCCCATTTCTGTTTAATTTATTTCCTTTACGCATCATTTCTTTCTGAAATTGATGAACAAAGATTAATGTCTTGTATTTAAATCATATACTCATTAGATAATGGCTGGTTAATGGTGACACAATTAAGCATACAGCATAACATGACAGAAAAACGTAATATGTCAAAAGCATAGACAGTGTTCAAAGGCAAAAAGTGTACAGAGAATATCATAATGCAGCAGCAAAAAAAAGAAAAATGTAAAACAGTCACGATGTTGAGATATCATAGGGCAAAATGTCAAAGTCAACTGGTGTGTGTTATACCTTTACTCGTTCACAGTGCATACAAACAAAACTTGAAAACAATTATACACAAAAAAAATGAAAAATGTCCACAGTCTGATGTGTAACGACAAGAAAAGCGACCTGTTAACCTTACCTTGCCGGGCACTTGCCAAGAAAAAATACGATAATCATCATCAGTAATTAGTCATATAATTATAATTGCATAAGTGGTCATAAAAAAGTGTAAGTTCATCTGGAAAATATGCACGGTCTGATGTGTAACGACAAGAAGAGCGACCTGCTAACCTTACCTTGCCGGGCACTTGCCAAGAAAAAATACGATAATCATCAATAATTGTTCACATAAATATCTGGAAAATGTATTACAGTGTTATAAATCATAAAGTATGTTCATTCAATAAACGGTTTAACATTGGAAATATTGTGATTGCCTTTCGATTTTCTGGTTCTCAAAGTTTCGACGTGTACAACATTGGGGTGAGGAATACTGCGAATCCGATATGGACCTGCGTACAGAAGTTCAAATTTACTGCACTTACCTTTTAATTTGCTGGATAAATAGTGTGTACGTACTAATATCTTCTGTCCAACGTGAAAGTCTCGGCGTCTACAAACCTGTTTTTGCTGTCTTCTCCGGCGCTCTGCGGCACGTTTGATGTTGTTCAGCGCAATGTCAATTATTTCGTGGTGTCGTAATCGACGAGATGTAGGAAATGTTACTAATTCTTTAATTTTGTTTAGTGGTTCAACATTTTTCAGTATTACAGACGGAGATAGCATAGTTGATTCATTTGGAATGGAATTAATTACATCTTGGAATGAGTGTATGTGTGTGTCCCAATTAACATGTCTTTTGTGGCAGTATATTCTACACAGTTTACCAATTTCTTTCATTAATCGTTCACAAGGGTTCGAAGAAGCGTGGTACTTGGATATATAAATCGGAGAAATGTTTCTAGCTCGTAACATGCGTGTCCATATAGCAGAACGAAATTGTGATCCATTGTCAGAAATTACTTTCATCACATGCCCTACATGAAATAGAAAATGTTTTACAAATGCTTTCGAAACAGTTTTGGCAGTAGCTTTACGTAACGGAGTGAAAGTAACAAATTTTGAAGTGAGTTCAACAGCGACAAAGATGTAGCAAAAACCTCTATTAGTTCTCGGAATTGGACCAAAAATGTCTACTGCAGCCATATGTCTTAATTTAACAGGTATAATGGGATATAATGGAGGAATGTGTGAAGTGGTGTCTGATTTAGCTATCTGGCAAATTTTACATGACGCTAAAACTCGGCGTATACGTTTTTCCATATTTGTAAAATAACAGTTCGGTCTCAGTATAAGAAAACATTTTCTCGCTCCGTAATGTGCATAACTTAAATGAGTGTACCAGATTAATTTGTTAACAAGTTCGTCAGGAATGCATCATAACCAATTGTTGCTGTCTGGATGAGAGCGGCGAAACAGAATGTCATTGCGTACAGTGTAGTGGTTCCTAATTGTAACATTATTCTTATCGTGCCAAAGGTGTTTAATTTCTTTCCACACATTGTCTTTACTTTGCTCTTTTGCTATGTCCTGTAATGACGACGAAATAAAATTTTCAAATGCTACTTGCTGAATGTACATAACGCTGAAATTTGCTTTGCAGAAGTTGGTTGCTACGTCTTTCTGATTGTTGCTGAGAGAACGGGATAATGCGTCTGCTATAACATTTTGTGTGCCGGGAATGTGAACAATCGTAAAATTAAATTCCTGCAAATAAAGTTTCCATCTACTTAACCTGTCGTGAGTGAATTTAGCCGAAAGTAAGAATTGAATAGCTCTGTGATCTGTGTAAACGGTCGTGTGTCTGCCATAAAGAAAGTGCCGAAATCTCGTAAAAGCCCATACAACACATAATGTTTCTAGTTCAGTAACGGAATAATTTCGTTCAGCAGGTGACAAAATGCGGCTTGCAAATGCGATGTTTTTAATTACTGTTGAGCCATCTTCTTCAATTTCCTGGAAAATATGTACGCCTAAAGCTGTGTTAGAACTGTCGGTGGCAATAGAAAAATTTCGAGTAAGATCTGGGTGCGATAAAAGTGGAGCATTCAACAAAGCATGTTTCAGGTTCACGAATTCAGAATGTGCTTGCTTATCCCAAGACCAAATAGTATTTTTACCTGTTAATTGGCATAATCTAGGCGTGTCTAAAGCAGAGTGATGAATAAATTTGCGAAAAAAGTTAATTAAGCCCAAAAAACTGCGTAATTGTTTCTTCGTTGTAGGAACAGTAATGTCACGTAAAGCTTGAAGTTTTTCTGGATCAGGCGCGATGCCTTCTGCTGAAATTACGTGTCCAAGAAATTTTATAGAAGTTTTGCCAAAATGCGATTTACTGAGATTAATTGTAAGTCCTTGTGCATGAAAGGTTTGCAACAGTTGTTCTAAAATCAGATTGTGTTCAGTCCAGTTAGCTTCTGCGATAAGAATGTCATCTATGTACGTCGTGATTCTGTCTTTAAGTTCTGTCGGAAGTATTGTGTTCAAACCGCGAATAAAAGCTGCAGAAGAAATAGTTAAGCCGAATGGTAATTTGCAAAATTGATAACAGTCACCAAAACAGAGAAAAGCTCTATATTTTCTGCAATTTGGATGAAGTTGAATTTGCCAAAATCCCGATTTCAGATCTAATGTGGAATAAATAGCAGTACCGTGAAATTTCTGTAGTAGTTCTTCTAATGTCTGTGGTCGATCTGTTTCATTAATAATAATGTCATTAATGTGACGTGAATCAAGTACAAGGCGAAGTGAGCCATCTTTTTTCTTAACAATATGTAGCGGGTTTATGTACGGACTAACTGCTGGTTCAATAATTCCTTGATCGAGCATATCCTGCAATTCTTTTTTAACTTGTTCTCTATGAATATACGGAATAGGATAATGCTTTGCTTTAAATGTGTCGTGCTGTTTGACTTGAAATTCATACATAAAACCGGACATAGTACCAGGAATGTTGTCGAAAACTGGAGCTTGCTGTAAAAGAATTTTATGTAATTGCGTTCGTTCGTCGTCTGTATTTGCACTGCTTTGTTTAGCCTTATCGGAAATCATCTGCATTACGTCGTAGTCAGCTTCGTCTGGAGTATTATAGTTATGTACGTACGTGTCTGTGAACAATGCGCGCTTACAGTCTATGTTACGTGCTGCGGAAATGACCTCTGTGCGGTTAATTGTTTGTTCTTCTGCTGATAGTGAATGCTGAAATTCTAAAGCCAATTGCACATTTTCGTCCTTCAACATTAAATAGGAATTTTGAAAATCAACCACTGCGTCGTGTTGTACCAGAAAGTTCATGCCTAAAATAACGTCTGTTGTCAACAAGGGAACAATCCAAAAATTTGAATGAAAAGTATGACCTCCAATACAAAATGACAAATGTGTCTGTAATTTAACGTCTACACCTTTACTTGATACTGCTCCTTTCACTTTGGTTTTGCCTAAAGGTAATGTGGGATAGGTATTCTCTTTGTTGCACTCATTAAAAGTTTCCTCATTTATTACTGACATAGGTGATCCGGAATCGATTACTGCTGAAAATTTCGATGAACCAATTTTAATTTCGATGACAGGATGTGAAATGGTTTTCTGAACAACTGGTCTTTCCTGTAAAAGAGTGTCTCGAATGTCGTCGAAAGTAATAACATTTTCGTGAACAACATTTTGCGTATCAGAAGTAGTGCTTGTGTTATTGGAAGATGCGTCCTGTACAGTATCTAGTCAGATTCTATCTGACGTGTTATTATTATCAGGAGGATGTTGTGGCATTTGTACAATTTGAACAGTTCTATTACTTCTTCCAGACGCATTACGCTCTGGATGATACCTACTGTCGGGTTCATTCATGAGAATAGGTTCTTGTGGACAATTTTGCTGTTGGTATGACCGACTGTTATTAAACGTACGCTGATAATTGTGCTCATCATTTTTACGTCTGTCGTGATACTCATTCCTATACGGTGCATTGCGATAGGAATTGAAATACTGTCTTCTCTGTACGTAGTTATTTCCTTGCTGCCGTGCGTTACTATTTGTTGTATCAGGGACTACACGTGCACGCGGCGAAACATTAAAGCCTGGTTGACCTTGTGCATTCCATTGTTGGTTAGGTATGCTAACCGGTTGACTTTCATGTTGTTGTGGCGGAAAACGTCTATTGTTACCAAAATGTGGTTCCTGTTGCTCATAATTTTGACTATATTGATAATGAGAATTTTGCCTGTTATTAAAGTTTTGGTGGTTGTCATTCCTAAAGCGTCTGTTACTTTTCCTATTGAAATTACATGTCTGATCATAATTACTGTAAGCCTGCTGACCCTGGTTGTTATATGAAAAATTTTTGTTTACAAAGGAATAATCAGATTGCTGCACTTCTAAAAGCTGCAATAGATCCCTGAATGCCGAAATGTTTTCCTTTTGTTGACCTGTTAGAAGTGACACTCTTAATGATCGTGGCAATTTAGAGATACATAATTGAATAAGTGCAGATTCACTGTAGGGTTCACTTAGGTACTGGTTCTGTTGCACCATTTGCTCAAAAAATTGCGTCACACTCGGAAAATTTGAGTTCTCATAATTCGGTAAACTAATTAACTGATCTTTAATTCCACGCTGTGTCGTCTTTGACCAATACGCAGATAGAAACGCATTCTGAAACTCTTCCACTGAATAACATTGCCTCGCGATCGGCCTCATACGAGTTACCGGTTCGCCTTCCAAAAAGCTGCAAATAAATTCAAGTTTATGCGTTACAGGCCAAGTCGGTGGAAAAGCAAAGCTAAATTGTTGTATCCAATCTAGCGGGTGAATCTGTGTTCTGTCGTTTTTAAACACTTTAAACTTTCTCACTGACAGAAAATGTTTGTAATCGAAATTATCGTCTCTATGTGATGGAACAGGTTCAGGATTGTAAGAGAATCTATTGAACTGTGGTTGTTCGGAATCTAAGTCCCGTACTCTCTGTAGATTACCCAAATTACACGCGCTGCGTGAGTCTGGCAAATGTTCGAAAAGTGGCGTCTGCTGTGATGTGTTATTAACTGAAATGTTTTTCATCTGTGTTACCTCCTGCTGTAAACTTGACAATTTTCTACGCAAGGTGTTATTAGACGAATCGATCTCATTAATTGTCTGCTGTAAATTTTGAAATTCAGGTGTTTGATTAAATGAAACCGGTGAAGTATCGTCTGATTTATTATCATTAGTACTTTCGATCACATCAATACGACTGGCCAATTCATCACATTTTTCAGTCAGTATTTTTACCTGATCATCGGTTTTAGTGTCAGTGGCATTAATCTGGTTTTGCAATTTACGTGTAGTTTCGTTCAGTTTTCTAACGTCAGCTTTGACGACATCGGAATCCTGTGTTAGTTCTAATTGTTCGAGTCTATCGGTCACTGTTTGAAAATCGGTTGTGTATGTGTCTGTTTTTGATTTAAGATCAGAAATTTCGTCACGTAATTCTGTGTTTGACTGTTCAATAGTATTAATTTTGTCCGAAACTGTGGCAATATTATTGTCTACGTATGTTTTTGCCTTCGCAAACATTTTACGTTTGTCTTCCTGTCTCTGAACAGTGATTGTTTCCATTACTTGACGTTTTACTTTATTTTGATCATCAATAAATTTGCGGAAACGCGTATCACTGTTTTGTATATGGAGACTAAGACGTTCGTTAATTTGTGTGTTCTGTTGGTCGAATTTCGCGTCAATCTTTTCATCCATTGTGCGCGAAAGTTCTGCTGTCACTGCTTTAAATTCGTCGCGTAATTGTGTAGCTTTTTCAGAGCATTGTTTAGCGACTGTACTGATTTCCGCTCTAAGTGTTTCTGTTGCAGCTGTTTGCAATTCCCTTAATTCCTGAGCAACAGACTTAATTTCTTCGCTACTTTTTTTTGAACAAGCCTCGATTTCCTCGCGTAACTGTTCCTTAGTGTCATGACACTGCGCGGCAACGGCTCTAATTTGTTCACTAAGCTGTCTGGAATTTTCGTCTAATTTTTCATTAAGATTGTCTTGTTTTTCACTCTGTTGTCTGACCTGTTCACTAAGTTTGTCTTGTTTTTCACTCTGTTGTCTGACCTGTTCACTAAGTTTGTCTTGTTTTTCATTAAACTGTTTGTTCTGTTCACTAAGTTGTCTGAAATTTTGTTGCAAAAATGCCATAATTGGATCCGATAAAAAATTAGCATTTCTGCTCTCTGTGTTAATCAATGCTGGATCTGGAATTGTCTCATTTTGTGTAACCATTTGGTTATTCTGAGATTCACAAAAAGGTTTGTCAGTCGGATGTGTACTGTCAGACATTATTTCGGAATTAAATAAATCCGGCGTACTTTATGTACACTGCCCATTTTCATTAGACAAATTTGTCTGTTCGTTACTTGAATTTTCCAAACCGGGTGTGTTAACCTGGGCAGCGCTCATTACAACAGAGCGTCCCTCGTCATCGATTGTCGTCAAATTAACAGAGGAGACAATTGAGTTCTCTTGTTCATCATTAGGGTAAAAGTCGTCATTCGCGATTGGAACGCACTGACTGTTAGTGAACACAGCATTGTCATCATTACACTGCGTGTCACTAGTACTATTGGTCACGTTGTTTAACTCGGTAATTTCGTTCATAATGCCTCGCGATACACTATTCACTGTCTTTCGCGGCATTTTCACAATAGACACAAATATTCACAAAAGAAATAAGCACAATACAAAAGCAACACACAAATACAACAGAGCAACGAATCGCCGATGATCTGAGGAAAGAAAGTCACAAATTAGTAAAAGCGTTGCGCCAAATTATAATTATATTTAAGCAAATAAGAGCAGATATCTGACTGTTTTTCAAAAGATTCTCACGAAATACGATCCTGGACTGGGTGTCGCCAAGTGTAACCTCCCCACAGAAATTTTGAAAAGACAATACTTAATGGAAATGGAGCCAAGTGTAACCTTCCCGCAAAAATATTAATGACAATGACAATTAAACAAAAATTAGCAATCTGACGCAAGTATAAGTTCGCATAAAATAATGAAACATGATCCCATGACAATGGAACTACAGTGACAATCAAAACTCAGCTTAACCGAAATGTCGGTCTTTGGCCCTGTGCAAAAATCAGAATTAATTTCTTACCTTAATATAACTGCATGTCAAAATTCTGCTCTTATTCTGCGGCACAGCTTGCAGCAGATGTATCCCAATAACTAAATTTTTTGAAGTTAATTGAATTTTTTTGTTTAAAGGAAATGGAAGGAAATCGAATGATTCTTTGTTAAAAAATTGCTTTTAAATCAAAATTATTATTGGGGCGATTCTTTAAAGTTCATTACATTTAATTTACATTACTAGCTGAGCGCGATGCTGCTTAATAATATACCTTGTCCTGAATCTCGACCATTGCGGTGCCGACGCCCGCCGACTGCTCTGCGCTACCACTACTGACAGACTCCCGCTCGCTACCTCACTCGGCTACTACTTCCAACAGACTACTGTACTGCACTGCGCTTCGAGCGCAACTGCTCTGGTCAGAGATTCTACAATGCCTCATCATCGCTGCCAACGAGTACATACGCCTTTCAGCCCAAACGCTTTTATGGCTAAACTGAAGGGTTTCCTCATGACTCACTCCTTTTATTCTGTCGAGGAGCTCCTGGAAGAGCTGAAAAATTAAGCAAAATCCAGTGTTACATTGTTAATTTTCTTTATTTAAACTTACGAATTGTCGCCTGAATAAGTTTCTTGTATTTCATTTTATCTCCTTTTACTATCATGTTATAATTTCATGTATTGACTCGTTACTTTCTTTCTTCTCCTTAATTTGGTCCGACGAAACAATAAATAATTAAAAATAAAATAAACAGGCACTGTACCCCTTCTTCCTCAAAAGATGTGAAGCTATCCAACGTGACGCAGAGTTCCACAACAACCAATTTGGTTTCTTTCCACTATATTCTCGTGATCGTACCAGATATCTTTTTCCTTCAAATGGTTGCGCCGTGAGATACAACCCGAAAACTGATACAAAGGAGGATATGCCTCCATTCTTATTTGATCCAATTTCGAATCTGCTGTCGCTACTATGTCCTGTGTCTGCACTGCCGAATGATTGTGATTTTGTCTTCTGGTATTGTAATTATATTCATCATTACTCATTTTGAACTGCTCCTTGTTATTTATAACAAACTTCATAAGGAAATAAATGTATTTTGAAGTATCAGTTTAAGTTGGCTAATCCCTGAAACAGATATCAATAAGATGATCGTGGCTGAGCACCACAGAATTTTCTTACAGTACGTTTTTGGGAAACGAAAACTTTCTTTCTGAATGATGAGTTTCCCAAGAACATAACTGCCTAGAACATCATTGAATGGAAATAAGCAAAACATATTTGTTAAATGATTTGTGTCTCCCCAATATTTGTAGTGATTCGATGTGCAAATGTTACTGAACACAGTGGTTTTTATGACCCTCGTCAATATTGGTGTCTAAAATTTTCAAGATTCCACCCTAGCAACTATTTACTCGCCATGTGTTACAGATATCACTGATGAAGTACCTTTAAACGTACAGAACTGTATATGTTCTGTCGTTTTGAAACTGATAGCGACACCATTTGCAGAAAACCATTTCTGCTGTTGCTGCATGTATTTTTGGAGTGACTACAGTACTTGATTCACCTGCAAAAGGAACTAATTCTGCTTGTTGTATGTTAGGAGGAAAGTCGTTTATGCATGTAAGAAACAAAAGCGGACCTAAGACTGAAGCTTGAGGAACCTCGTAAGTAATTTCTCCCCTTGTCAGAAAAATCTACCCAGCTTAAATTGGGTGAATATAAGAAACAACTTTCTGCATTTTGTTTAAATGTGACAGCATTCATTGGTTGCCTATACCATAAAATACGTGAAGAATTGAGTCGCAGTGTCATCGGATTTCTTCGTGCATTTACACTGTATTTTTGGCGTGCTGTGAAGACGTTAATCTGGGTCAGATTCGTGATGACCAACATAGAACTTTTAATGTGTCACTTAATCGTCTCTGAAAATTTGAGCCGGCCGAAGTGGTCGTGCGGTTAAAGGCGCTGCAGTCTGGAACCGCAAGACCGCTATGGTCGCAGGTTCGAATCCTGCCTCGGGCATGGATGTTTGTGATGTCCTTAGGTTAGTTAGGTTTAACTAGTTCTAAGTTCTAGGGGACTAATGACCTCAGCAGTTGAGTCCCATAGTGCTCAGAGCCATTTGAACCATTTGAAAATTTGACATTGACTCTTCGAGAATCCCAGGATTGTTTTCTGTGAAACAGATTCAAGTGGCCTCTTTGTGTTATTACTTAACCAAAAGACTACACTGTTCACTGCGAAAATACAGACACGATAGATATGTTATGCGTTTAATGGACTACTATTCGTTATGGCTCTGATAATCCATCGAGGACGGTGGTATACCAGCCGAACATGAAGTACCTGAATAATGAAAACCGAACAAATATAGATTACAGCTGGTCGTATTTACTTCATTGGTTGTACGATTGTGCATTTTCGGTCTTAGACCATAATCAAGTATTTTACAAAAAAAAAGAATGTCGATAACACATTATATCACAGAAGTGTCTACACATGCGTACACGATACAAAATTATACAGGTTCAGGATTCTTTTGTAAAATACTTGATAATGGTCCTAGAGAGAAATTGTACAATCGTACAACCAATAAAAGAGAAATGATAGCCGGAACGAAATCATTTAGACAATTCACAGCAGCTGCGGTCCCGGTCTCAATGTATATCAATGATAATTTACGTTTTCTCTTTAAATTTTCAATGTCCGAGCTTTTATGTTTGAGGTTTCTGCAATGAGACCTCGTGGGTCTTTCCCCCACAATGCAGCAACTATCTCCAATTCAACTGGTTATCAAGATGAAACAGTACATTTGAAAGTGTTCTGTATTAACACTCTCTTACAGCTGGCGGAGACATTCACCGCCGATGTACAGGAGGCGATGGTCACCGAAATAAATCAGAAGCAAAAACTGTGGAGAGCAAAGGCGTATAAGCAGTTCGAAGGGAAAACATACGACGAACTTTTGAGTATGGCTGGCGGAAAGAGGTAAGACGATCGTCTTGTTTAATATCATCACTCCTTCCTGATGGCCGGATTCGTTAAACAGTTCTCAAGTATGAAAGTTAGACGTTGGAACACACATCTTACACTCCTGGAAATTGAAATAAGAACACCGTGAATTCATTGTCCCAGGAAGGGGAAACTTTATTGACACATTCCTGGGGTCAGATACATCACATGATCACACTGACAGAACCACAGGCACATAGACACAGGCAACAGAGCATGCACAATGTCGGCACTAGTACAGTGTATATCCACCTTTCGCAGCAATGCAGGCTGCTATTCTCCCATGGAGACGATCGTAGAGATGCTGGATGTAGTCCTGTGGAACGGCTTGCCATGCCATTTCCACCTGGCGCCTCAGTTGGACCAGCGTTCGTGCTGGACGTGCAGACCGCGTGAGACGACGCTTCATCCAGTCCCAAACATGCTCAATGGGGGACAGATCCGGAGATCTTGCTGGCCAGGGTAGTTGACTTACACCTTCTAGAGCACGTTGGGTGGCACGGGATACATGCGGACGTGCATTGTCCTGTTGGAACAGCAAGTTCCCTTGCCGGTCTAGGAATGGTAGAACGATGGGTTCGATGACGGTTTGGATGTACCGTGCACTATTCAGTGTCCCCTCGACGATCACCAGTGGTGTACGGCCAGTGTAGGAGATCGCTCCCCACACCATGATGCCGGGTGTTGGCCCTGTGTGCCTCGGTCGTATGCAGTCCTGATTGTGGCGCTCACCTGCACGGCGCCAAACACGTATACGACCATCATTGGCACCAAGGCAGAAGCGACTCTCATCGCTGAAGACGACACGTCTCCATTCGTCCCTCCATTCACGCCTGTCGCGACACCACTGGAGGCGGGCTGCACGATGTTGGGGCGTGAGCGGAAGACGGCCTAACGGTGTGCGGGACCGTAGCCCAGCTTCATGAAGACGGTTGCGAATGGTCCTCGCCGATACCCCAGGAGCAACAGTGTCCCTAATTTGCTGGGAAGTGGCGGTGCGGTCCCCTACGGCACTGCGTAGGATCCTACGGTCTTGGCGTGCGTCGCTGCGGTCCGGTCCCAGGTCGACGGGCACGTGCACCTTCCGCCGACCACTGGCGACAACATCGATGTACTGTGGAGACCTCACGCCCCACGTGTTGAGCAATTCGGCGGTACGTCCACCCGGCCTCCCGCATGCCCACTATACGCCCTCGCTCAAAGTCCGTCAACTGCACATACGGTTCACGTCCACGCTGTCGCGGCATGTTACCGGTGTTAAAGACTGCGATGGAGCTCCGTATGCCACGGCAAACTGGCTGACACTGACGGCGGCGGTGCACAAATGCTGCGCAGCTAGCGCCATTCGACGGCCAACACCGCGGTTCCTGGTCTGTCCGCTGTGCCGTGCGTGTGATCATTGCTTGTACAGCCCTCTCGCAGTGTCCGGAGCAAGTATGGTGGGTCTGACACACCGGTGTCAATGTGTTCTTTTTTCCATTTCCAGGAGTGTAGTTGTTGCCGTTACCGCAATAAGAGCATCGGACATCAAGCTAATACCGTGTAACACCACTACTAGCCATGATATGGTGTTGAAGAGACTTCAAAAGTTTCTTCAGATATGCCACATTCAACCTATCGTTGATTAGATTCCTCAGAGGTAGTAAACTGTGATGATATTGATTCCTGCTTTTCGCTCGCTGTTACATATACCACCTGACATTTTCTGTACGATTACTACTGGATGTTTTAGCGGACTAGGATCGATTTGTTGCCTGGATGTTCGCCAAATTAGGACAGTACGCGTGTAATCTGTGAATGCGGAGCTGTTTTCATCTTGGAAAACGGAACTCTCCACAGTACAGTCACCATGAAGATGTGGAAAGAAGAACAATACTCGGTCACAAAAATGTTGAAGTAAACACACTGGTTCTTAACGTGAGTGGGTGGGCTGAAATCGACACGAAAACCATCTGCAATACATCACAGAACCATCTACCGCCTAAACCACATCTTCCCCGCACTATGGTTTGAGCTGCACCATTTAATAAGAGGTAGTATTTGAAAGTATAGGGTACTAAGTAGACACGCTTTATTTTCATTTTTGTGGTTAGAAAATGATAGTCACGCATTACTCTAAATTCTGTTGTCCTCATTAAACGAAGATTAGATATCACGACTGGACATACTTCTCGGCAGGGAGTTATTCGCGATACTTATTTTTATGTAAAAATAAAAACTTTTTAAGTTGGTCAGTCGCTGTTTTTATGTTTCAAACTGATCGGTTTCGGACAGTGCCTATCCATCTTCAGATCACTTGTTACAGGGTAGCCGTTCTTAAGGAACTATCAATTTCAGTGACAGTGGAACTAAGACTGGTTACTCTCCAACATTGAGAGGTAATCTGAAGAAGGATGACACTGTCCAAAACTCTTCAGTTTTAACCTAAAAATTCAGCGAACGACAGACTGAAAATAAGTCTATTTAAAGTTTAGACACATCTTTCCTTTTGCGATTTCGTTATTCCACTGAAGTATAAATTAATCTGAGGGTACGCAGACGTTATGAACTTTAGTATGCGGCATCTACGTAGCCTGCAAGCAGGAACAACAAATCTTCCGAGTGGTTGTATCTGTGGGAAAAATGCCTGCTAAAGAAAATTCTTATGAAGGCGCGGTGGATGTTTCATACACATACACATGCAAACATTTTTAACGCTTTTCCTTTTCTGTACTGTTGAGAACATTTTCTTTTTCCTCTCACACGCCCCTTATACTGTTCTAAGCACATTTCAGTATCTATTCTGCCAGCGAAATTCTTACAATCATCTAGAAACAGCATTTTCCCCACCTATACTGTCCAACAGACATTATACTTCGAAACCTACACTTCCTATTCATAACCATCGATTTTAACTTAATCTATGCCCCATATTCTCACACCTCTCTATCCAGACCTCCATGTCGCACTTATTTGTAGATACCTTTTGTCCTCTCATCTTCCGCAACATTGATAGTCTACCTGCAACAGCTTCGCCACCTTAATCGTCAGTATTTATGTTAGCTACATAAACAGCATCAGCACAGGATGGGACCATTCTGTTAATTGTAGGTGAAAGAGGAAATTTTCACGACTCCGCCAAATTACGGTTTCACTCAATAACATCCATATATGAAATAAGTTTGAGAAAATATATTTAATAATGGCCGATGAGCGGAAAAATGACACTTGGTTTACGATATAGAGGAAACAAACAGATTGGTTGGTATCAACACCACCTGTCCTTTGTCCTTTCCCATATCGTCATGTGCAACCAAAGTAAGTGAACTGGAGTGTGGTTTTGTGCAACACAGCTATAATTACAACAAACGTAACTTCAATGTCAGTTGCTTTACATTTTCCCATATTACCGCTGTATTTTTCTTTGTATTTCCACAGTTTAATGAATGATGGCTTTCTTGCTTGCAGATCGGTAGTGACGGAGAGGCCACAAGCCGCTCCAGTGACGATGGAACTGAAGCAGCGAGCCTCCTACCTGCCCAAGCAGTGGGACTGGAGGAACGTCGACGGCGTCAACTACGTGTCTCCCGTGAGGTAACTTAAGTTGCAACTAGCAGCACTCTACACTATCGCACGCATGGTACCTAAATCCCATAATAAATGCCACTGTCACCATCTTCTCTAGAATCGTTTAGTTACAGTAGCCCGAAGTTCAAGATGTGTCAAGGAAGTACCGCACTCGCGTGAGCACCAGCTCCGCGCTTCAGTCCTCACGGGCCACTCGGTGTCGACCGGCAGCCGTGTCATCCTCTGACATTGGCTCACTCGGATGTGACGTGAAGGGTGTGCGGTCAGCGTACTGCTCTCCTTGCAGTTTTCCCGTTGTCGGCTTGCTAGACCTACTTCTCACTCAGGCAGCTGTTCAGTTGACATCACGAGGATGAGTGCGTCCAGTTATCCCACTAACGAAACACTTCTAACAGTACCGGGAAATGAATCCAGACAAATGGTAGTCAGATCTCTCAGCCCCGGAGGCGGCCAGTGATCCAGTTACATCAGTAAACATATTTCCATTCACAATGTTGTTACAAACGTTTAAATTCTTCATAGAAGTCCCCATGGTATCTATGTATGTATTTTTTTTTCAGCAGCTCTGCCATGCATATATCCAGGAAGATGTTGACAGGGACCGCGATTAGACTGTTTATCTGTCACGTCGTTTTAGATAGTTTCGGTGCTCCCGAAACGGTCTTCTGCCACGCAGGTCTTGATTCTCGAGATGAAGAAGGTCTACCGGAACCACAGTTTGACTGCAGATGGTTTCGAATGGCATTCCCAAGTTATGATTGTCTAACGGCTCCCAGACGCGAAAGGAGATGAAGCTGACTCTGTTTTTCGTCTCTAAAGCATGTGCACATAGTTTATAAGAGTTGAATAACTGTTCTTCGGTCATGAATTCCTTGTGAACCACACCCTTTTCGTTGTAAATGACAATTAATATGTTTTTCATTCGACTTCATCATTCTTTTCTTGTTCCGTCGAAGGGACGTCGAGATATGGCATTCGCTCCTTTGACGCTTCTTCTCAGAGTGCGGCAATGCGGAGAAACAGAGGGCGGATCCTGGAAGGTATTAGTTACATATTCCACAGATTATTTTAATGACCTTTCATCGAAATCTTGTGGAAAGTGTCAGTTTTGAGGTAATAATACATGATTACTTTCAGTGGATGTGTACATATTGGCCTTTAGCAAGTTCCTAAATAGCACACTGGCTTGTATATAACATTGTAACTACATTTGAAAGTACTTCTTTTTTATAGACTACAAGTTTTTAAATAAAAATCCGTCTGTTGAGTAGAAGGAATTGCGCTGAAGAAATGAGTTTAGGTTGTACGAGTATTAAAAACTTCCTACATTACCTGTCCCATATTTCGTGTTCTTGGAGGAATGATCAAAATTTTTGTTGATGCATACTGAACTCCTTTCTCAGCCACTGACAACTTTAAAATTAGTAATCCTGTTTAACTTTTGTTCTAGTGTTGTAGGTATGCACATCATTATTTTTCTCAAATTGCGATGGATCATTTATGATGAATTTCATTGGGAAGATGCATTTTAAATGTCAGAGCAGTACCTACAAGATGATGATTTATAGTGTTTTAGGGCGCACAACAGCGAGGTTATCAGCGCCCGTTCCCAAAAGTTCAATTCAGAGCCGAATTGTGAGAGAATGGGTATTGTTCAAATTGCAAGATTGGACACAGCACATCAAAACAGGGAGATAAAACTAAAAATAAAATAGCAGTACAAACAGGTAAAAATAATTAACGGTGGCTGAGTGACCACTTACAAATAATGGGTGACCAAACCACTGGACAGCACATTAAGACTTCAATCCCAATATTTTGGGAAGAAGGCCAGACATCACACAAAAACGTAAAACTCTAGCGACACTCGCCTCATTATTAGTTAAAAGAGAGGGTAGGTCTGGTGGGAAACTGAAATCTTCCCTCAAACCCGCATATGAAACACACTCAGTTAAAATATGTCGTATCGACAGCTGTGTCCCACATGTCTGACATGTTGGTGGCTCCTCACGACGTAACAGAAAACCATGTGTCAAAGGGACAATGTCCTATTCTAAGCCGTGTAAGGGCTACTTCCTCAGCGCGTCGTTGTCGGAAGGAGGTGAGCCACGGTCGGACAGAATCCTTCACCGCTCGCAACTTATTATCCCTCACGTCCAGCCACTGAGCCTCCCACCAACGCATGACCTTCCGAGTCACGAAAGACGTAATGGCCTGCAGGAGGACGGAACAGCGAGCAGGAGGTGGGATGGAGCAAGCCTCCTTGGCAGCCGCATCTGCAAGCTCATTTCCAGGAATCCCTATGTGCCCTGGAACCCAGCAGAAAAGTACATCCTTACCCTGCTGTTGCAAGAGCAGGAGTGCGTCCTGCACCTCTAGCACCATCCGATCTGCTGGGTACATCTGTTCAAGAGCGCGTAGAGCACTTTGGGAATCGGAGCAGATGATGAATTTCGTGCCACGATGTCGGCGCATATGCTCTAATGCTTGCAGAATGGCAAACAGTTCTGCATAGTAAACTGAGAACTGCTCTGGAAGCCCTAACCGATGGACAGTATCGGGAAACACAGCAGAGCAGCCCATAAAATCCCCCTGTTTAGACCCATCCGTGTAAACAGTAATAAAATCGGAATGACGTTCTAAAATCTCAGTAAGTTTAATTTTAAAAAAGTGGTCCGGGGTACAATACTGACTGATGACCTCAGATGTTAAGAGCCATTTGAGAGCTTAGAGCCATTTGAACCTTTTGGAATTAATAGTTTTTTATGAGTATGAAATTAATTTACAAGCGACGCGAGTAATTTGTCTTGACAAAATGGCGTTATCTGCTTCAGACAGGCGTATCGTGTAGCACTGATGGCGATGGCTGTCAGTGGCCGCGACGTAAAGCAGAAGTATTTATAAGAAGAACGGAATTTATTGCCACATTTAGTAGCGAGAGCTCAAATCTTTGGGCTGGCCAAAACTGTGTAATATAGATTAACAATTGCAGTAAGTCATGGGAAAAGGGTGTATTAAATTTAGACAAAACAGTGCGTGGGAACACGTACACACATACATTTTAAGGAATATACAGAAAAAGAACTGTCTTTAAAAAGGTAGTCACCAACAGAGTTATCCATCAATGACCTAACGGGAACTGAGACAAGGACAGGAACGATGAGGTGGACTCATCTCATGTGAAAAAACAGCTCACATTTTGGCACGGCTTTCGACGGCCTTGTAGCGACCTTGTGACCTAGGTAGAGACTGAGCGACCAATCAACTGCTACTCGGACAAGGAGACGTTTCGGAGTTCCAAATCCTCCGCTGAACAGGCCTCCCACCAACTGGCTCTGGCCAGCAGCTCAGGTGGGGAGGGAGGAGGGGGAGGGTCCCAACCTCAGTTGGTCACCTTAACACTCCTGTAAATGATCAAACAATGTGTCGAACTTCACTAGTCAGTGAAGTTGGCAGTATGCGGCTTTGGAGAATTCTACACTTCAATGACTCCTATCCATATACTATATATTCCACCTGCTTAGCTGAGTAGTAACGTGCTTGCCTTCCATGCAGTGGGCCCGGGTTCGGTTCACGGCCGGGCTGGAGATTTTCTCCGCTCATGGACTGAGTGTTGTGTTATCCTAAATATCATTTCATCCTTATCACCGGCACCCAAGTCGCCCAATGTGGCGTCGACTGAAATAAGACTTGCACGCGGCGGCCGAACTTTCCCGGATGCAGCCTCCTGGCCAACAATGCCACACGATCATTTCATTTCATATACTACACTCCTGGAAATGGAAAAAAGAACACATTGACACCGGTGTGTCAGACCCACCATACTTGCTTCGGACACTGCGAGAGGGCTGCACAAGCAATGATCACACGCACGGCACAGCGGACACACCAGGAACCGCGGTGTTGGCCGTCGAATGGCGCTAGCTGCGCAGCATTTGTGCACCGCCGCCGTCAGTGTCAGCCAGTTTGCCGTGGCATACGGAGCTCCATCGCAGTCTTTAACACTGGTAGCATGCCGCGACAGCGTGGACGTGAACCGTATGTGCAGTTGACGGACTTTGAGCGAGGGCGTATAGTGGGCATGCGGGAGGCCGGGTGGACGTACCGCCGAATTGCTCAACACGTGGGGCGTGAGGTCTCCACAGTACATCGATGTTGTCGCCAGTGGTCGGCGGAAGGTGCACGTGCCCGTCGACCTGGGACCGGACCGCAGCGACGCACGGATGCACGCCAAGACCGTAGGATCCTACGCAGTGCCGTAGGGGACCGCACCGCCACTTCCCAGCAAATTAGGGACACTGTTGCTCCTGGGGTATCGGCGAGGACCATTCGCAACCGTCTCCATGAAGCTGGGCTACAGTCCCGCACACCATTAGGCCGTCTTCCGCTCACGCCCCAACATCGTGCAGCCCGCCTCCAGTGGTGTCGCGACAGGCGTGAATGGAGGGACGAATGGAGACGTGTCGTCTTCAGCGATGAGAGTCGCTTCTGCCTTGGTGCCAATGATGGTCGTATGCGTGTTTGGCGCCGTGCAGGTGAGCGCCACAATCAGGACTGCATACGACCGAGGCACACAGGGCCAACACCCGGCATCATGGTGTGGGGAGCGATCTCCTACACTGGCCGTACACCACTGGTGATCGTCGAGGGGACACTGAATAGTGCACGGTACATCCAAACCGTCATCGAACCCATCGTTCTACCATTCCTAGACCGGCAAGGGAACTTGCTGTTCCAACAGGACAATGCACGTCCGCATGTATCCCGTGCCACCCAACGTGCTCTAGAAGGTGTAAGTCAACTACCCTGGCCAGCAAGATCTCCGGATCTGTCCCCCATTGAGCATGTTTGGGACTGGATGAAGCGTCGTCTCACGCGGTCTGCACGTCCAGCACGAACGCTGGTCCAACTGAGGCGCCAGGTGGAAATGGCATGGCAAGCCGTTCCACAGGACTACATCCAGCATCTCTACGATCGTCTCCATGGGAGAATAGCAGCCTGCATTGCTGCGAAAGGTGGATATACACTGTACTAGTGCCGACATTGTGCATGCTCTGTTGCCTGTGTCTATGTGCCTGTGGTTCTGTCAGTGTGATCATGTGATGTATCTGACCCCAGGAATGTGTCAATAAAGTTTCCCCTTCCTGGGACAATGAATTCACGGTGTTCTTATTTCAATTTCCAGGAGTGTATATAAACTATTGGTATGAGTATTTGATGTATGTGGCTGAATTAAGTGTTTTTGTCAAACATAGCGCCTGTTCGACGTGTTTTGATTGACAGCCGACTTGACAAGCTGGCGGACGATGTTTTTGTTGATATTTCGCAGTGCATGTTTAGCGAGAAAGAGTTTTTCTCATTATATCTTATGTTGCCACAGTTGTAGAAACTGGCACTGGCAGTTACCGAAATGGTAGCAGTGTTTTGTCTTCCTCAGCCATACATTAAACAGGAATACGTTGCGAAGAAAATCAATATTCTACGTACAACATACAATTGGAAGTTCAAAAAAATAAAAATCGAAGCTCTCTGGTTCCTCCACAGACGATGTATATTTTCCCATGTTATGGTATTTTAAGGAACTTAGACTGGCGTGGGCACATTTATCTCTCCGTTTCAATCATTCTCTGGACCAGAGTCTTGTCTCCTTTTCCTTTTTTGTTCACAGTGCCAAAGTCAATGCAACAGCCATTCCCACCAGTGTCAAAATACTTTATGACGGTTGTTTCAAAAGTGTTGCTAAATTTGGCAAATTACATTGGTACCTCTTGTGTGACTAAGCCGTGGGCAGCAAACAGCGAATTTGACAAACAAATTTAGTCGTTTAAAGCAGCCGTAACACAAACCGGGGGTAAGCGCCCCACACAGTGCAAAAAGGAGCGGACGTCCTGTGCTGCAGGTACCTTACTGTGTCCTAGGTGCCAAACTGTCCGCAGACTCAGTATTCACACACCGAGAGGCCTCGTACACGATCAAACAATCTGCCAAATTTTACTATGTTTGTCACATATTTGACGCTGTACTACACTGCTTTGCTTGTTTGCTATGCTGTGTGTTTGACGCGTCTGAGAGAAATTTTGACTATGGGTAAATTTGATAAAATGGCAGACGTTGTTCGTGTTCACGTTTCGCCATGTATGTTAAACGAAAATGAGTTTTACTACAATTCATCTCAATATATTTTGACTTTCCACAAGAATGGAAACTAATCGAGGATAAATACAAAGCAGTGCTGGCAAGTACCAAATTGGTACGTTGTGTCTTTCCCAGCCATATGTTACGCAGGGAGAACTTGAGAGGATAACAATATTCTAAGCGTAACTTGCCAGCGGGAGAGCAATTAAAAAAAATCGAAGCTCTCCGGTTCTTCCACGATGATGTACGAGGTATATGTTCCCATGGCAGGTATCTTAATGAACTTTGATTAGAGGATCAAGTGGGATAGAATAATTATTCACATGTTTGTATCTTCTTTTTCAATGTAAAGACGAAGTAACTCGGTTACTAAAAGTGTGATTGTCCATTTGCAGTTTATGTAATCACTAGGTTCTGAGTGTAACATTTCTTTCAACAGATTTCCGTGGGTGTATTTCTCTTTCAACCATTTCCTTTACTAGCCACTTTTTCTTCTCTACACACAGTGCTAAAATCAACGCAAGAAATGATTTGTCTTCATTGGTAGCCATTCCAACTAATATCAAAGTACTTCACGACACGAACAGCGTCTGCTTCAAAAGTTAGGTTTTATTGACAAACTCTGTTGGCATGTAAATGGACTTGTTTGACGAACCTCAGATAGCAAAGAGCGAATCTGTCAGACAAATTTGACCGCGTATGAGGCGTTACCAACCTGAGCCACATCTGCTGGCAGCAAGTTGGAGCCAAGGGATCCGCACCACAAAATTTTATAATAGAAAATGGGATGTTTAGGCTAGGCTGCCAGATGACACGTGGGTATTATGTATTGGTATCACGTTATCCACATGCGTTTACGTGCTTCTGCGCTTGCGTGGGACTTCTGAATCTCCAACATGTGTGAAACTAGTCAACAGAATCGGCACAATAACACCATTAACATTAATTCGGTTTCACAACTTATAACTGTGAAGTTGGCACATGACTCAGTGGTACTTGTTAACTTACCGTCTTGCATGGTTCATTGGTTGCTTCGTGTTAATACTGCACTGTAACTGGCTAGAGATATGGGGAAGGGGAGGGGGCATAGCTTCCCACTGATAAGGATGATGATGCCACTGATGACGTCACTGATAAGGATGATACATTAATGGTAAGAACGATGACATCAATTATAAGGACGATGATATCACTGGATCCTCAAGATTCAGATGCAAAATTCACGAAAAGTGGTCCAGAACACACATAGCATTCCCACTATCACGCAATAACCTTTCATTCCTCTAAATGACAATATAATAATATTTTTAATATCTTTTTGTTCTTGCCTTGTAAAGAGGCAAGTACAGACCGTCATTTCAAGTGGTGGCAGCAAAGAGCTGGCGCTTGACACGTGTAGCTTTTCATGTGTACTAGTGGTTTCAATCTGTTAACGTATTAAAGCTAAATAACGCACTTTGTACGGATGGTGTACTGTGTGTCCAGGGATCAGGCGAACTGCGGGAGCTGCTTCGCGTTCGCGTCAGCCGCCATGTTGGAATCTCGGCTGCGCATCAAGACCAACAACACGCTGCAGCCGGTGCTGTCGGTGCAGGACCTGATGGGCTGCAGCGTGCTCGACCAGGGCTGCTCCGGGGGCTTCGCCTACCTCGCTGGAGGCCGCTACGGAAAGGTAACGTGCCACCTGGCACCGCCACTCAGCCCTGGATTCTTGCCTTTGAACAAGTAGTGGCCTCATGTGTGAAACACACATTTCATTTCGTCAACTGATTATTTCCGCATAGCCGTTACAGACCTTCAGGAACTGTGGGGAAAGAGCAAATCTACGAATTTCTTACCAGGAACCCTGGTGGTGTAACCAAGAACTCAGAAAAGTACAATTTGAACATTAGTCTGCTGACGATGATAAAAATTACAAGTAAATACATTACTGTAATAAACGAACACAGACCTGTGCGGCCATTAATAACTTCAGTAAAACTTTTCTTGATTGTAACAGTATTTATTTATTTATTTATTGCGTAAATTCAGTTCCCCAGCGGATAAAACCACTCTTCAGCCACAGGTTTTATGCGTTTAATAAATACTGCAAAGATGGAAAAGCCCGTGGCCAAAGCCAGCGACCGCTCTATTGGCCTTACTGCAAGTAGAGTGCAGCCTTTCTTTGTCGCGGCAAAAGCGAGGTGAGGATGGCGGGCCCTGGCCGGCTGTTACCGCCACGAAATATTTGATGTCAGGCTAAATGGACCTGGGTCCATCCTAGAGGGTGTGAAACGAAGAGAAATCCCCACCCGCACGCAGGATTAAACCAAGCTTTACCATCTACGGCGAAGCATAAAAACCTTCTTAATAACGAACCAACAATACAATAAGAGTGAAACAGAATCTACTGTGCATCGCGTTATAGATTTTGTAAGTACGACTCAAACGAGAGAAAATACTTTCAGCACGACAAGCAAAATTGAGAAAAAGCCTTTGGCCTAGCACACAGCATTGGGCATCAACAATAACAATTACAATACGACCCTCGAATACAGACAGGAAATACAATAAATATATCTCCTGGAATGAACCGTGTGCGGCCTGCTAGAAATTTTAGTCGATTTTGGGCCTAGTGCTGTATAGAGAGATTTGCATTCCATGTTAGTTTGCTGCCTAGGGTTAGACTAAATACATTACTGTGTTACTGAGAAGGATGGGTTGGTTGTAGATGACAGAAATGATGAGCAGTACAGCGACGTGTAGTGGCTTGTAAATTTGGAAATTTGTGGTAAGGACTATGGGACCAAACTGCTAAGGTCATCGAAAAATGGTTCAAATGGCTCTGAGCACTATGGGACTCAACATCTGTGGTCATAAGTCCCCTAGAACTTAGAACTACTTAAACCTAACTAACCTAAGGACATGACACACATCCATGCCCGAGGCAGGATTCGAACCTGCGACCGTAGCTGAGGTCATCGCTCCCTAGACTTACGCACTACTTAATCTAACCTAAACTAACTTACGCTAAGGACAACACACACCCATGCCCGAGGGAGGAATCGAACCTCCGAGGGTGGGAGCCGCGCGAACCGTTACAAGACGCCTCAGGCCACACGAATATCTGCACGGCTGTGGCTTGGCTGTCCTGCGGATTTACTTGACGTTTCCACATGTCGCACCACACGACCGTAAGATTCAAGAGGCTGTAGAGAGAAACGTGGAAGAGAAGGAATGTGTGGTGTATAGCAAGATACCCGACATGATGGGAACCTATATCCATCATAGCGATTCAAGTCGGCAGACTGCTTCGGAATAATTTCAACCACCTGCCCGTATATTCCTCTTCATGGTAAGTGGCTGACTTGCTAGTAGACGACCAAGTGAATACAGAACCCAGAGAAGAGCATTTGGAGGAGCGGTCGAGACGCTGGTCTATGAAACAACATGACGATGTGATCATATACCCAGAAGCGTTTAACTGAAGATTTCTATAATAATTTTCTTCATCTGCTACATCCATACCATTGGCTCAAACTGGTGTCCATCACGTTATCTGAGGACTGACATTGGCACTGTGTCAAGGGAAGCATTAACTCAACTGCTCACCACTTCAAAATTAACAAATGGTGCTCCACAGCGATACACTTCTCAACAGTTGTTGACAAATCGAGATTCAAAGATTGACGAGCCTTTTGAATACGCTACGAGAACGCCAGCTGTCGTACAGCGCTGTAAGCGCTGGGATATATCATTCGTTTTCTCAGTGCTACTGAAAGCCTGCTGCAAATGAGACCTGCGGAATACTGCACACTTTTCTGTAGAACCTTTAAGGAAGTCTTCTCCAAGAGCATATCTCTCTCCACGTCATGTTCGGAACGAATGATAGATGAGTCAGTGTTGTGTACCATGATTTGTAATTCGCGACACGTGTAGCCTCCTGCCCCATACAGCCGCGCACGTTAGCGCCAATATCGTGACTGCGCTGAGACAGAGGCACAGTCAGTGGCGCCACTACAAGCCGTGGTGGAACAGCGTGAGACGAGGACGCAGCAGTCACCTGCTCCGCTTGGAACGCGGTACACGTTCCGGCACACAGCACCGTGTGCGCGGTCGGATCGCCAGTGGCGTGGCGTCAACAGTCAGCCAGGCGTGTGAAGAGTTCGAAGTGGCAATCGAGGCTGGCAGCTCAGGCTGCGCTCGGAGGTGGGTACTTGCGTGGGAGTCTTAGGCTGGTCAGAAAGGGAGCCACAGGAACAGTTGTGGACGGCGTGGTCGTCAGTTGCTGGATCGCCAGGAACAAGATCCTCTTCGAGCTGTACGCTGCACAGCTGTCGGCGGGACACCACCAAAGTGAGGTATAGACGTGAGCGTTTTTCACACTCAGAGAGCTTTTGCCGGTAATACGTGTCCTGTAAACAGTGCCGAGAGTCAGCCCGACGGCAGTGTCCCAGAGTGGGGAAAGATCTCAGATAGTCGCGCACGCCGAGTAGACTGCAATCTCCATCTGCGGAGAGCTGCTCGCCATAGCTCTCAGTCAAGGAAAACTATACCGGCATTGTCGGAGAGTAGCGAGCGGCCATAGTGTGTCCCAGATTAACGCTGTATTTCACATATTGCACACGACCACATCTTGCTAATATATTTTACCCTACTCATGAACAAATTAAATAGAACTACCCACGAAATGGCTTGCTTTAAGCCATAATATTTGGCCGTGGTAAGAAATCACCCGTTTTACCACATAAACGAACAGCACGAGCAGTTAGTCAATTTCGAAATTTCCAGACTTAACGTTACGCAGCAATACCATATAAAACATCACGGACATATTGTATAGAATTGTTGTTGTTGTTGTTGTGGTCTTCAGTCTTGAGACTGGTTTGGTGCAGCTCTCCATGCTACTCTATCCTGTGCAAGCTTCTTCATCTCCCAGTACTTACCGCAACCTACATCCTTCTGAATCTGTTTAGTGTATTCATCTCTTGGTCTCCCTCTACGATTTTTACCCTCCACGCTGCTGTCCAATGCTAAATTTGTGATGCCTTGATGCCTCAGAATATGTCCTACCAACTGGTCCCTTCTTCTTGTCAAGTTGTGCCACAAACTCCTCTTCTCCCCAATTCTATTCAATACCTCCTCATTAGTTACGTGATCTACCCATCTAATTTTCATCATTCTTCTGTAGCACCACATTTCGAAAGCTTCTATTCTCATCTTCTCCAAACTATTTATCGTCCATGTTTCACTTCCATACATGGCTACACTCCATACAAATACTTTCAGAAACGACTTCCTGACAAATCTACACTCGATGTTTACAAATTTCTCTTCTTCAGAAACGCTTTCCTTGCCATTGCCAGTCTACATTTTATATCCTCTCTTCTTCGACCATCAGTTATTTTTCTCCCCAAATAGCAAAACTCCTTTATTACTTTAAGTGTCTCATTTCCTAATCTAATTCCCTCAGCATCATCCGACTTAATTCGACTACTTTCCATTATCCTCGTTTTGCTTTTGTTGATGTTAATCTTATATCCTCCTTTCACGACACTGTCCATTCCGTTCAATTGCTCTTCCAAGTCTTTGCTGACAGACTTACAATGTCATCGGCCAACCTCAAAATTTTTATTTCTTCTCCATGGATTTTAATACCTACTCCGAATTTTTCTTTTGTTTCCTTTGTTGCTTGCTCAATATACAGATTGAATAACATCGGAGAGAGGCTACAACCCCATCTCACTCCCTTCCAAACCGCTGCTTCCCTTTCATGCCCCTCGACTCTTGTAACTGCCATCTGCTTTCTGTACAAACTGTAAATAGCCTTTCGCTCCCTCTATTTTATCCCTGCCACCTTTAGAATTTGAAAGGAAGTATTCCAGTCAACATTGTCTCTAAGTCTACAAATGCTAGAAACGTAGGTTTGCCTTTCCTTAATCTATTTTCTAAGATAAGTCGTAGGGTCATTATTGCCTCACGTGATCCAACATTTCTACGGAATCCAAACTGATCTTCCTCGAGGTCGGCTTCTACCAGTCTTTCCATTCATCTGTAAAGAATACGCGTTAGTATTTTGCAGCTGTGACCTATTAAACTGATTGTTCGGTAATTTTCACATCTGTCAACACCTGCTTTTTTTGGGATTGGAATTATTATATTCTTCTTGAAGTCTGAGTGTATTTCGCCTGTCTCATACATCTTGCTCACCAGATGGTAGAGTTTTGTCAGGACTGGCTCTCCCAAGGCCGTCAGTAGTTCCAATGGAATGTTGTCTACTCCCGGGGCCTTGTTTCGACTCAGGTCTTTCAGTGCTCTGTCAAACTCTTCACGCAGTATCGTATCTCCCGTTTCATCTTCATCTACATCCTCTTCCATTTCCATAATATTGTCCTCAAGTACATCGCCCTTGTATAGACCCTCTATATACTCCTTCCACCTTTCTGCTTTCCCTTCTTTGCTTAGAACTGGGTTTCCACCTGAGCTCTTGATATTCATACAAGTAGCTCTCTTTTCTCCAAATATCTCTTTAATTTTCCTGTAGGCAGTATCTATCTTACCCCTAGTGAGATAAGCCTCTACATCATTACATTTGTCCTCTAGCCATCCCTGCTTAGCCATTTTGCACTTCCTGTCGATCTCATTTTTGAAACGTTTGTATTCATTTTTGCCTGCTTCATTTACTGCGTTTTTATATTTTCTCCTTTCATCAATTAAATTCAATATTTCTTCTGTTACCCAAGGATTTGTACTAGCCCTCGTCTTTTTACCTACATGATCCTCTGCTGCCTTCACTACTTCATCCCTCAGAGCTACCCATACTTCTTCTACTGTATTTCTTTCCCCCATTCTTGTCAATTGTTCCCTTATACTCTCCCTGAAATTCTGTACAACCTCTGATTATTTCAGTTTATCCAGGTCCCATCTCCTTAAATTTCCACCTTTTTACAGTTTCTTTAGTTTTAATCTACAGTTCATAACCAATAGATTGTGGTCAGAGTCCACATCTGCCCCTGGAAATGTCTTACAATTTAAAACCTGGTTCCTAAATCCCTGTCTTACCATTATATAATCTATCTGATACCTTTTAGTATCTCCAGGCTTCTTCCATGTATACAACCTTCTTTTATGATTCTTGAATCAAGTGTTAGCTATGATTAAGTTATGCTCTGTGCAAAATTCTACCAGGCGGCTTCCTCTTTCATTCCTTCCCCCCAATCCATATTCACCTACTACGTTTCCTTCTCTTCCTTTTCCTACTATCGAATAGGAGTCACCCATGACTATTAAATTTTCGTCTCCCTTCACTACCTGAATAATTTTTTTTATCTCATCATACATTTCTTAAATTTCTTCGTCATCTGCAGAGATAGTTGGCATATAAATTTGTACTACTGTAGTAGGCGTGGGCTTCCTGTCTATCTTGACCACAATAATGCGTTCACTATGCTGTTTGTAGTAGCTTACCCACATTCCTATTTCTTTAATTCATTATTAAACCTACTCCTTCATTACCCCTATTTGATTTTGTATTTATAACCCTGTATTCACCTGACCAAAAGTCTTGTTCCTCCTGACATTCCACGCTCTGATCCGTAGAACGTCAGTTTTCTTTCTCTTGATAACGACGTCCTCTTGAGTAGTCTCCGCCAGGAGATCCGAATGGAGGACTATTTTACCTCAGGAATATTTTACCCAAGAGGACGCCATCATCATTTAACCACACAGTAAAGCTGCATGCCCTCGGGAAAAATTACGGCTGTAGTTTCCCCTTGCTTTCAGCCGTTCGCAGTACCAGAACAGCAAGGCCGTTTTGGTTAGTGTTACAAGGCCAGATCAGTCAATCATCCAGACTGTTGCCCCTGCAACTACTGAAAAGGCTGCTGCCCCTCTTCAGGAACCACACGTTTGTCTGGCCTCTCAACAGATACCCCTCCGTTGTGGTTGCACATACGGTACGGCCATCTGTATCGGGAGGCACGCTAGCCTCCCCACCAACGGCAAGGTCCATGGTTAATGGGGGGAAGTGTATAGAATTAACAAATGAAAATAAAATATATTGGGACTGGAGGGACTCTATCCGATGTTGACATGGAAAACAAGACTAGTAATCCAGCGCACCGTACACTATGCCACATCAACGACGCAACACGTTCTCCTCTGAACATTTGCTGACGTTATCGGGAAAGCTGAGACTACTGTCGCGATGGATACGCACTGATAGTGAACGTCAGCAATGTTTCGGAAAAATAACTAATGATGGAAACTTCCAGGAAGTGGACTCAGGACGAATTTGCCCATTTAGCTAGTTTGTACGAGGAGAGACCAACGTTATAGGATGTGTAGTTACTGGACTCCAGGAACTGAGATAAGAAGCAAAGTTTGCTGCCTGAAATGGCACAAATTTTCAACTCTTCCACAGAAGAAATTTACCAGAATATCCAAAATTCAAGGAATCAGGCAAAGTAATTTTATAACTTAGATTAATCAACACAGAGAAACAAGTGAAGTCATGTTTAAAAGTAATTGTTTCAGAACTCGGAAAATTGCCACATAACGTCAAGTATTATAGCTGCATCTATAATTTTACGTGGTATGCATCGATTATATTATCATATCGGGTGTTGAAGAACAGACCTTATGGAATTTACGAGTAGTTCCTGAAGTCAATATAAGTAATAAAACAAGTTTAAATAAAAGTATGCCCGGAAATGCTCCAACTATCAGGTATCCACCTTATTTGGCTTTTGAACATCTATCGTTATCAAGATGCAACTGGCGTAATGTTACCTCATCGTTATTGTTACTTTACCAAATACTAAAGAGAATAACAACAGCTGAGGCGTTACATGCACAAACGGTCTGTCTTTAACACTATTGAATTTACGTACAATAGTATCTAGACTAGACATTTTGGGTCCCTTATAAACAGTACTTCTCCCATTTCCATTGCTGTCATCCACGTAAAATTTCGGTATTGTTGTGGATTTTCCACCACAAGCTCTACAGTGAGATGCTTGCCTGCAACATGAACACATTCGTTTATATTTTTTTCTCTACCACTAACAGTATTAAAAGTGCATCTGAAGTCCCACGCTCTTCCATCGCAACCCCATTCCTTCACTACACAACTACGACTGAAAAATCTCGCCGAAAGTCGTCTCTCAGCTCTCACATACACTGTCATCCTGCAGTGTGTAAACGATTCCGAGAAATAATCTCGCAAAACTTTCAGACTGGAATCGCTCGCAAGGGCCTGTCAGACAGTAACTAACAGCGGAAACTCGGCCCTAGTGTAAACAGTTCTGCAAACACTACCTGAGAGTTGCAAACTGTGTGAGGGAAAAAGCTCACATGTTTCCCAGCCCTAACAGCATGGCCGCTTTGTGAAAACGACACCTGTTGGAGCGGTTGGTGTCTTTTACCGGGCGTGTGGATAGTGTTTCTAATGGAGGGGAAGAAATGAGCTTGTGCATGTCAAGAGGAACACTACCTGTGTGCTTTAGTAACTGACGGTTGCATTCTGGTGGCTGAGTGATTCAATACAGCTTGCGGTGCCGAGTAGAAGCGGTGCCTAAAGTGTACTGGTTAGCAAAAAATATTATACATGGAAGACTGTCGTTATCGAGTGAGAAGTCGTGGTTGCTTGAAGGCACGGCCTCTCTCTCCCTCTCTCCCTCTCTCTCTCTCTCTCTCTCTCTCTCTCTCTCTCTCTGTGGGTATGTGTGTGTGTGGGGGGGGGGGGGGGGGCGGGGGCGGGGGCTGGGGCGGCTGTTCTCCGAAAGAGAGAGCCAATTTAGCTTTGCTAATTTACGCGTCATGAATGTGATTGGATTGTATTATACAGAAAGTTGTTATTTGTACTACACTGTAAGCGTGACTGATTTGTTAATCCCATTTGTACAAAGAATGTCACCTCATTATAAGCCATGTGCGGGTGATCATGTTGGATACTAGTAGATCAATATTCAGGATGTGCCGCGTAGATTACATAATTTAAGTTTGAGGTTTGTATTAGTGTCTTACGGTTCACTCCAGGAGTTATATTTATTGTATTTCCTGTCAAGGGTTATATTTTAATTGTTATTGTTGATGCCCAATGCTGTGTGCTAGGCCAAAGGATTTTTCTAAATTTTGTTTGTCGTGCTGAAGGTATTTTCTCTCGTTTGAGTCGTGCTTTCAAAAACTATACCACGATGCAGAGTAAGTCCGGTTTCACTCTTATTGTATTATTGGTCAGTTATTAAGAAGGTTTTATGCCGAATAAATAATTGTTGCAATGAGCCCACGCCTGTGCAATCCCCAGCCCGAACCCCACTCAACAACCTGCGCCACAAGTTTCAACAATAACTCCCTCTACAGAGTATGTGTACAGTGACGGCAGAATTAGAATACCGATGCACTTGAACAACGGCCTGTTCGCACCACAGATCAGTCTGACAGTTCTTTTCTGAACTAACAATTTTCTTGATGAGTTCACAGAATTGCCTGAAAATATAACACCGTACGAGTTGATAGAGGGGAAGTAATCAAAGTAAACAAAGTAAACAAGCCTTCTGTTTTCAGTGTCACAGACAATGCAGGTTATTCTTATGATCTTGTACTCGATACTTCCAAGTAAACCTTCCAACTTTCCTCAGTCCTAAAAGTTTTAAAAATTATCTGCTTCACTGGCTGGTCACCTTGGAACAATAACATTACACTTTTACAAGTGTTCCGTGTTAGAAATAGATTGCACCCCGTTTTGTTGCTGTCAAATGTTAATCTGTTCTCTGGAAGTCACGTGCTGATGTTACTGACTACGCTATCGGCTACATTACTTATATCACGTTGCCTGCCTTTCACAATATCACTTGTGCCATCGACAAAGATAAATGATGTGTGTCTGTTATACAGAAATATTCTTCAGTAGCTAGTCGTTCTAAAACATATCATATCGCAGAACTCTGATATACTATTGCTTTCATATCACATAAAAAGAAGGCTTGTTCTCGACATGATTGTTGTATTCTTGTTGCAGGACTACGGCTTCGTGGAGGAGGAATGCAACCCGTACCTGGGCGTGGACGGGGCGTGCACCACCAACCAGACCTGCAAGCGGTACTTCGTGTCTGACTACAGCTACGTGGGCGGTGAGTCTCAGTTCTGACTGCCGACGATGCTATCAACTCTGTCACATGTCTTGAGCTCTCCATTCTGACGAGCTTCATCATTCATTTCTACATTATCTGATCAAAAGTATCCGAGCATCCCTACGTAATGCGGAATTGACCGCTAGATGTCACAAGGGCTGACCAGCCAATACGAAATACGTTGTCAGTAGAGGTGCAGTAACAGAAGAATGGACCGATAAGGAGAGCTCAGTGATTTCGAATGTGGACTAACACTAGTCATTGGGCAAAGAAATCCAGCAGGGACATTTCAATCCCTTCAAAATCTGTTCAAGTCGACTGTTGATGATGTGACTGTGAAGTGGAAACCCGAAGAAACAACCACAGCTAAACCAGGCCCAAGCAGACCTCATGTACTGGCGGACAGGAACCATTGAGCATTGCGGTGGGTGGTTGTAAGAAACTGCATGAAATCGGCGGAAGGAATCACTCCTGTGTTCCAAAGTGCTAGCAGCAGTCCAGCTGGCACAATGACTGCCCATAGGGAGTTAAAAAGAATGGGGTGCAATTGTCGAGTGTCTCCTCATGAGGCACACATTTCCATACTGAATGCTAAGCGACAGTCAGAGAAGACAATTGTTTCTTTACTCTGTCATAAAACAGCTCCTGTGACAGAATGGTTTGTTGACAATAATATTTTTGAATGGACTTGCCTGCCCAGAGCTCGACCCAAACCCAGTGAGACACCTTTGATATGAGTTAGAACGACGCCTTCGCTCCAGCGACTAACAAAAGTACCTTCTCTAGTTTTTGTTCTTGGGAAAGAATGGGCAGCTATTCTTCCACAGTCATTCAGATACCTCGCTAAAAGTGTCCCCAGCGGACCTCAAGTTGTCATAAGAGTGCTGTGTTGGAGGCAGAGCGCTGAACCGACAGAGTGAATGGATCAGTAACGTGTCTCTTGTGGCTGGGATTCGCCAACCGCTGTACTGGACGTAGGCACGGTAGTACAGCTCAGAATGCGTAAGAAGTGCGCGATACCGGCGCTGTTCGTATCGGCCAGATTGTCCGACTAACCGAGGTCGTGCATGCACTGCGCTACGCACGTGGCATTCTGCTGAGGGTATTTCGTGAGCATCTGGATCGGTTAAATATTACAGGGGCGTTGCTGTTTACAATATACAGTATAATTCACCTAAGCTGTTCAGCTCGCATATTTCCTGAACCGTTTAAGATATTAAAATTCTGTTTTCACCACAATGAACTGTGAAAGCATCTCCACTTATCTACTGCAGTCTTTGAAAATATTTCAGTACCAGCTTTACTTTTTCAAATGGAAATGTAACAGTATACTGCTAGTATCGTAGTTCTGAAAGAGATTATTTCAATGGCGCTTCACTCTTCAGAATCTGAGTGGCAGTTACTGACAAATTACAATGTTTAGAATAAGAATTTTCTAAAAGCGCGACCTTCCTGTTTGAGACTCCAAAATGCGTAACTAAACGCAAAAAAAAAAAAACAACGCAGACTACGCACCACAAAGCAATTATTCGAATGGAATAGAATGTGCTGTGATGTACATGCCCAGTCGAACAAATGATTAAAATTTGAGGAAAATTAGATGATTTATTCAAGAGAAAGAGGTTAACAAATTGGCCTGAAATCTCAATGACTGGAGTAGAATCGTCCTCAGCCATGAGACTCACTTCGAACTGATCCGCGACGACAAGCGAAGAAGTGTCTGGAGACGCCCCTCTCGGCGGTGGGATACAACCTGAGTGTCGTCCTCTGTACTTTTATTGCCCTTCATGGAAAACCATCTTGGACTTACAATCCAATAAGACTGTGCCCGCCCGCACACGGCGAGATTTTCTACTGCTTGTCTTCGTGATTGACAAACCCTACCCTGGGCAGCAAGTTCGCCAGATCTCTCCAACATCACTCAGGATGGCCGGCCGGTGTGGCCGTGCGGTTCTTGGCGCTTCAGTCTGGAACCGCGTGACCGCTACGGTCGCAGGTTCGAATCCTGCCTCGGGCATGGATGTGTGTGATGTCCTTAGGTTAGTTAGGTTTAATTAGTTCTAAGTTCTAGGCGACTGCTGACCTCAGAAGTTAAGTCGCATAGTGCTCGGAGCCATTTGAACCATTTGAATCACTCAGGATGACATCTGACAGCTCTGTCAATCAATGTCAGGCCGAATAACTGCGTGCATAACGGCCAATTTGTGAATTTTACTGCTGAGTAAATCATCCAATTTCTCTAAATTTGTAATCATTTGTATACTTCTACGTGTCCATCACATCTGCCGATTTCCGTCGCATTGGATAATTCTCTGTGTCCATCACATCTGCCGATTTCCGTCGCATTGGATACGCTTGGTGCAGGGATTGGCAGTTAACACTCAGTATAAACAAATGGAACGTATTTCGCAATTTCGCATAACTAGCAGCTAGGCCCGGCATTGCGTGATTACACGATTACAAAACAGTCACTGGAAGCTCTCACATCTATTAAATATCTAGGAGTTTGCGCGTTAGGCGATTTAAATAGGAACAACCATATGAAACTAATAGCAGGTAAAATTGATGCGAAACTCAGATTCATTGGAGGGATCCTCAAGAAGTGTAGTCCATCTACAAAACAAAGACCAAACAAATTTCTCGTTCGGCCAGAACTTGTATGTTGCTCGTTAGTCTGGGATCCGTACCAGATACGATGGACAGAGGAAGTAAAGAAGATCTAAACAAGAGCACTTCGTCCGACTGAAACTGATAGTCCACGCATGTGCTATGGTGTTTCCCAACGAAATAACTGCAGCGTAGCCTTCGTTCGATTGGCAGTGTGTGTGTGTGTGTGGGGGGGGGGGGGGGGGGGGTGCGTTATCGATTTACAGGATGATTCCATCCGAGGGCAAAAGAAAAAGCCAACAGAAAACATTCCAGTTCCCCCCCTGCCAGAGAAATCGAAAGCTGTTCACACAAGTTCCGATAACTTCAGGATAGCCTCCTTCTTCGACTGCAGGGGCCCTCTGCTCGTTGAGGTACCCGAGCGTGGAACTACCATCAGTGGACAGCATTATGAAGACACTTTATAGAAACTGCTACGGGCCATTAAGTTAAAGCGCCCATTAATGCTGTGGGACGGAATGATTCTATTGCACGATGACGCCCGCCACCACATTGCCAATAGTACAGACGCTACGCTTCGGCGATTTGGTTGGGTAACATGCAGCACCCTCCGTACAGCCCGGATCTTCCACTGTGTGTTTTCACATCTTTGGAGACCTGCGTGGACGTTGGTTTCAGGCGGACGAGAGAGTGCAAGAGTGGGTGAGCTTGTGGATGCGTCAGCGGCTGACCGCGTTCTAAGAAACAGGAACTGATTGTCTTGTTTCCCAGGGGGATAAATGTCTTAACGCACATTGTAATTACTTTTGAATGAAAACATTCCATGATCCCATCGTGGAGAGTGTTCGGTTTTCATTTGACTACCCTTATAGATTGTATGTAACTTGATGTGGTTATAACTGGCTGCTAAGGGAAATTAGATATATAGCTCTCATTCAGCGATCTATACATTCTTAACAAAATGACTTAACTATAGTTCATACCGTAGTTGCCATCAAAATGCTATCGCTCATTTTGATGCATTCGCATTTTAAACATTGTCTTAAGACATCCCGTGAGTCGGGGTTGCGAGAGGGGAGTGGGTGGGGGGTCGGAGGGGGGGGGGGAGTGGCAGAAGTCGACGTTCAGTGGTATCTGTTTTTATTATTTTGCTGTGTGAGGCTCAGCAAGCAAGATATCTCTCTACTGTTGAGCTAGGAACAACAGTCTGTTTGATATGCATTCAGACAGTTTTGCTTCACTTACTATGGTGCAAGATTGGTGTGATGCACTAACACGCCAGCTGTTCACCTATGATTTTGGTGTTGCAGAGCTTTATTCGGATTGTATTTCCTTCTGGTATATTAGCAGTACTACTGAGTAACGTTACGCTACGGTACTGACACTTGCATTGGATGCATTTCACTGCGCAATGCGTTCTTTTTTTGCGGTACTAACAGTTAGGCAGTCATTAGTTTCGCACTAGCGCGTTCTAAGTAATGCATTAGCATAGTTAAGAGTCACAGGTTCTTTTAAAGTCAGTCATCTCATCAACAAAATTCGGAATTCGTTAGAAGATTAGTTTCACTTTAAGTAAGCTTAAGACAATAGTGAGGATGTTTCGACGTTGATGACGGAAGTAAGATTCAAAAAAAAATTAAAATGCTTTCACAGGGTTTGTTAACCTATAAAAACCATTCGGCGATGTAAAATGATGCAAAATGTTGGGAATTTTCAGGGAAATAGGTGGAAGCCATAAGGAAAGAGGCATAGTATGCAACATGTGCAAGAGCAAAGAGGGAAAAGTAAGAAAGGAAGATAAAGAACGAAGTACCCCAATGAAAAAGGGTGACACAGGCATGTGATATTTCGCTCCTCTTGTTCCACGTCTATTTCGAAGAAACACTGATGGATGCAAAAGAAGAGTTCAGCACTGGGATTAAAATTTCTGGTGAAAGGGTATCGATGATAAGGTCCACAGATGATATTGCTATTCTTAGTGAAACTGAGGAAGAGTTGCTGTGGAACGGAATGAGCAGCCATATGAGCACATACTCAGGACCGAGATTAAACTGAAACAGGACGAAATTAGTGAGAAGTAGATGAAAAGAGACTATCGAGAAACTTAATATCAAAATTGGGGCCCACGAAACAGATTAAGTGGATTGATTCTGCTACGTTGGAAGCAAAATATGCAAGGCGGATGAAGCAACGAGGATGTAAGACGCAGACTCGAACAGGCAATGAGGGCTTCCTGAGCGAAAGAAGTCAGCTACTGTCATAAAGAGGACATAATTTGAGAAAGAAATTTCCGAGTATATGCTTTCGGAGCACAGAATCGTATGGATGTGAAGCATACACTAGGGGAGAACCGGAAAAGAAGAGAATCGAAGCGTTTGAGATGTGGTGCTACGGAAGAGGGGTTGACAAATAGGTGAACAGATAAGGTAATAAATGAGGAGGTTCTCTGCAGTATTGGCGAGCAGAGAAACATATGGGGAAAAAAG
The DNA here is from genome assembly GCF_023898315.1 of Schistocerca nitens. Classification (NCBI taxonomy): domain Eukaryota; kingdom Metazoa; phylum Arthropoda; class Insecta; order Orthoptera; family Acrididae; genus Schistocerca; species Schistocerca nitens. The sequence continues at coordinate 734,644,741 of NC_064614.1, read as the reverse complement.
AGAAAGGGACAGGATGATAGGAGACTGAAGATGCAACAAGTTTAATAATAAGACTGCTTATATTACCCATATCTGTCCTCCTCTCGAGTACTGCTTCGTGGTATGGGATCTTTATCAGATAGGACTGACGGGAACGTCGAAAAAGTTCAAAGAAGGCAGCTCGTTTTGTATTACCGCGGGGTCGGAGAGAGGGTGTCACGGATATGATATGCGAATCTGGATGGCAATCATTGAAACAGGAAATTTCAATCAGCAATTTTTTCTCTGAATACAAAAATATTTGGTTGACTCTCACCTACATCATCGTAAATAGAAAAAAAACAGAGTTCGCACGGAAAGATTTAAGAGTGCGTTTCTGCCGCACGCTGTTCGCGACTGGTACGTTGGAGGACTAATTTGAAGTCGGTGGTCCCTTGAGTGTGAATTGTAGTCTTGTAGATGCAAATGAGTGATGATAACAAGGAATACATTCAGTGATATCGGAGGGTTTTGTGGAGGGTAAAAACTGTAGGCGAAGACAGACATTGGAATATGGCAGACAAATAAATGAGGACGTTGGATGTAAGTGCCACTATGACATGAAGAGTTTAACAGTGGAGAGAAATTCGCGGGATGCCGCATCAAACCACTCAGAAGACTGATGGTATGTCCCCCCCCTCCTCCCACTGTCACCCCCAAAAAAAGAATCTTATTTAGAATATTATCTTCATTTTTTGCGTTATGCACGAATATATCCATTTCTTCTATTATATCTAATCTTATACTTTTCCGATTTTGTCCGCAATTTCCAGGTTGTCTACCAATTTTTAAAAGATTGAATGTATTATGTATATTTTGGGTTGGTGTATAAATTCGTAGCGTTTTCCCATAGGTTTAATAAACACACCAAGTATACATAACAGAACCTTAGTTATCAAAAAAATGTTCTCCTTCACAACAGTCTGCCGCCAATGCTGCGGCAACTTTTCCATTCCGCGAAATTAGAAATCAAGTGGCTTTGAGGCGAAGAACTCCTCGAGCCATGTTCGGAGTGCGTATTCATCTGGAAAGGAAGTTTCTTTAAGATTGTTCGAGAGAGCGAGGAAAATGTGAAAATCTAAGAGCACAAGACCAGGTGAATTCGGTGTGTGCGGAATAACTTCTTCATGCAGTATTTCTGGTCGTTGTTCTTGGACTGCGTCTGCAAGACGTCTCAATTGTTGACGACAAACGACAGCAGTGATGGTTACTCCTCGAGCAAGCAATTCTTAGTACACCACACCGTCGCTGTTCCACCAGATCCATAACATTATCTTATGTGGACGCGCTCAGGTCTTTGTACGTGGAGTTGCTGCTTTGTTTGGGCTGAAGCATTCCTTTTGTTTCCTTATGTCAGCATAAAGACACCATTTCTCATCACCAGCAACGATGCGGGATAGGTCCGGTAGGTGTTATTCACGAGCCAATTGATGACCAGCAAACAGATATGCATCTATGGCCACCCACGCGTTTTTGTGGTTTTGGCTTAGAGCATGGAGTGCCCACACTGCCGATTCTCGAACCTTTCCCATTGCATGCAAGAATTCACGATGGTGGACTGATCACAGTTCATCACATTTCTCAGTTCTCAAGTACGCAGATGTGGGATTAATGCGTTTAACCGATCTCCATCAAACCCCTTAGGTCTCCCTGAAGGAGGAGACTCACTCATACTGATGTCAAAACAATCTTCCTTAAAACGAGAGAACCATTTTCTTGTCGTGCTCTGTCTAATGGCATTACCTCCATACACGGTGGAAATATTTAAGGCTGCATTCTTTGTTGTCACCCCTCTATTGAAATCAAACAGAAGAATATGTCGGGAATGTTCCGATTTTTCCACTTGGCACTTCATTTTCTGGCGTCCTCAGCACCACTCTCTATCTCCAAATGACTTAATGACAATATGTAAACTCAAACAGCACCAGTGAACTACAAATAAAAAATGGCACTCGACAACTAAATCCATAGCACCCGGAACACCAACACGCAAAACGAAAACGTTACGAACTTACGCATCAACCTGGTACACACAGAAGCCACTGCCAACTGACGGTAACAGGTTCGAGAGTTCGAGAGTTGTTGTGGTATACGATTTATTGTGTTTCACAGGTTACTACGGCGGCGGCAACGAGGTGCTGATCCAGGAGGCGCTGGTGCAGAACGGGCCCGTGGCGGCCGGCTTCATGGTGTACGACGACTTCCGGCAGTACGCGGGTGGCGTGTACAAGCACGTCGAGACCAGGGTCGACTTCAACCCCCGCGTGGTACGTAGCCCGCTGTACACTGCGTGAGTTCTCTCTTTTGACAGGCGCCGCGTCTTCCTACATTGATCCACTGCGTCAACAACATGATGTTACAATAACGAAGCAAGATTAAGAGTCGTCGTACCGTCGACTACAAGGTCATCATGCGTTAAGCATACGCTGGGATAGGACGAGGAAACGGAAGGAAATTGGCGATGTCCTTTCCACAGGACCCGTCCCGGCATTACCACGGGAAACCAGTATCGCATGATGGAGACAGACGCGAACGCTATTCCTCTCCATGTGAGCCCAGCGTCTTACCCGCTGCGTCACCTCATTATATACAAATTGACTCACTCATCTTGCCTTATCTTGTAGCTGTTCGTTTCAAGGGTATGAACATCAGTCCGTCTTTTCCCTATAGATTTTATTCAGTAGTCCACTAACTTTCCTCAAGGCCTGTTCAAAAACGGATGATGGTGTACCATTCACATAAACATGACGTTATTAAAAACGAAGCTCACAACAGACTTTGGAATCAGATGTAACTCGTCCACCAGCTGGAGCTGACAGTAAATAAATGCAGCGCCAGAAAACGGCACACCAGTCAGGCAAGTAATGAGTCTCAGGTCAGGCTGGGCATCAGTTGTAAACTATGGTTAAGATACATGCTTGTTGACAAAAAGTACGGAGTGGTTGAAATTATAATTTTTCCTCAGGGTTGTATAGGTACAGTCTTAGACATAAAAACTGACCGCCGGCCGGCCGCCACAGAGACTAAGTCCGAGTCGTTCACTTAAGGTGGCCAATAAAACTGACCGCCCCTGAAAATTCTAAGTCCGGCCACCTGCACAATATGGTAACACTGTAAGATGCGGAAGTGTTATGAGGAATTGTTGTCTACTTCCGAGTTGATATGGCTCGAGTGAGCCCGTGGTCTTGCGGTAATCGTCGTGCATTCTAAACTTAGAGTCGCATGTTCGCGTCCTACTGTTCTTTTTTTTAACCACATTTCGGTCTAAAGTTATGAGTCTGATTGAACATCGAAGACAATTCGCTTAACATTCTACACACCCGCAATAACAAGTATTCCAGAAACAATTCCGCAGGACAGCTCGTGGCTGCGTCGCGATCAGAACAGCTTACGCTCGAGCGTTTCCTCGCGCTGCAGCGGCTACCGGCCACCGGCCAGATGCCACCCTCCGCCTGAAATCCGGCGCCGCCCATGTGAAGGCGGCGCCACGCTGTCAGTGTACGTATCAATGCCATTTTCGCATTTGAAGTTCTAGTTATCATCTTGCAGCTAAGCATTGGATTTTGCATACTTGAAAATCATGAACTACAGATAAGCATTGTAAAATTGAGTCGCAAGTGGAAAAAGGTGTAACATCTGCAACACAACGTTTACTTTTGGTATAACAGAGGGGTGAATGTAGAGGAGGCAGCTAGAAAGATTTGAACTGAGCGTGGAGCGAGTGCTTTTGGGATAAATACGCCAGAAAAAGATATTCTTATTTCAACAAAGATCGTTCTGGCATGAATGATTTTCCACATTAAGGAAGTCTCGACTACTGATATATGTGACATTTTACCATCATGCGACATTTGCATTCAACAGACAAAGTTCAGAAGTCTGGTGTAGGAGTACTGCATGCTCTAATTCGAAACAACAAAAATCAACGGAGTGACTATTATTGAACGTCATCAGGTCGCTCATTGAGCATTCCTTCGCAGTACTGTTGTTGGTGACGTGTTATGATGCCTTTATCGTTAACTTCCTAAGAAGAAATGATAGGCTGAGCCGCACCAAAAGACGTAGACTAGAGCAAAGAGTAGTGTGAACATCATATTTTACATTTGATAGATCCATAAGTGTGTTTTGGACTACGAATTCTGACCCAAGGGGTGTGTGCAACACAGCTGGAATTTGTTGTCAACAACTGAGACACCTTTCGGTCGCAGAGTAAGAAAGTCGAGCAACAAAACTTCCATCATCTGTGCTACTGCATGATAACGCACTCTGTTGATCTGAGAAACAAAACTATCCAGGAGATTGATAGGAAAGTCGTCTCTCGGACACTTGTATTGATAGGGAAGTCCTCTCTCAAGCACTTATCCCTCTCGTCATATATTCGTAAAATATTACCTTTAGCGCTCTTGATCGTTCAACCGTCAATGCAATTCATTTCTAGACGAAAATACTCTTTAAATTACTATCGTTAAAATAAGTAGGTTTCTACGGGCGTTGAATTTGTAAACAACTGTTGCATTGTCAGATTGTTGTAGATATCGTGAAAGAAAATTCAGCTGCTGATTAATTTCTCTTTGATGATTACTGTTGCGTTTAGTAAACTAATGGAAAATGCAAACAAAATATTCACTTTACTAATAAAAATTAAATTCAGCTTACTACAGAAACATCACGACGGCAGTCTATCTTAATAAAGCATTAAGTTCCAAAATGGTTCAAAGGTCTCTGAGCACTATGGGACTTAACTTCTGAGGTCATCAGTCCCCTAGAACTTAGAACTAGTTAAACCTAACTAACCTAAAGACATCACACACATCCATGCCCAAGGCAGGATTCGAACCTGCAACCGTAGTGGTCGCGTGGTTCCAGACTGTAGCGAAGCATTCATAGACAAAAATTATGTATTCACAACAACAAAAAATATGTCGGCAGAAAACAAAAGTGGCATTATGAAATTGGCAGTACCGTAAGGTTTTCGCTCTTACAGAAAGGGTTACTGAAAGTACCAAGACGAATTTTGCTCGAGCGCTGTCTTACGATTCCCTTATTGAGTTTGTATCTGCCTGCTTGTTGCTCTACTACAAAAGAATAAAAAATCTGGTTTTCAGCGAGTCTAGAAAGGCGAACGACAGCAGCTTGCACCTGGTAGCCAAACATGTTACCTGAGAAATGGTATTTTCCTATAGTGGGAAGACATCCTTTTGTGGTTGAATTGTTGGCAAATATCAGTCAGACGTGTGCCGTTGGTCTAAGCGTTTCGATGTGATGAATTTCTGGCAATGATTTTTCTACAGGTTTTTTCTGTCCCAAATAGATAGTTGAAGTCTCCCTTTAGTATTTTCCCGTGATCTTGGTGAATTTTGCTCATAGTATTTTCGAGTGTGTTCCAGAATTTTTCGACATTTTTGGTGTTTTTCTTATTTTCGATGTTGGTGGGGACATGTGCATTGATGAGTGTTTATTTTTTACTGGGGCTCTGATGAGCATAGTCATAAGTCGATTGTTGACGGGTGTGAGTTCTTTGACAGAATTGATGATAGATCTGTGTTCGAGAAATGCCATGGCCAAGATTGGTATGCCTTTCGCGACCTTTTGTTGCATTTTGCTCTTGAAGATGGAATGGTTTCCGTAATGCGAGGTTTCATTGTCAGTTAGTCGTGATTCTTGAAGAGCAATGATGAGAATTTTTTTTCGGTCGATTTATTATGTGAGATTATTTAGTTTTCGTATTTGGATCGATGTATAGATGTTTTGGTATTAAAAAAATTCTTATGTGTGTGAAATCTTATCGGTCTTAACTGCTAAGGTCATCAGTCCCTAAGCTTATACACTACTTAACCTAAATTATCCTAAGGCGCGTAGTTTTCAAATGCATGGTTCCTGCTTGTAGGGAAATTTACAAGAGGTCTTCAATATTCTCTGCCGTGATAACCTGGCCTCCCCAGAATCCGAAATTCCAAATGCCGCCTGTCGACAGTTTGCACAGTTCATGTTTGATTGTGTTTCATTGGTTTGGCCTGGGTGATTCCAGGACCGGACAGGACCAGAGGGTGTTGAAGCCTTTGGAAGCAAATATTTTCAGCCAAGCTCATTGAGCTAACAGACGGTGACCAGAGTAGCGGTGGCTTTCACTCAGGCGTGCGTCGATTTTGAGTTCAACGGATTGAGTAGTCGTTGAGGATTGTGTTGGTATTTGGTTCACCCCAAGTATTTGATTTCCTCGGTGCCACCCATATGGGGGAGGGTTTCCCCTATCGGCCCCACGGGATTATGTTATTATGTCATCAGCAAATCCGATATGGTGCATCTTCCCACCATTTAAATAGATGTGCATTGTTCGACTCAGTATTTCCATCACATAAATATGGGTTATAATTACGTTACATTGCTGCTAGTAGACATATTTCTCACTTTTTCTTGGGCAGTTGCTACCTGTTACTCCATCATAGGAATTTATGTGCGCAGCATTGTTGCAATACAGACGATCAAATTACCCGGTTTCTGTAATTTCATTTCGATACCATATCGTTCTAATCGGATTCAGCCAGTCAGGCTTAATGTGGATATCCGAATACGACTCTCAATCATTTGATAGACTGGGTAAACCACATTCTTAATCGGACGGTTGAATCTAGATCACTTATTTATGACAGGGCCTGAATTCTTAAACACTGTGGAAAATAATAATACAATGTGCTTATTACTAATATGTTATTTAAATATAAATTTATGAACGAACGAGATAACAGTTTATTTACAGGAGCAGAACCCCATCCATCATAGCAGAGCAGTGCGAGATTGGTTTCAGGGCCAAGAGAGGATAAAGCTGTTGCCGTTTGTTCCACGATCACCGTACATCAACCAGACAGAGAATATGTGGGCAGAGGTAACAAGGTCATTGCCATGTGGACCTACAAATGCAAGCGAACTTTGGACGAATATAGAAAATGTATGGTGGGAAGTAAACCATCACGCTACACTGTCGACGAATGAAATCAATGCCCCTCCGCCTTCGAGAAATATTACGTAACGATCGTGGGTGGGTTGGTTACTAAAAGTATACTCGTCCACAAAACCCATGTGGACAATTATCTGATAGTCGGTCAAGCTTTGCTTTGTCGCAGCTGTTTAGATACAAGTCCATTTACTTTCAGTCTCCTCCTTGCAATTCTTGCAATGCAAGGTAACTGAAAAATCTCATCCACTCGACGCCAACTGAGGAATTGACTGGTGCATGTGTTGTTCAACACACAGTAGCTGTCACCCTCACTGGAATCAGTGACTCTGTGTGTGTGTGTGTGTGTGTGTGTGTGTGTGTGTGAAGACCGCTACGGTCGCAGGTTCGAATCCTGCCTCAGGCATGGATGTTTGTGATGTCCTTAGGTTAGGTTTAACTAGTTCTAAGTTCTAGGGGACTAATGACCTCAGCAGTTGAGTCCCATAGTGCTCAGAGCCATTTGAACCATTTTTTTTTTTTGTGTGTGTTTTCGTGTTCACGCACCATCTGAATCAATACTATTAACATTAGAGAGACAACCAACAATAAATATTGCATCAAATATGACTGTAAAGTATTTTAATGCGATGGGAAGTTACAAACTGAATTTTTACCCAACCCACGACCTGCATATTACGTTACGTTAAATAAGATGTATTAACTCCATAGTATCGTTAGCAGAGACAGTGCGCTCTTGTTGTCGAGGCTTGCGACAAGTGCAGCGATTAGCAGTGCCCAATGCCTCCGCGATTTGTTTATGTTGGCTGACCGTGGACACTGCAGCAGACGCTTCGCCATAAACAGAAAGAAATCACCTTGGCTCTGACTGCAGTGAGCGGATATCACTACCTGCGTGTTCTTGTAGTAACCAACGTGAGACTCTACTCACAGGTGCCATGGAGCAATTGCAACGGGTATCATGTCATTAGTCATCAGAATATTAACCAGTGATGAAATGTTCACTCTATTTGAATCCCAAGAAAATAGGAACCTTCTCACAAAGGAATGTGAGGTGATATCAAAATTTATCCAACATACAAAAATTAACTGCAGGGCTTTCATGTATGCAGTAGTAGCACACAAGGAAATATTATCTTTTGGAAGCGTATATTTCATTTCCTCTTCTCATAGTAACACCCTTGTTTTAGTATGAAGTGAGAAAAAAACACGAAAAACTAAAGTTCTTGAGAAGCATATCAGTCATTTCCTCTTCTCATATCATAACTTTTGTTTTAGTATGAAGTAAAAAAATAAACAGTTTAAAGTTGTGAAGCATAATATGACACCTTAGTAGGTCTATGTATGACACCAGATTCTTATCGTAGGCGCTATCGGAAACGCAAAAAGCAGGGAACTGTCCATTCTTTAGTCCAACAGTCTGTCTCCTTTCATGCATTACTCCCGCTAGGAGATTCTTATTTAAGGACTTGTGGGCATCAAGATCTTCAGCAGAACAAGCCTTATGTTATTTTGATAATTACGGTATGGAAAAAATGCAACAAAGACGATTTCCCCTAAAGCAGTGGAGTTATTTGCAAATGTCTGTATTCAGCAATAACTGCCAGCTGCCACAACACTTCACAGAATCCATGCGGCAGGCAACACAACTGTGCGTGCACTTCATACTAGAACAGCTCGGTCACCCCAGCCGGCATACTTGTATACTGACCATTCGTTATTTGACTAAATATGAACTACAATCTGATTCGCATATACACTCCTGGAAATTGAAATAAGAACACCGTGAATTCATTGTCCCAGGAAGGGGAAACTTTATTGACACATTCCTACGGTCAGATACATCACATGATCACACTGACAGAACCACAGGCACATAGACACAGGCAACAGAGCATGCACAATGTCGGCACTAGTACAGTGTATATCCACCTTTTGCAGCAATGCAGGCTGCTATTCTCCCATGGAGACGATCGTAGAGATGCTGGATGTAGTCCTGTGGAACGGCTTGCCATGCCATTTCCACCTGGCGCCTCAGTTGGACCAGCGTTCGTGCTGGACATGCAGACCGCGTGAGACGACGCTTCATCCAGTCCCAAACATGCTCAATGGGGGACAGATCCGGAGATCTTGCTGGCCAGGGTAGTTGACTTACACCTTCTAGAGCACGTTGGGTGGCACGGGATACATGCGGACGTGCATTGTCCTGTTGGAACAGCAAGTTCCCTTGCCGGTCTAGGAATGGTAGAACGATGGGTTCGATGACGGTTTGGATGTACCGTGCACTATTCAGTGTCCCCTCGACGATCACCAGTGGTGTACGGCCAGTGTAGGAGATCGCTCCCCACACCATGATGCCGGGTGTTGGCCCTGTGTGCCTCGGTCGTATGCAGTCCTGATTGTGGCGCTCACCTGCACGGCGCCAAACACGCATACGACCATCATTGGCACCAAGGCAGAAGCGACTCTCATCGCTGAAGACGACACGTCTCCATTCGTCCCTCCATTCACGCCTGTCGCGACACCTCTGGAGGCGGGCTGCACGATGTTGGGGCGTGAGCGGAAGACGGCCTAACGGTGTGCGGGACCGTAGCCCAGCTTCATGGAGACGGTTGCGAATGGTCCTCGCCGATACCCCAGGAGCAACAGTGTCCCTAATTTGCTGGGAAGTGGCGGTGCGGTCCCCTACGGCACTGCGTAGGATCCTACGGTCTTGGCGTGCATCCGTGCGTCGCTGCGGTCCGGTCCCAGGTCGACGGGCACGTGCACCTTCCGCCGACCACTGGCGACAACATCGATGTACTGTGGAGACCTCATGCCCCACGTGTTGAGCAATTCGGCGGTACGTCCACCCGGCCTCCTGCATGCCCACTATACGCCCTCGCTCAAAGTCCGTCAAGTGCACATACGGTTCACGTCCACGCTGTCGCGGCATGCTACCAGTGTTAAAGACTGCGATGGAGCTCCGTATGCCACGGCAAACTGGCTGACACTGACGGCGGCGGTGCACAAATGCTGCGCAGCTAGTGCCATTCGACGGCCAACACCGCGGTTCCTGGTGTGTCCGCTGTGCCGTGCGTGTGATCATTGCTTGTACAGCCCTCTCGCAGTGTCCGGAGCAAGTATGGTGGGTCTGACACACCGGTGTCAATGTGTTCTTTTTTCCATTTCCAGGAGTGTATATGACATGGCCGGCTCAAAGCAATGACTAAGGGTTGGATGCCGTTGAAGTCCCGTTACACTGATGGTAAGACAAATGTTCGCAAATCACCTCTATTGCCTGAAAAAACAATTGCATCTTAAATATCAAAGGACCGACGTCCACACTGTCACAGCGCGTTGAAATACAGCTAAGACGGCAGATGAATATTTGTGACCGACTGGGCTTCCAACCTGGACCTCCTGCTTACTAGACAGACATGCTGATCACAGCACCATTTTTTTTTTAAAGTTTGAGAAGTCTTTCAGCACCAGGTAGGCGAAGGCAAAGAGGTCAGAGGTCGAAGATCCGAAGCCTGGCCTCAATGGCTCCCCCGTACCTGTAACTGAGCAGCTGCATTATTCCCATGTATTCCATGTTTGCACCCATATATACCTTTAAATTGTGGAAAAAAATTGAAGTAGTAATTAAGGTAAAATAAATTACAGATTGCCGCCTCCAATGGCGTGCGTTCCTTGTAGAACATAACTTATAACAGTGAAAAGGGTGACGGAAAAATACATAACAAACATTCATTCAGAAATATATTCACAATTTAAGTTATTATGCTCTTAACCACAATCCGAGTTGGAGCTCTCTTCAGTTACAGCTAACCTGTGCGCATCTATTGCACTATTGTAAGAACCGAGATGCAGTATTTTGGATTAAAAATTTTGTAAATTCATTGTCAGAACTTATGAGACCAAGCTGCTTAGGTCATCGGTCCCCAAGCTTACACACTACTTAATCTAACTTAAACTAACTTACGCTATGGACAGCACACACATCCATGCTGGAGGGAGGACTCGAACCTCCGACGGTGGGCACTGTCGGGACGCAGCAGCCAACCTCTTTTCAGCACTCATCTACACACGCTCCTCACCAGACGCGAATTCCCATCTTTGCCGCATACCACATGCGCGGTTCTTTCGGGAATGTCCGAAAGGAAAGACACTACGAATCCGGGTTCGAACCTGGTCAGGCACAAATTTTCATCTGACGCCGTTGTTCTATTTTAATGCGCATGACAGCCTGGACATCTGTCCTTCAATCTTTAATTGATTAACAAGGCTGTCTATTTCGATTCGTAGTGTCTGTTCTTTCGGAAATGTCCGAAAGAACACACACACACACACACACACACACACACACACACACACACACACACACATTTTTATCTTAAGTGCTATTCGGAAAATGTTTGGCAACTGAGTGATAGTGCCGGACTGGAGCTGCATCAACCTACTCATTTCACAAGATATAGTTGTAATTTTCTGAACAATTCCTGTTTAATAAGTGACAGCGACAGTGTCTCTCATCGTTTACTTTGCAGGAAACCTGCTTCTCTCTGCCCTAGCCTATACTATAGCAATGAGTGATTGCTCACATTCTTGATACCTCATTGGACGTGCTACTGCAACTGTAGCCAAAGATTCATATCCCGCTGGAAAAGTATGTTTCAAGTCAGATGGTTTTGCTCCTCCCCGCCGGCCGAAGTGGCCGTGCGGTTAAAGGCGCTGCAGTCTGGAACCGCAAGACCGCTACGGTCGCAGGTTCGAATCCTGCCTCGGGCATGGATGTTTGTGATGTCCTTAGGTTAGTTAGGTTTAACTAGTTCTAAGTTCTAGGGGACTAATGACCTCAGCAGTTGAGTCCCATAGTGCTCAGGGCCATTTGAACCATTTTTTTTTTTGCTCCTGCCGTACTGTCATTGAAAACGATCACAACGAAATTAAGTATAGGTATCCTATGAAACCCTTGAGTTCATACTGTGGTGCTGTGAAGATGAAAAAAGTAGTTTTTCACAATTATCAGATGACAGATGGAATTTGTCAGATTCCGCTAATTATGATTGCATTATTAACTGTTGATTCACAGGCGCTTTTCTGCCGCTTATTGTAACTGTTATTTGAATGTTAGAGCTGGAAGAATAGAAACATTAAATTTTTGCCATATGGAATGTTCGAATTCACCCTAAGTCTTCACGTTTCGAGCAAAGACAGAATATCCGTCAGGAAAGCTGACAACAATAAGCCAGGCCATGCCTGTCTTCTGGTGGACGTGCCAATGACAGTGATCTCAATAACAATATTGTACAGCAAATATACATTGCCAACTCAACCACTGGAGAAGTTCCAAAACTGTGAATCGCGTCTGGTGAATACGCTTTCAAGGTTTCTGTCCGATTAAGTCAGTAAAACACAAATAATTTCCGCAGTTATTAATTTATGACATTTAGTTTGCATTCAGTGCATCGATGTATTACAAGTAATTGCACTCTAGCCCCTAAACCTAGTTACAGAAATGCGAATAAGACTCATTGACATATAATGAGGATCTTGCCACACGCAACTTTGAAACGAAGCTATAGTCACTTCCGAGGTCACTCACAGAACACATCAGCTGGTATCCTTCCTGGCAGTATAACTGAAACTTGGCAACAGCGCAGAATATGTTTGGCAACTCTGTGACCGACGAGTTACTTCCTTGATGGCACAGAACTCTCCTGCTAAATTCACTTGATATTATCGTGTCATTTCAATTTAATACAGAGTGATTTTCGCTTGAGACGTGACATAAGGATATCAGTTAATCCTTTTGAGTCCACGAAAGTCGTTCCACATGAGAAATACAACTACTGTCGCCTCTTATGTTGCGGTTTATCTCCCATAGCGCTTACTGGGTCAATAAGTAAGTGGCAGACACCGCGGCTATTCGCTAGCTCGTAGGGAACATGCTTGCCTGTCAGGTGCATGCTGCCTCTGTTCGCCTTTCAGGCCTCGCCGAAAGCTAGATTTTTAATTGTTTTGTAGCAGAGCTACAAGCAGGCAGATACAAATTCAATGAGGGAATCGTAAGACAACGCTCTAGCAAAATTCGTCTTGCTTCTTTTAATAAACCTTAGTGTTAAAGCGAAAACCTTGAAGTACTGCTGAATTCATAATGCCACGTTTTTGTTTTCTGCCGACATATTTTTTGTTGTTGTGAATACATAATTTTATCTATGAACTGCCACATTTTCATAATACTTGCGAAGCAAATCATGTGAAGTAACACTTCAACAACTTGTTGGGAAGGTGGAAAAAGCACTACCCTTTCTGGATGCTCTGTCTCTTCCTGGATGTCGAGTAATACGACCTTCGAGTAAATGGTTAGAGATGAAGAACCCAGTGGTGAATGAACTCATTGATGAGCTGAATGCGGGAGACTACTCTTGAAAAGAATAAGTAGACGATCTATTCACAGTAAGACTTAGAAAATTTGCTAGTACTGTTAAACCTATGTGCACTGAACATTGTGAAAAAGTGTTTAAAGACGAGCCCCACGAAAATTGGTGTAGTATTATTTATGGGGAAGCATGTCCAGCACACATACTGAAAAATTATGTTTCTTGATGAAGCTTTAGAGAGGGTTGTAGTGTATCTAGAGGTAGCCCCAGATGGAAAACTATTATGAACACCTCACATAAAGAATATGTTCCATTGCGAAAGATAATCTTATAAGCACTAGAAGCTGCTGTACGGTAAACTGGCATCTAAACCCAGTACGTACTGGATATACATCCCCGCAAAAAGACCAATGATAATTTATTGACCTATAATATGAACAAAGTCGAACAGAAGGTGGCTGCTAGGGAGTCTGGCAAAGTGCGGAGACTTGCCTGCTTTCACAAGCAGAAGGAATTAGCAGGACATCCACTCTTGGAATGGATATTATGCTAGACATGCCCGCCTTACACCTGTCACTTAAAATGGAGGCAGCGGCAGGGACATAAAGGCTAAAAATTGGAAATAACTGGATATAGTTAGAATATACGGAATCCCAAATCAGTAAGGCGATGGCTGGGGAAATGCCGACTAACTACACAATAACTTCAAGCTGTTTCAATAAACTTAGCCATGTAACAGTTGGAAGCAGGGAACAGTGGAAAAACGAACCACAACACCGTGCAGGAGACATAATATAGTGGTTTACTGACAGGTCGAAAACAGATGAGAGTACCAGGTCTGGGGTACTGCCTAGAATCTCTTTAGGGAAGATGGCCACAGTAATGCACTTTTTTTTCTGTCAGCATGTGCACGGAGGAAAATTAGAATAGACCCAACAAAAATCGTAGAATCTACTTTTATTCAGACAGCCAAGCAGCTCTGAAATCTGTATCAGCCCCTGCAACTAGATCGAAGGCCGTTGCAGAATGCCATGAAGCATTTTCTTTCGAACATGTCCGAAAGAACAGACACCACACATATATCCATATACAGGGTGTTTCAGGAGAAATAGTACATATTTTAGCAGGTGGTAGTACAGACGAAAAAAATTCCATATAAATGCGTCCATTTTTTATTGAGTACAGAGATACAGCTGTTAGTACGTAACGCTAACGGACTCAAAGCAAAGGCAAATGAGGACATTCGAAGTTGATTTTCAAAAATTCACCAACCAACTTCAATGCACATTTGACTTCTCTTGATAACACCACGTGTAGCCTTACTGAGGTCGTCTTTGCGTTCTTTTATGAGGACTGCACTATTCATAACCCGAACGATCAAATCGGCTCTTCGGTTTACTTTTTATTTGTAGACTTCGCCTTTAACCATCCCCGCAGGCAAAAATCCAAAGAGATAAGGTCCGAGGACCTTGAAGGGCAAGAAAAGTGCCCATATCTAATGATCCACCTTCCGGGAAATGTTAGGTTTGGATAATGTGTCACCTGACTACTAGAATGTGCAGGAGCCCCGTCATGCCGGAGGAACATACGCATTCTTGTAGCCAAATGAACCTGCGTCTCGGTTCTTACAATAGTGCAACGGGTGTGCACTGGTTGGATGTAACTGAAGAGAGACTCCAACTCGGCTTGAGGTTAAGGGCGAATCCCAAGCTCATGGCCACGAACAATTGGGAGCGAAAACTTAATGTCATCGGAACCTTGTTGAAGGACCATGACATGCGATTGTTAGACCGACTGCAGAAAGTTCACTTTATAAATACATACATACTTAGCAAAATATATCATGTCGCAGCAGTCTTACCGATACTGCAGGTCACTGCACATAAAATATTAGCTGTAGCCTCTTGGTATGTGTGGAAACAAAATATCTTCAAAGTATCCCTCCACACGGCAACTTTGCAGAGGCAAAATGGAGGACTTGGAATTAAAGACGTGCTTTTAAACTAATACATGCCACTAAGAGAGGCATCACGAAACTTCTGTTCCTCTGGTTAGATCCTGGGGATAGGAACGCTCGAGTTAATGTAGCATGCCAGCCTAGATTACGTCCGAAAGCACAATGGCGATTGGAGCTGTATAAGACTTCCACCAGCATAAACCAACACTAGAACCGTCTATGATTATATTACCACATGTCGTCTTCACAAACCAATTCCGGTAAACGAACCTACAAAAAAACTGGAGGAACGTCTGGAAAAATATCAACAATAAAATTCTACCAACTAGAGTCAGTGCCGTATGGTGCGACGTTGTAAACGAAACCATACCCTCAGCGGAACGATTATGGAAAATCAAATTGAGACCATCTCCATACTGCGACATATGTCGGCTTGTAGAAACTGTAGCGCACATTTTCTTATGTGAAAATAGAATCAGAATTTGGAACTGGACTAGGAAGACATTAGCACTATCAACAGAACCGCAGAAAGTCATATACCGATAACTGAAGCTTTACAACCCGACTGGAAATGTTACCCGTCAGCAAAGAATAACAGTTACTCGTAGCTTTTGGGACAATTTGTGTTTTACGTCGTAACAAACAGAACTTAGAAGAGTACATGTTTTATATTGCAGAAGAACATTTTACGCCGAAGAAGAATAACAAATATAAGGAATGGTTTCAATTTTTTTAATCTATTGCTTTATGTGGACTACGAAGAGGTGAACAGTTTTTTTGATTAGAAGCAGAATACTGTCCTTTCACATTTTTTTTTTTAATCCTGGAATATTCTTTTACGTTGGTTCTAAAATCAGAACTGTTATAATTTGGCAAGACCCCTCCGGCTCCGAAATTTTTTTCATTTGTGGGAAAATATATGGCTTCCTTACAGACCTCATATGCATCCAGTGCAAAATAACTTAAATTGTGAATATATTTCTGAATGAATGTTTGTTATGTATTTTTCCAAAATCCAATGCTTAGCTGCAAGATGATAACTAGAACTTCAAATGCGAAAATGGCATTGATACGTACACTGACAGCGTGGCGCCGCCTTCACATGGGCGGCGCCGGATTTCAGGCGGAGGGTGGCATCTGGCCGGTGGCCGGTAGCCGCTGCAGCGCGAGGAAACGCTCGAGCGTAAGCTGTTCTGATCGCGACGTAGCCACGAGCTGTCCTGCGGAATTGTTTCTTGAATACTTGTTATTGCGGGTGGGTAGAATGTTAAGCGAATTGTCTTCGATGTTCAATCAGACTCATAACTTTAGACCGAAATGTGGTTAAAAAAAAGAACAGTAGGACGCGAACATGCGACTCTAAGTTTAGAATGCACGACGATTACCGGAAGACCACGGGCTCACTCGAGCCATATCAACTCGGAAGTAGACAACACTTCCTCGTAACACTTCCCCATCTTACAGTGTTACCAGATTGTGCAGGTGGCCGGACTTAGAATTTTCAGGGGCGGTCAGTTTTATTGGCCACCTTAAGTGAACGACTCGGACTTATTCTCTGTGGCGGCCGGCCGGCGGTCAGTTTTTATGTCTAAGACTGTACATTGTTTACACTAAACAATACTGTAATACGCTACTTAATATATTTATAAAACTGAATGTCAAAAGAACATACGTCCGTCGATGTTTTGTATTTTTTCCCATCCTATCCATTTTCTTTGTTTAAACTTGAGTAAAGGACATGAAATTGCAATGCACAAAAAGTAATTTTGGTGGAAATAAGTTTTAATTAGATGATTATAACCATTAAACTATAATAAGTAGAAGTTATACATCTTTGTACTAAGTTACCAGAAGTTGATTCAAACAAGCAAAACACGTAATAAAGTTATTAAGTTTTGAGAAGAAAAGGATGACCAAACTGATGAGGTCATCGGTCCCTAAGCTTGCACGCTATGTAATCTAACTTAAACTAACTTACGCTAAGGACGACACAAACACCCATGCGCGACGGGAGCAACCGCGCGGACCGTGAAAAGACCGCGCGTTTAATGTTACTGAAACGTTTATAATACGTATTATGTCTGTTCAGATTCATGCAGGTACAGTTAATATGAGTTCAACGCTCACAAACGTAGTGTTCAATCCAGTCTTCTTCAAAGAATTCATTTACCTTACAACACCATTGCCGGCAGGAGTGGCCGAGCGGTTCTAGGCACTACGGTCTGGAACCGCCCGACCGCTACGGTCGCAGGTTCGAATCCTGCCTCGGGCATGGGTGTGTGTGATGTCCTTAGGTTAGTTATGTTTAAGTAGTTCTAAGTTCTAGGAGACTGATGACCTCAGAAGTTAAGTCCAATAGTGTTCAGAACTATTTTAACCATTTGAACAATACCGTTCCTTATTCATCACTAAACGTTATGGAAAAGCAAGTGATTTCCTAAAGCGGTTTCCGTGGAAACACCGTACTTTCCCCATAAAGTTTTAATTCTATCACCAAATGTTGTTCTTGCAAATGAATTTATCTCACTAGTTTTTTTTCTATGGATTCATACTTTTTCTTTTATTTTTTTTAAATCTCATTTCTATCATACCAAGAGGGATGACGCAGTGGTAAACACAATGAGCTCGCATTATGGAAGAAGACGGTTCAAACCCGCATCCAGCCATCCAGATTTCAATTTCCCGTGACTTCCCTTAATCGCTCCAGACGAATGCTAGGATGGTTCCTTTGAAAGGATACGGCCGGTTTCCTCCTTCTTTGCAAAATTCCGACCTTGTGCTCCTTCTTTAAAGATCTCGATGTCGACAGGACGTTAAATTCTCATCTTCCTTCCAGTTAAGTCGTGACTTCCCCATATTTGGCTGTTAAACCAAAAAAATGTGGAAATTTGAGTTTTATAGTGCCTGTTTTCTCCTCTACAATCTGAAACTTCTGTATTAGTTTACATCCCCTATTTTATTACTCCGTAAACTTTGACACAGCCTACAATATAGAGAATAGTAGCAGTTGTATCATATAAAAATGTATTATTATTTACTTACAAAGAAAACACAACACTACAATGTTCAGTTCGTGGACCAAAAAACTCTCTAGAAACAGTCAACTTGCCGACGTTCTGAAGCGCACACTTGTTTAGATTCAAAAACGACTGAGTAGCTTTGCTCCTCCATAGTTTACAATACAGTGACACTTTGGGTGCATCTACTACCGCTGTTTATAAACAGCTCTTGTCCGATTCAAATCCAACGTTCCCCTAATCAGGTGTGTGACCTTTAGTCATTAATTAATTTAGTTATTTTTTACTTCGAGGACCGGAAACTCTCAGTATTGAATAATAAAGATTGCAGGAATTGAAATATGGTAGTAATATCTTTGATATATAAATAATTCTTAGAGGGCTGGTGTATAACGTCTAACTCCTGTTCTCCAGCCAACCAGCCACGCTGTTCTGATTGTGGGCTACGGAGTAGACGACGCCTCTGGCGAGAAGTACTGGATCGTGAAGAACAGCTGGGGCGCCGAGTGGGGCGACAGCGGCTACTTCCTGATGCTGCGCGGCGTCAACGAGTGTGGCATCGAGAGCAACACCGTCGAGGCCACGCCCATCCCCTAGAAGTGCCCCGGACATCAGTTAGCGCTAGCGGAGCAGTGCGGCGCGGGCAGCATACCTCCAGGGGCGTACGGTGACGACTGCGCCGTACCTAATACTGTCCGTACCGTGAACGCTGTCTCCTATGACGTGTTGGTGTATCTGTCAAATCTAAAACTGAAATAAATTTGGTTCCACCATCTTGCTTAGTCTAACTTTCGTAACCGCTAACTGTGGTCAAAAACATTTACAAGTCCGACCTATAATCTGTACTTCTATCTATTAAACAGCAGCACCAGTAAGGATAAAATGTAGTAATTTTACTTATCGTGTGTGTACATATCAGCAGGATGGTCACATGACAAAATTTGTAGCTGATTTGGGAATATACAGTGTGCGAAACGTGCAAATAGCTGCAGCCCTAGTAGAAACAATGGCTGGGCACTGAGCTTGCTGCTTATTTACTTCCTTGCTACTTATTATTGCACCGCAGGCTATCAGTCTCAGTGACTGGTGAGCTGAGGCCCATTTCCTGACTAAAGACACTGACGGAGCTAAACAATCCTGCACAGCACAGCAAACGTTGTGTCTGTCCTCTCAGGCGCTAGTCGCAGGTACTTGGATGGAGGAACTGCGATGAAATCCTGCATGGCGTTGAGCACGAACATCCTGAACCCATCAATCCCATATTTTTAGTCGTGGTACTATGATCAACAGGAGCACCAATACTGTGCAACGATAAACCGCTGTTACGATGGGCTATTCCTCTACTATTGTCCGACATCCGCTGCCGGATACTGTTCTCCCTCATGCGAGAAAACACGATAATCTCACAAACAAACATTCAAATGAGATTTTTGAATGAGAAACCCCCTGCGTTTTCTTTTCTTTCCTTCAATATAGAATGCAGATGGCGTTGTTACTACATATTTCGTGCGGCTGCGCTGTAATACTAACTATTTGCACACTAAATAATGTACTACAGTTCACCCCAATTTGATGCTTGTTGCATGCTGCCTTCAGGGTATTGTAACTTTAGTGGCCAGGAGTGTAATACACCAGATTGAACTCAGTCTACAAAGCGGCATCATAATCAAACGCAGAACGTGACAATCAATCTTTCGGAGTAACAAATCATGCTCTCAGAATAACGGTTTCAGTGATTTTCTCACAATATCTAAGAAGACGCGGAACTGGTTCCTTAAAGGAGTTCATGAATGATTGTCTACACATGTAGACTGCTCCATCAATAATTATTTCATAATCATCATAAAAACAAAGAAATCTGAAATTAGAACTGTGAAAAATATATTAACAATTTCCATCATTTATTCAAATATATATGTGTTCTTATTATATTCCAATTTTGTAACCTTCGTTCGTTTTTTGTGTCAATCATAGGCTATTTTCTCTCTTAAGATATTTGCAGAGAAACTATGGACCAATGGAATCACCATACACTATGCAGCTATGGGCCATCCCACATTCTACATCAGATAGATGTTTCTATCGGTATGACTAGACGGTGAAAATGGAGTGATGGACAATACGTGTCTTGAGGGGTCCACAAGCTTAGGCATTCTGGCGAAATATTCCACAGGTATACATGTTGCCGTTTCCATTATTCCTGCACTTAGTCTAAGTGGATTCGGTAAGAAAGCCTTAAGCAAAAATCATCATTCTGGTAGATCATAGAAATTAACTGACGGGAACCCTATAACTCTGAAAGAGATGTGCAAAACCAACACCTTACGTCCTTGTATTTCTTGAACGTCAGCTGCAACTCGCAGTGACGAAACGATGCATCACGACCGACAGAATCATTCACAGCCATCCGCTGCTCGTGGTCTCGCGGTCGCGTTCTCGCTTCCCAAGCACGGGGGCCCGGGTTTAATTCCCGGCGGGGTCAGGGATTTTCACCTGCCTCGAGATGACTGGGTGTTTGTGTTGTCCTCATCATTTCATCATCATCATGAAAGTCGCGAGACGGGGCTGAGCAAAGGTTCGGAATTTGTACGGGCGCTGATAACCGCGCTGTTGAGCGCACCACAAACCAATCATCATCATCATCATCATCATCATCATTCACAGCCGCGCTGTCGCCGAAAGACCAGTGCCCACAGTAACGAATGAGTATCGTCGTTTACAATGGCACAAATAACGGCGTCCTTTTTTTGTGGAAGAGTGGGTTCGGGCATTATGAAGCGACGATTGATGGTGTGTGACGTGCCACACAAATGCATATTTGGGTGGGAGAAATACCTAAGGGCAAAAGCAGCGCTGGCGTCAATAAAAATAAACATTTAAGTTTCAGGGGGAAGAAAGGAAAGTAAAGGTACTTCAGGTGGAATCAACGGCAACGAGTGAATGTGTGTTGCTAACCTGGACTCAAACCCGGGATCTCGTGCCAACTGGGCAGCTGCGTTAATGACTGCGCCACCCTGACGCAGTGTTTATCGCAAATGCGCAGACTCTCTCAACCCATTCCCCGGCTGACTCAGGCCCATCTATCTGCAGTCCCTAATTAGTTCCCCACGCTCGCTAATTTTAGAGGCCGAATGTAAATGTGCACCCGCACTCAAGGTTGTGGATCCATTGGCCATCGAGGTGAATCAACTATACATGAATGCGTGATGTTTTTTTTCCTTTGGACACGTCACCACTCATTCATATACAAAACCTGGTCAGGCTGAACGCCTTAGGCCGTGTCGTACGTGAGCGACAGAAGCGAGCAACAGCGAGCGACATCTGGATATGCGACACTCCAGGGACAAGCAGCAGCATCGGGCGACAACCTTGGGTGTCCTGCGTGCGAGCGACCATGTCGCGCTACAAGATGGCTGCTTAGAGCCAACCAGCTGTTTCTAAAACGGCGTCTTTAACCTGTAGAATACTGTAGCTGGAGAGTAAGGCAACAGAATTAGGTTTACTTAAGAAAATAAAGCGAAAAGGAATGCTGTGCATGAAATTTATTTTTCTCCATGGAGAATTTCATAAGTATCGTCAACTACGAAGCTTACCAGACAAATTCTTCGAATACACGTGAATGATCGGAGGAGCATTCGACTATCTCATCAATAAATTAAATACGAATGTTTTTTTTACATAATCAAGAACTTATAACAGCCAATAAATGCGAAAGAATGACTATTACACGACTAACTATGCTAAATACAAATATAAGTACACAATTTGTTATGAATGATTAAGAGCTACGTGTGGTACAGAGGTAGCGAATCGGTTTATAATTTTGCCTGAAGAAAAGTTCCCGACAGTTCATATATTATTACTGACTCAGTTACGATTCTGTATACTAAGTTTTATGTATACTGTTTGCACTGCATCGCTAAGTATATTTTTAAGGTCTTGCCAAAGAACTTGATCTTCACACCTATCCCAGTATATCACACACATTTAATTCCTAATGAATTACAACTAACCATGAAATTTACAGATATTTGATGTTGCGAACGTAATTCATCAGCAGTCAGTGTTAAAGCCAACCGTTTTGATGACTCTAAATAGTCTGTAAAAGTAAAGATTACAAAATTTTTGAAAAGAAAGCCAAACGTTTTGTGTAATGATTTGTTTAAAAGTATGAAATAAAAAATATTAGGGAAACGTTTGATGCACCACATTTCCTGTTCATGATTTCGAGCATCATTCAAAGGCAAGTAGAACGTTTCTCTGATCTACTTATTTCTTTTACAAAAATCATTTTATAAAATATTTCACTGATTTCTTCCATTTTTGAATTTCAAGTTTTATTCAGAAAGCATGATCTTACTGACTCCTCATTTGCCTTCCAAACGTACTTGATTTGAAGGAAGCTTTTTTGACATTTAAATACCACACCAATGTATTTTTTATGTGCAAAATAGCTAGGTATTGAACAGATGACATTTTTGACACTTCATTTACAGCAGCTTTTCATGAAATATTTCAATTTTTCCTCAGCTTATTTATTAAGTTTTCGTTCGTTACCCTGATTACTTTCAAACAGTTGAATATTTTCATGCCAAACTAGACCTCATGCTGGTCACTTTGATACCTCGTTTATCTCTTTCTCTCCCTTTGTTTGGCGATGAAAATTTGGACAAAACCTCATGGTGTAAGTTATAGGGAGTCTTGTTTTCGCTATGCTCACGCGTTTACAAAAACTTATCGACTGTTAATCATATGAAAAAATAGTCCTTGCTGCGTGTCTGCATGCTGCCATTTTCAAAATTCGTCGTTTCGATATCTTGAACCTTTTATGAGATACGATTTTTACGACCATTTGATTCATGCAGCGCAGTAAAGATTCAGACACGCCGCGAGCGACCCGTCCATGGATATAACAACCAACACCTCAAGAATGAAAACAGATATCATTCCCATCTCAACTTTAAATACAATTTAGAGCCGGCCGCGGTGGTCTAGCGGTTCTAGGCGCTCAATCAGGAACCGCGCGACTGCTACGGTCGCAGGTTCGAATCCTGCCTCGGGCATGGATGTGTGTGATGTCCTTAGGTTAGTTAGGTTTAAGTAGTTCTAAGTTCTAGGGGACTTATGACCACAGCTGTTGAGTCCCATAGTGCTCAGAGCCATTTGAACCATTTTTTTACAATTTAGATATGTTGGTTACATTTCATACACAATAATGTATGGCCTTAAAAGAATTATACGGAAAGTGTACCCAGTGCAAATTTTTAAAAGTTTCGTGCAGCCATGTACTCAATTTCGTGCAGCACAGTAACTATGACGAAAAACTAAAATAAATTCTGCCCTTTATCATGTAAGTATATAAAACTATAGGTTGCGGAAGAATCAAATTTTTTCACCGAATAGTTTTCTTAAAATCGAATGTTAAGTAATTCATAGCTACCGTCACGTCCGCTCCACTGCTTTGCCAAGAAGACACGTGGCTGTCGCTCTGTGTCGCGCGTGCTGCAGCGACAAGATTCAAACACGTTTGAATTCAAACGTCGCCAGTTGCAGCGGGAGACAGGCAGCGACACAGATGTCGCTCACGTAGGACACCTCCGTAACTACACCTGTGGTTGTGTTTTGTCGCCTGAAGCCGTCGCTCGCTTCTGTCGCTCATGTAGGACACGGCCTTAGACACACTGCCCAGCGACTGCAACAAGTTGGGGGTTCCCTGCTGTTTTGGGGTGGCATTATGTGGGGCCGACGTACGCCGCTGGTGGTCATGGAAGGCGCCGTAACGGCTGTACGATACGTCAATGCCATCCTCCGACTGATAGTGCAACCATATTGGCAGCATATTGACGAGGCATTCGTCTTCATGGGCGACGATTCGCGCCCCCATCGTGCACATCTTGTGAATGACTTCCTTCAGGATAACGACATTGCTT
Organism: Schistocerca nitens; assembly: GCF_023898315.1. NCBI lineage: Eukaryota > Metazoa > Arthropoda > Insecta > Orthoptera > Acrididae > Schistocerca > Schistocerca nitens. Next base: position 734,620,499 of record NC_064614.1, on the reverse strand, counting down.
GACTAGAGTGGCCAGCATGTTCTCCAGACATGAACCCTATCGAACATGCCTGGGGTAGATTGAAAAGGGCTGTTTATGGACGACGTGACTCACCAACCACTATGAGGGATCTACGCCGAATCGCTGTTGAGGAGTGGGACAATCTGGACCAACAGTGCCTTGATTAACATGTGAATAGTATGCCACGACGAATACAGGCATGCATCAGTGAAAGAGGGTGTGCTACTGGATATTAGAGCTATGGGTGTGTACAGCAATCTGGACCACCACCTCTGAAAGTCTCGCTGTGTGTTGGTACAACATGGAATGTGTGGTTTTCATGAGCAATAAAAAGGGCGGAAATGATGTTTTTGTTGACCCCTATTCCAATTTTCTGTACAGGGACCGGAACTCTCGGAACTGAGGTGATGCCAAACTTTTTTGTATGTGTGTATATAAAGTACAATCTAACTTCTGCACCATTTCAGTGCAGTAATGTGTTCATTGTAAGTAAGTATTGTAGTAGTTGTTTTATATGTTCATTGCCTTACAAATTAAAAATAACATTTTTTTTTAATTCAGTGCATTAATGCGATCTTAGTAAATGAGTGTTGTAAAATGATCCTTTCATATAGTGTTCATCTAAAAAATGACGACCAATCCACTTGGGTCCGGTGGAAGGTACATTAGCTTATTTGTTTAAGTTGTAAATATTTGTCATGTATTATTGTTTTTTTGACATGTTCTACATCCTGGAAGACCTCCTCACTACAGATCAATTGGAATGAAAGGAAATCTAATCTAATCAAACCAGATTTAAGTGAGTTTGAACGTGGTGTTATGTTCGGCCCACGAGTGATGGGACACTGCATCTCCGAGGTAGCGATGAAGTGGCGATTTTCCCGTACGGCGATTTCACGAGTGTACTGTGAATACCACAAATACGACAAGACATCAAATCTTCGACTTCGCTGCAGCCAGGAAGGATCCTGCAAGAACGGGAACAACTACAACTTAACGTGACAAAAGTGCAAGCCTACCGCAAATTTCTGCAAATTTCAATGCTATGCCATCAACAAGTTTCAGCGTTCGAACTGTTCAACGAAACATCATTGATATATGCTTTCGGAGCCGAAGGCCCACTCATGTACCCTTGATGACTGCACGACACAAAGCTTTATGCCTGGCCGGGGACCATCAATACCGACATTAGGCTGTTGATGACTGGAAACATGTTGCCTGGTCGGACGAGTCTCGTTTCAAATTGTATCGAGCGGATTGATATGGAGACAACTTCATGAACTCATGGACGTTGTATGTCAGCAGTGGACTGTTCAAGCTGGTTGAGGCTCTGTAATGGAGTGGGGCGTGTGCAGATGGAGTCATGTGGGACCCCTGACACATCTGTACACGACTCTGACAGGTGACACACACGTAAGTATTCTGTACTGCCACCTGCTTCCATTCATGTCCACTGTGCATTCTGACGAACTTGGGCAATTCCAGCAGGACAATACGATACCCCACACTTCCAGAATTGTTACAGAGTGGCTCTAGGAGCGCTCTTCTGAGTTTAAACCCTCCCGCTGGCCACCAAACTCCACAGACTTGAACATTATTCAGCATAACTGGGATGCCTTGCAACGTGCTGTTCAGAAGAGATCTCCACTCTTTCATACTCTTACGCATTCATGGACAACCCTGCGGGATTCATAGTGTCAGTTGCCTCTAGCACTTCTTTGGACATTAGTTGAGTATGCCACGTCATGTTGCGGCACTTGTGCGTTCTCACGGGGGCCTTGAACAATATTAGACAAGTGTATCAGTTTTTTGGCTGTTGGGTGTACTTTTATTATCGACTAGTTTCGAATATTTACGTACACTCTCAAACCATTACCTACATTAGAAGAAACAATGTTATTAACAAAACGCGAAAGGCAACATTTTCAAACATTTTGTGTGTACAGATTACAACAGTGGAATGAATCTTTTATGACATACCTGCATTTCTAATATTTCACTGTACATAAAACATTCGTTTTTACATCAAGTCAATGTAAAAATATTACTTGACAGTATTACGATTGTCTTGATACAGTCAAGTAACATTTGTTACAGAGTGGCCATACCATTCGCTCGAACTGCCCAGAATGTTCTTCAAACTGCCGGCCGGAATGGCCGTGCGGTTCTAGGCGCTTCAGTCTGGAAGCGCGTGACCGCTACGGTCGCAGGTTCGAATCCTGCCTGGGGCATGGATGTGTGTGGCGTCCTTAGGTTAGTTAGGTTTAAGTAGTTCTAAGTTCTAGGGGACTGATGACCACAGATGTTAAGTCCCATAGTGCTCAGAGCCATTTGGACCTTTTTTTTTTTTCTTCAAACTAATTGTGAACAACTATGGCCCAGTGACATGGCGCATTGTCGTCCATAAAAATTCCATCATTGTTTGGGAACTTGAAGTCTATCAATGGCTGTAAATGATCTTCAGGTAGCTGAACATAACCATTTCTAGTCAACGATCGGTTCAGTTGGGCCAGAGGACCCAGTACATTCTATGTAAACACCGCCCACGTCATTATGGAGATACCACCAGAATGCACAGTGCCTTGTTGACAACCTTAGTCCTTGGACTTGTGGGGTCAGCGCTACAATCTAACCATACCATCAGCTCTTATCAACCGAAACGTGGACTCTTCCGACCAGGCCACGGTTATCCGGTCACCTAGGGTCCAACTGATATGGTCACGAGTCCAGGAGAGGAGATGCAGGCAATGTCGTGCTGTAAGCAAAAGCACTCGCGTTGGTCTTCTGCTGCCATAGCCAATTAACGCCAAATTTTGCCGCACTGTTCTAACAGATATGTTCGCTGTACGTCCCACATTGATTTATGCGGTTATTCAACCCAGTGTTGCTAGAAGGTTGGCACTGAGAACTCTACGCAAACGCCGCTGCGGTCGTTAAGTGAAGGCCGTCATCTCAGCGTATGATAATGTGCCTCTTCACGGGGTTGGCTATTGGCGTTCTTGTAGATCTGGGGAAGCGTAACGAGGATAATAACCGAATAGTTTATGGTAGCCACATTGTGGATGCTTAATGCATGGTATACTACATCTCTGAGGTCATAACGCACTGACGTTATCACATGCCACTGTATCAAGAGTGTGGCATGCATATCACGATTTGAGGAAAACTGCCACTGCCGTAGCTAACTGGCTCTAGTAACAACGGGGTGATTACGGGGATTCCTTCCAGAGTATGCTGATGCATTAGCCCCATACTTAACAATCATATACAACCGTTCGCTCGACTAAAGACCCGTACCCAAAGACCGGAAAGTTGCACAGGTCACACCAATATTCAAGAAATGTAGTAGGAGTAATTCATTTAATTATAAGCCCATATCATTAACGTCGATATGCAGCAGGATTTTGGAACATACATTGTGTTCGAACATTATGAATTACCTCGAAGAAAACAGTCTATTGACACACAGTCAACGTGGGTTTAGAAAATATCATTCTTGTGAAACATAACTAGCTCTTTATTCGCATGAAGTGTTGAGTACTATTGACAAGGGATTTCAGATCGATTCCATATTTATCGATTTCCGCAAGGCTTTTGACACTGTACCACACAAGCAGTTTGTAATGAAACTGCGTGCTTATGGAATATCGTGTCAGTTATGTGACTGGATTTGTGATTTCTTGTCAGAAGTCACAGCTCGTAGTAGTTGACGGAAAGTCATCGAGTAAAAACGATTTGGGAGACAATCTGATCAGCCATCTTAGGTTTTTTGTAGATGACGCTGTCATTTATCGACCACTAAAGTCATCAGAAGATCAAAACAAATTGGAAAAGATTATGAAAAGATATCTGAATGGTGCGAAAATTGGCAATTGACCCCAAATAACGAAAAGTGTGAGTTCATCCACATGAGTGCTAAAAGGAATTCTTTAAACTTTGGTCACATGATAAATGAGTCAAATCTAAAGGCTGTAAATTCAACTAAATACATAGGAATTACAAATACGAATAACTTAAATTCGAAGGAACACACAGAAAATGTTATGGGCAAGGCTAACCAAAGACTGTGTTTTATTGGCAGGATACTTACAAAATGAAACATACCTACTAAGGAGACTGCCTACACTACGCTTGTCCGTCCTTTTTCAGAATGCTGCTGCGCTATGTGGGATCCTTACCAGATAGGACTGACGGACTACACCGAAAAAGTTCAAAGAAAGACAGCACGTTTTGTATCATCGCGAAATATGGGAGAGAGTGTCACTGAAATGATACAGGATTTGGGCTGGACATCATTAAAAGAAAGGCGTTTTTCATTGGGTCGGAATCTTCTCACGAAATTCCAATCTCCAACTATCTCCTCCGAATGCGAAAATATTTTGTTGACACCGACATACATAGGGAAACGGTCACCACGATAAAATAAGCGAAATCAGACCTCGCACGAAAAGATATAGGTGTTCGTTCTTTCCGCGCGCTATACGAGATTGGAACAATAAATTCTGAAGGCGGTTTGATGAACCCTCTGCCAGGCACTTAAATGTGATTGCAGAGTATCGATGTAGATGTAGATGTAGATTGTGTAGTATCGCGAGTAATAACAGCGAGCAGACAGTATACATTGCAACAAACCGATCGCCAGTTCAATGTTGTGATACATTTGGCTGTAACGTCGCCAGAATTCACGTTTCCGCATTTACCGCATGCCCGTCGGGAAGACACGTCTGCCTACATGTCAGTGCTTATATAACTGTATCGGACTCGCGCTACGTTGCGTATACGCTGCACCAACGCCGTCAAACGGAAACTTTTTGATCACCCCTTATAATCTTCCTCTGCTCGATTCTAGTGAGTAAACATACGACTCACAGATACGACCACGATACGTGAAAAGAAAAACCAGGTGTAGAGTGCGCGTGAAATAAGGTGGCCCATCCAAACGGTACATGACTTGATAGGAAAGGGGACAAGCGATTGAGGTAGGGTTTCTTATGCAACCGGCTACGATCAGTAGGGGCGGATTGTTCAACAGCTGCAGTTTCTCATAAACTTATAATCATATATTTCTAAACGACTAAGCGCACAACTCAGCAAGTGACAGCTAAAAGAGAGTGCCACCCTTTTGGCACAAAGGGATGAACTCACCCTGCATTCAGGATGACAATGCATTTCTACATGGACCTACTTAATTTCTGTAACTCTACATCTGCTCATAGCATGTCACAGAGCTCAGAAATTAACATAACCTCTGAACGTCGTCACTGTACGCTCAAATTACGGATAACGACTGCCTGGTAGTCACAGCACATGTCGGCACATGTCGATGGGAGGGATAAAAATACCGAAATGCGCTTGAGATAGTGTACTCTATTTGCCTACAGGACACGTTTTAGGCAGATGGTGGAATTCAACCGGCCGTTGCGACCGTGCGGTTCTAGGAGCTTCAGTCCGGAACCGAGCTGCTGCTACGGTCGCAGGTCCGAATCCTGCCTCGGGCAGGGATGTGTGTGCTGTCATTAGGTTAGTTAGATTTAAGTAGTTCTAAGTTTAGGGGACTGATGACCTCAGATGTTAAGTACCATAATACTTAGAGCCATTTGAACCATTTGGTGGAATTCTATGCGTAGGGGATGTTCACTTAGCATAAAATAGAGTCATTGATATTTCCTGCATCACCTCTCAGTGGTGAAAGTTCCAGGAGCATAGTGTCACATCTTGTACTGCTGCAGAATCCCGCAGGCAGCCTTTACCTTTGACGAAACGACAATCTCCCCGTTGCCCCAGACCTGTGACACTGGCAGAATAATTCGACGTACCCTACAAGATTATTACCGTTCTTATGTGTCCCTCCTCCACCCATCTTGGCCCCAAAAAATCACCCGACCTTAATGCTGCCGATTATATCTGGAATGCCAAAAAGCTCTCCCCGATCCCCATTAGGTTTGGCTTCAGTTACACAGAACAGAACGGCTTCTGTATACTTACGACGTGTTGTGCATTCCATGCAAGGAAAATTCGATATCTCATGAATACTAAATAGGTACTACGCCGTATGAGAAGTGTGCCAGTTTCTATTGCTGATGAGTCTACATAAAATGTGATGAACAGGATAGCGTAACAGTCGGAAACCGGTTTGTGAGGTAAATAATAAATACTCTAATAATACTCGTACTACACTGGTGTTGTGTGTTTTTTCGGTAATTGCCTCATATGCTGTTCGCTTTAAGTACACGCTAACACAAAAAAAATCGACACACACGTAGGAGCTATGCAAATTGGTCACAAATTTTATATTTATACAGGTACAGACGGAAAATGCAAAATTGTAGACTTTAGCGGCCGATGGATGAATGTGTCACGCTCCAGCACCATTTCATCCCGCAACTGGCATAAGGCCTTGTACAAATTTATTCCGTGTATTCGGTCGGTCAGTAACGAGGCCTCGCAGACAGGCACCTGAACAATGTTCCCTGATGTCAGCATTTGAGATAGGACGTGAAGTTGAGCTCGAAACAGCTGGTTGGAGTAATCTACGAATCGCTCGACATTTGAGTAGGGGTGATGCCACTAGTAGACGATGTTGCGGGAAATGGGTGAACCACGGCCGAAGGCAGCGTCGAGAAGGAAACGGTCGATCCAGAGAGAGGACAGAACGTGAGGGCGGGCAGTCGTCAGAGAGGCACTCACAGCCCCACATTAATCATCATCAATCCAACACGCAGCTGGTGCTCCACTGACCACAGGGACCATCAATAAGTAGCTCACATGAAGGGAGCTGAGTTCACGGCGTCCCATGCGCCAACTATCATTGACACCTGTACACCAACAAGCATGTTTCCATTGGTGTCGGGCACATTCGGCCTGCTACCTCATTGAGCGGAATAGAAATATCTTCATTGGTGAGTGCCGATTCGAACTAAGCTCCGACGACCAGCGAAGACGCGTCTGTAGATGCGTGGGATTCCAACTTGGCTGACGCCCGCAAACCAGGAGGGATGGTGTGTGATACCACTTCTTACCATAGCAGGACCCCTTTGGTATACATCTGCTCTTACTTGCTCTGAGCACTATGGGGCTCAACATGTGAGATCATCAGTTCCCTATAACTTAGAACTACTTAAACCTAACCAACCTAAGGACATCACACACATCCATGCCCGAGGCAAGATTCGAACCTGCGACCGTAGAAGTCGCGCGGTTCCAGACTGAAGCGCCTAGAACCGCTCGGCCACTGCAGCCGGCTATTCATCTGCTGCACCCTTATAGCACAGCGGTACATCGAAGATATTCTATGTCCCATTTTGTTGCCCTTAATGGGAAGTCATTCTGAACTTACATTTCAACAAGGTAATGCTCTCCCGCACACCGCGAAAGTTTCTACTTCTTGTATTTTGTGCTTGCCAAACTATCTTGGCCACCTAGGTCACAGGATCTCTCCCCAGTTGAGAATGTATGGAGCATTGTGGCCAGGGATCTCCAACCAGCTCGGCATTTTGACGATCTGAACCGCCAATCGGAAAGAATCTGGCACGATGCCCTTCCAAAAACTCTAACAGTCAATGCAAAACCTCATAATTGTCTGCATAAGGTCATAGGTGGATCAGCTTGTGAAGAGCTTTCTCTTGAGTAAATTATCCGATTTTTCTGCATTTGTAATAATCTGCACTTATACATCTACCTGTTTCCATCTTATTCTGATAATTCCTTCGTGGTGCTCTCTTTTTCTTTTCTTTTATTTTTTTCTAGTGTATATTAGAACGCACTTCTTGGAATACACGCAACATCCATCCTCACTTCAGCTGTTGAACTTAGGTTAGATGGATAATGGAAGGCTAATTAAGAGTAAAAGAAATAAAATTAAGAAATCGAACACAAAAGTTTGTTCAAGACAAGAAAAAAAGTTCTCACGACATTCAGTATTTCATAATTATATAACGATAATATGGCACTGAGCCACGAACAGTGATAAGATAACTTACAAAGAATCCACTTCCCTACTTCTCAAGGGAATAAAGCTACTGCGCAGCATTTTTTCGTTAAGTGGCTGTCGTCAGACGTTATGAAGTATCGATTCCATGAGTGCACCTGTCATCTAATCTATCTCTAATTTAATATCACTATGTACCATTAAGACTCCTTTCCCCATTAATGCAGCTATGTGTACTGTTTTAATCACGCTCTTGTTAAGATCGTGTGTAGAAACTGAAGTAGAAGATATGAAAGATTTTTTTTTTTCAGCGTAACATTCTTGCTGTATGAATAAGTGATGAAAAATACAAACATGTGCACAGTATATACGTTGCTCCTGCTCCAGCACACATCGTAAATCACAAATACATTGCAACCAAACAGAATAGAACGTAGTCCAACAAAGTGAAGTGATTACCTGTTTATGAGGTAGTACTGAGCTCTTAATAAAATCAGATGGACATATTCGAATTTACAGAGCTAACGAAACGTGGAATGCTAAAGCACCTTTCTGCAGATCATAAATGTTCTACAGAATAGCTAAAAATTATAAGTAATATCCAGTCTGTCGCCGTCTAACTCGAGAAGTTCCCAAATGTACCGTCCTATTCCTCGTGTACCCTTTCATCGGGCTGGAAATGGCCCAATGGAATGCTGAACAGATGTATACAACAAAAGTATGAATTTGAGTTCTGTTTTTTTTTTTTCCTTTATTTGTACCAGCGATATAAATCGTTAATGCCTTACAGGGTGAAAAGCTGACTTTACACATGGCTAACGTAGCTGTCGTTGAACGGGCACGAAATTTCGATTCATGTCTGGTCTCCATATTGTCTGCACGTAAAAATTGGAATACTTTATACTTACAGAAGCACTACGGATTTTCGATGTGGTTATATTTTGGATCACATTCTGTACTTCTGTGTTGTAACTGAGTCGGACTACAACAAGCAAGTCCGAATACTAAATTGTGTAATTTCGAAATCGATCATGCGAATTAAATACGATCAATAAAACAGAAGAATGGATTAACCAGTAAAAGTACATTAATGAAATGCAACTAAACGCCACTAAGAGTACATCCATGAAGCTGAATCAAACAAAAACACGTGTCATGTAATTTTGTCTGTCAGCTTTATCAGAGTGTACATTTCGGCTGATTAGAGAGAACGGAAATTTTAAAACTTGCTCTAAAAAGACCAACTCAAAAACCTGTAATTACAGGTCTTCCTGAAAAGCAGAACTTTTTAAATTATTACTTGATTTATTAAAACACGACCTATTTTATCACCTCACCCCGTCTGCTTACTAAGTTTCCCACATATTTCTTTCCTCTGTAATTCTGCGGAAACCTCTTCATTTTTTATCTTATCAGTCAAACTAATTTTCAAATTTCTTCTCAAGCATCACATATCAAATGCGTTGCTTCTCTTCTTTTCCGGTTTTTCCACAGTCCACGTTTCACTACCATACAATGCCGTGCTGCAAACATACATTCCCAGAAAATTCTTCTTCAAACTAATTCCTATGTTTGATACTACCATACTTATTTTCACCAGGAATGCCGCTACCTAAACCGGTCTGCTTTTTATGCACTCCTTTCTTCGTCAGTCACGTGTTATTTTACATCCAAAGTAGCCGAATTGCCTACTTTGTGGTTCCTAATTTTCACGTTATCATTAACCTACTCTTCATTACTTTCATCACTCTTCAGTTTACTCTCTATTTGTAGTGTGTGCTCACTACATTATCCATTCCATTCAGCAGATCCTGCAGTTCTTCTTCGCTTTCACTGATGATGGTTACATTATGAGCGAATCTCATCATAGATATTTTTTCATCCTGAATTTGAATCGCACTCCTGAACCTTTCTTTGTTTCTGACATTACGTCTTCGACGTGTAGTTCAAACAGTGGGAATGAACGACTACATTCCTGTCTTATGCGTTTTTAATCTGAGCATTTCGTTTTGAGCTTCCATTTTTTTCCGCTCCCGCTTGGTTTCACTGTCTATTCATCATCGTTCCTTATAGCTTATTTCCAACGTCTTGCACTGCTTTACAATCTCGGAAGTCAATTTTAGGTCGACAAACCAAACGTGTTTTGATTTTTCTTAAGCCTTGCTTCCTTTATCAACTGCAACGTCAGGACTGCCTCTCTGGCACTTTTATCTTTCCTAAAAACAAACTGGTCGTCATCTAATAGATCCTCAGTTTTCTTTATCATTCTTCTGTATATTATTCTTATCAGCAACGTGACCCCCGAACTGTTGGACTCATTGTGTGATAGATCTCGCACTTATCTGCTCTTGCTATCTTCAGGATTGTGTAACCGCAGTCATTGATCATAGGTCTTACAAGCTCTGTTAAAATCTGACTAACATTAGATCCCCTGTGTCTTCCATTTCGACTTGCATTTCTTCCATCATGTCGTTCGATCGTCTCCACCCCATCCCCCGTAGAGTTCTTCGATCTATTCTTTACGGCCGGCCGGTGTGACCGGGCGGTTCTAGGCGCTTCCTTCTGGAACCGCGCGACCGCAACGGTCGAAGGTTCGAATCCTGCCTTGGGCATGGATGTGTGTGATGTCCTTAGGTTAGTTAGGTTTAAGTAGTTCTAAGTTCTAGAGGACTGATGACCTCAGATGTTAAGTCCGATAGTGCTCAGAGCCATTTGAACCATTTTTTTATTCTTTACGTGTGTCTTCTATCCCCCCCCCCCCCCCCCCACTTGTGTTTAAGGGCAGAAGTCCTGTTGCACTTTTAATGTTGACGCGTTTGCTTTTAATTTTATCGGAAGCCGGTTTGACTTTTCTATACGCTGAATCAGTCCTTCCGACGAGCAGTTCTTTTTTCGAGTTCTGATTTATCTGGTGTCATTCCTCCTTGGCGTCCCTGCGCTTCTTATTTCTATTCTTTCCTGCTGTTCTATGTTACATATTACGTGACTCAATAACATCAAACATCTCAGTGCTGCCGTATCCAGCAGTGACAATTTTTCTACTCTATAGCACTTTTTTAGTCCTTAACATATCTTCCTTGATTGTCGGTGTCCCTGAATAAATAAGAAGAGGTAGATATTTCTACAGGAAGAAAGATAAATATAAAAACAGGGTATGTGGTGCAAGTCCTAAATATTAGTTACGTAATCACTCGGTGGTCAGAGCAAGTAAAACATCGATCATGAGTGACTTCTACAAAGAATTTGAGAGAAAATACAACTTAAATGATGGTGCTTTAAACTCATCGTGCTGCCTACTGCTGAGAAGGTTTGATTGAGATTCTTTACTAGGCAAGCTGTTAAATGCACCATCAGTTGTTTGGAAAATTCCGTCATAAGAGAGCCTCTACAGCGTTTAGAACTTGATGCTGTCAGTGTCGATAGTGCAGTGGCTCAGGAAGTCCGGATTCCGCGTTCGAATCTCATCTCACGCAGATTTTTGTTCACTACATACACGGTGTCCACCGCAGAAGTTCCTGATGTGACAAATTAAAAATCTCAAAAACTAAGATCAATAGACAAGTGTACCAAACGGTAAGTTTATTGCGAATACTGTAAGAATGTTATACAGAAGTTTCGAAACTAAGAGATGGCGCTGTAATCACAATACGTAATGTCTACATATAGTGCGCCGCAGTTCAGAGAGATCACTTTCAACGTTGAACCGTGAAACGAGATTAACGTGCCGAAGGGAGAGGTTGCAGTCATGTGTTCCATTGAACAACGTGTTTTCCTGGTACTCTAACACCACAGGTTAGAATACAGTCCTACGATAACAATGCACAGTTTTCAAACACGATTTGATGTTTCAAATATTCCAGAAGGCTCAAATGCATGGCTCAAATGGCTCTAAGCACTATGGGACTTACCATCTAAGGTTATCAGTCCTCTAGACTTAGAATCTTCCCCCATGAACCATGGACCTTGCCGTTGGTGGGGAGGCTTGCGTGCCTCAGCGATACAGATGGCCGTACCGTAGGTGCATCCATAACGGAGGGGTATCTGTTGAGAGGCCAGACAAACATGTGGTTCCTGAAGAGGGGCAGCAGCCTTTTCAGTAGTAGCAGGGGCAACAGTCTGCATGATTGACTGATCTGGCCTTGTAACATTAACCAAAACGGCCTTGCTGTGCTGGTACTGCGAACGGCTGAAAGCAAGGGGAAACTACAGCCGTAATTTTTCCCGAGGACATGCAGCTTTACTGTATGATTAAATGATGATGGCGTCCTCTTGGGTAAAATATTCCGGAGGTAAAATAGTCCCCCATTCGGATCTCCGGGCGGGGACTACTCAGGAGAAAGAAAACTGGCATTCTACGGATCGGAGCGTGGAATGTCAGATCCCTTCAACGGGCAGGTAGGTTAGAAAATTTAAAAAGGGAAATGGATAGGTTAAAGTTAGATGTAGTGGGAATTAGTGAAGTTCGGTGGCAGGAGGAACAAGACTTTTGGTCAGGTGATTACAGATTTATAAATACAAAATCAAATAGGGGTAATGCAGGAGTAGGTTTAATAATGAATAAAAAAATAGGAGTGCCGGTTAGCTACTACAAACAGCATAGTGAACGTATTATTGTGGCCAAGATAGACACAAAGCCCATGCCTACTACAGTAGTACAAGTTTATATACCAACTAGCTCTGCAGATGACGAAGAAATTGATGAAATGTATGACGAGATAAAAGAAATTATTCAGGTAGTGAAGGGAGACGAAAATTTAATAGTCATGGGTGACTGGAATTCGGCAGTAGGAAAAGGGAGAGAAGGAAACATAGTAGGTGAATATGGATTTGGGGGAAGAAATGAAAGAGGAAGCCGTCTGGTAGAATTTTGCACAGAGCATAACTTAATCATAGCTAACACTTGGTTCAAGAATCATAAAAGAAGGTTGTATACCTGGAAGAATCCTGGAGATACTAAAAGGTATCAGATAGATTATATAATGGTAAGACAGAGATTTAGGAACCAGGTTTTAAATTGTAAGACATTTCCAGGGGCAGATGTGGATTCGGACCACAATGTATTGGTTATGAACTGCAGATTGAAACTGAAGAAACTGCAAAAAGGTGGGAATTTAAGGAGATGGGACCTGGATAAACTGAAAGAACCAGAGGTTGTAGAGAGTTTCAGGGAGAGCATAAGGGAACAATTGACAGGAATGGGGGAAAGAAATACAGTAGCAGAAGAATGGGTAGCTCTGAGGGATGAAATGGTGAAGGCAGCAGAGGATCAAGTAGGTAAAAAGACGAGGGCTAATAGAAATCCTTGGGTAACAGAAGAAATATTGAATTTAATTGATGAAAGGAGAAAATATAAAAATGCAGTAAATGAAGCAGGCAAAAAAGGATACAAACGTCTCAAAAATGAGATCGACAGGAAGTGCAAAATGGCTAAGCAGGGATGGCTAGAGGACAAATGTAAGGATATGGAGGATTGTCTCACTAGGGGTAAGATAGATACTGCCTACAGGAAAATTAAAGAGACCTTTGGAGAGAAGAGAACCACTTGTATGAATATCAAGAGCTCAGATGGCAACCCAGTTCTAAGCAAAGAAGGGAAGGCAGAAAGGTGGAAAGAGTATATAGAGGGTTTATACAAGGGCGATGTACTTGAGGACAATATTATGGAAATGGAAGAGGATGTAGATGAAGATGAAATGGGACATAAGATACTGCGTGAAGATTTTGACAGAGCACTGAAAGACCTGAGTCAAAACAAGGCCCTGGGAGTAGACAACATTCCATTAGAACTACTGATGGCCTTGGGAGAGCCAAGTCATGACAAAACTATACCATCTGGTGAGCAAGATGTATGAGACAGGCGAAATACCCACAGACTTCAAGAAGAATATAATAATTCCAATACCAAAGAAAGCAGGTGTTGACAGATGTGAAAATTACCGAACTATCAGATTAATAAGTCACAGCTGCAAAATACTAACGCGAATTCTTTACAGACGAATGGAAAAACTGGCAGAAGCGGACCTCGGGGAAGATCAGTTTGGATTCCGTAGAAATGTTGGAACACGTGAGGCAATACTAACCTTACGACTTATCTTAGAAGAAAGATTAAGAAAAGGCAAACCTACGTTTCTAGCATTTGTAGACTTAGAGAAAGCTTTTGACAACGTTAACTGGAATACTCTCTTTCAAATTCTGAAGGTGGCAGGGGTAAAATACAAGGAGCGAAAGGCTATTTACAATTTGTACAGAAACCAGATGGCAGTTATAAGAGTCGAGGGACATGAAAGGGAAGCAGTGGTTGGGAAAGGAGTGAGACAGGGTTGTAGCCTCTCCCCGATGTTATTCAATCTGTATATTGAGCAAGCAGTAAAGGAAACAAAAGAAAAATTCGGAGTAGGTATTAAAATCCATGGAGAAGAAATAAAAACTTTGAGGTTTGCCGATGACATTGTAATTCTGTCAGAGACAGCAAAGGACTTGGAAGAGCAGTTGAACGGAATGGATGGTGTCTTGAAGGGAGGATATAAGATGAACAAAAACAAAAGCAAAACGTGGATAATGGAATGTAGTCGAATTAAGTCGGGTGATGTTGAGGGTATTAGATTAGGAAATGAGACACTTAAAGTAGTAAAGGAGTTTTGCTATTTGGGGAGCAAAATAACTGATGATGGTCGAAGTAGAGAGGATATAAAATGTAGACTGGCAATGGCAAGTAAATCGTTTCTGAAGAAGAGAAATTTGTTAACATCGAGTATAGATTTAAGTGTCAGGAAGTCGTTTCTGAAAGTATTTGTATGGAGTGTAGCCACGTATGGAAGTGAAACATGGACGATAAATAGTTTGGACAAGAAGAGAATAGAAGTTTTCGAAATGTGGTGCTACAGAAGAATGCTGAAGATAAGGTGGGTAGATCACGTAACTAATGAGGAGGTATTGAATAGGATTGGGGAGAAGAGAAGTTTGTGGCACAACTTGACTAGAAGAAGAGATCGGTTGGTAGGACATGTTCTGAGGCATCAAGGGATCACAAATTTAGCATTGGAGGGCAGCGTGGAGGGTAAAAATCGTAGAGGGAGACCAAGAGATCAATACACTAAGCAGATTCAGAAGGATGTAGGTTGCAGTAGGTACTAGGAGATGAAGAAGCTTGCACAGGATAGAGTAGCATGGAGAGCTGCATCAAACCAGTCTCAGGACTGAAGACCACAACAACAACAACAACAACAACAACAGACTTAGAATTACTTTAACCTAACTAACCTAAGGACATCACACACATCCATGCCCGAGGCAGGATTCGAACCAGCGACCGTAGCAGCAGCGCGGTACCGGACTGAAGCGCCTAGAACCGCTCGGTCACAGTGGCCAGCTATTCCAGGAAGGAAATGATGCGAAAATCATTCGCCGAATTCCATCGGATAGGCAGCCTGGCTGATGATCTTGTGCTCAAAATGTCGCCACGGTTTCTGGAGTTATTAAAGAAGATCCAAGGAAATCTGTCAAAAGAATTGCAGCACAGACTGCTTTGAAGCGTTCTAGCACGCGGAAAATACTGAGACAGAGCCCACAAATGTTTCAATTCAAAATCCAAAGACATCAGGTCATGCCTGTACGACAGAGGACTGACTTCGCGAACCAGATTTTGTTTGATAATGAGGGATTTGAGGTTGGCTGTATCTGGTTCAAAGATGAAGCACGCTTCTAGGTGAATGTAGTCGCGAATAAACAAAACTGGCGATTTTTGGGTTCCGAAAATCCCCTTCAGTGCGAAGCGAAACCTCTGTATTCTCCCAGAGCTACTGTTTGGGCTGCTGTATGTCGCAGAGGCAATATTTTCCCTTTTTTCATGCGGGTAACGACCACTAGTGAACGTTACTTTGCAATTTTGTAACGATTTGTCGCCACAACGCTGTTGTTGTAGGATCGACCAGGCACCTAATGGTCCATGCAAGATGGTGTCAGACCACCTCGGAGGGAACATGGTTTCACTTTATTGATGAATACTTCGGGAACACAGTCACTGCGTTGGATTATTGCAAATTTACTGGCGCAGTGATGGATTGGCCTCCTTATTCGTCCTATCTGACTCTTGTGACTACTTTAGGTGTAGCACGTTGAATGACACTGTCCATGGGAACCATCCCATCACGCAGGACGAGCTTGAATGAGCGATCTGTGTGGCCTCTGATCGCATTACCTTTGAGACGCTACACGATGTGAGGACAAATTTGATTTTGCTCATTTGCACCACCTCCGCACGGCGAGTGGTAGACGTTTTGAAAGGATTGTGAGGTGATAGCAAAGACTACTTACAGAGGACAAGTTTAATTATGTATACTGATACTGTACGATCTGCACAGCTTACAGCGACTCCTGTCAGTAGTTTCTCCAACTATTTCGAAACTTTTGTATAAAATTCTTATAGCTTTCAGAATGAACATAACGTTTGCTCCAATCGTATATCGACCTTACAGAGAGCACAGTGTTATGCGTCTTTTTAAATTTAAAACGTTCTTAAAACATTGACATAAGCTGCCGGAAAAAATTAGTACACCCTTTTAGAGGTTTCCAATTCACTCAAGATTTATTGTTGCAACAGTCATATGGAGTACGTGCAGATCAATAGCACAAGCGGTTCTGAGATACCAAGTATCGACCCATGCTTGCTTCACCAACACTCTGGCATCCAGTCGATCGAACAATGGCGAATACCGTCCTGGGGTACGTTATTCCACGCCTGCTCGACCTGTTCACGTAATTCTGTTAGAGTTGTTGGTTGATAAATCACACGAGTCACTTCTCTTCTCACCAGTTCAACACGTAATACACTCCTGGAAATGGAAAAAAGAACACATTGACACCGGTGTGTCAGACCCACCATACTTGCTCCGGACACTGCGAGAGGGCTGTACAAGCAATGATCACACGCACGGCACAGCGGACACACCAGGAACCGCGGTGTTGGCCGTCGAATGGCGCTAGCTGCGCAGCATTTGTGCACCGCCGCCGTCAGTGTCAGCCAGTTTGCCGTGGCATACGGAGCTCCATCGCAGTCTTTAACACTGGTAGCATGCCGCGACAGCGTGGACGTGAACCGTATGTGCAGTTGACGGATTTTGAGCGAGGGCGTATAGTGGGCATGCGGGAGGCCGGGTGGACGTACCGCCGAATTGCTCAACACGTGGGGCGTGAGGTCTCCACAGTACATCGATGTTGTCGCCAGTGGTCGGCGGAAGGTGCACGTGCCCGTCGACCTGGGACCGGACCGCAGCGACGCACCGATGCACGCCAAGACCGTAGGATCCTACGCAGTGCCGTAGGGGACCGCACCGCCACTTCCCAGCAAATTAGGGACACTGTTGCTCCCGGGGTATCGGCGAGGACCATTCGCAACCGTCTCCATGAAGCGTGAGGTCTCCACAGTACATCGATGTTGTCGCCAGTGGTCGGCGGAAGGTGCACGTGCCCGTCGACCTGGGACCGGACCGCAGCGACGCACGGATGCACGCCAAGACCGTAGGATCCTACGCAGTGCCGTAGGGGACCGCACCGCCACTTCCCAGCAAATTAGGGACACTGTTGCTCCTGGGGTATCGGCGAGGACCATTCGCAACCGTCTCCATGAAGCTGGGCTACGGTCCCGCACACCGTTAGGCTGTCTTCCGCTCACGCCCCAACATCGTGCAGCCCGCCTCCAGTGGTGTCGCGACAGGCGTGAATGGAGGGACGAATGGAGACGTGTCGTCTTCAGCGATGAGAGTCGCTTCTGCCTTGGTGCCAATGATGGTCGTATGCGTGTTTGGCGCCGTGCAGGTGAGCGCCACAATCAGGACTGCATACGACCAAGGCACACAGGGCCAACACCCGGCATCATGGTGTGGGGAGCGATCTCCTACACTGGCCGTACACCACTGGTGATCGTCGAGGGGACACTGAATAGTGCACGGTACATCCAAACCGTCATCGAACCCATCGTTCTACCATTCCTAGACCGGCAAGGGAACTTGCTGTTCCAACAGGACAATGCACGTCCGCATGTATGCCGTGCCACCCAACGTGCTCTAGAAGGTGTAAGTCAACTACCCTGGCCAGCAAGATCTCCGGATCTGTCCCCCATTGAGCATGTTTGGGACTGGATGAAGCGTCGTCTCACGCGGTCTGCACGTCCAGCACGAACGCTGGTCCAACTGAGGCCCCAGGTGGAAATGGCATGGCAAGCCGTTCCACAGGACTACATCCAGCATCTCTACGATCGTCTCCATGGGAGAATAGCAGCCTGCATTGCTGCGAAAGGTGGATATACACTGTACTAGTGCCGACATTGTGCATGCTCTGTTGCCTGTGTCTATGTGCCTGTGGTTCTGTCAGTGTGATCATGTGATGTATCTGACCCCAGGAATGTGTCAATAAAGTTTCCCCTTCCTGGGACAATGAATTCACGGTGTTCCTATTTCAATTTCCAGGAGTGTAGATTGCAGACAAGACTGGAAGATGTGCTGGCCAGGGAAGCTGCTGCACATCTGGCAGAGCACGCTGCGTTTCACGGGCAGTATGTGCGAGGGCATTACCCTGTTGGAACAAGACATCACCTTCCTGTTGCAAGAGCGGCGAAAGAACGGGTCCGACAACATTCTGCACTTGGCGACCACTGATTAGCGCCCCCTCCAGCAACACCAAATGTGAACTTCAGTCGTAGCTTATCGTACCCCAGACCATAAGGCCTTGGGTGCGGCCAGAGCACCTTGAACAAATGCACTCTACGAGACTGCGCTCACCAGGCGTATGTCGTACGCACGAACGACCATCGCTTGCATGCAGGCAGAATTTGCTTTCATCGCTAAAGACCACAGCGCGCCGTCCCGTGTTTCAAGTGATCCTCTGACGGCACTACTCCAGCCGTGCACGTCCATGCTGTAACTTGAGAGGAAGACATGCTAGAAGTGTGTATGCCCGTAGTCTCACCACTAATAACCGGTTTGCAACAGCTCGTGTTGACATGATTAGTCTCACAAGCCTTATCTGTGCTGTGGTATGTGGTAGCTGAACGACCTGCCGCTGCTGCTCTTAACAATACTACCACGCTGGCGGGCGTCTGTGCTGCGTGGACGTCCAGAACCTCGCCTACGGGTGTGAAAATGTTCACGTGGCCACTGATACCAGCATCGTTGGACAACTGACGCAGCACATCAAACCTGTATGGCAGTTCTCCGAAAGGACCATCCCGCCACTCGGAAGACCGGAATTTGACCCCTTTCATACTTATTCAGTTGACTATACGAAGCGCGTGGCTGGGTTGCCTGCTTAGTCCACACATTTGCACCACACTGAGCATTCCAAGTGTGAGCATTCTCTATTAAAAGGTAGTCACAGACAGCACTCTGACAGCGATGCCTCTACTTTATCTCTAGGCGGACGATGCTGAAACCATTATAAGTACAGGGTCTAGAAAAATTTCCGCTAACACTCAAAATAGAAGATTTTTTATTCGTCACAATACCGGTTTCGGGCTTGTGCCCATCCTCAGGTGTTCATACATTCATGTATATGTTTATATTGCTGGAGATCACTGTATAAATACAGAAAAATTATTTGCTGTTGACTAAATAGATACAAGTGGAACAATTATAGGTGGCAAGGCAGCATTTGTCGGAAATGTATCTGTACTTATATAAAGATGAAGCATCATTATTATAATTACGCTTTGGTGTCAGTTTCTCCACTTAGTTGCACATTTTTTATCATTTTCGCGTCCATATTTCAGTTTTATAAAGTTTAGCTGCATATTACAGTATTACGACGTGCACTCTTGGAATACATTGTGTTTACATACAAACATGTAGCCTATGGTCAAAGAACTTAGACGTAGGAGATGTAAAGATGCTACTCATACAGAAACATGTAGATTGTGGTCAAAGCACTTAGCCATAGGAAGTGCAAGTATGTTGAACATATAGAAACTTAAAACTATTATAAACTGCGAAGTGATTTTTATCCACATTATGAAATGTTTGATCCACATTTTTGACGGAGAACATAGATCTAGAAAATACAATGAGCCCGCATCTCGTGGTCGTGCGGTAGCGTTCTCGCTTCCCACGCCCGGGTTCCCGGGTTCGATTCCCGGCGGGGTCAGGGATTTTCTCTGCCTCGTGCTGGCTGGGTGTTGTGTGCTGTCCTTAGGTTAGTTAGGTTTAAGTAGTTCTAAGTTCTAGGGGACTTATGACCACAGCAGTTGAGTCCCATAGTGCTCAGAGCCATTTTTTGAAATACAATGATGTTATATACAGGGTGGTCCATTGATAGTGACCGGGCTAAATATCTCACGAAATAAGCATCAACCGAGAAAACTACAAAGAACGAAACTCGTCTAGCTTGAAGTGGGAAACCAGATGGCGCTATGGTTGGCCCGCTAGATGGCGCTCCATATGTCAAACACATATCAACTGCGTTTTTAAAATAGGAACACCCATTTTTTATTACATGTTCGTGTAGTACGTAAAGAAATATGAATGTTTTAGTTGCACCACTTTTTTCGCTTTGTGATAGATGGCGCTGTAATAGTCACAAACGTATAAGTACGTGATATCACATAACATTCCGCCAGTGCGGATGGTATTTGCTTCGTCATACATTACTCGTGTTAAAATGGACCGTTTACCAATTGCGGAAAAGGTCGATAACGTGTCGATGTATGGCTATTGTGATCAAAATGCCCAACGGGCGTGTGCTATGTATGCTGCTCGGTATCCTGGACGACATTATCCATGTGTCCGGACAGTTCGCCGGATAGTTACATTATTTATGGAAACAGGAAGTGTTCAGCCACATGTGAAACGTCAACCACGATCTGCAACAAATGATGATGCCCAAGTAGGTGTTTTAGCTGCTGTCGCGGCTAATCAGCACATCAGTAGCAGACAAATTGCGCGAGAACCGGGAATCTCAAAAACGTCGGTGTTCAGAATGCTACATCAACATCTATTTCACCCGTGCCATATTTCTATGCACCAGGAATTGCATGGCGACGACTTTAAACGTCGTGTACAGTTCAGCCACTGGGCACAAGAGAAATTACGGGACGACGTACGTGTTATGTTTAGCGACGAAGCGTCATTCACCAACAGCGGTAACGTAAACCGAAATAATATGCACTATTGGGCAACGGAAAATGCACGATGACTGCGACAAGTGGAACATCAGTGACCTTGGCGGGTAAATGTATGGTGCGGCATTATGGGAGGAAGGATAATTGGTCGCCATTTTATCGATGGCAGTCTAAATGGTGCAATGTATGCTGATTTCCTACGTAATTTCCTACCGATGTTACTACAAGATGTTTCACTGCATGACAGAATGGCGATGTACTTCCAACATGATGGATGTCCGGCACATAGCTCGCGTGCGGTTGAAGCGGTACTGAATAGCATATTTCATGAGAGGTGGATTGGTCGTAGAAGCACCATACCATGGCCCGTACGTTCACCGGATCTGACGTCCCCGGATTTCTTTCTGTGGGGACAGTTGAAGGGTATTTGCTATCGTGATCCACCGACAACGTCTGACAACATGCGTCAGCGCATTGTCGATGCTTGTGCGAACATTACGGAAGGCGAACTACTCGCTGTTGAGAGGAATGTCGTTACACGTACTGCCAAATGCATTGAGGTTGACGGACATCATTCTGAGCATTTATTGCATTAATGTGGTATTACACGTAATCACGCTGTAACAGCATGCGTTCTCAGAAATGATAAGTTCACAAAGATACATGTATCACATTGTAACAACCGAAATAAAATGTTCAAACGTACCTACGTTCTGTATTTCAATCTAAAAAACCTACCTGTTACCAACTTTTCGTCTAAAATTGTGAGCCATATGTTTGTGACTATTACAGCGCCATTTATCACAAAGCGAAAAAAGTGGTCCAATTAAAACATTCATATTTCTTTACGTACTGCACGAATATGTAATAAATATGGGAGTTCCTATTTTTAAAAAAACGTAGTTGATATTCGTTTGACCTATAGCAGCGCCATCTAGCAGGCCAACTATAGCTCCATCTGGTTTCCGCCTTCAAGCTAGACAAGTTTCGTTCTTTGTAGTTTTTTCGTTTGACGCTTATTTCGTGAGATATTTGGCCCGGTCACGATCATTGGACCACCCTGTATACGAAATTACGAAAAGCTATTACACATTAAAAAAACGACAGTTAGAACTGTTATGAGGCACACTGTTGTCCGAGAACTTAGATCTAGAAAGTAGAATAATGTTATACACATGAAATTTTGAAAGCTATTAAAAATTACGAAAATTACGGTTAAAGCTTGTGTTTACAATACGACTTTTTCGAATTACGATAATGACACCTTACCTGTTGTGTGATTGCTACATTGGATTTGTTATTATATCAGAGAATGATGAGTTTCTATATTTGAATATTTCATGAAATTTGTGGAGATAAGATTGTTTGACGCTATGAATCTCGGAATAAGAAATTCCCTAACGATTTCCGAAGTGATATGTCCCATACGTCTAGCTCCAACTATCACATCGCGTTTAGAGTCCGTTAGTTCCCGTCGTGCCATCAGAATCGCGTCGGAAACCTTTTCAATGGCCATGTGGTGTCTCCGCCAGACACCACTCTTGCTAGGTGGTAGCCTTTAAATCTGCCGCGGTCCGGTAGTATACGTCGGACCCGCGTGTCGCCACTGTCAGTGATTGCAGACCGAGCGCCGCCACACCGCAGGTCTAGAGAGACTTCCTAGCACTCGCCCCAGTTGTACAGCCGACTTTGCTAGCGATGGTTCACTGACAAATTACGCTCTCATTTGCCGAGACGATAGTTAGCATAGCCATCAGCTACGTCATTTGCTACGACCTAGCAAGGCGCCATTATCATTTGTTATTTATCTTGGGATGCATGTACAGTCAGACCGATGTTCACCAAATATGGATTAAAGTTAAGTATTCCAGCAGCTACGTACTTTTCTTGATAGTATAATTACTTTACCTGTTCCAGACCTCACGCCAGCCTGCGTGAGCTTAAACGCGTGCCTTTCGGCTTCCTCCAAACCCCGTGAATTGGCTCCTGCCAATTCACAACAGGCCACCTGAGTACAGATGACAGCTCCAGCAATGTACTACCTTTTTATAACCTATGTAAGCGTTCCTACGCCATGTGTACACGTGCATATCGTTATCCCATCACGTCTGTCACCTCAATGCATACCTAATACAGCTAATGTCACGAAATTCACACAGAAAATTACGAAATAAACCACTTAATGAAATCGACTGGTTCATCCAGATTCTGTACAATCACATGTGTGCTGAAGAAATATCTCTGTTCTTATCAATCGTTTACAACCACTCGCTCGACGAATTATCGGTGCCTATAGAATAGTAAGTTGCGCAGATCACTCCAAAACACAATGAAATGAAATATGATAATATACCGAAAGACCCATATCATTGATATCAAATTGTGCTGAGATTCTGGAAAATATACTGATTCTCAACATTACAAAATACCCCAACAAAAAGATCTATTGACACATAAGCAGCAGAAAATACCGTATTGCTAAACTGGACTGTTCTTTATTTGCGCAGCGGAATGCTGTCGACAGGGGATTTCAGGTTGATTCCACATTTATAGATTTCCGGAGGATTTTTTCAACCGTTCCTCACAACATGCATCTAATCTCAAGTTGAGTGCCTATAGATTCTCTAAGTTGTGTGAATGGATTCGTGATTTACTGTCAAGACACACAGTTTGCAGTAAATGACTGGAAGACATCTAGTGAAAACGAAATGATATCTGTGGCTCTCCAAGGAAGTGTTGTTGGCCGTCTGCGTTCTCAAACTACTAGGGTTATTCGGAAAGTTCGATTCCCGGCGGGGTCAGGGATTTTCTCTGCCTCGTGAGGACTGGGTGTTGTGTGATGTCCTTAGGTTAGTTAGGTTTAAGTAGTCCTAAGTTCTAGGGGACTGATGACCTTAGATGTTAAGTCCCATAGTCCTCAGAGCCATTTGAACCTTTCTTTTTTTTTTTTTTTTTTTTTTTTTTTTTTTAAAGTAAGAAACGATCGATCGCGAAATGGAAACCACAGTGAAAATCCGATGAAGTTTTGCACAGGTGTGTTGGGCAATGTCTCTAGTATGCCCGTCGATCGCGTTACGTCGTTCTTTTTAGTTCTGAGCACACGGGGAGCACATAAAGATACCTAGAACAAGTACAAGGGCCTGGTCAGAAATTTCGCCTAAGGCTATGCAGCCATCATTGCATAACTGTAGTGTGCTTTCTTCTTCAAGACCATTTTCAGACGCATTCTGCAGGGGCAATGAAGATGCTCCTACATCGTTTTCAACTGGAAATGTTTGATTACGAACAATACAGCCCGTAATTGTCTCCCTCTAAGTTTCATCTCCGCTCACATGAACCGGTGGCTATGAAAACGACATTTTGGCACAGACAACGAGCGGTAGGCCCGCGTAGAGAATCGGCGGAAAGCACTGGCGGCTGCCTTCTATAACGAGGGTATTGGAAAGTTGGTACAACGCTACGACAAACGTCTAAGTCGGATCGGCGACTATGGAGATAAGTGGCTGGAATTTGTGGCTAACTGTTTAAATAAAACAGTTTTGATTTTCACTGTGGTTTCCATTTGCGACCTATCGTCCCTTACTTTCAGAATAGCCCTCGTATAAAAGTGATTTATACAGGGAAGACAATGCGAGCAACCCTCTTAGACTGTTTGCAGACGATTCTGCCGTTTACCGTTTAGTAAAGCTATCAGAAGATCAAAAAGAATTGTGAAATGATTTAGACAAGATATCAGCTTGAAGTGAAATGTGTTGATTTACTTTGATCAGTAAAAATTGCGAGGTTCTTCGCATGAGTACTAAAATAATTACATTAAATCTAAATTACGAGTTCAATCACGCATATCTAAACGTCGTTGATTAAACTAAATATCTAGGGATTACAATTATGAAGACCTTAATTTGGAGCCATCACGTAGAAAATGCTGTGGGAAAGGCGAACCAGAGATTGAATTTTATTGGACGAACCGTTACAAGATGCAAGGAATCTAGTAAAGAGACTGTACATTACGCTTGTCCGTCCTCTTCTGGAATACTGCTGCACGGTATGGGATCCTTATTAGATATGGTTGACGAAGAATATCGAAAAAGTTCAAAGAAGGGCTGCTCGTTCTGTATTATCGAGAAATGTGGAGAACGTACATATATGCAATATCCTTCTTTCCGTGAGTACTAGTCCTGCAACAGTTCTGTGGAGTTTAGAAGGTAGCAGAACGGTAGCTTACTGGCGGGAATAAGCTGTAAGGACGGATCGAGAGTCGTGCTTAGGTAGCCCAGACGCGCGAAAGACAAAGGTCTTATGTTGGAGTCCTCTTCCGACACACTGTTTCAATCTGCCAGCGCGTTTCAAATCAGCGTACACTCCAGATTGAAATCTCGTCCTGACGCCTCCTACCCATCTAAGTTTCATTGCCAATTTAGTAAATGTGTCCGCATTTAGGTAGTTATGCAAAATTCAGACCAGCTCCGGCAGCTCAGGTCGCTACCATTCATTGTAAGGTGTTACTCCGACCACAGATAATATCCAGTTTACAATGGAAGTAGGAAATGGGGAGTGTCTTCTGTTTCTAGATATCTTAGTTAGTCGGCAAGTGATGGGTCATTTAGAGATTCCGTTTACCACCTATGTTAGCAGGCGTCTAGTAGCCATCACCATTCACAAACTATGAGTATCTTTCGAACATTGATGCACGGGGCACATTTGTGATAGGGACAGCCGTGCAAAGGAATTGGAAAATCTACAATCTGTCTTTAAAAATGATGGATATTTTCCACAGATGAAAAAAGCGTTAAAGACGAAGAAACATGACCACTCAGAAGATCGAGAGGATAAGGAGATGTTCAAGTCCAAGGTCTTTCTCCCACATGTCAAAATTAGGCAGAGTCCTGGAGAAACATGTTAATCTAATCTTCCAGCCACTTATAAGACCTGCACTCTTGTCGGGAAGGTAAAAGATGATCTGTATTGTGGAACACTGGAGTCTACAGTACACCAAGTCAGTGTGACGAAGCCTGCATTTGTCGCACCACAAGCACAGTACACGAAAAGTGCGTTGATCACGATATCCTTTCGCAGCCGATTAAGTGGGCCATTGCCGAGATTTTTATCTCCAAAGCACAGTAAATGGATTATTCTGTCATGGAAATCTTGGCCCCTATGCGATATCTCTGGATTCAGTTAGTAAGAAATCTGTGGGAACACATGTGGCAGGAAATCTTATCAATTATGATGGCGGCTTTCAGCTGGATAAGGCTTGGAACCCGGTTATTTCTTTAATATCTTCAGGTAGTAAACATTTTACGCCTAATAACACGTCTATCGACAGTTGATGTTATGTTTACACCTGAATTTGAACTCCGCAGCCAGCAGTCAGACAAAGGGCACGAATGGATTATCTCCACTACGCAAGCACCTGCGCACCTCAGGTGGACCACCATTCGAAGAAGATACTTAACTCGTCCGAGGGTGTTCGTGCAGCAGTATTCTATACGTAAGTGACTTCACGCTGATATTTGGTGCAAAGTTAGCGACGTGAGCCAGCATTCTCGAGTGTTAACAGTCACCTGAAGATGACTGAATGGTTGTCAGTCGAAATGTCGTGGCAAAATGACATCATCCGGTTGCAATGCCGAAACTTAAGGGCATAAACAGATAGCTGGTTAGTGAGAACGCACTGCATTCCGTTAACAAACTGCGTTAGTATTCAGCACACTCGGCTGTGGTGTGGAATGGCGGACCCAAGGTGATAACAACAACAGCATCATTCGCAGTTCAAACAAATACAACACACTAACACATTATTGCATAAAACATGCAGAAAAATGAGATAAGACATTAAACCACTGCAGCTTAGTGAGTCGGTGAGGCGAAAGTGGCGAATTATTGCAAGAAAATCTTACTACAATCGTTTGAATTATTTCTCATAACTGGTAGAAGCTAGTACTTGAAATTCAAAATTATTTTCAGCTGTTGCCTTAATTTAACAAATGCGAAAGCAAAAGAAAATTCAGAATCTTAATAACTTTGGTTTAAATCAGTTGCTAGCTTTATCAACAAATGAAAAGTTTAATTCTTAAAAAAAACCACTGAATGTAGTGGCTTAGTAAAGATATTCATGATGAAAGTTAACATCATTAAATAACATACAACGGCAATATAATGTTTAAGAAATTGATTAGTTGGTCAATTCTGCGTATGAAACCACAGTGACGTTGCAGTCAGGTAGGACGCCGCCGCAACTTCCCTATAAACAACGGCCGGGTACGCACGGCAAGGCAAGTTAATAACCGGCCAGGCCAGATAGAGCACAACCGAAATCTGTAGAAAAACTAAAGTTAGATCACACAATTACAGACCGCTTAACACAATGCATTACATCGTCGGATGGAGGCCCGGACAGAGGTGTGGTGTTAAGATGACCAAGCTCAACTGACGAGGCCTACTCCTACAGAAGGCCTTTTAAGGTTTGTCACCAGCCACAAGAAAATTGACTTGAGTATTAACACAAAAAAGTTTATAACACGCCACACAGTGATGCTTAAATACGTGGCCAAAGTATTTCGTCACTTAGCATCAAAATTATACGACCTGCCCCTAATGGCCGTTAGGTAAGGATAAACAGTAGACCCCTAGAAGACCAACTTAACACCATGTTCATATTGAGGTCATAGTTTACTGAAAAACCGTGAACCCACGATAACACAAGTGGCCAGAAAGGTCAATCAATATGCTTACTTAAAGTTGCTTGTACAATTAACAAGGAAAGATTTCTAAGTTTCAAGACTTTTAAATGTAATCCACAATAACACGGCCATTACGACCTGTAACACACTACCATAGTAGTAACATAACAGTAATTTAAACTCATGAATTGATTCGAGAATAGTACAATTTAGAGTAGGCACAGCCTTTGACCTATTCTGGTCGAAAACTTTACGGCCCAACACACAACTGCACAGTCTAACGAACGCAAGATTCATATACAAACTCAAAGTTTTAATTCACTGAGGCGAGGTTCAGGCAGCATGTCCACAACAAGGCACCAACAGTTCACAGCGTAAACCAGACTCTCAAATCACTAACCAGGCATCTTTTTTTTCTGCAACTTTTCTGCAACAGGGACTGGTCGCCCGCATTTGGCAGTGGATGGCCGCAAATCCACTTGTCCCTCACAAGCTTACTTCCCGAGACAGCTTGGCAGGGACCTTTGCGTTCGTTGAATACTAATCAGCTAGCCGTCCGAAACACCCGCCTGCCCCAACAGGCTCACGGCTTCTCCAGCTACCAGCTACCAGCACAGCATTCCGCGGCCACTTCCTCCACGCCGCGACGCATTACTGCCTGGTGCCCAACTTCCCAACTACCGAAGCGTCGCAGACGCACCGCTCGGGCAAAGGTGCACACATAACGCCTCCAACTGACTATCGAGAGATCGAAGCGACCCTCACGGCTCAATTAGGAACCTGGTGGTGTACGAAATGTTCACCATTAATATCTGATCATCAGAATGAGAGGTGGTAGCGTACCGTATCCTTATATCCAATGTCTCAGTTTTCAAGGTCTGTTTACAACTCTCTCGAAGTGAGGACATGGGACGCTTTTATGGAAATCCGTCTGTCGTAATGAGAGGACTACTCGTCCTAATCACGTGTGCGACAAAATTAGTGTTTAACGTCTCGTCGACGACCAGATCATTAGAGACAACACACGGACTCGGATTCGTGTATGACAGGGAAATAAATTGCTATACCCTTCCAAAGGAACCATTCCGGCATTAGCCTTAAGCGGAAAGCGTAAATATGGATGGATGACACGAAATTTGAACTGTTTATTGCCAAATATGTGTCTAGTCTGCCCTGTTAACCCCTAACACATAACTCACAGGTCTTGCTGGTCATTCTCTGAAAAATTCCAGTAGGACGTGGGAAATGAGTATAATGATCTACTTAGAAGATTGTAACGTGTGGAAACTAAAATTAAATCTCTTAAGAAAACAAGTTAAACAACTTCAGTACGGATTTTTTATTTCATTTCTGGTGATTACATTACTCCAACAAATCCTCACAGATTGATAGCGCTGGTTATCCAGAGAAAGAAATTAGATTGTCATTCGTTCTGGCGATAGCAGAGATTATACGTTTTCCTCGTCGTATCTCACAGAAGCTGGGTTTCACTTACTAAACATAGACGTGCCACAAGGGAAATTTTTCCAAATCCTAGCATATCCAATTAACTCGTTATCATACAGCAGTTCGTAAACATCGCAGGTACCTCAAGCATTTCTTTTCACCGCATCTGTAATCGTTTCAACACGGAAGTAAGTGCAGCTGGGTGCTTCGGTGTAAGTACAGTAGGTTCAGTTTTTCATACTTTTCAAGAAACAGGTGGTGGTCAGTTCCTTACAGTGATAAAATTCATTTCTTTATATGTAGTTCTGGTCATTTTCCGTGCGTTGAGGAGGTGTAGAGCAGGGTAACCATAACCTCTTAATTGAAAGAATAAATCTCCAAGGTTTTAGGCACACAGTGATATTATACTTTTTTCTTGTTGTGTATCACAAAAAATGGGTTTCACTTACAAAACACAGACTGTCCTTACAAGAACTGTTGAGCAATTATAACATTTCTGTGAAGTTATGTAAATTCATAAGCTTATACCAGTCAAAGAAACCAGTTACTTGCGTTTCATGAACGTCGACAAAAGTACTACAAGTAATTCTCCCCAGTTACGTAAGTAACCCAATTTTCCTGTTTACCGTTGTTTTCACTCAGATTGTTGACAATGCAGAAAATTTTATTTGAGTACTGCGCATTTTGTTACGCCATACAGAGAAATTTCTTTGATACACAGGTAGAGGTAAAAGATCGAATAACCACTTCTTAAGTGTGCGTGTCCTTGAACGTTATGTGATATGCACATATTATTTATCATTCAGTTATTGCCATATCAGCCTCCAACATCTTCAGCTGATTAATCAGTTCGTAATGAGTTTAGTATAAAGTTCATAACAGACTCTGAGTGGTCAGAGCTGTTTCCTTATTTGTGCGTCTACGTGTGGCGAGCGGAAATATTCTGGTAACTATAGTGGAAACCTTTCTCGTTTACTTGACTTCATGCACTGTCAGTGACGTAATAGCAGGATATTAGAAGAATACCACGTAGCACCACGACCACTTTCACCGCATACGGTAAAATTCGCAACCGTGAACTGTATACATATATTTTAACTTTGTTTTTTAGACTGTATCTGCGCCTACTTCTCAACTTTAAACATGTTGTTATCATTTTGTCACTGTAGGCAGGAAATTAGTTTTAAAAGTATTGAACACGTTAAGAAATAAACTGTGACCGCATCTATCGACGGAGAATGGTGTTATCTGCTGACTGTTGAAGGGTCGTAACAATAAAAAAAGGGCACGGTTTTTGGTTTTCCCTTTCAGATTCAGTGTGTAGATGAAACTTCCAAATTCTATTTCTCTCACTTTAGAATTAGTTATTGATAATACTAAACGTTCTTGCCATCGTTTGAGCTAGAAAATAAATAAGGAAAATAAATATAATCCTTTGTAAAAGTGCAAGTCAGAGAAAAAAATACTAAACGATGTGTTCCTACATGTATTCTTCCGTTTCAGGACCAGCTTCATACCCAAACATCTGCCGAAAATTGCGTCACCTGCAGAAAAGTGATCATGAAAGAGACTTGCAGCAGTAGAAATGTTCAGTTCCTTTAAAAAAAATCCTGCTGCCACTTCTTAGAAATAACTATGGTTGCTTCAAATAAGCTGCATAATTATATAAGAAAATTTGTTATAAAAGAATCACGGAGTTCGAAATTATAATTAGTTCTCATCGAAACCAATGTCTACAAGAAAATCAATGTTTACATAAGGCATCGGTATTTAAATTAGGACTAGCGCTCGATCAAAAACTAGCCTGAAATCTCTGCCAAATAACTATTCTGTAGAAAGCGCTTTATGCTATCTGTCAGTTGTTAGCGTGATATGGAAACATCTCTGTAGTAATTTTAAGCCTTTGAGTCCAGGCGAAAATTTCACACAATATCTGCAGCATCATAAAAAGTATATTACGAAATGTATAATTAAAAGTTTCGTGAGCTACATTTCATTAGTACCTTATAAAAACAACTTCGTGCGGAAAGACATACCAACAATTTATTTACATATTAAGTAGGTAAATGTTTTATAATTAATTATTTCTTATCTCTCCACAAAGATAAAAAATTGGTAGTCTTGTAACGAAGTGCTTTAAAACGTCAGTATCACTTCTATTCATAGAGAAGCGCCTATCGCACTGAGTTGTATGCGGATCACTCCTTCCTTTTGTTGTCAGAAATCTATAAACGTGATCCTCTCAGACCACTAAAAAGTCTGAGACTTTTCTTATGGTTCTTAGAAATAAATTTAATGAAAATGATATTTCATTCGATTTTAGAATTTCCTTTTTCCTGGCCCTCCTACCTCCCTAAATTAATTTTCTAGTAACTTTCTTCTTTGTTGTTCTCTTTTTTCACTGATATTAACACCCCGGAGCCAGTTACCATTCTTGTGTGCCATCTTTTTTGTTAGTCAATCGTCTCACTACAACTGGAAGTTTTAATTGTATCTCTTCTATTCTTTATCGTGACACTATGATTCCTGCACCGAGTTGTAAACACCGTTAGTAAATGAATCTACTGTGGATATCTTACCGATATGACCAACAATATGCTATTTTCTTCTGAAGACTTTTCCACGTTGTATCCTGGATTCCTAAGGCTTTCCTTGGTCCAAATGTCTCATAAACAAATCCTGTGATGCCGATACGCTATTAAAGATTTATTTCACAGCCGTAGATCAGTGCCTAAAGCTAATATATTTACTACGATAAACAAACCTTTCTGTGCCTATGATACCTCTCACCTTTTCTGTATTAGATCGTCTGGTCACAAGTATTTCCTGCAAACTTGTAGTTTCTTGGATTCCTTGCAACACATTTCTCATCTACGTATTAGTATCACGTGCTCTCATAAGTAATTCCTCTTACATTTAAAAGGCGTTTGGAAATTTAATATTCAAGGATAAAGAATTGCGGAGATCTTTGTCTTGCTTAACTGTGCTTATCTGGTGACCACTTGACGAATAAGTAGACATTCACTTCAGAACAGCAATATCGTCTTTCTACCATCCAAGGCTGGTATGAATTTCAAATTTAAGTAATTCGCCGCTGGCATATTTTCCTTTATTAAAAGCATCGGTTTCGGTAGATTAATCTTCTATTTTCAGGTATTTGACAGTGGGCACTTGGCACAAGGTAGATCGAGGTATGTAATAGGAGGTTTGTCAGTTGCCTGAAGATGCGAGATTAATCGTTCGCTGATTTTCGTTAAAGACAAGTGTGTTAGAGGCGAAGTATTTTTAAAGTCAATGATAAATGGATCAATTTCTTTTAAGTGTGAAAATTATTAGACGACCAGTGTAAACATAAATGCAATCCATTTTCCAGGATCACCATGTTCAGGTACCTGTGCACCGCTGTGCTGGGAGGTTTGCTGATCGCAGGCACCGTGGCAGACACACCTGCTAACTGCCTCTACAGCGATATCCAAGGAAGCTGGACGTTTTATGAGGGCGAGATAAATCTCGACAACACAGCGACCTGTGACACAGTCGGTATGTCCTACCTCTATGTATGTGTCTGTTTATGACTGTTATTACTAGTTTCTCAACATTTACGCTTCATATGCACCTAGGTACGCTTCGTTGGGAGTAGTAGCTGGAACGTGCTATGCAAACAAAATACAAATAAATCGTGTAGGATTGATCTCCTTATTTTCCATCTCGTAATCTAAACAGTAGAGCAGTACACAGTAAAAACCATACCAAACACTGGAAAAAGACTGAGGTGAACGCGAGAGGCGCAAGGTTCGGGAAGTTACTGAGTCGAATTGCAGCTTTGTCAGTCTGACATGTCATCGACATCATGAAGGTACTTATAGTTGCCACGTGACGTGGGAGTTCATGCATCGTCACCTCTGATAGGGCTGGTCGATGTGGCCGAGCGGTTCTAGGCGCTACAGTGTGGAACCGCGCGACCGCATCGGTCGCAGGTTCGAATCCTGCCTCGGGCATGGATGTGTGTGATGTCCTTAGGTTAGTTAGGTTTAAGTAGTTCTAAGTTCTAGGGGACTGATGACCTCAGAAGTTAAGTCCCGTAGTGCTCAGAGCCACTTGAACCGCTGATAGGACCGAGCTACACATCTTAAAACCGTCTTTTACACTAGAAACTTTGCTGTCTCAATCTAAAACACGTGGTAAGTGAGTCTACTGCAGCGCCCCTGGTGTGTAATTCATATACCGCGTGTCGCCAGTCACGAGTGATCTCTTTGTTTACACACTGTAAGAGCTGTCAGCTGTGCTTTTGGGCATTCAAATGGTGAACATGCGCTACGTGGCACTATCCTTTTTTTTTTTTTTTAGAATAAGAAAGCTGAAATATAGAAACGAAATTAAGGAAACAGCAGTGATTAGATAAGTTTATGCTTCCGCAGCCATTGTCACAGTCAACAAAATTCTTCTAATTATGTGACCACATTGTCGATGTGTGAAATTCTCTTACGTTTCTGCCAGTACTGCAAATGGCCTTCCTCACAGCGTTCTGGTTAACTGCTGAATGAGAATAGTTTTGGTTCCTGTATACTAGTGGAAGAGGCTATTATCGTAATTTTACTGGGTATGAACGGTGAGAGAAAGGGGTCTTAGACGTCCTTAGCACTGAAGAGCATCTGAACGCTGAACTGCAAAATCTCAGGTCCATTTTTGGAGGCAACGGCTATGGCATGAAGATGACAAATAAAAGTATGGTGACAAAAGACGAAGGCAATAGGGAAGAGCAGAAGACAGCGAAACATTACCCTTCTAGTACATATTTAAGGGGTCACTGAAAGTCTGGGAAAAATTCTCCTCCGAGCAGGTATGAAGCCTATTTCTCGAAGCAGTAATAGAGTAAAAGATGTTTTTGGCTCAACGAAAGACAAGCTACATGCAGCTGGAGTTTACGAAATCGGGTGTGAATGTGGGCTAGTGTATGTACACTAGACTGGACGGCCGAGCAGCACACGGGTATCTGAAAGTTAAAGATACATCTAAGACAACATTCTAAGTCGGCGGTGGTAGAACACCAATATGAATGCGTTAAACTGATATAATTTCGAGAAGACACAAACAGAAGAATATTGTTGACTGTGACAATAGCCGCAGAAGCCTAAACTTATGTTATCACTGGTGTTTCATTAATTCTATCACTACATCTCAGCTTTCTTTCTTTAAAAACAGGACAGTACCACATAGCGCATGTTCACCATTTGAATGGTAGAGAGCGCCGGCTGCCAGCAGTAACAGCACTACGGAACGGCAGCTCGTGCGAAGCAAGCAATACACACCGTGGGGCGCGGGAGACCACAGCGGCCGCAGTCACTCAGAGTGCTGGCACGCCTAAGCCGGCATTAGGCAGGAAGTAAGCAGCGCTACGTCACTACTGTCGCCCTTTTCTCAGTCGCCTATTTCCACCAGTGACAAGCAATTAAACAAACACCAATCAAGAACATCTGTTTCCACCAATCAAAGGAAATAATGCAAACAGCAATAAAGGACATCCAACACCCTTTACCTCATCCTCAACGCCCCAAGAACATCACAATAAGTCTCTTCCGCCAGTATGTAAGAACCACAACTTCTCTTTCTCAGCACTTGGCAAAAACATCCTGAGGTAGGCCATTTGCAATAGTGGCTGAGACATCGGAGAATTTTGCACATTAACAATGAGGTCACATGCCCAGATAATAGCCGGCCGGTGTGGCCGTGCGGTTCTAGGCGCTTCAGTCTGGAACCGCGTGACCGCTACGGTCGCAGGTTCGAATCCTGCCTCGGGCATGGATGTGTGTGATGTCCTTAGGTTAGTTAGGTTTAAGTAGTTCTAAGTTCTAGGGCACTGATGACCTCAGATGTTAAGTCACGTAGTGCTCAGAGCCATTTGAACCATTTTGAACCAGATGATATTACTCATAAAATCAAAATTCGTAGTGGGTATTCTTTACAAAGGTCGTAGGGTAAATCCTCCACACTGCTGAGAATTGAAAGAATGGGAAAAGTGCCGTCCAAACATTTCGGAACATCGGCATTTATTTATTCAAGAAAATATATTGGATGATACAGAACGACATTTTAAAAATCAGGGAGAACCCAAAGGATGAAATGTGGAACATATTTCAATAAGGAACGTATAGCCGGATTCATGAAACACACTACAGCACTTCGCACTTCCTATGCATTCGGAAGGTAGCATGCCGTACTTTGGAAACCTTTATTGGCAAAACAATACAAAATTGGTTCAAATGGCTCTGAGCACTATGGGACACAACTGCTGAGGTCATAAGTCCCCTAGAACTTAGAACTATTTAAACCTAACTAACCTAAGGACATCACACACATCCATGCCCGAGGCAGGATTCGAACCTGCGACCGAAGCGGTCACGTGGTTCCAAACTGTAGCGCCTAGAACCGCTTGGCCACTCCGGCCGGCAAAACAATACAGTACAATCAAATACAATGAACGGAGTCTGTGAGTTCACCACTTTAAATATTCAGTGTGACAACCATAAGCTTCGTTATATAATGTACAAAGACGAACCATGTTTTGTGTGATACTGTGTAAGATTCCACGCTCCACTCTGATGGTATCAAACGCTGTAAAGGTGCGATCAGTAAGCTCAGGTATTGTTCCTGTTGATGTTGAATATGCAACGATCTTAACATAATCCGACGGGAAAGATTCGAGAGGAATGACATCAGGGGAGAGCGCGGGCCATTCCCTTCCAACAATTACTCTCTATCTGAAGTTGTCTGTTAAGGCGTGTACACACTTGGCCAATGAAGGCCGACGAACGACAGAGACTGGATTCGGCCGAATGTTGGTCGCCAGTGCATTGGCGTTCGGCTTCTCTTATGCATCAAACGAAGGGCTTGGGACCAAGTAATTCGGCCATGTGGAATTGCAGTTGGCTACGATAACTTGCCGAGCCTGCTCTCATTATGTTATTGCTATAAAGTAGATGTAAGGTGACCTCCATGAATTCCAGCCCAAATGTTTACTCAGAATCTCACCTGCAACTTCTAGTATGGGCAGTACGTAGATTTTCAACAACTCGTAGCTGGCTATTGTAGGAGTTAAAAATTCCCCCCCCCCCCCCCCCCCTGTAGGAGTTGACTGATCAGTAAGCAGCTCAGTGTATGGAAAATAGGGGACAGCTGCAAATTGACAAAGGAACTACTGTCAGAACCGTTGCCGTGGTTCCAAAATCAGGAAGTCCCATAGTTTGAAGTTGTTGATCATGGAATGGATGTAACTGCACACAGTACAAATCCCGCCAGACACTCACGTGATATCCTTGCAGTGCGTGGGCAGTTGCACTAGTGCTTGTTTTTGGATTGACAACTACGTGTTCCATAATGTCTTCTTCCAATTTAGATATTCTTTTCCTCCTCCTTGCAGCTGGCTGGTGTATAACAGCTAACACATTTCCTCCTTCCCACAGTCGACAACCAACATTGGTGACTAATGGACCTCTACGAAGTCGTCTGTTTGGTTTCCTTCTTGCATACAGCCGACGATCTAGACCGAGCACAAATGAATATCAGGAAGTTCTCCAAATGTGTAATTACTCTTCGTGAAGCCGGAACTACCTTCAGCGTGGTAAGCAGAAAACTGTTCACTCAGTAACTTTGACTAGTTTTCTGTTTACATCACGGCACCAGTGGACGGCAGGGGTGACAAACACCAAGCAAACAACTTCCTGCACACAGACCCAGTATACTGCGTAACCTATAGTTCAAACCACCCTCGTAGAAATAACAAAACGATTGGACACTCCAGGACACAGTGACACGTAAGCGGATAGCAACGTCGCACAGCAGAAATCCCCTTAGTTTCGCTCAGTTGTCCTCAAGAAGCATAACACAAGAATCTGCTATGTTAGCTCTTTTGTGGAAGTACGTCACTCAATTTCACAAATAAAATTATGCCTAAGATAAGCAGCGGGCGTAAACTTCTGTACGGAAATGACATCTGTCCAGATCACAACGTAGACACTTTTGCTTGGATGCTAACATTCTCTCCACAGGACCAAAAAACGTACCACGACGAAGATGTCGTGCACTACAGAATTGCCCCAGATACTGTTTGTGGTTTGACTGGCTAGTGGTAGCTACCGGAAGATGATGGTAATGATATTAATATCGCGTCACTATCAAAATATCTACAAGGTTCCTACAATTAACTACCACCAAAGACGATCTCAGATTCAATGGAAAATACTATGCACTATAGTATACGTTGAATAGGAAATCAGATACTCGACCTCACCACTCACAGCCACAAATTAAATCTTCCAGTGTGTAACTCTGTTACACGACAAAGCAGCTCGCTAAGCAACGGCGTAACAGAAATGTTCAACTCTTTTATTTTAAAATAATGCTAACTGTCATGCTCGATAATACCGTATAAATATCGTTCCAATGCGAAACCGCAACCAAATTGGGTAGAAGCAGCTAATTGCAGTGTGCTTGTCTGGATTAAATAATATTTACTTGTGTCGCACTTGGGTAGAAGCAGCTAATTGCACTGTGCTTGTCTGGATTAAATAATATTTACTTGTGTCGCACTTTCAGACATATGTTTACTCTCTTGTTTACTTGACGATATTAATCAGAGATAATTTCCATATGCCGCAACCGTGAAGGCATAAAAAGAAGGGAGTTGGTACTACAGACTTACGCTGTACGTTGTTTTGAAGCCTGAGTGGGAGGGGCCCGCTGCCATTTTACGTAGCCCAAAATATTAACAGAGTACTGTTTACGAGTGCTTCTTGTTCATTATTTCTGTCGTGTGCGCGCAACACTTGTTTTAAATACAAAAAATTATAGAGCTTACATGAATAGCGTCAGGAAGGCAATTTAGAACGTTTTTCTGTTCCTGAATGCATATTGGAGGTAATATGACACAGCGAGAGTGACGTCACCGCGGAGAACTATGGAGGTATGGATGTGGCGAACCTAATGTTTTGGGCTAGTTAATATGGCGCACATCAGCTTCAAGTTTGTAACGTAATGTCAACAATTTTTTTTTACCTCGATGGTCGCAACAACACAACAACAATATAGTTGTATAACATGAATTACAGCATATTAAGTCGTTTTAAAATTCTCACCCTCTCCACAATAATTAAATTATATTTCTTTCAAGAATTAATCATCTTTTCCTTTAAATAAAGTTTTCGAGGTAATTTCTCCCCCCTTTAACTTAAGAAGTATGAAATAATTTCTTTATTTGGAAATTAACAATTCTGAACTAACATTCCTATTTCTTTTGGAATTAATATATTTACTTTTTGTAATGATAGACTTCTCTTTATCTAATCTTTGAAATCCCTTTACCACTTTACAATATTTGCAAATTATTCTTTCGCTGTACAACTAAACTTTACTTTTAAAATATAGCCTACTTTAACATTAAATGTGGGGTAAATGAGACTCGGGACACTATTTTTATTTTTAAAGGAGCAACTGTCCTGTCTTTATTGTCTGTTTTCTTTCATGTACAGATCCATGTCAGCATGGATTTTATGAACGCTGGCGAAGCACACAAACCCATCTAAGCAGAAAAGTAAAAAGAAATTGAACAAAAAGACTGGTTCTCACTGTCATTTTGAAACTATTTGAACTTTAAAATAAAGAAAAACTAATCCCACTTCAGGCGTTGACTATCTGCTAACCCAT
This sequence comes from Schistocerca nitens, assembly GCF_023898315.1. Taxonomy (NCBI): domain Eukaryota; kingdom Metazoa; phylum Arthropoda; class Insecta; order Orthoptera; family Acrididae; genus Schistocerca; species Schistocerca nitens. The sequence goes on along the minus strand of NC_064614.1, from coordinate 734,581,639 downwards.
TACTATGGAAATTACACTCCTGGAAATGGAAAAAAGAACACATTGACACCGGTGTGTTAGACCCACCATACTTGCTCCGGACACTGCGAGACGGCTGCACAAGCAATGATCACACGCACGGCACAGCGGACACACCAGGAACCGCGGTGTTGGCCGTCGAATGGCGCTAGCTGCGCAGCATTTGTGCACCGCCGCCGTCAGTGTCAGCCAGTTTGCCGTGGCATACGGAGCTCCATCGCAGTCTTTAACACTGGTAGCATGCCGCGACAGCGTGGACGTGAACCGTATGTGCAGTTGACGGACTTTGAGCGGGGGCGTATAGTGGGCATGCGGGAGGCCGGGTGGACGTACCGCCGAATTGCTCAACACGTGGGGCGTGAGGTCTCCACAGTACATCGATGTTGTCGCCAGTGGTCGGCGGAAGGTGCACGTGCCCGTCGACCTGGGACCGGACCGCAGCGACGCACGGATGCACGCCAAGACCGTAGGATCCTACGCAGTGCCGTAGGGGACCGCACCGCCACTTCCCAGCAATTAGGGACACTGTTGCTCCTGGGGTATCGGCGAGGACCATTCGCAACCGTCTCCATGAAGCTGGGCTACGGTCCCGCACACCGTTAGGCCGTCTTCCGCTCACGCCCCAACATCGTGCAGCCCGCCTCCAGTGGTGTCGCGACAGGCGTGAATGGAGGGACGAATGGAGACGTGTCGTCTTCAGCGATGAGAGTCGCTTCTGCCTTGGTGCCAATGATGGTCGTATGCGTGTTTGGCGCCGTGCAGGTGAGCGCCACAATCAGGACTGCATACGACCGAGGCACACAGGGCCAACACCCGGCATCATGGTGTGGGGAGCGATCTCCTACACTGGCCGTACACCACTGGTGATCGTCGAGGGGACACTGAATAGTGCACGGTACATCCAAACCGTCATCGAACCCATCGTTCTACCATTCCTAGACCGGCAAGGGAACTTGCTGTTCCAACAGGACAATGCACGTCCGCATGTATCCCGTGCCACCCAACGTGCTCTAGAAGGTGTAAGTCAACTACCCTGGCCAGCAAGATCTCCGGATCTGTCCCCCATTGAGCATGTTTGGGACTGGATGAAGCGTCGTCTCACGCGGTCTGCACGTCCAGCACGAACGCTGGTCCAACTGAGGCGCCAGGTGGAAATGGCATGGCAAGCCGTTCCACAGGACTACATCCAGCATCTCTACGATCGTCTCCATGGGAGAATAGCAGCCTGCATTGCTGCGAAAGGTGGATATGCACTGTACTAGTGCCGACATTGTGCATGCTCTGTTGCCTGTGTCTATGTGCCTGTGGTTCTGTCAGTGTGATCATGTGATGTATCTGACCCCAGGAATGTGTCAATAAAGTTTCCCCTTCCTGGGACAATGAATTCACGGTGTTCTTATTTCAATTTCCAGGAGTGTATTTAAAACACAGCACTCGCACGATAGGAGAGACAATTAGTGTGCCATCAATAACATTGGTTCTCGCTTTGTCGTGTAGGGTTTTATTGGAAAAGCTATTAAATTCGAGACCACGCACGCAAATATCCTACTAACTTAGACTGGTTCTCGCTATATCACATACAACCACACGATGCCCATTCTCCTAATTACACAGATAATCCAGTCCTTATATCTCTATAGAGATTTACAAACCTTAACAAATATACATCGACGCTCACTCTGAAGTCGCGAAATAATCTCTAACAGAATATCGCAAAGTGACCATTACGTTCAGTGCTTGCTTTACCCTTCAAATCCACTAATATACCATCGCAGAGGCACTATTTTCTTGGTACGTGCTTTCTCGACCCTCAAATTCAAATAAAGGCTTCACATCATAATGTCACTTGTCTCCCACAAGAAAATGGAAAATCTAAAATGTAACTGAGATACGGATCGCCTACGTATGAGTGGCTTCCAAGATACACTTCCTTCAGTAACATTTGACAGAAAATCACCAACCACGAGAAATCAATCATATACTACAAAATACCGTAGCCATTGCACGGAGTTCTACGTTTCCACACCAATCGATCACTTGATGCTTTTCGCCCCACAGGCTTTAAAACAAACTGATAACAATTTCACGGAATTCTCCTAAACTACTGTAGCATTTGACACACACTCCCGAGTTTAACCCTGGTTCGGACTGATTTTAGTCCGATTACCAACCAAAAACAACTAACTGAATTTCTCGTCCGACAAACAAAGAACCATTTGCGATGAACAAACTAAGTACGCTAATTCTCCTTTTTAGCTATAGTTGGTTTTTCTTTGCGGCTGTCGTTGGAGTCTTTGCGGTGGCCAGCTGCGTCGTAGATGTTATCTTTGCCTCAAGCCGCAACTCTGCAGTCGTTCGTGCGCAGTAAATTCGCTAACTTTGATCGGATTCTGCCGCTCAGATATTTTCAGGAGACAGTCTCTACAACATTTTCCAAAAAAAAACACATACATATAAGAACACTTTCCAAACAACTCTTCACACTCTCTTTTTTTTCGTAACAGCGAGTTTTCATAATATGGTGAGGCAACACGTACTAGTAATGCCGATTTAACGCAAGACAAGTTTTGGAGGATTACACCAGGTATACTAATACAGATGTGTTGACAGTGTTCCATCGGCACCAATGACATAACGTCAAAGGGTGGACGGTAGCTAATCAGTTAAAAGGAGGTTGAAACGCTTCCTGCCCTTCCAGCTATAGATTCCTTTTTCCGAATTCCTATGATGCATATAATCAGACTGAAACGACGAATGAATAAATGAATGGGTCTTTGGATTCAGGAGGGAGGCTTGCTAGGGTAGTCTGTTCAGTTGTGCAAGTTAGGATGACGTTGTGGTTAGCGTATCTGCATAGTAAGCAGGAGACCCACGTTCGAATCCTGGCCTTGCCACAAATTTTCGTTCATTCGTCACTTCAGTGTGCGTATACGCATCATATATGTTGGAGACTTGAGAAGGTCTCTTGGAACCATGTTTCACTTGATTACAGTTTCGAATTTCATCCCCTACAATATCCCAAATTTTTAAAACTTCGTTCTGCAACATCACGGTACACCCATCAGAGAACAGAAGCAGCAAACATCGCCGACATAATTTTCCTTTGTGTCTCGTTTTCTTTGTATCCGATACGATCGATAACTATACTTCCAGGTTTAATAAATATGAATTTTTACTGCTGAACAATTTTCGTTGCAAAAATTCTTGTTTTTTCGTGTTTTTATGTTCTTATTATTTCTTATTTCTTTGTCCACTTTTCGTAAAACCCAGATAAATTTTTGCTTCGGATACCTCCTTTCTCTTGTGGGTGAATACTACCGAATCCTTATGTAACCTTAGGAATGTACCATGTAAACAAAGCAGACAATAAAATGAAGATCAAAAAGGCAGAAAGGCAAAAATTACATTACTACGTCACGATTGAGCACGAGAAGAATTGTGGTGTTGACAGAGGATGCCATCACTTCCTGTTTCTGCACATGCGCGGTACTGCTTGCGCAGGGTTCTATGCTCAACTTATGGACGTACTTACTGACACACTCGTGACGTGGTTGGTGGCTGCCTACACACAAACATACAAAAGTAATCGATTATGACCGAGAAACTCGTTCAGAACTAGTTTTACGCATAACTAGAGGCGAAACGTTCACAGAAACGTACCTTAGCGCTAAGGCATGGTGGGCTATAGACGATATTCCATAGATAACAGCTATGGTGATACAACCCTCTTGTGTAAAATGGCATCTCGAATAGGCACGCTGGGCGATGTGAAGTATAATAAGAAATTTATTACCGAAAGAATAATTGCTAATGTTTATGATGTGTTGAGTAACGAAACCAATTTGTAAAAAACGCAACCCAATTTATCGCTACGTGTGAGACCCATTATTGCATAATGAATGTTATGATGGGTGTGGATTTTCTGACTAAATATGGATGCGGCATAATACTGAAGGACAGGATTCTTGAATCATTTGGTAGAGATGGCAGAAAAAGGACGAGATTTAAAAGACAATCAAAAAATAAAAAGATGGTGGCACATTTATAGACAGAATGAAGACTTGAGAGTGTAATAGTGATGTAATTCATAAAGTATATCTATACTCGTCACATTTTTGTAGTATTATTATTAAAAGGTTTCTTTAATTCTTTATTGTTATGTAAATGTCGTTATGTGTCTATATGCGCAGCTGGGATGAAAATAATAACTGAAGTCATCTGATTGAAGGTGAGAAGTAAAAGTTACCTGTTTAAGTCTGTGTAAATCAGAAAGTGTACCTATAACTTATATTGTGAGTAGGTACAAGAAAATTGGGGGATTTTATTGTTTGTGAGGACATACGTGAAATGAAACCTAATTTTTGTGATAGCGTGCACATTGCCTTCTAAACGAGTTCTGAGAAAAGTTACTTGTGTGTAAGGTAATGTACAGATTTAGTTCGCTGGAAATTTTATCTGTTGTGAGATGAAAGTAACCTGAAGGTGTTTTTTGTTTATGTAAATCTGGCGCTTGCGGGTAGTATTATTATAAAAATTAATAATAGAAATTGTGTCCATAAGTAAGGACTCGGAATTAGTTTATATGTGTATAACTACAATCATGAAGCTAAGGGTTATTCTAAAATAAGAAGAGACATTGAAAGCATTCAGAGATTCGCATTAACATATTTATGTACTCCTTTCTTGTTGACTTAATTAGCCTCCGTTGATGGCAATGCACAGCAGACATGTGATAATCCAACGAAGGGTTCGTATAGCCCGCTCGCTGGGAATCATCACATTTCGTTGTATTTTATCAGATGACGTGGCCTGTGATAGATAAGGACCACTACTGACTGCATACACATATACTGGTGAAAGATCTGGATTTAGAGATGGGGATATGGATTTGTTGCAAATAGTTCAACATTGTCACGCGCAGGCACACAGAAAAGGAACGAGAATTGTTTCGGTAATCATGTCGCCTGTTGTAGGAAGAGGTCGTAGTCTGTGGAACTGATGGTAACATTACTGACTACCGCTTCATAGTGGTTTGTCGTTGTCCCCCGGTTCCACAAACGCTGTTGAATGGAGTAAATATTAACCTCAAAGCGATGTGATGCGTCGGTCGACGCTGTAAGTGTCCTATACTTGGTCACCAACTTATAGCGACTTGGTATTCTACCCGATGAAGTGAGTACATTGCCAACTACGGAACTGTGCAGTTCTGTGACCACGTCCTGTTGCCTCGGTTGCTGGTAGTCAGCACGTCGCAGTCAAAATCAGACGTCGAATACGAAGGATCTGAGTCTCGAAGAAGCGCTGAAAGGTTTACTCATCCACTGGGCGGAATGAAAGCAAGGACTGTATTCTGTTCCACCAGAGACTTGCCTCGAGCCAGCTCGTAGAGAATGTTCCCATGCCCACTTCGGATACTGCTTGGTTTGAACGGGATAGCGCTTTACTCCACATACTCCTGTTTGTGGTGGTATGCCCAAACGTAGCCACTGTGACCCAAGAAACGGATAAACCAGAAAATTACTGGGAGACTGCAGTTTAACGAACCATACAGCAACTTAACGCCTTCCATACACACAAGCTCCTTCCATAAAGGAAAAATCACTGTCCCAAAGAGAAAATTGACCCAAAACTACACTGCATGACGAAATAACTGGCAAAAAACTAAACACGAACAACATTGACCCATTGTGCAAGTGTGTAATCATTTATATAGCAATTGATAATGTCTACGTGTACAAAGTTACATTGACATCCGAAAATGTTTTCCGGTTTCTTCTCTTCTTTTGTCAGGCAGTGTATTTCTGTCGGTAGACACGGTCGTCTTAGCAACTAGGACACCCATCTAATCTACGGCGCGTGTCACATTGTCCGAAGAGAGCGCCGGAGCGCCATCAGAAGACATGGGCTGCCTGTTGGTTGCCGTAAACAGCGCTTTCGTCAAACACCATGTAGAAGTTTCCTCATTGAGATATAATTCTCATTTACTTGTTTGTTCAAGTGCACTTTGTGTTGAAAATCTTTGTAATGTAAGACTTTTGTCGTGCTTGTGCAGATCCTGTGAGGGAAGTGAAGATCACGCTATCGTACCCGGACGTCGCCACCGACCAGTACGGCAACGTGGGCAAGTGGACGCTCATCTATAACCAGGGGTTCGACGTGACGGTCAACGGCAGGACGTACTTCGCCTTCTCTTACTACACGTCGGTAAGCAACAAAAAGCAAAGTGTTGCCGTTACAAGTGAGCATATAGTGAAATACTGGTGCACCTGCCTAACACCGTGTAGGGCGTCCGCGAGCACGCAGAAGTGCCGCAACATGACGTGGAATGGTCTCGACTAATGTTTGAAATAGTGCTGGAGGAAACTGGCACCACGAATCCTGAAGGGCTATCCATAAATCCGTAAGAGTGTATGGGGGTGGAGATGTCTTCTGAACAGCACGTTGCAAGGCATCAAAATGGCTCTGAGCACTATGCGACTCAACTTCTAAGGTCATCAGTCGCCTAGAACTTAGAACTAATTAAACCTAACTAACCAAAGGACATCACACACATCCATGCCCGAGGCAGGACTCGAACCTGCGACCGTAGCGTGCAAGGCATCCCAGACATGCTCAGTAACGTTCATATCTGGGGATTTTGGCGGCCAGTGGCAGTGTTTAAACTCAGAAGAGTGTTCCTGGAGCTATTCCGTAGCTATTCCTGCTGGAATAGCCATTGTCCGTCGGAATGTACAGTGGACATGAATGAATGCAGTTGATCAGACAGGATGCTCGTACGTGTCACCTGTCAGAGTCGTATCTAGACGTATCAGGGGTCCCATATCATTCCACCTGCACACGCCCCACACCATTATACAGCCTCCACCAGCTTGAACAGTCCCCTGCTGACATGCAGGCTCCATGGATTCGTAAGGTTGTCGCCATACCCGTATATGTCCACCCGCTCAATACAATTTGAAACGAAATGCGTCCGACCAGTCAACATGTTTCCAGTCGTCAACAGTCCAATGTCGGTGTTGACGGGCCCAGCCGAGGCTTAAAGATTTGTGTCGTACAGTCATCAAGGGTGCACGAGTGAACCTTTGGCTCCGAATGCCCGTATCGATTATGTCTGGTTGAATGGTTCGCACGCTGACACTTGTTGATGGCCCAGCATTAGAATCCGCAGCAATTTTCGGAAGAGCTGCACTTCGATAGTGTAGAACGATTCTCTTCAGTCATCGTTGGTCCCGTTCTTGCAGGCTCTTTTTCCGGCCATAGCGACGTCGGAGATTTGATGTTTTGCCGGATTCCTGATGTTCAGGGTACACTCGTGAATGGTCGTACGGGAAAATCACCACTTCATTGCTACCTCCGAGATGCTGTGTCCCAGCGCTCGTGCGGCCGGCCGGAGTGGTCGAGCGGTTCTAGGCGCTGCAGTTTGGAACCGCGCGACCGCTACGGTCGCAGGTTCGAATCCTGCTTCGGGCATGGATGTGTGTGATGTCCTTAAGTTAGTTAGGTTTAAGTAGTTGTAAGTTCTAGGGGACTGATGACCACAGCAGTTAAGTCCCATAGTGCTCAGAGCCATCGCTCGTACGCCGACTTTAATACCACGTTCAAACTCACTTAAATCTTGATAACCTGCCATTGTAGCAACAGTAACCGATCTAACAACTGCGCCAGACACTTGTTGTCTTATATACACGTAGCCGACCGCAGCGCCGTATTCTGCCTGTTTACATATCTCTGTATTTAAATGCGCATGCCTATACCAGTTGCTGCTGCGCTTCAGTGTACGAAAAAACAATTTTTGTTTAAAATTATATTTAAGGATGAAGAATATCTATGGGACAGTTTGTCTAGTGATTTAAATGTAATGTTATTACATTTAAAACTAACAGTGCGAAAGGAAACGAAACCGCTCATTTTCACAGCATAGTATTTTTTTCCCTTGCTGTTGGTTGTAACAGAAAACCTGTGAGTTGTTGTCTAAAAAAATATAGCTTATGCCCTTCTGAATGTTTATTAGGGGATCGTGTAAAAATTTGAAGTAAATTGGTCAAGAACTTTTTGAGATTTATGCTAACAATGTTTCTCTTGTATATATTTGAAGTAAATTGGTCAAGATATTTAAGAGATTTTTGCTAAAAGCCTTTACCCTTTATGTAGTATTTTTTATTTATGAATTTGGCCAGCTATGGACCGCATAAAACTTAAGACTTATGGTGTTTCTTTTTCTTCCTTTCTTCCCAGTACTTCTTCATCTTCTCTGCAACTGCTCGTCTCTGCTTATCTGTCCACACTCCCTTGGGTCGAGGTTTTGGCTCATCTTCTTCACAGTTTGCGTTTTCTATCAGTAATCTGAAGTGATTCCTGTCACGTATTATTTCTTCTGTAACACCTATTTTGTTGCCTTCTTTCTTTACTGCTTCTATCCATCCTACAGTTTTTTCCAGCTTACTAATGTAATTAAAAATTTACTTTGTAATCCGTGTTTCTTCCATTCTTTTTAAATGTCCATAAAATTTTAGTCGTCTCTCACTCATTGTATCTGTGATCTTTCCCGTATTTTTGTATAAATCTTCATTTCTCCTTTTAATTCACCTATTTTCATTGTTTTTCTCACGATCTAGAATTTTTCTTAGTATTTTTCTCTCTCTTTTTAGTAGTTCTCTTAATTCGCCTTTCTTATTCAATGTTAGGCACTCTGATCCATATGCTGCTTGTATCGTAATAACTGAATTATAGTGTCTAATATCCGCTTGTATGAGTAATGATTTCTTATTGTAGTAATTTTGTGTTAATTTAAATGCAAATTCTAACTTTTTTATTCTTTCTTTATTTGTTGTGTTATCCAGTCCATTGGCTCGGATCCACTCCCCAAGGTATTTGAATTTATCAACTCTTTTAATTTTTCCATATTTTGTTTTCATAAACTGTTCTGTATTATATTTGTGTTCTATATACTCGGTTTTTCCATAGTGTATTTTTATCCCAGTCTTTTCAGCAATCTCGTGTAACAGATGAACTACCACCTTTGAAAGTTGCGTGCACTGCAACCTTAGCAACAACGGTACGAGTACACGTAGTCCACCGTCGAAAGTATCAGAACAATTTTCGCTTATAACTTTCGATTCGTTCGTTTCCGGTAGAGGAACACCTACCTCGAATTGATGCTTTCATCCTTCTCCATCACCTTAGAAAGTTTGTATCATCATAGCGGAGTCACCTTTTATATACATACATTTACAAGTGCCAGCGCGTATAACTTTGACGCTCTGTAGCGTCGTTGGATGACGTTTCCTATATAAAACTTGATCTATTAAGATCCCTCTACAATTTCTAGAAGTGTATAGCATGAATTGTGTGTGTGTGTGTGTGTGTGTGCGTGTGTGTGTGTGTGTGTGTGTGTGTGTGTAGTCTATGCCCGTCCCAAGGTTTTTTTAGAGTAACATGTAAAAATCTAAAGTAAATCGGTCAACAAATTTTCGAGATTTTTGGTAACAACGTTACACTACAACTTGTCTTTATATAGAAGTAATAGACGACCAGCCTGGAGAACAAGGCCGTCATAGGCTAAAGAGAAATACGGTGGGCGGAGAAATATGGTGGCAACAGTATAAGTCGTCTGACGATGAATGTGTAAATTCGAAACCGGTATCTGTGCTTTTCGAATAAAGTAAACCGAAACTAAATTGTGACTGGTTACTGCTTTACGCTATAAACATCGTTATCCGACAGCGCTGCTCATCCCTCGCACGTGCTATCAACCTGCAATCATTTGCGTTTCATAACCATCTCTGAGTGTGCTGTCAAGTTTTAAATACTTTCTACTCTTTTCCACGATGCCGAAGTTTCCATTAACAGCAGTAAATCGGGATAATGCTGCAGCCGTCTCTCATAATATATACATGGAAGAGCCAAAGAAACTGGTACACCTTCCTAATATCGTGTAGGACCCCCACGAGCACGCAGAAGGGCCGCAACACGTCGCGGCATGGACTCGACTAATGTCTGAAGTAGTGCTGGAGGGAACTGACACCATCAATCCTGCAGTGCTCTCCATAAATCCGTAAGAGTACGAGGACGTGGAAATCTCTTCCGAACAGCACGTTGCAAGGCATCCCAAATATGCTCAATAACGTTCATGTATGGGGAGTATGGTGACCAGCGGAAGTGTTTAAACTGAGAAGAGTGTTCTGGAGCCACTCTGTAGCAATTCTGGACGTGAGAAGTGTTGCATTGTCCTGCTGGAATAGCCAAGTCCGTCGTAATGCACAATGAACATGAATGGATGCAGGTGATCATACAGTAAGCTCACGTACCTGTCACCTGTCAGTGTCGTATCTAGACGTATCAGGGGTCCGATATCACTCAAATGCACACGCCCCACACCATTACAGAGCCTCCACCAGCTTGAACAGTCCCCTGCTGACACGCAGGGTCCATGAATTCGTGAGGTTGTCTCCATACCCGTACACTCCCATCCGCTTGATACAATTTGAAACGAGATAGTTCCGACCAGGTAACATGTTTCCAGTCGTCAACAGTCAAATGTCGGTGTTGACTGGCCCAGTAGAGGGGTAAACCTTCGTGTCGTATCAAGGGTACACGAGTAGTTCTTCGGCACCGAAAGCTCATATCGATGATGTTTCGTTGAATGGTTCGCACGTTGAAACTTGTTGGTAGCCCAGCATTGAAATCTGTAGCAATTTGCGGATGGGTTGCACTTCCGTCACGTTGAACGATTCTCTTCAGTCGTTGTTGGTTCCGTTCTTGCAGGATCTTTTTCCGGCCGCAGCGACGTCGGAGATTTGATGTTTTGCCGGATTCCTGATATCCACGGTACACTCGTGAAATGTTCGTACGGGAAAATCCCCACTTCATCGCTACCTTGGATATTCTGTATCCCATCTCTCGTGCGTCGACTAAAACACCACGTTCAGACTTACTTAAATCTTGATAATCCGCCATTGTAGCAGCAGTAATCGATATTACAAACGCGCCAGACACTTGTCTTATATAGGTGTTGCTGACCGCAGCACCGTATTCTGCCTGTTTACATATCATTGTATTAGAATACGCTTGCCTATACCAGTTCCTTCGGCTCTTCAGTGTACAATTTCATTACTTTCCTACCGGTACATACAAAATGTACTGACGCAGAGCACGGTCTGTTTTGCAGGACAACGGCACGGTGACCAGCTGGTGCGACCGCACCTTCCCCGGCTGGTCGCATGACGTCACCGTCCGTCACTGGGCCTGTTACTACGCCGTCAAGGACACACCTGTCGCCAGGAAGGTCCACGTGGATCCATTCTCAGCCACCAGCTACCACGACTTGGTACGTTTCCTTCTTTACTTACTCATTCTACACTTACTGTTAAACGAAGAGACTTCGAAAGAAAGTTCAAAAACTAGAAGGCAACCTAAATGTAGCGACCAGGAGCACATTGGAATAATAGTGTTAGAAGAGCAAAAATATGTTTAATTGGAACTTGCACGAGTTTAGCTTTACAAGTAAAACAAAATTTCAGGGCACACGTGAACATGCCTAGGGAGAAACCAGTGCTGAGATTTGCAACTTCATCGTCCTCTTAGCCAAGTGGAAGGGAGCCACAGGTGACCTGCTAAATTCAATGCAAGCCCTTACTACACAGATTTTAAATTCGGTAAAATAAAAGCTCCACAGTACTAGAAAGAAAGGAAGGAAGACTAGGGATTAATGTTTCGTTGACGACAAAGTCATCAGAGCATATTTTCGAATTGGGTAAGGATGGTTCAAATGGCTCTGAGCACTATGGGACTCAACATCTTAGGTCATAAGTCCCCTAGAACTTAGAACTACTTAAACCTAACTAATCTAAGGACATCACACACACCCATGCCCGAGGCAGGATTCGAACCTGCGACCGTAGCAGTCCCGCGGTTCCGGACTGCAGCGCCAGAACCGCTAGACCAGCGCGGGGGTAAGGATGGAGAGCGACTGTGTCCTCTTAGCGGAACCATCCCGGTAGCTGCGTCAAGTGGTTTGGGGAAATCGGGGTCCTCCCCCGTGTCTTACCATTGCTCTCCTTGATAGAAAGAAGAATGCAGGCTAGATACCCCTAAAAACTGCTCAAGTTGCACTGAGAAAACGAAAGAACTCTGCTATTACGAATCAAAGTTGCCGAGGATGGCCAAAGGAAGCCATACGTAAAATGAAAATTGACAAAGGTGATGAAATCTTTAGCAAGCTAAATACATTGCCCGAAAAAAAGAATTAGTGCACCCTACTAGAAGTTTCCAATTCACTTAAGATTTTTTGTTGCAGCAGTGGATCTGGAGTACATGACATGATTACATTTAGAGATCAATGGCATAAGTGGTAAGGTACCAGGTATCGATCCATGCTGGAACATCCGCATTAATACGTGGTGTAGCCTACACGGTCAGCAATGCAGGCCCTGATTCTGGCATCCACTCGATCCTACAGATGACGAATACTGTCTTGGTATACATAATACCACGCCTGATCGACCTGTTCACGTAGTTCTGTAAGAGCTGTTTGATGAGTCGCACGAGTCACTTCTCGTCCCATCATACCACATACGTGCTCGATTTGAGACGAGTCCGGAGATCGTGCTGGTCAGGGATGTTGCTGCAAGTCTTGCGGAGCACCTTGAGTTTCAAGGGCAGTATGTGGACGAGCATTATCCTGTTGGTACCACACATCATCTTCGTGTTGCAAAAATGGCAGAAGAACGGTTCTAACAACATTCTGTACATACTGAGTGCTGGTTAGCGACCCGTCCAGAAAAACCGAAGTTGAATGAGAGTTAGCTTATTATGCCCCAGAGCATACCCCTGGGGTGCGATCAGTATCTTGGACGATTGCACTCTACGAGACAGAGGTCACCAGGTCTACATTGTACACGCGAACGACCGTCACTTGCGTTCAGGAAGGATCTGCCTTCATCGCTGAAAACCACGGCGCGTCATTCAATCTTCCAAGTGATCCTCCAATGGCACTAGTCGAGCCATGCACGACGATGCTGTTTCATGAGTGGAAGATGGGCTAGAGGTGTGCATGCCGTTGTCCCAAGGCTAATAACCGCTTCGCAACAGATCATGGTGACATATATGGGCTCCCAAGCCCTCTTATATGTGCAGTGGTACTTGTACGATCTGCCACAGCTACCTTTACAATCCGACGATACTGGCGGGCCTCTGTGTTGTGTGGATGTCCAGAACTTCGCCTATGGGTGTGAGAATGTTCGTTTGACAACTGATACCAGCATCGTTGCACTGCCGGCGCTCACGTCCAAGTTGTGTGGCAATTCTCCGAAAGGACGGTCCTGCCACTGGGAAGCCACAATTTGACTTCACGAACTCGCTCAGTTGGCTGTGAGAAGCACGAGTGCTACTCCGTGGCATGGTTCCCTGCTTGCTTCACACGTTTACACCAAACTGAGCCTTCTGGCTGTGAGCATTCCCTATAAAGGTAGACACAGACAATGCTCTGGTAGCGATGACAACACATCTGTTGGCCGATGACGTTGGCACCACCATCAGTACATCTTTTATCCATAAAATGGTGCATGCTGTCATCGTATCAAAATCGCCGTCGCCTTTCCTGGTGTACTGTTTTTTTTTTTTTTTCGGCAGCGTAGTTCTGTCATTTTGAAATATTTAAATGGTATTTCTGGTTGTACATGTGGAGAACAGCATTAATGGAAGTAAAATGTGCATCTCGCGGAAACTTGAAACGAAGAAAGTGAATGAATCTGAAACGTGAAAGTACAAAAGGATATTAAAAATTAAATGGACAGCAAAAGTATGAAACGAGGGAGTACTAGGATGCACGGGGAATAAAAAAATTCTACAGAACACACAAGAACGAGAGAAAATTTACTTGCATTGTCGCCTTGTTATCTAGGAATAGGTGGTCTATCTGAACTCGGAGAAGCAACGTAGATAGATATATCAGAGTTCAAGGTCTCATCAATGATGAGGTCGTTGGAGACGCAGTACAAGTTCGGAGACGACGTAGCTGGGGAAGGGTGCTGGTCGCCTCCTTTTCAGAGGACGCGTCGTCGTAAAACATTTATAATAACCACATAAAACTTAAATCTGGATGACTAGTAGAAGATTTGAACCCTGCTCAGCCTGAATATTAGGCCAGTTCTTCACTGGAACGCCTCCTGGAAGATTAACTATGGCGTGAAAAGCGTTGTTTGCCGGAAGTACATTAGAATGTTGGGTGTAGTAAAAATGACCTTGAGTTATGCTGTAATATGAAGGTCGTTCAGTACACGATGTCCCAAACTGCCTTTTTTATGGTCGTTAAAACATATAGGAAAACGTCGTCTCAGGAGCTGGAAATTTGATGCTATTTCTAAATATGTGCGAAGTTTCAAACAGTTCCTACAAGTGGCAGAAGCGCAGTGAACAATCGAAGTAGCGCCTATGCAACGTACTGTAACTGAATTCTAGGTTGCGGAAAAAGACACGGTGGTGAACAGCCATAAACTATTGTGTGCAGTATGAGGTAGTGATCTAATTGTTTGGAGTACTGCTGGGCGATGGGTAAAGAGGGTTTAAAGCGTTAGGAAGCACAGAAACTGAGCTCTTTGATGCGCCACATTCGGAACGTCATGTCACAGCCACTACTCCCAAAATGATGAATGGTCAAGGGCCATTATTCGTGCTGACCGTCACATTACAATTCGACAATTGACCCAATAGCCATCGATGAGCATTGGAAATGCGTGTGTAATGACTGACACTCTTGTATATTTAAAGCTGTGCTCAAGAAGATTTCCACGAATGCTCATAACAGAGCACAAGGTTCAAAGAAAGGCCATTTCGTCTGAGCTGTTGGAGCCAGTGAAGAGTTCTTTCGTCATGGTTGCTGTGAAAATATGGCTATTAAAATAGGACAAGACCTTTGACCTAAAGGGAATACTTGCTCTTACAGAAGGCTGATGCAGCAGCATATAACGTCCCACGGACTATGTTTTCTACTGTTTCCAAAAAGGGAAACACTCAGAAGGAGCGGTCTGCAAAACGCCACGGAAAGAGGACGTATAGAACAGTGGCAGAGAGGTAGAGTGCGCTTAGGCCCAAAAGCGCCATATTTTGTGTGACCGGACAGGTCAGTGTTACACAATACTCAGTCGGTGCGGTGCAGTCACACGAAGTGGGTTCCTGTAACTATGTGCGCTATGTCTGATCAGCACCACGGTGTGGAACATTAGCTTGTGAGTGCGTTCGAACGGGGCAGAATGACTGGTCTCCGGAAGGCGGATCTGTCGTTCCGAGACACTGCGGTTCGTATATAGCACACTGCTTCAACAATGAGGCGTAAGTGGAACCAGTGAAGAGAATAAGGCCGTATACTACGCCGACAGGATACTGGACGCCGCAATGTGATCACAGCGCGAGATGGCCGCCATCTTGCCCACTTGGTCGTAACGGACAGTGTTGGAGCGAAGTTGGAGCACTGCAGTGGGCGTGGACACTTCTATGTCGATAGTTTGACGCTGTCTTCTGCTGGCTGGACTGGCGGCACGCATGCCTCTGCGTCGGCTTCCGTCGACCAGAACTCGCCAACGCTGCAGACAACAATGGGCATGAGCAATGCGCATGTGAACGCCGACACTGGTGTGCTGAGTGTCAAAATGTAGTGTCTGCAGACAAGTTCCGCTTCAACTTGTCCTACAGTGACGGCCGCACACGTGTTTGGCGCCGCAGTGCTGAATGTAATAGGTACATTGCATTGTTGAGCGACATAGCTGATAAACCTCAAGTGTGACGGTTTGGGACCCCGTTGCCCTTATCAAGCGATCTCTCCTCCAACGTCTTGAGGGCAGTCTGAACAGCTACCGTTACATGAGAAAGGTTTTACAGCCTGAGGTACTGCCCACGCCCCCCCCCCCCCCCCTGCCCCCAAATCCAGGCCGTCCCACATGTCATATTTCAGCAGGAGAATGCCCAGCCGCATATGGCGAGGAACGTACATGTCTCCTTCGAATAACGACGCACACCACTGCTTTCCTGGCTGCCCGTCCGCCTGACTTGCAGCCCATAGAGCATGCTTGGGATATGGTCGGTCAGCAATTTGTTCGTTCAGGTCTTCCTGTAGTCACAGTTATCGCTTTGCGGACACGCCTACAAACAGCGTGGAAGAGTATTCGCCAGCGGCATATTCAGGTGCTCTTTGATTCCATGAACACGAGTCGAGCAGCTCTGATTGCAGCACGTGGTGGCGCTACTGTGCACTGAATTTCCACAGTCGCTATGCATGTACAGGTCTGTAATGCCAATCATTTATGTAGTATCATGTCCCTAACCGATGCAATAAACTTCATTACGATCATATCTCTCGATCTTGGTGTTTCACTTTCTCCAAACAATAGTGTAGAAAAATAGTGGATGTAAAAGAAATGTTGGCTGATATTATCAAATTGTAGCTCTTAAGAATAAATATGTTCTCTGAAAAAAATTTATCAGCCGCTATTTACTGAACGAGCTTCGTGTAAAGAGTGTATTTTTATTCACCCGTCCCTTTTTTTAAATTGTACTTTGCGACGGAAGGGTATTAATTCCATCAGAATTAGTTTCGTGAAGGATAACCATAATCAACCTAGTCAAGATCTAAGCAGATCTATAATTAACGATAATACGCTTCTTCGCGTGGGGATAATCAAATTCATCACCACATAAATGGCACCCATCTTGAGACTTCACTACAACGTATCGCTACAGTGTATTAATACAAATAACAGTTAGTTGTTTCTTCGAATTCCAAGAAATAATTCTCTCCTAGTAATCTTCCATTCAGTTACAAAAGAGTTATGTGTTCATAATAATAGAACCAAAACTAAGACAAAAACTAATGTCATATATAGAGTTGTATTAGGCAAACCCTCTGTTAACACTACAAGTTAGGTTTCTACCTAAGGTACTATAAAACGTACATGCGGTACTCAACAAATAAAAGAATAAACTAAAAAACAATAATGACCATATATCTATAGTGTGTACGAAAACGTCTACGTAAAGACAGACTCTACCTGTCCCACTATCCTTATTATTGAGTGATCCCGTGAGACTCTCTCATAACCTGTGATGCGAGATATTCATTTATGCAGAAAACAGGGAACTATCTGACTTCACACATTTCTTTGTGTGTATTGTTTATTGAATCAACCTTCCGATATTTGTTTCAGATGCAAATGAAATTCACAAGAGATCGCCAGGAACTGCTCGTCAACGAGATAAACAGTGCACAGACAATGTGGAAAGCCAAAGTGTATGAACAGTTTGAGGACAAAACCTTTGAGGAACTAATACAAATGTCTGGTGGGAGGAGGTGTGTACACAAAAAATTATTCGTTGTTTTATTGAATCGTAACGGTTTTCATTGTTTCCTAATTTTACTTAATTCCAGTTCTACATTTTCAACATTTCTTACTCCATGCAACAACTACTATTACACAAAATTAGGCAATTTTTTATAAATCAGTTTATTGCCTATCCTAATTTTACCAACTTAAATTTAAACTTAGGACTTGTTCTCTTTACTCACGAGAATCTGTGGTTGGGTTCCTGACAAAGCGTTTGGACGTTAGCGATTGCCCGTCTGACCATCTCAATATCGTCTTTGGTGTAATAAACACAACTGTTGCAATACTAAAACATTTCTAAGATATATGTAATATATCGAATAAAAAAACATTAAATCTGTAAACTGATGAAGTAGAGAGGCATTAAGAAAGACCAATCGAAAGAAGAAAATTTAATGAGAAATAGAAATCGCGGATTTGGGCAGTTTTATTTTTACTCTGCAATCAGAAAGGAAAAATAAACCGGCAGTGTGGTTTTAACATGAACCGAAGACGTCTTACATAAGTCTAAGAAACTACTTGAAACCAAAAGAGTTTGACAATTTGTAGAAGAAATCAGTGTACTATTTGGTGAGAGATAACTGGTAGCCCAGAAATTATCTTTGGCACCACTAAGGAGATTGTTGACGCTTGCTGAAATGTAACGCCCACTTCATTACCGATAATTCCTCTTTTTCGATCGATACAAGCCTCGTATAAAGGAATCTACTAGTTTCAGGTCAATGTCGAGCAACTTCACTCTGTGTCACGCACTAGTAACTACACATGCACAAACACTCATTAGACCTTTGATTTCCGTATAGGATAATACTGTGTCTATAAAATCCTTTGGTTCCAACTAAGGTTTTCGGGAAGTTTACACTAGTGAGCCAAATGGGAAAAAATGGTTTGCCTCTTTCAGGTATCCTCGATCATGGTAAGCGTGAGTATTCGTCACATCTGTTCTTACAAGACGACGCAGAATCTCATGAAGACCTTACTGTGAGAGACCCAGATTGTCCTTAAGAGAAATCTGTGTTACATTTACGATGATAAATGAGGAAAAGCGCATTCAGTATAGTATTTTAAACCTCTTCACTACGCTAGAAACTTGCACTGATAGCTGTAAACCATAGATGTGCGAATTCTTAAACAATTCTGCTGGATGGCAGAGCCATAGTCAACCATCAAAATGGATCATAAATGGTTCAAATGGCTCTAAGCACTATGGGACTTAACATCTGAGGTCATGAGTCCCCTAGAACTTGGAACTGCTTAAACCTAACTAACCTAAGGACATCACACACATCAATGCCCGAGACAGGACTCGAACCTGCGACCGTACCAGCAGCGCGGTTTCGGACTGAAGCACCTACAACCGCTCGGCCACAGCGGCCGGCAAAGATCTGGTGACCGAGCGGCCAAGGCAACATGTCGACACTCTGTTGAGCATGTAGGAATAGAACAGCGGTATATAGCAGAGCGTTATCCTGTTGGAAAACACCCCCTAGGATGCTGTTGATGAACGGCAGCACAGCAGGTCACATAAATAGCCGTCAATCTCGCAGTATCCACGTCGCATATAAAAGCATTCAAGCGGCCGGCTACGAAAAACACTTGCGAGTAACATTCAGTATTGGAATTCACGTTAATGAGACTTGGTATTATCAATATGAACCTACCACAAAACGAGAAAGTGCAGAAAGGGTCTCTGATATTTCGCAAGTACCGGAGGAGACACTATGACACATCGGAAGTGAAGATAATACTAATCGCTGTTTTTTTTTTTGTTTTTTTTTTTTTTTACACATCTTACGCGGGTTCGTATTCACAACATCAAGCCTGATCACCCATGGATTCAATTACCGCACATTTCTCATAATGAGTGTCATCCGTAGACATCATTTTGAAGGCTCACTACGTCTCTGCCCTCTGCTGGAATTGTTTGAGACATCGCATATCTGATGTTTACAATATTATGAAAATTGAAGATGTAAGGAGGAGAAAGGAAAGAAAAGGGGAGGAATTATTGATGTCAGCTGCATAGGGACTAGGTGTGGAATCAGGGGCGACGAGTGGAAATGTGTGCTGGACTAGGATTCGAGCCCGGGATCTGCTGCTTAGTAGACGGTTGCGTTTACCACTGCGCCCCTGGGACACAGTGTTTATCGCCGTTGTGCGGACTGTCTCGGTTCGCCTGTCGGTCGCCCCACTTTCCCACCCATCGCCAGCTATCCGCGGCCCCCCTCTATGTCCTCCATGCTCGCTACTTTGAGACTGCCGCAGGAGGTCCAACGTCATTGCGCAGCCGCACTGAGAGTGACGGAATCATTGCCCATTGAGGCGAATCAATTATCTGAACGCGAGGTGTCTGTTCCCTCGTACATGTCCATGGCCTATGAATACAGCACCTTCAGTGTGAATGTACACTGTACAATCAAACGATAATTAAATGGACACCCTAGCTGCAAACAGGCGTTGATGTACTTCATTGGGGACATGTTGAAAATGTGTGCCCCGATCGGGACTCGAACCCGGGATCTCCTGCTTACATGGCAGACGCTCTATCCATCTGAGCTCAGATGGATAGAGCGTCTGCCATGTAAGCAGGAGATCCCGGGTTCGAGTCCCGGTCGGGGCATACATTTTCAACATGTCCCCAATGAAGTACATCAACGCCTGTTTGCAGCTAGGGTGTCCATTTAATTATCATTTCATTTCTAGCAAAGCTGCATGGTCATCCACGGAAACTGTTCTTTCGGGAACAGACACTACGGTCATATATAATATTGTACAATCACGTTCGACCTCCTGCGGGAATCTCAAAGTAGCGAGCACGGAGGACACGCACGAGGACTGCGAATAGGTGGCGCTAGGTGGGAATGTGAGTGGGCCCAGAGACGTCCAAGACGTCCGCGGCAACGCAACAGACACACTGTCCGGGTGGCGCAGTGGTTAACATAAGTGCCTAATAAGCAGGATTTCCCCGGTTGGAACCTCAGGCCGGCACACATTTTCACTCTTCGCCGCTGATTCTGCATAGAGTTCCGGTGCGCTGACATCAATAATTCCTTCCATTTCCCTTCTCCTCCCCCACCCCTTCCCAATCCTCCAGCCTCAATTTGACAGAGGGGTCCAAAAAATGTATCCACTGTTTAAAAGTCCATAACTGGCAAACTAATTGACGGAGTTGTCTCATCCTTGCTACTGTAATAGTTTGTAGTTCCGGCAATCGCCACACAAGCGTTGTATTGCGTTGTTTTGTTTTGTCAGATGACAGTCGCCAGATAACCAGTGTTTTGTTCTTAGTTACACCTAGTCACTCGAGTAAACATGGCTGTCGCAAGGCTTATATTCGATGAAAAGAAGTCAGTTTTGAAGTGGTATTTTAAGTACGAAAACATTAATGAGGTTCAACGGCAATGGCGAAATGAGTATCAAACAGAGCCACCGACACGTTTAACGATTCGTCGGATTCGAGACAAATTTGAAGTCGAAGGCTGTGTTAAAGATGTACTCAAACAACGATCTGGATGACCTGTAATAGTAACAAGTCCAGCTAACTCCCATCATGTGTTACAATTCACTCGCTCACCACAGAAGTCTGTGAGACAGTGTGCCCGTGAAACTGGAGTGAGTCGCTCAAGTGTTCGGCGAATTTTGAAGCAGCAAAGTGGAAGTGCTACATCCCACGATCGCTACACGCAATAAACGAGAAAGACCCAGCTCGTAGAATGGAGTACTGCGAGTGGTTTACTAACATGGTGCGCAACGATGAAGAGTTTGCTGAGATGATTGTGCGGTCTGATGAGGCACAGTTCAAACTCAGTGGTACAGTAAATCGCCACAATTGCATCTACTGAACCGCCATTAATCCGAACGTACATGTAGACAAAGCCGTGAATTTGCCAGGAGTAAATGTGTGGTATGGGTTGTCTTACCGGGGCTTGATTGGGCCATTCTTCATTGACGGCACAGTTACCGGTGAGGTGTACCTTCAGACACTTCAGACATCCATTTTACCTGCCATCCGAGACTTGTATGGAGACTGAAGAGTTTACTTTCAACAAGATAATGCCCCAGCCCACTACCAAAATCGTGTTAGGGCGTACCTCGACGAAAATCTACCAGGAAGACGGATAGGCCTTAGAGGTGCTGTGGAGTATCCACCACGTTCCCCAGACCTATCTCCTCTGGACTTTTACCTGTGGGGAACACTAAAGGACGTCGTTTATCGCAAAAAGCCACGCACATTGGACGAACTTCGAGAATCCATCGTACATTCATGTGCAAATATCCAACTGAACACGTTACAGTCAGAAGTTCGTGCTGCAGTTCGGCGGCATCGTTTGTGTGTGGATGTTAATGGTGACCGTGTCGAACACCTACAGTGATATCTTGAAGTTGGGCTTTAAGCTACACTTTCACCAAAAATGAGACAACTCGATCAATTAGTTTGCAAGTTGTGGACTTTTAAGCAGTGGATAAATTTTTTGGACCCCTCTGTATGAAATGTATCGGAGCTGCGGATTCCGCGACGTGTCTGTTCTTTCGAACATGTCAGAAAGAACAGACGCCGCGCATTGACATAGTTTACGATATTGTCAATTCAAGCTCAAAGCGTAGTTACTGCACTGACGTCGGTTTTATTCCAGGAGTAAAATGAGTCTTGCACCTTTTTGAAAGGACGGTACAGGGCTAGATGACTAGTCGTGTCGGTCTGCGTCGCAGTTCTAAGAACCACTACGAATTGCATGACAGAGAGTACTTTTTATTCTACCACACAGTATTAAAGTTTCTTCCCGTTCCGTTCACGGATGGAACGTGGAAAAACTGACTTGGCGTCTCTGACCAAGTTGTTGTTTCGCTAATTGTACCTGCTTTATCTGTACGGGATAGAAACATAGGGGACTGAATACTATTGAAAGTTACTTCACGCTACACCATCGACGTGCACAGATCTACTGGTGCCGTCAAAGGATCGCTCAGAAGATGGAATGGTGCGCCATGGTCTTCAGCGATGACAGCAGATTCTGCTTGCATGCAGGTGATGGTCGTTTGTGTGTACGACATAGACCTGGTGAGCGCTGTCTTGTAAAGCGCATTCGTACAAGACACACTGGGCCCACTGCAGGCCTTACGGTCTGGGGTGTGATGAGCTACAAATCTCGTTCAGTATTGGTGTTTCTGGAGGGGTCGCTAATCGGCGCTCAACACTTGCAAGATATTGCTAGACCCGTTAATTTTTCCGTTGTTACAACAGGTCACCTGCCGGCCGATGTGGCCGAGCGGTTCTAGGCGCTACAGTCTAGGACCGCGCGACCTCTGCGGTCGCAGGTTCGAATCCTGCCTCGGGCATGGATGTGTGTGATGTCCTTAGGTTGGTTAGGTTAAAGTAGTTCTAAGTTCTATGGGACTCATGTCCTCAGAAGTTATGTCCCACAGTGCTCAGAGACATTTGAACCATTTTTGAACAGGTCACCCCCGGGTTATGGTCTCGGATGTGGTAAGCTGCAACTCTTGATCACCTTTGGTGTTTCTGGAGCGGGCGCTAACTAGTACTCGGTACGTGCAGGATGTTGTTAGACCTGTTCCTTTGTCATTCTTGCAACACGAAGGTGATGTGTTGTTCCAACAGGATAATGCTCGCCCACACACTGTCCGCAAAACTCAATGTGCTCTGCAAGACGTGCGGCAACTTCCCTGGCCAGCACGATCTCCGGACTTCTCTCCAATCGATCACGTGTGCGATGTAATGGAACGAGAAGTGACTCGTGCGACTCATCAGCCAACTCGTATAGAACTACGTGAACAGGTCGGTCAGGCGTGGTATTATGTATAGCAAGACAGTATTCGCCATCTGTACGATTGGGTGGATGCCAAAGTCAGGGCCTGCATTGCTCGCCATGGAGGCTACACAACGTACTAATATGGGTGTTTCACCATGTGTCGATACGTGGTACCTCAAAACCGCTTGTGCCATTTATGTGTAAATATAATGATTTCATGTGCTCCATATGCACTATTGCAACAATAAATCTTGAATGAATTGGAAACCTTTAATAGGCTGTACTAATTTTTATTCCAGCAGAGTGTTTGAGCAGCTGAGCAGGATATCAAATACTGGAGCCACAAGTGCTTTTTATACAAGGTCTTTTGTAGACAAATTACAGTTTTTTAATTTTCTACCAATAGATTTCACAGTCTTTGAGTCTGGTGACATACCACCATAGTTTCGGAAAAGTCTCATCGGCACAGTCCCGAAGATAGCAAGCGCAAGTAAGTATGAGAACAATAGCACAATCATCTTAATTCTAATGCATTTAAGTTGCTGGCAAGTTTGATATACAGAAAAATGGAAAAGAAAACTAAGGATCTGCTCTATGACGCTCCGTTTGGTTTTAGAAAATGAAAACCACCAGAGATACAATTTTGAAGTTTCACATGATAATACAAGCAACAACAAAGGAACATCGAAACAGGTCGGTTACACCTGTCTACCTTGAGAAAGCGTACGACAATGTAAAATGTGCCAGATGTTAGAAATTCTCAGGAAAATAGGCGTAATATACCGGGTGATCAAAAAGTCAGTATAAATTTGAAAACTTAATAAACCACGGAATAAAGTAGATAGAGAGGTAAAAATTGACATACATGCTTGGAATGACATGGGATTTTATTAGAACCACCCCATATTCCTAGACGCTTGAAAGATCTCTTGCGCGCGTCGTTTGGTGATGATCGTGTGCTCAGCCGCCACTTTCGTCATGCTTGGCCTCCCAGGTCCCCAGACCTCAGTCCGTGCGATTGTTGGCTTTGGGGTTACCTGAAGTCGCAAGTGTATCGTGATCGACTGACATCTCTATGGATGCTGAAAGACAACATCCGACACCAATGCCTCACCATAACTCCGGACATGCTTTACAGTGCTGTTCACAACATTATTTTTCGACTACAGCTATTGTTGAGGAATGATGGTGGACATATTGAGAATTTCCTGTAAAGAACATCATCTTTGCTTTGTCTTACTTTGTTATGCTAATTATTGCTATTCTGATCAGATGAAGCGCCATCTGTCGGACATTTTTTGAACTCTTGCATTTTTTTTTTTTTTTTTTTTTTTTTGTTCTAATAATCCCGCATGTCATTCCAAGCATGCGTGTCAATTTGTACCTCGCTATCTACATCACTCCGTGATTTATTCAGTTTTCAAATTTATACTGACTTTTTGATCACCCAGTACAATACGTACACGAACCAAGAGGGAACAGCAAGATTAGAAGACCAAGATCGAAGTGCACGGATCAGAAATAGTACAACTACTGTTTAATCTATACAATGAAAAACCAGTGACGGAGACAATCCATAAGCCTCAAGAGTTGCATTAAGATTCAGAGTGAAAGCATATCAGTTATAAGGTTCGCTGATGACACTGCTACCATCAGTGAAAGTCACGAAAAATTAAAGGTCGTGTTGAACGAAAAAAAAAGTCTGATGAGTATAAAATATACATTGAAAGTAAACCGAAGGAATACGAAGTAACGAGATTGAGATTAGCAATAAATGAGAAATGAGATTGTCAATGAACTCAGCAACAAAATTGGGGACGACGAAGTAGACGATGTAAAGGTACTCTGCTACACAGACAGCAAAATAACCCAAACAGACGAAGCACAGGTAAAGAAGGTATTCCTGGCCAAAAGAGGTCTATTAGTATCAAACATCGGCCTTAATGTGAGGAATAAAATTCTGAGAACGTAAGTTTGGAGCACAGCATTGTATGGAAGTGCACCATAGACTGTGGGATAACCAGAACAGAAGAGAATCGAGGCATTTGAGATTTGATGCTACAGACGTATGTTGAAAATTAGATGGACTGATAAATAAGAAATTAGGAGGCACTGCGCAGAGTTGGCAAGAAGAGCAACGTGTGAAAAACTGACAAGAAGGAACAGAATGATAGAGTATGTCTTAAGTAACAAAAAATAAGTTGCATTGTACTAGAGAGAGTTGTAGAGAGTAAAAGCCGTAGGGGAAGACAAGGATTGGAGAATATCCAACAAATAATTGAAGACGCTGGGTGCAAGTGCTACTCTGAGATGAAGAGGTTGGCACAGGAGAGGAATTCCTGGCGGGCGGTATCAAAACAGTCGGAAGACTGAGGACAGAAAACAAAGTGAACGACGAAAAACTGTTTTATATGCCTCCGCACGCGCCGTACTCTTTCTCGTCTTATTCTTCTGATCCCAACACAAGGGAAAAATTGGTGACAGCTAAGTTATCACAGCGTCTTCGTCGAGCCAGGGTCTGTACATTTACACCACACGGTTTTCCTACAACAACATCGCCTTTTACCGAAAGATCGCTGTTTAAGTTTCCCAAGCATCTATGATGCGTTTTTTTACGGTCTGCACAGAACTGCAAAGATTTTAGCAGCTCGTCTCAATTCGCTCCGTATCTGTTATCGTGCATACTTGTTTAGAAGAGGTTTTCAAAGTGTTTACAATAGGGGCTGCTAGCGTCTTGCTTGGCATTTCCTTCATAGATGCCCTGCACTTTCCTACAAACAATAAATCTATGTCTACGTACTACTTGTTTCCTCTGCTGTTGACTTTATGTAGTCGTGCCACTTCATATCACTTTGTAGGATTACCCACAAATACACTCTAAAAAGGGGAGGCCGTCAATTGTGAAATTCAGATTCGGTTCATCCTGCGCATAATAAAAGCTCATGGCCAGAGGTGTAATGTGGCAAAGCACCAAGATGCACTTCTCAGCCGTTGTCGAGAAAATCGACAGTTAAAAGAAACCGTTGCGGTGAAATACTCTCTACGATAAATAGTTTTCTACAGCGTCGTGGCGCAGCGGTAAGCGCTCGGGTGCATAATCCGAAGGTCGCCGGATCGAATCTCGCGCCATGCAACCATTTTTTTTTTGTATTTATTTTTTGTAATTCAAATATATATATATATATATTAACAGGGTGTACCAAAGCTCTCCCGTCCGCACTGATTTTCGACAATGTTATAAGTTGCGCTAGGGACCGCATCTACCTTCTTTCGAAGTTAGCAGGCAACTACGCTGTTATGCGGCGGCTCGTTTCGGCCCATTCAACATCTGTCCTTCAAGTGTAACGAGCGGGTAACGGAGTTTATATTTCATACCTGCCACAGCAAATTTGTGTTCGTGGGGTCTCTATTCTAATTCGAACGTTGGACTTACGCTATACGTATTCGTTTCGGAATATCGTTTCTACGTCTTCCGTTAACTATACGTGGTTAAAATTATAAAGACAATCAATAATATTTGTGAAATACAACTTTGTTTGCGGAAAACAATGATGTTCGAAGTCGCCAGTTTTTCCACGACAAACGACTTTCAACAACTTATTATATGCATAATTGTTGCAACTGATTGCCGGGAATTATATATATTTGAATTACAAAAGACAAATACTAAAAAAATAAGGTTGCATGGCGCGAGATTCGATCCGGTGACCTTCGGATTACGAACCCGAGCGCTTACCGCTGCGCCACGACGCTGTAAGAACATCATTTATCGTAGAGAGTATTTCACCGCAACGGTTTCTTTCAACGGCTGAGAAGTGCATCTTGGTGCTTTGCCACATTACACCTCTGGCCATGAGCTTTTATTATGCGCAGTATGAATCGAATCTGAATTTCACAATTGGCGGCCTCCCCTTGTAAGACGTAAAAAAGGAAAAAAACGACGCAACACTAAGAAATTAACCGAATGGGATGCAATGTACAAGTACAGACAAACAAATAGTTACAATTTCTGAAAAACTGGATGATTTATTCAACAGAAAGGTCTTCACAAATTGAGGAAATCAATAACACGATGGTCCTCCTGTGGCCCTTAAGCAAACAGTTATTCGGCTTGACATTGGTTGGCAGAGTTGTTGGATGCCCTCCTGAGGGATATCGTGACAAATTCTGTCCGACTGACGCGTTCTATCCTCATAATCTTGAGACGGTTGGAGGACCCTGCCTACAATCATCCAAACGTTCTCAATTTGTGAGAGATTCGGTGACACTGCTGGCCAAGGTATGGTTTGGCAAGCACGAAGACAAACTGTAGAACTCTCGCCACATGCGAGCTGGCATTGCGTTGCTGAAATGTAAGCCCAGGACGGCTTGCCATGAGGGGCAACAAAACGGCGGGTAGAATATCGTCGACGTATCACAGTACCGTAAGGATGCTGCGGGCGGCAACCAAAGGGGTCCTCCTATGAAGTGAAATGGCGTTCGTAGGCATCACTCGTTACTGTCAGGCCATATGGCGGGCGACGGATAGGTTGGTACCCCATCGCTGTCCGGGGAGTCTCCAGACAAGTCTTCGCTGGTCATTTGAATTCATGTCGAAGCGGGACTCATCACTGAAGACTATTCTACCCCTGCCAATAAATTCCAGGCCGAATATGTGTCTGGAGTAACGCCACACGGCGGTGAGTTACCAACCTCACTGTCGCCCGCGAAGGGTCTGGGCTGCCGCAGAGAGAGTTTCTACTGTTTGTCTTCGTGCTGGCCAAACCATAACTTGGCCAGCAGTGTCACCGAATCTCTCACAAATTGAGAACGTTTGGATGATTATAGGCAGGGTCCTCCAACCGTCTCAAGATTTTGAGGATCGAACGCGTCAGTTGGACAGTATTTGTCACGATATCCCTCAGGACGGCATCCAACAACTCTGCCAACCAATGTCAAGCCGAATAACTGTTTGCTTAAGGGCCAGAGATGGACCATCGCGTTATTGACTTGCTCAATTTGTGAAGCTATTTCCTCTGAATACATCATCGAATTTTTTCTGTAATTCTGATCATTTGTTTGCACATGTACATCACTTCTAGAGTGTGTTTGATGAACGTGGTGTGCTCCAGACATTCACCACTTAGTTTGTAGTCGAATAATGTCGGGTTTTATCACATTGTTGTGAGGATTATCTTGCATCTGTGCACAGTTAAAAAGGGTTGCGGTTATTACAATTTTTGTATGCAAAAAAAATTGTCCTCGTTTCCTCGATTTCCTTACTATCGCTGAGTGAGATACTTTTCTACAGCCAACAGAATTTTGAGACAACAATGCTATAATGCTACTGAAACGTCCCCTTTGAACAATTTTACAGGACTGTGCTTAAACTGACACACAGTATTTTTAGCGCAACGCAATCTGACTTTCAAAAAATCCCTACAAAAGAATGGCCCTGACTAACATTAACCTATATGTTTCACAAATCACTTACCTCACAAAACTCTTGGTTACTCGAGCTACTGCAATAAAGCGAGCGCCACTACTGCCAGCTAAATAAAAGATTCAAACTACGGAAGGCACTAACTACTGATAGGCATAGTTAGCAAATGAAAGATTTTGATAGAGAACAACCAATGTATTTACCTCAATAGTCATAATATATATAGCAGTTCATGACAAATTTCAAAACTCCGCCATCTCTCTCCCTACATCCACCACTGCTGGCGGCTCACCTCCAACTGCGCAACGCTACGCGCTGTTCACAGCCAGCTGCCTAACACTACAATGGCGAGTATTACAACAATGCAAAGCAGCCACAGACTGCACACAGCACAGCCAGTGATTTTCATACAGAGGTGGCGTTACCAATAAAAAAACCTAAACGGCCTACTTACATAGCCCCCATGCTCCCCACAAAAAATTTTACAAATTGTTTTGGGCACTGGGCAATACATATTTGTTAAACTTTTTCATAATCGTAATTACAATAACAAAGAAATCAAATGCACACACTTATTGATACAATGTTGGTCAAAAGCTAAAATTTTCTCACAGTCCATAAAGATAGTCCTGATCATTCATCATAATAGTAATTACATTTTTTTTTCACAAAGTCTCATTAGTAAAAGAAATTGCACACAGAAGTAGTGGATTTCCATGCAGTCTTGAAGAAGTAGTGTTGTCTTTCCAACGGAAAGACAGTGCTGACTCTTGACATGCTGACAGGTAATGGACCACAACAGAGCAAACCCACAGCGGAGTCAGTCGAAGTTTTGAAGAGTATTGGTGGGTAGGTCATCACACAGCAGACCCACTGTAGTCCTGGTAGAGATTACGGTATTGGTGGGCCACCAGAGGCGCAGACCCACTGCAGTCCTTGTAGAAATAATGGTACTGGTGAGTCAGCAAAGACGCAGACCCACTGTAGTCCTTGTAGAGACGGCCAGCAGCCATCTGCTGCAAATGTGCAGGTGCACAATCACCATCGAAGAGTCTTGCGGACAATATAGCAAGTCCATAAACCACCACTTGTGCACTCACAAAGTTTTTTTTTTAAATGTCCTTAGAACCAACAATGCTGTTATCCAGTCCCTTGCTGAATTATCAACACATGTGCAAACACTAACAGTCTCTGCTTCTCACATATTCTTCATATACTATGACCAACAGAAACGTGTGCAGTGAAATGGAACTTACAAGTCAATAATATGATGAACTGGTGTCAATTACAATTGTATAACATAAGAATACAATTACAAAGGTACAAAATACATCATTAAAGAACATAACAATACAAATAACATTTGTAGTACAGGCTTTACAACAGAATAGAAATAAACATATACATCAATGTTACAGGAATTATGAGATAAGTAGATAAATAAAATAATGAGAATAGTTTTCGAAACATTAATTTCACACATGAGAATTGAAACAGAACAGAATTAATAATGTGTAAACATCTTTACAAAGAAAATTACATATTATAAATGCAAATTATATTTGAGGATAACAGTATTCCTCGTCATTAGTGAATGTAGCTTAGTACCAGAAAAATTCTAGAACATAAATCTTATCAGATACACATATAAATACAGGAAGAACATAAATACACAAGGGTACACAAACATATAGTGGAATAATACAAGGAAAGGACAGGGTTTGTTTTACTGCAGTATTTTGCAAACAAAACTTTCTTTACTTCTTGGAGATCTCCCCACGTTCTTCATTATTTCCAAAAGTCCTATCTATACCTGCTTTCTGTACTTTTTGCGTATTGCCTCTCAGTGCATTTCTTCAAATTCATCGCAACTCATTCTCTTATAGGCTACCCTCTCTTAAGCTAACTTAAATCTACTGAGCTCAGATGCTAAACTAAGGGACGAGGCAATGCAGTAGCACAAAAGAATTAACACAAACATCAATGACAAAAAATTTAAATAGGCAAAGCAATTGCAATATTATAACTAATATAAGGCACTGTGTAGCAAACAAGAAAAATAAATCAGTAGTAAAACTAGCTTAACAGAGTAATACAACGTTAAATTCAGTAACACTATGCCTGGCAAACAGCAGAAGTAAATGTAATACCTAAAGATGACATAGCTCAAGCAGAAAAAATAGTACACTAAAGATAACAATGCAGATAAGGGAAATGTCTATTCATATCTCAATGTCTATGTAATTAAAGTGGTGCACCACAAAAACTTATTCTATGAAATAAATTACCAAGTATTGTAAAGAAAATTATGTATGCAGTTCCTGTGAAGGGAAATGTCTTTTTGTGCTCCCTCATTTTTTTGGAAATATATCACAAAACTATTATTTACTGGATCTGTAGACAGAAAATATTTATATTAGTACATCTATAAAATTTTATTTTAACCAATGCTGCAGTGCAGCTAGAAACTAGATATTAAACAAAATAGGCAAAGCAAGGCGTGAAACGTCATTCACTAGCCATATAGCATTTCATAGTGCAGTAAACAATCTTTCAACTAGAAAGACAATAGATGTGAAATGTTTCTCATCATTTCATTTCAGTAAATGTCATAAATTAAGAGCTCCACAGTGTAATAATATGTTTTCAAGTTCGACCGTGTCGTTTTTGCGATGCTCTCTACAAAGGAACGTCAATAGCGAGGATAATGGCCTCCCTTTTTTTTTCTTCTCCACCTGCGCCTCTGGCACACACTAATGACTTCTTTCCAGGCGACTGTCGCCCATCTGGGTGCCCACGACGCATTACGTGCAGGTGGTCACTTAACTTTCTTAATATTTACGACAGCAGTTTCCGCTACAGTGGCAGTCTCATATAAAAAATTGCAGAGGTCGAGAATTTGCGTTGCAAATGTGTAGATACAAAATCTTATGAATATAACAGTGTCCAAAAAATTTTCGCCGACATTGTGATACATTCACACATTTACACACATTTCATATCTCTTAAAGTATGATTCTTGGTTTCCAACATCCTTTTTCACAAGTCAGAGTCCCTAACCACTACTCATTATTCCTTACCTTATTACACATACACATATTCGTCGACACGTCTTCAATATTTCATTATAATAACTACATAGCATAATCAAATTCCTCATATAGCATCAGCTTATTGATCACAAACATACCTCAGCAGCATAATACACATCGTCGTCGTAAAAATAACATCATAACACCTCAGTCAAGTCTCAAAAACGTCGTAGCTTCCTGCAATAATTTCAAAACCTAAAAAAAATCTCTGCTCATGTCAAAAGTGTCATCTGTCTCAAACGTACTTTAAAAATCGTGATCCCATACCAAATACATTATTCAAAGCTCTCATAGTATCACAATGGTTCCGGAAAAATATGAACAGTTCACAAAGTTCAGACAAAATACAATTTCATAAGTGTGATGTTACCCAACTGTGAAATTGCGTAAACATGTGTCACTGATGTAGTAAAAAAAAGTTTATCTCTCAGTTAAATGATCAGATACCTGCGTAATTTGTGTGTTAGAGAAATATGGTACTGATGTGTAAAGTTGTATAAGCAGATACCATATTAGCTAGGGCTCCTTGTGTTTGCCACACACATGGTACACAAAGTAAGCGTGCACCCCCCTGAGGATTAATGTAATTATACCCTCAGGTGTTACAGATTACAGCAATGGAATGACATGTATCATGGAAAACTTTCTTTGTAATTCAAAAATCTTGAAAACTAAATGGCTTAAGTACAAAATTAATCTCTCAAATGCGTCTCCTGTAGCGCTAAATGTGCGTCTTGCTGTAAGATAATTCTGTGGAAGTGTCGTAGTTATCGTCCTCCGAAAGCTAAGTTCTGCAGAAGTCAATGTACTTACCTCATGATAAACAAAAGTGAAATGCTTTGCGTATAGATATCGTAGTTATTATGCTTATTGGCGTGATGAAGAAAGTACTGTACAGTAACGTATTGTTGTGCCACGAAAAAGGCTGTCTCATTGCTGCTATACCACAAAAGTTACTACTAAAACATGTTTTACTTTCCAGAATAAAACAGAAAACTGTGCAGATATAAAACAGAGACACTGCAAAAGCAACATTGTAAATTGTCATTCATTAGTAGCGTCGTGATAAAATCGTGTAACTGTCACATAAACTAACCACTGTCATCTGGTATCTCACTGAAGGTACTTTAAATCCAGAATATATTTTCAAGTGAACCAAAATGTTGCATTAAAATCTCAAGTTAAAAAAGCACATTATCTCTCAATAAACGGTTTTACGTGTGAAATGTGGTGTAAACCTTTACTCTTCCTAGTACTCAGAGTTTCAACTTGAACGTAATTATCATGCGGTATACGTCGGTAAAGAATACTGGAATTTTTCTCAAGGTTAGCGTCTATGTTATTTTTCCCTGAGCCAGCCGGCGCACGCGGCTGCCTGTGGTGCGAGTCATTGTCTGTTTCTTTGTTGGCGCGCGTCGTTACTGGGATTAGGAAACACAACTTCTACAAATTCGCCTTGCCGAGAGGGCCCAGCCGTGTTAGAATGTTAGAATCCCGCCAGTTCTGATACAATTCAGGTCTGTCGTTACGAATATATCGTCTGTCGTCATGTCGGTAGATTCCGTAGTTTCCTCCTTGTTCGTCACGTGCTGGAGAATTTCTCCCTGAATCGTAACTGTGCGCCGAACTGTTGCGTCTGAAGTTATTCTGCCTCCCTTGATAATAATTGTTTTGGTACCCATATTGTCTGTTTCTATGATTGTCTCTGTCATATTCATTACTATGGAAATGCGATCTTTCTCTGTAACTATTATTACTCTGCCAGTGGTTGTCATACGGGTGGTGTCTGTTTTGGTCACGATTTGCGTTGTAAGAATAGACTTGTCGTGTCCAGTTATTGTTTCTGTCGTCACGGAATTGTGACGGATGTGACCTGTAGTGATCGTTTTCCTGTTTTCGCATCCCGCGACTGTCTGTGTCAATTTCTAATTCTTGTAACAGTCCCTGAAAAGCTTCAATGTCGTCTTTGCAACGTCCTGCCAAAATAATATGTCGTAAATGTTCAGGTAATTTGATTAAGCCAATGCGGATGAGTTCTGAGGGGCTGTATGGGTTTGACAGGTACTGATTCTTGTACAACATGTCTTCAAAATATTTCACAAGACTGGAGAATTCAGATTGTTCGAAATGTTTCATCATTATGATGCTATGTTTTACTCGGTCTTGTGTAGCTTGAGACCAATATGCCGAGAGGAAGGCATGATAAAATTCTCCTTCACTGTGACAATCGTGAATGACCGATCGCATTCTTACAGCTGGTTCATTCTCCAAGTAGCCACACATAAATTCTAATCTGCGCTCTAATGACCAGTTGGGAGGAAAACAATGAGAGAATTGATGGAGCCACGCTTGTGGATGAATGTCGTTGCCAGAATTCTTAAACGTTTTGAATTTACGTGTAGTAATGAACAGCTTATAGTCAAAATCATCGTGTCGGCGAGTCGCATGTCGGTCATTGTTACGTCGTGTCGGCGGTTCCATCTAAAAATTCGGTGCACATTGCCAATTTCTTTCATAATTTCCGAAATGCGCTGTGTTATTATTTTGTGGCTGTTCCGTATTTCTATGTCCCTCTTCCCGTATTGGGGCGCGAGTGTCCTCTGAAATACGTAATTCTTGTACTACTTGGGCCAACTGATCTTGCACTTCCCGGATTACTCTTTTGTATTGTGTATTGATTTGATTTTGATTTTGTTTGAATTTTCTAATTTCTTCATACTCTTCAGTGTCAGTGAAGGCTATAGGTGTTGTGTCATTCAGATCATCATCTACCTTTGTAGATAAGTTAGTGAACTGATCTGAAAGTTCGGCTACTTTATCCGTTAGTGAAATTATTTCCTCTGTGTGTTTTTCTGAACCAAGTTTCAGAGTGTCCATTTGTGTTGAAATCGTATCTACTGTGTCCTTTAAGTTTTCCTGAGTTTTTGCAAGTTGCATAACCGAATCGGTAGATGCGATTGAGTCAATTTTAGCTTGCAGGGTGTCGTGATTTTCATGAACAATAGTTTGCAGTTCTTCTATGGCTGCTTCATGATTCTGTAATGCATTTTCATGACGCGAAAAAATAGGTTGGAAATGCTCACAAATTTGTGTTTTTACGTCATTACAGACTTTTTGACATTTCGATTCGATTTTATGTAACTCAGTAGTTAAATCTTCACGTGTTTGTTCAAGTGTGGTGTCTAACGTTTGAAGATTTTGTTCCATTGTGTCTAACTTTTGAAGCTTTTGCTGTGTTTGTCTCTGATTTTGTTCCATTGTGTCTAACTTTTGAAGATTTTGTTCCATTGTGTCTAACTGTTGCTGTGTTTGTCTCTGGTGTTGTTCCATTGTGTCTAATTTTTGAAGCTTTTGCTGTGTTTGTCTCTGATTTTGTTACATTGTGTCTAATTTTTCAAGCTTTTGTCCCATTTGTTGCATTAATTGTAATAACAATGCACTGGTGTCTGAAACATGTTCCTCAGTGCTTTTCGGCAGTGAATTTGCACCGGCAACATTCACATTTTGACAAGTGGAAAATGTGTCTTGACTCATTTGAGAAAACGGTGAGAACCCAAAACCAGAGTCTACAATATTTGCAAAATTGTGTCCTGTCATTCCCGATTCCTGAGGCGAGCTGTTGCCGACCGATCGATCGATAATGCTTCCCTCTTCACTAATTGTTTCAGTGTCCACGCCATTGTTTGCCGCCCGCTCCATTTCCCTATGCACAATTACCAAATTACTACTTTGAACATCAGTTAATTCATTACTCGGTGGCGCTAACACACTGCTTTCGTTTTCACTGTCATTTCTCAGTTTACTTTGGAGCCTAGTATTACGTTTTTCACACGCCATTATTGTCACAGTATTTCACACGACAACACAGAAAAACACAATTTGAAGAGCAAAAATAAGAGAACACATTAACATAACACTGAAAATAATATCTAGTTAATTGCAGCTGCGAAATACTTGGTGCAAATCTACATGCATGCCACAACTGTTTTACTGTACAACAATGAAAGACTGCAACTACAAAGGAGATTTTCTCTACAATTACGCGCTAGCAATAAACAAAAGCTACACTAATTACACAAACTACAAGAAAAAAAATCAGAAGATTCCAGTGAGGTATCCTCGGCTAAGGGTCGACATATGAAACGTCCCCTTTTTGAAGAATTATACATAACTGTGCTTAAACTGACACACAGTATTTTTAGCGCAACGCAATCTGACTTTCAAAAAATCCCTACAAAAGAATGGCCCTGACTAACATTAACCTATACGTTTCACAAATCACTTACCTCACAAAAATCTTGGTTACTCGAGCTACTGCAATAAAGCGAGCGCCACTACTGCCAGCTAAATAAAAGATTCAAACTACGGAAGGCACTAACTACTGATAGGCATAGTTAGCAAATGAAAGATTTTGATAGAGAACAACCAATGTATTTACCTCAATAGTCATAATATATATAGCAGTTCATGACAAATTTCAAAACTCCGCCATCTCTCTCCCTACATCCACCACTGTTGGCGGCTCACCTCCAACTGCGCAACGCTACGCGCTGTTCACAGCCAGCTGCCTAACACTACAATGGCGAGTATTACAACAATGCAAAGCAGCCACAGACTGCACACAGCACAGCCAGTGATTTTCATACAGAGGTGGCGTTACCAATAAAAAAACCTAAACAGCCTAGTTACACTACTTGTCATGGATGATAAATCGTTTTTGTTCTGAACTGATTGGCTGAGATGGCGGTTCTTTATTGGAAGCCACGACCGATTTAGTTTATAAAAAAAAATGTGGCAAAATCTTATGGGACCAAACTGCTTAGGTCATCAGTCCCTAAGTTTACACACTAATTAATCTAACGTAAACTTACGCTGTATATAACACACACACCCATGCCCGAGGGAGGACTCGAAGCTCCGACTGGGGGAGCTAAGGGACTTAGTTCTTCCTTCAAATTATATACATCCATCGTAGAATTGCTTGTGCCATGGTACATTATTACAGCCTTGCGCGAATCGCACACTGTCCGAGGCCTTTTCGGCACTGAACAGAAAACAGAAACGGTAAGAGAACAGGGAAAGGTAAATACACAACAAATTAACTGAACCTAAGACGTGGTCCCTTTTGCCATTGCCACCTGTTCGTCGCCCGTTGCCTTGCCATTCAGCAGCACTGCTCTGTTATTTGTTTCTCACTTTCAGGGCTTGGGTACCGCAGAGAGCCACGGCCGCACCGGTGACATCATCGCAGAAGCAGCGCGCGTCGTACCTGCCCAAGCAGTGGGACTGGAGGAACGTCGATGGTGTCAACTACGTATCGCCCGTCAGGTGAGTCAGGGTACACACCACTTTCCTCTCCTCCTTTCAGGTTCTGTTCATCAAATTACGTCTTTCTACTTTTTAGTGGAGCACATCTCCTCAACAGCTGATTACAACCTTTCACTACAGAGTTTGTTACACTCAACATTCGTATAAATACACTGCTGGCCACCGTAAATGCAACACCAAGAAAGACAAGAGGTAGCACAAGAAAATTTATTTTGTAGATAACATGTTGACCAAGTATCAAATAATTACGTTTACAGACGTCTGTGACATTGGTTCCTGCCAGAATCAGTAGCCAGAGTAGCCGCCATTGTTGGAGATCACCGCTGCCACACGTCTCGGCATTGAGTCAAAGAGACGTTGGATGTGTTCCTGGGGTACAGCAGCTCAAGCAGCTTCAACACGTTGCCAAAGATCATCTGGTGTGGCAGCTGGGGATGTAATCTGGGTCACTCGTTGAGCAACCATGGACCACATGTTTTCTATCGGCAAAAGATCCGGAGAGCGAGCCGGCCAGGGAAGCAATTCAATTTCAATCTGGTTATTGATGAAGAACCTTTGGACAATGCGTGCCACGTGTGGTCGCGCATTATCCTGTTGAAATATGGCTGTGGCCGAGCCCTGAAGGTAAGGAAGGACAACTGGCTCCAGCACCTCGGATATGTAGCGCCGGCTATTTAAAGTACCGGCAATGCGTACTAGAGGCGTGCGAGACTAATATCCAATACCGCCCCATACCATAATACCCGGTGCAAGACCAGTGTGGCGGTGCATAATGCAGCTGTCCAGCATCCTCTCTCCACGGTGTCTCCACACTCGAATCCGACCATCGTGGTGCTGCAGACAGAATCGTGCCTCGTCAGTAAAGACAACGTCATTCCATTCTGCCGTCCACATCCGTCTGTCATCACACCATTGGCGACGGAGACGTCTGTGGTTCTGCGTCAATGGTAGACGAAGCAATGGAACCATAGCACAGCATGCTGTGCTATGGTTCGGGATGTCACTGAGCGATCCGTCACTGCCATGCGCACAATTTGCCTATCAGCACGTGCAGTGGTGCACCGAGGTGAATGCGATCGACCACGTCGGTCCGTCGTACCCTCCTGCATCCAACGGTCACATATCCGCATTACAGTTGTTTGGTTTCGTCCAACACGACTAGCGATTTCTCTGTATGATAATCCACAATCTCGGTAAGCCACTATCCTTCCTCTGTCGAACTCGGATACTTGATCAAACGATGTTCGCTGTTGTCTACGAGGCATAACTGATCGTCTTGTGAAACAACCACAAGGTAAACACACGTGCCGAACGTACACTCGTCGAAATCGCCAAGCCTTAAATGGCGCTATGAGGTGGCGCCACAGGCGCGCGTGATGTGCGTCTGCGCTGAAATTCTAATCAGTTGCATATCTCATCGCTGCAAACCCATGGTGTAAATTTCACTTGATTCGGATGCTTCCTTCAGGGTGTTGCATTTACGGTGGCCAGCAGTGTACTTCGTTTGCTATATCATACTCGACATTTTTAACCATTTTCAGTAGCCCTAACGGCAACAGTAAGAAAAAATCTTTACTTTAAACGTACAAAGACAGCGACGGAACTTTAAGAAGGGAGTTACGTATCATTATAGCAGGCCAAGTAACTTTTATTGAATGTTGCGGTTAAAAGTGACACAGATACATAACACGATCCTCTAAGTATCCGTAAACAACGGTCAGAAAATCAAATGGCTCTGAGCACTATGGGACTTAACATCTATGGTCATCAGTCCCCTAGAACTTAGAACTACTTAAACCTAACTAACCTAAGGACAGCACACAACACCCAGCAATCACGAGGCAGAGAAAATCCCTGACCCCGCCGGGAATCGAACCCGGGAACCCGGGCGTGGGAAGCGAGAACGCTACCGCACGACCACGAGATGCGGGCAAACAACGGTCAGAACGTTCTACCAGTTCCTCAACGATACAAATCAGTTCCCTTCACACAGAGCCATTAGAGCGCCGCTGTTCGAATGTCCTTATAGATGTTCTTTCATCAGCTTGCTGAAAAGGTGGAAATAGCGTGGTGCAAGATTTGAACTGTAATGCGGGTCAGCATTACCCACGCCTGTGCGGTCTTGGTCAAATTGTTGGCAACTTTTATCTGCAGCTGTACGCGAAATTGCATATATCTCCAGAATTTCAGTTGGATCCGTGTGTAACTCACACGTTTTCTGTCCACTTGACTCGAACTGCCCCGAGTACTTCAACTGTGGACTACGTTTCCAGCTGCCACACCATTTCAGAATCACATTGTGATGTGTCCGTTACCCATATCGCAACAGAACTCTTTCGGCAGGAAACGTGGAACGACTACTCCCTTCTGAGAATGTGCCACTCTTGTTGGGTGATACTCTAAGCGGGAGCCGACACGAGTAACTTACTTCCTGAGGTCGTTAAGCACGTTGATAAACAACAAATACAGAGCAATCCAAATTAATTATAGCGATTACAAAACAGTATAATTAGGCTATTTAACGCATAACGACACTTCTGTATGAATTACAGATAATGTGAATAAATTCGATACTGCAGTGCATGTGTCATTCTGAATTACGATGCAAAGTAATCGCAATTCTGCATGTTGATAACCATCAGCTGTATAATGGAATGACAACAATGAAAATTGTACCGATACGGGATTCGAACGCTGATTTCCTGCTTATCGCGAGCGGTCGCCTTTCTTTCGATTTTTTTAAAATTGTATTTTATGTACGAGTACACAGGGTTATTCTAAATGATGGACCCATTTTCAAAACTTCATATTTATTCAAGTACAAATCCAAAATGAACAAGCTGTACACCAATGAAAAGAGGAAATTTCAACGTTTTCCTCATAATCTTTGATATCAATTTAATAAATTTAATAATTTGTAAATAACTAGTTTTTAATAATTATTTAATAATTAGAAATGCAATAAATGTTATAAACGTTGAATGTGGCCACCGCTGGCTGCACGGCAAACATCGACGCGGCAACCAAACTCGTCCCTCACACGCGAAAGCGTATCTGCTGTTACTGAGTGCACGGCAGCAGTGATCCGGTTCCGTAGATCCTTCAGAGTGGTTGGTAGAGGCCGTCCCGTAAACAGCATCCTTCACGTAACCCTATAAGAAATAGTCGCAGGGTGTGAGATCAGGAGATCTCGGTGACCAGAAGTGTAGAGCCAGGTCCTGCAGCCGATCCAGCCCTGAGAAAGGGAGTCATTCAAAACCCTCGTATATCACGGCGCCAGTGGGGAGGAGCTCCATCCTGTTGGAAAATGAAGTCCTGGGACTCTTCCAGAACATGAGAGAGCAGTCATTGCTCCAATATGTCCAGGTACGTGATTCCCGTTACAGTTCTTTCCGAAAAGAAAAATGGCCCATAAACCTTCATACGGAATACGGCACGGAACACGGTGATCTTCAGTGAGTCTCTTTCGTATTGCAGTGGTGAATGTGGATTTTCCAAAGCTCAAATGCGAACATTTTGTCTATTGGCTTTTCCACTAAGGTGGAACGTCGTTTCATCGCTAAAAATTACACGCTGTAGAAATGCGTCATCCTCCATCTTTGCTAGCACATAACGACAAAATGCGAGATACTTCTCTTTGCCATTGGGGTTGAGAGCCTGCACAAGTTGTAATCGGTAGGACCTGTACAGCAGACGCCGCCTCAGAACTTTCCATACCGTTGGTTGGGGTATTCCAAGTGCTTGACTAGCTCTATTGGTAGACTTACTGGGACTGCATACAAAACTTTCTTGAATCCGTCGGACATCATCCTCTGACACACGCGGTCGGCCGGTGTTTTTTCCTTTGCACACACTCCTAGTCTATATAAATTGCTTAAGCAACGGCTACAGCTTTTGCGACTTGGTGGTTGAATACCGAATTTGGTACGAAAGGCATATGGACAGCTCATCAGATCTGTCGCCAATCCCTCATTAGGTATTTAAGCTCGACAACATTGCCGCCATGACGATGCCTCAAGTATCTATATATCTCACGGGTGGTATGGATTCTTGTTGAAGGTATTTGTAACTTAACATAACTAAAATGAACAAAGAATCACACGACGTGACAAAAAGAAGACGATATTGTGCCTAACGCAACCGGCAGTTCAAATGACGGGGGAAGAAGCAAGTCCAGGATCGCCGACATGATGGCGTTTTGCCGTTGGTTCCAGGTCCGTAGCGTCGCTCGCAAGTATAGAGCGGGAATCTTGTTCCGTACATTCGTGAGATTAAGTCCTCCAGAATGGCGTGGGAGAGTTAAAGTCTCGTATTTCTCCTTAAACAGCATCCCTCGGCTGACATAGTATCGAAAGGCCGACATTAACTTGTCGGCAATACCATGTGGCATTGGCAGTACCTGTGTCAAGTTTGGAAGTCGTAAGGCAAGATGAACGTTAGTGTATTCCACCCTTTGGAGCAGGTCGTGGGTTCGGAGTGAATTGTTGCGTATGTGCAGTCGGATGTGCTGGAGCCGTCGCCGGTAGCTCGCCGCAGCTGATTGTCGTAGCGATCGGGTGAACAAAACTAATAAGCATCGCATGATGTCTACCGTTCTAAACGGACTGTGCAAAGCGTCCAGCCCCCGTCCAACGTGCGTAATCTTGGATTTATTCATGTTGACCCTGCTACCCACCGCACGACATATGTAGTAAGAAGGGCAATCACCTTACGTACTTCGTTCTCCGACCGGACGATTATCATAAAGTAAGTGGTCGGCATATGCACGACACGTGAAGGAACTCTCACGAAGTCGTAGTCTGCAACAATGGTTCGAGCGCTATTGCAAACGGCACCATCGACAAGGGACGTCCTTGCCTAACTGAACTGTAAATAGGAATCCTTCCTAATTCCTTGCCATTGACTCTCACCGCCGAAGGAGCGCCGAGAAGGAGGCGCATAAGGACGGTAATGAAGTCCTGAGATTTCGCCATGCGTCACATGGTAGAGTCAAAAAAATCATGGTTGATCCTGTCAAAGGCACGATTAAAATCCACTGATACGAACGCCCCTAGCATGCTACATGCTTCCACCAGGGCAGTGATGTCACGGTTTCACTTAGGATAGAATGGATATTGCTCCGAACCCCTAGACAAGCCTGGTCTGATGGTAATGTCTTGAGCATTGAGCATTCTGAGCGGTCGAAATTGATGGGTTCTGACACTCCCTGGTATTGGTAAAGGAATTCCCGGCATGAATTGC
This sequence comes from Schistocerca nitens, assembly GCF_023898315.1. Lineage (NCBI taxonomy): Eukaryota > Metazoa > Arthropoda > Insecta > Orthoptera > Acrididae > Schistocerca > Schistocerca nitens. The sequence goes on along the minus strand of NC_064614.1, from coordinate 734,539,398 downwards.
TATGGTACGTCCGTGTCAGGACGCAATAACCCATTGTACATCAACACGTATTGGGACAGCATTATATCTGCACATTCGCAATAAAATTTGAGTGTCAACCCATCTGGCACAAGGGATTTATGCACCGCACCCTTCATGAGTGCCATCCGTACGTTATCTTCCGTTAGGTGTCCTAGTAACGCCTCTACATCCATAACATCCATTTGCGTCTGTCGCAAAATGTAATCTCCTATCCGAACATCCGTCGGCGTCCCAGTAGAAAGGAGGCGGTATTGCTCCAGAAATCCAGCAACAATGTCATGTTGTGTCGTCAAGGGCCGACCATCACCATCATGGAGCGCTGTGATCAAGGACTGACGATTGCGCTAATGTCCTTGGCCGCATGATGCATGGAAATACGTTCTCCATCGACGTTGTCCAAGCACCGAGCTCGGATCGAAAGTCCCTCCAATCGACGTCCCCCTCTTGATCGATAAAATGCACGCCCGAATGCGATGGATTTCCGCTTGACGCTCGGGCGATGGGGCCCTGGAGGACAAGTCATGGAGCACCATGTAGTTATATTCAAGTGTATCTCAGAGCCATCTCGCTTTTTCCTTGCCATAATTTATGGGGGCTCTTCATACCACCGGTTTTGCTCATTGCAGCCACCATGAAAGAACCGTACGGTGCATCGGGAGACAGCGAATGCAAGTCTGTCATACTTCTTCAATCTGCTGGCGACATTCGGGATCAAACAAATTAAGACGAATTAAGTTTCCACGGAGCACGGCTTCTCCAGTCCAACTGCCGTGGAAGGGTTAACGTGCATAAATGTACAAGTTGATCAGTAAAAGCTGTGGGCCAACGTTCAGCAGCCAACACGTGACCTCGTAGTGCGTCGGAAACATAAATCCTATCCAGTCTGCTCGCCGAGTGGCTAGTAAACAACGTGGATCTTTTGCCATGTGTTCATCAGTGTCATGTCTCGGCAGATCGAGCGCAGTGCATAGTAGGAGCTAAAATTCCTGATTTGATCCTTCGGTGTGAGAACACAATTAAAATCCCCTCCGACCAAGAAGTGATCTATCTGCCATGGAACAGGGGCGCAATCTCTTCTGAGTAGAATTGCGCACGTGCACGTAGAGTGTCAGATCCGGAGGGTGCATAAACGTTGACAATACGAGTACCATTCACGGTCATCGGCATATCCCCGTCCGAAGGCAGATAATCGAAGTCACACACCGGAATCCCTTCCCATACTAATATCGCTGCGCCACGTCCTATGTCTGGAGTCGGCGCTAGGTACGTGTTGTAACCACGCACGTCGGGAAAGGCACCATTGCAGTTTTCCTGCGCCATCAGAATATCCACGTCTGTGGCGTAAATCATATCTCGGAAAAGTTGCATCTTTGCAAGCGATCATGCGGTGTCAATGTTTACCACCTTATATGCTTGGTCCTTTGTCGTCGTCATGCGCGTGTCATGTCACTGTAAACTCCAAAGGCTTTAGTCCACTGTTCGTGCTCACAGGGTTGCCCGCCAACAGGCTTCCTTCCGTTGTTTTCGTTGTGTGGTGTGCGTCCTGTAAGTGAGCCGTCATCAAGTGGGGGGCAGGGGAGGGGGGGTGCCATTTCCCGCGCTCCTTCGACTGGTTCTACCCAGTCATATTGGTCGTCGATCCCAGAAATACCCTCTGCTGCATTTCGATGTTGCTGCCGGGACACTGTCACGGACTCCTCTGTCGGAAGTGCCGCGTCAGTCGGTGTCAAAGAAGAGGGACCGTCTGAAAGGCAGAACGTCCGGTCGCCATCTGAAGGAATCCTTTCAACGTCCTCTAATGGCACGTGTTCCATGTCAGACGTCTCTTCGGTCCGAATAACTTCCATGTCCGCTAAGCTAGGGGAGGACGTGTCACCCGAACTATGGTCACGCTGACAGACGCTTCAGTGGTCGTTGTTTGCGCGCCCTGCCCTCGGTTGCCGACGTAGGCGACGCCTCACTGTGTTCGTCGAGCGTTCGTTGGTCCGTTGCTGGCGCCACTGTCTCAACCTACACTTTCACGCCGCGTGCTACATGTGAGGGTGCGGAAGGTTCCTCCCTCATCTGACGTGACGTGGGTCAAGGGGCATTCTCCGTGTCAGCTCCATGCTCCCCCGACTTGGTCTGCTCTTGCATCAACGCGTCCTTGGACCGCTCCGGACTCGCAACATCTTCCGGCGGGCCACCGACACGTACGTCATCGGCAGTTGCGTGGGAACTTCTCGCTGTGACGCTTGTCCACGTGGCGGTTGCATGACTCCGAGCGGATATATCCTTCTCCACCACAGACAGAACATTTCTTAATGTAATAATTTATCAACAGCGGTATGTATTGTAGAAATTTATTTTATGAACTTCTTGTGTGCTACCAGTTTCGGCATAACATTGATGCTATCTTCAGGCCCCACACGTCATAGTTGTAAAATCGCTATACGCGGAAGGAGCCCTATAACTGGATCCGTGAATCAAATCGCTGTGCAAGAGCTCTTGGTGGCCAGACGACACAGACTGTTCACTGGGGTCCGAACCGCACAGTAACCCTGGGTTCGGTGGACTGCTGTGGCCTGTTGTGGGATTGTGAACCACTGAGGGCTACGCGGGACGAAGCCTCTCCGTTGTTTCTAGGTCCACCTCAGGTGGCATATGCCGTCATGGGGCTAAAATCGACATCGTCTTTCGATGTGTACCAATTTTCTTTTCCGGCAATCTATTTGTTAAAGCTGTAGAATGTAACAGACTAGAATATTAATTAAAATGTTTCACACCATTTATCGTCGACGGAAATTGCGTAGCTGATCCCTTTTAAAGACTGCATTAGGAGGATAGTAGTAAATTTTCGTAATTTAACGGGGAAGGTAATGGTATAACTATTGTTCTTTCATTTTCGTAGGAACCAGGAGCAATGTGGAAGCTGCTTCGCCTTCTCCGCGCTTGCTGTTCTGGAGTCCCGCATTCGGATCCAGACAAACAACACCCAACAGCCCGTATTTTCAGTGCAGGATGTCCTCGGTTGCAGCCCCCTCGATCAGGGCTGTTCTGGGGGATTCCCTTACCTCATTGGCGGTAGATATGGAAAGGTAAGTGCTCTACTTCAGAATATTTAGTGTACTGTATTGAGTGGAACTGGGGACGTAGAAACGATGGAGAGGCTTCGTCCACGCCGAAGCCCTCAGTGGTTCACAGCCCCACAACAGGCAACAGCAGTCCACTCGCCCCACCGCTGCCCCACACCAAACCCAGGTTTATTGCGCGGTTCACACCAGACGAGTGTAACCCCGACGTTTGCGTGGTAGAGTACATGGAGAAAGTGTTTGCGCAGCAATCGCCGATATAGTGTAACTCAGGCGGAATGAGGGGAAGCAGCCCACATTCGCCGAGGCAGATGGAAAACCGCCTCAAAAACCATCCACAGACTGGCCGACACACTGAACCTTGACACTAATTCGCCGGACGGATTCGTGCCGGGGACCGGCACGTCTTCATGCCCGGAAAGCAGTGCGTTAGACTGCACGGCTAAGCGGGTGGGCATATATAGTGTAAAAGCATATATGTAAAGCTCACTTCTACATGAGTAGTGGGAATATTAGAATGTACATTGATAATTTAAGATACGGCATCGTGAGGCATCAAGGAATTGCCAGTTTGGTAATTGAAAGAAGAGAGTGTGTGTGTGTGTGTGTGTGTGTGTGTGTGTGTGTGTGTGTGTGTGTGGAGGGGAGGGGACGGTGGGGGTAAAAACTATAGAAGGAGACCAAGGCTTAATTACAGTAAGAAGTTTCAAATGAAGTTTTTTGTAGTTGCTATGCAGAGTTGAAGAAGCTGGCACAGTACAGACTAGCGTGAAGAGTTGGATTAAGCCAGTCTACGGACTGACGACAACCACATATCTAAGAGTACAAGAACTTGAGACGAACTGCTAACACAAGTAACCTATGAAATGTTTTCGGAAACATAAATCCTCATTTTCCGCCGGTCGTCCTCATCAACGGCAGCAGTCGCCAGTTCACTTTCGTTGCTGGATGAAGGCCTCATCCAGATATCTCAATATGTTGACATCTTCAGTTACATGCGTCCATGTCGCAGCTACGTGATTTATAACGCCACTGATCTTCCATTACATCTTCGTCTATATATTCTTAGCTCTTGTGATACGGCAAAGTACGTCTGTTTTTATCGATATTCCGTACGGAGCTTTACGCAATGTGGTGGAAGATTCATCACGTACCACCACCGTTTCCTCTCTTCCCAAGGTCCATAGTTCTTGGGGACAACGACTGTAGATGTACCTCCTTTCACATGAATGGTCCCACTTTCAGCACTAACTCAAGTCACATTGGTACATGTTGCGCGATAATTCTTCAGCGCATATTCTGTATCACAGTACACACTTATGAATGCATATTACATAGGGGGTAGGATGTGACCTTCTTCTTAAGACTGTGATCCGTAGTTCCAAAAGCTTAACTTGTCTACTTCTTGCATTTCATTCAATATGCTATACTTAGATTGTTCAGTACTACAAGAATGAATTTTCTGCACACATTCTTGTCAAAATTCATTGATAATCTATTGGCCTTTGTCTGTTGAAATTTTCAAATATTCAGTTTGCTGTCAGATATAGGACTAATACTACTTCTTATTCCTATTCATTTACCACCTACAAAAAGGGCCAAATTTTGTCAATACAGATGGAAGATCTGTTAGTATAGCAGAAGTAAAAGAGAACTTCAGTAGAATTCAATAGTGCATCAGGTCTAATGGCTTCAAATTTCGAGTACTTCCAGGTGTGTGATCGATATGGCACTGGTACACACTGCTTTCTGTCATGGAGGTAAGAAAAAAATTAGTCTTACCATTATTTCTTTACATTTCAGCTTTTACATTAACATATCATGAGTATCCAAGTCAAAAAATATTCTGAAGGGCAATAATGATACTGATTTATTGGCTCTAGCATTTTATCTACCAAGGTAAATATAGGCACCACAACAGACAGTGCTTTAAGAAATTTATACTGTTTGTTACCTTAAACCCGAGTTACTTTGGCCCACTACTTGCCCTTCTTTTCAAACGTGGCAAGAAAACAAAGTAGATTTCCATAGTATTGCCACAAACATGTGCCATCAGTTAGGAAAGATTTTAAACAAGATACATCACTCGTGCCGTTGGGTACTATTAAAAATTGGACCAACGTTACCGGAGCTTTGATCCACTCAGTCATTTCTTCATGTAAAAGTGGTAATATAATATTGGGATGAAGCGAAATCAATATATATCTCTTGAGTAGACATACAGGAGAACGAAGAACAACTAAAGCACTAAATTTTGATGACAAGAAGAGAAAATGTTGAACTTTATTCAGAAAATTTTTCAGTAACTATACAAATGCACAATATTTCAGCAATCGACTAACTCATTGTCAGCTTATGTGCTACACTGTGGTAACTATTTGCAGATGTTAGGAATGCTATGCAGTATGGATATGGACCTTATTACACAACTCGTTGAAGCTCTGGTACTTGAAAATAGTCACCTTTTTTGTTGCCGTGGCCTGATAATTCTTCCAAAGTCCAAGGATAAAAAAGTTTGTTTCTGGACTTTGTTCTGGACTTCGTCTTTTGCATGCAGATCATTTTAGCGCCCTCATCACTAACCTGTCATAATTCCAGGACACGTTTCTTTGTATTATAAAATGCAGCAAACTGCCTAACTGTAAATTTATCTATCATCATTTTGTGTTACTGGACTTGACGTGTACCCTCCAGGAAGAAGTTACTGAAATGTAACAGCTGTTAAATTATTTACAGTCAAGTTCAAGTCCAGTGCTGCTAACACAATATTACTTCGTGGAACTCACATCCTTCTAGATCGTTGTTTTCACACTCTAAATGCATACTGCCATGTTTACTGCACGCTAATAAAATACCTTTCACAGGAAAAAAACTTAAAACTTTTCCCGGACAGTGGGCTAAGGTAACGTCAGCTTACTGTACTGAGAGTTCTTTTCCACTCTTGTATTCAGTTTGTAAATTTTATTGTACAGGATTTGAAAATACTGGTAAAATGAGACATATTGCCAATTCCTTGCTATTTTTAGCTCCTTTTTTGTGAAATGGCTTGACGATCAGGTATAAATCTCTGTCTAGGAAAGTGCCGCTATGAAAAGATTTATACGTAACTAGTATAAAAAATTTGGAAATTTATGGTAACTGCAGAGGTCATCGGTCCCTAAGTTTACACACTACTTAATCGAACCTAATCTAACTTACACTAAGGACAACACATGCACCCATGCCCGAGGGAGGACTCGAACCTCCGACGGGTGGAGCCGCGCGCACCGTGACAAGGCGCCCCAGACTGCGCGGCTACCCCGCGCAGCTAACTAGTGTATTTGAAGTCCTATCGTACAGCCCTTGATTACATTATTACTAATTTCATCACCACCAGATGAACATTTATTTTCAGAGAGCTAATAAAAATTAAACCTTTCTTACGAGATGTAAAATGTAGTTCAATTTTGTAAAACTTCTTTTGGAATACTTTGCTTAGATACTCTAAGGTACATCCTAAGAAGGACTTCAAATCTAAATTATCTGCTGCAGGCAAAAAGAGTTATTAGAGTTGTGTACAATTTTGGGGCAAATAAGATTGGTGAGTTATTCACCTTCAAAGAAGTTTCTTTATTACGCTGAAACAATTTTCCTGGCACACATTTTTAGTATGTTCCAAATACTTTTATAATGCATTCTATTTTATTATTTTGTTACTGAAGGAGTATATTTTTTTCTTGTAATTTCTGGTAGTAAAAAATATTCCACCTCACGTAACTGATAAGTGAATATAATCACATGCACACATGACATGATGTTATCTTTCCTATGCTCACTGTTGCAAGAAACTTCTCTATGCTTGGCAGGACTATGGACTAGTGAAAGAGTCGTGCAACCCATACCAGGGTGTCGACAGCGATTGTTCGACCGACACCTCTTGCGATCGTCATTACACCGCTGAGTACAGCTACGTTGGAGGTAAGTGGACCCTCGAGCATCGCTACTTCCTTCTTTCTCGTTTGCTTGCAATACTTGAAACAGATAACGACATTTCGGATTCATTTTTCTGATCATAAGGCCATTTGTGCATGTTTTTAACACGACAATTTATCAATCATTCATATACATATACACTCCTGGAAATGGAAAAAAGAACACATTGACACCGGTGTGTCAGACCCACCATACTTGCGCCGGACACTGCGAGAGGGCTGTACAAGCAATGATCACACGCACGGCACAGCGGACACACCAGGAACCGCGGTGTTGGCCGTCGAATGGCGCTAGCTGCGCAGCATTTGTGCACCGCCGCCGTCAGTGTCAGCCAGTTTGCCGTGGCATACGGAGCTCCATCGCAGTCTTTAACACTGGTAGCATGCCGCGACAGCGTGGACGTGAACCGTATGTGCAGTTGACGGACTTTGAGCGAGGGCGTATAGTGGGCATGCGGGAGGCCGGGTGGACGTACCGCCGAATTGCTCAACACGTGGGGCGTGAGGTCTCCACAGTACATCGATGTTGTCGCCAGTGGTCGGCGGAAGGTGCACGTGCCCGACGACCTGGGACCGGACCGCAGCGACGCACGGATGCACGCCGAGACCGTAGGATCCTACGCCGTGCCGTAGGGGACCGCACCGCCACTTCCCAGCAAATTAGGGACACTGTTGCTCCTGGGGTATCGGCGAGGACCATTCGCAACCGTCTCCATGAAGCTGGGCTACGGTCCCGCACACCGTTAGGCCGTCTTCCGCTCACGCCCCAACATCGTGCAGCCCGCCTCCAGTGGTGTCGCGACAGGCGTGAATGGAGGGACGAATGGAGACGTGTCGTCTTCAGCGATGAGAGTCGCTTCTGCCTTGGTGCCAATGATGGTCGTATGCGTGTTTGGCGCCGTGCAGGTGAGCGCCACAATCAGGACTGCATACGACCGAGGCACACAGGGCCAACACCCGGCATCATGGTGTGGGGAGCGATCTCCTACACTGGCCGTACACCACTGGTGATCGTCGAGGGGACACTGAATAGTGCACGGTACATCCAAACCGTCATCGAACCCATCGTTCTACCATTCCTAGACCGGCAAGGGAACTTGCTGTTCCAACAGGACAATGCACGTCCGCATGTATCCCGTGCCACCCAACGTGCTCTAGAAGGTGTAAGTCAACTACCCTGGCCAGCAAGATCTCCGGATCTGTCCCCCATTGAGCATGTTTGGGACTGGATGAAGCGTCGTCCCACGCGGTCTGCACGTCCAGCACGAACGCTGGTCCAACTGAGGCGCCAGGTGGAAATGGCATGGCAAGCCGTTCCACAGGACTACATCCAGCATCTCTACGATCGTCTCCATGGGAGAATAGCAGCCTGCATTGCTGCGAAAGGTGGATATACACTGTACTAGTGCCGACATTGTGCATGCTCTGTTGCCTGTGTCTATGTGCCTGTGGTTCTGTCAGTGTGATCATGTGATGTATCTGACCGTAGGAATGTGTCAATAAAGTTTCCCCTTCCTGGGACAATGAATTCACGGTGTTCTTATTTCAATTTCCAGGAGTGTATATTACTATCTACACTCCTGGAAATTGAAATAAGAACACCGTGAATTCATTGTCCCAGGAAGGGGAAACTTTATTGACACATTCCTACGGTCAGATACATCACATGATCACACTGACAGAACCACAGGCACATAGACACAGGCAACAGAGCATGCACAATGTCGGCACTAGTACAGTGTATATCCACCTTTCGCAGCAATGCAGGCTGCTATTCTCCCATGGAGACGATCGTAGAGATGCTGGATGTAGTCCTGTGGAACGGCTTGCCATGCCATTTCCACCTGGCGCCTCAGTTGGACCAGCGTTCGTGCTGGACGTGCAGACCGCGTGAGACGACGCTTCATCCAGTCCCAAACATGCTCAATGGGGGACAGATCCGGAGATCTTGCTGGCCAGGGTAGTTGACTTACACCTTCTAGAGCACGTTGGGTGGCACGGGATACATGCGGACGTGCATTGTCCTGTTGGAACAGCAAGTTCCCTTGCCGGTCTAGGAATGGTAGAACGATGGGTTCGATGACGGTATGGATGTACCGTGCACTATTCAGTGTCCCCTCGACGATCACCAGTGGTGTACGGCCAGTGTAGGAGATCGCTCCCCACACCATGATGCCGGGTGTTGGCCCTGTGTGCCTCGGTCGTATGCAGTCCTGATTGTGGCGCTCACCTGCACGGCGCCAAACACGCATACGACCATCATTGGCACCAAGGCAGAAGCGACTCTCATCGCTGAAGACGACACGTCTCCATTCGTCCCTCCATTCACGCCTGTCGCGACACCACTGGAGGCGGGCTGCACGATGTTGGGGCGTGAGCGGAAGACGGCCTAACGGTGTGCGGGACCGTAGCCCAGCTTCATGGAGACGGTTGCGAATGGTCCTCGCCGATACCCCAGGAGCAACAGTGTCCCTAATTTGCTGGGAAGTGGCGGTGCGGTCCCCTACGGCACTGCGTAGGATCCTACGGTCTTGGCGTGCATCCGTGCGTCGCTGCGGTCCGGTCCCAGGTCGACGGGCACGTGCACCTTCCGCCGACCACTGGCGACAACATCGATGTACTGTGGAGACCTCACGCCCCACGTGTTGAGCAATTCGGCGGTACGTCCACCCGGCCTCCCGCATGCCCACTATACGCCCTCGCTCAAAGTCCGTCAACTGCACATACGGTTCACGTCCACGCTGTCGCGGCATGCTACCAGTGTTAAAGACTGCGATGGAGCTCCGTATGCCACGGCAAACTGGCTGACACTGACGGCGGCGGTGCACAAATGCTGCGCAGCTAGCGCCATTCGACGGCCAACACCGCGGTTCCTGGTGTGTCCGTTGTGCCGTGCGTGTGATCATTGCTTGTACAGCCCTCTCGCAGTGTCCGGAGCAAGTATGGTGGGTCTGACACACCGGTGTCAATGTGTTCTTTTTTCCATTTCAAGGAGTATATGTGCCGCAAGCCAGAGTGGAGGAGGGTATATACAGAACTGCAGCAGAAATCAGTTCGGTCGCTTCCTGTCCTGTTAGTGGTTGGTACTTGGGAAGGAACATACGAGGGGCGCTCCATAAGTAACGCAACACTTTTTTTTCTTAAAGCTGGTTGGGTTTCTTTTTTTTTTTTTCAGGAGCTAATTTCATCATATAATTTCCCTCTCTTTTGGCTACAAAACACTATTTTTTAACACAATCTCTGTTGAATGCGACGGCCTTACGCCACTTACTGGGAGAACCTGTATACCCATATGGTACCGCTCTACTGGTCGATATCGGACCCAAAGTCTTGTTGCATTAATAAACTATCCATGAGCGTCTCGTAACGCGCAAGCAGTTCTGTACACATGGTCCTTCGTTGCTCATTATGGTCTTCCGTTAGGCGGAGAGGAACACACCAAGTACATACCTTTGAGTATCCCAACTGGTGGACGAGTGTGTCGGCGCTACCAGCAGGGACGTCCAGTTGAGTTGCTAGATGTTTGATTGCTATCCATCGATCATCTCAAATGAGAACGTCCGCTCGTTCCAACATTGCGGGAGTCACATCTGTGCACCGCCCGCCAGTACGCGGGAGAGCGGACAAGTTTTCGAGACCTTAGTGCAATGATGACAGATGCCTCACGTAACGACTCATCGTGCTTTTTTTTTCACTGAGTGGTCTTCGTGGACATTCTGCAAGTGCCCATGAATGTCTTCAATGCTGACGTTTTCCGCCCAAAATAAACTCAATGACAGCTCTCTGCTTGAAACACACCTACGTTACAGAACGCCATTTTGAATGCTACGTATATCGCCGACACCGCCACCTGTCGGAACATCATGAAACTATAGAGGCTGAAGCGGGATTGTTCCACATGTCGCACAACAAATTCCGCATTTTCCAACCGAAAGTGGCCGAGCAAGAAAACGTGATGCATTACTTATTGAACGCCTCTTTTAGTTACCAGCACTCTGCAACTACAGCCTTTTCAACACCACTCTGGCAACGATTATTTTGTAGCAGAAAGAATTTCGACTTTACAGAGGAGTGTGCGCCTATTGAAAACTTCGTGACAGATAGAAATTTTGTGAGAGACCGGGACTGGAACGTTGTACCTTTACTTTTCGTGGGAAAATATTCTACGGACTTTTTTATCTGTTTTTTTCGTCGGTGGTTCTCTTTGGATACCGCGTGACATCTTTCACATTAAATATGTGAGAACTTGACTGAGTTCTTATTACAGATGGTGGCCAGTTCCCTGACCGAAAACGCTTAGCCACCGTGCCGATAAACCGACGCTGCACGACTCACCTTCCACCTTCACATTCTTACTTCTGCCAATAACTGTTCTTCGTTCGGGAAAAAATAACGTTTCGACGGTTAAGATTTCAGTAGTCTGGCATATAGCATAGTGAAATAAACTCAGCCTTGAACCCAACGATTTTACATTACTAGGTACAGTTTTGTTGTATGTACTTAAAGAGAGTAATTATTCTCTTACTAAAGCGTCCATGGATTAAAACAAAATTTTTTAGAATGTTATTTTTTCGTTATCTGCATCCCTCCAAGTAGTTGACATTCTAATGAGAGTGACGAGAAATAACAAGATACCTCTCAATCAACTCATACCGAAACTGATGGGTAGAACTAGATAGGCGAATAGTAGCTTCTAATGGACTTCTTATCATCATCGTGAAGCACCTCAAATAAGCCCTTGGACTGGCTGCATGTCGAATCCCGAACCTCTGAGTTTTCCAATTTATCTGGGTGAATGACGATGTATTGTATCATCTGTATCTGAGCATTTGGAGCTGACGTTAACAGTTCACAACACGACTAGAGATAAAATATATAAAATATTAGTTACAGAAATTTTTATAAGACAGGAATTTTTCCGTATTTCCATTTCTTCTTTATAGTAAGTAGCTAGTTATATGTCGTTCGTAAAATTTATGTACTTAAAGAGAGTACTTATTCTTTTACTAAAGCGTCCACGGATTAAAACATGATTTTTTAGAATGTTATTTTTTCGTTATCTGCACATTGCATAAGAACTTTGTTGGTTTTAATCTTCATAGTATATGTGGAGTATCTAACATACAGTAACGATCCATATGTTTCATGTTACTCCCTGCAATATTTCAGTCACTTCTTTTACGGAATCAGTGGCTACAAACTTACAATTGTTAACGAATTCGTGCGATGCGGGAGAAACAACAGCTTCAGTGCTGTGTTGAAATTATTGTTTCAACGGTCATAATAAATTGCGAAAAGTAGGTTCAAGGTAATATACAAGCCAACACCCACCAATCACTGTTATCTGCAGTTATTTTTGAATTAATGACGGTCCAGGTAATTAAAGTGCGTAACGGCAACATCAGGCTATATAACTGGATTCGTCAAACCGCCTGGTTGAAAGACAGCAAATGGAACTCGTCATTAACCTCGTTCCCACCGATAGACAGTTTCATTACTAAAAAGTTTTCGCCAGCCACTGTTCACAATCTCCACAGCCATGGAAATAGACTTTTAAAACATTTTTAAATTTAGGTCAAGAACTGTTATTATATCTTTCGGATTGAGAGGAGTAAAACTAGACGATCATGCTTTCCATCGCCACCAACCCCTGCTTTCTATCCCACACCCCATTCTGTTTCAAATTTGAGGACGTCTTGACTCTCTACACTGTAAAAATGTCAAAGGAAGAATGCTTTTTACCGACTTTTACATATTTTCAATATTTCATAAACTTCTGAGCAAATCTTGTGTTTGCAACCAACATGCAACAAGGTACTGAGAGCGTGGTGTTCAATTCCCGTGCAGGCTACTACGGCGCTACGAATGAAGTGACGCTGCAAGAGGCGCTGGTACAGCGAGGACCGGTGGCCGTCGCCTTCATGGTTTACGACGACTTCCGGTCGTACACCAGCGGCATCTACAGACACATCGAGACACGGGTTGACTTCGACCCAAAGGTGGTGAGTAGCGGCTGTCAGCCATTCACCTAGTACACTAACAATCCACGTAGCCCAGCTCCAACGGCTAAAACAGAAGAAAAATTATTTCAAAACACTAATATGAGTCTGTTCCACCACCCGGGAGTCGATGTGTAAAGGTTAACGAAACAAAGGACGGTAGCAACCGCTGAAAAAACAATCAATTGTTGCACACAATTAAGATCAGCAGACCCACAAGAGTCCAAAAAGGGGTGTTATTTGGCAAATAGCAGTTAAAGGGTGACAGTTATTGAACTATATGAAATAAAATCGTCATAACGTCTGAAAGGTTTGCGTTACGACGTTCAAACTACACGTTTAGCCGCGGGGAATGATGGGAAGTAGTACATTGGTTTAGCGAGAAGCCCACTTTCATTTCTATGGGTTCGTCAGTAAGCAAAATTGCCGCATTTTGAGCACTGAGAATCCGAATTTCACGATCTGGAAGTCTCTTCACCCTCAATGGGTGACTGTGTGGTGTGCAGTGTCCAGTCACGGAATAATCGGTGCGATAGTCCTTGATGGCATGGTGACTACCGAACGGTACGTGAAGGCTTTGGAAGATGATTTCATTCCCATTATCAAAAGTGACCCTGATTTCGACACAATGTGGTTCATGCAAGACAGAGCTTAACCTCATCGAACTAAGAGAGTGTTTGTGCTCCTGGAGGAGCACGTTGGGGACCGCATTCTGGCTCTGGGGTACCCAGAGGCCACTGGCATGAGCCTCGATTGGCCGCCATATTCTCCGGATCTGATCACATGCGACTTCTTTTTGTGGGGCTACATTAAAGACGAAGTGTACAGCAGTAACCCCGAAACCATTGCTGAGCTGAAAACGGCCATTCAGGAGGTCATCGACAGCATCGATGCTCCGACTGCCGGCCGCGGTGGTCTCGCGGTTCTAGGCGCGCAGTCCGGAACCGCGCGACTGCTACGGTCGCAGGTTCGAATCCTGCCTCGGGCATGGATGTGTGTGATGTCCTTAGGTTAGTTAGGTTTAAGTAGTTCTAAGTTCTAGGGGACTGATGACCACAGCTGTTAAGTCCCATAGTGCTCAGAGCCATTTGAATTTTTGATGCTCCGACACTTAAAGCGGGTCACGCAGAATTTCCCTACTCGTATGCGCTACATCGTCTCCAATAATATCGAACATGTCATAACCTAAATCCGAGTACCTTTAGTGACGTTTACATGTTGAATAAAGTGTGTACATGCCGTAGTTTGTAACTATTTTACGTTTTTTTCGTGTAATTCAGTAATTGTCACCCTCTATATGAAGCAGTGTGTGTTAACAAATGCAGTACCCATAAAGTCACGTTTCAAGAAGTAGTTTCAATGAAGTAATGAGAACACGGCGAATTTCAGTCTTGAAAGATTTACCAGATGTTTGAAAGAATTTGTAACTCGTTGTAGAGACGAGTGTAATATTGCATCCAACTGTGAGGACGATACTGAATGTTCAATAAGAGGTGTCATTTATAATCCTCCGAGTGTGTCGGTAACAGGTGAGTCACACTCTGGTACTGTGGTGATGAGCCTCTGGAGGAGTGGTGAGCGGAAAAAATCTTTATTTATTGTATAATTTTACCTACGTGACCTACATCCTACCCTGTGTAACCTTCTGTGTGATTGGATGAATGACTGAATGAGTGAATCTCTTATGAAAGTTCTGCGGAGAACCAGTGAGTTAACTTCTCTATGCCTGAACCTTACCAACCTAGCAGTATTCTGGTAGTCGGGTGCACCAGTGAGCTCGTGAGGAAATGGTCCCGTCCGACATGTCGAAAACTACTCTGAAATTTTGCGTACGGGAAGAACACACTCACACTTTGGACTTTTTACACACTTACAAATTTTACACATTTACACCACACCAATAATTTCTCGAATTACTGATTTTTTTAATAACTGACGTTCATATCAACAGCTAAATTGTTGCCGATGTATTTGTTACACAAGTGATTAGCAGGGCAAATAAAATCAAGCAGTGTATGATTTTACATTACAGACGATTTCCATCAATCAGGACTTTAATATGTAGACATTAAATATTTTACAACAATTCTTGTAGCACACTTCTTGTGATAATTTTTGAATAACATACACTCCTGGAAATTGAAATAAGAACACCGTGAATTCATTGTCCCAGGAAGGGGAAACTTTATTGACACATTCCTACGGTCAGATACATCACATGATCACACTGACAGAACCACAGGCACATAGACACAGGCAACAGAGCATGCACAATGTCGGCACTAGTACAGTGTATATCCACCTTTCGCAGCAATGCAGGCTGCTATTCTCCCATGGAGACGATCGTAGAGATGCTGGATGTAGTCCTGTGGAACGGCTTGCCATGCCATTTCCACCTGGCGCCTCAGTTGGACCAGCGTTCGTGCTGGACGTGCAGACCGCGTGAGACGACGCTTCATCCAGTCCCAAACATGCTCAATGGGGGACAGATCCGGAGATCTTGCTGGCCAGGGTAGTTGACTTACACCTTCTAGAGCACGTTGGGTGGCACGGGATACATGCGGACGTGCATTGTCCTGTTGGAACAGCAAGTTCCCTTGCCGGTCTAGGAATGGTAGAACGATGGGTTCGATGACGGTATGGATGTACCGTGCACTATTCAGTGTCCCCTCGACGATCACCAGTGGTGTACGGCCAGTGTAGGAGATCGCTCCCCACACCATGATGCCGGGTGTTGGCCCTGTGTGCCTCGGTCGTATGCAGTCCTGATTGTGGCGCTCACCTGCACGGCGCCAAACACGCATACGACCATCATTGGCACCAAGGCAGAAGCGACTCTCATCGCTGAAGACGACACGTCTCCATTCGTCCCTCCATTCACGCCTGTCGCGACACCACTGGAGGCGGGCTGCACGATGTTGGGGCGTGAGCGGAAGACGGCCTAACGGTGTGCGGGACCGTAGCCCAGCTTCATGGAGACGGTTGCGAATGGTCCTCGCCGATACCCCAGGAGCAACAGTGTCCCTAATTTGCTGGGAAGTGGCGGTGCGGTCCCCTACGGCACTGCGTAGGATCCTACAGTCTTGGCGTGCATCCGTGCGTCGCTGCGGTCCGGTCCCAGGTCGACGGGCACGTGCACCTTCCGCCGACCACTGGCGACAACATCGATGTACTGTGGAGACCTCACGCCCCACGTGTTGAGCAATTCGGCGGTACGTCCACCCGGCCTCCCGCATGCCCACTATACGCCCTCGCTCAAAGTCCGTCAACTGCACATACGGTTCACGTCCACGCTGTCGCGGCATGCTACCAGTGTTAAAGACTGCGATGGAGCTCCGTATGCCACGGCAAACTGGCTGACACTGACGGCGGCGGTGCACAAATGCTGCGCAGCTAGCGCCATTCGACGGCCAACACCGCGGTTCCTGGTGTGTCCGCTGTGCCGTGCGTGTGATCATTGCTTGTACAGCCCTCTCGCAGTGTCCGGAGCAAGTATGGTGGGTCTGACACACCGGTGTCAATGTGTTCTTTTTTCCATTTCCAGGAGTGTATATTTTCATAACAATGAAATAGTTCTTTGTCTATTCCCTGTATTCATCACAAAAATTCTAAGTGTCTATTGGATGACGAAAACAAACATTTTCCTTGCACCAGGCACATATCATGAAAGAAAAACTAATGAATTCAGGCACTTCACGGTAGATGATAGTTTCATCTAGACAGAACTTGAAGTTATCAGAAATAGTCATAGTCATTGTTCTGCATATTGTGTTGAGTACCAGGCATACTTAACCAACTTTGTAAAATGTGGTGAAGTAAACTGACAATGCAGAAATGACTGAAGTTAACGATGCAATTCCGCCGGTAAACCTGAAACGACAAAGGGCTATAGGAAATTAAATTGTACAACAGTTTTCTGAAAAACGTTTTTTTATCGAAAGGCTGAATCACCCTATTAGTTCAAGGTGGAATCTGAATTATTTTAACAATGTTTTCGTTGTTGTCCTAAAGACAGAAGTGTCTTTACGCCCAGGACAAGTATCCAACAAGAGCAATGGATTATTTTCTGCAGATGGTAAGAAGACGTTTTTATAAATTTTGCAAGTAGACTCATTTTTTTAAATGTTTAGCTCCAATTTGCCTTGAGATTCCTGAAGACAGATATAAAGCTGTGGAAACAGAAACACACTGATATCACTGGTATTGTTACATACGACTGTGTCGAAATATTCACAGACTCCACAAGCATCTCTGTTTCTTTTTTTTTTCTTTTTTTCCGCTCGAAATGATGAATTGCGGTTTGCGTGCAGCTTTTGCACGAAACCTGACTGATTAGCTTTACGCACAGCATTTTGGGGAATAACAAGAAGCTTCATCTTCACGTCAGTTATAATAGTGGTTTGTACACTTTTTTTGCCCCGCGGTATTACTTGTCAATGACGTCTCCTTAACAAGTACTTGAGGTAAAATTCGTAATTTTGCGACTCCCTTAATCTGTTTCGCCAGATCTAAGAAGCCTGGAAATCAGTAATATTCATTCCACTTGCATTTCAGAGCTCCCAGTGTCTAGATCACCATCAGTAACGGTGCACTGACTCTCACAAGCAGTTCTAAATCTTTCACATAGTTTTTCTTTGACTCTTTTGTGAGTTTCAATTTGGCACATATTTCACATTTCGTGTAAACCGTTCTTCCATTTATAAAATTTTTATTCAGTTTTAACAAAACTAAACCGGTTTTTCACACTGTTTGAGCATAAGCATTTTCTCTCTCCTTCATTTGATCAAAAAATTTGCAGCCTTTTCTTTGTAACTGAAAGCTATTACTAAATATATTTTCTTTGGATTTCGAAGTCACTCTGTTTTTGTTCTGGACTTCAGTTAGCTCACCGAACCACACTTCACGGAATCGTCCAACTTCTTTCCTGTTTCTTCCAATGTTTCCACCATTTCTAACGAAATCCGACATCATTCGAATGAATGTCCAAGAAATTAAGCAATAAATAATACATACGTAGGTCTTCAGGAGACTTAGGTGATGTGGATTGCGTACCACGTTCTCAAATTACATCTTTGCAATGTTGGAATCATTAATTGGATTCCATATTAGTGTGACTCTCTGAAACCTGCACAAAGACAGAAGCTATTAGCAAGCATATAAGAAGAAATCACAAAGAAAATCAATTAACTTTTAAAAAACAAAGAAGAAATAACTGCAATGTGTCTTAGCAGGTAAAGTTCTGGCATCGGTTTTCTTTCAGTGTCTTTTCTATGTAAACAATTTCAGGGGAATTTCGACATTTCGGACTGGACTGTTTCCTTGTCACAGCATGTCAGAGATGTAGGATAAAGTTACCTAATTTGGTGACAAAGTCAGTAATTTTGTAAATAATTAGCTGATTAGCCATACATTCCTGCGGAAAAACTTAGGTTTGTATGTGTACGATATAATAATACCTGTTTCATAGCATTCGGTTTCGTTTTGGTGGAACTGAAGATGTTTAAATGTAAACATTACAATTGCACGTAACATGGTAACAAGTGTAGCTAATTTTCTGATACCGATTCTTAATTTGATGATAATTAACGTAAGTTATAAATATGATGAATTTATTTATAGATGCTTGAACATTTTATTACATAATCGAAAGGAACATATTGAATCAAGAAAGTTATTAAAATTACGTATTTATAATAAAAATAATCTTTATAAAAATAACTTCTGTTCAAATACCAAGTAAATTGTTCAGGTTCAAAATTAGCGTCAGCTGAAGACAAAATCTGAGTACCATTAACATAACAGCACATTCTGAAAGAGTACTTATTCCTGTCTAAACAATATCACGTCACTGTGTCCTACCACAGATTCGCTTTGGTAGAGAACAAGGTAGGAAATGAGACAGAATGAGCATTGCACCGATTTATTTCCATGTGCCACATTTCTGCCTTTTGTTTTCATCGTTCCAGAAGGTCCAGCTGAATCCAAAACAGTGCTTCCTTTTCCTTTGCTAGTTCGTCAACTGTTCAATGCCATACTCCTGGTTCAACAGTTCTTGCTCATGTGAGCTTCCTTGGTACATTTCCTGCTGGTGTTCTTAGGATACAATCAACGGGAGATAACGAGGATGCTGGACTTTTTGGCATTTCAGTAGCATCTGCCTGCGAACTCCCATTTGATGATTCGCTTGTGACAGGCACTGCTAGGTCTTCCTGTGGATCAGGATGCTCAGGGAGCTCGGATGGAGTCAGCTTTTTTCGGGGAGTGACATTTCGATCCAAGGGTCTCATCCCACAAGACCTGAAGGCACTTTTTATGTTTTCCTCAAAGAAAGTTTCTGCAAAAGGCATCTTGAAGATGGTGAGGAAGTTTCTTTTATTTGCGTTGTCTGTTGTGCTTTTTGCCATATAATTGTGCAGTTCGTTTCTCCAAGCACTCTTAGGTGCCTTCTAAATGTCGACGTCCGACGGTTGGAACACGGGCGTAGTACGAGAAGGGAATGTAAGTAAATACATATTATTTTGACAAGCAAGCTCAAGAACTTGTGGAGAAATGTCTGCTCCGTGCGAATCCATCGGCAATAGCGCAGGTTTTGTTCTGTTAGATTCAAGAACAGCTTGAGACCATTCTAAAAACAGTTCTTTAGTAATCAACCCCTCTTCAGATAGACGAACCTGCGTGATAGACAGTCTCTCATGTAATCATAAGTCCACCGAGAACGTTTGAAAATTATAAATATGGGTATCCAGCTGCCATTAGCACAAATACAGCCTACCAACGTCATAGTTTCTCCTCGTTCTGCGTAGGTACGTTTGTGTAAGAACTTCTTTCCAATTTCAGTTACAACCTTATTGAGCTTGACTACGAACATCAAGCCGCTTTCATTAACATTCCACACATGATCTTCCATCTTGCTTAGAGGAGACAAGCATAGTTTCTTGACATCTGAAAGTTTGTCAAAATACTCGTCTATTATAATAGAATCAGATATGGAAGCCCAGTATGCAGACAAATTTTCCGGGACTCTCAAAGTCCGACCATATCGACATTTATAACTGAGCCACCATTTTTTAATTGCAATTTTCTTTTCATTATTAAAAAAATTCTCATGATGAGTTGCCCCTGTCAGTTCATATGCAGCCCCTCCAAATCCCATCTCTTGCATCGTAATTACGTACTTTAGTAATTTCTGTTCTAAGGTGAATGGCGATTTTCTGTCAGGAAACTTTCTTAAGAACTCCAGGGGACCAGGGAACCTCATTTTCTTTTGCAGGCTCGCAAATGCCAATACGATTTTCCTGAACCATATTTGCTGCGTCTAGTATAACTCTAGAGCTGTAGAGACGATAGATTCTATTCTCTTCCTGTGACACCGTATTTTTGAGATTACTGTTCATCGTTTCCACCTTGAACTAAAAGATAAAATAAACCAGTCATACCTAAGTTGGTGGTACCTCCTAATTTGATGATAGGCTGTTTGAAAACATCTTATTGTTATGTGTGTACTAACATATAAAAGCATTGGAAACTGTAGATAACAACTTAAATATAAATTATGATTTTTTTAAAATTTATGCCTCTACGATCACTTTATAAACATGTGTGAGACACTTTAGTTTTTCAAGAAAATGCTAAGCCAATACAAAGCGCAACTATAAAATAAGGAAAAAATATACTTCACGTAAATTTCTGTAAGATTTTGAGAATGGGATACATCTGAGCAACTCCCTTTACATCAGTATATAATTAATAAATAAAATAAAGCATACATTTACTCACAAACACAGTGAAATTACTGCTGCAATACCGCGCGTGTCCTTTCACATTTGCTATAATCGACTAACAATGGCAAAACGGTGGTTCCGTGTGAGCAATACAAAGAACGCATTCTACGCCATCTATGATCGGTGTCGCTAACTATTTTAATCACGAGATACGAAATGAAATATATCACAAACTTAGGAGTGTACCGCCAAATAATGTTTCCTCACCCAACCGTTTCCCATTGAGTGCTTCCGAACTATTGTTGGCACGAGCGGCCAAAATTATCGAATGGTCGGACACCTTTCTTCTGGGATGCATGATGGCGCTTCACTATTGACTGGTATATTTTGGAGTTAGATAACAGTTTGATTCATTTCAACATGTAGCAGATTTCAATCTCTTTCGGTCATAAGTGTAATTCCTACAGTGTATTTCACGATTATATTTTTGGATGCTTTTATTTAAATTATAAATGTAGAGTGCGGTTTAGTGTGATGGCTTTGGTCCATGATAAAATAAAACCTTGTGCATCAACAGTTCATTCCTTTTAGTGTCTTATGAGTCGCGTCATTCATAATTTAAATACGTATCTTTTTGTGAATCTTTCAGACATTTTTCTTTCAAAAGTCGCGTTCTTTTCAGCATTTTAAATGGTATTGCGGACTTTTGTTTGTGATTATGCTATATGGCGTCATAGTCAGTCTAAACGAGTTGTGAACTGATTCGTCTTCAGCGCCCTAATTTAGTAATTTCGGGCCCCTTTACTCTTGAATTTTTTAGGCGAGTTAAGGTGTTTCCTTTCAATGTTGAACATAGTCGTGGTGTGCAGACCAAACCATGTTTCTTTTGTCTTGCATTCATCAATTAACGCTGTGTTCCATTTTGTAATACGCGAAATTACTGGTAAAAAGAGTACCAACAACAGTAAAGAATTCTTTCTATTTTATGTTTGTGGACGTCAGTGTCCTATAAGAGAGAGTCGAGGTCAGACGATTCACCACACTATAAAGGGAAGTAGGTAGCGATTTGTGGCAGACGTAACAACTGAGTGCAATGTTGGTGCAAGCGCGAGTGTTTCGGAACACACTGTTCAGAGCTCTTTGTTGAACATGGAGCTCCACAACAGACGAGCTCCATGCGCCTCCATGCCGACCCAACAACACAGACAATTACGACTGCAGTGGACACGGGATCACGGTGCTCGGACCTTGGTTCTATGGTATCGTGTCGCTTTGTCGGATGAATCACGTCTTTTCGTTACACCAGGTTGATGGTCGTGTCTGGTTACGCCTTCATCGAGACGAGCACCTGTTCCAAACGTGCTCAACGATACGGACGCAGG
The DNA here is from genome assembly GCF_023898315.1 of Schistocerca nitens. Lineage (NCBI taxonomy): Eukaryota > Metazoa > Arthropoda > Insecta > Orthoptera > Acrididae > Schistocerca > Schistocerca nitens. Next base: position 734,517,233 of record NC_064614.1, on the reverse strand, counting down.
TCTGTGGGGCCAGTATTATGCTGTGAGGAAAATTCGCTTGAGACCTTGATAATAATCGAAGGCATTATGGCAGCTGTGGACTGTGTGAATATTATTGCGAAACACCTCCATCACTGTAGGCTTCACATCTCCCCCAGAGACGATGATGTCTTCCAGCAGAATAAATGTCCGTATCACACGGCCGGAATCGTGCTGCAGTGGTTTGAGGAGCATGATAGTAAACTCATATTGATGTCTTGTTCAACAATTCGCCTGATCTGAAATCTACTTTGTCGATTTCATGCCACGCAGAAGCGCTGCTGTATTGAAATCCAATCGTGGACCAATGCCTAAGCATATAGTCATAACGCTTTGGCTCGTCATTGACGCCTGTAATGAATGTTGATGCCGCAATGGTGCCGTCCTTGTTGAGTGCGCTCCATGTTGCCTCCAGCCTTCCAGCCACGCGGTGCTGCTGGTGGGCTACGGCGTGGACGCCGCCTCCGGCGAGAAGTACTGGATCGTGAAGAACAGCTGGGGCGAGGAGTGGGGCGACGCCGGCTACTTCAAGATCCTGCGCGGAGTCAACGAGTGCGGCATCGAGGCCGAAGGAGTCGAGGCTACTCCCATACCTCTGTGAAAACTCCACCCTCCAACCCGCTTCCACCAGCAAATGCTTCTTGTAATAAAACATTACGTTACAAGTTCTTTATCTGGTCTTTTGTGAACCACCCACGTGAAGAAGAGCACATGCCAGACCATGCACTCAACAATTTTGGTTCCTTTAAGGACTATGGTCTCTATATTTCGTTTCACAATAATCATTACGAAGAATTTTGATGATTAATGAGTGATCATAGGCTGAATTTTATGTTTTTTTTAGTTTTAGTAACAAATTTTGTCCATTGCTGTGATATGTTCAGTTCGCTATCTAGTTACATAAATGCTATAGTCTATGCCTAAGTCTGCTACGATGGTAACCAACAATGAACATTCACAATTATTTTTATGGTTCTCATTAACTTTTGACATACTGATTTGATTTATTATTTGACATATTGAATACTGCTAGCCTTGCTGCACTCCAGCCGAAACCATTTATGAAATACAGAACCATTTTCAATGATATATACACACATTTATTTTATTAGTAAAAGGCTGCTTGTACGTTGAAGGTGTCTGATAACTTTTTGTTGTATTTTAAAATACAAAACTTGACAATAATATTCATAATAGAAGCGAAACTCTTCACATCACTGGACCAAGAAGGGAACTGCCCAGAATGCTTCACAAACTTCTTAAAACGTACGATAACGTAACAAACAAGTGACTAACGGAGAACGACTAGAAGGATGAAAACTGAAAGAAATTAATTAGAAAAGTTTCAACAGACTTCCATAAAAGCGAGGAAAAATTACGTATTCTCATTTTATATTTTGACATTTTATCACCAGTGGATATACATTCGAAGCTGTCAGTCGTATACAAGCACAGACCTCGATAAAAAGCAAACAGAAAGTGTACTCCCACAACTTCCGATTGAGGTGTAAATATTGTTGCACATTAACATTTTTCCTGGATGCACTAATAAATTTTCGAAGCTATTGCTTGACACACAAGGTAGAAGAACCAACTCCAGCTCAGATCAAGTGTCACAATCATAATCTCGAGCACACAAAGAGTGCCAGTATTTCAAAAGCAGGACAACGCTCATAACTCATTGCTGCACAGCGAGCAGAGCTATAGGAACTGGCGAAAACGGTGCAGTATGATGACACCCAGAACGTCGTTATGCAAAATCTATAGCACACATTAATGACATGCAACATCCGAGCTCCGCAACTCCAAGGCGTTCTAGCACTGACGATAAATGCAGTGGCAGAGAAAATCGTCCATACCTGAGACATCGCGGTGCGTAAAGGACCGCTGACAGCTCTGGTCAAACGAGGGCAAATGGCCACCTAACCTGTTTCGGACATTTCGAACTCAGTGTCTGGTCAATGTGTCCTCATCACCGATAGTATCGCCAGTTACAGGTTAACTCAGCTGGCGAAGCGTGATGTGCTGCTCGCTGCCTGTTCGAAGACTTCAACTACAAAACGGCAACCTGCCGGTTTTTGATCATCGCTCCACGCTGCCACTACCCACGGGTCACAGCCGTGACTGACAGAACATGCAGACCTACTGTGCCTTCCTCTGGTGAAGGGCCAACCAAGTGATTGCAATCTGCCATCTCCCAGTAGCTGGGTGGGCGTGTGAGTGCCGCCTCCCAGGCTGTATGTGTACCGCCTTCCTGGTTGTACACTGCGTGCTGAGGGAGCCGTCTTCAGGATAGCCGTCACCCGGAAGATGCTGTGGGTGCAAGTCTAAGCGCAACGTCCACTTTCGAGAGCGTTGAGGCCCGTCGCATCCACAGAGGTGTGTCTGCAGGCAGCCTTGCTGGCCCCCGCTAGGGCGGTGTGCCTGACCTGCCACAAGCTACGTGAGCTGCCGGAGTGCGGCGTCCACCATTCCTCGCCGACACCTCAGCGAGCAGCCCGGTCTGCTTCCTGAGCGCCGGAGAAGACAATATTCATTGCAGCAGTCACGTTAATAAAGTGTTATTACAGATACCACCTTTTACTACCCAGCCCTCACAGCTCAGCCTCCGACACTTGTAACCTCACCACCCCATCTATCCAAGGTCGACGCCCACTGACCTCCTGACCCGAGAGGTGACTATTACAATTTCTTACAATGCCCGCATTAATTCCTGAATTGATTCTGTTTTTAAGGTACTTGATATTATTGTGTATGTTCGTTTGATGTTAATTTTGTAAAATAAAATTTTGAAAAAAAATCAAGTATCCGTCTTTCGCCAAGCATGTTGTAACATAAGGCTTGTACTTTGGTACAGAGAGTTGATCCTATAGCACAGATGAAGTTTCATGAAGAAATGACGATCCTGGAACTCCCCTTGCGATTTTTCACATTGTCTTACAAAATCAATGATCCTTCTCATGTACGAGGTGCATTCAAGTTCTAAGGCCTCCGATTTTTTTTCTCCGGACTGGAAAGCGATAGAAACATGCGCATTGTTCTAAAATGAGGCCGCGTTCATTGTCAATACGTCCCAGAGATGGCAGCACCGTACGGCAGATGGAATTTTACCGCCAGCGGCGAGAATGAGAACTGTTTTAAATACTTAAAATGGCGACGTTTTCCTTACTTGAACGGCGTGCAATCATTCGTTTTCTGAATTTGCGTGGTGTGAAACCAATTGAAATTCATCAACAGTTGAAGGAGACATGTGGTGATGGAGTTATGGATGTGTCGAAAGTGCGTTCGTGGGTGCGACAGTTTAATGAAGGCAGAACATCGTGTGACAACAAACCAAAACAACCTTGGGCTCGCACAAGCCGGTCTGACGACATGATCGAGAAAGTGGAGAGAATTGTTTTGGGGGATCGCCGAATGACTGTTGAACAGATCGCCTCAAGAGTTGGCATTTCTGTGGGTTCTGTGCACACAATCCTGCACGACGACGTGAAAATGCGAAAAGTGTCATCCAGGTGGGTGCCACGAATGCTGACGGACGACCACATGGCTGCCCGTGTGGCATGTTGCCAAGCAATGTTGACGCGCTACGACAGCATGAATGGGACTTTCTTTTCGTCGGTTGTGACAATGGATGAGACGTGGATGCCATTTTTCAATCCAGAAACAAAGCGCCAGTCAGCTCAATGGAAGCACACAGATTCACCACCACCAAAAAAATTTCGGGTAACGGCCAGTGCTGAAAAAATGATGGTGTCCATGTTCTGTGACAGCGAGGGCGTAATAATTACCCATTGCGTTCCAAAGGGCACTACGGTAACAGGTGCATCCTACGAAAATGTTTTGAAGAACAAATTCCTTCCTGCACTGCAACAAAAACGTCCGGGAAGGGCTGCGCGTGTGCTGTTTCACCAAGACAACGCACCCGCACATCGAGCTAACGTTACGCAACAGTTTCTTCGTGATAACAACTTTGAAGTGATTCCTCTTGCTCCCTACTCACCTGACCTGGCTCCTAGTGACTTTTGGCTTTTTCCAACAATGGAAGACACTCTCCGTGGCCGCACATTCACCAGCCGTGCTGCTATTGCCTCAGCGATTTTCCAGTGGTCAAAACAGACTCCTAAAGAAGCCTTCGCCGCTGACATGGAATCATGGCGTCGGCGTTGTGAAAAATGTGTACGTCTGCAGGGCGATTAAGTCGAGAAGTAACGCCAGTTTCATCGATTTCGGGTGAGTAGTTAACTAGAAAAAAAATCGGAGGCCTTAGAACTTGAATACACCTCGTGAAGCTTATATTTCCTAAAGAAGTACACATCATGACGATGAGAATATTTTGCTATTTTTTGTGGCATTATCTTGAGCGTAACAGCCTTCTTCGGAAAACTTTCATCCAACACAGTACTATTTGTATGGCCAGGCCAGGGAACACATGATAATTCTGGAGGCACTAGCGGAAAACATCTGAGATTTGCATGCGAATGGCTTGCATCACAGTATTCGGTGTGAGGAGTTATAGTCTAAACAAATTTTCAAGCGGGTTCTGAGCGTTCGTCGCTTCCCATGTAAACTGGAGGAACTCCTTCACAGGAGATTTTCTTGATGACGATGAGCGACAGAACAGGTGGGGAAGAGAACCCTGAACCAAACTGTTGAAAGAGAAGGAGGTAATTTTGGAGAAAATGAACCTTGACATTGAGAAGAAAAAGCTGGAAAGTTGTGTAGACAAATCTGTAAACATATTTGAAATCTGGTTTCGCAGGGTAGAGCGGATCAGGTTATGGTTGTGGAGGGGGCCATAATCAGTTACTGTCAGTTGCACAAAACACACAAACTTGTGTTTTCCTAAGAACCACATAATTACACATTGCCTTAAAAAGGATCAAAATAAAACAATATGGCTGAAGGCCTAGTTAAGAATACTTGAGATACCTCCTGGGCTGAAGGCCCAAAACCACACCAAAAGCAAGAAGGGCTGAAGGCCTGAACACAAGATATAAAAATTGCTTTAAAGAATAAACGTGACTGAAGGCCTTCCCTTAAAAAAAAAAAAAAAAAAGAGAGAGAGAGAGAGAGAGAGAGAGAATTGGTCGGCCGGAGTGGCCAAGCGGTTCTAGGCGCTACAGTCTGGAACCGCGCGACCGCTACGGTTGCAGGTTCGAATGCTGCCTCGGGCATGGATGTGTGTGATGTCCTTTAGGTTAGTTAGGTTTAAGTAGTTCTAAGTTCTAGGGGACTGATGACCTCAATTACTTCTATATATATATATATATATATATATATATATATATATATATATATATATATATATTGTACTTTTCACATAAATACTCGGCTGAAGGCCACACACAAGACATTGAACAACTCAGGCACAGGGCTTGGGGCCTGGATAACAAGAATTCCAGATAGAGCAAATTTTTAAAAAAATTCGTTTTAAACACATGAATCGTCAAATTTTAACTTAAGGTGGCTGAAGGCCTTATCTTAAAAATATTACGCGTAAAATCTCGGCGGAAGGCCACACACTGGACAGGGCTTAAAGCTTACATAACAAGAATTTCAGATGGAACAACTTTAGTAATTAAACAAATCAATCTTCAAATTTTAATTTAAGTCAGCTGAAGGCCTTATTTTAAAATTAATAGACAGCTTCGCACAGTACTTCAGACTAAAATGAAAATCACTATCTAAATCCAAGAGAACAGTGGTGTTCAGAAGTGTTCCAAGGGTCGGCCTGAGGAGGTAGCTCTAATGTAAGGTGAGGTGAGACAGGCAGCCAAGAGTAAGGTTAAATAATCGGATGGCGACCCAACCCAGGGACGGCTGAAGGACCGACCAACAACCTAATCACTTCCCATCGCCCAACCAACGGCATGACAACAGAAAGTATCAGTCGAGGACGAAGATACCAGCAGCACTACATCTTGAAAATTGGTGTCTAAAAACAGCCAAGGCACAATAACCACTCTAAGAAAAAATATGAACAGACAACTAAAAGACTGTCGAACTACACTCCATGCCAGACAGCATCAACATGGCGAGGAAAAACGCACTGCCGAAAAACTGTTCTAACGACCATGGCAGGTAAAATGTTCCAGTGTGTGTGAAATCTTATGGGACTTAACTGCTAAGGTCATCAGTCCCTAAGCTTACACACTACTTAAATTATCCTAAGGACGAATACACACACCCATTTCCGAGGGAGGACTCGAACCTCCGCTGGGACCAGCCGCACAGGCCATGACTGCAGCGCCCGAGACCGCTCGGCTAATCTCTCGCGGCCATGGCAGGTAACTGGGGCGTTAACGGCCACAAGGCGGAAAACACCGCTGGTGCACTTCACTGATAAGCAACAACCAATTTCATAATTAAAGACCATACAGTAAGACGGCTGTAAAATTTCGCCGACTCCAAAACACCATACGTTGATGCTAGCCGGGACGGCCCAGGAATTAACAACTGGCAATGAACAAAGAGATGTCACAGCAGTTGAGGTTTTGTAGCAGGAGAACTGATCACTCAACTTCAGTGTCCAGGTTCGGTGGGTAACTCACTTTGCAACTCTCGCAGCTAGCGCCTGACAATCCGACCGCGCGTGCACGCCACCAGCGGTGCCGGCCAGACCGGGCGCTGCGGAGACTTCCTCGCTGCTCTGTCGCAACCGACCGACCGCCACACACAACACTACACGGAAATATAGCGGTCACACCACAGGTGGTACAGCAGTCCAGTATCGAAAAGCGCTGCTGCTGCCACCGCCGGAGGCAATTCAGTAACTCGTTATGGTAGTAACTCAGGGAGAAATAAGACACCACTCGAGTGTGACAAAATGCCAAAGAACAAACGGCAACAACGCGAGCCGGCCTCGGCTCAATATTTTGTGGTCATACAGAAGTAGCTGCTTACAATTTCTTCAGGATGTGTAGAGAGCGTAAGTATAAACTCATGAGCATGTCAGGGTATGAGGTTAGGGTGGCTGATGTCAGGTTTGCAGGAAATGAAGTAGATGCGAAGGTGGTCAACGTGGGAGACGTCAGGGGATAAATTATTAATCCTGTACGAGATTCGGATGGGAAAGAGTAGACAGATAGGAAATATGAGGTGGCTTGTATGGCATTCGAAGATTATGAAAGAGTGTTAGAACCTTGGTGTAGCGGAAGTCGAGGCGAAATTGGCATAAGACAGGATTCACTATGTTGGAGTAACGTTATTTAGCTGTAGAGTATGGTGAAAGCCTGCATCCCTTAAGTTTGGCGGTTAGTACTTATAGTTTTAGTCTGGTGTTGGCTGCTCCCTGAATGGCTAGCAGGTGAAGTTCCATGTTAGTTTATGGGCTTACTTCAAATGTTTTAGTGCCTTTGTTAATTCTATAGGACAGTTGTAAATGGTGAGCCGGCCGCGGTGGCCGAGCGGTTCTAGGCGCTTCAGTCTGGAACCGCACGACTGCTACGGTCCCAGGTTCGAATCCTGCCTAAGGTATGGACGTGTGTGATGTCCTTAGGTTAGTTAGGCTTAACTAGTTGTAAGTTCTAGGGGACTGATGACCTCCGATGTCAAGTCCCATAGTGCTCAGAGCCATTTGAACCATTTGTAAATGGTGAGGTAGAAGTCATGTGCGTAGAATCTGCCAGTGATTAGATTTATAATTGCAGAGCGTACTTGGGAAATCGTATAAATGCCAAATGGCATTTTTTTTCAGGAAATGGAAAAACATCTCTAATTTTATATAATGTTTGCCATTAATAATGGTTATTTTGTTTTATAGATACAATTATAACTAGTAGTGAAAAGAAAAACTTTCAGAATGACAGATACAGAAAAAGGAAAAGTTAAGTGTTTTGAAATATAATTTCAATTATCTGTTAATTCAGATGCCTCACAGACAAATGTTTCTGTGAAACATGTGGTATTTTGTATCCCTGTGAGATATCATAGACAGCAGATCGTTCTTTTTCTCGGAACTTGAAGACTGATTAAGCATTCCACTGCTAAATTGCACTGAAGGTTTTCTTGACCAGAATTTTGTTGGAATATCTCACTGTAATTGAAGAGTGTTTGGTCAGCTTGAGTTTGGATGTATTGATAGACAGATGTGCGCGAGCACCTAGCTCAGAAAAGTCTAGAAATAACACTACTTTCCATTCGTTTGATAGCTCCTTGCATTTATACTTGCATTTGCATATTACCTGCAATAAATAATATAATATACTACATAAAATAAAATACTCATATACATTTTTCACTATTACATTTGCGAGTTTAATTTATAATAACAACATGAAGAAATACGGTTCATCAAACATATTTTGAGGTTGTAAAGACGTTACATACCTATAGTAGGTACTGAATTTTTCGCTAGTTTATTTACCCCCGTTGATGTAGTCTATGGTCTTTCCATGAACTTTTAAGTCTTTCCAGCAGCCGCTTTCTTCCTAACAGTATTACATTCTGTATTTAGGTCCATCTTAATGAAATAAGCAAATAGATAATGAAGTAAAGCACGTAAATGTATATTTTCATAGGTAAAACACGGAGAACAGAATGTATAGAAGGCCTCAGTACTATGAATGTGTATAGATAGCACTAGCATAGGTCTCCAAGGTAAGTGTAATGGAAACACTCGTGTCATGTTCGGACAAGCCTGGCACTTGTATTGTTTCTTACAGCATTAGCAGCAGTACATCGAATGATTTCAATACAACATCTGAATATGATGTATCCTGGCACTTACACCATCTCCACAAAGTCCTGAATTATTGCCTGATGCGTGGCTGTCTGAGGAACCACTGGTTACACCATGAGATAAAATGGTTGGACTCGAGCAGAAAGATCGTTTGGATTACTGGCGAGTGCGTATAGGGCTAGGAAGGCGGTGTCGTCACAATGGACCGGAGGTGGGGGCTTTAGTCGTGTTGGCAGTACAGAACATTATACAGTAGTGGAGAAAACGCAGAGGCTTGTAGCAGATCTGCAGTGTAGCGGAAGATATGGGATTTGGTCTTTTTTATGCTTAGATAAGGTTTCAATACAGCGAACATTGTTTATTGGATTTTCACATATCTGGAGCCTCAAAAGAACGGCGAATGCCACACTCAGTCATAGCTTTCTTTTTAAAAACTCAACGGACACAAAGATATCATACTGACGGTTATTTAATTCCCGGACAGAGGTTGGGGTAACGTACAGGTGCCGGTCGGAGGAGAAGAAGTTAGGACGGAAACTACGCTTGATGACAGGAGAAGTAATGAATGGAAGTACTAACAATGGAACAGCGTTTGTTTATTGTAAAGATATTTTACATTGAAACTTCCTGGCATATTAAAACTGTGTGCCGGAGCCAGACTCGAAGTCGGGACCTTTGCCTTTCGCGGGCAAGTTTGGAAGGTAGGAGACCAGATACTGGCAGAATTGAAGCTGTGAGGACGGGTCGTAAGTAGTGCTTGGCTAGCTCAGATTGCAGAGCACTTGCCCGCGAAAGGCAAAGGTCCCGAGTTCGAGTCTCGGTCCGGCACACAGTTTTAATATGGCGGGAAGTTTCATATCAGCGCACGCTCCGCTGCAAAGTGAAAATCTCATTATGGATATTTTACATTAATTTTGGATGTACGTTCAGCAGCACATTTGGTCCAATAACAGCACCATCTTGAAAGACCATTTCTCAGTGAGATTACGGTACAAAATGGAAGTCCAGTTGAGACGAAAATGGTTCAAATGGCTCTAAGCACTATGGGACTTAACATCTGAGGTCATCACTCCCCTAGACTTAGAACTACTTAAACCTAACTAACCTAAGGACATCACACACATCCATGCCCGAGGCTAGATTCGAACCTGCGAACGTAGCAGCAGCGCAGTTCCGGACTGAAGCGCCTAGAACCGTTCGGCCACAGCGGCCGGTTGCGACGGCAAACCTGAAGCATCCTCTGATATGAATTTTCATCCTCTGATATGAATTTTGTTCAATATTTTGCCTGTGTCTTTTTTTTTAATTTTTTACAGGTTGATGAAATATTTGGGAAGACCTGATGGCTACCTGATTCCATGAAGGTTCACTCGAAACTACCTGCCACACTACCTGCCATTCGAAACTACCTGCATCAGTTTTAACCCTTAAAAACGTGGAACGAGTGAAAAACCTATTCAAAGAGGCGCCCACTACATCAGCAAGACATGCTACACAGCAACTATGGAATAATGAAAGTGAAATTTAGTCACATTCCTCAAAAAATTAATTGTGCCAACATTTGAAGGTGAGGAATATGGAGTAGCAGTATTCTTTCGCATAAGAGATTATTGTGGACTTAGAAAATGGAACAATCGGTAAGAAACGGATCTCTTTTAGTGACGAAGCACACTTCCATCTTCATGGGTTCGACAACAAGCAGAACTGACGCCGCTGGGGTGCTGCGACTCCACACGTTCAAGCAGCTGCTTCACTTCATCCAGGAAAGTCATGATTTGTTGCGAAATCAGTGCACAGTGCCCTACTGGACCAATTTTGATTGAGGCACCCGTCACAGCAGACAAACACAGATTGATCCTAGAATATGAATTTGTACTGACTGCATGACGTCGACGAATGCTGCCTTAGCTTAGCATAGTATAGTTTAGCATTCACTGGACATGGTGTGGAAAGGCTCCCTCATAGTCCAGATCTAATCCCGAGTCATAATTTCTTATGCGTTTTTCTTAACGAGAGAATCTTCAAAGATGAACCTGCAACAACACGATCTTAATATCGCAATTTCCAGAGAGATTCGTCCATCCGAAAATGAAGTTCTTCAGAACGTCTTCACGGAATTCAGTTCACAGCTCTACACACTCATTTGCTGCAGAAGGAAAGAACTTTCAAAACTTTTTGTGTTATATATCAGGTTGCCTGATATAGCATAAAAGTGATAACAAGAATCAATCACCCCATTTTATAGTCGACAAAAACTGTTCTACATCTACACAAATAAAATAAAAAGTTTTGCATCATCCCAGTTTCCAGAACTCCTGAAGACAGACGTTGACTGTGGGTATTGCATCACAGATACAGTCCCTTTGACTGTTCAGAGATGTCACTAAACCCGCCTAAAGATGCAAACAACCATGCATGAGCACCGCCTATTAGACTGAGGGGGTCCGAGAGGCGATCAGTTCCAGTCATTCCGCCAAGGATGAGGTATACGGGTCGTGTTGTCTGTAGTTCAACCATGCCTAGACAGTCAATACCGTTGCTCGATCGCGTCCCCATTGTTACTTTGTGCCAGGAAGGGCACTCAACAAGAGAATTGTCCAGGCGTCTCGTAGTGAACGAAAGCGATGTTGTTCGGACATGGAGGAGATACAGAGAGACAGCAACTGTCGATGAGATGCCTCCTTCAGGCCGCCCAAGGCCTACTACTTCAGTGGATGAACGATACCTACGGATTATGGCTCGGAGGAATCCTGACAGCAACGCCAACATGTTGAATAATGCTTTTCTAGCAGCCACAGGACGTCGTGTTACAACTAAAACTGTGCGCAATAGGCTGCATGATGCTCAAATTCACTCCAGACGTCCATGCAGCGCGATACAGATGGACCCAACAACATACCGAATGAACCGCTCAGGATTGGCATCACGTTCTCTTCATTGATGCGTGTAGCATATGCTTTCAACCAGACACTTGTCCGAGACGTGTTTGGAGGCAACCCAGTCCGGCTGAACGCCTTAGACACGCTGTCCAAAGAGTGCAGCAAGGTGGAGGTTCCCTGCTGTTTTGGGGTGGCATTATGTGGGGCTGATGGTCATGCAAGGAGCCGTAACGGCAGTACGATACGTGAATGCCATCCTCGGACCGATAGTGCAACCATATCGGCAGCATACTCGCGAGGCATTCGTCTTCATGGTTGACATCGCACCCACCTCGTGCACATCTTGTGAATGACTTCCTTTAGAATAACGACATCGCTCGACTAGAGAGGCCAGCATGTTCTGCAGACATGAATCCTATCAAACATGCCTGGGATAGATTGAAAAGGGCTGTTTATGGACGACGTGACCCACCAACCCCTCTGAGGGATCTACGCCGAATCGCCGTTGCGGAGTGGGACAATCTGGACCAACAGTGCCTTGATGAACATGTGGATAGTATGCCGCGACAGATACAGGCATGCATCAATGCAAGAGGACGTGCTACTGGGTATTGGAAGTACCGGTGTGTTCAGCAATTTGAACCATCACCGCTGAAGGCCTCGCTGTACGGTGGAACAACATGCAATGTGTGGTTTTTATGAGAAATAAAAAGGTCGGAAATGATGTTTACGTTGATCTCTATTCCAATTTTCTATACAGGTACCGGAACTCTCGGAATCGAGGTGATGCAAAATTTTGTTGATGTGAGTATTTTCTGCCGCCCTTTAGGAACGACCGTCTAGGAAACGATGTAGCTGGTTGGCTATTCGCATTTAACATCGTGAGCACCTACGAAAGGTGGTAAAATGACTGTGAAACTACGAGTAAGCTGCAAGATGTTAGACGTCCACAAATCAAAGAACGTGAAGGTCACAGGCTTTCCCAATGTGTATAAATAACAGGATAAGCAGCGATCTGGTGACAGATCTATTCAAGGCTAGTGTACGCAAAAGTGGTTCAGAGTACATGGTTCAGGGTACGTTGTTGAACGAGGGTTCAGATGATTCAAATGGCTCTAATCACTATGGGACTTAATATTTGAGGTCATCAGTCCCCTAGACTTAGAACTACTTAAGTCTAACTAACCTAAGGACATCATACACATCCATGCCCGAGGCAGGATTCGAACCTGCGATCGTAGCAGCAGCGCGGTTCAGAACTGAAGCGCCTAGAATCTCTCGGTCACAGCCGACGGCTTGAACGAGGTGTTCCACTGCAAACAAACCTTACTTGTTCCCACTGACATCAACAGTTACGACGGCAGTGGGCTCGTTTCATTGGGATTGAAATGTGGATCAAAGTAAACTTGTTGTGTGGATGGCTGAATCAAAATGTTCGAATGTGTGTGAAATCTTATGGGACTTAACTGCTAAGGTCATCAGTCCCTAAGCTTACGCACTACTTAACCTAAATTATCCTAAGGACAAACACATACACCCATGCCCGAAGGAGGACTCGAACCTCAGCCGGGACCAGCCGCACAGTCCATGACTGCAGCGCCCTAGACCGCTCGGCTAATCCCGCGCGGCGATGGCTGAATCACGTTTCTTGTTGCACTAGGTCGATACGCCGTCATCCACGCGAAAGAACCACGGACGCTGGAAAGTGGGAGTAGTGTTATTCTACAGGGAACAATCATCTGCGTTCCAAGGGGAGAAGCTTTAGAAAGTGAAGAATCCACAGCAGCTGCGGATTACGTGAGCATTACTGCAGATCGCTTGCATCCTTCATGCCTGACGTTCTCCCAGACGGTGATGGTGTCTTCCAGCAGGATAAATGTCCCTGTCACAAGTCCATAACCGTACTACATTGGTTTGAGGAGCGTGATTGTGAGCTCACGGTGTCCTGGCAACCAAACCCGACGATGGAACACTCCTTGTATGTTGTAGGGCACCAACGCCTCGCCTACAAACCATCGGTCTTTAATTTACGGGAAGTGCATGACCAGGTCGGACACATCTGGTACCAAATACCCCCTGGAACCAACCAATGATTTGTCGAATCCACGCCAAGCAGAAGCGCTGCTGTATTGTGTTTCAAGGGTTGATTAACACGCTATTAATCAGTTGGTCATAATTTTCGGCTCATCGTTGTCAGTTTTCTAACTCCTTCCTGAGTTATGGATGGAAACTTTTCACTCTTAAGGAAGCTCATTATATTTTAGCTCAGAGTGTGCTCAAAGATTATACAAAAGATCGGAGATAGGATGGAAGGAAGATTAGTGCTTCATGCCTGTTAGACAACGATGTCACTGGAGACGCTGTTACAAAGGATCGGCCAAAATGGGTGGGTTCTCAAGTGAGCAATTACATCGAAGAGTACTTGTTTAATACAACTAAGGACGTCGTCCTGGACGGCAGGTATCCATCAGAGGAAAAGATAACGTCAGATATGGCACAGGTGAGTGTGGTAGCAACGCTACTATTATCCGTGCATCGGGTTGGTAGCAACCTGAGACCGTTTGCAGGTTACACTGGCGTGTACAGAGAAAAGCCGTCGATGAGTGGCTTTAGGAGGATTCAGGATGATTTTGATACAATTTCTATTTGGTACGTTCAGTGGCTGCTTACTTTAAATATGGTACAATGCAAGTTAAAGCGGATATCTAGAAGAAAGCTTCTTGTAACTTTCGAATACAATATTCACGGTACGATGCCTGTCCTGATATGTAGATTAAATATGTAGGCGTAATGTTTTGACCCGACATTAAACTGACCCAGCTCATCTGATCAGCGATAGCAAACACCATGTATCAGTTGCCTCCCTGCTTTAGCACTGCTGGATGCTGGATATTAAAATTACAGCACCAAGATGTACAGCAAAAAAATGCTTAATGTGTTGATACCATTTTACTTCTTTTTCTTTTCAACTATGCTTTCTACATAACTGCTATGACTCCAGTGAAAATGCTCTGAAAATGTTCCTACTTTCACATAAAACATTGACCCACGAAAGAGAAGTGACGCGATCTGACTGCTATTTGACTGATGTTTTCGGAGGTAGGGCAGACACTCACAGCGCAACGAATAAATTTAAGGGAAGTTTGAACATGTATTCAAGTGAATGCAACACTACAGTCAACACACACTAACCCCCTGATACGATCTGCAAGTATATTTGTACCCTTAGTTATAGAGAGTACAGGTGTAATGATGATGTAAAACCTCACATTGTATGTCAAACACCTATTCACTATGAACATGAAGTACAAAACTCAAGCCATACATATTCAGCATCAGAAGTAATTCTCAGAGTCCTCAGCAACTCGAACCTATCTTATACTTTCTGTAAAATGCTTGCAAATAATTTGAAATAGTTCTGCTGATGTCAGTTTGTCTGAAAAACGATTTTGATGCAGGCAGAACATGAGGCTGAATGTGACTCGCTTCCACTACCGATTTATTTAGCAGTAGGCTACATAAGCAGTCGAAACATCCCCGCAAAATATATTAATTTTCAGAAATGACTGCAGGATCAAAATAATTGAAGAGAAAGTTGGATTGACCTATTATTATTATTATTATTATTATTATTATTATTATTATTCAATAAACAAGTGTCCTCAAAAATGGTTCAAATGGCTCTGAGCACTATGGGACTTAACATCTGTGGTCATCAGTCCCCTAGAACTTAGAACTACTTAAACCTAACTAACCTAAGGACATCACACACATCCATGCCCGAGGCAGGATTCGAACCTGCGACCGTAGCAGTCCCGCGGTTCCGCACTGAGCGCCAAGTGTCCTCTAACATACCATGTGGAGATGAGTTTCACTAATTATTTGAATTAGTACAAAAAGGAACTCCATATAACAGTAATAAAGAATAAGTGTAATAGCAACATATGCCACGGGCGCATTCATAGATGAACAATAAATGCCGAGATTGATCTTTGAACACGGAACAAAACCTCTCGGATTGAACAACTGATTTTATGTTATTTATTTAATCGTATGGCTAGGGCCTCCCGTCGAGCAGACCGTTCTCCGGGTGCCAATTTGACGCCACTTCGGCGACCTGCAGTCGATGAGGATGACAGGATGATGATGAGGACAGCACAACACCCAGTCCCTGGGCGGAGAAAATTCCCCGACCCAGCCGGGAATCGAACCCGGTCCCAGAGGGTTGACAATTCGTCACGCTGACCATTCAGCTACCGGGGGCGGACAACAACTGATTTAACCTCGCTCACAAAGACAGTAACTAAAAACTCTGTGAATGAAATATTAGTCCAATGTGCATGCAAGACACGATTTCACTTTTACTTCCAGTTTCATGAAATAATATATACTGCAGGAGTCACTTGTTATTAGTGTTTTATTAGCACGATGTGTTTCGGCAGCATGCTGCCATCATCAGGTGCATTTACAGTTACAGTTTACATTAATATGGATTGAGGTTAATTATGTTTGCTGTGTGCACCAGTGACGTCACGGTCGAAAACGACGCCTGTTCACGAAGATAAATATGTCATGATGTGTGGTTGACCGGAGCACAGATCACAGTAACAAATAATCACAATTTAACATTTCCACAATGGCTTGTTTGTATTAGCCCAAAGAGTGTTAAAAGCTAAAATAAACTAATTCCCATTGCTAAGACAGTTCTATACAGTGAAGATGAAACATTTATTTGATGTATTTATGTCATGGAAAATATTAGGTGATTAGTTGGTAAAGACAAGTTTTTTCTATGAAATAGACATTCAACATTTCCCATCTATGCGAACCAGAGGCTGATACTTTTTATGCCCAGTGTCGCCTCAGTAGTGTACGACAGATGCTGAGACCGTATGATAATGTAAAAACTGCCAACTTCGTTCTTCTCAGTGTTTCCACACATGGATGCATTGCCGGCCGCGGTGGCCGAGCGGTTCTAGGAGCTTCAGTCCGGAACCGCGTGACTGCTACGGTGGCAGGTTCGAAACCTGCCTCGGGCATGGATGTATGTGATGTCCTTAGGTTAGTTAGGTTTAAGTAGTTCTAAGTCTAGGGGACTGATGACCTCAGGTGTTAAGTCCCATAGTGCTCAGAGCCATTTGAACCATTTTGAGCCATGGACGCATTGTGATGCTTCAGATAGAATTATAACAAGATGTGGTGCTATTCCGCATCCAGCGTTCTCAAGCAATTTGGTACAGTTGCAGAGTGATGGACTGGCGCAATTTTGTTCAAGGTATGGTTCGCCTCTGGAGTGTTGATGATAGAAAACCGAACGCAGAGTATCGTATATTTGGTTCACGTGCTGTTCGTCTATGCACCCGCTTCCAGATGGGAATTTCACCACTATTTCCCTGAACGGTGGCTATCAACAACACGAATGGTGGCTACTCTCTGCCAGAAAGGTGGCTACCGTCCGCCTGAACGGCGGCTACCATCTGCCTGAACAGTGCCTACCGTGTACTGTACCAAAATGGTGGCTACCTAGTGTCTGAAAGATGGCTACCCTCTGTCTGAACGCTGGCTAGATTTGCCTGAATGATGGCTGCCCCCTACCTCGATGCTGGTTACCACCCGCCTGATCAGTGGCTACTGTCTGCCTCAGTGGTGGCTACCCTCTGCCTGATCGACTGTTACCCCATAATTTAACTGTGGCTACCGTCTGCCTAAATGGTGGCTACTATGTGCCTGAAATCGTTATGTGGGTTTCGACATATACGTATACTTTCATAGACGTGTAATTGCCCAACATGTGCTGGGGCTCCTGCTGCATTAACTCATCTCACTCTGTTTCTACACACGTTGCAGAATGTGTACACTGATTGGGCGTGTTACAACTGAAAAAAGAAACAATGTATTAAACTGCTTATGAAGGAGCAGTACAGCAACCCTCTCATGTGATTGATATTCTGTTGGATTGGTCATCCTACAGTACTGGTGACGAAACTTTACACCGGTCTGTGAAAGCAACTTCGATCATGAACCACCTGTTCCAATGAAGCAACCTGTATATTTAATAGGATCGCCACAAAATGCTTGGGTGATAGACATGAATCATCCTGAGAGACACAGATCTCCTTCGGACTACCTGTATGTGGTTTGGAGATGTGTCGCAATGCAGTAGCAAAATCTTTGTCCTTCCTCCATGCCATGAATGATGTGTAGTGTTCCTAATTTTCCCTACAAGAAACACCATCGTAACTGCTCGTACTATCTCTTCTACTACCTCGTATTGCAGGGGAAACCTTCGTTTGACGCTGTCCTTACACACTGCACACGGTTGGTGGAGCAATGACACCATGTTCCCATTTCCACCGAGTGGTCAGAAGACGTTCCTGTCGCATTAACTCAGCTCGTCCTGTTTCCCCACAGGATGCAGAAGGTCTTAGATGTAGCGCTCACCGACTTCCGTACAGGTTAGACTTAAATTGAGACGATCACATAGCCTAAGCTGCAGGGCAGAGACTTAGGAGGAGTTACAAGATGCAGAAGGACTACCTAAAAACAGCGTTGGAGTTCTTGGTGTATGGGATCCTTAGCAGATAGGTTAGAAAGAAAAGCTGACTCGTTTCGTGATACGAGTGTGGCACGAATATGATTCACCAGTGCCTGTAATAAATAAAAGACGTCTCTACAGGATCCAACGCAAATATGTGGTTGAATGGATAGACTTGATTCCAAAACGCGGACAGCATTTCGGACAACATTTCTGCCTGAAAGAGTAACATTACCAGTGACCCGTGTGCGCCTTTGTAGACTCAAGACCGCTTTTTATGCAGGGTGATAGTAACGTAAGCGTTATGATCGTGTTTTTAATAGCGCGGTCCCTACGTGAAATCTATGTTGACAGTAGTAGAATCCCTCTGTGGTCAACTTCAGATGTCATTTATCACTAGCGTTCCTCAAAAAGAACATCCTGTTCCCTCCATGGATTCCCAGTTGTCCTACTTGGCGAGTGTAATCCGAATGCTGAAAAAGGAATTATTCGCCATGCAACGTGACTCTCATGATCAATTTCATTAATTGGCCTATCAAACTGATATCAATGATGTGCTGCCGGGCAGGTGAAAGAAATGGCTAGGGCACCACAAAATGATTCTTGACAAGCGTTTGGATTTTTTTTTTCGTTGCAGCGATATCTTTTAACGAAATTTCAATCTCCCACCTACACAGGGCGATACAGGCTCTCACGATTTGTTTCGTAAACGCTAGTACGATACAGAATCGCATTGGTAAAAGGGAACCTGTCATAGTGTACAAAACAGCTACTTTCTCTTCAATTATAGCTTGTTGTCGAATGTAATATGATTGTGTTTCTTACGACATGTGTACCAATGGCAAGGAAGGTTGTATTCTCTAATGTTATTTCACGTGCACGACAGTTTATTTACAGACACTAAACATAAGAGACACTCTCAGGTCGTGTAATTTGTTCAACAAGCTGGAAGAAAGTGTTTAATATACATTATTATTATCTTTTCCTTGGAGTTTAAATTTCACTTTTTCTTTACACTGACGACGGTTTCGAAAAACTAGGAGATACTATGCTGATCCGTAGTTCTCGCATCAAAATGAAGTTTTTTTTCCTGATTTTACCTGCTGATCATCTGTATTCGGCGGTGGTACACGTCGCTAGACGTCACAAAATCATGAGATGTGACTGCAGTCGAACGTAAAATCTATACCGATTTTGCTCATAAAACTAAAAGAAAATGGACTTTGCCTATTTTCGTGGAAAGAGGACATTTACTATCGTCGCGAATGTGTTTTATGTTTTTATAGTTCCTTTACTATAGGAGTAGCGTTTATGTTAAACTAACCAGCGCAGAACGGCGGACGAACCAGCTCCCTAACAGACGCAGCTCTCGCTCGGGTCTTCCTCGCTTGGGACAGAAGTCACTTACATTACTGGCCATTAAAATTGCTACACAAAGAAGAAATGCAGATGATAAACGGGTATTCATTGGACAAATATATTATACTAGAACTGACATGTGATTACATTTTCACGCAATTTGGGTTCATAGATCCTGAGAAATCAGTACCCAGAACAACCACCTCTGGCAGTAATAACGGCCTTGATACACCTGGGCATTGAGTGAAACAGAGCTTGGATGGCGTGTACAGGTACAGCTGCCCATGCAGCATCAACACGATACCACAGTTCATCAAGAGTAGTGACTGGCGTATTGTGATGAGCCAGTTGCTCGGCCACCATTGACCAGACGGTTGCAATTGGTCAGAGATCTGGAGAATGTGCTGGCCAGGGCAGCAGTCGAACATTTTCTGTATTCATAAATGCCCACACAGGACCTGCAACATGCGGTCGTGCATTATCCTGCTGAAATGTAGGGTTTCGCAGGGATCGAGTGAAGGGTAGAGCCACAGGTCGTAACAGATCTGAAATGTAACGTCCACTGTTCGAAGCGCCGTCAATACGAACAAGAGGTGACCGAGAGGTGTAACCAATGGCACTCCATACAATCACGCCGGGTGATACGCCAGTATGGCGATGACGAATACACGCTTCCAATGTGCGTTCACCGCGATGTCGCCAAACACGGTTGCGATCATCATGATGCTGTAAACAGAACATGGATTCATCCGAAAGAAACGACGTTTTGCCGTTTATGCACCCAGGTTTGTCGTTGAATACACCATCGCAGGCGCTCCTGTCTGTGATGCAGCGTCAAGGGTAACCGCAGCCACGGTCCGAGCTGCTGCAAACGTCGTCGAACTGTTCTTGCAGATGTTTGTTGTCTTGCAAACGTCCCTATCTGTTGACTCAGGGATCGAGACGTGGTTGCACGATCCGTTACAGCCATGCGGATAAGATGCCTGTCATCTCGGCTGCTAGTGATACGAAGCCGTTGGGATCCAGCACGGCGTTCCGTATTACCCTCCTGAACCCACCGATTCCATATTCTGCTAACAGTCATTGGATCTCGACCAACGCGAGCAGCAATGTCGCGATACGAGAAACCGCAATCGCGATAGGCTATAATCCGACGTTTATCAAAGTCGGAAACGTAATGGTACGCATTTCTCCTCCTTACACGGGGCATCACAACAACGTTTCACCAGCCAACGCCGATCAAATGCTGTTTCTGTATGATAAATCGGTTGGAAACTTTCTTCATGTCAGCACGTTGTAGGTGTCGCCACCGGCTCCAACCTTGTGTGAATGCTCTGAAAAGCTAATCATTTGCATATCACAGCATCTTCTTCCTGTCGCTTAAATTTCACGTCTGTAGCATGTCATCTTCGTGGTGTAGCAATTTTAATGGCCAGTAGTGTATCATGGCTCTGAGGAAGGGCGGCGCGAGACAGTGCTCGCTTTAGCCGGAAGGGGCTTTCTGTTTCACAAGCAGCCGACTTTTGAAATAGCCATCTGCGGCGTTCTCCGGATGAGCGGGGTTATGCTACTAAATTTCCCTTTTGTGTTGTCTAGGACCGTCGCCTTAAGGCGGAGCCCAGATGGTGGAAAGCCAAGTGTAGACAGTGGCCTGGCCGTGCGGCGAGATGGTACGCCGAGCCGCCGGCTGTTTCAAGAAACCTGTGTGCTCCCTGTAGAGGATGGAGGGAGGGAGAGATGGAAGGAGGGGGAGGAGGGCCTCGATTTTTGGCAGTTTGTGGTCACCTATTCAGGAGAACGCACGTACAACTGCCGCCCCCTTTGCAGTCTCTTAGTGCGACGATTTTCCCCAGTACATGTGATGCATTATGACTTTTTCATTACGAGTGCTGGGTATTTCATGACAATTTCGAAGTATAATTCAATCTGTGACCCACTTTTTCCATCAGTTGTGGTATCGAGTATTGTCTTCGATTATCTGGGCTGCAGGGTGATTTTTGAGCAGGCATCTGTAGCGAACTCTGACGTTAAACAACTATAAATACTGGCCTCAGCTGTATGCTTATTAAACTCTTCTCTGTCCAACACCAGCATTTAGTCAGTTGAACATATTTCCCGCCAAAAATAATAAAGATAGTACCCCACACCCCTGCCTTTTTCGCGCCAGCTTGTGGGAGAGGAGTAAAGTTTGAGTGTGTCTATCGCAAGTTTCGAGTGACATTGTGAATTTTTTTCCCAGCAAGATAACACCAGTTGTATGGTGTCCTCAATTTTTGCTTTTATTGCGATTTTATGCCGTCCTTGTGTAGCGCTGTGCATATAGTTGTGTAATTAGGCCCGATCTTTGTGATTAATTACGTAATTAGGATCGAACTTTGCGTCAGTTTCCCGACCAAAATAAATAAAGTACACTGACCTAACCTTCCTATCCCGCATCTGGACAGTTTCCATGTGTTTGTAGGTGCACTTCAGCTTTTCATCCAGTAGTATCAGGGTTCGAGTCCTGGAAAGGGCACCACCATATTTAATTTCTCGTCAGTTCCAAGCTCCTCTGGAAGTTTCCATTTGTTGGGAGTGCAATTGGGCTTTCCAGCCAATGAGGACCAGGGTTCGAGTCCCAGAAAGGGCACTGCTAATTTTAATTTCCTGTCAATTCCCGGGTGTGGGGTGGGTTGGGATGTCAGCACAGCCCAGGGACAAATAAATTCCCGCCAATTTCGAAATTCCCACCAAAATTCGAAATTCCTGCCAAAATTCGAAATTCCCTCCAATAGAGTAGGTTGGGCGAGGTGGGGAGCGGGGGGTAGGCGGAGGTGGGCTGGGGGCGGGGGTGATTAATTGATCAATTTAATTAATTTGCATATCAATTTGATATCAAAAGTGGAGTGACAACCCCAAGATACTACTACTACTAATAATAGTCTACAAAAATACATATCGAAATGTGAAGTGAAATACACAGCTAGTTTATGAAGGAAACGAAATTTTATTTCTTGTATTTTCTTCTTTCAACCGCTTTCCTGTTTGTGTGGCGAAAATGAGTAATCAGCCTTCAGTTATCTAGACAGCTGGTTCTGGTTCAAATTTTCAAATGTGGCGCTGGTTCTGGCACCCTCTCTGGTAGTACAATATACCGTAGTACAATATACCGTGTACGGATCCGAAACAAGCTTGACTTGACCTCCTTGTTTCACAGGGTAACGCTCTACGCACTGCGCTTCCTCAGCAATCCGTTGATGGAAGAAATAAAATATGGCTATTTTAATTCACATTTACAGTTATCCATTTAGACAGTTAGTGTTACACCAACCATTTACGTAGCGAGGTGGCTCACTGGTTAGCACACTGGACTCGTGTTAGGGAGGACGACGGTTAAAACCCGCGTCCGGCCATCCTGATTTAGATTTTCCGTGATTTATCTAAATACCTTCAGACAAATGCCGGGATGGTTCCTTTGAAAGGGCACGGCCGACTTCCTTCCCCAATCCGATGGGACCGAAGACCTCGCTGTTTGGTCCCCTCCCCCAAATCAACAAACAATCACTGTCATCAAATTCACTGTGTATATTGAGGGTAGATGCATTCAGCACAACAAAGCTAGCTGTTGTCTATCTCCATTCCTCGTTCTAAGTTAACTAACGGTGTCGAATAACGTAATTATTCAAGTCTGTTGAAGAAATAAGTATCATGCATTCATTCATTCATTCATAAATAATGACAGAGCTAATAGATTAGGTAAATTACTATGGAGAAATACTTACAAATTAAAGCGGACTTAGTGCACAAGCGACAAATGAAGTATTCATCAGCATAAAATAAATGATAGATCGACCGTTCCAGGAAAATAGCAGTGTTACTTTCGCTATCTCGTGAGGTATGATTACGAAAAGAGATAGTAACTTATCACATCCATCAATGCTTGGCGTTTTTAATCAGAATTCACTTTGGCCTTGAAAGCTACTTGGCCAGATCTCTTTCGATAACCACCTGGAACCGGTATAACAGTGCGATACTCGCATACTTTTCATGTAATCTAGCCAGATCAACTTTAACTTTAAATAATCTCTCTCTTTCACAATATGTAACAAAGTCTAAAATTCGATTAAGTAGCTATAAAGTTAAGAGTCTGCTGAATAATTTAATAGAGACAGCGATCAGTACCTGTATGAATTCGGACAATAGTCAAAATGTTTATGCTCTACATTCTTCATCAGTTTGGCAAAGAATGCAAAATACAGCATAAGTCAGTCACGCTGAGGAAACCTCAGAAATGGGCTTAATGGTTGGCCTCTGAACGTAGATAACCACTTCATGTCTATTGTCGATGTATAAATGTGCGAACATTTCGTGCGAGAAATGGATTGTGTTTTGTCTTCATTTGTTTTACAGTACTTCTAGGCTCTCGGCAGCCATTGTTTAGCAATACCCGACACTCGAGGTTGAGCTTGTGCGCTCTTCTGTAATGAGGTCCTGCAGACGACGTGTATTCCGTTATCAGCTTCAGCACTATTAGCTCAGTCAGTTTACGATACATATATATCCCACTGAAAAGCCTACCACTAATCCGTCCCAGCTGAATGCCACGAAGTTCGTCCAACTACACGGATGACTGTTACTTCCTTCACAGCAATAACATCCTCAGGCCTTTCATAATTGCAATAATTAACTAGAATTTTGAAATGCTTCATTTTGGTATAGGCTATGATATAATTACTCGTCTAGTTCTGACTTCCAACGTAAAGTATCAAACAGCTTGTCTCCAAAGCCTCTGGGACAGTACATTTTACATTAGAAATACCTGATTAGTTATTGATTGCATCATCAGTGCACAGACTAGCATCTAGCAACCAATGACTCTGAAAGTGGAAAGTTGCAGTGTCACATCCTGTCACTTCACTCAGCAGCAGCGTTTATCGGTAACATTCTGAAGCAATCTGAAGTGGTGTGGACAAAGTCCCATACCCTTAAATGTTGTCAAGCATTCGACCACTTCTAAATTTATTCGACACCGACTTTATTCATCGACAGAAATTCGTGAGCATCTTTCTCTTACGAAATATATTTTTTCGTAACTTACAAAGCACCAGACATTTACATTAGCAATCCATAGATTTTGATGGCCAGTCTTGCCCTTTTCGAAATATACGCCAATATATTTGTAACTGACGAGATATTTTTCTTCCTTAAAACCGCAGTCTTGAATTAAGAAAAGTTGAAGATGCGACATTTTCATGCATAACCATCAATCCGGCTCTGGATGCAAAACACTAGATCAGGATTCTGGAAGATCCTTGTCCATCTGAGCAGCTTATGAACAGCTTATGGTACTCAAAACTCGAGTGACATAGGAAACCTGCCCATCGATATTCTCAAAAGCAGTGGCATGGCCAGCTAAAAGCCGAAATACCCCTTGTTTTTTTCACAGACTGAATATTAACAGGACTTCATGGGTGTGGAGTCGAACATACCCTGACAAGCTGAAACAATGTGACCGCCTGGGTAACAGCCTGTTGTTACACCTTTTCATCGAAATACACAATCGCTGCTGAAGAGGTGTAACAACAGGCTGTTAACCAGGCGGTCACATTGTTTCAGCTTGTCAGAGTATGTTCGACTCCACTGCCATGAAGTCCTGTTAATCTTCAGTCTGTGACGTTATGCGTGACATGGATTCTTCAAGTCATTCGTAGCCTTGCGGAGGTTTGTGGCACGCACAGGTCACTCCACTCCCGTAAATTAACCGACCCGTGATTTGTACGTATGGTGCTAGTGGTCGATAGCGTCCCACACGTGTTTCAATGGGTTCACGTAGTCCACATCTATCAGGGTGCCTTCGACTACTACCGCAGGTCCCATGGAATCCCGAATGTATGTTCCCCATACCATAGTACTGTCTCCGCGGCTTGTTGCACATGTTTCGACCACCGAACTGCTCTGCTCAAATTCTTTCCTTACATCGTCACGTGCACTCTAAATACCAGTGCAACCAAAGAATGATGCCCCTAAAAAAAAGGGCTGAAGAAAGATCGACATATGGAAGACTAGTAAAGCGAATCTGGCAGCACTCAATAGGATCTATATTAGTGTTATTACGTACTGTACATGTACTACACAAATTGTAATTTTGACTCATTAAGGGTGTCTGGGGAAACGTAAAACAGGGGGCCTCCTCCTGCCAGATGAAATTAATGCGTAAGTAAATCAGCCGCGCGGGATTATCCGAGCGGTCTGAGGCGCAGCAGAAATGGACTGTGCGGCTGGTCCCGGCGGAGGTTCGAGTCCTCCCTCGGGCATGGGTGTGTGTGTTGTCCTTAGGATAATTTAGGTTAAGTAGTGTGTAAACTTAGGGACTGATGACCTTAGCAGTTAAGTCCCATAAGATTTCACACACATTTGAACGTTTTTTAAAAAGTAAATCAACAAATTCCTCTACAGTTGTTTTAAATCATAATTCGTACAGCCGATTTCTTTTCATGGATTCAAGACATAACGAAATAAGTGCATTGTCGTCCGGAATTATCAAATACGGTAAACCAAACCCAAATTATCGCTCGTTGCTACAGTACGTATTCTGTATGACATAACAGATAGGAGGGCGTCACACCATTAATTTGGAGATCCGCTTCATGATGCTGTCGATCTCCGCTTCATGATACTGACGAAACCTTTTGCCTGTACAGGGTGTATCACAATTATTAGCGAAAACCGATACAGGTGAAAGTATGTGATAATGGAAACAAAACCGTTCCATTGAACATGGATCCTCCAACGAGCCGTTTGATTACGAGCCAACACTGGCTTCAGTACAATACAGCGTCCTAATTAGTACAAATGTATTTTTAATGAGAACTTTTTGATCAACTCCCCGTCTATCCGTCGTAACATCTGGTGATTTGAAGCTTTACGGCATCAGATCTCCGATCCTTTGCAAAACAAACACTGACGAAAAATTCTTTCTCGCCACTATCAGAATGTGACAGCTCTTGATCGAGAGACGTTTGACCAGGCTACTTTGGTGGCTTTTACTAGGGTTGCCCAGAAAGCAATGCAAAGTATTTTTTGCTTCGACAATTCTTTATTGAACATAATGAGAATTAATACACAAAAGAATGGTGTTTTATCTACACACCCTATTTTTCCACGTAATCTCCATCTCGTTCTATGGCCTTTCTCCAGCAAGGGCATGTATGCCCTGTCGGTACAATTCCTTGTCCTGGTGGCGGGGGCCAGTGCTTCACTGTGTGAATCATCTCATCGCCCTGAAAATGTCTTCCACGAATGGGATCCTTTAATGGCCCAAACAAGCGGAAGTCCGAAGGAGCTAGGTCAGTGCTGTAGAATGGATGAGGTAACAAGGTCCAAACCTGTTTCGCAATGTGTTCAGCATTTCTCAGACTTGTGTGGGACCGATATCGTGTTGCAGTAAAACATCTCCTGGGTTGCTGTGGCACCGAAGTCGCTGGAAGCGCGTCTTGAGTTTTGTTAATATGTTGACATACGCTTCTGAATTAATGGCACCGCCTCTTGGCATCGTATAAATGAGAATCATACCTTCACAGTCCCAGAACACGACGATCGTGACCTTACCGGCGGACGGAGATGCTTGGAATTTTTTCTTCCATCGTTTCGTGTCAGACTCAACATGATGAACCCAGGTTTCATCATGTGTCACAATCCAGGACAAGAAGGCCTCCCCTCAGCTTCAAAACGTTGCAAAAAATTAAGAAAAATCCTTTTTTCTGTGCGATTTGTGATCCATCGTTAGACACAGCGGGACCCATCTTGCACACACTTTTAAATATCCAAGAGTGCGAATAACTGC
Organism: Schistocerca nitens; assembly: GCF_023898315.1. Taxonomy (NCBI): domain Eukaryota; kingdom Metazoa; phylum Arthropoda; class Insecta; order Orthoptera; family Acrididae; genus Schistocerca; species Schistocerca nitens. Next base: position 734,489,940 of record NC_064614.1, on the reverse strand, counting down.
ATGCACACTTTCTTTGCTGATTGACAAATGCAGCGCCAATTGGCGGGTCGTAATGCCCCTGTCCTCCCGAATGACAACACCAGCTCGCTGCAACATGGCAGGTGTGACAGCCGTGGATGGTCTCCCCGACCGCTGCAAATCGCGGAGCTCCGCCGAACCGCCTTCTGATGACCTCACCCTCCGTGCGCAACGACTAACTGTACTTCTGCCGACAGCAGATGCTCCATAGATTTTTCACAATCGTTTGTGAATATTCCCCACGGTTTCTTTCTCTGCAGTGAAAAATTCGATGACGGCACGTTTCTTGTAACGTACATCACCTACAGACGCCATTTTGAAAATATCCTGCGGCTACGGTATCTGTCGGACCTGACGGAAACTTGGTGCGCTCACTCAAGAGACTTCAAATAATGCATACGTAACGTTTCGCATTCGTAACATTGTTTTAGGTTGAGAAAAAATGCGGTGCATTACTTTACGGGCAACGCTCGCACTTTGGAAGCAAGTGGTGGTTACTAGAAAGGGCGCTACGATCCTTCACATATTGTTATACGTGTTTAGATGCGCACCTTGTAACTACATGTGGCACTAATAATAAATAGTATTAAATGTTGTAGGTACTAAATACGCTAATCATGAGGAAAGTTGTTGAACAGCTAGGGGGAAATGAGGGTACGTTACCATGCGACGCGATAATTTGGTATGAGGAAAGAAATTCGTACAGCATTTTCCTTGTTGCACTAGAAGAACTGGATAAGAAACTGAAGCACTTTGTTGTGCAAACACATTAATGTTAGGGGCTCTACTGTCAGGTAGAATGATCGTTAAGGTAGCTGCTGAATAACGTCGCACATGTTGCGCGGATGGAGAGTGAAGTTATTTAAACTGGCTCCTTTTATGATCAGGATTTACTGGTACAGTGTCAGTTATTGCACCACCAACTTTACAATCAAGATCTCTCGAAATTATGGTCAGAATTTCTGCGAATTGGATAGACATTGTCTTTACCGCCTAACCATATCTTTTTAAACGCATAGAACAACATTGTAAAAATTTGCATACTGTAACTAATACCAGGCAAAATTTCTGTAAATTGTACAGCCATTGCCTCTTCCACCTAACCACAACGTTTTAAATGGGTAGATGAACACTGTAGAGAACTGATATACTGTAACTAATGTTGATAATCGCTATTATTACTAAAAGCACGCAACCATCTTTTTCCGCTTTATTGGTATTTTGTCTGTTTGGTTAAGCGAAGTAAACTCGTGATTAGAGAAACAGTTAAGCTCGTATATAAGTTTGTAAGTAATCTCGTAACTCTTGAAAAGTGATCACCAATGCAAGTGTTAATCAGAAATGCAACATTTAACTATGTACTGCAATGACATTAAGAAAACTGTCCTGTTAGCAATAATAATACAAGCAATATGACTGCGAGAAAAGAAACCAAAAATGCCCTGTCTGAAAAGCATGTCACTGTTGAAATATTAATTGTATCACACGTAAATGATAAGTGGCCTACCTGTTTGCGCAATGAATAAATGCTGTGCTGCTGCTATCTTCAAACTACTGCAGATGCTGCTGCTATGCTGGTTAAAAAGTAAAAATTCAAACTGCTAGCAACGCGATGTGCAATGCATGGTTTGAACTACAGAGACACTCACAAAACTTCTGTGTTTATAAATCTCAAAATGCAATGATCATTGTCAATTAAAGTTCTGTTAATGAGAAACTCGGGTAAGCAAACTTATACATGTGAGACTTGAAGTAAAGAGACGAATACCGATTGATGGAAAAACGATAAACTAACTGTATTAACAAAACTATACATCACTGAGACAAAATATTTTAACATTTGAGATATTAAAAATTCACTTTACATTAATAGTGGAAAAACTTGAACAAATTCTCTTTATTTTCTTACAGACATGTACGCCATCCATTTCTGAAGAAAGATCAGTAAATCACACATTGTTAATCCCTCACCAAATTAACTACTACACTTGGATGTCTCGGCAAATGCGCTATTTCGGTACTTTTTGAAGTCTTCTGAATGAATTTGCAAAATATCACTCCATAAATGAAAAACGATGTAAGAAAATTATTGCCGGCACAAAACACGACCTAAACCCATCTTACTCCATCGCAAGATACACCTTGACTCCCTTGTCTCTGCAAGACCGCGCTCCTCTCACAAGCAAAGGTTCTACTAACAATCTCCCACAGCGCAACCTCTTTGACAGAAATGTTGCCCGCTATTCCTCAGATGCTACTGAAGTTTTACTTTTCTGCGTGATATCCAAAGTATTACCAAAATTACAATTTTCTGTATAAGAACAAAACCCACACACCCACCTGACGCAGATTCCCAGATGGGAAGTATTCACAGAAAGCCGAAACGGTTAGGGCGACGGCTCGCGTAAAGTGAGAAATCCTGTTTCGACTCCCGGTCTGGAACAAATTTTCACTTGCCAATGCATTCGTTTCAGTGCGCAGTTGCGGCCGCTGGCGGAATATATTTAATTTAACATAGTTTTGTTGTCGATCACATCCAATGAACTTCTGCATACTCTGTACTCACTCAGTATGCGTTTCCGATGCGTTTTGCTTAATGATATTTTTTTGTTGGCTCCACTGTGTTGTCTCTCAGTTTGGCATCGAATTTTTGAACACTCCGTACTTATGGTCTACAGTTTAGAAGCGTGACTTTTGAGGCTAATCGTCCAATACATCGGGACAGAGAGCCTTCAATTACACGAAAGCATTATAAGCCAAAACATTATGACCACTGCCATCGCGACGCTGGATGCCGCCTGGTGACGTTGCGAGCACGTGACGCGGTAACAAAAGTATGTACAGTAAGCGAAGCAGACACGGACGGGGGATCACCCTAGTGAAGATATGGGCCGTAAATGGATAAATCCATTGAGATAAGCAACTTTGACAATGGGCAGATTTTTTTTACGCAGAGTCTGTGAACGAGTATCTCGAAAACGGCGAAGTTGGTCGGATGTCCACCTACTACTGTCGTGAGTATCTACGGAAAGAGATGGAAGGACAGTGAAAATGCCGATAAGCGCACTCTCTACAGAACGCGGGCTTCGGAGTGTTATCTACTCTGTAAAATAGGATAGGTGGTGATCTGTGGCATCTCTGCTGAAAGAGCACAATTCTGGTACATGCACAAGTGTTTCGGAGCACACCGTTCATCGTACATTGTTCAACATGGAGCTCTGCAGCAGACCACCCCTGCGTGTCCGCTTGTTGACCCAACGGCATTGTCAGTTACGATTGCAGTGGGCACAAGACCATCGGGATTCGACCGTCATTCAATGGAAACGTGTCGGCTCTTCGGGTGAATCTCATTTTTGCTACACTGGGCCGATGTTTGTATCCACAAATGCCGTCATTTTGGTGAACAGCAGCTCGAAACTAGCAGAACATCACGGACGCAGACTGTTGGGAGCAGTATTATGCTATGGGGGACTTCATCATGCGCTTTTATGGCACCTGTGGTAGTAATCGAAGACACGCCGACAGCTGGGAACCACCTGCATCCCTTCGTGCTTGATGTCTTCCCCGACGGTGACGCCATCTTTCAGCAGTACAAACATTCGTGTCTCGAGGCCAGAACCGTGCTACAGTGGTTTGAGGAGAATTATATTGAACTAACGTTTATGGCTCGCCGACCAAATTCGTCTGATGTGAATCCTATTGGATCCATCTGGATCGCAATCGGACTCCATCACTGTGTACGCAAATCAGCGGTCAGTTATTTACGTGAATTACATGATCCGTGAGTAAACATCTAATGCGAGATACCTCCACAAACCTACCAACAAACTGTCGGATTCCTGATACTCAGAATCAGTTGTGTATTTCGTTCCAAACACGGACAAACAAGCTATTAAACACGTGTTCATAATGTTTTGGCTCATCAGTGTACATCAGCGAAGCCGGATCTCTTTGGCGGCTGCCTCATCATTCCGCTGATGGCGGGTTGTCACTTTGAGCAACCAATATGAACTGTCAGCCAATACGACGGACTCTGTTTTATGGTAATCTGCAGATTTCAGAAGCATTAACGTAGTCTGCCGTTAATACCACTAATACGTCATTACTTCGTAAAAATCAAAGGCCTTGGCACTCCACAAAGCTAATATTGGACTATAGTTAAGCCAGAGCCTAAGGCCAGTTTTGCGCTCTCCTTCCATCGTCTGATGAGTCCTGAGAGTCGTGTCTAACAAATACAGTCCGCTGCGGTGCTCGTCCAAGACGTAGAGCGTCGATAGAAGTCTACTCCTCGGGCCAAGCGACACTCAGCCATTCTTCATATGTCTGTCTGAGTGTTCAGTGATGATGTTAATTCCATTTCCGCAGAAAAATGAACCACCACAACCGAAGAATATTGGGAACACACTTGCCACATGTCGTAGTCGACCACGAGAGGGACGGCCCGATCTTTTTTGCAGAAACACGTACCTGGATGTGTAGGAGATCAGGCTTTTCCCACAATTATGAGAAGATGCCGCAAATTTCATTGTTAAGAGGACGGAGCAACGAAGCTCTGGCTCCGGCATGTAAAGGTACCTCTTAACAATGGGCTAGGTCAGAGGTAGTGAGCCGTAAGGAACGTACGGAGCTCGTATTGCACCATTGGCCTCCAAAGTCGCTTAATGTCACGAAATGAGTTTTTTCTGAGTGGGGGAGAGTCCTCTTATACACCTCCACTTTCAATAACTTGGCACGAATTGCGACTCTTCGCAACAACAGCAACGTCACAGGGAGCGTCTGGCTTTAGTCTGGATGTCTGTCGTGTGTCTACTGGGGAGAACATTAACATTTGTCAAAGGTAATTGGAAACTTGCATCCTAAACATAATCGTAAAAAGTTCCTGAAGGATTTACGTACACGGATGTAAAAGATATACCCTTGTAAAATCGCATAATTCTTTTAGAAATACAAAAACTTCTTAGTCCAATACGTTAAGTTAAAATCCACCCCTTGGTTTCATGAAGAACGTAGTCTTTTGAAGATGGGAAAAATTTTTGGAATGAAGAAACATATCCACCACAGCACACATGGATGAATGATGGTGGAAAATAGCAAATGAAATAAATAATACTTAAAATCGAAAGAGTATCCGTCAGGATTTGATTATAAATTGAAAAAAAAAACTGACAGATCCTTATATAGAAAAATTCAGCCTGCGTATGCTTGCTCTTCCAAAATTGGAATAGGAGCCCGTCGAGTGCCTCTAAAATTTTGCACAACTTTGCATTCGAATACGTGTTTCACCTATTTTAATATATATACAGAATATAAATTAATATTATGTATAAATAAATATTTGAATACATACTCTATAAATAAATCGCATAAATAAACCTCAAGAAGTTGTTTACCGATTTCCTTCAATTTTTTTACGGGATACCGTAATGTACATTGGAATGGATATCGACTATATATTTTAATATACCTAGTATAAATATATACTTGTAGTAAATAAATTGTATATATTGGAAACTCAGTTCCAAGCAAAGAAGGGAAAGCAGAAAGGTGGAAGACTATATAGAGGGTCTATACAAGGGCGATGTACTTGAAGACAATATTATTGAAATGGAAGAGAATGTAGATAAAGATGAAATGGGAGATATGACACTGCGTGAAGAGTTTGACAGAGCACTGAAAGACCTAAGTCGAAACAAGGCCCCGGGAGTAGACAACATTCCATTAGAACTGCTGATAGCCTTGGGAGAACCAGTCCTGACAAAACTCTACCATCTAGTGAGCACGATGTATGAGACGGGCGAAATACCCTCAGACTTCAAGAAGAATATAATGATTACAATCCCAAAGAAAGCAGGTGTTGACAGGTGTGAAACTTACCGAATATCAGTTTAATAAGTCACGGCTGCAAAATACTAACACGAATTCTTTAGAGACGAATGGAAAAACTGGTAGAAGTTGACCTCGGGGAAAATCAGTTTGGGTTCCGTAGAAATGTTGGAACACGTGGGGCAGTGCAGACCCTACGACTTATCTTAGAAGATAGATTAAGGAAATGCTAACCTACGTTTCTAGCATTTGTAGACTTAGAGAAAGCTTTTGACAATGTTGACTGGAATACTCTCTTTCAAATTCTGAAGGTGCCAGGGGTAAAATACAGGGAGCGAAAGGCTATTTACATTTTGTGCAGAAACCAGATGGCAATTATAAGAGTTGAGGGGCTTGAAAGGGAAGCAGTGGTTAGAAAGGGAGTGAGACATGCAATCTGTATATTGAGCAAGCATTAAAGGAAACAAAAGAAAAGTTCGGAGTAGTTAATTAAAATCCATGGAGAAGAAATAAAAACTTTGAGGTTCGCCGATGACATTGTCATTCTGTCAGAGACAGCAAAGGATCTGGAAGAGCAGCTGAAAGACATGGACAGTGTCCTGAAAGGAGGATATAAGATGAACATCAACAAAAGCAAAACGAGGATAATGGAATGTAGTCGAGTTAACTCGGGTAATGCCGAGGGAATTAGATTAGGAAATGACATTCTTAAAGTAGTAAATAAGTTCTGATATTTAGGAAGCAAAATAAGTGATGTTGGTCGAAGTAGAGAGGATATAAAATGTAGACTGCCAAAGGCAAGGAAAGCGTTTCTGAAGAAGAGAAATTTGTTAACATCAAGTATAGATTTAAGTGTCAGGAAGTCATTCCTGAAGGTATTTGTATGGAGTGCAGCCATGTATGGAAGTCAAAGATGGACGATAAATAGTTTGGACAAGAAGAGAATAGAAGCTTTAGAAATGTGGTGCTACAGAAAAATGTTGATGATTAGATTGGTAGATCACGTAACTAATGAGGAGGTATTGAATAGAACTGGGGAGAAGAGAAATTTGGGGCAGAACTTGACTAGAAGAAGGGATCGGTTGGTAGGACATGTTCTGAGGCATCAAGGGATCACCAATTTAGTATTGGAGGGCAGCGTGGAGGGTAAAAATTGTAGAGGGAGACCAAGACATGAATACACTAAGCAGATTCAGAAGGATGAATGTTGCAGTAGGTACTGAGAGATGAAGAAGCTTGTACAGGATAAAGTAGCATGGAGAGCTGCATCAAACCAGTCTCCGGACTGAAGACCATAACAACAACAAAAACATTCATTGCTACCAGAAATCTCAAAAAGTACTTGACCGATTTACTTCAAGTCTTTACACGTTACGTTAATAAATGATTGGACGAATATATGAAACCTTGTTAACCAAAAATCTCGAAATGTCCTTGAACGATTTACAACATTTAATCGATACCACATTAAACGATCAGGCAGACCGACTATATATTTTTTAAGGAACAATGTACATCTACATCTACATCTACATTTATACTCCGCAAGCCACCCAACGGTGTGTGGCGGAGGGCACTTTACGTGCCACTGTCATTACCTCCCTTTCCTGTTCCAGTCGCGTATGGTTCGCGGGAAGAACGACTGTCTGAAAGACTCCGTGCGCGCTCTAATCTCTCTAATTTTACATTCGTGATCTCCTCGGGAGGTATAAGTAGGGGGAAGCAATATATTCGATACCTCATCCAGAAACGCACCCTCTCGAAACCTGGCGAGCAGGCTACACCGCGATGCAGAGCGCCTCTCTTGCAGAGTCTGCCACTTGAGTTTATTAAACATCTCCGTAACGCTATCACGGTTACCAAATAACCCTGTGACGAAACGCGCCGCTCTTCTTTGGATCTTCTCTATCTCCTCCGTCAACCCGATCTGGTACGGATCCCACACTGATGAGCAATACTCAAGTATAGGTCGAACGAGTGTTTTGTAAGCCACCTCCTTTGTTGATGGACTACATTTTCTAAGCACTCTCCCAATGAATCTCAACCTGGTACCCGCCTTACCAACAATTAATTTTATATGATCATTCCACTTCAAATCGTTCCGCACGCATACTCCCAGATATTTTACAGAAGTAACTGCTACCAGTGTTTGTTCCGCTATCATATAATCATACAATAAAGGATCCTTCTTTCTATGTATTCGCAATACATTACATTTGTCTATGTTAAGGGACAGTTTTCCGTCAAAAACTGACTATGCTCTGCTGTAAAAATGCAAGGTTGTGTTTCCTTTATAGTTTAAATAATGAAAAATTGCACAAGATACTTATTTTTTATGCTTAGCACAACGCGTTCCATGACTTTACCCTCATTTTCATGTGCATTTGTTCACATAAATATAATTTGTTTCCTTTGTCGCAGGCAGTTTTAACTCCAACAGCGGGGCAGTTGAACGATTAGACAAATTGTTTCTTCCATATATATTCTTTCTCATGATATACATTTTTAAACAATTTTGGTAAACATTTTTGGAATACAGTGATCAATTAATTGTTATATTTAGATTAAAGTTCAGTCTTGATCACGTTATGTCTGTTTTAATGAGTAACCGGTTTCGGTTTTTTCTATAAAACCATCATCAGACCTGTGAATAAATTTTAAGAAATACTAGATACCAATCTTTAAATGAATGAAAAAGTCTAATGATGTCAAAATTTTTAACAAAATAAAATAAAATTAGTTATACCCATTGGCTCCCTTGGGTTGGTAGGTGGAGCTCTCCTTGCTGCTGTGCAGTCAACTGATGGTTATGAGCGCTGAGCACGAGCTTAAATATGCAGAGGCTCCGCCTACTTCCTGTCACACTACTTCATAACTGCCAATCAGCGTTCATAATATGACGCCATCGTCAAAGTATAAAAGTAGGAAATACACTAATAACATAAAATTGATTCATTTAAATATCTGATTAACAGATAGTAGTTGTGTCTACAACTTATTTATATTTTGGATAAAAACAGTGAATTACGATGTGTGATAGCTGTGCCCTCTATGGACACCCTTAATACTATTACAGTGCCAGTTACATCAAAGATGTAAAATCCTTGGCGTTGTGGTATATATCGATTATACCAAGTCGCCTACATCACAATTGCATCTTTGTTGGATGCTGTAGAATCGTCTTGTTTTAACTGTAGTTTTTATGGCAATGTTCTTTATAGCATTAAGTTAGCAGCCAATAGTACGTTCCACATTATGTATATCTGAATAACTGATGAGACTGCTGATGCAGCATATTTTACATACATTGCTTTTGCCATGGGTATAACTAATCTTATATTTTTAAAAAACAAAAGAGTAGATGCTTTTATTATAAAATTTCGTCAAAAAGGTCGTAATAATATTTTTCGCGAAAATCTAATTGTTCATTGAGCAGCATTGATGATTTGGTTTTCAAATGAGCATATACCTCGATTTCTTCTAGGATATTCATAAGTAAGCCTTTATTTGCATAATGAAGAACTTGTAAATTCTGTTGTACTGTCCCCTCAGCATGATTATTGAATGTTATATGATGACCAAAAACAGACTTTGTTCGTGAGGTACCTGACGTATGTTCTTTGTACCTTACTGCAAAATTTCGACCTGTTTGGCCGATATATATTTTCTCACAGTCTCTACATTGGATCTTGTACACTCCTGATCTGGTAGATTTTCCATTATCTTTATTTACGGTATGTCTTAATTTTTGTTGTAAAGTATTGTCAGTTGTAAATGCTATTGTTATTCCAGAATTTTTGAATAAGTTAGTGATTCTATCTGATATGTTTCCCATATATGTCATCTTCATATATTTTGGATTACTTATTAGTGGAGTACTTTGTGATTGTTGTACTTTATTAAAAATGATATCTACCTGTCGTGTGTCGAAAGAGTTGGTTTTTGCAATTTGTTTTAAGATGGTCATTTCCTTTTTGATCTCATTAGCTTCTAGCGGTAATTTTAGTATTCGGTGTATCATAGACTTAAAAAATGCTTTTTTATACTTGTCAGGATGACATGATGTAGCATTAATAATAACATCAGTGGTTGTAGGCTTCCTGTATATGGTGAATAAATGTTTCCCGTTGTTATTAGTTATCGTGAGATCTAGGTAGTTAATAGATTTTCGATTTTCATGCTCAACTGTAAATTGTAACTTCGGATGCATAGAGTTTAATTTTATAGCAAGTTTCTCAATTTCGTCTTCTGAACCATTATAAAGTAATAATGTATCGTCTACATATCGCTTGTAATATATGATTTTATTTGCGATATCAGGGTTATTTTTCAGGAATTGCGTCTCAATGTGGTTTACGAAAATGTCTGCTACTGTCCCAGCCAAAGAATTTCCCATTGCTAAGCCATCTTTCTGACAATAGATTTTAGTATTAAACGAGAAATAATTGTAATCTAAAGTGCATTCAAGTAGTTCTTTAAGTTCGATTATTTCGTCTTTAGTCATATTTTTGTATTGTATTAAGTTATCCCTAATTATATTAATCGTCTCAGTAATTGGTATATTTGTATATAAATTTTTAATATCTAATGAGGCGAAATTTGCACTAGTTGGAATGTCTATATTGTGGATTTGTTGTGTTAGTTCATAACTGTTTTTGATACTGAAGTTGCTGTCATATGTATAGAATGCTTTCAAAATTTTATTAAGTTTCATATTTAGTTTATATGAAGGACTACTTCTGTAGTTGACAATAGGTCGTATAGATTTCTCTTTTTTATGCAGTTTAATCTGTGATCTTAATTTAGGTATTTGAGGATTCATATTTTTCATCATATTTTTTTCCTCAGGGGTCAAGAGGTGATTATTTTCATCGACTAGTTTCTTAATCTTTAATTGGAACTTTGGAGTGGGGTCTTTAGTTACTTCAACGATCCCATTTTCATTAAAAAATGAGAGTGTTTTAAATATATAATCGTCTTCTTTAATAATTACAAGGGTATTTCCTTTATCGGCCTTTACCACAATTGCTTTCTCTGCTAGTAGTTTATTATTGATATTTTTAAGTGTTTTATCTTCAGTTTTTCTATGTAGTTTATTTTTATCTTTTAAAATTAAGTCCTTCGTTTTTAGGGCTATCTTACATGCTTCAGGTTTATTTATTTTCGATATTTTGCTTGTTGCTATAACATCAGCAATTATGTGTTTAACGTTGGTATTATTTAGTGGGGGAGTTAAGTTATATTTTAAGCCTTTGTCAAGTAGTGACATTTGGGACTTTGTGAACTGCATATCTGTAAGATTCATTGTCCTTGGATAAAATTGATGTATATGGTTGACCTTTTCTGAAAGCTTATTTTGTTGTTTAGCTATGAGTAAATCAATTTTTCTCTGATGTCTTTGGGTAATTGCTTTCCGTAAAAAGTCTATTTTCTCATCAATGCTGCTTAGTAAAATAGAAAAAATCAAAGGTGAGAGTTCATTACTTAGCAATAAATGCAGACTATACATTTCGACATTTAAAAAATCTTTTATCTTAAAAGCTTCTCTAATTTCAGATTTAATCCATAAAATACTACTCTTTTGTTGTACATATGTTACATTACTAGATTTGGATTGAATATTGATTTTAGCATATTTTGGTATGATTGGATTCAGGATTTCCTAGAAGAAAGAACACAACATGTCATTCTTAACGGTTCAAAATCTGCAGATGTAGAGGTAATTTCGGGAGTACCGCAAGGAAGCGTGATAGGACCTTTATTGTTTACAATATACATAAATGACTTAGTTGACAACATCGGTAGCTCCGTGAGGCTATTTGCAGATGACACGGTTGTCTACAAGAAAGTAGCAACATCAGAAGACTCGTACGTACTCCAGGAAGACCTGCAGAGGATTAATGAATGGTGCGACAGCTGGCAGCTTTCCCTAAACGTAGATAAATGTAATATAATGCGCATACATAGGGGCAGAAATCCATTCCAGTACGATTATGCCATAGGTGGTAAATCATTGGAAGCGGTAACGACCGTAAAATACTTAGGAGTTACTATCCGGAGCGATCTGAAGTGGAATGATCACATAAAACAAATAGTGGGAAAAGCAGGCGCCAGGTTGAGATTCATAGGAAGAATTCTAAGAAAATGTGACTCATCGACGAAAGAAGTAGCTTACAAAACGCTTGTTCGTCCGATTCTTGAGTATTGCTCATCAGTATGGGACCCTTACCAGGTTGGATTAATAGAAGAGATAGACATGATCCAGCGAAAAGCAGCGCGATTCGTCATGGGGACATTTAGTCAGCGCGAGAGCGTTACGGAGATGCTGAACAAGCTCCAGTGGCGGACACTTCAAGAAAGGCGTTACGCAATACGGAGAGGTTTATTATCGAAATTACGAGAGAGCACATTCCGGGAAGAGATGGGCAACATATTACTACCGCCCACATATATCTCGCGTAATGATCACAACGAAAAGATCCGAGAAATTAGAGCAAATACGGAGACTTACAAGCAGTCGTTCTTCCCACGCACAATTCGTGAATGGAACAGGGAAGGGGGGATCAGATAGTGGTACAATAAGTACCCTCCGCCACACACCGTAAGGTGGCTCGCGGAGTATAGATGTAGATGTAGATATGTTCCATGAGGCAAGTTTTATTTTATTTTATTTTGTTAAAAATTTTGACATCATTAGACTTTTTCATTCATTTAAAGATTGGTATCTAGTATTTCTTAAAATTTATTCACAGGTCTGATGATGGTTTTATAGAAAAAACCGAAACCGGTTACTCATTAAAACAGACATAACGTGATCAAGACTGAACTTTAATCTAAATATTTTTAAACAAGTTGTGTACACAAAAATGTGCAACTTTGTTTGCCGGCCGGGGTGGCCGAGCGGTTCTAGGAGCTACAGTCTGGAATCGCGCGACCGCTACGGTCGCAGGTTCGAATCCTGCCTCGGGCATGGATGTGTGTGGTGTCCTTAGGTTAGTTAGGTTTAAGTTGTTCTAAGTTCTAGGGGACTGATGACCTCGGAAGTTAAGTCCCATAGAGCTCAGAGCCACTTGAACCACTTGCAACTTTGTTTTCTTCCTCACAAACGATTTTCAGAGAAAACAGGAAAACTGTACTTCTGGCTTATCACCTTATGGTTGGAATACTACCACAGAATTTGGATTTGCAACAGCAATCAAAATATGTTCGTGGTCAGAGGGAGCGGGGGCGAGAGAGGAAGGTGGAGGGGTGGGAAAAAGAGATGGAGAGAGAAGCATGGGGGGAAATGGACGTAGAGAGTAGAAAGGAGGAAATGGTGGGAGGGGGGGGGGGTGTAAGATGAGGTGGGAAGTATAAGATGGACAGAGAGAGAGGGTTGAGGAGGTGATTGACAGAGAGAGAGGAAAGGTGGGGAAGATGGACATAGAGAGGGGGAGGAGGAGATAGAAGAGGGTCAGGGACAGAGGAGAGAAGAAGATTAGGACGTATATCCAATTCTGAAACGTATTAGAAACGTGTGCTTTCTCTTGTATTTCTCTTTCGTTTATCCAGTCTGAGCCACAGCAACACAGGGCCGGATGCAGCTAGTTTTAAATAAAACTAGCGAGTCGCCCTGTCTTCGAACAGGTAGTGCTGTGTATCCACAGCTGCACGGCTTCTTCATAATATACACTGAGCAACCAGAACATTATGACCACCTACCTAATAGCTGGTATGTCCACCTTTAGCACAGATAACAGCGGTGACGCTGAGCCGGAGTATGGAAGCAATGAGGCCTTAGAAGGCCGCTGGAGGGACTTGGTACCACATCTGCACAGACAAGTCACCTAATTCCAGTACAGTCCAGGAAGGGGGGCGATGAGCTCTGACGTCACGTTCAGTCACAACCCAGAGATGTTTTATGTGGCGAACTGGACGGCCAGCACGTCAATTGGAACTCGCCACTGTGTTCCTCGAACCACTCCATCACACTCCTGCCCCTATGACATGGTGCATTATCTTGTTGAAAAAGGCCACAGCCAGGGGGAAACGCAATCGTCATGAAGGGGTGTACGTGGTCTGAAACCAAAGTATGATACTTCTTGGATGTCATAGTACCTTGCACGAGCTCCACTGGACTCATGAATCCCCACGTGAATGTTTCCCAGAGCATAATGTAACAGCTGCCAACTTGACTCTATCCCGCACTACAGGTGTGAAGGAGCTGTTACACGGAAGACGACGGATTCGCACCCTCCCATAGGCATGACGAAGAAGGTATAGGGAGTCATCAGACTATGCTAAGCTCTGCCCTTGTGTCAACAGTATTCTGCCGATAGTCACTTGCCCATTTCAATCGTAGTTCCCGACGTCATGGTGTTAACACTGGCACATACAAGGATCGTCGGCTCCGTAGGCCCATCGGTAGCAGTGTTCGGTGCACTGTGTGTTCACCCACACCTGTACTCTCCCCAGAATTAAAGTCAGATGCTAGTTCCGACACAGTTCGCGGCCTGACCTGTTTTACCAGTCAGTCAAGCCTACGGCGTCCGTGATCTATAATGGGGGAGGGGGGAGGGGGCGCCCAACCCCATGACGTCTGGACATGGTTTCACTTTGGTTTCGCCGCGTGGTGAACACACTCACCACAACACTCCTCAAACACCCGACAAGGTGTGCAGTTTCCAAAATTCTTGTGTCGAGCCACCAGGCCATCACTATCTGCTCTCAGTCAAACTCAGATAGGTGGCGCGCCCCCACCATTCTAGACACAGACAACATGTTGACTTGTACTACGTACACCGTGCGTGCGTCTGACTGGCAGTCATTCCTCGCCAGGGACGCTACTGTCGCCTGGTCGGTTTTGTATCGGCAGTAGGTTGATGGTCATGACGCTCTGGCTGATCAGTGTATGGTGATAAATACGAATGTTCATCGTGAACAAGTCTGCCTATTAACGTAAACTGTAATAAAATCCCTACAGTACTTCCTCAGGTTAGCATTCACATAAGAACAGGAAAATTTTAATTTATAATTTGTATAGATTTCATTTATGTCTTACATACTATTTACGATGTTTCAAAATTAGATGAAGTTGAACATGTGATTAATTGAAAGTATTGTATTCTGTTTCCAATGATGGACATGACGTGCAGAAAAATCTCTGTTGCTTTTGTAGATAATGAGAGCGACAAGATAAAGGAAAAACTCAGGTAAAAAAGTGTACAAATGAAACTGGTACTTTTGTGGCACCGTTTTATTATAATTGATAGAATTATACACTTAGACGCAAGATGTAACTTGTAGGAACGCTGAATGTGGCGTCCTGCTAAAAAAAAGCAATCGCTGCTGTGTTTAAATATCTTAAGCGAGGTACTAGTGTGGCTGTTCTGCCAGTTTTCATCACTCATGAGGCGTGCTGTGTGCAGTAACCCAGGGGCCCATGCTGAGTCGCCATGTTGCGAGCCTGCTCAGGCCGGGATGGGGGTGGCCTCGAAGGCGAGACTCTCGATGCCGCACTCGTTGGTCCCCCTCAGGATCTTGAAGTAGCCGGCGTCTCCCCATTCGCCGCCCCAGCTGTTCTTGATGGTCCAGTATTTCTCGCCAGAGGCCTCGTCCACTCCGTATCCCACCAACAGCACCGCGTGGCTCACAGGCTGTGCGACAAAGTAAGCGTCCTCTCAAACACTGGCAAAAATCTGGTACGTGTAATTATAAGTAAGCCGCCTAATTACAAAATAAAGAGGAGCACTGATTTACAGGCCATAAACCGAACATCATTCTGATGACACAAGGAGCTCTCACATACATTTGCAGCCACAAACACAAATACTACAACCAAGATGAACAGATAGAGTAAAACAGCAGACGCTGCAATATTTATTACAAAACACTTGTCCTGAACATGACAATGAAATCCTAGTGGCGACACCTTCGGAACAATTCTTCTCGATTTACTCACCATGTTGAAACTGGATAAATCTCAAGCTTTACACAGATCCTTCAAATGCCGTTCTCAGAAACAAACGCAGCTCTCTGTGAGGTTGACACGCCTGTATTCCAAGACACGTCTGTCCGTTGTCAGACACGGCTAAATATTTTCGTTTCCCTATCGTGCTCAGACGCTCACTAGCTACTAAAACCAACGAAAACAGTACGGTACCACACACGAATCTCCAACAGGTTTTGCTTAGTTTTCATTCAATTGTTTCTAGACCGCCCTAGCTGTAGCACATAATACGTACTACTTAAATATTTCTACCGCAGACATGTCGTCGCAGAGAGACTCAAACAGTAACTATTAAGATGATTTAAGAGTGTAAGCTTCCACAACGAGTGTCGAGTTGAATCGAATCCTTTTGAGTGTGAGGCCGACCCATTATGAAATACTAAAAATATTACGTTGGTGCGTAAGTTCGTAGCGGTGTTGTTTACGTATTGTATTTCGATTGTTGTGGGTTTATTTATTGATTACCATTTTTAATTGTAGTTCACTGCTGCTATTTTCTTATTTTGTCATTAGAGAGAGGCACTAGAGCTCTAGTACAAATTGGAGAAATAGGAACAATATCTGACATTTCCTTCTGTTTGGGTTCAATGGCTGGATGACAGCAGCGGAGGAAGCTAGAAACATTTGCGCCATGTATGGGGATAATGCTTCTGGGCAGAGCACGGCAAGAAAACGCTTTTTCTCTTTTTAAGGAGGGTCGTTTCGACGTTAGTGACTCTCTACTTTCAGGAAGACCTTTGGGGTCTGATGAAGATGGTTTAAACGCATTAATTCTCAATGATCAACGTCAGTGTTCTCGAAAACTGGGAAATGTGATGAATTGTGATCATTCCACCATCGTGCGGCATTTGAATGCAATGGGGAAGGTTAAAAAAACCCGCTGTATGGGTAATGCATCCTCTAAGTCAAAATCGCAAAAATAAGCGGGTGTCCATACGTGCATCTCTGCTTGCTCGTCATCAGTTGACTCGTCAACAACACCGACCGTTCCTATCCTGTATCGTCCCTTGTGATGAAAAATGATGTATTTGTGCTAACATAAGGAAAAGAAAGGAATGTCTGAGTCCAAACAAAGCAGCAACTCCCTGTACGAAGACCTGCGAGCATGCACAAAAATAATGTTATGCATTTTGTGGAACAGCGATGATGTTGTGTACTACGAATTGCTTCCCCGAAATGAAACCATTATTGCTGACATTTATTGTCAACAACTGAAAAGTCTTGCAGACGTAATCCAAGAACAATGACCAGAAAGACCGCTTGAAGTGATGCTACTCCATGATAATGCCCGCCCGCATTCTGCTAGATAGACAAAAAACGCTATACTGTACAGGAGTTGGATTGGGAAGTCTTTCCGCACCCAGCTCATTTACCTGATCTTGCGCCCTCTATTTTCACCTTGTCTATCGAAAAACTTTCAAGAACTTTCCAAATGAAAATGGCTCGACGAGTTCTTCACCTCAAAACCACCTAATTTCTACAGTCGCGGGATCCAAAAGTTATCGTAGTGTTGACAGACTGGTTGCACATAGTGAAAGAGAATATATTATTGACGCCTAAAGCCTCTGTTATGTGTATCTGTTGTGTTTATTAAACTTACGGGAAAACGCTTCCAACTTGTGCGCCATCCTGATACTATAAGGACGTCGTTTCAACTGCCTTTGCAATGGTTTTCTTCAGAGCGACTGAACTTATAACAGACCTGAAGACGACCGCTGCAGACGACAGAGACGTTGACTTCGTAGTTGTTTTAACGTTTCATAATTACGTTGATTCCAATCGAAGTTGCGGGATGATTCTCGTGAACATCATTGACTCCTGTAGCGGGTATCTTTACACCTGCACGAATTGGTAGCAGACAAGTAAGTCATAAGCAAGTTTCGCTACCTTTCTTTCCCCTGGCCTTTATGTTGTGTCTTCAACGGGTCAGCATGTTAACCTGGATTTGCTGATTGTGGCACAGGATGGCCAAATGCCCTTCCCGTCGCCAATCCGTATATCATTCCACTGATGAGACGCAAAATCATATAACTTACACCACTTGTTTCATTTGAAACCAACTTGTACCAGTCTACAAACGGTCTCTAGAGGAGTCGTGTTCGTCACAGTTACCTGTAATCAATTATTTACTTTAATTTTAATGAAAACCATAGTTTTTAGTAAAAGTCACGTAATCTACGTAGTCGATGATCACTAATTTCGTGCAGCAGCCAACCACAAACTACGCAGGTTTGCGCCGCGAACACCGCAGCCTACGGAAAACAGGGACGCTATATCGATGGGCCAAAGGCAGAAGACAGCGAAAGCTACGACTGCAACTAACGAGAGCTCAAATCGGTACCGCTGAATACAGCCGGAGTTATCGTAAACAGTAATATAAACAACGGAACAGCGCTCCAAATCAAGATCTGGGCCATAAAAAAGGTTACAGCTGTAATTGCATATTAGCGTAACGAAGGTTTTAATGGCGTGGTATCCTCTGGATTGGGTATTTATTTCTTGCAGCAGAGCAACAGACATCCATATGTGATGTGTTTGCTGCGATTGTTGGAGAAGCAGCAGCCGAAAGCAGAACTATGTGCCACACAAATAACATTGCTGCCGTCCTCCGAGTCTGTCCCTATATTGCCGGAGTGGCGGTATATCAAAAAATGTTCAAATGTGTGTGAAATCTTATGGGACTTAACTGCTAAGGCCATCAGTCCCTAAGCTTACACACTAATTAAACTAAATTATCCTAAGGACGAACAAACACACCCATGCCCGAGGGAGGACTCGAACCTCCGCCGGGACCAGCCGCACAGTCCATGACTGCAGCGCCTTAGACCGCTCGGCTAATGTCGGGATATCAGAAGTAATGTTTTCTACATAGAAAAACGCTATATTCCTGTTGTTAGAATATCGCTGGAAGCCGAAGAAATACGCAGTTCAGCAGAGTCTTAAATTCCCCCTAGGCTGCTGTTTCAACAAGGAGTCTCAGATGGTGTAACTGTTGTTGCAGGCAGTTGAATGCGGAAAATAGATGCTGCGTTGCGTTATCATCACAGCAAAAAATTGTTCAAATGGCTCTGAGCACTATGGGACTTAACATCTATGGTCATCAGTCCCCTAGAACTTAGAACTACTTAAACCTAACTAACTTAAGGACATCACACACATCCATGCCCGAGGCAGGATTCGAACCTGCGACCGTAGCGGTCGCGCGGTTCCAGGCTGAAGCGCCTAGAACCGCTCGGCCACTCCGGCCGACCTATCATCACAGCAGAAGCCCAAAACATGGAAAACTAACTCCAGTAATTATATTGACGCTAACACGGGTAACACCTGGTTAAATGGTGTAGTGCATTCATCATCGGTAGCAATGCACGATTTACATCTGTTTATTTTACGACAGACGTTTTTATATCAACAAAATCAGTTTATTTAATAACACCTTATTCTCGTGAGCCTAAGTTCGACATAGTATTACCATGTGCCAGACTTTATAGTTCAAAGTATTATGAATCATCTAGGAGGAGTGTGCAATACGTAATGCAACACACTTTTTTTTCTGAAAGCAGATTGGTTTTATTCAGGATTTCAGTACACCATATTATCTCCCACTCTTTTGGCTACAAAAACCTATTTTTCAACATAATCTTCGTTCAATGCGACGAACTTATACCACCTTACTGGGAGTGCTTGTATGCTCGCATGGTACTACACTACTGGTCGACGTCGGAGTTAACATCATGGTGCAGTCAATAACCTCCTCATCATACACGCACTACTTCCCGCCGAGTGGATCCTTCATTGGGCCAAACAGATGAAAGTCGGAAGTTGCGAGATCCGGTTTGTAGGGTGGATGAGGAAAAAAGGTCCAATAAAATTTTGTGAGCTCCTCTCGGATTCGTAGACCTTTGTGAGGTCTTGATTTGTCATGCAGAAGCTCGTATACTTTTTTGTGGCGACGAACACTCTGCAGGAGTCACGCGGAAGATCGGACAAGTTCACGCGACCTTCTTGCTATAGGGACAGACACCTCGCCCAACGACTCACCGTGCTTCTGATCCTTGCCAGATCCCTGTTGACATTTTGCGAGCACTACGATTATCTGCAATGCTCTGGTTTTCCGCCAAAAGAAACTCAGTGACAGCTCTCTGCTTGGAAAGTACCTCCGTTACAGACGTCATTTTGAAGGTTTTTATAGCGTCGCCACCAATCGAAACTTCATGAAACTAAGAGCGCGGAAGTAGGAATATTTCACGATGTCCCACAACAAATTCTGCATTTTTTTCAAATGAAATTGGGCGAAAAAATTTGATGCATTATATATTGTATGTCCCTCGTATTTTGTTTATATTGCCTGATAAAAAGAATGAAGCGCCCAGGAGTGGAGGAGGAAACGAAATGAAATTTTGTATTGAGAGGGTATGTGATATTATTTCAGTGATTACAACTCGGGTCATATTTACAAATGTCTTGTCAGTATAATCCTAATTAACAGTATAACGTTGCACCATCTCTGGCCTATAAGCATTCACTAATTCACATGGAAAGGAAGTCATAAAGCCGTTGCATCCTTTCCTGAGGCAAGTTGGCCCACAGCTGTCGTAACTGGCCCTTGATATTCTGAATACTGGCTCTGGGACGGAGTTGACATCCGAGCTGGTCACACACATGCTCTGTCAAGGACAGATCTGGGGATCTTGATGGCCATTGGGAGTACCTCAACATCATGCGGTCTGTTGAAAAATGACGCCTCGATACTGTCGTATGGGAAGTAACGCATGAGGACGCAGGAAGTCCATGACATACCGTTGTACCGTAAAAATTTTCTCAGTCATTACCAGCTGTGACCTGAAGTCATGTCAATTAGCTCCCTATGTGCTAGTAGTAATACTGCTGTGTCTCTATACAACACCGTAAGAATGGGATCTCTTCCCATACCCGCCTTGGGTGGTAAAATGGAAATGCCGTGTGGCTAGGGCCTCTTGTCGGGTAGACCGTTCGCCTGGTGCAAGTCTTTCGAGTTGACGCCACTTCGGCGAATTGCGTCTCGATCGGGATGAAATGATGATGATAAGGACAACACAACACCCAGTCCCTGAGCGGATAAAATCCCCGATCCGAGGGAACCGAACCCGGGCCGTTATGTATGACATTCTGCTGAAAAGGTTAGCACAGGATGGCGGGCCCTATAAAACCAATAAGAAGACTGGCGACTCAGTTTTAAAAAAAATTGCCTGAATCATAGCACAAAATCACAGTCATAAACTGACTGGAGGCGTTACTTTTTACACCACCTCAAGCGTCGCTTACCGTTAACTACAGAAATTTGTGGCTTATGAGCGGCTGCTCGACCATTGTATCCCTTTTTTTTTTTACTTCCTACGCACAGCCATTGTGCTGTCTGGAGTGGTGGTTGCACTCTGGAACAGAGGAATGATTCCTGACGCCGATGTCATACGATTTCTACAAGTGCCCTTCGCAACGCTCGACGGTCCCCGTTCGTTAGCACAACAGATCTTCCTGGTCTCGGTTCAGTCGTGGTTGTTCCTTCGCATTTCCATCTCACAATCAAACCGCCGACTGTCAATTTGGGCAGCTTTAGAAGGATTGAAGTGTCTATGATGTATTTATTTCTCAGGTGAGATCCAATGGCTAGTCCACCTTCGAAGTCAATGAACTCTCCTGACCAACCAACCCATTCTGCTCTTAAAGCTTCTCTACTGACAAATACTTCCCGCCTCTTTTTAAGCTGCTAGCCCCGCCTCCCGTGGGATGTAGGGTTCAATTCCGCATTGCACTGCGCTGTCCGGTTAATTTTGATCAGGCAATCAATGTCAGCAGTGGAAGATCACGTGACGGTCTGGTACCAGTACTACACCAAAGTAACCAGTGTGCTCTTTTAATGCGGTTGACTAACGTTTTGCCTGTGAACTTGGTTTTCAACAAGCGTTAGTACCACTAATTGTCCTAACAGTCCTTTATTTCTAGAGGAATACCCAGAGAATTGGAGTCATACATTAAAAATGGAAGGTACTCACCACAAGAGGGTTGAAGCTCGAGCGGGTGGTGGATTCCACGTGCTTATAGACGCCACTCTCGTAGGCACGGAAGTCGTCGTACACCATGAAGCCGACAGCGAGTGGGCCGTTCTGCACCAGAGCCTCCTGCATCAGCACTTCGTTGCTGCCGCCGTAGTAGCCTGCGTTAGGAAGCGACCTCTCACTATGTTGGGTCGTGTCTCAAGTCGAGCCAAAGCTCTCCTTAGTAAATAAAACCATGTAAATCTAAGTCGCTGTCAATGTCAATCGTGCTGAAAATGTGGGAACATCGCAGTTCTGGTGTTGGTGCGATCGCTGTTCGTTTTATTGAGATTCGACAGTGTAACTGTTGGAATGAAAGTAACTAAAGTTGAGGGAGGAGAAATGAAAGCTATAAGGTTTGTTGATGGCGTTCTAATTCTGTCAGAGACAGCAAAGGACTTGGATGAACAGCTGAACGGAATAGCTAGTATCTTGAAAATAGGTTGTAAGATGAATATCAGCAAAAGTAAAACAAAAACGCAAGGAATTGTTGTCAGACAAAATCAGCCGATGCTGACAGAACTTTCATTAGGAAGCGACACACTGAAAGTAGTAGGTGAGTTCTGCTAGCTGGGTGGCAAAACCACACGATCGTCGAAGCATAGAGGTTGCAAAATGCAGGGTGGCAGTCGCAAGAAAAGCGTTTCCGAAAAATAAATGTTTGTTAACATGGACTAAAAATTTAAAGTTTTCGGAAGTCTTTTTTTCAGAAGTGTTTACTGGAATGTAGCCTTGTACGGAAGTGAAATGTGTACGACAGAAGGTACAGACGAGAAAAAAATAACTTTTGAAATGTTATGTTACAGATAAGCACTGAAGATCAAATGGGTAGATCGGCTATCTGCATCGCATTTTCGAGAGAAGAAATAGATGTTGTAAGTAGGCTTTTTAGGTTTTTTTATTGGTAACGCCACGTAGCGCTCTGTATAAAAATCACTGGCTGTGCTGTGTGCAGTCTGTGGCTGGTTTGCATTGTTGTTGGCTATTGTAGTGTTGGGCAGCTGGATGTTAACAGCGCGTAGCTTTGCGCAGTTGGAGGTGAGCCGCCCGCAGTGGTGGATGTGGGGTGGGGGGGTGGGGGGGGGGGGGGAATGGCGGAGTTTTGAGAGCGGATGATCTGGACGTGTGTCCATCAGAGACAGTAAATTTGTAAGACTGGATGTCATGAACTGCTATATATATTATGACTTTTGAACACTATCAAGGCAAATACATTGTTTGTTCTCTATCAAAATCTTTCATTTGCTAACTATGCCTGTCAGTAGTTAGTGCCTTCAGTAGTTTGAATCTTTTATTTAGCTGGCAGTAATGGTGCTCGCTGTATTGCAGTAGTTCGAGTAACGAAGATTTTTGTGAGGTAAGTGATTTGTGAAAGGTTTAGGTTAATGTTAGTCAGGGCCATTCTTTTGTAGGGATTATTGAAAGTCAGATTGCGTTGCGCTAAAAATATTGTGTGTCAGTTTAGTGTTGATCAGAATAGGTAAAGAGCGAAATGTCTGAGTACGTTCAGTTCTGCTCAGCTGTTTGAAAATCAAATAATGTAAGAGGTTTATCAGCACAGTAATTCATTAATTTTTCTAAGGGGACGTTCCAATGTCGCAACTTCACTAAACAAAGAGATAAGTTGATAGGACACATCCTGGCACATCAATGAATAGATAATTTGCTGATAGGGGTAAGTGTGTGGGAAGGGGGAGGGGTAAAATCGTAGAGGGAGGCAAAGGTTTGACAGTAGTAAGCAGGTTCAGATGGATGTAGGTTGCAAAAATTATGCAGAGAAATTCTAGCATCGAAAGCTGCGCCACACCAGTCTTCAGACTGAAAATCACAGCAGCAGCTATTGTATGACACAGCCTGCTGCAGAGGTTTAGTTTTTAAATAGTGTTTAGTGTTTAATAGAGTAAAGAAGACAATCGAAGTGTGCGCTACAGATGAATGGTAAAAATTATGTGGACTGATAAAAAATGAGTAGTTTCTCCGTAGAATAAACGAGAAAAGAAATAAGTAGAAAACAAGTGGGATAAGGGGCAAGGTTAGGACTTCAGTGAACAGCATAGTAGAGGATCTGTATGGGGCAAGGATTATAGTTGAATACAAAGATAAAAACAGTCTTTTTTTTTCAATCATTGTTCTTCTGAGTGGTTTGATGCGGCCCGCCACAGACTCCTCTCCTGTACCAACCGCTTCATCTCAGAGTAGCATTTGCTAGCAACATCCCCAATTATTTGACCGATGTATTCCAATCTCTATCTTCCTCTACAGTTTTTGCCCTCTACAACTCCCTCTAGTACAATAGAAGTCATTCCCTAATATCTTAAGAGATGCCCTATCATCCTTTCCCTTCTCCTTGTGTGAATTTTCCACTTATTCCTGTCCTCTCCGATTCTACGCGAAACCTCCTCATTCCTTATCTTATCAGTCCACCTAATTTTCAACATTCGTCTGTAGCACCACATCTCAAATGCTTCGATTCTCTTCTGTTCCGGTTTTCCCACAGTTCAAGTTTCACTACCATACAATGCTGCGCTCCAAACGTACGTTCTTGGAAATTTCTCCTCAAATTAAGGCCTGTGCTTCATACAAGTAGACTAGTAGACTCCTCTTGGCCAAGAATGCCCTTTTTGCCATTGCTACTCTGCTTTTGATGTTCTCCTTGCTCCATCCGCCATTGTTTATTTTGTTGCCTAGGTAGCAGAATTCCTTAACATCATCTGCTTCGTGACTATCAATCCTGATATTAAGTTTCTGCCGCACGGGATTAGCCGAGCGGTCTCGGGCGCTGCAGTCATGGACTGTGCGGCTGGTCGCGGCGGAGTTTCGAGTCCTCCCTCGGGCATGGGTGCGTGTGTTTGTCCTTAGGATAATTTAGGTTAAGTAGTGTGTAGTCTTAGGGACTGATGACCTTAGCAGTTAAGTCCCATAAGATTTCACACACATTTGAACATTAAGTTTCTCGCTGTTCTCATTTATGCTAATTCTCATTACTTTCTCCTTTCTTCGATTTACTCTCAATCCATATTCTGCACTCATTAGACTGTTCATTCCGTTCAGCAGATCATGTAATTCTTCTTGTACATATTGTATATTACCCATCTCTCCATATAGCATACCCCAATTTTTCTCAAAATTTCAAATATCTTCCACCATTTTACATTGTCGAACGCTTTGCCCAGTTAGACAAATCCTATGAAGGTGTTTTGGTTTTTCTTTAGTCTTGCTTCCATTATCAACCGCAACGTCAGAATTGCCTCTGGCAAACTGATCGTCATCCAACACATCCTCAATTTTCTTTTCCATTCTTCTGTATATTATTCTTGTAAGCAACTTGAATGTATGAGCCCCTACGCTGATTCTGAGATAATTCCTGCACTTGTCAGCACTTGCAGTCTCCGGAATTGTGTGGATGATATTTATGTCACCAGACTCATACATTCTACATACCAACGTGAATAGTCGTTTTGTTGCCACTTCCCCCAATGATTTTAGGAATTCTGATGGAATGTCATCTATCCCTTCTGTCTTATTTGATCTTGAGTCCTCTAAAGCTCTCCTAAATTCTGATTCGTATACCGGATCCCCTACCTCTTCTAAATCGACTCCTGTTTCTTCGTCCCCCCATAGAGGCGTTCAATGTACTCTTTCCACCTATCCACTCTCTCGTCTGCATTTAACAATGGAATTCCCGTTTCACTCTCAATGTTACCACCGTTGCCTTTAACTTCACTGAAAGTTATTTTGACTTTCCCATATGCTGAGTCTTTCCTACATGCTGAATCAATAAGTACAACATATAACTGAGAATGCTAGGTGTATGAAGTGAAGAGAGAAGTACAAGTGCGCAAATCGTAGCGAGTTGCATTAGACCAGTCAGTAGACTGACGACTGGTGGCAAAAAATTCCACCGGCGCTTTTTCACAGATTCATGTGAAATGTGGAATGAAATTTCGAGCGTCTGGGTGAAACCTTCTCTAAATGAACATAGTCATCCAATAAACGAGAGTCACCATCAATAAAAACACTCGCGTATGCCTTAAGGCACATAAAAAACGATTGAAATGCAAATAAAAATCTTTCAATGTTTCATAGTTTACACGAAAACGACTTTGGGCAGTAATTAATTGTTTGTACTAGTAACTAGTTTCCTATCGTCATTTCGATCGACGATATTTCACGTTTATGGCTATAATGTGAAATGTGTCACTTGGTTGACGATACAACATATTTCTAAATGAAAATATTCCTACACAGGGGCCATTGACATGATTCGCTTACATGTTATTTAGCACTGAAACCTTTAGTAACATACGCACAGGGATATCATAGTCTTTTAACTGTAGTGAATTAGGTTTAACTCTCTCATCAAACACAGGCGCACATACAGACAATTATTTTGTGGAGTGGCAGGAGCTACGAAGCAGATGTGATTTTGTCACTGATTAGTTTCTCTACATGATGAATGGCCTAATACCGCTATGACTGCAAACTATGGCTGATACATTTCCCACCCTATTGCAATACATACTCGTTAAGCGATGCACAGTGCAATTTATTTCTCCTCTTAGGACCTAATATCTTTATAAACACATACACACGCACAGACAAATTCACACAGTTCTACACTGGCAGATTCACTTTTCCTTGATATCTCAGAATATTTCCTATCAAATCTATCCCCTCCTTTAGTCAAACGGTGCGGTGTGCTCTCTTCCCTTGGTTCGATTCAGTATCTATTTTTTAGTTATTCCATCTTCACATAAATCCATGAAAATCGTTCTATAGCTCCTGTTTAAAAAGTTTTGTCCTCCTCTTGTCGGCCCTGTTTATCGTCCATTCATCACTATCCTGTAAGTCTACACTCCATACAAATATCTTCAGAACAAACTTTCTAAAACTTAAATTTATTTACAATGTAAACACACTGGCATTTTCCTTTATTAGAAAATTGTTTATTGTTACGTCTCTTTATTTCTGCTGTAATTTTACTGCACTAAATAGCAGCATTCATCTACTACTTCCAATGTCTAATTCCCCTAGCATCAACTGATTTAATTTGTCTACATTGAATGCTCACAGTTTTATTTTTTGGTGTTCCTCTTATAACCTGAACGAAATTGACCCTCTGCAGCTGTATGCTGTTTTGAAACTTGTAGATTAAAGCCGTGTGCCGGACTGCGACTCGAACCAGTAAGCTACTGGACTCGAGTCCCAGTCCGACACACATTTTTTATCTGTCAAGAATTTTGACCTAATAACCTCTCCTCAAGACACTACACATTCCGCTCCACTGATGTTACAAGCCCTTTGTCGTCTCCAGCAGAATTACAGTGTTATCAGTAGACCTTCAGATTTTTATTTCTTCCACCGGAACTATAATTCCCTCTCCTAATATCTCCTTAGTTGTGGTTTGTATAATACAGCCAACCGGTTTCAAGAACATTTCTCTTGATCTGGCTTCGACATCGACTATGGGGTCTTCATCAGAAAATCCAAAGCAATCACTTATAGTGACAGATAAACAGATGTTAGTTTAAATTGTTGCTTACTCAGTGCACAGATTAAATATCGGGGTGAGAAGGGGCATAACCAGCCTCCACACCCTTCTACTCCATAACCATACCTCGCTCCCCCTATACTGCCTATATCTCAGTTCCTTTCACTCTTAGAATTCCTGTCTGGTTTCAGTACAAGTTACAGACATGACAGATGAACCAAGGAGGACATAAAAAGTAGACTAGTACAGCATAGAGAGAATTCCTGGCCCAATTACGTCCGCTAGTATTAAACATCGGCTTTAATTTGAGGAAGAAATTTCTGAGAATGTACCTTGGACCACGACATGGTATACAAGACATGGTATGTACAGTGGGAAAGAAGAGAACTGACTCGTTTGAGATGTGTCAGTGCAAAAGGGTGTTGAAAAATAAGTTAACAGGTGAGATAAGGAATGAGGAGGTTCTCCACCAATTAGTGGAGAAAGGAGCATACCAGTACGGAAAATACTGACAAGAAGAAAGGACAGGCTGATACGGTATATGTTAAGACATTGGGGCATAACTTGCATAGTACTAGCAGTAGCTGCAGAGGATAAAACTGTAGGGGAAGACTGAGATTGGAATATAACCAAAAAGTAATTGATGACGTAGGGTCCAAATGCTACTTTGACCCGAGATGGTTGCACAAGGATGGTATTCCTGACCGGTCACATCACACGTCAGAAGTCTGATGGCTAAAAAAGTTAAAAACTTTTTAAAAAATTCAAAGAATCTGTTCTCGTAAGCATTGTCAAAAGCTTTGTCTAGATTAATTTTAATTACCAACAGCCTCAGTTGCAATGTTTACCTAGATTTCAGTCGGGATAACCCAACTTTCTTCAGAATAAAAGCAACTACCGTTTCTCCATAGTGGACAACGTCAAGCAAAAACTACAAATCCATAAATTACCGTCAGACTGTAAAAACTTATCTGAAACTGCCTCGGCCCCACTTCGCGACCGATGCGCTGGTTATTAAAATTGAAATTAATATTTATACATTTGCTGACAGGGCCGCGAAATGTTGAAAATGTCTTTGTCTAGATCTTTGAGCTGCCTCACCTCCAAGGTATCCGTACTCGGACGTGTAGTGTCGGTCGCACTCCCTCACCGTGGAGCACTCGGTGTCGTTGCCCACATACGGGTTGCACTCCTCCTCCACCAGTCCGTAGTCCTGCAATAAATCAGTCTCTGTTAACTAAAGCGTTACCTGGTTGTATGGAGCTCAATCTGCGCTTCTAACTTCCCTCCAAAGACAAACGAGATTCCCAAAAAGTGTTTTATCAAGCGATGCTTTGCATTGGCTCAGGCACTCGGCAATGCTTAAAATGGAGTGAAGTTCAAATCCCCGTCCCGTCACCCCAGTTTATGTTCCCATAGTATCCCTGCCTCACTTAAGATCAATACCGAGGTATTTTCTTTGATAAGCCCCAAAATCTAGTTTCTCCTTTCTCCTTCCAATGACGAAATGGATTCACATTTTGCTGGATTGATGTCAGCTGTACGCAATAAATGCAATTTTTTGCCGCACCGGGACTCGAACCCGGATTTCCCACTTATAGCGAGTGCTCTCCTAAGAAAGTAAATAAGATCGCCCCTTCATACTCAGTATGATTAAACTAATGGTTATTCGCAACTGTCCTGATCGTATGGAGTGGACTTACAACAGTTTAGCCGTTTCTGCTCTAATGAGACAACATCAGAACGATAAATACAGAAAAGACAAAACGCAAAGTTACTACTAAATACAAAAATTAAAAAGAGCAAGGCAAAGAAACAAAATTAAAACTTAAGTGACGAGCAAAGAGCTTCCATTTGAGGGCGTTTATGCAGCATCCATGCAATGTATCCTGACTCCGATACAGGTATATAAGCACCGACATCTAAGTAAGGGTTTAATTTGGTATTCGTGTCTTTCCGAAGTTCATGCGGTAATTGCGGAAACGTCAACTAAGTTGATGTTATAACCAAACGCTTCGAAACGGGACCAATGTGCTCCTGCTGTCGAGGCGGGTGCCGAAGGACGAACGCCGGTAGACATCCCTCGGAGAGTGAAGAAAGTGTATGGGGCAGCGTTCCACCGTTGTGGAATAGTACGCCAAGTTCCATGCTATTAGGGGTGCGGCTGCTTCATGATAACGTGCGTCCTCACATCGCAGATGTCGTAACACGGAAGTTACGCTAATTTAAGTGGGAGACACTCGATCAACCGCTCTATAGTCCCGATTTCTCCTCATGCGATTATGGCGTCTTCGATCCCTTAAAAAAAGCATTGAAGAGTTAACGACTCCTGTCTGACGAGGACGTGCAGCAGACAGTTGCTCATTACTTCGTGCAGCAGGACAAGGTGTTTTACCAAACGTATCTTCAAGCTGGTGCGGCGGTAGAATAATTGCCTCAGTGTTCACAGTTATTTTGCCTGACAGTTGCAGGTATTTTTTGATACGAACCTTTCCGTATCTGCCGGCCACGAGGTAGGCGAACCCTCCGGAGCAGCCCTGGTCGAGCGGGCTGCAGCTGACCACGTCCTGCGGCGAGAAGACGTGCTGCTGCGTGTTGTTGGTCTGGATGCGGATGCGCGCCTCCAGCATGCCGGCCGCGGCGAACGCGAAGCAGCTACCGCACTGCAGCTGGTCCCTGTCAATATTAGCGCTCGCGTGACTTTAAGCTCTCGTGACTATTTCATTCTCGTGCATCTCTGCGAAGTTCCTCCACCAGAATCAATGAAGTCAGCGGACAGTCACATCGACAGCATGCGCGAGGTCTCGCGACACCCCAGCCACACGACTCGTTGACCTGTCCCAATCTACATGGCGACAAGACGTGACTCTAATCCAGTTACTCGTGAGTGCAAGGGGTGAAGCCGTACCGACAAAATTTGGAAAATTGTACAGGGATATTTTCTGAACTTTTTGGTATAACGTGTCCGGTGTTAGCCGATGTTTCACAAGCGGGTATCATGAAAGGTTATACAGAGAGGTCTTAGATATTGTAATAACACACGAGGTATAATATATATATATATATATATATATATATATAATCAAAACGTCTTCGGTCCCGGGTTCGATCCCCGCCACTGCCTAAATTTTGATAAATAATCAGCATTGGCGGCCGAAGACTTTCAGCATAAGAAGTCAGCCTCATTCTGCCAACGGCCTTGTCAAAGAGGGTGGAGAAGCGGATACAGGTTCAGGGCACTCTCTTGTCCTAGGGGTGGGAAATTGCCCCTAAAGGCGGAAGAATCAGCAATGATCAACGACATGAGGATGCAGAAGGCAATGGAAACCATTGCATTAAAGACACGTAACGTGTATCTACAGGACATGTGGCCTGTAATTGAAGAAGTGTCATGATGATCTCTCCATTGGCAAAAGATTCCGGAATAGTCCCCCATTCGGATCTCCGGGAGGGGACTGCCAAGGGGGAGGTTACCATGAGAAAAAGATTGATTAATCAACGAAATGATAACGTTCTACGAGTCGGGGCTTGTAATGTCAGAAGCTTGAATGTGGTAGGGAAACTAGAAAATCTGAAAAGCAAAATGCAAAGGCTCAATCTAGATATAGTAGGGGTCAGTGAAGTGAAGTGGAAGGAAGGCAAGGATTTCTGGTCAGATGAGTATCGGGTAATATCAACAGCAGCAGAAAATGGTATAACAGGTGTAGGATTCGTTATGAATAGGAAGGTAGGGCAGAGGGTGTGTTACTATGAACAGTTCAGTGACTAGGTTGTTCTAATCAGAATCGACAGCAGACCAACACCGACCGTCAGGAAGAATCAATACGCAAAGAAGTGGGATACGGAAGTACTAAGGAATGACGAGATACGTTTGAAGTTCTCTAACGCTATACATACAGCAATAAGGAATAGCGCAGTAGGCAGTACAGTTGAAGAGGAATGGACATCTCTAAAAAGGGCCATCACAGAAGTTGGGAAGGAAAACATAGGTACAAAGAAGGTAGCTGCGAAAAAACCATGGGTAACAGAAGAAATACTTCAGTTGATTGATGAAAGGAGGAAGTACAAACATGTTCCTGGAAAATCAGGAATACAGAAATACAAGTCGCTGAGGAATGAAATAAATAGGAAGTGCAGGAAAGCTAAGATGAAATGGCTGCAGTAAAAATGTGAAGACATCGAAAAAGATATGATTGTCGGAAGGACAGACTCAGCATACAGGAAAGTCAAAACAACCTTTGGTGACATTAAAAGCAACGGTGGTAACATTAAGAATGCAACGGGAATTCCACTGTTAAATGCAGAGGAGAGAGTAGATAGGTGGAAAGAATACATTGAAAGCCTCTATGAGGGTGAAGATTTGTCTGATGTGAAAGAAGAAGAAACAGGAGTCGATTTAGAAGAGATAGGGGATCCAGTAATAGAATCGGAATTTAAAAGAGCTTTGGAGAACTTACGGTCAAATAAGGCAGAAGGGATAGATAACATTCCATCAGAATTTCTAAAATCATTGGGGGAAGTGGCAACAAAACGACTATTCACGTTGGTGTGTAGAATATATGAGTCTGGCGACATACCATCTGACTTTCGGAAAAGCATCATCCACACAATTCCGAAGACGGCAAGAGCTGACAAGTGCGAGAATTATCGCACAATCAGCTTAACAGCTCATGCATCGAAGCTGCTTACAAGAATAATATACAGAAGAATGGAAAAGAAAATTGAGAATGCGCTAGGTGACGATCAGTTTGGCTTTAGAAAAAGTAAAGGGACGAGAGAGGCGATTCTGACGTTACGGCTAATAATGGAAGCAAGGCTAAAGAAAAATCAAGACACTTTCATAGGATTTGTCGACCTGGAAAAAGCGTTCGACAATATAAATGGTGCAAGCTGTTCGAGATTCTGAAAAAAGTAGGGGTAAGCAATAGGGAGAGACGGGTCATATACAATATGTACAAAAACCAACAGGGAATAATAAGAGTGGTGATCAAGAACGAAGTGCTCGTATTGTAGCCTTTGGCCCCTACTCTTCAATCTGTACATCGAGGAAGCAATGATGGAAATAAGAGAAAGGTTCAGGAGTGGAATTAAAATACAAGGTGAAAGGATATCAATGATACGATTCGCTGATGACATTGCTATCCTGAGTGAAAGTGAAGAAGAATTAAATGATCTGCTGAACGGAATGAACAGTCTAATGAGTACACAGTATGTTTTGAGAGTAAATCGGAGAAAGACGAAGGTAATGAGAAGTAGTAGAAATGAGAACAGCGAGAAACTTAACATCAGGATTGATGGTCACGAAGTCAATGAAGTTAAGGAATTCTGCTACCTAGGCAGTAAAATAACCAATGACGGACGGAGCAAGGAGGACATCAAAAGCAGACTCGCTATGGCAAAAAAGCCATTTCTGGCCAAGAGAAGTCTACTAATATCAAATACCGGCCTTAATTTGAGGAAGAAATTTCTGAGGATGTACGTCTGGAGTACAGCATTGTATGGTAGTGAAACATGGACTGTGGGAAAACCGGAACAGAAGAGAATCGAAGCATTTGAGATGTGGTGCTATAGACGAATGTTGAAAATTAGGTGGACTGATAAGGTAAGGAATGAGGAGGTTCTATGCAGAATCGGAGAGGAAAGGAATATGTGGAAAACACTGATAAGGAGAAGGGACAGGATGATAGGACATCTGCTAAGACATGAGGGAATGACTTGCATGGTACTAGAGGGAGCTGTAGAGGGCAAAAACTGTATAGGAAGACAGAGATTGGAATACGTCAAGCAAATAATTGAGGACGTAGGTTGCAAGTGCTACTCTGAGATGAAGAGGTTAGCACAGGAAAGGAATTCGTGGCAGGCCGCATCAAACCAGTCAGTAGACAGATGACTATATATATATATATATATATATATATATATATATATATATATATATATATATATATCTGATTCTTATTTCGTGAGATATTTGGCCCGGTCACGATCAATGGACCACCCTATATATATATATATATATAGCCCGGTCACGATCAATGGACCACCCTGGTCCATTGATCGTGACCGGGCCAAATATCTCACGAAATAAGCATCAAACAAAAAAACTACAAAGAACGAAACTTGTCTAGCTTGAAGCGGGAAACCCGATGGCGCTATGGTTGGCCCGCTAGATGGCGCTGCTATAGGTCAAACTGATATCAACAGCGTTTTTTTTATTAGGAACCCCCCATTTTTATTACATATTCGTGTAGTTCGTAAGGAAAAATGAATGTTTTAGTTGGACCACGTTTTTCGCTTTGTGATAGATGGCGCTGTAATAGTCACTATCATATGTCTCACAATACAGTGAAATATCTTGTAGTAACATCGGTAGAACATTACGTAGGAAATCAGCATATATTGCACCATTTAGATTGCCATCGATAAAATGGAGGACAATTATCCTTCCTCCCATAATACCACACCCGCCAAGTTCGCTGATGTTCCACTAGTCGCAGCCATCGTGGATTTTCCGTTGCCCATTAGTGCATATTATGCCGGTTTACGTTACCGCTGTTGGTGAATGACGCTTCGTCGCTAAATAGAGCGCGTGGCAGAACTGTACACGACGTTCAAGTCGTCGCCGTGCGATTCCTGGTGCATAGAAATATGGTACGGGTGCAATCGATGTTGATGTAGTATTCTCAACACCGACGTTTTTGAGATTTCCGATTCTCGCGCAATTTGTCTGCTACTGATGTACGGATTAGCGTCGACAGCAGCTAAAACACCTACTTGGGCATCATCATTTGTTGCAGGTAGTGGTTGACGTTTCACATGTGGCTGAACAG
Source organism: Schistocerca nitens (assembly GCF_023898315.1). NCBI lineage: Eukaryota > Metazoa > Arthropoda > Insecta > Orthoptera > Acrididae > Schistocerca > Schistocerca nitens. The sequence goes on along the minus strand of NC_064614.1, from coordinate 734,455,719 downwards.
TTCCAGTTTCTTTAAATAAAGTATCCGGCGAATGGCCTGGACACTTTGATGACGTCCAGGATACCGAGCAGCATACATAGCACACGCCCGTTGGGCATTTTGATCACAATAGGAATACATCAACACGACATCGACCTTCTCCGCAATTGGTAAACGGTGCATTTTAACACGGGTAATGTATCACGAAGCAAATAACGTCCGCACCGGCAGAATGTTACGAGATACCACGTACTTACACGTTTGTGACTATTACAGTGCCTTCTGTCACAAAGAGAAAAAAGTGGTCCAACTGAAACATTCATATTTCTTTAGGTACTACACGAATATATTATAACAAATTGGGGTTCCTGTTTTTAAAAAAATCGCAGTTTATATCCGTTTGACCTATGGCAGCGCCATCTAGCGGGCCAAGCATAGCGCCATCTGGTTTCCCCCTTCAAGCTAGACGAGTTTCGTTCTTTGTAGTTTTTTCGTTTGACGCTTATTTCGTGAGATATTTGGCCTGGTCACTATCAGTGGACCACCCTGAATATATAAAATCCAGGATGGAATTTAACAATATCATGAAAGGGATAGTTGCTACTCACCATATAACGGAGATGCTGAGTCGGAGGTGGGCGCAACAAAAAGACAGTCGGGAAAAATTAGATAACGAACAGCTTAATTCCCGTCGCTCCGCAATCTTCCTCTCCCTGGACCTCGAACGTGTCTATGACCGCGTATGGCATTCCGGTCTCCTCTTCAAGCTTCAAACCTTCGCCCTTCCCATTGACTACGTCCGTCTGATCGGCTCCTTTCTCTCCCACCGTCCTTCCCACGTCAGCATCCATAACACGGATTCCTACACCTTTTTTCCCTCTGCCGGTGTGCCCCAAAGCTCCATCCTCTCCCCCCTTCTGTACCTTTTGTATACTGCGGACATGCCGCCGCCGTCACCCCCCGTCCACCTTCTCCAGTTTGCCGACGACACCGCCTTCCTTGCCCTCGCCCCCACCCTGCAGCGTTCCCGACACCTTCTCCAATCCCATCTTGACCGGTTCACCGCTTGGTGCAACCAGTGGTTGCTCAAGGTCAATCCCTCCAAAACCGAGGCGATCATTGTAGGCAAAACCACCCCTTCCTTCCGCCTCCTTGATTTCTATCTCACCATTTATGGCCGTCCTATGGCCCTCACCACCACCCTTAAGTACCTTGGCGTCACCCTCTCCTGGACCCCCCATCTCCGGACAATCCAAGCCAAGGCATGCTCCCGACTCTGTCTCCTCAAGCTCCTTTCCGGCCGTACGTGGGGCCTGAACCCCTCCACAATCCTCCACACCTATAAATCCCTTATCCGCCCTATCCTCTGTTACGCCCATCCTGCCTGGATCTGCGCCCCCCTACCTTTTTTTACAAGTCCCTTCAGATCCTTGAACGCCATGCTCTCCACCTCGCCTATCATATCCGTCTCCCCTCCCCCACGCGGATCCTGTGCGACCTCATTCCGTTCCCCCACCTCCTCCTTTTCCTTGAAAGGATACAGCTCCTCTACACCTCCCATAAACTCGATCCTCCTCACCTGCTTGTCTCTCCCATCCTCTCCCACCCCCGCCCGCTGCCGCGCCTGTATTCCCATGTCCCACCTGCTCTCCATCTCTCCAGCCTCCTTTGCCTCTCCCAAGGTGGCTTCCGTCAGTTCCCCCTCCCTGATGATGCCCTCCTCCCCTCTATCTACCCCTCCTACCAACTTTGATCCTCCCTCCCTCTTCCTGTGTTTGCTCCTTTGGGCACCCTCCCTCCCATCTCTCCCCTTTCCCTCCCTTCTCCATTTCTCCCCACTCCTACCCCGGGCTTCCCCTCCCCTGTCCCTCTACTCCTCCTCCCATCTCCTCAGCCACTGGCATCTTTGTTCCCCCCTCTCCCCCCCTCACCCTTCTTCCCCTCATGGCAGGTCCCCGGACTCGCACACACTACGTGGACATTCGCGCGCCGGAGATCATCGCAATCAGTGTCTCGTGTGTGCCGTCGTGTTTAGTGTTCAGTGTTCACCGTCGCACTCCATCGTTCACCTGAGCCATCGACATCTTCAGTGTTTGTGTGTCGAGTCAACAGTTTGTAGTGTGGATTATCGTCGAGTATGACTGGCTCCATGTTTGTCTTATGTGTCTACTGTTTTATTATCCACCGTTATGTAACTTACGTGTATTCTTTCTGTTGTTTGTCTTTGCTATGGCTGAAGAACAGCGTAACATGCTGCTGACAGCCTGCCTGTTGTACGGGTTTAAAAATAACAATAAAGAAAAAAAAATTAGATAACATACTCACGCACACTCACGCAAACGCAACTGACACACAATATGACAACGGTCTCTGACAGCTGAAGCCAGACTGGTTTCAGCTACCAGAGACTGTGGTCATGTTTGTGTGAGTTGCGTTTGCGTGAATGAGTGTGCGTACGTAGTCTAATTTCGAAGAAGGCCTTGTTGGTTGAAAGCCCACTTTAATTTGCGATTAGGAGCAGTTACAGTTTCCATATAAGAGCAAACGTAGATGTTCGTGTCTACAAAATCTCTTAATCTCCAAAAGTTCTTCATGAATTGCTTTGCAATTTTGACACAATGTTGCATTCGAATACTCAGGTGTTTTTACATGGCTACTGCAACTCCGTCTGGTGTATATGCAATGTGTATGTGATAAAATTTATACAAATGTAAATGTTAGTTTGTTCAAAGTGGTTAATTCCGAAAGTTCTTGGCCGATTACTTTGAAATTTTGACGCAACGTTCTATTGGAATACGCGTTTGTTTTCATTTATCTGTTTTTTAAAATACATGTAATACATAAATTTATATAAATTTAACAGTAGGGAAACGTTATAAAATATACAATAGTGAAACGTTGTTAGCAAAAAGGAAATTTGTGTTTATGGCTTATTGGTTTATGATTAGAATATTACTACAAAACCTGAATTTGCAATAACAAAGCATCAAGGTCAAGAGAGGGGGGGAGGGGAAGAAAAGGGGGTGGGAGAAAGTGGACATAGAGAATGGGAAGCAGGAGATGGATAGAAAGAGGGGCAAGGAGGAGATGGAGAGAGGGGGACGGGGGATGATGGACAGAGAAAGCGTGGACGAAGTGATGGGATGAGAGAGGAGGAGATAGAGGGGGCAGGTGAGATGGAGAGAGGGGGGGAAGAGAAGGTGGACAGAGAGGGGGGAAGGGGTGATTGACAGTGAAAGGGGGGAGGGGAGAAAGACATGGATAAAGAAAGAGACAGGAGGAGATGCCCAGAGACAGGGGAGAGAAGGAGACTGGGACATGTATCCAACCCTGGTACATATAAGAAACGTGTGCTTTTTCTTTTCTTCCTTTTCGATTTAAGCAGACTGAGCCACAGCAAAGCGTGGCCGGGCACAGCTGGTTGCTGTACAAGCAAGAGCCATGGACACTCACCTGACGGGCGACACGTAGTTGACGCCATCGACGTCCCTCCAGTCCCAGTGCTTGGGCAGGTAGGAGGCGCGCTGCCGCTGCTCCGCCGTCACTGGGGCGGGCTCCGGCCACTGGGCCAGCCACGTGCTGCAAGCAAACGTCACACATCCTCCTCACTTCCCACTCTCCTTGTAAAGCAACTCTGCAGTGTCACTTTCCTGCCCTGACCAAATTACGCCTATCGAGTTATGAGAGTCTGTACTGAAAGCGACACCGAAAATTAAATTCTGCTTCTTTCGTGTAGTCCGCCTCCGTAACTCAGCGGTCAGCGCGCCTGTGCGAAGGACCTGGATTCGATTGTCGGTACTGTCAGGGAGTTTTCCTTGGTGGAAGGACTGCAAAAGGATGCAAAAAATGTGCAAACACGTGTGAATTCCTAAGGAACCAAACTGCTGAGGTCATCGGTCCCTACGCACTACTTGAACTAACTTAAGCTAACTTACGCTAAGGACACTATATACACCGATGCCCGAGGGAGGACTCGTACCTCCGGCGGGAGGGGCCGCGCAATCCTTGACATGGCGCCTCAAACCGCGCGGAGTGGCCGAAAAGGATGCACTCAACCTCATCAAGCCAACTGAGGAGCAACTTGATTGAGAAGTAGCGGCTGATGCCATGCCCCTTCATACTGCATCCAAATTACGCCGTTGGAAGAGAATGATGCGGTAATTGATCGTTTCCGATTGGTTCATTTGGGCCAAAATGTGGAGCTTTGCTATTTCCCTTTCTTTTCTGTAATTAATTTACTGCGTGAACCATAAGTAAAGAGAATATGACCGCCATAGTCACACATTGAATGTACCTTGCTACGTGACGTCTGCTTTTGGTAAAGCAGTCATTAATCTCTTCCCCTATACATTTCCACAAGTCAGCCATCAAATCATCGCCCGCAAACGTTCCTCAATACCTGCTGAATCTTCTGACGTACTGGAGCCGAGGATCGTCGCAAACATCAGCTGCGTCCCTTTACCTCTTACAAAATATTACTTTCTTTAGGCCGGCCGGAGTGGCCGAGCGGTTCTAGGCGCTTCAGTCTGGAACCGCGCGACCGCTACGGTCGCAGGTTCGAATCCTGCCCCAGGCATGGATGTGTGTGATGTCCTTAGGTTAGTTAGGTTTAAGTAGTTCTAAGTTCTAGGGGACTGATGACCTCAGCTGTTAAGTCCCATAGTGCTCAGAGCCATCTGAACCATTTTCTTTAGTCTTAAGTCTCACTCTTATTTTGTGATCATGATTATCGGAAATCATATATCCCTACTACAATAATTTAGTAGAAGATCTGAGGAGATGCAAGCTCCTTCCACAGTCGTCTGGTAGGAGGCCTCAGAAGACGTACACTCCTACTACAGTACTCTAATAGGAGAACTAAGGAATGCATATTCACACAATAGTCCTCAAGGAGGAAACCTGATGCACATCCCTATTATAATCCCCTAGAAGGAGAATGTAGATGCACTTAAGTCCATTAGTAAGTGACCTGTGAAATTCATCCTACTGTTATGGCTCACTAGTCAGAGAGACGTGTAAAGATGCACAATTTTTTTATAGTCTTACAGGAGCCTTGAGCAGATGCATACGTACTACAGTCCTCTAATAGGAAGCTTGTGGAGATGCATGCTCCTACCACAGCCCACAAGTATGACACTTGAGCAGATCCACACTCCTACAATAGTCCGCTGGTAGGCACCTGGGGAGATGCACTCTTCTATTACAGACCTTTATATGAGGTCTGAGAAGATGCACACTCCTGCTGCAGTGTACACTCCTACTATAGACCTTAAGTAGGGGACCTGAGAAAATACACAGACCTCTAGTAGGACAACTGGAGACACACACTCCTACCACAGTCCCCTACTAGAGGGCCTGAGGGATGCACACTAGTGCTACTAGTCTCTAGTAGGAGACCTGGGGAGATGCATGCTCTTAGTATAGGGGAAAGCCTGGTGAGATGCACACTTCTATTACAGTCCTCTAGTAGGAGGCATGTGGAGATGCACACTCCTACTACAATGTGGAGGAGATGTAGACTCCTACTATAGTCCTCTAGTAGGACACCTGAGGATGTGTATGTTCCTACTATAGTTCTTTAGCAGGAGACCTGATGAGATGCAAGCTGCTGCTAAAATCCTCCTTGTCGATGGCTGAGGAGATTCATGCTCCTGCTATGTTCCTTAAGTAGGAGACCAGAGGAGAAACAAACTCCTACTATCGTCCTCTATTGGGAAATCTGAGAAGATACCTACTCATAATGTCCTCTAGTGAGAGATGTGACAAGGTGCATGCCCTTGTTACAGTTCTCCAATAACGGGTTCCCGGGTTCGATTCCCGGCGGGGTCAGGGATTTTCTCTGCCTCGTGATGACTGGGTGTTGTGTGATGTCCTTAGGTTAGTTATATTTAAGTAATTCTAAGTTCTAGGGGACTGATGACCATAGATGTTAAGTCCCATAGTGCTCTGAGCCATTTGAACCATTTCTGAGTTCTCCAATAGGAAGCCTGAGAAGGTGCGCACTCCTGCTATGGTTCTCTAGTGGGAAAACTTACGATATGCGCACTACCTCAATAGTCCTCTAGTAAGAGATCTGAGGGGATCGATGCTCCCACTACACTCCTCTGGTAGGACATTTGGGGAGATGCACACTCATATTACAGTCCTCTAGTAGAAGAACTGACGAGATGCAAGCTCCTACTACAGTCATCTAGTAGCAGAGCTGGGGAGATACACTATCCTTGTGCATTCCTGTAGCAGGAAACCTGAGGATATGTGCACTCCTACTGCAGTCGCCTAGTACAGAACCTGGGCAGCTGCTCATTGTCACAGTAGCCCTGTAGCAGGAGATCTGAGGAGATGCACACTCCTATTATAGTCCTCTTGTAGGAGACCTGGGAGGTATACATTCCTACTACAGTCCCCTAGTAATCAAACTGAATCGATGCTTGCTCCTACTACAGTTCTGTAGCAGAAGATCTGAGGAGATTCACACTCCTATTTTATGCATATAGGTGAAGACATAAGGAGATTCACACTTCTACTGTAGGCCTCTACTGGGAGATCTGAGGCAATGCACGTGATACAACAGTCATCTAGTAGGACACCTTGGGAGAGTCGCTGTTTTCCTACAGTCCTGAGGAGATGTCCACTCCTACTACATTCTGACTCAGCAACCAGCTATAAAGTAATATGGGCTACTTAGGAAGACATTAGTGTGGAGACTGGTTTACCCACAATACAATATATTTGTGAGAGCACTGACTGCCTACCTCTCTAGCTAATGTAGTTTGCTCAAGGATGCTCTACGGCAAAAACGTGCCAAATGGGACAGTAGAAGAAAGAAAACTGAATAATCAAACAAGACTTTACACACAGGAAATCAGTGAACGCTATTTTGTCTGTCGCTGCTGATATTTTGATCATTTTAGGATGTTGACACGCAACTTTATCCAGTGACAGTCCTTCGTTGGCACTTTTGGATCTGAGACACCAAGCAGCCAGTTCCCAACTGGTTAACGGATGTGCTGATGTCCTCGAGTGGTCAACGCAACCTACCAGTCCACCATCCACTATGTCTAACGAAGCTATGAGAGCTCCTGTATTCGTTAGCCGTCCTGGAACAATTATTGTCCAATAAATCTTCACCTTAGGCCAAATATGGTGAGTCATAATGATCAATTGATTCATTTCGTGCTATAACTGTAAACAGAAATTAATAATGAATTTCTCTGATGCACCCTGTTCCCTACCAGACGCTTTACCTTCGTGAAACTCTACAACATTCAATTGCTGGTGGAAGGAAGAAATATCTGCGCTCACCTCCCTTCGAAGTCACAAGAAACGGACCACAAGCTCAGAAAGTTTCAAGGATGTGGAAGGAAATCAATCGTCCCCTTCCAATGGAAGCTTCCCGGCATTTTCGTGGAGCGATTTAGAGAAATCAATGAAAACCTAAATCTGTATGGCAGGATGCGCATTTCAACCGTCGTTCTCCCGAATGTGAGTTCAGTGTGCTAACTTCTGCACTTCAACCCTTTGCTTCAGTGGGCAGCAGTTAACAATATTTAAAATGTCTTATAGCACAGGATGATCACAATAAGCTACAAACATAAGTCATTTTACCAATGTCTTATGATAAGAAAGGACGTTGCAACTAAATTTAACAATATAAAATTACTTGAAGAAATCCTATTGAAGCCGGGAGAAAAGAGTGGCAGTATTTCACAACCGATGCATATTACAGTTGTTTAAACCGTGCATAAACGTTGCTCGTTTCCATGATCCGTCAATATTCCTTTTAACATCTCAAACTTTTGTTGCGAGATTATATACTCTATCTGTGTCCCGATATCTATTTCTGTAGTTCTTATACTCTCGTAATCTACGATGAGATGTATTTTTGTGCAAATTGTGTTGGTAGCTGCAAATGAGGACAATGATGTGTCGTGCCCAATAAAATGATAATGTGCGTTTGCCCAAGTTGAGTACGAAAGTGTCTGAAGGTGTATACGCTATGCACATAATACAGGGTGTTTCGAAAAGGTTGGTCCGATTTCACAAGAGTGTTTATTCCTTATGAATTAAAATGGAAGCTTACAGAAAACTTTGAAAGAAGGATTACAGTCGGGAGTAACAACAATATTACAGAAAGTTTCTTTAATTCCAGTCTGTGTAAAAAAATAAAAAAAAAGCTGCCAGATTATCGATTTCAGTATGTAGTCACTGTCTTCAAATCATTTCATAACACATCCTAATATGCCACTCTGTCTTTTTTACATTAGGAAACATTTTAAACAGCTCTGAATATTGTCGCTACAGTCCAAATTCGACAGTGCGACGACAACTTTCGTGACCACAGAATAGAATTAAAGAAACGAATTCTAAATGTTAATTTATGGATCGAAATGAAAAATGTACTTTGCCGCCAGTTGTAAGTCATCTGTTCACGGTGCAGAAACAGTGTTGGACAAATGTATGGAAACACAGCTGTAGGAAAGCCGTTGATGTTCGAAACAGCTTTCGGTCGCCTTGGAATTCCCTCTTTGTCTGATACACTAAATCTGGAAACATATCAACTACAAGAGTATGTGATGTGATACGAGGATGCAGGGCAAATGATCTTCGTTCATCTACACTGTGAAAGTATGAATCTAGTTTAAGAGCAGTAAGCCTAGTTAGGCAGTAGAAACCTAAAGCGCGGCGTTAATACCGCCGTAATGTACGCAAGGCACGCTTAGCAGGCAAGTACTGGAAGCAACCCAACATGTGAAACACAAGAACTGAAGAACTGTGATTTTTAAACCTTTTGGCCATAGTCATTAAACCACCATTTTAATGAATTTCTCATTTTATGCCTCGTGGTCATCGATACTTACGTTATTTTCTTTTATTTCTTTATGAATTCTGCAGTGAACAAAAAGGAAGTGCAATCTCTTTTTCCTGTACTTCGAATTTTCTCTGCAGTTGTTTGCTTTTCGGAATTTCTCGTTCACTCACCTCTTGCCGCCAGCCATGTTAATGAGTTCCTCATTGGTCAGTCCCAGGTATTTCTCGTAGACTTTCGCTTTCCACAGCTTCTGTGCACTGTTTATCTCATTTACCAGACGCGTTTGCTGTACGAAGCTGACTTCCTGCTCCATCTGCAACAAAATATCACAGTACAAGTGCTCCTTACCGTACCGATAATAAGTTCTTAGAAGTGCTGCAGTGAAACTAATATCATCGCAATGCTATTCTAGAACTTTCTTGTGGCGATTCGTTGAATAACTTTCTTGCATGCTCACGTAATTGTGCAATCAACATATCACAATTAACTGAGGAGAAAAATTGTTTACATTGAAGACTTTTTTTCCGCCGTCTACTACTACCACTAAATAGAAATAATATTTGTAAAATTTCTAAGAGTGTGGTGCCACACAGCTCGTATATCATGACTTTTACAAATATTTGTAATCGTTAGAAATGCAGTTTCTCCCCGGTAGCTTGTGCTGCACTATAATGTGGCCATAGGTGATGAGTCAGACTGCCAAGTTCCACGTACGGCGGAGCCTGCTCCCAGCCGATAGTTGTCAATGCGTGTGTTTTCGGTTGGCCCTCAGAAATGCAAGACCAGCTTCTGCCGTGTCTCCGACCTAAGAATGTTCAATTTTCCACTTCTCTAAAGCCCCAGCGTCCGCTTCCTCGTCTCCATCCAGATTATCCATAAAATTCCTCTCTGCTCCGAGCAAAAAGCGTGTAAAAGAATACGAGTACTCCACCAATCAGATGGATACACTAAATATTGGCCAGTGAGGTATTTGTTTAAAACAGAGGACACCTAGCAAATGTTTTAGAAGTTGCCCAGTGAACCACCTGAGAAAACTGAGCTCCAAACTTCCACTTCTTAGACCTTTTTATATCACCAAATGGACTGTTTTGCCACATCTCAAATATCTAGAAAACGGTGTCCTGATCTACCATTTACAGATTTTCTTTTTACGTCACCTAGTGAGCTACATTTTCGCCTTTCAAGAGAGAAGTTCTCACTGCAAGTGGAATGCCGTCTGGCTGTCGCTCTTCCACCCCCACAGGGGAAGAAGCAAAATCTTTCAACAATAAACAGCCGCCGGGCTTCCCATGAGAAAACAGAGCTGAACATCTCCTGACCAGTCAGGCACCCACGGAAAATGATAACATTCCAGCAACCTATTCTTTGAGCAGAGAGAGCGATTTATAAAAACAATTTATTCGGCACTGGCTGAGTGTCCAACACAGTTCCTCATACTTGTTGTTTCTAAGCAGAATCCGGGACCGCACCGTGCCTGCCCACAAACTGCGTCTAGGTCACTGCCGCTCTCCAAGCTGCCTAGACCTCCTTAGAAGCCGGCTGTTGTACCTAGGGAAACCTGGGTCCTAGTCGCTGGAGACCCCTCGTTCCCTCCCACCACGTGGCCCATCCAAGACTCCGTCACAACAGGTATAGGAGACAGAGTTAACTACAGAAAAGAGGGAAATTAGGACATGCGCTAGCGGCTCAGTCTTTATAATCACAGATATATCCCTATTATCACCATCAAATATGCATAAATCGACAGAAACACGATACAGATTACACTAAAGTGAATCATCAGCAGTAACGTATGAAGTGTATCATACCAACATTTACTGACTCGTTTCAGTACACGTTTCGATATCTAAAAAGATAAATGAATCACAGGATCTTGTTGCCTCCATAGCAGTGGTGATTGGAAACTTCGAGTGTGAAACATTTTATTGCGGGAAATAAAGGATATTTTACTATCAATTTTCTTCAACTCAGCTGTCATTACTATTTTAATTTATTTGCATATGATATTGAAGCAACAACAACGCCTGGCGATAAAGCCGCAGGTGCTTTTAAATCGACTACAAAAAAAAAAAGTCACTTGAGTGGAAGAAAACTAGTAAGAGAAGTCTCTGTTATCCACAACAAAGCCCGCATCTCGTGGTCGTGCGGTAGCGTTCTCGCTTCCCACGCCCGGGTTCCCGGGTTCGATTCCCGGCGGGGTCAGAGATTTTCTCTGCCTCGTGATGGCTGGGTGTTGTGTGCTGTCCTTAGGTTAGTTAGGTTTAAGTAGTTCTAAGTTCTAGGGGACTTATGACCACAGCAGTTGAGTCCCATAGTGCTCAGAGCCATTTGAACCATTTTGAACCACAACAAAGAGAACGTTAGGAGGTGAAGTGAGTTCTTGCTTGCTTCAGACGAGAAAAGCCTATTTATGTGCTCATATGTATCTGATCATTTAGGGTGAGGAGAAGGTTCTGTGTCCAGTGTTTATAGACCTCAAGTGGTTTGCTACAGGCAGTGGTTTTTCCCTTTGTAACACATCGGACCTTCCCAGGAGCGCCATGTGGCAGCACACGCGTGTCGGCGGCCACAGAAGGCTGCAAACAAGTAACGAGTCAACTAGGGATTAACAAGCAATCAATCAGGTAACACGTTCAGGGCCCTTTGGTAATGAACAACCCACTAGCGCATCTATAATTACCTTATTAATTTTATTTACGGGTCCTTGAAAATTCAGCCGCATCTTAAACCGTTAACGAAATTTCCGAAAGGAAACAAACAGCATGTTGATAACCCGTAACATACTGAGGAACCTAAATCGGGAAACAGATTTCGGCTGACATCATTTCGAGACGAGCTGAAATTTACTCAAAATGGGGCAACAGTTAAAAAGCACTCAAGTTTTAAACGGGTATTTTCCTTCGTCATGGTAGTGTAGAGACACAGTGACACCAACCTTTCCGATGGCTGGAACTGAGTCACACTAGGAAACCTATCTTGGGAAAACGACGTGTTCAGCCACTACGCCACAGCAGGGAGGCGTTGCCCCCTACCCTCCCACGAGGTTGGCAACAACTCTAGTTTCTGAGTTCAGAACATTACAGTGTGCGGGGACAGCGAAGCCGTAAAACGTCTGGTTGTCGCCATGTCCTACCCATTCAGTTTTCGCTTCGAGACGGACCAGCTTCATCACCAGCACGGACGCGTCTTGCTACAGTCATTTACCGCCTTGCAGTTAGTGGCCGTATAACTGTTCATCATCTTGAACGGGGAACAGCAATGTTGCGCAAATACGTTACCCGTTCGAGCGCAAGTTTCTAGCGCTAAGAGCACAAACCAACGACGCCCGCCGTGTGGTAAGATTCACCTGAACACCCCCCGTTGTCCTTTGACCTACCCTCTTCGTTCAGTACTCTCTGGCTTGATCATACGTATGCGTATCAATCTATGATTTCAATACATGTGCTGTGTGTCGTTTACCGTCGTGCAACGTCAGTGAAGGCTGCTCTGGACTAAATATTGCATTTTGCTTGATTCTGATTTCAGAATGTATTAATATTTTTGGGACTACTTATTTCTTTCTTATTAGACTTCTACATCTACATCTACATACATGCACCGAAAGCCACCGTACGGTGCGTGGCCGAGGGTACCCCGTACCACTACTGGTAATTCCTTTTCCTGTTCCAGAAGCGAACGAGGGAAAAACGACTATCTGTATGGCTCCGTATGAGGCCTAATTTCTCGTATCTTATCTTCGCGAAATGCATGTTGGAGGCAACAGAATCGTTCTGAGCCGCGCGGAGTGGCCACGTGGTTCGAGGCGTCATGTCACAGATTGCGCGGCCCCACCCACCGGAGGTTCGAGTTTTCCCTCGGAGATGGGTGTGTGTGTTGTTCTTAGAATAAAATACTTTAAGTCTAGCGACCGATGACCTCAGCAGTTCGGTCCCTTAGGAATTCACATACAATCGTTCAGAAGTCAGTTTGATATGCCGGTTCTCTAAATTTTCTCAATAGAACGTTGCCTTCCTACCAGGAATTCCCATTTGAGTTCCCGAAGCTTCTCCGTAACACTTGCATGACGTTTGAACCTACCGGTAACAAATCCAGCAGCCCGCCTCTGAAATGCTGCGATGTCTCCCTTTAATCCGAGCTAGTACGGACCCCAAACACTCAAGCAGTATTCAATAATAGGTCGCACTAGCGTCCTATACGCGGTCTCTTTTACAGATGAACCACACTCTCCTAAAATTCAAAACCTAAATCGATCATTCTCCTACCCTACTACAGTCGTTATACGCTCCTTCCATTTCACATCGCTTTGCAACGTTACGGCCACATATTTAAACGATTTGACTCTGTCAAGCAGGACACTGCTAGTGCTGTATCCGAACATTACAAGTTTGCTTTTCCTATTCATCCGCACTAACGTAAGTTTTGCTACTTTGAGAACTAGCTTACTTGAGAACTAGCTTAACTTACATTTAGTACATTTAGAGCTAGCTGCCATTCATCATACCAACTATATTTTGGTCTAAGTCATTTTTTATCCTCCTACAGTCACTCAGCTACGACACCTTCCCGTACACCACAGCGTCGTCAGCAAACAATCGCAGATTGCTACCCATCCTGTCCGCCAGATCATTATGTGTATCGAAAATAATAGCGGTCCTATCACATTTCCCTGGGACGTTCTTGACAACCCCCTTGTCTCTAATGGACAAAAATGGTTCAAATGGCTCTGTGCACTATGGGACTTAACACCTGAGGTCATCAGTCCCCTAGAACTTAGAACTACTTAAACCTAACTAACCTAAGGACATCACACACATCCATGCCCAAGGCAGGATTCGAACGTGCGACCGTAGCGGTCGCGCGGTTCCCGACTGAAGCGCCTAGAACCGCTTGGCCACACCTCTAATGAACATTCAGCGTCGAGGATAACATACTGGGTTCTATTAGTTAAGAAGTCTTCGAGCCATTCACATATCTGGGAACCCATTCCATACGCTCATGTCTTCGTTAATAGAGTGCTATGTGGCACCGTGTTAAACGCTTTTCGGGAATCTAGAAATATGGAATCTGCATGTTGCCCGTCATTCATGGTCCGGAGCATATCATGAGCAAAAAAGGCAAACTGAGCTGCGGCATCTACCCAACTTTCACAGTATCCAGAAAATCATAGATCCCTTACAAGTAAGAGCATTGCCTTACACGGTCAAAACAATCAATCGATCATGTTATTAATTTAAGAACCCGCAGGCCGGGTAACATATACAGCGCTCGCAAAAGGTCTATCCGATAACATATGCGGTTGGATAGAAAGTTTTCTAACACACAGAGAGCAGTATGTCACCCTGAATGCGGTGACTTGAACAGAAACAAGCGTATCTTCAGGTCTGCCCCAGGGCAGCGTAATACACTCCTGGAAATTGAAATAAGAACACCGTGAATTCATTGTCCCAGGAAGGGGAAACTTTATTGACACATTCCTGGGGTCAGATACATCACATGATCACACTGACAGAACCACAGGCACATAGACACAGGCAACAGAGCATGCACAATGTCGGCACTAGTACAGTGTATATCCACCTTTCGCAGCAATGCAGGCTGCTATTCTCCCATGGAGACGATCGTAGAGATGCTGGATGTAGTCCTGTGGAACGGCTTGCCATGCCATTTCCACCTGGGGCCTCAGTTGGACCAGCGTTCGTGTTGGACGTGCAGACCGCGTGAGACGACGCTTCATCCAGTCCCAAACATGCTCAATGGGGGACAGATCCGGAGATCTTGCTGGCCAGGGTAGTTGACTTACACCTTCTAGAGCACGTTGGGTGGCACGGGATACATGCGGACGTGCATTGACCTGTTGGAACAGCAAGTTCCCTTGCCGGTCTAGGAATGGTAGAACGATGGGTTCGATGACGGTTTGGATGTACCGTGCACTATTCAGTGTCCCCTCGACGATCACCAGTGGTGTACGGCCAGTGTAGGAGATCGCTCCCCACACCATGATGCCGGGTGTTGGCCCTGTGTGCCTCGGTCGTATGCAGTCCTGATTGTGGCGCTCACCTGCACGGCGCCAAACACGCATACGACCATCATTGGCACCAAGGCAGAAGCGACTCTCATCGCTGAAGACGACACGTCTCCATTCGTCCCTCCATTCACGCCTGTCGCGACACCACTGGAGGCGGGCTGCACGATGTTGGGGCGTGAGCGGAAGACGGCCTAACGGTGTGCGGGACCGTAGCCCAGCTTCATGGAGACGGTTGCGAATGGTCCTCACCGATACCCCAGGAGCAACAGTGTCCCTAATTTTCTGGGAAGTGGCGGTGCGGTCCCCTACGGCACTGCGTAGGATCCTACGGTCTTGGCGTGCATCCGTGCGTCGCTGCGGTCCGGTCCCAGGTCGACGGGCACGTGCACCTTCCGCCGACCACTGGCGACAACATTGATGTACTGTGGAGACCTCACGCCCCACGTGTTGAGCAATTCGGCGGTACGTCCACCCGGCCTCCCGCATGCCCACTATACGCCCTCGCTCAAAGTCCGTCAACTGCACATACGGTTCATGTCCACGCTGTCGCGGCATGCTACCAGTGTTAAAGACTGCGATGGAGCTCAGTATGCCACGGCAAACTGGCTGACACTGACGGCGGCGGTGCACAAATGCTGCGCAGCTAGCGCCATTCGACGGCCAACACCGCGGGTCCTGGTGTGACCGCTGTGCCGTGCGTATGATCATTGCTTGTACAGCCCTCTCGCAGTGTCCGGAGCAAGTATGGTGGGTCTGACACACCGGTGTCAATGTGTTCTTTTTTCCATTTCCAGGAGTGTAGATCCGCTGCTTTTTACGATTTACAGAAACGATCTCGTTAACGGTATTGACAGCGGCATTAAGACTGTTTGCCGATGATGCTATAGTCTACAGGAAAGTAGTATCACACGAAAGTTGTGAACAAATCAATGAGGATTTGCAGAAAATAAATACGTGGTGTAATGACTGGCAATTATCTCACAATATTAGTAAGTGTAATCTACTGCGTATAACAAGGCGAAAATTCCCATTAATGTACGAGTACAAAATAAATGCCCAGTCTTTGGAAGAGGTAACATCCGTCAAGTATCTGGGTGTGACTATTCGAAATGATCTCAAATGGAGTGATCAAATTACACAGGTAACGGGCAAAGTTAACTCTAGATTGCGGTTTATTGGTAGAATCCTGAAGCGATGCTGTCCTTCAACAAAGGAAATTGCTTACAATACGTTAGTTCGTCCAGTCTTAGAGTAGTTTTCGTCTGTATGGGACCCTTACCAGTTGGGTCTGATTCAAGAGACTGAGAAGGTCCAAAGAAGAGTGGCAAGATTCGTGACTGGTACATTTAGCCACGGCGAGAGTGTTACAAATCTCATAGAAACTTTGAAGTGGGACACACTTGCAGATAGAGGACGCGCTAAATGGAAGGGGCTGCTCACTAAATTCGGAAATCCGATCTTTGCCGAGGATGTAGAGCATATATTATTACCACCAACTTTCAAATCGCGCTATGATCACCATTCAAAGGTAAGGGAAATAAGAGCTCATACTGAGGCGTTCAGACAGTCGTTTTTCCCTCGTGTGATCCGCGAATGAAGAGAGGGAGGGAAATATGACTTTGGCGCGAATTGTGCCCTCCGCCACACACCGCTTGGTGGCTAGCGGAGTATATATGTAGATATGTAGAAACTGAGAAAGCTCCTATCATTTTCACCCTCTGGGGTTGCGAGAGCTGTGGAAGTCAGTGGGGTGAGAAAGTCACACTCAGAAGAATAAAGCTTCTCTAATCCATGACAGTTATTATTGTTGATGGCTTAACAATCTGAAACTCAGTTCGTAAAAAGTTAGTTAAATAAGGGTAGAATAGTCACAATTAGTATATTTTTTCAATCGTAAACTTGAAATTGTTTTAGCATGAGCCTGCGGTTGAATCCAGTAACGCGAGAAAAAGTTACATTGAAACTTAGTTCTATCTTACACATACAAATGGTGGAAATTGGCTGTACGCTATAAAGCTAAGAAAGACGTATTCACCCACTCACCAGCTGCTTCTTTGCGGTGAAAGGATCGACGTGAACCTTTCTGGCCACCGGCGAGTTCTTGACGCCGTAGTAGCAGGACCAGTGTCTCAGCGTGACGTCATGCGACCAGCCGTTGAACGTGCGGTCGCAAATGCTGGTCACGGTGCCGTTCTCCTAGAGACATCAAAAGCACCAGTCAGTGTTCACCGTAGCCAACTCCATCAGGTAAACGAGTGAACGTAAGCCACGCTTACCGATATGTAGTAGGAGAATGCGAAGTAGCTTCTGCCGTTGACGGTCACTTCAAAGCCCTGGTTGTATATCAACGTCCAGGTGCCCACGTTGCCGTACTGGTCCGTGGCCACATTAGGGTACGACAGCTCGACTGTCACAGTCTGCACAGGTTCTTCACGCCAGACAGGAAGAGAAAAACACAAGTAAAACAGCTCTCCGAAACCACTGATAGTACAGCAACACACATGCAAATACGCAAGTTACAGCGGCCGACGTCAATCTCAAAAAATCTAAAATCTTTCCGGATGCACTGCCGCCTTATTTTAGGAAATAAAAATTCTAAAAACACTCAAATAACCGACGTTTCGGGAGTCCATGCGTTGAGTAAGGCCGCCGCAACAGGTCAGAACTTCGGGTTACTATAATATATATATAGCATTTGAAGTAGTCTCTAAGATGGAAATTCCCAAAAGAATGGATATTGACCAGACAGACTTTCACTGTATAGAGAATTCATATTGGAATCAGACAGTGCAGGTAATTCTGATAACAGTCACCGACTTGGTTAACATGTGTAGAGAGGTCCTATAAAGATGCGTTCTGTCACCCCTGTTATTCAATTCGTATCAGAGGGTTACTTTCAAGAATCACTTGATGGTATAGAAAAAGGCATAAATTTTAAGGCAGTTTTCACCAACAACGTTCGCCATCCTAATGATACAGTACTGAAAGCTGATAATTTAGATGACATTCAACATCTTGTCAACATAGTCGGATATTACGACAATAATCTAGGCCTGAATACCTGAATATCAACACCAAAAAGATGCATTTTGTGGTTGTCACAAGACATCCCGACTCCTTTACTAAAGCGAATCTACGTTTCAGTGGCTCCGTAATACGAAGAGTAGACGAATGTAAGTACCTTCGAATGTGGCTTTGTGAAGACTGGAGATGAGACATGGAGATAAAACGTAGCATAGAGAACGTCCATAATACTTTCATAAAATTCAAAAATAAATCTTTCAAGTACAAATTTAGGCTTACACTGTAGAGTTCGGATTGTAAATGCTACATCTGGCCTATACGTCTACATGGGTCTGAAGGATGGACACTAAACATGCCAATATGAAAGAACATAGAAGGCTTTTAAATGTAGATTTACCGCAGAATGTTTAAAATACCGCAGACAGCTAGAACAACTGGCACCGAGGTATTGCGACGAGTGAAAAATGTTAACAACTTTAAAAGAAGAAAATCTGTATATTTAGGACCTACCTACGAAACTCCAAATGTATAGGCCTACTTCTACTATTGATCATAGAAGGGAAGATCGAGAGCAAAAGAAGAAAATGACGAAGAAAAATATATTGATTAGCTAACATGAAGCAGTGTATACGACTACCAAGTGCAGATCAGCTGCTACATATTGAATTTCATAGGATAAAGATGCATCGTGTGCTCGTCAGTATCCATTAAGGGATATCCAGAAGAAGGAGATGACGCAACAGTACTCTCAGAAAGATTTGAATACAGTAATACTTGTTCCTTAAGATTGAAAAGCAACATTTTCTTCGCGTAATATTCTAAATGATCTTGAAATATGTGAAAGGCGTAGGGGAGCATCTAATATTTAGTTTCCTGAGATGTGTTTCATGAGCTAATACTCTGCTCATCAAAATTTATTCTAGTTATAGGCCAAGATGGTTCCTTGAAAATTGTCATTTATTCAAAACTGACAAAGTCTCATAGCTATTTAGTGAGGCTTGATGGTAATAAACTTTATTTTTCAAACGGTTCCATTCCTTGTTCTTTGCCAAACAATGCAAACTTGAACATATTTTGAGGTGTTGCTAAGGTACTCGTGATGTATTTCTTGAAACGATTCTGTGACTATAAAGTAGTTTATGCTATTCAGCAATAAAGTCAAGGACTTTCAGGCTGAAGATTATGAGATATAGGGCAACTGGTCTTTTACGTGACGGCTAGCCTTTAGCCTCGGGTGAGCTTGTGATCTGCTTTCCGATGCAAATGTGTCAGATTCCATGTGTTCTTTACGTTAACTTCAGATTCAGTATCCCCAAGCGCACCAGAACTTGAGCCACTACAAGTAATATCCATTCTTTCAGTTCTTGGTGCCTAGTTCTCCTCCTTGGGCCTCGAAATCCTGAGATGTGGAAGAAGTTGATGATATGGTTACAACGAGGTTCGACCTTAGACACGCATGCTCCAACAGGAAATACCACTTTTACAGTAATTCCGCTGTCATTCACTTAAATCGATGACTGCTAGTGATCACTCCAATAAACAATAGGGAGCGAAAACATATCTTGCTACATTTTTATTAAAAATAATTGTGTTTTTAAGCTTCATGTAATAGGCAGTTAAATTTTAGGTACTTTACATCGCAACCTTTTTTTCTACTTGTGATCAGAGGTGGACATATTATAGAAAGAATTTTGGGAAAATGGAATACTTTTCACGTTTTCCTTAGTCTTACTAAATTTTTCATAAAATGAGACTTGACAGCCATTATCAGTGATGTCGATAACTTCCATGTACTAATTTTGTGTGAAATATATCATCCACTTGCATTATGGTCTCCTTAGTATATGGCGTATATTTTCACAGTGACTGTACGCGCATAGAAACAAGTAAGTCTTTCGACAACTGCTGCAATTGCAAGTTTCTTCCTGTTTATTCGAACAATACGGTTGTATATAGCAACATTAAATATCTTTTTGAAAAGGAGACAGTTGGTGATTACACAGAAGACTTTAACTATCGTCCATAAATTAAATATTTTTCAGAAGTGAATATAGAAGCTGTTAACATTTCTGAAATTTTGTGATCCTCAGTAAAACAGATATATTTGTTTCTGCACTTACATTTTTGGTTTTCCTTGATATTGCGACAAACGTGTTACTCGTTACTGAATAAAGTGGTCCACTAAAGAACAAAATCTTCCTTGAAAGTTAGGAACTGTAACTGACACCAAGCTGCTGACATTAATTTATGTGTAAGCCAAGAGTCTCTGTATGAATAAGTTACTCACCGAACGAGTCGCAAGTGGCGCTGTTGTCGAGGTTTCTTTCGCCTTCGTGGAACGTCCAGCTACCCTGCACGTCGCTGTATAGACAGTTGGCTGGCGTGTCAGCCGTGGCGCTCACCAACAGCAGAGCTGCCACTATCAGCGAAGTTCTCAGGTACCCTAACATGGCTGCCATCTCTCCTGTCAAAAAAATTAATACCATCAACATCCATACAATTTCGCACAATTAGTCGCAGAAGTCCTACTCCCATACAGCCCCGGATCTACGACATTTCCGAAGTGGGAGAAAAACTTGATAGTGGCGCTCCCTCCCCCCTCAAGCGTTTGAGACAGGGCGTCAAAAATTAAAAAAAAATCGATTTTTCAAAATATGTCCATTTTGTAGCGCACATCTTTCTGAAGAGTTTGATATATGAAACATATATGTTCGAGTAAATGTACGACATGTTATTCAGTCTTAAGTGTGCCAAAGTGCAGCACCACACTCTTCACACAGCATTTTTCTATCGCACGTCACTGTATTTTGCTCTGTACAATTCAAACGTTTATATTTTATAATGGAAGCCATCAATCATATATTCAGGACTCTCGAAATTAAAATGTTCTATGGTGCCTCTCCTGCTCCCAGTCGGCCGGTTTCACATCCCACCCCCCTTAAAGAATACTCACAATTAATAGTGGGTGGTATTAATTCACCCATACCAGTTACGTCTTCTGCAGCTGCAGAAACTGATTATCTTTCTACAATAATACTTAACTCCTCTTTCAGTGTCAGCAGTCTGCTAATCTGATATCAATCCTGGATAATAGCATAATCTGTCTAGTCATTCAAGGAAAAATGTCGACATGTGTGAGGGGAAGAAATAACACATACATAGGAAGGTTTTGGTGGGCAAGGCAAGGGGGGGGGGGGGGGAAGGAATACTGATTTTTCGGGATCAGGTTGGGGGGGGGGGGGGGGGAGGAGAAAAAAACAAAGGGGACATTGACTAGTGCAGCAGTGAATAGGATATGATTTGCATTTATTTGACTCGTCTATCACGAAAAGCATACTGTACTGTACCACATTAGTTTCCGTAACTGGCGGTCGTTTCAGTAAATGTTGCGGCTACGTGATAATAGGAATTTGTTACATTTGTCCAGTGAAATAGATGAGGAATAAAACAATTTCCAATCATTCACAGTAAAGTAACACTTGCCTTACATTGTCACACCAAATGTTTATACAAGAAAATCTTTTGTGTAACTGCTATAGAGGATCGTGGTCTGAGCACCGACCTCTGATTGCTACATTAGATGCCGCTACCGGAGATGTATATAGGCAGTACAACGGCCGCCTAGTAGTTAATATTGCCTTACGAAATCAAAGATAACATTTCCTGCAGATAGATCCTTTGTTTTCAGGTTGAAAGAATGCTGTCCGTCTCTGTTACAACATTAGAAATCGATCCCAGATCCTCCATGTTGACGTCGATCACCACGATCTCTCGGTTACAGAGGTAGTGGTGGTGGTTAGTGTTTACCGTCCCGTCGACAACGAGGTCATTAGAGACGGAGCTCATGCTCGGGTTAGGGAAGGATTGGGAAGGAAATCGGCCGTGCCCTTTCAAAGGAACCATCCCGGCATTTGCCTGAAGCGATTTAGGGAAATCACGGAAAACCTAAATCAGGATGGCTGGAGACGGGATTGAACCGTCGTCCTCCCTAATGCGAGTCCAGTGTGCTAACCACTGCGCCACCTCGCTCTTTCATTTTCACATACTTGTATTTTATTGCAAACTTTCTTAATCCTTTAAGATCTATTGGCTACAGTTATGTTCATTAACTTTCGCTGTTTGAGCTGCAACAGAAATAAACTTATAAGCCAAAAATTATGACAACCTGTTTAGCTTATTTGTCTGTCTTTGAAATGAAATACATAACTGATTCTGTGTGTCAGGGATACCACAATTTCCTGGTAGTTTTTGGAGTTATGTGACATTAGATGTCCACGCAAAAAATGGTTCAAATGGCTCTGAGCACTATGGGACTTAACATCTGAGGTCATCAGTCCCCTAGAACTTAGAACTATTTAAACCTAACTAACCTAAGGACATCACACACATCCATGCCCGAGGCAGGATTCGAACCTGCGAACGTAGCAGCAGCGCAGTTCCGGACTGAAGCGCCTAGAACCGCTCGGCCACTCCGGCCGGCTGTCCACGCAAAGGTCATGTAATTCGCATAAATAACGGGACACTGATTTGCGTACGCGGTGATGGCTACCGATAGCGATCCAGATGAGTTCCACAGGATTTGCATCAGACGAATTTTGTGGTCGAGACATCAACGTTAGTTCACTATAATGCTCCTCAAACCACTGTAGCACGGTTCTGACTCCGAGACACGGAGAAATGACACTGCTGAAAGATGACATCACCTTCGGGGAAGAATCAAGTGTGAACGCAGCTGTCAGCTGCCGGACGGTCGGAGTGGCCATGCGGTTCTAGGCGCTACAGTCTGGAGCCGAGCGACCGCTCCAGTCGCAGGTTAGAATCCTGCCTCGGGCATGGATGTGTGGGATTTCCTTAGGTTAGTTAGGTTTAATTAGTTCTAAGTTCTAGGCGACTGATGACCTCAGAAGTTAAGTCGCATAGTGCTCAGAGCTATTTGAACCATTTGTCAGCTACCACAGGTCCCACGCAAGTGCAGGAGAATGTTCCCAAGGCATAATACTGTACTCGCCAGCCCGCATCAGTGCCGCGCTGCACATTTCGAGCCGCCGTTCGTCTCGTTCAAATGGTTCTGAGCACTAACCTAAGGACATCACACACATCCATGTCCGAGGCAGGATTCGAACCTACCACCGTAGCGATCGCGCGGTTCCAGACTGTAGCGCCTAGAACCGCTCGGCCACATCGGCCGGCCGTTCGTCTCGATGACGGCGTTTGCGGAGACGACCATCGCCCTAGTGTAGCAGAAATTTGATTCACACGAAGAGCCGACACATTGATCGATTGTCGAATCCCAACGGTCCCGTGCTCACTGCAATCGTAACTGACGATATCGTTGGATCTCAACGTGAACACATAGGTGTGATCTGCTGCGGAGCTCCATGTTCAAGAATGTACGATGAACGGTGTGAACCGAAACACTTGAGTGTGCACAAGAGGCACAGATGCCACAGATCACCACCTATCCTACTCAGCAGAGCGGACAAGCCTCCGAATCCTACGTTCTGCGAATGATCGTGGACGTCTAACCATTTAGCTCCTAGTGGTTGTTTCACTATCTTTCTACCTCTTTCTGTAGATACTCACGATAGTAGCACGTGAACATTCGACCAGCTTCGCCGCTTTCGAAATATTCGTTCACAGGCTCAGAGTAATAATAACAAGTCCCTTGTCAAAAGCGCGTAGCTCAACGAATTTCCCCATTTGCAACCCATATCTTCGGTAGGGTGATCCCCCATCCGTGTCTGCTCCGTTTAACTCTTTTGTTACCGCGTCACTTGTCCGCAGCGCTACCAGGTGGCATCCAACGTCACTGTGGGCAGTGGGCAATGGTCATAACGTTTTGGCTCATCAGTGTATTTTTCCCCAATGGGAACCTAAGGTGCACATTTGTGAATGTTCAACCTTTTTACCACGTGCAGGTGCTGCCAGCTGTTTGGCATGACTCTGAAAATACCAGAAACTCATTGTAACAGTGAGCAATAGCCCACGACCACCAGGATATACGGTTGTGGTTGGCTGACTGTATTCCACCGTATTACGAAATAGTGTTATTGTTAATGTGCATGGTAATTATTGAATGATCATTTTTTTATTACAACAGGGAATATTTCACAATTAGTTATTTTAGTCCACAAAATAAAGCCAAGTGTACAAAGTATATTTCGAAAACAGATACATATTTCTGTATAAATCTTGCGTTTAAAATCTTTAAAAAATCACCTAAGAGCCTTACCACATAAAGAAAAATTTTTATTCCTCCATAAAAATTCGGGTCTGAAAGTATTAACTAACAGTTTGGAAAAAATTCGTAATACATAACCCCAAAATAGTAGGCACACTCAAAAAGTTCGTTTCATATATTAAATTATTGTTCAGTTACAATAAGCTACAAGGGGGACCTTCAGAGGTAAAAAAACTGCCCTTTCAGAAAAAATAGCTAAACTACTTATGATAACTGAAAGGGAAAATGAAAAGACGTAAAATAATTTCTCCAGAGCTGGGGGCAGAGTGTTAAGGTACTCAGCGTTTAGAAAGTAGCACATACAGAAAAAACTGTGAAATGTTACTTAATATGCAACTAAAAAATATACTTGACACAAATTAAAATAATGCAGATGTTTAACTAGCTTGTCATTAAAATGCATGGAAACTCCAAAACAATTTATTCATAAAAAGACTCGCGCTTCGTCTCAACAGTTGTCTAGGAAAGTAAAATATTTGACAGGGAACCATAATCAGGAAATCTGACGTCTTACTGTGTGGTGAACTCAAATGACAATTAAGAACCTAATCTCATTGCCAATACGATAGGTAAACGTTTAGCAGACGAACGCAGTGCTCAGTAAGAAACTGAAACAACGATTTTTTACAAGTATATTGTGCTTGGCTTCAAACAATTACGCAAGATTTCTCGGTGCAAATATAAACTCCAATAAATTAGGCACATTCTCTTCAATTTTGAATGAGGTGGCACGTGAAAATCCATGATAATTCTGATAGCCGTATTTCCGGATTAGCGTAACATATATTATAAAAATTACAATATCAAAATTGTTCTTCGCTGTTCCTAATGTACAGTTGACAGTGAAAAATTATGGTGTGTATTTCGCTGGAAGCTCTACGTACTATTTGAAGGCGTTTTCATAGCCAGGAGATAATTTATCAGTCTATGTCCAGGAAGACAAGAGGGGGATAGTTTCCTGATAACTGTAGCCTTTGAGATTTGTCTGTAATGTCTTATAGTGGGAAGACAACTGTTTACTGCAGCCAGGCCGTCTACTGGAGACGTTAGAGGGAATCTATATTCATCATAATGATAAAACATTAAGAACTTGCTTATTAGCTTCTTCTGCTGAAAACTGTCACAGGAGCATTACACCATGTCGCTAAAGAGATAATGTGTACCAATGAGAGACAGATTAAACAAAGAGCTTGCCTACAGATTTCTCAAGAGACAATACATACGAAACTGTTTAACCATTTATGGCTATACGCAATATTTTCAAACGGTGCTACAGTATTTATGTTTCTAATTATGATTTTACCAAAGCCTGAAGTTCGGTCACAGTCGATTAATAGATTTTCACAGTTGGGCTAGAATTAGTGTTTACGAGACTACGAGCGAATGTAATTGACTATAATAATGAATGTAAACTAGCCCAGGACGTGCATGAGTATGTACTGAATAACTTACCGCACAGAAATTATCGGTGACCAACAAACCAGAATCCACAAAGCCTTTTATATCTGATGGCGGGCGACCTCTGCACCCAATTGACTGCTATCTTCCACACAGTGCCATTCCAGATATGAAGCGCAATTTGCCTGATACTGCGTCTGTTGTACAACGAACTGATTAATCGTTATATATAATTTATTACGAGACGTTATATGTGAACTGTCAGCCATAGGAATACTCTTTACTCGTACGTTCGTATGTCATTATCTTGTTTACAACTCTCTAGATTATTCATACACAAAAGGTTTTGACAATAGTGACAGAGAATTTACTCATTGTCTACAGATTTGACACTATTTCTTAGGATTTGTAATATCACGTGTAACTAATTTAAATTATACGTCCCTAAAACAGTGCAATTTGTTGTTTTCCTATCTTCTATCGCACTAGTACTACACTGGTTTTCTTAAAGAAAAACAACAACTTGAAACAAAATAAGCGCCTTGAAACAAAATGGAAAAATGGCATGAACGATAAATGAGTTCCTATGATATCTTTTTTTTAAGTCGTCAGTCCTTTGAATGATTTGATACTATCTGTGTGTTCCTATTGTTTTCCTTTCGTCTCTCATAAATACTACACTCAATATCATTTATGATCTGTTTTCCCTGGCTACTTTTCTCCTCCACTCCTCCACCTTAACCATTTCTGGTAAGATTATTCCATAAAAATCCTTTCCTTGCGAATTATTTTTAATGCTTCACTTCGTGTCTTATCTGGCCATATATTTTTTACATTCATGGACAGAATCACGTTTTACATGCGTACAGTTTCTACTTCATTAGAATTCCTATGGACCACAGTCCACTTTCACACAATTCTGCGTTTCAGATGTTCATTTGTACTGCGAGGGTGCAGGTGAGTTTTTGACATATCTCTCTGGAAGTCAGAATGATGCCCATCGGTTGGACAGGCCGACAATCAGAGCACACTCAACGGGCTCACATGCTTTAATGAAAGGTATCACGCAGCTGGTGGTGCTAGCCAGTGTCAGGCATGGGTGTTGTATCTCGCAAAAGACAACAAACAGATGCATCATCTAACTATGAAATGAAACAATGGTCCACATTAACCCCTATGCTAACATATACATAAATAAGAAGTTATCACAGGATCTATTCTGTCTAAATGAATGCAGAGAACAGAGCAACTGACAATTTTTAACAAGGGACACATCTAATCTAACACTTAACTGTCATGACAAAAACCACATAGTTTAATGAATGGCTCTGAGCACTATGGGACTTAACATCTGTGGTCATCAGTCCCCTAGAATTTAGAACTACTTGAACCTAACTAACCTAAGGACATCACACACATCCATGTCCGAGGCAGGATTCGAACCTGCGACCGTAGCGCTCACGCAGTTCCAGACTGTAGCGCCTAGAACCGCACGGCCACTCCGGCCGGCCCACATAGTTTAGGCGAATGGGATAAAACCGTATTCGACGAATGACGTATAGAAAGACAAATCTGAGATGGACACACAGCGATCTCCTGATTCCGCCAGAATAGTGACAGATTAGTGTATGCAAATAACATCACTGATCGAGTCGTGAATTGGCTTCTGTCACTCCAGAAAAACATAAAATTAACGGAATGTACTTGATTCTAACAGAGCGCCTACAAATGCTTGGTAATTCTCATACTCTGTTCACCCAAGTCGCAATTTGTCATCATATTCTGCACTCAGTAGTGGAAAGTTGCGGGCGACGTGAAGCGCTGTAGACTGCAATACATCAGTCACCGATTGCTAGCACAGAATTTCCCGACATCTGCAGAGGACGTGCTCTCCTCTGTGCCTCCAGACCAAGTACTTTCCTCTGGATCCCCAGACGGGGTGTCCTCCTCACGGTCCCCAGGTGAAGTATTCTCTTCGTACACAGACTTCCTTCTCCCTCTCTACAAGTCTGCACAGATCCCGTGAACCAACTCAAAAGGCTCTGAAAAATGCTGAACACTGACATTTTTGTTATCTAAACAAATATCTTTCCTCCTAGCAAAAGTTTTAACAGTGTTAACCAATCGTTTCACTTCCACATATGCAGTTCTTTAACAATTCTGAGTTACACTCCCGTACTTCTTGCTAGGTTTTCCAATACACTAGTCTCTACGTTCGTGTTTCTCGGAAACTGTGTCCTGGAAGGGTCTTCTCTGCTATATTTTCATATTAACAAATGAAATGGAAATGAGCGTTTGGCGTCATTGGCCGGGAGGCCCCTTACGGGGCAGGTCCGGCCGCCTTGGTGCAGGTCTTAGTACATTCGACACCACATTCGGCGACCTGCGCGTCGTATGGGGATGAAATGATGATGTAGACAACACAACACCCAGTCCCTGAGCGGATAAAAATACCCGACCCAGCCGGGAATTGAACCCGGGCCCCTTAGGACGGCAGTCCGTCATGCTGACCATTTTTTTGTGTATTATTGTGATTTTTTTATTTTATTTATTCATTTATGTATTTTTTATTTTTTTTCATTTTTTTAAATTTTTTTTAACAGTAAGGAACTGAAAACTAGTAAGTGCACTCTTTGCGTCGAGTTAGGGACGCACATAACTAAAACCATGCTAATAGTTGTAGAAAAAGGCATAAAGAAAGAGAGCAAAGTGCGGGGCGAAGGAAACCATGAAACAAAACTGAAGGGTGGAATCCATACCACCATTAACCAGTGCTACATCTTGCACCGGATGGGAAAACTAAAGCTGCGAAGACCTTTTCGCACCGGGGACAAAAAGAGGAAATGGGGCAAATACTGCTACAGAGTGTGAGGGTTCACAACGAAACTCTCCATCTGCTGTATCATCCAGGTATGACTTCTCGTAATGATGAAAGTAGATCCCACGTTGTACCGTGTAGTGTTCTATCATCGTATTGTAATTTTAGCTTCTCTTACCCGTGATGTTCCAGCTACGTGGAGGGTCGTGGAACGCACTCCACAAAAAATTGGAAAAATATTGTCGATACTTAGGGTTACGGAGGATCTTGCAATGTCGTTCCTGAAAATAGTTCCAAAAGTCTAAAGTGTCCTTAGTGCCGTCTTGAAACAAATAATGCACTGCATGTCCACGAAGCCACGTCATTGCATTAGTTTTAGTGCGTGGGTAATACGTTTCATCCGGGAATAAGATAGTTTTGGGGTCGATATGATTCGGCGTTACCCGAAGGAAGTATGCTGACATTTGCCTCACTAAGTGCCACACTGCCGTAGACTCGCCACAGCTAAGACGTTGTTCATCGTTGTCTTGAACGCCACAGTTCGTGCACGTGGGTGAGTCTACCACGTGGATCGCACGTAGCCTTGATCTGGTCACCTGCTTACCGTTGACAGTGATATACCACATCGCCGTGACGTCAGTGTCCAGTGTTACGTGGTGAATTGTCCTCCACACTATTCGCCAGTTGACGTTCGGGTGCTTCCTCTCCACGACGTTATCGGGTCGTCCACGTTGCAGGACCCTATAAACCGTCTTTGCTGTCGCCAGTTGAGTCGCTGGTAAGGCAAGTCAAACGTAACTGAGTTCGAGGTAAAAGACACCGATGTAGAAGAGCGAGGAGGGGACGTGGTGTAGCGGCACAGGCGGTGCTAGTTCTTCTATTAACAAACTGGTCAGACTGTCCGGACGGCGGTGCCATAGTTTGACTAATGTGCTCACAAATAGGGCGACCGCTCTGTCATAAACGTGATAAAGGCCAAGCCCTCCCCGATCCGGGGGAAGGGTGAGAGTCTCATATTTGATCTTGAAAAGCATTCCTGAACTCACGAAGGACCCAAAAGCCGCAAGTATACGGCGAGCTAACATCACCGGTATAGGTAATATCTGGGCGATGTGCGGAATGCGTGACGCTAAATGTGTGTTAACATACTGGATCCGTTGGACGATGTCCAGGGCTCGTAGGCGGTTGTTGGCAATGCCAGTCCGAACATTCCGTAAAAGCCGTCGAAAGTTGTGTGCAGCGGTCCGTCGTATATCGTCTGTAAACTCAATGTCGAGACATTTCAAACTATCTCTGAGCTGTAAGGGGGTGACACTGTTCTCAGACAATCCGACCCCGATGTTCAAATGGTTCAAATGGCTCTGAGCGCTATGGGACTTAACATCTATGGTCATCAGTCCCCTAGAACTTAGAACTACTTAAACCTAACTAACCCAAGGACAGCACACAACACCCAGCCTTCACGAGGCAGAGAAAGTCCCTGACCCCGCCGGGAATCGAACCCGGGAACCCGGGCGTGGGAAGCGAGAACACTACCGCACGACCACGAGATGCCCCGATGTTCATCGCCACCGATTTTGCGACGTTGATACGACTACCAGTGGCCATGCCATATTTCGTTATCCAATTTAGTGCGCTAGCGGTGTCGTCACCGTTGCGGATGACAATCACCAGGTAGTCAGCGTACGCTTTACACCGGAAAGTGTGGCCTCGTAACGTCATACCCGTTAGTCGTTGGCGCAGGTCGCAGAGGAGAGGTTCCATGGCCACAGCGTAAAGTAAAGTGGACAGAGGGCACCCTTGGCGTATCGATCGAGAAATGGTGAGGGGCTGCGAAGGTCGGCCGTTGACGATCACCTTGGACGTCGCGCCACGGAGTAGTCGCATGACGACAGTGACGAATGGCTGTGGGTACCGCATATGTTGGAGGACCGATTCCAAATAGTTGTGGTCCACTCGGACGAAAGCTTGACTAAACTCGATTGCCGCCAGTGCACCCTTCAGACGACATGCCCTCGCCAGTGAGATCAAGTCACGATATTCACTGAGTGCTGTTTGAATATTATTGTCGCCTCCTAATGACGTTTGATCGGGTGAGATAACATTTCGTAGGGTCGAGAAAAGATCTTAAATTCGCAGTTGAATAGCGTCAACGGGCGGTAGTCCTGCAGTCGTGAGCCACCGGACGGTTTGTGAATAGGAATAATCATCCCTTCCACAAGGGCCTCAGGAAGCGGCACGTCCGGGGATGGGAGTACGCGACAGATGTCCGTCCATCGGGAGGCTAATAAATATTGAAAAGTCCGGTAAAATTCCAAGGGGAGGCCATCAGGACCCGGAGACTTGTTGACAGCTCCTTTTCTAATGGCGTCGATCACTTCTTATTCTGTAATTTCTTCCATCAAGGCCGCTTCCATTGCCGGGGTGACGGTGCCGTAAATCGTCTGAGAGACGTCCTCCAGTGCTGTCGGATCAGGGGTCTGAGCGGAATAGAGTTGGGAATAATGATTGCAGAACGCTGTGTTTATGTCTTGTTGCGTGGTGAGGCGATGACCGTCCTCCGTGTCGATGAAGCGTATCAGCGCTCGTTGGCGTCGTTTACGTTCACGAAGGACGTGGAACATTGACGGGCGTTCGCTAGGTATCCGATCCTGCGTCCTCGAGCGGATGACTACCCCCTCTAGGTGGCGTCGCACATGAGCGAGGATCTGAGCCTTAGCACGGTGGACCGCCGTTTGTCGTTCCGGAGACGGCGCCATAGCATCGCAGTCGCGCAGGACCCGGAAGTAAAAGTCGAGTATATGTCTTCGCCAAGTAGCGTGGTCACGACCGTAGGTTATCAACGTTCGCCTCAGTGCCGGTTTGGCGCAGTCCAACCACCAGCGGATCGTTGTGGGATATGCACGGAGGCGATTTTCACACGAATGCCACGTACCCTCAACGGCTTGGCGGCAATCCGGGTACGACAGATGAGCGATGTTTAATTTCCACGGGCTGCGGCTTCTCCACACTTGTTGCCGCCGCAGGGTGACGGCACAAATGTAAGCTGAGTGGTCCGAGAATGCTGCAGGCCACAGTTCCGCATCCTGTGTTCTAGCGGCGAGAGAGCGTGAGACATAAATCCGATCGATACGACTGGAAGAGTGACTTGTGAAGTGCGTGAATCCCGGTCGGTGGCCGTGAAGATGTTCCCAAGTGTCCACCATCTGCAGGTCTCGAATTAGCGTCCCGAGTTCCGGGCACGGATTATGTCGAGGGAGTTGATCTCTGGGCGCCAGTACGCAATTGTAGTCACCTCCAAACACCAGATGGTCGTGGCGGCCTTGGAAGAGCTGGGCGACGTCTTCCTCAAAGAATCGTGAACGTTCGCGACGTTTGTCCGTCCCGGAAGGTGTGTAGGTATTGATAAGGCGGACACCCAGTACTGTGAGTGCCATTCCTCTTGCCCCAGGCAGAAACAGGATATCGTCCGCCACTATCCCTTCCCGAAGAAGTACAGCGACACCGCTGCCTGGTGGGGAAGCTGGAGAGACGCAAGCATCGTAACCGAACATGCCTGGGAAGTCGTCGACGTACACTTCCTGGAGAAGGACTATGTCGATGGAAGCAAAGTTCAACATATCCTGAAGCAAGGATAACTTAGCGCGCGTCCGTATAGTGTTGATGTTTATAGTTGCAACGCGATAAGTTTGAGGTCTATCCACAGCATCCGTGTTGGCCATCAATACCCTGGTAAGGCTGTCTCGTCACTGTAACTGACGGCGGGAAAGGATCAACACTGGTGGGTTAAATTTCCCCCCCCCCCCGTGTCGTCCGACACGATGGGCAAGGAGTGTTCCTCACAGTCGTCCGCCCAGTCGCCATTAAACACCATCGGCTGTTGGTGGCTGTTAGTCGCTGCTGCGGCACTCGGCGCTGACTCCATCGGCTCTGCTGGCTGGGAATCGGCAGCGGTTGTCTGCTTGTGATCCTGCTGTGCTGTGGGGTCTGAGGGGCTGAAGCCGTCACCACGGCGATCTGTTGAGTTTGAAGTTACAGCGGCCTCTGTACCGCCGGTACCGTCGTCGGAATTTCCACAGTCCATGTCAGACGATCGCTGCAAACACTCGTCCGATGGAGCACGCCACCGTCTCTTGTGTTTTCGCGGGGAACGCTGTTTACGGACGTGTGTTTCAGTATCTGAATGGGGGTGGATTTCGTCAGCTGCTCCGGTGTCTGGAAGAAAAGCCGCTGTCGGCACAACCCGTGGGTCAATGTCCATCCTGGCATCCACGCCTTCTTGCAAGGTCGGTCGGTGATTATCTTCAGGTGGGGGCGCCGTTGTAGAGGCCGGATCCTGTACTGCAGAAGCCATTTTGGTCTCTCCATCGGGGGCGGCTATCGGACTAATGTCGTCAGCATCGGAAAAGGTTGCTGCCCGTGTAACTTCGGCGTGATTGAGAGGGAGGGTCGTCACCATAGAAGGAGTCATAGATTCACCTGTCGGGATTTGAGTAAGCCGTCGTCGGAGACAATCCGACCGGACGTGCCCTACTTGGCCACAACCAGAGCAAGTGCGTGGCTGACCGTCATACATAATGATCGCCCTACATCCGCCGATGACAAGATATGACGGAACATGTTTGGTCAGTTCAATTTTAATCTGTCGTACCCCGTTAAGAACGGGGTACGTTGTAAAGGTGGTCCATTTTTCGGCCATATGGCTGATCACTTTGCCGTAGGGCTGGAAAGCCGCGGTGACTACGTCCGGTGGTACTTCGAAAGGGAGTTCGAAGACGCGTATCGTACGGAGGCCAAGCCCCGCGTGATTGATAGAGACCGCCCCAATATGGCCATCAGAATGTTTGAATTTAAGTTCGTTCGCATGTGCGCTCACGTTTCTGTTGCACACCTCGTCACTTACTAGCTTGACGTAGACAACACTGCTCGTGATAGAGAGATGGATACCAATTATGTCTCGCGGGTCAATTTTAACGTCGTCACGTAGAAAACGTTCCACTTCAAAAGCTCGCGGTCGTGCATGATCGGTTTGAAAACTGATCTTGATGGTGGTTTGTCTGTATGAATGTGCCATTCTGCGTCGGTAGTGATGGACTCTAAACTAGCGACAACACAGTAGTAAACAACTACGGGCACTCGCGACCGCGCGGACGGGACGTAAACAAGACGTCCTCGCCGCAGCGCTGCGGAAAGCAGACGTACCTGCGCGCCGTATGGGGATGAAATGATGATGTAGACAACACAACACCCAGTGCCTGAGCGGATAAAAAATACCCGACCCAGCCGGGAATTGAACCCGGGCCCCTTAAGACGGCAGTCCGTCATGCTGACCATTCAGCTATCCGGGCGGACGTCAATAAATGAGGATCCCTCTTAGAACTTTTTATACAATAGGTTGGTTGACGGTAAAACATGCTAATGTCAATCGGGCCTGAAAAGAGATTTTGTTCCTTGGTCATGTGATGTCGAGTGAATGTGTGAGGATGAACCATGATCTAACTAAAGCTATTCATCTGTCCCCAGGCCCAATTATCAAAGGGATATAGCTAGGTTTATAGGGATGGTGAATTTTTCCTGCAAATTCGTTCTGACCTTTGCTCAGCTGTCTGACCCCCTTAAGCAACTATGAAGGAAGTGCGAGCATTTTCAGTGGGGTGTTGTTCAACATGTCATTGTGTGGGTTTTATTTTGTCAAGTTGCACAATGGATTGATCCAACAAGTACCCTTTGGCTCCTGTAAGAATTAATTTCCACTTCACACTACTACAGATGTCAGACAGACGCTCCTACAGTACCAACAAGAACTGCTTGAAAAACATTCAGCAACAAATATCTTATGGAGTCGTCCGCTGTAAGGAAAAGACACAAAAATATTCTATATTCTTACGTAACTAGTGGGTTACTTGGGTACTGGAGTATTGCTAGTTACTGTAAGAGAAACATTAAACAAACGAAAAATATCATTTATTGCAAAAAAATTCTGAGAAATCAAGTGAAACTTTTTCATAAAAATTAATAAATTTCTGGTTTCTTTTCGGAACAGTAGATTGCCTCTTATTTATTTGCAAAGTATGGAAAGGTTCTTTTCTCCATTTTCTTTAAGAATGTTATTTACTCGGCAGAATGGCTGACAGCCGCGCCACACAACTTAAATAACTTTTCTACGTATGGTCAAGGCTGTCGCGTGAGAAATGTAATGGAGTGTACTGTCATGGAGGACAGATGGGGCTCGCATATGCTGTAGCGCACAATACCGTGAGCTGCAACGACTGCTGCCTGCGTCGCTTGCAGCTGACAAATAACACAACTATCTCTTTCTATCTGGATTGACCTTCGCCAGCCAAAACTCTCCCTAGGGCTTGATGAAGTCAAGGACTCCTATCCGCCCCTAGTCTAACTATTGGTGTGGTACACCGGTCAGATAAACAGTCCACAGCGATGCCACCCAATATTCGCTCGCAGGCGTTTAACTAGTACTCTGTCCGTGTTCACACTGCACAATAAGTGTGGTGGCCAATCGCGAGCAACTCGCTATAGAGTATCACTCCGACTTGCTAACGACAGAGGTGCTCCCCCAGTGAAGTACTGACGAGAGACTGTTCCTCACTCTTTGTGTACACGTACGAGCGCACTTGCTCTCGTTACGTATTCCCGCTCCAAGAGCGACAACGGAAAGGCCCCTTTCCTCTGGAAAAGTTGCAAGGGTATATCATGCGCTGTCTTCCCTCACTCCTCTACCTCTTTGCATCAGAAATATTCCAACAATCAGCATTGCTCTTTTAAACGGGAGAATGACGTTTCGTTTAAGTCGACCAATTGGAAGATATGTAGCATCTCCGTTAGGTGTATACTGTCCTCCTGTGAGAACTCCGTAACTACGCAGTCAGTCCGTGAAAAAATGCGTCTTCTGGGTGCTACCACACAATGTAGCGGAATTTGCTTTTAAGTCGAACACAGGGGTGTACACAGACCCATCCCTCTGAAGGGACGGGCCTCCCTGCAGGCCAGCCGCCTCCCTAGAATGAAAGTTCCTGAGGCCGTCATGTTGTGTACGCCAGCCTCGACTTTTTCAACCTTGGTGCGCACTTGCGATTTACTTATTGGATTTGCATATCGCTTACATGAATTCATACAAAATTGACTCTACCTTATCGAGTTCGGGTTCGAATGAAGCATCTTGATGTGCAGAATACGATTGTGAGGACGGGATACGTAAGAAATGAAGGTCAGGAGACCATGCCACCTTACATATCCCCTCCCCCCCCCCCCCCCCCCATTATGACAAAATTTTTGTCTGGGGTTTGTCAATACCGAGGAAAACATTGACAAAGTCAGGCAAAAATTGTTCTTTTAGATTTTCCAATAAACTTTCTCAGCCCTTCTTAACAATTTTGTAATTATTTCTTTATAGGTATTGTTTCTAGTTTTTAATTATAAAATTTGTGTTTTGTTGTTAGGAAAACATAGACTTTACAAAGATTGATTTTTCTTTGTCATTGCCATTACGTGTCTCTGTTTTTCTTTTTCATTTCCAAAAGTTGCTTTTACAATATTAATTTTTCTAAACTCGTTAGTGCATAGTGTATCATGTCTTAGTGTGGTTATTTCTTTTCTTTAGTTAAGCTTTGCGTGAATGTTAGCAAATGCTCTGTTGTGTCACTTTGTTTCATTTATTTATTTCTTTTATGTGTCACTGTTTTTCTATTTAAAAAATGAAGAAGCTTTTCTCTTAATTGTATCCTCGGTACTAATGTTATGATTGCAACAAAAATGTATTGATGAACATTCTTTGCAGAAGGAAAATATTACATAATTCTTTTTCTAATTCTACATATAAAGGAAATAAGACATTGTATGACTATTCTAATTTAGTTTCTTTCTCAAAAATTTTGAGGTATGTATAAATTAGGGACTTTACATACTTAATAAAATAATTATTTTTACAAATGGAAAGAAGGTAAGTATTATTCTCATATATCTAATTTTTATAATCTATGCTGGTTGCCTTTATTCTGTCTGTTTCTTTGTTCGACGATCCTCATGGAAGTGCTGGAAGGCGTCGACTCATTTATATGGGTGTCACAAATCATGTGAGAAGCACTCTAGCATGCGATGATGGGTCTTATTTGTTGATGTTGTCATCATGAAATGGTGTTTTTAACCAATGATGATTACATGTTTATTGAGTATATGGTGATGTCTTGGTACTCCTTTGCTGTCACACCGGGGGCGGTATGGCTGTTCGATGATTGTAGTAAGTTGGTGATTACCAACGATCGTCACCTAATATATGTGCCATGACGTCTTGGTACTCCACACCTGGTTCAGTATGTCAATTTGGTGATGTGGTAGGGAGAATGATGTTCATTTTGGTCAATCCATTTCTGGATAATGTTTGTTTGTACCGCTTTATATTCCGTTTGCTGTTCGTTTGTATTTGTTTGACTATTCAAGGTTTATTTTTGGAGAGGTGGATGTAGTAGTTACCATGCCTCAAAATTCATGGAAAGACGTTTATAACAATTTTCTTTGTATGATAGGAGAGAAAGGTATCTCTGTCTTCTGCCCTTCTTCGTCTTGCATCTTCTGTTCTTCTTTCTTGCATTCTTCTGTTCTTCTTGGGCTAGGAATATGTGAATTTTAATGTAGGAGAGGTATAGGATTTGTAGGATCTGACTGCCTTTCCAAATATAAGTTGATGAGTTTATTCCTTGTACCTTCTTTGTAGTCTCGTCGTATCATGATTCTCCCCACACTTGTCCATGATGTAGTAGTATCGTGGCATATGACATGTCCATGCTGCGCATTGCTTTTTTTTTTTTTTTAAAGTCCAACCTGGTTGCAACCTGCATTTCCAGTGTGGTGTTGGTCATGTTGTTGTCGTTGCCCTAAGTGCTTTCTCAACATGTCAGTACCCTCTCCGTCGCTATCTCGAAGCATCTGGTGTTGAGGGAGCTGGCGATTGCTGTTGGTGCCAATGTCCCTCTGACGCATGGAAATATTTACAATTTTTGTTTTACATATATTTGTTATTGTTATTTAGAAAAAAACTCTGATTTTATATAATGCAAAAATTTTCTGATAGTAGCAAAAATTATTAGATCGATATGATTTCTTTTCTTTATTCTAATTATGTTCTACCACTTCTTCTTCCTTTTATGGGTTGTGTGTCATTTCTTGCTTGTGTGCATGTTGCAGGATACTCATTACTACAAGAGATAGTTAGTCTGTTTTGTGTCCCTTTTTTTCTTTTAATTATGTTGTTCTGTTGATCTATTAATTTAACTTTTATTTAGTGGTTAGTATAAGTTAGGGTGGACATTGGTTTGCCTAACCTCTTCCGCATTTTTCACGTCATTCTTTACGTTTTGCAGTATTCGGTGGCCTAACTTCTACTTCTGGTTTCCCTTTGATGTGTTGTTCTTGTCTCTGTGGACCATAATTTCATTTGTAATTATTCGCGCCTTGGTCTCGCCAGTCGCTGTTTCTGACATCGTAACCTCTTTCAAAGTACCCTTGACCGTTGGCATTTTGATTCCTAAACCCATATCTACCACTGTATGAGTGTCCACATGCGTTCCTATTTCGTTACCAAGTATCCTGGTTCTCGTTTCTATGCCAATTACCTTCATTATGCCACTGTCCTAGTCTGTTAAATTGCCTGAAATTATTGGTATTAGGATTACGATTATTATTATTGGAATATTCGTTCCGAGTCCTCTCCTTTTGCTATTCCCTTTCCTTTCTTTTTTCTTTCACCTCGTCTTCTTTAAACATGAATTCAAGTTCCCTTAAGACCTCTTTGAATTCTTCGGTATTTTCATTTTTTCCTACTGTCGCCTGTTGATATTTTACCGGTAACTTCATTCTACATAGAGGTATCAGCTCTCCGTTACTGTATGGTTTGTCTAGGCACTGATACTTTTTGTTCATTGTGTCAAAGAATTTTACCACGCTTTTCTCCCCTGACTTTTCATATGGTGTCATCTGAAGCAACTCGTATTTAACTTTGTTTTGCGCATCCTTAGACCAATATCTTTCGAGAAATGCTATTCTGAACTGTAGGCAGGACGTACAGGTAGCAGCGATCTTTTGCATCACCTCCGCTACTGTTTCTGACATGTGTGCACAAATGAAGTCAAGTGTGTGAGCCACGTTCCAATGGTTTGGCAAGCCTCCTTGGAACTGATCGATGAATGTGCATGCATGCAAGCTACCGCCTTCTTCCTTGAAATGTTGAAATTTTCTAACTGTTAGGAAGTGGTCTGTATCATATCTACTCATAAATCCGGTTTGTGGTTGATTCATGGACTCAAATAATCTGCCACTGCTTTTGTCATCTTGCCTATTTTCTGGTAATCTACTGCCTGTCTGCATATTCTCAGTTTCCTGCCCCGTAATTGCATCATATCGTAACACTGGTGAACAAAAGTGTTGTTCGTTTGTCTCTACTCTCGTCATTCGCGGCACTGTTCCTGTGCTACTGTTATATTGTGTCATTGGATTTAGTGGCTCTGGCTCTGAGCACTATGGGACTTAACATCTATGGTCATCAGTCCCCTAGAACTTAGAACTACTTAAACCTAACTAACCTAAGGACAGCACACAACACCCAGCCATCACGAGGCAGAGAAAATCCCTGACCCCGCCGGGAATCGAACCCGGGAACCCGGGCGTGGGAAGCGAGAACGCTACCGCACGACCACGAGATGCGGGCGGCAGGTTCGAAACCTGCCTCGGGCATGGATGTGTGTGATGTCCTTAGGTTAGTTAGGTTTAAGTAGTTCTAAGTTCTAGGGGACTGATGACCTCAGCTGTTAAGTCCCATAGTGCTCAGAGCCATTTGAGCCATTTTTGGATTTAGTGGTTCAGTCGCCTGTCTTTCTATTAGTATCGGCTGACTGTATGTGTCCTGTTTTTCTAGATACTGTGCCTAGTTCTGTGGTATGTTATGTATTACTTCAATCGGGGTTTTCTGTTTCGATTTCTGCGCGAGTGTTACGTCTGGCCTTGGTTCTACTTGAACTTTCTTAGACGGCGCGTGTTCGTGTACTGAATTGATGCATGACGTATCAGTTGTTTCGCTACAGGTGTAACCGGTCTCGATGTTTTCTTCAATAGTTTGTATCAACTCTGTTCGAAGCTTTTCAAATTGATCTTTGTTTTTAAGTTCTATCTTATTGATCCGCTGATCATATTTTTTCAGTGCAACTTTTGCGACCTTGCTTTGAAGTGCTTGATCTTCCGAAATTTGTATTGCTGTTCGAATGACTTTCTTCGTAAAACGTTCCACCATTTTGTCAACGTTTACGATGTCCAACTGGACCTTGTCCACGCCAGGGCGTAATTGCTGCTGATTTTGTGTTAGTACCAAAATTCTTTCTCTAGATACTTGGCCGGCCGAAGTGGCCGTGCGGTTAAAGGCGCTGCAGCCTGGAACCGCAAGACCGCCACGGTCGCAGGTTCGAATCCTGCCTCGGGCATGGATGTTTGTGATGTCCTTAGGTTAGTTAGGTTTAACTAGTTCTAAGTTCTAGGGGACTAATGACCTCAGCAGTTGAGTCCCATAGTGCTCAGAGCCATTTGAACCATTTTTTTCTAGATACTTTCGCGTCTTTGTTTATCTGTGTGATCTATCAATTCTAGCGATCATTTGTTCCATCTGGATTTTAACCTGTTGAATCTGTCTCTTTATCTCTTGTCTCAAGTTCTGATTATCCTGTTTCAGTTGCTGATGCTGTTTCGTCATCTGTGTATTAATATCCTGATTCTGTTTCGTCATACTATCGTTCATTTATTGTAACATCTCCATGATCGCGTCCTGTCCTGTAACACTGCCTCTGCTGACCTGTGTGTTCTCGTTCTATTGTTTTCTACTCGGTCAGTTACGTCGTTTACTGGGCTATGCTGTGCCGTTTCTAAGTTTGATAACTGCAATAATCCGTGCTGTCTTCCCTTCTCCCTATGTTGTTCTTTGCGTCGAGGACTAGTTGCGTATGTCATTGAACCATTAAGTAGCGCAAACAACTCCGCCCACTGTCCTCTCTGTTGTGTATGTCTTGTGTCTGCAGGTACAGTTATGTCTGTTACGGTGCCCTTTCGCGGAGCTCGCAACTCCACAAAATTCTGTGCCTATTGCTGAGGCATATTTAGAATGTGTACAAGAGTTTCGACGTATTCTAAATGTTCGCCCTCTTCCTCACTGTCTACTTCTCTTTCGACGTCAGCTAACTGCCGATTCATTGACTGTATTGACGCGTATTCTGTCTCTGAATATGCGCCACACAAACGCGTTTCTTTAGCTCGTTTCACTGCTAAGATTTGCCATTTCCTGCGTGGGCTTTTTCTAGCTCAGAATGTGCCCTACACGGAATTTCGTATTCTGGAAATTCGATGTTCTCGTCCCTTCGATTCCCATCTGTCTGATCTGTCTCAATTCTATCCCAATCTAACTGAGCCTGCTGGTTTTCCCGCTCACCTACTAACTTATCCTCTGGTTCACAGTCTGTCCTATTTTCCATTAGTTCGTTTACTTGCTGTTTATCTGGTTGATTTTCCCCCATCTTGTCTACTTGCTGTCTATCATGCAACCTTTTGGCTTGTGCTCTTGTTAACATGGAAGTTCTTTCAACACAACACAACCCCATCTACAAAACTGTACGACCACTTACTCGTTGGTTGAACCAACAACAACACCGTCGTGAATTCTCTGCTTCTGTGTGCTCTACTACAGTCTCCAATCTCCACCTGTGCCCTTGCAAAGGGAGAAAAATGTTATTTCTTAATTCTAACTGATTTGATACTGCGTCACTCTACGTCTCTGCGTCACTCAGCGTCTGTGCCTATCACCTGAAACTCCTATGCCCTAACAGCTACTCAAAAATCGTAAAAATCCAAAATTTTCCAACACAATAACACGAGACCTTGTCCCTACAATTCTACTTTCCTCGCTACTGGTATCTATTCTAACCCTAAATCTTTCCAAATAACTCTTTACTACATAAAAGAAAATTTCTTCAAAGTGATAATGCTACGACCTGTCGTACCTAACTATCATATATCACCTATTGTGACACTTTTCTATCTTGGTGACGTACCTATTTTACCTATCCTGGCAGTTTTACCTATTCTGACAGGGTCGCCATGTTCTGTGGGTGTGTGGATTTTATTTTTTAAAGTTGTGCAATGTATTAATCCAACAAGTACCCTTTGGCTCCTGTAAGAAATAATTTCCACTTCACACTACTACAGAAGTCAGACAGACGCTCCTACAGTACCAACAAGAACTGCTTGAAAAACATTCAGCAACAAATATCTTCTGGAGTCGTCTGCTGTAAGGAAAAGACACAAAAATATTCTATATTCTTACATAACTAGTGGATTACTTGGATACTGGAGTACTGCTAGTTACTGTAAGAAAAACATTAAACGGACGAAAAATATTATTTATTGCAAAAAAATTCTGAGAAATCAAGTGAACTTTTTATTATAAATTAATAAAGTTCTGGGAACTTTTCGGAACAGTAGATTTCCTCTAATGGATAGGAATGCTATTAATTTACAAAGTATGGCAAGGTTCTTTTCTCCCTTTTCTTTAGTAATGTTATTTACTCGGCTGAATGGCTGAAAGCCGCGCCTACCAAACTTGAATAACTTTTCTGAGTACGGTCAAGGCTGTCGCGTGAGAAATGTAAGGGAGTGTACTGTTATGGAGGACAGATGGGGCTCGCATACGGTGCAGCACACAATAATGCGCTTACTAAATATTAAAGGCTAATCATTTTTAATAGCTTGTCTCCTAGATCAGTTGGTGACGATTTGCGCAGCCGCCGATGTGACCATTTTACTTAGAAAATTATCATTTATATTTATTACATAGAACTTACATGTTTTATATTAATGAAGTACCGTCTATCAGCGTGAATAGAAATTGACGTGCTTATAATTTTGAAGATCCACGGTCATAAAATTTTCAGCCAAATCAGTTACTTGGAAAAGAAATATTTCGTGTCATATATTCAAAGACAGTAATATTATGAAAAACAGCCCAGAGGTCTTTCTCGATGGCGTAAAGGACGTTTTTGTGTGACCTGAAACCACGATTCGCTACTGAATCAGTCCGACACTGGGCATCTTTTAAGCTAAAAGATTTTTCATAACTCCTTCTTTGCTCAGAGAGAATATAAACGACGTTACATAGTGTAATTCTGTTCACATAAGTTTGGTTTGTGGTACCTGTAAACTGGTCTTGTGGTCAAGGAAACGTTTTCCTTAACGAAAATGGCATGTAAATTTGTATTAGTTGAAATGGCTTCGCCATAGAAGGCACTTATCACTGAGTCTTAAGCCGTCTGTGCCATTGCTAAGAATAATTCTGATTGGTCTTGACCTGTAACTCGTACTGCAGCTACATAAAACTTCAAATTTTTGGCTTAGT
This sequence comes from Schistocerca nitens, assembly GCF_023898315.1. Taxonomy (NCBI): domain Eukaryota; kingdom Metazoa; phylum Arthropoda; class Insecta; order Orthoptera; family Acrididae; genus Schistocerca; species Schistocerca nitens. The sequence goes on along the minus strand of NC_064614.1, from coordinate 734,412,988 downwards.
CGTGAAAGACACTTGCCATTCGATAAATTTTCATTTGTGGGACATCCCAACTGAGGACTGTGGGACGTCTTCAGCATGTTCATGGTAAACAAAAACATCACAGTTGTAAAATACTTTTATCGACCGAAATCTTACAGAACAGAAGTCGCTATACACAATCATGGTTTCGAGATCTTAACCCCATCATCAGGTGTATCTGAAATCTAACAGTAGTAGGTGTCATGTCCATGCCCAAACAACTGGCATACAAATGTCATAAGATCCCAAATTGTGGCTGCAAAGATTCCCAACTTTCAAGCCCGGCCTGGGAAAATGTCTCAAAATTTCCAACGGGAATGCGATTAACAGTTTTGTAGAATATGCTTAAGAACTAAATCCTGGATCATCTACTCTCTTTTCGCGACAGGAACATGACTTGATTGTATTGCATCTAATGATGCAGCTAAAATGCTGCGAAATTAGTCATGCTTATAAACGAAGCACTTACAGCTTAAGTGGTCATATCTCTTCAAAATGACATATCGAGGCTGTGGGTTCCCTGACTACACACTCTGCTGAACACAACTGCATAATACTTGAATCATTTAATAATTTTATTTGATCCTCCAACGTGGGGCGATCTTTGTTGTTTTTAATTATGATCTTACTCTCAAGCATTTCAAAGGTTAAATTTAACTGTGTATTTTCTCACTGTAAAAGGTTTAACATTTTTTGTTGAGAGACCACTGTGCTGCGCTAATATTAGTCTTAGCCGTAGGAAAGGAGAATTTTGTTAAAATTCAGTAAAGGCGCATTTGGGTGCTGAAGTCTGGGGCCGCCAGCAGTGTGTGTTAATGGTCGGCAGCCATTAGGCCAGACAGGGTAAAAATGGCGCGGAGCTGCAGCGGCGTATTGCAGTATGATTTGTTTGGAGTGAACCAACAGCGAGGCAGGGAACTGCAGCATTGCTTTAAGTTATTGCGATGTATGAGGCGAGGCAGTAGGCCAGAGCTGGGAGTGGCGATGTGTATGTGGCTGACGTATGGGAATTTACCCCTGCCATAGTTTCTGTCTTTCTGACACTACGTCGGAAGCGAGGGGAAAAGCAGTATAAATAGTCAGGCACTTTTAGCTTCAGGGTTGTGCCAGGTCAGTCAAGAGTCGGGTCAGACCTGTGCTGGTCTACGCTTATAGGGCCAGTCTGGCAGCGATGTTGTAAATATTCTCTGTAAACCTGTACTTTGTTTCTATGTACTTGTTCGGGCCGTATTCCGCCTCTGGGGACACAATACCGGGATGAGATGGAATGGCAGCCGGGTACTTGGAGACTGCATGGTCTGCCTGAAGGAGGGTAGTGACAGCGGTCCACAGTGGGTCTAGGACGAGCCATGTTCGCTTCCCAAGTGGAGTACCAGGGTGTGGGTGGGGCGTACGCTGTGGAAGGCGTAGCAGCGCTGGAGCAGCGCCAGGGACGGCGGCGGGTGTCGCCATCCGGCATGCACCACTAGCAGCGAGTTGTAGCACCGCAACCAGGAGGGCACGGGTTCGAGTCCGGTCCTGTCCTGGGAGCAGTGGCGGCCCGAGGGCCACGGGTGACCAGTACATCCACCTTCATCCCATGGTCGGACAGCAGGCCAAACGGGGTGGAGAGTGGCGAGGACCAGGGACTGTAGCAGTCTCCGGAATCGCAGGCAGCTACGCGGCGCAAGATGCGACGCCTCGGCGCGCGACGACTGGGCGAGCGCGGTTGACTTCCATCGTCGGGCGGCCTTGATGACCGCAGCAGCGGTGTCGGCAGTCCAGGAGTGCTGAGACGGGCGGACTCGGGAAACAGCGCGCTGGCGGTGCGCCGACATTACGCTTCTGTAAACTAGCTGAATAATGAAACTCTGCACTCCCCCTTGACGCCATTGAACTTGCTCGACCTCCTGATGAGAAGCGACGTGATGGGCCCCGGCTTCAGCTGTGCCAGCTGGAGTCCTGGGTATGACCATCGATGAGCCGCAACAACTGTTCTAGTATACTTAATTTTGTGGTCCCAGTACCTTTTATTCCCCAACCAGCTCCCTACCGCTTCACTGGGAATACACAGTTTCTATCTTTAATGCAGTGGTTTCCATTGCCTCTGCATCCTCATGCCACTGGTCACTGCTGAGTCTTCCGCTTTGTAGGGGTAGTTTCCACCCAAAGGACAAGAGGGTGCCGCGGCCGCACCTTCACCCTCTCTGACAATACCGTTGGCAGAGAGTGGCTCCTTATACTGGAGGTTTACCGTCATCAATACTGAAGATATTGGACCCAGGAAGATTTGAGTACTACTCAAAAACGAATCTCTTACACTACGGTGGAAAGATCAGATATGCGAATTGCGTGTAACTAGGCGAAAAAGATGCGGTATTGTTTGACTATTGGATCGACGATCATCGCTGGGATGAGTTCCAACACTCAAGTATCTAGGAGTTTCTGTCCAGGACGATTTTACATACAACGCCAATATAAATGTAGGCATGGGGAAGGCAGATGTCAGACTCAGATTAATTGGAAGAATCAAAAGGAATCGTAAACCATGCACAAAAGAGATCGCATACACAACCTTCTTTCACCAGTTCTTGAGTATTGTTTGTTTGGAACCGTTACCGAGTTCGTAAGAGATAAGATTCAAAGAAGAGCTGAGCGATTCGTTTCTTTCATTCAGCGTAAGAGTGTACACAGTTACAAGACGCTAAAAGAAAGACGTTGTGGATCGCTCCATTCACATAAATGTGAGAGTCCACGTTCCAAACGAGTCAAGAAACATACTCTGATTAAATCTGCTCGAGGTATCAGCCTAGTAGTATCGTCGTGTTGTTGCAACGTTTCGACCAGTTTTCTACTCGTGATCTTCAAGTTTCCACCACATCGCCTGAAGATGACGAGTAGGAAATTGTCGAGACGTTGCGACAACACGACGCCACGACTAGACTGATTTCATCGCTGAAATTCGCCGAGAAAGACTGCATAGTGTAAAGAAACACACAGCTTCCTCCAATGCACATCCTGCGTTATAAGCAGGATCAAGAATTGGGTAATTTCGGTCTCCCGCAGAGAGATACCAACCAACTTCCTTCTCCTGTAACATATGAGAAGGGAAGGGAGAGGGGAAACATTACGTACTGTGAAGGTACAGTTGAGCTTCCGACATTTTCCTATGGATATCAGAATGAGCTATCTCGTTTGGACTGCCCGATGGTCATATCGCTCCACTTGGGTTCATATGCGTTTAACACAAGATGTCGTGAAATGGATAACCAACAGGACATGGCTGGTCCTAGGAAACATATGACATGGATGTTGTACCTCACAAAAAATAACAAACGTGATAATCATCTAACTATGAAATGAAACAATGGTCAACATTAATTGCTGTTTATTATAAAGTTCCTAAGTTTTCTACTTCGGCCAATACACTAATCTCCACTTCCTCATTTCTCGGAAACTGGCGTCCTGACTGATTTCCGCTTCTCTGCAAATTTTTTAAGATTAACCAATGAGGACAAGAGGTTGTTCATTCCACGTAACGAGGCGCCAGAATCCAGGTCCATTTCGGAACAAAGAGAGAAGAACTCCTGTCCACAATGCATCACGTTTCATTCTCAGAGAAAATTCTAGGAGAGCGGCCAGTCAGTGCAAAACAAAGTTCCTTTGAAATCAATTTTGGCTGGATGGCACTGCTTGTAAAAACTAAGATTCTGCATGAGTGCAGATGTTCGTCACGCTACATTATGCGACTTCTATGAATGTAGGCCTGAGCCCCTTGTCGTGCAGGGTGCGTTATGCAAAAAACTGCCAGAATGCAGAACCCCGGTGCCTGCTTCAGTGCTTCGGTTGTGGTGTATATCTGCGACTAGCAGACACTGCATATCATACCACTCTCTTTCGCTTCTGAAGGCGAAGCCAAATCCCCCAGGGGGTTCCGATCAGACACCAAGTCACTGCCTTTACCTCTCTCTCAACCCTAGCTCCTTATGGGCCCAGCTAAAGTACAGAAAGTATCACACATAAAACGGCCATTAGTAAAGATAAGGAATTAACATAAAAGTACATGGCTCACTCCTTACAGTCACTGACGTAAATACTTTATTAACTGATAAGAATAGAATTCCGATAATAATGACTTTAAATCAATTATGAAATATGCAAGAGATTTGCCAGTCCAGAAATGGACTGAAACACATTAGTGCCCTCGGCCACCCACCGAATGGCGGCCTTGCGAAGTACAGATGTAGATGGAAGACATGGAGAACTACGCTCCATGCCACACAACCAGCGTCTCGTCTGAAAGCGTCCCTATTAAATGAATATTAGGTCAAGAATGAAGGTTTCCAGTTTTTCACCAAATCACAAGACGTTTGCTTTCAGAAAGCAAACGACCCAAAGCATAAGACACAGCATGCATTACAGAGAGTTGACCCACATCTGGACCGAATCCACACGGAAGGATAACGACTGTGGGCCGGTACACCAGCCAGACTGAGTGTGATTTTTAAAACGGTTTCCCACGCTCGTTTAGGTAAATGCTGGGCTGGTCTTCAGATATTACGATACACAAACAGTTAAAATGCGGTAACATAATGGACAAGGTTTACACGATTTACACACAGATGGCACAACTGACTCCCTCTCTTAGTTTACCGTGGCGACTGTGGCTTCACGTTAGGTATCCGACCACGAAGTTAAAAAATAAAATGAAATTTTAAAAATCATGAGAAAGCACACCCCGTAATGGACGTGGTAAAAAGAAAAAGAAAAATGTCCACTTTCGGTTGAATTAGAAGAACTGGTATAAGCACGTGGATGAAAAAAACCGCTCATGTAGGGAATAACAAAGTAATTTTAAGGAGTACAACTTACAACGATTAACACCAGGGATCTGTGTCATGGTTATAACAGACAGGGGCCGAGTACTTGATTGTTTTTTCAGTTATCTCGTGAGGCCTCCATATCGGCTCAGCCAGATGTTCACGTGAGCGCCGGTACTTTCCTAGGGGTCTGAAGGCCGGACATCTCACAGCGCATGTCTCTCTAGTCCGTAGTCGCTGCACGTGTCAGCAAACAAACTGGATCTTGTGCCTGAATGTCCTGATAGATTTTTTTGACAGGTGACTGACCGCCAGAACCGTATATCTGATTCCTTGGCTTTGTCTGGTCGAGTTAACCTTAAGCTGCATGATTACCCCGTGCTAATAACCAAATTATTAGGGCAAGCATAAAGCCTTCTTGGTTGTGTTACCAGGGCTGCCAAAGTAAAACGTGCTGTACGAGGGTTGAGTGAAAAGTAGTGCATCCATCTTCGTTAACTGGGTTTGGATGGGAATATTTTAATAAATCAAACGCAGAAATAATCCTTAGAATGTGATCTTTAATTACCAATATTCACTTTTCCACATGATAAGCAGCCAATTGGATACATTTCTACCAACGATGAACAAGTTTTCTGAAGCCGTCACGGAAGAAGTCGACACACTGTTTCCGCAACCACAGTCTCACAGTCTTCATCAGAAGCACCACGTTTCGTCTCCTGTCACAACTGAATGGAGAAAGGCGTCACCTTCGTTCTCGTAACGTGAGAGGAGTTCCTGGCAAGTTTCAAGTCTGTGCGCTTACATTTCAGGAATCAGAATCCAGGGTACCCATCGTGCACAGATCGTCCGATAGCCAAGCAAAGCAATAATGTGACCCACACGTTCTTCTCAAATGCCGATTGTGTATGCAATTTCTCTCTGAGTGATACGACGATCGTCCTGAATCACTCTGTCAACATTTTTCTTGTGAAACTCGGTGGTTGCTGTCACAGGACGTCCAACTCATTGTTTGTCAGGCAGGTCAGATGTTCCCACCTCAACATCTTCAAACTTACTCGCCCAACGACGCACAGTACTCACATCAACACAATCACTATAAACTGCTTTCATTCTCTGATGAATCTCCTTTGGGGTGACACCTTCTGCTGTCAAGAATTCATTGACCGACTGTCTGAGCAGGTTTCCATACTTTACACTGTAACAACGCAACCGTTTAATGCTAAGGTTTCCCGCCAACTGGAGTTGTAGAGAAGAGGCTACGAAACAAGCCCGTACCTGCCGCATACCAATGCTGCCAACTGTTGAAGAGTTACGAAGGTAGAGGCATTACTTTTCAGTCAACCCTCGTATGTGAAAAAAGTAAGGAAACTGCTTTTTACTTCAAAAGTAATCGACGTAAGTGTTATGACATTTAGCCCACTGAGAGACAAGACACTCTGTGCCTTCATGAAAAATTGTCTGCCGTTGCCTAAGGAACAACGATTGTACCCAGCCGTGTGCGTCTTCCAGAGCAAATCGACAGCCACAAATATCTTTCTTCAGGGCTCCAAAAACATATAAATCGCCTTAAAACTGTATGTATTTAACTAAATAAGCACAAGTATAACTTCACTTGACGAAGCCATCTGCATGGTAACATGCCGGAAAGTTAATAAATAAATATCTAAACATAAAATTTAACGCCATGTGTTACTATCAGTGTAAATGATGCAACTCTTCATTACAGTTTTCTCAACGATTTCACAATTTCATGTGGCAGATCTGTGATACAAGTAATGTCAGCTTAAGTATACTATCTATCATCAGTATTTCGGTATCCATATCGTGATAGGCACGCTGATAAGTCTCAGACCCAGTTTACACAGCCATTGTTAAAATGCTCTGACAATAATTACCGCAAGCTGTTTTCGTGTCCAATTATTGCATAAAAATGTGACAGCGCAATAATGAAGCTTCAGGGTGGTGGTTTTTGTTTATCAGGATATCGTTGAAATCATTGTTCAGTGTTAATACTTACACACAAATTAATTTTTATGTAAATTAACGTTCAAGAATTTAGTCATATAGGGCCAATATCGTTACAGTGATCAAAACCGTTTGATGCAAAAGTGTAGCGATGACTCCTAGAAAATGTAGGAGTCTTTTTTCAGACGGGGTGGGGGGCCGAGGAATTTTAGGACCTATTACTTGTACCGATAGTACGGTCTTTTGGCTATCAGCATTATGTACGAGAGCAGGAAATTTGCTTTCGCCATTCGGAACAGTTAGCATCTGCAAGCAGTTTCTCTTGATAGGACCGATTCCTTTGCAATGATGACGTACAACCTCTTCTGTCTGCTACAGAAGTACAAATATCGCCTAAACGCAGTAAAAGACGTCGATCTCATCTTAGTTTCAGTAAAGACACTTTGAACAGCTCAATCATCGCTAATAAGAATAATTCTTCCAAAGAAAACCAAATGAAAAAAAATCTGGCAAATAAATCTGTCAAAGACCTTTCAGCGGAACTTAACATGATTGAATTTAGCGAGATAAAATCTGATAACTTTTATCTCCCGCTAATACTGGAGCACGCACATCGTCGGTTGCGGTAGCTGCTACTGATATACTTTCTGCATCTGGTGCTACGAAAAAAAAAAAAAAAAAAAAAAAAAAAGGAAACTACGAGACGTACTCTACAATTCACACTTAAGTGACTGGCAGAGGGTCCTTTGAACCACCTTCAATCTTGCTCTAGCGCTTCGCTCTCTATCAGCGCGTGAGAAAAATGAGGGCTTAAATCTTTCCGTGCGAGATCTGATTTCTCTTATGTTATTGTGATGGTCGTGCCTCCGTATGTAAGTTCGCAATAATGAAATATTTATGAATTCAAACGTGATTCAAATTTCGTGGAAAGAAGCCGTTGTTTCAATGATTCCCGCCTCAACTCGCTTCCATATCCGCGACAATCCTATTTTTCGCAGTAATACAAAACGACCCCTTCTTTGGACTCTCTCGACATCTTCCGTTGGTTTTATCTGGTAAGGATTCCGTGCCGCAAAGAAATACTGTAGCAGTGTAGACAGCCTCTTTAGTATACCTGTTACATCTTCTGTTCTGCTCGCAACACGCAGTCTTCGGTTTGCCTTTCCCACAACATTGTCTACGTGATCGTTCCAATTTAATTTGTTCGTAGCTGTAGTTCCTAGCTATTTAGTTGAATTAACAGCATTTAGATTTGTGCGATTTATCGAGTAAACGAAATTTAACGGATTTCTTTTAGTACTCATATGGACGACGTCAAATGGTTCAAATAGCTCTGAGCACTATGGGACTTAACATCTTAGGTCATCAGTCCCCTAGAACTTAGAACTACTTAAACCTAACTTACCTAATGACATCACACACATCCATGCCCGAGGCAGGATTCGAACCTGCGACCGTAGCAGTCATGGACGTCGTCACACTTTTCCTTACTCAGAGACATTTTTCATTTTTCGCACCATACAGATATCTTACATAAATCGTTTTGCAGTTGGTTTCATCTTCTGAGAACTTTACTAGGCGCTAAGTAACAGCATCATCTACAAACAGGAGGGCTGATCAGATCCTCACCCAAATCGCATATATAGATCAGGAGCAGCAGACAGGCTACAACACTTCCCTGAGAAACGCCAGATACTGCATCACTTCTCTTTTGTTCGATTATTTTTCGTCGATTACTGCGTACTGTGACCTTTTTGACAGGAACTCACGAATCCAGTCCCACACCTGAAACTATACTCCATAGGTACGTAGTTTGATAAGGACTGTCTTGTTAAAAGCCTTCTACATCGGGGATCCAGATGTGGTTCATCAATTCAGAATTCTCGAAGATCAGTGCGCTACTGGCGAAAGAGCTCCCTAAAGATAGCGCCATGTCTTTAAAAGAATTCAAAGTATTTTTGAAACTCGACAAGAAAACAGGAAATGAAACTTCCGATCGCTAAACAGTAGACTAAAAATTTTGCAGCTCCGAGACAGTTAATTGAAAAACAACTCATAAAAACCAAAGCAATCGACGAACAACACCTACAGCGATTTTTAAGCGCGTTTGAAAAAGGAACGATTGCTAAATAAGATACGTGTTCGTCATCTCTATGTTACGAGAAGAACAATACAATAACGTCGATACGTTCGAAGTAAGGAGTATCTAAGAGCCATATGGTTATCGACAAAACGTAATGGGAATCACTGGGGGATATAAGATACTAAGAAACAAAGAAAAGGTGAAAGTTGCCTGTTAAGCAGCACATTCAATTACTCAATAGCATCTCTTTCAACGATTCGCGAACTGGTCTCTGTTATAAGGGGGTTAGTCTGTGTTGTTGCCCCGGATGATGAACACGAATATTTTGTCAGGATTTGTAAGCGGTGGGTCCTTGAGGTGTGGCAATACGCGAACACGAGAAGTAAGTTTAAATCATTTCATTAACAAAGGTGGATTATAAAACACGCACGCTACGCACACCCATCATCACTGTGTGTGACATCCTAACACCGGCTAATTACGGTCGTATCGAAAGGCTCCATGGTGAGCTAAGAAAAGGGACATATTCGCGCCCGAGGCCGCGCTAGTTAATACTGCCAGCTGCGGACGGCGGCCAGTCGCCTACTCCCCGTCGCAGTGCGGCCGAACGCGCGTCTACTGACCAAGCAAATTGTCAGCATTCCGGACAGGTCGGCTGGCGAGCGCGTGTTAACGCACCGTACGGCTGCGCGCTATCCGTAAAGCCTTACACTGCTAATATTTACCAAAGGCGTTCTGTGACCTGTATCGATAGGTGTGTAGGTGTTCTTTGATTTATGATTACGGCGGAAGCGTGTTACCTATAGTAGTTTCCGCGCTCCCAACGAGTCAGACAGGTAGCAGTTAGTTTGAAGCACTCTTGGTTCTGGGGATATGTGATGGGCAGACGCAGGTGAGACATGGCACCAGCAGTCGACAATTTGGTGAGAACGTTCCATTTATTCATTTTGGTTGCTAATATGCCAGGTGCTGCGGTTTATTCATTCATGTGGTAGTATCACACGGTTTATTGTTCATTAATTTCGCCTGGTAAACTTGTGGTGATTTGCAAAGGCGAGCTGTTAATTAGACGTGTGGTGTTACAAATGTTAAGTCTTTATGTTGCCGGTAAACTTGAAGCGGGTTACAGGATCGTGCTCAAGGTAAACAAGTGCTTGTGTTGGGGTGAGCCCTCGTAAAACTGAATCCATCAGGCGTTGAAATGTAGCTGGAGCATTACAAAGTCCAAACGGCATACGAAGATACTTGTATATTCCTGTTGCTGTTAGAAATGAAGTTTTTGCTTGATCATCTGGATGCACTGTAAACTGGTGATAACCACTTGTTAAATCACATACTGAAAAAATTCGACATCTTCCCAAGTAATCTAAGGTTTCCACTGAATTTGGTAAGGGGTAAATGTCGGGTGTGGTCACAGCATTCAAAGATCGGTAATCAACACAAAAACGGAACTGTGGTTCTCCTGAAATTGATTTCTTCTTTACAATTACCACAGGCGAACCACATGGTGGGTCTGAAGGATCTCTTGGTTTTATAATTACGGCTTCTAATTGTTCTTTAACCATGTCTTCTACCAACTCTCTTTGACTAAATGGTATTCGGTAAAATTTCTGTGTGATTCGGGCAGCATTCCCTGTATGAATACGATGCTGAACTAAATGAGCGACAGGTAAATTTGCACGCTCTCGGAATAAATCTGCATACTCTAGAAAAACAGGCGATAAAATCTTCTGTTCATCAACTGTCAAATGTTCTATCTTTTTCCAAATCTTGCGCTTCAGTTCATTATTAACTTCGTCTCCTCGTTGCAATTTTGCGGTACTGTTACAAAAATCTGTGTTTATAACTGCAGCATTTGTTACCTCATCTGGAATCTGTATTACGTCATTTTTACTTACGCTCGACACTTCAGCAACTTTCGTTCCTCGTGGCAAAACAACATTCTCATTGCTCATATTCGTTATTGTAACCGGGACTTTTGCGACATTCTGTCTCACCATTGTAGTGACACCTACACTTCTAGCAACATAACAATGCATTGTATCCAATACCTCACTTTTCTCGGATTGCTCAATTAATAACAAAGTTCCTTCCTTGCATCGAGGTGACTTAACTTCAACGGAGATTGTCTTTCCTGCTCCCTTGGCAATTTGCTGAGGCTGATCAATTTGAACATCGGCTCGGACGGTTTGAACTGATCCATCGATTGGGCGGTCCATTCCCACGACGTCAGTATTGCTGCTCCTTTGTGTACGATCTGAAGAACGATTTCCTAGGTTGTAGTTACTACGGCCTAGTCTGATCTTTCTTTCTGCGACAAATACCTCTGCCTCGTTAGCGGACAAGGAATCAAATCCAAGTACACCGTCATAACGCGTTTCGTTATTTGAAACTACTTGCACCCTTGCTGTGTATTTATATTTATTTTCACCTTTATCTTGGCCTTGGTCAAGAATTAATTCTACGTCAACTTCTCCATAGTTACGTAGCTTTCCTCCGCTTAACCCTCTCACTTTTAATAGCGGCGGTTTCATTTTATCCCGTTTATCTTTGCAACACCACATTAATGAGGTCTGTGCTCCAGAGTCAATAAGTAGCTTGATGATTCTCCCACAATATACAGCACCTATCACGAAGTTATTTTCGGTCTGATTTTCACTGAAACTAACAGGAATCACTGTCTCTGGCAAGGGGCGGACGGAGTGGTGGCCCGTACGTCCCCGTACTCGTTTAAAGATCTGGCAGATTGTCTGTTGTTCGCATTACTTTTCTTCTTGTTTCGACAATCTCTCGAAACATGACCCTGCATCCCTCAGTGAAAGCAGATTCGATTTTCTTTACAATCCTTACGCTTGTGACCCAGCTTATTGCATCTGTAGCATTGTACTGTTGTGTTGAAAACTCTGCGTTCTTGTTTCTGGATCTCATTCGGTCGTCTTAGTGCTTCCACGAAACCAACAGCTGATTCTACAGCTTCCTGAAACGTTTTACGTCGCGCCAATCTAACAGCTTTGCTTAATTCCTCTCCGTGCAACCCATGATGAATGCATGTGTCCAAAGCTCTCTGGTCGGCTCCGAACAACTGAATTCGATTTTCATTTTTATCTTCTACTAACTCGTACGTTTGAGCGTTGATGTTTCGAATTCTGTCGGCAAACTGCTCGATAGATCCGTCTCGTCGCATTCGCAAACTGTGAAGCTGCTCTCTGTAAAATCTGTTCGCGTTTTTATGTTTAAATCTCTGAACAACAATCGTTCTAAACTCATCGTTATCTTGTGTTTTCAGCCAAGTAGGCTCCGCGCTAATGAAATCTTGTGCTGCTCCCTGAATTCTTAATTTGGAAACCACTAGCTTATCGTAATCTGTCCAGGATCCTTTCTTTATTGAAGTTGTACTGCATGAACTATCATTTGACAAGTCTCTCGGAATGTTACGCTCGCTTCTTTCTGCTTCTGCAGTTCATTAATAACAGTTTGTAGATCGACAACGTTACTCTGACTGGATTGCGACATTTCGTCTAATTTAACGCCAATGAGTCACTCAAAGGTAAAATAAAAATCCATCACTGCCTTTCGTATTCTAGCCAAACTGGAGTGGACCAACCAGAATTCCAGCGTTGGATGTACCCGCATAGTCGGAAGATGATGCTGCTACTGCTCGAAGTTCACGTTGTACTGCGCCTCTTCAGGACTGTAGATTTTCCATAATTATCCCCATACTGACACCACTTCTTTAAGTGGGTTAGCCTGTGTTGTTGCCCCGGATGATGATTACAAGAATATTGTCAGGATTTGTAAGCGGTGGGTCCTTGAGCTATGGCAATACGGGAACATGAGAAGTAAGTTTAAACAATTTTTTAAACAAAAGCAGGTTATAAAACACGCACGCTACGCGCACCCATCATCACTGTGCCTGACGTCCTAACACCGGCTAATTACGGTCGTATCGAAAGGCTCCATGGTGAGCTAAGGAAAGGGACATACTCGCGCCCGAGGCCGCGCTAGTTAATACTGCCCGCTGCGGACGACGGCCAGTCGCCTACTCCCCGTCGCAGTGCGGCCGAACGCGCGTCTACCGACCAAGCAAACTGTCTGCATTCCAGATAGGCCGGCTGACGAGCGTGTGTTAACGCACCGTACAGCTGCGCGCAATCCGTAGACCCTTACACTGCTAATATTTACCAAAGGCCTTCTGTGACCTGTATCGATAGGTGTGTAGGTGTTCTTTGATTTATGATTACGGCGGAAGCGTGTTACCTATAGTAGTTTTCGCGCTCCCAACAAGTCAGACAGTTAGCAGTCAGTTTGAAACACTCTTGGTACCGAGGATATGTGATGGGTAGACGCAGGTGAGACATGGCACTAGCAGTCGACAATTTGGTGAGAACGTTCCATTTATTCATTTTGGTTGCTAATATGCCAGGTGCTGCGGTTTATTCATTCATGTGGTAGTTTCACACGGTTTATTGTTCATTAATTTCGCCTGGTGAACTTGTGGTGATTTGCAAAGGCGAGCTGTTAATTAGACGTGTGGTGTTACAAATGTTAAGTCATCATGTTTCTGGTGAACTTGAAGTGGGTTACAGGATCGTGCTCTTGTCATTCGTTTCGAATCATTATCCACTCAATTCCGTCATTCTCTCCTACAATTTAAACCATTCGCTATTTCATTGGAAGTCGTGCCATATTTTTTGGTCATCAGTCTACTGACTGGTTTGATGCGGCCCGCCACGAATTCCTTTCCTGTGCTAACCTCTTCATCTCAGAGTAGCACTTGCAACCTACGTCCTCAATTATTTGCTTGACGTATTCCAATCTCTGTCTTCCTCTACAGTTTTTGCCCTCTACAGCTCCCTCTAGTACCATGCAAGTCATTCCCTCATGTCTTAGCAGATGTCCTATCATCCTGTCCCTTCTCCTTATCAGTGTTTTCCACATATTCCTTTCCTCTCCGATTCTGCGTAGAACCTCCTCATTCCTTACCTTATCAGTCCACCCAATTTTCAACATTCGTCTATAGCACCACATCTCAAATGCTTCGATTCTCTTCTGTTCCGGTTTTCCCACAGTCCATGTTTCACTACCATACAATGCTGTACTCCAGACGTACATCCTCAGAAATTTCTTCCTCAAATTAAGGTCGGTATTTGATATTAGTAGACTTCTCTTGGCCAGAAATGCCTTTTTTTGCCATAGCGAGTCTGCTTTTGATGTCCTCCTTGCTCCGTCCGTCATTGGTTATTTTACTGCCTAGGTAGCAGAATTACTTAACTTCATTGACTTCGTGACCATCAATCCTGATGTTAAGTTTCTCGCTGTTCTCATTTCTACTACTTCTCATTACCTTCGTCTTTCTCCGATTTACTCTCAAACCATACTGTGTACTCATTAGACTGTTCATTCCGTTCAGCAGATCATTTAATTCTTCTTGAATTTCACTCAGGATAGCAATGTCATCAGCGAATCGTATCATTGATATCCTTTCACCCTGTATTTTAATTCCACTCCTGAACCTTTCTTTTATTTCCATCATTGCTTCCTCGATGTACAGATTGAAGAGTAGGGGCGAAAGGCTACAGCCTTGTCTTACACCCTTCTTAATACGAGCACTTCGTTCTTGATCGTCCACTCTTATTATTCCCTCTTGGTTGTTGTACATATTATATATGACCCGTCTCTCCCTATAGCTTACCCCTACTTTTTTCAGAATCTCGAACAGCTTGCACCAGTTTATGTTGTCGATCCCTTTTTACAGGTCGACAACCACTTGCATGAACATCAAAAGCTCAGATGGAAACCCAGTTCTAAGCACAGAAGGGAAAGCAGAAAGGTCGAAGGAGTATATAGAGGGTCTATAAAGGGGCGATGTTCTTGAGGACAATATTGTAGAAATGGAAGAGAATGTAGATGAAGATGAAATAGGATATATTATACTGCGTGAAGAGTTTGTCACAGCACTGAAAGACCTAAGTCGAAACAAGGCCCCGGGAGTAGACAACTTTCCATTAGAACTACTGACAGCCTTGGGAGAGCCAGGACTAACAAAACTCTACCATCTGGTGAGCAAGATGTATGAGACAGGCGAAATACCCTGTGACTTCAAGAAGAATATAATAATTCCAATCCCAAAGAAAGCAAGTGTTGACAGATGTGAAAATTACCAAACTATCAGTTTCATAAGCCACGGCTGCAAAATACTAACACGATTTTTTTACAGACAAGTGGAAAAACTGGTAGAAGCTGACCTCGGGGAAGATCAGTTTCGAATCCGTAGAAATGTTGGAACACGTGAAGCAATACTGACTCTACGACTTATCTTAGAAAATAGATTAAGGAAAGGCAAAGCTACGTTTCTAGCATTTGTAGACTTAGAGAAAGCTTTTGACAACGTTGACTGGAATACACTCTTTCAAATTCTAAAGGTGGCAGGGGTAAAGTACAGGGAGCGAAAGGCTATTTACAATTTGTACACAAACCAAATGGCAGTTATAAGAGTCGAGGGGCATGAAAGGGAAGCAGTGGTTGGGAAGGGAGTGAGACAGGTCTGTAACCTCTCCCCAATGTTATTCAATCTGTATATTGATTAAGCAGTGAAGGAAACAAAAGAAAAATTCGGAGTAGGATTTAAAATCCATGGAGAAGAAATAAAAACTTTGAGGTTCGCCGATGACATTGTAATTCTGTCAGAGACAGCAAAGGACCTGGAAGAGCAGCTGAACGGAATGGACAGAGTCTTGAAAGGAGGATTTAAGATGAACATCAACAAAAGCAATTCGAGGATAATGGAATGTAGTCGAATTAAATCGGGAGATGAAACTTCCTGGCAGATTAAAACTGTATGCCGGACCGATACTCGAGCTCGGGACCTTTGTCTTTCGCGGGCATGTGCTCTACCAACTGAGCTACCCAAGCACGACTCCCGCCCCGTCCTCACAACTTTAATTCCGCCAGTACCTCGACTTCTACCGGGTGATACTGCGGGAATTAGATTAGGAAATGAGGCGCTTAAAGTAGTAAATGAGTTTTGCTATTTGGGGAGCAAAATAACTGATGGTGGTCGAAGTAGAGAGGATATAAAATGTAGACTGGCAATGGGAAGGAAAGCATTTCTGAAGAAGAGAAATTTGTTAACATCGAGTATAGATTTAAGTGTCAGGAAGTCATTTCTGAAAGTATTTGTATGGAGTGTAGCCATGTATGGAAGTGAAACGCGGACGATAAATAGTTTAGACAAGAAGAGAATAGAAGGTTTCGAAATGTGGCGCTACAGAAGAATGCTCAAGACTAGACGGATAGATAACATAACTAATGCGGAGGTATTGGATAGAATTGGGGAAAAGAGAAATTTGTGGCACAACTTGAATAGGAGAAGGGATCGGTTGGTAGGGCATATTCTGAGGCATTAAGGGATCACGAATTTAGTATTGGAGGGCAGCGTGGAGGGTAAAAATCGTAGAGGGAGATGAATACGCTAAACAGATTCAGAAAGATGTAGATTGCAGTAGGTACTGGGAGATGAAAAAGCTTGCACAGGGCAGCGTAGCATGGAGAGCTGCATCAAACCAGTCTCTGGACTGAAGACAACAACAGCAACAACACGTTATAACACAGAAACTTATTACCGTACGAGGACCAAACTTGGTAGCATTAATGCCAAAATTTTGAAATTGTAAAGAGACTTTATGGACACCCTGTATGTTATAAGGTATGCTTGTTTCCTCCTTTGATATGCCGCGCTTCAAATCAACACATGTGTGAATGTTCCCTCGCTAAACGCATCTCAGGCATCCCCACAACTACAAATCACAAGGAGTGATATAGGGTGATAGTGCCGGCCAACCATTTGGAAACGATCGGCTGACAATTCGATCATTTCCAAATGTGTTTCGGAGAAGCAAGTGAACTTCACGAGGGAGGTGGGGCCCCATCTTGCATGAAAACTGTGGAGTTCAATGCGTGTCTCTTCTATATGGCGGGTATGACTTGCTGGCGAAACATGTCGCGTTAACGCTGGCCAGTCACACTGCACGTCTTTGGCCCTTGAGCGCCAACCTGTTCAAAAAGGAATGGACCAATGATGAACGTGGCTGTGACGCCCCACCATACGGTGACACGTTCACCATACAGAGGAACTTCACGCCCATTGACTGGAGGTGAAGATCCCAACACTTGAAAATTCTGTGTGTTCACCTCACCCGCCAGAGAAAAATGAGCTTCCGTCTGTCCATAGGATGGTTCAGCGCCAGTCTTCGTTAGCTTCAGTCCTTGCGAGAAAGTGGAGAACGAAGTCAACACGTCTTTGTGCGTGCTGTCGTGCAAGCTGCTGTACGGTGTGGATCTTGTATGGATACCATTTGAGAATGGTTCGAAGCACCTTCGACCACATGTAGTGCAGTCGGTCGTCGACCTCTTCCCGGAGCGACGCCCATTTCTCCAGTTGATTCGAACATCTTCATCGTACTCCGCACAGCAGGTGGAGAAAGAAGACCCTTCCGTAATCTCTTCAAACGGTGCTATTCTCGAAGTGCAGACGCAGCTGCTCTTTTGATAATACAGCTTCACCAATAATGTCCTGCTCCTTTTGTCCAAGCTTATGTTGACACGTCAGGAAACGCACTGCGACTAGTCAGGTGTGGGGGACAATGAATCACGATGAATGATCACGGCACCTGGTGGCCATAGTTGGAACCGGACGGTGGCGCTGTGACACATGGAAATCATGTACCCCATACTCTGGACATTAGTGCTACCAAGTTTGGTACTCCTGTGGTGATTAGTTTCAGCGTTATAACGTGTTAAATGGGGAAAGTTTAATTAAAACCACCCGGTATTTGAATCTGTTGGATTATTGTATTCTCGACGTGTCTCTTGAAAGCCTAGTGGAAATAACTTTGCTTACTTAATCCGAAGTCAATATAGATCATTTAATTACATTTGCTGTTACTCTACTTTTCTAAGTTATTTTCAATGTTTTCTTTTGTATCGGGTTGGTCTTTTGTCTGACGCCAGCTTGTGTGCATATGTTACAAGGCACCCACTTTTGTCTGTTTATCAATGCAAAAAGTGCAGATGATAAATTAATTTTTTATTCAGGTAGTTTTCCCACATTAATCGTGATAAATATCCTGTTCTCTGCACGCAAATTTTCAGGTGTGAAGGTAAGTTTCGTCGTCGATTGCTGAATATAGGATTGCTGTGGCAGATTTCCTACAGCGCTTGTTCATGTTCCATCAAGCAACCTGCACAGCGCATTGCATGGATGTGTTCAGTATTCGGTGATAGTTCTTGTAGATTCAGTTCTTTCGAATCACGTCGTTATTCAAATAACCTGAAGCATCACCGTCAGTTAGTATAAGGAGTGATCAAAAACTTCTCGTTTGACGGTGTTGCTGCAGCCTGTATGCAACGTAGCGCGACTGCGATGCGGATATATAAGCAACGACATGTAGGTAAGGGATTAGCGTGGGGGTTAGAACAAGGGGAGATGCCACTTCCTACGAAGAGCATAACCATCAACTGAAGGCAGGGGCAGAATCTCGGTGAGTGCAGGAAGTGAGTTTCTCAGTCAAATACCGTGTGACGTTTGCCCTCTTAGCTTTCGTACATCTAATCGGCATTCATTCCTGAATACGTATATTGATACAGTGTAAAGTATCGCTCCAATGCAGTATGAATACACACTCGACTCTTACTGTTATGGACACACCAATATGGCGGCGGTGGCTTCACTTTTGCCAAGTAAGGGCATCTTCCTTATTCTAACCTCCTTGGGAGTTAATGTGACTTTCATGTCTTTCCGACGTGCATGCAATAAATTCTGAAACGTGAACTACGGCGATGTTATTACCAAATGTGTCGAAGCAGGACCAACGTGCTGTTATTCTTTTCTTGGCTGCTACAAAACCCGGTAGACATCCGTCGTTGAATGAAGAATATGTATGGGGCAACAAGTTTGTCGAAGACCACAGTTGTGGGATGGTGGACCAGGTTATGTGATGGCCGCGATGGGATGCAATACCCCAGTCGATCGCAGAATCTACGCTAGCTCAAGTGGTATCTCGAGCACCCGCCCTATAATGGGTTCAAATGGCTCAAATGGCTCTGAGCACTATGGGACTTAACGTCGGAGGTCATCAGTCCCCTAGAACTTAGAACTATTTAAACCTAACTAACCAAAGGTCATCAAACACATCCATGCCCGAGGCAGGATTCGAACCTGCGACCGTAGCGGTCGCGCGGTTCCAGACTGAAGCGCCTAGAACTGCTCGTCTACATTGACCGGCTCCTGATCTCTCCCCGTACGTAATATGGCGCCTTCTGTCACTTAAAAAAGGCGTTGCGAGGGCGACGATTCCTGTCGACTGAGGATGTGCAGCAGGCTGTTATGGATTTTCTCACGCTGCTGGAACACGGTGTTCTGTAAAACAAATGTTCTCAACCTGGTGCGTTGGCGGGATGATTGCATCAATGCTCACTGCGATTTTGCCTGATTGGCATGCTCTATGATCGCCCCTTATAATTTTCGTGTTTAAGGGTACAGTGATTACAAACAGGGACCAAGATCAGCATTTCACATGGTTCAACTACAAGTTAGCTACTATTACACTCTTGTAATTTTTATGTCCGCCCCCGGTAGCTGAGTGGTAGAGTCTGCCTTCGGCGGTGCTACGGCACGGACGTCTGTTTACGTCCCTGCCGGAGACGTTCGCGCTCGCGCAGTTGTTTACCTCTTCGGCGTACTCGCGCGTTTAGACGACTCGATATAGAATGGCACATGCATACCGAAAGTCGACTCTCAAGATTAGTTTTTCGAATGAATATGCGAGACCGAAAGCCTATGAAATAGAAAGGTTCCTACGAGACGAAGTTAAACTTGACTACAACGAACTTATCGGAATCCACCTCTCCATAGTGAGCAGTGTTGTTTACGTCAAGCTGATTAACGATGCAGTATGTGACAGAATCATCCGAGATACTAAACATGGACTCAAATTTCGGCACTCTGATGGACATGTTGGAGAAGTAACTATTGATCATGCAGGACTGGGCTTACGAAACATACGTATTTTCGAACTTCCCTTCGAGGTTCCGTCTGACTTGGTCGTTGACGCCTTACGCCCATATGGAAGAGTGCTTAGCCACGTTGAGGAAAAATGGTCCAACTTCACGACTTACCCAGTTCTCAATGGGGTGCGTCAAATCAGAATAGAACTGACACAACATGTACCCTCGTACTTGTTCATCGGCGGATGCAGAGCTATAGTCATATACGATGGACAACCCAAAACATGCTCAGGCTGTGGGAAAGAGGGCCACGTCCGTTCCGAATGTATGCAGCGGAGGATAGTGCAAGTTCCAAACGGCGAACCCGTACCTCCGTCCACGTTGACGCCGCTGCCACTAACGTATGCGGACGCATTTCGAACGGATCCCATTCCGAAGAATGACCAACTACCAAATCCTGACAGTTTCCGGCAACCGACTGCGGCGGGGACCGCCTCCAGTGACGAAACGACGCACACCTCTGCAGCTCCGGCGCCGTCGACGCACTTAACCGAGCGGAAAGGATCGGTAGGAGAAATGGAAATTGATCCTGCTGTTGTGCCGACAGCTGCTTTCGTCCCTGAGCACCGGGAGTCACTTCCGCACTCGGATACGGAGGCGCACACGCGCAAACAAAGATCGCCGAAGCGCCACAAGAAACGACGGCTAGCGCCGTCGGATACCTGCTTACTGCAGTCCACGCCAGACGGACTTGGGTGTAACGTCGATACAGTGCATCCGGATGCGCAACGGGAGGTTCTACCTCCCACACAGCAGTCCGACGCGAATTAGGCTCCACAGGGGTTGAATACAGACACACCGGACGGAAAGCCGACGGAAGGAGTCCCTCCACCCACCGCAGCACCGCCACCGCCTTCGGTCAGCCCGGCAGGAGAGACACGACGGGAGCTGGACCTCCAGCACAGGAACTGGGCCGACGACTCCGATACTGACCCCCACACCGACGACGCACCCACAATGGCGAGTGCTGCGTCCACAGGATGTTAACCGCGCAGAAGATGCAGACTAACGCACAGACAGCATGTCACCGGGCAGAAGCACACAAATTACCATAAGCGTTCATGTGCGCTTTACGCACTGAGGAACAGCGGCAGGCATATCGAACAGCCTCTATTAATATTAATACGATCAGAACGCCTGTCAAATTGCAATTATTACGAGACATGTTGCATGCGTCAGACGTCGACATCGTTCTGCTGCAGGAAGTATGTGTTGAGAGCTTCCCCGACCTCTATGAGTACGATACGTACATTACACCTACTACTGACGGCGGCAGCGGAACAGCGATACTTCTACGTAGCGGCATAGTAGCCGAGGACGTGGTGTACCTGCCGTCAGCGCGAGGACTGGCGCTCACAGTGCTGGGAGTACGGGTCGTTAACATTTACGCACCGTCGGGGTCAGACAGACGGCGCGACCGATCCCGATTTTATGCAGAGGAGATTGCAACACTATTCTTAGGTCGGTATGAACATGTCTTATTTGGAGGCGACTTCAACTGCGTGCTCGCACCAAAAGATCAACACCCACGTTATACTTCGTGCCCGGAGCTGCGGCAACTCATACAGGACATGAATCTCATTGATACATGGGAGAAGATACATGGCGACAGACGTGGATACACCTACGTCACGAGTCACTCTGCAAGTCGTCTCGATCGCATCTACGTAACACGTCGTCTCGAACCTGCGATCCTCGATGCGGAATTGTGGCCTGTCGCCTTTTCAGATCACATAGCATATATATGCACGGTCTCCTTGAGTCGTCAACAAGTGTGGAGGAGTCGCAGTGTTTGGAAACTGAATACAGCACACCTTAGGGAACCTGAGTGCAAACGCTTAGTCGAAGACACTTGGCATGTGTGTGAACGACGCCTCCCGACGTATCCGACGACGTTGCAGTGGTGGCTGGAATGCGTTAAGCCTGCATTGCGCCGAGCGTTAATTGCATACGGAAGGGAGCAGATGATGTGGCGGCGATACACGACGGAATTTTATTTCACGATGCTCCGCGAACTTTCTGTACAAGCACCTTCACAGGAGCGTCGTGCAGGTATAAAACGAGCATAGGCCCAAATAATTTCCATAACGCGCCGCCGACTGGAGGGTGTCGCAATCCGTGCAAGGGCCTTTGAACGAGTCCGTGGAGAATCCCCGTCGATGTATCACGTTATCAGAGAAAAACAACGTAGTCGCAGAACCTTAATACAGACGGTCGTACTGCCAGATGGTCGCCGCATGACAACGCAAAAAGACATTGCCAACGCTTTCGTGGAACACTACGGTCATCTCTATGAAGAAGCGGAACACGATCAGGCAGCCTTTCTTGAGGTCCGACGAACGCTCTCCGCGTGTCTCGACGAGTCGGCCAACCTGGAGTTAACAGGTGAAATCACAGTTGACGACGTAATGGAAGCGATTGATAAGGGAGCATCGCACAAATCGCCGGGGCCCGACGGGTTTCCGTTAGAGTTCTATCGTACATTTAAAGATCTCATGACTCCACGATGGACTGCCATGTACTGCGAATTGATGTCTCCCAACGTGCCTCTTCCGCCCACCTTCGTGGAAGGAATGATCATCCCCATCCACAAATCATCTGGCGGCACAGGGATACAGGCCTACCGGCCACTGACCCTTCTTAATTGCGACTACAAGATCTACGCCAGGATACTTGCAGCACGCTTTAAACGCGTGATACGCCAAGTGATTTCACTCGACCAAACCCAGCTAGGAGGTGATAGCAATATACAAACGGCACTCAGCGACTACCGCGATGTTATCGCACTGGCTTCAACATGTCGTCTCCGGGGTGTATTGGTATCGATAGACTTCGATCGCGCATTTGACAGGCTGAGTCATGCTTATCTCACGGACGTGATGACGAAAATGAAGTTTCCGGAAAGTTTTGTCACCGTCGTCATGAGACTACTCCACGGAGCCGCATCCAAAGTGCTCATCAATGGACGCTTGGTGGGGCCCATCACCATCTCACGATCGGTCAGACAAGGGTGCCCGCTGTCAACGATATTGTATGCCATCGCTGTCGAGCCGCTGCTTTGTGGGCTCCGGAATCGACTCCAAGGAATGACGATAAGGCACAACAAGTTTATATGCCGAACATACGCAGATGACCTAGTGTTTTTAGCACGGTCAGGCGACGAGGCAAGAGCGGCCCTGCATTGGATTAATTTGTATTGTATGGCTACGGGAAGTCGCCTGAACATGGCAAAGTCGGGAGCGATGAACATCGGGAGAGGACTCCCGACAGGAAGTGTAGCACCGTTACAGCCAATCACCACGATGAAATGCCTAGGAATTTTCTTCACTACAGACGTTCGACGCACGGCGGCACTGAGTTACAGACATCTTCTGCAAACAATTCGTGCGAGTGTCCGCAGTCACAGGTTAAGGGCACTGGATATGATACAACGAGTCACCTTTGCCAACACTTATCTAGCCTCTCGCATCCCCCACCTGGCACAAGTTCTTCCTATGCCGGTGGTGTTGGCCCGCCGAATCCTGGCGGCACTAGGATATTTTGTGAGCACAGGTCTGCTTTTTAAGGTAGGATACGAAACCCTCACCCTTCCTCGTAGTCGTGGAGGTCTTGGACTAGTCCACGTACGCGACCGAGCAGTGGCTATTTATGTAACCACGATGATAAAGATGTGGACACGACACCAGACAAGTCTGACGGGCAGCTTGATAGACGAACTCGCTCCACCTTCTCGTTCGGCTCCGGTAGCGGTGGCTCACATCTCACCATCGCTTGCCCATATGCGAACCTTCTTTGTGGAACACAGTTATGTACATATGGAACTACCAACTACCAGGACGGCAACGGCACGTGATATATATCACATCTTGACTCGACGACGGCCGAATAATGCCGTAGAGCGCCGCCAACCAACGGTTACGTGGTCAGTGGTATGGCGTACAGTGCACCACCCACACCTTGATACGGGAACGCGCGCACTGTGGTATCAGGTGGTCAATGGGAAATACGTGACTCGTTCCAGGTTGCATACAATTCATATGGCGGACGAGCCACTGTGTCCGCAGTGCAATGTTATAGACACTGAGGAGCATCGCCTGATATGCGGTCCTTCGGCGGACGTATGGTGTTTGGTCAAAAAAATGATCGCCTTCCTCCTTCGGGTGGGGCCGCAAACAATAGAACCACGCACACTACTTCTCCCAGATAGGACGTATTATCCCCGAACGAAGACAAACGCAGTGACTTGGATTCGAGGTTTGACTGTGCGTTATCTTTTCCGAGACGGCAGTAAGAATGTGCTTGACTTTTGGGCCTTACTACAGGAACACCACTCACAGCTTATGAGACATCCGAGATATCGATCATATTACGCAAATTTTTTAGGGCGTGCCTTGCTTGATCCCCCACCCAGTTGGGGTGTCCCGGGTAGGAGAATGTAATTATTGTCTATAAGTATCAGAACAAGAAAGGACCAGGACAGTGGAGAGGATCCACAAACACACGTGAAGTACCCGACACCAACGCGAGGTATGACGGGATTAGCGAGGTACGCGCCTAAAAGAGGAACGTCGAACGTTATTGTTTTGTACTGACAGAAGCAGGATATTTTATTTTATTTTTTTTTCACTATTATGTAAAAAAAAAGGTCCACTTATTTACGTTTCCCAGAAAAATTTTATTTTATAAAGTCATCGTCTTATATATTTACAGAAAAAGTGCTAGAAGCAGTTTATGTTTGTTATTGTTACACAAAAAAAAAAATAGAATGAGAGGTCCTTGGTTCAAATCTTCCCTTGGGTGAAATGTTTACTTTCTTTATTTTCTCAAAGTTATGATCTGTCCGTTCGTTCATTGACGTCTCTGTTATTCTTATAAAAAAAAAAAAAGTGGTCAGCGCGACAGAATGTCAATCCTAAGGGCCCGGGTTCGATTCCCGGCTGCGTCGGAGATTTTCTCCGCACAAGGACTGGGTGTTGTGTTCTGCTAATCATCATCATTTCATTCCCATCGACGTGCAAGTCGCCGAAGTGGCGTCAAATCGAAAGACTTGCACACGGCGAACGGTCTACCCGACGGGAGGCCCTAGTCACACGACATTATTAATTTTTAAACAATTTTACGAGTGATTTTTGGCAGCGGTTGATGTTCAGTCACACAGGGTAATGCTTAATTTTATTAATTGCGCGATTTTTTGTAAGTTTGAGTTACAAAATTAACTTGTTATCATTTTCCAAACTCAGATTACATTGTGAAATTGTTTATTGGATCATGCATTTATTTACAATAAGGCGTAGTTCCACTAAATCATGGTCTGGAGATACTACTTCGATTAGTAGTTGAATCTCCTGAGATAGCAGCCCATTTGCAAATTTGTGACATATTCCATGATCCTGAACTAAGATTCTATTGATTTCTTAGCTAATTCCAGTTGCAACTTCTTTCAGTTAACTGTAATGGAACTCAATTTGGAATGTACTTTAAACAGACATGTTGCCTTTCAGATCAGCCATCGCAAAACTGCAAATTCATATAAACACGACAATAGAAGTGCTCGTAGGCTCACCAAAAGCTAACCAAACCACTCAGTTCGCGGCCATTTCCACAATGATCCAAGAAACATGTGTGGAGAGACATACGGTAATATTTTAACATACTCGTAACCATTTTCTTTCAAAAGTCAGATTTTGGAAACTTTTGGAAGTTATCTCGTATCTACAGCAGTCCTCCAAAGTGAAAGTACTGGTAGTGAATTAAGATCGGCGTAGTAATATTGTAATAAACCACGTTCACAACATGAGAACATTGGATGAATCATACTGATGCTGAAGCTGGAGCTTTGACCACCATTTAAACTGACTTAAAGCTGCAAGGAATGGAGAATAAAGGAATAATATTGCATGTATAAGTGTTAACTGCGGTCTCTTTATTTCAGTCACTGCTGTACCTTGAATCCTGTCTTATGTGACGGGAGCGCCTGACTCATTTCGGGAAACATAATAGCGTTTGATGATTATATATTCAAATAAATTATAAGTATAAAAAATGCAACTTTTACCGTCGCAGTAGTGGGAATGGGAGTTCAGAAGGGACAAATGTTTAGTTCGAGAACACTCGTCGTCATACATATTTCCAATCTACATCTTTATTGATGATAAACAAATCTTCGTATTTATTGAGCGATGTCCATGTCAAATGGCAACAGTTACGAGAACAGCAGTTCAGGCCGGGATGGGGGTCGCCTGGAAAGCAATGCTCTCGATGCCGCACTCGTTGGTCCCCCTCAGGATCTTGAAGTAGCCGGCGTCTCCCCACTCGCCGCCCCAGCTGTTCTTCACGATCCAGTACTTCTCTCCAGAGGCCTCGTCCACTCCGTATCCCACCAACAGCACCGAATGGCTCACGGACTGCACAGTGTGTGACACAGACGATTATGATCTAATAAATAAATTATTCGTAATTTTGTAAAAATGCTTCCAAAATAGAAGATTCATTGCCCACAACGCAGTTGATACTTGTCCTGACCAGTAGTTTCAGTGAAGTTATAGTGCCATCTTCAGGTAATCGGATATATTAATTGTAAAGCACCTATGTGTGGTAAATTGCCATCTGGCCATTGAAAACATGGAGCTAAACTCACAAAAAGACAGTTTCATGCAACAGAAAGTACACTAAAATGGAAGCCATAACTATATCAGCAAGGCACAAAGGCGTCATATACACTGTGTGATCAAAAGTATCCGGACACCCCCAAAACATACGTTTTTCATATTAGCTGCATTGTGCTCCCAGGTACTCCATATCAACGACTTCAGTGGTCATTAGGCACCGAGAGAGCAGAATGGGGCGCTCCGTGGAACTCACGGACTTCGAACGTGGTCAGGTAATTGGGTGTCACATGTGGCATATGCTTGTACGTGAGATTTCCACATTCCTAATTATCCCTAGATCCACTGTTTCTCAAGTGATAGTGAAGTGGGAACGTGAAGAGACACGTGCAGCACAAAAGCGTACAGGCCGATCTCGTCTGTTAACTGACAGAGAGTGCCGACAGTTGAAGAGGGTCGTAATGTGTAATAGGTAGACATCTATCGAGACCATCACACAGGAATTCCAAACTGCATCAGGATCCACTGCAAGTATTATGATAGGCGGGAGGTGAGAAAACTCTGATTTCATGGTCGAGCGGCTGCTCATAAGCCACACATCACACCGGTAAGCCAAACGACGCCTCGCTTGGTGTAAGGAGCGTAAAAATTGGACGATTGAACAGTGGGAAAACGTTGTGTAGACTGGCTAATCACGGCAGACAATGTGGCGATCCGATGACAGGGTGTGGGTAAGGCTATGCCCGGTGAATGTCATCTGCCAGCGCGTGTAGTGACAACAGTAAAATTTGGAGGCGGTGGTGTTATGATGTGGTCGTGTTTTTCATGGAGGGGGCTTGCACCTCATGTTGTTTTGCGTGGCACTATCACAGCACAGGCCTACATTGATGTTTTTAGCACCTTCTTGCTTCTCAGCGTTGAATAGCAATCCGGGGATGGCAATTTCATCTTTCAACACGATCGAGCGCCTGTTCCTGCACGGCCTGTGGCGGAGTGGTTACACGACGATAACATTCCTGTAATGGACTTGTAACACCACAGCTCTTATGCTGTATGGATTTATTTATTAATTTTTTTTGCTTTATTTAATGTTACATTGTTGATCGTCTGTAAATGTGTTTGAATCGATAACATAAAATTGTGTACTCTTTTCTTTGTTAAAACTTTGATGTCGTAGTTTGTTTCAATGCAAAGTAGTGTATCTGTACTGTAAATACTTTGTCCCATTTGGAGGGAACAAAACTTACTGTATATAATTGTAATTCTGTGTGAACAATTTTTTGTAAAAGTGTCAATATGTGAAAATGTTCTGTTTTATTTAATGTGTTTGTTTGCTGTTAAGTAAACTGCTGACCTTCACCTAGAATCACACAGGAGATGGGTAGACATTGCACATCCACAAAAACATCCATTTAAACAAAGGTTTCAGATGTCATTAGATCGATTTATAAGCAAGACCACGATTGTTACAGTGTCCATTGAAGTCTCTTTCAGTAAAAACGAGAAGCATCTGGTCCAAACAAGACTGTTACAGTCGCAACAGACGGAACAGTACCCATGTAACTGAAAATGCGTTTTCATTTCGACGCACGGGTTTCGTTAAATTACTTTAAACGTCTTTGGTGTAGAATCAAACAATGGTTTGGTTGAAGATTCAAGAACAGTTCGTTCAATAAGTTCTAGATGTATGATGAATTACTGCATTTTCCTCTGCTTTCCGTTTATGCCAGGAAATGTTGTCTGCTTGCATATTTTTCAAGTATTCTTGTAGTTGGCTTTGGTCTTTTTGACCTTGTTTCACGTTCACTTGCAGCACTACCCATTTCATCTTGTAACATCTGAGTAAATGTTTTATTACTCCACAAATCGAACCATAGACCCAGCCATAGAGAAAACTACACGACCTGCTCGAAAGTACCTAGACACCTGTTAGAAGATATTAATGTCGGGTGTGTCTACCATTGAACTCTGCTGGTGGAATGGCAGCCCATTCATCCTCAAGACCCCAAACCAGAGAAGGAAGTCAAGCTGGACGCTGGAGTCTTGAACTAAGTCGACGTCCTAACCAATCCCAAAGGTGTTTCTTTGGGTTCAGGTCGCGGCTCTGGAGAGGCCAGCCCATTTCAAGGGTACTATTGTCCACAAACCAATGCCTCACAAATGTTGCTTTACGATGCAGTGCATTATCATGCTGATACAATCATTGCCTCCGAACTGTTGCTCTACTGTAAACAGTACACACTACTGGAAAATGTGATCACATCCTTCCGCTTTTAGCGTTTTCTTAAGTGCAAGAAGGAATCGACATTCTAACCTCGAAAACTACCCCCATACCATAATACCATCTCCACCACACTTCCCTGTTGGCACTACGCATGATGGCAGGTAACGTTCTCCAAGCATTCGCTACACCCAACCTATTCATCGAATTGCTACAAGGTATAGCGTGATTCATCACTGCAAATCACTCGTTTTCAGTCATCCTCTATCCAGTGGCTTCGCTATATACACCATCTGAAGCGTCGCTTAACACTGACCACAGAAATGCGTGACTTAACAGGAGTTTCTCGACCACTGTACCACGTTCATTTTAACTCCATACACATACCCATTGTTCTAGCTGGACTGCTGCAAGCGCTTTGGAACTGGAAAGTGATTCCTTCGGCTGATTTCATGTGGTTTTTTTACCCTGCCCCTGTCCGTTAGTGCACGAGGTCTACCTGCTCTTGATTTAGCTGTGGCTCGTCGTTAATATTTCCGCTTCCCAATCAGAAATAGCTTACTTCGGCACTTTAGAAGCGTTTAAATGTCCCCGATTAATTTTTAACTCGGGTGACATCTAGTAACTAGTGCACGTTTGAAGTCACTGAGCCTTCCTGAGCCGGCCGCTGTGACCGAGTGGTTCTAGGCGCTTCAATCCGGAACCGCGCTCCTGCTACAGTCGCAGGTTCGAATACTGCCTCGGGCATGGACGTGTGTGATGTCCTTAGGTTAGTTAGGTTTAAGTAGTTCTAAGGTCTAGGGGACGGATGACCTCAGATGTTAAGTCCCATAGTGCTCAGAGCCATTTGAACCATTTGAGCCGTCCTGACCTACTCGTCTTGCTGTTACTGCTTCTAATACCACCGCCTCCACATCTAGTGGCCGACTCCTAATTACATATGGGTGTTTGAAGGTCTTTGATCAGATACTGTAGCTTAGTTACACTCCAGTTCAAAGTGGTGCACGTTGTTACCTCAACGCGAAAGGAACTGAAGTGAACGCGGAAAACAACTTCGCAGGGAGGTAAAAACGAGGAAGGAATGAAAGTACTGAAGGAAAACGCGACGGAACGTGCAAGCAGGTGTTAATGGTGTGTATAGGAGAGACCCGATGCCGAGTGGAGGAGTAGGGTCAAGTATCTACCCAGAAGAAGAAGTAAGGTGCACACAAGAAATGTCCGATTTAGGATATGGATAAATGTCTTATCAGCAAGCAATTTCCGCGGTACTGTGAACAGTACATGAAAATACCCAGACTCTGACAGCACAGCGAGAAAATCCTGAGAAAAATGGTTCTATCTTTGGGATTAGGTTTTAAAAGATATCATCATAAAAGAATCGAGTGCAAAAGAGACTACACAGTTTCAAAACACGCAGGCTACATTTTCACGAAAAAATCAATCATAAGAATTAAAATTCCCAGTGGTTCATGTAGACGAGATGTGAATTCAAAGCCATCACAGTGTGAATAAACGTTTTGGAAATGATAGCGTACGATTATTGTCAAATAAAAGTGTTGGTTTCTTTATTTCCCTCTGCTGTGGTCACATAATGTTATGTCCTCTCTGAGGACATAACATTTTGTAATCGTAGACGGAAAAAAGAAATTTATTCTACACTTTCCGGATCACTGGCCGAGTCGGGACCATTTTGCAGCTTGTGAAAAAAGTGCTGCTCACTGACTAATTTTCATGGCATTTACTTATTGGCATGTAGCGTGTGAGTGCGTCCCGTTTGCAAGAATACTGGTACCATGTTACTTGTGAATCCCCCCCCCTTTATTACTCGGTGCTATTATCGCTCTGCCGAAAAATGCCACTATGTCACAAGTTGTAGGACATTTTTAGGTATAGAAAGGAAACCATTTTTGGAAATTTATGAAATCGTAAAATTACTACAGCTCACTCCATCGTAAAATTACTTTGAATTCGATAAGGGAATACACACAGGAAGAGCGGGCAGCAATGGGAAACTGTATAGCAGCTACTACCGCAGACATATGAAGGGCGTATTTCAATAGTAGTTGTACCACTATTGAAATAAGCCCTTCATATTTCTTAATGTACTAGAACAATTTTTCACCTCCAGTTCTGCATCCCTTAACAAAATTATATCTGACAACCTTAGATAACATATTGCATCAATGGGACGATCCGTCATTTGACAACTGTCAAAAAGTAACACGAAATTTCTATAGAAGGTAAATATTGACCTATATAACAACGCAGTAAATAAAAGTAATTACGATTCAAGATGTTGTATGGACGTCACTCTATCTATACGTAAGTATAATATAAGATAAAAATCTTATAGAACAGTTACATAGACGTAGAATTAAATGCTTCTTAAATCTAATGTTTTGACGCCTCTGTAACTGAATGATAAATAATTACTCAGTATTTTCGGTTTATTGCCATATGGCAACACTATGATCTTGCCAATGTAGGCATAACCATTTTCCACATGGGCGGATTCAGTACAATGCTGTTTATTATTTTTATTTCGTAGACATAGCGCCAATTCCAGCTTCATGCTTCTACGATGGCATACATTCAGCGGCAATTAGAAATATTCCTGAAGAAAGTGACGATTCGAAATTGGGCAACACCGACAGTGAAGAAGTATTTGCATATGATTCAGAGGATGAAAGTGATGGACGTAATAGTCCTCATGGAACTTCGGCTATAGTCGTTTCTGAGACTGACGATGGCAGTGAAGGAGAACAAGAAGAAGAGGAAAAGGAACAAGAAGGGGAAGAACATGACGAAAATAATGTGTTACACTAAAAGGACATTGTAGCGGCAGCAGAAAATAGTGCTCCAAAACCAAATAAAAGGCCTGTACATGCATGTAGTTGGAAGAACTGCCGGAAGGTACTAGTCATGCCAGAATGGACCGTTACACTCGACATCCCTTCTCATGTGAGAATATTTTCCTATGTTTCTTGGAAGCCAAATGTTAGACATTATTGTTGAGGAGTCAAACAGATTATCCATTCAAAAAAATTCTGCAAAAGGGCTGAAACTTGGCAGACAAGAATTAGAAATTTGGATAGGAATGGTGTTCTTTATGTCTGTGATTAGACTCCCTTCTACTAGAGATTACTGGAATCTTGAGACTAGAGTTCCCATTGTAGCTGATACAATGCGTATACATCGCTTTCAACAAATAAAAAGTAACATACATTTTGCTGATAATTTGAGAACAATACCCAAAAGAGAGCCAGGGTATGATCCTATATACAAAATTAGAAGCCTTATTGACCATACTGTTTATAAGTGTAAAGTGCTTCCGAAGCCGGAAATTTCAGCCTTGACAAGCAGATTATACCAAAGGGCGTTATTCAATGAAACAGTACAATGCAAAAAAAAAAAAAAAAAAAAAAATGAGATGGGGCTACAAAATGTTTGTACCATCTGATGTGAATGGTTTAGTATACAACTTTGAACTGTATATTGGCAGAAGTAACCAAAATGAACATCTTCCTGACAATGGAGCCAGTGGAATTGTTGTGCTAAGGCTAGCTAGTGTAATACCTGAGCACAAAAACTGTAAAATATTTTTGACAACTGGTTCTGTAGTTTAGATCTGCTAATGAAACTGACAGAGAGAGGGATCTACAGCCTAGGCACTGTTCGTTCAAATCGTGTAAAGGGATGTGTGTACGACTTTGAAAAGAAAATGACGAGATCTGCTAGAGATGCAACAGATTAAGGCAGTGTTCTATGGGGAATATGCAGTTTCTAATGTAAAGTGGCATGACAACAGATTTGTGATACTACTCAGCAATTTTGTGGGAGCAAATCCAGTGACTGAAGTGGAAAGATTTGACTAGAAGTTGAAGAAGTCAGTCAAGGTATCTTGCCCCAGGGCAGTAATTGAGTATTATCAGTTCATGGAAAGTGTAGATCTTGTGGATTCAGTTCTAGCATTGTACAGGTCCAGATACGTTCCAAAACATGTTATCACAGAATATTTTTTCATATTCTAGACCTGATGGTTGTGAATGCGTGGTTTCTTTACAGAACAGATGCACTATCAAGTGGAATGCATTGGAAAAGCACGCTTGCTTTAGCTGAGTTCAAGAAAGCCGTAGGTAGAGGTTTGCTGTTTCAGGGGAAAAGTGAGACAAGGAAGCAAGGAATACCTAAAAGTAATTCTATTGAGGGAGCTGCACGGCGAAGAAGAAGAAAGGACCAACAGCTGCACTGCCTGAAAAAGATATGGGGATAGATGGCATAGGACATTTGCCTATTACAGATATCAAAGGAAGGTGTAAAGGTCCATCATGCAATGGAATTGCGAGAGTGAAGTATTTGAAACGCAAGGTACATTTATGTTTCACTGCATATAATAACTGTTTTTTGAAATTTCACACTGAGTGATGAAATGAGGTATCGACTTGTTGAATAATATGACAAAATATTTTTTTGAAAACAGAAAAGTAGCAGTTTTTCACCAAAAACTATTCATAAATGTGTGTAGAAGCACATTTGTGTGTCTTTCTTAAGTCATTTTACACATGTATGTAAATGAAAGTGTAGTGAGTCTTGTGGGAAGTGTTGGCACACACATGGTGTTACCATATGGCAACCATCCTAAAACATTGAATAAATCAAAATTACATCAAAATTTCTATGTTTAACCTATTACACAGTATTTTGTGTGTCAGACCCTACCCCCCCCCCCCCCCCCCTGATATGTATTTATTGAAATTGGTTTCCTAGGGGAAAAAAGAGTCATGCAATAGAGAGTTAAACACGTGGTACTGAATTCTCCCAACTTAAACTGATATTCCTGTGCATGGAATCATATTTGAACTTGATACCTATTTTGTCATCGGGAATGATTAGTTTGCGTATTAATTACAACAAAAATTATTCTATACTTATATATCAGGCACACTGAAAAAGTAATGTATTGAATGTCCGTTTCTTTTTCTGTACAGTTCTGACGAAGCTGATTTGTCGTGGTGACTGTTAAATAGTTTCTTTCATTTTCTTCACAAATTGCCACACCTTGTAAAGTTATTACTTTTTAAGGCGAGAGAATCACGGTCTTTCTCGACTGTAATTTTGTCCAAAAAGCCATTCTGCATTCATAATGAAACATTTTTATAAATCTTTTCATCCCCTGTTTCACCGCATTAGTGGCTGAATTTCCAGAACTCTGAGGCATGTATTTTTTTTTTATTTCTAACCGAGAATTCAAAGATCACTTCTCATAGATATAGCTTTAGAAATGTCTTAGTAGTTATTTAATAGTGATTTATTTTCAAAAAAATCGCCCTCAATTTCACCACCTTTGGGGTTGAATTTCTAAAACATTCTGAAACGTATTTTTTATAATTTCTGTCCGAGAAATCAAATACCAATTTTCGTATTTCTAGGTTCAAAATTGTCGTAATAGCAACATATTTCCAAAAAACCTTCAATCCCTATTTCAACACCTTATGGGTGGAATTTCGAAAACTCTGTTGTTAAACGATGCCCATAGTTTAAGTTCAAATGTCTCTTCAAATTTTAAGTTTCTGTCTTTAGCGGTTCGGGCTGTGCGATGATGAGTCTAGCAAAAATGGGACTTAACTTCTGAGATCATCAGTCCCCTAGAACTTAGAACTACTTAAACCTAACTAACCTAAGGACGTCACACACATCCATGCCCGAGGCAGGATTCGAACCTGCGACCGTAGCGGTCGCGCGGTTCCAGACTGTAGCGCCTAGAACCACTCGGCCACTTCGGCCGGCTGAGTCTAGCAGTCAGGACGTTTTCTTTTATGTATAAAAACTACCAGGTTATTGAGAAAAATACCCTGTGTAGAAAGAATAGTATATAATTCTCTCTATAACGTTATCTCTGTTGACTACATGTAAAAATGTCTATATGACTTTTGTTTTTGTACTTCCGCTGTTCTGAACCTATACTGTGCACAGTAAATTGTATGTGATTAGCATGTATAAGTTTATTTGTAAGTGGACTACAAGAAAATCGTAAATAAGAGCTTTTTTTCCAAATTCACCGTGAACTCTATATCAAGATCGATCATTACTTACAATATTGCTTTCGTTTATACAGGGTGAACATTAATAAAACCGACAGACTGCAGGTACGAATTCCTGACTGGAAATGGAGAGAAAAAGGTCATATGAACATGTAATCGGAAATGTGTCGTTGCCCAATAGATGGCGCTGATGAATGAAAGAAATCTGTCCCTCTAGTTCGTCGGTTTTATTAGTGTTCACCCAGTATATTACAGTAAAGGCAACAGAATAATGCAGCAGCTCACACATCGAAAACATAACGAACAAATTACATCACACCCGAAAAACGCACTTGAAATGGAAAGCATACCCAAAAACGCTTCGTGCAAAAGACAAATAAGAAGAAAGACTTGACTGATAGCAGAAAATCGTTATTTTATAAACAGAAGATACCACCTTACCCCATAAATATTTTGTAAAAAGAAAGTTAATTGCGACATTAATAGGGTACGGGCGCCAACGTCAACTACTCACCACGAGTGGGTTGAAGTCAGACCTGGTGGTGGACTCGACGTGCTTATAGACGCCACTCGTGTAGGCCCGGAAGTCGTTGTAGACCATGAAGTCCACAGAGAGCGGTCCGTTCTGTATCAGCGCCTCCTGCATCAGCACCTCGTTGCAGCCACCGTAGTAGCCTGCAAACGAAACACAAGCTCAGTTCACCAAACTCTCCGGAACAATATACAGGCTGTTTCAAAAATATTCATATCATTTCACAACAGCATAATTACTATATGAATGAAGACAGTAACTTCTGGTGATTTTTAACTTATGTGTAGTGTGTTGCGACACACTCCAGCAGTGTCAAACTGTTGTCGTCGTATCTGGATTGGACAGATTACATCTTAGAGAGCCTTTCAGGCTATAAAAATATTTCTATATAAAGTAATTAATATTAATTATAATTTATTTGCGATTGTATATGTGTTGCGAGAGCGGACAAGAGATACCAAACAAACAGTCTTCGCACATATCATAAAAGTAGGTGTATTTATGTATGTACGTACCATATCTCCTCCTAAACCACTGGATCCATTGTAGTCTAACTTGGTACACATACAACTTACCGTCTGGAAAGAACCGATGTGGATGTAAGAACCACCTACCACTTAAAAGGGTGGGTGAGTGGGATGAAAAGGAAACCTAGCTCACGACGTGCAAATAGCCAGACTACATTCATCCAGTGTTTGAGACTGAGAGCATTTAGTGAGTTGCACCAAACTTTACACTTAAGTTCGAACCTTCAGGAGAGTTTTTGTCGCTGACACCCCCCACAACGTGCTGAAAGGTAAGTTGTCTATCGCTGTTCGTGTAGTAAAACGGCCGTATCAGGCACAACCTTTCAATGTATTGCTTCTTTACTCCTAACTCTATTTGCAATGTAAGTTTCGGACAGTATTCACATATAACACTAAATGTACTTGTAAAAATGTATCATTGTACAACGACGTCATAAATACTGAGATGCATGAAAAACTGGCGTATTATATATGATGCTTTGATTTATTACTTCTTTACCACTAACTCTATATTCACAACACATTTTGTAGACAATATCCACATATACCACTGGATGTATCTGCAAAGTTATATCATTGCAAGTCACATAGTTCAGGAGATATGACGCCGTAAATGTCTACGCAACTCAATGTCGCATCAAAATGTCACTGTACGGTGAAATTCACTAGAGATATGGGTGAAATATATGTACGAATACATATGAAATGTGTTAAATATGAGTGAAATATATGTGACATGTGCGTACACTGGCAAAGCCACAGGTAAAAAGGGACAGAAGGACAGAGAGAGAGGCAGGAGTAGATGGAGAGTGAGGTTGGATGTGAACAGAGAGAGAGGGTGAGGATTAAATGGACAGAGTGTGGGAAGAGGAAGATGGACAGGAACGGGGGTGAGGAAAAGATGAACAGAGAGAGAGGGGAGAAGACGGGTTTAGAGGGGGATGGAGGACATGGACAAAGGACAAAGGAGCAGATGTAATGGGGGGGGGAGGGGGGAGAGAGGAGGAAATAGAAAGCAGAGCAGGAAATGGATATAGAGGTGGGAAGAGGGGATGGACAGAGGGAGGAAGAGCGGAAGTACAGAAGGGGGAGTACCAGATGGATAGAGAGGGACAGGAGAAGATGGATAGTGAGTGGGGGTGCAGGAGGTGGACATATTGGGTGAGAAAAAACGGAAAGAGAGGGGGACGAAGAAATAGACATAGAGAATGAGAAGGAGGCCATGGACTCACAGAAGATGGGAATAAATACATAGCCGGGCAATACCGAACACTCAGCTAGTTGCTCATACATTTTACCGGTGCTGATTGCTATTAAATCAGAAAGTTGGCAGTTTTCGCCAAGCTGGCGTTTTCCATTGTGAGGGACCTCTTCTCTGTGCCTACTGTGACATAGATACACTAGAGAGGTGCTAGAGAAGCGATCCTGACCTTTAAAGGAGGACAATGCTAGCTAGCTAACTTAACTTTGCAGCCTACCCAAAACTGTGTAAATTAGCGCTCTTGGGTTGGCTATAAAAGTGGGGCCTTTCGCGCATCGGACGTTTTCTCCGAAACACGAGTCGTTAAATAACTCTTACAGCAATAGCCCTTCTTCTTCCGCCATCAAGGCGTACATACATGGCTGGTACAGTCAGTCTCCAGACCATATGGTCCCACTTGAGATGCCATGTGAAGGTGGTTTCACTGAGTGCTATAATCACGAAGACGTCGCTCTAATGCTACTGATTTGTCGGAGAATCACTGCATGGTCTTGCTGTCCGCTAGCTGTTACAATCAAACCATCAGAAATTATGATGGTCACTCGTGTTTGAGACTTTAACTGGACCTCTGTCGTCGCCATGTCGCTGATGGGGTAACTTACTTCGTTCTGCTGCCGTGTACCATCGTTAGAAAGTATCTCTTTTGCTCACCCTCTATTACATGTTTCATTTGTTCCTTTTGCAAGTTTTCTCTAATCATTTATGTGTGTAGTTTTTCTTGACTGACTGGGCGTTGTAATCACTGTCTTGCATTCCGGAACTGTTGACGCAGCACCTTTTCACCTCGTGTGAGTTTCATTGTTACCATAATTGTGTTTTCTTTTCAAATTACATCTATTTAAGTAGTCTGTAGTCGATTATCATTTCAGTAGAGTTATGCTATTCCCTTCTGTCGTTAATCTATCATCACGCCGCATCTACGTCTTTGTGACTGTGTCGATAAGGTTGAGTTACCCCTGCTGAAAGAAATGAGCTAGATGCCTTAGGCTCGGGCAGGACAGAGGAAGGTAGTGGGTGCTTACACAGCTCGGAAAGCGGTTCAGCAATTTCACAATAGGACTCCAAAGATTTTATTTTGAAAACAACCATGTAATATTGCTAGAGTATATTTTTTACACACGTGCACATACAACACTGGAATACTCCACGCCAAGAATGAATCCCCAAAACTCAGCCTTTTATTATTTATCAACATCAGGGGCTTATATGGCCTGACAAATTTACGTTACCGCGAAACACATCAGGCTGACACATGGTGAATGGTTAATTCTCGACCGGAACGACAAGTAGACTACTGTCTAATGCCCTGAAAACTCTTTCCAGTGCGCTCCACATCTTGTACGAGCACGAGGGGGCGACCTGTAGTTTTGCCCATTCACAAACAACCAGTGTCTTGAAGCTGATGGAGTCATCGCTAAATGCTTTGAACTGCAGCGGGTGCACTACTGTACTCAAGACCAAAATACTGCAGCACAGCTGTAACTGAATCGGACCTGCGTAAACGAAGAACACAAAGCACCTTTTGTTGCTCTGTTATCTACATTTCGACGCGAAGCACACTGGCTAAAGAAGTAGTGAGGAAACAATGTGTTTGAGCCAGAGAGGCCTTACCAACAACACTGTGAACGGCAACTTACAACTGGTGCCAAGATAAACTTCTACTTTCGATCCACAAGTCAAAATTTAAGCAAGTTTCTATCTTCATTCATGTAAAAAATATTGTCGTAAAATAGAAATGTATTGAAGCGTCCCGTACTAAATGGTCATTATTACTATCCTGCAGATTGAAAGAGAGTTTCTTACTCTTTCCTCAAAATAGTGCGTGTCTTTTGTAAACGGCTGGGTACTTTCGCAATGTAGCGCCCGAAATCAATGGGAGAGAGTGGAAAACGCTTTTCTCGCACAAAGGCTACTTCTGTAGCACTACGTGAGCCGTCGAGTTGGACGAATATTAACAGCGTCACATGGCACCACACAGTTCATTATGAAACTGAGGACATGTTAGGGATTTAATCCGGAACTCGTCACAAGCAGATGATAAAAACCCATGTGGCAACCACCGCTCCCCACCATCGTCCCTCTCACCCTTACGAGTACTTTGATGCGGCCCGCCGTGGTTTCCGCCCCTGTGTCAATCTCTTCATCTCAGAGCAGCACCTATATGCAACACCGTCTATTATACGCTGTATATATTCCAGTTTCTGCCTACAGATCTTTAGTACCATGCAAGTTATTCATTGATTACTTACCACTTATCGTATCACCCTGCCGCTGTTTCCTATTAATGTTTTTCAAATGTTTCTCTCCTCGCCAATTGTCCAGAGAACATCCCGATTTATTATCATTTCATCTAATTTTCAACATATTTCTACAGCACGTCTCAAATACTTCGGTTATTTTCTTTTCTGATTTTTCCACGTTCCATGATTCACATCTATACGTTGCCGTGCTTCGAAAGTACGTTTTCAGAAATTGCTTCCTAAAATTAAGGTCAGTGTTTGATATTAGTGGATTTCTCTATAAAGAATGCCATCTTTGACTGTGCTAGTCTGCCTTCTATGTCCTCCTTGGTTCGTCCATCACATGCTACTTTGTTTCCAAGCTAGCATAATTTCTTCACCTCGTTTCCTTCGTGGACCCCAATTTTGCTAAGTGTCTCGCTATTCTCATTTTTGTTATTCCTCGTCTTATCCTTCGCTCTAGTCATTGCTTTCCTAACCGATTCTGCGGAGACCCACATCTTTTCTCACTACATTTCAGAGTCCTTCTCTAACACTTTTCAAACGTTTCAATTCTCTTCTGTTTCATTTTTCTCGCGTCCACTCACTTCCACAGAATTTTGTGTCCCGCTGAACGTGCTCTAAAATTTCGTTCTCAAAGTTTAAGCGTTGTATAATATGTTATATTACACTGTTTGTATTCTGAGCAGCTGAGTTACGCCAAGGACGAGTTAACGTCGAAGCACAAGCCAGATTGAAGATGGATCTGAAAGAAAATCAGCACACTGTCCTTTTCAAAGGAAAATTCCCGGCAATTGCCTTAAATGGCTTAGGGAAAGAATGAAAAATGTGAACACAGGCATCCCGCTGCCCCCCCCCCCCCCCACCGCCACCCTCCCGCCTCTGAGGGAATCTGATGGAGAAGATGCAGCGAATAGCAGTCGCATTACTTGTCAGGTTCCATCCGGCCCCTGCATGTCAGGCACCTGCAGTTTCCTGAGACATATTCAGTGCGTTGCTAATGATGCAGGAAAACGAGGCATTTCATGAAAGACAGAAGCACACAAAATACCTTCCGCCAGAGACGATAAGGTAGCTTGTACAGTCTACGTATATACAAAAATGATTACTCACCGCCGATGAATTCGTAAGCGGACGAGTAGTGACGCGTACAGGTGACGTTAGTGGAACATCCCGTGTTGCTGCCGACATATGGGCTGCACGACTCCTCCACGAGACCGTAATCCTGCAAGAAGGAGAAAAAACATATTAACGTAATTACGGCAGCTAAAATCTTACTGCACAAACAACATCATTTTAGGCCATACAAAGGCGATAAATCTGTCAGACAACCCACATCCTAAAGACAGGCCGTAACTTCAAATTTCGTGGCACCATACAGTTGCTTCACACACGATCTAAAAACCTGGTCCATGGACCTCGTGGAGGAACTATAAATACAATATATGCAAATAAGATCAAGAAAGAAGCAGGATGCTAAGTTAAGTAACGAAATTTAAGATGAAAGATTGTTTCAGCAATTTGATCACTCGGATGACTAAATTCCCAGCGCAAAAATACATTTTTATGTGGTAGTAACTAACAATGTTCAGTAAATACGTAATTCACCTACTGTAAACTATTAATTTATGGAGAACAGAAAGTATTGTAAGGCAGTTCCAATATTTTTGTTCATGCCAAAACATCAACATAACTCCTGTTCGATTTCATATGTAATTATGTGTTGACCGTTTTGTAATAAATGATATCAAAATGTCAACAATAGCTCTTATCTCAAGAACATATATTAGCACACACACTGGGGTGACAAAAGTCACGGGATAACTCTTAATATCGTGTCAGTCCTCGTTTTGCCCGAAGTAGTGCAGCAGCTGGACGGGGCATGGACTCCACAAGTCGTTGCAAGTTCTCTGCAGAAATATTGAGGCATGCTGCGGCTATAGCCGACAATAATTGCGAAAGTGTTGTCGATGCAAGAATCTGTGCACAAAACGACCTCTCGATTATATCCCATGTCGGGCGACTTGGCGGGACAAATCATTCTCTCGAATTGTCCACAATATTCTTCAAACCAATCTCGAACAATTGTGGCACGTGACATGGTGCATTGTCATCCATAAAAGCCGCGTAGGGTAGCTGCACCTTCTAGGGCATCTTGCCACGGTTCGCGCGGCTCCTCCCGTCGGAGGTTCGAGTCCTCCATCGGGCACGGATGAGTGTGTTGTCCTTAGTGTAAGTTATTTTAAGTTAGATTAAGTAGTGTGTAACGCTAGGGACCGATGACCTCAGCAGTTTGCTCCCATACGAACTTACCACTTATTTCCTTTCCTTTCCATCCATAAAAATTCCATCGTTGTTTGGGAACACGAAGTTCATGAATGGCTGAAAACGGTTTCCAAGTAACCGAACACAACCGTCTCTTTTCAATGATCAGTCCATTCCATGTAAACACTGCCCACTCCATTATGGAGCCACCACCAGCTTGCACAGTGCCTTGTGACAACTTGAGTCCATGGCTTCGTGACACCTACGCCACATTCGAACCTCATCATTAGCTCTTACCAACTGAAATCTGGGCTCATCTGACCATGCCACGGTTTTCCAGTGTCTAGAGTCCAACCGGTATGGTCACGAACCCAGGACAAGCGTTAAAGGCGATGTCGTCCTGTCGTTTGCTAAATATGTAAATGTCGTGTGACTAGGGCCTCCCGTCGGGTAGACTCTTCACCGGGTGCAAGTCTTTCGATTTGCCACCACTTCGGCGACTTGCCTGTCCACGGGGATGAAATGATGATTACGACAACACAACACCCAGTTCCTGAGCCGAGAAAATCTCCGACCCAGCCGGGAATCGAACCCTGGCCTTGAGGATTGACATTCTGTCGCGCTGAGCAATCTGCTACCGGGGACGGACCTGCCATTTGCTGCCATAGCCCATTAACGCCAAATTTCGTCGCACTGTCCTAAGGGATACGTTCGTCGTACGTCCCGCACTGATTTTTGAGGTTATTTCACGAAGTGTTGCTTGTCTGTTAGCACTGACAACTCTACACTCACGCCACTGCTCTCGGTTGGTAAGTGAAGGCCATCAGCCACTGCGTTGTCCATGATGTGAGATAATGCTCGAAATTTGGTAGTCTCGGTACATTCTTGACATTGTAAATCTCGGCCGGTCGGTGTGGCCAAGCGGTTCTCGGCGCTACAGTCTGGAACCGCGCGACCGCTACGGTCGCAGGTTCGAATCCTGCCTCGGGCATGGATGTGTGTGATGTCCTTAGGTTACTTAGGTTTTAGTAGTTCTAAGTTCTAGGGGACTGATGACCTCAGATGTTAAGTCCCATAGCGCTCAGAGCCATTTGAGCCATTTTGAACTGTAAATCTCTGAATATTGAATTCCCTAACGGTTTCCAAAATGGAATGTCCCACACGTCTATCTCCAACTACCACTCCGCGTTCAGAGTTTGTTAATTACCGTCTTGCGGCCGTAATTAAGTGGAACACCTTTTCACGTGAATCACCAGAGTACAAATGACAGCTCCGCTAACGCTCTGCTCCACCATGCCTTGTGTACGCGGTACTGCCACCATCTGTATATGTGGATATCGCTATCCCATGACTTTTGTCACCTCAGTATAAGTGCAACATAGAAACTTTACTATAGGTTGACCTAACTTCACGACAAAATTTCGGAGCTTGTTTAGAGACATTATCTGAGTATTTTGGTATCAGGGACTCGTGGCCCCAGCGGTTCGTTTCAGAGTAACAATGTTATTATGATTTATTCTTGTTCTTACTGCAGTTACCTTTGGGTCTGTGACAATCTTTTCACAACAGTGATAAAGCCTGTAAATTCCAGTCACCAAAACGTACAAAACGGAGCACTGCAACAGTCCGCAAACTCTCTTAGTGATCCCATGCCCGAGGTGCACAGCGGCCAGCTCTTCTCAGCCAACCAGTGTGCACTGTTGTGTGTCACTGATAACGTACAAATCCGAGACAGAACCGGGTAATACTGAATGTAAGACTGAGGGCCAAGAGAAAAGTGCACATTACTTTTGTGAACAGGAGGTGTACTGTGTGAACGGACCATATTTGTTTCCAAACATATACATGACAGCACGTCTTCTGCCAGGAAAGAAAAGGAAAAATGGAAACCTTAAAACCCATCTTAGAGAACGGTTCGATAGAGTTTTAAATGAAAAGATAGAGTTACGAAGTACGAAATTCCTCGAAAATTTTACACCAATTGTACTGCAATTTCCTGCAGCACCTAGAGCTCACCACCGGTGTCGTGGTGACACTAGACAACTAGACAATACAGATGTTAATGAAGAGACCACAATCCTAAGATGGTGGTTTTAATGTGCATATGTAAAATAGTACTATATTTTATTAATTTATTGTGACTGATAGATT
This sequence comes from Schistocerca nitens, assembly GCF_023898315.1. NCBI lineage: Eukaryota > Metazoa > Arthropoda > Insecta > Orthoptera > Acrididae > Schistocerca > Schistocerca nitens. Next base: position 734,369,213 of record NC_064614.1, on the reverse strand, counting down.
GTACGCTGCTATTCTTAAATTTCATTCGCACATTACTTCTATACCTATAAACACGACGTTAGATAGATGTGGAATATTAATGATCTTTGTAAATATGCAGGGTGCCATTGGCATAAGTTCTTTATAGCAACACACTCTGAAGCACTGACAATACTACCAACGCAGAAGATAATTTGGTAACAAATATATCTTGTAACTCATTACACGCAGCGTAACTTATATTGTTTCACATTACCGATTCAACTTTATCGAAAGAATGTACTGAAGATCTCACATTGTTTTATAAATGACCCTTTAAACAGGGTACTTGAAAGTGATCTACGGCCATAATTGCACAAAATTATGAAAATAAACTGAAAATTAACAATTGAAAGCAGCATGGAGTCATTCAAAAAATTCACAGCAGTCGTGGAGCCAGGTTCAAAGAAAGTCATAGCTTAAATAAGTGTGCAACAGCTGTGGACCCTACAACGAGACAACTGAAGAAGTTCACTACAATTTTGAACAGTAACTACGTATTACGCTTCATCATGTTAAATACAAATAAGTTAACCAATCTTAGTTCATCTAGTGTCTCCGTTATGTTGGAAGTTGTATTCTAGGACTGAAGCCTCCTACGGTACAGTGAGGTCTTCCCGGCTGCCTACCCGGCAGACGTCAACCGCACAACAGCAGCAACATGGTTTGCAGTCAGGCTCGTGGGAAGTGCAACACGGGACAAGAGGCGCCATCGCTGCTGCAATGTTTCCCTAAGCTTGTCTTGTGTAAGAAAATAGAGCTGGTCGAGTGATGTTCAGCCCAGACAACATTTCAGAGCCTACACGGCCCCATGATAGTCAGTCGAATTGTTACTGCAGTGATCAGCATTTACCTCAGAGTTCTACGACCTGTTTTCCAGAAGCTGCCTGACAGTGGTCATCGAGTAACCTTCGAGCAACCTGCCAGACTTCTACTCCGGTTTATGAAAATTTATAGACTAAACTACTACTAGCAAGTTTACTAACCAGGACAGGACTTTGAATAAGCAACATATAATTAATCCAGTTTGGATTTTGCTTCTAAGTGATCTTTAGTGAACTCGTGTATTTTATACACAACCTACCCACATGACTCGAACTATATACTGTGCCTTGAATAAACTTGGTGAAGTTTCTTAATACTATCATTTGCACTTGCGTAGCGACCTCGGAGAAATTGAATTTTATTTGGGGTGCAATGTGACTGCGCTAACAAAAAATGGTGACAAGGATGTTTGATAATTTACTTGAGTGACAATTTACTTTGCAGTTGTGGTTACTTCAGACAGAGCATATTTCTGAACTATTCTCAGTGATATATTTTGGTCTTCCTACCAATTCCTTGAATTTGTTCTGATCAGAAGCTGTTCCGTTTCAGTTTTGTAACTTTGAAAGTCGATAACGCAATGTAATTAATATTCTTAGTGCAAAATGCGCAAAGGACACAGGAGTTTATCTTGGCAAAATTGTCCCACCCGAAAGCTAACCTAGCCCAAGCGATGAGAATACCATTTCCGCCGTTTCCCAGTTTCGACAAAAAGTTGGAGCCATGGCTCAACTACGTGGACAGATTGGAACTACACAACACTGGCACGAAAGTACAGGTGGAGAGCAACAAACAGCCTTTCCCCATGCATATACTGGTGATGATGTGTACATTCTTATCCAGAAACTTAATCCGGAGGTAGAGCCTAGTGAATTAATAAACGTTCAGTTGAAAGAGAGCAAACAGATTATGATTCCCAAATACATGCAGTGCGGCTATACATATTTTTTCTCTTCAATTGAATTAAGAAAACGAAGAAAGTTAGTGTGAGTGGTTAGCCCAATTACATTGATTAACGTGCGATTTATAAATTCCAGTGTCTCAGTGAGAAGTGTAAGCAATCATACCTGAATTCATTACCGTTGGACGTGATTCTACTGCATCCAGCCGACAAATTTCTGAAAAATGATTTATTGAGGTTAGACGGTTTTTTACCACTCATCTGTGCTTTTGAACAAACAGTGACGTCCGTAGCATTGCAGGATCCCTCGATCATACCCTGTTTCAAACTAGAACACAAAGCCGCAGCCGAGAGCGGTCACACCGCCCTAGGTCACGTGAGGGGCCGCACAAAGCCAGCTGCTCTCTAGGTAAAGCAAGAAAACAAGTTCCCACGAAGTTACGCTATTGTCTTAGTTATTTTATAATGCACCAGCATGATGACTGTTATTTTCAAAGGGCCAAGTGTATGCAAGAAACGCCACAAGGCCTAAGCGTGTTAATCCTGCACATCAGATGTATATGAATGTCGTACTTTCAGGTAAACGTAGTTTTACCATGGTCCACAAAAATCTCAAGTAGTGACGTATCAATCAACTGCATCCTTGTCATTTTCCAGACTAATACAGGTCCTTCATCCACAATTCTCAATTGATAATCTTATGAACAGTTAGGCTCACCACATCTCATAGACAGTTGACCAGTTACAGTAACGATTGCATATCAGTCTGCGGTCAGTTCTGTACTAATGTACGTTGCAAGGATACAACAACCTCAGTAAAGCTGTTAGTCGTCAAGTCGCACGGCGCTAGTAACATTCTTGCTCTCGACCTATTCTCAAATTTGGGACTGGAAGAGCACAACTCAGCCAATCAACTGCTGGCTGTAGCAACCCATACATATCTTATGTGCCTCTTAAGCAGATTCGCAGCTACCTTCGACGGCAACACCACTTTTGTCAGAGATTATGCAGCATGTATTACGCTGAAGTGTTCAGACGTACCAAAATTGCTCAAAGTGCGAAGCATTCCCTTTGTCTTGAAAGATAAACATTCAATTCCACCTATTACAGGAAGAAGGTGTCATCGGACCAAACAACAATAGCCAATGGCTAAACCAACTTCGTTTGTGGAGAAACCAGATGCTCATATTCCAGTGGTAGAGTTACAAGGCCCACCCAAAGGATACTGCTGTCTATTGTAAAGCAGTAAATCTCGTCGGCCATAGTGATCCACAGACAGCTTGGCGTCTACCCAAGTTCAAACTACTTCATGGGATATTTGCCTTTTATTTTACTCGGGCAAGCAATGTTGGGGCCATCTCGAATCACCAAGCTGTTGGGTCACTCCATGTCTGACAATCAGGCCTTTACCAGAAAGCACCTGAATCAGCTACGTCCAAAATGCGGAAAACATCTCAGATTTTCTTTTTCAGATCCACTCCGTTTGGATCTCGATCTGGGCGATCCACAACATCCACAGACGGCGTCTTCTACACCTCATGGCCACATTTCGATGAACAGGGACAGGGCTGCTGTCTTCCACACCATCCCGATGCAGGTCGATGTTTGCCGACTGCAAGACCTTATCCCATTCACCCACTCATGGAGGCTGTTATCCACGACATCGATATGGGTCCGCCATCTTTTCCCCAGGCAGAGGGGCGTGCGAGGGTGGATTCTGCACCCTAAGGCTTGTCCCCCTGCCTTTACGGGCAGGTCTGCCAGATTGTCTACCCAGTAGACATCAACAGCATAACAGTAACACGTTTACAGTCAGGCTTGCAGAGGGCGCCACGCAGATATGCAGCTCCAAAATCACTGCACTCTTTTTTTACGCCAGTCACATTTAGGAAAACAGAGTAGGACAAGCGACAGTTTACTCAAGTGTATTTAGGAGATTGCACGTCTCTACGATAGCAAGCTGAACTGTGACTCCAGTGAGGTGAAGTGATCAGCAGTTACCCCCAGATTCTATTAGTGGTGTCCACCTGCTCAGCTGGGTGGTAACGTGCTCGCCTCCCATCCAAGCGGGCCCGGGTTCGATTCCCGGCCGGGATGGAGATTTTCTCTGCTCGTGGACTCAGTGTTGTGTTGTCCTCATCATCATTTCATCCTCATCACCGGCGCGCAAGTCGCCCAGTGTGGCGTCGACTGAAGTAAGACTTGCACTTGGCGGCCGAACCTCCCCGGATGGGGCCTCCCGGCCAACGATGCCATACGCTCATTTCATTTTTTCTGTTAGTGGTTACCCTCGAGTTTCATAGCAGTTTGCTTTCAAACACATGTGGTCGCAAATGTCGGGAAATACCCCAGAAGTGGATGACAAATGTTGAATATGTACGTCACCAGATGACGTACCTCGCCACATGTGCAGCGGTTGGGCGTGCCGATCCTACTCTCGCTGGTAGGGGGCAGTGTCAGACATCGCTCCACTAGACTATTCTGTTTTCGTAAATGTACACCACTTCATCGTAGTACTGTATTATCACCAGCACTGCTGTATCACATCGCACAATGCAAGAATGAGTACAGAGTACCCTAGTGGAACAATGTGTAGCACTGTTCCCCTATCGGCGAGGGTAACATCGATAAGCCAAACTGCTGTACATGCGGTGAAGTACGTCATCTGGTGACGTTCTATATTCAACATTTGTCGTCCGCTTTTGCGGTATTTACCGTCATTTGCGGCAACAAGTTTCTTATAACAAATTACTCGTCTCAGTGTTTCTGCATCGCTTCTGGGATTTTTAAACTTTAATAAGAATCACCCTGTATAGTGCCTTGAATGAATGTGGTAATTTTTATTAATACTGTCATTTGTGGTTACGTAGCCATCTTGAGGAAACCGACATCTGGCGTGCAATACAGCCCTTCGTGACTGCTGTCACAACAGGAGTATAGGCGAATATCTGAGGTAGTGGTCTCAGTCTGAAACTTCCTGGCAGATTGAAAATGTGTGCCAGATCAAACCCGGGACATTTCTTTCGTCTAGGACTGCTAGCTTTACACGATTATCAGGAGAACTCTTGTGAAATTTAGGAGGTCGGAGAAGAGGTACTGATGGAAGTACAGCTGTGAGGGTGGGTCGTGAGTTGTGCTTGCAGGGTAAGTCGTGAATCGTGCTAGAGTAGCTCTCGCACTTTCCCGTGAAAGGCAAAGGTCCCAGGTTCAAGCCCCGGTGCAGCCCATAGTTTTAATCTACTAGGAAATTTAAAATCAGTGCACACACAACTGCACAGTGAAAATTCATTCTGGTCCCTGACTAAATGGGAAACACTACACTGGGGCGCTGCAACTTTCGGTATTGTTAGTGTTCAGCCAAGGATCAGTGTGACAATAATATTCATCAATTAAGGACTGGTAAGAAACCTGTGAGTGTAATGTACCTTGCCATATCTGCCAGCAACGAGGTAGGAGAACCCTCCGGAGCAGCCCTGGTCGAGCGGGCTACAGCTGACCACGTCCTGCGGCGAGAATACGGGCTGTTGCGTGTTGTTGGTCTGGATGCGGATGCGCGCCTCCAGCATGCCTGCCGCGGAGAATGCAAAGCAGCTACCGCAGTTGCCTTGGTTCCTGCAAATAACGACGCTCCCACTATGCGACACTTCAACATCAATGTGTCAGGCTGAGGCAGAATTTTTCTTGGCGAGGCTGTTTTTCTTTTCATACTTGCCGTACTGTGTTGTTATTTACGGTACCTGATGTGTGTAAATTTAATATGTGGAAATTTTAGTGCTAAGGGCAAAGAGAAAACATTGCCCGTGTAATTCAGTGAAGATACAGCGGGAAACAGTTTAAATAGTGTAGGAGTGACTTTACGGAGAAATGCTGAGGGATGGTGTGTGAATTTTTGTGAAAACGATTTGAAAGTACATGAGGTCAATTAAGTTCTGTGTAAGAGTGTATGGAGTAAAGCTCAAATGGTATATAATCAAGGAGTACTGACCAGGTGAAAATTCCTCAGTCAGTATTAAATTATAACTGGTTTATGTATTCCCACAGTGTAGAAAACTTTAAGTTACAAAACAGATAAGCAAACTTACCGTTTCAGATCATGAGGTATCCGTAATTTAACATACAGACTATGTTTCTTTGATTTTTGTTTATGTTTGCGTTAATTTATGAAAATTTATGAAAATCTGAATTTCCAGTGCCATACTTTTGCCTCTTTCTCTCTCTCTCTCTCTCTCTCTCTCTCTCTCTCTCTCTCTCTCTGTGTGTGTGTGTGTGTGTGTGTGTTCAAAAATAGTCAAATGAAAACGGTTCTAAGCACTATGGGACTTAACATCTGAGGTCATCAGTCCCCTAGACTTAGAACTACTTCAACATAACTAACCTAAGGACATGTGTGTGTGTGTGTGTGTGTGTGTGTGTGTGTGTGTGTGTGTGTGTAGGTTATGAGCCCTGAACCAACAATGATGTAAAGATGCATTACTACTAAATAGCATTTTTTTTTTTAATCTGGATATTGGACTGTGAAATAACGTTGTCAAGAGCAGCAAATCAGATAGGAGGTCAATTTCAACTTACGACAGAATCAAACGGGTGCCTGATAAATAGCAGGACGTTTGTTAAAAGTAGTCACACAGAAAGAAAAGGAGATTAATTCCATTTGACGATAGAATTTATAAGGTGCCTGCTTTGGGGAAGCATATGAATACCCTGTACGCACAACGGCAAACCTTTTACTGTGTTTAATAATATTTGCCTAACACCTATTTTACGTTCTCTCTAAGAAGACCCTCGCTGAAGAAGCTGATGGGAGCGACTGAAATCGATATGAACTGACTGACATCGACCGGTGTTTACTCATTTATGGTCGCTGCTAGCTCAGAGTATCAGATAGTGCTGTATTTAACACGCCTGCGTCTACGAAAGCAGAAGTGAAACGCTGAGGTAACGACCACTGAAATGCTACATGTAATAGAATTTGAAATAACCTTAATTACTGATTGCAGACGCATGAAGATAGATGCTAACCATAACGAAAAAGTCTAATTACAAAGTTCTGAGAACCGTCTTGATATGATTACTACTATCCCTTACGTATGGTTCCAGTAGGGACCGTGGGGACAAGGTTAGATTAATTACAGCGCGCATAGAGAGATTTACAAACAGTGATCCTTTCTGTGCTCTATACGTGAATGGAGCGGGAAGAAGCCCTAACAACTGGTACAGTGGGAAGAAGTCTATCATACACTTCATAATGATTTGCAGAATATTATACGTCAACAGCGGATGTTTCAACATTTGTACAACTTTGTGACTCTACAATGAATTTTTCACTCTGAAGTCGAATGTAGGTTTCGAAGACTCCAATCAGATTAAAACTGTGCCTGATCGAGATTAAAGTCCAGAAACTTTCCTTTCGGGGGCAATGCCCTTAGTGGCTAAGCTAGCCATGCACGACTCAGGACTCACACTCAGAGCTGCGCTTCTGCCAGTACCTCCGTCACACTTCTCGCGATTCACAGTAACTCTCCTGTTTACACGGAAGACCTTTCCTGCCAGGAAAGAGATCGCGGAGAAATGGCTTATGGATTATATTTTCAGAATGAATATTTCACTCTACTGCGAAGTGTGATCTGTAATTGATGGCAATACTGAGAGTTGCTGTCCGGCACCCAGTTTAATCTCCTGGGTATTTTCAAAACATGCTGAGTGATCGGATACCAATAAACAATTCATCATATGCGATCTTTACTAGTCTTTCATCTAACACATTGCCAGTCAACATAAGAAGAATGGAAGTTAAACTAAATCATTGACTGTCCTTCTTTACCGTTCTTAGTGACTTTGTAGCGTTCAACTTAGCTGCACACGCCAGTTGGTCAGGAGGAGGCTCACCTGACTGGAGACACGTAGTTGACTCCGTCGACGTTCCTCCAGTCCCACTGCTTGGGCAGGTAGGAGGCGCGTCGCTTCAGCTCCGCCGTCACAGGTGCGGGCTCCGGCCTCTCTGCCAGCCACATACTGCAAAAAGAATATACATCCGTCCGCTGTCACTCGTGTTCACTGCATCGTCCATTCGACTAGTGTTAGTGCTACTTATCTTGCTTTCATAAGAGAAGCCGACTTCGTATGGGTAGTACCAAGCATATAAGGCCGGGAAACCTTATTAAAATTGACAGAACAACGTTAACTCCAAATTGTAGTATTACTTAAATTATTTAATCATCACAGGTCAGAAGAGTTCTCATAAATCACGACCTCGTCGGCAAAGATCGTCTTAGTTCAACTAACTGACACGAAATATGTATAAATTGTACAGAAAAACCTTCCTCGTGAAACAGTCTGTCTACGTGAACACCATACCTACAGAAACTCCTGAGATGAGCCCAAACACACAAACAGCAAATAGCGGCGGGCGTCTTTATAGATGCGTAGACAGGGGATGTCCGGCACACAGCTCACGTGCGGTTGAAGCGGTATTGAATAACATATTCCGTGACAGGTGGATTGGTCGTCGAAGCACCATACCATGGCCCGCACTTTCACCGGATCTGACGTCCCCGGATTTCTTTCTGTGGGGTAAGTTGAAGGATATCCACCGATAACGCCTGACAACATGCGTCAGCGCATTGTCAATGCATGTGCGAACATTACGGAAGGCGAACTACTCGCTGTTGAGAGGAATGTCGTTACACGTATTGCCACATGCATTGAGGTTGACGGACATCATTTTGAGCATTTATTGCATCAATGTGGTATTTACAAGTAGTCACGCTGTGGCAGCATGCGTTCTCAGAAATGATAAGTTCACAAAGGTACATGTATCACATTGGAACAACCGAAATAAAATGTTCAAACGTATCCGCGCTCTGTATTTTAATTTAAAAAACCTACCTGTTACCAACTGTTCGTAAAAATTGTGTGCCATATGTTTGTGACTATTACAGCGCCATCTATCACAAAGAGAAAAAAGTGGTCCAACTAAAACAGTCATATTTCTTTACGTACTACACAAATATGTAATAAAAAATGGGGGTTCCTATTTAATAAAACGCAGCGCCATCTAGCGGGCCAACCATAGCGCCATCTGGTTTCCCCCTTCAAGCTAGACGAGTTTCATTCTTTGTAGTTTTTTCGTTTGATGCTTATTTTGTGATATATTTGTACCCGGTCACTATCAATGGACCACCCTGTATAGCGAGATTCAGCTACCCCTACCTATGGGTTTTATATAACCCGCAACGCCTTCAAAAACTGCGTGCGATATTTTCATAGTTTTCGTTACGTGCAAACTGCAAGACCTACAGGGAAAAATGAATAAGACCTTTTCATGGGAAACTTAATGTAGTTAAATTTTATACTGGGATACATTTCCGCTAGAGGCCGCAGTTTTCGAATTATTCATGAAAAACGCACAAAAGTGACCATAAGAGGCGCGTCTCTTCAGCTCCGCCTTCAAACATGTTTCTCTTGAATAATTCTAAAACTCCAGCGAAAAGGTGTCCCCGTACAAAATTTAACTACATTAAATTTCCTACAAAAAGGTCCCGTTCATTTTTTCTATAGGGCTAATAGTTCCTATGTAACGAAGGAGGGAATATGAAAATCTTGCTTGTGGTATTTGAATGCAATGCGGGTTGCAAAAAACCCATAGGTAGGGGCAGCTTAATTACCCTGTATGTAAAGATATGTAGTAATATTAAAGTCAATATTGTTTCACAATTACTTAGCAATAATCTGAATTACAGTCGGAAGTATCCTGTACTCAAGCATGATGAAAATTGTTGTAAGATAATAATATATTGCCTATTTCATGAGATTTCGCGATTTCACCCCAAAGATGTTAACTTGCTGCAACGGCTTTTCCACTGACAAACAGGCAGCCATTCGCAGGTAATTTTACAGTTGAAGAATGCCAGTATTGTTAGCTATACAGTATTTATGCGGCGCATACACATCTTGTCAGCGTCGCCATCGCTGTAGAATTTAGCACCTTTAAATGCGCAGCATAAAGCGGTAATGCGAGTTGACTTCGTCGCACTAGTCCAAAACATGTCTAACCATAGGCATACACAAGGAAATGGCAGCGACAGGACGGGGGCCTGGAGGGGGCTCGGCTCTGAGCACTATGGGACTTAACATCTGAGGTCATCAGTCCCGTAGAACTTAGAACGACTTAAACCTAACTAACCTAAGGACATCATACACATCCATGCCCGAGGCAGGATTCGAACCTGCGACCGTAGCGGTTGCGCGGTTCCAGATTGAAGCACCTAGAACCGCTTGGCCACCACGGCTGGCGGCTGGCGCCGGGAGGGCGAGGGGGGGGGGGGGGGGGACGAATGCAAGAGGTGGCACTTTCTCCTCTTGAAATCTGGGGGTACAGGCTTTTCGTTCACTACAAAACCAGCGAAAAAATGTTCCTATCGAAGCACGAAAAATGTGAATATGTTCCTGTTTATTTAAAAGCCTACGACTCAATAGTGGGGGTCAAGCTGCCTCATTCTTCCTTCCTCAGCACCTTTAAAAATTTTCCCAAAAATTTTGGCATTCGAACGTATTCGCGCTTCTTTAAAAAAAAAAAAACTGTCACAAGTTACACTAAGTGTAACTCACTCATATCCTCTAGTCCAACGCTGTAAGTCTCTCATACTCATCCACTCCCAGTTGCCCTTTTTCACTAATTCGTTCAGCCCAACTCATTTCATTATCTCTCTGTGCCTCTCTGTCATTGTCAGCCGCAGTCCCCTTCGTTTTGTCGTACTACTACAGTCTCCTCTGACTTGCAGGGTCTCCCTACCGCTCTCTCTTGCTGCTAATATCTCATTCCTGCCTTCCTACGGCTGCTGTCTCTTCTCAGTGTCGCTATCTCTCTCTTCCTCGTTATCACTGTCATATGCTCTTTGTCATTATCACTGGCTCGAACCTACTTGCACTTTCGCATTCTTTTCCTTCCTCCCCCCCCCCCTTCCCCCTGGCACTGGCTCCTCCACTCTTGTCCTAGCACTGTTTTGTCACTGTCATTTCCACCGCTACTGTGTCCCACTTTTCTCACACTAGCATCACTTTTTCCTCTATTTTCCAATGCCACTGTCTTTTTCTCTCTCCGCATAAAAAAGCGCAAATATTTTCGCATTCCAAAATTTTTGGGAACAATTTTAAAGGCGCTGAGGAAAGTAGTAAGAGGTAGCTGATACCCCACTCTCCAGCCGGTCTTTTTAATAAACAAGAACATATTTTTTGTGCTCTGATAGGAGAATTTTTCCGCTGCTTCCCTTCTCTTCTCTGCTGTAACGGAGCATGTAACTCATGTGGAAAGAAATTTATCGGTCAATAAAATTTATATGGATTACTTATGTGAAATTGAAATAACGCAAAACTTATTGTATACCACAGACCGGATTTAACGTACAAAAAAATTTTGCCTATGCTTCAGTGCTACAACATAGAATTCCCAGATGGTATCAGAGACCGCAGCATATCCTTCCTACTAAGTCACTTTATAAACTGAGTTCCTACCTCACATCGGATTCTATGTGCGTATTTTATGTGTACGAGTAGAGTAACTATGAACCTCTGTACCTCGGAAACGGATAAAGATATGACGAAAATTTACAAGGTTGTTCAAGATAGGGATCTTAGAAATATATCGTAAGTATATCAGCCATTTGCTGTGCATAGACGTCTTTGATTCCGCGGGCGGGTTTTGGTCACCTGGTGACGGCGAAAATATAGTGAAAAAAGCCTTCGTCATGAAGTTTTCCGAGAAACAGTACATGAACAAATGATGCCTTCGTAAATCGCATCAGGCACACCGTAGACCACTTTAAATACAACAAGAACCAACCTAGGTTCCTCCTGGGTATACAAATGGTCCCTGCCCAAGGGATATCCGGAACACTTGACTGTACGTTTGTACCATCAACAGAACCCAAGGTAGGAGCAACAGGAAATCCCATTTTTATGCACGGCGTTTTGGAACATATTAGGTACTTCCTAGCAGTGATTGACTGCAAATGTTCTAAATCACATAATGAGAATTGGTGAATACGACAAAAAGTTCTGTGGCTTCTGTAGTCACTATAAAATCTGGATTTGTGTCGCTGTCGCGTTATTCACAGGAAATTATGCCGATTCCTTGGCTCGCCGACAGTTTCAGCGCTGTTCCGCACTAAAGCCAGGTGCGAAGCTCTAAAGAACTAAGTCTCCAGTCATTCCTCTGCCACTCCGTCGCACAGCGCCTATCGAGTCACAGAAAAGGCCAGGCTCAAAACTGTGGCGTCGATTCCCAGGACAGTATAAAGACAGCAGCAGTGTGCCTACCCTACATCCCAGAAGCAGGCCCCTCTTCCTCCTACGGCACAACTTCATCACAATAGTAGTTTATTGTGTTCACACAGGAGACTGGTGACGGTTTCACGGCTCTCCATTCAGTTTTAACGGCAGAGTTATTGTGTCAGGTGCTGAAAAATACGGCCTTGCTGTACTATAGATGTGTACATTTGTAGACCCAGATGGAGCAGTAAACAAGAAAGGATAAAAATTGTGATATTAAGGTCTAAAAGATACCCAGGAATTGCGACATATTCGGTGCAACAAAGTGTACCATGTAGTCACAAAGTTACAAATGCTGCAGTCCAGTCGCCATGGATACACTGAGATGTAGACTGGAGAGATGAGGGCCGTTTTGGTCCAATTCTAGGCTGTAAAAGTCGATTCACCCGAAATATATGAGATGGTTTTAGGAAGCTTCCAACATTCACCTAACCGAAGCCTGATCCTGGGTTAAAATATAGCTTTCAAAAAAGTTTTGTACAACCTTGATTACACCAGTCAACATTAAGTAACGGAAGATATGGAAATTAATGCAATGAATACATTAATGTGAACATATGTGAAGTTTTCTAAGCGAACTAAGTGTCATAGAAGCATTGATGTGCAACAAGCCATTTCTTTTTATTTATCTCTCTTCCTCCAGTTTAAGGCGGCATGCTTTGCTGGTTGTTTTTGTTGTTAGCCAACTGCACTTCTCATTCTGATTTTATTTATATTTCTAATTTTTAACCTTCAGTATCTGTCATACATTATTAATACACGACCCAAAATATTTTTGTGAACAACCAATTGGACGACGTGGAATAATTTCAAATCGTTGAACCAAAAAGATAACATTCATATTAAAAAATGTATTTCGTACATACTAATGAAACTTGCTGATAAATTAGTTATTAAAGGAATCGAGCGTAAAAACATTGAGTGCATGCAAATTAATCGTTCGAGACACAATGAATGTAGTCTACTTCATATCAAATTCAGCTCTATGTGCGCGATACATTCTCGAGCTCAGTAAATCAGTTTCATCAAAACTGACAACTTGAGAATCTCGCGCCTCTTGGCCAATTACTTTAGCTCCGCTCTGAAAGATGCATGATTCATCGTCTTAGTCGATTTCCAATGGGAACTTTCCATTAACGGAACAGATTACTCTTCAGTTCATTTTTTACGTAACTTATAGTTTCAAATTAAAACACAACAAGGTGAAGTTCATTATTTAAGAAAGTTACGTTTGTGCATGTGAAAAAAAAGTTCTAAACCAGCACAGAACTCATTCTCACAGGATTTCAATGTAGCCTTAAAAGAAATTGCACTTTAAAACAGACCAGTTAAAGTTTCTATGGTACTTTTGAACATAAAGATAAATGAGTAAGACTTGCAATTTGCCTGGTGCCTCTTTTTAAGTGCACTACATAAGAATCAGTAACAGTTCACTGTTTGATTGCACTTAAAATGCACTATATCGGGCAACAACCTTATTCAATAAGTTATCAAACTCCTTGTTTGTGCAAGTTCCATGTTCTGTCCTGGCTTTGTTCTGAACTTCATTTACAAATAATTCCTAGTAGCTTTTGAGTGCCGAGATTAATACACCTCGCTGAAAGAAACATAAATGAGCGTCAATTTAGATTTATGAAACGTTGTAGGCTTCCCTTCAGGAGAGCATTCTTCTCTTTCGATGTCATCAGTGCGATTGAGATATTCTGTCTTTACTCGAACGCCCCTTCTCCGTGTGTGGTCTAATATTCCCTTATCTCGCTCTTTGGCTTAAATTCTAAAGCCATTCATTTTCCTCAGTTGAGCAGTGGGCGTGGTCCTCACACGGAGGTCCGATGTTTTTTTTCTGGATACGTGTCCCCTCAGGATAGTGAGAATAACATACTGTATTTTATCCATAATGGATGCCTTTGAACTCCGTGACTGGTCACTTATAGAGTGCAGAATAATAAACGTTACCAATCATAATAGAAGATGATTTTAACACACGACCGATTTCAGGCTTGTGCCCATCTTCTGGTGGTTTACATTCATGTACGTGTTTCCATACTCAGTGTTGGAGAGCACTGTTTAAATTAAAAATAAATAATGTGATTATGACTAAACAGACACAACTGAAGCATTTGGAAGTGGCTAAACGACATGTGTTATAAAATATTATAGTACTTACAAATAGCTTGTGTATCCATATCGTCTTCACATTACATTTATCATATCTTCACAAAATTGTTTCGATTTTTAAACATTAACTGTATCTTAGTCATCGTGTTAATTGTTGGTGCTTACATACTATGTCTTTGATCAAGTAGTGGAGCCTAAGATGTCAGAAGCACATGCAGTCACAACATCCAATGTGTTTACATTGGAAAACAGAGGTAATGGTCGAAGAAATGAGGTGAAAGAAGTACAGAGATGTTGCACATAACCGATCAGATGCATAATAGACATTACAAATTATGTTAATGACACAGTTACATGATTGTGGAGCCACACAGTCATTTATAACATATAGAATGGTTGCTGATAAATTACATAAGATTAAACGGTCAATGTTATTTTTTTTAAAAAAGTTGCTTATTATGAGGGTGCCATGTGTTACAGCTTTTGATTTTTAAAATATTTCAATAAAGACGTGTAGAAATAAGCTGTTTGCAAAGTCTACTTGTTCACTGAGAATTAGGTGTGGTTATTTGGAGCTATGGATGTAAATTACGAGTTTTTCAAGAAGATTCATGTTCTTTCCTTTGCTGACAGTGTATAGTATCTGCAGGTTGTTTGTACTGGCTGTGGCTGAGTGGCCATTTTTTCACATGTGTTGTAAAAGTGGATTTATCAAAATTATTTAGCCAGAAAGCACACATGGGTTCCTTGTATCTTATAGTGAAACTCCTTCCTGCCTGGCCTATGTAGAATTGTGGGCAATTGTCACACAGAAGTCTGTAAGTATCTGATTTGCTGTGACACTGGCTATTTGTCTTGTTGCGGTGAATGATGCGTAGTTGAAGCTTATTGTTAGTACTGAAGCGTATTTGAATACCACTGTTAGAAAAGGTTAGCTACTTCGTACGAAATTTTTCCTATAAAAGGGATGCAACCAAATGTGTGTAATTGTTCCAGTGAATCTGATTTCGGAATTGTGCATTCTTTCTTTTTGAATTTGTTGTGAAGTTTAACAATTACATCTGGCTTGTATCCATTCCTGTGGGCAATTCCTTTGATAATATTATTTTCCTTTTGTGCATCAAGAGGACTGAGCGGTACTTTCTGTGTACATTAAGCGTAGATCTGAAGAATGCCATTATGTGTTGTATTGGGTGACGGGAAGAATTGTTTATAGCAACATCACTGGTGGTGAGTTTTCGGTAAATTTGAAAGACATGTTTGTTGTTTAGAGTAGAGATTCTAAGTTCAAGAACATTGATGCTTTTATCTACTTTATGTTATACAGTAAAGTTGATGTTGTTGTGCATGTTACTGAGAACATATGCAAGCTTTACAATCTCTTCAGTTGTACCACTGTACAGCATAACTGTCTGAAGTATGTGCAAAGGCTACCATGCCGCTATCAGACAACGGACGGCAAAAAGACATAATAACCATGAGCCCCTTCGACACGGTTTGTCTATCTTGTGCACGGAAGACGCACTGTTAGGTGCTTTGAAAGTTCGAAAATATATCTCACGTTATTCTCAGCCGATGTCATGAAGTAACATAAAGTTGAGAACGAATATCATCTGACAGGCGAAAATATTGCATTATTGAGAAGTATTGGAATAATTCATGCTATTAAGCAATATATTATACTTAGTTTATATCAAAACTTTATAGTGTTGCACTCTGCCTGATTTCTAGCGACCTGTCAAGGACCTCATAAGTTGATGGTAAACGATCATTGTGTTTAGATGGACATGCAGAGTTGTTAGATGGTCGTCTGAGACTGAATAATAGCTAATTTATTCCTTCTGGTTGTTGAATGAAAAGATTAGAATCTTAGCCATTCCAAAATTCTCTTGAAACTAGGCTTACCTTTTGCCTCCAGCCATATTAATGAGCTCTTCTCTTGTCATTCCTACAAACTTATCATATACCTTTGCTTTCCACAACTTCTGCGACTTGTTTATTTCAGTTACCAAACGTGTCTCCTGCAAAACGTCAACCATTTGCGCCATCTGCAACAGGAAGGTAACTTAGTCATATTCCAATAAATGCTCGTATGTAATAAGTATCGAAGATAAACATTTGAGTTTCTAAACTGCCTAGCTATATTAGATAAAGCCTGAAGATTTAGTGTGCACTGTCAAACATTTTAGGATCATCGTAGTGCCAAAGATTACAAGTTCTTAGAGCACACTAAAAACTAAAATGTCACCTTTTTTTCTAAATGTCCGTCGAAATAATGCAATTCAAATTTTTTTATAAAGATTGCATAGGCAAATTTAATGCGAGATGCTGAAGTGTAATTACGTGATAGTAAATAAACTTACAAAGTGTCAGTCAAATTACATAAATGTGCTGAATCAGGTCGTTATGATATGAATGTAAGTGTCTAAATGGAACTCCATTAACATGAAAGATTCGTGAGTCAGACATTAGCCTAAATCTAAACGAAATACAGTACAAACCGTTACAGCAGTGTGCCGAATGATAACTGACAATAACAGTACTATGATTTTGATAAACGTCTTGCAGTAAATAACTGAGTTTTCGTAAAAATAGTTGCCCAGAGTCGTATGAGCGCTGTAATGATGGCTTGTAAATCTCAGAGAACTTCTGGCAAAAAGCTGAGATAGATGTAAATATAAATCATATTCTGTACTCTGATGATTACGCCAGTTAGAAATTGAAGCAGAAAAGATGTTCCACAAGCGTGCAGATAAATGTCAGTCCATATGTAAATAAGCAGTGTTCCAAAATATACGTAACGTAACTTTCCTTTATGGGGGATCGAGGTGGACGGATTCGAATGCCCGTATAAGATCGCTTCTGAAACACTAAACTTGTGTTATGTCATTATGTGCAAGATGATTCGCGATGGAGCAGTAAGAATATTGGTAATGATGAATAAAGATATCACAAAGCGACTCTATAAATTACCATGTTTTTATTCAACAGGAATAATGTGACACAAGCACTAACGACAGTTAGAAAAGTGGGAGCACCGGAAGTCTAATTCAGCACTCCCTACATTGTATTTCCGTGTTATACCGCTTCACCATCTCACTCTCTGCTTAATGTGAAGGGAGGATACTTTAACTCCTTTCTAGGCCTCAAAGGGTATGACTCTATAATAGTCTCAGGAAAGATGCCAAATGAGGCACAGTACGTACCAAATTTCTTGATAAACCTATCCGATCAAAGCTATCCAGACACTATTAGTGGGCATAAATAAGGGGTGTATACGCTCTTCACCTTTTTGACGGCTTGAGCTCTGCAGGGGACACTTTCAACGAAGTGTCTGAATGTCTGTGGGCGAACTGCAGACCAATCTTCCTCAAGAGCCGAAACCAGAGGACGTAGTGATGTAGGACGCTGGGGTCTGGGGTGAAGGCGACGTTCAAGCTCATCCCAGTGACGATCCATTGGGTTCATGTCGAGACTATGGACAGGGCATCCATCCAGGCCATCCTCCCCCGTTTAGCATTTTCTTAAGCACAACAGGAGGCAACATCATAAACACGAGAAGCATCTCCATACCGTTACACCGCCTTCTCCGTACTTCACTGTTGACATTACACACGACGGCAGGTAAGGTTCTCCAGGCATTGGCCAAACCCAAACCCTTACATCGGATAGCCACAGGATCTAACGTTATTAGTCATTCAAAATCGCCCGTTACCTGTCACCTGCTGTTCAGTGGCGTAGATCCTGTCGACATCTCAAGCATCACTCAGCAGTGATACCAGTACAGCGTGGCTTACGAGCAACTGCTCGAAGATTGTACCTCATCCGTTTTAACTCTTACGCGTGGTCATTGTGCCAACTGGACTGCTGGCAACAATTTGGAATTCACGACTGATTCCTTTCTGCTGACTTCACGCGACTTTCTACAGCCACCTCCGGAATGCTCGATGGTCCCTCTCGTCAGTATGTCATGTCTGCCTGGTACTGGTTTCTTTGTGGTTGTTCTTTCACTTTTCCATTTCAAAATCACATCCCCAACTGTCGATTTGGGCAGCTTTAGAAGGGTTGAAATGTCACTCCAGGATTTCTTATTCAGGTGACGTCCAATAAAGAGTCCATTTTTGGAAGCCATTGGGCTCTCCTGGCTATCCCATTCTATTGGTATTGAATCTCTTCTGACAACACAATACTTGAAGTTTTAAACATGGCTGCGTAGTCAGTGACCGTTTACAAATTAGAGTTAAAGCAATTACAGCTCTCGGTCACAAAATTTAAGTCTTTTGACCAGGTTTCGACACTTCTATGAGTGCCTTCATCAGAAATTAAATACTTAAATTGGCCTATAACATAAGTTCAAAATCATGGGAAAATTTTTTTATATAAAAGTGTAAGTACTGACTAACAGTACAAGGAAGAAACAGTACTTTCATGTCACGTATAAGATAACGACTTGCAAAATGATTTAGATAAGATATCTGTATGGTGCGAAAAGTGGCAACTGACCCTGAATAAAGAAAAGTGTGAAGTTATTCACATGAGTACTAAAAGAAATCAGCTAAATTTCGATTAGGCAATAAGTCACACAAATCTGAAGGCCGTAAATTCAGCTAAATACTTAGGGATTACAATTACAAATAATCTAAATTGGAACGATCACATAGATAATATTGTAGGTAGAGCAAACCAAAGACTGCGACTCATTGACAGAACACTTAGAAGGTGCAACAGGTCTACTAAAGAGACTGCTTCACTACGCTTGTCCGCCCTATTCTGAAATACTACTGTGCGGTGTGCGATCCGCATCAGGTGGGACTGACGGATGACATCGAAAAAGTACAAAGAAGGTAGCTCTTTTTGTATTATCGCGAAATAGGGGAGATAGTGTCACAGACATGATACGTGAATTGGAGTGGCAATCATTGAAACAAAGGCGTTTTTCGTTGCGACGAGATCTTCTCATGAAATTTCAATCACCAGTTTTCTCCTCCGATTGCAAATAAATTCTGTTGGCACCCACCTACATAGGGAGAAATGATCATCACGATAAAATAAGAGAAATCAGAGCTCGCACAGAAAAATTTAAGTGCTCGTTTTTCCCGCGTGCCGTTCGAGAGTGGAACGGTAGAGAGACAGCTTGAAGGTGGTTCATTGAACCCTCTGCCAGGCTCTTTATTGAGAATAGCAGAGTAATCGAGTAGATGTACATGTAGATGTAGATGTAGATGTAAATATCAAGCGATAAGGCTTCAGTAACAAAAATTTCAAAAAGAATACATGGAAGGCGAGCCACTATGGGCTGTTCTTTCATATAAAGCCACATGTAGCAACAGACAGGCGTCCGTGTTAGCAACTGCGGGCAGGTGAACATTACACCAACAGTTCCATCTAGTAGCCGTAAATATAAGTAGGCTACTTAACATTTAAAATATAGACAGATGTAAGTTAGGATGAAAATTATTTAGTGCTGAATTAACAGGCGAAGTTTTATTTGACGGTAACAGACACGGTAACTTATTGTTTATGTAAAAGCTTAGAAGTACAGTTTGAAGACTGAAGATGGATTAACAGTACAAAAAGAAACAGCACTTAGATGTCACGTATAAAAAAATATCAAGCGATAAAGCTTTAGTCACAATTTTCAAAGTAGAATGCGTAGAGAGTAAGCCACTATGGGCTGCTCGCATATGTCGAGCTACAGGTGGCATGCATTAACAACTGCGGGCAGGTGAACATTGCACCAAGAGTGCCATCTCGTAGCCGCAAGTACAAACTGGTTACTTAACATTTAAATAAAGACAGACGAATATTATGATGAACATTATTCAGTACATGACATAAAAGGCAATATTTTGTTTGACAGCAGGAGATAAGGTAACATTTTGTCTACATCAGAGCTTAGAAGTACAGTTTAAAGGTTGAAAACACCATTACAGAAAATACAAAGAGGGCTGAATGACACAGCCTGTAGAAAAACGATATATCGTGAGATGTAGTCAATATAAACCATTTAATAAACGAAAAATTATGAGCTGATTTAGATTGAATAAACATTTCGGTAACTGGACGAGGAAACCTGAAATCAAATATCAAGTAACGGCTTTATACCGTTGAAGAAGATTTTATTACGTAATTGTAGATGATCATTGAGAATGAGGCTATCATTTCGAGAAATACGTTTAAACATTTTTAATTCTTCGAGAATATCTAATCTACGCCCTTCTTCTCGGTGTACAAAATGTTGATATCGTGAACAGTTTTAGGCGCGTGACCTGTAATCAGAAGGTGGTCGGCAAAAGACGAATTTTGGGTGCTAGTGCCATTTTTCCTTAAAAGATGTTCTTTATATCTGGTTCTAAATGCACGTCCTGTTTGTCCTATGTAGTAAGAAGAGCAGGTGACGCAGAAAATCTTATAGACGTCAGAATTTTCCAAAGGCGGACGAGTCGATTTTAAATTATGAATGAAGTTTTTTTTAAAATTATTATTGGTAGAAAAGGCAACGTTATGGTTATATTTACGACGAAAAAAGGCGTTGAATCTGATAGGAAGTGGGCCCCAAGAAAGGAATAGAAATACTTTTTTGGGTTAGATTCAGTGATGTGCCGAGTGTAGTAACTCTTTCAACAGTTTTCTTTTTAAGGATGTCATCCACTAGGCCAGGTTAATATTCGTTATTGACTGCTATCGTTTTGAGTAAATTAATTTCTTCATTGAATTTTTCTTTCGAGAGTGGAATAGAAGTAGCTCTATGAATAGCACAGTGAAAGAAAGCGTTTTTATGAGTTTGTGGTTGCATGAAAGACGCGGGTACGATCTGATCAGTGTGTGTTTCTTTACGAAAAACACTGAATAAGATTTTATTTTCTTCTACTGTAAGCGTCAATTCAAGAAAGTTTAATTGGCGGTCCTCGTTTTCGAGTTCTATGGTGAAAGATATTTTCTCATGAAGTTCATTAAAGAGATTGAAAATACGATCAATGCCATCAGCAGGTCCCTTGTACTAAAATATC
This sequence comes from Schistocerca nitens, assembly GCF_023898315.1. Taxonomy (NCBI): domain Eukaryota; kingdom Metazoa; phylum Arthropoda; class Insecta; order Orthoptera; family Acrididae; genus Schistocerca; species Schistocerca nitens. The sequence continues at coordinate 734,348,015 of NC_064614.1, read as the reverse complement.
ATCAACGTATCTGAAATAGGAAAAAATGCCTAGTGCTGTAGCTGAAAAACAGTTGAAAAACTTTTCTTCTAGAGAGTTAATGAAAATATCAGCAAGAATACCAGCTAACGGATTTTCCATAGCGAGACCTTCGGATTGCTGGTACAGTTGTTCATTAAATTCAGAACAGTTGTATTTGACTACGGCTGTGATGAGATTCATGACGTCTGTGATTTGTTCATCTGAAAGATCTTTTTAGAGACGACGTAAAATTTTATCTAAGATCGTAAGCATATCTTTTACGGGAACGTTAGCATAAATATTTTTGACGTCTAATAAAAACAACTTGATATCTGAACTGCATACTAAATCTTTTATTTTATGGACTAAGGTGTGACTATTGGGGATGGAATAATTGTTCTCGAAGAAGAATGATTTTTTCAGTTTCATGCAGAAATTTGGTTAAATCATGGTACGCGCTATTCATACTAATAGAAATCGGCCGCATCGGAAGGTTAGCTTTGTGAATTTTAAAATGAGACCAAAGTTTTGGGGCTAAGGGTTCATATTGATACGCATTTTCTTCTGAAAAGGTTTGATTAGAAATTTTGCGTTATTAATAGCTGACCTGACTTCTTTTTGTAATTCTGGAGCCCTATCCCCATGCATGTGACATGTAAGTACTGTTTCTTTCTTGTACTGTTAGTCAGTACTTACACTTCCATACAAAAATTTTTCCTATAATTTCCTACTTACGATACAAGGTGATTTGAATATTTAATTTCTGATGAAGGCACTCGTAGAAGTGTCGAAACCTGGTCAAAAGACATAAAATTTGTGATCGAGGGCTGTAATTCCTTTAACTTCAACACAATACTCTTCGCCTCCTTTCATACTAGCGTCTCGTGACATCTAGTGGACAATTCCGCATTACACAGAGGTATGCGGGTACTTTCGAACATATAACTGTAAGAAAATTATTTCTCGTTTAGAAATACTGTATTCATACTGTACGCTCCTGCATTTCTTGCTGTTCCTTTCGCACGAACGTTAGCCGCGTTCCATAAATACTGTGTGGGTATCCATTGGATATGAATTCGCTAAACGAATGTACAGAATCTTATTTTTGACACATATATTCAATTGTTCGTGTTGTATTAACTTTGTATTAACTCAGGCAAAAGCAGGAATGATTCGTTAAGAACACCATAGCCTTTCCCTTCTCCGTCCTCCTCCATGTCCCCTCTAATGAGCTTAATCAACAAACAGAACTCTGTCTATCCTTCATTCCCTTTTTTAATAGAGTTTTGATTGAATTAGTAGAATTACACTATAGAATAGCGTATCTTACCAGTTGCGGCTTTGCTGCGAACGGATCCTCGTGGGTCTTTTTGGAGACTGGCGAGTTCTTGACACCGTAGTAGCAGGACCAGTGCCTTTGCGTGACGTCATGCGACCAGCCATTGAAAGTACGGTCGCAGATACTAGTCACTGTGCCGTTATCCTGGAAACATCAGATGTCAGCAGTGAGTATACTTAGCCCCACGTTAACAATCTAACCTACTTTCGTAAATCAAATCTTACCGAGGTGTAGTAGGAGAATGCGAAGTAGCTCCTGCCGTTGACAGTCACTTCAAACCCCTGGTTGTATATCAACGTCCAGGTGCCCACGTTTCCAAACTGGTCAGTAGCGATGTTGGGGTACGTCAAGTCGACCGTAACTGTCTGTACGGCATCTTTGGACAAGTAAACAAACTTCTTTCAAAATAATGAAATACAACCATTTCTTGTGACAAGAGTAGATAGAAGTTGGTGGAAGTTGCATAAATTACTATCTACCCACATGCAAGCCTTTCACAAAATGTAGGCTAACTGCTTCCCCGAGGTACCTCCACGTCTTTGTAGACCATGAATCACACAAAAATGCATCTATAAGCTTCCATCTTCTCTAAAAATATTAAACCAGATTCTAACTTCTACAAACGGCAAATTTCGTCGTTTACATACCGAAATCGCTTTCGTGGCCAATACTACAACAAAATCTAAAGGATGCTTACGTGCTATTTAGGCACGAAGTACACTGATGGAAACGGATAGTGTTATACCATGAGCAGCAGTCCGATGTTTATCAAACTTTGTGGAGATGTTCGTCACATCACGGATTTACTTGATAAAACTTTCATTAAAGTTGGAACTGATGTCAAACTATAGTATGAGGTATCGCTAACGGGTAGGAATACACTCTTGTACCGGGTTTTTACAAAGTGCAGCTACTCAAAGATGTTCCATATGGCTTGTAATTATCGATATATGATGAATTATCGAACTATAATTATCTATTTATGATGAAAAAGAATAATTCTAGTTTTGGTCACCAGGAGCGAATCTGGAGCTGTGAAAGCAAGAGAGATGAATGGAAATGTTTCCATACGTAATGATATAGAAATAAGACGTGGGCAAATAAGGACAAACAAATGAGAAAACCGTAATCTTGATTTTATTACTTACTGCTGCTTACACAGTATGATCCATATGAGCACGGGAGACGTAGACAGAGTCAGATTTGCACCTGGTGTCCAAAATTGGAAGTAATTTTTTTCCAGAGTAAATTGTTCCTATTAAAGTATCAGAATATCTACCAAGTTTCACATCCATACTATAATTAAAGACCACAACGGACCTCTGTAAGCAGCACCACTTTAATTACGATCACCTGGTGTTTGTTGTGGCATATAAGGAAAAAGCCTCCGGATGTCATCGTGACGATTTTGAGGAATTCCTCACCATCCCTGAAACACACGCTGTGTCATTTCAAGAAAATTGCTGGCTGGAGACTTGTATGAAAATGTACGTCTTTCCACAGCATCCCAGACATCCTTTAGGAGACCGGGTAGGCGAGTCAACATTCCGTACATTCCCCAAGGCGTTCATGGTCTGAACTGCAATACGAGGTCTTGCATTATCTTTCTGAAACAACCATTTCGTACCCTGGTCGTAAAGGGTACAGGAACAGGGATTACCACTCTCGACACTCAACATTCCATCTCCCTTTGACAGTTACCACATCAGTTCTCTTGTCATATCCAATAGCTTCATACACCACAAATCCACGAGGTGGACCTTTCACCATGTCGTCTACGGCCGCGTTGGAGACTATAAGACCGCCACAAACAACTGTGATATGGTGTCAGCGGTAAACGACGCATTGCAGCTCTATGTCTCGGACCAGCGTCTACTAGTCTGTTCGCAGCGGTACATAGTGACACTTTGCCTGTAACCAGCTGTTGCTAATCATCTAACCGTCGGAGCCAGGCGAACAGTCCTACGATCTTCTCGTAGTGGAGACCTTCTGGAAAGACACATCCCTACTGTTCTTGTCACACTGTTGTCCTCAGTCCATCTCGCCACCATCCTTCTGCAGCCATTAATCAGTCTGTGCTCTCTGTCGGTCTGATGCCCCCGTATCACTCGTAGAATTGATTCAACCTTTTTCAAAGTCCGAAAGACAACAGGAGCAGTACATGTACCTCCTCTGGATACAGCGTGTTACGAAATCCACCTGAAAACAGCTGGAACGATACACACACACACACACACACACACACACACACAGTAGCCATGACATATTCACTTTGTTCATCATCTGTAGGAATGGCTTTCCTCTGTACTGAATATAATCTCGATAAAGGAAGGAATATTAATCAACACAATCTGCAGGGACGGAATACTGAAGTACCAGTTTGGTGGAGTTCGGTCAAGAAATTCACAGTGTACCGCTTTCCATTTCCGTCTGTGAATCGGCACTGCACTTTTCTTCGTCTGCATTATAATAACACAAAACACGTTCGCAGAATAGAAACATTAGAATATAGTTTTCGATCATGAAGAAAAGAATGTAAGAATGCCTAGCAGAATGATTGGGATACAAAGTGAAACATCGTCAAATTTGAAACCGATGAAACGGATAGGGACATGCTAGAGGAAATCGAAGGTACATAACATTTTTCGTATGTCAGTGAAATATTCTTATATATAATAAACTTTTTGGCCTAATTGAGGCTGAATTCCGGACATGTCCTTGCGCAGGTTACATTGTCTAAGTTATAAACACCGTGGTGGGGAGTGGCGATTTTGAATTAGTAACCAAAACGTTCTTGGTCCAGGGTTCGAACTTAACACTGCGGAAATTTTGAATAAAAATCATCAGCAATGGCAGTCGACGACTTATGTCATAAGAAGTCCCCTCATTCATCCAACGGTTCTGCAAAAGAGGGCCAACGAGCGGAAAGCTGTTCAGGACACTCTCTTGCCCTACGGGTGGGAAACTGCCCCTAAAAGGCGGAAGAATAAGCAATGATCAACGGTATGAGGATGAAGAAGGAAATGGAAGCCACTGCATTAAATACACACGATGTGTACACACAGAACATGTGGCACGTAATTGAAAAAGTGTCAGTATGATCTCTCGCTTGGCAAAAGATTCCGGACTAGTCCCCCATTCTGATCTCCGAAAGCAGTCTGCCAAAGGGGAGGTGACCATGAGAAAAAGACTGAATAAACAACGAAAGGACAAAGTTCTACGAGTTGCGCCATGGAATGACAGAAGTCTGAACATAGTACGGAAGCTAGAGAATTTGAAAAGGAAAATGCTAAGGTTCAAATGGCTCTGAGCACTATGGGACTTAACATCTGTGGTCATCAGTCCCCTAGAACTTAGAACTACTTAAACCTAACTAACCTAAGGACATCACACACATCCATGCCCGAGGCAGGATTCGAACCTGCGACCGTAGCAGCCGCGCGGTTCCGGACTGAGCGCCTAGAACCGCTAGACCACCGCGGCCGGCGAAAATGCTAAGGCTCGATTTAGATACAGTGGGCGTCAGTGAAGTGAAATGAAAAAAGACAAGGATTTCTGATCAAACGAGTACAGAGTATAATCAGCAGCAGCAGAAAATGGAATAACAGCAATAGGATTCATTATGAATAAGAAGATAAGGCAGAGAGTGTGTTACTGTGAACAGTTCAGTGATGGGATTGTTCTCATCAGAGTCAGCAGCAAACCAACAGCGAAAACATTAGTTTAGGTAGCATAGGATGAAGACATAGAGAAAGTATTTGAGGATACTGAACGGGTAACTCAGTATGTAAAGGGAGATGAAAATCTAACGGTAACGGGGGATTGAAATGCTGTTGCAGGGGAAGGAGTAGAAGAAAGGATAAAGCGAGAATATGGACTTGGTTTGGTAGTAGGAAAGAGAGAGGAGAAACACTAACTGAGCTCTGCAAAAAATTTCACCTAGTAATAGTGAATACTCTGTTCAAGAACCACAAGAGGAGGAGGTATACTTGGAAAAGGCCAGGAGATGCGGGAAGATTTCAATAAGATTAGATCAAAATCAGACAGAGATTTGGAAATCAGGTTCTGCATTCTAAGGCGTACCCGGGAGCATATATATACACAGATCACAATTTATTAATGATGAAGATACTATTCAGAAAGAACCAGTTTGCAAAGAAGTGTGATACTGAAGTACTTAGGAATGAAGACATAAGCTTTAGGTTCTCTGAGACTATAGATACTGCGGTAACGAATAGCTCAATAAGAAGTTCAGTCGAAGAGGAAGGGACAACTCTAAAAAGGGCAGTCACAAATGTTGGACAGAGACACACAGGCACAAGGAAGATAGCTGCGAAGAAACGATTGGTAAAAGATGAAATACTTCAACTGACCGACGAAAGAAGGAAGCACGAAAATCTTCAGGGGAATTCAGGAATATGGAAATACATGTCACTTAGGAAGGATATAAATAGGAAGTGCAGGGAAGCTAAGGTGAAATTGTTACTTGAAAAATATGACGAAGTCGAAAAAGAAATGATTGTCGGAATGACTGACACAGCGTACAGAAAAATCAAAACAGCAGACAAATTGCGCGAGAATCGGGAATCTCAAAAAGGTCGGTGTTGAGAATGCTGCATGAACATCGATTACACCCGTACCATATTTCTATGCACCAGGAAATGCATGGCGACGACTTTGAACGTCGTGTACAGTTCTGCTACTGGGCACAAGAGAAATTACGGGACGATGACAGATTTTTTGTACGCGTTCTATTTAGCGGCGAAGCGTCATTCACCAACAGCGGTAACGTAAACCGGCATAATATGCACTATTGGGCAACGGAAAATCCACGATGGCTGCGACAAGTGGAACATCAGCGACCTTGGCGGGTTAATGTATGGCGCGGCATTATGGGAGGAAGGATAATTGGCCCCTCATTTTATCGATGGCAATCTAAATGGTGCAATGTATACTGATTTCCTACGTAATGTTCTACCGATGTTACTACAAGATGTTTCACTGCATGACAGAATGGCGATGTACTTCCAACATGATGGATGTCCGGCACATAGCTCGCGTGTGGTTGAAGCGGTGTTGAATAGCATATTTCATGACAGGTGGTTTGGTCGTCGAAGCACCATACCATGGCCCGCAAGTTCACCGGATCTGACGTCCCCGGATTTCTTTCTGTGGGGAAAGTTGAAGGATATCCACCGATAACGCCTGACAACATGCGGCAGCGCATTGTCAATGCATGTTCGAACTACTCGCTGTTGAGAGGACTGTCGTTACCCATATAGCCACATGCACTGAGGTTGACGGAGATCATTTTGAGCACTTGTTGCATTAATGTGGTATTTACAAGTAATCACGCTGTAACAGCATGCGTTCTCAGAAATGATAAGTTCACAAAGGTACATGTATCACATTGGAACAACCGAAATAAAATGTTCAAACGTACCTACGTTCTGTATTTTAATTTAAAAAACCAACCTGTTACCAACGGTTCGTCTAAAATCGTGAGGCATATGTTTGTGACTATTACAGCGCCATCTATCACAAAGCGAAAAAAGTGGTCCAACTAAAACATTCATATTTCTTTACGTACTACACGGATATGTAGTAAAAAAATTGGGGTTCCTATTTAAAAAACGCAGTTGATATCCGTTTGACCTACGGCAGAGCCATCTAGCGGGCCAACCATAGCGCCATCTGCTTTCCCCCTTCAAGCTGGACAAGTTCCGTTCTTTGTAGTTTTTTCGTTTGACGCTTATTTCGTGAGATATTTGGCCCGGTCACGATCAATGGACCACCCTGTATATGGGCCTCCATACGAGCCCTAATCCCTGTAATCTTGTCTTCATGTTCCATACACGAAATGCACGTTGGCGGTAGTAGAATAGTTCTGTAGTGAGCGTCAAATACCGGTTCTCCAAATTTTCTGAATAGTGTTCCTCGAAAAGAACGTCGCTTTCCCTCCAGTTATTCCCATTTGAGTTCCCGAGGCACCTCTATAATACTTGAGTGTTGTCAGAACCTATCGGTAACAAATCTAGCAGCCCGCCTTGAATTACTTCAGTGTCTTCTTTTAAACTAAACACTCGAGTAGTACTCGACAATGGGTCGCTCTAGCGTCCTATATGCGATCTCATTTTCAGATGAACCATGTTGTTGTTGTGGTCTTCAGTCCTGAGACTGGTTTGATGCAGCTCTCCATGCTACTCTATCCTGTGCAAGCTTCTTCATCTCCCAGTACCTACTGCAACCTACATCCTTCTGAATCTGTTTAGTGTATTCATCTCTTGGTCTCCCTCTACGATTTTTACCCTCCACGCTGCCCTCCAATACTAAATTGGTGATCCCTTGATGCCTCAGAATATGCCCTGCCAACCGTTCCCTTCTTCTAGTCAAGTTGTGCCACGAACTCCTCTTCTCTCCAATTCTATTCAATACCTCCTCATTAGTTATGTGATCTACCCATCTAATCTTCAGCACTATTCTGTAACACCACATTTCGAAAGTTTCTATTCTCTTTTTGTCTGAACTATTCATCGTCCACGTTTCACTTTCCAGTCGCATGGGACTTTGCGTTGGCCGAGAGATTCGCGATATATGAAAGCTAAGTAATGGACCTATTCTGTAGAGTATTCTACGTAAAACCAAAATGGGATTCCATCAAGACCTGGCAACTGATCTGCTTTCAACTCTGTTGTTTCTCTCCACCAGAGATGTATATTACTATGTTCTCCATGCTGGAATCTGTACGACGATCAAACGATGGCATGTTTGTACCATTCTCCTGCGTTAACTATTTCTTAATACGCGAAATTTAGAACTTCGCCTTTACTTTTGCTATCTTCTTCTGCCACAACAGTCTGGTCAGCGAGTGACTGGGTGGAAGCCTTAGACCCACGTAGCGATTTTACGTAGGACCAGAAATTTCTCGGGTTCTCGGCAAGATCTGTTGCTAAAGTATAAAGAGGTAGTTGTTGTAAGCTTCGCGCATCGATCTTTTTACAAAACCAAGAATTTCTGTTAACTTTACCTGTTGTCATTCTCGCGTTCTCTTTTGAACCGCGAGTTCAAAAATGTTCAAGTGTGTGTGAAATCTTATGGGACTTAACTGCTAAGGTCATCAGTCCCTAAGCTTACACACTACTTAACCTAAATTATCCTAAGGGCAAAAATACACACCCATGCCCGAGAAAGGACTCGAACCTCCGCCGGGACCAGCCGGAACCCCGAGTGCCTCAGCCTTTGCTTCCTCGACATTTTTCAAATTTCGCTGTTAAACCAAGGTGGGCGTTTTCCGTCCTTAATCCACTTACTCGGCACAGTATGATTTGCACTCCGTTAAATTTTTGCCTGTAGTTCCTCTACGCCCATTTTACTGGAACTAAACGACTTCAGTTCATTATGTAAGTGGGATGCTAGCAACTGTCTAACTGCTCTTTTCAGCAAAAATACTGTCCTAGCCTTCTTGATTGACCAGTCAAATTTACTAACCAAAAGTTAGTCACTAATCTCTGTGCACTTTCGCCGCCGATCATGTCAGGCTTGTTTGTAGCAACAAGGACGTTCATTGAATTTCTCGACCTGGAAAGCGCGTTAGACAGGGAAAGTTGGGGAAAGCTGCAAGAGAATGATGGGTAATTTGCAACATGTACACGAACCAAGAGGGAACAAAAACAGTGGAAAACCAAGAAGGAACTGCTCGAATCCAGAAGGGTGGTAGGCAGGGAGGTAGTTTTTCACCCCTAATGTTCAATGTACACATCGAAGATGCAATGACGGAAATTAAAAAAAGTTTTCAAGTGTGGGATTAAAATTCAAGGTCAAAGGATATCGGTGATAAGTTACACTGATGACATTGCTATCCTAGGTGAAAGTGAAGGCATTACAGCATATGCTGAATGGAATGAACAGTCTAATGAGTATAGAATATGGATTGAGAGTAAATCGAAGAAAGGAAAAAATAAGGAGAAGTAGAAGAAATGAGAATACCGAGAAGCTTCACATCAGAATTCGTGATCACGAAATACACGAAGTTAAGGAATTCTGCTACCTAGAAAGCAAAATAACCTATGATGGACGGAGCAAGAAGAACATCATACTAACACTGAAAAAAGGGCATTCCTGGTCAAGGGAAATCCACTATCAAACATAGATCTTGAGAAAGAGATTTCTTAATTGATTGATGTTTGGTTTGTGGGGCGCTCAATTGCGCGGTCATCAGCGTCCATACAAAGTCCCAGTTTTGACACAATCCAGGGTTTTTACAGTACAATTACCCACTGCCACGAATGATGATGATGATGAAATAATGAGGACAACACAAACACCCAGTCCCCGGGCAGAGAAAATCCCCAACCCGACCGGGAATCGAACGCGGGACCCCGTGATTCAGAGGCAGCAACGCTGGGATTTCTTAGAAAGCACTTTTGGAGCACATCATTGTATGCTGGTGAAATATGGACTGTGGGAAAACCGGAACAGAAATGAATCGAAGCATTTGAGATGTGATGCTACACAAGAATGTTAAAAAATAGTTAGACTGAGGAGGTAAGGAATAAGAAGGTTCTCCGCAGAATCAGCAGGAAAGGAATGTGTAGAAAACACTGACTAGAAGAAGGGACAGGACGATAGAATACGTTAAGATAACAGGGATTAACTTCCATGGAACTACTGGGAGCTGCAGAGGGTAAAAACTGCAGAGGAAGACAGAGATTGGAATTCATCCAGCAAATAATAGAGGACTGAGATTGCAAGTGCTACAATGGGACGAAAAGTTTGGCACAGCAGAGGAATTCGTGGCGGGTAGCACCAAACCAGTCAGAAGACTGTTGACTCACAATAAAAAAGGACACATCTCATGGTGCGCCTCATATCTGAAACGTGCAGTCGATAAGACGATGGTCCAAATATCCGTCTAGGCCGTCCAGATTTAGTTTTTCTGTAGTCCCTAAATCGTTTAAAGCAAATTCCGGGATTGTTTCTTTGTAAGGGACACGGTCGATTTCGTTCATGCCGCTTGTCCAAACCGAGCATGTGCTCCGTCTCAAAAGACCTGGTCATCGACAGAAAGTTAAACGTTTAACTTCTTTCCTTCCCTTATCTCCAGTCTAGCCATACTTGTCTCCTACTTTCAAATATCCACAGCTATGTGTCCATCGATGGACTGCCAAACCAGGAAGAAATGGATCAATTAAAGTTAAGACGGAGTTGTTTTCGCAGTGAATATTTGTTCAATAGCACAGATTAAACTGTTATAAAACTCGCTGACACATTACAACTTTATGTCGAACTCGAGCTCGAAACCAGATCGTAGACTTCCGAGGTCAGTTCCTTCACCAGTGAGTCCTTTCTCAACTGTAGCGACTCCTCATGCAGTCTGCAAGCTCTTGACCAGTGTAACCCTCGCCATCCCTTGGCCATTGCTATCCAGGATTCCCTGTATGCCCTTGAACAATGTGGACGCTCAGTGACCTTCGTCAAGTTCCTGACTACGTCGGGATACTGGGGAATTGATACTGGGGATTGACAGCCTTTCCAAACTGGCTACCAGTAAGCTGACTCTTCAAATCAGTATTCAAACTTTAGGGTACTGGAATACGGAATAGCTCACTTTGACTTCACCAAATAAACTACAGGCAATAAAGGAGACTCCAAACCTACAAGGTCCTCCATGCAGGCCGCATGCAAAGACTCTACCATCCTTTGCCTGCTCCGCTTTGGCTATACTTGGCAGATTCATGGTCATCTCCTTTGCCATGAGGACCCAGCCCACTGTTGTTGTGGTTCTCATTTCACAGTGGTTCACATTTTGCTGGACTGTCCCAGCCTGGCGGCCCTGCGGTGGACTCTCAATCTCCCTCACTCGCTACCCCTGGTATTAGGAGACGATGCCTCTGCAGCAGACTTAGTTTTACATTTGGTTCATAAAGGGGGCTTTTACCACTCCCTTTAAGGAAGGGAAATTAACCTTATCGGCCCATTGAGGGAGTTTTCATAAAGGGGGCTTTTATCACTCCGCCGGCCGAAGTGGCCGTGCGGTTAAAGGCGCTGCAGTCTGGAACCGCAAGACCGCTACGGTCGCAGGTTCGAATCCTGCCTCGGGCATGGATGTTTGTGATGTCCTTAGGTTAGTTAGGTTTCAGTAGTTCTAAGTTCTAGGGGACTAATGACCTCAGCAGTTGAGTCCCATAGTGCTCAGAGCCATTTGAGCTTTTATCACTCCCTTTCGGGGATGGCCACTTAACATTATCGGCACACTGAGGGGTTGACACAACATTGTGTAGCCTCCTCTTCCCAGACTGGTCTGCAGCTATCTCGGCTTGGTGGTCCACCCTACCCCTAACCCTACCTGCTCTCCCCCCCCCCCCTCTCATGTGGCCTGTTTGACTTGCTCATCGTATGTCTATCTGTGCTTCTCTTGCCCTGCCGTGTTGGCACTCTTCCCTAGGCAATTTCTGAGTGGGGTACCTCTGGTAAGTGGAGGGGGATGGGGCTGTATGTCCCCTCATTGTATTCTGCTTTTGGGTTCTTCTTGCTGCTCCCTAGATGGAGCATCATGCCTGCCTTTCTTCATGTGTCTCCCTTTCTTCTTCTTTTGTCCCTTATCTCGCCTTCGCTGACCTTTGGTACATCTTGGGTTTTCCTTCCCCTGAGTTTACCGCAGTAGGTCATCTGTTCGAGGAAAAGGGGACTGATGACCTAGCACTTTGTCCCTTTAATCATCCAGCCAACCAGCCAGCTAACAACTTCCACTTTAATTTATATTCGATATTAATGAAAGCTTTTCTTATGTTGTCAGTCTGCATGTTATACACTCTGTACTTCGGGCATCTCCACTTACTTTTCTGTCCAAACAGCTAAACTCGACTAGTACTTCCCATGTCTCATTTCCTAGTCCGAATCGCTCAGCATTATCTTAATTCGATTGCGTTCTATTACCCTTGTTTTACTTTTGTCAACTAAGAATCTCTTTTCAAGACACTAACCATTCCGTTCCACTGCTCTTCCAAGTCCTATGCCATATTTGACATATATCACAATTTCATTGGAAAACATGGAAGTTTGTATCTTTCCTTCCTGAACGTAAATTCATTTTCCGAATTTCTCCTTGGTTTCATTTACTTCCTGCTCATTGTACTTATTTGATAACACTGGGGACAGGCTATGTCCATCTCTCACTCCCTTTTTGACTACTTCGTAACCTTTTTCGTCTCTTTCAACTGCAGTCTAGTTTCTATACCGTACCTTTACCTCGGATGCAAGCCCAGAAGCGTAGCAACTAGCAATTTCGGCGAGAAGTTTTGATGGAGTATATCTCAACCCACATAGAAATAAAGCACTCGTATTAAATATACACACATCAAATAAAGTTTTGCATCACCTCGGTTCCGAGAGTTCCGGAACCTGTACAGAAAACTGGAATAGAGATCAACATAAACATCATTTCTGCTCATGAAAACCACACATTGCATGTTGTACCACCCTACAGCGAGACCTTCAGAACTGGTGGTCCAGATTGCTGTACACAATGGTACCTCTAATACCAAGTAGCACGTCCTCTTGCATTGATTCGTGTCTGTATTCGTCGTGGCATACTATCCACAAGTTCATCAAGGCACTGTTGGTCCAGATTGTCCCATTCCTCAGCGGCGATTCGGCGTAGATACCTCAGAGTGGCTGGTGGGTCACTTCGTCCATAAACAGCCCTTTACAATTTATCCCAGGCATTTTCGATAGGGTTCATGTCTGGAGAACATACTGGCCACTCTATTCGAGCGATGTCGTTATCCTAAATGAAGTTATTCACAAAATGTGCACGATGGGGGCGTGAACTGCCGTCCATGAAGACGAATGCCCCACCAATATGCTGCCGATATGGTCGCACTATCGGTCGGAGGATGGCATTCACGTATCGTGCAGCCGTTGCAGCACCTTCCATGACCACCAGAGGCGTAAGTTGGTCCTGCATAATGCCACCCCAAAACAGTAGGGAACCTCCACGCTGGACAGTGTGTTTAAGGCGTTCAGCCTGACCGGGTTGCCTCCAAACACGTCTCCGACGATAGTCTGGTTGAAGGCATATTCGACACTCATCGATGAAGAGAACGTGATGTCAATCCTGAGCGGTCCATTCGGCATGTTGTTGGGCCCATCTATACCTCGCTACATGGTGTCGTGGTTGCAAAGATTGACCTCGCCATGGAAGTTGGGAGTGAAGTTGTGCATCATGCAGCCTATTGTGCATAGCTTGAGTCGTAACATGACGTCCTGTGGTTGCAAGAAAAGCATTATTCGACATGGTGGCGTTGCTGTCAGGGTTCCTCCGAGCCATAATCCGCAGGTATCGGTCATCCACTGCAGTAGTAGCCCTTTGGCGGCCTGAGCGAGGCACGTCATCGACAGTTCCTGTCTCTCTGTATCTCCTCCATGTCTGAACAAAATCGATTTGATTCACTCCGAGACGCCTGGATAATTTGATTGTTGAGAGCCCTTCTTGGCGCAAAGTAACATACGGACGCGATCGAACCGCGGTATTGACCGTCTAGGCATGGTGGAACTACAGACAACACGAGCCGTGTGCCTCCTTCCTGGTGGAATGACTGGAACTGATTGGCTGTCGGACCCCTCCGCCTAATAGGCGCTGCTCATGTATGGTTGTTTACATCTTTGGGCGGGTTTAGTGACATCTCTGAACAGTCAAAGGGACTGTGTCTGTGATAGGATATCCACAGTCAACGTCTATCTTCAGGAGTTCCGGGAACTAGGGTGATACAAAACTTTTTTTGATGTGTGTACTATTACTACAACTAATTTGCCATTTCTTGTTACATGGTATGTTAATATTTGTTATAGATGCTGACTATATTTACAGCAGTTAATTGTGAATTTATTTACAGGACAAGAACAAATCGATAACATCGTTTTGCTAGAAACTTTCTGTTCAGCTACTTACCAAACGAGTCGCAGGTGGCGGTATTGTCGAGATTCCTCTCGCCTTCATAGAAAGTCCAACTGCCCTGCACGTCACTGTACAGGCAACTCGCTGGAGTGTCTGCTGTGACGCCCACCAACAACAGGGCTGTCACTACCACCGAGACACACGGGGATGTAAACATGGCTGCTGTCTCAACTCCTGCAACCAAAATTAAATATGAGATAATATACATCAACAAAGTATTAAGCAGATCTAGTTATACTCACCTCTCTCCTTTCAGATTTCCTATATACTACACATTATGGTCTCTTTCAGTTCTATTCGCGTAAGAAGTGCAAGAAGAATGTTTGTCAAATGTCAGTGTATGCGCTGTAAATCAGTCTAAACCCGGATTAGCGGTCCATACCGGAACAATGACGCTCCAACCAAGGTAACATTCAGAGTCATTTCTAGTAATAAATCTTCAGACTAGTTTCTAAACTTGTCTGATAACCCCACGTGATTGTAATTTCGTCAATAAGCGTTAGTGTGGTATTGAGGATCAGCACAACACGTGCACTGAAAATTGTGTTGCTGTTGTTCCTGCTGTTCCAATACCTCTACAGCCAGACTTCAAAACCTATGGCAAGGCAGGCCAGCTACAAGATCATTCTGCCAAGGCTGGAATTTTGTTGCTATTTCACAGAGCAAGGGCCTGGCCACTGCAGTGGTGGCTCGAATTAGCCCAAGCCAGTGACCAGCGCTGCTTCCCCTTGGTTGACTACGTGACCAAAATAGAATCAATAAATGTCATAAAAATCAGACCAAGTGAGTGCAAGTACTCGTCGCTAGCACCTAGTAGTATCTCGTGTCCGACTGTTGTCTGCACTGAGGCCTGCTCCAAGGTAGACAACCGTCCCATATGGGCCACTCAGCTTTATCTATGTCGAGCCACATCATCCACCAACTACTGGCCTACCTGGCCAGTGCTAGACCTGCTGCTTCCGGGGCTTGAGCAGCAGCCATCAAGAAGAGGTCCACCTTAAGGAAGACCTCAGCAGGCTTTTGGACGTCTACATGGGGCATCGGTTCAGTATCAGCACACGAACCACGCGCCTAGCCCACTACAGGTACTGCAGGGCTGTGCTACACATATGCCTACTATGGGATATATACAGGCCCTGAGGCATGCATCACAGCATGTGATAACACAGGTTGTAAGAGTTCTGGCAGAGTCTCTGGTGGGAAGCCAGTTACTATTTCAGGTCAGATTAGCAATTCGTAACTGCGCGTTTAAAAACATACAAATGCGTGATAACACAGGACAGAGTTAAGGACTTTCATGGGTACAGTCTCACTGACATATTGATAACTTGTGGATCCTGAACAGAGCCGATCGTCCATGATGTATGTTGAGCAAGGCAACCTATGTGACATCACTAGTTCGTTATGTGGCCCGCATTACCCGTGAGACCCGCATCTGCAAGCCAGACGGCAGCAAGGGGCGTATGCCACCGCTGCTTTGTTGAGCCACCGTTCTGCTGCCCCTGCGCCCTCGACTGGTGCAGGCAGAGCACGCAGTCGGACCTTTGCTAAGGCATCCACCGCTCCATGCACACCATGCCCAGTGTCGAGCCATCGTCTTCAGATACTTAACGACCATCTTGTTAAATAAATAACTCTGTCGTTAATCGAGAATTTCTGATTCTACGACGTCGAGCAGCTGGTAATATGCACCAAGCGTCAACGTCCTACACAGCATTCTCAGATGGCCACACTCATACAATAGTGTCCGAGCCTGTGGCACTATTACATTCCTTGCAGTCAACAATCGGAATATCACGAGAAATGACAGCTGAGTTCGACACTCCTTCATGATAACAGTTCTTCATGATGAGGTTCCAACCGTTAACCACGAGATCGACTCCAATGACAAATGGTCGCCCCCTCCTCCCCGCAGCATTTGTCATGGGCACATCGATAGCTTTGTAAAATTACTGCCGCTGACGAAGTCACAGTGACTTGCACATTGACAGCAACCAAGATATTATACAGATCTGACGCTGAACTTCGATCGCCGTCACGATCGAAATTTTTTATCACAGTCCTACCCCACAGTCAGGCACAGCAATACAGTCACGATTTTCAGCCAGTACAATAGTGATATTGGGAGAAATCGGGAAGTGCCATGTGTCACATACAATGCCGCAGCCTGTATGATTTTTGTAACTGATGTAAGTTCCATCGAAACTTAACGACACGATAGATGTCCACCAAGCCTACCTCACGTTCCGTTTCAAATCTTTAATCGGCCATGACCTGCTTGAGCTGACATGGAGGTATTACAGTAAAATAACTGCAAAACGAAACAACTAATTCAATCAGTGACAATTGTTACCACCCTCCGCGCTCACCCTACGCAATGCATGACTGTTCTTATTTTAAAAGTAGGAAACATTTACAGCTTGGATGGCCAAGCCAACTTCTTCACCTCACCTTGCAACTGACAGTAGATACCTACGCAGACAAGATACTGCTAGGTGCAGTAAAATAACATGTGACGGATGGAGCAAGGAGGACATCCAAAGCAGACTAGCAATGGAAAAAATGGCTTTCCTGACCAAGAGAAGTCTACTAATGTCAAATATCGGCCTTAATTTGAGGAAGAAATTTCTGAGAATGTACGTCTGGAGTACAGTATTGTATGGCAGTGAAACATGAACTGTGGGAAAACCAGAAAGGAAGAGAATCGAAACATTGGGTGGACTGAGGTGGTAAGGAATGAGGAGGTTCTGTGCAGAATCGGAGAGGAAACGAATATGTGGAAAACACTGACGAGGAGAAGGGACAATATGATGGGATATCTGTCAGGACATGAGGGAATGACTTCCATAGTACTAGAGGGAGCTGTAGAAAGCAAAAACTGTAGAGGAAGATAGGATTACATCCAGCAAATAATAGAGAACGTAGGTTGTAAGTGCTACTATGGGATGAAGAGTTTAGCAGGAGAGGAATTCGTGGCGGGCCGCATCAAACCAGTCAGAGGACTGACGACCCAAAAAAAAAAAAAGAAACGTGTTACAACCTGTCATTAGTTTGTGCAACATGGACGACTACCCGCCCCACTTAGGAACATATTGTGTGGATGTTCCTATCGTCTGGAGATATATACCGCTTAAAAATTGTTGAGGACTGTCCTCTGAGCCCACGCAGACAACTAGAGAAACGAACTATTAGCCCAGACTGACGTGAGTCAAGCATACCTGACAGAACTACAGTGTGCAGGTAACACACAGCTCACATTCCAGTTAAGAGATCCAGAGGGCCTAGCGTCCAGTATGTTGTATTCCTTTTTTTCTGCAATGCTTCGATACAATTCAGATTCGATGTCGAGTGGACAAAATACGAGGGCAAATGGATTCAGAACTTCGTATCAGATAGAACTCAACATGTCGTTCTCATTGGAGCTTAATTCTCGGATGTAAAACTAACTTCGGGAGTACCGCAAAAGGACCGTTACTGTTGATTATACGTACAAAACGTCTGTTCGCGGATCGTGCTGTTCTGTACAGAGAAGCCGTGAAGACAGAAAACTGCAACTAAATTCAGGATATCCTGCAGAGGAACCACTCTTTTTGAATGGAGAGACAGTTGACTTGCAACGTAAATAAAGAAATAGAAAGAGTCTTTTATGTTCGAAAATATTTCTAGTGATATATCATGGCAAACTTTGAAAACTTTAAAATATCTACGAATGACCGCCCACATCAACCTAAGTAGAATAAGCATATAAAATTAATTGTACTAAAATCAGATGCCGGGATCAGGTTCATAGAAG
This sequence comes from Schistocerca nitens, assembly GCF_023898315.1. Lineage (NCBI taxonomy): Eukaryota > Metazoa > Arthropoda > Insecta > Orthoptera > Acrididae > Schistocerca > Schistocerca nitens. The sequence goes on along the minus strand of NC_064614.1, from coordinate 734,329,928 downwards.
GAATATTAACGAAGTGCAATTTGTTGTTGTTGTGGTCTTCAGTCCTGAGACGGGTTTGATGCAGCTCTCCATGCTACTCTATCCTGCGCAAGCTTCTTCATCTCCCAGTACTTACTGCAACCTACATCCTTCTGAATCTGCTTCATCTCTTAACCTATCCATTTCCCTTTTTAAATTTTCTAACCTACCTGCCCGATTAAGGGATCTGACATTCCATGCTCAATCCGTAGAACGCCAGTTTTATTTCTCCTGATAACGACGTCCTCTTGAGTAGTCCCCACCCGGAGATCCGAATGGGGGACTATTTTACCTCCGGAATATTTTACCCAAGAGGACGCCGTCATCGTTTAACCATACAGTAAAGCTGCATGCCCTCGGGAAAAATTACGGCTGTAGTTTCCCCTTGCTTTCAGCTGTTCGCAGTACCAGCACAGCAAGGCCGTTTTGGTTAGTGCTACAAGGCCAGATCAGTGCAATTTATCTATTAAAAAAAAAAAACAGATAAAAATTCACTTGACGCCTTCTGAAAGACAATCTCCACTCATTCCAAATTAATAACAGAAGAGTAGACCGGATGAGGCTTGAAGTCAAAGACATATTATCGGCAGCAATTGAGAGATTTATATCAAATAAATTAACAAACGACGGAGCTCATCAACCTTGGTTCACAAAACGAGTTAGAACACTTTTGCAGAAACAACGAAACAAACATGCCAAATCGAAACAGACGCACAATCCCCAAGATTGGCGATCTTTTACAAAAGCTCGAAATATAACACGGACTTCAATGCGAGATGCTTATAATAGTTTGTACAACGAAAATTTGTCTCGAAACCTGGCAGAAAATCCAAAGAGATTCTGGTCATATGTGAAGTATGTTAGCGGCAAGAACAATCAATGCCTTCTCTACGCGATAGCAATGGAGATACTATCGAAGACAGTGCTGCCAAAACAGCGTTACTAAACACAGCCTTCCGAAATGCCTTCACAAAAGAAGACGAAGTTATAAATATTCCAGAATTCGACTCGAGAACAGCTGCCAACATGAGTAACGTAGAAGTAAATATTCTCGGAATAGTGAAGCAACTTAAATCACTTAATAAAAGCAAGTCTCCTGGTCCAGACTGTATACCAATTAGGTTCCTTTCGGAGTAGACGATTTGGGAGACAATCTGAGCAGCCGTCTTAGGTTGTTTGCAGATGAAGCTGTCGTTTATCGACTAATAAAGTCATCAGAAGATCATAACAAACTGCAAAACGATTTAGAAAAGATATCTGAATGGTGAGAAAATTGGCAGTTGGCCCTAAATAACAACGAAAAGTGTGAGGTCATCAACATGAGCGCTAAAAGGAATTCGTTAAACTTCGGTTACACGATAAATCAGTCTAATCAAAAAGCCGTAAATTCAGCTAAATACCTAGGTATTACAATTACGAACAACTTAAATTGGAAGGAACACATAGAAAATGTTGAGGGGAAGACTAACCAAAGACGGCGTTTTATTGGCAGGACACTTAAAAAATGTAACAGATCTACTACCCTTGTCCGTCCTCTTTTAGAATACTGCTGAGCGGTGTGGGATCCTTACCAGATAGGACTGACGGAGTACATCGAAAAAGCTCAAAGAAGGGCAGCACGTTTTGTATTATGGCGAAATATGTCACAAAAATGATACAGGATTTGGGCTGGACATCATTAAAAGAAATGTGTTTTTCGTTGCGACGGAATCTTCTCACGAAATTCCAGTCACCAACTTTCTCCTCCGAATGCTATAATATTTTGTTGATACCGACCTACATAGGGAGAAACGATCACCACGATAAAATAAGGGAAATCAAAGCTCGTACAGAAAGATATAGGTGTTCGTTCTTTCCGCGCGCTATACGAGATTGGAATAACAGAATATTGTGAAGGTGGTTCGATGAACCCTCTGCCAGGCACTTAAATGTGATTTGCAGAGTACCCATGTAGATGTAGATGTAGATCCACGAAAGAAGTGTTTCACAAAGAACTCCTTCGACCATTATTGAGTGTTGCCTGTCAGCCTAGGACATTTTTCAGGCAGGATAACAACTGACACAGATTTAACGTAGAATGGGATGTTTTGTCAAAGATTCGTTTCGTTAACGCGAGAGCACTATGGAGACGAACAGTGCCAGTGTCTCCACAGCAGAAGCGTTCCTCATCATGCAAAGGTTTATTGTTAAAATTCCGACAGCGGAGGACATATTATTTACACATACGTCCCACAAAATGACTAAGACGGCAAAGTCAAATAAATCAGAGTTAATTTGATGGCTTACTGGCTGTCGTCCTTCCCACGCATAGTTCGCGATAAGAACAGGGAAGGGCAGAAGTGACAGGAGGACCTGAAATGCGCTCTGCCACAGACGATAATGTGGCTTGTTTTGTATACAGGGTATTTCGAAGTCCTTGCAACAAACGTCTCGGGGTGACAGATCACGTCATAGAGAACAGCTTATGTTAGAGACAAACTGTTCGCTGACACTCTTCAGCGACACTAGACGTCGTACAAGTCTGGTTTGTGCCCTGATAGGCAGCACGGTGTAGGCACTCTGCAGCGTTCATATGCAGTGTGTGTTGCCTGACATTCGGTCATCTGATCCTTGTGAAAGGCAGTAGGTCGCGCAAAATTAAAGTTCTTGAATCGCTTCTGAAAGGATCTGATGGTTTTCTTGTAGAAAATCACTATCACTTTACTGCGATAAATAGTATGCTGCATACTTGGTTGATAGACCTTGAAGGTTCAGTGAAATCTCGTCTCTAGGGCCGGCGAATAGTAAAGGACACCTAACGTCGTTGGAAAGCGCCAGCGCATCTTTGCCTCAAACAAAACATATTCCCCATGACATCAACTATCACCCTTAGACGTTCGATTCACAGAATTTGAAACACCTTTTATGTGAATGTGTTATCAATTGTTTCGTCTCAACGCTCCACCACCGAGAAATTCATTTATTTTAATTTTTAGGTGTAATTTTTGTTTTACAAAGGTTTGCACTTCCTCGATGTGAGATGAGATCATTCTTTTGAGATTCACTTAATATTTTACAACCATTAATCACTATAATAGTTGTATAATGAGTGTTTGACCGGGCCCGTTTCAGGAAACGCAGGCTGACTTTACCTAAATAACTGGTAGTAGTAGTTAGTGAAATGTTGTCCTCGTTAAAAATACGATTTGGTAAGTACAAAATCTGAACGATTATGACAGTGCAAAATCTATGTCGTTTCGGTTACGTAACGAGAATATTTACCTTCTAAAACTACGCTATAGAAAATTAGGCGTATTTGTGTCAGCAAGGTTCTTTTCCATTACACAGTCAGCCACGGATTGAAAGTTTCAGTGTGATACGCACACAATCCTTACCAGCTGATCACTGCTCTTATTGTGGTTTTCGTAGGCTTCAGTTCGAAGACTGGTTTGAGGCAGCTGTCACGCTAGTCTAACCTGTGCAGACCTCTTCATCTACTAATAACTGCTGCAGCCTACATTGATTTGAACCTACTTACTGTGGTAAAAGCTCCGTCTCCCTTCAAAACTTGTACCCCCCCCCCCCCCCCGCATCCTTCCGTTACTAAATTCATGAGTCCTTCATGCCTCAGGATCTTTCATGTCACCATATACCCACAAGTCTCTGTGTGGTGATCTTTACAGAGATGGTTACAGGACCTAAGCTGTTCAGTACAGAAAGTCGAAACAAAACACCTTTCAGACGTCTAAATTTCCAGTTATTATATTACTGAGCAACCGGTTTCGGCGATATATTACGCCATCTTTAGGCCCCTAAACCAACGTGAAGGAAGAATCTCGTCTTTGGTCCAGCCAAATAGGAACCAGCATTCACTGTCTGGTATCTGTCAGTTTGTGACACATCGATCCCTTCGATTATCACAGTCAGCAAGTAATGATTGAATGGATAGATGTGTCAAAAACCGACGGATACCAGTCAGTGAATGCTGTCGCCTCTTTTGACTGGACGAGAGGTGAGAATCTTCCTAAACGTCGGTCAGGGGGCCTGAAGATGAAGTAATATATCACCGAAACTGGTTGCTCAATAAAATAACAACTGGAAATTTAGACGGCTGGAAGATTCAGATCCCCACAAATTTCCTTTCTCCCCAAATCGATACACTCTTCAACTGCTCGATAGTTATCTAGCATATCCATCTAATCTTTAGCATTGTTCTGCTACGAGAAGATAACAGATCATGCTTTTGCCTGAGCTGTTTATCGTAGACGTTCCACTTGAGTACAAGGCTACGCTCTAGATGAGTACCTTTAGAAAAGACTTCCTAATATTTGAATTTATTTTCGAATTTAACGAATTTCTCTTTTTCAGGAATGCCTTCTGATTATTGCCAGTCTACATTTTATGTCTTTTCTATTTCGGCCATCATAAGTTATTTTACCACTCAAATAACAAAATTCATCAATTACTTTTCGTGTCTCATTTCCTAATGTAATGCCCTCAGCATCGCCTAATTTGACTCTACTACATTTAAAACATTCCCTGTGAACACTGCTGCACAACTTCAGAGTATTTACAGGACGACACTTAGTCGTTAATAGAAAAGTGTAAAAGACAATGTACGCATGCATAAGTGACGAATGCTGCAACTAATAATAATTATGTACTTGACGCCAAATAACCTTTTGTTAAGCTGATGTAAAGGCATCCTTGACCTGAGGATGGTCACTTGACTAAAACCGTCTGTCGATAAATAAATACACATTACAGCAGCTCCTGCTAGTTTCGCAAAGCTGTTTTTAAAATTTACTACACTCCATTAGACATTTCGTTACCCTTGTTTTACTTTTGTTGAGGTTCATCTTATAAACTTTTATGAAGGCACTGTCTATTCCGTTCAACTGGTCTTCCGAGTCATTTGTCGTCTGTAACAGAATTAGTCATCCACAAACCTCAAAGCTTAGTTTCCCTCACTCGCATTTTAATATCATCGATTCAGATATCGTAGTGTGTCAAAACACGTCTTACATGAAACAGTCAGGGGCGACTGCTGATCTCCACTTATATACTTTCAATTTTCCTCGTTGCGAAAGGAAACGGGACTCTATTGTAGACCAATAATTAAAAAAAGGTAATTCTGTCCTCGACATCAGGTGGGTTTGGACACCGCAGTTATAAACTGGCATAGTCCTATTGGATTTGGTACGTTCTTTTTTTCCTTTGAAGTGTCTTATACTACCAGTTATAAAGAGATGGAGGGTGGTTTCCAAACAGCGTTGCAAGACGTATACAAATTATTTCCAGACGTGAAAGATGAGACAAGTAACAGAAAGACACCTAGGACTAATTGAATTCTGACCCTAAGTTTTAGTAATCTGTCTTACCCGTTTACCGAGCCAGATAGTAATTGAAAATTGCCGCATAGGCCTGCTGACATAGGAATTAATTTGGCAGTATTTTCATTGTCTATAATCCAAAACTCTATAATATTTTTATTGTTGATTAATGTTTCATCGAAACTTCACGTCAGATTGCAAATCAACCGAGCCTGCCCCACGTTCCGATTCAAATTATTAATCTGCCAAGACGTCTTGGAACTGACATGAAAATATTGCCGTAAAATAATTATAAAACGAAATGATTAATTCAATAACAATTATTAAACGCTATCATTCTCGAAATTTATCTTCACTAGTAACATATTGTTGAAACTTTGGTTTTTACCTTTCGCCATCTCATTGTACTAGTATGATTTAACGATGATTTGACGAACGGTAGTCCACATTATGTTCATTGTATCGTAAACAGTGCGATAAAAAGAATTTGAAGCTGTGCGCTGGAGGACGTGACACCTAGCATATCTCCCGTTCCCATAATGGTACAGCAAGTCCTGGTGTAATCCTGATTGAATGACACAAATAGTAGACGCAGTTTGTTAATTTTTGGGCATGTTAAGGGACCTGTAGACTTTCGAGCTCTTGTAGGATCACTCTATGATAGTCAACACACTTTTTAATCGCTGAGTCTACAGGTAATAACGGCAACGCTTGTCGCAGGAAAGCAACACACATATTTGGGATCAACATAGGCTATCAGTCTTGGAAAATAACAGAAATGAAAGCCTCCTGGTACACTTACCTCGTGCCTGACGTCGATGATGGCCAGTTCTGTAAGGCTGGCTTTATACCCACAGACTGATAACATCGGTTGACATATTGATGGCTATCGTCCAGATAGAGTAATGTCAGATATTGTTTTCACTTTGTTCTATATCGAGGGACTACTTACTTACCGAACCCTGATGATGTGGTGCACTTACCGTTATCAATGAAAGACGAGTAAACGCGCACCGTTTAGGCTGACTCAGAAACTGTTCCACGTTGGGCAAAAAGTGAACAGGCAAAGCTATTTACTTCAGGCAATCTAATTTAAACAATAATTTTTTCTTGAGATTTTTATCTTCCCAGAGCCCTAAAAATACTCGACACAGTACACGAATTTGTATTTATTTCTTCGTCTTCTTCTTCCTCTTCCACTTTTCTCTAACTGATAATGCGATTATTATCACTGTATAGTTTACTAGTGATAGTCTCCCAACCTGATATTGTTTTCTCTGCATATACACAAAAAACTTATTTTTTCATTTGGATACCTTGACTTCATATTTGGTCAAAACATTTTTCGTGTCGTAATGGATTCGCCGTTACTTGGCAGAATAAATCTCAAATTTAAAGGGTGAAAAGTAAACAAACTGCGCCTTGACAAACTGCCTATAGGCTTCTGTCTCGGGTTCTTCGGCCGACGTTCATCTAATGATTTTACTGACGTTTCGCCAGCACGAGTGGTTGGCATTGTCAAAGCTTCACTCTCCATGGAGGGTGAAGCTTTGACAATGCCAGCCACTCGTGCTGGCGAAACGTCAGTAAAATCATTAGATGAACGTCGGCCGAAGAGCCCGAGACAGAAGCCAATAGGCAGTTTGTCAACAAGTGGCCACGAAAGCCTTAACAATATTGCGAAACTGCGCCTTGTTCCACTAACATTTGTTTATTACTAACCATTTTTCGGCTTATTAGACAGTCATTAGGTAATATTCTCAATAAACGCTAGCATGGAGGAAGCCAAACCTTGACAACTAAAGATAACTATTGCACAGAATGTTTGGTCATGATATAAGACAAAAATTGTCAAATCGTGTACTCATCGCTCGCATTTATACATGGTGAAGCCGAAATCTGTCGACAAAATCTCAGAGGTTATTCAGGGATATTTTCCGAGTACTTTGGTATAAGAATCAGTCGAACGAAACGAGACAGAATAAATAAGTAATTCTTACCTAAAATAGCCAAATTAACAATCTTTTTATGCGTTTTCTATTTCTGGTACTTAGAAAAAACATTGACATATTCATTATTGAAAAAATATTGAGCTTAAACCTTTCTCAATTTAGTCATCATTTTTGATTATTGCTCAAAATCTTTGCGTTCAAATTTGGGTGTTTAGTATAACAAGTATCCTTATCATACGAAATATATTTAATATATTTTTTATTCAAAAGTAATTGCCATAACTGTTGATGCATTTATCCCACTGCGAAACAAGGCGTTCAATACCTTCATGGAAAAATGTTTGCGGTTGCCTGCGGAACCAGGTCTGTACCCAAGCTACCACCTCTCCGTCCGGACCAAATCGACAGCCACAGATGTCTTTCTTCACAGCTCCAAAAATGTGGAAATTACATGTAGAACTATCAGGAGGATGCGTAAGGGCCTCCCTACTTCTCACGGGAGGGATATCACGATCTTCTCAGAAACGAACTCCGTTCAAATGCGAGAATGAATGAGAAACTCGGTGCGTAATCTTCCCTTGTACATTGAGGTGAGAAAAGTCATAGGATAGCGATATGCACGTGTGCAGGTGGCGGCAGCATCGCATACACAAGGTGCAAAAGGGCAGCGCATTGGCGGAGCTGTCATTTAGACTCAGGTAATTCATGTGAAAAGGTTTCCGATGTGATTATGGGAATTAACAGATTTTGATCGTAGTGTGGTAGTTGCAGCTAGACGCATGGAAAATTTCATTTCGGAAATCGTTAGCGAATTCAATATTCAGCGATCCACACTGTCAAGAGCTTGCCGAGAATACTAAATTTCTAGCTTTACCTATCACGTCTATCACCACGGATCACTTAACGTCCTAGAGCAGCGGCGTTTCGTAATGTTGTCAGAGCTAACATACAAGCAACACCGGGTCAAATAACCGCAGAAATCAGTGTGGGACGTACGACGAGTGTATCCGTTAGGACAGTGCGGCGAAATTTTGGCGTTTACGGGCTATGGTCTGAAAGCAAACGACTGACGCTAGTGCCTTCGCTAACAGCACGACATCGCCTGCAGCGGCTCTCCTGACAGTATCGGTTGCACCACAGTCGACTGGAAAACCGAGCCCTCGTCACATGAGTACCTGTTTCAGTTGGTAAAAACTGATGGTAGGATTCCACTGTGGCGCAGACCCCACGAAGCCATGGACCCAAGTAGTCAACAAGGCACTGTGCAAGCTTATGGTGGCTCCAGAATGGAGTGGGCTTTGTTTACATGGAATGGACCAGATCCTGTAGTCCAACTAAACCGACAATTGACTGAAAATGGTTGTGTTCGGCTGCTTTGAGGCCGTTTTCACCAATTCGTGGACTTCATGTTCCCAAACAACGATGGAATTATTGTGAACAACAATACGCCACGTAACCTGGCCACAGTGGTTCGCGATTGTTTTGAAGAACTTTCTGGACAATTCGAGCATATGATCTGGCCACGTAATAGCCCGAGATGAATCCCATCGAACACTTATGGGATATAATCGAGTCCTACATCGCCAACATTTTCGCAATTCTTGATGGCTGTAGAGGTCGCATGGGTCAATATTTTTGCGTGGGAGTTCTAACGACTTGTTGAGTCGATGCCACGTCGAGTTGCTGCAGTACGCCTGGCAAAAGGAGCCCCGACACGACGTTAGGAGGTATCCCATGACTTCTGTCAGCTCACTGTATGCAGAACGAAGACAACGTTGATCCTTCCTACTCTGTTGGGTTGGATTGAAACGCTAATGACTTGCACGTTCATGAATACATTGTACCCGGGTAATCCCAAAAGTAAGTTCTCCTATTTTTTTATAACTACATAGACCTGTTTATTTCTACAATCGTTTACATCACTTTACAGCTTGACAATTTAGCTATTTTTCGACATAATCACCATTTCTGTCGATGCATTTTTGTAGACGCCGTGGCAGTTTTTGTATGCCCATGTCATACCAGCTCGCCACCATGCTGTTTAGAAAGTTATGAACCTCTTCCTTCACCTCGTCATCGGAGCTGAATCGCTGGGACCACAATTAACGCTGACAGATACTGTGAGACTCTGAAAAATCTCAGACGGGTAATTCAGAACCGGAGAAGAGGAATGTTGAGCAAGGGCGTACACATTCTCCATGACAACGATACCCACACATGGCTCGGAAAATCGTTGCTCTTCTGCAACAGTTTCAGTGGAACATAATCACCCACCCACCCTATAGCCCTGACTCGGCGCCCAGTAACTCTCACCTGTTCCCTAGGTTAAAAGAACATTTGGCCGGAAAGCGATTCAGCTCCGACAATGAGGTGAAAGAATTAGCAATCATATACAACCGCTCACTTGACGGAAGGTGTGTTCCTAAAGACTGCGAAGTAGCACAGGTCACACCAATGTTCAAGAAAGGAAATAGGAATAACCCATTAAATTACAGACCCATATCACTGACCTCAATTTTCAGTAGGATTTTGGAGCATATACTGTACTCGAACATTATGAATCACTTGAAGAAAATGACTTATTGATACATAACCAACACGGATTCAGAAAACATAGTTCTTGTGCAACACAGCTTCCCATGAAGTAGTGAGTGCTGTCGACAAGGGATCTCAGATCGATTCCATATTCCTAGATTGCCAGAAGGCTTTTGATACCGTTCCTCACAAGCAACTATTAATCAAAATGCGTGCACATGGAGTATCGTCTCAGTTGTGTGACTGGATTCGTGATTTCCTCTCAGAGAGGTCACAGTTCGAGGTGATGGACGGTAAATCATCGAGTAGAACAGAAGTGATATCTGGCGTTCCGTAAGGTAGTGTCATAGGCCCTCTGCTGTTCCTGATTTACATAAATGATCTAGGTCAGGGGTTCCCAACAAAATTTTCTCGAGGACCGCCTCATCGAGCGCGTTTGGTAACTTGCCATATCACAGCATCAAGTACCTAAAATAGCCTAATTAACAATCTTTTTGTGCGTTTTCTATTTCTGGTACTTAGAAAAAACATTGACATATTCATTATTGAAAAAATATTGAGCTTAAACCTTTCTCAATTTAGCCATCATTTTTGATTATTGCTCAAAATCTTTGCGTTCAAATTTGGGTGTTTATTATAACAAGTATCCTTATCGTACGAAATATATTTAATATATTTTTTATTCTAATAGCATCTTGCGGACCCCTCTGGCATAGCTCGCGGACTCCTGGGGGTCCGCGGACCACCTGTTGGAAACCATTGCTCTAGGTGATAATCTGAGCAGCCCCCTTAGATTGTTTGCAGATAACGCTGTAATTTACCGTCTAGTAAAATCGTCAGACGATCAATTCCAATTGCAAAATGATCTAGAGAAAATTTCTGTATGGTGCGAAAGGTGGCAATTGGCACGAATCAAAGAAAAGTGCGAGGTCATCCACATGGGTACTAAAAGAAATCCGATAAACTTTGGGTATAGGATAAATCGCACAAATCAAGGGCTGTCAATACGACTAAATACGTAGGAATTACAATTACGAGCAACTTAAATTGGAAAGACCACATAGATAATATTGTGGGGAAGGCGAAACAAAGACTGCGCTTTTTTGGCAGAACAAAAGATGCGACAAACCCACAAAAGAGACAGCCTATATTACACTTGTCCGTCCTCTGCTGGAATATTGCTGCGCTGTGAGGGATTCTTACCAGGTAGGATAGACGGAGGACATCGAAAAAGTGCAAAGAAGGGCAGCTCGTTTCGTGTTATCGCGCAATAGGGGTGAGGATGTCACTGATATGATACGCGAGTTGGGGTGGCAGTCACTGAAACAAAGGCAGTTTTCTTTGCGGCGAGAAATTTCAATCACCAACTTTCTCTTCCGAATGTGAAATTTTTTTTTGACGCCCACCTACGTAGGGAGAAATGATCATCATAATAAAATAAGAGAAATCAGAGCTCGGACGGAAAGTTTTAGGTGTTACTTTTTCCCACGCGCCATTCGAGAGTGGAATGGTAGAGAAGCAGTACGAAAATGGTTCGATGAACCCTCTGCCAGGCACACAAGTGTAAATTGCAGAGTAACCATGTAGATGCAGATGTAGATGTAGATGCAGAGCATGTTGGATTACAAGAGCAGTATTTGGGTGAGTGGTATCCTGTTGGAAAGTACCCCTTAGCATGTTGTTCATGAATGGCAGAACAACAGATCGAATCGACAGACTGACGCACAAATTTGCAAGGTGCGTGGGATGGTAGAGAAGTAGTATGAAAATGGTTCGATGAACCCTCTGCCAGGCACTTAAGTGTGAATTGCAGAGTAACCATGTAGATGTAGACGTAGATGTATCTTACACTTTGTCTATCTGTGACGTGTGTTCTCCAAGCACAAGTAACATTCGTATCGTTGAGACTTACTCAGCTTATTGATAAAGATTACATGAATTTACGCAGAGACTCAGTGCTTGAACTGCAGAAAGTGTGCTTATTTGGTGTCTCATGGTATAAATTCCCATTGCACTGCGTATGGCTATAAGCCACCTTGCTCAAATGCTTTTACGCTTGAGATATTTCGTATGACTGCTCATACTTACTTGGAGCCAATTTTCTTTCTATAACCACTATAAATCATTACATTCATAAAGTATGTGTTCACTGCGTAGGTAATTTTCTATAAACTCTTCCAGTCAGATGGCGTTACTAAAATTAGTTCTTGGGTCTGAATTTTGTATATGAGAGGACATAGTTTTCAACTCAGGGCTTATGCGGATTCACTGTCACTGGTAATCCAATTTTCAAGCACAGTAGTAACCTTTCAAGGTTAGGTCCACTACCTATTTGCTTGTTATTTGACGTAGTTTGCCGGCCGCAGTGGCCGAGCGGCTCTAGGCGCTTCAACCTGGAACCGCGCGAACGCTACGGTCGCAGGTTCGAATCCTGCCTCGGGCATAGATGTGTGTGATCTCCTTAGGTTAGTTAGGTTTAAGTAAGTTCTAGGGGACTGATGACCTCAGGTGTTAAGTCCCATAGTGCTCAGAGCCATTTGAACCTTTTTTTTCGCAGTTTTTTGGTACAGAGTCAACGACTAGGAGCAACAACTTTACGTTCGAACACAAACATAATATCGAAAGACATTACATTATCACCTTCCGAGAAAAGTCTGGTGAAGCACACTGAGGTGACAGAAGTCAGGGGACAGCGATAGGCACACATATACATATGGCGGTAGTAACTCGTCCACACGATATAAAAGTGCACTGCACAGACTGGGCTATCATGTGTGCTCATTTGATTCATGTGAAAAAGTTTCCCACGTGATTATGGCAGCACGACGGGAATTAACAGACTTTGAACGCGGAATGGTATTTGGAGTTAGATGTATGGGACATTCCATTTCGGAAATCGTTAGGAAATTCGATATTCCGAGATCTACAGTGTCAAGAGTGTGCCGAGAATACCAAATTCCATGGATTACCTCTCCCCACCGATGGTACATTACCTCTCACCACACTTAACGACCAAAAGCATCGGCATTTGAGTATGGTTGTTAATGTAAACAGACAAGCAACACTGCATCAGATAATTGAAGAGATCAATATGGGACGTACGACGCACGTATCCGTTAGAACAGTGCGGCGAAATTTGGCGTTAATGGGTCATGGCAGCAGACGACCAAAACGAGTACCTTTGCTAATAGCACGAGATCATCTGCAGGCCCTGTCCTTGTTTTGTGACAAGATCGGTTGGACGCTAGACGACTGGAAAACCGTAGCCTGATCAGGTGAGTCCCGATTTCACTTGGTAAGACCAAATGGTAGGGCTCGAGTGTGGGTTCGAGTGTGGCGCGGACCCCACAAAACCAAAAACAAAAGTTGTCAACAAGGCTCTGTGCAAACTGGTGGTGGTCCCATAACGGTATGGGCTGTGTTTACATGGAATGGTCTGGTCTTCTGGTCCAACTGAACAGATCGTGGACTGGAAATGCTCATGTTCGGCTACTTGGAGACCATTTGCAGCCATTCATGGACCTCGTGTTCCCAAACAACGATAAAATTTTTATGCATGACACTGTGCCATGTCAGAACACTCTGGACAATTCGAGCGAACGATTTGGCCACGCAGATCGCCCGATATGTATTCCTCTGAACAATTATGCGACATAATCGACAGGCCAGTTCGTGCAGAAGAACACCTTCGCAGTTATGGACGGCTGTAAAGGCAGCATGGCTCAGTATATCTGCGGGGGACGTCAGCGACTTGTTGAGTCCCTGCCATATCGAGACGCTGCACTACGCAGGACGAAAGAAGGTCCGACACAATATTACGAGGTATCCCGTGACTTTTATCACCTCAGTGTACGCAAAATTTAACATTTGAGCCTAGTGGAATTTAAATACTGTCTCTCGCAACTGTTGCTGAAACTTCCGTTTAAATTTTCTTTACTTCAAGTGACAGAATTCACAACTGCGAAGAATATGGTACGTAAAGTATAACTTCATCAGCCAGTTCTGTAGTGAATTGTTTAAGGATGGGGAGTTAAATGTCGATTGCTAATGCAGCGGCTTCGTAATTTCATAAATTACCACGAAACACTTAAACAAGCTTGAATAAAATAGGATTTGGCCGAATGTCTTACCGTTACTTTCACACTGACATTTGAGGCATCCCAGACCTCGCCAAGGAAAAAATTGGAAATTTGTGGTAATGTGTTTTGGGACCAAACTGCTGAGGTCATCGGTCCCTAAGCTTAGCCGGCCTTCGTGGCCGAGCGGTTCTAGGCGCTACAGTATGGAACCGCGCGACCGATACGGTCGCAGTTTCGACTCCTGCCTCGGGCATGGATGTGTGTGTTGTCCTTAGTTAGGTTTAAGTAGTTCTAAGTTCTAGGGGACTGATGACCTCAGAAGTTAATTCCCATAGTGCTCAGAGCCATTTTGAACCCTAAGCTTACACACTATTTAATCTAACTTAAACTACACCCATGCCCGAGGGAGGACTCGGACCTCCGACGGGGGGAGCCGCGCGGACCGTGACAAGGCGCCTCAGACGTCGCGGCTACCCCCCGCGTCTTGCCAACGAAATTGACTGTACTCTAAGGCTTCTTACGCACTGATTTTCAGTAGCAGGTTACGCACTTGGTTGCCACATTCATCTGATCACCAGAAATCAGGAAGGCACGAAGGAATATACCTGACGACCAAGGAGTGGGGCAACCATCGTGTTGGCTTGAAGCATGTGCGCACAGTTTAACAACGTGGCGACGACAAGAGTGTTTCCAGAACGTGCCGTTTGATACAAACTGAAATTGAACATCGTAGGGTGATATGGGATGTTTATTCCAATGAATATACAAACCGAGAGGTGGAAAAAAATTCAGTGATAGGAAGTAGTTGACAGTTTTGCGAACAAAGAACTGAATGACAAGCGAAAAGAGAGCGATTTTTATTCAATAGTCATATCTTCGTTTTTCCATGCCTCGATTTTACATACAATTACTTTTTTCCTTGAATTTCCTAGTTATTAATAGTTCTTCACTGTTTATAACAATATAATTCTTTCGCTGTTTTGCAACATTTCTTGTTGGAAAATATGTTTTACAAACAATAACCACTGATTATGTAAATGGAAGTGGGAGGGGGTGAAGGGGGGGAGGGATACAAGGAAAGGAAAGGGAAGGAACGAATGATATCAGCTGCGACGGGACTTGGTATGGAAGAGTGTGCCGGACCAGGCGTCTAACCCGGGATCTACTACTTATTAAGCAGTTGCGTTAACCACTGCGGTCTCCGGACACCACAGTGTTTACCACAAATGCAGGCGCTATCCCGGCACCCTCCTTGGCTGACCCACCTTCCAACCTAGCGCCACCTATCCACAGTCCCCTTCAATTTCCTCCATGCTCGCTAGTTTTTTAGATTCCTGCTGGAGGTCGAACGTAAACGTGCATCTACAAAGAAGGTTGTGGATTCATTGCCCATCGAGGCGAATCACCTATACGAACGCTTGGTGTCTATTCTTTCTAACATGTCCGAAGGAACAGACACCAAGAATTCACATAAATAACTAGGGAGCAATACAGTATTAATAATTCGTTGTTTTGTTTACCAAGGCGAGCCTCTATCAGCAGATTCTCAAATCCATAACTCTTGTGGATATCCAGGATTGCAGCGAACAGATCCATTTTATTGTTGCGCCAATAGCTTCCCTAGCAGGCGTCCCAGTTTGTAACCAGATAAGCCAGCGTTCTGCCTTCGAAATCGAATGCAGATAGATCTCAATATATGGCGGATGACGTGTAGAGCACGTAGTCTCACTCTTAACTTCCGGGCTGCCGTTTTCATTGTAGCTCGTGGAGGTTGAATGACAGTCAGGTAATAAATTCGAGTAGTTGAGGTTGATCGTAGTCAACATGCAGCTTTCATTTGGGCCTCTTACACACTACCGTCCAGTATTTGGTCATCGTAATAGGGAGCAACGAAAAGCAAGAGCAAGCAGACGCAGGATGCAAGAGAGCAACCAGTCTTGGCTCATCGCTTCCTTTGGGTAGCGAGATGAATGCGGTCATAGTATTTCTTGAGACTGTCCCAAACAAAAAGGCGAAGAAAACGAAAAAACCGTCGACCGCCTTCCTCCCTGGTATCCTCGCACTGGTCGCCGCCATGCGACGCTGCGTGTTTTGCCGAGGGGAGCCACACCGCCACTTACCAACGCACATCAAGATGTCGCCTTTAGCGGGTGTAGGAGTACTTGCTCAGTAAAATATTCAGTTCATAGCACTGCATGACTGATTCCACGACCGCCGAGGAACTTTTCCTTGGCCCTCACCCCCCCCCCCCCCAGCCCACCATTCTGAGACGTCTTCCTGACACTTTGCTATGTCAACAGCTATAGGAACCATCCTGACACCATAACACACTCCATGACAAATAAACGACGCAACACGAAGGAATTGTAAGAATGTGTAGGAAATCCGTAGATGTGTACGTGTGCAAATAAACAAATGTTGCAATTTTACAAAAATTTGATGATTCATTCAAAAACAGGTGTTTTGTAAATTGAGCAAGTCAGTAACGCGTTGGTCCTTATGTAGTAGTTATTCGGCTTGGCATTGACTCGTAGTTGATGGATGTCCTCCTGAGGAATTCGTGCCAAATTCTGTCCAATTGGCACGTTAGATCATCAAAATCCCGAGCTGGTTGAAGGTCCCTGTCCATAATGCTCAAATGTTCTAAATTAGAGAGAGATCCAACGACCTTGCTGCCCAACGTAGCTTTTGGCAAGCACAGAGATAAGCGGTAGAAACTCTCGCTGTATGCGGGCGGGCATTATATAGCAGAAATGGTAGTCCTGGTTGGCTTGCCATGAAGGGCAACGAACGCACCGTTGAATGTCGTCGACCTACCGCTGTGCTATAAGGATGCCGCGGATGTCAACCAAGGAGGTCCTTCTATGAAGTGAAATGGCATCCCAGACAATCACTCCTGGTCGTCGGACCGTATGGCTGGCGACACTCAGATTGGCATCCCACAGGTCTCCAGGCGTCTCCAGACATTTCTTGCGGCTCGTTCAAAGCGGGATTCATCAATGAAGACAATTCTACTCTAGTCAATAAGATTCCAGGCCAAATGTGCCAGACACATTAGAAAGGGGCACTTTGCCGTAAAGAGGTCAATCGTAGTATAGCTCAGACCCCTTTCTGTGAGCTTCCTGTTAATGGTCCTTGTGGTTCACTAGTTACACGTCGGATCGATGATAATGAGTCCGGGGCCCTGAGTGTCTCTTTGACTGTTGCTCAGTCCTCATGTTCTGTCGGTTCTCTAGGACGACCGCTTCCTTCCTGACACTGTGTTCGGCCATTGTTCACTCATTCCTGCCAACATCGTCGAATAGTCGTATCGCTCCTATTCAACTTTCGAACGATTCGCCGATTGCTCCAACCGGCTTCTTTGAGCCCAACTAAATATCCCCTCTCAAATGCCGACACCTGCGTATACTGTTCACGCGCTGTCTAAGTGAAAACACGGAATGAAATTCGCAAACACTTTATGGGCTAGTATCGACATTTCCCGTGTTTACTATCCTTGGCAGCTGCGAGATGAATCAGCCCTGCATCGTCGCGCCATTGGCCGCTAAAGCTTACAGCTTTGCATTTCCCATCCAAACCTGTATAAATATCAATTTGTGACAAATTTGCATAACTCCTTTGTGGTGGGTGCGCCGTTTTTTCCCCTCCTTTAGAAAGTATGTATTTGAGGCGACTTAATTTTGTGAACAACTAACACACAAACTTCGTTTATCATTGTCAGTATAAAAACAAAGGCGTCTTGCTATGCTGTTTGTGGTGTCACCGCCAGACACCACACTTGCTAGGTGGTAGCTTAAATCGGCCGCGGTCCATTAGTACATGTCGGACCCGCGTGTCGCCACTGTCAGGATCGCAGACCGAGCGCCACCACAAGGCAGGTCTCGAGAGACGTACTAGCACTCGCCCCAGTTGTACGGACGACATTGCTAGCGACTACACGTACAAAGCCTTTCTCTCATTTGCCGAGAGACAGTTAGAATAGCCTTCAGCTAAGTCCATGGCTACGACCTAGCAAGGCGCAGTTAACCATATCTGGAGAGAGTCTCACTTGTATTATCAAGAGCACTGTACAACAAGAAATTAAAGTTAAGTATACGAGAAGCTCCGTTCTTTTCATTATAGCTTTCATCACGTATCCTGTTTCAGACTTAACGCCAGTCGGCGTGTGTGTACGCGTGCCTTTCGGCTACTTCTCAGTGTGGCGTAGCTAGCTTGTTACTCCACAACAGTTTGGCGACGAGTGTAAACGTGTTCTTTCTACTTTGCACTAATTTGCTTGTGTCATTGCTTCGCCACATTCTCCAGATGTACTGTCCGAATTTTATCGCTTGCAGAATCAGCAGACGCAGGCCTTATTGGATGCCCTTGGACAGCTCGTCCAGGGTCAACGTGCGCTGCAAACCGATGCGGCCGCCGCCGCTTCATTGCTACCGCAGCCACAACACGCAATTGCACCGCCGTTCCGTGCTTTTCGTCCAGACGACGAAAGCTGGACCGAATGGTCCCGACAATTTGGATTTCATCTCGCCGCCTACAGAATTCAAGGTAATGAGCGGCAGCCGTTTTTGCTTTCGTGTGTAGGTGTGTCCACCTACCGTGTGATAGTGAAATTGTTTCCCCGACGCGACGTAGCGACTCTGTCCTACGAAGAAATTTTGTCAGCGTTAGATGCCTATTTCAAAGAAACTGTTAATGTCGTTGCAAAAAGGTATACGTTCTTTCGTACAAAACGTACGGCCGGTCAGACTAATAGGGAGTGGGTTGCAACTTTGCAAGGACTTACTAGGGATTGTGCATTTGAATGTGACTGTGGACTCCCTTATTCAGATACTATGGTGCGTGATGCAATAGCACAGAACGTTTCTGATGTTCGCATACGGGAACAGATTTTGAAACTAGTTAATCCCTCCCTTCAACAAGTGATAGACATGTTGGATAGGCAAGACACACTTGACTTTGCTCAGGAATCATTTGCAACTTCGCCAGCCGTGTGTCACATTAACCGGCCCGCCGGGCCCGCTGCACGGAACGCTAACCTGCCCTCGCGCACGTCCGCACCGCCACGTGTCCCGCGAAAGCAAGCAAATGCAGTGAAATCATGCCCGCGGTGTGCAACTAGACATTCGCGTGAGAATTGCCCGTTACGCCAGGCTATTTGCTTTTTCTGTAATAAGAAAGGACATGTTCAAAGTGTTTGCCAGAAAAAGCTTAGATCGGACGCTCACAACCATTCCAGGCCCTTTGCTTCGCGCCGGAATCGAATCAAGGACACACAGGCTCGGGAACCTTCGCCCATGGACTTTCATGTAGTTAGTGCCACTCCGCCCAGTGTTCCTCTCGCTAACAGTGACGGTGTTCGTCCCATAAAAAGTGTGCGTCGACGTCGACGCAAATCCCGTCACGTCGCACGTGATTCTCTACCAGTGTCTGTTCACGTTGCACAAAACAGTCGCTCTTGTCGTCAGCAGGACAATAAACTTTTTGTAGATTTGGACTTTGCCGGACAAGTGATACCGTTCCAGCTCGATACCGGAGCTGCAGTTTCATTGCTCAGTCACGCCACGTACAAACGACTGGGCGCCCCTCCGTTGCGTGCCGCAAATGTTCAGCTCACTAGTTATTCAGGACAGAAAATCCCTGTGTTGGGACAGTGCAGCCTTCTTGCAACATACAAGGGACAAATAAAACTTGTGTCTTTTTACGTTCTTCGTTCTTCTTCGTCAGTGAACTTGTTTGGTTTAGATTTATTTCAGTTGTTTAACTTGTCTATCGTAAATCAGGTCCTATCAGTGAACGAGACTGTGCCTTCAGACAGTGTTTCTCGTCTGTGTGAAGAATTTGCAGACATTTTTGCACCGGGCCTTGGTTGCGCTAAGAACTATGAAGCACATTTGGAACTAAAAGTGAACGCGCAACCGAAATTTTTCAGAGCGCGCAATGTTCCCCTCGCATTGCGTGATGAGGTCGCCAGAACATTAAACGATTTAGAATCACAAGGTGTCATTGCACGTGTGCAGGCTTCTCTCTGGGCCTCACCCTTAGTAATTTTGAACAAACCTTCCGGAAAATTGAGACTTTGCGTGGACTTCAAGGCAACTGTGAATCCACAACTTGTGACTGCTGCTTTTCCTTTGCCCCGCCCGGAAGATCTTTTTGACAAACTGTGCCCGGGAACATATATTTCAAAGTTGGACCTAGCAGATGCGTACTTGCAAATACCGGTGGACGAAGAATACCAGCGAGTATTGGTGGTTAACACGCATCTTGGTTTGTACCGATTCAAAAGACTGCCGTTCGGGTGTGCATCCGCCCCTGCATTGTTTCAGCAATATTTACAAACTGTTTGTGCGTCGGTCCCTACTGCTGCGAACTATCTGGACGATATTGTGATCTCCGGAAGGACAGCAGACGAACATTTAGAAAATCTAAGAACATTATTTCAGGTCTTGCGACAGAATGGTCTTCGCTTGAGGAAGGACAAATGTGTGTTTTTTGCTCGTGACTTACCATATTTGGGACATGTAATCAATGCCCAAGGCATACATCCGAGTCCAGAGCACCTCCGTGCCATACAGGACTTGCCTTCGCCACAGAATGTGAAGCAGCTACAGAGTGTCCTGGGTAAAATAAATTATTATCACCGCTTTCTGCGCAATGCCTCTTCCATTTCAGCTCCGCTTCATCGCTTACGCCGTAAAGGTGTTCCGTTCGTCTGGACGACGGAATGCGAACGCGCCTTTCGCCAGTTGAAATCGGCGTTGCTTTCTAATACTTGCCTTACGCCATTCGATCCCCAGAAACAACTTTTGTTGATGGTAGATGCATCGGCTTGCGGGATCGGTGCTGTGCTTGCGCACAAAGATGGATCGCATGATCATCCTACTGCCTTTGCGTCCAAATTGCTCTCGTCAGCGCAACGGAATTATTCACAGTTCGAGAAAGAAGCTTTAGCTCTCGTGTTTGGTGTTACTAAGTTCCATGATTTCTTGTATGGTCGTCACTTTACCATCATCACCGACCAAAAACCTTTGACATCGCTTTTTCATCCGCACAAGCCTGTACCTCCACGTACAGCGCAGAAATTCATTCGCTGGTCTATTTCCTCTCGCAGTACCGCTACGATATCTTGTATCGGTCCACTGCTAAGCACGGAAACGCTGATGCGTTGTCCCGTTTGCCTGTTGCTGAGGATAGAGCATTCGATTCTTCCGAACTTGCTTGCATGTTCAATGATTCGGAAACCGATGACGTGGTCGAATCGTTTCCGATTGATTTTCGTCGTGTAGCTACAGCCACAGCTGCTGACCCTGGCCTTGCTACTGTTTTACGTTTTGTTGCTACGCAATGGCCCTTGTCGAAGTCTCGGATCGAGGATCCGTTGGTTCGCCGATTTTTTGCTCACAAGGAGAGACTTTTTGTACGACGTGGTGTTTTGTTGTTGCGTTCTGATAATGATCAGTCCAGAGTCGTGGTCCCACGTTCGTTACAGTCCTCTGTCTTACGGCTTCTTCACCAAGGACATTGGGGTATAGTGCGCACGAAACAACTTGCTCGTCAGCACTGTACTTGGTTCGGAATCGATGCTGCGATTACGAATATGTGCTCTTCTTGCATGGCGTGTGCCGAACAACAATCCGCACCGCCGCGGAAATTCTTTGCATGGCCACAAGCCACTTCCCCTTGGCAATGCTTGCACATCGATTTTGCTGGCCCATTCTGGAATGCTCGATGGTTGGTTGTGGTCGATTCTTTCAGTAATTTTCCTTTTGTTGTCCGGATGTCTTCCACGACGTCTTCTGCCACCATCCAAGCATTGTCTGCTATTTTTTGCATTGAAGGTCTTCCACAGACTATTGTTTCAGACAATGGCCCACAATTCATGTCCGCAGAATTTCAGTCCTTCTGCACGGCCAATGGTATTCAACATCTGACGTCCGCGCCGTTTTCGCCTCAGTCGAACGGTGCCGCTGAACGATTGGTCCGGACTTTCAAGTCACAGATGTTGAAGTTGAAAGAGTCGCATTCTCGGGAGGACGCGTTATTGCTCTTTTTGTCCTCGTATTGCTCTCAGCCCCGCGATGGTCGCTCGCCGGCTGAGTTGCTCCATGGTCGTCCTCATCGAACCTTGATGTCTTTGCTGCATCCGCCGCATCAGGTTCCTGTGCAGCGGCAGACTCCTGCTTTTGCTCCTGGCGACGTTGTCTTCTATCGCACCTATCGAGGTTCACGGCGTTGGCTCGCAGGGCGCATTCTTCGCTGCCTCGGCCGCGCGATGTATTTGGTTTTGGGGGCCTCTGGTGAGGTGCGTCGGCATCTCAATCAGCTGCGCCTCTGTCGTCGCCTGGGTTCTGCCGCTCCCCGTCTGCTTTCAGCGACGGTGCCGTCCGGTCAGCGCCCTGGGGACCCATCTACTGGCTCGCCTCATCCCCAGGTGTTACCGACGCTGCCTTCCCTATTGCCTCATGGCGACATGCCGCCGCCGCCGCCGCCTGTTCTCCCGCCGGCGGCGCCCGCAGTGGACGCTTCGCTGCAGCCGCCCAGCGCCTCCCTGGGTCACGCGCCGCCGATCGCTTCCCGTGACCAGCTGTCCTCCGCCATGGTCCTCTTGCCCGCTCCGGCCCAGATGTCGTCATCGCGCGTTGGATCCTCCGACGCAATGGAGGTCGACCCTTCGGCCCCTCCTGTCTCATTACGGGCGCCTACGCCGCATGTTGACGTGCACCCTGGACTAGGTTTTCAGGCGTTTCCTAGCTCCCCTCGGACCAAATGGCAGGGTGCGGGTGGCACGGCCTCGCCTGTTGTTAGGCTCCCCACCCCATCGCATACGTCAACATGGGGTCCTCCCCACGGCGGGCGGAAGCCTTATCACAAGACCGTTCGCCGATTTGCGGGGGAGGAATGTGGTGTCACCGCCAGACACCACACTTGCTAGGTGGTAGCTTAAATCGGCCGCGGTCCATTAGTACATGTCGGACCCGCGTGTCGCCACTGTCAGGATCGCAGACCGAGCGCCACCACAAGGCAGGTCTCGAGAGACGTACTAGCACTCGCCCCAGTTGTACGGACGACATTGCTAGCGACTACACGTACAAAGCCTTTCTCTCATTTGCCGAGAGACAGTTAGAATAGCCTTCAGCTAAGTCCATGGCTACGACCTAGCAAGGCGCAGTTAACCATATCTGGAGAGAGTCTCACTTGTATTATCAAGAGCACTGTACAACAAGAAATTAAAGTTAAGTATACGAGAAGCTCCGTTCTTTTCTTTATAGCTTTCATCACGTATCCTGTTTCAGACTTAACGCCAGTCGGCGTGTGTGTACGCATGCCTTTCGGCTACTTCTCAGTGTGGCGTAGCTAGCTTGTTACGCCACAACACTGTTAACATATTATTTAATAAAATCAAAAATGAGAATGACTAGTCTGACCAACCTAACACTCTCTCAAACCGTCCACACAGCTACCCACCTTCATCGAAAGCCGGTTTATTTTAGTATGGCGGCCTGTGACTACATTCTCATGGCGTCAAACAAGCACTATGTCATGAAGTATGTTGTCTTTTTTATCAAATAATTCGCAGTTACGCTCATATCCGATCATATGGATAATTCAGTGCATCTAAATGACATTCGGATTCCTCACAAACTAGCGGTTCAGCTTGTATGAAGAATTATGTCTATAGAATACTGACTAAACTAGGCTGGAAGAGGATGGAAGGGCTAAACACATACCAAAAAAAAACTGGAAGAATGCCACAGCAAAAATCAGTGTTATTTTGATGAATATTAAACGATTTCGTTTGATCATAATATTACCAATCTAAAACTGAATGCTGTCCAGGCAAAGTATTCAAGACTTATTGAAGTATTTTATCGACATCTTAATTAATAGTAATTAAAACATCGTCTTTTAAGTAAAACGGTTTATCATAAACGAGGTATTTTGACCTTGTGCTTCAATTAAAATTCCCCAATTGTTTCAAAAGGCTTTTCTAAAAAGTGTCAAAATTAAGACGATCAGTGCTCTCGTATCGGGCTATGCAGAGTTAGTACGTTGCAGCCATCCCCCACCAAATCTATTATGTTGCTGTGGAAAAGAGGTGGCTCTGATTTCCAACACATGTTAGTAAAGCAATTATACAAGAAGATAACATTAGAAATACAACTTTTCTCGACGGTAGCACAAAAAAAGAGAATTTTCATTTGTTTTATTACCGTATTTATAAAAAGAAATTGTTGAAAAATGTGTAGAATATCCCGCGCAATAGCCAAAAGAGTCATCGGCAGGTCACGTATTTCTCGTCAGCTGACCACACGTGTAAACAATAACAAGAGGAAAGTTCATTCGTAATATCGGTTTTAATCGACGTCGGACTAGTGTTGATATATGAAACGAAGCTCTGTGCAGACTGAGTTTCCTGGATGTTGCGAGGGCAGTCAGATATACAGGGTGAGTCAGTAGAAAAGGTACATGCTTTGATAGGTGATACTCCTGGTGCTTCTTAAAAAAATACTTCTAATAAACACATGCCCATTTCTTAATCGTCTCTGGGTAAACGAATGAAAACAGCTAGGAATGGGAAAGGTGCAAATGGCTCTGAGCACTATGGGACATAACTTCTGAGGTCATCAGTCCCCTAGAAGTTAGAACTGCTTAAACCTAACTAACCTAACGACATCACACACACTCATGCCCGAGGCAGCATTCGAACCTGCGACCGTAGCGGTCGCGCGGTTCCAGACTGTAGTGCCTAGAACCACTCGGCCACTCCGGCTGGCGGGAAAGGTGCAGGTGACGGTAAACTAAGATACTGCTCTGTTACGGTTTGTTTAATTGTGTACATTTCCTCACAGAAGATGTTCAAACAGTCCACCATCAACTTCAATGCATGTTGCTCCTCTTGCAGACAGTTATTGTGTGGCCGATTGAAGCTCCGTTTTGCATTCCTTTACCTGAGCACAAGCACGTAAAATACGAGCGACAAGTTCCTCTCTTGTGTCCACTCTGCCCTTGTAGACGCAGCTCTTCAGTCACCCCTACAAACAGTAATCCATTGGGTTGAGATCGGGTGACCTCAGTAGAGATGGGCAAAACTGTTCTTTTCAGAGATTGGATCAGAACTGTTCACTCCCTGAAATGAATTAGCTGTTTTTCATGACTCACCACTCATTTACAAAAGAAAATAAATGAAAGGCACATTGCCCTTTAAACTTGGTTTATTCCAGTACTATACCTGTATTTTGATCTTATTTGATCCTATTTTGAAGTAACATAGATAATGAGTAAGAATTTTGTATTGTTTATTGAAATTTCCACGATATGACAAAGTTTTTGATTATTGATTTATTTTGCACTAGCGTGGTTTTTTGGGTGATCGGAAAATGTTGTAACTTGAGATTTACATTAACAATATATTTGGCTATAATGTATTAAAATTTCATTAACCTCATACAAATGCATCGCAAGCCATATATTTTTCCTTTCGAAGACGCCTAAAATCGCAAAATCCGTACCAGAATAAGAAAAAAAAATATAAATTTGACTGTAAAACGAAAGTGCTGCATATAGCCTTACGCAGAATAAAACAAGGAAAATATTGGTGTATCACATTTTGCGATACGTTTATCGGTTCGCTCGTAATTAAAGCGTAAATTCGAGTGTCCATAATAAAAATCCTATAGTAAGAGTAGTCATCAGGAACCTAATCTAATCAGTTTAAACAAATAAAAATAAAATAAAAACAATTGATGTATACATAACATAATAATGTAATATACATAGCGGTATTACTATGAAGAACAATATCCAGTGGGGACAAACTCCGATGCAGAGGCGCTGAGTCGAGCAGGTCGAGCCGCGAGCTGTATTACTGCGTGAGCTGAGACCGCAGAGACCAGAGTGACACCAGAGTCGCTTTGCTCGACGCTCTGGCTAGAGTCGAGACGGTGGGGTGAGCGTTGAGCGGGCGAGTTCCGAGGGTGGGGGGAGCTCACCCGCTCCGAGACAAATCGTCAGCTCCCTTGCGAGCAGGTTTTTGCAAGTAGTTCCTATGTTATCCGCTAGGTGGCTCTCTGTCCTGTTGCTGGCATCAACTGCCCAGAGGGCAGGACGTGCGACTGAAACGATCGCCGACAGAGTGCGATGCGAAGTTAAGCTGCGCCAGACACTGCACAGTGCACATGGCAGACGACGCACAGAGACTGCCCGGCATATGTGAAACACAAAATCCAATGGGGCACTGCACAATGCAGGCAGCCAAGGTAGAAGCAGGGCAGAGGCCGGCGCTGGCTGTGTTGTGTGGCGTGCACTGTGCTCTGACCAGCAGAGGCGCTGCTGATATGCTCCGTCTCTCTCTCTCTCTCTCTCTCTCTCTCTCTCTCTCTCTCTCTGCCTGGGAAACGTTTGGAGCTACCGTTCTTTTTTTCTGAATCACTGATTGTTCACTCCTTTGAAAGATTGAACTCTATGAATTAGTTCAAGAGCGGATCCCCCATCTCTAGACCTCAGTGGCCAAGCAATGACTCCACGGCGACAGATCCAACGACCAGGATACGTTGTGTTGAGATACTGTGTCACTGATCATACGGAATGTGTAGGAGCTCCGTCATGCTGAAAGTACATATGAGCTCGTGTTGCCAAAGGGATATCCTCCACGTATTCTGGGAACACATTTTGAAGAAACTCAAGATGCCGTGTCCCAGTAAGACGGTTATCTAAAACCACTGGACCAGTGAGTTGGTCATCAATAATACCGCACCACACGTTGAATGAAAAACGTCGTAGAAAATTAGCTCCCACAGTAGCGTGCACATTTTCATTTGCCCATACATGAGAGTTGCGCGTGTTGTTGATTCCGTTGCTGGTAAATGTCGACTCTTCAGTGAACAGAATACGTGTAATTAACAGATCATTGGCAATGATCCACTGACAGAATTCTTTCCGGGCGGAAGCATCTCCTTCATGCAGATGTTGTACACTCTGCCGCTGAAAGGGATACAGACCGTGCTCGTGTACTGTGCGTATCACTCGTGTTTGTGGAATACCAAGTTGGGCAGCAATTCCTCTAGAACTAGTAGCAGGGCTGCGTTCCACTACTTGAAGAATGTTCTCAACTTCATTAAGAGTTTGTTGTAAGGGACGTTCAGAGACAACATTTACGCTGGGAAGCGTACCACGCTCACGCAATCCGTGAAACACCCTGCTAAACACCCTGCTATCTGGCACTCTGCGGTTCGGAAATCGTTGTCGGTATTCTCGCACAGCAGGTCTGGAATTCCCATTGAACAAACCATAGACAAACACCATGTCAGCGTGCTCTGCACGTGTGAAGATCCGTGGGATTTTCATTACACAAAACTTTATTCATTGTTCACGTAACAACACTGTAGTATCGTGCACTAAGAAAAGCACTGTCGGACTGGGACTTGAGGTACACAATTGCACCATGCGCAAGTGAACTACGTACTGACACGGTCAGTAAGGACGATGCTACACGTTTCCCGTTCCTAGTTCTTTTCATTGGTTTACCCGGAAACGGTTAAGAAAATGGCATATGTTTATCAGGAGTTTTTTGTTCAAAATCACCACTAGTATCACCCCTCAAAGCATGTACCTTTCCTCCTGATTCACCCTATATGTACAGGCACCGGCTTTTGTTGTACATCTTCACGACGAGTAAGTTGTGGACATTCTAAGGTTCACAGGGTTTCACACACATTTTCATGGTTTAATGAAGACTTAGGCACCATATCGTACCTCGACTGTCCTGCTAAATCACCTATCTTAATCCCATAGGAAACATTTGAAACTCAATGGAACTGCATGTGAAACGTAGCAGTCAACATCAGCGCAATTTGGTTGCTCTAAGGGATCTAATTATCTGTGAATGGCTTCAGGTGGATGACATACCTGAAGGAAATTGTATACTTCCTTCCGCACCAAACTGAAACCATTATAAGGCTACACGCAGTGCTCAACAGTCGTACTCATAATGTGATGTATTGTGAGGTCATTAACTTTTTGTCCAGTATGCTTATTTACTGCAATGTGTCTGATGATCCTCATGTGATCAATAACAATAATTTGTGTAATTATAATAATAAACATAATTTTGCACTATGTCATGACTGGTGGCTTGTAGTCAAAGAATAAGAAACAATGTCTCCTCACTTGTTGCCGTGTGCTTTTGTTGCATTTATTTCTTTGTCTAGTGACATGACTCACACTGACTTTTCTGAATCAGTTCCCATAATGCAGTGACACTCTCTCCAACGTTATCTGAAGAAGGCCGATGTGAGTGGAAAGCTTCCTCGAAGGTGAAATTATCTTTCTGAAGCAACACAGTATCGTAGAATGACAAAGACAGATTATCTGAGTGCATTTTCTCGAAGCAGTGACCCACTGCCGGACTCCGAGAAAAATTGTTCTGCGAAACTGTTTGCTTCGCTTTTTTCTGCCACTAGAATAATGGCTACAGCGAAAGTGTTATTCCAAACCTACACAAACGTTATCTGCAAAGGTTCCATGGTAGCCACTGTATGAAATGACGGTGTGGATTAAATTTGCGTTCCTTTCAATTCTGTACTCTTAAATTCAGTACAAATAAGACGTTTCACAAATTGTGCACTCAATCAGTTCACCCAAATGGTACACATTAAACATGGAAAGGTTGAAGAGGCAACAGATAACGACAGTCCACCATGGCCACGTAAACTTCTGAACTCTGTATCGTTACTGTTATTATAACGTCCCTGTTTACTGGATGCCATATGTAAAGTTCCTAGTAACTAGCAAGATTACAGGGTGCTTCTGTCATTCCTTAATACATTGTCCAGCGATGACACTGATTTATTTACCTTCACCGACCGCAGTATGAACAGTAGGGCAGTCTATATTATCTCGCGTACGACACTTTCTACTGA
This sequence comes from Schistocerca nitens, assembly GCF_023898315.1. Taxonomy (NCBI): domain Eukaryota; kingdom Metazoa; phylum Arthropoda; class Insecta; order Orthoptera; family Acrididae; genus Schistocerca; species Schistocerca nitens. The sequence continues at coordinate 734,301,114 of NC_064614.1, read as the reverse complement.
GGCCGCAGCATTGCATTGTCTCCAGTCACCTACCGTGCGGCATCTGACTCATGGTCTATCGGAACCTGCTCCGCTGCACGTTTTTGAACACATTCTACGTTGATTTCTGAAAGAACCATAAGTTGATTTTTGAATGTGTGCATAGTATGTGATGTGTTTGCCAGAGGAATCCCGTCGCATCAAGAAATAAAAAACTTTCCCTCGGGAAAAAGGGGATGGGCCTCCACGAGCTGAGCCGAATAAATCAGAATGGGTGAAAGCCAATCGCTGTTTGTTTATGTAACTGATTGGATGTGTGAACGAGCAGCGTTGTTACAGTTATTAGTTAAATCCATGTATTCAGGCTAGCAGAGTAGAGAGAAACGATTAACAGGAATAACAGGTAAGAAAGATTATATATTATCTTATCGCTGTACCCAAGAAAATGAAATTTTGACAGAAAATTTTTGACAGATCGCCACACTACTAAGGGCCAGTTGTAGAGTAACCGGTTAGCAACCATTTAAGTTCTATTCTCGGAATAGCGCGGAATGTGTTGTTGTTGTTGTTGTTGTTGTTATTGTTGTGGTCTTCAGTCCTGAGACTGGTTTGATGCAGCTCTCCATGCTAATCTATCCTGTGCAAGCTTCTTCATCTCCCAGTACCTACTGCAGCCTACATCCTTCTGAATCTGCTTAGTGTATTCATCTCTTGGTCTCCCTCTACGATTTGTACCCTCCACGCTGCCCTCCAATGCTAAATTTGTGATCGCTTGATGCCTCAGGACATGTCCTACCAACCTATCCCTTCTTCTAGTCAAGTTGTGCCACAAACTTCTCTTCTTCCCAATCCTATTCAATATCTCCCCATTAGTTATGTGATCTACCCACCTAATCTTCAACATTCTTCTGTAGCACCACATTTCGAAAGCTTCTTTTCTCTTCTTGTCCAAACTATTTATTGTCCATGTTTCACTTCCATACATGGCTACACTCCATACAAATACTTTCAGAAACGACTTCCTGACACTTAAATCTATACTCGATGTTAACAAATTTCTCTTCCTCAGAAACGCTTTCCTTGCCATTGCCAGTCTACATTTTATATCCTCTCTACTTCGACCATCATCAGTTACTTTGCTCCCCAAATAGCAAAACTCCTTTACTACTTTAAGTGACTCATTTCCTAATCTAATTCCCTCAGCATCACCCAATTTAATTCGACTACATTCCATTATCCTCGTTTTACTTTTGTTGATGTTCATCTTATATCCTCCATTCAAGACACTGTCCATTCCGTTCAACTGCTCTTCCAAGTCCTTTGCTGTCTCTGACAGAATTACAATGTCATTGGCGAACCTCAAAGTTTTTATTTCTTCTCCCTGGATTTTAATACCTACTCCAAATTTTTCTTTTGTTTCCTTTACTGCTTGCTCAATATACAGATTGAATCACATCGGGGAGAGGCTACAACCCTGTCTCACTCCCTTCCCAACCACTGCTTCCCTTTCATGCCCCTCGACTCTTATAACTGCCATCTGGTTTCTGTACAAATTGTAAATAGCCTTTCGCTCCCTGTATTTTACCCCTGCCACCTTTAGAATTTGAAAGAGAGTATTCCAGTCAACATTGTCAAAAGCTTTCTCTAAGTCTACAAATGCTAGAAACGTAGGTTTGCCTTTCCTTAATCTTTCTTCTAAGATAAGTCGTAAGGTTAGTATTGCCTCACGTGTTCCAACATTTCTACGGAATCCAAACTGATCTTCCCCGAGGTCCGCTTCTACCAGTTTTTCCATTCGTCTGTAAATAATTCACGTTAGTATTTCGCAGCCGTGACTTATTAAACTGATAGTTCGGTAATTTTTACTTCTGTCAACACCTGCTTTCTTTGGGATTGGAATTATTATATTCTTCTTGAAGTCTAAGGGTATTTCGCCTGTCTCGTACATCTTGCTCACCAGATGGTAGAGTTTTGTCAGGACTGGCTCTCCCAAGGCCATCAGTAGTTCTAATGGAATGTTGTCTACTCCCGGGGCCTTGTTTCGACTCAGGTCTTTCAGTGCTCTGTCAAACTCTTCACGCAGTATCGTATCTCCCATTTCATCTTCATCTACATCTTCTTCCATTTCCATAATATTGTCCTCAAGTACATCGCCCTTGTATAGACCCTCTATATAGTCGTTCCACCTTTCTGCTTTCCCCTCCTTGCTTAGAACTGGGTTTCCATCTGAGCTCTTGATATTCATACAAGTGGCTCTCTTTTCTCCAAAGGTCTCTTTAATTTTCCTGTAAGCTGTATTTATCTTACCCCTAGTGAGATAAGCTTCTACATCCTTACATTTGTCCTCTAGCCATCCCTGCGTAGCCATTTTGCACTTCCTGTCGATCTCATTTTTGAGACGTTTGTATTCCTTTTTGCCTGCTTCATTTACTGCATTTTTATATTTTTCCTTTCATCAATTAAATTCAATATTTCTTCTGTTACCCAAGGATTTATACTAGCCCTCGTCTTTTTACCTACTTGATCCTCTGCTGCCTTCACTACTTCATACCTCAAAGCTACCCATTCTTCTTCTACTGTATTTCTTTCCCCCATTCCTGTCAATTGTTCTCTTATGCTCTCCCTGAAACTCTGTACAACCTCTGGTTCTTTCAATTTATCCACGTCCCATCTCCTTAAATTCCCACCTTTTTGCAAATTCTTCAGTTTTAATCTACAGGTCATAACCAATAGATTGTGGTCAGAGTCCACATCTGCCCCTGGAAATGTCTTACAATTTTAAACCTGGTTCCTAAATCTCTGTCTTACCATTATATAATCTATCTGATACATTTTAGTATCTCCAGGATTCTTCCATTTATACAACCTTCTTTTATGATTCTTGAACCAAGTGTTAGCTATGATTAAGTTATGCTCTGTGCAAAATTCTAACAGACGGCTCCCTCTTTCATTTCTTAGCCCCAATCCATATTCGCCCACTATGTTTCCTTCTCTCCCTTTTCCTACTGTCGAATTCCAGTCACCCATGACTATTAAATTTTCGTCTCCCTTCACTATCTGAATAATTTCTTTTATCTCATCATACATTTCTTCAATTTCTTCGTCATGTGCAGAGCTAGTTGGCATATAAACTTGTACTATTGTAGTAGGCATGGGCTTCGTGTCTATCTTGGCCACTATAATACGTTCACTATGCTGTTTGTAGTAGCTTACCCGCATTCCTATTTTCCTATTCATTATTAAACCTACTGCTGCATTACCCCTATTTGATTTTGTGTTTATAACCCTGTAGTCACCTGACCAGAAGTCTTGTTCTTCCTTCCACCGAACTTCACTAATTCCCACTATATCTAACTTTAACCTATCCATTTCCCTTTTTAAATTTTCTAACCTACCTGCCCGATTAAAGGATCTGACATTCCACGCTCCGATCCGTAGAACGCCAGTTTTCTTTCTCCTGATAACGACGTCCTCTTGAGTAGTCCCCACCCGGAGATCCGAATGGGGGACTATTTTACCTCCGGAATATTTTACCGAAGAGGACGCCATCATCATTTAACCATACAGTAAAGCTGCAATCACTCGGGAAAAATTACGGCTGTAGTTTCCCCTTGCTTTCAGCCGTTCGCAGTACCAGCACAGCAAAGCCGTTTTGGTTAGGGTTACAAGGCCAGATCAGTCAATCATCCAGACTGTTGCCCCTGCAACTACTGAAAAGGCTGCTGCCCCTCTTCAGGAACCACACGTTTGTCTGGCCTCTCAACAGATACCCCTCCATTGTGGTTGCACCTACAGTACGGCTATCTGCATCGTTGAGGCACGCAAGCCTCCCCACCAACGGCAAGGTCCATGGTTCATGGAGGGAGGGAATGTGTTGTATGAACACATAATAAAGCCTAACCAGAGAATAAGTGCTGGATAACTGAACCGGTGATTCTGGCAGAGTCTGTAAAGTTAACTGGAGAATAAGTTTCGACAGTGGCAGGACTAGTTATAGAATTAATAATGACAAGATTGTTTGCTAGAACGAGTAAGGAAACGGAACGGGGACATCACACAAATTACATGGAAGAATATAGCGATTCCAAATTTATACAAAAATTTCGTACTGCTTGAGAAACTGGAGCATATGAACGAAATGTGAAACTGTTTCCTAACATAAAATTTTTGCTTGTTCTAGGTGTAATAGGCATTTGATATTGGTACTTCGTCAATTACATTCTGTCGTGTTATTTATGTAAATGAGGTAGATAAAAATGATCATTTGTGCCAAAGCAGCCTCGCTTATTTGGCGTGTGTTAGAACTGCTGCAATATTAGAAAGGTCTGTTTCGTTTCATCTAGCAGACAATGACAAAAAAGACGCAATCAAATCGATAAACCACACCAGTCTTGGGTATTATTCGTATTCAGTATTAAACAACGACATTTTAATTTTTCATGCAGCAAAACGTTTGATGAACTTTGATGAGGTAATAACTTCTTGCAGAGAAAGGAACACACACCGTGTAAAGATGTAGCAAGATTAGAGAGAAAAAATTCTAGGAACTAACGATTGAAGAACTGTACAGTCTTGCTTGTCTCTTGACATTACTATTTTATGTTTCCTATGTTTAATTTTATGTCACGCGAAAGAAATAGTTTTTAGCTAACAGACAATAAAGAATGCAAATTTTCTTAAGAGATCTCATTCTCCCGATCACAAATAATCCCACATGGTATTAATTGTGGGTTTTTTAAGGGGGGAAGATGCCAAACCGGCAGACTGGGAGCAGGAGAGACACCACAGGACATTTTAATTCCCACTGACCTAAATATGGGCTTGATGGCTTCCATTACAAACGGTACACCTTTGAATTGCACAGAGCGAAATAAAGTGATGCGTGATAGAAGAATGCTGTGTGAAGAGGCGTGGCACTGCACTTTGGCACACTTAAGTTCGAATAACATGTTTTACATTTCCTCGAACATTGGGTTTTATATATCAACTTCTTCAGAAAGAAGGGCGCTACAAAATGAACAAATTTTTGAAAAATCGGCTTTTTTAAATTTTTGACGTCCTATTTCAAACGCTCGAGGGGCAAGGGAGGGCGGCACTATCAGGTTTTTGCCCCCGTTCGGAAATATCGTAGATCTATGACTGTAAGTGATTATTCTGCCACACTTGGTACTGAACACCTTGTTTATATATCACACTTTGATTCAACCTTGCTTTGAAGGTAATTCAGTATCGACGAACAAACAGAAGATACTCGGAATCATCACAGCACCAAAATAAAATTAAATATTCTTCACCTGATTTGACTGACGTATATATTACAGACTGAACTGTCTAAATTTGAACAATTCCATTAATACTATCGTTGTGTGTGGCGGCACCAACTCGACTAAACTGCGTCCTACGTCCGATTACGGCGACAGCTGGCTGGTTGGTTGGTTGATTTGGGGGAGGGAACCAAACAACGAGGTCATCGGTCCCATCGGATTAACGAATGAGCGGGAACGAAGTCGGCCTTGTCCTTTCAAAGGAACCATCCCGGCATTCGTCTGAAGCGATTTAGGGAAATCACGGAAAACCTAAATCAGGATGGTCGGTCGCGGGTTTGAACCGTCTTCCTCCCGAATGCGAATCCAGTGAGCTAACCACTGCGCCACCTCGCTCGGTGATGGTGGTGATGACGACGACGTTGACGACGATTAGTTGTTACACTTGCTAAACGGCGAGGACATCAGCGCTGAATAAAAGAACCTACGTTCGATACCGTTGGAGGTCGCTCCTACACTAACTTTGAACTGAACTTCAGGCATCTTCGCAAACTCTCGTGGACGATGGGTTTCACAATGCGTTTATTACTAAACTGTATTTACTACCAACGTCTGTATCACTGTGGTGTCACTTTGAGATTAATGAGTATTTCCCTGAGTTTTGAGTTTCTAATTTGTGAAGCTTTAAGGAATATGATTATATTCATGTGATTAACTTTCGGAGGCTGGGCCTGCTGAATACGTTACGATCAGCGCTTGCTTGTCTCAATATACACTATCTGCTGAAAAGTATCTGCCGGCCTCTGTGGCCGAGCGGTTCGAGGCGCTTCAGTCCGGAACCCCAGGCGCTTCAGTCCGGAACCGCGCTGCTGCTATGGTAGCAGGTTTGAATCCTGCCTCTGGCACGGATGTGTGTGATGTCCTTAGGTTAGTTAGGTTTCAGTAGTTCTAAGTTAGGGGACTGGTCACCTCAAATGTTAAGTCCCATAGTGCTTAGAACCATTTAAAAAGTATCTGGACATGCTATGTAATTTGGAATTGACCACTAGATGGCAACAGAGGCGGGTCCGCCAGTATAAAATGACGCGAGGAGTATCGTGTCGTTAGTAGAGATGCCGAATGGGTCGTCGAGGAGGTGTCAGTGACTTCGAACGTGGACTAGTCATTGGATGCTACCCAAGTAATAAATCAATCAGGCATATTTTAACCGTTATGAAGCTGCCCAAGTTGACTATTGGTGCTGTAACTGTGACGTGGAAGCACGTAAGAACAACCACAACAGACCTCACGTATTGCCGGACAGAGATCATCGATCATTACGGTGAGTAGTACCAAAAAAAAAAAAAAAATAACACATGAAATGAGCGGCAGGAATCACCCGGGAGCTCGAAAATGCACAGTCCAGCTAGGACAATGACTGTGCGCAGGGAGTTAAAAAGAATGAGTTACGATGGTCGAGCCATACACAGCTGCAGTCAGTGCTAACTGACACTTGAGATAGTGTTCTGATCGACGGCACGGGGCAGTAGATGACTGGAAACGAGTGTTTTGGAGTGATGAATCACGCTGTATTCTGTGGCAGTCCGATGAAAGGCTATGGGTTTGGCGAGTGCCTGGATAACGTTGCCTGCCAACAGTGTAGTACAGATGATGTGATGTTATGGTACGACGATGTTTTTCGTGTTTATGCTGTGACCCCTCAATGGGCCTAAGAAAACGGTAAATGCGGGAGGATATGAACACATTTTACAACACTGTGCATTGCATAAAGTAGAGGAACGGTTCGGAGACTATGACTGCTCACATCTGTATGACAATTCACTTTGTGATGAAGTTACATCTCTGAGGCAATGGTTTGTGGACAATAACATTCCTAAAATTGACTGACTTGCCCAGAGTCTTCTGCTGAACCGATAGGAACACCTTTGGGATGCGTTGGAACATATACTTTGCTCCAGAGTCCAGCGTCCGACTACCTTCTTTGGTTTTGGCTCTTGAGGAAGAATGGGCTATTATTCCTCCACAGGCATTCAGACACCTCACTGGAAGTGTCCCCATTACAATTCAGTCAGGTATAAAGCAGAATGGTGGACACAATCCGTGTTAATTTCCGCTAACAGGTGGTCGGATGCTTTTGATCAGATAGCACACATTCCCACACGGGCCGTCTGTTACGCCAGCGCCTGCTGCCTAACGTTGCACGAACATCGGTATCTGGTCCTGTGCGTGTGCGCAACTTTTAAATGGCTCGCCTTGTTTGCGCTGAGGGTGACTTTGCCTAGCACGATTACTTTTAACAAAAATGATCAGAAAGGAAAGCGTCGGTTCTGATGGAAATGCCACAGCTGCTTTCGAAATTTATAGAGAAATTGTGTAACTAACTGTAGCATTGGTACATTTGGCAATTTACTGTATCTTTTGACACATTTCACATCATTTGCAACTAGTTCTGCATTGTACAGTGGACTGGGACTATTCTATACATGCATTTATAGAATGATTCCGCTTTGGTCACTTTATTGTGTTATGGCTGCGGAAAAGTGAGTGATAATCTGCAGAATTGTGAATGATTATGTTTAGTTTAAGAATCCTTGAGATAACACGCGGGATTTATGGGCCTCAAGTTGCGTGGCATCTTAGGCGATGTATTAGTGATTTCATTTAATTTTATTCTGTGTCAACTCACAATTTGTAACTAGTCCTGTATTATGTATTAGTTTATGTATTATTATGTTTAAAATTATCGTGCGAGACCACTTACATAATTTCTGAGCATATTATTAGTATTATTATTATTATTGCGCAAAAGCCAGTATTTCTATTTCATTATAGAATTGGTGAGACTACACATAGGATGTACAGGCCTTACGTTGTACAGCATTACAGTTGTTGCATTACTCGTTTCTCGTTTTACACTAATATATCCTGCATAGTTGATTATTTCTCACATATGATATAAACCTTTGGAATCTATGGCATGTGACGTGCGAAGCAAGCGTCTCGCATCTGTAGTCCCGTCCATTAGAGACGGCTGACTGATACTCGACTCCTCAAAAAAAAATATTTGTGATGGAGACTGTACAATTGTGATATACAGCATATTTAACTGTAGCGTCAGATTGCAGCTTCTATATTCATCGTGTAAAATGTACGCTTTCCTAATGTTACTACTCAACACTTACGTCATTTATTTAACCAATATCAGACTAAAATTGCAGGTATGTGGCCAGTAAGTAAAATTTGAGTATGAATTTATCAGTTGGGATCAGTGTGCGTTCTGAAACACAGCGCAAAATTAATCTCAGCATCAATCACTGATATGACGCTATTCTGTTTCACAATATTGATGCGTAGGAAATACATGACAAGTTAAGAGCACATAATCTCTACAGCAGGACGTTAATGACTTAAGTGCGACGGTCGTTGCTTATCGTATTACACAACTCAACAGAAGAGAGATCGACTAGCTGTTATTGCAAACTCCTAGCCACAACCGAGCCGGTGTCAATGGTAACTCTCTTCCCTCAAACTCTTGTAAGGTACGAAAAAGCGTAATTTTGTAACTGTCGATGACGAATGGTCATCTTGTTAATAAAGTATGCGTGAAGTTTGTAGGTGTGACGTGTGGCCAGTGAGTCAGAGTATAGAGACTGGAGACCAGGGGAAGCGCCATTTGGGCTGCTTGGTGTCACGCATGAGGGAATTGTAGGAAATCGATAGGTGTTCAGCCTAATGAAGGAGAGGGGAAAACTTTTCAAATCAGTAAAGAATTCTTGCAAAGGAAGCTAGAAGGATCTGGAAAACCGAAATGCATAGGATTCAATGATTTTTAGAGCGTCATGGAATTCGAGGGACTGTAAATCTACGTAACACTTTAGAGAGTGGGTTGGCTCAAAGAGCTGTAGGTGTGCAGGATAACTGATGGAGATAACCTCACTTTTAGCCAGTTATAACTGACAGTTGTAACATAGCCGACTGTGAGTTTTCTGTAGCACGGTTAATAGGAGGGGCTGCCACGTTGGTTTAATATCCAGAGTTAGCACAATGTATTTTATCAATGATAAGGACGATAATGTGTGGTCACATCAAATATTCATGAATTCGCAAGTTCTAAATGATTCGTTCTCTAATTGTTTTTTCGGTTTTGGTACGGTTTATCTAAAGGAGAAACTAATTGCATCAGGTAATAAAGTGACTTGGATGGGGGTTTTATTTATTTATTTACTTACACGTCAAGTTCTGTAGGACCAAATTGAGGAGCAAATCTCCAATGTCATGGAAGGTGTCAGTACATGAAATTACTCCATAAAAGTAATAAGATATAAAAATAAAATGTTTATGAACCCGGAAAAAATCAGTACATAATTTAAGTAAACGCAATCAGCAATACAACAAGAATCACCTTACTTTTTCAATGAACTCCTCGACAGAATAGAAGGAGTGACCCATGAGAAAACTCTTCAGTTTGGATTTGAAAGCGCGTGGATTACTGCTGAGATTCTTGAATTCGAATGGTAGCTTACTGAAAATTAATGCAGCAGTATACTGTTCACCTATCTGCAAAAGAGTTAAGGAAGTTCAATCCAAATGCAGGTCTGATTTCTGCCGAGTATTAACTGAGTGAAAGCTGTTTATTCTTGGGAATAAACTAACATTATTAACAAGAAATGACAGTAAGGAATATATATATTTAGAGGCCAATGTCAAAATACCCAGACCCGTAAACAGGGGTCGACAAGAGGTTCATGAACTTACACCACTTATTGCCCGAACCGCCAGTTTCTGAGCCAAAAATATCCTTTTAGAATGGGAAGAGTTGAAACTTCGTGGCAGATTAAAACTGTGTGCCGGACCGTGACTCGAACTCGAATCTCGGTCCGGCACACAGTTTTGATCTGCCACGAAGTTTCACATGAGCGTACACTCCGCTGCAGAGTGAAAATTTCATTATGGGAAGAGCTACCCCAAAATATAACACCATGCGACATAAGCGAATGAAAATAAGCAAAGTAGATTAATTTTCGCGTCGAACGATCACTCACTTCAGATACCGTTCGAATAGTAAACATGGCAGCATTACGTCTTTGAACAAGATCCTGAACGTGGGCTTCCCACGACAGTTTACTATCTATCTGAACACCTAGAAATTTGAACTGTTCAGTTTCACTAATCATATGCCCATTCTGTGAAATTAAAGTGTCAGGTTTTGTTGAATTGTGTGTTAGAAACTGTAAAAACTGAGCCTTACTGTGATTTAGCGTTAGTTTATTTTCTACAAGCCATGAACTTAGGTCATTTGAAACCGAGCCAGTGTTGCACACAACATCCCTTACTACCAAGCTAGTGTCATCAGCAAACAGAAATATTTTAGAGTTGCCCGTGATATTAGAGAGCATGTCATTTATATAAAAAAGGAACAGGAGTGGGCCCAACACTGTTCCCTGGGGCACCCCCCACTTCACTGTACCCCTCTCACACCCCACATCACAGCCATTCTCAACATTATGGTTCAAATGGCTCTGAGCACAATGCGACTTAACTTCTGAGGTCATCAGTCTCCTAGAACTTAGAACTAATTAAACCTAACTAACCTAAGGACATCACACACATCCACACCCGAGTCTCAACATTATGAATAATGACCATTTGCTCTCTGTTGCTAAAATAAGAGGTGAACCAATTTTGAGCTACTCTCCGTATTCGGTAATGGTCCAACTTCTGGTGCAATATTTTGTGATCAACACAATCAAACGTCTGAGTTAAATCAAAAAAATATGCGTAGCGTTCGAAACCTTTTGTTTAACGCATCCAGTACCCCACAGAGAAAAGAGAATATAGCATTTTCAGTTGTTAAACGACTTCTAAAGCCGAACTGTACATTTGATAGCAAATCGTGTGATATAAAATGATCAATTATCCTTACATAGACAGCCATTTCAATAAATTTAGAAAAAAGTGATGGCATAGAAATAGGTCTAAAATTGTCTACATTATCCCTTTCTCCCTTTTTATAAAGCGGCTTTACTACTGAGTACCTTTTTCGTTCAGGAAACTGACCATTTCTACAGGAAAAATTACAAATATGACGCAAATAGAGGGCTAACATGTGCAGCACAGTAACATTCTGCTAGGCTCTCCATCATAAACATGACAGTCCTTAGTCTTGAGTGATTTAATTATTGACTCAATCTCCCCCCTGTCTGTATCACAGAGGAGTATTTCAGACATCAATCTCGGAAAGGCATTTGCCAGGAAAGCTATATGATTCCCTGTAGAAACTAAATTTTTATTTAATTCACTAGCAATGCTCAGGAAATGATTGTTAAATACTGTACATATATCTGATTTATCAGTAACAGAAATATTTTTACTACGAACTGACTTTATATCGTCAACTTCGTGCTGCTCACCAGACACTTCCTTCACAACTGACCATATAGTTTTAATTTTATCCTGTGAGTTAGCTATTCTATTTGTATACCACATATTCTTTGCCTTCCTAATAACATTTTAAGCACCTTACAGTACTGTTTGTAATGGGCTACTGTAGCTCGATTGTGACTACTTGTAACATTTTGATATAATTCCGCTTTGTTCTACATGATATCCTTATCCCACTAGTCAGCCACCCGGGCTGCCAATTACTGCTAGTATCCCGTTTAGAAGTTTAGAACGTTCTAATGGAAAGGGACACTCAAAGAGCACGAGAAATGTGAAGGGATCATTGTGCTTTTTGGAGGGTAGGGTAACGAACTAGGATAGCGATCATTATATCGGAGTATTTGAGAATGAAGAGATAGTTTATGCACAGTCGTAGTGCAGACGAATGCTCTGGGACTGAAGATGTCGAAGTTGGGTGTTGTTGGCGGCAACAAGTAATGGTCGATTGGACTGAAAGGATCAAACACGGCGAAAAAGTGCATCCTTTGCATTAAAGCAGAAGTAACGTGCAGAGTGCGTAACTATTAAAACGTCATTTGGAAAAATGGGTCCTCAATGACGGTCTGAGTGTTCTCAGAATGACTGGCAGCAGCTGACGTCCGACGCGAAGTGGTCCTTTCATTGTAAGCCTCGTTGCCGTGAAAGATGACTTTAATATGTCAATGGCGATTGTCGTAGGGCTTCCGTTTTTATTAGCGCCGAAAGCTTTTTCGCAACCCGTAATCACCTTGAGGGGGCCATCAAGTGGTGGCTGGCATGGCTTTCAACTGGTATCGTGACGAATAAACGCAGTTCGTGGAAGTCGAACGACAGTACGTACATAGTTTCCTCATCTAAACAATAAGTTTAACACTTCGATGATATTGTTGAATGGATCAGAGAAACATTTTACGAGCAATATAGAATTCGCCCGGAGACAAGTTTAGAAGTCGTCGCGTTCATGTCTTCTTAGAGAGCTTTTCGCAAATCCTGTAAGACTATCGGTAGATTTTCTGTCCGGTAGTGGATGGTAAGGCAACTAAGGGAATCTTCCAGTTGTCGATATAAAGGCTGCCTTAAGCCGCTCGCTGTGTGATGATATGCTGTCGTGCTAAGTAATGCAGCACGCGCTTGGAAAAAGTAGAATTCAAACTGTCTGCTTGGATCTGTTGTTATTCTAAAATCTAAATGGTACGTTAAAGCGCGTGATACACCCGTAAATGAAAATGGCTGTTGTTCCTTTGGAGGGCTTCATGGAAAGCTGTAAGCACTCGACTGCTGCCAAGCACGACACGCGTTTTACAGATGACACAAGTGTTCCAACGATATCGATGTGCGCATATTCCAAATTCTGATTTGCAAGAGGGGTTGAAAAATTACGGCTTGCTAAACGAGACTTCTGCGGTCTTTCGCTGTGATAGATGAAACAAATGTCTTCTACTTTTACTGTAGGGAATGATCTGCTGCCACACGAAAAGATGGCCTGCTGTCTAAACTCATATGTAATAAACGACGTACGTTCGACACTGAGACATCAATTTGCGAGATTCTGATGAATCAGAGTTGTAGGTCACCTGTGAGTGTGATAAATACACTGCCGGAAAAAATCGGTGCACCAAAAAGTAACTAATGTAGTGGAATGAAATTTCGGTAATACACTTTTCTAGATAACATATTAAAGTGATTAACACAGCAAGATCATAGATTCATATAAGCGCGAGATAAGACGTTGCAAATGTGAAATGCTAGTAGACTAACAATCGGTATAGCCGCGAGAACTTAGGGTGCAAGCATGTGTAGTACAGGTGCCGGATGACAGTCTGTGGGATGGAAATCCATGCTTGTTGCAGTTGATCGGTCAGTACAGGGACGGTTAGTGCTGTTTGTGAATGACGCTGGAGTTGTCGTCCGATGATATTCCATATGGGCTCCATTGGCGACAGATCTGGTGATCGAGCAGGCCAAGGCGAAATTTTACACTCTGTAGAGCATGTTGGTTTACGACAGCGGTATGTGGGCTAGCGATATCCTGTTAGAAAACACCTCCTGTAATGCTGCTCAAAGCTCGAATCACCAGATTGGCTTACAGATTTTCAGTCAAGGTGCGTGGGATAACCAAGAGAGTGCTTCTGCTGTTGTACGAAATCGCACCCCAAACCTAGGTACGCTGCAGGCCCTCAACTGACCTCCTCCTAACCACAAACATCACTGGCACCGAGGCGAAAACCAGATTTCATCAGAAAATACAACAGACTTCCACCCTGCCCTCCAATGAGCTCTCACTTGACACCACTGAATAGCGGTGGTTTGGGGCAGTGGAGCGCACGCTAAAGGCGTCTGGCTCCGAGTTGTCCTCGAAGTAACCGTTTTGCTGCTAAAATTTCTACTGCAAATGGAGTACTATGAGCCAGAGCCAGACGCAGAACATGATGGCCACTGGGCCGTCCGAAGCCTGGTCTTCTTGCGAAGGAAGGAGAGAATGAGAACTGTTTTAAATACTTAAAATGGCGACGTTTTCCTTACTTGAACAGCGTGCAATCATTCGTTTTCTGAATTTGCGTGGTGTGAAACCAATTGAAATTCATCGACAGTGGAAGGAGACATGTGGTGATGGAGTTATGGATGTGTCGAAAGTGCGTTCGTGAGTGCGACAGTTTAATGAAGGCAGAACATCGTGTGACAACAAACCGAAACATCCTCGGGCTCGCACAAGCCGGTCTGACGACATGATCGAGAAAGTGGACAGAATTGTTTTGGGGGATCGCCGAATGACTGTTGAACAGATCGCCTCCAGAGTTGGCATTTCTGTGGCTTCTGTGCACACAATCCTGCATGACGACCTGAAAATGGGAAAAGTGTCATCCAGGTGGGTGCCACGAATGCTGACGGACGACCAAATGGCTGCCCGTGTGGCATGTTGCCAAGCAATGTTGACGCGCAACGACAGCATGAATGGGACTTTCTTTTCGTCGGTTGTGACAATGGATGAGACGTGGATGCCATTTTTCAATCCAGAAACAAAGCGCCAGTCAGCTCAATGGAAGCGCACAGATTCACCGCCACCAAAAAAATTTCGGGTAACCGCCAGTGCTGAAAAAATGATTGTGTCCATGTTCTGGGACAGCGAGGGCGTAATCCTTACCCATTGCGTTCCAAAGGGCACTACGGTAACAGGTGCATCCTACGAAAATGTTTTGAAGAACAAATTCCTTCCTGCACTGCAACAAAAACGTCCGGGAAGGGCTGCGCATGTGCTGTTTCACCAAGACAACGCACCCGCACATCGAGCTAACGTTACGCAACAGTTTCTTCGTGATAACAACTTTGAAGTGATTTCTCATGCTTCCTACTCACCTGACCTGGCTCCTAGTGACTTTTGGCTTTTTCCAACAATGAAAGACACTCTCTGTGGACGCACATTCACCAGCCGTGCTGCTATTGCCTCAGCGATTTTCCAGTGGTCAAAACAGACTCCTAAAGAAGGCTTCGCCGCTGCCATGGAATCATGGCGTCAGCATTGTGAAAGATGTGTACGTCTGCAGGGCGATTACATCGATAAGTAACGCCAGTTTCATCGATTTCGGGTGAGTAGTTAATTAGAAAAAAAATCGGAGGCCTCAGAACTTGAATGCACCTCGTACAAGAGCCAAGAAATTTTTTTTAAAAAAAAAAACAGCATTAATTTTTGGAACTTAATAACCGGCTGAATATGCCATACAATCTCATGCCTTAAGGGCAAGACCACTTTAATTTAAAATCGGCTGAAAGCCAATAACTTAAGACTCAAACCAAAATCAGAATTTTTAAAAGGCAAAAGGCCTTACCTTAAAGCAGTTCTTTAATTAGGCTGAAGGCCCAAACAATCTGACACGTTAAGAGCAAAACAACTTTAATTTAAAAATCGGTTGAAGCCGTACAAGTACCAGCAACAAGAATAAATAAGAAAAGGCAGTACACCCAACGGTGCTTAGAAGTTTCCGAGGGTCGGCCTGGAAAACGCTCGCTTAGGTGAGACAGGCAGTCGGCCCAACCATTCTCTATCCGACGACAACCCAACCGACAGACAGTCACCGGACCCACCGACAAGATAACTTCTGCTCCACCCAACCAGCACAGAACAGGGAGTTCAATGGAACAACGTAGAGAGTATTGGTGCCCACAACCAATTATACATTGAGCTGTCAAACTACACACCGTGCTGGACAGCGACAACACGATGAGGAAAATACACTGCCTGAATTTACGTCAATGGCCAGGGCAGGTAACAAGAAAATTAACAGCCATAAGGCAGAAGATTCCGGTGGTGCCCTTCAATTCAAAATAACCGAGTACAGTTAAACTCCACCGGAGGGTGGCTAAAATCTGCCAACTTGAAAACACACGTTGTTGTTTGCGGGAATGTCCCAACAGCTGACAACGAAATCCAAACAACACAATGTCAACCGTCGTGACTTGCTGGTAGATTAAGTCAAAACTCAACTTTCGTGACCAGGATCGGTGAGCCACGGACCTCGTAGCAATGGGAACAGCACCACACACTCCGACCGCGCGTGGACGCCGCCAGCGGCCTCGGCCAAACTAAGCGCCGCGGAGATTTCCTCGCTGCTCCACGCCAACCGACCAAATGCCATGCCCGGAAACGGTGAAAGGACCAAATATACGTCAGCCGATGAGACGACCAACCGAACGACCAACCAACGGTCGTCCCGCTCCAATCTCCCTCTGTCGGACTTTTCTTGTGTGTTGCCAGCGGTCGGCGAGCAATGGCTGTCCGCGCCTCACCGGCACTCCGTCCCGACTTCAGTGCTGCTGCGTGCCGACTGCACTGCTGGTCCGTCTCCAACTGTCTGCCAGACACGACGACCCGGAAATATTATCAGTCGCTCCAGAGATGGTACGACAGTGCACTTATCGATACACGCTGCTGCTGCCGCTCACGGACAAGTAAGGCAGGAAGTTAGTGACGCCAGTAAATGGAATAAGAAGACGAGGCGGCAGTACCGTAAGAGAAGATGACAAACAATAAATGGGATGAACACGAGCCGTGCGCGGCTCAGTCATCAATAGCGGTGACTTTCGAGTAATTATTCTCTTTGAATAAAAGTGTCATTTCTTTTTGTCTCATTGTGCATTTCTTTCAGTTACCTTCTGTGATACACTGTAGCGATTCTTTTTATGTATGCCCTAAGGTTTACCGAATATGTTCCTTGGCACTGACACATCACGTGGAATGTTGTTTGGTTTGTGAGCGCTCAACTGCGCGGTCATCAGCGCCCGTACAAAGTCCCAAGTTTTACACAGTCCAATTTTTTCACAGTCCAATCTAGCCACTGTCACGAATGATGGTGATAATGATGATGAAATGATGAGGACTATACAAAAACACAGTCCCCGGGCTGAAAAAATCCCCAACCCGGCAGGGAATCGAACCACACGTCAGGCGGAAGCTACTTTCGTCCTTACGTCTTGCTTATCAGTGTAGTACTGGTTTCAAAGCATTGTAATTCGTACATTGTAATAATCTCTGGTTATAATTCCCAGCTTTAAATATGTACATTCATGTTTAAAATAGTGGACAGGTGATATACGCCACTTTAAAATACTTACATTCTTCTACATCTACATCTACATCTACATCTATACTCCGCGAGCCACCTTACGGTGTGTGGCGGAGGGTACTTATTGTACCACTATCTGATCCCCCCTTCCCTGTTCCATTCACGAATTGTGCGTGGGAAGAACGACTGCTTGTAAGTCTCCGTATTTGCTCTAATTTCTCGGATCTTTTCGTTGTGATCATTACGCGAGATATATGTGGGCGGTAGTAATATGTTGCCCATCTCTTCCCGGAATGTGCTCTCTCGTAATTTCGATAATAAACCTCTCCGTATTGCGTAACGCCTTTCTTGAAGTGTCTGCCACTGGAGCTTGTTCAGCATCTCCGTAACGCTTTCGCGCTGACTAAATGTCCCCATGACGAATCGCGCTGCTTTTCGCTGGATCATGTCTATCTCTTCTATTAATCCAACCTGGTAAGGGTCCCATACTGATGAGCAATACTCAAGAATCGGACGAACAAGCGTTTTGTAAGCTACTTCTTTCGTCGATGAGTCACATTTTCTTAGAATTCTTCCTATGAATCTCAACCTGGCGCCTGCTTTTCCCACTATTTGTTTTATGTGATCATTCCACTTCAGATCGCTCCGGATAGTAACTCCTAAGTATTTTACGGTCGTTACCGCTTCCAATGATTTACCACCTATGGCATAATCGTACTGGAATGGATTTCTGCCCCTATGTATGCGCATTATATTACATTTATCTACATTTAGGGAAAGCTGCCAGCTGTCGCACCATTCATTAATCCTCTGCAGGTCTTCCTGGAGTACGTACGAGTCTTCTGATGTTGCTACTTTCTTGTAGACAACCGTGTCATCTGCAAATAGCCTCACGGAGCTACCGATGTTGTCAACTAAGTCATTTATGTATATTGTAAACAATAAAGGTCCTATCACGCTTCCTTGCGGTACTCCCGAAATTACCTCTACATCTGCAGATTTTGAACCGTTAAGAATGACATGTTGTGTTCTTTCTTCTAGGAAATCCTGAATCCAATCACAAACCTGGTCCGATATTCCGTAAGCACGTATTTTTTTCACTAAACGTAAGTGCGGAACCGTATCAAATGCCTTCCTGAAGTCCAGGAATACGGCATCAATCTGCTCGCCAGTGTCTACGGCACTGTGAATTTCTTGGGCAAATAGGGCGAGCTGGGTTTCACATGATCTCTGTTTGCGGAATCCATGTTGGTTATGATGAAGGAGATTTGTATTATCTAAGAACGTCATAATACGAGAACACAAAACATGTTCCATTATTCTACAACAGATTGACGTAAGTGAAATAGGCCTATAATTATTCGCATCTGATTTATGACCCTTCTTGAAAATGGGAACGACCTGTGCTTTCTTCCAGTCGCTAGGTACTTTACGTTCTTCCAGAGATCTACGATAAATTGCTGATAGAAAGGGGGCAAGTTCTTTAGCATAATCACTGTAGAATCTTAAGGGTATCTCGTCTGGTCCGGATGCTTTTCCGCTACTAAGTGATAGCAGTTGTTTTTCAATTTCGATATCGTTTATTTCAATATTTTCCATTTTGGCGTCCGTGCGACGGCTGAAGTCAGGGACCGTGTTACGATTTTCCGCAGTGAAACAGTTTCGGAACACTGAATTCAGTATTTCTGCCTTTCTTCGGTCGTCCTCTGTTTCGGTGCCATCGTGGTCAACGAGTGACTGAATAGGGGATTTAGATCCGCTTACCGATTTTACATATGACCAAAACTTTTTAGGGTTCTTGTTTAGATTGTTTGCCAATGTTTTATGTTCGAATTCGTTGAATGCTTCTCTCATTGCTCTCTTTACGCTCTTTTTCGCTTCGTTCAGCTTTTCCTTATCAGCTATGATTCGACTACTCTTAAACCTATGGTGAAGCTTTCTTTGTTTCCGTAGTACCTTTCGTACATGATTGTTATACCACGGTGGATCTTTCCCCTCGCTTTGGACCTTAGTCGGTACGAACTTATCTAAGGCGTACTGGACGATGTTTCTGAATTTTTTCCATTTTTGTTCCACATCCTCTTCCTCAGAAATGAACGTTTGATGGTGGTCACTCAGATATTCTGCGATTTGTGCCCTATCACTCTTGTTAAGCAAATAGATTTTCCTTCCTTTCTTGGCATTTCTTATTACACTTGTAGTCATTGATGCAACCACTGACTTATGATCACTGATACCCTCTTCTACATTCACGGAGTCGAAAAGTTCCGGTCTATTTGTTGCTATGAGGTCTAAAACGTTAGCTTCACGAGTTGGTTCTCTAACTATCTGCTCGAAGTAATTCTCGGACAAGGCAGTCAGGATAATGTCACAAGAGTCTCTGTCCCTGGCTCCAGTTCTGATTGTGTGACTATCCCATTCTATACCTGGTAGATTGAAGTCTCCCCCTATTACAATAGTATGATCACGAAACTTCTTCACGACGTTCTGCAGGTTCTCTCTGAGGCGCTCAACTACTACGGTTGCTGATGCAGGTGGCCTATAGAAGCATCCGACTATCATATCTGACCCACCTTTGATACTTAACTTAACCCAGATTATTTCACATTCGCATTCGCTAATAACTTCACTGGATATTATTGAATTCTTTACTGCTATAAATACTCCTCCACCATTGGCGTTTATCCTATCCTTGCGGTATATATTCCATTCTGTGTCTAGGATTTCGTTACTGTTCACTTCCGGTTTTAACCAACTTTCCGTTCCTAATACTATATGCGCACTATTTCCTTCAATAAGAGATACTAATTCAGGAACCTTGCCCTGGATACTCCTGCAGTTTACCAATATTACGTTAACTTTTCCTGTTTTTGGTCTCTGAGGACGGACGTTCTTTATCAACGATGATAATGTTCTCTCTGGTAAGCCGTCAGGTATTTTATCGTTTCGCCCAAGGGGGGGGTCCCTCTAACCTAAAAAACCCCCGTGTGCACGCCACACGTACTCTGCTACCCTAGTAGCTGCTTCCGGTGTGTAGTGCTTCTAGGTAATGACAGACTGTCCAAACTAGTTACGGAGCAATACGTATTTTAGCAGCTTTGTCATGAGTATACATAAAAATGTGTTTTATAAATATTCTGGAACATAACTTAAAGATTTCTCCAGCAAGTATTTAGTTTATCTCGCAGGAACAATGCGGATCAGCAGCCTCACAGATAACGCAAATTCAGGGCTTAAAAATCAATTTCTCAGTCAGATTTTTACCAACCTAAGCTTGATTTGTCATAACTTCATTCTGATATTATCATATGACATCACAAATGATTGATTACTATCTGTCACCTTCCGCTTGTATAAAATTTCTGAAGGCGGTAGGCAAAATTCAGAGTGTAGGAAGGTGGTTCGATTGCAGGATCGTCAGCCGATGCCGTAACTCACGTAAGTACAGTATGTGAGTTTATTCTGCTGTGTATGAATCATGTTATGGTACACTGTACACAACTATTACCGCTTATTTATTTATTTATTGGCCTCAGTTAATAAAACTATACAGCCGGTCTTAAACAATTACTCATGCAACATACTTTTAAATTTTAGTGATAACTGAAAGCAATAAACACGCTTCCTAAAGCACAGTAATAGATAAGTGTGCTGAAACGGGATGTTATATTAGCAGTGACAATCAGTGGATTTCTTTTCATTAATTTCAACACGAATTGATATTTGAAATATGCAAGACCATTTATTAGTTTATAATGCCATGTTTGCATAAGACAAATAGGAAGCTATAGTTTTGTTCGTGGAGTCATTGTTTCCATTTAATAAAACAGTTATTGATGTGGAGAATGCGACTCCTTGTTTGCCAACTATTTTGTATAATTTACACGCACGACCCACAGCTGTACGAAATACCGCAAGATTATAATTAAAGTGCACTACTCGCAGAGGTCCAGTGTGGTGTAATTACCGTACGACAGTGAAACTCGGCAGATATTCTAATGCGTTAATGTGGAACCGATGAACACCAGAAAAAATTAGTTCCAGTTTTGCCCACAATGGGCAAATCTCGCACTGTAAATGCAGAAAAGACGTTTCGAAACGTGTCCATATGTAATGGATTAGGGCCGGGACGTGGGTAGAAAAGGTAAAACAAGTGAGAAAAGCATAATTTTGGTTTTATTATTCACCGACACGTACACTATTTATTCAATAAGAGCAGCAGAGACGTCTACGAGACGCTGTACAGCGCCAGATTTGCACCTGGTGACCAGACCAATTTTTTTCGGCGTGAATCGGTTCTGTATAACGCATTAGCATATCTATCAAGTTTCGCTGCCATACGGTAATTGGAGCCCACAATGGACCTCCATGGAGAGCTGCACTTCAATTATAACCACCCGGTACTTCAAACTTAGTTCGGGGACTGCAAATTCGTTGACATCTGCTGCATTGGGTATAGACCCACTACCTAATACTGAAATATGAAAATTTGTGCCGGACCGGGGCTCGAACCTGGATTTTTTGCTTATCGCGAGAGGTCACCTTGACCACTTCGGCTATCTGTGTACTCTTCCCTCTCGCGATTAGCCGGATATACGGGTTCGAGTCTCGGTCCTACACTAACTTTCAGATGTCGCTGTTGAGTAGTAGACCTATAACTAACACAGCTGATGTCAAGTAATTCACAGTCAACGAATTGATTTCGAAATTCTTTGTATAAGTATCTTGCTCATTCCCATATCTTTTGCGTGCTAGAATGATGAGACTTACCGGCTTTTGGAAAACGTTTCCTCAGGAGAACACGGATCAGCCTTAGCTTTTATCCTATCTAGATTATAGGATAACTTTCAGGTCCATGGAGCATCTTAATATGGATGTAGTATGCCGTTTGTTGAAATTCATTTTAAAAAACCGTGGTTTTCGAGTGGTGACAGGTTGAACCCATAAATAAAATCTTCCTCTATCCAAGTCCACACTGTACACCATTTCCATTGAGTAAGTTATTTTAGCATATAAAAATACGAGTAAATCAGTTTAAGGTAGAAAAAGGCCCTAGAAATGGCCTTTTGTAATACGAAGGGAAAGCATTCAGTGTTTCGTTATGTTGGATCCCAGCATTAGCATTAGCATTAATGGATATTAAGTTATATTGATGCAAAGGTTTGGGAGTCCATATTCATTCCCAATATCTATTACACATTTATTTTCTTGACTCCAGTTGTTGCGATATTCCAATTTTTGTAACACTGTTCTACAGTCCGTCAGCACTAAAAGTATTTGTAGGTATCTTAATTGCCAAGACTTCTGATACATGTACGGATGTTTCGTGAGGAAGATTATACATTCATTATGTTTGGGTGACGCAGAATGCACATCCTACTCCACTCTACACCTCACATCCATATGAAAAAAATTGGATATGTTCGGGCCATCTATACTGAAGGCCATGACTATACTCCTGGAGGTATTGCTGACTGCACTGCCTTGATAGCTGAGGTATCTGTGAACTGATTGCGTAGTGGTACTGAAAGACTGCAATCGTGTAAAACAAGTGGAATAATGGAACTAAATTAACAATGATGCTAAAAATGCTCCAGTGGGGAAACACGAACGAGTGGGTTTCCAACGTCAATTGTTACGAGATCCGGAATGTAAATACGCTGTTGAAGCAAATTACGAACTTTATCAGGTGACATACAGAGTACCCGGTGTGAGAACACGTAGACATCATCTTGGCCGCGGCTGTTTCAACAGTGCGCTAGTGCCTTCGAGAGCCTCCTGGTATTTCATAGGGTCTCTTACGATATGTGACACAGAAACGCTGCAGGAGCCCGCAATACACTTTTGGTGAGAATGGCATCTTCTTACCATAGAACCCTGTTGTCAAGAGTTCTACGCACTCACGAGGAACCTGGTGCTATCAGAATTTCTAGCCCTGCTCAGTGGCACTCAGTTAATGGTAACCTAAGAAATGAAAGAATATTCTTCTCTAGTTAAGGCAGGGTATGCCTTATTCACATCTAAGATCTGACCTTGAAGTGGCCGAATATGTTCTGTCACACCTGATCGTCTCGTTGTTTTGACCTTTATTTTTCGTCAAATGGCCGGGCATTCCGTCAATGAAACCACAATCTCGCTCCTATAACGGTCTCTTACTCTCAGCCTTGGGCGCTGCTCAGTAGTATGAGGAGAATTCAACATTTCTGCGCGGCCACAAGTAAAATACCCCTCCCGTCCCCACCACAGTCGCCACCGCTGCGTCGCTCATTCCAGGACAGTTGTCACCATATCCTGAAATAGTAACAGCAAGTATCAGTGGTAACTGCTATGAGGGAAGATAAAAAATGTCCTATTCTTTTGTGAAATAGTTACTCAACTTCAAAACTTGTTGTAACCAATTCGGTAATCCTATCACGGAGTGGTTGTTTCTTGTTTTACAGGTCTAATTGAAACATGAAGCTGACGTTAACAGTCGCAATACTGGCAGTCCTGCTCCTAGCAGGTGCTGAAGCTGATACGCCAGCCAACTGTACCTACGGGGAAGTACTGGGCACTTGGACATTTTATGAAGGCGCCCGCACCTTCAGCAGCTCGGTAGCTTGCTCCTCGTACGGTAAGCATGTAAATGAGAGAGTTTTCCAACACATACGAACACCCACGTGAGAGGTCCCAACGACCATACCGTCAGCCTGACAAACAAAAAGAAATGGAACATTTGAGTAATTCAGAATACAAGTGCAGATTCAGACCATAAGAGAGAGGACGAATCAGATTACGGCAGTCACGGGAGGACAGCATGCGTAATTAACGAGCTGATAAACCTGATAGAAGCTTGTCACCTTGGTAAATAATTTTCTCGCCAATTCAGAAGCGACCATTTTCATCCCAAGATAGAGAGCTACTGGACGAGAAGGTCCACATAATTTTCAGCTTTCTACAAGACAATTTAGATGGCGAGTCTATTGAAAAGACAGATCTTTACCATTAGATTCAAACTCAATTCTCTGTAACGGTTTGGCGGAGGGAGACGCCATTATTTGAGGAAGAGCCCGTTTGGCGCTTCTTCAGAATGGCGAACGTGAAAACTCCAGGGGTCGCCTGAGCTGATCGTCTGATTAGCCACAAAACGGACAGCGCTGCCTCCCTAGTCAGGTTGGGAGTGTGGGAATTTTTTTCTGCAGTGTAACAATACAACTGTGTCGTCCCCGAGGTGATAAAACCGGGAGACGCACGCTCCAGCCTTACTCTGAAGCAGCTCCTGATCCCGATCGGTGGATTACAGTTTATCGAAAGACTAGCATGTACGTCAGCAGTCCTCTTAGTCATAACACATCCTGAACATCATTGCTTTGAAACCAGATGTGTTCAGTAAATGTGCGAGTAGAATCTGATCGCATTTTTCGATAA
Organism: Schistocerca nitens; assembly: GCF_023898315.1. NCBI lineage: Eukaryota > Metazoa > Arthropoda > Insecta > Orthoptera > Acrididae > Schistocerca > Schistocerca nitens. The sequence goes on along the minus strand of NC_064614.1, from coordinate 734,276,486 downwards.
CGCACGCTGTAGCTGAAACGGCGTAAGCTGATCCTTGGCAGATCCAGCAGTCTGAGCGTGGCAGCTTCGCTGGCCTATCTCAACAAATAACGTATAGCGACTATGCAAACGTCTCTAAGCCAACGCCTAAATGTTGCCACATCTCTGTAGACAGCTACTGTTTTCGCCTGCAGCCATTGGCGCTTCACAGTTGAAAGCTGGCAACAGTGGTGCGAGCTGTCAGGGATCTTCTTACACCGTCTCGACTACAGTATAGCTAACAGTCGTTTCCAGATCTGTAGACGGTCCGCCGACTACAGTACAGTGCACTGACGTTCTGCTGTTCTCTTTTCCTCGTATAAATCTCCCTCATCGCTCATTACGTGTACATCACCTCTTGCTTGTTTACCTCTAATTACTGTGCGTACTTTTCTCGAAATGTCGGACAATCACTCACTATTATGAGGGCAGTTCAATAAGTAATGCAACACATTTTTTTCTGAAACAGGGGTTGTTTTATTCAGCATTGAAATACACCAGGTTATTCCCCAATCTTTTAGCTACACAACACTATTTTTCAACGTAATCTCCATTCAATGCTATGGCCTTACGCCACCTTGAAATGAGGGCCTGTATGCCTGCACGGTACCATTCCACTGGTCGATGTCGGAGCCAACGACGTACTGCATCAATAACTTCTTCATCATCTGCGTAGTGCGTCCCACGGATTGCGTCCTTCATTGTGCCAAACATGTGGAAATCCGACGGTGCGAGATCGAGGCTGTAGGGTGCATGAGGAAGAACAGTCCACTGAAGTTTTGTGAGCTCCTCTCGGGTGCGAAGACTTGTGTGAGGTCTTGCGTTGTCATGAAGAAGGAGAAGTTCGTTCTGATTTTTGTGCCTACGAACACGCTGAAGTCGTTTCTTCAATTTCTGAAGAGTAGCACAATACACTTCAGAGTTGATCGTTTGACCATGGGGAAGGACATCGAACAGAATAACCCCTTCAGCGTCCCAGAAGACTGTAACCATGACTTTACCGGCTGAGGGTATGGCTTTAAACTTTTTCTTGGTAGGGGAGTGGGTGTGGCGCCACTCCATTGATTGCCGTTTTGTTTCAGGTTCGAAGTGATGAATCCATGTTTCATCGCCTGTAACAATCTTTGACAAGAAATTGTCACCCTCAGCCACATGACGAGCAAGCAATTCCGCACAGATGGTTCTCCTTTGCTCTTTATGGTGTTCGGTTAGACAACGAGGGACCCAGCGGGAACAAACCTTTGAATATCCCAACTGGTGAACAATTGTGACAGCACTACCAACAGAGATGTCAAGTTGAGCACTGAGTTGCTTGATGGTGATCAGTCGATCATCTCGAACGAGTGTGTTCGCACGCTCCGCCATTGCAGGAGTCACAGCTGTGCACGGCCGGCCCGCACGCGGGAGATCAGACAGTCTTGCTTGACCTTGCGGCGATGATGACACACGCTTTGCCCAACGACTCACCGTGCTTTTGTCCACTGCCAGATCACCGTAGACATTCTGCAAGCGCCTATGAATATCTGAGATGCCCTGGTTTTCCGCCAAAAGAAACTCGATCACTGCCCGTTGTTTGCAACGCACATCCGTTACAGACGCCATTTTAACAGCTCCGTACGGCGCTGCCATTGTCGGAAGTCAATGAAACTATACGAGACGAAGCGGGAATGTTTGAAAATATTCCACAAGAAATTTCCGGTTTTTTCAACCAAAATTGGCCGAGAAAAAAATGTGTTGCATTACTTATTGAACTGCCCTCGTATTTACGAGGAGCGTTCAATAAGTAATGCAACACAATTTTTTCCTCGGTCTTGACGGGCACTTTTACAGGTTAAGTTCTGAATTATCTGTGAAATTACAGGAAGGAATAGCCGACCTCAAGTACATTTTGATCAGTCATACTTCAACTTATCTTTTAACAAGTTTCACGAAGAGTGACAACTTGCTCTAAGGCTTCACAGGCCTGGGCGTTTTCAAGCATCTACAACAACTGTCGCTACCGGTGTAGAACGAAATGTCTTCTTATTTAACTAAAAAGCGAGTAAAACTAAAGTAATTTGCATGATACATTACGAAATCAGCGTTTCAGCTTCACTTAAGACGCAGGTGCTTTAAATTTTTCATTCACTTGACGCACATGAACTACTCAACAAATAATTACACACACATTAGTAACTGTGTGGATTTATAGTCAGGACGACTAAGTCTTAAAAAAGTAAACAAATAATTATACTGTAAAATAAAGATATAATGGCGTCGGCAATGCGGACACCAATATTAGCCACGAAAGTCGCTTTTACCCGGGAATGGTGTGTGAATGAATCCTGGGTTGCGTTCTGCTAGTATCACAGCGAGTGCGGAGTCAGAATAGCTCACTCATTATCAAAACTCTTTAATCAGCATGATGTCGATGTCGGCGTCACAGCGGCGTGGTGTAGTCAAAAATGGTTCAAATGGCTCGAAGCACTATGGGACTTAACATCTGAGGACACCAGTTCCCTAGACTTAGAACTACCTAAACCTAACTAATCCAAAGACATCACACACATTCATTCCCGAGGCAGGATTCGAACCTGCAACTGTAGCAGCAGCGCGGTTCCAGACGGAAGCGCCTAGAACCGCTCGGCCACATCGGCCGGCGTGGTGTGGTCATCCAGGCAGGGTGCTATCTCAGCACAATTCACCAGAGGTGTATGTGATCCCGCAGGTTGCTGCCTCGGCAGAAGTGATCCGTCTGGTGCAAGGTAGGTGTGACCCGGCTGCCGACAAGCTTTTGCTGGACTGCAGACAGTTCCAAACAAGTGGTCAGGAGCACTGGCACCTAACGCTGGGTGGAAGACCCTGTCAGACGATGATGCCCTAAGCGCGTCCTTCACTTGAAGGCATTGGCTCAAGACCATGAACCACCAGGCCTAGCTGGTGGTTTGCAGACCAGCGGCTAGCCGATGTCGCTGCTTGGTGTGGTGGAAGCTGCTCAGCTCCACACTGGACCGATAGCTAGCATGGAGACTGTCACGGCGCCACCTCAAATCAGAAATCCAGGACCAGTACAAGAACCTACAAGTGCTGCTAATGGCTGAGCTATGGGCATTTACAGTCGCTCTGGCCAGCTATTTTGTGACAAGAGCTCGCCTCCAGTCACGTAGGTGGCTGTGATATTCTAGAGTTGTGAAATGGCATATGGAAATGTAGTCCACTGCTGTATTGAGGAGTGCTACGCCTACAGTATTCTGGTACGTGGAGGCAGGATTCTGCAGGTGGCTCGCCTGCATGTCCCTCAATGGGTTGCGAAGTCTGTCTCTGACTGACGCCACGACAAAAACAATAAAGAAAATATAGGCAATCTGTACAAATAAGCAAAAGTGCACATCTGTAAAATAAATGTCTGTTATTGGGTAATATTCAGCACCATTTTCCTTTGCTTTGTGCACAGTAACAAGCTTTCATCCTCCTTGACATATTGTCTATGGTATGATCGAGACATTGCTGCTGATGCCTATAACAATTTTCGACGGTGACCCTCATGAGGTCAGCCGGCCGCGGTGGTCTAGCGGTTCTGGCGCTGCAGTCCGGAACCGCGGGACTGCTACGGTCGCAGGTTCGAATCCTGCCTCGGGCATGGGTGTGTGTGATGTCCTTAGGTTAGTTAGGTTTAAGTAGTTCTAAGTTCTAGGGGACTTATGACCTAAGATGTTGAGTCCCATAGTGCTCAGAGCCATTTGAACCATTTTGAACCCTCATGAGGTCAACCAGTGTGTGAGGAGGCTTCCTGCAACACCGCACTGCAGGTTTCAACTGGTCCTAGGTATCTTCCGTTTGGATCGTGTCACAAGATACCAACGGCAGTTCCATTGGGTTGATTTCTCCTTCCTGCAAAAAGGTGTTCATGAGGTGGTCACAGTGTGGTCGCATATTAACATCTGGAAAGAAGAAACTTGTACCGATATGTTGGCAGCAGGGCTACATAATAGTTTGGAAAGCCCTGTCACGACACTTTTAAGCAGTAAAGTTACCCTTATAGCAATGAGAGGTGTTCGACATTTGTATATGATACTGGCTCAAAACATGACTGAGTCATATCCCTGCTGGATCCGTAGAACTACATGCCTCATGCGTACATTGGTGCCTACCCACCTCCACACACATCTAGGAAGATAATCGCGGGTCAGATAACTCCTGCACTCAGTGGTGAATGGAATCTGCCACCACTGTTCCAGGATCCATTCCAGGTGTTCCCATGCCCAACTTCTTGCACGCCACAGCTGTGTGCAGGGAGGGGGGGGGGGGGGGGACTAGGAGGCGAGTTTGTAGTGTCGTTCTTAGCAAATCCCTAAAGACAGAATTTATGTTTTATTGACGGTTGGGTACTGTTTTGGTCAACAGTGACCTTCGAGTTGCCTCGGAAAGCAGCACGCAGTTCTGTTCCATTCTTCTTGGGGTACCTACTAGTCACATTTTGTAGATATTAGTTATCAGGTACTGTTGTTGACCACGGGCTTTCACTGTGAGACAGATGTTCAGTATTTTGTGTGTCACAGTAGTGGCTAAACGTTCGAATGGCCTACCTGAGGTACACGCTGGCTGACACAGCGGGCAGCTTCCCACCCTGACAACCCTTCTTGTCGTTAACGTGCACTGAAGTCTTCAGTTTCTAAATGAAATGACACATAAGTTATTCTGTCAACTATAGGTTATTTATAGAAAGGGGAAAAATTGAAGCCATTGGAATATATCAGGCATTATCCAACCAATCCACAGAAAAGGAAGCGAAACAGAGCCTAGTAACAACACGGAAATATCGCTCCTTGCAGTCACATACAAAATATCTTCCAAGATCCCAGAACGACTAGAAACGAGACATATGGACAATTAGTTAGAAGAAGATTAAGTAGGTTTCAGAGCATCGAGATCTGTACTGAACAAATTCAGAACTTTAAGACCATCCTCTAATACAGCAAGAAACGAGCCATACAGCCGATAGATAACTTTGTAGACTTCCAAAACGCTTGCACCTACGTGTATCGACCCACTCTCTTTGGAATAATTACAAAAACCAGGACTCAACGAAAAGCTCAATAGGTTGGTGTGAGTCAGCCGGTACAACACCAAGTCCAAAACATAGAGGGAGAGTTTCCTGATCAATAAAGGGGTGAGGCAAGGGGGACGGTGTTTCACGTATATTATTTAATTTCGTCCTAGAAATAATCGTCAGGGAATGGAACAGATCGTTGCTAGCGAGCACCTGATTAAGGATGTGGATCAAAGCAGACAATCTAAGGATTCTATATGTGGCTTTTGCTGGCGACCTGGCCTTATTGGCCGATGACATGCAAGAGGCTTCTATGCAACACCAAGTACAGCACTTACTAGCAGAGGAAACAGGTCTATCAATAAACACAGCAAAGATCGAATTCATTACCAACTTAAGGTTCTCCCAAGTGCGAAGAGAGTCAGCGATAGCAAGCATATTAAGAGAGCCGAAACCGTAAATTGCCTTGGACATCAGTGAAACGGTAGCTCTCGAACAAAGGAAACTCAAACTGCATAGGATATACTATAAGTGAAGAAAAATGTACACCTCGAAACATCTACCGCTTAATACTAGACTAAAACGCTATAATACAGCAGTCAGAGTGCCTGACTCTTACAAAGAAGGCCCCAATACGAGTCTTCGAATTACAAGAAAAGAAATTCCTGCGAAAGATAATGGGACAGGGATCTTACACGCTGGGAGACGATAGTGCAATCCTAATCGTCAACTCTACCAACACAAAGAAAACCTCGTAGATGCCATCAGAAAAAGACGAGTAGCTTTCTGTGGGCATATGTACGGAAAGGTGTCCCATACGCTCTCCTATAAGATCTTCAAAGTACAATCAACTAGAGAAACACTTCGAACAACTTCATACACTATCTGAAAAAATGTAGCATCCTCAAGGACTATGTTCAGTGGCACGCCAGGGTATAAACAATATGTAGATAGTGAGTAGCTGTAGTGCTAGTGATTCATTAGGCACGATCGTCGGCGATCAGATGGCACTTAGGAGGCCATCTTTCTGTGCACCCTTCATGAATTTGTCTACAGGCGGTAAATGTGCTGAGTTTACAGGTGAACAGTATTTAGAACATTCATGCCCTGCTGACGATTACATACTCTTTTTCACCAGCTTGAATGGAGTCACATTGTGGCCTTGCGGGAAGCTGGATGGACGTCTGGATTGCTGCACATGTTGGGCACAATGTATATGATGTGTCGCTGCTTTATCATTGATCTGTGGGACATTCCCACACCCACAGAACAGATCCGCATAACACAGACGTAAGTCAAGATCGATGCATTGTACGAGCAGTAGTGGCCAACCGACCATCATCGGGAACCACTGGAAACCATATTAATGCAACGGAATTAAGATAACGACACCGCCAAACATGGCTACTCTGGCGTCGTGAAGAGTCGACTACAGATTGTAATGACAATCTATTGGCTTCACTGATGAGAGTATGTTCTGTCTGTTGTGAGTCATTGAAGTACATGTGTATGGCGTAGACATGGTCAGCTGCCTCTTCCAGAGTGCATTCACCCACGATGCACAGGCGTCATGGTGTGCGGCGGGAGGTGGGGGAGGGGAGGGGGGGACAAGAGAGCATAATTTACAATTCGCGGCTACTTTTGTATTTTCGTAGGGTTAAGTTGGCTGTTGTCCCTGTGCTTCTGCCATTTCTTCAACGGGAAGATGACGTACTTTTACAGCAAGACAGCACATGTCCACATATAGTTGCAGCAACGCAAAGAGCTCTTCGTTCTGTAAGCAACTACCCTAGCCAGAAAGACGCTCAAATCACTCGCCAATTGAACGTGTATGAGACTGATGAAGCAGGAACTTCCTCATTGTCTAGGGCCTGCGAGAAACATCGCCGAACTGCAAAAAAAGGCGCAATATACTTTGGACAATCTATCGCAGGATGCCGTTTGGCACTTTCATAATGCCGGCCGGGGTGGCCGAGCAGTTCTAGGCACTACAGTCTGGAACCGCGCGACCGCTACGGTCGCAGGTCCGAATCCTGCCTCGGGCATGGATGTGTATGATGTCCTTAGGTTAGTTAGGTTTAAGTAGTTCTAAGTTCTCGGGGACTGATGACCTCAGAAGTTAAGTCCCATAGTGCTCAGAGCCATTTGAACCATTTTTGAACTTTCATAATTGTTTGAATCTGAGGATACATGTATGCGTTGCTGCCAAATAGGGGTACAATATGTACTGATGTGACTGTTTGGGCACCCTTTACTGTGATTTGTGTGTCTCATGTGGTCTGACTTCGTTATCATATACTCCAACAACGATGAGCTACCTATCACCTCACTTGTCACGAGATGGCTTGTCCTCGAGGGAATTGCATTTATTTTTTTCCAGCAGTGTATTAGGCAAGACATAATGACTACCATGTAGCTGTTGAAAGCAGATCTTTCCTGGCATCCTTCACAGAAGTTAACCAAAGTGAGATAGAAAATGGTGTGACGAATGCAAGATAGAGTTCAGCAGGAAAATGAAGGAACACTGGACTAACAGAAAATATCGAGGTACTAACAAGAAAACAGTTGCTAAACTTCACTAAGAACACCAGAAGCGGCAGACGTCAACAGCACAGCAAACACACAAGCACCGTGGCCCATAGGCGGGCCAAACGAGTTTTAAAAGAATCAGACTATAAGAGTTATTGACGAATGATTCACGTCTGTTCATATACCCCGCAAGACACCAAAAGAAACTAACTGTGTGTTCAGTGAAAAGTATTTAACTAAAACTCAATACTGAAATACACTGCTGGCCACCGTAAATGCAACACCAAGAAAGACAAGAGGTAGCACACCAAAATTTATTTTGTAGATAACATGTTGACCAAGTATCAAATGATTACGTTTACAGACGTCTGTGACATGTGGTTCCTGCCAGAATCAGTAGCCAGAGTAGCCGCCATTGTTGGAGATCACCGCTGCCACACGTTTCGGCATTGAGTCAAAGAGACGTTGGATGTGTTCCTGGGGTACAGCAGCCCAAGCAGCTTCCACACGTTGCCAAAGATCATCTGGTGTGGCAGCTGGGGATGTAATCTGGGTCACTCGTTGAGCAACCATGGACCACATGTTTTCTATCGGCGAAAGATCCGGAGAGCGAGCCGGCCAGGGAAGCAATTCAATCTGGTTATTGACGAAGAACCTTTGGACAATGCGTGCCACGTGTGGTCGCGCATTATCCTGTTGAAATATGGCTGTGGCCGAGCCCTGAAGGTAAGGAAGGACAACTGGCTCCAGCACCTCGGATATGTAGCGCCGGCTATTTAAAGTACCGGCAATGCGTACTAGAGGCGTGCGAGAGTAATATCCAATACCGCCCCATACCATAATACCCGGTGGAAGACCAGTGTGGCGGTGCATAATGCAGCTGTCCAGCATCCTCTCTCCACGGTGTCTCCACACTCGAATCCGACTATCGTGGTGCTGCAGACAGAAGCGTGCCTTGTCAGTAAAGACAACGTCATTTCATTCTGCCGTCCACATCCGTCTGTCATCACACCATTGGCGACGGAGACGTCTGTGGTTCTGCGTCAATGGTAGACGAAGCAATGGACGTCTTGCGGACAGACCAATCTGCTGTAAACGGCGTCGAATGGTACGCGCAGACACTGGATGATGCGTTACAGACGCAATGTGCTGTGCTATGGTTCGGGATGTCACTGAGCGATCCGTCACTGCCATGCGCACAATTTGCCTATCAGCACGTGCAGTGGTGCACCGAGGTGAATGCGATCGACCACGTCGGTCCGTCGTACCCTCCTGCATCCAACGGTCACATATCCGCATTACAGTTGTTTGGTTTCGTCCAACACGACTAGCGATTTCTCTGTATGATAATCCACAATCTCGGTAAGCCACTATCCTTCCTCTATCGAACTCGGATACATGATCAAAAAATGTTCGCTGTTGTCTACGAGGCATAACTGATCGTCTTGTGAAACAACCACAAGGTAAACACACGTGCCGAACGTACACTCGTCAAAATCGCAAAGCCTTAAATGGCGCTATGAGGTGGCGCCACAGGCGCGCGTGATGTGCGTCTGCGCTGAAATTCTAATCAGTTGCATATCTCATCGGTGCAAACCCATGGTGTAAATTTCACTTGATTCGGATGCTTCCTTCAGGGTGTTGCATTTACGGTGGCCAGCAGTGTACGTTATGGGAGTTACATTACGTGAAGTGCAAAGTCTGACTTAAAATGTTCACAAAATAGAGAAAGTAACTGTTAAAGATTACCTGCACTGTTCACTTCAGCATGCTATTTTGTGTCTGTTATACTGACATTCACGAAAACAAATTGAAATCAGCAAATGCAGCAGCGAAATAAAAATAATCTATTCACTACTAAATTTTTCTATGCTTGTCAGAAACAATCTGTGGATGCGTGTGGCATAAGGCGCAATACACAAGGATCGCCATCTTGTTCTGTCTTCTGCTAGTACCTTCATTTCTTCCCATCCTATTCCTTGCTGATGGCCTTCTGCTTCAACTGACCGTCTCCATGTCATTTTGGGCCTGCCTCGTCTCCGTCGTCCTTGCAGGATCCAGTCAAATGCTTCTCTCGCAGCATGTTCATTTGATCTTCTAAGAGTATGTTCTAACCATCTCCACTTCTTGCTTCTGATTTGCAGGTCAATTGGCTTCTGGTTTGTTCTTTCCCAAAGAGTTTCGTTAGAGAGGACATTTGGCCACCGTATCCCCAGGATGTTCCTCAGGCATCTGTTGTTGAATGTCTGCAGCTTGTGGATTAACTGTTTTGTCACTTTCCATATTTCACATTCATAAAGGAGCACAGATTTTACTTTACTTTCAAATATCCGCAATTTGGTCCTCAGTGATATTTCCTTCGATCTCCAGATAGAGCGTTGAGTTGTAAAAGCTCCTTTTGCTTTGTTGATACGGCTGTTAATGTCCTCTGTTGCACCGCCATCTGGTGTAATCATGCTTCCAAGGTAGCATGATTAGTTACCTGGAAAAATTCCTACAAAAATCTTCTCCATCAATAGAATCAGTAACATACGTTTACAAACAAGTTTTTATCTTCATAATAAGGTATTCCAGATAATTTCTCTCAAATTGACAAGTATCAAATCTCCTTCTCTAAAACTCAACTGCTCGCTGCTATGTCTCTAATAAGAATGTCCTGACGCTGCATAACTGGCTCGCGACCAAGCGCAGCACAGATTACTAGGGCTGCGCAAACGATATTAGCGTTCTAACAGGCCTGAGGTTTCTCGGTACGCCGCAACGTTCGATGCCGTAATCCAGCTCGTTCGAATAATCACTCGACATTTGACTCACGCGGCGCGGGAGTAAGGTGTTTGAACGATTTTTCAGTACAAATTCTCATACAGTATTTCAAAATGGATACACAAAAATTTGTGCCGATTTTTAAGTAAAGATAACAGGCAAAGAAGAAAATATGTCCTCCAAAAATTTTTACTTAACCGCATCCATTGTAATATTTTATTTCTTTATGAGAGGTGGTAATGATTCACCAAATAGGTTGCAAATGAGCAGTTCAATCCCTGTTCACATATTAGAATAACAGATAAAAGTGTTGTCAGGTTTTAATCAGTTTGAAAACAAGACGACAGCATTCAGAGGACACAATCAAGACAATTAATCAAGCATTAAATGCCGAACAAATGAAATATATCGTAATAAATTGACCATAATTTTTATCACGAGAATGAATAATAGCAGCAGGACGCATCTTGGAAATAGTACTGTCAGACTTCCCTCCAGCAGAGGAAAGGAAATACAATACTAACCTGACTATAGCAGGTGTTGACAGTGACCACCATTTGGCAGTTTCGAGCCCTGATCAGCAATTTGCTGAAGGCTGATCGAAGTTGGACTGCTGGGATTGCTGCCGTCTCGTCCGTAAAGTTCTGCTGCAGTTCTTGAAGGCTATGAGGGTTGCACTTGAGCGCTCCCACACTAAGTGATCGCACACTGACAGATCAGGAGGCCTGGGTGGCCAGCTCGGACCGCTATGAGACTGACCTCTGCTGACAACTCTGTCAGGCGTGAAGATTGTGTAAACGTGCTCCACGGTTCGGCCAGCTGCACGGGCAGCTGTTCTGTCCTGTTGGAAGTAACTGTAGGTTTTTGCCTCCTCTGTTAATGCTGTCACAAATAGTTTCAAAATGTTGGCAATGTAAAGCGCCAAAGTCAGCGTCTGGTGAAAGAAGGTGGGACCAATAATGTGGCGAGCAGGCGCTGCACACCAAATCCCAACCTTCCGATCATGCAGTGGTGTTTCGTGGAAGTTATGCTTATGAGGTAACAGGCGAGTTGTGACGCCCTGAAAATATTCCAAGTTCGGAGTTGGCGTGGCCTCATGGGCTGCTCCGCAAGCCAGGGCTCGTCAGCAACCGTGTGGTGTCGAATATTAGCCGGAGCAAATTGGGTAGCCCCAGCACGTGGTCCAGGCCGACCGCCTGGCTGGGAATTCGAAGTTGACGCCGTGTCGAGGACTGTGCTTTGTGTTGATGAAGGAGATCTGTGTGCTGGGAGTGCCAAAGATGGAGGACTTTTTTGCAATATCTTTATTGGTTTAAAGTATAGTATCTGACTGTAAATTATACGAGTAACACCCAGCAACGAATTTCCAAAATCTAAACGGTTTATCCGATTTTGTAGATCGACGTGTCTTTCGAAAGCTGTTAGTGTAAACCTAAATTGGTATGAATTACAGGCCTGTAAACTGAATAGTCATGAGTTATTGGAGGTCAAAGGCCATAAGTACTCCACAGTTACACGAAAAAACCGTAGCAGCATGCTTATAAATATATTTATTCGTCTATGTCTTTGTTTATATCCGATGTATACTATTCATGAAGAAATTGGTCAAATATTTACTCTGTTTTAGAAAGCAGAGAGGCATTAGGCTACTGGCCTACTTTTGTTTCTATTCCTGCGATATACGTTTATTTAATCTGTTTATGTGCTTAATAATGTGTGTTAGAGCGTATTTATGGTCCAGCCGTAGGAATATTTATTTAATTTCAAGTTATTTAAATGTTTGTGAGTGTATGTTGGCTTGGAGACATGGCGAGAGCGCTCTAGTCCATCACAGCGCTCGTTACTACGGTAGGGGTCTACCGAAGTCAATGGAGAGACTGTAAGAAGAGGGGGAGGAGCATCGGGTCGCACAGGACACGGGGGAGTGTTGGACGGGAAGGCGCGACAGACGGTCGCAGGAAAGACTGGAGAGTGTTGAACAGTTTGCGCGTAGCTGCTGGAGGTAGAAATATTTCATAGTGCCGACTTGTGCACTTGTGAGATTTCCGTGGCTTCTGCAGTGAAGACGTAGTATACATTTAGAAGTGAATATCTCGCGAGCTATGTTGTTGTTCATAACTAATTACGTGAAGTAGGAATCTATTGTTTCCTTGTTATTCAACTTATATTTTATTTTATTGCTGGAACATCGACACCACTAAGTGTCTTACAGTAATAAATGGCATTCTTAAAGGACTGCTGCTATCGTACTCATCATTTAAAGTCATTAAAAAAGTACTTGCATATTATATTTAATTGCAATCTTTCATTTACAAATTTCTATGTTACATTCAAAATTCGCAATTGCCAAGTGATAGGAACCTTCGACCATTCGATTCATGTGTGTATTTATATTGTATACTGTAGACTCTGCAGTATTTGGCATGTAATGCGGCAACTACGTATCCCATCCCCTAGACAATGAAATCAGACAAAACTTTAAGTATTTTGATTCTGAGTCTGAGGGTACGTAGTTGAGGGCCACCATTAATTTTTTGAAAGCCACATGCTTCATCAGACATAAAGAACAGATCCATGTCCAAATGATTTATCGTTATTTCAGTGAACAGCCACTCACAAAACTGGAGGCGCTGAGGAGAGAGAATCTGCTGGTTTTAATGCGTGAAGAAGAGACACTCGGCAGGAACGCATGTGTAGGTCCAGGTGAAGTATTCGTCTGCATGATCGACATGATATGCCGGTCTCTTGTGAAAGGGGTCGTGTTGATTTGGTATGTCTCTGAAGCATTTTCTGGCGAACTGCAGACACATTTTCTGGTGTGTGGTCACGTTTCGGAATGTTTTTTGGGTTGTTCGAAAACAGATCTTGTCTGTCGCCATTTTCGGACTAAGCGTTGCATGACACTCTTTGCTGGCAATTTGATACCATTAAACTTCTCAGCAAATAACTCACCACACCGTTTCCATGACTTTCACGTAACTTTCCACAAGGAACATCCGCTGCTCCATTGTAACATCGTCCCCTTTTGCACAGCTCCATTCACACTCCACTCACTATCACAGCCCGCACTACACTTTGAACCGGTGTCGAACAAGTGCTGGGCGTACACGTGGTGTGCGCGTCACAAGGTGTGGTTATACGCATAGATTCAGGTCCAATCGTATCCACTCGTCCGGGTTACTTTTATTTGTCCCGCCCTGTATCATGGCACGTATTCGATTTCACTGAAACTGCGTGATGTATCTAGATTCTGCTTATCCTATCTGTACCGTTCCATTTCGTACCTCATTTTTCTTTTCAAATTGTGGACGTGTTCACCTTTGCATGTCACCTGAGTTGTGGTAGACAGTTTGCACACTCCACTGCCGAGCCCCAGCACGTCAAGCTCACACCGCAACCACGAGGAAAACGATTCATAAGTCATGTTTCACACACGACTGGTTTCGCCCTGTGTCCGAGCTGATTCTCTGAGATAAGTTTGTTTCCTCCCGGAGCATAATAATGTTAAGGCCTAATAATATACTTAAGGATCCTGCAACAGACAGCCGTCAGCAATATCAGTCTGAAATTCCATGCATCCGATCCTTATCCCGTTTGTAAACAGGAGTGACTGTTGTACCTAAGCACGAATTGTTCCACACTTTCCATCTTTCTGTTTTGCAGAAATTGTAAATGAGGAAAAAATACATCTGTCGTACCCGAACGTAGCCACAGACAAATTCGGAAATATCGGCACATGGACACTCATCTACAACCAGGGCTTCGAGGTCACTGTCAACGGCCGCTCCTACTTCGCTTTCTCGTACTACGAAGTTGTAAGTGCTGAAAATTACAAAACTGCTCGATACCTCACTACGTGAAGTGACACGTCTACTTTCGCCGTCATTTTGTGTGCTCCTTAGAATAACGACTCGTCGGTGACCAGTTACTGCGACCGGACGTTCGACGGCTGGGCCCATGACGTCACAGTGCGACACTGGTCCTGCTTCAATGGCCAAAAAGACGAGCAACTGCCCGCCAAGACGCACGCCGCGCCAGCCGCAGCACTGGGACTCAAGGTAAGAGACTACTTCGAAGCATATGTGGATTGTTTTAAATGACGAGAGCTCCAGATCGAGTCGACATGCAAAATTGAATATTAACCAACCAAATGAAACATTTGACAGTTATGGGATTTGTTGTTATTCTTGTCGCCTACTTCAGTCCGAAGACTGTTTGATGCACCTCCCCAAGCTAGTCTATCGCAGCCTCTTCATCTCTTCCTAACTACTGCTTACTGTGGTCACGCTACTCATTTAATCCTCAGCATTTTTCTGTAGCGCCACTTTTCAGTAGCTTCTGTTCTCTTTTTGTCTAAACTGTTAATCGTCCATATTTCACTTCCGTACAAGGCTACACTCTTATCAGGCACCTTGAGAAATGACTTCCTAAGACCTGATTTTACATTTAATGATAACCACACTCTCTTTTTCAAACTCTTTTCCTCCTAGCAGGCTATCTGAATTTTATATCCTCTCCACTTCCGCCATTGTCAGTCATTTTGCTGCCTACATACTCCGCAAGCCACCATACGGTGCATGGCGAAGGTTACCTTGTGCCAAATAAAACTGCGAAAAACGACTATCTATATGCTTTCATAGTAGCACTTATCTCTCTCGTCTTCGTGGTCCTACCGCGAGTTGTGCATTGCCGGCGGTATAAACAACCTGTCTCAAATATTGAGCCGCGCGGGATTAGCCGAGCGGTTTGAGGCGCTGCAGTCATGGACTGTGCGGCTGGTCCCGGCGAAGGTTCGAATCCTCCCCCGGGCATGGGTGTGTGTGTGTTTGTCCTTAGGATAATTTAGGTTAAGTAGTGTGTAAGATTAGGGACTGATGACCTTAGCAGTTTAGTCCCATAAGATTTCACACACATTTGAACAATTTCAAATATTGATTTCAATCTTTCCTTCACAGACGGAGTTTAGGGAGCATCCCCTTTCATCAAACCCTCCGGTAACAAATCTACCAGCACGCCTGTGAACTGCGATGACGTATTCATTTAATGCGACCTGGTGGAAATCCCAAACATCCGTATTGTACTCAACAATAGGTTACACAAATGTTCTGTATGAGTTCTCCTTTATAGATGAGCTACACTCGTATAGAATTTTCTCAATAAACCGAAGTCGATCTTTCGGCTTCCCTAGGACCGACCTTAACTACTCGTTCCGTTTCATGTCACTTTGCAACGTTACGCCCACAGGCGTTCATAAGAGGGACTCTCGCCCTTCCCCCTCTACCCGCCCCCGGAATCTGGCGTACAGAGTAGCTCTCAGATGCTTCTAGAAGTGAGTGGGTAACCATCTGTTTCCCTCATAAAATTTAGTTCTTGTGACATGACATGCCTCAAAAGTGGAAAACTTATTTACATCAAAAATGGAAATGTTAGAGTCTCGCCCCCTCGCCTCGCCCCCTCCCCTGGAGATGTTTCTGCTGGCGCCCACGATCACGCCTCGATATTTAATCGACGTCGCTGTGTCAAGCAGCACGCCACTAACACTGTATCCGAACATTCATCTTATAATGTCTTTTCGCAACTTCATCTATTCTGTTCAACTGCTCTTCCAGCACTGACAAAATGGCAGTTCATCGATAATCCTCAGTTTCTTTTTATTTTTTGCTCTCTGAACTTTAATTCGCTTTCTAAATATCTTCTTGGTTACTTCACTGTTTGCTCAATATACAGGTTTAAGAACATCGTTGATAGCCTACTCTCTTCTCAACTACTGCTTCCCTTTTACGTCTTTCGACTCTTATAACTGCAGTATGGTTCCTAAATGAGTTGTAGATAAGCTTTCGCTCAGTGCATTTTATCCCTGCCACCTTCGGAATTTCTAAGGGGTATTCCGGTCAATATTGTCAAAAGTTTTAAATCTGCAAATGCTATAAATATAGGTTTGCCTTTCCTTAATCAATCTGCTAAGATAAGTCATAGAGTTAGTATTGCCTCGCGTGTGTCTCCCTCCTCTGTAAAAATTCCATCCAGTCCTGAGCCCACGAGAATGGGAATTCGGATAGAGGAAGGAGGCATGCCAGGGTAATCCGTCCAGCTGTACAAAGCCGCTGTGCCATGGTCGCGTAGTCGTTAGCGCATCTGCGTAGTGAGCAGAAGATCCGGGTTCGAATCCTGGCTCTGGTACAAATTTTCGTCTCCTCAGTCTACACATGTACGTCATAGATGTTTTGAGACTTGAAAAGGTCTCTGGAATCATATAGCTTGATTTGACATATGTAGTTATGAACACGTGAGAGATAGCTAATGTGCCGGACAGTACTGACACAACGAATACAAAAGTTCTGCGTGTCACGTGACTGCCAAGAGGTCAGACCTCCTGGTGACTGTCGTCGTGAAGGGAGAGCACAGGATCGGCAGAGCACGTGACGTCAGCGCATTCGATCGCAGCCTGATCGTGCGTGGGTGGAGGACGCATGGCATATTCCATCTCCGAGGTCGTCGAGGGGCAGTTTATGTGCAATTGTGACAAGTCTCTACCGTCTGTATCTCGATTTGGAAAAAAAACTCCATGGGTAAACTGCCTTGCATAACGACGACTTGTTGATTGGGGTCCTGACTTTTTACGGTAGGCGCCAATTCAGTGTTGCCCACAGCAACCGGAATGCATCCACAGATAACCAGAAACACCTTATCGCTATCGAGTATGAATTAAAGAGCAGAAACAAATATAAACAAAACTGATTCCATCTCAGTCCATATTTGTGTGACTAATGAGTGTTCTTCGCTTGGGGGTAGTAATAGGGAAGACCCATTACTGACATACTGTAATGGCTATAGTCAAACTAAAGTGTTGGAATCAATAGAGGCCTAATTCACACTCCGGTTTACATTTCTCATAAAGTAGGAGAGAGTGGTGAACCTGGAGGATAGCACACACAGGAACACATGACGTTACCTCGCCGATGTCTCAATCTAGTAACTGATTTCCGAATCACATGAACGAGCGCACGCTAGAAACCGCCATAGGCAGTTTCCGACATTTACTACTCTTTTTGTTGTTGTGAGCGTCTGTAAATAGTAAGAGTTGTGGATATACGTGTAATACAATGACAGAAAAAAACGGCGATACCGAAAAACAATTAATGTAAAGTAACGAAATTTCGGGAATACGTTTGTCTCCGAAACATATTTAAATGATAAACATTGCAAGATCACAGGTTAATGTAAGCGCTAGATAAGTCATTCCAAATGTGAAATGCTGGTACATTAATAAACGGTGTTACCACCAGAACGTTGAATGCAAGCATGAAAACGTGCTTGCACTGTGCTGTACAAGTGCTGGAGGCCAATTTGCGGGCTGCAGTTCCGTGCCTGATGTACTTGGTCGGTCGATGCAGGGACGATTAATGCTGTTCATGGATGACGCTGGAGTTGTCGTCCGATGATCTCCCATACGTGCTCGACTGGAGACAGATCTGGTGATCAAGCAGGACAAAGCAACATGTCGACACTCTGTAGAGCATGTTGGGTTACAACAGCGGTATGTAGGCGAGCATTATCCTGTTACAAAATAGCCCCTGGAATGCTGTTCGTGAATGGCAGCAAAGCAGGTCGAATTACCAGACTGATGTACAGTTTTGCAGTCAGGTTACGGGGGATAACCACGAAAGTGCTCTTGCTGTAATGCGAAATTGCACCCCAGGCCATAACTCCAGGTGTAGGCCCAGTGTGTCTAGCCCGCAGACAGGTTAGTTGCCGGCCCTCAATTGATCTCCGCCTAACCAACACACGGCCATCACTGGCACCGACGTAGAATCAGCTTTCATAAGAAAATACAACAGACTTCCACCCTGCCCTTCAATGAGCTCTCGCTTGATACCAATGAAGTCGCAAGTGGCGGTGGTTTCGGGTCAGCGGAATGCAAGCTACAGGGCGTCTGGCTCGCAGTTGTCCTTGAAGTAACGAATTTGTAACAGTACGTTGTGTCACTATGGTGCCAACTGCTGCTCAAATTGCTGCTGCAGATGCAGTTAAGATGCGACGGAGCCAAACGCCGAACACGATGGTCTTACCTCCCGGGAGCGCCACATGAGCATCTGGAACCTGGTCTCCTTGCGATCGTACATTCTGGTGACCACCGCTGCCAGCAATCATGTACAGTGGCTACATCCCTCCGAAGTATTTCTTTAGTATCACAGAAACATCCATCTTCTCGTAGCCCTATTACGCGATCTTGTTCTACGTCAGTGAGGTGTTACTAATGGCGTCTTTGTTGCCTTAAAGGTATTCTTGACTAACATCAACCCACTCCGACCAATCTCAAAGGTAACTAACGCTCACGACCATTGCAGCGTGTATTTAAAGCAAACCTGATTTGCATCCCCATAGTGGTGCTGCTAGCGCCAGTCTTATGCGAATGGCGTGAAATCTGAATAGACATCTAGAGATGGGTCGTTCGCGAGCTAACGGTTCACCAAGATGAACGGAACGAGCGAGGAACGAATTCTAAGGAATGGTCCTTCATAGTTCATTTCGGTCGCGCTTTCTGCTTATAGTTCCCGGGAACGGGAAACGGTCAGTCTCGTTCGCGAACGGCTCGTCGACCGGTCTCGTTCAGCCTCGGTCCCGTTCCCGTCTGTCTCGGTCTCGGGCTCGCTCGGCCGGACTCGTCCTTCTTCGCGTGGCCACTCGTCGCAGTTCCACTGCCGATTGCTCATAGTTCAGTATCAAGTTGTTGTTGTTCGTTTCGTTCGCTTCGCACGCCCATTCTAGCTCTGTTTCAAACCTTTTTTGAACTCTGAACTTTTGGTTCTTTCCGTATTCTATTCAGTGTCCACGATCGGTAATTAAAATGTGTTTTATAATTACGTGAATTACATAAAAATTACGTGGTATGTATTGCATACATCTTTTCAGGTAACAAAACGGTGTATCAGCTTACTCCACTATTTCGGTAAACAGCAGAAGAAGTACTTGTAAAAAGGCAAGATTTTTTTTGTTATTACACATGCAAAGGAAATATTTCGAAAGCCATAGTTATACATCTGTTTGTTCATTTAACATGGAATCTATGTTAAATGAACAAACAGATGCCGCAAGCCATAGTTATTTCAGTAATTTTAAATACCTATTCTAAAGTTATTTCTTACATATGTCAATTGTTTAATAGCTATATCTTTAGCACTACGCCGGCCGCTGGTGGCCGAGCGGTTCTGGCGCTACAGTCTGGAATCGCGCGACCGCTACGGTCGCAGGTTCGAATCCTGCCTCGGGCATGGATGTGTATGTTGTCCTTAGGTTAGTTAGGTTTAAGTAGTTCTAAGTTCTAGGGGACTTATGACCTCAGCAGTTGAGTCCCATAGTGCTCAGAGCCATTTGAACCATTTAGCACTACGAATAAATTCATCTTTGACATCTTTGACAACACCATGTACAAAAAACATCTGTGAAGTGTTTATAAACATGTGTGTGCAAATGTACATCCTGAATGAAGTGACATGTATAAAACAACGGAGAAAAAAATGTTTGCCGGTACTAAAACGTTAAAAATCATTTCCTCGGATTATGTGGTAAGTTTATACTGTTAATTTTCCACTATTTGCACATATTTTCCGCGTTCAACTTACGAAATTCATAACCTAATATTAAACCTTTTCGTGACAGGAATATGCATTTCACCTCATTCAGGAGAAGAAATTTAACATGTATTAAGACAAATTACACCTGACGATGGGCCCACGGGGTCCGAAATACATCGTGCGCCGCCTTACATTATTTCACTGCGATCAGCCACATAACGCTACAGTTGGCTAAACGAGAAGTTTTACAGAATCACGAAACTTACAAGTGTGTGAGAATTATGTTATGAATAAAAACTCTGTACTCCAAGGGGGAGCCAAGTGTCTTCTCTTGGCGCCTTCCATCTTCAGTCACCAATGCTACTAATTTTCAATTTTTCATAAGAACCATATACCAAGCACAAGGAACGGTGCACGAGTAAAAATGAACGGTTTCCAAGAAAGAGCGGTCACCAGTGAACTAGTTCCCAAGGATGAACGACTTTGCCCATCTCTATAGACATCATAGACCTCGGGGAAGATCAGTTTGGATTCCGTAGAAATGTTGGAACACGTGAGGCAATACTCACCTTACGACTTATCTTAGAAGAAAGATTAAGGAAAGTCAAACCTACGTTTCTAGCATTTGTAGACTTAGAGAAAGCTTTTGACAATGTTGACTGGAATACTCTCTTTCAAATTCTAAAAGTGGCAGGGGTAAAATACAGGGAGCGAAAGGCTATTTACAATTTGTACAGAAATCAGATGGCAATTATAAGAGTCGAGGGACATGAAAGGGAAGGAGTGGTTGGGAAGGGAGTGAGACAGGGTTGTAGCCTCTCCCCGATGTTATTCAATCTGAATATTGAGCAAGCAGTAAAGGAAACAAAAGAAAAGTTCGGAGTAGGTATTAAAATCCATGGAGAAGAAATAAAAACTTTGAGGTTCGCCGATAACATTGTAATTCTGTCAGAGACAGCAAAGGACTTGGAAGAGCAGTTGAACGGAATGGACAGTGTCTTGAAAGGAGGATATAAGATGAACATCAACAAAAGCAAAACGAGGATTATGGAATGTAGTCGAATTAAGTCGGGTGATGCTGCGGGAATTAGATTAGGAATGAGACACTTAAAGTAGTAAAGGAATTTTGCTATTTGGGGAGCAAAATAACTGATGATGGTCGAAGTAGAGAGGATATAAAATGTTGACTAGCAATGTCAAGGAAAGCGTTTCTGAAGAAGATAAATTTGTTAACATCGAGTATGGATTTAAGTGTCAGGAAGTCTTTTCTGAAAGTATTTGTATGGAGTGTAGCCATGTATGGAAGTGAAACATGGACGATAAATAGTTTGTACAAGCAGAGAATAGAAGCTTTCGAAATGTGGTGCTACAGAAGAATGCTGAAGATTAGATGGATAGATCACATAACTAATGTGGAGGTACTGAATAGAATTGGGGAGAAGAGGAGTTTGTGGCACAACTTGACAAGAAGAAGGGACCGGTTGGTAGGACATGTTCTGAGGCATCAAGGGATCACAAATTTAGCATTGGAGGGCAGCGTGGAGAGTAAAAATCGTAGAGGGAGACCAAGAGATGAATACACTAAGCAGATTCAGAAGGATGTAGGTTGCAGTAGGTACAGGGAGATGAAGAAGCTTGCACAGGATAGAGGGGTAGCATGGAGAGCTGCATCAAACCAGTCTCAGGACTGAAGACTACAACAACAACAACAACACAGACATCATCTTTCAGATGTAAGAACACATCTACCAACTTTCATTTATGTAGCACAACTGCTTCTTGGTGTTGCGATTTTTTTACGTCATTGTACATTAAAGCTATTTAAAGGATATTTTAATTCTTTAGTTAAAGAATTTTGTGGTGACTAAAATCCTCTACAGTTTTAAAACTAATAACTTAACATGTAATCGGTTTAGCCATACTTCGTCGTTCTTGTACCATCTCGCTGCCCTCCCATCTGCCTCTGGGACAGCTCTTTGTATCTTCATCTTTTCTCTTCTTTAACACATAATCACCCAATTACTGCATTTTTTCTCTTTTGTTATTTGTGCTGTGTACTGCAGGTCGTCTTACGAGTTTTGGCCGCACCACAGTAAAAATGCTGTTTAACACGTATCTTAGGCAGTCTTTAATTGTGCCATTTTATTCCCTGCAGAAAGAACTTAAGGTGACCGCTGCAGACCAGAATCGGCTCATCAAAGAAATAAATCAGGCGCAGCATCTGTGGAAAGCCAAGGTGTACAAGCAGTTCAACGGCATGTCATACAAGGACCTGATGAACATGGGAGGAGCCCAAAGGTAGTGTATGGAACCTTCTAGTTCACTACTCCCGAAGTTCTTGTAGAGTATGGTTTGGTGATATTTAACTTAACTATTAGAACACTGCTACTGAGTCGTACCTACTGAAAAATAACACGTTCCACAATGGATCCTACTTAATTTTTCATAGAGTGGATTTCACCAGCAGTAAAGCGAGTTTTCTCCATTCGCAACGTGTTTGGATAGCAACGAGAAAACTGTTTAATTTCAATCACAGTGCTGTTCTCCTTGTTAAAATTTCAATAATTCAACACAAATCAGTGCCATTCGTGCCGCGTCGTACAAATAATCAGCCACAGAGTTCTCTCCCACAACATAATACGTACACGTACCTCTGTGACGTCGTGGTATTACTCACAAGCCTCTTACGTACTCGTTGAAGTACGTAAATTTTACATTCATTTTGTGTGCAGTTGTGTGTGTTGTCAACAATGAATCAAAGCCATGAATATAGTTATATGTTGGGATATATTTGGGTAAGAGACAAAATTAACAAAACTGTACAGCGTAAAGATCAAACATTGTTTCAAAACCACTGAGTAGCCTGAGGAAACATCTGGAGGAAAGCTACTGAGTAACAGCTTTATCAGTTCACAGACAGAATGCTACAGTAACGCAGGTTACAATACAATTCGAGGCCTAGGTGGAACCTATTAAACAGAATCTAAGACCAAAAAAAAAAAAAAAAAAAACTCGCACCACTTAGGAATTATCCGAATGGAATGTAAATCGGCAGACGTGATGTAGATTTGCAGACAAGCAAATGATTACAGTTTCAGAAAACTTGGATGATTAATTCAAGAGAAACATAACACTTTGGTCCACCTATGGCTCTTATGCAAGCAGTTATTTGGCTTGGCACTGACACTGTTGGAGTGGTAACGTCCAAAGACCGTGCTGCCACACTGCAGACATTAGTGATTCCCCACTGTAGTCCACAACGACGGATTGGAGGCACTCCTGAAGACAAGCCCTCTCTCTCAGTACCGCAGCGCCATCGCACAGAGGTCAGTATAGAATCGAGCATAGGCTCACTCTGACCCATTTCGTGACCTCCGAGGAAGCTGTCAACATCGTCTAGTTAGGATGCCAGTCATATTCAAGTCTCAGATGGCACTGTACTTTCGTAAATGTTGAACTTGTACTTCAAGAGAAAGTTTGTAATTGTGCTCAGCAAGTGATGCTTTATTGTTCAAAAATCGTTGTAAATATTCAGTACAGTCGTGGCAATGAATTGTATAAAGTTAAGCCAGTCTTTTTATCATTCTTGTAACAAAATGAATTAATAATTATTTCAGATGATGTAGTTCAGATCAGACATCTCCCAGTGCAATCAAAGAACCTGCAGTTATGACCAGACAATTGTAGTTTCATCAGGTCGTAATAGCTGGACGTCCTTCTGAGAGATATCGTACCAAATTCTGTCCAACGGCCGCATTAGAGAGTCAAAATTCCGAGCTCGATGGAGGGCCTCACCCATAATGCTCCATACATTCTCATCTGGGAAGAGATCCGGCGACCTTGCTGGCCAAGGTATGGTTTGACAAACACGAAGACAAGCAGTAGAAACTCACGACGTGTGCAGGCAGGGATTATCTTGCTGAAATGTAAGCTGAGGGCTGTTTTCCATGAAGGGCAAGAAAACGGAGCGTAGAATATCGTCGACGTACCGCTGTGCTGTAAGGGTGCCACGGATTACACTCGAAGGAGCCTTGCTATGAAAATAAATGGGACCTGAGCCCGTCACTCCTGGTTGTCGGTCCGTATGGCGGACAACAGTCATATTGATATCCCGCGGCTGTCTAGGGCGTCTGCAGACACGTCTTTGCTGGTCATCGGTGCTCAGTTGGAAGCGGGACTAATCACTGAAGACAATACTATTCTCTTCAATGAGACTGGAGTCGAAGACGTGTCTGGAGACGCCCTGAACTGTGGTGGGAAACCAACCTGACAGTCGCCCACCATGCAGCCCGACAACCAGGAGTTATGGTCTCGGGTGCCATTCCATTTCATAGCAAGATCCATTTCGTTCTCATCTGCGCAACCCTCATAGCACAGCGCTACGTCAACGATATTCTATACCCCGTTTTCCTGCCCATCATGGAAAACAGTCCTCAGATTAAATTTCAGCAAGATAATCCCTGCCTGCACACATCGGGAGTTTCTGCCACTTGTCTTCGTGTTTGTCAAACCCTACCTTGGCCAGGAAGGTCGCCGGATCTCTCCCCAGATGAGAACATTTGGAGTATTATGGGCGGAGCCCTCCGTCCAGCTCGCAATTCTGACGATCTAATGCGGCAGTTGGACATAATTTGGTACGATTTCCCTCCAGAGTTCATCCAACAACCCTATCAATTAGTGTTAAGCCGAATAACAGGTTGCATGAGGGCCGGATGTGGACCACCATGTTATTGACTTGCTTAACTTTTGAAGCCGTTTCTCTTGCATAAATCATCCAATTTTTCTGCAACTGTAATCATTTGTTTGTCTACACGTGGACCTTACATCTACCGATTTCCTTCCCAATCGAATAATTCCTTCACGGTGCGGTGTTGTTTTTTTTTCTGTCTTAGAGTGTATTAATAACTTTCTGGCACCTGTTACCTGGTTGTAAATGGAATGTAGTACTGTATACTCGTAATTATTAGTTTAACTTCTCCCTACAACAGACCTAGATGTACCAAGTTCCTTTTCCTTATATTATTTTATTGGTTTTGATTTTTAAAACCATGGGGCCAGCTGCAGTCTATGGAATACAATTTTGTTTACTCGAATAATCACAATATCACCTATCCAAATCACACACATCATTGCTTTCACAAATCCACAAGCGATTTTGTCATGAGGTACTTGAATAACACTGCCTACTTTACCATTATATCCCGAACAAACTTGGTAACACAAACGTACCCATAATATCATGTACGTAAACAATAAATTAAAAGACGAAAATTCCTCTCCAGTCTTGTCTCCCTGCTATCAGCATCAGTTTGTGAGACGTGCTTGCGTTTTCCTGCACAGCCCTTCAGCACGGCACTGGCCGGAGCCTGCCCCAGTGACGGCGGAGCAGCGGCAGCGCGCCTCCTACCTGCCCAAGCACTGGGACTGGAGGGACGTCGATGGCGTCAACTACGTGTCGCCTGTCAGGTGAGTTCATGTGTCACAGTTCGACGGGCAGTTATTATGCATGCTAAATAGGCTGTCCACTTCTTTCAACTGGGCTCGTAAGTGTTCCTTAGATCAGACGTAGTCGGCCACCCCGTCTCTGAATCTTAGCACTGGTATCTAGTTCTTTTAGAACTTTCCTTCTCCGTTAATTTCTTTCTCTTCCTCTACTACTTCTTCGATATACAAGTTGAATAACACTGATGATAAGCTCAACCTTTCCTCACATCCTTCTTTACAAAAGTTTCTCTTCCTCGACCTTTCAGTATTTTTTTACTCTCACTCGGCTTTTATGAATATCGTAGATAATTCCTCTACCTTTATACTTCAGCCCCACTCTTCAGAGGATTTTGAACAGTTTATCGTGGCTCACATCGTCGAATGCTTTCTATGGGTCCATAAATGACGCAAAGGTTATACACTACTGGCCATTAAAATTGCTACACCAAGAAGAAATGCAGATGATAAACGGGTATTCATTGGATAAATATATTACACTAGAACTGACATGTGATTCCATTTTCACGCAATTTGGGTGCATAGATCCTGAGAAATCAGTACCCATAACAACCATCTCTGGCCGTAATAACGGCCTTGATACGCCTGGGCATTGAGTCAAACAGAGCTTGGATGGAGTGTAAAGGTACAGCTGCCCATGCAGCTTCAACACGATACCACAGTTCATCAAGAGTAGTGACTGGCGTGTTGTGACGAGCCGGTTGCTCGGCCACCGTTGACCAGACGTTTTCAATTGGTGAGAGATCTGGAGAATGCGCTGGCCAGGGCAGCTATTGAACATTTTCTGTATCCAGAAAGGCCCGTAGAGGCGTTGCAACATGCGGTCGTGCATTATCCTGCTAAAATGTAGGGTTTCGGAAAGATCGAATGAAGGGTAGAGCCACGGGTCGTAACACATCTGAAATGTAACGTCCACTGTTCAAAGTTCCGTCACTGCGAACAAGAGGTGACCGAGACGTGTAACCAATGGCACCCCATACCATCACGCTGGGTGATACGCCAGTATGGCGATGACGAATACACGCTTCCAATGTGCGTTCACCGCGATGACGCCAAACACGGATGCGACCATCATGATGCTGTAAACAGAACCTGGATTCATCCGAAAAAATGACGTTTTGCCATTCGTGCACCCAGGTTCGTCGTTGAGTACACCATCGCAGGCGCTCCTGTCTGTAATGCAGCGTCAAGGGTAACCGCAGCCATGGTCTCCGATCTGATGGTCCATGCTGCTTCAAACGTCGTTGAACTGTTCGTGCAGATGGTTGTTGTCTTGCAAACGTCCCCATCTGCTGAATCAGGGATCGAGACGTGGTTGTACGATCCGTTACAGCCATGCGGATAAGATGCCTGTCATCTCGACTGCTAGTGATACGAGGCCGTTGGGATCCAGCACGGCGTTCTGTATTACCCTCCTGAGCTCACCGATTCCGCATTCTGCTAATAGTCATTGGACCTCGACCAACGCGAGCAGCAATGTCGCGATACGTTAACCGCAATCGCGATAGACTACAATCCAACCTTTATCAAAGTCGGAATCGTGATGGTACGCATTTCTCCTACTTTCACGAGGCATCACAACAACGTTTCACCAGTCAACGCCGGTCAACTGCTGTTGTGTATGAGAAATCGGTTGGAAACTTTCCTCAAGTCAGCACGTTGTATGTGTCGCCACCGGCGCCAACCTTGTGTGAATGCTCTGAAAAGCTAATCGTTTGCATATCACAGCATCTTCTTCCTGTCGGTTAAATTTCGCGTCAGTAGCACGTAATCATCGTGGTGTAGCAATTTTAATGGTTAGTAGTGTATATTAACATGCAGCTACTCACGGAGATCCAATATGGGCTGTAAATGTCGTATGGCAGCGAAACTTGGTAGATATTCTAATGCTTTAATGCGGAATCGATTTAGACCGGAAAAAGTAGTTCCAGTTTTCGCCATCAGTTGCAAGTCTGGTGCAGTGAATGAAAGAAAAAACCACCTGGTATCTTGATTTCTCTTAAATCCACAATTACATTCTCTGCTACAAATTTCCTTCCAAAACTCTAATTTTCACGCAGTACGCCATCCATTTTTGTTTCTATTCTTCTGAATATTATTGTGCCACCTACCGAAATAGGCGGCACAGTGATTATCACACTGGACTCACATTCGGGAAGTCTACTGCTCAACTCTCCGTCTGGCCATCGAGATTACCCGTAATTTCCTAAAGTCGCTTAAGCTAAAGACTGGGATGGTTCCTTTCAAACAACACGGTCGATTCCTTCTTCAGTCCGAGCCTATACCTCTTCGTTGGCGGGATATTAAACCCTAAATCAACCTCCCTAACTTATTCTGGCCAGCAATTTACAAACGTGATATTTGCCATGCTAAGCGTCTGGCGCTTTCGTGTTTATCCGCACTTGCCTTATTTGTTACTGCAGTAATGTTTATCCGGATTTCTGACTGTCAATCTCACGTTTGATTGATTTGTGCTATTCACTGAAATAACCTCTTTGGTTCCTACATCACCCGCAGATTTCAATAGTTCTAAAGGTTTATCACCGACTCTTGTTGACTTGTCAGAACACTCCGTGCTCTGTCAGATTACTGGATCACCAATTTCTTCCCTAATGACTACCTCCTCGTCTTCTATCAAACTTTGAGACAGTTTCTGCTCATCGTACAGGCCTTTGATATACTCCTGCCATTTGTCTGTTCTTTCTTCTACATTTGAGAGTTATTGTCCACTGCGTCACGTAGGTTAACACATATAAATTTTACTTATCATTTTCACGTTTAATCTTCCTGTGTGACCCTTCGATTTTTCATACGTTTTTCAATATCTTTACATATTTTTCTCTTTATATGTTATCCTGTTTGCATTTCATTTTAATTTCATCCGTAATCAACACATGCGGCTGCATTCCTCGTTCTTTAGATTCTTATACTTTCTTCTTCCATCCACAAGCTCAAATATTTACTAAGTCACCTGTGGTTTTCTTCACGGGAAAGCCTTAAGCAACACATCCGTGCCTTCTTTACTTCTGCTTTCGCTGTACCTAACGTATCTTTCTGCCATAATTATTTATTTCCTTCTTATGCTCAGACCGTCGCTCACAGCTTCAGCGAGTTTCCACTTTGTCTCCTCCTGTCGTGCTTTCCTATGTATCATTTCATCATACACTCATTTCATCATAACATAGGGTATGGCATGAGCCCAGGTCCATTCAAGAGCATTCTTTGTAGTCTAGAATTTGATTCCTAAATCGTTATTCGTGCACTATGTATCCCAGTTATCACTCTACATAAACAGCTACAACATTCTTTCTCAGGAAGGTTTCTACCTACGACCAAAAAGCATACTGCTGCCATGTCATACGCCAGCTAGCCTAAGTGAGGTACATGTTGCGTTTCTCAGGGATCAGGCAAGTTGCGGCAGTTGCTACGCCTTCGCATCGGCTGGCATGATCGAGGCTCGACTCCGCATACAGACCAACAACACCGTCCAGACGGTCTTCTCCACGCAGGACGCGGTCAGCTGCACGCAGTTGGCCCAGGGTTGCTCAGGTGGATTCGGCTACTTAATAGCAGGACGTTACGGCAAGGTAGGTGAATGGCAATATTTCAATCTGAAACAAGTTACAATACCTTCTGACTTTTCGGAGTTTACAAAGAAATAAAAAATGTAAGCCAAATTTCACTATGAAGAAATAGCAAAGGAATTACAATGAAATGAACACCCCTAGCTGCTTACAGGCGTTGACATGCGTCAACGGGGATAGATGAAAATGTGTGCCCCAACCGGGAATCGAAACCGGGATTTCCTGCTTAAATGGCAGACGCTCTATCCACCTGAGCCACCGAGGACACAGAAGTTAGGGCGACTGCAGGGATTTATCTCTGGCACGCCTCCCGCGAAACCCACATTCTCAACGTATTGCCCCGCACTTCATTCGTAGTCAACGTCTGTAAGCAGCTAAGGGAGTTCATTTCATTGTAATTTCATTCTAACGAGCTGCATGGTCACCGATGGTATCTGTTCTTTCGGACAGTATATAAATAGCAAAGGAATCATGTTCTCTTTGTTGTTGTGGTACTCAGTGCAAAGACTGGTTCGGTGCAGCTCTTGATGCAAGTGTGCCCTGCACCAGCCTCTCCCTCTCTTTAACTACTGCAGCCTACATTCATCTGAACCCGCTTATTGTGGTCGAGCCTCTTACTCCCTCTACAATTTTTGCCCTCACACCTCACTAACGAAATTAACGAGTCCTTGGTGCATCGTCATATTTCCTCTCCAGTCGATACCTTTACATTAGCTACCCATCTTTCCTTCACCACAGTTCAAAAGCTATGTTGTTCTTGTCCGTATATTCGATTTCATAAACGGCAAATACTTTCAGAAACCGTTTCCTAACATTATATTTATATTCAGTGTTAACATATTCATCTTTTTCAGAAAAGCTTTCCTTGCCATTGCAAGTCTTTATACACTCCTGGAAATGGAAAAAAGAACACATTGACACCGGTGTGTCAGACCCACCATACTTGCTCCGGACACTGCGACAGGGCTGTACAAGCAATGATCACACGCACGGCACAGCGGACACACCAGGAACCGCGGTGTTGGCCGTCGAATGGCGCTAGCTGCGCAGCATTTGTGCACCGCCGCCGTCAGTGTCAGCCAGTTTGCCGTGGCATACGGAGCTCCATCGCAGTCTTTAACACTGGTAGCATGCCGCGACAGCGTGGACGTGAACCGTATGTGCAGTTGACGGACTTTGAGCGAGGGCGTATAGTGGGCATGCGGGAGGTCGGGTGGACGTACCGCCGAATTGCTCAACACGTGGGGCGTGAGGTCTCCACAGTACATCGATGTTGTCGCCAGTGGTCGGCGGAAGGTGCACGTGCCCGTCGACCTGGGACCGGACCGCAGCGACGCACGGATGCACGCCAAGACCGTAGGATCCTACGCAGTGCCGTAGGGGACCGCACCGCCACTTCCCAGCAAATTAGGGACACTGTTGCTCCTGGGGTATCGGCGAGGACCATTCGCAACCGTCTCCATGAAGCTGGGCTACGGTCCCGCACACCGTTAGGCCGTCTTCCGCTCACGCCCCAACATCGTGCAGCCCGCCTCCAGTGGTGTCGCGACAGGCGTGAATGGAGGGACGAATGGAGACGCGTCGTCTTCAGCGATGAGAGTCGCTTCTGCCTTGGTGCCAATGATGGTCGTATGCGTGTTTGGCGCCGTGCAGGTGAGCGCCACAATCAGGACTGCGTACGACTGAGGCACACAGGGCCAACACCCGGCATCATGGTGTGGGGAGCGATCTCCTACACTGGCCGTACACCACTGGTGATCGTCGAGGGGACACTGAATAGTGCACGGTACATCCAAACCGTCATCGAACCCATCGTTCTACCATTCCTAGACCGGCAAGGGAACTTGCTGTTCCAACAGGACAATGCACGTCCGCATGTATCCCGTGCCACCCAACGTGCTCTAGAAGGTGTAAGTCAACTACCCTGGCCAGCAAGATCTCCGGATCTGTCCCCCATTGAGCATGTTTGGGACTGGATGAAGCGTCGTCTCACGCGGTCTGCACGTCCAGCACGAACGCTGGTCCAACTGAGGCGCCAGGTGGAAATGGCATGGCAAGCCGTTCCACAGGACTACATCCAGCATCTCTACGATCGTCTCCATGGGAGAATAGCAGCCTGCATTGCTGCGAAAGGTGGATATACACTGTACTAGTGCCGACATTGTGCATGCTCTGTTGCGTGTGTCTATGTGCCTGTGGTTCTGTCAGTGTGATCATGTGATGTATCTGACCCCAGGAATGTGTCAATAAAGTTTCCCCTTCCTCGGACAATGAATTCACGGTGTTCTTATTTCAATTTCCAGGAGTGTATTATAACCATATACTGAAACGTCCCCTTAGAAAAATTTTACACATGACTGTGCTTAAACTGACACACAATATTTTTAGCGCAACGCAATCTGACTTTCAAAAATCCCTACAAAAGAATGGCCCTGACTAACATTAACCTATACGTTTCACAAATCACTTACCTCACAAAAATATTGGTTACTCGAACTACTGCAATACAGCGAGCGCCACTACTGCCAGCTAAATAAAAGATTCAAACTACGGAAGGCACTAACTACTGATAGGCATAGTTAGCAAATGAAAGATTTTAATAGAGAACAAACAATGTATTTACCTCAATAGTGTTCAAAAGTCATAATGTATACAGCAGTTCATGACATCCAGCTTTACAAATTTCAAAACTCCGCCATCTCTCTCCCCACATCCACCACTGCTGGCGGCTCACCTCCATCTGCGCAACGCTACGCGCTGTTCACATCCAGCTGCCGCTGCCCAACACTACAATGGCAGACAACAATGCAAACTAGCCACATACTGCACACAGCACAGCCAGTGATTTTCATACAGAGCGCTACGTAACGTTGCCAATAAGAAAACATAAACAGCCTACTAGCAGAGCCAGTGATTTTCATACAGAGCGCTATGTAACGTTGCCAATAAGAAAACATAAACAGCCTACTAGCACAGCCAGTGATTTTCATACAGAGCGCTACGTAACGTTGCCAATAAGAAAACATAAACAGCCTACTTACATAGCCCCCATGCTCCCCACAGAAAATTTTACAAATTGTTTTGGGCAGTGGCCGATAATGATGTGATAAAATTTTTCATATTTACAATAACAAAGATATCAAATGCACACACTTATTGACACAATGTTGGTCAAAAGCTAAAATTTTCTTACATTCCATAAAGACAGTCCTGATCGTTCATCACAGTAAAATAGCAGTGTTTTTCTCAAAGTCTGAGCAGTAGAAGAAAATGCACACAGAAGTAGTGGATTTCCATGCAGTCTTGAAGAAGGAGTGTTGTCCTTCCAACGAAAAGACAGTGCTGACTCTTGACATGCAGACAGGTAATGGGCCACAACAGAGCAAACCCACAGCAGAGTCATTCGACGTTTTGAAGAATATTGGTAGGCAGGTCATCACAGAGTAGACCCACTGTAGTCCTGGTAGAGATTACGGTATTGGTGGGCCACCAGAGGTGCAGACCCACTGTAGTCCTTGTAGAAATAATGGTATTGATGGATCATCAAAAGTGTAGACCCACTGTAGTCCTTGTAGAGATGGCCAGCAGCCATCTGTTGCAACTGTGCAGGTGCACAATCACCATCGAAGAGTCTTGCGGAGAATATAGCAAGTCCATAACCACCACTTGTGCACTCACAAAGTTTATGAAATTGTCCTTAGAACCAGCAATGCTGTTCTCCAGTCCCTTGCTGAATTACACTCCTGGAAATTGAAATAAGAACACCGTGAATTCATTGTCCCAGGAAGGGGAAACTTTATTGACACATTCCTGGGGTCAGATACATCACATGATCACACTGACAGAACCACAGGCACATAGACACACGCAACAGAGCATGCACAATGTCGGCACTAGTACAGTGTATATCCACCTTTCGCAGCAATGCAGGCTGCTATTCTCCCATGGAGACGATCGTAGAGATGCTGGATGTAGTCCTGTGGAACGGCTTGCCATGCCATTTCCACCTGGCGCCTCAGTTGGACCAGCGTTCGTGCTGAACGTGCAGACCGCGTGAGACGACGCTTCATCCAGTCCCAAACATGCTCAATGGGGGACAGATCCGGAGATCTTGCTGGCCAGGGTAGTTGACTTACACCTTCTAGAGCACGTTGGGTGGCACGGGATACATGCGGACGTGCATTGTCCTGTTGGAACAGCAAGTTCCCTTGCCGGTCTAGGAATGGTAGAACGATGGGTTCGATGACGGTTTGGATGTACCGTGCACTATTCAGTGTCCCCTCGACGATCACCAGTGGTGTACGGCCAGTGTAGGAGACCGCTCCCCACACCATGATGCCGGGTGTTGGCCCTGTGTGCCTCGGTCGTATGCAGTCCTGATTGTGGCGCTCACCTGCACGGCGCCAAACACGCATACGACCATCATTGGCACCAAGGCAGAAGCGACTCTCATCGCTGAAGACGACACGTCTCCATTCGTCCCTCCATTCACGCCTGTCGCGACACCACTGGAGGCGGGCTGCACGATGTTGGGGCGTGAGCGGAAGACGGCCTAACGGTGTGCGGGACCGTAGCCCAGCTTCATGGAGACGGTTGCGAATGGTCCTCGCCGATACCCCAGGAGCAACAGTGTCCCTAATTTGCTGGGAAGTGGCGGTGCGGTCCCCTACGGCACTGCGTAGGATCCTACGGTCTTGGCGTGCATCCGTGCGTCGCTGCGGTCCGGTCCCAGGTCGACGGGCACGTGCACCTTCTGCCGACCACTGGCGACAACATCGATGTACTGTGGAGACCTCACGCCCCACGTGTTGAGCAATTCGGCGGTACGTCCACCCGACCTCCCGCATGCCCACTATACGCCCTCGCTCAAAGTCCGTCAACTGCACATACGGTTCACGTCCACGCTGTCGCGGCATGCTACCAGTGTTAAAGACTGCGATGAAGCTCCGTATGCCACGGCAAACTGGCTGACACTGACGGCGGCGGTGCACAAATGCTGCGCAGCTAGCGCCATTCGACGGCCAACACCGCGGTTCCTGGTGTGTCCGCTGTGCCGTGCGTGTGATCATTGCTTGTACAGCCCTCTCGCAGTGTCCAGAGCAAGTATGGTGGGTCTGACACACCGGTGTCAATGTGTTCTTTTTTCCATTTCCAGGAGTGTTTTAACACACGTGCAAACACTAACAGTCCCTACTTCTCACATATTGTCCATATACTATGACCAACAGAAATGTGTGCAGTGAAATGTAACTTACAAGTTAATAATATGATGAACTGGTGTAAATTACAATTTTATAACATACGAATACAATAACAAAGGTAAAAAATACATCATTAAAGAACATAACAATACAGATAACATTTGTAGTAAAACAGGCTTTACAAAAGAATAGAAATAGACATATACATCAGTGTTACAGGAATTACGACATAAGTAAATTTATAAAAGATCAGAATAACTTTTGAAACATCAACTTCACACATGAGCATTAAAACAAAACAGAATAAATAATGTCTAAGCATCTTTACAAGGTAAATAACATAGTATTTGAGAAATTCTACAACATAAATCTTATTAGATAAACACATAAAGACAGGAAGTACACAAATACACAAGGGTACACAAAAACATAGTGGGATAACACAAGGAAAGAACAGGGTTTGTTTTACTGCAGTATTTTGCAAACAAAACTTTCTTTACTAATCGGAGATCTCCCTTTGTTCTTCATTATTTCCAAAAAGTCCTATCTATACCTGCTTTCTGTACTTTTTTTGTAAAATTTCTCAGTGCATTTCTTCCAATTCATCATAGTTAGTTTCTTATATAGTATACCCCCTCTTAAGCTAACTTAAATCTACTGAGCTCAGATATATATACCAAGGAACGAGGCAATGCAGCAGCACATAACAAATTAACACAAACAGCAATGACAAAAACTGCCGATTTGCAAAGTAAGCAGCATTATAGAAATTAGCAAAGCAATTGCAGTATGACAACTAATATAAGGCAATGTGCAGCAAACAAGAAAAATAAATCAGTAGTAAAACTGGCGTAACAGAGTAATACAAAGTGACATTCAGTAGCACTATGCATGGCAAACAGCAGCAGCAAATGCTATAACCTATACCTAAACATGGCAAGGCTCAAGCAGAAGAAATAGTACACTAAAGGCAACAATGCAGTTAAGGGAAATGTCAATTCACATCTTAATGTCTATGTAATTAAAGTGGTGCACCACAAAAACTAATTCTACAAATAATTACCAAGTACTTGAAAAGAAAATTATATATGCAGTTACTGTTATTAGTCCCTTCTTATTGTTCTTTCCATTCCAAGAGCTCATTTTTCAAAGAATGTGGATCAGAAAATAATTATTTAATAGATCTGTTGATAGAAAGTGTTCACATTAGCAAATGCATTTAATTTTAGTTTATGAAACCAATGCTGCAAGACAGCTGGAAACCAGATATCAAATGAAATAAGCAACTACGCAAACCAAGCATAAAAACATCATTTAATAGCTATGTGGCATTTCGTAAGTCAGTAGCTCGCAAAGACACTTGTCATAATCAGGTTTGCAGATGTAAGAATATTTCCCATCAATTCATAAGCATTTCAGTAAGTAGCCAAAGTACGATATGTTTCCAAATAATGAGCGTGTCGTATTTGCGATGCTTTCTACAATGGAATGTCAATAGCGAGGGTAATGGCCTCCTTTTTTTTTTACCTGTGCCTCTGAAAAGGCACACACTAATGGCTTTTTCTCCAGGCGTCTGACACAGCTGGGTGCCCATGACGCATTACGTGCAGGTGGTCACTTAACTTTCTTACGGAAATATTTATGACAGCAGTTTCCACTACAGTGACAGTCTCATATAAAAATATTTCACAGGTCAAGAATTTGCGTTACAAATCTGTAGAAACAAAATCCTATTGATATAACAGAGTCCAAAAAATTTTCGTCGGCATTGTAATACATTCACGCATTTACATACATTTCATAACTCTTAAAGTACGATTCTTGGTTTCCAACAACCTTTTTCACAAACCAGAGTCCCTAACCACTACTCATTATTCCTTATCTTATTCGTCGACACTTCTTCAATATTTCATCATAATAAATACATATCATAATAAACATTCCTCAACAACATAATACACATCGTCGTCGTAATAATAACATCATAACACCTCAGTCAAATCTCAAAATCGTCCTAGTTTCCTCCAATAATTTCAAAACCTAAAAAAAATTCTCTGTTCATGTCAAAAGTGTCATCTGCCACAAACGTACTTTAAAAATCGTGATCCCATACCAAATATATCATTCAAAGCTCTCATAATATCACAATGGGTCCGAAAAAATATGAACAGTTCACAAAGTACAGAAAAAAATACAATTTCGTAAGTGTGAAGTTACCCAACTGTGTAATTGCGTAAACATGTGTCACTGATGTAGTAAAAAAATGTTTATCTCTCAGTTAAATGATCAGATAGCTGTGTAATTTGTGTGTTAGAGAAATATGGTACTGATGTGTAAAGTTGTATAAGCAAATACCGTATTAGCTAGGGCTCCTTGTGCTTGCCAAACACATGGTACACAAAGTAAGCGTATACCCCCCTGAGGATTAATGTAATTATACCCTCAGGTGTTACAGATTACAGCAATGGAATGAAATGTATCACGGAAAACCTTTGTATCATTGTACTTCAAATATCTTTCAAAATAAATGTTTTAAGTACAAAATTAATCACTCAAATACGTGTACTGTAGCGCTAAACTGTGCGTCTTGTAAGATAATCTCTGTGGAAGTGTCGTAGTTATCGTCCTCCGAAAGCTAAGTTCTGCAGAAGTCAATGTACTTACCTCATGATACACAAAAGTGAAATGCTTTGCGTATAGATATCTTAGTTATTACGCTTATTGCCGTGATGAAGAAAATACTGTGCTGTAACGTATTGTTGTCCTACGGAAAAGGCTGTCTCCTTGTAGTTATACCACAAAAGTTACTACTAAAATATGTTTTACTTTACAGAAGAATTCAGAAAAACTGTGCAGATATAAAACAGATACACCTCAAAAGCAACATTGTAAATTGTCACTCATTAGTAGCTTCGTGATAAAATCGTGTAGCTGTCACATAAACTAACCACTGTGTCATCTGGTATCTCACAGAAAGTACTTTAAGTCCAGAATGTATTTCAAGTAAACCAAAATGTTGCATTAAAATCTCATTAGCAGTACTGGTATATGTTCTAAGTATGTAAGCCATATAGTCGTTACGTAATAGTGCAACTAACAACCAAGAATGTACAAATAACCACACTGTGTCGTCTGTTCATTATAACAATGCATTCGTAATTTCTGTTGAAATAAGTTCTCTTGGTTCTTCACTGGATATTTAACTTCAAACATTGTTGCATGTTAACAGATTCTAAGTCTGACAAAGCATACTAGTAATGTAAAGTGAAAAGTTATATGGCAAAGACAAAGTTAAAAAGCAGATTATCTTTCAATAAACGGTTTTACATGTGAAATGTGGTTCAAGCCTTTACTCTTACTACTATGCAGAGCTCCAGCTGCAACGGAATCATCGTGTGGTATATGTCGGTAAAGAATACTGGAATTTTTCTCAAGGTTAGCATCTATGTTATTTTTCTCTGAGCCAGCTGGCGCACGCGGCTGCCTGCAGTGCGAGTCATTGTCTGTCTCTTTGTTGGCGCGCATCGTTATTAGGATTAGGAGATCTAACTTCTACAAATTCACCTTGTCGAGAGTGCCCTGCTCTGTTTGAATCCCGCCAGTTCTGATGGAACTCAGGTCTGTCGTTTTGTCGGTAGTTTACATAGTTTCTTGTTTGTCGGTCATGTGGTGGAGAATTTCTGCCGGAATCGTAACTGCGCGCTGAACTTTTGCGTCTGAAGTTATTCTGTCTCCCTTGATAATAATTGTTTTTGTCCCCATATTGTCTGTTTCTATGGTAATCTCTGTCATATTCATTATTACTACGGAAATGTGATCTTTCTCTGTAATTATTACTACTCTGCCAACGGTTATCATACGGGTGGTGTCTGTTTTGGTCACGATTTGTGTTGTGAGAATAGCCTTGTCGTGTCCAGTTATTATTTCTTTCATCGCGGAATTGCGACGGATGTGACCTGTAATTGTTGTGTTCCTGTTTTCGCGTTCCGCGATTGTCAGTGTCAGTTTCTAATTCTTGTAAAAGTCCCTGAAAAGCTTCAATGTCGTCTTTGCAACGTCCTGCCAAAATAATGTGTCGTAAATGTTCAGGTAATTTGATTAAGCAAATGCGGATGAGTTCTGAGGGGCTGTATGGGTTTGACAGGTACTGATTCTTGTGCAACATGTCTTCAAAATATTTCACAAGACTGGAGAATTCAGATTGTTCGAAATGTTTCATCATTATGATGCTATGTTTTACTCGGTCTTGTGTAGCTTGAGACCAATATGCTGAGAGGAAGGCATGATAAAATTCTCCTTCACTGTGACACTCGTGAATGACCGATCGCATTCTTACAGCTGGTTCATTCTCTAAGTAGCCACACATAAATTCTAATCTGTGTTCTATCGACCAGTCGGGAGGAAAACAATGAGAGAATTGATGGAGCCATGCTTGTGGATGAATGTCGTTGCCAGAATTCTTAAATGTTTTGAATTTACGTGTAGTAATGAACAGCTTATAGTCAAAATCATCGTGTCGACGAGTCGCATATCGGTCATTGTTACGTCGTTTCGGCGGTTCCATTTCAAAATTCGGTGCACCTTGCCAATTTCTTTCATAATTTCCGAAATGCCCTGTGTTATTATTTTGCGGCTTTTCCGTATTTCTATGTCCCTCTTCCCGTGTTGGAGCGCGAGTGTCCTCTGAAATACGTAATTCTTGTATTACCTGTGTCAGCTGATCTTGTACTTCCCGGATTTCTCTTTGGTGTTGTGTATTAATTTGATTCTGATTTTCTTTGAATTTCCTAATTTGTTCGTACTCTTCTGTGTCATTAAAGACTACCGGTCTTGCGTCATTCAGATTATCATCTACCTTCGTAGATAAATTATTTAGCTGATCCGAAAGTTCGAATACTTTCTCTGATAGTGAACTAATTTCCTCCATGTGTCTTTCTGAACCAATTTTCAGAATATCTACTGTGTCCTTTAAGTTTTCCTGAGTTTTTGCAAGTTGCGTAACCGAATCGGTAGATGCAACTGAGTCAATTTTAGCTTGCAAGGTCTCATGATTTTCATGAACAATAGTTTGCAGTTCTTTTATGGCTGCTTCGTGATTCTGTAATGCATTTTCATGCCGCGAAAAAATAGGTTGAAAATGCTCACAAATTTGAGTTTTTACGTCATTACAGACTTTTTGACATTTCGATTCAATGTTATGTAACTCAGTAGTTAAATCTTCACGTGTTTGTTCAAGAGTTTGTTCCAATGAGTCTAACTTTTGAAGCTTTTGCTGTGTTTGTCTCTGATTTTGTTCCATCGTGTCTAACTTTTGAAGCTTTTGCTGTGTTTGTCTCTGATTTTGTTCCATTGTGTCTAACTGTTGCTGTGTTTGTCTCTGATTTTGTTTCATTTGCTGCATTAATTGCAATAGAAATGTCTTAGTGTCTGGAATCTGTTCCTCTATGCTTTTCGGCAGTGCATTTGCACCGGCAACATTTACATTTTGACGATCAGAAAAGGTGTCTTGACTTATTTGAGAAAACGGTGAGGACCCAAAACCTGAGTCTACAATAGTTGCAATATTGTGTTCTGTCATTTCGGATTCCTGAGGCGAGCTGTAGCCGACCGATCGATCGATAATGCTTCCCTGTTCACTACCTGTTTCACTGTCTACACCATTATTTGACGCCCGCTCCATTTCCCTATGCACAATTACCAAATTACTACTTTGAATGTCTGTTAATTCATTACACAGCGGTGCTGGTAAGCTACGCTCGTCGTCACTGTCATTTCTCAGTTTACTTTGGAGCCTAGTGTTACGTTTTTCACACGCCATTATTGTCACAATATTTCACACGATAACACAGAAAAGCACAATTTGAAGAGCAAAAATAAGAGAACACATTAACATAACACTGAAAATAATATCTAGTTAATTGCAGCTGCGAAATACTTGGTGCAAATCTACATGCATGCCACAACTGTTTTACTGTACAACAATGAAAGACTGCAACTACAAAGGAGATTTTCTCTACAATTACGCGCTAGCAATAAACAAAAGCTACACTAATTACACAAACTACAAGAAAAAAATCAGAAGATTCCAGTGAGGTATCCTCGGCTAAGGGTCGACATATGAAACGTCCCCTTAGAAAAATTTTACACATGACTGTGCTTAAACTGACACACAATATTTTTAGCGCAACGCAATCTGACTTTCAAAAATCCCTACAAAAGAATGGCCCTGACTAACATTAACCTATACGTTTCACAAATCACTTACCTCACAAAAATATTGGTTACTCGAACTACTGCAATACAGCGAGCGCCACTACTGCCAGCTAAATAAAAGATTCAAACTACGTAAGGCACTAACTACTGATAGGCATAGTTAGCAAATGAAAGATTTTAATAGAGAACAAACAATGTATTTACCTCAATAGTGTTCAAAAGTCATAATGTATACAGCAGTTCATGACATCCAGTTTTACAAATTTCAAAACTCCGCCATCTCTCTCCCCACATCCACCACTGCTGGCGGCTCACCTCCAACTGCGCAAATATTGAGCCATGCTGCCTTTATAGCCGACCATAATTGCGAAGGTGTAGTCGGTGGATGATTCTGTACACGAACTGACAGCTCGATTGCGTCCCATAAAAGTTCAAAGCAATCGCGCACAATTATGGCGCAATGCATGGCTCATTGTCATTCATAAAACTTCCATCATTGTTTGGGAATTTGAAGTCCATAAATGGCTGCAAATGGTCTATAAGTAGCCGAGTCGACGATCGTTTCAGTTAGACCAGAGAGCCCAGTCCATTCCATGTAAACACAACCCACATCACTATGGAGCCACCGCCAGCTTGCACAGTGCTTTGTTGACATCTTGGGTCCTTGGTTTCGTGGAGTCTGCGCCACACTCGAACCCTCCATCAGCTCTTATCAACTGAAATCGCGACTCACCTGACCAGGCCACGGTTTTCCAGTCATCTGGGATCCAACTGCTATGGTCACGAGCCAACATTCGCATTTGTTGTCTGCTGCCATAGCCCACTAACGCCGCATTTCGCCACAGTATCCAAACAGATACTTTCTTCGTACGTCCCACATTGATTTTTGCGGGTATTTCACTCAGTGTGTTGTCCGTGGTGAGAGGTAATGCCTAAAATTTTATATTCTCGGCAGACTCTTGTCACTCCGGATCTCAGAATATTGAATTTCCTAACGATTTTCGAAATGGAATATCCCATGCATCTAGCTCCAACTACCATTCTGCTTTCACAGTCCGTTAATTCTCGTCGTGCGGTCATAATGACGTAGGAAAACTTTCCACCTGAATCACCTGAGAACAAATGACAGCTCCGATGCCCTTCTATACCTTGTGTACGCAATACTACCACCATCTGCATATGTGCATGTTGCAGTCCCATGACTTTTGTTACATTAGTATATAACCCCCTATCATGACAACATCTCTTCCATTAAAGTAAACTTCCAAACCCTTGGCCGTCTCTGACAAAATAACAATGTCATTGTCAAGCCTTAAAGCTTTCACTTCTTCTCCCTGAACTTCTCTCTCCAAATTTCTTCTAGGTTTCGTGTAGTGTTTGCCCAATATACAGACTGAATAACATGGGCGATAGGCTACAATTTTATCTCTCCCCTTCTCAACTACTGCCTCCCTTTCACATCCTTAGGTTCTTATGACTACAGTCTCCTTTCTGTATCTTCCTTCCTTTCTTTTAGTTAAGTCCAACTAGTTTCGAGAACTCTGACATCTTTCGTGGCTAAGGAAAAGAAACGAACATTATATGAGAACATTAAGGAGAAAGGGACACACAAGAACACAAAAAGAAACAAGACACAAGCTACACCTCTTTTTATAACTTAAATTCCAGTTCGACTTTGTCATCACGAAGTTTCTTGAAAGTTTGTCAGAACCGGTAACCTTAATGTTCTGTTCCTCTAAACGAACATCAAGCTGCTCTGCACCCCTTACTCCTCCTTGCAAAAGCTAGCCTCATCATCCTTCTGAAAGGCTTGCGCTTCGTGAGCGAGATAGTTTATCTTCGTGTGGTGTAAGACTGCCACACACTGCTTGAACAAAACTAACTGCTTTGTACAGTCAACATTTGATTCTTATTCTACCTCGTACAATGTTTGGCAGCCCAGTCTTCATTAAAAATAACAATGACAGGAAGCACTGGCATACATTATTGCTGACCGAAGTGACACTCGCTTTCGAAATCTCCTCATACTTTGTACATTCTTTACCATTAAGTTATCCCCTAGGAATCTTACGTCTTGAAACACACGCCTTCATGTTGAACGGTAGTTATCATTTCCTAACGTTTGCTTTAGTAGCATATACAAAATAGAAAGTCCGCAGCTCGTGGTCTTGCGGTAGCGTTCTCGCTTCCTGCGCACGGGGTCCCGGGTTCGATTCCCGGCGGGGTCAGAGATTTTCTCTACCTCGTGATGACTGGGTGTTGTGTGTTCATCATCATTTCATCATCATTGACGTGCAAGTCGCCGAAGTGGCGTCAACTAAAAAGGACTTGCGATACGGCGGCCGAACTTCCCCGCAAGGGGCCTCCCGGCCAACAATGCCATACGATCATTTCATTTCATTTCACAAAATAGAAAGAATATCATTTCATATCTCTATCACGACATTACCACTTACATGAATCTGAAACGTAAGTCTACAAAAACCACAGGACAAAGTGTCGCAGGACGCAAGAAATTCCCTTTCCCAGTCTGAGGTGGTGCTCCATCTCTGATAACCTCGTTGCCCGCGGGACGTTAAACTACAGACTTGCTACCTTCCTACTTCCTAACGAGAAAGAGAACTACGGTGTAAGTCCCCAACATACAAATTCCAACTTAGGCTTACGCATTCCAGTTAGCGTGGAGCTCAGCCAGGTTTCCATATGCAACTGAAGCGGGGCCGTAAGATCGCCATTCGAGTGACGTAATTGAAGTTGCTTGTGGAATAGCCACGTTACTGTTGCGTCACTAACGTCGCTTTAATTTTGTAGCGCCCCATTCCTTAGCCCATTATCGATTAGCAAGATTCAGCTGCCACCTCGTGGCTGAATTTCGAAACACCATCGCCGTATTCCGGTTTTCGAGTTAGTTAAACACCTGTCCAGTGAATTTGAGAAATGAATTAACAAGTTTTCTGGTGTCAGTATAATCTCGGCTTGTGAGTTAGTTAAACACCAGTGAATTTGAGAACTGAAGTAACAAGGCTTCTGGTGTCAATATAATTTCATCTTGGCTGTAGCTGTTAGTAAAGCAACATGAACGTCCAAACATTAACTTTATTAGTAAAGCCAATTCTTCAATCTTCTCCCAGATTTTTTTTTTCTCTATGAGTCACGCCGTCATCTCTTTCCCTATATTCGCTAATTGTATGTTATCATATTCCTCTTTCCCTTCCTCCTCCACCCTGTTCTCCATGTCCATTGACGCTAGCACTCATAATTAAAATCCTACCTTACCGTATCTCTAATTATTGTAGTATTTATCATGTACGAATATAAACTATATGTATTTTTTATCTTACTATTGTAATTTTTATTTTTTAAATTTAGT
The DNA here is from genome assembly GCF_023898315.1 of Schistocerca nitens. Classification (NCBI taxonomy): domain Eukaryota; kingdom Metazoa; phylum Arthropoda; class Insecta; order Orthoptera; family Acrididae; genus Schistocerca; species Schistocerca nitens. The sequence continues at coordinate 734,232,702 of NC_064614.1, read as the reverse complement.
ATAAGATGCTTACTGTAATTTATGCAATGTAAGACACATGTAGAATGCCTGGTTACGTTAAATAAAAAGATACTATAGATATTCGTACATGAAAATACCTCTCCAACAGCCGGCCGGGGTGGCCGAGCGGTTCTAGGCGCTACAGTCTGGAACCGCGCGACTGCTACGGTTACAGGTTCGAATCCTGCCTTGGGCATGGATGTGTGTGATGTTCTTAGGTTAGTTAGGTTTAAGTAGTTCTAAGTTCTAGGGGACTGATGACCTTAGAAGTTAAGTCCCATAGTGCTCAGAGCCATTTGAACCTCTCCAACATGAATGCACGCATTGCAATGCTGCATCATGGAATCCGCAAGTTTTCCGAAATCAAAAGTTTCCCTGATTTCATCAAAGGCTAAAATGTCCTTGCAAGAATCTCTTCGATGATGTCCACTGGAGTCGCGTAGACAATTTTCTTCAATACCCCCACCGATAAAAATCTATATGGGTGTAATATCTGGCGAACGACCTCGCCGGGGAACTGGACCACCTTGACTAATCCACCTCTGCCGATACATAACATCTAAATGCTCCTGTATCGCAACAGCAAAATTCAGGAGTGCGCCGTCAATTTGGTACTATATTACCTGACGGACCTCCAAAGGAAAGTCTTCTAAAAACGACGGAAGGATGTTTACATGGAATGCTAAATAAGTCCGTCCGTTTAAACGGGGAGGAAGTAGAATGAACTCAAAGAAGAGTCGCCTGCCATACCTACCCAAATGTTCACGCCAAACTTGTGCTGGTACGACTTCACATATGAGCTACGCGTATTTTCGTCATACCAAATGTGGCTGTTTTGAGAGTTGAATGGCCCTTCTCTGGTGAAATTTGTCTCGTCTGTCTACATCACTTCCCCTTCGAAATTTAGAATGTCAAATGGTTCAAATAGCTCTGAGCACTATGGGACTTAGCATCTGAGGTCATTAGTCCCCTAGAACTTAGAACTACTTAAACCTAACTAACCTAAGGACATCACACACATCCATGCCCGAGGCAGGATTCGAACCTGCGACCGTAACGGTCGCGCGGTTCCAGACTGAAGCGCCTTGAACCGCTCGGCCACAACGGCCGGCTTTAGAATGTAGATGCATTGATTTAATAACCACAGGGAACACTGATTCCTAGAAGCGCAATCCTCTTCCAACAAATCTTGCACTGCCTGTGGGTGTTATGGAAATATGTATTTGTCGCGTAGGACTTCCAATACTACAGCGTGCGAAACCTGTAGCGAAACACAAACGGATACATTTCACCATGTTTAGGTTTCAGGCATACTGTAAGAACACCGGATTAACCTTACTTACTCCTGACGAATTGCCAATCGCCCTCGAGATGGTAGCAGAATTTGAAACAACCATATCAAGAACGTTTTCCTCAAACTGGATAGTCCACGCGTAGTGTCGTGCAGCGTCACCTGTGTTCATAACAAAACTCCCCTTCTCCCTTAACTGTCTAACGACAGCTTGAAACGTATTCGTACTTGGAATTACGCAGTTTGGAAATCTTGTGTTGTAAATTGCGCCGGGATCCAATGCATTTTGATCCTGCGCACCGAATTCTAAATGCATACAGGCATATTCGTGGAAGGAATAGCGATAACGCGCTATGGAACCACTACGTTCGCAGCTGTGGAAATGTGTGTCATGCCTACCTTTGTCAATGTCCCATCTACATCTACATCTGCATCTACATCGATACTCCGCAGTCCATCTTACGGCGAGTGGCGGAGGGTACCCCGTACCAATACTACACTACTGGCCATTAAAATTGCTACACCACGAAAATGACTTGCTACAAACGCGAAATTTAACCGACAGGAAATGATTAGCTTTTCAGAGCATTCACACAAGTTTGGCGCCGGTGACGACACCTACAACATGCCGACATGAGGAAAGTTTCCAACCGATTTCTCATACACAAACAACAGTTGACCGGCGTTGCCTGGTGAAATGTTGTGATGCCTCGTGTAAGGAGGAGAAATGCGTACCATCACGTTTCCGACTTTGATAAAGGTCGGATTGTAGTCTATCGCGATTGCGGTTTATCGTATCGCGACATTGCTGCTCCCGTTGATCGAAGTCCAATGACTGTTAGCAGAATATGGAATCGGTGGATGCAGGAGGGTAATACGGAACGCCGTGCTGGATCCCAACGGTCTCGCATCTCTAGCAGTCGAGATGACAGGCATCTTATCCGCATTGCTGTAACGGATCGTGCAGCCACGTCTCGATCCCTGAGTCAACAGATGGGGACGTTTGCAAGACAACAACCATCTGCACGAACAGTTCGACGACGTTTGCAGCAGCATGGACTATCAGCTCGGAGACCATGGCTGCGGTTACCCTTGACGCTGCATCACAGACAGGAGCGCCTGCGATGGTGTACTCAACGACGAACCTGGGTGCACGAATGGCAAAACGTCAGTTTTTCGGATGAATCCAGGTTCTGTTTACAGCATCATGATGGTCGCATCCGTGTTTGGCTACATTGCGGTGAACGCACATTGGAAGCGTGTATTCGTCATGGCCGTACTGGCGTAGCACCCGCCATGATGGTATGGTGTACCGTTGGTTACATGTCTCGGTCACCTCTTGTTCGCATTGACGGCAGTTTGAACAGTAGACGTTACATTTCAGATGTGTTACGACCCGTGGCTCTACCCTTCATTCGATCCCTGCGAAACCCCACATTTCAGCAGGATAATGCACGACCGCATGTTGCAGGTCCTGCACGGGCCTTTCTGGATACAGAAAATGTTCGACTGCTGCCCTGGCCAGCACATTCTCCAGATCTCTCACCAATTGAAAACGTCTGGTCAATGGTGGCCGAGCAACTGGCTTGTCACAATGCGCCAGTCACTACTCTTGATGAACTGTGGTATCGTGTTGAAGCTGCATGGGCAGCTGTACCTGTACACGCCATCCAAGCTCTGTTTCACTCAACGCCCAACCGTATCAAGGCCGTTATTACGGCCAAAGATTGTTGTTCTGGGTACTGATTTCTCAGTATCTATCCACCAAAATTGCGTGAAAATGTAATCACATGTCAGTTCTAGTCTAATATATTTGTCCAATGAATACCCGTTTATCATCTGCATTTCTTCTTGGTGCAGCAATTTTAATGGCCAGTAGTGTAGTCATTTCCTTTCCTGTTCCACTCGCAAATAGAACGAGGGAAAACGACTGTCTGTATGCCTCCGTATGAGCCCTAATTTCTCACATCTTACCTTGGTAGTCATTATGCGCAATGTATGTTGGAGGCAACAGAATCGTTCTGCAAACAGCTTCGACTGCCGATTCACTAAATTTTCTCAATAGAATGTTGCCGTTCCTCCAGGGATTCCCGCTTGAGTTGCCGAAGCATGTTCGGAATACTTGCGTGTTGATCGAACCTACCAATAACAAATATAGCGGCTCGTCTCTAAACAGTTTCGATGTCTTCCTCTAATTCGACCTGATACGGATACCAAACACTGAAGCAGTACTCCAGATCAGGTCGCACTAGCGTCCTATATGCGGTCTCCTTTCCAGATGAACCATACTTGTCTAGAATTCTCCCAATAAAACCAAGTCTACCATTCACCTTTTCTACGACAATCATCACATGCTCGTTCCATTTCATATCGCTTTGCAGATATTTAAACAACGTGACTGTCTCAAGCAGGACACTACTAATGCTGTTTCCGAACATTACGAGTTTGTTTTTCCTACTCATCCGCATTAACTTACATTTAGTACACTTAGAGCTAGCTGCCATTCATCACACCAACTAGAAACTTTGTCTAAGCCATCTTGTATCCTTCTATAGTCACTCGAGTTCAAATGGTTCAAATGGCTCTGAGCACTATGGGACTCAACTGCTGAGGTCATTAGTCCCCTAGAACTTAAAACTAGTTAAACCTAACTAACCTAACGACATCACAAACATCCATGCCCGAGGCAGGATTCGAACCTGAGACCGGAGCGGTCTTGCGGTTCCAGACTGCAGCGCCTTTAACCGCACGGCCACTTCGGCCGGCAGTCACTCGAGTTCGGTACCTTTATGAACACTACAGCATCATCAGCAAACAATCACAGATGGCTGCAAACCCTGCCCGCCAAATCGTGTATGTATATAGAGCATAACAGTAGTCTTATCACACTTCCCTGGGGCACACCTGATGATACCCTTGTCTCTGACGAACACTCGTCGTCGAAGACAACATACTGGTTTCTATAACTTAAGAGGTCTTCAAGTCACTCACATGTCTGTGAATTTGTTTCATATACTCGTACCTTCTTTAACGGCCTGCAGTGCGTCACTGAGTCTAACGCTTCGGGAAATCGAGCGCCGGCCGCGGTGGTCTAGCGGTTCTAGGCGCTCAGTCAGGAACCGCGCGACCGCTACGGTCGTAGGTTCGAATCCTGCCTCGGGCATGGATGTGTGTGATGTCCTTATGTTAGTTAGGTTTAAGTAGTTCTAAGTTCTAGGGGACTTATGACCACAGATGTTGAGTCCCATAGTGCTCAGAGCCATTTGAACAATTTTATTTTATTTTTTTTTTTTTTTTTTTTTTTTTGGGAAATCGAGAAATATGGACTCTGTCTGTAGACCTTCACCCATAGTTAGGAATATATCGCGTGAGAAAAGGGCAAGCTGAGTTTCGCACGAGCGATGCTTTCTTTCTAAAACCATGCCGATACGTGGACAGAACTTCTCTGTATCAAAACAATTTATTATATTCGAACTGCGAACGTTTCAAGATTTCTGCAACAAACCGATGTTAAGCATACTGATCTGCAATTTTGTAGGTTCGTTCTTTTGCTCTTCTTAAACACAGGAGTAACTTGCGCTTTTTGCCAGCAATCGCTTGGGACTTTGAGCTGGGATAGAGTTTCGCGATTAATGCAAGCTAAGTAAGGAGTCAATGCCACAGAGTACTCTTTGAAAAACCCAATTGGGGTTCCATCTGGACCTGGTAACTTATTTGTCTTCAACTCCTTCAGTTGTTTCTCCACGCCAGGGGAGTCTGTTCGATGGTCAGGCGACGGTATATTTGTACGAGTCCCCCGCGTGAACTATTTCTTAAATGTGAAATTTAAAACTCCGACTTTCGTTTTGCTATCTTCAGTTGCCATACCGGATTGGTCAACAGGTGTCTGGATGGAAACATTAGACCCACTTAGCGATTTTGCATAGGACCATAATTTTCTCGGATTCTCTGCCAAATCTTTTGCTTAGGTAAGACGATGGTAGTAATTGTATGCTTCAAGCAAAGCTCTTTTCACAGACGCGCGAATCTCCACTAGCCTTTACTTGTCATCATTTGCGCGTTCTCCTTTGAACCGAGAGTGCAACATCCTTCGCTTCTTCAGCAGTTTCCGAATCTCGTTATTAAAACATGGTGGGTCATTTCCGTCCTTAATCCGCTTACTAGGCACATAATTTTCCAGAGCAAGATTTACAATCTGCTTAAACGTTGACCATAATTCCTCTTCGTACATCTTGCTGGGACTAAGTGAAGTCAATTCACTATCTAAGTGAGATGCTAGCGACTGCTTATCTGCTCTTTCTAGTAGAAATTCTCTCCTAGTCTTCGTAACTGATTTATTAACTTTCGTAACCGTAGTTGCTAAAATGACATCATGATCGCGAATCCTTGTTTCCATACTGACGTCGTCGATAAGGTCCGGCCTATTCAGAATTACAAATTCTAAGATACACTCCTGGAAATTGAAATAAGAACACCGTGAATTCATTGTCCCAGGAAGGGGAAACTTCATTGACACATTCCTGGGGTCAGATACATCACATGATCACACTGACAGAACCACAGGCACATAGACACAGGCAACAGAGCATGCACAATGTCGGCACTAGTACAGTGTATATCCACCTTTCGCAGCAATGCAGGCTGCTATTCTCCCATGGAGACGATCGTAGAGATGCTGGATGCAGTCCTGTGGAACGGCTTGCCATGCCATTTCCACCTGGCGCCTCAGTTGGACCAGCGTTCGTGCTGGACGTGCAGACCGCGTGAGACGACGCTTCATCCAGTCCCAAACATGCTCAATGGGGGACAGATCCGGAGATCTTGCTGGCCAGGGTAGTTGACTTACACCTTCTAGAGCACGTTGGGTGGCACGGGATACATGCGGACGTGCATTGTCCTGTTGGAACAGCAAGTTCCCTTGCCGGTCTAGGAATGGTAGAACGATGGGTTCGATGACGGTTTGGATGTACCGTGCACTATTCAGTGTCCCCTCGACGATCACCAGTGGTGTACGGCCAGTGTAGGAGATCGCTCCCCACACCATGATGCCGGGTGTTGGCCCTGTGTGCCTCGGTCGTATGCAGTCCTGATTGTGGCGCTCACCTGCACGGCGCCAAACACGCATACGACCATCATTGGCACCAAGGCAGAAGCGACTCTCATCGCTGAAGACGACACGTCTCCATTCGTCCCTCCATTCACGCCTGTCGCGACACCACTGGAGGCGGGCTGCCCGATGTTGGGGCGTGAGCGGAAGACGGCCTAACGGTGTGCGGGACCGTAGCCCAGCTTCATGGAGACGGTTGCGAATGGTCCTCGCCGATACCCCAGGAGCAACAGTGTCCCTAATTTGCTGGGAAGTGGCGGTGCGGTCCCCTACGGCACTGCGTAGGATCCTACGGTCTTGGCGTGCATCCGTGCGTCGCTGCGGTCCGGTCCCAGGTCGACGGGCACGTGCACCTTCCGCCGACCACTGGCGACAACATCGATGTACTGTGGAGACCTCACGTCCCACGTGTTGAGCAATTCGGCGGTACGTCCACCCGGCCTCCCGCATGCCCACTATACGCCCTCGCTCAAAGTCCGTCAACTGCACATACGGTTCACGTCCACGCTGTCGCGGCATGCTACCAGTATTAAAGACTGCGATGGAGCTCCGTATGCCACGGCAAACTGGCTGACACTGACGGCGGCGGTGCACAAATGCTGCGCAGCTAGCGCCATTCGACGGCCAACACCGCGGTTCCTGGTGTGTCCGCTGTGCCGTGCGTGTGATCATTGCTTGTACAGCCCTCTCGCAGTGTCCGGAGCAAGTATGGTGGGTCTGACACACCGGTGTCAATGTGTTCTTTTTTCCATTTCCAGGAGTGTATTTCCATTGCCTGTGGGCTGCCGAACTAGCTGCTCAAGACAGTTTGCAGAAAACTTCAAAAGTACTTTGCATGACTGTCTGTCTGTACCCCTGCAATGAATCTATAGACATCTCAGTCTATTCTCGGCAGGTTAAAGTCGCCTCCAACTAGCAATGCGTGATGTGGGTATTTACGCGCTAGTGACCATAGACACTCTTTGAATGACTCTAGAACTGTCACAGCAGAACCGGGTGACCGGTAAAAACATCCAAAAATTAAATTGGTTTATCCTAGACCTGTTATGCTCGACCAGATAACTTCACTGTCACGCTCAACTTCGACGTCAATAGGAACAGTATTTTTATCAACTGCAGTGAACACTCCCCCCTCCCACAGATTCTAATCTGTCTTTCCAATATACGTTCTACGACTCGCTAAATATCTCAGAGCTTTCCATATTGGGCTTCAGCCACCTTTCTTTCCCGAGAATAATTTGAGCGCCAGAACTTTCCCGGAGGGCAGTAAATTTGGGAACTTTGTTACGAATATTTCGACAATTTTCTGATAAAATTTTGACAGCGAAGTGTCTTTACTTTGAAAGCAGTCTGTCTTCCCTTGCTACGTATTGTCTAGCGAGTGTTCATCAGAGTACCTCAAACTACCGCCTACCTTCCAGAAAACTCTCATGTGCACTCCACGGGTATTCTGCTACCCGAGTAGCCGCTTCCTTTGTGTAGTGCACCTCTGACTTATCAAGGGGAGCCCTAAAAGTCCCCACCCGATAACGTAGGTCTAGAAATCTGCAGTCAACACCTTCGCAGAGTTGACGAATCCTCTGGCCGAGACCCACTACTCGGCTCCAAACCAAAGGACCCCTATCAACTTTGGGAACAATGCTGCAAATTGCAAGATCTGCTTACACCTCACATGTGAGGCCAGCAGCCATCACCACTGCCTCCAGCCGCCTGTATGAACTGAGGATGGCCTCATAATCCATGCGACAGGCGTCGCTGGTGCCGACATGAGCGTCAACTTGCAGAAGACTGCACTCTGCATGCTCTATAACCGCGGACCACCTCCACACCTCTAATGAGGCCCCTCCAGCAGACATACCGAGTGCACATTGGCTTTCTTTCCAGCCCTGATCTGCCTAAACGACTCCATAACGCGCCTACCGTTGGAGCTCTCGATAACCATTAAACCCCTCTCCTCGTGTGTCTGCTAGCACGCCGCTGAAGGAACGGCCACCTGTCCACTCACTCACAGAGTGAAGGGGTGAGGCCAGACTCTGCCTCGAGCGACGCGAGCGTGTTACCACCCGCCACTCACTCTGCTGTAAGGGCATATCAACCGCGTCGCGTAGACTTGGAGGTGCCCCGGTAGCAGTTCCCGTGGGAGAAACAAGCAACACCTGAGGTGTTCAATGTGACGCGCCAGATTCTCTGCCACCGCAACACCCCGAGGCAGCAGCTTGAAAGTAGGTGGCCGTAGCATTCAGCTGTTCGCGAGCTGCGGCGAGCTCCTCCAGCGCCTGTACACTGCATGCACACATCCTGCCCATCCTAGCAAGACTAACTAAAAAAGTAAACTGTAAAAACAGATAAATCCTAAATCTGCAACTTGCTACTCCCCTGATGTGTCACCAGTGGACGCTGACGCCTCAGTGAACCACGAATTCGCTGCTGACTGTTCGCAAGGAATGAAAACTGCGCTACGGACTGCCCGAATTTACACTTAAAAACTGTGGGCTTACACCTCGTAAACAGAAACGCGCACGAAATTCTCGAAATATACTACGAGGAAAAGACAGTAAAACATAAACACTTAACTTGGCGCTCTGTAGACGTGTATCAACCGACAGCTGGAGCCCATGGTAACTCTTTCCATGTGCATTCACAGCTAAACAAACATTTCCGGCAATGATAAACTACGTCAGTACAATTTCCGAACTTGATCAAATGACTAGCAGATAAAAGTTGGTACCAGTAATGGCAGTTGTTCTCTTTGCGTAGAGGTTAGCGCAGGAGACCCTCGGACCTTTGGCACGAATTCGATCCCTGCTACCATCAACTGTTTAGTTTTTGTATTTGCTCTCTTGTTCGGTTGCAGCTAACCAAACGAAGAACACATTTGGCCTCTGGCAGGATGCTTGAATTTGCACGCACGACGACCTGACTGGCTAACTTCAGTGCTAAATAACTCGGAAACGGCGCAACGTATCGAATTTTTTTTCTTAACAATTAAAACCACCGGCACGAAAAACGCAACACTTAATAAATGATGTGTAATCATTGTGCAGTTATTTATTTAATCAAAATGAAACACTTCAACCAGCTTTGTGAGATGGGGAATGTTATTGGCGTTGCTTTGCAAGGAAACAATGAAGTGTTGATTGATTATTGCACTAGTGTCACCTGTTGTTTCCCTCACAACCTGGAAAACACATGGCTGAATGTGAGTGAATAAGTGACAGTAAAATAATAGTGTACCGAAACAACTGTCTTCGAATAAATTTTGTTCATGAGATTATTTGTAGCCTTATTTTCTGCAGTATCTCATACGATGTTAAACTACAAATTAAGTAAAATGAGGACCATGATATTGTACACTTCGGCATCTCTTATCTGCTGCTGATGCAGTTCTCACGTATCAGGAACCGCCTACTACAAAAGGAATGTGATGAAGCTCCTGACACTACTTTTTTTTTCCTCAGGACTATGGCCTCGTGGAAGAGTCTTGTAATCCCTATCAGGGAATAGACGCACAGTGTACCACTGACAGCTCCTGCCGCAGGCATTACGTTTCTGACTACACGTATATTGGAGGTAAGGCGGTGAAACCATTGCTAAATGCTGTACGTAAGTTAATGTTTTTGTTAAGATATATGGCCAGTTTCAGTAACTGACCTTTTTTAAGTTATTTCACTAAAGGAGAAAATAATTTGTAGACTTCCACCGGTTCGTAAAGGACAGTAGTTTAGTTCGTTCGTTTTCGGAAGTGACGAATGCGGCCATCTCTAGTGAACTGATTCATTGCGCGCTTAAAGTTCTAAGTGTTTGAAATAAAATTGCTGTCTCTTTACAACTAGCTGTCTTCGCGGCTAGTTCATTCCGCCCCTGCCTGGATTTTGTGTCGCACGTCCAGTCACCAAGGAGTCACTGTCGTCTGAAATAAGTTTCCACTGGCAAGAAGTGACGCCATTTCTTTTAAAACCTTCTTACATTAGATTTTCCACCTGAGTATCTGCCCTCATGAAGTTCTCCGTACAGCAGGGCCTTAGGTATCCGCATAACATCCATGTCTGATATATCTTATTACCAATTCTGTAGATGGCAGCTAGTTAGTTAGTTACTTGTTCCATAGATCATTTAAATGATACTTTAGTTGAAATGATGTGGAATGAGTCCGTTTACAGGATATGTATACATAATTAATGTTAACATTAATGAATACATTATTATTTTAGTCCTACTTATGCAACTACTTTTCTTCTCTGATACCAGTTTTTAAGTAGAGATTTGTCAATAGAATAGAAGGAGCTGTTCAGGAGAAAGATTTTAAATTAGATTCAAAAATTGCTTCGCTACCTGTTAGACATTTTAAGTTATTAGGCAAATAATCAAAAATGTTCTTTGCTGCATATTGAACTCTTCTCTGAGCTTCTGACAGCTTTAACAATGGATAATAAAGGTCGTTTTTCTCGCTTGCGTTGTAGATACGTATAACACTGCTCTTATCAGTTTTTTTCGATGGATTATTAATGACAAATTTCATTCACGAATATATGTATTGTGACAGCGTAGTTAAAATGCGTATCTCCTTGAAGAGGTACGTATACGAAGTCCGTGGGTGAAGCAGCCAGTGATGCATGCTAGGTATAAGTTCTTGCTTCAGAATATCAATCTTGGAACTTCACCCTCTCACATCATTTGCAAAATTCTTGGCCTGCGAGGTATGTCAAACCTTCACTACCTTTTAAGTTATCGTGTACCTTAGCGCGCTGATTATGTTGCCACAAAAGGAAACTAGAAACATTCGTTCTCGTAGTTATCTAGTGCTTCGTACGCTTTTCTCCAGCATAGCTATAACATTTGCTTCTTTCACAACGCTTAATGACCTCAGTCAGCTTCAAGCTAAACTTTATCTGTTAGGACGAATCTTAAATGCTTGGAAGTATTAATTACTTCCAGGTAATAGTAAAAGACAGAAGACTGTTCTCCTTGTAGAAAGCTACAAATAATGTATTTCTGTCTATAGTAATTGTTTTATTCTATAATTCATAGTCTCCATTATACAAGAACTTGACAGAATGTCAATGTACAATTTTTGTGTTACTAATAGACGAAATTTAAAAAAATCAATATTTTATAATCAAGCAATCGTCATACTGCACTCTTAACAGTACATAGGTCATTAAAACAATTTCTCACTTTCTTCATTACAAACTGCAACTCATAGGTAACTAATACTGTGTTGAAAAGTATTATCAAATTACGTTACGAACTTTCTTAGTGTTAGCATTGGACCAGATAAAATTTCTTCAGTTTGTGGCTCTTAAACATTCTCGTTAGCTGCTTTTTGCCACTTTTGACGATACATCTGTATAACGAATGTTCAACAAGGTTTCTATATTTGAGTGACTCGAAATATAAGTAAACATAAAGATGATACTGTAAGAAGAATTTGACAGAACGCTGAAATCCAAAAGTTGAAACAAAAGTCTTGAAAAAGATTATATTCCCTGATAGTTATTGACCTCCTAGGGAGCCAGCCGTGACGAAACTATTCCACTTGGTCAGGAATATATATGCCACAGGACCTCATACCTCAAGAAAGTTTAATAAGTTGTGGTTGCAAAATATTGAAACAAATTATTTACAGAACAATGAAAAAAAATAATAGAAGCCAACCTTGCAGAAGATCAGAATGGGTTCCAGAGAAATATAGAAACGTACTAGCCAGTACTGACCTTCCACTTTATCTTAGTAGGTAATTTAAAGACAGACAAACCTAAGTTTATGGAATTTGTAGATTTAGATAAAGCTTTTGGCAATGTGGACTGGAATACGCTCTTTGAAATTCTGAAGGTAGCAAGGATAAAATACATAAAGTGAAAGGTTATTTCCAACTCGTACAAAAACCAGGCTGCAGTTATAAGAGTCGACAGATATTAAGCATTGGTTGAGAAGGTTGTGAGACAAGGTTGTAGCCTATCCTCCATGTTGTTCAAACTGTACATTGAGCAAGCAATAAAAGAAACCGAGGAGATATTTGAAGAGGATATTAAATTTTAGAGTGAAGAAATAAAAACTTTGAGGTTTGTCTATGATAATATATTTGGAAGAGCAACTGAATGGCTTCGATATTGTCTTGAAAAGAGGTTATAAGGTGAACATCAACAAAAGTAAAACATGAGACATGGAGTAGTTGAATTAATAATGTGATGCAGGAGGAAGCAGATAAGGAAATGAGATACTAAAACTAGTAGATGATCATCTTAAGTTAGAAGCTCTTCTATCCGTGTTTGCTTATAAATAGATTTGTTTTGGGAGAGTGTCCGCCTTATTAGTTACTGGTAAGCGTAACCAAAACATGCCCACTCGTAAATTTTCGAATTAAATAACTGTTCTACATTAACTTCTATGTGGTTGAAGATGACAAACTGTGAAAGAAAACAACTGCATTGAATTACATAAAATACAGGAAATCCACAGCACGTGGTTCAAGGTATATATACAAAATTTTGTCCGTTTTTCAAATGTGTAAATACTGTTTTTAAAAACTTAATTTGTCTGGAGTGCAGCCTTCTTCGGAACTGAGACATCGCCGATAAGCATTTCGGGCAAGAAGACAATTACGACTGAAGAATGCTGAAGTTTAGATGGGTTGATCAAGTAACTAAATATGAGAGACAGCTTGACTAAAAGAAGGGATTGGTTGAAAGGAGACACTCTGATGCATGAAAGGATCGCCAATTTTGTATTGGAGGAAAGCACTGGGAGTAAAAGCGGTAGAGGAAGACCAAGGGATAAAATCAATGAGCAGGTTCAACTGGATGTAAGTTGTAGTAATTATTCAGATATGAAAGGTCTTGTGCGGAACAGAGTAGTGTGAAGAGCTGCTTCAAGCCAGTGTTCAGACTGAAGATCACAACCAAAACACCAAGTTATTAGAGCCGCAAAAATTCATCGAAAATACTTTGTGCAGAGACAGAAAATGGGGTTTCTAAGCTCTGTTGCTACTAGCTCCAACGGTGAATAGCACAACATAAAAAAAAATAAAAAATAAAAAAAATAAAAAAAATAAAATAAAATAAAATCGCCCCTCTCTCTCTAAAAATGGAAACATAAACTTACTTTTCAGTTTGGTTCTCTTTATTTCCAAAATGCCGAATTATGTGACTAATTCTTTCATTCATCAGACGCATACATTGCTTCGTGATAGGCTGTGTCATTTACCCTCTCATTTCAAAACACGGAAGAAAATGGAAGCATTACACAAAGACACACTGACTGTACACTATCAAACTTATACTTCAGCACATGTTGATTAAATTTTCATCGCCCGCATCTCGTGGTCGTGCGGTAGCGTTCTCGCTTCCCACGCCCGGGTTCGATTCCCGGCGGGGTCAGGGATTTTCTCCGCCTCGTGATGGCTGGGTGTTGTGTGCTGTCCTTAGGTTAGTTAGGTTTAAGTAGTTCTAAGTTCTAGGGGACTTATGACCACAGCAGTTGAGTCCCATAGTGCTCAGAGCCATTTGAACCATTTTTTGAAATTTTCATCCTTATGTGGACTTAGTTTTAGTTCAGAAAACCACCATCACTATAGATGAAGGATGCTTATCGTCATCTTTCGAACTCTAAAAAGTCGAATCATTGGCATGAGGGACACAACATCTTAATGACTGACCAGAATACCTAACTGCATATTCCAGTGGGATAACAGAAGACCCCTCACTGAAGTGCACACCACAAATGCCCTTAGGATTATGTGGATAACTGAGTGGTCTGCCCTGATTCGTCACTCCTAGCACAAGTCTGAGATGATAGGAGGATGTATACTTTCATCTAAGTTGCCAGCCGGGGATCTTCGTGAAGCGACACAGTAGGTGTTTCAAGCATGCAAGAAATTCCTCAAGCTGACATTCGTAGGCTGTTTGCTCCCATGCTACAGTGAATACAAGAGGATAATCGTGCCCATGGAAGTCACGCCTCATACGTTGATGATGATGGACACCAGTTCTAAATGAAATGAAAGTTCGATAATTTAGTACTCATTATTTAATGAACATCTTAGTGAAGTTTGATAAATATCAGTCACCGAACGTCTAACACTTTCCATTTTTGTCAGTGTATACAGCCGAAACCTGTAGACTATAATATAATATCAGTTCTAGGTTGTAAGAGCTGCTTTGGTGCACATATCAAATCCATGTTGGTATCACTTAGCGTCGATGTTTCATCATCCGCCCCACATGTAATCTAGGAAAAACATGGCTGCTGCCAGAGGATTAGTCAACCTCTAAATGGATCTGCATTGCTGCACCGCTGGTTTATATGCGGTCCATTTTGTGCAACAATATTGTAGCAATAGCACCATCAGTAGTCTGTAAAAAGTTTCATCTTTCATCTTATGAGACTTCTGCGGCATGCATTATAAAAATCAATGCAATACCCTGTGGTTTACTTTCACAGGTTACTACGGTGCGGGGAACGAGGTTCTCATGCAAGAAGCACTTGTGCAGCGTGGACCTCTCGTTGTCGACTTCATGGTGTTAAACGACTTCCGGTCCTACACCAGCGGCATCTACAAGCACATCGAAACAGCAGCCTCGACACGGGAATTCAACCCCTTCGTCGTAAGTATGGACTACACTGTATCATGGTCACGATAGGTTATAGAGGTGAGAAGCATACTAAGAGGAAAGTGCCCAGTGCACATACACGTGTGCTCAGCAAAAGTAACAAAGTCCTTGAGGTAAACATCAACCATCTCACTGTCAGCTATATAATGTTGGTAGTTCAAGCTGTAGCGTCAACGCACTAGTACTGCACTTGCGCCAGTAGAAATCGCAGCAGCTTGTAGACACTGAAGTTGCCGCCGACGCTACAGCCTGAACTACCAACATTAGCCCACTTATCACATTGAGACGGCAAATTTTTTATCGCAAAAATTCACTATTCGTGTTGCGTATGCGCGTAAGGCACTTACCACTTACAGTGCCACTCTTCTCTGAAACAGCCGACACCTTCGTCTCTGAAACAGCCGGAATCTCATGGCGCCATTATAGTACAGTACCCATCAAACCATTATTGCAGTACTGTGCCTCTTGTCTTTTTATAGTACGGTACCCAACAAGCCATTATTGCAATACTGTACCTCATCTCTTTTTTCGAAAACACTCAGCATGTCGCTTAAATACTGAATTGGTGCTTAATCCCATACAGCGTGTAGTTCCAGTATAACTATCCTCAATTAGGCCTGAAAAATTACGTATTGTTTCACCAAGGGAAACTTTAAGCACATATAATTTCAACACATATGGAAATCGAAGCGTTTAAAAGCCTGTTCAGTTGTCCTGATTTGGAGTCTAACTATAGCTTTTCAGTGCCCTGCTATTATTGTATAGTGGGTATTGTAAATTTATGACATGCATTCTCACACTTGTTATCTCTTTCAACAAACAGGACACATTTGCTAATGTATTGACTCCCTGGCAACAACGCTCACGTTCTTATTGCACTTTTTCACTGAACTTAAGAAGTGTGTGGCTATTTAGGTACCTAACTCGTTTTTTAAGATGCTGTACTACAAAGTGAAACGCAGCCACTAGCTTTCTCAGTTGAAGTTGTCTATTCTGAAAGATGTTGCGTTTCTGTGGTTTATTAATATGTTTCCAACAATATGTAGTCTACTTGATGGACTTATATTCTCTCTCATAAATATTACCAGGAGTCTGTAAAAATGGTTCAAATGGCTCTGAGCACTATGGGACTTAACATCTGAGGTCATCAGTCCCCTAGAACTTAGAACTACTTAAACCTAACTAACCTAAGGACGTCACACACATCCATGCCCGAGGCAGGATTCGAACCTGCAACCGTAGCGGTCGTGCGGTTCCAGACTGAAGCGCCTAGAACCGCTCGGCCACACCGGCCGGCTCCAGGAGTCTGTCCTAAGGGTCATCAGGCTCACTGTCTTTGGTGTTTTGAGAGATGTTTGCAGTTTCGTTTTTAAAACGTGTCGGTGGAGTCAGTCCAAACAAACTCTGTTTATAGTACACTTCATGCGACGCTCCAGGTCAATGGAAAACATCGATCGGTTCGTTTCTCCACAGCAGTTTACCCTGGTGACCGTCTTTTCCCGAACCGAGGCATTCGTGGTAACACGTTCACACAGTTACACATGTAAAGCTGGTTCATGACTTCGGAGATGGTGTATCATACGGTCGCAAACGATTTCACTGCAATCAAAAGCGCTGATAATCGCACGTCTTGTTCATTCTGCACCCTGACTAGGCCAAGAGATCGTCATCATTTTCTTGTGCCTTTGTCCTGCTTTGGCACAGAGTTGGCTTGTTATAAACGGATCTGCCAAGGTTAATTTTTGAGGCGTGGTCGGACCCTCTTCTTGTCACCATCCCATTACCCCCTGAGACCGTATATGTGCACTCCAACTCTCTGCATGCAGTGTTATTATATGAAAGTGACCGAAGTTTTCTAAATGTTTGCGATACGTGCAACTGAGCTGGGATTTCGGTACCAGCCCAGTATTTGCCTTGCAGTGTGTGGGACACCACCTAAAAACCACATCCAGGGTGACAGGCACGTCAATGCTAATCGTTAATCTGCCAGGCGGATTCGATATGGGGACAACAAACCTCCCTGTCGCGGAAGCGGCGATTCTAACTCGCACAGCTAATCCTTATTTTTTTCGACCCTGGACAGGAAGGGTAACGACACAAAAAGTGTCTATTTGCCACCGCCACTTGTGTCCTAAGAAAAAGAAGAAATGAACCTCTTCAGGCGTTGACACCTATCTATGCCTAACCCAAAACAACTACCCTGTTTGTTACTGGGTGGGGGTTGGGGAAGTAAGAAAGAAAGAAATCAGGTGGAGGACACACGGGGGAGCGACGAAAGTGAAAGGAGTTGTGTAGGGGCTTGTTTTGTTTTTTATGTACCAGAATTCCAGGAGTCGCTCACCCCTTCGGATGGTGGATCATTCAAACGTGTCTTTTCGATATTTTAATGGGAATTCCGTTTGTAGTTCATTAGCACCATGACGGCAAAATAAGCATTAGCATCTCACAGCTTGGACGTTCCAGCTGAAAGGTGGATCATGAAAGGCGCTCCATAGAAAATTTGAAGAGAACTGCTTGTATCTGAGGTTGCAAATGAGTGTGCAGTGTTGATCAGTAAGGTACGTCCAGTAACCCAGTTCCAATTTCTTGTTGGGGCCGAAAAGCTATGGTCGTGTATCCAATTCACTGTGTTAGCTTTTGTTGCAGGGTAATGAATCACGTCTTGGAACAAAAGCTTCTGGAAAGTGATCTGAGTAGGTGTATGTCAGATAAGGAAACCCAAGATACGCTCTGCAAGCCTCCAGACGTCAGACGATGGACCACATGAGAATCACTGTGTATCTATGTCCACACCACAGTGAACACATGTCAGCGAGGTGGATGCAGTGCAAACGAAACTGGTTGACCTGCTTGCCATTGATGGTGAGAAACAGGCTGATTGGACACTGGTTTTGAGAAATCCTGTGTGTACCACTCTCCATACACCTGGGGAAACTTGTGTTCAGTGGAATTAGGGGCCCCGTACTTTTGTAATGGATCACCTGTGCCTGGAGAATTAGTGGAAGTGGTAAGGAGTGGAGGATATAACTCAATTCCAGAAAGATATACCGAAAGTGATAAAAGGGGAATGGAATGTTCGATAACATGACAGACTGGCGCATATTCATGTGAAGTCAGTCAAGCGAGGCTCGTCAGGCAATGGGCCCGGACTTTCATTTGGCAGCTAACAAATGGTTCAAATGGCTCTGATCACTATGGGACTTAACATCTGTGCTCATCAGTCCCCTAGAACTTAGAACTACTTAAACCTAACTAACCTAAGAACATCACACACATCCATGCCCGAGGCAGGATTCGAACCTGCAACAGTAGCGGTCACGCGGTTCCAGACTGAAGCGCCTAGAACCGAACGGCCTCACCGGCTGGCCGGCAGCTAACAGGAAGGGATGTAACTCTGTCTGGCATGTGGAATAAGCCAACCCCATCACGCCCCCATGGGAGGGCAAGGGAGGCATATTGAACTTTGAATAACATCCCAGTACAGCCAAAGGATCCCATCGTCATCAACATACAATGGGCAAGGGTAATCAGGAATGGGAAAACTCGTGCCATATGAGGGATGCGAGAGGCACAGTAGACACTCACGTGTCATACGTGCTATACAGTGTTGAGGGATCTAAGTTAGTGATCAACAAGGCCACCCAGATCATTTGGAGGAGAGTCTGCTGCTTGTCGCCTCCAAACTGTGGAGATCATTCATAAAATAAATACCTAAGTAGCACACAGTGGTGGCCACACTTATGGGAGCGACACATCTCTCAGGTAAGCCTTCAACAATGAGCAGAATCAGCGATTTGGAAAAGTTAAGAGAACTGCCTGATGCCTCCCCATATGTCGTCATCCATGATAGAGCCAAGTGGGCATCATCCTCGCTGTGTAGGTAGAGAACGAGATCATCAGCATAAGACATACAATAGAAGTAGTACATATGTAATGACAGGCCCCCCAGATGTTGGCGAAGTCCCTGGAGAAGGTGTTCTAAAACCAGAGTGTACAGTATCGTGGAAAGTGGAAAACCCTGTTGGACACAGCGCTCGTTCACTAGAGACACGGTGAGGCGTCCATTATAGAGTATTCTTGAAGTAGCGCCGCTCAAGAGGTGCATTACCACTATTACTATATGAGCCGGAGAACCCTTGTGCTGGAGGACTGTGCTCAGAGACATGTGAGCGACACAGTCAAATGCCTAACTGAAGTCAAGTTATGCCAATGCACCAGGCAGACATCGCGATCTGTTGAGTGTGATCACATCCCTGTAACAGCAAAGGGCTGTATGAATATATCACTGTTGAGTAGAGTAAAGGGGCAGTAATCACAGATCCATGACCCTCCAAGCGGTTTAGGGACCAGGATGATGACACTATCAAGGAAGGTGGCTGGGATCGACGTTGTGAGGGACATCAGTTCTCGACAGATGGATGCTCAAGTAGGTACTAACACACAACTAAAATACTTGCAACATTCGAGGAGGAGACCGTTAGGCCCTGCGAACTTATCGGCAGCTCACGCCTTGAGAGCTTTTAGGATTTCATCTGTGGTCATGTTATAATGTTCTGCTCGGATCGTTACATTTAACTTAACTTTCTATTGCATGGAGTTCATTTTGATGAAAGAATATAACAGTTGCCAACTTCACAAAATTTATTGACAACTGAATTGCATACTCGTCACGTCAACAAAAACACTGACTGACATACTTCACAGGTCTCTTTGACAGGCTGAAAACAACAACTCAACAACTAACTTGCAGCCTCTCTGAATCGCTTTACATAGAATTTTAACAATAAATTTCAAAGTAACCCATTATTAATTTTGTACAATTTTGATGTTAAAATCAAAATTTACAAAAGTAAAGAAACTGATGTTACAGCTGAATAAGGTATAAACTACAATATCATATTATATAAATTTTTTAGTATTATCTGTAGTTTTAAATATTAAAAATCAATCTGAACTTTAATTACCGTTTGAATTTGGTTACTAACATTCAATGGCAGTACAAATCTCGTGCTTTATCCGACTACATACGTAAATTTTACAAATAAGGCCTTAAATTATGAAAATCGGAAAGTTGTGTGGTGTAAACAATTGGAGTGTTAATTAGAAATGTAATTACAAAGGATATTAATTACAGAGGAGGACATAAAAATAGATAAAAAATGAAAATACATCGCTTGGTAATAACTTTTAAGCTGTTTCTCAAGATAATGATGTTCTCTGTGTCAACCCACCAATCAACTGCAGTTAAGGTAATTAGAGGTGCCAACCAGTTATGCCAACATTTCTTGATTAAACATGTAACTCAGCACCTGTACAAAATTTTGTTAATGACAACAATCAAAAATGGCTCTGAGCACTATGGGACTTAACTGCTGAGGTCATTAGTCCCCTAGAACTTAGAATTACTTAAACCAAACTAACCTAAGGACATCACACACATCCATGCCCGAGGCAGGATTCGAACCTGCGACCGTAGCCACTCCAGCCGGCTGACAACAATCCCCTGACAATCATGATAATATACGTCCTTCCAGAACATTCTATATGCTTTCACAATGAATATCAAATGTTTTAGCAAACTGTACAGAATGATATATATATATATATATATATATATATATATATATATATATGTGTGTGTGTGTGTGTGTGTGTGTGTGTGTGTGTGTGTGTGTGTGTGAAAGCGTTGGTATGTTGATAGACACACAAACACACACACAAAATTCAAGCTTTCGCAACCCATGCTCGCTTCATCAGGAGAGAGGGAAAGACGAAAGGATGTTGGTTTTAAGGGAGAGGGTAAGGATTCATTCCAATCCCGGGAGCAGAAAGACTTACCTTAGGGGGAAAAAAGGACAGGTATACACTCTCACACATACACACATCCATCCGCACATATACAGACTCAAGCAGACATAGAGTCCTTTTTTCCCCCTAAGGTAAGTCTTGTGTTTGTTTGTGTGTCTATCAACATACCAACGCTTTCGTTTGGTAAGTTACATCATCTTTGTTTTTAGATATATTTTTCCCACGTGGAATGTTTCCCTCTATTATACATATATACAAGTCCGTAGGAAGCACTGACTCGTCCGACAGCCACCTGGATGCATGGAAGAAGGAACTGTGTGTGTGTGTGTGTGTGTGTGTGTGTGTGTGTGTGTGTGTGTAAGGTGGTATCAGTCTGTTCATTAGAGTCTTGGGGAAGGCTGTATCGTTATAATGTCTTCCTGAAGTTCTTAAACCACGTCCTCTGATATATAGTGTTAACATTGAGTGCCTCTACCTCCTCAATTAAATTTGGGAGATGTGGGATGGCAGCGTACAGCAGCCAGGTGAAATATGAATGGAAAGCGTGATCAGTGGTGCATTGTATATGAGATCTTGATGACAAGTCCAGTGTTCTATGAGGAGGTGGTACATTGATGGTATTTTGTGAGTCATGCAGTAATGAGAGCAGAACCGGACAAGAGTCTCTTCCAAATGTCACGTGAGTGAAGTGATCCGCACCTTAGCATGATGCATTATCGCCTGATGGAAAGGAGAAAATGTCATCAAAGTGCAGTCATGTAGGATCTTGTAGTAAAAGTTCACAGTGCTCACATGCCAAGCCTTGACATGTTAGCCACAACTCATCAATGCCTGCATAGAGCCGGTTTCATGCAGGATAGCCACCAGGATAGGGTAGATGTGTAGGTGGGGTGGCATCAACGACAGAAGGCCTGCACATCCTCAGCAATCTGTCGGCAGTCATGGACAGTCAGGTTGGCAATGTTTAATTTCCACAGTCCACAACTGTGCCACACCTGTTGATAAGTGAGAGTGAAATTGCAGATGTAGGCCTCATGGTCAGAGAAAGCCAGAAGCTAAATTTTGGCATGTCGAGTGTCTCCAGCAAGGGAATGTGTTAGATATGTACAGTCAACTGGACAAGTGTGCCGTATAGTATATGAAACCTGCATGGGTGCCATGAACCTCCACCTATGTGTTGATAAACTGAAGTTGGTCGATGATGACAGAGAGGGCTGCATGCAGGAAATGTCGTGAGAGTTGATCAGTAGGCCCTTGTGTGGAGTAGAAGTCCCTACCAAGAACCATGTCATCCAGGCGACCCTAAAAAAGCGACCTTACTTTGTCAGCAAAGAAGATGTGTTATTCTGACATTGACTGGAGCTAGACAGTGCATATACATTTGGGATCCAGAAACCAAACAGCGTGAGGGCCACACCCCTGGCATCAGAAAGGTACACTACATCTTCAGTGGGGAGCCATGCGAGGAGCAGGACTCCACTACCGTTATCAGGGGCATGGGAGATGTGGGCCGTATAGCAAGTTGGAGCATAGAAATCAGTAATGATCACTTCTCAGGGAAGGGCAGTGTTGACATCAGCAGTGTACATGGTGTCTCTGAACATTGCCAGTTTATGTGGAGCCTGATTGATGGCCAGATTCATCATCATAATGTGGTAGTGTAGTGGATGGGCTCTCCCTAATGACACAGAGGGTCCTGAGGAGATGTCCAGCTGTTTTGAAACATTCAGTGCAACCACTGTGGCTGCAATCACTGGCTGGAAGCTGGGTTGGGCATCAACATGGCACACACCCCGACAGGTGAACCAGCATCCCAATCTGCTACATCATCAACATCGTCAGCCGAGGAGATCCAAACTTGTGGCAGGTGACTGCCACACCCATTGAGGGCTAAGTGTAGTGACACTGCCATGGTTAGATCTGGGGAACATCCCTCCATGTAATCTGTCATTATCAGGTGGGATCACAGGCGGTGGAAAGGATGCTCCCCAGACGGGACATTGGGAGCAGCCACTATTGTTGTCAGGGTGCTCAAAGGGGATCAGTGTCTGGTATCTGGTCGACTACCCGTGATGCTACATGAATAAGTGTCTTGTTGGAGGGCTTTGACTTTGCTTCTTCCGTTTTTGGGGCGCCCTCTGCTTTCAGAGGTTCTGTTCTTTGTTGGAATGTGGCCATTTGTCATCTGAACTTATGCACATCTGAAGGAAAGCAGAGGTAGGCACCACACTTAGTTTGCTGTCCATTGCAGTGGACAGGCTGTTCATTGACCTCTGTAGAGTTGTTGGTCTCATTGCCATCAGAGGAGATGGTGCAAGTGAGGTATCATTTGCTCCATCATTTCCGAGGGGAAGTTCCAACAGAAGAACAGGTGATTCCTGAAGTGACGTATCCATTTTGTGCATGGCTGATGCGCAGGTGTTGGGTAAAGCAGTGACCATCAGTTTGCGAGCTGTGTCATCAGTTGGGATCTGGAACAAATGACAACAGAGACAATCAGACCTAACATTGTCCTGTTGTCCACATCCGTATATGTCTTTGCTGGACATGATACATGATGATGGCTCACGCACCATCTATCAGCAGATAGGATGGTACATATTTTGACAGTTCAATCTGATCGCTCAGACATCATTTAAAATGTGGTATGTTGTGAACATCTGCCATTTTTCCATTATGTGGCCCACTATGTTGCCATGGGATTGGAAGGCTTCAACAATCACATATTGTGCCATCTCAAAAGGGAGTTTGAACAGCCAAATTGTTCGAAAACCAGAACCAGTGTGGTCTTCCATCACCTCCCCAATTTGCCTGTCAGAATGTTTAGACTTTGGTCTGTGTGAGTGCTCTCGAATTACATCAGTGCATGCTTACTCCATAGTCATTTTAATGTAGATGATGCTGCTGGTGATAGAGAAGTAGATACCTATCACTTCTTGTGAGACCAGGTGCAGCTCTTCATGAATCAATTGTTCAGTTTCATAAGTGCATGTTCATGTAATTTTGTCATGGAATGTAACTTAAGTGTCACTCAGTGGTAAGAGTGCAACATGAGATACAATATTCATGAACACTATACAACTCAAACACTGTGATGCACAAATAAACAACTTCATTAGCAGACCACTGCCTAGCGTGTATAGTTAGTCCACACATGACCATGGTCAAAAGCAACTGCCACTCTTCTTGTTGCCACCCCATTACCCCATCTGAGATTGAATATGTGCATCCCAACCGTCTGCGTGTAGTGACTGAAGTTTTCTAAATGTTTGCAAATCATATAACTGAGCCAGGACTTGGATACCAGCCCAGTATTCACCTAGTAGGATGTGGGAAACCATCTAAAAAACCACATCCAGCCTGGGCTGTACATCAACCCTCATTATTAATCCACCAGGCAGATTCGATCTAGGGCCATCAAACCTCCCTTTCATGGAAGCAGCACTTTTAACACACATGGCTATTCAGGTGGGTTGTCCGAAAATACATAGTTTGGGCCCAAATACGCATCAAAGCTTCAGACTGGTGGTGCCAAGGTTTCTTAAAACCCATCCATCAGTATAAAATAGATGCAATGACTGCACTTCTTAAACTTTGGTTGGGAGGAGCAGTAACCTCACTGTCTTTGCACGAAAACCCTTGCCTGAAAACCGCTCGACAGGCGCTGTTGTACTTGCATGTTTGAGAATGGTTCACAAGTTCAGATATAGTGAATTCCGTTATAGTACTATTCATGCTGTAATTGTAAAAAGAAGTACAAAACTTTGAAATCTGTTTTAATGTAGAGTGTAAACAA
Organism: Schistocerca nitens; assembly: GCF_023898315.1. Taxonomy (NCBI): domain Eukaryota; kingdom Metazoa; phylum Arthropoda; class Insecta; order Orthoptera; family Acrididae; genus Schistocerca; species Schistocerca nitens. The sequence goes on along the minus strand of NC_064614.1, from coordinate 734,208,091 downwards.
GCAATGTAGAGACTGAAGAACGAAATGAAAAAAGTGTGGCTGTGGACTTGGTGTTTCAATTCTAGTGTAGCTTTGTGTGATAAAGAGTTGTTACAGGAGTAGCATCCTCGACAGTAATCATTGCACCCCACAGAAAACAATCAATACAGATAAGATATAGTGGTCACGGAACATGTCCTCTTCTACCAATACATTATTTCAGCATGTGGTGACCAGTGGTGTCACGCTTCTACATCAGAAAGAATTGCAATTGTCATGTTCAGCAACATTACCAATGAATCCCCAGTAGTACCTTATTTAAAACAGTAGGAAGAAGGTCTCTGAGAAAAATTAGATAGATTGGGCCTGTTATTTGGGTTAGCATTAGATCTAGCCTAATGATGTGATCACAGTTTATCCCAGCTCATAACTCCGCACTGCACCTGTGCTGGTAACTTATATAATTTACTGTAGATTTCTTGTACATACATACTGGGTTGGACAAAATTATATAAACAGCAAGAGAAATGAACGCTTGAACATGAATGCAGATGCTAGCAAAGCCTGCTGGTTGTGCTCCTGTATTTGACCATAAACATCAGCTGTGAAAGTGTTGCAAGTGTTAGTCATGGTCAGAGCAGTGTTATGTGTAGTTATGGGTGCTTTATGTTGGACCTAAATGAACTGGAACATAGGCAAGCTCTTAGTGCTTGCATGGCAAGTGCCTCCATAGCCAAGGTAGCTGATGTGATTGGTGTTTCAAGATGCACAAAACCGAAAATTTACACCACATACAGGGAAAGAGGAAAAACATCATCCACGAAGTCACAATGTGTCCAAAAGTGTGTGTTGAATGATTGTGACAGATGGTCATTGATGGGGATTGTGACAAAAATAAGAGGATGACAGCCACAAAAGTCACTGTAGAGCTGAATGTGGTACCTTCGAACTTTGTCAGCACGAAAACAACACAAAATAGAGCTCCATAAGCAGGGAACTAGAGGGTGAGTTGGAATATGAAAACCACTTGTCAGTGATTCAAATGTCACGGTAGGAAAAGATTGTGCGAAAGGCAAAAAATCTGAATTATGGAACTACGGAAGTAAGTCATTCAGTAGGATGAGTCTTGTACACTGTCTCTAACTTCATGCTGAGTTTACGTCCCAAGAATAAAATAAGGCTGGGATTCAGTTATGATTTGTGCAGCAATACTGTGGTACTCCTTGGGTGCCGTGGATACACTGTCAAGGATTATGTGATCACTTTGGCTTATCATGTCCATCCCATGGTACGATATTTGTTCCACAATGGTAATGCTGTGTTCCAAGGCAACAGGGCCACTGTTCCACAGCTTCCATTAGCCAGGACTACTTTTGTGAGCAAAAGGACCAATTGTCACATCTCCCCTGGCCACCACAGTCACTAGACCTCAGTATTATTGAGTCTTTGTGGACTGATTTGAAGAGAAGGATGCACTCCCACTGTCCACCTCCACCACCGTTACCTGAACTTGACACAATTTTGCTGGTAGAATGGTATAAGATTCCCTTTAAAATCATACAGGACTTGTATTTATCCATTCTGAGATGACTGGAAGCTATTTTGATGCCAACGTTTTTCTACACCAAATTAGGCATGGTAATTTATTGTGTTTTTCGTTGGTGTTTCCACATTTTTGTCCACTGTCTGTATATTACATATAATTGCAAACAAGCACAGATCATAACAATCTAGAAAAAAAGGAAGTGGAAGATATTGACAGAACTACCATCATATCAGATTTATTTAAAGTAGAATCAGCTTGAGTTCCGAAAATGCTGAACATGGAAAACTCATCTCTATCATTACATACACTCATGAACCAAATCATTAGACCATCTGATTAATAATCCACTGGTCCACCACTGGAACACAATACAACAGTGATAATGCATAGCATGGGTTTGACAAATTCTGGATTGCTTTCCAGAGAAGAAACGAAGATTTAGGGTTTAACATCTCATTAACAGCACAGTTATTAAAAATGAAGCACAAACTCAGCTTATGAAAGGATATCAGCTGTGCTCTTTTCACAGGAACCATTCCAGCATTTACTTGCTTGGATCAATTTAGGGAAATCATGGGAAACTTAAATTGGAATGGCCAAATGGCGATTAAATAGTTGTCCTCCTGAAGGTGAGTATTTTCCAGAGAATGTGGCACTCAATGTCTACACACAGGTCACACCATTTCCTTAAATTACTGTTCAGTGGTTTTTTAGTTCAGGGATGGCACCCAATAGCACCTCAAATGTGTCCCACTAGGTTCAAATCAGGTGAATTTGTTGGCTAAGACATCAATGTGAGTCTATTATCATGCTCCTCAAACCACCATAACACAATTCTGGTCTTGTGACACAGATAATTATTCTGCTGAAAGATCCCTTCCCCTTAGAAGAAAACGTCAGACATGAAGGTAATTAGTTGGTCCACAATCGTGTTCATGTAGTCCACAGTTGTCATGGTCCCTTTGGTTACTATCACAGGTCCCATGGAAGGCCTGGTGAATGTCCCCCATAGCATCGTACCTGGATTACCATGCACCCAGACACAACCATCAGCCTGTATTTCTTGGTTTCCAAAATGCATTTGACTCAGTACCAAACCTACACTCAGTGTCAAAAGCACAATCATATGGGGTATCAAGTGAAATTTGTGACTGGATTGAGGTGGATCCAACATGTTATCTTGGATGGAGAGTATTAGTCAGGTGTAGAAGTAACTTCAAGTATGCCCCACAGAAGTGCATAGGACCTTCACTGTTCATGTTGCATATTAATGGCCTTGCATACAATATTTATAATAAAATCAAGCTTTTTGCAGATGATGCAGTTATCTATAATGAAGTACTATCTGAAAGAAACTGCATAAATATTGAGTCAGATCTTAATAAGATTTCAAAGTGGTGCAGAGATTGGTAAATTGCTTTAACTGTTCAGAAATGTTTAATTTTGCACTTCACAAAACGAAAAAACGCAGCATCCTATGACTATAATATCAGTGAGTCACTGTTGGAATTGGCCAACTCATACAAATATCTGGATGTAACACTTTGTAGGGATATGAAATGGAGTTCAAATGGTTCAAGTAGCTCTGAGCACTATGGGACTTAACATCTAAGGTCATCAGTCCCCTAGAACTTAGAACTACATAAAACTAACTAACCTAAGGACATCACGCACATCCATGCCCGAGGCAGGATTCGAACCTGCGACTGTAGCGGTCGTGTTGTGGGGCGGCGGGTAAAATTAATTGTTTATATAAATGTAGAATGTTCCTATTATTTATGCTGTTGTTTTGCCGTTCTCAACACTGGCTCTCTAACTACAATTTTGGCAACCAGAAAGTGATTAGCAAAACGTGAAGCCTGTAATTAGAATTCCTAGTGCCCACTACATCTGAGAAATACACTTATAGCTACAGCTTATCGCTCTGAGGAATTATGAGATTGTCTGGGATTTATAATCAAAAACGATCGTGAAAAAACGCTTGCTATATTCTGAAAGTCACAGATGAAAAAAAAGAATCCACACAATCTAACAGAGCAGTTCAGAGTCTAATGCGCTGATGCAACTATAACTGTCCAAATTAAATGTTTAAGTGAATGCTCGCCATAATTTGATGATTAGGTTCATCAAACGCCACGCTAAAATAATGGTAGAATGTCTGTCCCGCGGCGGCACGTGAAAATACAACATACGCAAACTGAAGATAGATAATTAAAGTCATCCCAGAATTAACACTTCACTCGAAAATGATTTCATGGTTACGCGTATCCCGAGTAACTTAATACGGCATCTGAGGCTGTTTATAGCAATGATACCGACGCGACGTGACTCCCGACACAGATTGTGTGCGATTCAACATCTGGAGAGAACTGGGGCCTTACTTCCTCGCGCAGAGTTCTTATATATAAAGCCGCAGTGCGGATGGCTAAGGGAGCCGATGACACCGCCTTCCTTGCCCTTGCCCCCACCCTACAGCGCTCCCAACACCTTCTCCAATCCCATCTTGACCGATTCACCGCTTGGTGCAACCAGTGGTTGCTCAAGGTCAATCCCTCCAAAACCCAGGCGATCATTGTAGGCAAAACCACCCCTTCCTTCCGCCTCCTTGATTTCTATCTCACCATCTATGGCCGTCCTATCGCCCTCACTCCCACCCTTAAGTACCTTGGCGTCACCCTCGACCGTCGCCTCTCCTGGACTCCCCACCTCCGGACAATCCAAGCCAAGGCACGCTCCTGACTCAGTCTCCTCAAGCTCCTCTCCAGCCGTACGTGGGGTCTGGACCCCTCCACCATCCTCCACACCTATAAGTCCCTCATCCGCCCTATCCTTTGTTATGCCCATCCGGCTTGGATCTCCGCCTCCCCTACCTTTTATAACTCCCTCCAAATCCTTGAACGTCATGCTCTCCGCCTCGCCTATCGCATCCGTCTCCCCTCCCCCACGCGGATCCTGTACGATCTCATCCCCTTCCCCCACCTCCTCCTTTTCCTTGAAAGGATACGGATCCTGTACACCTCCCGCAAACTCGATCCTCCTCACCTGCTCGTCTCCCCGATCCTCTCCCACCCCCGCCCGCTGCCGCGCCTGTATTCGCACGTCCCACCCGGTCTCCATCTCTCCACCCTCCTTACCCTCTCCCAAGGTGGCTTCCACCAGCTCCCCCTCCCTGATGATGCCCTCCTCCCCTCCATCTACCCCTCCTACCAACTTTGATCCTCCCGTCCTCCTCCTGTGCTTGCTCCTCTGGGCACCCTCCCTCCCTTCTCTCCCTTTTCCCTCCCTCCTCCTTTTCTCCCCCCTCCTCCCCTGGGCCTCCCCTCCCCTGTCCCTCTCCTCCTGCCCCCGTCTCCTCAGCCATTGGCATCCTTTTTCTCCCCTCTCCCCCACCTCATCCCTGTTCCCCTCTTGGCAGGTCCCCGGACTCGCACACGCTAAGTGGACATTCGCGTGCCGGAGATCACCACCATCAGTGTTTCGTGTGTGCCATCATGTTTAGTGTTCAGTGTTCACCGTGTTTGTGTCTCGTGTCAACAATTTGTAGTGTGCATTGTCTTCGAGTGTGAACGGCCTCATGTTTTTTATGTTCATGTGTCTACTGTTTTTTCTCCTGCCGTTTTGTTCCAACCCATGTGTCTTCTCTGTTTTATCATTGTACTATCTTTGGCTGAAGAGCGGCGTATTGTGCTGCTGCCAGCCTACCTGTTATACTGGTATTAAAATCACAATAGAGGGAAAAAAAAAAAAAAAAACGGCTAAGGGAACGCCTGATCAAATCGGCTCTCCCAACTAGCCGCTGGGCTAGTATTGCATCACTTTAAGTTATTAAATAAATCATCGCTTCCTTTGCTGATGGCCGATGAAGCTCTCAATTTAAATGTGCATTCAGCACACAGGTAAGTAATCATAATAAAAGTCTGACGTGGCTAAGTCAATTATTTTGGGCGAGAGAATTAATTTAATTACACTACACGCAGTACTCTGAACTTGCTCTTTGGGGATACGCTATCGCTATAGTTTTATAGTCATTCAGTTGAAATTTCTCACATCTTTATGATTATAGCGAATCTCCCTTCTACTTAAATTTAAACATCCTAGCCTTATTTATTCGCCTACTTAATCTATCTTGCTTCCTTAATTTCTAAGACAAAAACCAGAAAATCATGAATTTCAACAAAAATTTTAATTTGTGAGATCCAGAACACTGTTTCTACTAAACTATTATGAAAAAGGAATCTAAATATAAATTTTTAAATCTCTAGCTCATTTCTGTTGCGCCAATGATTTTTACAGAAAAACGTCCAAATTTCGAAAAGTGTGAAAGTTATTAAACTGATATTCAACACATATTGATTTAGAATTACTTCTGACATGCTAGAAATGTTTCAGGTTATTTACTTGATTTTTAAAGTATTGCGCCACATTTATGACGTCAGAACTAGTTACAGCGGACTGGCTGGCACACAATGGAAAGACTGATGTGAATTTATTACGGCGTGAGTAGGCTGCTTCCCTACAGCGTGGTTCCAGACTGAAGTGCCTATAACCACTCGGCCACAGTGGCCGGCTGAAATGGAGTGATCACATAGTTTCAGTCATGGGTGAAGCAGTTGGTAGACTTCAGTTTACTGATAGAATACTGTCAATTTATAAAGGAGATAGCTTACAAAACACTTGTGCGACCAGTTCTAGAATATTTCTCAAGTGTATGGGACCCATCCCAGACAGGACTAACGGGTTATTAAACATATACAGATAAGGGCAGCACAAATAGTCTCAGGTTTGTTTAATCTGTGGGAGAGTATCACATAGCTGCTGAAGGAACTGAACTGGAAGACTCTTGAAGATAGATATAAACAATTCTGAGAAAGTCTATTAACAAAGTTTCAAGAACCAGCTTTAAATGACTACTCTAAGAACATACTAATACTCCCTATGTATTGCTCACATAGGGATCATGAAGATAAGATTCGAATAATTACTGCATGCACAGAGGTATTCGGGCCATCATTCTTCCTGCTCTCTATACATGAATGGAACAGGAAGAAACCCTAATAACTGATACAGTGGGATGTACCCTCCACCATGCACATCATGGTCATTTGCAGGGTGTAGATGTAGATGCAGATATAGGCCAGTGTAACAACGTTCATAATTCATCTGACCAGCAGAAACATTTCAATTGATCTGCATTCCAATCTCAATGGTCTCGTGTCTGCTGGAGTTGTAATTGATCATGTCATTAGGTCAACTTAGGAACAACTAAGGGGTGACAGCTACAGAGTCCCACATTCAACATAGTGCTCTGTAACACTTGAGCCTGCACCACCATTGTACTCTGTCATCAAATCTGACACACTTTGCCACTTACCTCTACATTCTGTGATCAGGCACCAATGTCCAACACTTTCTCATCTATCCCTGGTTTGACCATTCTTCAACCAGTTTCCACATATCCCCAAAACAACCAAACACCTTCACCATTTCTAAAGTGCTCATTCCTAGGGACTGGGCCATGACAATCTGGTCTTTGTCAAAGTCACTTATATCAATGGATTTTCCTATTTGTGGCCTTTATCATCACAAGAATAATGGCTGATTTGTGTCTACTCCACTTACATAGTTTCCTTATTGTCTTTTGTGCCCACAGTGCTACCAGGCAACATTTAGTCTTACTATGAGCAGCGATCATTATGTTTAGGCTCGTCAGTGCACATTCTCTATGTCAGACATAGAGGAAATCAATTTGATTCACTTTCTCTAGACTTTTGGAGGGTATCTGATTCAGTACCTTTGGGATCGCTTACTAGGTTTGCATCTGGATCAAAAATTGCCTAACAGGCAGGATGTAGCCCATTATTCTGGATGGAGAGTTGTGTACAGACACTAAAGTAGTATCTAATGTACCCTAGGAAGGTGTAATAGATTCATTACTGAAACTTCCTGGGAGATTAAAACTGTGTGCCGGACCGAGACTCGATTTCAGGACCTTTGCCTTTCGCGGACAAGTGCTCTACCATATGAGCTACCCAGTCACGACTCACGCCCTGTCCTCACAGCTTTACTTCTGCCAGTATCTCATTTCCTACCTTCCAAACTTTACAGAAGCTCTCCTGCAAACCTTGCAGAGCTAGCACTCCTGAAAGAAAGGATATTGCGGAGACATGGCTTAGCCACAGCCTGGGGGATGTTTCCAGAATGAGATTTTCACTCTGCAGTTGTGTGTGCGCTGATATGAAACTTCCTGGCAGATTAAAACTGTGTGCCAGACCGATACTCGAATTGGGGACCTTTGCCTTTCGCGGGCAAAGGTCCCGAATTTGAGTCTCGGTCCAGCACACAGTTTTAATCTGCCAGGAAGTTTCATATCAGCGCACACTCTGCTGCAGAGTGAAAATCTCATTCTAGAGTCATTGCTCTTAAGGTTATGCATCAATGTTTTAACAGGTAGTGTGCACAGGTAACTCAGGCTCTTTGGAGGTGATGGGGTTATCTATGAGGAAATACTTTTGTATCACAATTATAGTAATTTCCTGTTAAATCACCACAAAATATGACCCTGGTACAAAGACTGACAGCTACCTTATGCAGAGAAATGCAGAGATGTGCACTACACAAACTGTAAAATTGTGGTATTCTTTGGTAGAAGGGCAATGAATCCCTGCTAGATTCAGTTATGTCGAACATAACAAATATTGAATGTACATTAATTTATGATAGCATATGTTACAAAATATATTCCTATTGACTAATGTAGAACCTTTTGAAAAATCTGTTATGATAAGACAGGTGAAAATGCTAGGTTTTTCATCAAATTCAACATACACTTTTCATTCCAGTGTCCTTCTCATAGCCAACGGAGTTGAATGTTGGGTGACTGAATACTGATCAGACTGCTAAATAGCAAAAACACATTTTATTGACTTCCCACTGTGATACACAGTTAAGAAAGAAATCTTCAAGTTATTGGAGATGCAGCATCTGTGCTTGTTTTACGAACCACCTGGACATTCGGATTTGGTGTCTTACAAAGTCACTAATAATCTAAACAAGTACAGCTGGGTAGAAATTTTAACTATTCAGTCTCATAACTGTTGTGTTGACACTCTTGGAGGGGTAGATGGTGCACTTTTACACAGCATTACAGTTCAACATAATACATAATCACTATGCATTTGTACACACTTGCACCATCATTGAACGCAGTCTGGAAAAATTCAGGATTGTGCTTCTTGACCCTAAGATTTTAAAGTGATTTTAACCTCATCCATGAAGAAAGCATATGGGGACTGTAATGTATGTGAGCAATGTGCAGCATGGGATGAAGAAATCTGGTAATGCAGAAACGTATATCACAGATAAACTGCACAGTCGCTGGCACAGATGCCAAGTGAGGACATGCTGATGAAGTGATTCAAAGAGACAGATATGTTAAGCATTTGTAATCAACAACGAAACCTGGATTTTTAAAATAATGGGTCAAGAAACAAAACCATGATTTTTCCCAAACTGGTTTTGATGCTTTGTTCAGCAAAGGCACAAATGTGTAGAAATGCATGGTGAGTATGTTGAATGGTAGTTTGTTTAGAGGATAGTTCAGCATACGATCTGTACTAATTCCACTGTTATATATTCACTATTAATTTTTTTTGACACAATACTATTACTTTTTGATCCAACCTCATATAATTGTTTTCAGTAGGTCTATGGTTGCACTGAAGGGTAAGCTTACTAGTAATGCCTGTGAAATAAATTTACATGACTATTTTCATTCATTGTTGAAGAAGGCCCCGGCTTTTCTCAGCAGGACATTAACTCATTCGAGATGAAAAGACAAGACAGAAAACGTCCATGTTTTGATGACCATCGGAGTAAAGTACCTGGTCTTCCTTGGTGTCCTTAACCATAGAATCTAAGTATTATTTAGCCATTGTTGCCTCTTCTGGGAAAACAATAAACAGCACAGCAGTGAAAGTCTATTTGTGAGCAAAATACAAAACCATGTTGACAACCATTCATGATTTATAAGTGTCCGTTCTCACATTCATCTGGATTGTTTTGTATGCCAAATAAAGATGCATAGACCTACCACATTACAAGAATCTTTGTGCTATTGTTTACAAGGCCTGTGTGAGTAAAGTATCACGTACTGCTGTAGTTGCTAAAAATAAATCATTATGTTAAACGTATTTCATAAATAATTTCATAATCCTTGCATAATCTATTCCTTCTTGCTTTTTAGGAGACGAATCATGTTGTACTGCTGGTGGGCTATGGTGTAGATGATGAGACTAATGAGAAATATTGGATAGTAAAGAACAGCTGGGGAGAGGAATGGGGTGAAAATGGATACTTCAGAATCATTCGTGGCGTCAATGAGGTCGGCATTGAAAGTCTGCCTTTTGAAGCCACGCCCATCCCTTGAGCTACTAGTGCCAAATTTGTCACTAAAAGCATTTACTAGCAAAAGATTGAGCCTGTAAGTTGTGTTTCACACTGTTTTATATTTATGCAGCAAATGGTCTTTTCAATAACAATGTGTTCATCTGAAAATGTGATAAGCATTCGGTTGCAAATGTAAGAGTTTTACATATTCACTTTAATTTCAAAATGGATGTTTTCAGTGTACTGTGGTCTTTTGTAGCTTCAAACAGAGTTTTGCTAATTGATGATACAAAAGTTCAGAAACATTAAACATATATGTTTGCTGCTTGAACATAAAAATTAAAAAACATCAATAATTAGACAAATAAAGCAGAACATGCCAAAGTGTTTAACAGATGCAAAATGTAAAATTTAGAGACTTCAAGTGGTATGAGAAAATAAAGAATTGATTACAAAAAGCGGAGATTATTTGTAGTGTGAATTCCTCTTTCTCATGTAAATAAGAAGTGCAACAGACTTTTAAATTGTTCAGTTTCTGAAACTAGCTAAGAATGTGGTGTGTATGCAAGTGTGTGTGTGTGTGTGTGTGTGTGTGTGTGTGTGTGTGTGACAGAAAATCTTATTTATTTATTGGACTTAATCATAGACTTTTTACTGTGACTCAGTACCATACCTGAAGCATGCCAAAGTAGAAAACAGGACCGCTTTCATGACTACAGATGAGCATTAAAAGCCTTGTTTCCGTTTAGATTGATGTAATAAATGCAGAAATATATTGTTTTACTCATCTTCAGTCTTGTTAAATAACTGAAATATGGGGTGATAGTGTTTCTGCTAAGTGTTGCATGTTTTTTTATAAAATTCTCTCTGTGTTCCAGCAGTGTGAGATTTGAGTAATAACATGAGGTTTTAGATGTTAGCACCATTTTCACAGACAAAGTCATGTCTCACACTAGCAGGTGAGACATGTAGAAACCTGTCAGTAGGAACTTGACAAGCATTTCATTTTGTCTGCTCTACCTCCTAACACAAATTCATTTGAAACTGAACAGTATTTAACTCCCACTCCATCTCTAGGAATTCGCTTACTGAAAAGAAAAGCCACAGGCTTTGATTCTATAGAAACCCCAACACACACACACACACACACACACACACACACAGAGAGAGAGAGAGAGAGAGAGAGAGAGAGAGAGAGAGAGAGAGAGAAAGAGAAATATCCAGGCATATGGCCTTTGCCTATTATTCTGTGTCTTACTATGTATCATAAACTTAGTAATGTATTTTTAAGAAATCAACTTTCTCTTTTATGTTAGGAGCAACAAATCAAAAAGAATAAATAATTGTTTTGTACACTTAATCACACAACGTGATCAGTGCATACAATTCCCTGAAGTGCACTATAGTAGGAAGTATTATGCCCAGCGAGTTTTCTCTCTTGTGCCTCGAAATCTTTTTGATAATCATGAAATGGAATCTTTTGATGCAATGAGAAGCCCTTATTTCCTTCACTCATGACACTGTTTTGTGCCAGCTGTACTAAAATCTACATCCAAATTTCTAAGTACGGCATTTATAGTTTCACTTACTACAGTGTAAATATGTTTCATAGTAATACTTTGTCAAACCTGTATAAGAATAAATCTGCCTGCAGCAGTCAGCTTCAGAGAACGTCTTCTATGTAAATCAGAGAAAAGACTAAAATGAATAGGAAGGTAGTTTAAAATTTTATGAGATGTCATTTTATTTACTTTTTTAGTATGTGTTGTTTTTTTTTAATGTCTGAAAGGTTTAGCGAATGATTCATCAAGCTGTATGCCTTAACTTTTGCAGAATCAGAAAGATCATATCTGATAAAAATCCCATCATCCACACCAGACCTGCCAAAATAAAACAAATTTTATCATGTGTTAATGTTCCCCTCACAAAGAAATTAAAAAAAAAAACTCATCTCTGAAATTCAGGCCAGGTTACCTCCATCAAATATCTGGAGTCCTGAGTTCGACTCTTGATCCAGCACACTTGCAAGAAGTTTCTTATGTGAAACTGAATGAAAAGGTGGCGGTTTGTTCCAACAAAAATGTAATAGTTGCTGTGTCCTGCTACCAGGGCATGTGAGTGTGAGTGTGAGTGCAGCAAGTGTGGTGTCACCATGCATGTGCAACTGAATCGGCTGCCAACTGTATCAGCATGGGCCACCCACTGGAGTCCTCCTGTGGGAGTAGGGTGCAGCACGGCACAGTCTCCGCCGCACCATCTGCTGGTGACTTGCACATATGTATGCATAGAGTAGCGCTGACTGACCTCTCTCTGTGTTATTCTAATTTGTATCTCTCACATCAGTGTGCCGTGTCTTGTGGAGTCCCAAGAGGATATTTTTGTCATGGTTCAGAGATTATGAATAAAGCCATATTTGTGCGACTTGGATTGGTTTTGTGTATTGCTTGGTTACTACACAACTGGTGATGAGTTTGGAATGGTTTCTGCATGTGCGATCTTTAAGTGTGGTTTCATCGGGTTTATTCATCACGGATGCTGTGCTACCAGCATATTTTGACTGTGACCACTTTGTCGACTTCCATTCCACTGGTACATCTACTCACTTTTCCTCTGTATGATAATTCACCCAAGGATTGGATAGTTTATAGAAAAAGACTTGGACAGCATTTTTTGGCTTTCAGTGTGACAAGCTCGAATTTGTGCAAAGCCTTCTTCCTCTTGTGGATTCCACCTAAGATGTATCAATTAATGTGTCAGGTTGCCCCTTTTCAGTAACCAGCTGCTCTTACTTTTGATCAAATGTACAGTTTATTGTCCAGCTACCACTGCAAATGAACACTTCATAGTGGCACGAGTTGAATTCCACCAATGTCGCAAGAAACCAAACCTGTCACACAGGCCTGGGCAGCTGAACTTCACGATCTTAGCCGTAAGTTTCAGTTCATTACTGAGGCTCATAATGACTTATGCAGACTCTATGGTGTGTGGTGGAATTATCTGTTTAGCTATGGACAAGGAAATGCGCCAGAAGGCTCTACTCTATGAAACCACTGAAACCATAACCCCCCCCCCCCCTCGCTTCCCCACTGTCTGAAGTTTTGCAAATAGCACACTCTTTTGTGGTTTCTCAGGCAGCAGGTGACCAAATTGAAGCATGGGGTGATGTAGCAGTAGTGTCACAAGATGTGCCCACTAGGATGTCGGACAGCTCGCACAAGGAAGTGGCATTGGCAGCGGTAAACAAGTGGGCCCATCACCAAGCTCCAAGGCCAGCCTTAGCAGCCACAACCTCCGCAGCACCAGCATCAGTGTTCTCTGTTTCCATCTTGTCCTTTCTGGTTTGTCCAGCAAAAATATTCAGAGTGCCCTAAGCACTGAACCACCTGCAATGCTTGCCAGAAGCAAGGCCACATCGCCGCCATATGTTGTTCACTGCAGGTTGCTCAGGATATAGACATGGATGTAAACTGCATCGCTCCAATGATAGTAACTTCTTCCAAGCTCTTTATTGAGTTAAGTGTTTTTTGCCAAGTGTTTTGGCTACAGTTTGACACAGGTGCTGCAGTGACATTACTGATTTCTCCAACCTATGTTAGTTTAGGCTAGCTGTCGTTGATAGCTGTCACATGGAAGCTGGTCAGTTATAACAAACAATTAGCTGTTGGAACAATTTATGACATCTGCCTCTTACAAGTCATAGGTTTCTTCCATTACATTTTTGGCGGTAGCTGATATCAGTGTTGAGAATTTGTTCCGGACGGACGCAGTTCAGGCATTTGGATTTACTACCACCAACGCAGTTCACTTTGTGTCTGATCAGGTACCATATTCTCAATTGGAAACACCATGTGGGAAGTTTTCAGACTTGTTTTGGAAGATATAGGGTGTGCTACGAATATTTCTGCTCCTGTTTCTTTGAAATCCATAGCTCGAACTCATTTTTGTCACGTGCATCCTATTCCTCTTGCCCCAAAAGATCAAGTGAAAGCAGAATTTGACAGATTTCGGTCCCTAGGGGTGGTACAACATGTTGTGGCTAGTGAATGGTCATTTCCGCTGATTGTAGTTCAGAAGCTAAGGGGGAAACTTTGCTTTTGTGGTGACTTCAGTACTGCTGTCAATGCACAGTCAGTTGAGGATACATATCATTTCCCACACCAGGAGCAACTATTGGCGGAAATATTAGGTGGCCAGCACTGTTGTAAAATTGATTTGATACACATTTTGGTCTCTATCAATATTTGCACCTCCCTTGATTTTTAGAGCAATTGACTCTGCTTGTCCTCGGTTGGATTAATTATCTGGATGATATTGTTGTCATGAGCTTCTTCGTGGCCAGTCACTTGAAAAATTTGTGCACTTTGTTTCCTGTCTTACAATCCATGGGCTTACAGCATAACCTCATGAAACCTCTTTTTTTTAAAAAAAAAAAAAAACCTTCTACTGCTTATTTGAGGATTGAGGTCTCATGGGATGACGTTCACTCTCTGCCAGAGCATATCTGCACTGTTACATCTATGCCTTGCCCCTTGTCCATGAAGTAGCTTCAGGCCTTCCTAGTGAAGATAGCCGGTCGGGGGGTGGCCACATTGACCCACCCATTCCATGCCTTGTTAGGCAATAATGAACCTTTCTGATGGAGCCCAGATTGCGAACATGCTTTTCAAATGTTGAAATCCGAACTCCTCTCGGCCCCTTATTTAGCTACATTCTCTACGGACCAGCATATGGTTTTGGTGGCTGACTCCTCACAGTATGGCCTTGGCATGGTCCTAGCACACCAATATGCTGGCAGGTCTGAATGACTGGTTGCTTTCGCCTCTAAATCTCTCAATCTGGCCCAGCAGCATTACTCTAGGTGGAAAAAGAAGCTCTTGTCATCTATTCTCCCGAGAAATTTCATGATTTTTTTTTATGTCTCCAAGTTTCACCTTATTACTGACCATAAACCCTTTGTTGCCATGCTTAACTTCCTTGCCTAAAAACGCAGCACACTGCCTACAACACTGGATGCGGTTCTTGTCTTGCTACAATTATGAAATCCATTTTTGGCCTGTGTCTAAACATGCCAATGCGGAGGTGTTGTCCCTCATTCCTATGGGTCCTCATCTCTTCTCTGATCATGAATAATTGCTTTGCTTCAATCTTGATACTGAAAAACAGGCCACTGTCGAGGGTTTCCCATTTACGAGCTCAAGCATAGCAGCTGCTGCTGCTGTCAGCCCAGTTCTCCACCAGGTGGTTCGGTTTGTTCAACAGGTCTGGCCAGATAAACCACTGTATGGCCTCTCTGTTTTTGACGGTGTTTTGCTGTTGTCCACCAAAGACCTCTCTTCCAGAGAAGTCATTCTTGCCACATTACAGTGTGAGGTTCTACACCTTCTCCATCAGGGCCATTGGGGAGTTTCACGCACTAAACTGTTAGCTAGGAGACATGTTTTTCGGCCAGGCATTGATGTCGGAACTGTCCATTCTGTCGCGGCTTG
The DNA here is from genome assembly GCF_023898315.1 of Schistocerca nitens. Classification (NCBI taxonomy): domain Eukaryota; kingdom Metazoa; phylum Arthropoda; class Insecta; order Orthoptera; family Acrididae; genus Schistocerca; species Schistocerca nitens. The sequence goes on along the minus strand of NC_064614.1, from coordinate 734,192,695 downwards.
TGAGCAGTGCGCCCAAGAACAGGGAGGTCCCAGGGCGTCCACATCCTGCTGGCCTGCATGGGAACATAGTCATGAAGACTTTGCAGGTCTGTTCCCGAATTCCTATTGGCTCTTGGCTGTGGGTGCAGTTGCTTTACATTCTCCTGTGTGTGCTGACATCAGCTGAGGTCACAATTTGCATGCTTTTGAGGGTTTTTTTTTTTTTTTTTTTTTTTTTGAGGAGTTGCCTTGTACCTTAGTTTTGATAATGGCCCCATTTCTTTTTTCACACCATTTAATTGATATGTCCCTTCAATCAAATGGTGAGGAGGAACAACTAGTGTGTACATTCAAGTCCCAAATGAAAAAGTTTGTTGTGAATTCTCTGCTGGATGACGCCCTTCTCCATTTTCTGAGCATGAGCACCTAACGCTACACGCCTATGAGGGATTGGAGCCCGGCTGAGTTGCTTCATGGCCAGCAGCCACACACGTTCTTCCACCTTCTGCAGCCTACGCCACACCTGGCATTGGCAATTTGTCTGGCAACTTTGTGCCAGGATCGCCAGTGTCAGTTAGTGGATTTTACCACTGGCCCAAGTGGATACCAGGGACTTTTGTCTCCCACCGGGGATGTCATCTCTGTGATGTCTGTATGGCCGGTGGACTGGTGGCTCACCACTTTGATCAGGTGGGCCTCCAGTCACCGCCGGAAGCTACCAGTTCATGGGCGCAGCCCACCCCACTGCCCTCCGCCTCGAGCCCATTGTTGCCTACCTTGGAGGCATCCACATCCAATTGGCACCTCCTCCAATGGTGGTGACCTAGGTTTTCAGCTTCCTAGCACCGTGCACTGGTCCATCTCTGGCCTCTGGTCCACTGTCACAGACTGCTGTTTCAGCTGGGCCACCTCCACCAGCTACCTCTCCATCTTCATCACACCCATCGCCACTGGTGGATCCAGACCCATCTCCTCCACACTGGGACCTGCCTGCTGATGTTGAGGTGATGGCACCCTCCTCTTCAGTACTGTCATTAGTCACTGTGCAGGCCCAAGGCAAGCCCACATCCCTGCACATTCTAGCCCTATACTTTGGTGCCCACTCAGGACATCATCCCACCCCCCACCATCAGCACCAGTTCCACCACTCTGGAACCGATGGATGTCTTTCTCATAGGGCCACCAGCATCTCCTCCACTGCCTGGGCACCCACTTCACATGAGGGAGAGATGTGCTGTATCCTGCTATGTATGCTGTGTATGAGTGTGAGTGTCACAGTACATGTGAGCTTCAATCGGCTGCCAATTGTATCAACACTTCTGGCCACCTGTGGGAGGTGTGCACATGGCGCAGTGTCCACCAAGCCATCTAATACCAACTCGCGCATAATTATATACCGGGTGATCAAAAAGACAGTATAAATTTGAAAACTGAATAAATCACAGCATAATGTAGATAGAGGGGTGCAAATTGACACACATGCTTGGAATGACATGGGGTTTTATTAGAACCAAAAAAATACAAAAGTTCAAAAAATGTCTGACAGATCTGATCAGAATAGCAATAATTAGCATAACAAAGTAAGACAAAGCAAAAATGATGTTCTTTACAGGAAATGCTCAATATGTCCACCATCATTCCTCAACAATAGCTGTAGTCGAGGAACAATGTTGTGAACAGCACTATAAAGCATGTCTAGAGTTATGGTGAGGCATTGGCGTCGGATGTTGTCTTTCAGCATCCCTAGGATGTCGGTCAATCACAATACACTTGCAACTTCAGGTAACCCCAAAGCCAATAATCACACGGACTGAGGTCTGGGGACCTGGGAGGCCAAGCATGACGAAAGTGACGGCTGAGCACATGACCATCACCAAATGATGCGCGCAAGAGATCTTTCACACATCTAGCAATATGGGGTGGAGCGCCATCCTGCATAAACATCGTACGTTCCAGCAGGTGTTTATCAGCCAGGCTGGGGACGATGTGATTCTGTAACATATCGGCGTACCTCTCACCCATCACGGTAGCAGTTACAAAACCAGAATCACACATTTCCTCGAAGAAAAAAGGCCCGATAACGGTAGATATGGTAAATCCAACCCATACTGTGACTTTCTCGTCGTGCAATGGAGTTTCCACGACAGTTCCAGGATTTTCGGTAGCCCAAATTCTGCAGTTGTTGGCGTTGACAGACCCTCGGAGCGTTAAATGAGCTTCGTCAGTCCATAAGACGTTACTCAACCAATCATCATCTTCTGCCATCTTTTGAAACGCCCACACCGCAAATGCCCTCCGCTTCACTAAATCGCCAGGTAACAGTTCATGATGCCAATGGATTTTGTACAGATAGCATTGGAGGGTACGCCTCAGTGCCAATCAAACAGTAGTGTATGGAATGCCGGTGCGACTGCACGAGCGCTGACTTTTCCATGCATAGACGAACTCACTACAGTCTCCCTTTCTTACTGAACTGTGTCAGCAGCATTACGCCTTGTGCTCGGTCGGCCACTACGGGGTCTATCGTCTAAACAACCCATGGCTTCGAACTTCGAAATCATTCTTGCCACAGCTGCATTTGTCAACGGACCTTTACCCGTTCGAATCCCCTTCCTATGGCGATAGGATCATAACGCTGAACTAGCACATGCTCCATTCTGATAATACAGCTTCACTAAAAGCACCTTTTCAGGTAATGTCAACATGCTGCAACTGCTGGCGCATCTGATTCTCTCTCTCATTACAGCTCCTTTTATACACGACTGTCATGCGCAGTCACTGATGTTTTGCTGTCCAGCACCATCTGTCGGACATTTTGTGAACTTTTTTTTTTTTTTTTTGTTCTAATAAAACCCCATGTCATTCCAAGCATGTGTGTCAGAGAGGTAAAAATTATCTACATTATTCTGTGGTTTATTAAGTTTTCAAATTTATACTGACGTTTCGATCACCCGATATGCGTGTGTGCGTGTGCGTGTGTGTGTGTGTGAGAGAGAGAGAGAGAGAGAGAGAGAGAGAGAGAGAGAGAGAGAGAGAGAGAGAGAGAGGGGGGGGGGGGGGGGGGGAGAAGCACCAACTGATCTCTCTCTCTCTCTGAGTTATTCTAGTTTGTATCTCTCACATCAGTGTGCTATGTCTTGTGGAGTCCCGAGAAGCTATTTCATTATAGTCAATAGATTATGAATAAAGGTTGGATCAGTTTTGTGTATTACTTGGTTACTAAAATAATAAAAATCAACACAAGAATAATGAAAATTAAATAAAAATGAAATAGGAGTGCATGTTGTCACTCAGTACACCAGCACATATACCAGATCTCTCACCGACTGAAAACATCTTTTCAAGACTTGTCAAGAGACTGCATGGCACCACTTGCTCACCACTACAATAGATTAATTCTGGTACAGAGTTGAAATTATGTACCCGTATCTGTCATCCAAGCTCCGTTCAACTCCGTGCCTAGAAGCATTAGATCCATTGTTGCTGCCAGATGTTACAGCTGTGTGTTCTGAATTTGTACATGCATACCCCCAAATTTAATCAACTATTTCTTGTACTATACTGTGTATGTCCAATAAATAAAATTTAATTATTTTCCATCCTTCCTACTATTAGCAGTTTTAATGTTCAACTTGCGTATTAAGTGACATTACATAAAAGTTATTTCTTAATTAATTAAGTTTTATTTTACAGTCAGATTCCTGCTGTACCAAGGTAAGTCAGGGCAGTAATGGGAAAGGTGAAGTCTTGTATTATCCTGCAGAAAAATAATGTCACAGTGACCTCTACAATAAGCCACAGCCACCCACCTTATGACATCAGAAAAATATTATGTCTGCTGTCCAAATTACCAGCTATTCAAACCACAAGTGGTCATGTTGTTACACAATGACAATCCATAGCATCACATCTCTGATTCCATAAGACAGTGACAAATGCACTCTGGCACCTTTCATACTCCTTGGATCGTATGCTTCACACTAATCTGATGTTTGTTGCCATCTTCATCGTGTTGCAATTTTAGTGGTGAGCAGTGTAATTCCAAACACTGACTGCATCCTTAAAGGAACAGGAAATATACGTCCCTTGGCTCGTGAATCTAGTTCAGGTGAGCCCTGGTTTAATATGGCACATCTATTAGTAATCACAAAAGGTCGGTCCAACCCAAATTGTTCTAACAGGTAAAAAATAAATTACAGTACCTCTTTGCCTCTAAACAATTCTTGAAATCTAATTCTCTACGATAAGCCACACAACAATTACATAAAATGACTCACATAAAACAGCGAAATACAGTACTGCACTCTAGCTACATCAAAGAAGCAGTGACTGATTTAAATTCTTCCTTAACATGTAACAGTAACATCTAATTGTTACAAACAGCAGTATCTGTCTCCTTTCAAACTAATACTGATTGGTTTTGTCCATTATGATTTTATTGTTTTAGTCTCTCGGAAATAGATTTAAATTGCGCACACCTTGTTTTTGCTTCAAATAGTAATTACTTTGAGTGTCAAATCTTAGACTGATGGTTTAATATGATCTCTACCAAGAAATACTACCGTCAGTTTCCTAGCCAGCAGCATACAATACCATTCTCGTCATAAAGAAAAGATAATAGCACCAAGAAGCAGAGAAACAAATGTGCTAGTACTGCCTTTTACCGCATTGTACATGCCATAAACACATCATAAGACTGTAAAATATGGTAATAAAAATGCTGTTATTTAGCCATTCAAATGTATTCGTCAACTCTCAAAACAAATGAAGAAGTGATACTGTATTGAGTCATGAAAGAAGAAGTACATACATACCACAATGAAGACATGCAGCAAAACAACAAAAATGTTATCGAACTCTGTGAAAACATCTGTTTATATCCTTTATATCAGACTGTTTAATTACTGCTCTAACACACTGGCTGCCACCTAGACCTTGGGCACCATCTAAAGTCAGCCATCGTTGCATGACTAGCACATATGATGTTCATTCAAATGAAACCTGGTCAGTGCGTCTACCTTTGCGTTACATGTAAGATGGCACCACTTAACTGCAAGTGTGGTGGCATCATCTGTTGGTAGAGAGATGAATTGCATCATTTGATGTTGCATATCGCCAGTGTGGTCTCACGCCATAAAGAAAGTGGTCACACAAATTATCGTCCACTACCGAACAAGCAGGCGAGTAAGCAGGGACAACAACGAGTGATTCAACTTTCGGTGGTGGAGGGAGTTGGAGGCCGTGAAATGTATCAGCGAATGAAGGCTGTGTACGGTGAGTACAGTCCGTGTCATTCAAGTGTTGTGGAATGGTGCAAATGATTCCTTGAGGGGCATGAGTCACTGGAAGACTATGCTCATCCTGGGCAGGCTCATTGTGTCATCACATCGCAAATGGTTGCAGAAGTGAATGCTTTAGTCTTGGACAATTTCAGAATCACCGTGGATGAGATCCATCGGTTAATGGGTATCCGTAATGCAACAACACTTGAACTTTCGAAAAATCTGTGCGCAATGGGTTACCCACCAACTGACTGCTGAACAGCGCAATACTAGAATGGCACCTATTTTGAGGAGGAATATGGCTTTCTGTTGCGTATTGTCACAGGTGATGGAACATGGTGTTACTATTTTGAACCAGAAAGCAATCGTCAGAGCAAGCCATGGAAACATGCGACTTCACCACCTCCAAAGAAATCAAAGGCCGTGCACACCAGATCTGGTAAGGTCATTATGTCAAGGGCACACTGCTTGTTGAGCGCCTGGAACGGAGAACCACCCTCAATGCCCAGTGTTATCAAGCCACTTTACAGAACCATAGATGAGCCATCAAATCGAAATGCTGATGCATGTTGTCCAGTGGCATTATCCTCCTACATAATAAAGCCCACCCACACATGGACATTTGCAGTGAAGACAACATTGCAGCAGTTTCAGTGGGAAACGCTGGAACATCCATCGTACAGTCCTGACCTTTGAGTGTGTGATTTTCATGTGTTTGGACCTCTAAAACAAGCTAATCACGGACATCGATATGCAACGGACGACAAAGTATGTGACTGGGTCCAGGTCTGGATCCGACAGCAGCCTACTAGCTTCTTCAAGGATGGAATCAACCGGCTAGTGTCACAGTGGAATAAATGTGCCAACAGTTTTGGCGACTATTTTTGAGTTTGTGTACTGTGTATAACTACATTTTTGAGTTAATAAAATCATTACTAGTGACCGGGTTTCATTTGAAAGCCCCTTATACAACGCAAAAGTCATTCTGTGTCCACTATTAAGAATCATGGCCACCAGGGAGAGACACCATACATGATGACTGTGCAGGTGCCTCCCAGGGCCACCTGTGGAATGCTGTCTACATATGCGTTTGTCACCCAGCGATCACCCTCTGTCTGCTCTCAGCCAATGTGCTATTTACTATGCTAGCTGGAACTGTACTGTACCTGTCCTGCACATGGCTATGTCACAGATCCTGCCCAGTACATACCAGCTTTTGAGGAAACTTTCCTCTCTCACAGAACTGGCTCCCCTTGCGCTTGATGAAGTGTGTGCTCTATCAACTATCTACTTTCAGAACATTGTCACATCGTTGCATCCCCTGTGGAATTTTATCTGTCATAAATAGCCTAATTAGTTACATCCTATGGTGCATGGGTGGCTGAACTACAGGGACTCAGTTGAAAAAGCCCTTTTGTGACTACAGAATATAAAGAATTTTATGCAGATGTGATCATTAGGGGGACAATCATTCAGGTGGATCCAGATGAGGAGGACCTTATTTTGGAGGGTGTTTCAAAATGAGCCCAATCCTTCAAACTTTCCCAGGTCATAAGCCGTAGATTAGAATTCCAGGTGAGGTAGTGGGTCTCATGTTGTACCCGGGAGAGTGAACCAACTTCGCCAAAACAGCCAATGCAGCAACAGTAGAGTGCAAACATCAGTGCACTCCAGCTCTATGTAATAAAGAAGGATAGAAGTCTTGCCCCCCACCCCAACCAGTGCTCGTTTCCACCATGCCCAGACTGTTCTCAAACACATCAGAGAGGACTGTCCCGAAAACTTCGCACAGTGCAAGGCATGCCAGAAGGAAGGATATCTTGCACCTGTCTGCAGGATGAAGAACACTCACCTCGACAGGATCTAATCAGCATTAATGTCATTTCAAAGGAGTCTCACACCACAGTGGTGGCACTAAGAAATGGTTGATCAGGCTCAATTTGTGCAACAAACAAACTCAGCTACATGTTGACACCGGTGCCTCTGTGTCCCTGTTAAACTCTCAAACATTTCTCGAAATGAGAGTGCCGCCCCTTCAATCCACAGCTCGCCATTTGGTGGTATATAACAACAACTTGTTCCATTCAAAGGACAATTCAGAATCAGGACAATGTAGAAAAATGCATATGACACCTCACCATCTCTGTGATTCATAGAATGGATACTGACAATCTATTCATTCTTGATGATTTTTCTGCTTTCGGACTTATCACCCATGAATAAGTCCACCTGGTCTCGGAACAAGTACTGTTTAGACAATTGGAAACCCTGGCTTTTTCTCTTAGGGTCTAGGGAAAGTGAAGAACTTTATGGCACCTGTTACATTAAAGAACTCGGCACATCCTCGCTTCTTCTGTGCATGACCCATGCCCCTCACACTGCGGGATTCCATAAAGAATTAGCTAGATAAATTCAAAGCCTTTGGACGTCAATTGAACCCATATCTACATATGAGTGGGTAAAACCTTTTGTTATTGTGAAAAAAAGTCAATGAAACCAATCCTATGTGGAGACTTTAAGGTTATGGTCAGTTTTCAGTCAGAGACTGATATGTATCCCATTCTGAAACCAAACAAGTGTTCCCCTGCACTTGCGGGAGGCCAGTACATTCAAAGGTCGATCTCTTCGAAGCTCACACCTACCCCTGGATGAGAAATCACATAAAGTACTGGTACTCATCATGCCACATGAATTATATCATTCCATATGCTTAGTCTGTGGTGGGGGGAGCCACAATGGAAGAACACTTAGGGAACTTGCAGATACTGTTCCACACCCTTCTGTCTGCAGACCTCAAATGCAATCTCAAAAAAATTTCTTTTTTCAACATAGGACACATCTCTCGTGAAGGTATTAAACCCACACAGAAGCTGGTCAAAGCTGTCATTGCATTTCTTCGCCCCACAAATTTAAAGTAGTTCAGGTCCTTCTTGGGAAAAACAATCTATTACAGAAAATTTATTCTCAGCATGGCATCAATTGCATACCCCCTCAGAAACCTACAGAAGAAGATAGTACCTTTTGAATGGTTAGAGGCATGTCAACAGGTGTTCAAGACTCTGAAACAGACCCTCCTATTAGTACCATGTCTTGCCACATTTCAACTGGGCAAAAACTCAGTGGTGGCGGTGGATGCCTCTGAACATGGAAGGCTCTGAACATCTGATTCCATTTGCGTCAGAGATGCTCAATGACACACACAAGAGATAGGCCCTCACGATCATCTATGTGCTGACGGAATTCCATGTATTCCTATACAGAATAAAGTTTCACCTCATTATTGATCATAAGCCATTGATCTCCCTCTGGCAAAGCTAACTGAGATGACTTCCAGGTTTTTGGCACGTTCTGCTGCAGTAATGGCATTCAACACCTGCTGTCTCCACGTTTCCACTCTGAATCAAATGAGGGGGGCGAAAGACTCATGCATACTTTTAGAACACAGATGAAGAAATATCTGGCTGACACTCCTATGGATGAGGAACTCATCCCAGCACATTCCTCCATCTCATGCTGCCAATGCCTGTGGGTTTGGCTGTAGTGCTGTCTCCACACCTCCAGGTGGGCACCCGTGTCTGGGTTAGGTGCTTCAGATGCCAGGACAAATAGATTCCGTCAGTTATCCAGCAACAGCAGGGATGCCATGTGTTCACTCAGGCCATGGGAGTCCAGATGGTACACACCATGAAGATCAGCTCCATCTGCAGCAGTGCATCCAGCTGTTGCCACCTCTGGGTGAAATACATTGTGGCAATGCCACCTTCTGTTTCTCTTCTGCTGGACCCTCTGCTATCTCCCCTCCTGCTCCCAATATATTCCTGCCCTCTGTTTCTTAGCCCTATTCATCAATCCCACCACACCCTCATCCCCCTTGGTTTATAGGACACCTGAGATAAACCAGATGCTGGGAGAAGATCAGGATGTGGTACCAGCATCGCTCTTGCCTGTGCAGGGTCCATGCCAGGACCCAATACAGATTGACCTCTGCTATTAGTCAGAGCGACCATGATTCCAACTGCAGCGACAGGGCACGGAATTTGCAGCTTTACACTCCCATCTACGCTGACCAGGAACTAGTAAAACTGAAGGGGCATCCAACATTTCGATAGACATCAGCCTGGTCTGAAGTTCTACCCGACACCTTGCTGGGTGTCAATTCAGCGAGATGTGGCTTGCCGCTTCCTCATGGAAGGAGAGATACGGTAACTCACTGGCCTACCACCTAGATGTCGGGCACCTACCAACATCTCTGATGTCACACAAGAGCCACATATGACATGACAAGTCACTATTGCGAAGCATGGCCACCAGACAATGCAGCTCAGCTATGCAGAGACCTCTCAGTGCCACCTGCAGCACGCCATCTATGTATGCTATCACTGTCCTGCGATCACCCTCAACTTGCTCTCTTGCATCATGCTATTTACTACACTATCTAGAACTGGGCTGTCTTGCCACATTGCTACACCAAACATTGTTTCCATAGTAGACTATTGTCCTGTGAGAGAGTTAAATATACTTGTTCTGGACATGTCATCTCACTATTTTTTATGTTGTGAGTTACAATAATTACAATGAGACACAACTTGTCATATCAAAAGCTGGTAAACACAATGGACAAAAAATTAGTCACCGTCAGGAGACATCATACTAGTACAGTTTAATATCAACTCTAGTCCTGACAATGCCCTCAATTCTACACGATATCAAGTGCATGAGTTTCTTCAGATAATCCACAACCATCTGGAGCCAGTCATTGATAATTAGATCCTACAGAACTACCATGCTCTGAAGATGTTGGTTGTTATGTTTCATCTATTGTCCCAGATAACCCTAAAGTCATCTATCAGACTGCGATTGGATAATTTAAGGGATCACTTAAGTTGCAATAGCGCCCGAGCATTCATGAATACGTAAATATTTCACACTTTTACTCAGCCCCTGAGCTAAGGATGCTGAGAGAGTGGAACCTAGGGATCAGCTCATTGCACATTGGTTGCTGGTACAATCCCCATCTCCTTCTCACAGAGCAGTCAGCTTATAACTTATAGAAGAAATGAACATGTAATGGATTAATTCATCACAGAAGTGATATGAAAATCAATGGAGAGTCATCAGAAGGACCAGGTACAGCCTCTTCACTCATTTTTGTAAATAATATTAATAATCATTACACTCAACAACGTAATCACTAGGCTCAACACCACACATGGATCAACAGTATATTCACAATGGCTACTTACAGCTACAGGCCACAATACTGTTATGTAGTGAAGTTGGGTAATAAGCATAAACATTCCGAAGCAGCATGAAGTCAGCAGACTACAACCGATCACAGAGGGGCGAGGCCAGAATTTGCGACCTGTACATATTCACTGTGGTGACATCCAAATTGTGCTCAGATATTAATTAATCTCCTTTTTGCTGGCCACCAAAATTCGTCATTATCAAACAAACCAAATGTAAATTCTTTGCGGAACTAAGACTTATAATCCTGGATGTGGGCAATATATCTGAATAACTAAGTGGTGAAAAGCAATTGCAATTTCGGACATCAGCGTATTAAAACAAGGAAAATACATAAAGGGTCTTGGATCTCACGGTGCTTTGACTGGGCTGACATGGCACAATGACTCTCTGATAAGCTAACTTGGCGGTTCGATCTCACCCAAAGGCACATGTTGCATTTGCTGTTGACAGCAAAGAATTTATAACCAGCTGTTGATAATTTCTGTGTGTCTGTCTCTGGTCCCTGTCAGTTATCATGTTTTTACTATCACTATTATTACACAATTATATGGCTGTTGAGCAGTACACCTTTGCAGTACACTGGACAGTCTGCAATGATACACCAACAAATTGGACAATTTCATTCACAGTATTCACAGTACAGTTATGGGCATATCCACACAAAATATCTCCTTTGTGTCATTCCGTCATGTCTCAACACTACCTACCTTACGATGTTGATTCCATGTAGTCGACTGGCACATGCACACCACTTCACAGTCATATGATGCTAGTACCTTCTACACCATTTACAGCAATCCAAAGTAACCAGTGTGCTCTTTTAAGAAGAAAATTACTAACTTTTCCAGTGAGCTCATTATGCCATTTTTAAAGCTATATTTCGCTATTGTTGATTTCAAAATTTCTGAATTTGTACCATGCCACTGTTCGGACAGTGTGTGGATCGTCTTTCACGTGTACTTTTCACCCATTCACACGCTAGCTCCGTACAACTGGTACCCTACAACCAAGACCTTCTTTCACTCAATGAAACATTTTGTCGAGTTTCAGTGTGGGCATACTTGTCTAGCATATACCCTATCGGCTTACGTAGCACTGCAGAATGGAAGGAGAGCTTTGAGTTTATGTTTTTCTGTCAGCTAAATCAGTTTTCACTTTTTTATTATCAGTGAATGCAGATCTCATTTTTTGCCCTTAATTTTACAAATATTCATATTGTGTAATTGCACACAATGAATAATTATAATATTGTAAGAACCTCTGTTATCAATAAGTAGACTCCTCTACATATACAAATTTTTGTAGTGAAATTCTCCTTTATTTTAATAAAGCTTCTTTATTTAAACAAGCTCTTTACAGTCTTTGTTCTGATTTGTAACTGCACAATAACCTTATAGCCATTTTTCCACTCAGAAAGACAAAACAAATTTATCTTCAATATAAAAATTGTCACAATCACTCAGTTATTTTACATTAACAATGAAGTCCACATATTACACACACAGACATGGTTAACAACAAAAGATGTTTTAATTTTTTTAATGCAAACAATATCAAAATAAAAAGAATGCAGGAAGAGAGACTCTGAAAGAGGGAGGGACAGAAGAAAGGAGACAGGGGGAAGGGTGAGAACGTAGGAGGAGAGACAACTGGAGTATTTGGATGTCTTACATTATAAGTTATGTTCTGAAAATTAACAGTAAACACATTTAAGATTTTTATTTTTTAATCCAAATTTATATCAACAGCAAATAAATACTCATGTAAATTTTACACCATATGAAAATAACATTGTGTTCACTCTGCAAAATGTTCAAATGTTATTTACACTTCTGGCCATGCACAACTAATGTGTCACTTGCAACCAGCACAGAGATTTATACAAGTTTCTTGGCTTCAAAGAAACTCTTCAAATGGCGCATTTGCCAAGCTCCCATTGCGAGCAAAATGACTGTCTGTGTGATCGACCACCAAAGCACTCGCTGACTGGTGCTCTCACTTGTTTGGCGGAATCTCTCTTCACGAAACTGCAAGTTAAATAAGAAACAAAATTGACATGTTACATCTACAATGATATGCTGATGTGTTCTTGCTTCCAAGATATCATTTCAATGTTTCAATGATGAACAGTAAGTTCATTCACTGGGTACAAGTTGTAGTTCATAAGCCTGTCCACTACTACTAATACTACTACTACTACTACTACTACTACTACTACATAGTGAATCATTGGCTTTAGTTACACTGCTATTCATATAAAGCAAGGAATCAGATACTATCAAGAGATAAACACATGTCTCATTTTCTTGGAGGCACTATACAGTTACAAATAATTCTTCCACCAGTGATCTTTACCAAAACTTAATGTAGCATTGCACTTCCTGTCAGATATCAACACACTGACAGACCAACAAGAAAAATGAATTCAGTTTGATCTTCAGTCATTCATTTCATTGTATTGTGAAACAATGCCATGAGATCCATTAGAAACAGATAATTAGACAAAATTGTGATGCACGTGTAATTTGTGAAACAGTTTGATGCACACATGATCCAGACAGTTTTTCATAAAATAGATATTGCTTGCTCTAACATATTACAGTTGATCCCAAAGTCAACATCTGTCACCAGCAGCTCCCACAAACAGGAAAAATAAGATGACCCCCACTACAGATCATTCAATTTTTTTCATATACCGTATTTACTCGAATCTAAGCCGCACTTTTTTTCCGGTTTTTGTAATCAAAAAAACCGCCTGCGGCTTAGAATCGAGTGCAAAGCAAGCGGGAGTTCTGAAAAATGTTCGTGGGTGCCGCCACAACTAGCTTCTGCCGTCGAATATATGTTGCGCCACACAGGCAAGCTTTGTAGGCACAAAGATAAATACTGGCACCAAAATCTCTGCGTCAGTAAATAAATTTTAAAAAAAAAAGTGGAAGACGAGCCTTTTTCCTCCGCCCAGAGTTTCGACCACTGCATTTTGGTACATTATCCAACGAAGTAAATACAAATTCTGTATTGTTGATCTTCGAATGTAGCAGCATTTCAATGTACTACGAAAAACCGACTGGCAAGACTGTTTGGGATGTTTGTCAATATGGCCAACTCTACGTTCTGAATTTTTTCCTACCTGTGAGAAGAGATGGTTGCTAATAGGAGCTTTTATGAATTGTGAATCACATGTAGTATTCTTTTCGCCATAAGAGTAATACGAATATAAACATTTTGCCATGTATTGTTTCGTGTTTGCTACTATCTCATTAAATCCTGTCTGCCTAATAAACTACGAAACTAGAGTGAGACAACAGCAAACGCGGAAGAATATACAATCCTGGAAATGGAAAAAAGAACACATTGACACCGGTGTGTCAGACCCACCATACTTGCTCCGGACACTGCGAGAGGGCTGTACAAGCAATGATCACACGCACGGCACAGCGGACACACCAGGAACCGCGGTGTTGGCCGTCGAATGGCGCTAGCTGCGCAGCATTTGTGCACCGCCGCCGTCAGTGTCAGCCAGTTTGCCGTGGCATACGGAGCTCCATCGCAGTCTTTAACACTGGTAGCATGCCGCGACAGCGTGGACGTGAACCGTATGTGCAGTTGACGGACTTTGAGCGAGGGCGTATAGTGGGCATGCGGGAGACCGGGTGGACGTACCGCCGAATTGCTCAACACGTGGGACGTGAGGTCTCCACAGTACATCGATGTTGTCGCCAGTGGTCAGCGGAAGGTGCACGTGCCCGTCGACCTGGGACCGGACCGCAGCGACGCACGGATGCACGCCAAGACTGTAGGATCCTACGCAGTGCCGTAGGGAACCGCACCGCCACTTCCCAGCAAATTAGGGACACTGTTGCTCCTGGGGTATCGGCGAGGGCCATTCGCAACCGTCTCCATGAAGCTGGGCTACGGTCCCGCACACCGTTAGGCCGTCTTCCGCTCACGCCCCAACATCGTGCAGCCCGCCTCCAGTGGTGTCGCGACAGGCATGAATGGAGGGACGAATGGAGACGTGTCGTCTTCAGCGATGAGAGTCGCTTCTGCCTTGGTGCCAATGATGGTCGTATGTGTGTTTGGCGCCGTGCAGGTGAGCGCCACAATCAGGACTGCATACGACCGAGGCACACAGGGCCAACACCCGGCATCATGGTGTGGGGAGCGATCTCCTACACTGGCCGTACACCACTGGTGATCGTCGAGGGGACACTGAATAGTGCACGGTACATCCAAACCGTCATCGAACCCATCGTTCTACCATTCCTAGACCGGCAAGGGAACTTGCTGTTCCAACAGGACAATGCACGTCCGCATGTATCCCGTGCCACCCAACGTGCTCTAGAAGGTGTAAGTCAACTACCCTGGCCAGCAAGATCTCCGGATCTGTCCCCCATTGAGCATGTTTGGGACTGGATGAAGCGTCGTCTCACGCGGTCTGCACGTCCAGCACGAACGCTGGTCCAACTGAGGCGCCAGGTGGAAATGGCATGGCAAGCCGTTCCACAGGACTACATCCAGCATCTCTACGATCGTCTCCATGGGAGAATAGCAGCCTGCATTGCTGCGAAAGGTGGATATACACTGTACTAGTGCCGACATTGTGCATGCTCTGTTGCCTGTGTCTATGTGCCTGTGGTTCTGTCAGTGTGATAATGTGATGTATCTGACCCCAGGAATGTGTCAATATAGTTTCCCCTTCCTGGGACAATGAATTCACGGTGTTCTTATTTCAATTTCCAGGAGTGTACATATCATGTCATGTTTATATTCGTATTATTCTTATGCCTGATAGTGATACAGTCAGAAATGAAGCACGGCAACTGACTAGATTTTTAAATCTAAGATGACTCTAATTTCTGTGCAGAATGTAATAAACTAAAGAGGCGCATGCAAAGATTTTGGAACAGAGAAAAATTTTCGCTAAAATTTCGTTCAGAACATCATCTATCATACGCAGTCTGTTATTTGGTTCTTGTTGATGATTATCAAAGAAAGCAGCAGTGTAAGTAACAACAAATGTTTCGCTAATGAGACGACTCCTCTCTATTTTTTATTTGTAAGCGGCGGTAGCGCGCACAAAAGCAAGTCACGCCGTGAATGCGACAAACAATGCATGACAGTGCAGTAATGCATTTTCAGCTTGGAGTGACATAATCACCTATAACAAAGAGAACGGCACTTATCAGATCAAAGAAAAATAAGCAATCAATTCAAAACAGACGAAGCACGTGAAAAAGGAAGGATATCCGTATAATACGGACGGAGCGCGTGACGCGTAGCAATGGCTACCTGGTAAACCGTAACTGCTAAGCTTACGACTCGAACCAAACTACTGCAGCTGTATCGTCATTCATTCGACCTAAATTGTGTCTCATATTACAACTAGACGAACTTTGTTTCGATTTGGAGGTGCGACCTAAAACTTTTCTCTCCCCTTGAATTTCGAGTCTCAAATTTCAGGTGCGGTTTAGATTCGGGAAAAAATTTTTTCCTTGATTTCGAGTCTCATTTTTCAGGTGCGGCTTAGATTCGAGTGCGACTTAGATTCGAGTAAATACGGTAATGTATATATTGGCACAGAACTACTGAAACACACTTAACAAAACCATACTTACTTAATTTGCTCTGTGTGACTTAACGCTATTGCTGTGATGCAATGTACATAACTTATTACTTCCTCCCACATAGATCTGTCACAGTGATCATGATGATATTGGATGTCACATGGAGAGCTCTACTGACAATCATTTTTACCCTACACCATTTTTAAGTGGATCAGGAAAGAGGGTGAAGATAGTGGTAACAGAAGTGCATTTACTACACATCATAAGGTGGCTTACGGAATAGATATTATAAATACAAAACACTGTACACAAAACAGAACTATCATTTATGGCAAACAGCATCCATCACTAAACAGTAATTTCATTCAACATGTGAAACAATTATGATTACACACTAATCTGTAAACTGCAAAAAATTACTTTGAGGAAGTCCAATATGAAAATCACTTCGTTAAGAACTAATGCTTAAATTGAGGCCATTGACGTATGTACAGGAAAAAGTGATACTGCTGAACGCTAACCTATACAATACAAGTGTGGGGCAGTGTTTTCTTGGAACTGTTTATAGTTTTTGTTTCCTGGAAATGATTTGTAATGCCTCAATTTTACTATCCCCACATCCCATACTAACTTTACTATTCCCACATCAGACAGTGCTCACAAAACATAAATTAAAAAATTCATCAATATTTGGTCTAGGGAACTATACTGGAGAGCACGGTGAAATGAAGTTTCCTAATGTCACAAAGATTCCAAGATAGTAAAAGTTCAAATTGTAATTCTGAACCCCACAAAATATGTTGGAATCACAGCTGTACAAGGCAAGAAGTAACAATACCTTTGATGTGCTATCAGCATTTGTACAACTTTCCAGCAATTCACGGTTCAAACAACTGAAGTTCATATGGAATACCAACGTCTACATCCACATGGATCTTCTGCAAATCACATTTAAGTGCCCAGTGGAGGGTTCATCGAACCATCTTCACAATTCTCTATTATTCAAATCTTGTATAGTGCGTGGAAAGAACTAACACCTGTATATTTCCATACAAGCTCTGAATAACCTTATTTTATCGTGCTGATCGTTTCTCCCTATGTAGGTCGGTGTCAACAAAATATTTTTGCATTTGGAGGAGAAAGTTGGTGATTGGAATTTCGTGAGAAGATTCCGTAGCAACGAAAAACACCTTTCTTTTAATTATGTCCAGCCCAAATCCTGTATCATTTCAGTGACTCCTCTCCCATATTTTGCAATAATACAAAATGTGCCGCCCTTCTTTGAACTTTTTCAATGTACTCCGTCAATCCTAGCAGGTAAGAATCCCACACCACGCAGCAGTATTCTAAGAGAGGACAGACAAGCTTAGTGTAGGCAGTCTCCTTAGTAGATTTGCTACATTTTCTAAGTGTCCTGCCAAAAAAACGCAATCTTTGGTTAGCCTTCCCCAGAACATTTTCTGTGTGTTCCTTCCATTTTAAGTTGTTCATAACTGTAATTCCTATTTATTTAGTTGAATTTATGGCCTTTAGATGTGACTTACTTATCGTGTGACTGAAGGTTAACAGATTCCTTTTACCATTCATGTGGATGATCTCTCACTTTTCATTATTTAGGGACAACTGCCAATTTTCGCACCATCTTTTCTAAATTGTTTTGATCTTCTGATGACTTTATTAGTCAATAAATGACAGCGTCATCTGCAAACAACCTAAGACGACTGCTCAGATTGTGTCCCATATCGTTTGTATAGATAAGGTACAGCAAAGGGCCTATAACACCATATTGGGGAACGCCAGAAGTCACTTCTGTTTTACTCGATGACTTTCTGTCAATTACTATGAATTGTGACCTCTCTGACAGGAAATCACATAACTGAGACGATATTCCATAAGCACAAAATTTCACTACAAGTTGTTTGTGTGGTACAGTCAAAAGCCATCCAGAAATATGGAATCAATCTGAAATACCTTGTTAATAGCACTCAACACGTCATGGAAATACAGAGCTAGTTGTGTTTCAAAAGAACGATGTTGCCTAAATCCATGTTGACTGTGTGTCAATAGAATTTTTTTTTTTTCCTTCGAAATAATTCATATTGTTCGAACACAATGTATGTTCCAAAATCCTGCTGCATATCGACGTTAATGATATAGGCCTGTAATTTAGTGGATTACTCCTAATACCTTTCTTGAATATTGATGTGGCCTGTGCAACTTTCCAGTCTTTGGGTACGGATCTTTCATCGAGCGAACGGTTGTACATGATTGTTAAGTATGGAGCTAACACTTCAGCATACTCCGAAAGGAACCTAATTGGTATACAGTCTGGACCAGAAGACTTGCTTTTATTAAGTGATTTAAGTTGCTTCACTACTCCGAGGATATTTACTTCTACGTTACTCATGTTGGCAGCTGTTCTTGATTTGAATTATGGAATATTTACTTCGTCTTCTTTTGTGGAGGCATTGGAAGGCTGTGTTTAGTAACTCTACTTCGGCAGCACTGTCTTCGATAGAATCTCCATTGCTATCACGCAGAGAAGGCAGTGAGTGTTTCTTGCCGCTAACATACTTCACATACGACCAAAATCTCTTTGGATTTTCTGCCAGGTTTCAAGACAAAGTTTCATTGCGGAAACTATTATAAGCATCTCGCATTGAAGTCCACGCTAAATTTTGAGCTTCTGTAAAAGATCGCCAATCTTGGGGATTTTGCGTCTGTTTAAATTTGGCATGTTTGTTTCTTTGTTTCTGCAACAGTGTTCTGACCTGTTTTGTGTACCAAGGAGGATCAGCTCTGTCGTTTGTTAATTTATTTAGTATAAACCTCTCAATTGCTGCTGATACTATTTCTTTGAATTCAAGCCACATCTGGTCTACACTTATATTATTAATTCGGAAGTAGTGGAGAGTGTCTCTCAGGAAGGCACCAAGTGAATTTTTATTTGCTTTTTTGAATAGGTATATTTTTCGTTTATTTTTGGAAGACTTGAGGGTTACAATATTCAATCTCACTATGACAATCCTGTGTTCACTAATCCCTGTATCCATTTTGATACTTGTTATTAACTCAGGATTATTTGTTGCTAAGAAGTCAAGTGTTTTCACAACCATTTACTATTTGCATGAGCTCATGAACTAACTGCTCTAAATAATTTTCAGAGAATACATTTAGCACAACTCCAGATGATGTTTTATGCATACCTCCAGAATTAAACATGTATTTTTACCAACATATCATGGGTACATTAAAGTCACCACCAACTATAATCGTATGAGTCGAGTACATGTTTGAAATCAATCTCAAGTTTTCTTTGAATCTTTCAGCAACTGTATCATCTGAAGTGGGAGATCAGTAAAAGGATCCTATTATTATTTTATTCCGGTTGCCAACAATAACCTCTGCCCATACTAACTCACAGGAACTATCTACTTCAATTTCATGACAAGATAAACTACTTCTAACAGCAACACACACACCACCGCCGCCAACCGTGTTTAGCCTATCCTTTTGGAACACCGATAGGATCTTCGCAAAAACTTAAGCTGAGCTTATCGCCAGCTTTAGCCAGCTCTCAGTGCCTATAATGATTTCAGCATTAGTGATTTCTATTAGCGCTTGGAGCTCTGGTACTTTCCCAACACAGCTACAACAATTTACAACTGTTATACCAACAGTTCCTGTATCTACGTTTTTCCTGTGTTCAGGCTGCATCCTTTGTGAATGAAGCCCTTCTTGTGTTTTTCCGAGACCATCTAACCTAGAAAACTGCCCAGTCCTCAAAACACAGCATCTGCTACCTGTGTAGCCACCTCCTGCATATAGTGGACACCTGACCTATTCAGCAGAACTCTGTATCAGAGGCGCTTCGGTCCTGGTCCTGTCGACTATGCTGCAAATTGTCAGCTCTGCTTTCATCTTGCAAGCAAGACTGGCAGCCTTTACCACTTCTGTTAGCCGCTCAAAACCAGAGAGAATCTCTTCTGATCCAAAGTGACACACATCATTGGTACCAACGTGAGCCACCACCTGCAGTTGGCTGCACCCTGTGCTCTTCATGGCATTTGAGAGGACCCATTCCACATCTGGAATGACTCCACCCGGTATGCACACGGAATGCACATAGGTTTTCTTTCCCTTCTTGGCAGCCATGTCCATAACGCACCTAATAGTGGAGCTCCCAACTATCAACAATCCCACCCTCTGTGATTGTCCAGATCTTTCCAGCTGAGAGGTTTCCTCTGAAACAGTGTCAGCCACAGACAGCACCTGGAACTTGTTTGTCAGAAAAACCGAGGAGGCCTTACATGCGGCCACCTGGGAAGTATTTTGTAACCCGCTGGGCCATGAGGCGACCTCCCATTTGACCACAGGTGAGAGGTTGACCTCAGTGCGAGCAATAACTGAGCTGGCTACCAGTGAAGACCAATCGGAGGACTCAGACGTGCTGGATGTCCGTTGGATCCCCACAGCCAACCCACAACAGTTGTGCCCATCCACTGCAGCCTCACACTGTGTAACCGTAGCCATCACAGACTGGAGCTGTGAACAAGTGTCACCAACTCGGCTCTCATCTGCACACAACAATCGCAGTCCCCGTCCATACTAAAGACCGTGAAAAACTAAACTATGCAGATAAATGGACTATCGACACGCGCTGAGCAAACTCTACTGTAGACACTGATGGAAATGCAAAGCTGTGTCCAATAAATTATATCAATATGCAGAGATTCAAATACCTAACTACCGAAGCACTAAGGTAAACTAAATAATTTGCCCCTGATTAGGAACTTCTAATATGTGACAAAATTGGTTTACTTTCCGATGCAAACGAAAACGTGAGAACTTTGGCTATTAAATATTAAATTAACATACAGAAACTCAAGGAAATAAACTATTAAAGCATACAGATGATATTACAAAATTCACTCCTGGTTAGGAACTCGTAAAAGTCACAAAATCGGTTACTTTCCTGTTGCTGCGTGTGTCTCAGCTGGCTGCTGCTGCCTGACAATATGGAAATGATAGATTGCTACTAACAACATAGAGGGGGCACTGAGTCGCAGACAGTCACAATCAAAAATAATACTAGAAATATCCATCTTTCAAAGTCCTTCATTACAAGTAATAAAACCATACACACTCACGTAATTATAAGACACACAAACACGGCCACTGCTGTCTCTGGACATTAAGGCTGAGGGTGACACAAACCCTTGTAAGGGTCGAAGTGTCAGGCCTTAAGACCCAGAGATGATGGTGGCCATGTTTGTGTGAGTTGTCTTAATGTGAAGGCTTGTGAGCTTTCTACATCTGATACTACGCAATTCATGCTTTATATACAAAATTACTTGAATGCTTATGCACTAGCCTTATCAGTGTATTTTCTACTTGCCCAGCATATACAGTAATTCTGTATCACACATCATGAAGCTGGAAAAAATTCTTTATTTAGTTGTCCGATAATTTGGTCAGTCTCATCTAATGGAAGTTATATGCACCTTAGTGCTTATTGCTAAAACTTAAACAAGGTACTACAGTTAACCACATAACAACAGAAAATGTAATAACTTGAGAAGTAATTGATATATTTATTGATGGTACGTTTCAGCATGTATGGTAAATCAATATGTTTTTTCACACACGTAATACACCTAGATATGAGCACAATTAGTGGCACAATAGACATGTAATCTGTAAGTGGCACAATAGACATGTAATCTGTATACCACTTCTCTCCAAGTGCTTTTCAACATTGCTGGTGTAACATTTGCAATACCTACACGAATGCAATGGTGCAGATATGGTAAATCACAAACTGGTGTCTGGTAGACTCGATTCTTGATAAAACCCACACAAAAAAAAAATCAAGTGGCATAATGTCTGGGCTTCTAGGGAGCAAAGCAACTGATTGACTACAACTGCCAATCCAGCTGTCTGAAAACTCATGATCCAAGAAATCCTTCAACATCCACAAAATGGCATAGTGCGCCATCTTGTTGAAAGATTATGTCATGAGGAAGTTGTGGCATAGCATACAGTTCCAACATGTCTATGTATGTTATTGCATTAACCGTAGGCTCTGCAACAAAGAATGGGCCTATAATCTTGTCCTTCAACAATGCACACCGCAAATTCACTTTCGGACAGTCACGTTTCCGCACTGGAAGGGGGGAGGGGGGGGGGGCTTTCAGTTCCCCATATGTGGAAAATGTGCATGTTTACCTTGTTGGAAGTGTGCAACGTAGCCTCATTTGAAAAATGGATGAAATCACTTTGCCAGAATTGCCTCCCTAAATGCCTTCTGTCACGGCGTTTCTCTGACTTGCTTTTGTGATGAAGCTGCAGTTTTTATGCCTATAGGCACAACCTTTAATGGACAACATCGTGTGCTGTCAAATGAGATAACTGTAACTGCTTACTTGCTTGTCAGATTGATTTATGAGGGCTCCGCTGGAAGGGTATGTAATGATCAATTCAATAGCAAGCTCTGGAACTCTGTGCTTGGCATGGTGGCCAACACTGAAAGCAAACTCCCAGTTTCCCGAAGCACTTGTCCCATTTCTTGATTGTTACATAAATGAGAACATCATTAGTTGATCGCAGTCCATACTGTGTAACAGACTTTAGTTCCACAAGAGGAAGCTACAGAATGCCTTCTGCTGTGGAGTCCACGTGGCTACTGACATGCATTTACATGACGCAAGCAGCTACACACATGCACACAAGGATACCAACTGCCGAAGCAAACAGAAAACATTCAGAGTTACCATACATGTGGAAGCAAACCTCCAATAAATTACTTCTCAAGTCATTACATTTTATATTATTGTATGTTTAACCTAGACACCCTGTATTTACCATAACATAAAATCACATACTGAGATTACTGGTTAGATTGTGATAAAAAATTAAATCATAACAAGAAAGTGGAACTGTTTGTTTCAAATCTGTATTTCATTTCTACAGTTGCATGTCATCTTAAACACTCATTCATTTTTTTTATATCTATAAAAATGTAACATTATAATATATTGACCCCATCCAACAGTTTTGTCAACCCATAACTCGACACCACATGTTTAGTACCTGAAATAACAGAAGGCAACAAAACTGCTAATTTTAATTGGTAAAAGTAACTCACCCTTTGATAATTCTGTTCTTTTGCTATCTGCTCAACTTGATCAAGAAGTTGACGAACTCTGAGCTGAATCTCAGAAAGCTTTTCCTTTTGTGCAACATTGGCGTAGTCCACAGCATGTTCTCCAACCTGTATGTCTAGGTGCACCCTCTTAACAAATGGAAAAAGAGAAAAGAAATGAGCTTTATACCAAGGTGTCTATATGATGGTATAGGAAATCAGCTATTGGTATGTCAAGATTAATTCCATTAATGAAAACAGTTCAAGGAAAATGTCATGACTCCAAAATATTTGACAGTAAAGTAAAGTGAAAGAGTTCAGAATTTGGATAACTTGCTTGATAATTCCTGATAAACACAGTTTCTCCTTATAATACAAAGAACACTTCTTGTAGCGGTCCCCACTTTGGTTTGTTGTGCTTCTTCGTAAAATACTCATGCTTAACAAAAAACATGATGATGAGTCATACAGAGTTTTTTCATATTGGTATCAATTCAACAGATGAGCATGGCTCAAAGATGTGTGACACAAAGCCTTGCTGGTCACATCTTTAACTGAACACTTCAATCTCTCTGAAAATATGCCAAATGTGTTGCAGTCTGCCATTTATTAATGCACATTAAAATCCAAATAACTAGTAGGCATTACACAATTTTCAACACACATCATCATACCTGACAATATAGCAGAGATGCTGAGTTGCAAATAGGCACAACAAAAAGACTCTCACAATTAAGGCCCTCTTCAACAATAGACTCATGATATAGTGACCAACTTTGTAGAGCATGAGCTGCATGCACTAGGTAGAGAATGCTCCTCCTGCCCCCTGTGCATGGAAAAACCCTGTCACTGACTTTCAACCCATCTGTGTAGGATGCATGTCGAATTGAGATAGTTATGGAGAATGGTGAGATCAGCATTTTCCTTGGGGTCACAGAAGAGATCCAACCAAATCATAGGAGTGGACACGACATGGGGTGGGTGGGGGGTGGGGGGAGGGGGCAGGGGGGGGGGGGGTGCTGAGAGGGAACACTGTGTATACAGGCAAGAGAGGGCAGTTGGTGGTCCCTGCAGAATTGTATCCCAGCTGGTCCATCCATTTTTTGGCCACTAGCAAACAGTTTAAACTGTTTGTTGTGAAACAGCATTAAGTAACATGGATGGATAGGCATCTGATACACTGTGACTGCATAGTTTGCCAAGAGTTGCTGGCATCTGTATCTCAGTGGTGGAATACCAATGCCACCAAGAGGCTGTCAATGGGGCTTGTACAGAAGGATCCACTTGCCAACCACACTCCACTGTGGTGGACATCGTCTAACAAGCTCAATACTGATGGTGCTGCCAACTCGAGGCAACAGATTCACAGTCCATGCAGGATAAAATCAAAGGTTTGTAGACTCATAGAACTGTATGCTCTGTGCCCCAGGAGGTGCTGCTGAGAAATCTGAGGGTCTTCAGTTTCTAATGTACATAAGATAACCATATTAACTTAATGTTAAACAACAGGCCTAAAAGTCTGAAATTTTTCAAGAACTTTAAGTAACAGGTTGCTGAAATAAAGTTCTTGGTGAAGATGCACAGTCCTGAGTTGACAAAAGTGCATGACAAGTTTTCGTGGGAGAAAATAGATGTCTATATTACATACTTTCTGTATGGCCCCTGGAGTTGGTGTTCTGCAATGCGCAGTGACATAGAACTGTAATACAGCCCATTTCATCCACACACAGTTATGGTGCGACGAGAACGGCAGAATTCGGATAAACTTTCGATTTTTCCTCCTTTCCCCGTGAGATTTTAGTTTCTTGTCTTGACTTTTGGGACAAATGAGTACCATTCTTTTCTAAAACATGCAGCCTGTGGCTCTTTCAGGCACTGGTTGGTAGTACAATACTAGTCTCTCTCATCCTGAGAGGGTGACATCTTGATAAGTGTCGTCCTCTTCCCTGATGATGCTGGAGAAGGACAACTGGGTGGTTACCACCAGTGCTGTGGGTTTGGGGGTCAATGGAGCCAATGTCCCTTCCCCAAATGAGAAAAAGGCAGTGACATGTGGATAAGGCCAGGACATGCCGTTTAAGGCCTGGTCATCATCGTAGGTGTGGATTTTGATACAATGCCTGCAAAGTTTGAACTCATATCGATTGGGTGGAGTTGGTCAAACTGTTTCTTAGCATCTTGATAAGTTAGGCTGTCAAGTGGGGGATTTTCTTCTCTGTTTTGAAAACTGAACATATCAATGAACGAAGGGGATGATGCCAAGGGCAGTTTACATACATAGGGGGCTGTGCGTGAGGTGGGCACTCATGTATTCTCCTTCTACATGGCCTCATGCATACAGTTGGACATGTGTCCACATCTTTGGCACCTAAAACAATTTGACATCACACGCGTAGACCACGACCTTAACTTTCTCAAGATAGGTATTTCTTCAAAGTCTAGGATGAAAGCTCCAGTGTCCATCCTATTATCCTTTGGTCCTCCCTGAATAGGATGAACAAAATGTGCTCCAGGCCACTCGAGGCTAGAGTGCAGTTCTTTGTCTCTCTGTAGTGTTAGAGAATTGCCTATGATTGGTTAGCATCCAAAGTTTTGATCAACAGAGATCCATTTCTTAATTTCTCCATTGAAAAAACTACTTCAAACTTACTGTCAATAATTTCACCGAAAAACGGTAGCTTCATTCCAAAAGACTCACTGCAGTTTTGGACCATTCCAAGAACTGGGCAAAGTGTCCACATCCATTTCTCCTTGCCTGATCCTCATCTTATGGTGTGGCCATGGATGGAAACACCATGGAGTTGTAAGCCTTTGCATTAAAAAATCTTGTTTTCTATTTGCTGAGAAGGCTGTATTGGCACAGATGCTGGTATGGATGAATTTGCTCCATTTAATTGCAGACTGTCCACCCTGATGCTTTCACTCCTATGGGCACCACAACATAGACTAGCTGGCATGGTAGTCATTGTCTGTAGTCTCTGTGCCCGGACTGGAGAGGCACCTTCTTTCTGACATACATGGGAATGTAACACTTAGGCATCAGCAGTGTTATTCCTGCATTTTCGGGGGCTACAACAGTCATGTGGTATATGATGATCCCACCCATGACAGATAGGCTATGGCACTAGATTTTGGGTGCGACCATATATCCCTTTTTAATAGTAGGTAAAGTGTCCTTCCCCTACAGCCCACACTTCTGTGAAATTTAGGAAAGTGGAGGTCAAGCCCTAAATGGAGACAATACATAATTAAGCTGAAAAGGTTAAGTAAAAGTTTGAAAAATAAGCTAAAATTGACAGATGTCATAATAATAGCTGAGTCGTCATTGTAAAAGCTTGATTAGGCATAAGACTGCTTCCAGTCATGTCTTTCAACACACTAGGAATTACCACAGGTCGATTCTAGTCCCCAACCCCCAGGCAGGTAACTACATTAAAATAAATGATTATTTTTATGCATCCCAAAAATTTGTGTTTTTAATTGTATTATACATTTAGATAGCTTAAAAATATTTTCTCCTTCAGTGAACAATTACAAAATGATTTTATAAATGGATCAAATTGCCTCCAAGCACATGCTCAAAGAACAAAATGCATGACCATTTTCTGATACTACAATCTTTTGAAACTAATAAGAAATAAGATAGAAAACGTGAACATACGAGGTCTGTTCAAAAAATTTTTATACGCTTACCTTTTATTTACTGTGCATGGTCTTTTTCGAAATACTATCCTCCACAATTGATACACTGCTCCCAAAGCTGTTTCCACTTTTGGAAGCAGTGTTGGTATACCTCTCGCTGAATCGCACGAAGCCTCATCAGCGAATTTTCTTTTATCTCATCTACTGTTACAAAGTTTTGTCTTTTCAATAGGGTTTTCAACTTTGGAAATAAAAGAAGTCCGCAAGGGCCAGGTGTGGAGAGTACAGAGGATAAGGCAGCACAATGACTTCGTTTTTTCTGCAATAGTCAGGCATTATTGTGATGCAAGAGCCATAAATTGTCTAGCCACATTTCAGGCCACTCTCACAGTTCATCCTTCAAAGTCAAAGAAAACTATCAGCATGGCTTTGACATCTGACCTGAGCTGATGAGTTTTTTTTTCTTTGTCTCTGAGAACCATTCCTGACCCATTGCGAAGACTGAACCTTGGTCCTAACATCATAACCATAGACCCGTGTCTCATCACCAGTTGTGATTCTCTTATGGAACATCTTGTTCTCATCTGCGCGATCCAAAAGGTTGTCACAGATTGTGAGGCAAAAGTTTTTCTGGTCTTGACTCCTGAGCCATGGGACAAACTTGGCAGCAACATAATGCATTCCAAGATACTGTGTAGGGATTTCATGACATGATCCAACTGAAATGTTACATTCTTCTGCAACCTCTCTGATAGTCAGTATTCGATTGGCTTGCACAATTTTGTTAATGTTCCTGGAATGAGCGCTGTCGGTAGACGTCAAAGGGCGTCCTGAATGAAGATCATCTTTAACTTCCATCCAGCCATTTTTAAACTGTGTGAACCATTTGTATCACCGAGTACAGCTTAAGCATTCATTGCCATAGGCTTCCTGCATCATTTGGCGTGCCTGTAATAGTTTTTCTTGAGTTTCTTGCAAAATTTAATGCAGACGCATTGTTCCTCTAAGTTTGCCATCTCGAAATTTGCAAACTGTGCGACACAACGTTCTTCTCAATACAGTAATGAACAATAACTAACATACATACAATATTGAAACTTCCGGAAGTTACACATTAAACACACCATTGGTGCAAAATTACAAGTGTGTGGAAATTTGAACAGATCTCTTATCGTTCATCAAAATTTACTTGTCATGTATGCAATTTTTATTGCATGGCATTCATCATCGTATTCAACCAATATCCTTTCTGTGACTGAAATGCTGGAGTTGACTCACTTCTCTACTCTCGTAGTCGAGCCACTGGTTTCTTGTGATCCCACTCCTGGACAACGAATTGTAAGGGGCCTGATGGACATGAGAACCACCTCTTATTAGAGGACTGTTAACAAAGATTTTGTTGAAACTGAATAAAAAGTTCTCAAAGTCTATAAAACTGCAACAAAATGGTAGTTGATACTTTTTGCTCCACTCTACCATTTCGTTATGTGTTACTTTCACTTTTAAAATTAGCCTTGGCCAGAATAAATCCTATGTGGTTAGTGACAGTTTTAATGAATATTTTGTAAATTACAAAGAGGAGACTGACAGGTTGAGCATATTTTGTGTGTCTGACTCCTCTCTCGTCAAATAAAATAATTAACACCATGTTCTAGGTTTGGAGAAACAGCTTCCTCTGGAGACATTCTGAAAATATTTTTCCTAATTCCTTTTAAGTTACTTTGCCTCTCGAGTTAATCATGTCAACTGCCTTCGCCCTCTTCATACCTTGCTTGGATTTACACACTTCATCTGTCATTTCTTATGGAACATCATTTTTCTCACTATTAACTATCTTTGTTTCTGTTTCAACCTGGCACCTTAATTGATGGAACACAGTCATAACCAATCTCAGCTTCTGTTTTCTTTTCTTTGCACTACAACTGTTTCCTGTGACAAATTTTCATTCCACCTTCTCACACCCTCTCAAAGATACACTGATACGCCATAACATTATGACCATGGTCATCTCCACAAATGCCACCACCAAGGGGAACATTGGCTTGAAATGTGCAGCACGCTAAGGGTGCAGGCTGGTGTGAGCACTATTATGCTATGGGTGACATTCTCCTACACTTGCATGGGACATGTGGTAGTAATGGAAGACATACACTGACATCTGCAAACAACATGCATCCCTTTATGCTTGATTTCTTGATGAAATAATTTACCAACAGCCGTATGTATTGCAGAAATTTATTTTATTAACTTCTTATGTGCTACCAGTTTCAGCATTCCATTGATACGATCTTCAGGCCCCACACATCATAGTCGTAAAATCGTTATACACGGAAGGAGCCATATAACTGGATCCGTGAATCAAATCGTTATGCAACAGCTATTGGTGGCCAGGCGACACAGATTGAGGCGGTTCGCAAACATCGATGTTTGCAAACCGCCTCAGTCTGTATCGCCTGGCCACCAAGAGCTGTTGCATAACGATTTGATTCACGGATCCAGTTATATTGCTCCTTCTGCGTGTAGCGATTTTACGACTATGACATGTGGGGCCTGAAGATGGCATCAATGTAATGCTGAAACTGGTAGCACATAAGAAACTCATAAAATAAATTTCTGCAATACATACGGTTGTTGGTAAATTATTGCATCAAGAAATACATGCCAGCTGTTGTCCCACGGTCCATAATGGATCAACGAAGAGTTTATGCTTGAAGTCTTCCCTGATAGCAATGTCATCTTTCAGCAGTGTAATTGTCCATGTCTCTCTGACCAGGAACCATGCTACAGTGATTTCAGGAGCATTGTAATGAACCCACATTGATGTCTTGCCTTATGTAAATCCTATGGAATGCAACTGGGTCACTATCAGTCAACATCTCCATGCAAGCAAATCAGCAGCCTGTTATTTATGTGGATTACATGACCTGTGCCTAGACATGTAATGCCACATACCTCCACAAAGCTACTAACAAATTGCTGGATCCCTGATACATAGAATCAGCAATGTATTTTGTTCCAAAGATGGACAAACAAGCTATTAAGTAGTTGGTCATAATATTTTGCCGCATCAGTGTATTTCCTAATAGCTTTGTTTGGTTCTTTATGTAGAAAGAAGGAAGACTGGGTTTAATATTTCATCAACATAGAAGTCATTAGAGACAGAGCACAAGCTCAGATGGTCTCAAGGATGGGGAAGGAACAATCCCGGCATCTTCCTGGAGCAATTTAGGGAAATCACAGGAAACCTACATCTGGATGGCTGAATGTAGGTTTCAACCATCGTCATCCTGAACACAAGTCCAGTGTGCTAACCACTACGCCACCTTGCTCAGTGATTCTGTATGCATCCCCATTACCATTTGCTTGAAACTCTCACTATCTGTTTAACTGTTGCCTTCTTTCGTTTAAGATTATCTTTTCTTTTGCTTTCTTCATATCTACATTTTGTAATTTGCATTAGTACCTTTGTTAAATAATTTCCTATCTTGTGTGTGACTGAAAAACCTCCATTTTCTTCTAAGCTGAATTTGTTATTTTTTTTAAATCTGACATATCTGCCTGTTCTTCAAAAAATACTACAATCTACAATTCTGATTTGAGCTTTACTCTGCATCCTGAAAGTCTATGACCCTTGAAATTCTACAGTCGTTTAGGACCATTATAAAACATACATTTACTCTGTTTGATAAAATGCATTTATGACCTCTGTCATTTATGGTGTCACATCTGAAGCTACCCACTGAATGTTCATTCTAAAGTGTTTGTCCTACTTTCACTTGAAATTCCTCTTATCATTTTTATTGGATTTGCTATTATTTATCAGATTCTATAACTTTTCTTAGAGGTATTGACATTATCATCAGAATGTCAATATAGTGGTGCACAGACTGGTATGATTGTTACATTCTCTTTTTTATTTTTAAAGCAAGTATTGATTTTCAGTCAGATTCTTTCAATATTTGTATCATTACTCAGAATATAATGCCCAATATATTATTATGGTACAATATATTAAACACATCAGATTGTGATGAAAATGTATTATATTTACTGCACTTCGGAAACCTTCTTATAAGTATGTACACGAGGTTGCAGAAGAAAAGACAAAAATGCACTCTGTATGAAATTTGTTTTGATAGAAAAGAACTGCATTATTTCTCCATTTACACATTACTTACTAGTTGTGATCCACTGAACCAGCTAGTGCTGTTGGAATACAGACATATCACATGTTCGCCCGGGGTCTGCGATGTGAATGAAATTCTACCCTCGGAGCTATACACCTACAAAAGAAAAGGCATCTTAAGATTTTTAGACAGTCATGCTGTTCTGGTGAGAAACACACCAGAAACACTTTCACACATGAAATAACGAGTAGAGGTAATACTATCAACTAACAACTCATGGAATTACTCATCCACTCTAGCTACATTTTCCACAAGTTGAATGCTCTGTCGAATTCAACAATATGTTCAGTAATAGCCTTTTAGAGTGTAAACGGCATAAATAAATTGTTGCCTACAATAGTTAATACTGCCATCCTCTTACTGTTTATGTACAAGTTGCATCTCATTCCCACCTAATGTTGCTACCACAAAATGATGCACTCAGTAAAATGTATGAATGAATGAGTGTATACTGCAATCACATCAACCAAGTGAAGCTTGTCTTTCGTAATTACAGCAGTACTGTCCACTGTAGCTTTTCTGAGGGAAGTATATGAAATATTTAGGTACAAACATCAAATAAAAATATAAAACAGAAAGTATAACTATTTAAAGTGTGTATTAGTTTCCCCTGCAAATAAGAAATACATGATTAAAGAAATGCTGCCATTTTTCTAAGCATAAATTTTACTCTGGCTAGCTGCACTTTTAAGTGTCAAGAGGAAATTGAGGTTTTATCAACCAGTATGTGTATCAGCAATGATTTGTCCTTGATGCTATGAGGCAGATACGGAGAGTAAGGACACTCACTCTACACTTGAAAGTTGCGGAGAAAACTGACTATCTCACACAATGATGTTGAAAAGAGAAGCAGGACTTGCATCTTCCACAGAATCAGCAAAATTTGAAACCGATGTCCAAGGTGAACTTATGCTTAAATCTGTAACGCAACTGCAAAACTTAAGTTGAAGTTGACTAGTAAATTGGTATATAATCATAACAGAATTAGTAACTATAGTACAGGGTGTCCAGGTTAACCACATTATAATATACACTGAAGTGACAAAAGTAATGGGTTACCTCCTAATATTGTGTTGGATCTCCTTTTACCAGTGTAGTGCAGAAATTCAACGTAGCTTGGACTCAACAAGTTGTTGGAAGTTCCCTGCAGAAATATTGAGCCATGCTGCCTCTAGCCATCCATAATTCTGAAAGTGCTGCCGGTGCAGGATTCTGTGCACAAACAGATCCTTTGATTAGGTCCCATAAATGTTCCACGGGAGTCTTGTTTGGTGATGATCTTTCACTCAAATTGTCCAGAAAGTTCTGCAAATCAATTGGGGACAATTGTGGCCAGTGACTTGTGACATGGCACACTGTCTGCAAACATTCCATCACTGTTTGGGAAGATGAAGTCCATGTATGGCTGCAAATGGTGTCCAAATAGCCAAACACAACCATTTCCAGTCAATGACCGGTTCAGTTGGAACAGAGGACCCAGCCCATCCCATGTAAAGGTAGCGCACACCGTTATGGAGTCACCCCCATTTGCACTGTACCTTGTTGACAATTTGGGTCCATGACTTCATGAGGTCTGCACCACACACGAGCCTGTCATCAGCTCTTATCATCTGAAATTCGGACTCATCTGACCAGGCCAAAGTTCGTCAATCAACTAGAATACAACCAACATGGCCACAAGCCCAGGAGAGGTGTTGCAAGTGGTGCCGTGCTGTTAGCATAGGCACTCACTCACATCTGTCATCTCCGCCATATCCCATTCATTAACACCAGATTTCACCAAACTGTCCAAACTGATACATTCATCGTACGTCCCACAATGATTTCTGTGGTTGTACAATGCAATGTTGCTTGTCTCTTAGTGCTTACAACTCTACACAAATGGCACTGCCCTCGGTGGAGGCTGTCTGTCCCTGGATTGTCCGTGGTGCAATGTAATGCCTGAAATTTGGTATTAAGGCACGCTCTTGACACTGTGGATGTCAGAATACTGAATTTCCTATAAATTTCTGAAATGAAATGTCCCATGTGCCAGTCTCCAACTATCAATCTGGTTTCAAAGTCCGTTAGTCTGTTTATTTACGTCATGCGGCCATACTCACATCAGACACCTTTTCACTCGAATCACCTGAGTACAAAAGACAGCTCTAGCAATAAACTGCCCTTCTAAACCTTGTGTACATGATAACTACCACCATTTGTATACGTGCATATAATTTCCAACAATTTTTGTCACCTCAGTGTAAAATGTAATAAGTTGTGATGTAATTGAGGTATTTATTGATGACATGCTTCTACAAGAATGGTAACTCAATTGACACAACAGACATCTAACCTGTACTCCACTTTTCTGCAAGTGCTTTGCAACATTGCCGTCATAAAATTTGCAATAGCTACACAAATGCAGAGGCACACATCTGGTAGATTACAAACTAATCAATGATAAACTAGAAAAAAATCAAGTAGCTTAATGTCTAGGCTTCTAGGGGGAGGGGGAGGGGCAATCGATAGACTACCTGTCCCACTCGAGCAATCTGGGAACTCATGATCCAAGAAATCCCTCAATGCTTGCGAAATGGAATGGTGCACTATAGAGATTAGCAAAGTAGCTCTTTTTAACAGGACTATTCCTTGTGAGGTAGTTCTTACTGGACTAGCTTGATGAACTAGTTCAAATGAACTATCCAACAAGTTCACGCAGTTCAGAACTGCAGCCCGAGCTGAACTAAGTGAACTAACGATACGGTTTTGGACTTCTGATCAGACACAGTTTGTACATTTCACCATTAGGCGTTCAGAACTATGGACACTTAGATCCTGGGAATGGAGTATACTCACATATCAAGGGACAGGAAATTTATTTGTGCACATTCCAACTTCCAATAGGTAGGGGCAGCGAGGAGACTGCTCTGAACATTTCCTTTCATGGACTAGTTCATTTCAACTAATTTGTTCATGAATTACACATCCCTAGGGCACCATTTTGTTGAAAGATCACATCACGAGGAAGTTGTGCCACAGCAACAGCTCCAACATGGCTATTTACATTGTTGTGTTAACTGTAGGCTCCATGATGAACAATGAACCCATAAAACTCTCTTTCAACACTCTACATGGCACACTCACATTCAGAGCACCCCATGCTGGATGTGTGGAATGTAACCTCATCCAGGAAACAGATGAAATTGCAAACAGCCTCATTTCCATCCATTTTTGTCAGAATTGTCTCCACGAATGCCTTCCATCACACCTTATCCTCAGGATTTACTCTGTTACAGTTTGTATACAGACTAAATCATGTACTGTCTAACGAGGTAACTATAACTACCTGCTTGCTTGTTGGATTGACTTAACATAGGCTCTGCTGGAAGGACATATGACTTAATTCAATGGTAGTCTCTGGAACTGTGTGCTTGGTGTGGCGGTCAGACATCAAAAACTAAATCCCACTTTCCTGAAGCCACTTGTCCCATTTCTTGATTGTTACGTTAGTGAGAACATCGTCAGTTGTCGCAGTCCATACTCTCGCTGAAAATTACATTGTACCAGTGTAACAGACTTAAGCTCCACAAGAGAAAGCACACAGAATACCTTCTGTTGTAGAGTCCATGTGGTTGCCAATGTGAGTTTACACAAACAAAGCAGCTATGCACATGTGCAAGTGGTATCAACTGCCACAAGCAAGCACAAAAAACATTTTGTTGAAGCAAACCACCTTGATTACTTCTCTAGTCATTACCTTTTATATTATTATATATTTAACATGGACATCCTGTGTATCACAGAAAACACATAATTAAAAATAGGGATCTTCAACAATGCTTCTGTGCCTGATACAGTTTTAAAATATTGTTAGAAGATAAATGCTAGAAAATTGCTAATGGAAATGTAGTTTTCCAGTTTCTGATGTTTTACAATAATAATGCTGAGTGTCAATGAAATTTGGTTTCTTGTTTCTTTTTATTTGAAGCATGCCTGGAGTGCATTCAACAATTAAAGACTGGAAACAATCAAAAATGTGATTATAAACATTATCCTCACATAGTTTACATAGGCTTCTAATTTTTTCAGTCCTTCAGGATATAATCAAGTTTATAATTTCAGAATTATCGATGATTCCTTGTACATGAGATTTTCTTAACAATTACAACCTCAAAAAAAGTAATTATTTTTTATCTGTATGTATGTACCTGTCTGCAATCCTGGTACACATTAAATTCTTGCACCACAACACCATAGCACACTGCTACACGAGACAAAACAAAATGGCCTTCTAATTAGTCAGAAAGCAACCACCTCTGCCACACGAATACACTGCCTAGAGGTATGCATTGCTTAGAACAGTACAAACCCGCCAGCACCAAAGGTGGACAAGGGAACATGACTGGACGACTTTCATCTATGATATGGCATTGGGCTCTCTTCGTGGAAAAATGCACGACTTGTCAGAAGCTAGATCACCATCGTCGCAGAGGTTGGTGGTGGCCAGTTACCAATGTATGTCTCAGGCATACAGTCCCATGTGTTCAGTGGGTAAGTGGATAAGTCATGTTTTGGGAACTTCTCACTACTCTCGAGAGTAATTGGAGGGATGTGCAGTACCTGAACAGGATCCTGTAACCAACATTGCCCTAAAGTCAACGTTTCAATGATGGCTTTAACTTTCAAGACAATAATGCGTGAAAAACTGCACCCATCTAATAAGTCATCCTCCAGACGGCAGGCATCAAATGAACTGAATTGCCTGCAGTATTCCCGGGTATGAATCCAGCTGAATATGAGGAGACTGGTTGAATCTCGCAGTGCATAGTTGCACGGATCCTTCTCACAGTGGATGATCTCAAGGAAGGTTGCCATCAAAGAGAGGACCAGCACATCCAGCAGGATCCAAGCATGTTGCAGTGCACAGGATGGACCAAGATGGTACTGGATGTTACCCAGCAGCAGATTTTGACTCTTCATGGCTGTACACTTTCAAACTAACAGAAAATGATTAGTTATTGCTTTTTTTTATTTTATAGTAAAGTTCTTTTCTAAGGCTTCTTCTTTGATTCCCTGCTGCCCTAGCATCTAAATCCATGCACATTTGTAGATATGCAACCAGTCTGAAATGTTTTTGGGACTGTTTAGTTTCTGTTACTGCAGAACAACAGTGATGTTCCCAGTCAAAAACTATGGGCAAACCTTTATGAGAGATAAAGCTCTACTGTAAGCTCATCCTGAGAAATATTTATACATCATCGTAACACTTAAGAATGTACTTAAGTAATATACCTGCAGTTTTAATTACAACACCTACCAATTATACACGTAAAAAAATTCCGTTTATGTATAACAAAACAGTGTTTTTAACACTTCATGCAAGAAGTATAGATGCTTAATAACTTCTTCATCCACACTTTTGAGCTGAAACTTCATATAATGATGTGACCTTGGTGTCTGTATAGTAGATTATTTTACTTACTCTAGATAATAAGACTTTATCATCAGGATCTCTTGCTTCAACATGCATCCCAATTCCTGGACTCGATGGCATAAATCCTCCACTTTTGGGATCATATAATTCAACCTTGTAGTTAACTGAAACAAAATATCACAATCAAACAAATTATAACCACAGCTGACACCATAAAGCAAAAAATCAATAGCATTTCAGAAATCACTTTGGTAGAATACTGAATGATAACTCCCACTATTGTACACATTGAGATTATGCAAAAGGTAGGTCAGGAGAGCATGAGCCGCTGCAGTTGCAACAAAAAAAAAAAAGGAATGGCCTCATCTAAAAATACAATTTTGCCTTTCTCTATTTTTTTGTGGCTTCAGCTAAGAACAATTACAATAATTGGTAGAAACATTGAAATATTTACAAGAATGGAGCACTAGATTATGGTTTAACATCACAATGACAGCAAGGTCACCACAGACTGAGCACAAATTCTGACTGTACAAGAATGGCGAAGGGCATCAGCCTTTATCAAAGGGAACATCTCAATTCTACCTAAAGTGATTCAGGATATTACAAAAAAAACCTTAACTCTGGACAGCTGAACAGAAGTTTTAACCTCACTCCTCCCAAATACAACTGCAATTCACTACTTTCATTAATATTCAGGAGTGAATTCAAGTCAAAACGCACGAAATGGACAAATATAGGGGAACATATATAACACACATGACAGTGGTTTAATCAGAAGAAAGAATAACATCCTATATTGTAAGTTATTTATGAAAATGTGCATGTGCACACACACTAACACATGCGAAATACTGTCCTAACTGAGCCATTCAGGACCACCTGTTGTTGGGGGTCTAGTGAACAACATTAGCCACGAATACATTACTTGAAAATGATATCATATGTTACATAGTGCCTGGAATGTTTTAGTTTGTATCTTTCAGTTTTAGATCTTAGTTGTGAATTTTGTTCACAATGTCTTGCTTAGATTTTGTGGGTGGTGGCTCACATAATTTTATTTACTATATCTACATAGGCCTAGTGGAGATGGTAAGCCTTGAGACCAATGTTTTGGTTTGTATTGCATGCTAACTGCACAGGTTTTTATGAAGGTGCAGTGACAGACTAATCTGTAGGGTACCCTGATGCCCCTTTAGATTCAAAGGTGATAGTTTGGTTACAAGCATTATAACATTCTTTTTTATATGCATTGAGCATGCCATAGTTACATTTATGACCATAATGGAAACCCCTACTTTTTCGTTGTACCTGACTTTTTGAAGTTTTAAATGTGTTAATCACAAAAAAAGAATCCTGTGTAGGTTCTGTTAGACTGTCAATTTATATTTTGCTAATGTTTTCATACTGTTAGTGACACCATTTGTTCTTCATTTCTTAATGCTTATATCCCAATCGTGTCAATAGCGCCATTGGACTATCAACAAGGTATTGCACTGTTTTAACAGATCACCCATTGCTATTATGGCCTTCAGTCCAAAGACTAGCTTCATGCAGCTCTGTACACTACATATTCCTGCTGTGAAAGCCTCCTCATCACTGCATAACTACTGCACCCTAAATCCATTTGAACCCACTTACTGTAGTCAACCCTTGATATCCCCGTCAACTTTTTATCCCCAAACTTCTCTTTACTACCAAATTAATTATTCTTTGATGCCTCAAACTGTTTATAAACCAATCCCCTCTTTTAGTGAAGTTGTCATACAAATTTCTTCTCCCCGATTCAATTCAGTATCTCCTAATTGGTCACCCTATCTACCCACCTAACCTGTAGCACCACATCTGCAGCTTTTCCTATCTCGTCTGTACTGTCGATGTTTCACTCCCCCCCCATGTAAGGATACACTCCAGAAAAATACTTTCAGAAACGACCAAATACTTTAAATTTATATATAGAGAAACAACACTACACATATAGTGACAATGAATCACACTGATACATTACTGGTCTAAGGTGCCAGCTGCAACTGACTGTGGTAACCAATGGTTGAAGTAGCTGAACAACATAATTTTGAACACAACAGAATGTGTGACCATATTCATTCCATAGTTGATTGTTACTACGGTAACTGTCCTTTAAACATACCACATTTCTCTTTATCAGAAAAACTTTTCTTCCATTATTACTTAAATATTATGAACCAAATTATAAACTTGTGATCAATAAGAGAGCCAAGCAATTATTTTATTTCTGTTTTATTTAAGTATTTGAGAAATCATACACTTTGCACACACACAGAGACATCATCCAGTTGTATGATGTTGGTTAGCAAATTTTATATTTGTTTCTTCAGTCTTGTAATGTTGCCTTTTTCAATTTAGGTTTAGATCCTTATCTTAAAATACGTAAAGGTCACATCCTTCAAGCAGATTACCTAAAATACACAAACAGATGAAGGAAGAAAAAATATACAATTTCACAATGCCTGCTAAAATCTACAACTGTAAGGCTAATGACCTCTCTCTGTGCATACCTCTTGTAGAGTTCTCACACTGTAACTGCTGTTCTACAATGTGAGATCCTGTCTGCAGTGATGTGCTCCTTTCAATCTCTGAATTACATTTCAATCAGAATAACATGATTGAGAGCTATTTGTTTAAAGGAAAACTATCATAACAACAACCACTCAGGGAATCAGCTTGGTCACACCAGTCATATTCAAAGGTGTCATTTCACTCTCCTATGTCAAGAGCTAGTTATCAAAGTCAGTTACATACAGCACTTTATGCTAGTGCTATAACAAAGTGATTCACTGATACTGTCTGTCTGGTTTCTCTACACTGTTTGTTCATTTTATGTGACAGAATATATTAAACTAACTGCAAAGTACACAGGAAATTGACAAGGCTGTTAGCATCCCCCTAAGTAAACCCAATACTGCTCATTCACAGGGAGCATGTGAACATATGAAAAACTGGAGTGAACAGCTGTTGCTGCTGCAGCCATGTCTTGTGCATTGGGCAAGGCAAATGTCTTATATTGTCCCCTTCCAACTGTGATCACTGTTATTTTGATGAAAGCTCATCTACTTAGTTTATTGAATGCCTGTAGTTTCAAGTGGGACTTAAGTCATAATGTATCCTCTTATTTTCAGATGGAATGTTCTTGTAAAGCAGAGATTATGTTCCTAAAAATTAATTCTACAGTTCAAAGACCACCACAACACACACTAACACACAAATTTCAATAACTAGGTTTACTATAAATTTCAATTTTCGGCATTTATTCACCTGGAGGAAACTTTAGGTGGTAACATCAGGTTGTGTGTGTGTGTGTGTGTGTGTGTGTGTGTGTGTGTGTGTGTGTGTGTGTGTGTTGCTACATTCTACTGTTGTTCCAGAACTGGTGGGTGAGTAAATGGGTACAAAATGTAGATTAACGGAAACCTCTGATACTGCTTTGCTAACCCACAACCACACTGGCAACTTGCACTGTAGCCAAGGCATCAGGCATTGCTACAGACCAGTAGGCCTATGTCATTGTAAGTTACATTCCAAAAAAAAGACACAAAAGAAATATTGTCAATGTTCTGTTGTCCTGTTTGTGGACAAATGACACCACTAAAAATAAGTAAAAAAGACTGCATATTTGGCACTTAGGCTACGCACATTCCTGCCAGTAAGCCACGATTGCCTAAGGCCACTACACTA
The DNA here is from genome assembly GCF_023898315.1 of Schistocerca nitens. NCBI lineage: Eukaryota > Metazoa > Arthropoda > Insecta > Orthoptera > Acrididae > Schistocerca > Schistocerca nitens. The sequence goes on along the minus strand of NC_064614.1, from coordinate 734,152,514 downwards.
CTACATTAAAAAAAAAAAAAAAATACAACTAGAGATACAAGAGAATCAGCAAAATGAAACATACAGTACACAGTAAATGAAATAGACCAAGCAGGGGAAGAAAAAAAAAAAAAAAAAAAAAAAAGGAAGAAGAAGATAGTTACATCGATAGTTTTTTCCTCTCTGCGCTGCTTCCACATAAAAACAATTTCTCAGCTTCCAAAACAACATTAACATCGGGTTAAACTGCAGGCTACTCAGTCAACCAACATTTGTTGGTGTCTGGCAGGCAGGGAAGAGGATGGAAGGGAAAAGGACTCTATAAAACCTAAGTCAATTGGTACACAAATCAGTAACAAGGAACTACAAGTAATGAGATTCATTTTCTTGTGTTCCTGAAAATGAGAAACATCCTTATTTGTTTCATATGGCATACTTTAAAGGCATATACACAATGAAGGATTGAAACATTCTCGACTTAAAGAAGAACCACTAATCAATATATCTCAAAAGCATTTTTCCCTGGGCATAGTGCAGACCTCTTCCACAGCATTTTTCTCTAGACATAACATAGGCTTCTTTGACAAATTTTTCCTTACTTCCTAAAGTTACCGATATTTGACTAAAGTCTGTCCTAAATGTAAATTAAATTTAACAAAACGTACATTATCTTTGTTGGCAGTGTTCACCAACTTGTACACTTAAAAGTTCAGCATTCTAAAGTTAAACTAATGAATATTCAAATAACATCAATTGCCGCTTTCCATTGATTTTGAGTACTCCTCACAAAAGATAAATATTAACGTTATTTAAGAAGTACGATTGATAATAAAGAATTGTCTCCGATTCTTAAACACCACTTGTGACGTTTACACAAGATACAGGAGAGAGAACGACAATCTTAAGAAACAATATTGTATTATACACATTACTAACCTATAACTGTGGTTTCGTCCGGTATTTCTTCAATAAAACACTTGCGCTCAGTTTCACCAATGTGAAAATAAAGACCAAATGTCATCTCACAAAGCATCAAAAATAAGCCTAAAACAATCCAAACCACCTTCATGTTTTGAAATGATAAGCACAACCACACAAACTTTCACAGCCACAACACTGGTTTGACTGCACAAACAGATTCGACCGAAGACAGACCAATAGCTTTACACGTCACTGCAAACACGTGTAGACAGCTGACAGCTCCGTCGTTATCGTGGTCGAAGTGAAACGTCACAACGAACGTCTTTGAATTGCGGAGACATCGTTCAAGGGACACTCACACGTTCAAAAATATTGTCAAACAGTCAATATATTAACCGTCTGAGGGCGCGCTTAGACTATTGTCAGTACTAGAAATATTGACGAGAAGTATTGATGAACGTCAAAAAATTATCAGTACTGTCAATACATACTGTACGTTAAAATTCATGGTGAACCTTCATTCGTCCTTTATTTTGCACAATTCGCTTCGCTACTATTTTCGGCCAAATGGTCATTATAAAGTATAAGCTGGCACGAACGGCTGGACAGTAAAGTCATAATACGAGTAAATTGCTCTTTTGAGCCCACTATAGCAGAAATTTTTTATAGTACCGTAATACATCTACGTCTACATTGGTACTCTACAAGTCACATTTAAGTTCCTCGCAGACGGTTCATCGAACCACCTTTATAATTCTCCCTTATTCCAATTTCGTATAGCACGCAGAAAGAAAATACACCTATATCTTTCCGTCCGAGACTATTTCATCGTGGTGATCGTTTCTCCCTATGTAGGTCGATGTCAACAAAATATTTTCACTTTCGGAGGAGAACGTTGGTGAATGGAATTTTGTGAGAAGATTCCGTCGGAACGAAAAACGCCTTTCTTTTCATGATGTCCAGCCCAAATCCTGTATCATTTCTGTGACACTCTCTCGCATGTTTCGTGATAATACAAAACGTGCTGCCCTTCTTTCAATTTTTTGGATGTACTCCATCAGTCCTATCTGGTAAGGATCCCACTCTGCGCAGCAGTATTCTAAAAGAGTACGGACAAGTGTAATGTAGGCAGTCTCCTTAGTAGATCTGTTACATTTTTTAAGTGTCCTCCCAACAAAACGTAGTCTTTGGTTAGCCTTCCCCACAACATTATCTATGTGTTTCTTCCAATTTAAGTTGTTTGTAATTGTAATACCTAGGTATTAATTGAATTTACAGCTGTTTAGATTAGACTGATTTATCGTGTAACCGAAGTTTAACGAATTCCTTTTGGCACTCATGCGAATGACCTCACACTTTTCGTTATTTACGGTCAACTGTCAATTTTCGCACCATTCAGGTATCCTTTCAAAATCGTTTTGCAGTTTGCTTTGATCATCTGATCACTTTATTAGTCGATAAACGAAAGCATCATCACAACCTAAGACGGTTATTCAGATTGTCTCCCAAATCGTTTATATAGATAAGAAACAGCAAAGGGCCTATACCACTACCTTGAGGAACGCCAGAAATAACTTCTGTTTTACTCGATGACTTTCGGAGAATTAGTATGAACTGTGACCTCTCTGACAGGAAATCACAAATCCAATCACATAACTGTACACAGTGGTACCTCTAATACCCAGTAGCACGTCCTCTTTCATCGATGCATGCCTGTTTTCATTGTGGCATACTATCCACAAGTTCATCAAGGCACTGTTGGTCCAGATTGTCCCACTCCTCAATGGCGATTCGGAGTATACCCCTCAGAGTGGTTGGTGGGTCACATCGTCCGTAAACAGGCCTTTTCAATCTATCTCAGGTATGTTTGATAGGGTTCATGTCTGGAGAACATGATGGCCACTCTATTCGAGTGATATCGTTATCCTGAAGGAAGTCATTCACAAGATATGCACGATTGGGCGCGAATTGTCGTCCATGAAGACGACTGCCTCGTCAATATGCTGCCAATATGGTTGCACTATCAGTCGGAGGATGGTATTCACATATTGTACAGCCGTTACGGAGCATTCGATGATGACCAACCAATACGTCGGCCCCACATAATACCATAATAAAAGAGCAGGGAACCTCCACCTTGCTGCACTCGCTGGACAGTGTGATTAAGGCATTCAGCCTAACTGGGTTGCCTCCAAACAGGTCCCCGACGAATGTCTGGTTGAAGGCATATGCGACACTCATTGGTGAAGAGAACATGATGCCAATCCTGAGTGGTTCATTCGGCATGTTGTTGGGCCCTTCTGTACCGCACTGCATGGTGTTGTGGTTGCAAAGATGGACCTCGCCATTGACGTTGGGAGTGGAGTTGAGCATCATGCAGCCTATTGCACACAGTTTGAGTCGTAACACGACGTTCTGTGGCTGCACGAAAAGCGTTATTCATCATGGTGGCGTTGCTGTCAGGGTTCGTCTGAGCCATAATCCGTAGGTAACAGTCATCCACTGCAGTAGTAGCCCTTGGACAGCCTGAGCAAGGCATGTCATCAACAGTTCCTGGCTCTCTGTATCTCCTCCATGTCCGAACATCACTTTGGTTCGCTCCGAAATGCCTGGACACTTCCCTTGTTGAGAGCCCTTCCTGGCACAAAGTAGCAATGCATGCACGATCGAACCACGGTATTGACCCTATAGGCATGATTGAACTACAGACAACATGAGCCGTGTACCTCCTTCCTGGTGGAATGACTGGAGCAGATTAGCTGTAGGACCCCCTCTGTCTAATAGGCGCTGCTCATACATGTTTGTTTACTGCTTTGGGCGGGTTTAGTGACATCTCTGATTCATTCAAAGGGGCTGCTTCTGCGATACAATATACAGTGCCAATATCTGTCTTCAGGAGTTCTGGGAATAGTGGTGATCAAAACATTTTTTTGATATGTGTAGTATTTAGAATAGGACTTTAAAAAAGTGTTGTATTTTTCATTCATGCCAAGACTACTATATACACCATTCAGTTCAGGTCTTTGAGGAGTATCTTTAACCAGCTTCTGGCTTATTCACTATGGTCTTGAATTCAGATTTAGTGGATTTTATATCTTGTTCAGCATTAACAGTTAAGGAAATGGACCATTTCATAGTGTGAGAGACTGCTGAAGTACAAGGAAATTGCATGCTTGGGCTAAATTTTTTAAAAGTAAGCTCACTTGCTCATTTCTTACCTGAAAATTAAAAAATATAAATTTTATTGAAAAATCTGTATAAAATTAAGAGAAAAGAAATGAGGAGGATGGTTTTTCCTTCAGTTACCTTTTTCATAAAAAAAACACATTTAAAAAAATAAGAGAAATGGGCTCCATTTATTGAATTTTTTAAATGTTCTACATATTCAATAATTTTTTTTATTTTTAGCACACATAAGATAATTATGAACAGTTTTTTATACATGTAAATTCAATTTCATGGTAAACAGATACATGTATAATGATAGCCATATTTTTTATACTTACCTTTATGAAATTCTTGAAAATTTTTACTAAGAAAAAAATAAATTTCAAACTAGGAATATACTCTGCTATGACAAGTAAAAAAACACAAAATTAAATTTTGGTTGAATATTTACTACTAAAACATAGTTTTTTCAGCAAACCGCCCATCTCGTTTGGAGCAACCGTGGATCACTGGATCACACAAAGCAGCATTTTTTAAAATTCTCTATTTGAACAGGATTTAAATCATAAAATATCACTGAGAAACATTTAATGATTCTCACCTAGCATGCTGAGCTACTGACCCTTGGCTTTAATTTTATATCTCTTTCAGTGGAAGCCCTGCATTATCTCGCGATAGCTAAACAGTCTGCGCCACATGGGAGTAGCCGAGCGGTCTAAGGCGCTGCAGTCATGGACTGCGCGGCTGGTCCCTGCGGAGGTTCGAGTCCTCCCTCGGGCATGGGTATGTGTGTTTGTCCTTAGGATAATTTTGGTTAAGTAGTGTGTAAGCTTAGGGACTGATGACCTTAGCAGCTAAGTCCCATAAGATATCACACACATTTGAATTTAATTAGTCTGCATGATACCACCTGCAATGTTATCTTTATCTGATTTCCTCTCCTGGTTACATTGAAGACACAGTTATCATATTGTACCCATTCTCAGTAACTCATTTAGCAACAGTATTCCAAATAGATCGATTTTCATTCATTTCCCAGCCAAATATTAAACAATTTTAAAAATTGAAAGTGCTAACATAAAAGGAACTATCCATAAAAATTACAATGTATAAAATTGAATATATAAAGTTTTTCAGTTAAAAAATTATCAGTATCTTATGCTAAGTGTCATATGTTAAATTTTTTGTACCATACATAACTACATCCCCCCCATGAACCATGGACCTTGCCGTTGGTGGGGAGGCTTGCGTGCCTCAGCGATACAGATGGCCGTACCGTAGGTGCAACCACAACGGAGGGGTATCTGTTGAGAGGCCAGACAAACATGTGGTTCCTGAAGAGGGGCAGCAGCCTTTCAGAAGTTGCAGGGGCAACAGTCTGGATGATTGACTGATCTGGCCTTGTAACATTAACCAAACCGGCCTTGCTGTGCTGGTACTGCAAACGGCTGAAAGCCAGGGGAAACTACAGTCGTAATTCTTCCCGAGGGCATGCAGCTTTACTGTATGATTAAATGATGATGGCGTCCTCTTGGGTAAAATATTCCGGAGGTAAAATAGTCCCCCATTCGGATCTCCGGGCGGGAACTACTCAAGAGGAAGTCGTTATCAGGAGAAAGAAAACTGGCGTTCTACGGATCGGAGCGTGGAATGTCAGATCCCATAATCGGGCAGGTAGGTTAGAAAATTTAAAAAGGGAAATAAATAGGTTAAAGATAGATATAGTGGGAATTAGTGAAGTTCTGTGGCAGGAGGAACAAGACTTTTGGTCAGGCAAATACAGGTTCATAAATACAAAATCAAATAGGGGTAATGCAGGAGTAGGTTTAATAATGAACAAAAAATAGGAGTGCGGGATAGCTACTACAAACAGCATAGTGAACGCATTATTGTGGCCAAGATAGACACAAAGCCCATGCCTACTACAGTAGTACAAGTTTATATGCCAACTAGCTCTGCAGATGATGAAGATATAGATGAAATGTATGACGAGATAAAAGAAATTATTCAGGTAGTGAAGGGAGACCAAAATTTAATAGTCATGGGTGACTGTAATTCGAGTGTAGGAAAAGGGAGAGAAGGAAACATAGTAGGTGAATATGGATTGGGGGGAAGAAATGAAAGAGTAAGCCGCCTTGTAGAATTTTGCACAGAGCATGACTTAATCATAGCTAACACTTGGTTCAAGAATCATAAAAGAAGGTTGTATACCTGGAAGAATCCTGGAGATACTAAAAGGTATCAGATAGATTATATAATGGTAAGACAGAGATTTAGGAACCAGGTTTTAAATTGTAAGACATTTCCAGGGGCAGATGTGGATTCTGACCACAATCTATTGGTTATTAACTGCAAATTGAAACTGAAGAAACTGCAAAAAGGTGGGAATTTAATGAGATGGGACCTGGATAAACTGACTAAACCAGAGGCTTAGAGTGTTTCAGGGAGAGCATAAGGGAACAATTGACAGGAATGGGGGAAAGAAATACAGTAGAAGAAGAATGGGTAGCTCTGAGGGATGAAGTAGTGAAGGCAGCAGACGATCAAGTAGATAAAAAGACGAGGGCTAATAGAAATCCTTGGGTAACAGAAGAAATATTGAATTTAATTGATGAAAGGAGAAAATATAAAAATGCAGTAAATGAAGCAGGCAAAAAGGAATATAAACGTCTCAAAAATGAGATCGACAGGAAGTGCAAAATGGTTAAGCAGGGATGGCTAGAGGACAAATGTAGGGATGTAGAGGCTTATCTCACTAGGGGTAAGATAGATACTGCCTACAGGAAAATTAAAGAGACCTTCGGAGAAAAGAGAACCACTTGTATGAATATCAAGAACTCAGATGGCAACCCAGTTCTAAGCAAAGAAGGGAAGGCAGAAAGGTGGAAAGAGTATATAGAGGGTTTATACAAGGGCGATGTGCTTGAGGACAATATTATGGAAATGGAAGAGGATGTAGATGAAGACGAAATGGGAGATAAGATACTGCGTGAAGAGTTTGACAGAGTACTGAAAGACCTGAGTCGAAACAAGGCGCCAGGAGTAGACAACATTCCATTAAAACTACTGATGGCCTTGGGAGAGCCAGTCATGACAAAACTCTACCATCTGGTGAGTAAGATGTATGAGACAGGCGAAATACCCACAGACTTCAAGAAGAATATAATAATTCCAATCCCAAAGAAAGCAGGTGTTGACAGATGTGAAAATTACCGAACTAACAGTTTAATAAGTCACAGCTGCAAAATACTAACGCGAATTCTTTACAGACGAATGGAAAAACTGGTAGAAGCGGACCTCGGGGAAGATCAGTTTGGATTCCGTAGAAATGTTGGAACACGTGAGGCAATACTAACCTTACGACTTATCTTAGAAGAATGATTAAGAAAAGGCAAACCTACGTTTCTAGCATTTGTAGACTTAGAGAAAGCTTTTGACAATGTTAACTGGAAAACTCAAATTCTGAAGGTGGCAGGGGTAAAATACAGGGAGCGAAAGGCTATTTACAATTTGTACAGAAACCAGATGGCAGTTATAAGAGTCGAGGGGCATGAAAGGGAAGCAGTGGTTGGGAAGGGAGTGAGACAGGGTTGTAGCCTCTCCCCGATGTGATTCAATCTGTATATTGAGCAAGCAGTAAAGGAAACAAAAGAAAAATTCGGAGTAGGTATTAAAATTCATGGAGAAGAAGTAAAAACTTTGAGGTTCGCCGATGACATTGTAATTCTGTCAGAGACAGCAAAGGACTTGGAAGAGCAGTTGAACGGAATGGACAGTGTCTTGAAAGGAGGATATAAGGTGAACATCAACAAAAGCAAAACGAGGATAATGGAATGTAGTCAAATTAAATCGGGTGATGCTGAGGGAATTAGATTAGGAAATGAGACACTTAAAATAGTAAAGGAGTTTTGCTATTTAGGGAGTAAAATAACTGACGATGGTCGAAGTAGAGAGGATATAAAATGTAGACTGGCCATGGCAAGGAAAGCGTTTCTGAAGAAGAGAAATTTGTTAACGTCGAGTATGGATTTAAGTGTCAGGAAGTCGTTTCTGAAAGTATTTGTATGGAATGTAGCCATGTATGGAAGTGAAACATGGACAATAAATAGTTTGGACAAGAAGAGAATAGATGCTTTCGATATGTGGTGCTACAGAAGAATGCTGAAGATAAGGTGGGTAGATCACGTAACTAATGAGGAGGTATTGAATAGGATTGGGGAGAAGAGAAGTTTGTGGCACAACTTGACTAGAAGAAGGGATCGGTTGGTAGGACATGTTTTGAGGCATCAAGGGATCACAAATTTAGCATTGGAGGGCAGCGTGGAGGGTAAAAATCGTAGAGGGAGACCAAGAGATGAATACACTAAGCAGATTCAGAAGGATGTAGGTTGCAGTAGGTACTGGGAGATGAAGAAGCTTGAACAGGATAGAGTAGCATGGAGAGCTGCATCAAACCAGTCTCAGGACTGAAGACCACAACAACAACAACAACATGTGCTTAATAATGTGTGTAGACCACAACAACAACACATAACTACATATGTTACATTATTTGCAGGAATTTTTTCATTAAAAGTTGCAACTAGTTTCACTGCTGTCTTCTGACTTGTAACAATATTTTTCTATGAGTCATATTAATCGCACACATTGAATAATTTGTTATGAGATTATAATGACTAACATCTACAGCTCCTTTCAGTAATGTAACACTTTTAAAATCGAGAAATGCATCATATGCTTTCAGAAAATTGTGTGTTGGGTAAATATTCTGCATTATGTGAGGGAAAACTACGTTTCTTCCATTTTTAAGGTATATGATCTGTAGCTTAACGTGATCGAATAATGAAGCATCAAGTAACTGATAATTTTCACAATTTTTTCGAAAAGGAAAAAATATGAATATGGCATATAAACTCTACTGATTATGGTAATTGATGATATCTAGCTTGAAATTGTTCTTCCCACTTAATCTTGCTATGTCAACAGTTTGCAGTTGATAAAAGGGTGTAGGAACTTAGGGATTTTTCAGTGTATTTTCTAGTTGTTCATGCTCATCAGTCGGTTCGTATTTAAGAATAGGCACACGAATTTCCGTAGATTCGACTATAATTTTGCCTTCATTTGGTAATGTATCTTTTATTTCATTCCTGCATCACTGCAATGAGCCCATCTATGGATAGAATCTCCTGCACTTGACCTCCAAGTACTAATTACAGTAAGCTCACCAAACCGTATAACTCACCTATAATCTTTCAAAAATATACCAACCATTCCTAGTGGATAAAGCACCTCATTTTTTTTAATCTTTATTTTTTGCTGATTAAGTATCTGTCCTTCCATACTTATTTTGTCAGGAAGATATGATTTCAAATGCAGCAAAACAGACGATGAAATCAAATGATGATCAGTTCTAAACAGAATATTTTTCTTTTTCTTTGTGGCTATAAAGTCAAATAGCTTTCCCACATAATTATTACTCAATTTTTAACTGACTTTTGCACCATATGTTGGGTAATCTGATCCTCAAGCTTTAACTATCCTTATGCTCATATATAAGTGAGGATGATTAGGGTGAAGACATCCATGTGCTATATTTATGTTAATTTTACTATCCTTTTTAGCTACATTTAAATTATTTTTACTTTTCTCACTTACAAGCAATGAGTGAAACTGATAGCTGCCAATCTTGTTCATTATTTATGGTTCAAATGGCACTGAACACTATGGGACTTATCATCTGAGGTCATCAGTCCCCTAGAAATTAGAACTACTTAAACCTAACTAACCTAAGGACATCACACACACCCATGCCCAAGGCAGGATTCGAACCTGCGACCATAGCAGTCGTGCGGTTCCGGACTGCAGTGCCTAGAACCGCACGGCCACTGTGACCAGCCATTATTTATTAACAATAAAATTTTATTAAGATATTTCTAAACTAATTGTCTCAGTAGCACCACTGAAGTCAATTAAATTATCATTTTCATCAGTCATAGTAATTTCTAAATCCTGAATAGTATTAAAAATTGGAATTTAAACAGGAATGTGGCTCATGAGTTAGCAGTCCACCAAAATCAGCATTAGGTTTGAATGAAGCAATAATATTAGTATCAACCAAAATGGAATAATTTTAGTAATATCACAAGCAACAGCTGTTTTACTAGCTTCAATAGTTTGACTGCTAAATCCAAGCACACTTCCAATAGTATATTTTTTAACTGCATATAATTTAACATCACTCTCGATAATTATTCTATTTAAAATTTCGTCTGCTTCAATCAGTATATTAGATTGTTTTAAATGAATAAATTTTTCCAGCCTTTTCAAACTACAGAGTCCGCCAGAAAAATGTATAAAATCTTTGTCAGGTTCTATCAAGATATTGATGTTGTTTGATTTAAGTTACAAATGTGTTGTAGTTTGGTCTTTGGCTCAACAGATGTTAGTGCTTTCATCTCGGTATTGAGAAAACGAGATGGAGCACGCTTGACATTCAAGCAATGAAATGTATTGTGAAGAGGTTCTTCAAGTTTGATAATGCCGCTGAAGTGCAACATCAATGGAGGTGGGCGTTTGGAACAGAACCGCCAACCCACCTAACAATTAAATGCATCACTGACAAGTTTTAACTGCATGGAACGATTTGTGATATTCACAAAGGAAGATCAAGAAGACAGCATACAGCTACAAGTCCTGCTTGGCTGGCTCTCATGTTGGAGACGTTTGTTAATTCTCGACAGAATTTTGCAACGCAAAGTGCATCAGAAATGATAACTGACGATGAACAATTTGTGACAAAGGTAGTGTGGAGTTATGGGGCACAATTTACACCATGGAACCGTGAATCGGCATAACAGTGTGTACTGGGCACTGGAAAATCCACACTTTTATGTGGATAAAGCGGTCAATCGACCAGGGTGTGTGGTGTGGACTACCATCTAGGGGCTTAGTAAGACCCTTTTTTTATGTCACTGGAGAAGTGTATCTGGAAATGTAACACACATCAATTTTGACAGGTATACATGCACTTTATGAATCTGATGACGAGGTCTTCTACCAACAGGACGAGGTGCCACCACACTAACACCTCGCTGTACAAGCTTTCCTCAATGGCAGTTTTCCAGGGCACTGGATTGGACGAAGATGGCCTATTGAGTTGCCTATGGACTTTTACTTGTTGGGAACTGCGAAAGATAACGTCTATCGATGTAAGCCATGCATGCTGGAGGAACTTCGCCAGGAGAGTCCAACAGCAACATGTGCAGCGATATCCACTGTAAAACTGACTGATGTACTTGTGGCGACCGCTCGCTGTTCTGTTATGTGTATAGCCGCCAAGAGTGAACATTTTGAACATTTAAAGGAACCATATGCTAAACTGAAGGTTATACAACATGTGTCATCAATTATTAAATGTAAAATAAAACATAAGTAATACTTGTCATTCCTTAAAATTTGTATGAATTTTTCTGACGAACTCTGTATATGGGCCAATCGGAAATTTCATTGTATCTCCATCACATTATAATTTATTATTTTTTGTGTAATATTTGGAGTCAGAAATGCTGTAAAAACCCATCTAGTGCAAAATTAGTATAACTTTCTCGAGTAAGTACAGTCAATCTCTTTTTGAGAACAGATGATGACCAATGAACTGAAATAGGTGTCTCATTCAACATTAATAAAAAATTATTTAATTAAATGAAAATTGATTGGAAACCAAAAATAAGAATTCTAGAGAGGAAATCAAAAAATAAACATGTTAAGCTTTTACTAAATTCTATTTCATGTGCAATAATAGAACCAAGTGTACATGGAAAAACAACATTAATGATTCTACCTCCAGGATAGTTAACCTGGAATAAAATAAATCTCTCATATGTTGACTCAAAAAGCTTATATGAACCGAAATATCAAGAATTATAAAAATGAATGAAAAATTTGAAGATACAAAATAAGATTACTGCTTTTATTGAGGATAATGATGAAATTATAATGCAGAACCAGTGCCGAGACAATTCACTAGTAGTACTCGACGATTTCATTCTTGAAAATCAGAATGTAGTAAGAGAATATTTTACTACAGGTAGACATAAAGTTTATAGTGCTCAGACATATTCTAAAATAACTAAGTAATTAGTCAGAGATAATCTAAATTCTTTACATATTTTGAGAGAAGACAACACAAATTTAAGTCATATTTCTTATGAGTTTCATGGAGGTGGTTTAAAGTTTGATAATTTTGAATCAATGTGTAGTAACTGTTGGAATGATAAATTTGGATTTTTCATGATGGACATAACTAGGAAATATAACGAAGTGAAATAAAGATGTCATAAAAAATATTTCTTATAATAATTTTATTATTGTTTTTTGAGTGCTTTGAAAGATGATATTGCATACCTATTAGACCATGATAGGTGTAAAATAAGAGTACAATAACTTCTTAATTTTTATAGTCATAACAGAAAGATAAACATCGGAAAACAATTTATTTATGTTTTTAACATTTGTAAATGTTTGGAAAATATGACCCAGAAGTTGTTTAGAAAAGCTAAATGATGTAGGAAAAAATGGAAGAATTAAATGAAGAATTTAAAAAATGGAAGAAACAACTGAAAACAGAATATGAAGAATATAAAAACGAAGATGAACGTGTTATTGATGCAATCGAAAAACTTAAAGAAGAATTGACGGATTAGGTGATAATGTTCTGAAAGGAATTGAAGAAAATACAGAGATTGAAAAACAAATGGTTCCTTGTAGTGGTGATTTTCCAAGATACCAATGTCCACAATTTGAATGGTCTGATAATCATCCTGCTTAGTATGACAATACAGTAAGTGAATCAGAAATATAAGATGCACTGAAGAAGTATGAAGAAGAGCTTAAAATCAGAAAAATTAACTCATGGTGCTATTAAATATATATATATATATATATATATATATATATATATATATATATATATATATATGTGTGTGTGTGTGTGTGTGTGTGTGTGTGTGTGTGTGTGTGTGTGTGTGTGTGTGTGTGAAACAATGATAAAATATATTATCAATAGTGAATACAAATGCTTGGATTGGGACCAGTCGGTAGTTATCCACTTGAATTCACTGGAGATATGATAATGATCAATGGAAAGCCATATGAAGGTACACATGGACTGATGAATCTTTTAACTAAAAACAGATTACTATAAATGATATGAATGAAATTTTGATGATGTTGATTTATCAAATTATGCAGATATATTATTTCATTCAGGAACTTTATATTCTGATCAAATCATAATAAAATAAAATCGAGGAAAGGTAAAGAATACAATAAATTAATAAAAGAAACTGTTAAAGCTTTTTTCCCATGACTAAGAATATAACAAATAAATCTGGATGAATTATGTGATTATTCTGTAAATGAAATTTTCGATGTTGCTCACCCAAAAGAACAGAATCAGATGATTCACATTATTCAGATTCAAAAACAGGTGAGAGCTAAATTAAGCAATATACAGAAAAACTAACAGAATATGTTTAGATGAATGATGTTAAGAATTAATCGACAGATTAGCAGTAATTCATGGTGAAGAATTAGCTGGAAATAAAAATTATCATAATCAAAAATTAGGAGTAAGACACATGTTAACGAATACATTATCAAACATCAAAAATGAATTTCACATTGGATTAGATTTCTCAATAATATTTTTCACACATTCTGGCTAAAAATGAAATGAAAGGCTTAGTTAACACTATGACTGACAAACTACCATTGGAAACACATCAACTAGCCTACCAATTTTGTGGTCCATAAACCAAATTAAACGAAACATTAACTAGAGGAGGTCAAGGAATAAATCCACTAGATAAAGCTTGCAAAAACATGATATTCTGTGTAGACATAAGAAAGATTTCAGAACAGGACAAGAAGCAGATACAGAGCTCCAATTAGCTGCAAAAGAAAGAATGCATTGTTTGATGCTCCTCTTTGTGAAAAATCAGCAGTAACAGCAGTCAAAGGAATAATATATGGAAAAAAAATTACATGTTGGTTTAGAGCTTGATGATAATGGATGGAGTTCACAAAAATATCTATCCTTATAACATTTTCATCTATATGAATGAAGAACTTCACTACTGATTGTACTCTGCTACCTAGCAGCAAAATTAATCCAAAATCAATTAAAATTAAACTGAATAATGATCATTTATGAAGCACTGATAAATTCTTAACAAGAAAGAGAGACAAAAAAACTGGTGGCAATTTACTCATAACACTAGGTATTCTTGTTGTAAAAAACTGAATGTCTAACAAAACAGAAAAAAAGGTTCAGGACCAACAAAATATGAAAGTGGTTTTCTTCCACTACTTTGGTAGCATCACCATATCTAGCAACTACTGGTTCACAAGCTGTTGGAGCAGCAGGTATTGTGAAAGGAAATAATGGACAACAAAAAGGGGATGCAGAATTAGAGGGAAAAAAAGAGACAAAATTTTGCGATGGAGAAGAAAGGAAATAAAAATTTCCAAATGATTGTATCCTTATGCATTAAGGCAGATTGTAGCGCAGTCGTTAGGCATTTGTTTTATTTTGGTACGTCAGTGGCACTTGTCAGTCTGGTAGGCTCTCAAAGACCAGTGTGGCCTGAGCTCCCAGTTGGTGCACATCGACAGCGCAGAAAGATACGTATATAGCTTCTTTTCTGTGTTTACTTCGTAGATTCTTACTTAAATTGTGTGTGAGTTTCGTATAGGAGGCGTAATTTCGAGTTTTAGTTACTGTAATCGTAAATTCAGGCAGGTTGTAGCGCAGCTGTTAGGCATTTGTACAGGTTAGTTCATACATTCTTTGTGTGTTTCCCTTGCGTTATCTAGGCACGGACTCGTGTTTCGGTAACTGTTGTTCAACATCGATTAGCATGGACAGGGACTGTGATTGCTGTGTTCGTATGAGGGCTGAGTTGGCATCCCTTCGCTCACAGCTGCAGGCGGCGCTGACTTCAGTCGCGAAGGTGTTCCCAATGGGCACCACTGTGGGGAGCCGGACTTGGGTATCACGGGGATGTCAACCTCGTCCCGTCTGTCCCCAGATTGGTCTGCCGCTGTGGTTGCCCCGGTTGCTGCCCGCAGTGGGGCTGAGCTCTCGCCTGTGGTTGATTGGGAGCTCGTTCCAAGGCGTGGCAGGCAGCAAAAGACGTCCCCGGAGGCTGATCAGAAAGCCTGCCTGGTGCGTCTGACAAACAGGTTTCAGGTACTGTCTCTGGCTGAGCCAGATGCAGCTGCCTGCCCTGTTTCAGAGGATGATTCTCAGCCTTCAAGATCTGGGCAATCACAGAGGGTGGGCTTACTGGTAGCTGGGAGCTCCAATGTTAGGCGTGTAATGGGGCCCCTTAGGGATATGGCGGCTAAGGAGGGGAAGAAATCCAGTGTGCACTCCATGTGCATTCTGGATGGAGTCATTCCTGATGTGGAATGGGTCCTTCCGGATGCCATGAAGAGCACAGGGTGCAGCCAGCTGCAGGTGGTGGCACATGTCGGCACTAATGATGTGTGTCACTTTGGATCTGAGGAAATTCTCTCCGGATTCCAGCGGCTATCTGATTTGGTGAAGGCTGCCGGTCTTGCTTAAGAGATGAAGGCAGAGCTCACCATCTGCAGCATTGTTGACAGAACCAAATATGGACCTTTAGTGCAGAGCCGGATGGACGTGTCTGAATCAGAGGCTCAGACGGTTTTGCGACCGTGTTGGCTGCAGATTTCCTGACTTGCACCATAGGGTAGTGGGGTTTCGGTTTCTGCTGAATAGGTCAGGAGTTCACTACACTCAGTTGGCGGCTACACGGGTAGCGGAGGCTGTGTGGCGTGGACTGGGCGGTTTTTTAGGTTAGAAGGTCTCGGGAAAGTACGGGGTGGGCTGCAATCTCAAAGGGTGCATGGCAAATACAGGACGTGCTTGGATCAAGGAATAGTCGGAATTGTAGTTGTAAATTGTTGAAGTTGTGCTGGGAAAGTCCCTGAACTTCAAGCGCTAATAGAAAGCACAGAAGCTGAAATCGTTATAGGTACAGAAAGCTGGCTAAAGCCTGAAATAAGTTCTGCAGAAATTTTTACGAAATCTCAGACGATGTTCAGGCAAGATAGATTAGGCAGAATTGGTGGTGGAGTGTTTGTGTCTGTCAGTAGTGGTTTATCTTGTAGTGAAGTCGAAGTAGATACTCTGTGCGAATTGGTATGGGTGGAGGTTATACTTAACAGCCAAACTAAATTACTAATTGGCTCCTTCTACCGACCCCCAGACTCCGATGATATAGTTGCTGAACAGTTCAGAGAAAATTTGAGTCTCGTAACAAATAAATACCCCACTCATACGGTTATAGTTGGTGGGGAATTCAACCTTCCCTCGATATGATGGCAAAAATACTTGTTCAAAACCGGTGGTAGGCAGAAAACATCTTCCGAGATTGGCTTAATTGCTTTCTCCGAAAATTATTTCGAGCAGTTAGTCCACGAACCCACGCGAATTGTAAATGGTTGCGAAAACACACCTCTTAGCCACAAACAATCCAGAGCTAATAGAGAGCATCATGACTGATACAGGGATTAGTGATCACAAGGTCGTTGTAGCTGGGCTCAATACCGTTTCGTCCAAATCCACCAGAAATAAACGCAAAATAATTTTATTTAAAAAAGCGGATAAAGTGTCACTAGAAGTCTTCCTAAGAGACAATCTCCATTCCTTCCAAACTGACTATGAAAATGTAGACGAGATGTGGCTCAAATTCACAGATATAATAGCAACAGCAATTGAGAGATTCATACCTCATAAACTGGTAAGAGGTGGAACTGACCCCCCATGGTACACAAAACAGGTCCGAACGCTGTTGCAGAGGCACCGGAAAAAGCATGCAAAGTTCAGAAGAACGCGAAATCCCGAAGATTGGCTAAAGTTTACAGACGCGCGGAATTTGGCACGGACTTCAATGCGAGTTGCCTTTAATAGGTTCCACAATGAAACATTGTCTCGAAATTTGGTAGAAAATCAGAAGAAATTCTGGTCTTATGTAAAGTACACAAGCGGCAAGACGCAGTCAATACCTTCGCTGCGCAGTGCCGATGGTACTGTTACTGACGAGTGTGCTCCTAAAGCGGAGTTATTGAACGCAGTTTTCCGAAATTCCTTCACCAGGGAAGACGAATGGAATATTCCAGAATTTGAAACACGAACAGCTGCTAGTATGAGTTTCTTAGAAGTAGATACCTTAGCGGTTGCGAAGTGACTCAAATCGCTTGATATGGGCAATTCTTCAGGTCCAGATTGTATGCCGATTAGGTTCCTTTCAGATTAAGCTGATACAATATCTCCCTACTTAGCAATCATATACAACCGCTCGATCACCGATAGATCTGTACCTACAGATTGGAAAATTGTGCAGGTCGCACCAGTGTTTAAGAAGTGTAGTAGGAGTAATCCATCAAACTACAGACCTATATCATTGACGTCAGTTTGCAGTAGGGTTTTGGAGCATATACTGTATTCAAACATTATGAATCAAATAGAAGGGAATGATCTATTGATACGTAATCAGCATGGTTTCAGAAAACATCGGTCTAGTGCAACGCAGCTAGCTCTTTATTCGCACAAAGTAATGGCCGCTATCGACAGGGGATTTCAAGTTGATTCCGTATTTCTAGATTTCCGGAAAGCTTTTGACACCATTCCTCGCAAGCGACTTCTAAACAAGCTGCGGGCCTATGGGGTATCGTCTCAGTTGTGCGACTGGATTCGTGATTTCCTGTCAGGAAGGTCGCAGTTCGTAGCAATTGATGGCAAATCATTGAGTAAAACTGAAGTGATATCAGGTGTTCCCCAGGGAAGCGTCCTGGGACCTCTGCAAAAAAGGGCAGCTCATTTTGTATCATCACGTAATAGGGGAGAGAGTGTGGCAGATATGATACGCAAGTTCGGATGGAAGTCATTAAAGCAAAGACGTTTTTCGTCACGGCGAGATCTATTTACGAAATTTCAGTCACCAACTTTCTCTTCCGAATGCGAAAATATTTTGTTGAGCCCAACTTACACAGTCAGGAATGATCATCAACATAAAATAAGAGAAATCAGAGCTAGAACAGAAAGCTTTAGGTGTTCATCAACATAAAATAAGAGAAATCAGAGCTAGAACAGAAAGCTTTAGGTGTTCGTTTTTCCCGCGCGTTGTTTGGCAGTGGAATGGTAGAGAGATAGTATGATTGTGGTTCGATGAACCCTCTACCAAGCACTTAAATGTGAATTGCAGAGTAATGATGTAGATGTAGATGTAAGTAATCTTTATATATAAAAGCTTGCAAATAATTTAATATTAAACACTTTTGTGGTGTTTTATGACTGATGAATTAGCTAATCCTCCTAGAGAATACTGATCTGGAATAGTAACTTTAGATACGTCTGGTGATGCTGATTGGATCTGTTATTATAAGAATAAAGATACAAAATTTGTATATGATTCATTTCGAGGAAAGGCTGAAGTGAGTTGTACTGTAAAAGAGGAGAAATACAAAGTTTTAATTAAATAATTTGTGATCGTTTGTGAATATTTGCTTTAAACTGATGTCAGATAAATATAAGTGGAATCTAGTAAATGGACATTTTTAGAAATAAGCTGTAAGCTGAAGGTGGCATGTATAATGGAGAAAACAACAAAAATGAAATAGATCCAAAATACATTAAAGAGTTTCATAAAGAATTACATAACATTTTTAAAGCAATTAAAGTTATATCGATTTTAAGACAGAAGAAGTATAGTTGAAAGGTCCAGTAAGTGGGAGTGATGTATTTACTTAACAATACTTACAAGGGAACCTCCCCATCGCACCCCCCTCAGATTTAGTTATAAGTTGGCACAGTTGATAGGCCTTGAAAAACTGAACACAGATCATCAGTAAACACTTCCGGGCTAAATTGCCGTGGTCGATCTGTAGAACTTCTTCTCCCTGACGTTTCGTTCTCAACTACGGAGAACATATTCGGAGGTGAGTCGACGACTGGCTGCTAGGAATAAATAAATAGAGATGGGGGCCCTCTACGCCCGCACCAACGTGATGACCAAACCAAAAGTTCTACTGTCACCTCCGTAAACATGTTAGTTATCTAGTAAGTGGATCACAGGATGCTGGGCTGTGATGTTGTCCGTGCGTCTGGGTAAGGCTACGCATTAACACGGTCCATCAGGTGATAGATAGTGGACGAAATGCGAGTGAGGGTAGCGATTTGAAGAGCAGAGGGAAAAAAGTGCCATGGCTCGTGCTGTGGGAAAAAAACCTCTGCGACAGTGGGATGGGTAGTAAGAGCAGTAGTGGCTTACTAGCTGCGATAGCTCATGCAAGGTTGGATTTGTTAGTATAGGTATCATGCATCATTACCGTGACAAGCGATGGCGATGTGTCCCAGTTGCTGCAGCTGCTACATTCCTGCAACAATCAAGATCGTTATACAGTAGTGGGAGATCGGCCATAGATCATCTCACTGTGTGGGGGATGTGTGGAGCTTGTTTGCATGCAGTGTACGGTACGGCTTCCCTGTGTGGTGCCAGTTATTCGGCAGTGTATTTCAGCTGGGAATCCAGTAAATGCGTATGATTAACAGGGGCCCGCCTGTGCCGTTATGTTTCCGTATGCTTGGCCATAGATGTTATGTCCTTGCAAGTATGTCTTTTGGTCTCTTATGTTTCCATCTATGGTTGTGGTCGTAGTTCCCCAGATTCAGAATAAACGGGTTCTGCGAATTTCTGGAGTTTCTGTATAGTCTTGTGGTGAGTTTGTGGATTACCTCCGTGAGAGTCTCAAGTCGGTATTCCCGGTGAAGGTCCGCGATGCGTGTGTATCGTGGAGCATTGCTTATGATTTTGAGTACTTTGTTTTGTATGAGCTGCAGGCGTGTAGACGCAGCATATCCCCAGACGGGAGCTGCGTACGTCATCAGGGGTCGGATAAGTGTCATGTACATGGACGTCGACACCCTTCTGTTCAGTGTGCTACCCCTGTTGAGCATTGGATAGAGCTGTTTGAGCCTCGCGCTAGCTCGGTTGGTCATGTGTTGTATGTGGTCCCCCCAGAGTAATTTCCGGTCCAGCCAGACACCGAGGTATTTGACTTTCTCGCGGAAACGTATTGGACGTGCGTGTACAGTTATTGGTCTGCAGTAGCGGTGTTTGCGCAGTTGCTTCGGTCTTTTAGTGAACAGAATGGCTTCGCACTTGTCGACGTTTACTCTAACACGCCATTTCTCCAACCAAGGCTCGGCCACTCTGAGTGCAGTCAGTAGGCGTGACGTAATGTTTGATGGTTTCGAATCTTGCGCAAGGATGGCTGTGTCATCCGCATAGATTGCCATCATTGTGTTGTGTGTGGTTGGAAGATCGTTTATGTAGAGGTTAAACAGTAAGGGCCCTAGGATGCTTTCCTGGGGTACTCCCGCGTGTATACCGTGTCGTGTTGATTGTTTTCCCTGCACGTCAGTGTTGAAACTCCTGTCTGTGAGGTATAAGTGTATTAGACGCAGCAGCCCGTCGGGGAATCCCGCGTCGCTGAGTTTGCGGATGAGGCCGTTGTGCCATAGACGGTCGAAAGCCTTTTCGATGTCCAGGAACACTGCCCCTGTAGCTTTGTTTATGTTGAAGCCATGTGTTATATGTTCAACGACCCGTAGGAGTTGTTGTGTTGTGGAGTGGTGATTCCTGAAGCCGAATTGCTCCGGTCTCAGGATGTCATTTGTTATGCAGTGCCTAGTGATGCGTTTGAGAATCATGGCCGTCTTCCAAAAGGTGGGGAAGTGTTGGTGTTAGGTACTCAGTTGCTTCATCTGTGAACTCCTGGAGGACACGGTTTTGAATGCCATCATGACCAGGGGCTTTCCTAGCAGCGGAATGCATTATAGCCCAGGAGACTTCGGCTGTGCTAGCATGTCGAATGTCGTCGCGCGATGGTTGGGCTAGAATGCGTGTAACCTCTTGGTCAGTAGCAAGTGTGAACGCTGGATCTGATGGTACCAGGTTCGGTGTGAATGACGCTGCAAGTGTTCGGGCCATTAGTTCTGCTTTCTCTTCCGCTGAGTATGCAGGTCCGTCAGGCCCTTGAAGCGTTGGGGTGTATATTTTCTCCCTGGTGAAGTGTCGGGCTAGTTGCCACACGCCAGGTCTGCTAGGAGCTGGGGCCGCCGCTTATATGGAGATCGTAGAGGGCGCCACCGCACGTCACGTGGCGTCGATGTGTACCTATCTCTGGCTATCGTCTGTTCTCTCGATTGCAGGCAATCGATTGTCACGTGATTGATGCAACGTCGATCGCCATATCTTGTTCAATTTTAATCTTTCTTCTTTACGATTAAAATTGTATTGATGTTTGTGGATTTCAATTGCCTCTCTATACATACATGTATAATAATGCGACATCCTCGCTAGCACGCTTGTCTCACCAAATTTTATTTCGTGATCTCCATCCTTAAAAAGATCAACAAAAGATGCTCGTCACCCCCTAGCCACCCCAAGGGTACATAAAATTCCGTGTAGTTGTGGCAGGGTTTACATAGAAACTACAAAAAGAAGCATCAATACACGTTTGACGGAGCACAAAAGAAACTGTTGCTTGGGACATATCGACAAATTGGCAGTAGCGGAACATGTTTTTAAGGATGGAGATCAAGAAAAAAATTTGGTGAGACAAGCGTGCTAGCGAGGACGTCTCATTATTATACATGTATGTATAGAGAGGAAATTGAAATCCACAAACATCAATACAATTTTAATCGTAAAGAAGAAGGATTAAAATTGGACAAGATATGGCGGTCGACGTTGCATCAATCACGTGACAATCGATTGCCTGCAATCGAGAGAACAGACGATAGCCAGAGATAGCTACACATCGACAACATGTGACGTGATGTGGTGCCCTCTACGATCTCCATATAAGCGGCGGCCGTGAAAGCCTACATGGGATGAACACAGATCAATCGAGAAAACAGGAAGAAGTTGTGTGGAACTATGAAAAAAATAAGCAAAATATACAAACTGAGTAGTTCATGCGCAAGGTAGGCAACATCAAGAATCGTATGAGTTCAGGAGCGCCATGGTCTCGTGGTTAGCGTGAGCAGCTGCGGAATGAGAGGTCCTTAGTTCCAGTCTTCCCTCGAGTGTAAAGTTTAATTTTTTATTTTCAGACAGTTATTATCTGTCCCTCCGTCCGTCTGATGCGAGGTAACTGCGCCGTAGTATGGGGACGCTACACCCAAATAAACAACGAAACACACATCAGTCGACGACAGTGCACTGAAGAGTGAGTATTCCTGCTAACGAGGCTCCCTGGCTGTCAGTTGACTGTTCGCTACTTTGGAGGAGAGTGCATTAAGTATGTGAGATGTATTCCGTGGGCAATATGAATCCAGCGAATATAAACTTATTACAGTGAACACAGTCATCCATGAACGAACGGACAGATCATAACTTTGCAAAAATAAAGAAAGTGAACTTTTCACTCAAGGGAAAACTTGAACCAAGGACCTCTTGTTCCACAGCTACTCACACTAACCACGGGACCACAGCGCTCCTGCACTCACACTATCCTTGATGTTGCCTATCTTGCGCCTGGACTACTCAGTTTGCATATTTTGCTTATTTTTATCATAGTTCCACACAACTTCTTCCTGTTTTCTCGATTGATCTGTATTCAGTTTTCAAGGCCTATCCACTATGCCAAATTATAATTAAATCTGAGGGGGGTGCGATGGGGAGGTTCCCTTGTTAGAAAATGAATTAGACAACCTTATCACCAAATCTGAATACTCAAGAATTCTAACACGACTTCGTAGTGATAAAACAAACTATGTTACAAAATGGAAGTAGAAAAAGCTTTTACAGATTATTTCTCAAAGTCAGATTTACAACCACACATAAAACAATAAAGTAATCATCAAGTGTGACAAATATAAAGTGAAATTTCATTTTGGTTCTTATGAGGGAGTATTAAAATAGACATTCGGGAATGATAGAAAAATCAAGAGAATTTTTATTTTTGGAGCCAATCTAAGTAGTGACCTGTCACTTACTGATTTTAAAACAGACATAAAAAGACGTAATGTAGATTAACCACAAATTGTATATCCAACACAATTCAATAACTTGAAATGAAAAGGAAAGATGAAATGTTTACATTTCCAAATCAACATATTAAAAATGTCCCTATTTTAGGCGAATTACACATGTTTCGTGAATTGTTTTTTGACAATGGTAGAAGGGACCAATAATTTATAAATCTTTAATCTATATAAATATATAAACATATCTCATGCTTGAAGTGTAGAAAATGTACAAAAACACATCATCATCAAAGAGTACAACTCAAAATGGACGACAGAGGATGACAGAGATTTTTACAATACGTAAAACGAAAATGATTAAGTTCCTTAAAAAAATTTTGTTAGTGATGGTGCGAATTTTCGTGAAGTAATAAATAAATTACATAAATCAATAAGACATTTTTGTAGGAAAAAATGTAGTTTCATCCAGAATAGGTGATTTATATCAATCTGTTGTAGTAGAAATAGATTCTAGCGACTTAAAAGGACTATCAAATATAAATAAAGGATATAAATATTTTTTGACTGTTATTGACATATTTTAAAATTTGCATGGACTATACCAATTAAAGATAAAACTAGAAAAAATGTAGTTGATGCTTTCGAAAATATATTTAAAGTAAAAACTCAAAGAAATTAATTAATTAATAATTGAAAAGAAATCTACATTAAGGAATCTCAAGAATTAATGAAACACATAATATTAATCATTATTCAGTTTTTCAGAATTAAAAGCACCATCACAGAAATATTTAACAGAAAATTGAATGAATAAATGTGGAAGAGGTTTGCCCTTCAAGGAGATTATAAGCAGGTAGATATGGTTTCCAAACACAACACTACACAACACATTCAACAACAAAAAATGTAACCAAAAGAAAAATCAAATATTTGTGCAACGAATGTAATATATTCTGAGCCAAAGTATAAAATAGGCGATTGAGTTAGAATTAACGCCTAAATGGAATTTTTGAAAAAGGATACACAGATTAATTTTGAAATTGGAAGTGTTTTTCATTATGATTCTATTACACACAAATTATGACGTTTACACTGAGAAGAAGTGAAAGGAAATATTTTTGACTATGTGTTACAGAAAACTAAGTATCCTATACTGTTGATACATCATCTGTTACTTGGCTAAGATTTGATAATTCACACAATTACTTGATAAACAAAGATAAAATTATTGCATAAAAGATTTACATACTTAAATGTGAAATGTCACTGACAACATTAGTATGTTTGGTGTTGATTACAATAGTCATTATGCAAATTGTTTAATTGAAGTAGAATGAATATGGTTTGATACTAAAGTAAAACTTAATACGTTTGACATAAGAAATTATTTCAGAATTTTAAACTTTAGTTCATTTAATCTTATGGTTCTGATGCATCTGTTTAATTAGTTGTCTGTAGAAAAATTATGAATGATACATAAAATTTAATTATGAAAAAGTAATGAAATATTCTCTTCCATTGAATAAGAATCTCAATCTGATAAAGATAATTATATTACTAATCATTTGTTCTTATATGTAGTCATCCAAAATATTGAAGTTGTTCTGATAGTAAACAATCCTCAAATTTTCTTTAATTTTCTGGTATAAATATTGAGTTAGAATCGTAATTATGTCTGAGGGTTTCTTCACAATTTGGATATCTATCTTGAATTCCATGTACACACCTTTGTAGATTTCTTCTTTGTATTTTAATGACATAATAATTATTTTGACAGTCTTTATCAAATAATTTTAATATAACAAACATATTTCTCAAATTAATACCTTTAGTTGGTGTAACACCATGTGGTTTGATTTCTCTTATTATTTAATGTTTCTCATCAGGTTATTATACAAAAACTTCCTCTCGTCTTTTCAGATCTTCATTATCAATTTATAAATCTTCAATTTTCTCGAACTGACGCTAAAGGGTCACTAATAAAACATATGCTGAATAGATTTTCTTCTTCTTTTTTAGGTTTTAAAATTAATGAATAGTAACTAGATTCATTGATAAATATTATGTTTATTTCGTTATTGGATAGAGGAGACTGCTAGTCACACCACGTATTTTCCAGTGTTTTTGATTAATATACACCAATATTTTTTCTGATGGCCTTTTTAGTATCCTTACACTAGAATATCTCTGTAACATGTTTGGCATTAATCTAAGGTTTATTCTCTTTATTAATTACAATACACAATTCTTTACTGTTATAAAAAAAATGTTGTTGTTCTGAATAAATTCACATAAATTCATCATAGGTAATTCTGATTTAGCAACAGCTGTCACTTAATAGAATTTTTTTTACAGCGAAAAGTATTTTTGTATATAATTTTAAATCTTTTTCATTAGAACTAAGGGGTCATAAGCTACGCCTCTTCACGTCTGATCATACAGGTTTATGCTTTTGACATACATGCTCTCTTAAAGCGCTCTTATTTTCTTTATTTCCAGTATATCACAAACTTCCTTAGGTATAAACCAAGGATTATTTCTTTATCCACTATAAAATGCACTTCTCTATTGTTATAAACAATTCCTTTGTTACTTTGGAATATATTCAGTAAAGTGGTTCTGCTTGGAAATTGGTTACATTTCAGAGATTTTTTATTAATATGAAGTTTATTTATATAAATGTATCATACAATATGAATGAGAAAATGAACATTTTCATATTTACTTTCTGTATGTGTCCTAATGATGAAGTATCCACATTCTCAGATCAATTAGCTAACGAGAATATGAATTATTTATACAATCTAAATTGAGAAAAATGTATATTGTTTCTGAATGCTGTAAGTGTCAATTAGTATGTAAAGTTGATGTGTGAATTTACTGCTCTTAAAATATTCTCTGTACATTTCCATATCATAATCTTCCCCTTAATTTTATACTCTTGTGATTGCAGAAATAATTTTAATGTTTCCTTAACTGCATTAATTTATATTGATATTTATCATAGACTTCAGAAATAATCGCAGCTAGTTTACCTCTAGACTAATTATGTCACATAATAGTTTTTTATTTTATATATTTTGTTTACACACTTAACTGGACCACAATTTCTTATTCAATAACAACTGGATTAAATAATATAGGTAATTTGTTTAAAAATATATTGTGTTTCTATGAGAATTTATAAAATCAAGTATTTTTGTATCTTCACAGAGTAGTGTGATATTGTGTGATAGAGCATTTCTTTCTCTTTACTTATATCTCAATATTTGTCATGTATGCTTTCAACAAGTTGATAATTATGACATTCGTGAGTAATTTATCAACATCTGATCTGCCACTAATATATGTAGGAAATCTGCAGTGTAACTGTAATTTAGAATGAACATCATCTACTTTTATGACGTTTCTCTTGCCATAGTGCTTAGATGCGGCAATATAAATAACTTGTTCCTTCTTCATTTCCACCACATCAGATACTACATGTTTTTACAGCATTTATTTTTTTCCTTTCGTTGTAGTAGTTGTTGTAGTTGTTCAGATTTGTTCTGTTCTATACTTGTTGTATACTTGAAAAAATCAAGTAATATATCATCAGTTGTATGTAATAGTGCTTAATTTCATCAACAATTTTAATTCTTAAAACTCATGACTGGTTTTTTAAAACTTGCAACTGATAGTAAAATCCAAGATTTGTTATTTTAATTATTAGGTGTTATATAGTTAATTTCATTTTGGATGTGTTAATATTTTAAACCTAATGAATTAGCATGCTTAATCTTTTTACATTGTAAATTATAATTTGTTAATGATTTAATTAAACCTCATTTTATACTTCTAATATCTTCAGTGCTGATATTCAGCACTACTTGTTTCATTAATCCATAATGAATAAAACATAAATTATTAATACTCTTTTTGGATAATAACGAAACTGAAATTTCTTTAAACTACCTAAATTTAGCTGATAGTTTTTCTTCTGAGTAAATCCGAATATATCAGATGTACATGAAATTGGTTCTCTTTAAATAAAATAAATTTTATTGAGAAAAATATTTTTTAATACATTCATATTCTAAAGCTAATGTATCAGCATTTTCTAGCTCTTTGTAGGATATTTTATTATCTACAAGAAATACAACATAAATTTTTTACATCGTTTGAAACCTACATTGGAACAATCAGAGTTCCTGTGATATTAAATAGAATAGCTAAAATATCATCATTAATCATTTTTTTTTCAAACAATGGAAACCAAATATCTTTGAATCAAGTACTTAAATTTAGCTGATAGTTGTTCATCTGAATAAACTGAAATATATTCATTCAGTGTGTTCCTGTATTATAAACAAAGTCAGAAGTGCTTTGAATTGGTTTCGTTTCAAGAAAATTAGTTTTATTAGGAAAAAGATAATTTTAGTATACTCATTTCCTTCTTGTAATTTCTTTTATATCTAGAAAAATCTGAATTATTCCAGGTATGGGAATTTTTTCGATAGCAGGAAGTCTTCATAAATAAAACTTAAAATATCATTTGTGATCAACATCTATTTCCAGTCTCTTGGCTAAAGGAGGTTGAAATACTGTAGTGATTAAAACATAAAATGACATTAGTATTCAAACCTTGGTTGTTTTGCTCTAATAAAGGAACCCATGTGACTTTAAACCAAGTACTTAAACTTATATGATAGTTGTTCTTCTGAATAAACTCAAATATGATCATTATAGATTATTCAGTATTAGATTCAGTGATGGAATAGCGAGGCGCGGCGACTCGAGCGCACTGAGAATTCCTCGAGCCTCTAGTTGTCAAGCAATTCTTGAGAAGCTCATGAGAAATGGCTCGGCAGCGTGTGCCGCTGCATGCCAGTTGGCTGCAACAACATACGCCGCGCCACTGTTGTTTTATGAATTGAATGCCGACGCTAGACAAACACACTCGCTGCTCGCTATGCTCGTAACTAGTATGTCTCAGGTTTCAATCGAGTAAAATTGTTATACAAATCAACATGGACACTCGAAAACGAACATCATGGTGCTGGCAATACTTTATGGGGAATAGAGATAACGTTACTTGCAACAGTTTTCGTAAAAATCTCTTTAATGTATCAAATAATACAATGGGCATGATTAGACATCTCAAACTGCACAATTTATCGAGCAATAAAACAGCGACGTCTGTGGATACAGAGGCTCATTCTTCCAATAGTGTAAGGCAGACCAAATATCCAGGTAAGTATGGTACAAAAGGTGAATTCCATGCAAAAGTTCGGATAGTGTCCGAAGTGGACCGCCACGCTTAAAAAACATTGATCTTTTAATCGTACTCCAATAACATACAACATACCCCAAAATCAAACCTATACTATACTAGCTTTTGCACGATACGATATGTAATTTTACTGGACTAGTTGTCGAGCACTGATCTAAATCTTACGTTTCTCTTCATAGACGGAAGTAAACAGCAACAACAGCTAGATGAAGCACTAGTGGCCATGATAACAGGCGATTTTCAACCGCTTTCAGTCGTCGAGGATACTGGTTTTCGACGTTTTGTTTCACTGTTGGACCCACAATACTCGATACCAAATCGAAAAAAGTTGACTGAGGACGATTACCATAAACAGAGAGAGGCTGTAAACTTGGCCGTGGAAGACTCTACTTGTGTTTCTTTAACGACCGATTTTTGGACCTATTATATTGCTGTAACTGGTCATTTCATTAACACTCATTGGTGCCTGAAAGCTTTAGCTCTCGAGACATTCCGTTCCCCGGAAAAGCATACAGTGTTAAATATTGGCGAGGCGTTAGATACTGTGATTTCAAGATGGAACATTGTGAACAAACTTGTAAGCATCCCAACTGACAACGCCAGTAACATGATGGCAGTCGTACAACTTATTCACAGTGGCAACATAGATATGCAACATGTGCCTTGTTTAGCATACACCATCAATTTAGTTGTGAAAAGTTCTTTGAACAGCAACAGTGAGCTCTGCATAATGCGCGAAAAGGCCAGACAAATTGTTAGCTATTTTAAAACAAGTTGCAATGCTGATGAAAAACTCCATGAGATCCAGGTTCTAATGAAAAAACCTGTTCATAAATTGATTCAGGAAACCGAAACCCAATGGAACAGTATGTTTTATATGCTACAACATCTAGTGGAGCAAAAGGAATGCATTGCAGCGTGTTTATCATCTTTGTCTTCAGGTGTAGAGAACCTCACAGCTGACGAGTGGCGAATTTTGAGCGAATTTTTATGTGTACTGGAACCATTTGAAGTTGTAACAAGTGAAATCTCAACTGAAAACTATACCTCTCTTTCGAAAGCTATTCCAATAATCAGACAGCTAATGCTTACTGTATACAATGGGAAGTGAGCTACCACGTCAGTGGAAGAGCTACAGCAACATCTGCACAACTCCCTAATACCCTGGCTAGGATTAATAGAAACAAACAAAGTACATGCCGTTGCAAGCCTAATTGCAGAGTGCACAAATGTGGTGGAGACTGTACGATCTACTCATTCGGCTGCTAACGACACTAGCCACAAGTACCATTTTGTACAAAATGCCAGTAGTTCCTTGTGGGATTCTTTCGATGAAGAGGTTTCCAATAAAAATCTAATGAAAAGCGGTTGTGATAGCATAGACATGGAGGTACAACGATATTTGGAAGAACCATACCTACAACACACGGACAATCCTTTACACTACTGAAAAAAAAAATGAAAACAGTTACCCAGGTCTAGCTGTCGTGACAAAAAAATATCTTGCAATACCTGCAACTTCTGTTTCCTGTGAAAGAATATTTTCAAAACAGTACTACTTATAAATAAACAAAGAAGCAGACTAAAAGGCCAATTGGTTAATAAAATCATATTTCTACACAAAATTCGACGGCAGTGCAGCAATGGGATGTAAAAATGCCTTCTGCTGAACAACTTTTGTTTCCTTTCTTTCTTCAGTAAGTAAACGCATGTATGCAGTTTCTGTATATTAAATGCTATAGCACTTCTCTTTTACATTCAAGCATGCATGCATACATGCAGAATGTACAAGGTAATTTATTTTGTAAGAATAAAGCTTCTGTTTCATGTGAATTCTGTGCTTTGTTTTAAACAACAATTCTACGATTTTTGTCTTATGAGACATATAGCAATACTTCAGTACACATTAATAACAGTAGTACAGTTGATATCAATCATATAATTTGAAAGTTTTCTGTGCACATTTGTACGGCGAGTACGACCACTGCAGCTCAGTGTTTCATGTAGTGAAGGTTTGCGCAATTTCTCAGAGAGTGCAGCACTGTCAACTTCTCGAGCATACCCGAGACAGTCTCGAGAAATTGCATTCACGTTGCGCGTTTCTCGAGTGCCTCATAGCCCATCCCTAATTAGATTACTTGGATTTGGTTTTATTTAAATAAAATAATTTTTATGATTTTTGTAAAATATTATTAATTTCTTCAGAGAAACCCAAACGCCTCTTTTCTGGATGTAGGTAGCTTTAATTTTTCTTACAAAAAAATAATATTGATAATTGAGAGCCTAAAAGTAATCGAACTAAAAGCTAGAGAAAACAGCTATAGATAAAAGGTCATTCTAAACTCAGAAAACAACAATGTATAGATTTTATTGACAACAATAATAATAAAGAGGTGAATGAACGAAAAGCTAAAGAACAACAACATATTCAAATGATTCATCCTATGTGTAAAAATTTTGATTTTGAACAATAATATGAATTGTATTTAAAAAATGAAACAGAGTACTGTAGTTGTTGATTATATTAAAAAGAAAATTACATTTACTTCATATGACTGAACATGTATAATAAAGTAACAAAAATTACCTGAAGATTTTATCATAGAATTTCATGAGACAATTGACTGGAGTCAAATATCAGGTGGGCATAAACTACCTCAAGATTTTGTAAGAGAATGTCAAGGAAAATTAATTTGGGATGATATATCAATCTTTCAGAGTTTATCTGAGGATTTGAATAGAAAATTTCATGACAAATTAATTTGGGATGAAATGCCAGTTGAGCAAAAAAGCCGAATATATTATAATGTAGTTTAAACATAAAGGTAACTGCGATAATATTTTAAGTGATCAAAATTTATCTAAACCATTCACACATAAAATAATTAGTCTTATGAGATATTATCTACCACATGTAACATCATAGATTAAGGGTCGACCTGCGACAGCAATCGCACAACTTGCGTACGGGCCGCTAGACGCCGCCGCCAGCGCTAAGAGTGCATTGCGATTGCAGGCGCACGTGTTGGGTACAGGCCGCGAGGTGCCGCCACGTGCGCAACCGTATATAAGTGCCGACGGAGTTCAGCCAGCTCTCATTTTTGTTGGCATCTCATTTTTGCCTATTCTCATATTTGCTTAGTTCTTATTCGTTTATGGCTCATGTTATTATGCTCTCTTTCAGCAATTCTGATTTTTTTGATTTACTCCAAATTGCGAAGTGCTCATTTTGGCATTTCACTTATGCATATTTCTCTTTTTGCTAATAATATGCTCCTTAGCTTTTTACAGTTGAACTGATTAACAAAGTCTCATGTACTGTTTGTTCATTTCAGACTGTTCATATTTTGATGTTCTTTAAATACTGCAACAATTATAGGAAGCATTTCTTCCCTTAAACTTGTGTAAAGTATTCTCGATGTAGGATTTGTTCTGTGACACAGGTGTAAGGTTTTGAATATAAATTATATACGAAACTATGCTTTAAAAGGAATTTATTTTTTTCATTTTGTTCTACATAAGACGATTATTTTGTGATATGAGGGAGAAATTTGAGGGGCGAACCCATGGAAATAGTTTTAAGTGATCCTCTTTAAAAATAAAAATTTGTGTGACACTGAAAGTCGTGACACTGTAGGCACCGAAAATTTATATATATGTCAAATTATACGTCACACACAGAAGAAGATTTTTCTACATGTTGTATTGATCAAAATCATCAATTTGTAAGAACAAAACGAAGTAATTTATTTCAGAAAGAATGTGCTGATAAATAGTTAGTAGATAGTTCTTCTTTTCCAGTGTGTAGAAATGTTGATAAAATTTGCAGCATGAGAAATATTTCCAGACTGTTATACCTGGCGAAAATTTATTATGTTTAATCAGTTGTTCTCATGTGCAGTCATCCAAAATATTAAAATTACTGTGCAAATAATCAGTTCTTAAAGTTCCTTTCATTGTTTGGTACAAATTTACTGAATTAGAATTGTAATTAAGTCTTAACATTTCTACACAATTTGGTTCTCTAGCTACAATTCAGGACAATTGCCACTGTAAGGTTCTTCTTTGCGTTCCAATTACATAATAATTATATTCAAAGTTTTTATCAAATAATTTTAAAAGTATGAGAGTTGGTTCGAATCATCATTAGTGGCTTCAGGTACAAAATGAGATAATAATCTATTTATTTCTCTATTTCTTCTTTGTACTATTTTTAATGCATTATCAACCAACTCAATTAAATGATCTATATGGTCATCTCAAATTTTAATTCCATCATCTTTAATTTAATTTAAATTTCCTAAGTGAGATTTTTTGGCATTGTTACATTTCTGTCACTTGGTTTTTTCTTATTTTATGTACTCCATGTTTACAAATTGATGATAAAACTTCTTCACAAAACCAATCATGGACCTTTTCTGCAAAAGGCATATTGGATCTCATAACTTAAAAAAAACAGACAAGATTCATTGGTAAATATCGTAGAATTTTGTACATGTTTAGGTAGCACCAAAAAGGGACTACCAAAATTTTTGTATGTTTAACAATGTTTTTGTATTACATGGTCCTGAAATCCTATCTTTGGACGGTCATATCCTAAAAATCAGCAACTTGATTTGCATAAAATTCAGGGTTATTCATTTCATCAATAATTATAAATACTTGCTTACTACTATGTGTAAGCTTGTTATTAATAAATTAAGACACTTCTACTATTGCTGCTTGTAAAAATAGTAATTGGAAACAGTGGTAATGCAATAAAATATTTAAATGATTTTTTATTTGTGTATTCCAATAACAGATGGAAAAACTCTAGTGAGTGATGTATTCTAAGAAGAATTAATGATATCTCAGAACACGCAAGGCCTTGGAATAAATTGCGAGTTAAGTGAAGATAATTTATATGTTATGAATAAACGTAGATGTGGTGTAAAAGATACAAATACTGGCTACTGAACTAGTATGTATAAGTGGAATAAGAAAAGTAGAAATGGTATTACAAAGGTGCAACTGAAAAGCTATTACAGGTAAGAAAAGCAGTATTTCATTTATGGCAAAAGTGAATTGACATTCAGTTTCATCAGGGTACAAATAATTTTTGTATTTTTGTAATAAAGAAAGTATGAGTCTACAGTTATGACGTATGGCCATCATTCTTCAAAGGATCTAGATGGGAAAAGTGCTGTGTTAGGTCTTGCATTTTTTTCACAAACATGAATAATGATCCAGTGGAAATTCATATGGATGATGAAGATTTGTGATACTTGCAGACTGATGAGAATACAGCAAAAAATGAAACAAATCTATTAGAAGTTCTAGTTCATGAAACTGGTCAGGTGTTAGGTCTAGAGCACACTGATGTTTACAGAGGAATTTAGAATTATCTCAAAATGATGTTTATGTTATTCAAAGCTTGTATGTTAAAGCAACAGCAGCACAATCAACTACTCCAGTAACCATACCAATTATGTCACCTGAACCAACTGAATCACAGACGCATTTTGATCACTTACTATTTATGGATGGAGATTTCTATATTTGTTATCAGATGTGGGTGTGTAGGTAAAGATATGAAATCTCAATTAATAACTAACTGGTTAACATTCTTACCTCACGATCTACAAAATAACAGATTGAGTATATCAAAGACTTCATAGTGAAGTGGTGTTATTTGTTGATCTTGTCATATATATGATGAATTAGCTTCAGGATATCCTAAACCAATATCTAGTACAGAATTATATAAAAAGAATTTATTAAA
Source organism: Schistocerca nitens (assembly GCF_023898315.1). Taxonomy (NCBI): domain Eukaryota; kingdom Metazoa; phylum Arthropoda; class Insecta; order Orthoptera; family Acrididae; genus Schistocerca; species Schistocerca nitens. The sequence continues at coordinate 734,118,329 of NC_064614.1, read as the reverse complement.
TGGTTCACTCAACACATATGTACTTAGAACATTTTCATTGTTTAACGAAATTTTCTATGTGTAGATAGATGAATGCAATTTTAAATATACAACACAAGGAGTTATAACAAGAGAATTTGCAGGAATACCTTCTGTAATGAATTCATGTTTAGGTACATTAATGGATCGTTGTATTTTTCATAGATGATAGTTTCTATGAATATAATAAAATCACCCAAAAGTAGTTACAGCTGGTTCTGAGAGATTTGTCACTATTTGGTATTGACAGCAGTAAAACATCAGGAATAATTCCAGCGGTAATAACTGTTTAAAAGAATGCATTGCAAAAATTAGAACATATACATTTTTCAAGTTCCTAATAAGAATTTTTTCTAAATAAATGGCAGCCATCAGATCTAAAATATGAAAATATTGTGGAGGTGGAAAATCAATTGACAATTATTCGTCACAGAAATATACAGAAGATAGTTATAGAACAATTGTAGGCAATGTATAAATGAATATCTTATAAGAGACCATTATAGTAAAAATTCCTTGTGCTTGTGAAAAAAGTATATACATTAGCGTTCTAAAATGCGCTTAAAACGAATTCTGTGTGAAGAACATAAAAAATATTATCATCGATTAAAAATGATCAAAACATAGAAAAAACGATGAAGAAAATACAAATTCAAAAAATTGTGCAAATTGTCAAGAAATTAAAGATAGATTGTTGTTACCCAAACCCATCTTGTAAAGACAACCTTACGAGTAAATGTAAAAAAAAATGTACTCAAAAAATATCAGAATAAATAATGTGGCTTAGCCTTTTTTAAAATTCCTTAATAAAACTTTAAGGGTTGAATAAGAGATTAAACTGGGTCAATTCATGATTGCCCAACTTGATCATTGTACAAAAAAATTTAACTGGATATAGTATATGAACTAATGCTTTTCTAATTACACATATTAATAGTCATCAGGATAGAAATTTTTGGAAACCATTTACTTATTCTAAAATTGGAAATGAGGTGAAATTCTTCAAAATAATGAAAGTAAAAACTACAAGAAATATCTCTTTTTCCTACTTAAGTATCTGAGGATTTAAGAAACAGAAGAACAATTAGATTCTTATCTAGTCGATAAAGCTTTTGCAAAAAGACTAGAACCTATAAATTATGAGAAGCATCTAAACTTGCTTGACAGAAACTACTTCTTGAAGGCACCAAAACCAAAAATTATGAAAACTGTTAAAAATTATCTTAAAATAAATCATGGGTCGAAATTAAAATTTAAACATTTTTGTGAGTACAGAATGTGGACAAGTGGAAATATTATGGAACTTCGATTTCAAACATAAAACTATAAATTCACCAGTGAGAGAGAGAGAGAGAGAGAGATAATAGAAAATTTAAAAAGGCAAACAAATTATATCAAAAATGTCTAATTTTCAAGCTCAAGAATCAGGTTGCTCATTAAACAGAATAATCAGCTTGCAGTTAGGTATTACTTCATACATTCCATTAAAAGGTTAGTCTTATATTGACTTGCCAGAACAGTAAAAATATGAAATCTTCTATTAATGTAAAAAAAATAATGATACAAAATGTTTTCTATGGTCCATAAAGACTTCATTATATTCTGTAAATAAAAACGCAGGTACAGTCACAAAATATAAATCTGTTGATCTAGATCAAAAACTTGAAAACTTTAAATTTCCTTTAGTGTTTGATAATATACCAACAATTGAGACTAGAATTAAGGTATCTATTAATGTTTATTCATTTGAAGAAAAAATTAAGTATATCCATTAAAAATAAAACGTAAGAAAGAGAAACAGAAAATCGCTTTATTTCAAAAATGGTGAAAATTCACACTGCTGTTACAAAAATAGATAACTAGGCTTGTTTTGAATAAGGAAGGCAGGAAGACTGAGTTTAATGTCTCGTAGAATTTGAGGTCGTTAGAGACTGAGCTCATGCTTGGACAGCATCAAGGATGGAGAAGGAAATCAGTTGTGACCTTACAAAGGAACTGTCCCGGCATTAGGATGGCCGGACACAGGACTGGACCATCAACCTCCCAAACGCCTGTCCTGTGTGCTAACGATTGTGCCACCTCACTTGGTGTGGGCTTGTTTTGAGTCAAATTACAAAACATAAAGAAGAAAAATTTATTTGTAATTAGTGTTTACTTCACTTCAACAGTAAGAAAAAAATTAGACAATCACACATCAAACTGTTTAGTTAACAAATCAATAGAAGTAGAATTATCAGAGAAAGATTCATATGTAAGTTTTAAAAATTATCAACAATCACAGAATGTTACATTCATTATATATGCAGATTTTGAAAGCTTGCTGTTAACGATGAATCATTGTCAACTGAATCTCGAAAACTCATATACAATGAAATATCACAAACATGAACCAAGTGGTTTCTGTTAGTATATTAAATACATCAATAGACTGTGAAATAAGATATGACGATTGTAAACATATAAAATTGTTTTGGGAAAAATTTAATTTGTAGCTGCAGTTAATGGCGGGTCATGGACCATCGAACATAGGTCGGTGTGAGGTGGAGCGTACACTATGGAGTTAAGTAGTTTTGACTTTGTACATACGTACTGTTTGTGTTTTTCTTTTCTTTTTCGTTTATAAATGCATAGCTATGGTGTTCTTTTAATCATTGAGAAAGGTCTTCTTAGGCACTTGTGGGTTTTATTGTTGTTCTGAAGAAGGTGTAGTTATCTACGCCGAAATCTGGGTTAGCACTAGGTGCTTTTTTCGCAATTGAGGCGAGTTTTTAGTTTTTTAACAACACTCTGAGAGTTTACATTAATGATTATCGATTTGTAGATGAATGAACTTTCACTAGCACTATCAAGTAATATTCTGTAAATCCTATTTCCTCACCTCCTCTTAAGGAGAGTTTGAAACATGTACAAAAGCCTAATCCACATCTGCATATAAAAACCAGCTTTTACAAAGTTTTGCAGATACCATTCCAATTTGTAATTGGAGAAATGTGGAAAAACATGACACGATTAAATCGGTGGCAAAATTAAGTTGTTCCAGATTGGCAGGTATTTACGCCCTCTCAAATTTTACGATTAAAAAAATAATGGGCATAATATCATTCCCTCTCTGCACACTTATAAACTGGGTGTTTGTTAGTGGTATTTTTCCAGATTGCCTAAGAAATACAGCAGTAATCCTGCTACACAAAAAGGGTGATAAATGGTGATAAATCCTGCACTAATAATCATCATCCAGTTTCTCTAATACCTTTTTTTCGTAAGTGATTATTATGTACAAAAGGAAATTTGCATGTGTCTGTAAAAAAAAAACCACACATGTTGACTAAGTCTCTGTATGTTTTTAGGCCACAGTTATCAACAGTGAAGCTGTTCAAAATGTTTGCATTGTGTAATGAAGGCACAGTAATGGATTTCATTTGATTCTGTAAACCATACAATATTACTGGAGGAACTATGGCATTACAGCATCAGGGACCAGGAACTGTCCCTCATTAAATCCTATCCCAGTAACAGGAAACAAATTGTAAGCTACAATGGTCAAAAGCCACAGTTTCTGAATGTTACGAGAGGTGTGCCTCAAGGTTCAGTGCTTGGGCCATTACTATTTATAATATTTACAAAGAACGTGACTCGTAGTTATGTCATGCAAATTTGTCCTTTTCACACGACACAAACGTCCTCAATTCTGAGACAGACATAAATGAACAGCAGGAGAAAAGATTTTCTCAGACTATCCAATATATGGTTTAAGCAAATGAATTACCTGTTAACTATGAAAAGATTGTAAATATCTCTTTCATCTTACCCATTGTTGATGTAGAGCTCATTTCTACCAAACTCATTGGCATATACCTAGAGACAAAATTAAGTTGAAAGGGTCACATAGACAACCTATGTCGGAAGCTTTCATGAGTTATCCATCCACTGAAAAATTACATACATTCATTTCTGAGAAAGTGCTGATTAACTCGTAGTCGTAGTAGTAGTAGCAGTAGCAGTAGCAGTAGCAGATTTATTCATCCGTAGATCTCTTTTTACAAGGATATGCGTCATGTCAAAGTATTAACAAGTTTAGACCAATTTAAAATAAGCTAATTCATATCCCCATACACTTATAGACTTCTAGTTAGAGACAATTATTAGGTTTGCCATCCTGAAAAGCTGGGTCAGCTCTAAAATGAGTGAGATGTTGAGCTCAGAAAGAGGAAGAGGTGTTAGTATTGTGCTGTGCATAGCTTCGAGATAAGTTTTTCTAGAAAAGGATAAACATACTGTGAAGGTGTTATGTGGAATGATTGATGTATCATCATCATCATCATAACCTTTTTTATCAGACCCCTACTCTGTCTTATCTAAGTAATCCTTCATTGTATTAAATGTATTGCATAACGTGCTTTTTTAGCTGCCTTTTTAAATAGGTGTATTTCTGCAATGTCTTTAATCTCTTTTGGTGCTTTATTGTACAGTTTTATTCCTTGGTAGCAAATGCTGTTTTGAGTTTTATGGTCATGGACAGAGCTGTTTGTGCAGTAATTACCAATGTTATTTTTGATGTGTGCAACTCACTGGTAAGTAAATGTATTCACGTGGAGCAATTAAAATCCGCAGTGTTTTGAACAGATCTTTACAATGAGTTCAACTGCTATTTTTTGTTATTATTCTTATGGCTCCTTTCTGGAATTTGAAACTTGTGTTCATATTTTGTGCACTTGTTCCCCAAAAAAAGAGTGCCATAGGTAAGAATTGATTTAGATATGAATAGTATATAACTAAAAGACACTGCATGTTACACGCTGCTGATAGGATTCTAAGGGCATAACATGCTGATGACATTCTGTTTGCAAGTACCTTAGTGTGTTCACATCACTTCAACTGAGAGTCAATGTTCATTCCTACAAATTTTGCATTTGTTACATGGTCTACAGAGGTGCCACCTACATTTAACTTGACATTGTCACTTTCCCTCTTCAAACTGAAATTCATAGCGTTAGTTTTCTTTATTTTCAATGTCACTTTATTGCTTATTGACCAATCGTAAACTTCCTTGAGAGCGTCATTTGCTTTCTCTGTGCGGAGTTCTCTGTTTTCTCAGTGACTATAATATTGTTGTCATCAGTGAAGAGAATTTTTTCACCAGGAGTAACACTACTGGGAAAGTCATTGATGTATATCAGGGAGAGTATTGGTCCTAATATGCTATCTTGCGGAACCCCTATATTAATGTAGTTTGGTTCTGATAAGTGTTTTAGTAAATGTTTAGATCTGTTTGAAGTATGTGTTATCTCTACTCTTTGTATCCTATCTGCTAGGTATGTTGGAAACCAGTCATTAAGTACCCCTGTTATTCCTAATGCTTCTAATCTAATAGAATCTTGTGATCGAATGTATCAAAGGCCCTAGAAAGATCCAAAAATATGCCTGTGAGACACTCATCTTTGTCAAGAGCATTAAGTACAACTTTTGTGAATTCTACTATGGCTGACTCTGTATTTTTGCCACTTCGGAAACCTAACTGTGATAAGCTTAAAAGACTATTTATTCAGATAATTCATTAATCTGTCTTTCATAATTGCTCCTATTATTTTTGAGAATGGTGACAGGAAGGAAATGGGCCGGTAATTTTCTATGTCTTCTGCATCACATTTCTTAAGCAAAGATACAACTCCTGCCTGTTTTAACTGCTCTGCAAATGTCCCTGATGTGAAGGATTCATTTATTATATATGTTAAGGGGCCTTGTATAATCCCTATGCACTGTTTCAGTGCACACATTGGTACTTCATCTAAGCCTACTGACTTTTTATTTTTCAGTTTTTGAACAGTTTTACTGGCTTCATTCTCTGTGGTAGGAAGTAACAACATTGTATTTAGTGCAACATTGTTTCAGGTATTATATTTGTTTTGTGGAATTTTTGCTGTAAGTTCTCTGCAATACTTGAAAAATGCTTGTTTACATGTTTAACTAAGTACTGTGGATCATTTATTACCTTATCTCCCTCCGTTAGCAGCATGTTATTCTGCATTTGTTTTCCTCTCCCCATTTCCTTTTCTATAACATCCCAGACTGCTTTGCCTTTATTCTCTGCTTTATATATTACTTTGTCATTAAATGACTTTTTTGCAACAATCAGAACCTTCCTACAAATCTTTTTGTATCTATGATAGAAATTTCAGAATTCTGGATCACTGTGACTTTTTCACGGAACTGAGGTATTTAAGTGTTTGGGAGGACTTCTTAACACCTACTGTTTTCCATCTGTTTTTGTGAGATGTTGATACAGACATGAATACTTTAGGGAATGCCTTTTCAAATTTCAATTTAAATAATTGGAGAATTTCATATTCACATTGGTTTCCTTGTACACTTCATCCCAGCTTAGTTTTGCTATTTCTTTTGAAAAATCTTTTATTTTGATTTCTGATGGATGTCATTTGTGGGCATGTAGTTTAGGGAATGATTGGATGCCTGATTTTACTGTTGTTATTTAACAGAGGTGGTGTGACAGTCTGAGATCTTTTACAGCTACATCACATTTTCCCCCGTCAGTATTTGTGGCCACATGATCAATTACTGGTACAATCATTGTAGTAACGTTAGTTGCACTATTGACCAATAGGTAGATGCCAAAACTTTGAGAATTACCTATTACACATTCTTTCATTGCTGCCTAAGCTATGGCCTTCTTCTATGAGGTAATTCTCCAGGATCCAGGAAAATTTTTATTTGGCAGAAGAAAGCCATCACGGACCTCTTTTGGATCACCAAAAGAATTACAGATAATGCCAGTCCATCTCTCCTTATATACAGCTGCCTTTTGTACATAAAAGAAAAAATCTTAACAGTTACAACCTTAGGCAGTCCATTCATAATCATATTTGTCAGTCATTAAAGGTAGACATATGGTACCTTATACCTTCTAAACTCAAGTTTAAAAAGACACAAGGTAGTTATGAATATGTAGAAATAAAGCTTTTAACAAATTGCCCATGCAGACATTTGCTGCCTCTCTTAATATCTTTGAAAATAAGACTAAAATGGCTGAAAGGAAAAGCTTTTTATAAATTTAAAGAATTTATAAACTCTTCAAAAGTTGATCTAATTTACTAAATAACTCATAATACTGTTTTTTTGTACCTTCTTTCTTTTTTTCCCTCTAGTATCTTGCCTTATGTATATAATGGATATTCAGGTAACAAAATCATGAAACTTCCTGGCAGATTAAATCTGTGTGCCTGACCAAGACTCGAACTCGGGACCTTTGCTTTTCGCGGGCAAGCGCTCTACCCGCGAAAGGCAAAGGTCCCGAGTTCGAGTCTCGGTCGGGCACACAGTTTTAATCTGCCAGGAAGTTTCATATCAGCGCACACTCCGCTGTAGAGTGAATATTTCATTCTAGAAACATCCCCCAGGCTGTGGCTAAGCCATGTCTCCGCAATATCCTTTCTTCCAGGAGTGCTAGTTTTTCAAGATTCGCAGGAGAGCTTCTGTGAAGTTTGGAAGGTAGGAGACGAGGTACCGGCGGAATTAAAGCTGTGAGGACGGGGCGTGAGTCGTGCTTGGGTAGCTCAGCCGGTAGAGCGCTTGCCCGCGAAAGGCAAAGGTCCCGAGTTCGAGTCTCGGTCCGGCACACAGTTTTAATCTGCCAGGAAGTTTCATATCAGCGTACACTCCGCTGTAGAGTGAAAAGTTCATTCTAGAAACTAAATCATGTTTGGCTCATATTTTACTATTACCCACATTGGGAAATTTTTATGTATGGTCTATATTCTTTTATTATATGAAACATAGTAACTTAACAATGTTTAGTCTCATATTTAACTATCAACCATGTGAAGAGTTCTTTGTGTGTACCTATGTTGTTTTACCATGTTTGTTCTTTTATTATGCATTCTTTAATTATGTGTAGAATGATAGTGCATGTATGTTTCTTAATGTGTCAATCATACTTTATAAAACCTCTTGTACATTAGCCATGCAGATGGATGAATATGTAACTACAATAAAAAAATGAATAGAATTATGATGGTTATAACTGGATAGTAAGAGACTTTAACGTACAAGCGGATTCTCAAGTAAATGATGCAGTAATAGGAAAATGTGAAGAAATGTTAGTTAATGACTCAGAAGGAAATCTTATAGAATTATCTAACCAGTATAACTTCAGAATTCCCAACACATATCATTCACTTAAATATGTTCACAGTTATGCTTGGGAACGAAGCCTCATTACAGTAGAAATCATTAACTAATTACACCATAACTAAACAAAGATAAAAAATAGTAGTTTGAAATTGCAGTCCTGCAGCAGAGACAACTATGGATCTGATCTTAATTTTATCAATGATCGTGTATCCATTTAGGAGAAAACTATCAACAACAGGACCACTAACTAACAAAAGCAATGAAAAGAACTTGAAACATACATCATACAAGCTCTTTCTCCCCTACTAATTCAGCATAAAGGATTTATTTCAACAAAGATTAGAGCAAAAACCAAGAATAACGCCAGGAGATAGCAATGTTGAAATATAATGTGAGAAAATTAAACAAGAAATTAGGAAAATTGCTCTGGAGGTTATGGGGACAGAGTAAGAGTGCAGACAAGTAGGAATCTCCATGAGTATTGGATGATCTTAAGATGTCAATTTTGGAAAAAAAAAGGTTATCAACTAAATCGCCTCAACAAAGACCAAATTACCAGACAATAAATCAGGAATTACATGAGAAAGGCACAAGATGTGGGAATAGAAATGCATTCGGATTGCAACTTAAATAGTTAGATCACTAACTACAGAAGTGTAGAGAACAATTACAGGTATAGCTGGAAGACACCATTTGAAGAAAAGAAAGAACAATGGATCTTAAGAACAATTATTGTCAATCGATTGAAATATGAGTCAAAGATCATATGTGGTTTCCAGTTTCAAGAAAGGGTCTAGAAAAACATGCATGCATGCATTAATGTGAACTACAAAATGACTCACTTATTTGGCAAAATTACTTATGAGAAAATAAGCAGAATGTTTGCCACTATATTTTTGAAGACCGGAGTGGGTTTTGAAAGGACAGATCCTGAACAAATAATCTCTTCATTTTACAAGAGAGAATGGAGAAATTTGTAGCATTAGGGACAGAGTTATACGCTGCCTTTGTAGAGTTAGCAGCAGCTTATGACATAGTTCCCAGAAAAAGAAACTGTGAGAGGCTCTGAAAAATACAGACACAGATAGCCAGCTTCTAGAGATTATTATTGAAATGTATAGAAATTATGAGGTACTTATTAAATGGGGGCCAAGTTAGCAGAACTTTTGGTCACAAAAGGACTGGAATAAGGTTGAAGAATGTCACCTGTCTTTTTTCAATTCATATGTCAAAGTGGGTCTCTGAAGACGGAAGAACAGTTGTGAAGGAATGGAAATCATTAATTCTGAAAATAAAAGCTCCAAAACTAGTTACAATAAGGTAATATAGATAATATTTTATATGAGAGCCCTGTTCCAGTTTAAAAAAATTGCCATTATCAGGTGACTTGCAAAAATAACAATGGCAAGGTTATCTACTTTCAACTAGACATAAGTACCAATGCAAAATACAATCATAAAACAGCCATGATTTACAGACAGATAACCTCACCAATGTTATTTTTGCAGGTCACTTGACAGTGGCAATCACCATGAAACAGGTCTCTCATGTAAAATATTAAATTGCAGCTAGTTTTGGAGCTTTTATTTTCATTATGTCATATAATGACAAACTATACTTTGGATCCAACGGAACATAAAACAAGGTTAATTTATTAAATTTTACTGATTAGCATGCTATTCTAGCACAAGACTAATATGATTTTGAATTTATGACAAGATGTGGATATCATGAACATGATAAATGGGGACTACAGATGAATAAATGAAAAATTTAATGTGTTTAGCAAATAGCGACACTGGATTTAAAGTACTCATCAGTGACAGAAGTTATGAGACAGAAAAATTTAAATATCTAGGGGCATATATCGACAAAAGTCTGTTGTGTCACACAGAAATAATATGAGAATACCACGAAGTAATAATAGGGTGTATGAACTATTTTTGGTGGGATGAGAACATTTCCAACAAGACTAAGAAAAGAATAAGTAGGCTAATGTTTGAATCTGTCCTATGCTATGGATCAGAACAGTGGGTTTGAAATGATGACTTCAAGAGAAGACCCCTTATGTAATATTTATGACTTTTTTTTATTGATTATTAATAAAGCAATTTGAAAATACACAATAGTGAGAAAAATTGTCCTTTTGAAGTCCCAACATATCACTCATGGCAGCTTCTGTAAAAAGCACACTATGGTTTCAAAACAAGTTCTGAGAGAGGCACAATTCATTGTTAACTAGCATTAACATAAAGTAATCAACACGGAAGTGACTCATTTCCACTTAGAATATGTGAACAATACTGAAGCAGTTAATAGCAGAAAAACCAACATCTTTGTACTCTAGCAACAGATCTGCCTACATTTTTATAAATACAGAAAATTATGTGGGATTCTGAGTCATCAGTCTTCTGCCTGTTTTGATGTGGCCCACCACAAATTTCTCTCCTGTGCCAACCTCTTCATCTCAGAGTAGCACTTGCAACCTGTGTCCTCAATTATCTGCTGGATGTATTCCAGTCTGTCTTCCTCTACAGTTTTTGCCCTCTACAGCTCCCTTTAGTACCATGGAAGTCAGTCCCTGATATCTTAACAGATGACCTATCATCCTGTTCCTTCTACTTGTCAGTGTTTCCCACATATTCCTTCCCTCTTCGATTCTGCACAGAACCTCCTCATGCCTTACCTTATCAGTCCACCTGATTTTCAACACTTGTCTGTAGCACCATCTCTCAAATGCTTCGATTCTCTTCTGTTCTGGTTTTCCCATAGTTCATGTTTCACTACCATACAATGCTGTGCTCAAAACGTATATTCTCAGAAATTTCTTCCCAACTTAAGGTCTATATTTGATACTAGTAGACTTCTCTTGGCCAGGAATGCCCTCCTTGTCAGTGCTAGTCGGCTTTTGATGTCCTCCTTGCTCCATCCATCATTGGTTATTTTGCTGCCTAGGTAGAAAAATTCCTTAACTTCATCTACTTCATGACCATCAATCCCGACGTTGAGTTTCTCGCTGTTCTCATTTCTGTTACATCTCATTACTTTATTCTTTCTTCAATTTACTCTCAATCCATATTCTGTACTCATTAGACTGACCATTCAATTCAGCAGATCAAGTAATTCTTCTTCACTTTCACTCAGGACAGCAATTCATCAGCAAATCATATCATTGATATCCTTTCACCTTGAATTTTAATTCCGATCTTGAACTTTCCTTTTATTTCTATCATTGCTTCTTCGATGTACAGATTGAACAGTAGAGGCAAAAGACTACTCCCCTGTCGTAGACCCTTTTTAATCAGTTCTTGGTTGTCTACTCTTATTATTCCCTCTTGGTTCTTGTACATATTGTATATAACTCATCTCTCCCTACAGTTTACCCCTATTTTTCTCAGAATTTCGAACATCTTGCACCATTTTACACTGTGAAATGCTTTTTCTAAGTTGACAAATCCTATGAACGTGTCTTGATTTTTCCATAGTCTTGCTTCCATTATCAACCCCAACGTCAGAATCGCCTCTCTGGTGCCCCTACCTTTCCTAAAGCCAAACTGATTGTCATCTAACACATCCACAATTTTCTTTTCCATTCTTCTGCATATTATTCTTGTCAGCAACTTGGATGCATGAGCTGTTAAGCTGATTGTGTGATAATTCTTTCTTCTCTAAAATTCTAGAAAAATTAATGCACAATAAAATTACTGAACACCTCATAATGAAGACTTATCAACAAGAGCCAGTTTGGCTTTCAAACTGTTCAACTGAGGATGCAGTGTATGCACTTACAAATGAAGTACTTGGATGTCTAAATCAAAAAATGATAGGAATTGGTGTTTTCTGCGACTTATCAAAGGCATTTGATTGTGTAGATCACCATATTCTCATGCAGAAAGCCAAACTACTTGGAATAAGGGGTGTCGCAGGTAACTGGCTGCAATCTTATCTTCAGGAAAGAAAACAGAAAGTAATTTTAAACTGCTCAGATGAGTCAAGGGATACCTCCGCTCAGTCTGAGTGGACTTCCATTAATTGTGGTGTGCCTCAAGGCTCAATTCTGGGGCCACTGTTGTTTTTGATGTTAATAAATGATTTACCATTGTGTGCAAGCCTGCCTTGCAAATTTACTCTTTTTGCTGACAATACCACCATCTTTATGAGTGGAAAATCAGATGTTAATTTCAAGGAGTCAGTTAACAACATACTCTCTGAAGTGATTAACTGGTTCAGTGTTAATGGTCTCTCTCTAAACTCAAGTAAGACAAATTTTATCCAGTTCCATACAAAAACAAAAAAGTGAGAGAAATAAATGTAACATGTGGAAATCAACCAATAGAAAGAATGAATGTGTCTAAATTTCTTGGAGTACATATTGATAGCAAAATGAACTGGTCCTTCCATATACAACAGACCCTAAAAAAAGTGAGCTCAGCTATGTATGTTATGAGAATGATGTCTTCCACTGGAGATTTAACCACTATGAAGTCCACATAATGTGGGTATTTTTCACTCCGTTATGTGTTATGGAATTATCTTCTGGGAAAATTTAGCTTTTGCAAAGAAAATTTTTGTGGCCCAGAAAAGGGCTATTAGAATTATGTGCAGATTACCCCCTAGGACATCATGCCGTAACCTTTTCAAAAAGCTGCAAATAATGACCACTGTATCCCAGTACATATATTCGCTGATGTGTTTTGTAATTAATAACCCTGCACAATTTCCATCAAATAAGAACTATCACAAATATAATACAAGAGGGAAAGATAATCCTCATTGTGAACTTAAGAACCTGACAATTGTTCAGAGAGGTGTCAAATGGTCAGGAACAAAAATTTTTAACCATCTCCCTGACCAGATAACATGTTTAAGAGAAAATGAATCTCTTTTTAAAGCAAAACTAAAGGAATATTTGTTAAATATGCCTGTTTATACATTAGAAGAGTTTTATGATGCAAAAAGGGAAATAGCATTTAGATAGAATTATCCATCTTGTTAACAAAGAAATGTGCTTGCAATTTTTCTCCAAATTAAAACATGAAATTTTGTATTAACACTCAAAGAAATCTGCTGTTATATGTACAATATCTGTTTTTTCTCTAAACTTTGTATTAACTATATGCAGTTATGTAGAACATTTAAATAAATAAACTTGTCAGCTCTTGCAGTCTTCGGAATTGTTTGGATGGTATTATCCTGAAAGTCAGATGGTATATTGCTAGTGTCATACATTCTACACACCAATATAAACAGTCGTTTTGTTGCCATTTCCCCAAATGATTTTAGAAATTCTGATGGAATGTTATCAGTCCCTTCTGCCTTATTTGATCTTAAGTCCTCTAAAGCTCTCTTATATTCTGATTCTAATACTTTATCACCTATCTCTTCTAAATCGACTCTTGTGCCTCCTATCATATCAGACAAATCTTCCCCCTACAGAGGCCTTCAATGTACTCTTTTCCTCAGCATTTAACAATGGAATTCCAGTTGCAACCTTAATGTTACCACTCTTGCTTTTAATTTCACTGAAGGTCGATTTGACTTTCCTATATGCTAAGTCAGTCTGTCCGACTGCCATTTATTTTTTTATTTTTATTTTTTTTAGATTTCTCCACATTTTTCATGCGCCATTTCATCTTAGCTTCCCTGCACTTCCTATTTCATTCCTCAGTGACTTACATTTCTGTTTTCCAGAATTTCCCAGAACATTTTTGTACTTCCTCCTTTCATTAATCAGCTGAAGGGCTTCTTCTGGTACCTATAGTTTCTTCGCAGTTATTTTCTTTGTTCCTATGTTTTTCTTTCCAGTTTCTGTGATTGCCCTTTCTAGAAATATCCATTCCTCTTCAACTGTATTGCCTACTGGACTATTCTTTATTGCTGTATCTACACCCTTAGGTAACTTCAAGTGTATCTCGTCATTCCTTAGTACTTCTGTATCCCACTTCTTTGCATATTGACCCTTCCTGATTACTCTAACTTCAGCCTACTCTTCATCAGTACAACATTGTGATCTGAGTCTATATCTGCTGCTGGGTATGCCTTGCAATCCAGTATCTGATTTCGGAATCTCTGTCTGACCATGATGTAATCTAAATGAAATCTTCCCATATCACCCAGCCTTTTCCAAGTATACCACCTCCTCTTATGATTCTTGAACAGAGTATTTGCTATTACTACCTGAAATTTATTACAGAACTCAATCTTTCTCTTCTCTCATTCCTTGTCCCAAGCCCGTATTCTCCTGTAACCTTTTCTTCCACTCCTTCCCCTACAATTGCATTCCAGTCCCCCATGACTATTACATTTTCATTTCCCTTTGCATATTGTTTTACCCTTTCAAGACCCTCATAAACTTTCTCTATCTCAGCATCTTCAGCTTGCCATGTCACCATGTATACCTTAACTGTTCACAGTAACACACACTTCGCCCACACTTTCATAATGAATCCTACTCCTGTTAGACCATTTTTGCTGCTGTTGGTTGGTTGGTTTAAAAGAGGGGGAAACGGACCAAACTACGAGGTCATAGGCTTGTTCGTAATAAAACAATGCCACAAGTGTGGGAATAAAATAGACAAGACATATAACACAAAACCGAAAGAAACGAAAGACCAGAAGGAATGAAGGAAAGGTAAAGAACGCTAAAAGGAACAAAAGAGGACCCGAGAACAACAGAGAGATGTAAGGAACAGTTACAAGAGAGTAAAACAAGGAAGCAGATTATACAGTGGCTGGCCGACCACAAAAATAAACAGTAAAAGCCACCATTAAAACCTTCACCCTAAAAGCACTAGGGTGGAGGACACAGAGGGACAAAGGACAGGTGGTAAAACTCAGATCGAATGATAAAACCCACCCTCAGATCGAATGATAAAACCCACCCTCATAGATGAAACGTAAACCCAAATCAGCCCACGAGGCGTTATCTGCTAAAATCAATGATAACGAGTCCGGCAACCGAAGATGAAGTCACAGGACAGCCAAAGAAGGACATAGCAGAATAATATGGGCCACTGTCAACCGGGTACCGCACCAACACCGAGGTGGGTCTTCACAGCGCAGGAGGTAGCCGTGGGTCGCCTATGCATGGCCAATGTGGAGCCTGCAGAGAACCAAAGAGTCCCTGTGAGACACCCTCATCAAGGACTTCCACACATTTGTGGTCCCCTTCATGGCTCGCAGTTTGTTGTGCGAACTGAGATTTTGCCATTCTGTCTCCCAAAGCTGAAAAACCTTGCTGGGTAATAATGAATGCAGGTCAGTTGCGGGGATACCCATCTCCAGAAGTGGTTTCCATGTAGCCTGTTTGGGCAGCCTGTCAGCAAGTTCATTTCCTGGGATTCTGACATGACCAAAGGTCCAGATGAACACCACTGAATGACTGGACTGTTCCAGGGTATAGATGGACACCAGGATGGATGCTACCAAAGGATGATGAGGCTAGCACTGGGCGATAGCTTTCAGGCTGCTCAGGGAGTCAGTACATAAAATAAAAAGGCTCCCCAGGGCATGAACAGCGATACTGAAGTGCACGAGAAATGGCCTGCAGCTCTACAGTGAATGCACTGCAGCCCTCAGGTAAGGAATGCTGTTCGATAGGGCCACCATGCGCATAGGCAAAGCCAACATGAACCTCGGCCATCGAGTCGTTGGTGTAAGCCACTTCAGAGCCCCGGAACACGTCAAGAATCGAGAGGAAGTGCCAGCGGAGAGCCGCAGGGTTAACGGACCACAAGTAGAGGTAGTAAAGGGAAGGACTCCTGTTCAGAGAGAAGGGACCGCACGCAAACCGCAATCTTTAGCCCAGACGTGGGCCGCCAATGTGGGAGATGGACTGCTGTAGGAGGGGAAAAGGAGACAGTAATTCGGATGCTTAGGGGAACTAGGAATGAGTGCTGTGTAAGTGGCGAGCAGTTGTGCACGTCTGATCTGCAATGGAGGGACATCAGCCTCCACTAGTACACTGGTCACTGGACTCTTCCTAAAAGCTCCAGTCGCTAGTCGAACCCCACAGTGGTGCACAGGGTCAAATAAATGCAATGCTGAAGGTGCTGCCGAACCAGAAATCACACTCCTATAGTCAATTTGGGATTGGACAATGGCTCTGTAGAGCTGCAGCAGCAAAGAGTGATCTGCATCCCAATTGGTGTTGCTCAGGCAATGGAGGGCATTGAGGTGATGCCAGCACTTCTGCTTAAGCTGACGAAGATGAGGGAGCCAAGTCAATCAAGCGTTGAAAACCAGTCCTAGGAATCGATATGTCTCCACTACAGTGAGTGGATCGTCATTAAGGTAAAGTGCTGGTTCCGGATGAACGGTATGATGCCGACAGAAGTGCATGACACACAGCTTTGCGGCTGAAAACGGGAAGCAGTGGGCTAGAGCCCATGACTGTGCCTTGTGGATGGCTCCCTGTAGGTGCCGCTCAGCAACACCAGTACTGGAGCATCAGTATTAAATGCAGAAGTCGCCTGCACACAAAGAAGGTGAGACGGGGAGCCTGACAGCTGCTGGTAGATCATTAATGGCCACTAAAAATAGAGAGACAAATAATATAGAGCCCTGTGGCACACCATTCTCCTGGATATGGATGGAACTAAGGGAGGCACTAACTTGGACATGGAAAATATGGAGCAACAGGAAGTTTTGGATAAAAATAGGGAGCTAGCCCCGGAGACCCCACTCGTACAATGTGGCAAGGATATGATGTCACCAGGTCATGTCGTATGCTTTATGTAAGTAAAAAAAGACGGCAACCCGGTGTTGCCGTGTGGAAAAGGCTGTTCGGATGGTAAACTTGATGGACAAGATTATCAGTGATAGAGCGACCCTGGTGGAAACCACCCAGACATGCAGCCAGCAGGCCACATGTCTCCAGGACCCAACCCAACCACTGACATACCATACGTTCCAGCAGCTTACAAAGAACGGTGTTGAGGCTGATGGGCTGATAGCTATCCACATCAAGCAGGCTTTTACCAGGTTTGAGCACCGGAATGATGGTGCTCTCCCGCATTGCAATGGAAAGATGCCATCACACCAGATCCAGTTGAAGATGACGAGCAGATGTCGCTTGTAGTCAGATGAGAGATGTTTAATCATCTGCATGTGGACCAGGAGCTGTGTCGGGGCAATGTGCCAGGGCACTGAGGAGCTCACACACTGTAAATGGGGCGTTACAGGATCCAGTGCAGCGTGTAATGAATGAAAGGATGTTCCCTGCCAGCTGCCGTTTGAATGTGCAAAAGGCTGGGGGGTAATTCTCCAACGCAGAGGCTAGAGCAAAGTGCTCAGCAATCGCGTTTGCGTCTGTAGATAATACGCCATTTATGGTAACATTAGGGACACCTGTTGGGGCCTGGTACCCGAAAAGACGTTTGATCTTTGCCCAGACTTCGGAAGGTGACGTATGGTGCCTAATGGTCGAGATGTATCTCTCCCAACACTCCTGCTTCCGCAGTTTGATAAGGTAGTGAACACAGGCACAGAGCCATCTAAAAGGCTATGCGGTGCTCCAGGGAAGGGTGCCTCTTATGCCACTGTAGAGGTCGCTGACGCTCCTTAATTGCTTCAGCGACTTCTGGTGACCAGCAAGGGACTGCCTTACACCTCAGGTGCCCTAAAGAGTAAGGGATTGAGTTTTCTGCCACAGAAACAATTGCTGTAGTCACCTGCTCAACCATGACATGGATGTTACCAAGTGAGGGAGATTCAACGGTGACAGCAGAGGTGAAAGTTTCCCAGTTTGCCTTGTTTAAAGCCCATCTGGGCAGGTGTCCGTGGGCCTGATGCTGGGGCAGTGACAGGAAGGTGGGGAAGTGGTCACTACCGCACAGGTCGTCATGTGCTCTCCATTGGATAGATGGGAGAAGTCCTTGGCTGCAAATTGATAAATCATTGGCCGAGTAACTGCCATGAGACCCAGTGTTTAAGAGGCAGAGATCGAACTGAGACAGTCAAGTTTCGATATATCTGCCTCAGCCAGTAAGCATGGTACCACCCCACAAGGGGTTAGGGGCATTAAAATCTCCCAAACGTAGGAAAGGTTTAGGGAGTTGATCAATCAGTGCAGCTAATACATTCAGGCCATCTGGAGGAAGATATACGTTGCAGACAGTTATTTCCTGTGTCGTCATTCTGACAGCCACAGCTTCAAGAGCAGTTTGAAGGGGCACATGTTCACTACAGACTGAGTTTAGGACATAAACGCAAACTCCACCTGACACTCGATTATAGTCGCTATAATTCCTGTAATATCCCTTATAGCCACGGAGGGCAGGGGTCCGCATTGCCGGGAACCTGGTTTCCTGGAAGGCAATGCAGATAGCAGGTATAAAGCTTAACAGTTGTCATAGCTCAGCCAGGCGGTGGAAAAAACTGCCGCAATTCCACTGAAGGATGACGTCATCATGAGACTGGGAAGGCATGGAACATTCAATGAGGCAGTTTACACCTCAAGGTCACCTGCTGCCACCAACTTTTTTTCCTGGGCAGGATATATCCATTTTGTCTGAGGGCAGAGGAGGCTGTTTTGGTCAAGACTGACCCAGAACTCATTTTGAACAATCCATCCACCTCCCCAAACTTGTCCTCTAAACGCTCAACAAAAAACCGAGGCTTCATCATCATTAAAGATTCCCCATCAGCTCTCGAACATACAAGATACCAGGGCGAATAAGATCTGCTGTCATCCTTGGTCTTAGGGGTTTTCTTTCCGGATTTCTCTCGCTGCTCCTAGAGGTTTATCTGGTTGGGAGGATTTCACTGGCCCAGTCTCCAGGACTGAGGATGAGTGTGAAGCCCTACGACCAGCTGCTTTTGGGCTCTTCAGCCACTGTCGGTTGTTGTCTTTTCCACTAGCAGAAACCTGGGAAGGGAATAACCCAAGGGACCCCTTCCTAGCGAGAGAAGCTGAAGATGACTTACGCTTCTCTGGCTTAGAAGTGGGGACAGACATTCCTGATGGTGGGGGGGTTGCTCCCGGAGCAGGTGGTGCAGGAGCAACAAGGAGGGAAATGCGCCCCACCATCAAGGGGGAAGGTGTAGTCTTCCAGCTCTGAGAGGTGACTTGGGTTGGCAGAGCTGATGGTGCCAGAACTGTTGTGGCGGTGGCGTAAGATGGTGTCATACGCAAAGGATGCAGGCGTTCAAATTTTCTCTTAGCCTCAGTGTAGGTCAGTCGGTCCAGGGTCTTTTATTCCCGTGATTTTCCTTTCTTTCTGGAGAATCCTGCAGTCTGGCGAGCAAGGCGAATGGTGCTCTCTACAGTTGACACAGATGGGAGGCGGGGCACAAGGAGTATTGAGATGTGATGGACGTCCACAGTTTCGGCATATGACGCTGGAAGTACAGTGGGAAGACATATGGCCGAACTTCCAGCACTTAAAGCACCACATTGGGAGAGGGATATAGGGCTTTACATCACAGAGGTACACCATCACATTGACCTTCTCAGGCAATGTATCACCCTCAAAGGCCAAGATGAAGGCACCGGTGGCAACCTGATTATCCCTCAGACCCCGGTGGACATGCTGGACAAAGTGTACACCTCGCCATTCTAAATTGGTGCGCAGCTCATTGTCTGATTGCAAAAGAAGGTCCCTGTGAAATATGATACCCTGGACCATATTTAAGCTCTTATGAGGCGTGATGGTTACAGAAACATTCCCCAACTTGTCACAAGCGAGTAACTCCTGTGACCAGGCAGAGGATGCTGTTTTGATCAAGACTGACCCAGAACTCATTTTGGACAAGCCATCCACATCCCCAAACTTGTCCTCTAAATGCTCAACAAAAAACTGAGGCTTCATCATCATGAAAGATTCCCCATCAGCTCTCAAACATACAAGATACCAGGGCGAATAAGATCTGCTGTCATCCTTAGCTTGACGTTCCTCCCATGGTGTGGCCAGGGAGGGGAACTATATGGGGTCCTACTTCTGTGCGCTGAATTGAGCTCGTGATCACTTAGACTGCTAGTGTTTCACCACCAGCAAGAGATGATTGACTACTCTTCAGCGCGTGTCATCTGCCTGGATGCAACCCACTCCGACCAGAGGCCCTCCCCCACGGGCGCCACCCAGCCGCAGCAAAGGCCACCTGGCAGGATGGCCATTGGCGGGAGTCCTGATGCCCCAGGAGGATGGGCATCTACCCCTTGGCATATGTGGGGAGTTAACAGTGCAGGAATCAGCAGAGCGATCCCAGTGTGGTCAGGGGACTACAACCAACAGGGTACATGGTGGCCCCACCATAACGGACTGGCTACCATGCTGGATAGAAGTCCATGGTTACTGTTGACGCAGGAAGTGACACTGCATATTGCGTGGTGGAAAACGCACCCAGGAAGGTGTCCTCGCCCAAGAGATGGAGAATGGGTGGTACTGCAATGCAACGACGAGAAAGTGGGCTAAAATCTCAATGCACGATGGACATGATGCACCACTTAAGGTGCCCTTCCCCAATTGGCTCGCTCTTTGGGAAAATTTTGAAGAATGGGGATCAAACCCTACAGGGGACCATCACATAAAGGCCGAAATGTGTGAAATTCCTTTTAGTCGCCTCTTATGGCAGGCAGGAATACCTCGGGCCTATTCTAATCCCCGGACCTGCAGAGGGGTTTTGCTGCTGTTGATATGACCCTATACTCATCTCACCAGAAATTCTTTTCTTCTTTCCATCTCACTCCACTGACCCCTACTATATCTAGATCGAGCCTTTGCATTTCCCTTTTCAAATTTTTTAGCTTCTCTACCACATTCAAGCTTATGACATTCCACACCTCAACTCATAGAATGTTATCCTTTCGTTTATTATTCAATCTTTTTCTCATGGTCTCCTCCCAGAGATCTGGATGGGGGACTATTCCAGAATCTTTTACCAATGGAGATATCATCATGACACTTTTTCAATTATACACCCCATGCCTGTGGGTACACATTATTTGTCTTTAATGCAGTGGTTTCCATTGCCTTCTGCATCCTCATGCCATTGATCATTGCTGATTCTTCCACCTTTAGCAGCAGTTTCCCCACCCCAAAGGCAAGGGAGTGCCCTGAATCTCTATCTGCTCCTCTGCCCTCGTTGACAAGGCCTTTGGCAGAATGAGGGCGACTTCTTATACCGAAAGTCTTCAGCTGCCAATGCCGATTTTTAGTAAAAATTTAAGCGGTGGTCGGTTTTGAACCCGCGACCCAAGATGTTTTGATTATGTATCAAAGCTGCTATACCTAGACCACCTGTTCTTATGTGGATACCAATGAAATAAAGCCTATTATGGTCTCAGAATATTTTCTGCAAGCAGATATGGGCAAATGTAGTGCGAGGGAACTGAGTTGGTTGCAGTGGAGAATATACCACCACAGCTACAGCCTATTATGGTATAAGAATATTTTCTGCAAGGAGGTAAGTATAAATGAAGTATGAGGGAACTGAGTATTGTTCCAGTGGAAAATATTCTACCTCGACTACTTGTACGTCTACATCTGTAAATTGTGTATTAACTAATGATGGAAGAGAAATCTAAAGAAAGAGGTTTCTCTACTATCCATGAAACATTAAAATAAATGTTTATTGAAATATTTTGTAAGAAAAATCAGTGAAGAAAGAAGTAGGTGACAGTGGAAAATAAAAAAATCAACCCTTTTTTTTAGAGAAAAGATATATGGGTTTAATACTGATAAAAATAATATAAGACCTCATTGGATCTATGTCATAATTTATCTCATTGTAAACAGACTAACCTATACCAATTGAAGAAGAAAATTTGGATTAAAAAAAACCAATGAAGTGAAATGTCACTTCTACCAAAATGGACTTTTGCATTCTTTACAAACACATCCTTTGTGTGTGTGTGAATATTTGAACACTAAACTAGCTATGTATTATGTCCTGTTCCATGGTGTGTACTGTAGTTCCTCCTTCCGATTTCTTCTATCATTTTTCTTTTTTAAGCAGTTTGGGGACATAGTGAATCTAAATTATTTTATGAATATGAGAGAATTTGGTTTGTTCAGGTTAGAGTAGGGATGCCACAGTTTGGTTATTTACTTACATAAATATTTCTTGTTAGTGACTTATATTAGATACATTTACACTGACGCACTCCTCTCTCTCATTTTTGACCCTACAGGTAACTTTTCATTGACACTGTAATGACTGCCTTAAACTGACAGTCAGAATTCCCAATCTTGGCTTTAATCCATAAGATAGACTCACTGACTCTTAACAATACAGGTTGATCACTGTCACTGAAAAATCTACTTGTATGCTGCACTAACCCTTCACCAGACAGCATAGCAGCATGAAGCAGATTTCCAACCACTTTAAATTGATAGCCAGAGTTCTAAGAAATACTGTAGCTCTGAAATGGCTTTTTCCCCTTGAAGCTGACATGATGTAGACTTCACCACAGTACTGCATCCAAATACAACACTCGCTAACTTAAAAAGAGAAGAGTCATGCGAACACCCTGACAGAGTGCCTATTGTATGTTGGACCACACATTACAGTTCCCTCAAAAGCTAGCTGAAATGGCTGATGGTCTTGGTGATACATCTAGAAATATTTTAAGAGTGTGGTGTCCCACGGCTAGTAAATATTTGTAAAGGTCATGATTAGCTGCCAAAGCTGCTGATAAAAATTTCCTTAGTATAGAACCAACTTTGGTCCGCAGACCATTATCAGACATCACGAAACATTCACAACCGCTTGAATTACAGCTGCTTGGAGTTCTTGTAAATAATTTCTGTAATGACTGATTTTGTAGTTTAGAAGCCACTCATCAGACTAGATCTGTTGAATTAGAAAAAAGTGTTTGCTACAATTGTGGACTATTATATTTGGAATCAAGAGCCAGTCAGGCTCCAGCTCTCAGCTGTGATACGAGTACATCTACAGACTGGCAAGTTAAGAGTGTATCCTTTCCTGTGTTTTCCACATAGTATATTTATTAAATTTTGTGCATGTTTCTCTGTTTAAGAGAGTTAATCTCACATTTTTGTAAGTGTAAATTCATTCAGTCTTTAGTGCAATACTTGCTCACTGAATAGCCAACTATATAGCTCTTTAATGCATGTGTGTCCATTGGTGACACATCAGGAGGGTAGCAAGTTGCATACCTAGGATTGTCTGCTTTTATAGTACAATTCTTCAGTTAGTCTTGCAAGGATGGATAGGATGTGTGCATGCTGTGTGTGGATGCAGGAGGAGCTGGCTGCAGTTTGCGAACAGCTGAACACGCTGTTGGCTACGGTCAGTTACCTCCAGGCAGCTGCCTCAGGGTGTAGTGGCGGCAGAGAATCTGGCATGTTGCCTGTGACACATCAGGAGTCACTCGTTTTGCCCACGGGGTCTGCTTCCGAGGCACCTACTGGTGCACACAACACAGTGGATCCGCCTTCACAGCAGCGTGAGTGGTGGCTGTAACATGTTCGCATCGTTCAAGGAAGAGGGCCAATGTGGAGACTGGCTGCCTGGCCTCACCCATTTCATCCTGTGAGTGGACAGGAGGTCACTCCTTCAGTAGGGGCTGAGCAGGCACACAGGGTGAAGAGTTTACTGGTTATTTGGAGCTCCAATGTTAGGCACATTATGGAGCGCCTTAGGCAGATTGTGTTCAGGGCTGGAAAGAAAGTCAACGTGCACTCGGTATGTCTGCCAGTGAGCGTCATCTGAGATGTGGAGGCGGCCTTGCCTGTGGCTATTGAGCGTGCATGGTGTAGCCATCTGCAAGTTGTGGCTTGCACCGGTGCCAACACTGCCTGTTGCATGGGTTCTGAGGCCATCCTCAGTTCATATAAGCGGCTGATAGAGATGGTGAAAACTGCTAGTCTTCTGTGAGGGTGCTAGCAGAGCTCACAATTTGCAACACTGTTCCCAGAGTTGATCAGGGTCCTTCGGTTTGGAGCCAAGTGGAAGGTGTCAACCAAAAGCTTCGTAGTCTCTGTCATTGTCTTGGCTGCAGGATTCTAGATCTGCATTATTGTGAGCAGATTTGTAGGACTCCTGTTAATAGGTCAGGGGTGCACTACACAAAGGAAGCAGCTACTCGAGTAACAAGAGTACTTGTCTTTTTGAGTTTTTCATGCTAGAGTGGTAGTTTGAAGTACTCTAATGAACACTCATGAATTGATTCACAGCAAGGGAAGTCAAACAGCACTCAGAATAAAAACACATTGACTGTCAAAACTTTATCAGTAAGTTGTAGTAGAAGTATTCTCAATAAAGTTCCCGAATTTACTGGCCTCCAGTAAAGTTCTCATGCTCAAATTATTCTTGGGACCAAGAGCTGCTGAAATGTGAAGTGGAAAGCTCTGAGATATTTAGAGAGTTGTGGGATGTTTATCAGAAAGACAAATTAGAGGCCGTAGGAGGAGGAGTGTTTATTGCAGTTGACAAAAATATTGTGTCTATTGAAGTCGATGTCTATTGAAGTCGAAGTTGAGCTTGACAGTGAAGTCATCTGCTTGCATGTAACAGATGTGGGCGAAACTAAGGTAATAGTTGGATGTTTTTACTTGCCACCCAATTCTGCTGTGAAAATTCTAGAGTCATTCAAAGAAACCTTACAGTCAATAGCATGTAAATACCCAGACCATGCAATACCAGTTGGAGGTGACTTTAACCTGCCAAGTATAGACAATGTCCAAATGGGGATTAGTGATCATGATGTCATTATAGCAACTATGATTAAGAAACTTAATAAATCAGTCAAGAAGACTAGTAGAGTGTTTCTGTTAGACAGAGCAGATAAGCTGTTATTAACATCTCACTTCCACAGTGAATTGGAATCACTTAGTTCCAGTAAGATGGATGTAGAGGAATGATGATCAAGGTTTAAGCAGATTGTAAATCATGGTCTATAGAGTTATATGCCTGGTAAGTGGATAAAGGATGGAAAAGAACCACCACGGTTTAATAGCGAAATTCACCAGATGATGAGGAAACCGAGGCTGTTGCACTCTGTCTCCCAAAGAAGACGAAAAAATGACAACAAGCAAAGGTTTGTAGGGATTCATGCGTCTGTGAAAAGATCTATGGTTGATGTATACAACAACTACCACCATCACACCTTAGCAGAAGGTTAGCCAGAGAACCCAAGAAAATTCTGATCATATGTAAAATCGCTAATCAGGTTTAAGGCTTCCATTCAGCCTTTGTTGACCAGTCTGGTGTGGCAGTTGGAAATAGAACGAAAGCTGAAGTTTTAAATTTCACGTTCAAGAAATCATTCACTCAGGAGAACCATACCACCATCAGACAGATTCCCATAAGGACAACATAGAAATAAGCATACCTGGTGTAGAGAAACAATTGAAAGATTTGAAAACAAGTAAATCACCAGGCCTGGATGACATCCCAGTACCATAGGCATTGGCCCGTTACTTAGCTTGCATTTATCATGAATCTCTCGTCCAGCAGAAAGTCACA
This sequence comes from Schistocerca nitens, assembly GCF_023898315.1. Classification (NCBI taxonomy): domain Eukaryota; kingdom Metazoa; phylum Arthropoda; class Insecta; order Orthoptera; family Acrididae; genus Schistocerca; species Schistocerca nitens. The sequence continues at coordinate 734,092,736 of NC_064614.1, read as the reverse complement.
AGCGAATGGAAAAAAGCACAGGTGACTCCAGTACATACAAAAGGTAAAAGAATGGACCCGCAAAATTACAGACTAATATCCCTAACTTCTGTTTGCTGCAGAATCCTTGAACATATTCTCAGTTCAAATATGATAAACTTTCTTGAGACTAAGAATGCTAAGATGCTTCAGGAACTTAAATGGGAATCCCTGGAGGGAAGGTGACGTTCTTTTCAAGAAACACTATTGAGAAAATTTAGAGAGCCAGAATCTGAAGCTGACTGCTGAATGATTCTACTGCCACCAACATACATCACGTGTAAGAACCACAAAGATAAGACATGATAAATTAAGGCTCCTACAGAGATGTACAGACAGTCATTTTCCCCTCAGTATCTGCAAGTGGAACAGGCGGGGAAATGACAAGTAGTGGTACAGGATACCCTCCGCCATGCACCATGTGGTGGCTTGTGGAGTATCTATGTAGATGTAGAAATTACTTACCAGGTTAAATCATGACATCAAACTTGCAAAATGGTCAGGACTGAGCATTCCTTATCAATGAATAAGGGTGCAACCAGCAATTCATCAGGTAAGCAGAAAGCATGGGTCCATGGTGCCTTAAGTTCGCCTGAGAAATTTTTTAAAAACAGAGGAGAATCATCAAGAAATATCTGCCCGATCTCATGTGACATAAAACCAATAATGGGATGGAACACAGGCTTTACAACAGCCTACAAGGTGATATAAATCATAGCATCAAGTAACATAAAACCCATGATTCGCCAGTGCTGTCAAACGGCAATACAAATTACATCATCAATGCAAGAATGTACTAGACACTGCTCTCCTTCATGATATATTAACAGTTGGCACACAATGTTATGAGATAAGACATTCTTTACACTGTCTACTGTTGCCACCTAGCTCAAGTGCAATGGAAAGTTCTGCGAACAAGTGTGTGGAGTGTCCGAGGGATCCCTGATGGCTCCGGGGATTGTAACTCTCTACATGGAACGCTTTAAGGAGGTAGCCCTTCATCCCACTTGCTAACAACACAAGAACTTCTTCCACTGCATTGATGATATATTTGTGGTGTGAGAGCATAGCAGACAGGCACTGGACGAGTTTTTGGACCACCTAAACAGTATCAATCAAAGCACTGCATTCACTACAGAAAGGGACAAGAATGGTTGTCTCCCTTTCTTGAAAACAGTAATAAAGAAGAAGACAGACTGTACACTAGGTAATTCAGTATATAGGAAGAATACAAACACAGACCTCTACCGAGGTGTCACAAAGCTGGCAACACAACAGCAGTGCCTACCATTCTCATACATAGGATGTGCTTCATCTGTGATAAGGGAAACCTCCCAGATAAAATGCAACACTAGAAGGAACTGTTCTGCAAAATGGGTACAGTGAAACATATATTAGTAAGGCATTCAAAAAAAGAAGAGACGCAGTAAACTGGGGAGAGAAGGAAGAAGACAAAATACTCATTTACATTCCTTACTTGGGACTGTTGTTAGACAAAATTGTAAAGCTGCTTGAAAAAAACCAACTTAAAAACCATCTTCCAACCATTGCATAAGAGGAAAGAGTATCTCAACCCTCTGAAAAACTCACTAAAACCGACTGTGCCTTGAGTGTACAGCACCTTTTGTGGTTGTAGCCACCAATACAAACAGCAAACACAGCACTGTATCTCAAAATGTTGTGAGGAGCACATCAGGACTGGGACACACAGAGAAATAAGCAACAGCAAAACATAATAAAAAGGAAGAGTGCACTTTTGACTTCAGAACATTAAAGTGCTATATCAAGCAATTGGCTAATAGGACAGCATTGTAAAGGACTACTTAAAAATTAGGATTCGCACGAATTTGGTCAATTAAGATGGAGGATGTCAACTTAATTCAGCATGGAAATCTGCAGTAGTGGTAATGTGATGAGTGATCCCAGCAATGTCCAGCATGAAAATGGATCCAGAATGCCAGAGATTCGAGCACAGCTTCTGGTATACCTGTTACCCCCACCACTGCAACCTCATCCCCTAGCCTGCTCACCACCAAGACAATACCCAGCTGCCCATAGCCAAACACATGGTGTGCACTACTAGCATAAATATTAAAACATCCAAAGTATCTCAACACTTTGTCACAAGAGATGAGTACAACAATCTTCAAAGCATCATGGTATTTTAACATTGGCACCCAGCTGGAAACTCGAGAGCTTTTCATCAGTAAATATTACTTTTTCAGTTTTGGACAGATCTGAATAACTACTGTTAAATATTTTTAATTATCTTTTAACTGTACTGGAAAAGAACAGTCCACTCAGAAATTTGTTAAATTCACATACAAACAAATGGACTAATCAGTACCTGTCTTTAGCGAGCACAATGCCTGGTGCAGCCAGATTCATGGAGAGACGAATGGGCTGCCCTGTACCTGCCTTTAGGGGTACAATGGCTGGTACAGTCAACAGAAGTATGCAAATATCTACAACACTCCTAGTTTTCAAAATAACAGGGCCTTCTTCAGATAAAGGATTTGGTTTCTACTGACTAAAGGGGAGCAGGACAGGTCAAGTTAAGAGGGGCCTATCTTGTATGACGTTTAAGTGAGTCAAAGATGGAACAAAAGATACCAAAGAGTACAGGATAGTAACACACACACACACACACACACACACACACACACACACACACACACACACACAGAGAGAGAGAGAGAGAGAGAGAGAGAGGAGAGAACAATATAGTACATTTGTAAGTACTGTGCCAGCTTCAGGATTGATACAAGGGAATAATAAATTAAGGAGATAACATGGATCTAGAAGAGAAAATGGCAAATGGGGAAGATAATACAAATGATGACAGTAATTGTACGGGAGGCAACCGGGGGGGGGGGGGGGGGGCAATGGCGAGGGGCAGGAATTACACTTATACATTTATGGGGAATCAGGGAAAATACACGTTGATAAAAAAATTCAGGAAATGCCAATACAGGAAGGCAAAATGGGGCAAGGGGTTTTGGCTAGTATGTTTTAAAATCTGTGAAGGTGATGGGATGAGAGAGAAAGTTGGGTTCCTATCTCTTGTAGTGCATGTTCAGCAACTAACTGAGCCGCTACTGAGAACTAATGGTTAGTGTTAATGGTTACTTACATGAATGACCTAGGTTTAATAAATAGTGAACACTTAAGATTTCTTTGTGTTCAAAAGGTCTGGAACAGATACCATTAAACCTCAAGAGGCATACGCAAATACAGCTTCATAATTTAAGCCACAAAACAGAAATCAAGCCATCAAAGTGGTATCAAACTGAAAGGCTAACATTAGGCTAAGAAGCTGCATAAGAAAGCCACACACACACACACACACACACACACACACACTTGATAGAAAAGACAACAAAGGCATTTAAATGCTGTGTATCTCGCCAGTAGTAGCGGTGGTGCAAAAGGGTCCATGCATGGGGTAGGTTTTATAGCAGGGACAAGTGCAGTGCTTGGAGCCTTGTGGAAGGAATGACTGTCTTGGAATTTGATGTTGATGTTGCAAAGGTTAGGAGGGTGACAAAGGGTGGTGTGAGGAGTATATCAGGGAGAGATTATCTGCTGCTGAAAGTCTTAGCCCTGGAACCTATTGAGGCAGTTTGGGTGTGAAAGGTACTGAGTGATGAGGGGAATGGGTTGGCGGGTTGGGTTGTTTGGGGAAGGAGACCAGACAGCGAGGTTATCGGTCTCATCGGATTAGGGAAGGTTGTCGGTCGTGCCCTTTCAAAGTAACCATCCCAGCATTTGCCTGGTGGGATTTAGGGTAATCACGGAAAACCTAAATCAGGATGGCCGGACACAGGATTGAACCGTCGTCCTCCCGAATGCGAGTCCAGTGTGATGAGGGGAATATTTCTGAGGTTTCTGGATGTATGGAAGTAGGAGCTGCAGTGGCAGGAATATTTTTTTTTTCTTTCTTTTTTTTGGGGAGGGGGTTGTTTCTGGGAGAGTTGAGTAGTTGCAGCACAGAAATTTCTTTGAAAGATTATTGGTACAGATATTACAGGAATTACTCACTTCTTGGTGTGCTTTCCATTCTTTGTTCTAATATATGTGGACTTCATCTTCAAATTTACAGCTGTTTATGAAATTCTTAAAGTGCCAGGGTCAACAAAATTTCTTCTCATTTTAGTAAGTTGAAAATCGTAGGTATAACTCAATAGATTACAGCTCAGTACATAATGTATGTTGAAGAATAAAATACAAATGCTACTCTTTTCACTCTGAATGAGTGACAACTATTTAATTACGAGGGCGTGCTGAAAACTAACACCTCCCAATTTGTTATTTTGTTCTCTGTATTGGTAGAGGTATTAAATGTCATGCATATTACTCACTCAACTTTCCTGCTTCACTGGTGCAGGTTGCAACCTCTGCTGCAACAGGGCTCCGAATTATAGCAAGTAACAAGGTAGAGTGTAATGCACTGTGAGACCCAAAGAAAACAGAAAATATGATTTCAAAGAGTTTCTCCACATATGGAGCACCCTCTCTTTCAGCATGACAATGAAAGAGCACACACAAGCACTGTGACATCTGCACCAATCCAGTGCCCTGGGTTCACTATCATCCATCATCCTCTTTACAGTGCCAACTTGGCCCCATCCAATTTTCAATTGTTTCCACAACTTTTCAAGGACCTCACTTTGATACTGAGCAGAGGTGAGATTGTGGCTCCATCAACAAAGTCAAACATTCTACAATGACAGTATCAACCAACTGGTCTCTCGTTGGGAGAAATATGTTCATCACCAAGGTGACTATGTTGAGAAATAAATATGTAGATGTTGAATGTTAATATAGTTTGTTTTATTTAAAAGTTTTATGAGTTTTCATATAAAAATTCAGAGGCATTACTTTTCAACACACCCCTGTACAATGGACACCTTTACTTAGTGCTTCCGGCTCTGCCAGTGGATTTCAAAGACCTGTAATCTTCAAAAGATGCAGTATTTGAACAAGTTGGCACACTATCAACTCTCACACTATTGGTGGGGCAGCCACAGCTGAAAAAGTCCAATTGAATAAATAAATAACAACAGTGGCTGCCTTGAGAAGGTTTATTTGATATATTGGTTCACAACTAGTTTTCTATCTTTACAGTCGCATCTTCAGTATAGTGTGCTGGCCCACTCCACACACATCCTCTCAGTGCTCCTAGTGTCACATCTCACATAAAGTCCACAGTTAAATTTTGAATGGTTGCATCTCTTACACTATGATCAGGATAAGGATAGGGGACATCTATGCTTTATTGAGGGCTAGTTCCCACGTCTAAAAAAGGTCAACTGTTTGGCACCTGACGATGTGGCTTTCAAGTGATGGAACTAGTTGTGAACCAATAGGAGATCAATAAATCTTACCATGGCAGCTATTGCAGTTATTTATTTATTCAAAGATAAAAATTTGCTGGTGTGTGCGTTCTCTGAGATACTGTATGCGTTTCATGCCACTAACAAACATTTAATATATTTATTAAATCTGAACATAAAATTTAATGTTAGATGTTGATGATTCATGTAAAATTCATTTACTAACTATTTTGTGTGTGAAGATATGATCTGCCCTGTACTTCATAATAAATAAACATTTCAGGAATCCAAGATTAAACTTCAGTTCTACATATAAAAAACCAAAACAGGTAACTACGCACTGATAGCTCTGTTCAATTTATTTTCAGTCACACAACATAAATATATGTGCACACACAAGGCATATATGCCAGACCCCCCAAAAGTAATACATCACAGTTTCTTTTTCCCTGTAATAATTATTCCAAATTATCTTTTAACACATTCTGCTATTCAATAAACACATTCCTTCTGCAAATAAGTTAGCACACATCAGTATATAAGCACTATGAAGAACCCATCCAGGTAATTCTGTTTATACCTTTTCCATTGGTGCAGAAAAATTGAATAAAACGTAACAGCAATGATTAATCATCATTCTTGCACTTTTATGTTTCAAGTTCATTCAATTCATGCTCAAACTGTTGCCTTGTAACTGCAAAAGCATTATAAAATGAAACTGTTTTACTATTCCAAGAAGTAAACAGTAAACAAAAATGAGGAAAGGCAACAATTTATCTAAAGCTAATTCATGCATTGCAAGAGACAAATGTAACACAGAAAATCGAACTAGCTTTCCTGCTACCACTTTGTGCAGATCAAGTACTCCCCCCACTCATCTCTTTCATCTCCTACACATTCTCATTTTTCTCCCTCCACCCCCCCCCCTCCCCACCACACACACACACATACATTCATGCATGCACCCCAAAAGTCTGCACTTACTTGCAGCTGTGGCAGAATCAACATTTTATGAGTGGCTTCCCAAGTTGAAAACTTGCAAATAGAAGGGGGTAAGATGTGCAAGACAAGGAGGAGGTAAGGAACTAATGGGAGGCAGGAGACGAAGACACTGGTGGCTATTAAAGGCAGTAGCAAAATAGGGAATGAATAACTTAACTATCACTTGATAATGGAAACAAGGCTTAAGAAAATCATGACACATTCACAGGATTTGTCAACCTAAATATAGCATTTGACTATGTAAAATGGTGCAAGCTGTTTGAAATTCTGAGAAAAATAGAGGTAATTTATAGGGAAAGCTGAAGAACATCAATATGTACTAGAACCAAGTGGGAACAATATAAAGGGAAAAACAGGAATGAATTGTTTGTATTAAAAGGGTGTACAGCAGGGATGCTGTTTTTCACAACCGTTCAATATATACATCCAAAGAGCAACAACAAAAATAAAATAAAAGCTCAAGAGTGGAATTAAAATTCAGTGTGAAAGGATATCAACAATAAAATTCACTGATGACATTACTATCCTCAGTGAAAGTGAAGAAGAATGACAGGAACTGCTGAATGGAAATAACAGTCTAATGAGTACAGAATATAGACTCGGAGTAAGCTAAAGAAAGACAAAAGTAATCATAAGGAGCAGAAATGAGATTAACGATAGACTGAACACCAAAACTGGTAACCACAATGTAGAAGTAGTAAAGGAATTGTGGAGTTTTGCAATTCAGGGTACAGAATAACATGCACTGTATGAAGCAAGGACATCATAAACAGCATGACTAGCATGGGTAAAGAAGACATTCCTGATCAAAGGAAGTCTACTAGTACCAAACCTAGGCCTTAATTTGAGAAAGTGTTTGGAGCACAGTACTGAATGGTGAATCATGGACTACAGGAAAACCAGAAAAGAAGTCAACAGAAGCTTTTGAAATGTGGTGCTACAGAAGTATTTGAAAATTAGGTGGACTGATAAGATGAAAAATGAGGAGATTCTTTGCAGAATCTACAAAGAAGGGAACATTTGGAAAACAACAACAAGTAGATGGAACAGGATGATAGGACATGTTTTAAGACAATAGAGAATATCTTCTATGGTACTAAAGGGGTCTGTAGAGGGTAAAAACTGTAGGGGAAGACCAAACAAATAACTGAGGATGGAGACTGCAAGTACTATTTTGAGATGCAGATGTTTGGCACAAGAGAAAACTCGTGCATCCAGGCCACATCAAATCAGTGAACTGACTTACAAGTAAAAAAAAAAAAATCATTAAACTGAGGGGGGGATGAGACAAGGGATACCCTCCCCAAAATCCTACTACCAATCAGAATAATATTCCATGCTACCTAGAAAATATCTTAATTCATCACTAAGTCATCTTCCCTGCCAATTCATTTCACAGAATATTCACCTGTGGATACACACAGCAACCACTTCCCATTGCAATGCAATTAAAGGGTTTTCCTAATCAAAGACAGAACCATATATGAAATTAGCAATCCCCTTAGATAAATTCCTATGATGATATATGTACAAGATGATAATGCGACCCCCCCCCCCAAAAAAAAAAAAACCTCTGCACACATGCACACACATGTGTGTGTGTGTGTGTGTGTGTGTGTGTGTGTGTGTGTGTCTCAGAGAGAGAGAGAGAGAGAGAGAGAGAGAGAGAGAGAGACCCTGGATTGGTAAAAGGACAGCACCTCATGTGCCAGCGAAATTTTCTGTGTTGTTTGTTAATGGGTCTATTTGCTGCACCTATCAGCTGCATATAAATGGTTCATCAACATTTACATTTATAAAACGATATTATTTAGACCTATAATACATGACAAATTAATAAAATGCTGCAAATTTTTCATTGGAACAAAGAACAATTCAACTTCACTATTACATATAAAGCACCTACAAAGAATGCAACAACAGTTATTATTACCATGGCAATAAAAAAGAAAAATAAGAGTAATGACTCTCACATTGCTACTGTATTACAATTGGGAATGCAACATCAGATTTCACACATCATCCTGTTCAAAATAATGTTATCACAAAATCATTCATCAATTTAAAAACCCTAATATTTATAAAAAGACTTTATCCCTTTAAAATGTTTTCTAATGGCACATAAGTGTCACATCTCTCATGTTTACATTATTTATTAGTTGATGGAAGTTAACAATAAATATGTGAAATAAATTTTAATACTTGCAAGTAAAATTTATAAAATTACTTGTCATCACACTAACCACAAAACCCACAACACTGGTACAAATCCATAAAAAGAAACTGGAAATCTCCTCAGTAAAAAGTAAATGAGGAGCAGTAGTTATTTGTGAACACAATCTATAAATTATTGAGCATCAGACATGCATTGTATAAGAATTAAGAACAACAATGAATTGAGGTAATAGTTATTGAATGGAAGTTGGGGAAGAATGAAGGAGGCATTTGGTGGAATGTAATATCCAGGGGCACTGATTCCATTACAGACAAGAACAAGCAATGAACACAAGGCATCCATCCGACAGACATATAAACACCAAGCAAAGTACCCTTGAGACAAATTCCATATATTAAGTGTAGCGTTAGAAATTTTTAATACAAGATTTGTGTGATCACAATCATTTTACATAATTATAGCAAATAAGCCATAGACCACACTTTAACAATACAGAGCATTATACAAGCAGTGAGAAGAAAAGTAATATAAATGAAGATATGGAACCCATGTTACTTTGACTGCAACAATGGTACTTTAGAATGGATTAGAGCATGGGTTACAACTGACACTGATAAGGTATATGTATAGAGCCAGTTTACAGGCAACTCTACACATAGCTAATAATTTTTAATAAACAAAATCCACATGATACTGACAACAAATAATCCATTAATTGTATTGAGCAACTGTATTTGTTTACTTCCAGCTTCTTCTAATCGTCTTCTGATGCAATCTTTTCTCAGTTTATAATATTTCTTTACTTAGCATACTTGGTCAGTTTTTTATATTTTTCAAACTCCTTTTTTTCCCATACTTTTCGTACACTAATGTGATTGCTTTCTTTTTACATCTTGATCAACATCATAAATATCACACACTCTTCACAACTACATTCTTGTTATGCTTTCAAAACAGATTTTTAGTTCTTCTTCTTCAACTCAGTGTTCAGATAATAACACTGTCAAAATATAACAAATGTTTTCATCATCGTGTATCGTATTCCGACAGTGTCCCATATAAATGTTTCTTATTTTATATTTTCAGCAGTTCGAAACTGTCGAGAATTTAAAACAAATTTCTGTTTCCAGTTTGTCAGTCTTAATGCAAACACATGAAATTAAACATTTGTATGTAAATAAATAGTCTTACAGCATTTGAACTTTTGGTAACTGCTAATTATCAATACACTTTGACCATCTGATGTCCTTAATTTATACCTACAGACTTTCAACAATAATTATTTTTGAAGATAACTATTTTTTATTAAATTTGTAGATCAAATTGAGCTGACTGTGACATGATCATTCTGGAATTTATGTGACATAGCCAGGCATGCCAATTAACTGAACAACACATTATTTAACTTCTATCTGATTTTCAGTGACTAAGCACTGGCAGGCAGAATAATGCCTTTTGTTCGGTCTTATTATTGCAACAGTGATATATGATGAACGAAAGTCTTTCAAAAAGAATGATTCTAATGTATCATGATTGGTATCTCAAGTCTGCTCAGTTACTTGTCTTGCTATTTGACAGTAATTTTTTTAGTAAATGAGTAAATAATAATCAATTTTTGAAAAATTCATTTTGTAGCATTATGAAGACTATACGCTACTATATATGTTGACACAAAAAAAATTAACAACAGAAATATACACTTTACATCTACTTTCTGCATTTGCCTACCGGTATAAAATTGCTCTTTTGGACAAATTTTACATCATTCAGTTTAGAAATTACTTTGATGGAAATAACAGTTTTCATTAAGCATTAATGGTCATATTTTAAGTCCTTGTCTTGAAACAGTCCCTGTAAACATCAGAGCTACTAATGGGAGGAACAATTAATAACTTAGACTTGACATTTTTCTACCTTTTAGTTGAGTATACAATGTACTGAAAATTTGTGACAAGTTAAAAGGGTGTGCCACAGCAAGCTTTGGAACCCAGTTCATGCCTTTTGTAGGCAGTGTGATATCTAGAAATTATGGAGGGGAAACAAGTTGTCAATTCAGACTTTCATCCCATTGAGAGGTGTGCATGAGCAGATCAGTTGGTAACATCAAAGGGAGGGATCCAAATTCATGCCACAGTTCAGTACAATTTTAACTTGTCTCAAATATTAAATTAATAACATAATTTGTGAATGAGTATTATATACACCACATGTACATCAGAAAATCACAGATTATTATTTAAGTTCATACTCAAAATGACAAATACAGGGAAAACATTTATCAAAATATCTTTACTTGACACACATGGGCCATTCCAGCTAATTAGCCCACAACAGAAAACACACAGTTATATCATTAACATCAATAGTCAGAGTGCAGGAACACACACACACACACACACACACACACACACACACACACAACCATTTCCAGTATAAGAGTTACGAATAATGACAAAGAAGAGTGTGATCCACAGACCATGAAATTATAATTCGTAGGAAGTTTACCTACAGCTTGTTACACAGACACACACTGCTGATAACACCCCATTTAACTACTCTTCACAGAAAAATCAAGAAACTCGCTTGGCCCAGGAAACCCTAAACTGGAGCTTCAATGTCAAAACATAATTATTTTATTTTAAGCATCTGTTTCAATGATTATCGTCAATTAATTTGTATGCAATAATTTTGTATCTGGTGGTAGCTATAATAAATATTTATAATTAGAAACTAAGAAGTGGGAAACTACTGAAGCTGTATCTCTAATTTAAATCCCACATTGTTGACAGATACAGTATCAGTATGAAAATATATCCAGGAATTGAATCCCAAAAGTGAAAAATGATTTTAATTTTTTTTAAATATACTTTTGTGTTTAATGTGTAAAATTACAGAAAAACACAAGTAGCCTGGAATTTGACATTTATAATAATGAACAGAAATAAATACACGTGTTTTATTAATTACTTAACATCATTGGGCAATCAAGTTTCTGACTACAAATAAAACAGTCTGGGTTTTAATCCCTCATCATTCCCAGACTTTTTCTGTCACCTATTGCTTCTTTCATCTCTGTCAAAGACTGTTTATGTGAAAAATTCTGAAATGCACTGTAATCCAGATTTCATGCAAAAGTATAACTGAACAAGTCAATTCAAAGGTCACAGGACCATGCCAAGTAAACAATGTGGTGTTCAAACTAGTCTTCAGACCGATAACATCTTTACTGAGTTTTAAGATCATTTTACAATTTGAAAAGGTCACTAGAATGCTTCAGTAATGTAAAAACATTTTCTTTTGGTCTTTAATGACAAGTGACTAATTTCATTAAGATCTTTTTTCTGTATAAGGATAATTTTAAGCATAGAACTATTATTTTCATACAAACTTTTTTAAATCATTACATTAACAAATAAGAAGAACATGACAATCTCGGCCAAAACACCTGCAGTACTAACATCAGGTAATGTGTTTGATCCTTCTGGATATTATGTTGTTATTCATATACCCTAGACTGCTATCTTTGCTTTTTCAAAATTTCTCAAGCTTATTATTATTATTATTATTATTAATCAACAGATTGAGGACAGGTATATGTGAGGGCATGCTACACAAGAAAAAACAGATTGCAGTAAAGTTTGTACCACTGTCAATAGGACTTTTAAAAATCTACTCATTCTAATGGAAAATAACTAATGTATCTTTGTTCAACATTACAGCTGGTCCTAGAGCAGATTTTCTAGAGGTGGAGGTTTCTTGCCATTCCTGCTGCTGTCTCTGACTTCCTTCGGTAGGACAGGAAGCACAAAAATTTCAAACTGACGGGTCAAATTGATTGTCTTCTGTTTCTGTCAAAGTTTTTGATGCATTTAGACACACAGCTCGCTACAAGTTATCATGTGTACGTGTGCCTCCAAGAGATTAGAAATACTAAGAAGAAGAAAATTTTCTAAAATCTAATGTCATCTTTTGATGACATGAGTGAATTATACACAAAACTGATCTTGTGTTTAGTCTTTGCTTCTTAAGACAATAAAACTGTTAGAAGAGTATGGAAAGTTTTGAATACAACAACTGAATTGAAAGTAACGTTAGTATTGGTGGTTTTGACACAAAAAGTGTGAAAAACAAATTATGTAGAAAGAAATATCGACAGAATATTCCTGAAACCACCTCAACTATGAAGACCCCATAGAAAGAATGGACCTTACCATCTCACCAAGAACCAACCAATTATTGATGTTACAAGTTTTGGATACGCATTCAGATGGACACATACAGGTGGATCATGGAACATTAAAAATTATTTCTAGAAGTACCAGCTGAGCAATGAAACCTCAAAACAATAGTAATATAAATGAGAATTAAGGATATATTTTTTTCGACACTTTTTAGACAAAAACCAGTGTCAGCTTCTTCAAACATTACAGTACAATTCAGCACAAAAGGCACTACTTCATATCTCTAGGAATCAAAAATTTGTAATGAAGTGTGCCACTCAGACTTGAATTTTTAATCAATAAATCATTCTTTTTTATTTTTATTTTTTGTAAACTGAGTAGTATACAGATCATGGCATACAGATCATTGTTACATCATTTGTGTTGTTGATTATGTGAATGGCTGACCCACTATAAAGTGTTCCTGTGTACTCCTGAACCGAAAAGTTTTATCCAAAATAAAAACAAAAGATAATACAGTACTTGTGTTAAATTATATATTGTGAATGATGGACTTCGGCTTTATTACAAATGATCCTTCTCATGGGCACGTACAAAAGTTAAATCTAAAAAGATCAGCTAGTAATATTATGCTTTTGAAATGAAAATGGACCTGTAATGAAGGTTTGGTAAGTATACATGGTGGCTGACAGACAATCTTTGGACTCATGTATAAAGCAAATTTGGATAGTTCTATTACCAAAAAACCATGGAAAAAAAGAAGATACTGTGAAATGTGGTTCTTAAAGTGGAGTACTGTTATCCACCAACCACCAATACCACTTGCGTTAACACGATATGGAGCCCATAAACTTGTCACATTGTTTGTCAACATTAACTGTACACTGAATTGAAAGCCAGATTTCAAGGTTTTGAAACTCAAAAGAGCAATGTGCAGATGATGATTAACTTACACTGTTGGTATTTAATGTATTTCTTGTGATCACCAAAATAGCTTAAGAACTTTAGGGAGATTTTGAGCTTGAAGGAAGACTTTAACAACCCAGATAATTTCAGAAGTATATGCTGACTAGTAACTTCCTAAAGGTGATGCATAAAACCAGTCAGGTTTTGTGACTAAAGCATATAAAAGTTTGAGATTAAAACCAACAATCAAGTACATATATTTGGAGTCGTGTTTCTATCTAGCATCTCAGAAAAATAATACCTAACAGTCACACAGTGAGAACAACCACAGTACATGTATGCACAAAACTACTCAAATATTGGCTTAAAATGAAAATAATTTGTACTTATATTGTTTTCTTCATAAAATAAAGTTGCAAAATTTTGGAAAGTAAATATCAAATATTCCCAGCTTCACAACAGTTTTCTATCAATTCAGGTGATTCTAAAAGGATCCAGTTTAAGAAAGTCTAGTTAAACAACAAAGTCTGTGAAAAATTTGTAAAGACACCAGTTGTTTTAAAAAGTAGATTTATGAGTTTAAAAATTTGGATATTTCATTAATGGCAATGCTTTCAAATGAATTCTTATTTTGTGACCTGCCGCCAGACACAAAATCATGTTGCTATGTTGGAGAGGTTGGGAGTACCCAAGCCAAGTACATATGCAACAGCAGAGAATTTAATAATCTGAACATTAACATTCCTTCCAGCCACCTAGCTGGATTTTTGTTGTCCCTATATTTGAACAGAGACTCAGAAGTGCACTGCAAAAAATATTTCATGGTCTGTTCACCACGTAATACATGTGAGACATGGAAAAATATATAGGTATGTACACACAAGGTTGACCCAAAAAGTAATGCAACTTTTTCATTGGCAAATACCTAAAACATAATTGAAAATTATGTAGTCTTTGGCAAAATTTTCAGCCCACTGAGGGCTACAGAGTTTCTTGAATTACATACCTGTGAGATACATGTTTTGTCACAGTAACACAACATTTGTGTTACATTTTACTGAAATTTAAGTTATTGGTAATATCATTTGTGATTTTTCAGATTTCATAAGAAGTGACTATATTGATGTAAAATGCCTGTTGTTACAGTTGTGTTACAACTTTACAGCTGCTGTGCTGTTTGTGATGGATACTACTTTCAGACTTCGTAATACAAAACTATTCTGGCAGTGTACCTGGGGCAAAGTCTTCAGGTCACTGATGAAATCTTCCCATTGTAAATAACTTATCACTTTTCAGGATTGTTGAGGGCTAAAGGGAGAAAAACTGTGTTGCATTACTTCCTGGAAATTTTGCATATTTTGAAGGATGTACAAAACATGCTAATGATGTCAGTAAACACTACTTAAGAAGTAACATTGAACACTTTATACTTAACCTTCAGTATTTACAGGTTCTCGTGCATGATGAATTTTCAGATGCTTATTGTGATTAGATTTAGTTGGAGATGCTTTGCCACAAATGTGGCATGTGTAGGGCCGTATACCTGTGTGCACAGTCATGTGTTCCTTCAGGTAATAGCCTCTATGAAATAGTTTTCCACACACACCACACACATAATTTTTTCCTAATTCATGTTCACGTACATGGCGTACACAATTGTATTTATACACAAAGCAACGGCCGCAGTAATTGCAAGTATATGGCCTTGTACCACGATGAGATCGTACATGAGCTGAATAGCACGATTCCCTGTGAAATGCTGCTCTACAGATTTCACATTTATATGGCTTCGCAGAACGTGCTGTATGGGTCCAGCGATGAAGCCGCAAATTCCATTTTGTGGTGAAACTCTTTGAACAAAGGGGACACTGGTACGGTCGCTCTCCAGAATGTAAACGCATATGAGCCGAAAGTGAATTTTTAAGACAGACAGCAGAACAGACAGGGCACTCAACATTTTCTCCTTCACGTTCCTTCTGAGGTACATAACGACTATCATGAGCTTTGCGTATGTGTCTTGTTAGACTGACTGCATGTACAAACCTCACACTGCAGAATCCACAGGATTTTGGTTTTGCATCATGTGTCTCTTTGTGCCACTCCAGTTTCTTTTTTGTATGGAATACTTCACCACACTGGCAAATAAAATCTTTCACTTTTTTCTTCAAATTCAGATGATGTCTGCAAAAAAAAAAAATCATAAACATAAGTGAAGACCTGTCAAGTGATAAAGCTGTGATGATTTATAAAACTTAGAATATTATCTACACTAATGCATGCCATAATATTAAGGTAAAGAATAGACACAATAGTCTATACACAACTGAGGATGACACTGAGTTCAACATAAGCCTAAAACATTTCAAAACACGTAACTAATAGAATGTAATAAATTATGAACTACCTAACATTATAATATCACAATTACAAAAATGACTCTGGAAGACTGTGTCATAAGTTACATGCATAGTAACAGAGCAGCAATTAATGTGAATAACTTCCAATAAATTTCAATTTTGTGCTACACAGGTTCCTATGTCTCCAATATCTACTGATATTTGGAAATTTGTATGACACTTTAAGTTTCTGTACCAAGTTTTGTGCCTCTCCTGCATAACTGAGTTCTGTGATGTCACAATGTTGTTAATATTTGACGTCTCCTTTATTTAAATCTATATTTCTGTCTTAACTTCAAAAATGAAGGCGTCAGTATTTGAAACTTGAGAATTAATTATGTCTTCATGTGTGGGATTGAAGCAGCAAGAGATTTTTTACTTTTGTGGCAAGTACCAACTTATACTCATTTATTGATATTTTATATGATTGTGTGTTAACACTTGGTTTTGTGATAAAATACTGGATTAAATGATTAGCATAATATTAAGGACTACGATAAATTTCTGGTTCTTAAGAGAATATTTTACTGTACACTTCATTTATTCTCTTACATCATCCTAAAAATTTTCTCCCTCACTCATTCACTTTCATATCATCATCATCATCATTATTACTAACACTGTTATCATCATCATCATCATCATCATCATCATCATTATTATTTCTTTCTTTTCTCAGACGTTATGTCTGGTCAAAAATGGAAAGTGACGCAGACCTTGATCAAGCGTGACTGCCTTTTAACTGCACGGTATATGTTATACTGTATTTAGGAACTTTCGGGTAATTGAACATGGATCAATAATTATGGATTTCTGTAGTTGTATGTATAAGTTTGGATGTAGCTGTATTGCATTGATGCACTGGTGGATAGTGTGTGGTATGACTCCTGTAGTTGATAGTATAATTGGTATAATGTCAACTTTATCCTGATGCCACATGTCCTTGACTTCCTCAGCCAGTTGGACGTATTTTTCAATTTTTTTCTCCTGTTTTCTTTTGTATATTTGTTGTATTGGGTATGGATATTTCGATTAGTTGTGTTAATTTCTTCTTTTTATTGGTGAGTATGATGTCAGGTTTGTTATGTGGTGGTGTTTTATCTGTTATAATGGTTCTGTTCCAGTATAATTTGTATCCATCATTCTCCAGTACATTTTGTGGTGCATACTTGTATGTGGGAATGTGTTGTTTAATAAGTTTATGTTGTAAGGCAAGCTGTTGATGTATTATTTTTGCTACAATGTCATGTCTTCTGGGGTATTCTGTATTTGCTAGTATTGTACATCCGCTTGTGATGTGATCTACTGTTTCTATCTGTTGTTTGCAAAGTTGGCATTTATCTGTTGTGGTATTGGGATCTTTAATAATATGCTTGCTGTAATATCTGGTGTTTATTGTTTGATCCTGTATTGCAATCATGAATCCTTCCGTCTCACTGTATATATTGCCTTTTCTTAGCCATGTGTTGGATGTGTCTTGATCGATGTGTGGCTGTGTTAGATGATACGGGTGCTTGCCATGTAGTGTCTTCTTTTTCCAATTTACTTTCTTCGTATCTGTTGATGTTATGTGATCTAAAGGGTTGTAGAAGGGGTTATGAAATTGCAATGGTGTAGCCGATGTATTTATAGGAGTGATTGCTTTGTGTATTTTGCTAGTTTCTGCTCGTTCTATAAAGAATTTTCTTAAATTGTCTACCTGTCCATAATGTATGTTTTTTATGTCGATAAATCCCCTCCCTCCTTCCTTTCTGCTTGATGAGAATCTTTCTGTTGCTGAATGTATGTGATGTATTCTATATTTGTGGCATTGTGATCATGTACGTGTATTGAGTGCTTCTAGGTCTGTGTTACTCCATTTCACTACTCCAAATGAGTAGGTCAATATTGGTATAGCATAAGTATTTATAGCTTTTGTCTTGTTTCTTGCTGTCAATTCTGTTTTCAGTATTTTTGTTAGTCTTTGTCTATATTTTTCTTTTAGTTCTTCTTTAATATTTATATTATCTATTCCTATTTTTTGTCTGTATCCTAGATATTTATAGGCATCTGTTTTTTCCATCGCTTCTATGCAGTCGCTGTGGTTATCCAATATGTAATCTTCTTGTTTAGTGTGTTTTCCCTTGACTATGCTATTTTTCTTACATTTGTCTGTTCCAAAAGCCATATTTATATCATTGCTGAATACTTCTGTTATCTTTAGTAATTGGTTGAGTTGTTGATTTGTTGCTGCCAGTAGTTTTAGGTCATTCATGTATAGCAAATGTGTGATTTTGTGTGGGTATGTTCCAGTAATATTGTATCCATAATTTGTATTATTTAGCATATTGGATTGTGGGTTCAGAGCAAGGCAGAACCAGAAAGGACTTCATGAGTCTCCTTGGTATATTCCACACTTAATCTGTATTGGCTGTGATGTGATATTATTTGAATTTGTTTGGATATTAAGTGTGGTTTTCCAATTTTTCATTACTATGTTTAGGAACTGTATCAATTTAGGATCTACTTTGTATATTTCCAATATTTGTAGTAACCATGAGTGGGGTACACTATCAAAAGCTTTTTGGTAATCAATGTATGCGTAGTGTAGCGACCTTTGTTTAGTTTTAGCTTGATATGTCACCTCTGCATCTATTATCAGTTGCTCTTTACATCCTCGTGCTCCTTTGCAACAGCCTTTTTGTTCTTCATTTATAATTTTGTTCTGTGTTGTATGTGTCATTAATTTCTGTGTAATGACTGAAGTTAATATGTTGTATATTGTTGGTAGGCATGTTATGGGGCGATATTTAGCTAGGTTTGCTGTGTCTGCTTCATCTTTAGGTTTCAGATAATTTATTCCTTGTGTAAGTGTATCAGGAAGGTGTATGGGTCTGCAATGTAACTGTTAAATAATTTAGTTAGATGTGAATGTGTTGAGGTGAACTTCTTTAACCAGAAATTTGCTATTTTATCTTTTCCAGGGGATTTCCAATTGTGAGTTGAATTAATTGCTCGAGTGACTTCATGTTGCAAAATTATCACTTCAGGCATTTGTGGTAGCATCTTGTATGTGTCTGTTTCTGCTTGTATCCACCGTGCATGCCTGTTATGTTGTACCGGGTTTGACCATATGTTGCTCCAGAAGTGTTCCATGTATGTTATGTTTGGTGGATTGTCTATTTTACTGGGTGTGTTATCTATTGTCTGGTAAAATTTCTTTTGCTTTGTGTTGAATGTTTGGTTTTGTATCTTCTAAGTCGTTTGGCCAATGGTTGTAATTTCTGCTTCTTTTCATCTAATTGCTCTATCACTTCTTGTTGTGAGATTTTACCTAACCTTTTTCGTTTTTTGTCTGATATTTCATTTCTTATAAATTGTGTTAGCTGTCCGATGTCTCTTCTCAGTTTTTCTATTCTGATCTGTAGCCTGTGTTGCCATGCTGGTTTTGTGGGTTTCTTCTGTGTGTTGGTTGGTTCTGATCTCTGCCTAGTGTGTATATTTAGTGTAGTGAGTGCTCCTATATAAACCAGTAGTTGTAACTCTTCCATAGTTGTATTTACATTTACTTTGTTGTGTATGATTGTGTTGATAGTTGTTATTGTTGTTTCAACTTGTGGGTTATTTGGTGGTCTATGCAAGAATGGTCTAATGTCTGTATTTGTGTCTTTGTATTCTATGTATGTCAACTGAAATTCTTCTTCTATATCTAACATGTGTGTCACTTCGTGTTCTATTTGTGCTTGTTCTGGTGGCTGTCTTAAGATTTCATTTTCCTCTGATTGTTTAATTGATGCATGTTGTTCTTTGTTTGTTTGCTCTGGGATGTTTGAGTCCGTTACTGTATTTTCTTCTTCTTCTGATTGCACATTATTTTGTTCCAGTATTTGTTGTACTTGTTTGATGTTTTCTAATTCTGACTGGGGTATCCTGTTATTTTTTATTATTACACGGATCTGATCAGCTAGTCGTCGTTCTGTTAAAAATTTTAATTCTGGGTATCTGGTAATAAATGTTGTGTATACTTGTGATCTGTATCCAGTTGTGTTGGTTCCTAGGTTTGTTGCTTGGTAATAACAGAACATGAGGTGTCTATTAACTTCATCTGACCATCTCATCCTCTGTCTTTGTTTTCCTTCTAGGGTGGTTGCAGGAAGCATATCCTGCAAAACACCTCTATTTGGATTTAAATCATTTTCCAGTTGGCTAGCAGTGTCGTTACCATTGTGGGCGGGCATAGGGTTCAAGCGTCGTCCCCGACCATGACGGCGCTTGTCCGAGGCTTCTTTAGTTCTGTCCTGAACCAACTAATCACACTAAAAGGGGGGTTAGCCCTATTAGTGGTTTGTCCTTTTCGTCGCCTTTTACGACTGGCAGAACATACCGGAGGCCTATTCTTTTCCCGGGCCTCCACGGGTGTTATTATTATTATTATTTCTTTACTTTCTCAGACGTTAAGTCTGGTTGAGAATGGAAAGTGACGCGGACCTTGATCAAGCGTCACTTCCTATTAACGGTATGTGTTATATTGCATTTAGGAACTTTCGGGTAATTGAACATGTATCAATAATTACGGATTTCTGTAGTTGTATATATGTGTTTGGATGTAGCTGTATTGCATTGATGTACTGGTGGATATTGTGTGGTATGACTCCTGTAGTTGATACTATAATTGGAATGATGTCAACTTTATCCTGATGCCACATGTCTTTGACTTCCTCAGCCAGCTGGATGTATTTTTCAATTTTTTCTCCTGTTTTCTTTTGTATATTTGTTGTATTGGGTATGGATATTTCGATTAGTTGTGTTAATTTCTTCTTTTTATTGGTGAGTATGATGTCAGGTTTGTTATGTGGCGTTGTTTTATCTGTTATAATGGTTCTGTTCCAGTATAATTTGTATTCATCATTCTCCAGTACATTTTGTGGTGCATACTTGTATGTAGGAACTTGTTGTTTTAAAAGTTTATGTTGTAAGGCAAGCTGTTGATGTATTATTTTTGCGACATTGTCATGTCTTCTGGGGTATTCTGTATTTGCTAGTATTGTACATCCGCTTGTGATGTGATCTACTGTTTCTATTTGTTGTTTACAAAGTCTGCATTTATCTGTTGTGGTATTGGGATCTTTAATAATATGCTTGCTGTAATACCTGGTGTTTATTGTTTGATCCTGTATTGCAATCATGAATCCTTCTGTCTCACTGTATATATTGCCTTTTCTTAGCCATGTGTTGGATGCGTCTTGATCGATGTATGGCTGTGTTAGATGATACGGGTGCTTGCCATGAAGTGTTTTCTTTTTCCAATTTACTTTCTTCGTATCTGTTGATGTTATGTGGTCTAAAGGGTTGTAGAGGTGGTTATGAAATTGTAGTGGTGTAGCCGATGTATTTATATGAGTGATTGCTTTGTGTATTTTGCTAGTTTCTGCTCGTTCTATAAAGAATTTTCTTAAACTGTCTACCTGTCCATAATGTAGGTTTTTTATATCGATAAATCCCCTTCCTCCTTCCTTTCTGCTTAATGTGAATCTTTCTGTTGCTGAATGTATGTGATGTATTCTATATTTATGGCATTGTGATCGTGTAAGTGTATTGAGTGCTTCTAGGTCTGTGTTACTCCATTTCACTACTCCAAATGAGTAGGTCAATATTGGTATAGCATAAGTATTTATAGCTTTTGTCTTGTTTCTTGCTGTCAATTCTGTTTTCAGTATTTTTGTTAGTCTTTGTCTATATTTTTCTTTTAGTTCTTCTTTAATATTTGTATTATCTATTCCTATTTTTTGTCTGTATCCTAGATATTTATAGGCATCCGATTTTTCCATCGCTTCTATGCAGTCGCTGTGGTTAGCCAATATGTAATCTTCTTGTTTAGTGTGTTTTCCCTTGACTATGCTATTTTTCTTACATTTGTCTGTTCCAAAAGCCATACTTATATCATTGCTGAATACTTCTGTTATCTTTAGTAATTGGTTGAGTTGTTGATTTGTTGCTGCCAGTAGTTTTAGATCATCCATGTATAGCAAATGTGTGATTTTGTGTGGGTATGTTCCAGTAATATTGTATCCATAATTTGTATTATTCAGCATGTTGGATAGTGGGTTCAGAGCAAGGCAGAACCAGAAAGGACTTAATGAGTCTCCTTGGTATATTCCACGCTTAATCTGTATTGGCTGTGATGTGATATTATTTGAATTTGTTTGGATATTAAGTGTGGTTTTCCAATTTTTCATTACTATGTTTAGGAACTGTATCAATTTAGGATCTACTTTGTATATTTCCAATATTTGTAGTAACCATGAGTGGGGTACACTATCAAAAGCTTTTTGGTAATCAATATATGCGTAGTGTAGCGACCTTTGTTTAGTTTTAGCTTGATATGTCACCTCTGCATCTATTATCAGTTGCTCTTTACATCCTCGTGCTTATTATTATTATTATTATTATTATTATTAGAGTTCAACTTCCAGTAACTGAAATGAAATGAAATGATCGTATGGCATTTTTGGCCGGGAGGCCCCATGCAGGGAAGTTCGGCCGCCGTATTGCAAGTCCTTTGTAGTTGACGCCACTTCGGCGACTTGCGAATCAATTTTGATGAAATGATGATGAACACTGTAACTGACCAAATGAGATCTAAAGAAACCTTACAAAAAAACTTGGAAAGCTGAAAATTTCTTGAAGTAGTTTAACAACCACAGAAAATGCAACTAACAGTGATTAGATAGGGAACTATCAAAGTATAGTTTTACAGAGATATCTGAATCCTGCTCCTTAATACTGAAACTCATCTATGGAGATACATGAAACTACAGCACTCAACAAATCACTCTTGTAACTGTTTATCTACTTTGCGTTTCATGTGTGAGTGTCCTTGGGCTGACCATGAAATAACTCGAGTGTAGAGGAAGTCATGTGATGATGACAGTAATTGTTGGAATGGGTAGCAACAGTGTTTGCCAATGATAAATAGAAGTGGATATGACAACTACTGATTTATTTTAAATTATAGCCTACCACAACTACAATTGGTAACAAAATATGCACATGACAAACCCATACCTCAACATCAAGAAACTTTTCCTTATTTTCCATTCAAAATTTGACCGAAGAAAATGGACAAAAGAAGTTATCTTTAACATTTTCATCTTCAGCTTCAGTTTTTACATGTAATGTAAAATAAGTGAACTTAAAATGGGCACTATAGCTTGTCACTGCAAAAAAGGCGTCCATGGAGGTGAGACAGTACGGGAGAGTGTAATATGAATAGAAGAGGTAATAATGATGTAATTTGCTATATTTGATGTGTATGGGGTTCTCAAGAAACTTTCGGTGTCATAAAGGTCAACATCCAGGAAGGTCACTTGCTGAGCAGAGTAGGACCAGGGTACATGACAGAGAGAGATTAGTTATTAAGGTTATGGAGGAAGAAAGAAAGTATACACTCAGCCTGTGTCCAAATCATAGATATATCAATGAATGTGAATGATGTTAGGGACATAGGATTCTGAATCGCTGGAAAAGATTCCACAAGACGACACATGAACGCCTGCCTCCATGGCCAAGGTCACTAACATGTCTGTGCGGTGGTGCTCAACCCGATGGTAAGTTGGGTCGAATTCTCATGGGGGAAAACATTTTCACTGCCAGTATTTGGCTGGCAGGGCGAGGACAGGGGGGTGGCGTAAAGTTCCTGATCACCAGACTTTGTGCCAATGTCCTGGTTTAAATACTAAACCTCTCTGCAGCATCTCATGAAGTGGAGGCATGTGACCCAGTTAATGGTGATCCGTACACTGGATGGGAACATTAAGCTCAGTGGCCCCCTTAGTGCTTTTCGAAAGCAGTAGATGCCAGCACTGGGTTTCACCCAATCCCTTCTCTAACAATCTCCAACATGAACATGACACTACTCTATGCACACACCTGCTAGAGTCACCTACACTTAACAGATATTCTTATGCACATAATTCTCTTACTTCATGAAGGAAAGGTGCCTGCAGGCATGAAGGGTAGGGAAGACATTTCCAATTTGGACCTGAGCCTGTGCTTCAGTGTCTCCCAGCCATTCATGCCATATGACTTCACTCATGAATGGAAGGCAAAGACTGTACTCATTTCAAAGTCCCTAGCAGCATATGTAGGTGGTACCTTTTCAACATAGAAGTAATTCTGGGTAAGAATGATGAGGGGTGTGAAAGCTTAAATTGAATGAATTTCGTTTGATCCTATAGGATTACATGTAATGTAGGGCACTTCATTCATTACCACGTATGTCCTAAGGAGCTACCACTGATTATAAAGAACAATATCCCTAAAATTAAATTAACAGTGTAAAATTCCTTTTGCACCACATAGGATTTGAGTTTGTTGAAAAGTTAGTGTCATTTTGAAAGTAGGTGCAAGGGTTAATGTACCTAGATTTTTGAGGCAGTTTTTACCTATTTCAAAAGTCCTTCTATAGCTGCTTTATTATGATTACAATGGAGTTTAGTTTCTTTCACACAGAATTAATACACTGTTTCCATTTCAGACCATTAGCTACAGTAGTACCTAAGAATCTAGTGGGCTCTACTTCTTCCAGCTTTGCATCATCCACCTTTAAATTCATATGCTAAGATTTCTCTTTGTTTCTGAACAGTGAATACATAGTCTTTATCAGGTTTATAACCAATTCATTTTCCACTAGACTATAATGATGTTCCCTCTAGCTTTTCCACATTTTGGTACTGTTCAGTATTGTCATGTCACCTACATTTAATCTTTTCTTTTCCTCCTCAATACCTACATCACTCACAAACAGATTAAAAAGCAGCAACTCCATTACCAAATGCTACAGCACTTCATATCTGACAGATTTTGTCTCTGATTGGTACGAGTTCTTATTTGTACATACTGTTCCTTACTGCATAGGTACAACTGTAGGCTGTACACATAAGTTTTTCGGTGCAAAGGTGATAAATGCATTTGAGAGATATAAAAATATTGCAGATACATCCTTTTTCCATCTTATGACTGTGTAGTGTATTCTGGTAGAATGTAAATAACTTAGGGGTAAAGGAGACCACTCACTGAACAGCTGTCAGATGGGCAACTGCTGATATTGTACATTTACCCTTTCTGAAACCATGCTCTCATGGAACAAGGATGTTGTGTTTATCAAGATAAACAACTAATCTATTATACATTAGATTACCAGGATTTTTTAGGAACCTGTTATCAGTGAAACTGTTCCATAGTCACTGATGTCATCCTTATCTAATTTCTTATAGACTGGCACAGCCCTCCTTGTCTTCAATTTATCTGGAAAAATTCCATCTCTGAAATAGCTGTTTGCTCTGCCCAGCGATGTGCAATTGTTTCTCCATTTGTTAGCTTTACTAAGTAACTGGATGTTTCATCATTACAATCTGATTCTTTGCTTTTAATTCCTGTACAGTTTTTCTCACTTTATCTTTTGTGACTAGGTTCAAGACCATGGTGTTCTCTCTCTCTCTCTCCGAAAATCTTAGAACCTCTCCTTTTTTGACTGTCTCTTCACACTTTTCATCCTCTACCACATTTGTATAAATATGAGAATATGTTTTATTTCTTTACCATTCACTGAGACATCAAGCTCTGATGATCCAACACCAGGCTGTAAGTATGACGTACGTGATCGATTGCTATCAAATAACTAAAAAGTTGAGAACCACATGAAACTACATTTCCAAAAACTTTTTTATGCCCGAAGCAACTTACAAATTTCCTCTCACTCTGCAAAGTGGTCAATATTGCAAGTTCAACCTAAGCTGGATGGAGAAATATTTTTGTTAGTATACTCTCCCAAATAGGACGGTGCCTTCTATAAGTATTCTGTGTTTTTTACTACGAAAAAACTGGGTAGACGTAGTGATCAAAATGTTGGAGCTCTGATAACCTCCAACCTTCCAAAGTGAAAGCATGCTCTTGAATATTTCAACATTTGTGGCAGCAACACTTACCACAAGGCTGCTGTAATCCTTGGTGACAACTTTGTTCACATGATGGACAAGACAAAAGATATAAAACATTCACTGGACCAAGACTCGGTGGAGCAGGCGGAAAACGTAGAAAATGCATAGTCCGTATTATTGAGGCAGTGATTCTTTGCGGACATCACGAGATTGCATTAAGGGGACAAGGGGACTTTATGGCTACTGAAGTTAAAAAACAAGATGACAAAAACATGGGTAACTTTCATGCAATTCTAAAATATAGCTTGAAAGATAACAAAAACCAACGGGCAAGTTTGGATGAAAATGGTAAATGCAACAAGCATATTAATGCCCTAATCCAAAAGTAGATCATCACTTTCATCAATAGTCAGCCCCTGGAAAAAGAGTGTTCAGCGCATTAATGAAGCCAAACGCATGATGGTTCTTGCAGATGAAACTGCCAACACTACTGGAATAGAGCAACTCTCTGACTATGCCCATTATATTTTCCCGGATCTCAAGACCCATGAAGATTTTCTGCAATTTTTTACAATGTTTGATGTGATTGGCAAAGGATTAGCTGGATCTGGTCAAATTTGGTCTTGATGTGTCATTTTTCTGAGGACAGGGCTATGACGGTGCTGCACCCCTGTAGAGAAAAGCCCATAGGTCCATGCATTCATACAACAGGACTACCCTTTAGATGTATATTCTCATTGTGCAACTCATATTTCAATTTGGTAGCCACTGACTCGTGCAACATTCCATTTATCAGGAATTCACTAGGAACACTGGAAATGGTACGTAATTTCTTTGAGTCACAAAAGTGCTGGCAAATATTAAATGATGCCCTTGAATCATTAACCACTGTTTGAGTCACACTCAATAGATGGATTGAGCATATTTGCAGCACACACGACTTCAAAGAAATATATGGTTGTGTCTTTTGGCTCCAGGGAAGATCCAAGAATTTGACGACAAGATAATATCCCACAATGCCACGATTTTGTTAGCAGCCATCACCACGAGAGATTTTGTCGTCTGCTTGGTTTTACTTTTGGGACTGTTTTCACTGTATAACCCCATCTGTCGTCAACTTCAGCACCAAAATATAGATTCTGCAGAGTTTATCAACATTTCCAGGATCTCAGAAGGGAACGTCTGGCAATGAGAAAAAATACTGATGAAAAATTCAGCCAGCTTTTCTTAGAAGCCAACGAATTAGATTCGGCCAATGGAGTTGAAATCAAGCAACCAAGCATTTCTTCCAAACAAGCACATCATGCAAATAAGGATACTGGTAATGATGTTGAGGATTACTACGACATGCCTGTATTCACACCCTTTCTAGATGCCTCCATTAGTTCACTGCACGATCAGTTCTTGAACTTCTTAACAGCTTTAATTGTTTACTACCACAAAAACTGAAGACATAGGTATTACCGATAGAGTTATGAAACTCCATTCATTTTATGCTCCAGATTCATTAGTCACCAATTTAACAATGACAGTGTCTTAGCTGAAATTCTCATCAATATGCGAGTCAACTGAAGCAGTTTCCTCAAAATGCTATAGAAGTTTTGTCTAATGTGTAATAGTTTCTGCAGCCCTTGGCAACTCTTACCAGTGACGAAGTCCATGAATGAGTGCAGTTCCTCCACCCTAAAGAGAATCAGGACATACCTAAAGAATACAACTAGTGAGGAATGCCTCAATGGAATGACACTTTCACTCTGGAGCAGAGTGTGCACTGAATGAAACTTCCTGGCAGATTAAAACTGTGTGTCAGACAAGACTTGAACTGGAGACCATTGCCTTTCACGGACAAGTTCTCTATCAACTGAGCTACTCAAGCGTGGCTCAAAACTGTCCTCACAGCTTTAGTTCCACCAGTATCTTGTCTCCTACCTTCCAAATTTCATAGAAGATCTCCTGCAAAATGTCTGAATGGGCTCATCATGATGACAGTTCTTTGAGAATGAAGGACTGAAGTCCAAACTGTGATAAGAGAGTGCTGTCTTTCTTTTGTACTTCAGATTACTAGTAAATGGTTTAATCATTTGTTCTGTTTATAAGTATTAAAATATCAGACAAAAGCTGGTTTATACACTTCACTGTAAATTAACACAGGCCTAGACTATAAGAATAGGCAATTAACAGGATTGGTGCAGAAATTCTCTTAGCGACTGTATTATGTTCTATTAAAATTACTTAAACTTCATAATCTTATAAACTTGGTATCATGATGTAATGCATGACCTCTATAAATTGTTTTCATAATGTCATTGGTGTTATAATTAAACAAATTTAAAACAATGACACTTTATTTTTATAATTTTGGGCATGAAATTAGTATGGATCAGTAAAATTAATATTCAATTTGAGCTATTGTAAAATGAAAGCCATAGCCTCCACATCCCACAAAAAAATTGTAAATATGCAACTGTTCCTATTTGTCATTTATTTGAACTCAAACTTCTCAATGCAATGAGACTGGCACTTTATAACAGAAAAGATGGTTGGTTTTCAACTAATATTTAACCTTTGAAAAAATCAAGTTCACTTTAAGAAAAGGGGTATTACCTACTCACGGCAATCATTTGTGAAGCACACACGCTAGATTATGCTTCAGTACTGGGAGATCTGCATAAAGAGTTTTGAAAGAAGTTCCACAATTTCACGAGGATCTAGGTTGATGTTGACTACTTTATAGGACAAATCTCTTTTGGCCATTGATGTACTCAGCTACATCCAGCTTGAGCTGGTAAACTGACAGTATTGCACTTGAACCAAAGATCTATTTTGTTTAATTCTAGGACTACAAGGCTTTTATAAAATACTAGTTGACACATTCATTTTGTCAATTTTCTATTAGAAACGAAAACAGAAAATGAGCTGTGTTTGCAGTGTAAGATAAAAAAAAATTGAGAAAACACCTTTGAAAGTATGCAGTTGACTCAATGTGAGATGATCCCAGACAATTTCTGTAGACTGAGCACAGCTACTTCATGTGTCAGCAACCCATTTTTGTAAACATCTGTATGGCAACATTTCTTCTTAGCTCTATAGCTATTTATTTACTTATTTATTTTTTTGCCCACAGTCATTTGCACTTTGCAACTGAAAGCTGTCAAAAGTGC
The DNA here is from genome assembly GCF_023898315.1 of Schistocerca nitens. NCBI lineage: Eukaryota > Metazoa > Arthropoda > Insecta > Orthoptera > Acrididae > Schistocerca > Schistocerca nitens. The sequence goes on along the minus strand of NC_064614.1, from coordinate 734,063,643 downwards.
TGCCAGGTGCCAGATTTCATTGAGTTGATTGGACTGTATGAGTGTCATAGTAGTACAGAATAAAGTATTAACATTTTATGCATGATGCAGCAGCTTTTCACACAGTTCATTGCTTACAACATCATATCTCCTGAACTGTGATATGTATAACACACACACACACACACACACACACACACACACACACACACACACAAGAAATTTACCAAACAGTGCCAACATCCCTATGCACCTTTACTCCTAAATTATTTACAAAATGCTTCAAATGGCTCTAAGCACTATGGGACTTGACATCTGAGGTCATCAGACCCCTAGACTTAGAACTATGTAAGCCTAACTAACCTAAGGACATCACATACATCCATGCCCAAGGCAGGATTCGAAACTGCGACCGTAGCAGCAGCGCAGTTTCAGACTGAAGTGCCTAGAACCGCTCGGCCACAGCAGCCGGGAATATTAATTACATTCTACCAGAACTTTCCTTACTATACTTATATCTCTGTGTTAAATGCCAGTATTTAATGTACTTAATAAAAAGAGTAAAAAATAAAACTATTTTCAGTAATTACAACAGGGTCTGAAAAGACTTATCAGTGGCACAGCTCCTGATATTAAGTGGACCCATTGCATTATATACAGAAAAACACTTGTTCCACAATATTTGCGTGTTGATTCAAATCAAGTACTTCAAACTGCCATAAATGTGATGAACTTCATTAAAACTTGTCCTCAGAAAGCTAGATTTTTGAGACAGATGTGTCATAATAAGGAGGCTGAACATACATCTCTCTTACTTTACAGCAGCATTCTTTAGCTTTCCAGAGCAAATGCATTACTGCACACTTTTGGACTTAGGTGAAAAGTCTGTTCTTACATGGAAGAAGAAAGGCTGCATACTTATGTGATATATTTGAGAAGTCCAGCTCACTGAGTATGTCTCTGCAAGGGCATAAAACTCATTCACCTTTCTGACAGTTTCGATCTTCAGAAAGAATATTCTTTTTTGGAAGAGAAAAATAAATAATGGAGGAGAAATGGACTACGTCCCATGTTTGGAGGGTTTCGTAAATGACAGTGATATAGTCCTTCCTGTACATATTTTTTCTACAATTGAAGGACATTTATCTGAACTTCAAGTTCATTTTGAAAAATACTTTCCTGAAAACTGTGATGGGTTTCAGTGGATTCAAAATCCCTTCAGTAATGATTTTCCTTCTGAGTTCAGTACTGCAAAGAGGAAGAGTTGATAGAATTGTCATCGGATTCTTCACTGAATGTGAAGTTTTCATCAATGACATTCAGTAAGAAAAGAGTTTCCAAGCTTGAGCAAGAAAGCACTGAAGGTAATACTTCCTGTTTGCAATGTCCTATCTTTGTGAGAGTGGGTTTTTGGCATTTGCTCTCATTAGCACTACGTAAAGACCAAGACTTTGTGTGGGGAAGGAAGTCAGGATTGTTGTAACTCATTTGGTTCCAATATATAACAAGTCATGTAAGAAGATGCAAGCTGAAGTGTCACACTGAAGTGAATTTACTTTATTTGTAACTTTTTTTTTCATTAATTATTTCCATTTTTACAAGGTATCCTACAGGGGAGCCATGGAAACAACAGTTGGCCACAGGAGCTGTGAGCTCAAAAAGCTTGAAAGCCATGGGGCTGTATTTCCAAATTCAAGGGGCAGGCAGGTTACATTCTGCAAGTAGTATCTCTGAGTGACTGTACTGTGACTTCATGTGACCAAATAGTTATATTTCTTACGTGTTAAGTGTCATATTTAGAAAGATTTTATTCTTTATAGTAACATTACTGTGCTGTCTATTTAGGTACAGTATTCTTACGTTTCATTTTCTGACTGGCAATTTTTTTTACATTGTTTGAATATTTTATCTTACATACTAATTTCCACACCTAAATATTTATCATATAATTGTGTTTTATTTGTCTCGTGACTTACTGACTGTAAATACATTATGTTACATAACCTAAGTGTTGACTGTAGTGTATAAGAATTTACTGTTAATATAGTTTTCCCAAGTTTCCATACTGTTTATATACGAATGTGAGCATAAACCATTGGAGTTGTTGAAAAAAGTATGTTGTGTTGTGCACTGAAGTAGTTGTGATCAATGGACTCATTGGGGGAAATGTAGTGGTTTGGGGAAATAATTATGTAACTGAGAATCTTCCACAGTAGTACAGAGTCTGTGTGTGTGACAGGATAATAACTGAACAAGAGGGACAAATTATGACACTAAGGCAGAGTTTGATAATGCCAGGAAAGAACTGGAATGGTTAAGGAAGGAGGGAAGGGTAACAAGAAATGTCAATTGGTAGCTGGAAACTCGGGTCACAGGAGGAGAACAGTCTCAGAAGACAGTTTTGCAAAAAAAAAAAAAAGAAAACTTTGCCCTACTACCTCAGACAATGAAGTGTCCACTAGATGTGAATGTAGGCAAGGCATAGTACACTTGCAATATGAAACCAGTGGTTTCAGACAGAATTTAAAAGTGGAAGTAACTTCTGCTGTTAGATAACAGTAATGGAAGCGGCATGAACCATTTGTTGTGGGAAGAACTAGAAATCAATAAAAAATATTACACCTTCTTCAAGCCACGTGTGCCACAGCCCAATGGTAAAGAATATAGGTTATTTGTGCAAATATTTTAGAAATAAGAATCACGTTGTGATAATGGGTGAACCAGGAAACAGTAAAGGTTTCAAGGCTGCAGTGCTGAGAATGACCTGGGAAACTGAGTTTCAGTAAAAACCATACAAGGCTTGAATTTGTTCCTGCTTTGAGGTGTTATGATCAGCCCCAGTTTAATAGGTCTGTCAGTCCACTCAACAAGAGTCAGGTCAACTGCTTCTTCAGTTTGATTTCTGTTATTAGCAGGTAGGATTTTATGAGGAATGGCCTACAACTTAGTAGGAATGGGGAAACGAAATTGCCTGTGTTGATAGCACCATCTTTAAAACTGGACACTGCCTATAGTCACTGGAGTGAGTGCGGGGTAAACACAAATTTCCGACTAGCAGTATTAAAAAGAGTAAATATAATGGAAAATTTTGAACCTTAAAGATGTGAAGATAAAATGAAAGTTAACGCAAATTTATTGAATTATTATATTAGAGGACTAAAATATTAAATCAATTAACTTCTTCTGTTTGTCTCCATAGCCAAGGTCACTAACATATGCTTGTGTCATGACATTCGACTTGTATTGCATTAACGTAGAAACAATGGAGAGGCTTCGTCCCGCCGTAGGCCTCTCTGCTTCACAACCCCACGACAGACTACAGGAGTCCACCCACCCTACCGCCGCCCCACACCGAACCCAGGGTCATTGTGCGGTTCGGCCCCCAGTGGACTGAATGTTTCACTGACATTGATGAATGAAAGTTTTATGGCTAGTCTGTGAGATTGCACCTGGGGCAGAGTGAGACCGAAAAAGGGTCTGGGAAGCTAAGGGATGCATCCACTGGATGGCTCGACAGTTTCAAAACTAGAAAAAATCGTATGGGTAGGCTAAGGATGTGTGAGAAAGAGTGGCAACAGGATGGAGGGCAGTACTCTACAACATAACGTGTTCAACGCCGATGAAACTGAACAGTTTCATCTCGCAGTGCCTTAGGAATCTGTAGCAATTCGAGGTGGAAAGTGCACCGGCAGAAAAAGGTGCACAGAAAGACTCACTGTACTGCTGTATGTGAACGTGTTAGGTGAAATGAAGAAGCCACTGGTGACTGGAATGGCGGGAAAACCGCACTCTTTCAAAAAACACAAACATCAATAAAGTTCCAGTCACATGGCGAAGCGATAAAAAGTCATGGACGATGAGTGGTCTTACGTAAGAATGGCCGGGCTCTTTCAATTCTAAAATGAAAAAAGGAAATCGCCAAGTTCTCTTTCTCCTGGACAATGCAACCTGCCACCCGAAAGTTACGTTATCAAACATGAAATTGGCTTGGTTCCTGCCAGGTTCAACCTGTCCCACACAGCCCATGGATCGTAGAATTATTTAAACGTTTAAGTCCCATTCTAGGCGATTATTATGGATGCAGTTTCTTATTCTTAGTATTGAAGAAGCCGAAAGTGGATTTGCTCTTGGACGGTCGGTTTCTGTCCTGGGTGCAGAAGGTTGGATTGGCTTGGCAGTAAGGAAAAAAAAGCCCAAAACTGTTACCAATGGCTTCAACAAAGCGGGTCTGAGGGTCAAGAACGAGACGCTTTTGTGGCCACCCAATATCAAGAAAATGCAGCAGCAACTGCTGAATTAAAATGCGACATTTCTTGTAGTGCAGATGACTACATTCGAAGTGATGAATTTCTCTCAACTAACTCCATTTTTTATTTCAGCAACAGATTTAATAGAAATCTGGAACACAGATGATAGTCAGGAAGAAACAAAAGAAAAAACGGAACAAATTGATGCCCTAGAAAAATTAATTCCTCTGGAGAAGCTTTTGCTTGCATAAACGAAGTTATGCGATTTGTAACACACAAAAATTCTCCCAAGCTGTTGGAAGTATTCTATAGCGCAAAAAATTGCGTAGGAAAAAACAATTTTGAATAGGAAATTCAGACGAGTTTCCTTCCTTGATATGTGGCGAAAAAAGTGAAATGTAAAGCAAATAAACCTGAGAACAATATGTAAACACAAACAACAAAAAACAAATTTAATGTTAGCGTAAAAATGAAGAAATGCCGTATTATTTATCAATTAGTGTACCAGACTACTGCTCAGTTGTATAAATACAGTAAATGAACATCTAATGTGCAGGAGAGAAGGTATGTAAATGTGTGCATAATTACAGGTTTATAGTTTTATGCACAATATCTGACAAATCTTATGTAGCCTAGTGAGTTTTGTGTAATCCAGAAACTTGCCCAATTTCGAACATTATTGTAGTCCTGTGCGATTCTCTTTTGACCACGTTTTACTGTAACTCGGTGACTGAGAAATTGCAGTAGCGGGTGACAGTGTTGCCAATGTGCAGCCAGCCACACTAGGCTTGCCATGCCACTTTCTTCACAAAAAAAGGAAGATTTTTCATTGACATTTTTAACGACTCGTGCATTCATTTTTATTAAATGCCATTTTCGATCAAAAATCATTCACATTTACGTCTTAAACTCTACTGCTTCATATCAATGCGGTATTTTGAAATTGCTTTAGCTTTATCTAGGAATGTACACCCATTCTTTAGTAGGTTGAAAAAGTCTTTACATGACATGTCTAAATTTATTACAATTTGAAGCTCTGATTTTATGAGTTCTGGCGAACAACTATTCGTAACATCAGTCCACTTGTTCATCATCAAAAACACTCAATCCACAAACACATTTCAACCCGACATGCTTAATATAACACGTATGAGCCGAGAGACATTTGCCAGTTTTTGCTGAGGCACTGGTGTGGAGAATTTAACCCCTAACACACTCCATCTCCACCTTAGTGATACAGTCAGTAAAGTTATCTTTCACGTCACAAAATTCTTCATATAGTGAAACAAGTTTACTTGATCTTGGTTCCAACTGTGCATACTTATTACTATGCTGAGAGGTCATAGTGGATATCGAAATATTTTAACAGTGCGTCATGTTGTTGTTGTGGTCTTCAGTCCTGAGACTGGTTTGATGCAGCTCTCCATGCTACTCTATCCTGTGTATATAGAGGGTTTATACAAGGGAGATGTACTCGAGGACAATATTATGGAAATGGAAGAGGATGTAGATGAAGACGAAATGGGAGATAAGATACTGCGTGAAGAGTTTGACAGAGCACTGAAAGACCTGAGTCGAAACAAGGCCCCGGGAGTAGACAACATTCCACTAGAACTACTGATGGCCTCGGGAGAGCCAGTCATGACAAAACTCTACCATCTAGTGAGCACGATGTATGAGACAGGTGAAATACCCTCAGACTTCAAGAAGAATATAATAATTCCAATCCCAAAGAAAGCAGGTGTTGACAGATGTGAAAATTACCGAACTATCAGTTTAATAAGTCACAGCTGCAAAATACTAACGTGAATTCTTTACAGACGAATGGAAAAACTGGTAGAAGCCGACCTCAGGGAAGATCAGTTTGGATTCCGTAGAAATGTTGGAACACGTGAGGCAATACTGACCTTACGACTTATCTTGGAAGAAAGATTAAGAAAAGGCAAACCTACGTTTCTAGCATTTGTAGACTTAGAGAAAGCTTTTGACAATGTTGAATGGAATACTCTCTTTCAAATTCTGAAGGTGGCAGGGGTAAAATACAGGGAGCGAAAGGCTATTTACAATTTGTACAGAAACCAGATGGCAGTTATAAGAGTCGAGGGGCATGAAAGGGAAGCGGTGGTTGGGAAAGGAGTGAGACAGGGTTGTAGCCTCTCCCCGATGTTATTCAATCTGTATATTGAGCAAGCAGTAAAGGAAACAAAAGAAAAGTTCGGAGTAGGTATTAAAATTCATGGAGAAGAAGTAAAAACTTTGAGGTTCGCCGATGACATTGTAATTCTGTCAGAGACAGCAAAGGACTTGGAAGAGCAGTTGAACGGAATGGACAATGTCTTGAAAGGAGGATATAAGATGAACATCAACAAAAGCAAAACGAGGATAATGGAATGTAGTCAAATTAAGTCGGGTGATGCTGAGGGAATTAGATTAGGAAATGAGACACTTAAAGTAGTAAAGGAGTTTTGCTATTTAGGGAGTAAAATAACCGATGATGGTCGAAGTAGAGAGGATATAAAATGTAGACTGGCAATGGCAAGGAAAGCGTTTCTCAAGAAGAGAAATTTGTTAACATCGAGTATAGATTTAGGTGTCAGGAAGTCGTTTCTGAAAGTATTTGTATGGAGTGTAGCCATGTATGGAAGTGAGACATGGACGATAACTAGTTTGGACAAGAAGAGAATAGAAGCTTTCGAAATGTGGTGCTACAGAAGAATGCTGAAGATAAGGTGGGTAGATCACGTAACTAATGAGGAGGTATTGAATAGGATTGGGGAGAAGAGAAGTTTGTGGCACAACTTGACTAAAAGAAGGGATCGGTTGGTAGGACATGTTTTGAGGCATCAAGGGATCACAACTTTAGCATTGGAGGGCAGCGTGGAGGGTAAAAATCGTAGAGGGAGACCAAGAGATCAATACACTAAGCAGATTCAGAAGGATGTAGGTTGCAGTAGGTACTGGGAGATGAAGAATCTTGCACAGGATAGAGTAGCATGGATAGCTGCATCAAACCAGTCTCAGGACTGAAGACCACAACAACAACATGCGTGCGTCATATAAACAATCAAATTTACATCAAATCTTATAAAGGGGCGTTGATGAAATCTTTCTCCTTAATTTCTTGGTTTCAGTCCCATATAATTTATCGTTCTTTGTGTGATCATCTTATAGATCATGTACACACTTATGTGATTCACTAATACTTAGCTCCCTTTTTCAGGTAGCCGGCCGAAGTGGCCGTGCGGTTAAAGGCGCTGCAGTCTGGAACCGCAAGACCGCTACGGTCGCAGGTTCGAATCCTGCCTCGGGCATGGATGTTTGTGATGTCCTTAGGTTAGTTAGGTTTAACTAGTTCTAAGTTCTAGGGGACTAATGACCTCAGCAGTTGAGTCCCATAGTGCTCAGAGCCATTTGAACCATTTTTTCAGGTATTTTGATGCTGATTGCATTTGGCCTCTTACATTTGACACAAAATGCAAATATACGCACCAAAAAAGTTTTGCATCACCTCGATTCCGAGTGTTCCGGAACCTGTACAGAAAATTGGAGTAGAGATCAACACAAGCATCATTTCCGCCTTTTTATTGCATTATTGCATGTTGTACCACCATACAGCGAGACCTTCAGAGGTGGTGGTCCAGACTGCTGTACACATAGGCACCTCTAATACCCAGTAGCACGTCCTCTTTCATTGATGCATGCCTGTATTCATCATGGCATACTATCCACAAGTTCATCAGGCACTGTTGGTCCAGATTGCCCCACTCCTCAACGGCGATTCGGCATAGATACCTCAGAATGGTTGATGGGTCACGTTGTCCATAAATAGTCCTTTTCAATCTGTCCCAGACATGTTCGATAGGGTACATCTCTGGAGAACATGCTGGCCATTAGTCGAGCGATGTCGTTATCCTGAAGGAAGCATTCACAAGACATGCACGATGGGGGGGGGGGGGGGCGAATTGTCGTCCATGAACACGAATACTTCGACAATATGCCGCCGAAATAGTTGCACTATCGGTCGGAGGATGGCATTCACGAGTCGTAAAGCCGTTACGTCGCCTTCCATGACCACCAGCGGCGTACGTCGACCACACATAATGCCACCCCAAAACAGCAGGGAACCCTCTACCTTGCTTCTCTCGTTGGACAGTGTGTCTAGGGCGTTCAGCCTGACCTGGTTGCCTCCAAACACGTCTCCGACGATTGTCTAGTTGAAGGCATGTACGACACTCATCGCTGAAGAGAACGTGAGGCCAATCCTGACCAGTCCATTCGGCATGTTGTTGGGCCCATCTGTGCCGCGTTGCATGGTGTCGTGGTTGCAAAATGGGCCTCGCCATGAATGTCGGGAGTGAAATTGCGCAACATGCAGCCTATTGCGCACAGTTTGAGTCGTAACACGTAGTCCTGTGGCTGCACGAAAAGCATTATTCAACATGCTAGTGTTGCTCTTAGGGTTCCTCCGAGCCATAATCCGTAGGTAGCGGTCATCCACTGCAGTAGTAGCCCTTGGGTGGCTTGAGCGAGGCATGTCATCGACAGTTCTGTCTCTCTGTACCTCCTCTATGGTTCACTCCGAGACGTCTGGACACTTCCCTTGTTGACAGCCCTTCCTGGCCAAATTAAAAATGCGGACGCGATTGAACCGCGGTATTGACCGTCTAGGCATGTTTGAACTACCTCCTTCCTGGCGGAATGACTGGAACTGATCGGCTGTCAAACCCCCTCCGTCTCATAGGCGCTGCTCATGCATGGTTGTTTAGATCTTTGAGCGTGTTTAATGACATCTCTGAACAGTCAAATGGGCTGTGTCTGTGATACAACATCCACAGTCAACGTCTATCTTCAGGATTTCTGGGAACCAGGATGATTCAAAGCTTTTTCTGATGTTTGTACATTTCAGGAATAATTCCTTTCTCTGGGTCTTCAGCAAAAAATACTGATGCAAATTGCTTTGGACAGGCATCAGTGCTCTTTATAACTGCCCAGTACTTAATCAGTCTGTTAATGACAGGAGTTAAGAAGAGCCATCTTGTGGGCACATGCCTTAATATCTCAGACCACTTGAAACGCATAAATTTAAAAAAGTGATTTTAAGTCCACACGCCTTTTAGCTCTTCCATGGCATTCGGCAGGTAGGAATTCTTGGTAAACAACCATTGATAACCACATTGTTTCCTGGCAAAATCCACCTTAGCATTGCCAGTACTATATGCTGTTAAATTATTAATATTTAGTGAATGGCTCTAGATTATCTGCAATTAACTGCGGCACTGCATTTGAAGATTCATCAAGCTGTTGAGTCAATGTCAACAGTTTGTTCTGTGCGCCTACTAACAGTTCAAACTCTCTTATACAATGTATCTGGCTGAATTCCAATAAGCTGTTTGAAAATTGTATACGCCAGGAGAAACTCGGGTCTCACATTATCTTATACAAATTAGGAACAGGAAAGCTTACTACTTTCAGGATATTTTATAATATTAACAAAATCACTATCACTTTTAGGTGCTAATACGTTTTTCACTAACATTTCTGCCTTAGTTTTGCCACAGGAAAGTTTTACAGCTGTTTCTGAATCTGCAAATCTACATGACATCAAATTATTGCTACAACCCAAAATTGCGTATATCACATTAAGTTTGGCTGTGTGTTACGAAAGTCCTAATTCACAACCTGTGACAACAGTGGCTTCAGATTTATTCGTGTTAACAAAATATTTTGACATTTCGTGGTTTGACTACTTGCTTTCTCCTTTAACTGATGTCTATTATATTGGGCATGTTGCTTGAAATCAAACTGTCCACCATAAGAAATGGTGAATTTCTTCCAGCTCAAAGTACACAAAGCATGTTTATCAGAAGCCGAACCAGGTCTAACCCACGTGAGAGTATCTTCCTATTTCTTTAAGCACATTTGATTGTACCGCTGCTGCTTGTAGCCTTTCTTGTTCACTGATGAACTGATTACAATTCTCGAACAAAAGCAAATTAAGAAAACTACGGTATATACTGTACGGATTCATGAAATTACCACTGCAATGAAGTTTTCAAACATGTGTATAACATCAGAATCGGAAATTAAGCATATCGACAACACTATAGGTTGTGCGATCGAGTCAACTTAAGAAATATCACGCTACACACAGACAACTGTAAGATTTATACCCGAACGATAATAAATATAATCAATTTCAAAATCCACAAGCTAATCGAGCAAATTTGGGTAACACATGAAATACCAGAGGAATGGAAGGTACAAAATTGTTGAGGCTTTCGTGGCCACTTGTTGACAAACTGCCTATTGGCTTCTGTCTCGGGTTCTTCGGCCGACGTTCATCTAATGATTTTTCTGCCATACATTCCCAGAGTGACGGACAGAATCGGCCGTATATTGCGCAAACATGGCGTAAAGACGATCTTCAAACCGACAAGGAAGATCAAAGAGTGTCTTAGATCGGCGAAGGAGAAAAGAGACCCACTTTCAATGTCGGGAATATACCGCATACCATGCACATGCGGAAAAGTTTATGTCGGGATGACTGGACGATCCATTAACACCAGGATCAAGGAGCATAAGCGACATTGCAGGTTGGGGCAGGTGGAGAAATCGGCCGTGGCAGAACACGCACTGAATGAGACCGACCACGTAATAAAATTCGCCGACACGGAAGTTCTGGCTGTAGAGAACCACTATCACACGCGCTTGTTCAGAGAAGCTGTAGAAATACAAAAACACGCGAACAGTTTGAACAAGAAAGAGGAAAGCCTTAAGGTCAACGGATCCTGGCTTCCCGTACTGCAGCGAACGACCGTCGCAGGTAGCAAGAGGAGAACCGCACCGGAAATGACCGCGGAGAAGCCCTCGGACGTTGGCGCGCCAGGTACATACAGTCTGCGCCCGCGAGCTCGGCTCCAGTTCACCACCGGCAATGGAGGGTGAAGCTTTGACAATGCCAGCCACTCGTGCTGGCGAAACGTCAGAAAAATCGTTAGATGAACGTCGGCCGAAGAACCCGAGACAGAAGCCAATAGGCAGTTTGTCAATGGAAGGTAGCTGTGATATGCCCCATATATAAAAAGAAAGACAAATCCGTATGTGACAACTACAGGGGGCATAGCACTACTCAACACCTGTTATAAGATCTTCTCCAACTGCCTATTAGAACGAATAAAACCTATAGCAAAAGACATAATTGGAGAATACCAAGGAGGTTTCCAGGCAGGGCGATCAACCACGGACCAGATTTTTGTCCTAAAACAGGTCTGTGAAAAAATGTACGAATACGGACGAGAGATACGTCTCCTGTTTGTAGACTTCAAGAAGGCTTACGACAGTATACATAGACCTAGCCTGATTAGAACTATGACAGAGTTTGGTATACCAAAGAAGTTGGTCAAACTGGTAGAGGTATGCCTAAATGACACAAAACTTAAGGTTAAGGTAGGCAATCAAATGACAGAAAGCTTCCAAGTTGTAACAGGATTACGCCAAGGAGATGGGCTATCACCTGTCCTCTTCAACCTGGCACTTGAGAAGGTAATGCGGGATTTCAACAGAGAAAACATCAAGGGCATTCAAATTGGTAATGAACACATTACATATCCGGCCTATGCAGACGACATTGCACTATTAGCATGCACACAAGAAGATCTGAAGAGAAGTATCCAGACCTTTGAGTTATTGGCAGCTAGGATCGGTCTACAAATTAGCTCTGAAAAGACAGAGTATATGACCATAGGAAGAAAGATCCAGAACTCTCAAGATTTAATTGTGAACAACACCAGGTATAAACATGTGAAAGAGTTCAAATACCTTGGATCATTTATTACACAAGTAACATCAACTGAAGGAGAGATAAAAGCACGACTACAGGCGGGAAACAGATACTATCACTCTCTAGACCCTATATTAAAATGTAGAAGTGTCTCGCAACAACTAAAGCTACGGTTGTATAAGACATTAATAATGCCAGTAGTACTTTATGGTTCTCAAACCTGGAGCACTCTAAACCAAGACCTTAAGCGACTGGTAACATTTGAAAGGAAAGTCCTCAGGAAAATATTTGGACCAGTCAGAGATCCGACTACTGGAGAATGGAGAAGACGCCATAACACTGAATTAGAAGAGCTGTACAAGGAGCCTAACATTGTGGGAGTGATGAGAAGCAAAAGACTGCAATGGGCTGGACATGTTGTTAGAATGGAGGCAACAAGATGGCCCAAAATCACAATGGACTGGATCCCGTCAGGCAGCAGACCAGTGGGAAGACCTAGAAAGAGGTGGATCGATGGAGTGAGAGAAGACCTGTTGCAGCTGGGAGTCACGGAAAACTGGAGACACATAGCAGAAGACAGAGACGGATGGAGAGCTCTAACTGTGGTGGCGCGCGGTCCTCTGGGCCTGATCGCGTGAAGACGAAGAAGAAGAAGAAGAATCAATTTTAAGTACATTTTCTTTTTATGTACATTAAGAGAAGGAACTGTGTTGCGTTCTACGATAGGCCAGTGCCAGGAAGTAAAAACGGAAGTGCTTTACAGGGATATAAAAAACGTAAGGCAAATCAACAATAAAAAAAAAACAAGGAGTACGAGAAAAACGTAAAGCTAGCACCACAGCGAGCAAGTAGCGCTCTAGAAATAACTGCCGGCCGGTGTGGCCGAATGGTTCTAGGCGCTTCAGTTTGGAACCGTGCGACCGCTACGGTCGCAGGTTCGAATCCTGCCTCAGGCAGGGATGTGTGTGATGACCTTAGGTTAGTTAGGTTTAATTAGTTCTAAGTTCTAGGGGACTGATGACCTCAGATGTTACGTCCCATAGTACTCAGAGCCATTTGAACCACTTGAACCAGAATTAACTACAATTGGCTAGCGACTGGCTCCTACCATTCGAGTCGTTGAAGCAACAATCACAAAATAATTTTAATCGCAGTACATATATTCGCACGCAACCCGTTTGCCCATTCCTATTCGCCTAGAACAGGCTCGCTTATTGGCAGCACGTGCGCAGTGTGCCGACACCTGCAAGTCAGTATACCTCGTTACTTCAGTATTACGTTTTCTTGCTTCATTGTATTTTATTTATTCTAGACGCGTTTTGTCTTTTTACTTTAAGGCATCTTCAGTGGAATCTAGAATGATAACAGTTTTATACTGGTATGCGATATTTGTAGTTTGTTTATAAAACCCCACATCTTGCTTCTTACGTAAATAAGTGATCACTTACAGCTAATGGAGTTGTTGGTTGACATCTAGGATTCCTCTCATCTTGTCACATGTTAGAGGTTGCACTATAACTTCACTTACGAAACGTACGCAAATTTTCACGTTACGAACTTTTCCGAATTTTCATGTTCTTTGCGCTAATTAACGTGGAGCACTATTATTCATTTGTCACTATTATCCATTTCATAATGACTGACGCCTGACTTTGATCTCATATTCTGGTCACACTGCATTACGAACATCGATATGTTATACATTTCCACAATCGTCGAAAAGTCTACTTTTATGAAGTGTATGAATATTACATCTTACGTGAACTGAGGGCGACATGCGCGGCAATATTTAAGAGAAACCATGCCTTTTTCTAGCTTTTGTTGGCGAGTGCCAAATTAAAAGACTCGTAAAAATCGAACTGTAATTAGGAAAAAATTTCCTTTGCGCAGTTTAAAGATACATTCTTGTTCTATATACAGGCGGATTTTATTTTCTGATTACTCGTTTCATAGCTATAATCACAGTTAATAAAATAACCCGGCCTATTATGCCGTGGTCGAAGGGATTTCACTTTAAAACCCGACGTTTCGTCCCCATCTGCGGAGGACTTTTTCAAGGGGGACTCTAGCTTTGCTGAATGTCCGATTCACACCCTGGCTCGCTACTGACTACGACAAAATTCCGCTTGCGCGAGCTTCCGTGCAGTGGCGTGACGGCACATGGTTTGAATACGCGAGCGCAATTGGCCGTTGTAGACTGTCTTCATGCACTGTTACTATCATTCCGCAGTGGAAGACGTATACATCTTCAGCACCGGAATCCAAATTTCATTTAGTTTCAAGCCCTCCTATTAAAATTCTTGGGATGTTTCACAATTTCTATGGCCTCTCTGTATAGCCTTTCGTGGTATCCGCTTGTGGCTGTCAGTACTTGAGTCCTATCAAAATGAATCTGGTGGTCTCCTAGATGTAAAGCATGTTCCGTAACAGCTGGTCTGTCAGTTTCTCCTCTTCTGCTATTACTCGTGTGCTCTTCGAGTCGTTTTTTGACAGTTCTTTTCGTAGTACCCACGTACAGCTCTCCACAACTACACAGAATCCTACAAATTCCAGCTTTTTCCAGCGGTTGGCGAGCATCCTTGTCTGATTTGAGGTGGTCTTGTATCTTCTGTATGAGTGTGTAAATTACCGCGATGTTTCGCTTTCTGAAGATTTTTCCTAAGTGGTCAGTCACGTCCTTCATGAATGGCAGGAAAAGTTTCGATTTCACAGGCGCTTGGGGATCACTACGATTTCTACGCGGTGGTCTTAATGCTCTTTTCACCTCAGCGAACGAATAACCATTCTTGAGCAATGCACTGGTGAGATGTTTTAATTGTGCGTCAAGCAGGTTTCGTTCGCAGATTTTCCTTGCTCTATCCTCCAAAATTTTTATGATGCCTCGCTTTTGTTGGGGTGGTGGTTTGATTCCCGGTGTAGGTAAACTGTCTGCGTGCGTGAGTTTTCGGTAAACTGTGTGGCCCAAGCTACCATTTTCATTTATGAAAACTAGTACATCAAGAAAATTTGATCTTCCTCTGTCTCCTCCTCCTTCTCCTTGGTAAACAATCTTCGGGTTGATCCCGTTCAGAAATTTGTGAGAACGATCCAGTTCCTCCCTGCCATGCTGTCACAAAACTTATCATCCACGTAACGGAACCCGATATTCGGTTTCTTGTTCGCAGTTTCCTAAGCCTACTTTTTTATGGAAAAATTCTAAGAGCAGGCACTGGAAACTGAACAAGAAACCAAATATTTGGTTCCGTTACGTGAATGACATTACTAGAAAATCAGTTTTAAAAGAAGAGTTTCAAAAATGGTTCAAATGGCTCTAAGCACTAGGGGACGTAACATCTGAGGCCATCAGTCCCCTAGACTTAGAACTACTTAAACCTAACTAACCTAAGGACATCACACACATCCATGCCCGAGGCAGGATTCGAACCTGCGACCGTAGCAACCGTGTGATTCCGGACTGAAGCGCCTAGAACCGCTCGACCACAGCAGCCGGCGGGAAGAGTTTAAGAGTGCAGAAAACACTATCAAGCCCCGAGTTCGTGAGCAACATTGCACTACTTTCTGATGTCTCTGAAGATATTAGAATCCTCCCACAGTGCCTCCAAAAGGACAGTGTTAATATTCCCTCATCATATAGGTCAATTACGAGATCAATAACAGCCACTGGAGGAAATGCCAGGTGCTTGCATGAAGCAAGCAGAGAAAGCTTTTTCTGAAGGTACTTCAAAGACGTTTCACTGGTTCCCGGAAGTGGACAGTAAAAAATGGCTCTATGACATTGTGAGACCATGGCTAGAAGTGGAAGAAATCCTAAGAAAAATTAGTGATCGTTTTCTTCTTTCTTATCTAAAGGCAAGAGAAGGTTTCGGAGATTATATAGACAACTGTGGAGAGAACATTCAGGAAAACCTGAAAGCAGTTTTGTTTGTGTTGATACACTCCCTGTGAGCACATCGACTGTGAAAGAGGCTTCAGCACAATGAACTTAGTCATGACAACACTGGGGAATTCGCTATCTATTCGCCATCTCTCATCCATGTTCATTGTGTGGCCTCTTGCTACATCTCTGGGACCCCGAGGACGCCATCAAAGTATGGATCAAAACCAAAAGGCATACCGAAGGCAACCAATGCAAGAATGTTAATCTGCACATGCAGCAGTCTGACTGGTACTCCAACATATGGGAGCTTCTTTACTTGAGTCTACCTATTATTTTTGTTAGGAATACAGCACTGATTCCAACAGAAGTAAGATTCATCATAGTCAGAAGATGAAACAGAGGAAATACCTCGACTGGAATCAGTCAACATAAGGCTAATTGCTATTGGGATCTCTCCTTCGAAATTTCAATGGGTGTCAGAGAGGGAAGACATAAGTTGCGCAAAGAGACATGTGTGAAGCTCAAGAAGTAATTGCACACAACATTAATTACTGTGCTGGAGACTTACAGCCAAAAGACTTTCAAATACCTAGCACAAGGAAGCCATGTCCTGAATGCTTATGTCATAGGCTTAGGTGTTGTGATGAATTCCGAAACACTGAACAGTCTAAACGACCAAATATACTTCTAAAAGTACAAGGCTGAGCTAATTAAAAATGGCTAGCGGCTACACCATACTATTTACGAAGCTGGAATCTGATGTTTATTCATGAACACATTTCACCAAAATTGGAGTGGGTCGGGGGGGGGGGGGGCTTTGTTTAAATTTAGGCCACTTGACATGGAATGATCGTGGCGCCAACAGCGGTGCCACTGGACAGTCGATGACTGAAAACGAGTGATGTGGAGAGATGAATCGCGCCACACCCCATGGCAATCCGATGCAAGGGTCTTCATTTAGTAAATGTCTGGAAAACGTTACCTGCCATAATGTGTAGTACCTACAGTGATGTTACGGTATGGTGTTTTTCGTGCTTAGGGTGAGATCCCATTATTGCGCTTAAGAAACCGATAAATACACAAGGATGTGAACAAATTTTACAGTACTGTGTACTATGTATAATAGAGTAACAGTTCGAAGTTGATGATTGATCAGAATGCACTGCACCCTGTCATAAAGCAGTATCTGTGTAACAATGGTTTGCGGACAGAAACATTCCTCAAATGGAAAGGCAGGCCCAGACTTCCGACCTGAACCCAATGGGTCATCATTGGGATGAGTTAGAACGTCAACTTCGCTCCAGACCTCAGCGTCCAACATCACTATCTTCTCTGATATTGGCTCTTGAGGCAGAACGGGCTGCCATTTCCCCACAGACATTCAGAAACCTCATTGAAAAGTGTACCCAGGAGAGTTCAAGCCTTCATAAAGGCGAAGGGTGGACACCTCCCCTATCAAAGTCTACTACTAGGCGTCCAGATAATTTTGAACAGGTAATGCATATACAGGGCGCCCGTCCGGAAAAATGTTTCCCATTTTTATAGAGGATGTAGGGTACATCAAGAGAAGAAAAAAGTTCAAATAAACACTGGTCGTGAATTGGAGAATTACACACACACACACACACACACACACACACACACACACACACACACACACACACACACACCGCGCAGGGACATCGGGTGTGACATCAGGTCTTGACTGGTTGTGATTGAGGAAGCTCTGGTGCCACAATAGTATGTCATGGACGTCCTGGATCCTCATACGTAAACTCTCATGTGAGAATATTGTGGTGCTGTTTTTCAACAGGACAATACTCGTCCATGTAACATGTCTCTACGAACTACTCTGCAATTCTGAGGTACCCCCGTGGCCAGTCAGCTCCATCCTAGTACCAGCGTTACAGCAGTTGCAAGCCTGCTTGTCTCAGGAGAGCACAAAATGGCTTTAAGATACCTTTTGCAACTGAATCAGTGCATGCATTGAGCCTTGACCACATGCACTGTCATACTGGTAAGTAGGCTCATAACGCTAAGTTCTTTGTAAACTAAACTCGATTTTGTCAATTTTGAAATAGTTTTTTACTTCGTAGGAACGAGGATGCAGTCTAATGTTGACAAATTTACATATGTAAATTTGAATTAATAAAGCAGAGTTCGTACTTTTATTTATCGAGAAAGTTGATTTGTCGAGATTCGAATTATATATGGAGTCAACGCTTGCAAAATCGAACCTCTCTAAATAAACTTTCTCGAGAAATCTAACTAGATTGTCCGATCCTTTGAAAAAACCTCGACGGATCGAAGAAACGCAGTGTGTTTTGGTTGTTGTTGTTGTTGTTGTTGTTGTCTTCAGTCCTGAGACTGGTTTGATGCAGCTCTCCATGCTACTCTATCCTGTGCAAGCTGCTTCATCTCCCAGTACTTACTGCAAACTACATCCTTCTGAATCTGCTTAGTGTATTCATCTCTTGGTCTCCCTCTACGATTTTTACCCTCCATGCTGCCCTCCAATGCTAAATTTGTGATCCCTTGATGCCTCAAAACATGTCCTACCAACCGATCCCTTCTTCTAGTCAAGTTGTGCCACAAACTTCTCTTCTCCCCAATCCTATTCAATACCTCCTCATTAGTTACGTGATCTACCCACCTAATCTTCAGCATTCTTCTGTAGCAACACATTTCGAAAGCTTCTATTCTCTTCTTGTCCAAACTATTTATCGTCCATGTTTCACTTCCATACATGGCTACACTCCATACAAATACTTTCAGAAACGACTTCCTGACACTTAAATCTATACTGGATGTTAAAAAATTTCTCTTCTTCAGAAACGCTTTCCTTGCCATTGCTAGTCAACATTTTATATCCTCTCTACTTCGACCATCATCAGTTATTTTGCTCCCCAAATAGCAAAACTCCTTTACTACTTTAAGTGTCTCATCTCCTAATCTAATTCCCTCAGCATCACCAGATTTAATTCGACTACATTCCATTATCCTCGTTTTGCTTTTGTTGATGTTCATCTTATATCCTCCTTTCAAGACACTGTCCATTCCATTCAACTGCCCTTCCAAGTCCTTTGCTGTCTTTGACAGAATTACAATGTCATCGGCGAACCTCAAAGTTTTTATTTATTCTCCATGGATTTTAATACTTACTCTAAATTTTTCTTTTGTTTCCTTTACTGCTATCTCAATATACAGATTGAATAACATTGGGGAGAGGCTACAGCTCTGTCTCACTCCCTTCCCAACCACTGCTTCCCTTTCATGCCCCTCGACTCTTATAACTGCCATCTGGTTTCTGTACAAATTGTAAATAGCCTTTCGCTCCCTGTATTTTACCCCTGCCACCTTTAGAATTTGGAAGAAAGTATTCCAGTCAACATTGTCAAAAGCTTTCTCTAAGTCTACAAATGCTAGAAACGTAGATTTGCCTTTCCTTAATCTTTCTTCTAAGATAAGTCGTTAGGTCAGTATTGCCTCACGTGTTCCAACATTTCTGCGGAATCCAAACTGATCTTCGCCGAGGTCAGCTTCTACCAGTTTTTCCATTCGTCTGTAAAGAATTCGTGTTAGTATTTTGCAGCTGTGACTTATTAAACTGATAGTTCGGTAATTTTCACATCTGTCAACACCTGCTTTCTTTGGGATTGGAATTATTATATTCTTCTTGAAGTCTGAGGGTATTTCGCCTGTCTCATACATCTTGCTCCCCAGATGGTGGAGTTTTGTCAAGACTGGCTCTCCCAAGGCCGTCAGTAGTTCTAATGGAATGTTGTCTACTCCCGGGGCCTTTTTTCGACTCAGGTCTTTCAGTGCTCTGTCAAACTCTTCACGCAGTATCGTATCTCCCATTTCATCTTCATCTGCATCCTCTTCCATTTCCATAATATTGTCCTCAAGTACATCGCCCTTGTATATCCCTCTATATACTTCTTCCACCTTCCTGCTTTCCCTTCTTTGCTTAGAACTGGGTTTCCATATGAGCTCTTGATATTCATACAAGTGGCTCTCTTTTCTCCAAAGGTCTCTTTCATTTTCCTGTAGGCAGTATCTATCTTACACCTAGTGAGATAAGCCTCCACATCCTTACATTTGTCCTCTAGCCATCCCTGCTTAGCCATTTTGCACTTCCTGTCGATCTCATTTTTGAGACGTTTGTATTCCCTTTTGCCTGCTTCATTTACTGCGTTTTTATATTTTCTCCTTTCATCAATTAAATTCAATACTTCTTCTGTTACCCAAGGATTTCTACTAGCCCTCATCTTTTTACCTACTTGATCCTCTCCTGCCTTCACTACTTCATCCCTCAGAGCTACCCATTCTTCTTCTACTGTATTTCTTTCCCCCATTCTTGTCAATTGTTCCCTTATGCTCTCCATGAAACTCTGTACAACCTCTGGTTTAGTCAGTTTAAATCTACAGTTCATAACCAATAGATTGTGGTCAGAGTCCACATCTGCCCCTGGAAATGTCTTACAATTTAAAATCTGGTTCCTAAAACTCTGTCTTACCATTATATAATCTATCTGATACCTTTCAATATCTCCAGGGTTCTTCTAAGTATACAACCTTCTTTCATGAGTCTTGAACCAAGTATTAGCTATGATTAAGTTATGCTCTGTTCAAAATTCTACCAGACGGCTTCCTCTTTCATTTTTCTCCCCCAATCCATGTTTACCCACTATGTTTCCTTCTCTCCCTTTTCCTACTGCCGAATTCCAGTCACCCATGACTATTAAACCTACTCCTGCATTACCCCTATTTGATTTTGTATTTATAACCATGTATTCACCTGACTAAAAGCCTTGTTCCTCCTGCCACCGAACTTCACTAATTCCCACTATATCTAACTTCAACCTATCCATTTCCCTTTTTAAATTTTCTAACCTACCTGCCCGATTAAGGGATCTGACATTCCACGCTCCGATCCGTAGAACGCCAGTTTTCTTTCTCCTGATAACGACGTCCTCTTGAGTAGTCCCCGCCCGGAGATCCGAATGGGGGACTATCTTACCTCCGGAATATTTTACTCAAGAGGACATCATTTAACCATACAGTAAAGCTGCATGCCCACGGGAAAAATTACGGCTGTAGTTTCCCCTTGCTTTCAGCCGTTCGCAGTACCAGCACAGCAAGGCCTTTTTGGTTATTGTTACAAGGCCAGATCAGTCAATCATCCAGACTGTTGCCCATGCAACTACTGAAAAGGCTGCTGCCCCTCTTCAGGAACCACACATTTGTCTGGCCTCTCAACAGATAACCCTCCGTTGTGGTTTTTCTCATTGTTTGAAAGGGTGTGATCATCACTGTCTTTTCCGGAATAAACGCACGAGCATTAGCCAAGCATGCGTTTGTTTGGCATATATGTTCCAAACGCACAACTACCACGAAAAGGTACACAGTTGCACCTACAGAACAGCAAAAGTTGACTGTTTTCAATGAAACGCAGAAAGATTTCTGAAATTGCTTCTGACTTGTCTACTTCTTCGTCCCGATCATCTGGGTTATCAAATAGTAACAAAAATAATAAAAACACAACTCTTTCTTTACTAACAGTGCATCTGAAATCATTTCTTCCTGATCCGTCGGTTGCAAACAAGCTGTAAACCGATTCTTTCTCCGGTTTGAAAATGGCTGAATACACTAATTGTCAAATTAATACCTTCAATATCTTGTAGACAGGACAAGCGATCATTTGCGTACTGTGCTCTAAGATAAAAAATTTTCAGATTTGTCCATAGAAGGATTTAGTCTTGGGTAAAGAACAGTTTCCGTATCTTCAAAATAGCAGGGTTTTCTCCGAGACTTTTCGCCGTCTGTCGCAATCCAGGAATCTGCAAGACGATGTTCTGTTGCCTTGTTCTTGCCTTAGATGGCGCCTGCTGTTTTCTCCAGCATGTCTCTTTTTACCGAAGAAGTAAGCGTCTCCAACGCCATCCGCAGCCACATAATCGTCACTTTCAGCTTATTGCTGTGAATTAGTGTCGTGATCACTAAATGTCTCGAAATCAGGATCATTACTGCTGTCTTATAAGCCCTCACCCAAGCATTCACTGAGATGTTTGACATCCACCTCTATCTTACGTAAAACATGTTGCACAGAAGGTCCAGCTTTCCCGCCATGGAGAAACAGCAGCATTCAACAAAACGACACGCGAACACTGGTACTTCTGAGAGACCTCTGAAGGTCCATATATAAGAAACAAAGAGCAGCAACAATGCAAGATTTATGGCACGTGTAGCTTGCCGTCAAATATGAAGGTACACAAAGTACATTTGCTTCAGAGGATTGTGTGGAAAATCACGGGACAGAAAAATCGTAGCAGTCTAAGAAACGGCCCACAGTAGTTCAGGGTTAATAAAAACCGATAACGTTCTTTTGAAACAGATGAGTGGAGAAGGTTTATAGATACACTCCTGGAAATGGAAAAAAGAACACATTGACACCGGTGTGTCAGACCCACCATACTTGCTCCGGACACTGCGAGAGGGCTGTACAAGCAATGATCACACGCACGGCACAGCGGACACACCAGGAACCGCGGTGTTGGCCGTCGAATGGCGCTAGCTGCGCAGCATTTGTGCACCGCCGCCGTCAGTGTCAGCCAGTTTGCCGTGGCATACGGAGCTCCATCGCAGTCTTTAACACTGGTAGCATGCCGCGACAGCGTGGACGTGAACCGTATGTGCAGTTGACGGACTTTGAGCGAGGGCGTATAGTGGGCATGCGGGAGGCCGGGTGGACGTACCGCCGAATTGCTCAACACGTGGGGCGTGAGGTCTCCACAGTACATCGATGTTGTCGCCAGTGGTCGGCGGAAGGTGCACGTGCCCGTCGACCTGGGACCGGACCGCAGCGACGCACGGATGCACGCCAAGACCGTAGGATCCTACGCAGTGCCGTAGGGGACCGCACCGCCACTTCCCAGCAAATTAGGGACACTGTTGCTCCTGGGGTATCGGCGAGGACCATTCGCAACCGTCTCCATGAAGCTGGGCTACGGTCCCGCACACCGTTAGGCCGTCTTCCGCTCACGCCCCAACATCGTGCAGCCCGCCTCCAGTGGTGTCGCGACAGGTGTGAATGGAGGGACGAATGGAGACGTGTCGTCTTCAGCGATGAGAGTCGCTTCTACCTTGGTGCCAATGATGGTCGTATGCGTGTTTGGCGTCGTGCAGGTGAGCGCCACAATCAGGACTGCATACGACCGAGGCACACAGGGCCAACACCCGGCATCATGGTGTGGGGAGCGATCTCCTACACTGGCCGTACACCACTGGTGATCGTCGAGGGGACACTGAATAGTGCACGGTACATCCAAACCGTCATCGAACCCATCGTTCTACCATTCCTAGACCGGCAAGGGAACTTGCTGTTCCAACAGGACAATGCACGTCCGCATGTATCCCGTGCCACCCAACGTGCTCTAGAAGGTGTAAGTCAACTACCCTGGCCAGCAAGATCTCCGGATCTGTCCCCCATTGAGCATGTTTGGGACTGGATGAAGCGTCGTCTCACGCGGTCTGCACGTCCAGCACGAACGCTGGTCCAACTGAGGCGCCAGGTGGAAATGGCATGGCAAGCCGTTCCACAGGACTACATCCAGCATCTCTACGATCGTCTCCATGGGAGAATAGCAGCCTGCATTGCTGCGAAAGGTGGATATACACTGTACTAGTGCCGACATTGTGCATGCTCTGTTGCCTGTGTCTATGTGCCTGTGGTTCTGTCAGTGTGATCATGTGATGTATCTGACCCCAGGAATGTGTCAATAAAGTTTCCCCTTCCTGGGACAATGAATTCACGGTGTTCTTATTTCAATTTCCAGGAGTGTAGTTTGTCCGGGATGGAGAACTATACCTGGAAGTTTGCTGGATGATTTAACTGACGAAACTGAAATTTGTTTTCTCTACCGAACATAGACTTTTAAAGAAGAGAAATGTCATGGAGGGAAAAACAGCGTAGAATGCGTAAATGACAACATAATTTTTGAATGAGTTGCTGTTGAGCCTGGATAATGACATGAAAAAATGTAAAAAAATTCTACTTTTTCTCGACAACTTCACAGTAACCTACAACCTCTGGGTATTGTAAAACTTACTTTTTCTCTGCGAACATCACATCTAAATTACAGTCGCTTGTCCAAGGGGGAATTATTCAGAACTTTTAAAAACTTCGCATCGCAAAGAAGATGGAAAATGGTCTGAAGTATAATACAACAGTTGCAGCAGGAATGACGGTAGACGTTGGGACCTATTGCGTTTCTCTCACAAAGTGGAGTACATTTCTGCTTATGGTCAGCTGATCTCCGACAGCTGTGGAAACGCTATATTGACCTGCGTGTTATGGCAGTACGCTGTTTCAAAGGCCCAACGGTTACCCGTATGCTATTTCAAGACAATGGCACATTCAAGATTTATACAAACAAATCACCCTCATAATTAAATGTCAGTTAATGATGCATCGATGATATAAGCGTTCAGTAGGTACTGTGATACATGACAACGGACGAAAAACACGTCTTTGTCGTGACGTAGCAGATTACGTTGTACCTTGTTTTGAAGCTGGAGTGAGCGGGGCCTTCTACATTTACGAACTTCATGTCTACGATTGCTTTCTATTCATGATCTCTGTCGAATGCGTGGTACAAATGTTTTAAATAGTAAAAATTATAGTGCTTACATCAATAACATGTTGTCAGGAAGGCAATTTTGAACTTTTTCTGTTCTTGAGTGCGTAGTTGCTCTGGTAACACGACACATTTGGCCTCGTTAATGTACATAGTTTCGGTTGATGTATTTCGAATAACCAAGAAGAGATGGACTGGATGTGAAAAGGATGCTTTTGTAATGCATTTTATTCCACTTTTACTATACTTGCATTGACAGCGAAAGAAGCGCGAACTCCTAAACTACTGCTTGTTTGCTTACTGGTGCTGCTTCTTGTTAGTCACTTTTCAGTTTTCAGTTCCTGTACACAACATTTTTTTGTAAAAAAAAATTACCTACGTGTTCTTTATTAGCCCATAAATGTGTGCAATGAGGAAATAAGCAAGACATGCTATCGTATCTTGTGCATGTCAACAAAGTGAACTATTACTGAAATGTGAAAGAAACAGAACTGCATACAGGTATACCTCACTGCAGAATGTGGTCAGCACACGGCTCTCCCGGCCGTTGTCAGCTTTCGTGACCGGTGCCGCTACTTTGCAATCAAGTAGCTCCTCAATTGGCCTCACAAGGTCTGAGTGCACCCTGGTTTACACATTACAATAATAGATAATCTTTAATAGATAATCTTCTGCGAAATAGGAGTAGTTATCGAAGAAACGTTTTCAGTTTAATTTCAAAATTTATTTTCCTGTCTGTCGTTATGTACGACACTGTTCCTCATGAAGTGCAGTGGACTATTTACAACTTCATGAATGTATAACTATACTGTGACACGGAGAGCCTGCTCCTCGCATGCCGAGCAGCAGGCAGGCACGACGAAAAAAGTTACACGTACGTCTTCTGCCAAAGCCTTCTTCAAACAGGACGTAAAACACACATATACATTCATTCAGTCAAGCACACAAAACTCACAAACTCTCCGGCTGTTCTAGCCATAAACTGTTTTTAAAGTGGGAGGAAATGTGAACAATGAATAATGATCGGCGGGAGGAATTTAGGGCATGAGATGATGCCCCAACAATCAGCGCAGTTTCGTAGTGCGGGGACCAGACCGTCGATACAGCGTGACTAGGATGCTGGAGTCTTTTGGATCTGGAAGGCAACACACGAATGAAGAGAAAGAACGGACACTGAGTAAAGATAGACAAATCTAAAGTCAAATGACAGAAATAAAACCACTACGATAAAAGTAAACACTGAAACCATAATTTATGTATAAAAAGAAAATATTGCTTGAACGGCTCCACTTACGAATGAAATGTGATTCCTTTAAATTGGAGACAACGATCGGATTGATTAATACAACCATAACCAACGCAATCTCGCACTTTTGATGAAACAACTACGTCTTCATTTAATCGAAACACCTAACACGGTCGAAACTGGGCATAGGCACGTCAGAGTGACGTCACGTCTCACCCGTGTGAGAGGGTCCATGCAGAGGCACGCCGTATAGAGTCAAGCAGTATATTGCTCCCTCCTATGTATATCTCACGAAGAGACCATGAGGATAAAATCAGAGAGATTAGAGCCCACACAGAAGCATACCGACAATCCTCCTTTCCACGAACAATACGAGATTGGAATAGAAGGGAGAACCGATAGAGGTATTCAAGGTACCCTCCGCCACACACCGTCAGGTGGCTTGCAGAGTATGGATGTGGATGTAGATGTAGATAGCTCCCTGGAGCTGCCGCTCTGCTGAGGCCATCGAAGAGGAACTAACCCAAATGCAGAAATCACCCACATACAGGGCAAGGTGACCAAAGGACCGACAGAGGCCACAAGTCCATCGATAGCAACGAGGAAAAGTAGTACACTCAAGACAGAACCCTGTGGCATGCCCGTCTCCTGGGTCTGTGGAGAACTAAAAGCAGTACCAACCCGAACCCTGAATGACCGATGGAACAGGAACTGGCGGATAAAAATCGGAAGTGGGCCCCGAAGACCCCACTGATGAACTGTAAGTAAGACGTGATGGCGCCAGGCAGTGTCATAGGCCTTGCGAAGGTCAAAAAATACTGCAACCAAATGGCAGCACTGGGAAAAAGCCTGCCGAACTGCGGATTCCAAGTGAAGTAAATGATCGATCGGAGACCATCCCTCTCGGAAGCCAAACTGGTAAGGCGACAAGAGATCCCGAGATTCGACGACCCAATTGAGCCGACGGGCTACCATCCATTCAAGTAACTTGCAAACAACATTGGTCAGACTAATTGGCCGATAGCTGTCAACAAATAGGGGGTTCTTACCAGGCTTAAGGACAGGAACCACGATGCTATCCCTCCACTGAGAAGGGAAGTCACCCTGGAGCCAGATACGGTTAAACACCCGGAGAAGATGTTGTCGTTGTGGAGCACTGAGATGTTGAAGCAGTTGGTTACGAATGGAGTCTGGTCCAGGGGCTGTATCATGAGAAGAAGAAAGTGCGGAAAGAAATTCCCATTCAGTAAAAGATCCGTTGTAAGATTCTGACTGACAAGGGGTAAAATATAAGGTGGAAGCTTCGGCCCGCTGTCTCCGGTGAAGGAAAGCAGCCGGATAGGAGGCTGATGCGAATGCCATTGCAAAATGGGTCGCAAGATGTTCCGCAACAATCAACGGGTCCGTAAAAAGGCCATCTGGTAGGTGAAGGCCTGGGAGGGTGGACTGCCGATGGCAACCTTGGAGAGAGAGGGGGAGGGAGGGAGAGGGAGAGGGAGAGAGAGAGAGAGAGAGAGAGAGAGAAGTGTAGCCCATACCCGTGACATAGGGACAGTAGAACCAAGGGAAGAAACAAATCGTTCCCAACATATCCGTTTGCTCCGTTTGATTAAATAACGGGCTTTAGCACGAAGGCGTTTATAGGTAATAAGGCTGGCAAAGGATGGGTACCTCTTTAGGTGTTGCAAAGCTCGACGGCGATCATGGATGGCAATGGCCGTACTCCACCACGGAACTTGCCAGTGACGAAATGGTCCAGATGAGCGCGGTACAGCAAGGCTAGCAGCGCGAACAATCGCGTCAGACACGTCACATAGGAGTCATCAATACAACCCGACAGAGGGAGAAAACACGACCTGTGCAGTGTATAGAGGCCATTCGGCGAGTTGGAAAGACCAACGAGGTAACTTGTCCATTGGGGAGCGGGAAGGGAAAGAGAGAGAGAGAATCAATGGGAAATGGTCACTATCACAAAGGTCGTCATGTGGCGACCAGTGTAATGAAGGGAGGAGAGAGGGAGCAAAAAGAGTAAGATCAATGGCAGAAAACGTACCATGACCGGCACTGAAATGAGTAGGGGAGCCATCATCAAGAAGGCACAAGTCGTGGTCTGTAATAAACTGATCTAAGAGAAGACCTCGTCTAGATGGAAATTCTCTGCTCCACAATGGATGATGAGCATTAAAATCGCCAAGAAGGAGGAAGGGAGGAGGAAGTTGCTGAAGAAGGGCAGTTAAGGCAGCAGGTGTAAGAGTCCTGTCAGGAGGGAAATAAAGGTTGCAAACCGTGACCTCAGAGTCCGGGTGGACCCTAACAGCAATCGCTTCCAATGTAGTTTGAAGAGGAATCCACGTGCTAGCAATGTCTGTACGGACCGACATACAAACGCCACCAGAAGCCCACAGGGGTCTGACCCGATTTCGACAGAAAACACGGAACCCACAGAGGGTCAGTGAGTGATCATCATCAGTAAAATGAGATTCCTGTAGAACCACACAAGCTGCAGAGTAAGACGAAATAAGGGATTTCAATTCTGGAAGGTGACGGTAGTATCCATTACAATTCCATTGGATAACCACGGAACGATGATTTAAATGGGGGTTGAACAGGCTAAAGCCAGTCATACCGCCGGGTCACCAGCAGTCACCGACAAGGAGGAGGGGCTACATCCATGAACGACAGGTCAGAATCTGGTTGTGAAGCCGGGGATGGGACCTCTGGTGACATTAGAGGCTCTTTGTCCCGGGACTTATGTTTCTTCTTCTTTTATGTTTGAGATCGAGGAGGATTGTGTGGCATAAAGGAGGCCAGCTGCAGCAAGATCAGGAACAGAAAGAGATCAGACGACCTGGAGGCCGACAGACCGCGGTTCTCGCGGTCGTCGGGTGGCAGCAGACCTTTGGCCTGGAAGGTGCCGGGAAGGGGCATCCCGGGAGAGGCGCCCTTGACCGGCAGACGCCGAAGGAGTGGGACACTTCTCCAGCTGGGGAGGGGGAGCAGCGCCCAGAGGAGAAGGTGTGGGAGCCGCAGGGGAGGGGGAGAGGAGAGGGGTCCGCGACTGGGGTAAGGAAGGGGTGAAGATGTAACTAAAGCGTAACTAGACGTCATGGACACAGGGTGAAGGCGTGTATACTTCTTACGAGCCTCTGTGTAGGTTAAACGATCAAGGTACTTATACTCCTGCATCTTCTTTTCCTTCTTATATACTGAGCAATCTGGTGAACGTGGAGAATCATTGCCATGACTAATACACACAGGAGGGGGAACACAGGGACTCCCCTTATGGAGTGGACGTCCACAGTCACCACAGAGAAGGGCCTGTGAACAGCGGGAAGACGTGTCCAAAACGCAAGTACTTAAAACACCTCATAGGAGATGGGATGTACGGCTTCACATCACATCGATAAACCATAATCTTTACTTTCTCAGTGAGGGTATCCCCCTCAAAGGCCAGGATAAAGGCACCAGTATCAATGTGATTGTCCTTAGGACCCTTCTGAACACGCCGATCAAAGTGAACACCCTGCCGTCTGACATTGTCCCAAAGTTCCTCATCAGTTTGAAGGATGAGGTCTCTGTGAAACATCACACCTAGAACCATATTTAGAGACTGGTGGGGGGTAATGAACACGAAAGGCTTTGCCCCTAGCTGACGGGCCTGACCCTCTTCCCAGGGAGTAGCCATGGAAGGGAAGGCCGGAGGGGCAGGAGAAGCAGCACTAGAAGAATCAGTTCCACGCAGAGAGATGGCCGCAGAAGAACGGCCAGAGTTCTGGACCCGTATGCGTTTCATTTGCATAGTGTCCACCCTGATACCACCCACTCCGATCAGGGGCTCTCCTCACGGGCGCCACCCAGCCACAGCAAGGGCCTTCTGGCACGGCGGCCATTGCCGGGAGTTCCAATGCTCCAGGATGACAAGCAACCACTCCAAGGCTTGCATGAGGAGGTCACATCTACATCTACATTTATACTCCGCAAGCCACCCAACGGTGTGTGCCGGAGGGCACTTCACGTGCCACTGTCATTACCTCCGTTTTCTGTTCCAGTTGTGTATGGTTCGCGGGAAGAACAACTGTCTGAAAGCCTCCGTGCGTGCTCGAATCTCTCTAATTTTACATTCGTAATCTCCTCGGGAGGTATAAGTAGGGGGAAGCAATATATTCGATACCTCATCCAGAAACGCACCCTCTCGAAACCTGGCGAACAAGCTACACCGCGATGCAGAGCGCCTCTCTTGCAGAGTCTGCCACTTGAGTTTACTTAACATCTCCGTAACGCTATCTCGGTTACCAAATAACCCTGTGACGAAACGCGCCGCTCTTCTTTGGATCTTCTCTATCTCCTCCGTCAACCCGATCTGGTACGGATCCCACACTGATGAGCAATACTCAAGTATAGGTCGAGCAAGTGTTTTGTAAGCCACCTCCTTTGTTGATGGACTACATTTTTTAAGGACTCTCCCAATGAAGCTCAACCTGGTACCCGCCTTACCAACAATTAATTTTATATGATCATTCCACTTCAAATCGTTCCGCACGCATACTCCCAGATATTTTACAGAAGTAACTGCTACCAGTGTTTGTTCCGCTATCATAAAATCATACAATAAAGGATCCTTCTTTCTATGTATTCGCAATACATTACATTTGTCTATGTTAAGCTCAGGTATCAGAAGTGTGATCCCTCTGTGTTCAGGGGGGCTCAACCAAAAGGGTACATAGCGACCCCACCACACGGGCTGGCTACCGTGCTGGCTATGCACCCTAGCATCAGACAACGGCGTGAAAGAAGAGGTGGAATGAACAACGAGGGCACACATCGGAGACACTAGGTAAGGTGATCTTCCCCAAATGGCTCACACTCCGGAAGAGAAATTTAGTAATGGAGGTCAAACGCCAGAGACGGACAAGGGAGTGTCAAAGGAGGTGGTGATTACGCAACAAAGCTAAATTGCAAAACCAACATAACCAGGAGGATAGCGGGGGCCAACATAAGCAAGGACACCAAGAGAGGGAGAGGGGAAGGGGAAGGGGAAGGAGCAAGGAGAGGAAAGGAGGCGAAGGGGAAGGAGCAAGGAGAGGAAAGGAGGGGAAGGAGCCAGGAGAGGAAAGGAGGGGAAGGGGAAGGAAATGCACCCCTGGAAAGAAGGAAGGCTGCAATAGCTCGGGACCCCGTGCTCGCCATGCACATATCCACAAAAGAGTTGTGGACCCCCTGGGGGGGGGGGGGGGGTTCATGTCTGGGGATTCTGGTGGCCAGCAGAAGTGTTTAAAATCATAAGAGTGTTCCTGGAACGCCTCTGTAGCAATTCTGGATGTGTGGGGTGTCGCGTTGCCCTGCTGGAATAGCCCAAGTCCGTCGGAATGCATAATGGACATGAATGGAAGCAGGTGATCAGACAAGATGCTTATGAACGTGTCACCTGTCAGTCGTACCTAGACTTATCAGGGGTCCCATATCACTACAACTACACATGCCCCACACAGTTACTGAGCCTCCAATCACTTGAACAGTCCCCTGCTGACATGCAGGATCCATGGATTATGAGGTTGTCTCCATACCCATACACGTCCATCCACTCGATACAATTTGAAATGAAACTCGTACGACCAGACATGTTTCCAGTCATCAACAGTCCAATGTCGATGTTGAAGAACCCAGACGAGACATAAAGCTTTATATCGTGCAGTCAGCAAGGGTACACAAGTGGGACTTCGGCTCTGAAAGCCCACATCGATGATGTTTCGTTGAATGGTTCACACGCTGACACTTTTTGATGGCCCAGGATTGAAATCTGCAGCAATTTTCAGGATTGCACTTGTGTCATGTTGAACGATTCTCTTTAGTATTCGTTGGTCCTGTTCTTGCAGGATGTTTTCCTGGCCGCAGCGATGTCTGAGATTTGACGTTTCAGCAGATTCCTGATATTCACGGTACATTCGTGACATGGTCGTATAGCAAAACCCCCACTTCATCTCTATCTAGGAGATACTGTGTCCCATCGCTAGTGCGCCGACTATCACACCACGTTCAGACTCAAATCTTGTAACATGCCATTGTAGCAGCAGCAACCGAACTAACAGCTGCGCCAGGCACTTTTTGTCTTATATAGACGTTGCCGACTGCAGCACCGTATTCTGTCTGTTTACACATCTCTGTATTTAAACACGCATGCCTACACCACTTTCTTTGGGGCTTCAGCGTATGTTTCTCTTTGTGAGAGAAATGCATGAATGCATTGACCAGCTCCAACGTCTTGTGCCATGAGGATGGATGGATGGATGGATGTTACGCCGGTGAAGACTGGACTGTTTCAAGACAAGTGGGTGCATAAAGAGTCAAGAATAAGTTTCAGTAATAAGAAAGAGACGAAAATAACTTTGATTGCCATGTACCTGGGGGTATTCTCTCGGACTTTGCAGGACAGAAAACAGGAATTCGTCTTTCGTACCAAGGTTGACCATTATCCACAGACTGATAGGAGATTCTGTCTGGTAGTATCCACACGAGCTTGGCCGCGGTTTGACTGTGACCGCAAATACTCAGAGCGAGCAAATTTCGGTCGAATGGGGTGAGCAGAGTTTTTCATAACAGGCGCTATCGTTCTTGGAAGGAAGAAGGAAGACTGGGTTTACACGTCCCGTCGACATCGAGATTATTACAGACAGAGCACAAGTTCGGATTGTGTCAAGGATGAGGAAGGAAATCGGCCGTGCCGTTTCAAAGGAATCATCCCGGCATTTGCATGCTACGCTATAAGGAAATCACGGAAAACGTAAATCTGGCTGGCTGGACGCAGGTTTGAACAGTCGTCCTCCCGAATGCAAGTCTAGTGTGCTAACAACCGCGCCGCCTCGCTCTGTCTTCGTTCTTTCAAGCCTCATTTACACAGGTGTGAACAGAACCAAACATAAGCGAACGAGCATTCGCACACAATTCGCAAGTGTTCACTATCGCTTGCTTATCATGGAGGGACTCTCGGACTCTCCATGGTGTACAGCCACTGTAAAGAAACTTCTAAAGAAACAGATTACTGTGTAATAGATATAAAAGCATAGGGCTACAATATAACATGTTTAGGTGTCAAGAGAGTAATTTGTGAAGCCTTCAGTGACTAGCAGAATATTGTTAAATGGTCTTTCACAAGACCAAAAGAAACTCTGGTCGTGTGTGAGGCCTGTTAGTGGCACCAAAGTTAGTGTTCAGTCCTTAGAGAATGAGACAACTGAAATTGAGGGTAGCAAAGCAAAAGCTGAAATGCTTAACTCAGTTATCAAATGTTTCTTTACAATGGAAAACCCAGTAGCACTGCCCCAATTTAATCGTTGTACCACTGAAAAGATGAGCTAAATAAGTATTAGCGTCAGTGGTGCTGATAAACAGCTGAAATCGTCAAAATTTAACAAAGTTTCAGCGCCTTATGGAATCCCTATCAGATTCTATACTGAATTTGCGGCTGAGTTAGGTCCTCTTCTAATTATAATCTATTGTAGTTCCCTCAAACAAAAGTCTGTGCCCAGTTTTTAGGAAAAAGCAGAGGTCACATCCGTCTACAAGAAGGTTAGTATAAGCGACCCAGAAAACTACCGTCCATTATCTTTGACATCGATTTGTTGAGAATCCTGGAACAGATTCTGAACTCAAATGTAATGAGGCATCTCTAACAGAATGATCTCCTACAAGCCAACCAGCAAGGGTTCCGAAAACATCCACCATGAGAAACCCAACTCGCACTTTTCTCACATGCCATTCTGAAAGCTTTCGATCGAGGCAGTCAGGTAGATTTTTTTTTGTTATGGTTTTAGGGCGCAAAACTGCTACGGTCATTAGCGCCCGGTCTGTGACTTAGGAAAAGCTAAAAAACGAAACTGGAAACCAGCAGCAATGGAGGAAAACTCAAAAAAGCGGGGAAACCAAAAACAGAAGGAAAGCTTAAAAAACCACTATAGAAGCACGGTTGTTTGTCCCCAAAAAGAGCTTCAAATTACTGACGTCATCTCACTGGCACTAATGAACTCGAGAACGCGATCGGCTGATCGCGTGTCATCTGCTAAAATGGAAGATATATTAGGCGACAGCTGTAGACGGGCGCGTAACGGAGTAAAATAGGGGCACTCAAGTAAAAAGTGTCTCACCGTCCACAGTTGAGAGCAGTGGGGACAGAGTGGGGGAGGATCGCCGCTTAAAAGATGTCGATGGCTAAAAGACAGTGCCCTATCCGGAGTCTAGTTAAAATTACCTCCTCCCGACGATGAGTTCGGGAGGAAGAGGACCAAGCACAGGGAAGAGCTTTCACGTCCCGCAATTTATTATTGGGAAGTGTCGACCAATGTGCGTGCCATAAAAGAGCAACACTACGACATAAAACACTCTGTAGATCGGCGAAGGGAATCATGTGAATAGCTGTACGAAGAAGAGAGAATGCTGCCTTGGCCGCTATATCGGCCGCCTCATTTCCACAGATACCAACATGTCCTGGGATCCAGAGGAACGCCACAGAGACACCCCTCAAGTGGAGCAATCCTGAATCCGGTGGACCAGAGGGTGGACGGGGTAGAGAGCTTGGAGACTGAGGAGAGAGCTGAGAGAGTCGGAGCAGATAACATACTGTATCCGCTGATGGCGACGGATGTATTGGACAGCCTGGAGAACAGCGTAAAGTTCCGCAGTAAAAACCGAACACTGGTCGGGAAGCCGAAACTAATTGGGGGTGTCGCCAACAATATAGGCACTCCCAACACCAAACGATGTTTTTAGCCATCAGTGTAAATAAATGTGGCATCCTTCATTTGTGTGCATAGAGCAGCAAATGCCCGACGATAAACAAGAGAAGGTGTACCATCCTTGGGAAACTGACAAAGGTCACGGAGCAGGCAGGTCCGGGGCCGGAGCCAAGGTGGTGCTGTACCCCAAGTTGTCAAGAAAGTCTTAGGAAAGTGGAAGGAAAGAGAATGGAGCAGTTAACTGAAGCGGACTCCCGGTGGAAGTAGGGAGGAAGGGCGGCCTGCATACCCTAAATCCAAGGAGGCGTCGAAAAAAATGTCATGGGCCGGATTAGCAGGCATGAAGACAGATGGCTAGCATAACGACTCAGAAGGACAGCTCGCCGATTGGACAGCGGAGGTTCAGCAGTCTCAGCATAAAGGATTTCCACAGGGCTGGTGTAAAAAGCTCCAGACACTGAACGTAATCCACAGTGGTGGACAGAGTCGAGACGCCGAAGAATAGACGGCCGAGCAGAGGAGTAAACTATGCTTCCGTAGTCCAATTTCGAGCGCACTAAGGCCCGATAGAGGCGGAGAAGGAACACTCGGTCCGCTCCCCAGGAGGTGCCATTCAGGACACAGAGGGGTTGTTGGGTTGTTTTGGGGAAGGAAACCAGACAGCGAGGTCATCGGTCTCATCGGATTAGGGAACGATGGAGAAGGAAGTCGGCCGTGCCTTTTCACAGGAACCATCCCGGCATTTGCTTGGAGCGATTTAGGGAAATCACGGAAAACCTAAATCAGGATGGCCGGACGCGGGATTGAACCGTCGTCCTCCCGAATACGAGTCCAGTGTCTAACCACTGCGCCACCTCGCTCGGTGCGACACAGAGGGTGTTGAGGGATCGCAGACAGCGAGCCGAAATATAGGAAACGTGGGAGGACCAGCACAGTTTTCTATCAAACATAAGACCCAAGAATTTAGCGACGTCCGCGAACGGAAGGTTGACAGGGCCTAGATGTAAGGAAGGCGGAAGAAACTCCGTACGACGCCAAAAATTAACACAAAAGGTCTTACTGGGAGAAAAGCGGAAGCCGGTTTCGATGCTCCACGAGTGGAGGCGATCGAGACATCCTTGGAGACGCCGTTCAAGAAGGCTGGTCCGTTGAGAGCTGTAGTAGATCGCAAAATCGTCCACAAAGAGGAAGCCCGAGACATCGGGAAGGAGACCATCCATAATTGGATTTATGGCAATGGCAAACAGTACAACACTTAGCACAGAGCCCTGGGGTACCCCGTTTTCTTGGGAGAAAGTACGGGAGAGAGTAGTGTTCACCCGCACTTTAAATGTGCGCTCTGCCATAAATTCACGAAGAAAAAGGAGCAGCCGACCTCGAAAGCCCCAAGAGAACAGTGTGCGGAGGATGCCTGTCGTCCAACATGTATCGTATTCTCTCTCCAGATAAAAAAATATCGCTACTGTTTGGCGTTTCCGGAGAAAATCGTTCATGATATAAGTGGAGAGAGCAACAAGATGGTCAACTGCAGAACGATGCTTTCGGAAACCGCATTGGGCAGGTGTTAAAAGACTGCGGGACTCCAGCCACCAGGCTAAACGGCAATTCACCATACGCTCCAAAACCTTACATACACTACTCGTGAGAGAAATGGGGCAATAGCTACAGGGGAGATGTTTGTCCTTTCAAGGTATCGGAACAGGAACGACGATAGCTTCCCGCCATAGTCTGGGAAAAGTACTGTCGGTCCAAATTCGATTATAAAGGCGAAGGAGGTAACGCAGACTATGGTATGATACATGCAGCAACATTTGGATGTGGATACCATCCGGTCCTGGGGCGGAAGAGCGAG
Organism: Schistocerca nitens; assembly: GCF_023898315.1. Taxonomy (NCBI): domain Eukaryota; kingdom Metazoa; phylum Arthropoda; class Insecta; order Orthoptera; family Acrididae; genus Schistocerca; species Schistocerca nitens. The sequence continues at coordinate 734,027,297 of NC_064614.1, read as the reverse complement.
AAGAAGAGAGTGCATGTTGGAGTTCCCGCATGGCGAAAACAGTATTATAGCTTTCGCGATTTTGAGAGGAGAAAGCAAGAGGTTGCACTTCCGCTGCACGTTTCTTTGGGAGAAAGGCTGGCGGGTAATTTGAAGAGCTCGAAATCTCAGCAAAGTGTTGATCCAATGAGTTAGAAATTGCGACGGGGTCCACTAATGTATCATGCGCGACAGTGTGCCTAGAGACTGGGGAAAAACTAGGCGCGCCAGATAACCGTCGAATCCGACTCCAAACTTCCAAGGAGGGAGTGAAGGTGTTAAATGAGCTAGTAAAGAAGTCCCAGTTTGCCTTCTTGCTATCGCGGATGACGCGACGGCACCGCGCACGGAACTGCTTATAGCGGATACAGTTGGCCAATGTAGGGTGGTGTCTGAAAACGCGAAGAGCACGTCGCCGCTCACGTACTGCGTCACGGCATGCCTCATTCCACCAAGAAACTGGGGGACGCCGGAACAATTCGGAGGTGTGAGGTATTGAACATTCCGCAGCTATAAGAATAACTTCTGTAATATGAGTGACCTCATCGTCAACGCTAGGAAAGTTACGGTCATCGAATGTCGCTAGAGACGAAAAAAGTGTCCAATCGGCTTGGGCAAACTTTCAGCGTCTAGGGTGCATATGTGGCAGTTGTGGCTGCAATCTAAGGACACATGGAAAGTGGTCACTCGAGTGTGTATCAGCAAGAGCGAACCATTCGAAGCGTCGAGCTAGTGGAACAGTACCGACCGAAAGGTCCAAACGAGAGAAATTTGTCGTGGAGGCAGACAAAAATGTAGGGTCCCCAGTGTTGAGGCAAACAAGATCCGCTTGGTGGAAGACTTCTATCATTAGTGAGCCGCGCGGACAAGGACGCGGAGATCCCCAAAGCAGGTGGTGGGCGTTGAAGTCCCCAAAAAAATGGTTCAAATGGCTCTGAGCACTATGGGACTTAACATCTGTGGTCATCAGTCCCCTAGAACTTAGAACTACTTAAACCTAACTAACCTAAGGACATCACACACATCCATGCCCGAGGCAGGATTCGAACCTGCTACCGTAGCAATCGCACGGTTCCGGAATGCGCGCCTAGAACCGCGAGACCACTGCGGCCGGCGACTGAAAATGGGGGAAAACAAAGTGATCACGGGGACGCAGCTTTGTTTCCTGAAGACAGAAGATTACCGGCGAGTAGGATCGTAAGAGGATCGACAATTCATCCCGATTGGCTCGAATGCCGCGGATATTCCAATGGATAATGGACATAGGGTGGACAGAAAAGGGAAGAATGTGACCAAGGTTGCCCTCAACTCAGCGACTGCTCAGAGCTTGCGACCGACAGCGTGGAACGGCATTCAGCCAAAGGCAGAAGATCTTGATCCCTAGGTTGTTCGGGAGCAGCTCCTGCCACCAGCCATCGGCCGGTTGATCGGCCGCCAGCAGTGCGCCTCGGCGACACAGAAGACGTCCGAGGGCGGTTACTGCCAGGTGGTGCTGTAGATGAGACACGCCGTGGCGGAGAAGGATAGGAGCTGGGTTTCTTATTAGCCTTTTTGGAAACAGGACGTTGAGATGGAGGAGGAACCGATGGTTGTGAAATTGGGGAACGTAAAAAATTTTCACGAGTAGGCTCTTTTTTGGAAGCCTGGGTGTCTGATTTTGGGGCACGAGATTTAGCAGAACCTGATGAAGGGTGAGCCGTAGAGTGAGCAGGTGACAGTGGGGAGGTTGAACGGGCGATCTTTGCGCTGGCCAATCTGACGACCATGGCACTAAAGGTAAGATCACAAGTCTGCGTGGCTGCCTCCTTTGTTGGCCGAGGAGAGGGAAGGACAGTGCTGTATTTACCTGTGTGAGGCACAGTGGGCTTTCGACTGGCGTATAACTTTCGACCAGCAAAGGTCGACACCTTTTCCTTCACTCTGGTTTCCTGAATGAGCCGTTCGTCTTTAAAAATGGGGCAATCTCTAGAGGAAGCAGCGTGGTCACCCATACAGTTGATGCAATAAGGGGATGGAGGTGGACAAGCACCCTCATGGGCACCCTTGCCACACTTAACTCATTTGGCTGGATTGGAACAGGACTGGCTGGTATGATTGAACCGCTGACACCGACAGCAACACGTAGGGTTTGGGATGTAAGGGCAAACGGAAATTATCTCATAAACCACTTTTATGTTCGATGGAAGTTGAACTCTGTCAAATGTCAAGAAGACAGTCCGGGTTGGAATGATGTTCGTGTCAACCATTTTCATAACTCTATGAACAGCCATGACGCCCTGGTCAGACACGTAGTTTTGAATTTCCTCGTCGGACAATCCGTCGAAGGAGCGTGTATAAACGACCCCACGTGATGAAATTCAAGTGCGGTGCGCTTCCACCCGGACAGGGAAGGTGTGTAGCAGTGAAGTACGCAGCAATTTTTGTGCCTCGAGGGCACTGACTGTTTCTAACAACAAGGTGTCATTTCGTAATCGAGAACAAGACTTTACAGGACCTGCAATTTCGTCGACACCTTTCTGAATAATGAAAGGGTTGACTGTGGAGAAGTTTTGACCTTCGTCCGACCGAGAAACAACAAGGAAGATGTGGCAACGATGGAATAACTGTCCGTGGCTGAGACTCATTGAACTTACGCTTGTGAGCAGACATAGTAGATGATGAGGAAACCATTGCAGAAGGATCCCCCATGATTACCGGCGTCTCCGATGGCGTGCTCCTTCCTTGTGGGGGCCCTCTCTGAGGGCACTCCTGCCTTAAGTGATTGTTCACACCTCAGGTCACACCTCCAGAGAAATGGACGGAGGGACCAATCGGCACTTTTGGAAGGTATCAGCTCGGGTAATCACCCCTCCATGGGCCTGGCCATTACCAGGGGGTAAGTACGTGTCCTACCTGTCTACCCGGGGCGGGGAATTATGTGTTACCCCGTCACCAGCTATCCATGGGAATGCATGGGTCGGCCTTCAGACAAGCACAGGGAGGAAAATAGAGAAAGGGAGGAACAAAGAAAAGGAAAGGAAAGAAGAGAGGTTTCAAACACCGCAGCGGAGAAAAGGGTAAAGAGAAGTTAGGAAAAGAGAAGGACAATGGAAGGACAAAGACTTGCCAGCAGAGAAAGCGAAGAAGAGAGACCGTTTTACAGTTTCGAGCGTCCGTCTCTGGACGTAGGCACTAAACATACTCCCAGAGGGGGAGAAAGGGAAGGGAAGAGGCAGAGGCAGAGGTGAGGGGGGGGGGCAAGATGGGGGATGGGAAAGGATACGGAAAAGGAAGGTATGCAGCCCGGAAAGGAAGGAGGGCCACACTAGCTCGGGGTCCTGTGCTCGCTACGCACGTATCCACAAAAGAGTTGTGGACCCCCTGGGGGGAGTCAGGTAGATGCAGTATTTTTTGATTTAAAAAAGGCGTTTGACTGAATACCACACCTACGTTTATTGTGAAAAATACGATCATATGGCGTATAAAGTGAAATTTGTGACAGGACTGAGGACTTGTTGGTATGAAGGGCGCAGCACGTTCTCTTGGGTGGAGATACACAAGTAACTTCAGGTGTGGCTCAGGGAAGTGTGCTGCAACGCTTGCTGTTCATGTTTTACATTAACGATGCTGCATACAATGTTAAAAGTAACCTAGGTCTTTTTGCAGATGACGCTATTATCTATAATGAAGTACTACCTGAAAGAAGCTGCATAAATATTCAGTCAGATCTTGATAAGATTTCAAAGTGATGCAAAGATTGGCAATTTGCTTTTAGTGTCCAGAAATGTAAAATTGTTTACTTCACAAAACGAAGAAAATGTGGTATCCTATGACTAATATCAAAACTAAGAAAACGTGGTAACCTATGACTAATATCAATGAGTCACTGTTGGAATCGGCCAAATCATAAAAACGCCTGGGAGTAACACTTTGTAGGGATATGAAATGGAATGATCACATAGGTTCAGTCGTTGTACACTTCGGTTTAGTGGTACAATACTGGGAAAGTGCAATCAGTCTACAAATCACTCTTGCGACCAGTTGTAGAATAGTCCACGCGTGTGGGGCCTGTGCCAAATAGGACAAACAGGGGACACTGAATGTGCACAAAGAAGGGCAGCATGAATGATCACAAGTTTGTTTCATCTGTAGGAAAGTGGCGCAGAAATACTGAAGAAACTGAGCTGGCAGACTCTAAGATAGACAAACTATACAGAGGAAGTATACTAACAAAGTTTCAAGATCGGGCTTTAAATGATGACTAAGAATATACCACAATCCCAAATGTATCGCTCATATAGGGATCGTGAGGATAAGATTACAAAATTACAGCACACAGAGGCATTCAAACAATCATTCTTTCCATGTTCCATACATGAATAGAATGGAAACAAACCCTAAAAACTGGTGCAATGAGACGTACCCTCTGCCACGCACTTCTCGGTGGTTGGCAACATATAGATATAGATGCAACTGCGAAAAAATGTTTACACAGAAAAGGGGCAGGGGGGATAACGAGCATAGCGTGCTAACTATACCAACGCAACTTTTTTTTTGTGCAAATAATTGTCACCCTGGTTTTACTAGATAACAATAGATATAGCCACCACCCAAAATTCCCATAATCATGTAGGATTATTTTGCCTAACGAACGCGCTGTTTTCGACGAAGCCACCAAAATTACGTCGGAAAATAAGAATATAGGTGTCTACGCTTAAAATGGGAGTTGCAGCTCCAGCCTTCCTTAGCATTATTCCACAACTTTGCGCACATTTCGGGTTGACGCTTCTCGCCGATTTCTTTCACAACTGAGGAAATTTAAAAACAGAACTCTAATTACCGACGATCAACATTACCTAAAGAATGTTTAGCATGTACACACTGATTATAGTGCACGCAGAACACCGTGGTCGGTAGATGTGTAGACGGCAGGGCACGAGTGGAGAGAGCGTTGGGGAGGAAGTGTCATTCTGAACTGAAAAAAAATGGTTCAGATGGCTCCGAGCACTATGGGATTTAACATCTTAGGTCATCAGTCCCCTAGAACTTAGAACTAGTTAAACCTAACTAACCTAAGGACATCACACACATCCATGCCCGAGGCAGGATTCGAACCTGCGACCGTAGCAGTCGCGCGGTTCCGGATTCTGAACTGAAGCCTACACTCACATTTCTCGTAAATACAGTGCAAAGCGGGGCCCCTTCACGGCCACGCTTGCCGTTCAAAAAGACGTCCTCTTCTTTGGTTAGCATCTGAAATGAATTCCGCCGAAAATGCAGCGATTTATTTCGCCTGGTTTGTTAACCACTTGCAACTTTCAGAGAAGTGCCACGAGTGGGGAATTTTGAGTAAAACCTACACATTTCTCTTGTTGCCATGTTCAAATATGCTTCTTTTGTCAAAACTCTGCGAAGTTTACACACACTTCACTAATATTTCGTGCAGACGCAACTGAGAGAGAATTCTGAAACAGTGGTTTAGTAAGTTCATTAACTGAGGAACGGATGAAACGTAAGGTCAGCACCTTATGGAAAAGCACATCTTCGGTACAAAATAAACATGTAATGACTTACATTGTTCCAAAACCCGTTCAATGTCTTGTTTCAGCAGCTATCGATAGCCTTTAAACATTATATTCCTTCACCGGAAAAGTCTGTAGTTAGTGGAATAACACGGCAGATAATAAAGATTTGCATAATACCCATACGACAAAATACTCTTCTCTTCGTGGCTATCATTTGCCAGAATCTCATTCCGATATCTCAAATAGTTTATGAAATATGAGGAATGTTGTGGATATTTCACTCCGGCTTTATTGGTGGCGCGGTGCAATCGCAAATGAGTACGCTACGTCAGATCACATTTCTATATATTGGTAACAGAGACCTCCACCCAAGTCTAAAGAAAAATTCAATACGTTAGCTAAATTTCATACGCAGGAACAGATTATGTAATATCCACCAAACGCAAAATCTTAGCGACCCCTATTTTTCATAGCAGACTTTTTCGAATTTGGAGCAATGTTTTACATCCACGTAAATATCACAACTATGACCATTAACGAAATGATGGGAACATCATAATGAACCTCACAAATAATGCTACATGCAAAGCAAAAATGAATTGTTTTACCAAATAGTTCCAATAAAATCATTTGACAAAGATTGCAGGGCGTGCGCGACCATTCTGGCATCGCCGACCGGCCGGAAGAGGGCAAACGCTTGTCGGCTGCCTCTTTTGAACAAACGATGAAAGCTGGTCACTGTGTATCGGCCACCGTATCCTGAGCGACCTCTACCCGCAACTGGAGACATTTATGTTAGTACTGTTCCACATTTCAATAGCTGCCATATCTCAGATAATTCTGATATCTGCGGTGATACATGCGAAGCACCTCAGAGGCTTTATTAATATGTGAGTAAGGAAGATAACGTCAGTAAATTATGATTAACGAAACGTGAAATACACGAACAATGTCACATATGCTACGGCACTTGATTAAATCTGCTATATAGTTTGTTAGAGGGTATACAGCGTGATCATGGAAAAGGATTTTTACTGCTTACGTTATTCAATCAAAAACCTCTAAACTAACAGTGATACCTGAGCCACGCAATTTTAACTACTATGAATGTAAGCAACTAGAGAGATCAGGTCGTTCGTATATTTTCAGTTTTAAATAGGATCAGCGGGCGTTCTACAGGATGGAGCATGAAATGTTAGATCCCTTAATCAGGTAGGAAGGATGGCGAATTTAAAATGGGAAATGGACAGACTGGAGTTGGATATAGGTCATTAGTGAAGGGAGATTTTAGCACAGCAAGGACTTCTCGTCAGGTGACCCAAGAATGGGTATCGAATGAGTAGGTACAATAATGAATAATAAAAAGGAATATACGTAAGGTACTATGAACAACATAGTGAACAATACAACAAGTTTATATTATGCTAAGTTGCTCAGCAGATGATGAAGCCATTGAAATAAAGAAATGGAGAGGAATGAAGATGAGGCACTTGCATCAGCCACTTACCAACCCAAGTGCTTTCTTAGGTATGTCGATGACAATTTGTCATTTGGCGCCATGGCAGGGAGAACATTTTTGGAACAGCTAAATTCACGCCACCCAAGTATAAAATTTACTATGGAGCTAGAGAAGGATGGACAGCTCCCATTCTTGATGTCCTGGTCAAGAGGAAGGCAGATGGCACTCTGGGGCACAGTGTGTATCGTAAGCCCACCCACACTGACTTATACCTTCAAACCAGTACCTGCCACCACCCGGCACAGAAGAATGGAGTCTTGAAAACATTAGTTCACAGGGCTCGGTCTCTGTCGGATACAGAAAGTCTGGCCACAGAGATAGAACATCTACAGCTGGTGTTCAGCAGAAATGGATACTCCTCCACAGACATCCAAAGGGCACTTCGTGCTACCAGCCAACCACAGGGTACAGAAGAGGAGCCAGACGAGGCGAAGAAGGTAGCATACCTGCCATATGCTGGACCTATTTCTGCAAAGATCAGCAGAATTTTCTCAAAATATGATATAAAGAGTATCTTCTGTCCACCCTCCAAAATTGGGACAATGCTAGGGAGTGTGAAGGACAACCTGGGGCTACGTAAACCAGGCATTTACAACATCCCGTGCCAGTGTGGAAAATCATACATTGGTCAGACAACCAGGACGGTGGACGTCAGGGCAAAGAACACCAGAGGCACAAAAGACTCGGACAGGCAACCAAATCTGCCATAGCGGAGCACTGTCTGGAGTTCGGTCACTCCATGGACTACAACAACACCAAAATTGTGACCCAGACGCCAAGATTTTGGGACAGTGTCATAAAGGAGGCTATCGAGATCAAGGTCACAGACAACATAATAAACCGAGACAGCGGTTACCAGCTCAGAGTGGAGTCCGGCTCTGGAGCTTATCAGGGCCCAACGAAAGGAACCAAGAAATTCCACAAGTAGTAGTAATACTGTAGGAGCAGCGCCAGGCGGGCGCGGACCGCGAACGGAGCGCCCGACGCGAGATAGGCCTCAGACAGCTGCCACAACTGCAGATGGTGGACGAGGCGGGCACGGACGTCCGTGGGAGCAACAGGGAAGTGCCAACACTTCAGGAGCAGCGCCAAGCAGGCGCGGACCACGAACGGAACGCCAAACGCGGGTCCGGCCCTAGACAGCTGCCACGACCACAGATGGTGGACGAGCCGGGCGCGGATGTCCGTGGGAGCACCAGGGAAGGGTCAAAACCTCAGAAGCAGCACCAGGCGGGCGCGGACCGCGATCGGAACGCATGTCACAGGACGGGCCTCCGACACCTGCCACAGATGGCGACCAAGTCCGGCGCGGACGTCTGAGGGAGCACCGGGGAAGAAACAACACATTACAGACAGCGCCAGGCGGGCGCGGACGGCAGAGAGAGCACCCAGCGCCCTCTGGTCATAAATACTGGACAAGATCCTCCAATGCTACTGAGCGAGACTAAACTTAAACCGCACAAACAATTAAACTTTCCTGGCTACTGTGTCTATCGTACCGACCGACCGGGCGACGCCGTGGCAGGTGGAACTGCAATCGTCATACACAAAGACATCGAGCACACAAACATAGAGCTCCCTGAACTGGAAAAAATCGAGGCTACGGCCGTCAGAGTCAAGTTCAACGGAGCCTACACCACACTGATATCGGTATACAACAGCCCTGTAGGCATTTCAACACGCGATATCAGCACATTACTCAACATTTCACCGCGAGTAATCGTCGCTGGAGATCTGAACGCAAAACACCCAGAATGGAATTCACGCATACGAAATCCCAACGGCAAAAAACTGTACGAACATTCACTTGGCAGAAACTACATTATACTAGCGCCGACTGAACCGACGCACATTCCCTATCAGAGGGGACTCAGGCCAGACGTGATAGACATGGCCCTCATCAAGGGCATTACAACGACACTCAACGTTGCCGTTGAAAACGATCTGCCCTCAAACCACCAACCTGTAATACTATACATTGAGGAAACACTGCAGCACATGGAACAACGCAAGATGTTGGACTACAGGCGTGCGAATTGGACAAGGTTCAAGCAAACGCTCGATAGCCACATCCCACCTATACACGAAATTAATGAAACAGCACAAATTGACGAGGCAGTAGAAACCCTCACTAACGCCGTCCAGGACGCAATGGCAGGCACCATACCTGATCGCACCTCACAACAACGCAGTGCGGCCCTGCCCCAGGAAATACTGGGCCTAATCTCAATGAGGAATCGCCTCAGGAGACAATGGCAGCGCACCAGGCGTCCGTACTTCAAACGGCACATTAACAGACTACAGGGCATCATACATGATAAAATACAAACACATAGAACACAACAGTGGAACCAAAAACTCGAAGGGCTGGACACCACACGACCTGGCGTGTGGCAACTAGCCCGACACTTCACCAGGGAGAAAATATACACCCCAACGCTTCAAGGGCCCGACGGACCTGCATACTCAGCGGAAGAGAAAGCAGAACTAATGGCCTGAACACTCGCAGCGTCATTCACACCGAACCTGGTACCATCAGATCCAGTGTTCACACTTGCTTCTGACCAAGAGGTTACACGCATTCTAGCCCAACCATCGCGCGACGACATTCGACATGCTAGTACAGCCGAAGTCTCCTGGGCTATAATGCATTCCGCCGCTAGGAAAGCCCCTGGTCATGATGGCATTCAAAACCGTGTCCTCCAGGAGTTCACGGATAAAGCAACTGAGTACCTAACACACATAACGAATGCCATACTAAAACACCAACACTTCCCCGCCTTTTGGAAGACGGCCAAGGTCCTGATGTTCAGGAAGCCGGGGAAAGACCACAGCCTCCCACAAAATTACCGACCCATCAGCCTTCTGAGCTCGCTCAGTAAGATTGTTGAGAAGGTGATTCTCAAACGCATCACTAGGCACTGCATAACAAATGACATCCTGAGACCGGAGCAATTCGGCTTCAGGAATCACCACTCCACAACACAACAACTCCTACGGGTCGTTGAACATATAACACATGGTTTCAACATAAACAAAGCTACAGGGGCAGTGTTCCTGGACATCGAAAAGGCTTTCGACCGTCTATGGCACAACGGCCTCATCCGCAAACTCAGCGACGCGGGATTCCCCGACGGGCTGCTGCGTCTAATACACTCATACCTCACAGACAGGAGTTTCAACACTGATGTGCAGGGAAAACAATCAACACGACATGGTATACACGCGGGAGTACCCCAGGGAAGCATCCTAGGGCCCCTACTGTTTAACCTCTACATAAACGATCTCCCAACCACACACAACACAATGATGGCAATCTACGCGGATGACACAGCCATCCTTGCGCAAGATTGGAAACCATCAAACATTACGTCACGCCTACAGACTGCACTCAGAATGGCCGAGCCTTGGTTGGAGAAATGGCGTGTTAGAGTAAACGTCGACAAGTGCGAAGCCGTTCTGTTCACTAGAAGACCGAAGCAACTGCGCAAACACCGTTACTGCAGACCAATAACCCTACATGCACGTCCAATACGTTTCCGCGAGAAAGTCAAATACCTCGGTGTCTGGCTGGACCGGAAATTACTCTGGGGGGACCACATACAACACATGACCAACCGAGCTAGCGCGAGGCTCAAACAGCTCTATCCTATGCTCAACAGGCGTAGCACACTGAACAGAAGGGTGTCGAGGTCCATGTACATGACACTTATCCGACCCCTGATGACGTACGCAGCTCCTGTCTGGGGATACGCTGCGCCTACACGCCTGCGCCGTCTGCAGCTCATACAAAACAAAGTACTCAAAATCATAAGCAATGCTCCACGATACACACGCATCGCGGACCTTCACCGGGAATACCGACTTGAGACTCTCACGGAGGTAATCCACAAACTCACCACAAGACTATACAGAAATTCCAGACATTCGCAGAACCCGTTTATTCTGAATCTGGGGAACTACGACCACAACCATAGATGGAAACATAAAAGACCAAAAGATATACTTGTAAGGGCATAACATCTATGGCCAAGCATACGCAAACATAACGGCACAGGCGAGCCCCTGTTAATCAGACGCTATTACTGGATATCCAGCTGAAATACACTGCCGAATAACTGGCACCACACAGGGAAGCCGTACCGTACACTGCATGCAAACAAGCTCCACACATCCCCACACAGTGAGACGATCTATGGCCGATCTCCCACTACTGTATAACGATCTTGATTGTTCCAGGAATGTAGCAGCTGCAACCACTGGGATACATCGCCATCGCTTGTCACGGCAATGATGCATGATACCCATACTAACAAATCCAACCTTACATGAGCTATCGCAGCTAGTAAGCCACTACTGCTCTTACTACCCATCCCACTGTCGCAGAGGTTTTTTTCCCACGGCACGAGCCATGACACTTTTTTCCCTCTGCTCTTCAAATCGCTACCCTCACTCGCGTTTCGTCCACTATCTATCACCTGATGGACCGTGTTAATGCGTAGTCTTACCCAGACGCACGGACAACATCACAGCCCAGCATCCTGTGATCCACTTACTAGATAACTAACATGTTTTACGGAGGTGACAGTAGAACTTTTGGTTTGGTCACCACGTTGGTGCGGGCGTGGAGGGGCCCCATCTCTATTTTTCCAATACGGCAGTAGACCGGCCTGAGCTAGCGAGGCGAGCGCATCGCTGCCGTTGCGCGCTACGCTTACTCGGCCGTTGAGAGCTCGTGAAGAGGTTTCTGTGCTGTGGGCACCGCGGAAAGCAAGTTGTCGGGCGTCGTTTTTACAACGCGTGCAGACTGTCGTGTTCCGCGCCTCGCAGCGTGGGAAAGAAGGGTGCGCAGAGGAAACCTGCCGCTACGAAGGGTCCTTCGGTTGTGCAACTCAATGAGTCTGCCGACCATGCAAGGAACTCCCGAGAAGACAAGTCGCGGCCTGTCCCCCCTTTGTTCGTCAAGTGCAAAGGCGGGTGGACAACGCTGTTCGACACCATTACGAATTGCGCTCGGAACGAGGTGGTCTACGAGTCTGTCGATACAGACTCGCAGATCTGCGTTCGAGCTGCAAACGTGGCCGACCACAGGGCGATCAAGGTCGCAGTGGCCGACCACATCGTCGACGCGGCGCCGGCGCGTGAGAAGGCACCTTCCGTAGGATGGATGAAGACGACCAAGACACTCCTCAGGAGGTTACCCTGGTGCTGTGATGAGGCAGCGGTCCGGGAAGGGCTGCTGCGAGCCGGGTTTGGTAATGCAACCGCAAGGTTGCACAACCGGACCAACAGGAAGAGAGCGCCGCTCTATGGCGTGACCGTGCAAACGGTCGACGGCGGGAGCGACATCTTCGACTTGCGGAAGTTGCTGGGCTTCCCGGTTACGACAGAGGCTCTCCCGACCGCCATGGACCCCAGCCCCAATGCTTCAGGTGCCAGGGCGAGGGCCATGTTGCGAAGTATTGCCGCAACGCGGCGCGGTGCGTCAAGTGCTCAGGCGAGCACGACAGCCGCGCCTGCGACCGCGGCACCAACGTTCTGCCGACTTGTGTCCGGTGTGGCGGCCCGCACGTCGCCAGTTGGCGCGGTTGCGCGGCTTTCTAAAGCCGCAACCGTGCCGAGAGCGGCGAGGCGGCCGCGCCGGAAGAAGAGAAGACGACGTCGGAAACGACGTAGGGCGCAGAACAGCCCGGCGCAGCTGAGGGACGGCGCAGTAGCAGCTCCACCTGCCAGGGGCAGGGACGACCGCTCGGAAACGGGCAGTCAGGATGCAGCTCGCGCTTCCGAGAAGAAAGGTGACCTCGGACTCGGCACCGCCGTGAAGGAGGCCACTGCAGCCCTCAAAGCCGTCATGGCGGCAGAGAGGGCTTCCTTCGCAGCCGCCGTGGCTGCAGAGAAGGAAGAGGCCTCGAGGCAACTGCGAGCAGTCTTCGCCCGAGGCCTCAGCGCAGCAGTACCTGCGAACACTCCTGCGACCTCGCAGAAGAACGTTCGCGCGCCTGTCCCAGCGGTTGCCCCAGCAGCACCGCAGGTGAAAGGTGCAAAGAGGAAAACCGCCGCCCCAGCGGAACTGGTGGCGACGCCGACCGCTGCGGGAGCGGCCCCCACAAGGGATCGAGAAGACAAAAAGAGCATTCATCGCACAAGCGCGAGCGAAAGGCCTGACTTCCTCCGACGCTGAATTGGCGCAGCTCTCTGAACAAGCGGAGCTCCTAGAAGCTACAATAAAGAAGGGCTGCGCTGTGCAGCAAAGGAGGACGCTGAACGGTGGCCGACCGCCGCCGTTCTGCACCAGCTTGATGAAGCTGTACCAAATCACTGACAAGGCGCAGCAGAGGGCCTACAGCAACGCATGCGTTGCCGCGCCGAATTCCTTTGTTACAGGGAGGAAGCCACTGCGGCCGGCCCTGGAGACTACAAGCGAGCCCAGCCGCGGCACCCGGACTGACCCATTTAACGAACACGCAGCACATAGGTAACGATGCACGATACCTCACACTAACCTTACCTCACCTTACATGCTCTATCGCAGCTAGCAAGCCGCTACTGCCCTTACTACCCGTCCTACTGTCGCAGAGGTTTCTTTCCCTTGGCGCTTGCCTTGGAACTTTTTTTCCTATGCCCTTACACCGCTACCCTTCAATCGTTTTCGACCACTTCTATCTCCTGATGGACCATGTTAATGAGTAATCTTACCCAGATGCATGGATAACATCACAGCCCGCATCCTGTGACGTCTGATTCAAAAACTAACATGTTTACGGAGGTGACAGTAGAACTTTTGGTTTGGTCACCACGTTGGTGTGGGCGTGGAGGGGCCCCATCCTATATTTACTCCAATACGGCAGTCTCAGGTAGCACCTGAAGAAGGCAACGGGTTACGTGGCAGAAATATTGTGCCAGAGCGACACAAACATCCGGCAGTAGACCCGATTATGCTACATGTCAATAAAGAAATTATTCAGATAGTTAAGGGAGACGTTAATTTAGTTGTGATGGAAACCAAAATTCGATAGCAGGAAAAGAAATCGAAGGAAAAAAAAATAGCCTGAGAACATGGACTGGGCAAAATGACTAAAAGGAAGCTACCTTTCATAATGTTGCACAGAGCATAATAATCGCTAATAGTTTGTTTAAAAACGATGAAAGAGATATTGACACACACAGGAACGTTTTAAATATATTACAAAATGATAAAACAAGAGATTCTGAAACCATATTTGACACTGCAAATCATTTCCAAGGATAGATGTGGACACTAAGCATAATTTATTCGTTATGAAGTGCAGACTAAAACTGAATGCAGAAACCAGACTGCAGTTATAGGAATCAAGGGGCATGAAAGAGTGTTGTAGCCTATGTCCGATGTTTTTCAATCTGTACGTTGAGCATGCACTAAGGCAAGCCAAAGAAATATTTGGAGAGGGAAGTCAAGTTCAGGGAGAAGAAATAAAAACTTTAAGGCTTGTTGATGAGATGGTAATTCTGTCAGATATAACAAAGGACTTGAAAAGGCAGTTGAATGGAGTGCATAGTGTCTTGAAAAGAGGTTACAAGATGAACAAAGTAAAAGAACAGTAAGGGGAAGTATCAAATAAAAACAGGTGAAGCAGCATGAATTAGAACAGGAAATAAGGCACTTAAATAGGTGAAGTTTGCTGTTTCAGCAGCAGAATTGATGAGAGTCAATGTAGAGAGGATGTGAAATGCAGACTGACTACAGCACAAAAGGTATTTCTGAACAGGAGGATTTTGTTAACATTGAATATAAAATTTACTGTTGGGTGGTCTTTTCTGGACGTATTTGCTGAGTCATCTTGCACAGAAGTGAAATGTAGATGATAAATAGTTTACACAAGCATGGACTAAAAGCTTTTGCAGTGTGGTGCAATAGCAGAATATTGAACATTAGGTGGGTAGATTGAATTAGTAACGAGGTGGTACTGAATCAAATTGGGGAAAAATTTATGGCACACTCAGGCTAAACTAAGGAATCAGTCGATAGGACACAATCTGACGCATGAATGAAGCATCAGTGCAATAATGATGTGTAAGGGGTAAAAATTGTAGAGGGTGGTCAAGGAATGAATTCAGCAAGCAAGTTCAAATTGATGTAGATTGTAGTGGTTGTTTGGAGATGAAGGTGCTTGCACAGGATAAAGTGGTATGGAGACCTCCATCAAATTAATCTTCGGACACAAGTGGACAACAACAACAATAATAATATCATCAGCGTAAGAGCTATTTATTCGAACCGTACTTGTTATTTTCAATTAAATTGTTTTGTTCTGCTTGTTTGTAATAAACACGAACACAAAGCTTGTTTTCATTCACCAGCTTCACGTTCTCTCTACTGTTCTGCGTTCTTTTACATTTTCTGAGAGACTTCCATGTGTTTATTTGACATAATAATGCAATTAAACAGTGATTCTACTAATGAAAATATCCTTCAACTCCAACAGAAAGGTACAGTAAAAATTGAATTATACTCTGCAGACATCTATGAAGTGAATATCAGAAGGTGGAAATAGGAGGAAACAGCTATATATGCGGTCTTGGGTAAATACTGAAGACTACAAAAGCTGAATGTGTGCAGATCCAAACAGGAGATGGTGAAGTATCAAGTTTGAGACAACATTTATTTCAGACTTAACAAGTGTACAACAAACTTGAAAACTATATAAAATGTATGAAAGATTTTTCATCAGTTAATCATGGTTTTTACAACCTGTTTCATGAAGGTTTTAAGAGTTACACTTATTCATAAAGTAACAAACACAGTATCAATAAAACTTTTAGGTTGTTTTACTGAAATCTCTGTTTCTGTACGTTTGATCATCAGATATATACTGAGGTAACAAAAGTCATGGGACACCTCCCAGCCGGCCAGGGTGGCCGAGCGGTTCTAGGCGCTACAGTCTGGAACCGCGCAACTGCTACGGTCGCAGGTTCGAATCCTGCCTCGGGCATGGATGTGTAAGATGTCCTTAGGTTAGTTAGGTTTAAGTAGTTCTAAGTTCTAGGGGACTGACGACCTCCAAAGTTAAGTCCCATAGTGCTCAGAACCATTTTTGAACACCTCCCAACATCGCGTCGGACTTACTTCCACACATCGCAGTGCGGCAACTCGACAGAGAATGGACTCAACAAGTCGTTGGTATTCCCCTGCAGAAATATTGAGCTATGCTGCCTCCACAGCCGTCCATAACTGCTTAAGTGTTACCCGTGCAGTATTTTGGGCACAAACTGACCTCTCGATTATGTCTCCTAAATGTTCGATTGGATTCATGTCAGGTGATGTGGGTGGCCCAATCATTTGCTCGAATTGCTCATTCCGTTCTTCAAACGAATCGCGAACAATTGTAGCCCAGTGACATGGCGTACTGGGATCCACAAAAATTCCATCGTTGTTTGGGAACATGAAATCCAAGAATGGCGGAAAATAGTCTCCAAGTAGCCGGACAACCATTTCCAGTCATTGACTGGTTCAGCTGGACCAGAGGACCTAGTCCATTCCATGTAAACACAGCCCACACCATTATGGAGGCCCCACCAGCTTGCATAGTGCCTGTAGGCAACTGGAGTCCACGGTTTCATGTGGTCTGCACCACATTCAAACCCTACCACCAACTGAAATCTGGACTCATTTGACAAGGCCACGGTTTTCCAGTCTTCTAGGGTCCACCCGATATGGACATGAGAGCCTAGGAGAGGCGCTGCAGGCGATGTCGTGCTGTTAACGAAGGCACTCGAGTCGGTCGTCTGCCGCCACAGTCCTTTAACGACAAATTTTGCCACACTGTCCAAATGGATACGTTCATCGTACGTCCCACATTGATCTCTGCAATCATTTCACGCATTGTTGCTTGTCTGCTAACACTGACAACTCTGCCGCATTTGCAATATTTTACTCAGTGTTGCTTATCTGCTAGCACTGGCAACTCTACGCAAACGCCGCTACTTTCGATCGTTACCCGAAGGCCGTCAGCCACTGCATTGTTCGTGGTGAGAGGTAATGCCTGATATTTGGTATTCTCGGTAAACTTTTGACACTGTGAATCTCGGATTATTTAATTCCCTAAACGATTTCCGAGATGGGTGTCCCATGCGTCTAGCTCCAACTATCATTCTGCGTTCAAAGTCTGTTAATTCCCATCGTGAGGCCATAATCAAGTGTGAAACCTTTTCACATGCGTCACCTGAGCACAAATGACAGCACGTCCAATGCACTGCCCTTTATACCATCTGTGTATGTGCATATCGCTATCCCACGACTTAAGTCACCTCACTGTATAGTGCACCTTGACTGATTGCTGCTGTTCAAACTATTTCACTAACTAGCATATAGTTATTGGTGTTCTACGTTACTATAGTATTAATTCTGTTATTCATGTTAATATTTTCATTAAATTCTCTCTTTTGGCAGGGAAAAGTTCTGATTAAGAAAGTAAACTAATCACTAATTGCATTGTACAAGCATCTTTTGGTTCATCACATTTGAAGAATAACATGTTACTATATGTCTTTTTTTATTACTATGAACTTTAATGAATCACCTACCTGTTGCTGTAAAACTTTAGTACATGACTTAAATCAGTGGATTTTCACTGTTTGCAAGAATTTAAGTAATTCTGATTACTACAAACCTGTTTTTATGTTGTATGAGATTGCTGTACCGGCGAAACGTCTCACAACACAAATCACATCTAATAGGAGCTTCTCCAGTGTGAACATTAGTGTGTTCAGTCAGTTTTTGTTTGGTTATAAATGATTTGTCACAAACGCCGCACTTAAATGGTTTGATTCCTAGATGCCTGTTTGTATGGAGGTTAAGGTTCTGATGTCTCGTGAAGAACTTTCCACAATATTTGCACTCCAGAGGATGTATTTTTAAATGTGCACGGTACAAAACGTCGGTGCTGAAAGCTTCCTGACAAGTTGGACAGATGTGACAACCCCGTTTCTTTCTGAGTTTGTGTGCTGTGTGCACATGTTCTTTCAAATCATCTTGCGATGTAAAAACCAAAGCACAGTTCACTGAAATGCATTTATATTCTTGTTTCACTGTGTCTTCCGGACCATTTCCTGTCTGTGTCTCACCTACTGCAGGCTCTGGTTTGAGTTTGGCGACTAAACTATCACTTGTTTTTATTTTTTTCTGATCAGGGTCCACATCCAATACAGGAGTATCAGTTTTCTCAGTCTTAATCTTCACCGCTGATGAACTACTTGGACCATTACTGTCAGGCGTCCTTGCAGCAGACAAGCTCTCAGCAGGAGGAACGCATAGGTCTACATTTTTATTTTCTACTTTCACAGTCTCTACAAGTTCTTCCTTCACAGTAGGAGCACTGAAAACTTCACCAAATTGTTTATCCTTACGTACTTCTGTTGCATCCGTGTGGAACCTCCTACGATGAACTCTCCTCTCCTTAGGACAGTTGAATATTTCAGTGCAAGAAAGACACTTGTACACTTTCTTCATTTTACCCTTCTTAGAAACACTTTCTCTTACACTACTTTTGGCAACCGGTAGGTCATTTAGTGGTCTACTTGTTTCTGTATCTGAACCATCTGATGCGCCCCAGCTCTCTCTTGCTAGCAGGTCATACGAAGTTGAGACATCTCCATCGTTGTAGCTCTGTAACAAAAAAGAACAAATAAAATTCACACATACATGTCGCCCTCCCTCTTATTCTTTATACCGCTACTATCATCGTTTGAAGAAATACGCAAACAATCTATGTTTTCAAGGAAAGAAAGATTTTTCAAACACGTATTATACGATTATGTGAAACAAAGGCATTTCAGAGTGATATGATACAAAAGGATACCAGTAAATGATACCTAGTAAAACTAAAATAATTGTGCAACAGGCTTCAAGAAAATTACTCCATGAAGAAGTGATGTAAAAAGGCAAATCTCCACAACTTTTCATGCAAAAAATATATAACAATGTTTAAAATTATTGTGCATTGATTTACGGTACGTGAATAATTCCATCTGCGCCTTCCTAGGGCTTGCCGCCCCCCCCCCCCCCCCTCTTGTCATGGCAATTCTGTCTTATAGGACGGACTATATCTTGTCATTTACTTAATTCCCTTACTGATAACAAAACGGCTTAGATCAGTGTCCACATGTCGAGACAAAAACCTACCTTATCAGTGCTGAATCTGTAGGTTTACAACTATGCTGAAGATACAGTTCGTGACCACTGCATAACACTCACAAAACCAAAAAATCTACATAACTTGAATCTGATCTACACAGATTTTGAATATGTCTGTTACAATAGGAGAAACATGTGGAATGACTAAGCATAGCATTTGTATTAAAAAAAAAAAAACATACATAACACTAATATGAATGTAGGCCAACTTTTTTCATAACTTGTTTCGACTGCGTGAAACCCAGGGTCTCTACAAAACTAGTAATCACTTTATTCTGTTACTGTGTACTTTAACGTCAAAATGTTCTAAGCAAAATGATAAAAAATATGGAGAGTGATAACAATTAAAGAAATAACTTCTTGTATTTGTTTCCTTGTCGCAAACACAGCTAATGAAGGAACACGTTCATTAGCAATAACTGCATAACAACTGTTTCCACGTTTTGTGATACATTTTCCCTTTGGCAATTCACTTTACAAACAACGTGAGAATTGTTCATTTTCGTATGTCTTCGCTTTTGTGACAATGTTGACTGGAATACACTCTTCGAAATTCCGAAGGTAGCAGGGATAAAATGCTATCTACAACCTGTACAGAAACCGAACTGCAGACATACGTAAGAATCGACGGCTATGAAAGTCAGGCAGGGTTCAAGCTTGTTCGCGAAGTTACTCTTTCTGTACACTGAACTAGTAGTAGGGGAAATCCGAGATAAATTAGGAAAGGGATCGAAGTTTAGAGATAAGGAGGACACACTGAGGTTTGCCGATGACACTACAATTCTGCCAGAGATGGCAAAAGATTAATTAGGTTAGTTGACCGAAACGGACAATTTCTTTAGAAAAGGTTATAAGATTAGCAGTTAAAACAACAAGGGTAATGGAATGTGGAATCAAATCAAGTGATGCTGAGGAAATCTGATTAGAAAGGGAGACACTAGAAGTAGCAGATCTGTTTTGCGATCGGTAAGAGCGTATCTGAAAGAGAGGAATTTGCTAGCACTGGCTTCAAATTTACGAGTTAGAAATTCTTTTCTGCAGGTGTTTGTCTGGAGTGTACCCTTGTACAGAAATGAAACGGGGACGATGAACAGTCCAGACATAAGGAGAACAGAACTTTTTGAATGGGGTGAAACAGAATAATGTCTCAATAAAAGGTTTAATAATTACTGAAGATGACTGAATGACATTGAGGAGAAAATAAATTTATAGCACAATATGACTAAAAGAATGGATTAGTTGATAGGAGACATCAAGAGACATCAAAGAATGGTCAGTGTGGTAATTGGCGTGAAGTGTGGAGGCGTAAAAATTGACTACAATAAGCAGGTTAAAATATATGTTGGTTGCAATGGTTATGCAGAGATGATCAGGCCTGCACAGGATACTCTCGGTGGAGAGCTGCATCAAACCAATATTCAGACTGAAAACCACAATAAACAAAATAGACAACTGCATACTTGATATTAAGTGGGTTTATACGCTACAGCATATATTTGTGATTTTCTGAACCTCGTTATATCATGAACTGTAGAAAGCAACTGGCTGTACCCCACCAATCGTTGCCGTGGCTCAGTCTCGTTAAATGGAAAAAGAAAGCACTCATTTCTAGTATGTATGGGAACTGGATATGCGGCCTAATCTCTTTCTTTCCCCTGTCTCTGTCCATCTCCTTCTCCCTGTCTCCTTATCCATATCCTCTTCCTCCTCCCCCTTCTCTCTCCATATTCTCCTACCCACTCTCTCTTCTCTGTCCATCTACTCGTTTCTGTTCTCTATGTCCATTTCCTCCCACTGTTCCGTCCACCTCCTCTTCTCCCCTCTCTCTGACCTTGACCTTTGATTATTGTTATTGCAATTCAGATTCTGTAGTCTGAATGTTTAGTAAACTATCGTTTAAAATTTGAAGTAGGTCGGTCCAGAACTTCGAGGTTTTTGCTAACAGCGTTTCACTATTATACATTGTATATAATAAAATTTGTAGCCTACGTTTGTCCATAAATATTTATATATTTGTTGTTGTTGTGGTCTTCAGTCCTGAGACTGGTTTGATGCAGCTCTCCATGCTACCCTATCCTGTGCAAGTTTCTTAATCTCCCAGTACCTACTGCAGCCTACATCCTTCTGAATCTGCTTAGTGTATTCATTTCTTGGTCTCCCTCTACGATTTTTACCCTCCACGCTGCCCTCCAATGCTAAATTTATGATCCCTTGATGCCTCAGAACATGTCCTACCAACCGGTCCCTTTTTCTTGTCAAGTTGTGCCACAAACTCCTCTTCTCCCCAATCCTATTCAATACCTCCTCATTAGTTTTGTGATCTACCCATCTAATCTTCAGCATTCTTCTATAGCACCACATTTCGAAAGCTTCTACTCTCTTCTTGTCCAAACTATTTATCGTCCACGTTTCACTTCCATACATGCCTAAACTCCATACAAATACTTTCAGAAACGACTTCCTGACACTTAAATCTATACTCGATGTTAACAAATTTATCTTCTTCAGAAACGCTTTCCTTGCCATTGCCAGTCGACATTTTATATATTTATATAATTTATATATTATATATTTTAAAAATACATAGCCGATGTACATCCGAATGATCACTAGAGTATTGTGTAAAAATTTGGAGTTAATCGATCGCGAACTTTTCAGATTTTTGGTACAAGCGTTTATAACCACCTGTCAAGAGCCTGAATAACCACCATTCGCAGGGCGAGACGTGCAGGAAGAGTGTCACTGAGGTCCTGGAAGGTATAAACTGGGATATGGAACCATGCTGACTCCAGTGCTGTGGCCGGCTGTGCTAGGTTTCTCGGTTGAGGAACCATTGCGCGAACACCCCAATCGAGGTGGTGCCACAGATTCTCGATTGAGTTTAAATCCAGGGAGCTTAGTGGCCAGGGGGGTATAGTAAACTCATCCTGGTACTCTTCGGACCACGCACGTACACTGCGAATTGTGTCACGTTGCGTTGTCCCGCTGGTAGGTGTCATCGTGCCAGGGAAAAACAAACTGCGCGTAGGGTTAGATTCATACTTGTGTTGATACACTGTGCCTTCCAGAATCATAACACTTCCTCCTGGTTACAGGACATTTGCTTTCAGAAGTTTCACGCCGTACACGCCAACGGCCATCTGTGCGACGGTGCATAAACCTCGATTCATCTGAAAAGTCCACCTGCCGCCTCTCACTGGGCGTCCAGTTGCAAATTACAGCATCCGTTGCCGATGAACAGCAGTCGGCACATGTGCATGAACCACGTGCCGGCTGCGGAGGCCTACACGCAGCAACGTTCGCTCTTTGTTCACCTGGATGGTCAGTTGCTCAACGGTTGCACGTCTGTTCGCCCCTACACATCTCTGCAGCCGTCGTCCACCCCTGTCATCTATGGTCCACAGTGCACCACAATTGCCTCGACGCCAGTTTTGGACAGCGCGTTGTTGCACGGTATAGTTTAACAATGGCACCACGCAAACAGTTTACAAACTTAGCCGTTTTGAATATAATCCCACCCTTGACCCGAAAGCCAATGACCATGCCCTTCTGGACGTCAGAATTATCGCTCCGTTTCCGCATTACAACAACGACTGGACTATTTTCCGCGTGCTGCCCCCGTCTCCGTGAGCTCTGTCTGATCGAACTTTATGTCCAGTGTTTGAATCAGATCCTTGCACGTTTTCATCGTCTACCTCATACACGCAGAATATAAGTAATGCTAGATTTTTCATAAAGGATTGAAATATTTCAGTGTATGACATTTATTTGCTAAACTGCAGTGTCTTTGTTGCTCTGATTTAGGAGGGTGAGTCATATGAAAACCTTGAATATTTTTTAAAAAATTATTTATTGTGCAGAAGTGGTACAAAGCTGTATCACTTTTCAACGTAATCACTCCCACGCACCATGCAAGTCCTCCAGTGCTTACAAAGTGCACAAATTCCTTTAGAAAAGAATTCTTTTGGTGGTCCGCGCAGCCACTCATGCACCGTGTGGCGTCACTCTTCATCAGAATGGAACTTCTTTCCTCCCATTGCGTCTTTTAGTGGTCCAGACATGTGGAAATCACTTGGGTCAAGGTCTGGTGAGTATGGTGGATGAGGAAGACACTCAAAATGCAGGTCTGTGATTGTTGCAACTGTTGTACGGGTAGTGTGGGGCCTTGCATTGTCATGTTGCAAAAGGACACCTGCTGACAGCAATCCACGTCGCTTTGATTTGATTGCAGGCCGTACATGATTTATTAGGAGATCTGTGTATGACGCACTGGTGACAGTGGTCCCTCTAGGCATGTAATGCTCCAAAATGACGTCTTTTTCATCCCAAACGAGAGTCAGCATAACCTTCCCTGCTGATGGTTCTGTTCGAAACTTCTTTGGTTTTGGTGATGAGGAATTGCGCCATTCCTTGCTCGCTCTCTTCGTTTCCGATTGGTGTAAGAGAACCCAGGATTCGTCCCCAGGAACGATTCTTGCAAGAAAGCCGTCACTTTCTCGTTCAAAGCCCCCGAAGATGTTCTTCACAAGCATCAACACGTCGTTCTCTCATTTCAGGAGTCAGCTGCCGTGGCACCCATCTTGCAGACGCTTTGTGAAACTGGAGCACATAATGCAAAATGTGGTGTGCTGACCCATGACTAATCTGTAAACATGTTGCAGTGTCATTCAGTGTCACTCCGCGGTTTTCCTTCACTATGGCTTCAACTGCTGCAATGTTATGTGGAGTCACAACTCGTTGTGCCTGACCTGGACGAGGTGCATCTTCCACTGAAGACGCATTGATTTTTAACAAAAAAACAATTTGCTTTATTGCTATCACGTAAGTAGTATTGCAGTTAACGTCATTTCTCCGAAGTTCCTAATATTAATGCGAACTTCCTACGCCATTCGTAGACTTGATGCTGTGACAAACATGCATCACCGTACTGAACCTTCATTCGTCGATGAATTTCAATAGGTTTCACACCTTCACTACGCAAAAACCGAACAAGGTTTTCATTTGACTCACCCGCGTACTTTGCAATGTCCAACACATGCACGCATTTCTGAAGGAACAGGAACCGCAGCGATCGACAGCCGCATGAAATACGAGAATCATTCGCATTTGTGAATACGGCTAAACTTTGGCGGCACTATGCACTGATGACAAAATCTGTGCCGGGACTACAAACCGGATCTTGCGTTTGACGCGAACGCAACTGGAGCACGCTCCCCGGCCTGACCCAAGCATCCACATGTCACCACTTTCGTCTACAATCCATATTCGCACAGCTACTGTGAGCCCCTTACTGGAAGAGGCGTATGATTGAAGTCGAGGCCCAGTTATTAAAAAAATGGTTCAAATGGCTCTGAGCACTATGGGACTTAACTTCTGAGGTCACCAGTCCCCTAGAACTTAGAACTACTTAAACATAACTAACCTAAAGACATCACGCAGGATTCGAACCTGCGCCCGTAGAGGTCGCGCGGTTCCAGACTGAAGCGCCTAGAACCGCGCGGCCACTCCGGCCGGCCCCAGTTATTAGGGCCGGCCGATGTGGCCGAGCGGTTCTAGGCGCTTCAGTCTGGAACAGCGCGACCGCTACGGTCGCAGGTTCGAATCCTGCCTCGGGTATGGATGTGTGTGATGTCCTTAGGTTAGTTAGGTTTAAGTAGTTCTAAGTTCTAGGGGACTGATGACCTCAGATATTAAGTCCCATAGGGCTCACAGCCATTTGCACCATTTGAACCAGCTATTAAGCATGAAATACTAAACTTCAGTACCTGTGTTGTTCTAATGTACTTTGGAAGACACTTTGCAAAGAAAGTTATTTTTCTTCGAAATCATGTGAAACTCTTGACAGGATCGTTTTAAATTACACAAAACAATCTTTGTGACTGTATTAGTTTGCAATTTATTGCGTTTATTTGTCGAATTTCCTATTGTTTTCGATGTCATAAATCAGCAAGAAGGCAGCCGCTGCACTTGTCGCATTCACGGCGATCTCGCTCGCACTGAGTAACCGGCGATTATGAGCGAACGCCCGTCGCGGAGTTCAGCGACACCACCTGGAACAGGTGGTGTTGAGAGAAGTCGCGTATCGATTGAGCGCGGTTGCCACGTGTGAAGATGCACAGGTTTGCCGAGCACGGATTGTTCACGAGACTGTCCCACACTCAATATTTACTGCGCAATAATATTGTGTCAGTATTTTGCGCGAAAATGAGATAGACCAAGAACGGCAGAATATTATTGCACAATATTTAACGAGCGGGACGCGCCATTTAAAACTCGGCGTTCGCTACTGCTATTGCAATTGCTACGTGCTGCAAAAAGAAAAGCTAGAGGAAGACGCGATGAATGAAAAAATGGCTTGGAATGCTTTCTACAAAAGTCGATATTAACATAAGAGAACTTGCAGCAGAGCCAGCTAGCTGCCGCATTTTTTTTATGGCTGAACGAGTAATCTTTCAACGAATTGGAGAACTTCGTTACACCTTGTGTGCACAGAAAGGATACTGTTTATATACTAGTGCTGGAAGCTATCTTCTTATATATACCTGAGTAAGAAATTATCGCATTTAATCAGTTGGTAGATCTGTTCAAGAAGCTGAAACCAACAGATAAATAGTTGCATTTAAACATTTTTGTTGGGTGCTTCTACAGCTAATTACTCAATAAGTATTAAGAATATAATCAAACTACTCCCCTCAACGTACTTCAACAGATGTTTCAGCTGTCTTTCATGATATATTCATATTTGAGGTCGCTGTCCCAGTTGTTTGTACGTTCGCAAATCACGTAGTCTCGGTAGAAGGGCCTTGTATCGTATTATATCACACTTACACGGTACAATATATTAAGCGAGCTTCAGTATTTTTAAAGCTCTGCAGTCTCCAATATATTTCGTAAAACGCCAATACCGCTCTCAGGCGGTCAGAATTACAATACTCAGTACTGCGCAATAAATATCGAACGTGTGCGGGGCCCTGCGCGACGTCCGCCTTCAGTTGATTGGCTTACAAAGTGTGACCACTGGCAGTACGGCTTATTCACATATTAGGAATTTTGAAGTTACTCTAGCACGAATGAAACTAAAACATGCTAAAGAATCGAAGACCAAAGTATTGTAGATGCCATAAACATTAACATCTAGATTTTGTTTCACTTTCAATTCCCTTGGGAAGTTTGTACAAAATGTAGTTTACTTACAACAATGATACACTTATTTATAGTATGCTGTATGTCTCA
The DNA here is from genome assembly GCF_023898315.1 of Schistocerca nitens. NCBI lineage: Eukaryota > Metazoa > Arthropoda > Insecta > Orthoptera > Acrididae > Schistocerca > Schistocerca nitens. Next base: position 734,000,854 of record NC_064614.1, on the reverse strand, counting down.
TGAATTTAGTTCGTTTTGTAATTTTTTTCAATAATACTTTATTATACTTAGTTACAAAATTATGGAATTTGGTAAATCTGCGCACAAGAAACTGTAGCAAGGCAGCTTTCCAGAGGGAGGGAGGGAGGTGGGGGCGGGCGCGCAGCTTTGGCCGTTCTGCCAGAGGGCACACTGTCACTCTACACAGGTTTGCCCCTAAGGCCCCCTCTGTCGAAGCGAACACTAGCTAAAGCACAACAGTGAATGAGTGTTCATGGTGTAAACGTGTGGCACGCGGTGTTCGTGCGCACGCGGGTCGCATTCTCAAGTGTTCGCTTGTGATCCGCTGATTGTCGGTTTTAAGCCCCGGTCCACGGTTGACTTTCTTGTCGCAACTGACTACTTCAGACAAGTGTTTCTATGGCAGTGCCTTTGGCGTTTTACTCCCGTACTGAGTCTTGTCTGTTTGGAGTGGACATTTTCGTTTACACGCCAGTGCCAAAATTACCGATGTTGAAAGAGCTGTCTGCTTTGCAGTTTGTCATCTGAATAGTGAAAATGGGGTTATGAGGGACTACGCTATTTATGGAACAATCAAAATGCAGTAACAAACTGAAGGAACGTGCAATGTCAGTAGAATTTATTAGCGAGCAAAGCAGAATTCATAGTGGAAATTCTTGTCAAAGATTATGTGCTAAATTATTCGCTCTCCTGACAAGGGAACCTCCCCATCGCACCCCCCACAGATTTAGTTGTAAGTCGGCACAGGGATAGGCCTTGAAAAACTGAACACAGATCAATCGAGAAAACAGGAAGAAGTTGCGTGGAACTATGAAAAAAATAAGCAAAATATACAAACTGATTAGTCCATGGGCAAGGTAGGCAACATCAAGGAGAGTGTCAGCTTACGAGCGCCGTGGTTAGCGTGAGCAGCTGCGGAACGACAGATCCTTGGTTCAAATCTTCTCTCGAGTAAAAATTTTAACTTTTTATTTTCAGATAATTATCAAAGTTCAGGCACTCACACATAATCAACTTCGCTCTCCAAAATTCCAGGACATGTTCAGATTTGCTTGGACATATACAGGATTTGATGGTCTACGCATGGAAACATTTGAAAACGTAAAAAACCTATGTTTTGACAGAGCACAGGGAAAACTGTGCGATTGTGAAACTGTTGCATTCAATTGTTGCAGTTTATGTGACAAACTCTTATGTTTTCATCACTTTTTTGGGAGTGATTATCACATCCACAAGAAAACCTAAATCGGGAAAGGTAGAAGAATCTTTTTACCCATTCGCCAAGTGTGCAAGTTAGGTGGGTCGACAACATATTCCTGTCATGTGACGCACATGTCGTCACCAGTGTCGTACAGAATATACCAGACGTGTTTTCCTGTGGAGGAATCGGTTGACCTATGACCTTTCGATCAAATATTTTCGGTTCCTATTGGAGAGGCACGTCCTTTCGTCTACTAATCGCACGGTTTTGCGGTGCGGTCGCAAAACAGACATTAAACTTATTACAGTGAACAGAGACGACAATGAATGAACGGACGGATCGTAACTTGGCGAAAATAAAGAAAGTAAAATTTTCACGTGAGGGAGGACTCGAACCATGGACCTCTCATTCCGCAGTTGCTCACTCTAACCACGGGACCACTGCGCTCATAAGCTAACATTGTCCTTGATGTTGCATATCTTGCACATGGACTACTCAGTTTGCACATTTTGCTTATTTTTTCATAGTTCCACACAACTTCTTCCTGTTTTCTCGATTGATCTGTGTTCAGTTTTTCAAGGCCTATCCACTGTGTCAATTTATAACTAAATCTGAGGGGGGTGCGATGGGGAGGTTCCCTTGTGAGAACTGAAAGAATAGGAATAGTGTCATCGATGTTTCAGAAAATATACATTTACTCCAGAAAATATGTACTAGAAAATATTTACAGCGCAGTAAATAGCGACTTTTTGCTTCATTCTTTGTATCCTGTTTTCTCGGTAAGTGCCAAATAACGAAAATTATTTTTCTCGTCCAATAATTCTGACTTTTTCACCAATGAAATAATTTCCATTAAAACGCGTTTATCTATTTACGTCGTTAATCTATTTATTTACGTCGTTAATCTATTTATTTACGTCGTTAATCTATTTATTTACGTCGTTAATCTATTTATTTACGTCGTTAATCTATTTACAATCTTACTTGTCCATAATGTAGATTTTTCTGTAAAACGTAGAAACATTTTGCTTTCAGTTCTTTCCTGTCTGTTGTAGGAGAACACTAGTAGGAAAGAATACCAGGACCTTTTGCAACTTTTCGATGCACCACAAAACCGAGCTAACAACATAATAAAGATTAAGAAGACATGAAAGCAGAAAATCATTTTCTGTAATAGGAGTGAGATCGACAGAATAAGTTATAATATTCCATGTTAGCAGACGCCAATATAGTCCGAAACTAGTACTTCACACTCGGCACCATAGGCCATAGATAACACAGACTGCGCGTGACGTCACTGCACTGAAACCAGGGTCAACGAGATATACGGGTCTGGCAACGAACTTGTGACAAGACCTGCAGGATCACCTGCTGTGACGTACCCGCCGCGGCCTGTCTTTCTAGTGGGCCTCGTCTGAAACCAACATCTAAGTCACGTGACTTGGGGCAGGACGCTGAGTTTCTGTTAACGCACGGGGTATGGAGTTAACAGTTGAAGTTTTTCTCATTTACAGCTAAAATCAAGCATTGATTTTAACAAAAGAAAAGCCAATTTGCTTTGTTACTATTACATAAGTAGTAGTGCAGTTAACCTGATTTCTCCGAAGTTCCTAATATTAATGCGATGATTATCGTTTTTACTTGTGGCCAGGTGAAACGTAGAGACAGTTCTGTTTACAAGAAACAAAATTACAGTGAATACCTGTTTTTGTTGCACTGTGAGTCCTTTAGTCCACTGTTGCCGTAGTAGTAGTAGTAGTAGGTAGTAGTAGTAGCAGTAGTAGCTGTAGTACACAAAATATCAATTTGGCAGCAAAATTACTTTTCTGACGGTTCCTCAATAAAACGTGTGAAATGTTTTGTTATGCTTCTATAAGAAATGAAATCCATCTATAACCATAAGGTCCAGATTTTGTGCAAAATAACCGTTTGTATTTTATGACTTTTGCCACTTAGTGATGGCTGCATTTAAAGCAAATAAAATATTGCCAGTTTGCGCTAAAAGAATCTCCTGAGGGAACTTCATCTTTAGTTCTATATGACGCTGTCAAAGCAGATCTGCGGCACGAAGGACTTTCGTACTGACATAAAAACCCACTCAAGACCTGCTAGAAGTGTTTTCCAATGCTGTGATAAGTCGTGGAGGAACAGAATGTCAATCCACCAGTCTGAAGCTGCTTCCAAGAGAGTTTTGGAACACATTCAGATTGGTACCTCTACTATTGCTAATTGCTCTGCCACTGCAATAAATAACGACTATAATTACATACCTCATCAAGTCTCCTACACTTTTTATTTGGCTAGGAAACAGAAGGGGGAAAAAAGGGCTAGAGTGCCACATTTAGCAAATTTCACCATGTTCTAAAATTTCTAGTACCGATATCTCGAACAGAAAAAAAGACGTAGCTAATCTATTACATTTAATGATCACGCTTATCTGCGTAAAATGGCCCAGAAAGTATTTGTCAAATGTCAATTTTTAGTATCAAAACACTTAAGAAATTATCAAAATATCCACGGGTGTACTGCCGGTCTACAGTGTCCAACGGGCCGTTGGACACTGTAGACCGGCAGTACACCCGTGGATATTTTGATTATCAAATACGCCGGGAGAAACTCAAGAATCACTTAAGAAATTAGTTACCTCAGATTTGGAGGACATAACGAATATGTTTTCCTTCAGCTGAATAAACATGTTGCAAACAGTCCTCCCCTTGATAACCACATTCATCAACTGAAAAAGTTGTACTCGCTGAATGTTGTAAAATAAGGGCAAGAAGCTACACCGTCCACAGAAAAATAGTTTTGTTTATTAAATATTGATTTTGTGATTGTTTTGAAAAGAGTTACATACACATGAGATGTCACTTTTAGCTGCAGAAGTCAAGTCACCTACAGCTGAACAGTTTGTGTGAAATAAATTAATGAGTTTGTGGTGAGTCCCATTCTGTAAACCTCTATATTTTTCTTGAACTCTTTCGCTGACAAGTGTAATTCAGAATATCAGTTTCCAGATTTCTATGCCTTAAAACTATGTTATCTTAATGTTTGATATGATTGAACTATTTTTTTCACAACAACAAATATTGGATTAAATAAAGCTGACTCTACAAGGTGTGTGTTAACTGATACAGCAATAAATTTCCACAGTACAAGAATATAAGATTTATATAAATGCTGTTGTTCTAAGACACCAATGTTCGTAAATTAAGTGCTTCTATTATATCAACAGTTCTTTCATTTGTCTGTTGTGTCCATTGCTGTCCTACGGAATCTGTTTAAGTTCTTGGCATCAGGCCAGGAACGGTAAAGTTTCAGTCATGGAAAACCATTTGTCCCTGACAATTTACCAGAAAAGACAGCACTCTATTCTCTAACTTATGTACCTTATTGCAGATTTTAAAGAAGTCAATGCATTTCTATGAAACTGATAATCCTGTTAAACAGGGGCTGTTTACTAATAAGGAATTATCCTCTGAGGCAGGGTACTTAAAATGAATCTAGTGTTTTTCACCAGACTTACATTCTTTATTTCCTGCAAATAAATAAGGACGAGCCTAATTACCAGTAAGTGTACCTGGCCGTCTGAATGGCCAAACAGCAAGATTACTGTGAAGAGCAGGTAACCATCAACTGTGCAGAATGCTTTTCAAGACACTTTGAACTCTTCACACTCCCCAATACATGTACTCCTTAATTGTTGTTCTTACAACCAACAAAAACGAGTTTCGGGTGAAGTATGATGTACACAGTCACAAGACAAGAGATACACAAAGTTATCTTTATGTACACCTTGGCTTTTTGCAGCGTGCTCTGAGTGGAGCTATGCACGGGAATTCCTGACAATTTAAACGAAAAAATCAATTAGCCACTCTTTCTAGAAATTATTCTAAGATCTAGATAAAAGGATTAAAAAAGTGTCAGTTACATGGCAGGTAAGGGTGTTCTTTGTAAAACTATATGTCAAATAGTAATTTACAGATGGAATCAACTATTCTGTTTGATAAAAACAGGGTAATCAAGTAAATATCAAGCTGCCAGTTGGAGATAATCAGAAACTGTTTAGTATAACTGTGGAGGCAGCATCTTTCAGAATAGCAACTTTCTTATAAATTTCTTAATCGAATTTATTTAGCGTAGGCATGAATAATACTAATCAATACAATGGTAGCTAGATTAATGTTAATACCAGAACAGGTTAAGGTCTACAATTTCCTTGCCTTTTGTTAATGTAAATTGTGACTCACTCTACATCCCTGAAGGTTCTCCTTCGTGGGATTTTGACTCTGATCAGATTTTGTGCTTTGTACTAGAAACATAAGTAATGACCTCCATATATATTCAGTATCGTTCTGGAGCTTACAGATTAGGCAAACCGACGAAAATCTCAGTTGTGAAAGTGTTCTATGTCACAATCCTTGCAGAGAGGTTTCTGTGAGTTGAAAGTTAAGTTGAATGTTTATCCTTGGCAGTAAAACTTTTTTGACTAGGGATTTTAAGATGACATAACGTTAATATCGAACTAAGTACAGAAGTTTACTTTATAATCAACGTTTTATAATCTGTTACGACATATATCGTTTCGGTTTCTGAGTGGACTACGCACAAGTCACAAAATAAAGATGCTTCCTTTGCGTAGAAAACAGACATTATGTACAAAAGGGATTCCATTTCTTAAAAAAGCGTAACAAAACATTTCACATGTATTGTTGTGGAATTGTTTTGTGTTCTGTGAAAGCGGTGAACTAAAACATTCACAGTGCAACGAAAACAGGTATTCACTGAAGAATTGTGATTCTGCTGCTTGCAAACTAAACGGTCACTACGTTTCACTTGGCCACATGTAAAAGCGATTACCATCGCACTAATATTTGAAATTTCGGAGAAATTAGGTTAACTGTACTATTGTATGTGTAATAGAAATGCTTGATTTCGGTTATAAATGAAAAAGATAATAACTGTAAACTCCACTTCACATAGCTCGTCACGATGGAAACTAGGCTTCCTGCTGTGAATTACGTGACTTAGATCTTGGTTTCAAACCTCAACACGGCAGAGATAGGGGAGTGCGCAGCCTATGTTATTTATGGTCTATAGATTATGGACGTCACAGACACGCTCGCGTCATGAGTGGTTGCTGATTTATAAGCAGGCATGAAAGTATTAGTCGATTTTTACCACAATTTCGCTCGTGTAAAACGGGCTTTAGACGGAACGAACAACAGGAGTTCGCGTCCTCTCCGCTTCGGCACTAAATTCAGTGATCAATACAGTGCACTCGTGTTGCCAGTGTGCTGTTTATCGCGCGCGAATTGTTGGTGTTGTTTTTCGTCCAGTGTTTTGTATGGTGATGGAGTGGTCGAATGAAAACGTACTTATGTTTCTAGAGTAGTACAGATCCCCTAGGTGCTTGTGAGACCCTAAAGATCCACAGCATAAAATGCCCACCAAAACATGATGCTTGGCAAGAAATTGCCGAATTACTGACACTGCCAACAGACGAAGTTGAGAAGAAAATGAATTCACTACTGTCGTCTTTTTGGTGTTAAAATCTAGGGAATGGGTGCAGTCGGAAAAAAAAGAAAAAAATTCGAAGTGGTTTGCCTTCAAACCGGTGTCTTCTTCCCCTTCCAAATACACAAATACTGCATAAATATATAATGTGGTGCACAAACTTTGTGGTATCATCTATCTCCTGTTTTTTCGTTTACTTCTTTGTTTCTTGGTTGTGCTATAAGAGAAATAAATGCCATCAAAATAAACAGGTAACGTAGACACATGTAAAATAAAAATAACCGGAAGACCTGATCATTCTCGTGGCTTACATTCACGGTATCTGTCTCAACGTCACAGTTAAGTTACTATTATACGAAATTTAAATACAGAGACAGAATAAGAGAAAATTTTTCTCCCTCCGGAAAAGATGTGGCTGCTCTTTATTATATTTTAACACTGCCCATTTTAGTGAGTTTTGTAGAATCCATGAGTGTTACGCATATGGCACTACATACTTCAGGAATTATTTGGGAAACAGTCCTGTAGAAACCTCTTCAAAGAACTGGGTGTACTAACTACTGCCTCACAGTATATTTACTCCTTAATGAAATTGGTCCTAAATAATATATCTCTTTTTCCAACAAACAGCTCAGTTCATACATACAATACCAGGAACAAAAACGATCTGCACAAGGCCTTAATAGCACTTACTTTAGTTCAAAAAGGGGTCCACTACTCTGGAACACTCATCTTTAGTAATTTGCCAGCAAACATAAAAAATTTAGTTACAAATAAAGATCAGTTTAAAAGGAGCCTCAAAGACTTACTAGCGGCCAACTCCTTCCACTCCATTGACGAATTTTTTAATAGAAACAAATGACTATGCGATGAAAGTAATGGTAGCCTTCAGATTCCGCCACAGCCCACACCACTATTTCAAATGCGCGATCGCAGTGCTGTTAATGCACGAGTCGTGTGCCGCTTTGCCCTAACGCGGTAGATGGTGTAAAGCGGAAGAGGCTGGTTGTGCACTGTCTTAGACAATGGCTTTTTGATACGGGAAAGCACGGACCAGACATCAATACAAAAGTTTCACCCACTGTCACTGGAAAGTGACCTGCCATATGGTGTATGAAACACGTCGATTACAGCAACAAGATCGCAAAGAAGAATGCGTTGTTCATCATTTGGAAATTCGAAAGAAATTTCACTGACTTGCCCACAACACAAAAAACTTAATCGGTAAGAAAACTAATTTCCATTTCCAGCAAATATCAGTAATACACGAAATATTACAGTTGCTAAAATACTTTACAAATTCAATACATGCAAAGTTTTACTTCAAACAAACATTTCAGCTGGATGTTAATCCTGATTTCAAATCTGATGTACATTTAAGTCATTTCCATGCCCCCGTCATTTATGAAGTGATCAGCAACGGTGTTCGGATGCATTTAGTAGCGCTTTAAGGTAGAGGGTTGTTTGACGAAGTTTTATAGAAGGCAGCAAGTATATATTGTAATTTCTGCCAAATCTTGTTGAATATTTAATGACGTATCCACTTTTTGCTGAGTATTTTGCACGCTGTGAGACGAGGTTGCAGCGCACTAAAAAAAAAAAAATAAGCTACTGCCACACCGGACGCGCCTCGCTTGGCGCCTAAGGTATCTCGTGACTCGCGTGGTGCCAAGCGCTTGGATGCTTGGTGGCCACACCGAAGCATCGATGCCAGCAGCCACAGGCGTTTTACTCGCTCACACTATTCAAATGTCTCTTCCAAAGCCGAGTCAGAAAACGAGGGAACTACGGTCACACTGAGTAACTAGTATTAACTGTGAGAGAAGTGAACGTTGTGAATTAAAGATTTTGTACAAAACAACATTTTGCAAATTTCGAGCTAAGTTTTTTGGTTATTAACAAATGAATGTAAAATTGTTCGCCATCCATTTCGCGCCAATACACAAGAACTTGTAAACAGTACAATTTGAAAACTGCAGATATTAATGCTTCTTCATCCATGATAGAAAAGAAAGAAACAATTACATTATCAGCAGTGTTTACACTGAGGTGACAAAAATCATGGATAGCTCCTACAATGGTGTCAGACCTCATTTTGCCAACGTAGTGCAGAAACTCGACGTGGCGTGGACTCAAGCCATTAAAAGTCCCCTGCAGGAATACTGAGCCATGCTGCCTCTACAGCCGTCCATAATTGCGAACGTGTTACCCGTGCAGGATTTTGTGCGCGAACTGACCTCTCAATTATGTCCCATAAATGTCTGATGGATGCCCAAATCGTTCGCTCGAACTGTTCAGAATATTCCACTAGCCAATATGTTCCTCCAATGAATAGCAAACAATTGTGGTCCGGTGATATGGCGCATTGTGATCCATAAAAATTCCATCGTTGTTTGGAAACAAATTCCATGAATAGCTGCAAATGGTCCCCAAGTAGCTGTACATAGCCATTTCCAGTCAATAATCGCTTCAGTGGGACCAAAGGATCCAGTCTATTTCATGCAAACACAGCCCACACGATTATGGAGCCCCCAACAGCGTATACAGTGCCTTTTTGACAACTTCAGTCCATGGCTTCGTGGGGTCTGCGGCGCATTCGAACCATACCACCAGCTCTTACCAACTGAAATCAGGACTCGTCTGACCTTGCCACGGTTTTCCAGTCGTCTAGAGTCGAAACAATATTTGTCACGAACTGAGGAGGGGCGCTGCAGGTGATGTCACGCTGTTAGCAAAGGCACTCGCGTAGGTCATCCGCTGCAATACCCGATTAACGCCAAATTTAGCCGCACTATCTTAACAGATACGTTCGTCATACGTCCCACGTTGACTTTTGCGGTTATTTCACGAAGTGTTGCTTGTCTCGTAACACTGACAACTCTACGCAAATGCCGCTGCTCTCGGTCGTTATGTAAGAACGTCGGACACTGCGTTGGCCGTGGTGAGAGGTAATGCCTGAAATTTGGTATTCTCGGCAGACTCTTGACACTGAGTACTGAATTCCCAAACGATTTCCGAAATGGATAGTCCCATGTGTCTAGCTCGAACTACCATTCTGCGTTCAGTCGTCATTCCCGTGGTGCGGCCATAATCACGTCGGATACCGTTTCACATGGATCACCTGAGTACAAATAACAGCTCCACCAATGCACTGCCCTTTTATGCCTTGTATACGCGATACCACCGCCATTTTTATATGTGCATATCACTATCCCATGGATTTTGTCACTTGTGTATCACGTAGTATGGTCTTCCAAGCCACTAAATAACACGCCAGAAAGAACCAACATGACAGTTCGCCTTGTTTCACGCCGAACGACCAGCTTAATCACCTAGCGCTCAGTGTGGTCTCGTTAAGTTCACAGCGGTTCGTTCAACATGGCGAGTCGCGAGACACCTAGGCGCCATGCGAGGCGCGTCCCGTGTGGCCGTAGCCTGACGTGCATTTGCAACGTTGTTAGTCCGAATCCCCTTTTACACGATCGACCTCCTTTTCTCAACTGATCGCTCGAGACAAGTGTGTGTACTGCGGCGCCCCTGACATTTTACTCCCGTGCTTAAGGGGCTCCGGAACGCCCTATACTTGCAATGTTAAAATAACGCTTATAAATTACATCTTTCCTCACAAAGTATTTGAGGTAGGAAGTTGAACTTCTTACAGATTATTTATTGGAATATGGGCTACAACTTAACACAGGGATTATACAAAATTTTAGTTCAGTTATTAAAGATGATTTTTTTCAATTGTAATGAAAATTCACAAATTTTTTTGCAATTTTTTATTTATATATTCAAAAATATACAGTTTTTTGGAAAAAGGCTGTGTTAAATTATACAGAAGGTGCTGTGTAACATTTACTGAAAGTTTGAAACAAATATGTTTGGAAGATCCTTAGAAAACATGTAATTAGTATGAGAAAATAAAAGTTTTGGGAATCGAGCGACAAATATTGGATTAACTTTTTAGTGCATTCCAGGTCCATAGGATGGATTATCTTCATCCTCTGCAAACTCCTCCTCCAGCTTCCTCTTGTTCCTCCTCCTGTTTACTCTTGCTTGTATTTCTAGACTCTTTACAGCCCTGTCTGCAGCCCGAAGGCGTTCCTTGTCTAAAGCAAGCATCGCTCGTACCATGTTAGAACCTATCTTCATTCCCATATTTCTAAATACCTTTGGCTTTCCAACATTTCTCCTTTTCTTAAAAGCCTTCAGAGGATTTCTAATAACTTTACTTTTACTCATTATTATACTTCAACAAAACAGAGACTCAAGAAACAGAATTAATTACGAATATTTTCGAGATAACGACAGAGTAAATAAACATGAAACAATCGACAATCACACCAGCGATATATATTGAACCATCACACGTTAGCCACAACACATACTTTATGTCACATCACTAAAATGTACCTGATGAACACGGACGTTAATAATAACACCATTTGGGAGCAGTTTAACAGCGCCACAGTGGGTCACGCCCATGTAGAACACATTTCAAAAAAAATTTAAAAATAGTTGTAGTCTTCGGAATTGAAAAAATTATATATCTATTAAAAGGTAATAGTCTGCAGATTCAGAAAACGCAAAAAAGTAAAAATTGAACTTTTCATGATTTTGAACCTTTCCGGAGCCCCTTAAGTCTTGTCTGCTTTGAGTGCTCATTTTCGTTTACACTTCAGGGCCAAAGTTGCCGATGTTGTGACAGTCGCCTGCTGTGCTGTTTGGCATATGGATGGTGAACGTGAGGTTATGAGCGTCTATCCTTTATACGAAAAAATCGAAAATATTAATAAAATTTAGGAACAAGAAATGACAATAGAGTTTATTAACAACAAGAGCAGGATTCGTAGTTAAAGTTCTTGTCAAAGGTCATGGAATAAACTGTTCATACTCCTGAGAACTGAAAGAACAGAAACAGTGTCATCGAAATATTTCAGAGCACATACATTTATTTGCTCCAGGAAATATGTACTTGCAAACACGTCGCGCAATTTGTAGAACGCAGTAAATGGCGTCTTTTTGCTTTATCCTTACAAGGGAACCTCCCCATCGCACCCCCCTCAGATTTAGATATAAGTTGGCACAGTGGATAGGCCTTGAAAAACTGAACACAGATCAATCGAGAAAACAGGAAGAAGTTGTGTGGAACTATGAAAAAATAAGCAAAATATAGAAACTGAGTAGTGCATGGGCAAGATAGGCAACATCAATGATAGTCTGGGCTCAAGAGCGCCGTGGTCCCGTGGTTAGCGTGATCAGCTGCGGAACGAGAGAACCTTGGTTCAAGTCAGCCCTCGAGTTAAAATTTTAATTTCTTATTTTTCACAAAGTTATGATTTGTCCGTTCGTTCATTGACGTCTCTGTTCACTGTAATAAGTTTAGTGTGTGTGTTTTGCGACCGCACCGCAAAACCGTGCGATTAGTAGACGAAAGGACGTGCCTCTCCAATGGGAACCGAAAACATTTGATCAAGGTCATAGATCAACCGATTCCTCCACAGGAAAACACGTCTGATATATTCTATACGACACTGGTGACGGCATGTGCGTCACATGACAGGAATATGTTGTCGCCCCACCTAACTTGTACACTTGGCTATTGGGTAAAAAGATTATTCTAACTTGCCCGATTTAGGTTTTCTTGTGGATGTGATAATCACTCCCAAAAAAGTGATGCAAACATAAGAGTTTGTCACATAAACAGAAAATAAGAAATTAAACTTTTCACTGAAGGGAGGACTTCAACGAAGGACCTCTCGTTCCGGAGCTATTCACGCTAACCACGGGACCCCGGCGCCCCTGAGCTTACACTCTCCTTGATGTTGCTTATCTTGCTCATGGACTACTCAAATTGTATATTTTACTTATTTTTTCATAGTTCCACACAACTTCATGTTTTCTCGATTGATCTGTGTTCAGTTTTTCAAGGCTTATCCACTGTGCCAACTTATAACTAAATCTGAGGGGGGTGCGATGGGGAGGTTCCCTTGTTAGTATCTGAATTTTTCACTCTTGAAATAATTTTCAGTAAAACACGTTTATCTATTTACATTCTTATTTGCGCATAGTGTAGGTTTTCTTCTCTGTAAAACGTGGATACTTCTTGCTTTCAGATATTTCTTGTCTTGTAGGTGAACACTAGTACGCAAAAATACCAGGACCTTATCTTTTCAAAGTGCCACAAAAACATAATAAAGATAAAATCATTTTCTGTAATAGGAGTGAAATCGACCAGGAAAGGTTACAATTTCCCATGTTAGCAGACATCGCTATAGTCCTTTGTCTCTGCGCACGCGCAGTGTGCAGCATACTCGGAAATTTACAACTCCACACTCGGCACAATCTATACATCGTTGACGCTACAGACATGCTCGCGTCGTGGTTAGTTGCTGATTTACACACAGGCACGAAAGGCGCAGGCACTTGATGTAGTCGATTTTGACCATAAAGTCGCTCGTGTAAAACGAGCTTAACGCGCTTTTGGAGCGCCACTCACGCTCGGTAGCCGCGCCACTAACACCAGCGGAAGAGCTGCTTGCGAACCACTAAGCGAAATGGCCCCGTGGGAAATCGGCCATAAATGGCAAACTGCGGTGCGTACACACTTGTGAGCTACCTGCCGACGGTTTATTTGGCGAGAACAGAGGGGGCGCTCAGATCCAGTGATGAGGAGCACTGCAGCGCGCGTATTACGCCACTTTTACGCAAGTGAATTTGTTGTTTCGATCGACCACTCGTGGCGAAGTGTGTCTACTGTAGCACCCACAGCGTAGGCCTGTTATGCCTGAACTCAGGCTCGCCTGTCACGATTAGTCGCTCTTATCCGGACGTCGACGCCAACATTTCGGGTGCTTTGGGAGCCGTATGCTGTAAAAATAAGTTTACGAGGAGCCGTCTTTACAAAAAGTCGATATTCCGTGTCATCAGTAAGAAACTTCAAGTAATAGAATATTTTAATAGCCAAATCCAAATTCTCAGTGCCTGTTCTTAACAAAGATTTATCTACGGAAACTCTTTCCATACCGCTGAGAAAAAAGAAAAGTATCGCCATAATATTAGAAATCATCATTCATTTGCTCGAGAAAATAAATACGTACAAATACATCGAACATAAATTTTTACATGTAGATAACAACAAATATCCACCTGTGGCAACTGGATGTTTATTATGTTTTTAACCAAAAATGTTCCTATATCTACATAGATACTCCGCAAGTCACCGTACGGTGCGTGGCGGAGAGTACCCTGTACACCACTGATCATTTCCTTTCCTGTTCCACTCGCAAACATAGCGAGGGAAAAGCAACTGTCTATCTGCCTCCATATGAGACCTAATTTCTCTAATCATATCTTCGCGGTCCTTATGTGCAGTGTGTGTTGGAGGCAGTGGAATCATTCGGCAGTCAGCTTCAAATGCCGGTTCTCTAAATTTTCTCAATAGTGTTTCTCGAAAAGAACGTCGCCTTTCCTCCAGGGATTCTCAGTTAAGTTCCCAAAGCAGCCCCGTAACAATTGGGTGTTGTTCGAATCCACCAGTAACAAATCTAGCAGCCCGCCTCTGTCTTCCTTTAATTCGACCTGGAACGGATTCCAGATAGTCGAGCAGTACTCAAGAATAGGTCCCACCAGCGTCGTATATGCGGTCTCCTTTACAGGTGAACCATTCTTTCCTAAAATTCTCCCTATAAACCGAAGTACACCATTCGCCTTCCGTACCACAGTTCTCACATGCTCGTTCCATCACATATCGCTTTGCAACGTTTCACCCTGATATTTAAGGATAGTTGGAACACCCTATCCCGACAATGTTAAATTTAGAGACTTGGCTTCCTTGTATTTCAGGAACCACTGTAGCCATTGACATGAAACTTTTACAGGACATTAAACTGTATGTTCTGAGTCTACTGAACCACAATAATTGCATTTCAACCACTGCTTTCGAAAATACAATTTTTTAATTGTTGTTGTTGTTGTGGTCTTCAGTCCTGAGACTGGTTTGATGCAGCTCTCCATGCTACTCTATCCTGTGCAAGCTTCATCATTCATTTGCTCGAGAAAATAAATACGTACAAATACATCGAACATAAATTTTTACATGTAGATAACAACAAATATCCACCTGTGGCAACTGGATGTTTATTATGTTTTTAACCAAAAATGTTCCTATATCTACATAGATACTCCGCAAGTCACCGTACGGTGCGTGGCGGAGAGTACCCTGTACACCACTGATCATTTCCTTTCCTGTTCCACTCGCAAACATAGTGAAATCTAATCTGATCAAATGGGGTTTGTTGGAGGAAAATGACGACAAATGCGACTGCGACACTCGACAGGACATGGAACATCTCCTACAATGCCCAGCCTGCCCGCACAGATGCACCCTCGACGATCTATGGCTGGCTAAAGAAGAAGCATTGGACATTGCTCAATATTGGGCAAACAAATTGTAGTTTCCGGACACGAAAAAGTAAAGTAAGTTCATCTCCCAGTACCTACTGCAACCTACATCCTTCTGAATCTGCTTAGTGTATTCATCTCTTGGTCTCCCTCTACGATTTTTACCCTCCACGCTGCCCTCCAATGCTAAATTTGTGATCCCTTGATGCCTCAAAACATGTCCTACCAACCGATCCCTTCTTCTAGTCGTGCCACGAACTTCTCTTCTCCCCAATCCTATTCAATACTACCTCATTAGTTACGTGATCTACCCACCTTATCTTCAGCATTCTTCTGTAGCACCACATTTCGAAAGCTTCTATTCTCTTCTTGTCCAAACTAGTTATCGTCCATGTTTCACTTCCATACATGGCTACACTCCATACAAATACTTTCAGAAACGACTTCCTGACACTCAAATCTATACTCGATGTTAACAAATTTCTCTTCTTCAGAAACGCTTTCCTTGCCATTGCCAGTCTACATTTAATATCCTCTCTACTTCGACCATCATCAGTTATTTTGCTCCCCAAATAGCAAAACTCCTTTACTACTTTAAGTGTCTCATTTCCTAATCTAATTCCCTCAGCATCACGCGATTTAATTTGACTACATTCCATTATCCTCGTTTTGCTTTTGTTGATGTTCATCTTATATCCTCCTTTCAAGACACTGTCCATTCCGTTCAACTGCTCTTCCAAGTCCTTTGCTGTCTCTGACAGAATTACAATGTCATCGGCGAACCTCAAAGATTTTACTTTTTTAATTACATGGTTAAAATTTTGTGTACTTTTTGGACGTTACTCTAAATAATTTTAATTATACGTAACATTACGTTCTTCATTTAGTTCAGTAGACTCAGGATATGCATGTTATTACTCACTGAAAATTTGAATACTCTTCTCGAGGTGGTTTCTGAGATTTAGGGAAAATGCAACAGAAAATGTGAATTTTCAGGAACGGCTTCTAAAGTTTCAAGACTAATTCACTTAATACATGGTTAATTTTTTTATTTTTAGTCACTCAGAAGCACCCTGCACCATTCTGTATATCATCCTCTTGATCTTTTTCCAAGTTTTTTCTTTTCTTCTTTCTGCACTCCTTAGTGGCCAACTGAGCAGCATACTCTGCTTTATCAATGCGAACCATGTCCATCAGTTCAAGTTCCCTGATGCAGTTACTAATGTTGCCATCATTAAAAGCAATAACAGTATCACTGACCACCCCCCCCCCCCCCCCACACCTTAGTGTCTTCATTCCAACAAAAACATTTTTTGGTAAGCGAGTCCATATAAGATTATTGAACGACTCATTGAGATTTTGAGTCTGACCATGCAGACACTTCTTCAGTAATTCAGGATTTGCCAGATCTCTGCAAATAGGTTTTACGATATCAATGACTGTTGCTGGGATGGAATGTTTATGGCTGTATGAAGCATTGTTGTAGGGCATTGTGGTAACTGCACCAAGAATCAGGCAAAGGTGGTGTAACGGTTTTTCATCAGTTGACAGTCTGTGGAAGAAGGAAGCCCACACTGCCTGCTTCAAATGGCTCTAAGCACTATGGGACTTAGAATCTGAGGTCATCAGTCCCCTAGACTTAGAACTACTTAAACCTAACTAACGTAAGGACATCACACACATCCATGCCCGAGGCACGATTCGAACCTGCGACTGTAGCAGCAGCGCACTTCCGACTGCCTGCTTCATTTTCAACAAATCCTCAGTATTATTTCTAATGGCCATCCCATAATACTGTTGTAGTTCATCAATCATTTTGCCTGTCAGCCTGCCTCTTATGGTTTTACCATCAGAACGTTTGTCTCTCAAACTTTGTTTCAACTTCGACTTTGTGCCCATCCTCTTCTGGACATGACCTTTATAACACAGCAATCCACAGCCTTCTATATAAAAAGTACCGATTTTATAGCTCTTTAAGTAATGCATATAAAAATTTTAATTTTTAACTAGTATAGATGACGCTTTAAAAATAAAATAAAATACTCTCCAAGTGAGTTTATAAGTGATATACATATCATTTTATTCGGAAAATTGCAAATTTTATAATGAGATAAAAATCCGAAAAATTTCCGTTCTAACTCCCCTTAAACGACCCGATTGTGTCAAGCGGGACACTAGTAATTCTGTATGCGAATACTACAGGTTTGATCTTCCCACTCATCCGCATTAACTTACATTTTTCAGATTTAAGGCTAGCTGCCATTCATCACATCAACTGGAAATTTTGTCTACGTCGTCTTTTATCTTCCCACAGTCAGCTTCGACACCTTACCGTGCACCACGGCACGATCAGCAAACAACCGCAAATTGCTGTCCACCCTGCCGCCAAATAATTTACGTATATAGAGAACGTCGGTCCTATCGCACTTCCCTTGGGCACTCGCGACTATACCCTTGTCTCTAATGAACACCCGCCGTCAAGGACAACATACAGGGTTCTATTATTTAAGAAGTCTTCGAGCCACTCACATATCTGTGAACTTATTCCATATGCTCGTACCTTCGTTAACAGCCTGCAACGGGGCACCGTGTCAAAAGCTTTCCGAAAATCTAGAGATATGGAATCTGCTTGCCGCCCTTCATCTATTGTTCGTAGTATATCATGTGAGAAAAGGGCAAGCTGAGTTTCGTACGAGCATTCCCTTTTTAACCGGCAGTACAATAGTCTCTGCTTGCTCAGCATGCTCCGAATTTCGTTGTTAAACTATGGTTGGTCTTTTCCAACCTTTATCCGCTTTCTAAACACATAACTCTCCAGACAACGACTTACAATTTCCTTAAACTTTGCCCATAATTGCCCTACATCCATCTCACTGGAATTAAGTGATGCCAATTCACTAAGTGAGATGGTAATAACTGCTTATCTAGCAGAAACTCTCTCCTAGCCATCTTGACTGATATATTAACTTTCCTAATCATAGTTGCTATAATGACATCATGATCGCTAATCCCTGTTTCTGTACTGACAATATCGATAAGGTCCGGCCTATTCGTAGCTCCAAGGTCGAAGATATTTCCACTGCGTGTGGGCTGCCAAACAAGCTGCTCAACAGTTTTCAGAAAATGTGTTCAAAAGTATTTCCCATGACTGTGTGTATCCCCAGCAAACCCATAGACATCCCAATCTACACTAGGTCGGTTCAAGTTGCCTCCAACTAGTATTGCATGATCTGGGTGTTTACGCGCTATTGACAATAGACTTTCTCTGAATAACTCTAGAACTGTCACAGCAGAATCGGGTTGCCGGTAAAAACATCCAATAATTAAATTGGTTTGACCTAGACCTGTTATAAGCGATCAGATGACT
This sequence comes from Schistocerca nitens, assembly GCF_023898315.1. Lineage (NCBI taxonomy): Eukaryota > Metazoa > Arthropoda > Insecta > Orthoptera > Acrididae > Schistocerca > Schistocerca nitens. Next base: position 733,982,369 of record NC_064614.1, on the reverse strand, counting down.
TCACAGTCTCTCAACTTCCACTTCAACAGAGACAATATTTTTGTCAACTGTAATGAACACCCCCTTCCTGTGACTTCTAATCTGTCCTTCCGATATACATTCCACGACTCGCTATAAATCTCAGAACTTTCCACTTCGGGTTTCAACCAGCTCTGTCCGACGAATAATTTTAGCGCGAGAACTTTCCTGGAGAGAAGTAAATGCTGGAACTTTATTACGAATACTTTGACAGTTTACTGATAAAATCATCACAGTCTAAGTGTCTTTATTCTGAACGCCATTTGACTTCCCTTGGTGCATATCGACTGGCGAGTGTTCATCAGAGCACTACACGGGCCCGCGAGAACGGAAACGACAAAGGGTTTTGCACATTTCCACTACGTCGGTCCCACCTCTAACCAAGCGACCAATGAAAAGTCAGAATTGGACGACCAATGGGAAAGCGCTATGTTTTAACGGCATGTATGCAAACTGAGTTAATTTTCGAGAACAGCTGATTTTTGTTGACCATCTGAAGCACTGCTACTTCTTTGAAAATTTACGTACTTATGTGTGAAAAATGCTTCATCTGAAAATTAAATATATTTGCGATAACTGTACTTGATTGTGAAAATTGTGTGTAGTGTCTTTTACGTATTGCTGTTTTATACAGTGAAATCAGATAACCTATACGTGTAGAAAGTGAAGCCTGGAGCTTCTAGAATAGTTTCTAGCTGAAATGTTTGGTTTACTTTACAGTGCAATAACAGAAACAAGCTCCGTATCATGAATGCTATCAAGTGGACGCCAAATATACGAAATGCAGTTACTTTAACAGAGTGTAAACGTGTAGCACTATATGGAAAATTGGTATTTTTCGTCGTTATGTTTCATACAGTGTTCACCTACGGCATATCTACTGTACTTCGACGCATTCATTGTGTCAAATTTTACATTTTGATTTAGATGTTGGGTTAAAAAATTATTCCGTTACCAAATGTGGGCTTCAGTCACGTAATCTGGATCTCCAAGTTGATTAAACTGAACCCCTTAATTTTTTACGTTTAAAGTCTTCCTGTATTACTATACACTCGTATTCTCTCGCTGTTTCGAAGCGGATAATAGGAAGAGTCGATCAAAGAAAATTGAGTCTGTCTAAAATGACTAAAGCATTTAGTGTAGCTCATAAACAGACGAGTTGGAAAATTGCCTGTGAGCAGTTTAATCTTCAATAACAATTCTTATGAGGGTGTCCAACAAGTACAGTACACCTGAGGAAGCGGAAAAAAACAAAGAGCCAGACCTACACTTTTGGGTAAATATCTTGAGGAAGAGCTAGTTTAGTACAGTACTGTCTTGCTATAGATGGTGGTGGTGGTGGTGGTGGTGGTGGTGGTGGTGGTTAGTGTTTAACGTCCCGTCGACAACGAGGTCATTAGAGACGGAGCGCAAGCTCGGGTTAGGGAAGGATTGGGAAGGAAATCGGCCGTGCCCTTTCAAAGGAACCATCCCGGCATTTGCCTGAAATGATTTAGGGAAATCACGGAAAACCTAAATCAGGATGGCCGGAGACGGGATTGAACCGTCGCCCTCCCGAATGCGGGTGGTGGTGGTGGTTATTTGTGGGGCGCTCAATTGCGCATTCATTAGCACCCGTACAAATCCAAATCTGTACACAATCCAATCGAGCCACTTTCACGAATGAATATGGAATGATGAGCACAACACAATCACCCAGTCCCCAGGCAGAGAAAATCCCCAACCCGACCGGGAATCGAGCCCGGGACCCCATGATCCAAACGAGCTGCGGATTCTTGCTATGGAAGCATCTTTCTTCATGCTTACACATAAAGACACGTGAAGGATGGCTAGAGAACTGGCAGAAAGAAATAACGCTGAACACCCCCCATCAAAGACGAAATTGCTGGGAAAATGTGGGTAGTTCTTAAATAACAAAACTAAACTGTCAGAAATAAATCCCACAGGAATATCCTTTAGCAGGTGTGTGTGGTTCAGCAAAGAAAATACACAGCAATTCTTTAACTTTCTGGTAGATGTTATATTACACCTACTTTGCAACAAGCTTATGTTTTCTCTGATTTAATACGTCTTCTAATTTTGTTTAGTGCTATTCTGATTATTTGTACTTTGGATCCGATTGTGGAACTTGCTAATTGCAAAGTTTTTAAAATGTTTTTCATAATAACTTTTCGTTCATTTCCTACGAATACCTTGTAAAGGGTGCATAACATCACAAAGTAAATATTACATGCTTTAAAACACTATTTTTGCGCTTTTCTATTTTTAAATAAAAAAGGAATGGAGGTCCACTTTTAGGCACTTTCCTCTCAAAAAGTCGTTGCTGCTTTTAACTCTCAGCAATTTAAGTTTTAGTCTTTGGTTCCTACCTAACCATACCCACAGAAATAGCGACATTATCGAAAAAGACCGACAAATATTTACGACAAGTAAAAATACAAATATTATTGCTGGTCTCACAATCCGTTGCAAACGCAGAGATAAAACTGCATACCACGAGCGACTAATCTGTGACCATCCACACGCTAATATGATGCATTTAACCACACGGACACACTGAACGTTGAGCATAATGTTCATGTTGGAATCGCCTGATGAATTTTTCTGTCCATGCGTCCTTAACTGATATTTATTTATAAGAAACCCTGCCAAGGGTAATACGTTTGTGATAAATCTTCAATGCTCCAAAATCATCTTTGGTAGGAAAACGAATACAAATCTTCAAGCGCGTGAAAGATAGGATTTTCCTACTGGCTTTCCACTTCTGCTTTTCACGGGTCGATTGATTAGAGCTGGGACAACGTGATGGGGATAGCGCAAAACCTTATGTCGTTTCCGTTCTCGCGCTCGGACCCTGCTGAAGGAGCGGCCACCTGTCCACTCACAGGGTGAATGGGCGAGGCCAGGCGGCCAGTTTCCACATTGGCCCTCCGCCTCGAGCGACGCGAACGCGTAACCATCCGCCACACACACCGCTGTGAGGGCGGATCCACCGCGCTGGGTGCACTAGGAGATGACTCGAAAGCCGAGCTCGTAGGCGAAACAAGGGACACCTGAGGTGTCCCATGCGACGCGCCAGATTCTGCGTCACCGCTACACCCTAAGGCAGCAGCCTGAAAGTGACTGACCGTAGCCAAAAGCATATCAGCTGTTCGCCAATTGCAGCAAGTTCCTGCCGTGTCCGCACACAGCATGCTCTCATCCTAGCAAGACTAACAGAAGCAATAAACTATAAAAACGGACAGAAATATACATATACGACTTGCTACCCTTCTGATGTGTCACCAATGGACGCTGATGTGTTAATGAGCTATGCAGCTGGCTTTTCAGTGAGCAACTATTGCGCTACAGACTGAATTTAAACTTACAAAAACGGGAAATTGAACCTCTTAAACAATAAACACGCACGAAATTTAATAAATATACTACGAGAAAAACAGGCAACGACCTTGCCGCAGTGGATACACCGGTTCCCGTGAGATTACCGAAGTTAAGCGCTGTCGGGAGTGGTCGGCACTTGGATGGGTGACCATCCAGGCCGCCATGCGCTGTTGCCATTTTTCGGGGTGCACTCAGCCTCGTGATGCCAACTGTGGAGCTACTCGGCCGAATAGTAGCGGCTTCGGTCAAGAATACCATCATAACGACCGGGAGAACGGTGTGCTGACCCCACGCCCCTCCTATCCGCATCCTCCACCGACGACGACACGGCGGTCGGATGGTCCCGGTAGGCCACTCTTGTCCTAATGACTGAGTACGAGAAAAACAGAGAAAAATTTAAAAACTACACTAGCCACTCTGTAGTTGTATATAAGGCGAGATCTGGAGCCTATTATGCATCATCACTGGTCTATAAAGTAAAAGAATTTTTTACTATGTATAGTATATATTCTTATTGGGCACACAATGTTTCGTGGCAAGACATTTGTCACTTAATTTTGTGTTTCCTATTCTTTTCATGTGCCCATTGGTTCTTAATCACAGGATAGGTCTCAAATTGATGTTATATCGCATTTAAGCAACGCACTAAACATTACATTTGTTGCTGCACACTGCATCAGCTCGGGAGCTGTAGAGGGCGGCAGAGGTTTCAAATGGTTCTGAGCACTATGGGAGTTAACAGCTGTGGTCATCAGTCCCCTAGAACTTAGAACTACTTAAACCTAACTAACCTAAGGACAGCACACACATCCATGCCCGAGGCAGGATTCGAACCTGCGACCGTAGCAGTTGCGCTGTTCCGGACTCCAAGCCTAGAACCGCTCGGCCACCGCGGCCGGCCGGCAGAGGTTTAAGCAGACTGTAAATCGTGGTTTGGAGAATTATTTGCCAAATGGATTAATGACGCAAAATACCCACCAGGGTTTAATAACGAGATTCGGAAAATGCCGAGGAAGCAGTGGCTGTTGCACTCTCCGTTCAAAAGAGAATGCGCAGATGACACATGCAAAGGTTAGTAGAGATTCGTGCGTTTGTGAAAATATCTATGCGTGAGGTATCCAACAACTACCACCATCACCCCTTAGTAAAAGATCTGGTTGAGAACCCGAGAAAATTCGCCGAGTGGGTCTGCGACTTCCATCCAGTCACTTGTTGACCAGTCTGGTGTAGCGGTTGAAGATAGCAAAACGGAGTTGAAGTTTTAAATTTCACCTTCAAGAAATCGTTTACGCAGGGGAATCTTACAAACATACCGTGTTTGACCATCGAACACACTCTCCTGTGGACGGCATAGTAATAAGCATCCCTGGCGTAGAGAAACAACTGAAAGACTTCGAAACAAATAAGTCCAGATGGAATCCCAATTACATTTTTCAAAGAGTAGTCTATGGCACTGCCCTCTCATTTAGCTTCCGTTTATCGTGAATCTCTAGTCCCTGTGTATTAAAAGAGCAAAAGAACGGGTCTGTAAAATTACATAGCAATATTCCTAACATCGCTTTGATGCTGAATCCATGAACGTATTATAAGTTCGATTACAACAAATTTTTTTGAGACCGAGAAGCTTATGTCCAAGAATAATCGTTCGTACGAAACTCAGCTTGCCCTTTTCTCACTTGATACGCAGCGAACTATGGATGAAGGGCAACAAGCAAATTCCGTATTTCTATATTTCTAGATTGCTGAAAAGCATTGGACACGGTGCCCGACTGCAGGCTGTTAAAGAAGGTACGTGCATATGAAATGGTTATGTGAGTGGCCCGAAGACTTCTCAAATAAAACCCAGTATGTCGTCCACGACGGCGAGTGTTCATCAGAGACAAGAGTATCGTTAGGGGTGCCCCATGGAAGTGATAGGACTGTTGTTATTCTCTATATACATAGATGACTTGGCGGACAGGGTGGGCAGCAATCTGCGGTTGTTTGCTGATGATGCTGTATTGTACGGTAAGGTGTCGAAATACACAAGACGACTTAGACCAAATTTCTAGTTGGTGTGATGAATGGCAGGTAACTCTAAATGTAGAAAAATGTAAATTTATGCGAATGAGAGAGAAAAACACATTCATAATTCACGGATACAGCATTAGTAGTGTCCTGCTGGAGACAGTCACGACATTTAAATATCTGGGCGTAACGTTGGAATGCGATATGAAATGAACACGTGAGGATTGTGGTAGGAAAGGTGAATGGTCGACTTCGGTTTATTAGGAGAATTCTGGGAAAGTGTGGTTCATCTGTAAAGGAGACCGCGTGCAGGACGCTAGTGCTACTTATTCTTGAGCACTGCTCGAGCGTTTGGGAGCCGCACCAGGTCGAATTAAAGGAAGACAGAGGCGGGCTGCTAGATTTGTTACTGGTGGATTCGAACAACACGCAAGTGTTTAAGTGTTACGGATATGCTTCGGGAACTCAAATGGGAAAGAATACTATTGAGAAAATTTAGAGAACCGACATTTGAAGCTGACAATAGAAAGATTCTGTTGCCTCCAACATACACAGCGTATAAGGACCACGAAGATAAAATACGAGAAATTAGGCTTACAGGCAGTACTTTTTCCCTCGTTCTATTTGCGAGTGCAACAGAAAAGCAAATGGCTAGTAATTGTACGGCCTCCCTTGGCCATGCAGCGTAAGGTGGATTGCGAAGTACTAGTGTAGATGTAGATGTACGTATTAGAGTGGGGTGTTGGGATGGGAAAGGAGAGTGGGTGTTTTTCCAATCCATAATTGTAAACAGTAAAATAACCTAAGTGTGCTGCCAGGAAACACTATACGGCGAATAACAAAACATATACAGCTAAATAATTATCTTTCAATTTATACTCTACTGATGAGTCTTAAAGTGGATTTACACCTGTGCGCCCTGCGTCTAGTTGCCGTGCGCCAAGTAGAGGCACACATATTGGTGCATGCCTCTTTCTCAACATCTGTTCATGAGATTCCATTACACACACACACACACTTAATGCGCCTGATTGGCTGACCAGTGGGCAGTGAGTTTATCAGTGCCAGCGATTGAGGCTGCAACACAAAAATAGACTGAGCACCATCTAACATTACTTACACGATAAGCTCCGACAAACAAAACGCTTTCTAGATTTTATAAATATTTACAATGAAAAAGTAAAGAATATTTAAATACTTGTATTTTTATTTCTCTTGTAAAACGTATAATCATAATGAATTCTAAATACTAGAAAACTTTATATTAGGCAAAAAGTAGCCATCATCAAATCAACACGCTTGTAATGTCCATTTTATATTATGAATGCATATTTTTGCTTGCGTTTTAGACAGCCCTGCGCATATCCAACATACGAGATCCCGTACGACAGTAGCACGTGCACTTCGACCAGCTTCGCCATTTTCGAAATACTTGCTCACAGGCTCTGTATAATTTACCCTTTGTCAAAGTCGCTTATCTCAATTGATTTCCCCATTTCCAGTCTCTATCTTCGGTAGGGTGTTCCCCCGCCGGTGTCTGCGCCGATTAAATACTTCTGTTACCGCGTCACGTGACCATAACGCCACCAGTCTGCATCCAACGTCGCAGAGGACAGTGGTCATAATGTTTTTGCTGACCAGTGTTAAGTTCCCTCTGAGCTTTGAGCGACTGTTAGGAAAAGAATCATACTGTAAAAAATACAAGTGAGGATTGGCCACGAGTTACACGGTATTTTTAGACCAAGATATATGCATCTTACTTCTGCCATACTTATCCAAGTTTCTCCAGTATGTATGTAATTAGAAGTGTAGTCATACAGGTTTTGGATGTCTCTGTGGAAGTTTATAGTACTTATATAGCGTGTTTCTCCATCGGAAACAACGAAATTAAAAGAAGATACCAAAGCGGTAAGCTTGAAAATAACTTTCCGCTATTTAACCCACTGAAGAGATTTATGTACAAGGTGATTCAGCTGCCCCTACATGACAGAAGCCAGTTCGCTCTAGAGATATGAAGCACTTTGTCAAAATGTCGCAGAATAACTAATAAAGTATATGAAGACATCTTAGACCTATATACAAATTTTGTTTATGAAACTACCTTAGCACATTAACGCGGCGATTCATATATTAAGATTTTCATTGAGTTATATATCAGAAAGTAGTTACTTCCACACTCCCCGTTTTGATATCTCCTGTTAATTTCGTTGTTTCTGATGGAGAAACACGCTTTCTAAAGCAACGTTTCTGAACCATTTACGGAACATTAAGTACTATAAACGGAATAAACTTAGACACATCCAAACCCTCTATTACTACACCGCTAATTACACAAAGAAAGACTGGAGAAATTTGGATAAGTTATGGCAGAAGTAAGGTATAGCTTGGTCCGAAAATGCCATGTAACTCATGCCCAATCTAATTACAAAGGCTTTCGCGGTCAGCTTCAGTCGACATAAAAGTTCTCTGCGTATGGTACCGCGCAATATTATATAAAACTGCTGCTGGAGAAAACCTATGTTTCGGCCACGCCTGCAGCGGCTTTCTTCTGGGTCTTGGGGTGCAGCCTGTCTTCTATAGCAGGATCCAGGACGTGCTAGGCTCCACTAAGGACAAGATGGATGCATTACACACCGCAGGTGTGTACAAGGTGGAATGGCATACATCGGCGAAGCTGGCACGCCAATAGCAGCGCGCATTCAAGAACACGAGCGCTATATTCGTCTAGGGCAATGCAACAAACCTGCAGTGGCAGAACATCAGCAAGATTGCGGAAAAGAAATAAAATTCAGCGAAGCCCGAATGTTGGCCAAGCAGCCGGTTACGACAAAACGCGAAATCAGAGAGGCCATCGAACTACTTAAACACGCTACGAACATGAGTAGAGAGAATGTACTAACGCTTGTCCCAGCTTGGCTGCCACACATCAGAGCCCAAGAGACCGCACTGTCAACACGAGGCATAAGCAATACCGGCGAGTAACTGTCGCCGCGCCTCCGACGTCCAGCGTTTGGCAAACAGGAGACAACTTCTCATTCGCCGGTGACCACCAATCATGGCAAGTAATGCAAGAGCCAATAGACAACAGAGGTTACGCTTTCCCTCCACCGCAGTAACCTATTAAAATAAAGTTCCCTTTCCTTCTTCCTTAAGTGACCAATGAAATGAACTATCTTTTTAATATTATGACGTAATAGCATGCGCAGTGAACAATAACAACGAAATATAAGGGACGCTGAATAGCTATAACGCACCAGTAGACCCAGAAGAAGACCACTGCAACTGTGGCCGAAACGTTGGTTTTCTCCAGCAGGTACCACACCTAGAAAACTTTTAGGTCATGCCCAGCCCTCACTTTTTTTTTCTTTTTCTTTTTCTTTTTCTTTTTCTTTTTCTTCTTCTTCTTCTTCTTCCAGTGTGATTCCGTTTGCTAATAGTCGCCTAAAGCTCTGAGAGGAAACTCGCATAGATTACGTGGCTGTCGCCTGTCTGGATACCGTTCCTGATACAGACACAGTGTGGGTTGCATAGAACGACATTGGTAGGTGCAGCTGAATCAATAATTAGGGTGCACGGTTGCCGGAATAATAGGACATCTGGCCAGGTGAGTATACCGCTATAAATACAGTATCATGCAGGAACGGGAATAAGAAAACACGGAAGACGGTAAATTTAATATGAACAGCACGGTGAACATCAGAGCCAAGACAGCCATGAAGCCAACACCTGCCCCAATAATACAAAGTTTACATGCCTCCTAGCTCCGAAGATGAAGAAATAGAATGAAAATGTGATAAGAGAAATTATTCCTATAGTTAAGGGAGAGGAAAATTTAATTTGTTGGGGGGGACCGAAATTCTATAGTAAGAAATGGGAAAGAGGGAAAATTAGAACATTGATTCTAGAAAAGGAAAGAAAGGGGAACCCACCTGGCTGAATTTTGCAACGGGCACAATTAAATCAGTGCCAACACTTGGTTTAAATATATTGAAAGAAAGTGACCCGTAAACACCATAAGGTTAAAAAAAGGTAAACATGCGTTTATAGCATTTGTAGATTTGGAGAAAACTTTTGACAACGTTGACTGGACTGCACTCTCAGGAATTCTGAAGGTAGCTAGTACAAAATACTGTGAGCGAAAAGCTATAGATAGCTAGCACGGAAACCAGGCTGCTGTTATAAGAGTAGAAGTACATGAAAGGGAAGCAATAGTTGAAAATAGAGTGAGGCAGAGTCGTAGCCTCAACCTGTATATTGAGGTAGTTGTGAAGGAAACCGAGGAGAAATATGGAAAGGAAATAAAAATTTTGAAGTTTTCTAATGACACTAATTCTTTCAGAAGTGGCAAATGACTTTGAAGAGCAATTGAATGGAATGGATAGTATCTTAAAAACTAAGAATAGCAACAAAAGTAAAACAAGGCCAATGGAATGTTGTCGAATTAAATCGGGCTGTGCTGAGGGAATTTGATTAGGAAATGATACACTAAAAGTAGAGAGTTTTGCTATTGGGGTAGAAAAAGAATAGATGTTGGCAGAAGTAGAGATGATGTAAAATGTAGGCTAGCAATGGCGAAGAAGGGTTCGGAAGAAGAGAAATTTGTTAATATCGAATATAAGTTTAAGTGTTTGGAAAACTTTCGTGGGGGTACTTGCTTGGAGTGTAGCCTTGTACAGAAGTAAAATATGGACAATACGTAGTTCAGAAAGGCGAGAATAGCTTCTGAAATTTAATACTACAAAAGAATGCTGAAGATTTGATGGGTAAATGGTAGAACCAATAAGAGGCACTGAGCTGAATTCGAGAAAAGGAAAATAATATAATAATAATAATAATAAAAACAAAAAATCTACAACTAGAAGAGAGATCACGGCCTCGTCAATTTAGTAACGGGGGGGGGGGGGGGGTGTCTGCAGCAAAATTGGAGAGGAGACTAAAGTTCGAAAACAATAAGTAGGTTCAAAGGATGTAGGATACCGTAGTTATGCAGAGTTGACGAGACTTGCACATGGCTGATTGGAGAAAGAACGTTAATACAGTATTAGTTAATTGCAGGAGCGTCCGTGGAAAGGTCCCAGAACTAGTCTCGCTTATAAATGGTAATAGTGCTCACTTAGAGCCTGGGACAGCTATCTGGCTCAGGTGTTAATAGCAATTACATTCTAAATTCCAACTGGTATGGAATCGAAAAGATAGGCTGGAGGTCGGTGGTGGTGGTGGTGGTGGTGGAGTTTTATTGCCTTAAACGAAATGATGGTATCAAATGAGGTTAGTAGAGATACCGAATGGGTGAAGACAAGTGCTAAAGGGGGGTCAAATATGGTAATCGAATGTTTTTCCAGACCCCCTGGATCAGTAGTAGTAATGATGGCACATTTCAGGGAAAAGTTGGAGAAAATTGAGCGTAGATCCTTGGTCATTTTATACGATTAAGTGGAGATTTCAACTTACCAACTTTAGACTGGAAGACTCAAGTGATCAGGGCGGGTAGCGGATACGTGTGAAATTGTTCTAAGCGGCTTATCCAAAAATTACCTTGAGCAGTTAATTAGAGAACCTAATCGTGCAATCTTAGATCGCCTAGCAACAAAAAGGCCAGAACGTTTCGACTCTGTTAGCATAGATCAAGAAATCAGTTCCGTTATAGTACCAGTGACTGCGGGTGTGAATAGGATTGTAAAGACAGGTTCGAACATATTTATTTTTAGTAAGTGCGACAAGAAACAGACTTCAGATTACCTGGGCGGCCAACATACAAATTTCATCTCTGAAACTGAAAGTTCTGAACATAAATGGACAGAATCCTATTTCAGGAATATCCTGAGGAAAGTCTTGAGGGATGGGAAAGATATGCTGTAGTTTTAGAGCCGCTCTAGAAACTGAACGAAGCCAAAATTGGCGTATGAAGTCCGTGGGCTAAACATTCAGGGAAATCGAAAGTACAATTCTATCTAGCGATCTGACAGAAAACGCCAAGAAGTTTAGGCCTTATGTATAATACGCGACAGATCAAGGCAATCTGTTCACACACCTTGTGACCACAACGGCATCGAAACGGGCACGACGGAGAGAGGTGGTAAGTTCTACAATTCTTTTTCCAAAACAGTTTCACTTTGCCACGGTTCCTCCTTTCAGTAATCGCCCAAACTTCAAAGTAGCATACCGAAACAAGTGACCGCGGGATAGAAAAACAACAAAAGTCGCTCAAAAGAGGAAATGCGATTGCATCTGATGGGATAACTAAATACGATTCCACATCGAGTACACGATAAAGCTTGGTCCTCTTGCGCACCACTGTACCGTATGTCGCTGGAGGAGCGAAGCTTCCGTAGTGATTGGGAAAAAGTGCTGTTGATTACAGTGTACAGGAAAGATCGTCGAACAGACGCACAGAACTATATCGCTAACGGCAGTCTGTTACACGGTTTATGCTTGCTTATTATTAAATTTCAAAGGTCCGAAAATCTACTGTGTAGGAATCAACATTGGTTCCGAAAACAACGATTAAGTGAAACCCAGTTCGCCCTGTTTGTCCAAGAGATCCCGAAAGTCGTAGTTACCCGCACACAGGTTGATGCCGTGTTACTTGAGTTCTGGAAACCGTTCGCGGGGGAGGAGAAAGTAGTGTTTAACGTCCCGTCGACAACGAGGTCATTAGAGACGGAGCTCAAGCTCCGATTACAGATGGAGATGGAAAAGCGGCCGTTCCCTTTTGAAGAAATCATCCCGGCATTTGCCTGAAGCGTTATAGGGAAATCACGAAAAACTTAGATCTGGATGGCTGGACACGAGTTTGAACCGTCGTCCTCCCGAATGCGAGTCCACTGTTGTAACCACTGCGCTACCCCACCCCGATGGCAGCGTTCGATAAAGTTATGAACAGAATACGAGCCTGTGGAATAATAATACCAGCTTTGTGATTGGAATGAATACTTCCTAGCACGTCATTCTTAACGGAAAGAAATATTTTGACGTAAAAGTAACTACCAGCGTACCCCAAAGGAGTCTTGTAGGACCACTCCTTTTCAACCCATGGATAAAGTTGGAAACTCTGTGGAGCTATTCCCAGCTAATGCTGAAGATGGCTGGCGAATGGCAAAAACGTTGAATCTAAATTGTGGCTCATAAAATCGTAACGGTTACTGTACAGCACACATGAGATGGGAGTAGTGGAGCAAAGTGCTTACGAGCCCATTTTGTTAGTGTGGGTTGACTACATCAGAGGCAGGTATGTACTCAGGGGCAAACCTATCGTTCTCCTTTGATTGACAGTTCATTAACCTCTTGTGCTCCTTTGACTGACAGGTCCTTAACCTATTGTTCTGCTTAAAGCATCCTTCCTTTTGATCAGCAGGGACTTAACTCATTGTTCCCACTCCCCTCCCCCCTTGATGCAACTAGTACACTTTCAGGTCTGAGTTATTGGAATAGCGCCTCTCACTCTTACCAATTTTATTGACTACATACTTTAACTGATCAATTAATTAACCTCTCCTCTTCTGGTAAACAGCCTCCCCTCCCCCAGAAAATAGTGGGAAGTTCAAATTCCAGCATGACAATGCAACACACCACAGCTGCCTCCACTAACCTAACAAAATGGTGGGCAAAAGGTCACTTGGGCTTCCTCCAGTAACCTAAGTCATTCAACCGCCACCTCTTCCTAGGAACTGGTGGGAAAAGGGCTCAGCCTGTGCTGGGTTGCTGGAGAGAAGAAGGTGTGTACTTTATTTATTTCGAAACAATTTATTTAGGGACGGATTTGACATAGTATATTAATTACACTGATACAAAACACTCACTCTGACGTGCTTGGAGTCACAATACACAGTTTACAGACCTGCAAACTACTTGTAAATAATGCAGTACACTGATGTACAGACACACATGGAAATTGGTGGCGCTCTGTTGGAGAGGAAGGATCTCATATCAGGAAATTCAAGGGTATATTGTTTATTTATTAAAAATTTTGATTGTGGAGTTGGATTTTTCTTTCTGCAGATGTGACTTTCAGCAGCAAAAACTATTTTGTGCAGATTACCATATTGCACTGACAATTAAACCCTACAAAGTGGCCTACAGATCGTCAAATACGGAACAACTCTTACTCAATTACACTGCTCTGCCACTGAGGATGGGAGCTTGAATATTAGACCATGAAACCGATCTCCAACCCGGCAATATATCACCGCATACTGTGTCCATGTAGTGAACATACAATTCGTATCCTGCGCCAAACAAAATTGCTCCTCTTACATCATTTGTACAGCTATTGGCCACCAGACGCTCCCACATATACTGCGAAGACAGACAGCATAAACACAGGTACTATAGTTATACTCCTCACTGCACTAGATATTTCCCACAGTCGGTCATCCACTCCCGACGCATGAACCGAGCACCCTCAGTGGACCGCAGTCACTCTCAGAACTGTTCTACAAATTCGGGGTCGGCTCCCCTCGGCACAAAAGAGTTACTGTTTCTGGTCCCGACCTGCTTGCTTGCTAGCTAGCTTTTCTACACCCATCTCCTGACTTTGGGATTACAAGAACGTGTATTTTTCACATTGCTTTCCAGAAATATTATACCATTTACATGATACTTCTCGATATCAAGCACATAGGAATATTGCTCACACAACATAATTCCGAAGATATAGACTGGAAATTATTTCTCTACAAACCCGAAACTTTAGCGAGGTGGAGCATGCTGTAAACATTTGAGTAACTAGAAACTTATCCCGTCTGCGAAGACCTTTATGTGAAAACTCGGGAAAAAAATGAGGAAACTGATATTTCCATTCACAAACACCGATTTCGGTGATGTAACAAATTCCAAATCATTCCTATAATTTCCAAAATCACAAAAGCTGTCCAACACATACCAAGTATTAGTTCACTATTTGGCTGTCTAGAGGACGACACGGTTAAGTCAGCTACATTCCTGCACCACAACAGGCCTCTCCATTCGGACACCTCGTACCATTAGCCGGAAACATGAATCATTCCCAACACAGGTCACCGGAGCTGCACGCCAAGCACGCATAGGCAGAATCATCCTACAAAACCAGCCACACATATATATTTTATCATTGTAGTTACAATTAAATATTACGATCGTGGTCTCAATTGGACGACATTCGACAATGAGCGAAGAATCAACCTGCTGATGGCTATGGCTCTGGAAACAGGAACATCTCTACATTCTTATGACTTGACATACCCTTCGCTTTGCTACCACAGTATTCCATGTCAAATCCATGCCCTCCTTACAACTGGACATAGTCATTTCCTTTGCACGTGTCCGAACACAAACACAAACTTTATACACCTGATGCTCAAGGCAAACCTCACACACATCCCCCACTACTAAGTATAATAACTGACTGCTGGTGATACGAAATAGTACTGACCGAAAAATCAACGATGGGTGGACATGTCTCATAAGTTTTCTTCCGAGTGGTACCACTGTATCTTAGAAAGAGAGGCATAATCGTGTTACAAACCATCACAAGCGATCTTGTTTCTGCAAATGCATACAAGTACCCATGTTAAAAGCTATAGCTTTATAAATCTACTTATGGCGTCACCTCTGAATGAAGTGTTTTTTTCTGGACAAATAACATGGCACTGAATATAGACAGTGATCGCCAGAGTGTATAGTATCAGACCAACAGTGTGGTTACACGTCACCAACGGTGCAACCTCATAATAAAATACCGAATTTTTAAAGTGATTCGGCTAAGGAGTTTGTGTATGAAATCGGTATTTGCCACTCCCTTACGCCGCCACTGCTAGATATTTCTCCAGTATTTGTAACACATTCTGTCTTGATGCCATGTCAGAGGTTCGGTGATATATCGACTGGGTTATAGGCCATGGTTGATTGAGAAGGATCACAAAGAGTAGTAGATGGTGTGCTGGATGAGGTCGTATGAAATGGACACTAGCTTTTCAGATCTCTAGTGCTTTGCTTTCGGTAGAAATGCTGTCTGGGATTTGGAATCAAGTCTTTCCATTCAACCACATGACTGCGTTGGATCCTATGGACAAGTTCTTTAATGATTACAGCCATTAGTGAATCATATTTCTGGCAATCTCATATCTCAAAACGAGTCACCTCCCTCGAACCTATCTGCTACAGTAAAATTTTTTAGTATCTATGCATCTTGCAACTGCCCCTCAGACTCAGCACTACCATCCATGCAGCTTTGCACATGTGATCGTTCCAATGTAAGTCAGAACTGAGTAGAAGTCAGAGAAAGCTATATCTACCACCTTCTGCAACCTGTGTAGAACCAGGCTAAGATGAGAAGCACGAGGGTTTTGCTACTGCACTGTGGTGCGTCCCCAAACTACATACAAGTCCTTTGATTGACAGTTCATTAACCTCTTGTGCTCCTTTGACTGACAGGTCCTTAACCTATTGTTCTGCTTAAAGCATCCTTCCTTTTGATCAGCAGGGACTTAACTCATTGTTCCCACTCCCCTCCCCCCTTGATGCAACTAGTACACTTTCAGGTCTGAGTTATTGGAATAGCGCCTCTCACTCTTACCAATTTTATTGACTACATACTTTAACTGATCAATTAATTAACCTCTCCTCTTCTGGTAAACAGCCTCCCCTCCCCCAGAAAATAGTGGGAAGTTCAAATTCCAGCATGACAATGCAACACACCACAGCTGCCTCCACTAACCTAACAAAATGGTGGGCAAAAGGTCACTTGGGCTTCCTCCAGTAACCTAAGTCATTCAACCGCCACCTCTTCCTAGGAACTGGTGGGAAAAGGGCTCAGCCTGTGCTGGGTTGCTGGAGAGAAGAAGGTGTGTACTTTATTTATTTCGAAACAATTTATTTAGGGACGGATTTGACATAGTATATTAATTACACTGATACAAAACACTCACTCTGACGTGCTTGGAGTCACAATACACAGTTTACAGACCTGCAAACTACTTGTAAATAATGCAGTACACTGATGTACAGACACACATGGAAATTGGTGGCGCTCTGTTGGAGAGGAAGGATCTCATATCAGGAAATTCAAGGGTATATTGTTTATTTATTAAAAATTTTGATTGTGGAGTTGGATTTTTCTTTCTGCAGATGTGACTTTCAGCAGCAAAAACTATTTTGTGCAGATTACCATATTGCACTGACAATTAAACCCTACAAAGTGGCCTACAGATCGTCAAATACGGAACAACTCTTACTCAATTACACTGCTCTGCCACTGAGGATGGGAGCTTGAATATTAGACCATGAAACCGATCTCCAACCCGGCAATATATCACCGCATACTGTGTCCATGTAGTGAACATACAATTCGTATCCTGCGCCAAACAAAATTGCTCCTCTTACATCATTTGTACAGCTATTGGCCACCAGACGCTCCCACATATACTGCGAAGACAGACAGCATAAACACAGGTACTATAGTTATACTCCTCACTGCACTAGATATTTCCCACAGTCGGTCATCCACTCCCGACGCATGAACCGAGCACCCTCAGTGGACCGCAGTCACTCTCAGAACTGTTCTACAAATTCGGGGTCGGCTCCCCTCGGCACAAAAGAGTTACTGTTTCTGGTCCCGACCTGCTTGCTTGCTAGCTAGCTTTTCTACACCCATCTCCTGACTTTGGGATTACAAGAACGTGTATTTTTCACATTGCTTTCCAGAAATATTATACCATTTACATGATACTTCTCGATATCAAGCACATAGGAATATTGCTCACACAACATAATTCCGAAGATATAGACTGGAAATTATTTCTCTACAAACCCGAAACTTTAGCGAGGTGGAGCATGCTGTAAACATTTGAGTAACTAGAAACTTATCCCGTCTGCGAAGACCTTTATGTGAAAACTCGGGAAAAAAATGAGGAAACTGATATTTCCATTCACAAACACCGATTTCGGTGATGTAACAAATTCCAAATCATTCCTATAATTTCCAAAATCACAAAAGCTGTCCAACACATACCAAGTATTAGTTCACTATTTGGCTGTCTAGAGGACGACACGGTTAAGTCAGCTACATTCCTGCACCACAACAGGCCTCTCCATTCGGACACCTCGTACCATTAGCCGGAAACATGAATCATTCCCAACACAGGTCACCGGAGCTGCACGCCAAGCACGCATAGGCAGAATCATCCTACAAAACCAGCCACACATATATATTTTATCATTGTAGTTACAATTAAATATTACGATCGTGGTCTCAATTGGACGACATTCGACAATGAGCGAAGAATCAACCTGCTGATGGCTATGGCTCTGGAAACAGGAACATCTCTACATTCTTATGACTTGACATACCCTTCGCTTTGCTACCACAGTATTCCATGTCAAATCCATGCCCTCCTTACAACTGGACATAGTCATTTCCTTTGCACGTGTCCGAACACAAACACAAACTTTATACACCTGATGCTCAAGGCAAACCTCACACACATCCCCCACTACTAAGTATAATAACTGACTGCTGGTGATACGAAATAGTACTGACCGAAAAATCAACGATGGGTGGACATGTCTCATAAGTTTTCTTCCGAGTGGTACCACTGTATCTTAGAAAGAGAGGCATAATCGTGTTACAAACCATCACAAGCGATCTTGTTTCTGCAAATGCATACAAGTACCCATGTTAAAAGCTATAGCTTTATAAATCTACTTATGGCGTCACCTCTGAATGAAGTGTTTTTTTCTGGACAAATAACATGGCACTGAATATAGACAGTGATCGCCAGAGTGTATAGTATCAGACCAACAGTGTGGTTACACGTCACCAACGGTGCAACCTCATAATAAAATACCGAATTTTTAAAGTGATTCGGCTAAGGAGTTTGTGTATGAAATCGGTATTTGCCACTCCCTTACGCCGCCACTGCTAGATATTTCTCCAGTATTTGTAACACATTCTGTCTTGATGCCATGTCAGAGGTTCGGTGATATATCGACTGGGTTATAGGCCATGGTTGATTGAGAAGGATCACAAAGAGTAGTAGATGGTGTGCTGGATGAGGTCGTATGAAATGGACACTAGCTTTTCAGATCTCTAGTGCTTTGCTTTCGGTAGAAATGCTGTCTGGGATTTGGAATCAAGTCTTTCCATTCAACCACATGACTGCGTTGGATCCTATGGACAAGTTCTTTAATGATTACAGCCATTAGTGAATCATATTTCTGGCAATCTCATATCTCAAAACGAGTCACCTCCCTCGAACCTATCTGCTACAGTAAAATTTTTTAGTATCTATGCATCTTGCAACTGCCCCTCAGACTCAGCACTACCATCCATGCAGCTTTGCACATGTGATCGTTCCAATGTAAGTCAGAACTGAGTAGAAGTCAGAGAAAGCTATATCTACCACCTTCTGCAACCTGTGTAGAACCAGGCTAAGATGAGAAGCACGAGGGTTTTGCTACTGCACTGTGGTGCGTCCCCAAACTACATACAAGTACTACAGATCCGTGTCCCTCAGGGCCCATTCACGTCTATCAGCCCAACATTCTATCACCGTTATTCTGTTCCATCCACTACAAAAAAATTACTAACTATAAAAACTCCACTATCTTCATCCAATAGAGAACTCGATAAGATTTTCACCGCATCTCTCTCCTCCCATATATCGAAAATAAATACTGTATGCGTGCCGGCATCAAGCACATGTGACGATCCTATTAAATATACAGCTATTGATCCATTGCATGGACCAGTGTAAAGGTGCATCACCTATACTGTAGGAGGATTACCGTATCCCACAGACTATACTGTAAATCGCAAGAGACGCTCCCTGTGACCCTGGGTCGTTGTTTGAAACATTGTTTTCTTCTGCTGTAACACACTTTGTACACTGCCAAACATTTTGTTTTTCCGCCATGACTTCGAGGTCTGCGTCAGGTTCTAAACTGACTTTAACATGTTGTGGTCCACTGCTCCTCACAGAGAACTAGACGTCGCACGGGTAGTCAACTCGCGTTTATCACTGTTACCTAATAGACATACAATAGAATGCTGCATCGACAGAAAAAAGTAACTTTTCCTAGTCCCCTTCGCTTCCATGTCGACGTTTTCTCGGATTCCTCTTGCTGTTGCATACTTCTGATAGAGCAAACAATTTTAGCAATTTTACAGTAATTTCAACACCGACCAATGATGGCAGCATGATTCCCAATTTCAGTATCATAGGTAAAGCGCCCCTTCTCTACGTTGTATCATTGCGAATGTAGATAGATGGCTGTGCAGTACGTCCATTCATTGTTAATTCTCGAACATATACATCATCAATGTATACCAGACAGCACTCTACATATTTCCAACACCTCGAACATAGTGCTTAATTTACGATCTATCTCTATGCCGATGGGGGTCACAGAGCATTCTCGCAAGTCTTAAGGTAAAATTAGAGACTGAAAGACCCCCTCACACTGTCATTGACCAACCCACCCTGCAGCACCATTACCGATTTAATCTGCAACTGACCAGAAGTAGATCTCGCTCATCCAAGTGCACAACATTTCTCCAAATATGCCCATGTCGAGGAGGTTAACACCTTTATCAGTGTATAGTAGTAGATTTAAAAGCATTGTGATGTAATAGTAGACAGTTAAGAAGAACAAGAAACAGGTAATTTTTATGCTCCATGGAGCTCCAGACGGATGGAGTTTGAGCATTTTACGTAAATCAATTACGCTATCAATTTTAAAGTATTGTTCTAGTGTCTGGGATCAGTATCAGGAGGGTATCGGTAAGAGGCAACATAAACACACACACTCCTAAGGCTACACGTTTCTGCATTTAAAACAGGCTATAATGTTAGAGCGCTTCAGTTTCCGACCTATCAGTCATGTGGAATGCAGTGCTATTAACATTAAAATGTGAGAAATATATTTCCAGTGCATGACATACATCCTTCCTAAGCTTCTCCACGATACACTATGGTAACAAACTGTAAAATGAAAAAAACTACGTCCTTCAAATATAGATTCTGTGTGATACATACACAATGTAGCTTTCCAGAGATGTGTAGTATCCAGTGTTCACATCCGATCATGGTTCAGAAATTATACTATGCCCGCAACAGTCCTATATAAAATGATTGTTGATAATGGAGAATACCTCTTTCAAGGAAACAGATAAATGCATACCAGTGACGTTCGACATGTGAAATTACATGTCATGCCGCTACTAACTCTGTAAACATGACACCTGTCAAGCGGATGTAGCGGATGTATACATGGGGATTGCAGTGTCTCACAAACACCTATCACTAATTTAGAATCATCTCAGTTATGAAACTGAAGTCACGATTTTATATCCAAGATGCGACAAGGGGATAGAGTACATTGCACAAATCTTCATTCGTTTAGATGAATGGTCACGTTTTATCACACGAGATGGAAGTCCTTTGATGACGAAGAGGCTTGCTGTTAACGATTGCAAGAAGACACTGCTCCGAGTCAAATACAGACAAAGTGATTGTATACGAGTCGAACGCAAGCTATGTCACGCAAATGGTGCACCCTGACAGAACAGTGGAAAAATGGTCAAATGACCTGCACCAACATCTCCCTCCCTCTCTATAATACATCATCAGTCTGGCATTAAATCGTACCTCATTACAGTTCCATCTCAATCGATCACCCTGTCCATTCTCTGTTATCCTTTAACGCAGGTGTGTGTAAGTTTAGAGGCAGATGGTTCACTGTTTCCCTTAAAAGCGTCAAATACAGTAGTCATCTCGTGTGTATCACTGTTACTTCAATAGACATACGGTAGACTGCTGCCTCAACAGAAAAAAGTAACTGTTTACTGGTTCCCTTCGTTTCCATGTCGACATTTTCTCGGATTCCACTTGCTGTCGCATATTTGTCCCCATGTACAAGAATTGTTCTGCGCCAACCAGAAGACACGCAATTACTTCCTCAATTTCCCGGGATTTAAGCGTATTTTCCCTTAATTTATACGTGTTTTCCATCATTTTGCGCAATTCTATCGATTTTTTATATCACTTCTACCCACGCGATCATGACATAAGCTCTCGTTTGGTGTTCTAAAACTGCTTGTAAATGTAGTACAGCAGCCAACACCTAGCGCAAATTCACTATTTTTCTGACTGGGAGGCATAGTATAGCACTGTACTCAATTGCATCCAGTCGCCGCCACCCAAATATTCTACATTTGCAGTGCATTTGCTCTGTTTTCTGCATGTCTGTGTAAGTGCATGTGTTGCGGATGGCTCCCATCCACAGTGGCAGAGCAGAGTAATTGAGTAAGAGTCGTTCCATATTTGGCAATCTGTAGGCCACTTTGCAGGGTTTAATTGTCGGTGCAATATGGAAATCCGCACAAAACAGTTTTTGCCGCTTAAAGTCTCGTCTTCAGAAAGAAAAACAAAAGGTGGGCAGTACTTCCACACCGGCGGTATCAGTAATTTGGCGGGTAAATTCAATAAGACCCAATCATAATGCTCCATTCATTGTGCCGGGACGGAGGAGCGTCTACAAACTGATTCAAACAAGATGGAGGCAAGGTATCCATGGAAAGTTCTGAGAAAGCGAGTGTTCAAAGACAAGTTGAAGCAGACCAGCCATCTCTGGCAGGGATGCTGTCACTCATCCGCCACTGTGGCATTAGGAGATCTCCAGACCAGTAGCTGTAGGATACCGAAAATTCCCGCCATTTTTCTCTTCTGTAAGACAGTGTTTCAAAGTCTGTTTGTGTCACTGTTCTGATTGCCCCCTCCTCTCTCCATCAGCCCAGCACAGGTTGATTGCTTTTCCCGCCATTTTCCCCCTCCAGACCGCCATCTTGGATTATGTCACAGGAGCCTCAAATAGTTTAAATGAAGACTTCCTGCAAAATAAAGACTTACGTCATTCCTATCCAGCACAGGCTGAGTCCTTTTGTCGCCAATTCCTAGGAAGAGGTGGCAGTCAGATGACTTAGGTTAGTGGAGGTAGCCCAAATGACCGTTTTTCCCGCCATTTTCTTAGGTTAGTGGAGGTAGCCACAGCGTGTTGCATTGTCCTGCTGGAATTTGAACTTCTCGCAATTTTCTGGGGGAGGGGAGGGGCAGGGGTTTACCAGAGGGGGAGAGGTTAATTAATTGAACAATTTAAGTAAGTAGTCTATCAAATTGGTAAGAGTGAGAGAGGCTATTCTAATAACTCAGACCTGTAAGTGTACCTGTAGCAGAGAGGTTTCCTGTGGGGGGAGGGGAGTGGGAGGGGGAACAATAGGTTAAGTGCCTGTCAATCAAAAGGAAGGATCCTTTAAGCAGAACAATAGGTTAAGGACCTGTCAATCAAAGGAGAACAATAGGTTATGACCTGTCAATCAAAGGAGAACAATAGGTTTGCCCATGAATGCATACCTGCCCCTGATTTAGGAAACCTGCATTAACAAAATGGGCTCGTACGAACTCTGCTCCACTACTGACGGGTAGTGTAGTGTTATCATCAATGTTGGCAGCGACCGAACACAAAACATCAGTAGGCCGAAAAAGACTTCTGCCGATAGAGAACTAGAAAACTGTGGTTCAGGAAGTTGTGAACAAATAGTAATTGTGCCGCAAAATGGTGCAATTTTTAAAAGCTTTTCAACAATCAATGACATGTCCAGGTCGACCGAAATGTGTCGTTCTTACCAAAACAAATGCCTTGAGCAATAGAAATGGGCAGCAAAAAAACTTAAGAATTGGCTCACTTCGAAAAAAGATGGGAACCTCTGCAGCCAAGTTCGAGTTCTCATTAGATGGCCATGGTTTAGCTGAAAAATCCTAAAATGTAACTTTTTCGCCATTTGGATTAAAAAAAGGGACATCCGTAAATTACGTCACAGATTAAGAGGGAGGGGGGTCAACAAAGTGTAACGTCATGTGACTAGGGTTTAAATTTGTTTGTATCACTTTTTGGCACGTGGCGGCTCACGGTGTCGCGCATCGGCCGCCTGCCGTGAAGGCCAATTCCGCCTTTGAGGCTTTGACACAAGCCGGCACCGCTCTGATTTCGTCTATGCTGAATTGTTTATTTCAGTCGAAACTTGACTTTCGCTGAGTGGTGGACGTGTTTTTCTTGGTTCTACTATTTTGTGATTTTCAACTTATTTAACAAATTTAAAATGAGTAAACTGTGATTTCGGTATTCTTTGCTGCAAACTAGGGTATATTATGTATACTGTGCAGCTTACGCTGATTAGATTAGATTGGATTGGATTAGTTTCTCGTTCCATAGACCGTGTTGAGGAGCTTCTCGTGGATGTGGAACATGTCTTTTTTTTTTTAAGCTGAAGTAACAATACTAATAGTATGAATATATATAATACATCACTTGTTTCTATTAAAAAATTCGTCAATGGAGTAGAAGGAGTTGGCCACTAGTAAGTCTTTCAGGCTCCTTTTAAACTGATCTTTATTTGTAACTAAATTTTTTATGTTTGCTGGCAAATTATTGAAGATGAATGTTCCTAAGTAGTGGACCCCTCTTTGAACTAATTCTAAAGTATATAAGACGAAGCTAACACTTTGTGGCGAAATTTGAAAAGTAGAGACAATGTTAAAGTTGAAGTGGGTTCGATAGTAAATGAATTGCAAATAAAACTGACAAGGTTTTCTTTCGAAAACTACTTCGTCTCAGAACCACCCAAACAACTAGACCTCGTGGAACGTACAGTAAGCTTGAGTTTTATATTAACAGTTCGTTTTCCAACGCTAAAATATATATGGCTAATTCAGAAACAGAACAACCCTATCAGTTACGTTGAGGTGTCATTCATTACTAATTATAAAGCAAAATAGGCAGTAATATCTATCTGTCGTCTATTGAAGGTAATCTCGGAAGATACAGGATCGGTTTCAATGTAGTTCTCACTATCGTGTAACTGGATTCATCAGGGTGATTTGGTTGGGTTGTTTGGGGGAAGAGACCAAACAGCGAGGTCATCAGTCTCATCGGATTAGGGAAGGAAGTCGGCCGTGCCCTTTCAAAGGAACCATACCGGCATTTGCCTGGAGCGATTTAGGGAAATCACGGAAAATCTAAATCAGGATGGCCGGACGCGGGATTGAACCGTCGTCCTCCCGAATGCGAGTCCAGTGTGCTAACCACTGGTGATTTAGTATACGTGTTATGTGAAATGCCTATATTGAACATTTTACATGCTTACTTTTAATTGCAGGAAGAAACCAAGCAGCACATACAAGAAGACAGTAACAGTATTCGTATGCAGTGGGGGCTGGTGGGTCCAGAAAAAAGGCAGTAAACTTTATAATGGAATTGCTCCGAAATGTTTGTCACTCAGTCTTCATTTATATCATACTGTTATAAAATTCTAGAAAAATAGTAAATATAGTAATTATAGAGTTATAAATATAGGCCTAATCCACGAAATATCATACCTAACCGTAACATATATACAGAAGTGATCTCAACTTTTGTGTGTGTGTGTTGTGTATGTAATACTTTAGTTGGTTGATGTGCGCCTAAACGCTTGATTTCTAACTTCGCTTCCATACTTAATAAATTAAACGGCGTTTGCAGTAAACAATCTACTTCATTCATTTTAAAATCACTGTAAGAATACCAGAGTTTCAACCACAAAGCTCCAGCATACAGAACACTACTAAGATATGGTCCTGTTTGCTGTTTGCCACATTTCTCATTGATGAATCGAAGTAGTAGGGGTAGTGGAAGGGGGTTGGAATGCAGGACCGAACACGTGTCACTTCGGTTGTGCGTCTACAGTGCGCTTAATTCCTACAACTGTTGCTTACACAGCTGGCTATTTCCACAATGTAGTTTTTTTCTGATACTTCGCTACAGTATTCTAGGATCTCAGAGGTGGGCCACCGGATGTTGAAGCTGTTTAAAGGTAGGCTGTCTGTTTTTCAGCCAACTGACGACTGAAGTGAAACTGTTTAACCTAGACTATTTCAAAATATTTGATAGAATAGTCAGTGAAACGGGAAACGTATCTGACATTTAACACATCATTTCATCTCACTTTAATTTCCTGCCACAGATAAGCATTCAATGAGAGCTCTGTATCTTGTTTTGAAAAATACAGCAGAGCTAGTTCGCGAAATAGCAGCTTTCACATTTCAGTAGAAAGAGCTGATGAGAATTAACACAGACTCCCATTTGGATATTTTAAATTTGTTGTTTTCGATGTACGGCTTACGAAATGTATATCCAAACATTGAAATTACTTTGATACTTATGACAATTTAAACGCAGTTTCAGGAAATTAAAGATGATAAAAATCTACGTTGCGGTCGGCCGAGTATAGGTGAAGCAGACTGTCAAATTCAGTTATCTTGTCCATGGAATGTGATACAGCTGCTAAATTTGACTTCAGTGACATTACGCGCTGAAAGCAAGGTAATGGAAAGTGAAATTATAATAAGAACACAATTCTTCCAGAAGAATGTTTTCTCAACAGTTAATTATAACCCTTTTCCCCTTATTTCTTATTAATGTTTCATACACTGTTAATAATTTAATAGGAGCAAATAAAATATATTCTTTATTATACATCATGACAAAATCAACGTACAGTAGTTGCCATAAATTGTAAGGCACAGATTTTGTTTTACCTCCAGTTCTTTCAGGAAGTTTGTACACTTTATTGAATACAATGAATGCTACATTTAATTTGTTGTGTACATTATTTTTCATCTACATCGCTCACCTTAAAAATTACAGAATTTTTATGGCTGTGTAGCAAAAATTACAGAAAGATAATTTTTATGGGGGAAGAGGTGGCGGGATGCGGTGCAGCTTTGGCAGTTCTGCCAGGGGCGCAGGATCACCTCCAACGGGCCCGCCGGAGCTGGCCCTACGCTACTCTAATTGCCAAGGCGAGGGTCGTAGCGAAGACAGGGAAACCACTCTGTCACATCACTGTGAGGGGTTGTTGAGTCACTACAGGCCAAAGGACGCTGGCCGCAGGCCCGGCAGCAGACAGCACAGAGGAAGGGGGCAGTGAAAACTAGGCCTGATTACCTCTGCTCTGTGTCACACTTGCACAGCAACGGATGGATATTTATTTATTACACTGATGGGAATTGATGTGAAGTAGAACATTCCAGAAAGTTTGGTTGGCAGGAACAAAAAATAGCTTACGCATCATCAGAAAATGTATCTGATTATCACTGAGAAAGTGTTCAAGTGTAGGATGGCTGGAAAAAGAGGAATTTAAACACTGTGCGGCTCTGGAAAACGGATTACAATTTGCCACATTGGAAACGAAGATGAGTTCGTGCAAAATGCTGGCTTATGTTTTATTGGGCAAAAAGGAGGTCCAGATTATCATTCTGAAATGAATGCCAGACGCTACAAAGAGTGGTTTAGGGGCGTTCTCGAAAAATTAGCGAACAGGTCTGCAATTGTTTTAGATCAGACTCCATATCATACGATGATAAATCCAGTATCACGAAATCTATCTATGAAATGGAGAAAGGATACTACTACTTAATGGACGGAAAGCAAGTATGTAGAGCTTCCATCTAATGCCACATCATATAAAGAATTTACTACAGGTGGCCTACTGGAAAAACGCGCAACCGCACTTCAGGGGGCAGGAATACCTTTTGTAAATTAAACCTCTGTGACTGCCTACAGCGCACTGCGAACCGAACACCACTGAAGAACAAGGTAGGAAGGAGCACAAGAATTTAAAAATAAATGATACTTTACAGTTGTGTCGGAAAGCGTTTCCCAAAGTGTCTGGAGGAATTGAGTGATTCACGTCAAACTTGAAAACATTTATGCACAAAGAGCCCACCGTCTTGACATATCAATAGAACCGTTGCTGATCCAAGTAGAAGACTACAATAGCAGCAACGAGACAGCCAGCAGCGAAAGCAATTGAGGTAGATTCTATTTCAGTCATCATTCCTTACTGCAAACTTTATTCCAGCTAATCGACTTTTCCATTTACTGTTCAAATCTGCTATACAAATGTTCATTTATGGTCAGCCGCTTGCATATCGAGCATTTGTTTGCAATTTCCCATATTATTTTCCTCTCCTCGCAATAGAAACTGAACGTGGCAATGTTGTACTGGAATACGATTACGAAGTGGGGGTGGATGCAAGGACACTCAATAGCATCGTTATCAGTGTCCTTAAGAAGCGTCAGCATACCATTCGCTTAGGGGTGGGGAGGGGGTGGGGGACGAAGGCTGTCCTCACAGGCAGAGTTGCTTATAATGCATGAAAGTTCACCAAGCAATTACAGAAACCGCCGTCATGATGCACTGAATTATAGCACTGAAAACCAATTAATAAAATGCCAAACTGCTTGGACGAACTATACATTCAGAGCACGCTGACCACCTCTCCGCAGCACTTTAGGGATGGGGAACGACAGTTCACAAAATTCAGAAACTCATGTAACATTAATTTCGGTGTGAGTGAGGATGGTGGGCATATCTCCAGCCAAACTGAGGACTGCCCTTTGCCCTAATGTCAGTGAATAAAACACACAAAGCAGAAACGTGTTGAACCGAAAATGACACACCCCAAACTTCAGAAAGCAGAATATCCTCCCGCCATAGTAGGAAACCATGCGAACTCTGATAAGCAGCATTTCCTTCCATCAGTGTGGTTGGCTTGAAGTCAGCCTGCACGGTCGATCTGAGTGACTGCAGGTTGTTTGTCGCTTCGAAGCATTTGGTTATGATGCTTCTACGAGGTATGGTTCTTCTGTCAGACTATGAGGTGACAGCACGCAAAGGAATGGCACATAGATGCATATCAACATCCCTAGATGCTTCTTTCGCTGCTTCCTTAGCTGTGACATTTCCCTGTATTCTAAAGTTTCCAGGAGTAGGTTACCAGTACCAACAGAGCTTGACCTTGAGTACAGGTTACACTGATAAAGACAGCCAGTGTCAGCAGAAGGGAGATGGCGGCGTCACTCCACCTTTGATTTCAAATTGATATGGAAATTAATTAAACTGATCTATTAACCACCCCCACCACCGACCAGCCCCGCCCCCGCATGAAGTCATGTGGTTTTCTCAGTCTGCACGTGAGCCCCTGCCCCCTTCTCCACACCTGTCCACCAACCTACCCTATTGGCGGAAATTACGAATTTCCTTGGGAATTTCTTTGTCCCAGGGCTGCACTGACGTCCCACCCCACCCAGGAATTGGCGTGAAATTAAAATTGGCGGTACCCTTTCTGGATCTGAACTCTGGTCCTCATGGACAGAATGCCCAAATGCATCCCCCTACTACCAGAGGCGCTTGGAATTGACGGGAAATTAAAAAACGCAGATGCCCTTTTCGGGACTTGAACCCTGATTCTAGTGGATGGACCCCCCCCCCCCCCCAACAAATGGAAACTCCCCAGATGCGAGAGAGGAAGGTTAGGTTAGTGTACTTCATTTATTTTGGTCGGGAAACTGACGCAAAGATCGATCCTAATTATGTAACTAATCAAAAAGATGGTGCCGAATTACACAACTATATGCATAGCGCTACACAAGGACGGCCTAAAATCGCAATGCAACTCAAAAATTGACGATGCCATACAACTGGTGAATTTAGTGCTGGAAAAAATTTCGCATTACCACTCGAAACTAGCGACAGACACACTCAAACTCTACCATACACCTACAAGCTGGCGGGAAAAAGGCAGGAGTTACGTTCATCTGACGAGATGCTAGTGTTGGACAGAGAGAAATTCAAGAAGTGTATTACCTGTAAGTATACAGTATCTATCACTGTTTGACGTCAGACGCCTGCTCAAAAACCATACTGCAGCCCAGTTAATCGAAGCCAATACACGCTATGAGAAAAATGCGTCACAGTTCTAATTACACTTCGAAATTGTCGTGAAAACACCAGCACTCTTAATGAACGGGTCATACTGCAGCACATGTACTGGGGAAAACCGTCGTCCTGAAAGACTGCAAAAGGAGCGGTAATTGAAACGTGTGTTCTCCTCGATAGGCGTCCACAAACTGCCGAAAATCGAGACCCTCTTCCTCCCTCGATCCATCCACCTGCAAGGAGGAGGGAGGGGAGGGGGGGGGGGCACACAGGCATTTTCAAACCGCCAGCTACTCCGCCTCGCGGCACGTGCTGGCCGCTGGCCGTCTTGATACGATGGTTCTTCGCCAACACAAAAGCAGGTATAGTTAACTAAACAATAGGAGATAAAAGGACAGCTTTCCCAAATGCATCTTGTTCGTCTACAGTATAATAACACAGCTGCCCCTAACGGTTAGGGGGACGCACCTGCGGCGGCGACCTGACACAGACAAGGCAGGCCCCCAACGCCTCCAATGGGCCTTTCGTTCTGCGATGAAAAACACTTTTATTTAATGTCAACAACTGTTTCCTGCACTCTGTTAAAATTACTTCTCTAATTTCGGAGAACGGTCCAGTTGGTCCGTAGCACTCTGCTTTCCATCATCTGGCCGTCGCCTTCAGTCGACGCTCCTACGCCAACACAACAGCGTGTATAGTCAACTAAACAATAGGATATAAAAGGACCGCCGCCTCAAGTGCAACTTGTTCGCCTAAAATATAGCGACAGAGCTCCCACGCACCGCCCCCTAGGCAGAGGGCGGCTGTGTCCGGCGACCGCCCACAGCAGACGCGGCCCCGCTGCCACCCCTTTGCTGCCGCTGGTCGAACTGAGTCCTACACGATATGCCTTGAGACGACGGTCCTGGACAATACAAAAGGGAAATTCAGTAGCATAACCCAGCCAATCCGGAGAACGCTCCAGATGGCTATTTCAAAAGTCGGCTGCTTGCGAAACAGAAAGCCCCTTCTACCTAAAGCGAGCTCAGCCTCACGCCGGCATCCATCACAACCGCGATACATTACTGCTATCCCGACCGAGAGAGAGCCGCGACTGTTAGGGAACTCGCCCGCAGCAGCCCGCCATTCTGCGCTGGACTATTTAACATCAACTCGACTCCTACAATAAAGCAACTATTAAAAAAGAAAAACACAATCGCGCTGATAATAAATGTCCTCTTTCCACGAAAACAGGCGAAGTCCATTTTCTTCTAGTTTTATGAGCAACATTGGTATAATTTTTACTTTTGACTGCCGTCACATCTCATTTTTTGGGGCTTCCAACGAAATGCACCGCCACCAATCACAATTGATCAGCAGATACATGTCCACCATGTGTAAAATCGACAAAAAAAATAAAAATAAATAAAAATAAAAAAAAATAAACTTCGACTATTTTGCTGCGAAAATTACCGCAGAATGCCCACGTTATCTCGAAACAGTCATCGGAGTAAAGACAAAGCGTGACTTTAAACTCAAATAAAAAATAAAAAAAAACTTCTATATTAAGCAATTTCTTTCAGATTATTGAACAAATTACACGACCTGGAGCGTCTCTCGCGTTCATTGTCTGTAAATAAACCGTCATGCACGTTTGCATTACAAACGTTTCAGACAATTTTCCACGCCATTGGTTCACATGTCGGAAAAAACACATTCATTTTACGTTCGACGACAAGAAGCTATAATTCAAGAGAACGTAGCTGTTTTGTACACTATGACAGGTCCCCTTTTAATAGCGTTATGCTATATCACACTAGCGTTTACGAAACAAATCGTGAGAGCCTGTCTCGTCCTGTGTAGGTAGGAGATTGAAATTCCGTTAAAAGATATCGCCGCAACGAAAAGAAAAGAAACGCCAGTCAATAATCATTGAGTGGTGTCCTAGCCATCTCCTCCACCTACCAGGCGGCACGTCATCGATATCAATTTGATAGGCTAAGTAATTAAATTGATCATGAGAGTCAGTTTGCATGGAGAGGTTTTTTTTTTTTCATTAGTCAGATTGCATTCACCACGTAGGTCAAATGGGAATCATTGGAGGGACGACGACGTTCTTTTCGAGGAGCACTGCTGAGAACCGAAATTTGAAGCTGACCGCACCATACATTTCGCGTAAGAACTGCATTAACAGGATCGTAGCGACTATGTTACCGCCACCCTTCATAAAAAGCGGCCTTGAGGATACATGCATATACATGAGTAGCTGATAGTGTTACGCTTTCGGGTAGAAATGCTGTCTGCGATTTGGAATCAAGTCTATCCAGTCTACCACGTACTTGGCTTGGATCGTGTAGAGGTCTTTTAATCATTACAGCCACTGGTGAATCATATTCGTGTCACTCTCATATCTCGAAATGAGTCACCTTTTTCGAACCTATCTGCTAAGGATCCCATACAGCAAATCATTCTACACATCAGTCATTACTGGACACTAAGGTACCTGTCTCTGCGGTCCGAGTGTAAAATTACTTGGAATTATGGTTGATAAAAGACTATCTTGGGATGGACATATAAATTACTTAGCTAACAAACTTGCACGAGTTCTCTTTCAGCTATATAAAGTAAGAAAAAAAAGTCAGCAAGAGTATGCTGCTACAACCTAATATGTACTGACAAGACCAATTGTATGAGACCATACTAAAATGTTGATAATAAATAAATATTATTTTCGGCGTAAGCATTCAATACAACAATCACACAATCTAATCTGGTCGGGACATAAGAAAACTTCACTTTTTTGCGTAGTGTTTTCAAGGCCACGGTCAGGAATATTTCTATTAATATCAAGCTCTTTTATTTTGGCGAAATACATATACCTGCCACACTGAGCTGTTTTCAGAATCGCACGTGTCAAAACAAACCACTAGCTGACGACAGTTTAGAATCTCGAACGTTCGTAAAGTCGATAGGTGTGTTAATCGACTAAAGCGTATATACGTCATAATGACGTCACATCATATCCAGATTGGGTGAACTTAATCACCCTCCGTCAAGTAGCGCCTGCCGGGCGCTACAGTGTTGCGGGCGCGAAATGAAATCTCTGAGGGCCGTTTCCAAGCAGTTCTTCACTTCGCACAGTATATGCCGACACAGTATTTCTCCTCCGGTCTTATAAACTGATGGCTGTAACATCAGCAACAAGATGGTTACTCAAATATCCACCGTTGCTTGTAACTGTTAAATCAACTTATTGTTACGTGCATGTGAATAACCTCTGTACCTTACGATGCAGTGAAAATAGTCAAGTTTATTAATGGTTATCCTATTAATTACCGATTTTTTTTGGAATACTAAGCTAAGTTCTTATTAACACACACGGATGTAAGATGTTTATATCACGCAAGAACTGTTCTCATATTGTATGACGTTTATCTTTCTCTCACGAGGTACACCTTTCCCCAGGCAAAGTCTGGTTTCCGACTGGGGCTTATTTGACAAAAAAAATGGCTTTGAGCACTATGGGACTTAACTTCTGAGGTCAGCAGTTCCCTAGAATTTAGAAGTACTTAAACCTAACTAACCTAGGTACATCACACACATCCATGCCCGAGGCAGGATTCGAACCTGCGACCTTAGCGGTCGCGCGATTCCAGACTGGAGCGCCTAGAACCGCTCGGCCACTCCGGCCGGCCGTATTTGACAGACATTTTGTTCAAAATCAACAGTTTCATTTTATTACTTCACGGACCAAACACAAAACTGTGTAATATGGAAGACTGTATCGAATCGTCCATTAAAAGCCATGCAGATGGGAAATCTGTCTAAATTCCAATCAAATTGAATGCTTCGATACCTGTCACGGTTTTCTGGTAGAAATTCGTCTTACTTCAGACGAAAATGCCAAAAATCAAATTTAACAACATCTGAAGGGATTTGGAAAAAAATTCAAAGACTATTTCCCTGCTCTATCTAGTAATAACATTCGCAATCGCTTGGAAAAGACAATAATTTGCGAATCCACGCCGGCCGGGGTGGCCGAGCGGTTCTAGGCGCTACAGTCTGGAACCGCGCGACCGCTACGGTCGCAGGTTCGAATCCTGCCTCGGGCATGGATGTGTGTGATGTCCTTAGGTTAGTTAGGTTTAAGTAATTCTAAGTTCTAGGGGACTGATGACCTTAGAAGTTAAGTCCCATAGTGCTCAGAGCCATTTCGAATCCACATGAAGTGTAAGTTTAAGCAAGAAGCTACTCGAAACTTCCGGTGACTAAGTTACAGAAAATAAACCTTTGTCACCGATAAGTTTCTGGATAAGCTTAGAGTTTCAAATGCTATCAAATAAAGCGGTAACAATTTTACTACCCGTCTCGTCCATATACCTATGCGAAAGGCTTTTCCTTCTTACAAGTACGTAAAAAATAAATACAGAAACAAACTTCACAGCGGAAGTAATTTGAGACTCTTTACCTTCTGTGGTTCATGATTTCAAAGTTCTGTCACATGCAAAGGAGGCGGGTCCTCCTAAACGAATTCAGAGGGAGGGTTGAGCCAGTTAATTCCCTAATGAAAACTTGTAGATTAACAAAAAAGCGTAAAATACTTTAATACTGCATACTATACCTACTCATTGTGCAAAATCTCCATTAGTCCTTTTGATGTGGTACAGGTAAAATTTAAGCATTATAAAAGCATTGGGGCTATTAAACCACTTGCACTGAATTCAATTACTTCCAAGTTACAGTGCATCCTTTTTTGTGTCATATACATTATTTTACATCACACGTTATTTTTGTTTGTAAAGGATCAAGAACGTCCAGTTCCTAGCATATAAAACCTTAACGATTACGATTCTCAAAGGAGTGCAGACGATTCAGAAAGCAATTCCGCACGTGTGTGGCCCGTCATTCCCGCCTTCCCAGCGCTGCCTGTTTCCCTCTTGCATCGAGCCCTGTTGACACCCGCGCTCGGCCTGGTACCCCAACCATCCGCGGTCCTCGACAGCGCATCGCTGCCCGCACACTCTGTTCAGTTGAGCTGGCTACCCGCGGTGCTGGCAACAGGACAGATCGGTCGGCCGCAGCCCGGACTCGTGCGGGTAAATGTGGTGCGATGCACGGCTCTGATTGAAGCACACTTTTTCAACTATATCTTTTGTAACTGGGACATCCGAGAGGGCACCGCAGTGATAGGTAGTTGGCTGTGTTTATTTGTTAATAAATTACGTTATTCAAGGTCTGTTACTAACAAATTAATATTGCACTGGCTGCGAGTGGGCATTGATATAAATCAATGGGTAAAACTGAGGGGCAGTTGCTCCCACCAGACTCAATTCTCATCTTAAACAAAACACTATGAATGTGGTGTCCCTTACCCATTGTCCTCATTACTTGCGGCATTTCGCCAATTCCCGTAGATGTTCGAGCTTGGTGTGCATCCGCACTCAAGAGATCATTGTGTGTGTGTGTGTGTGTGTGTGTGTGTGTGTGTGTGTGTGTGTGTGTGTGTGTGTGTGTGGTATTCCCAAAGAACAGACACCACATATACATAATTAAGGCGAAGACAGCCAATAATCTGAAGAGATCATTGGCCCTATGTAGAGTGGCCCACTGATCGTGACCGGGCCAAATATCTCACGAAATAAGCATCAAACGAAAAAACTACAAAGAACGAAACTTGTCTAACTTGAAGGGGGAAACCAGATGGTGCTATGGTTGGCCCGCTAGATGGCGCTGCCATAGGTCAAACGGCTATCAACTGAGTTTTTTAAAAATAGGAACCCCCATTTTTTATTACATATTCGTGTAGTACGTAAAGAAATATGAATGTTTTACTTGAACCACTTTTTTCACTTTGTGATAGATGACGCTGTAATAGTCACAAACATATGGATCACAATTTTAGACGAACCGTTGGTAACAGGTAGGTTTTTTAAATTAAAATACAGAACGTAGGTACGTTTGAACATTTTATTTCGGTTGTTCCAATGTGATACATGTACCTTTGTGAACTTATCATTTCTGATAACGCATGCTGTTACAGCGTCATTACCTGCAAAAACCACATTAATGAAATAAATGCTCAAAATGATGTCCGTCAACCTCAATGCATTTGGCAATACGTGTAACGACATTCCTCTCAACAGCGAGTAGTTCGCCTTCCGTAATGTTCGCATATGCATTGACAATGCACTGACGCATGTTGTCAGGCGTTGTCGGTGGATCACGATAGCGAATATCTTTCAACATTCCCCTCAGAAAGAAATCCGGGGACGTCAGATCTGGTGAACGTGCGGGCCATGGTATGGAGCTTCGACGACCAATCCACCTGTCATGAAATATGCTATTCAATACCGCTTCAACCGCGCGCGAGCTATGTGCCGGACATCCATCATGTTGGAAGTACATCGCCATTCTGTCATGCAGTGAAACATCTTTTAGTAACATCGGTAGAACATTACGTAGGAAATCAGCATAAATTGCACCATTTAGATTGCCATCGATGAAATGGGGGCAAATATCCTTCCTCCCATAATGCCGCACCATATATTAACCTGCCAAGGTCGCTGATGTTCCACTTGTCGCAGCTATCGTGGATTTTCCGTTGCCCAGTAGTGCATATTATGCCGGTTTACGTTACCGCTGTTGGTGAATGACGCTTTGTCGCAAAATAGAACGCGTGCAAAAAATCTGTCATCGTCCCGTAATTTCTCTTGTGCCCAGTGGCAGAACTGTGCACGACGTTCAAAGTCGTCGCCATGCAATTCCTGGTGCACAGAAATATGGTACGGGTGCAATCAATGTTGATGTAACATTCTCAACACCGACGTTTTTGAGATTCCCGATTCTCGCGCAATTTGTCTGCTACTGATGTGCGGATAAGCCGCAACAGCAGCTAAAACACCTACTTGGGCATCATCATTTGTTGCAGGTCGTGGTTGACATCTCACATGTGGCTAAAGACTTCCTGGTGGTGGTGGTTAGTGTTTACGTCCCGTCGACAACGAGGTCATTAGAGACGGAGCGCAAGCTCGGGTTAGGGAAGGATTGGGAAGGAAATCGGCCGTGCCCTTTCAAAGGAACCATCCCGGCATTTGCCTGAAACGATTTAGGGAAATCACGGAAAACCTAAATAAGGATGGCCGCAGACGGGATTGAACCGTCGTCCTCCCGAATGCGAGTCCAGTGTGCTAACCACTGCGCCACCTCGCTCGGTAAAGACTTCCTGTTTCCTTAAATAAGGCGAACGGCCCGGACACTTGGATGATGTCGTCCAGGACACCGAGCAGCATACATAGCACACGCCCGTTGAGCATTTTGATCACCACAGCCATACATCAACATGATATCAACCTTTTCCGCAATTGGTAAACGGTCCATTTTAACATGGGTAATGTATCACGAAGCAAATACCGTCCGCACTGGCGGAATGTACGTGATACCACGTACTTATACGTTTGTGACTATTACAGCGCCACCTATCACAAAGCGAAAAAAGTGGCCCAACTAAGACATTCATATTTCTTAACGTATTACACGAATATGTAATAAAAATGGGGCTTCCTATTTAAAAAAAAAAAAAACACAGTTGATATCCGTTTGACCTATGGCAGCGCCATCTAGCGGGCCAACAATAGCGCCATCTTCTGTGAGATATTTGGCCCGGTCACGATGAATGGACCACCCTATATATATATATATATATATATATATATATATATATATATATATATATATATATATATATATATATATATATATATTGCTTTCGACACAAATAACACCTGATAGCTACATCTCCCTGCTTGTGAACTCTTGTGCCCATCCCATCATGTTGTTGTTGTTGTTGTTGTGGTCTTCAGTCCTGAGACTGGTTTGATGCAGCTCTCCATGCTACTCTATCCTGTGCAAGCTTCTTCATCTCCCAGTACCTACTGCAACCTACATCCTTCTGAATCTGCTTAGTGTATTGATCTCTTGGTCTCCCTCTACGATTTTTACCCTCCACGCTGCCCTCCAACGCTAAATTTGTGATCCCTTGATGCCTCAAAACATGTCCTACCAACCGATCCCTTCTTCTAGTCAAGTTGTGCCACAAACTTCTCTTCTCCCCAATCCTATTCAATACCTCCTCATTAGTTACGTGATCTACCCACCTTATCTTCAGCATTCTTCTGTAGCACCACATTTCGAAAGCTTCTATTCTCTTCTTGTCCAAACTGGTTATCGTCCATGTTTCACTTCCATACATGGCTACACTCCATACAAATACTTTCAGAAACGACTTCCTGACACTTAAATCTATACTCGATGTTAACAAATTTCTCTTCTTCAGAAACGATTTCCTTGCCATTGCCAGTCTACACTTTATATCCTCTCTACTTCGACCATCAGTTATTTTACTCCCTAAATAGCAAAACTCCTTTACTACTGTAAGTGTCTCACTTCCTAATCTAATCCCCTCAGCATCACCCGATTTAATTTGACTACATTCCATTATCCTCGTTTTGCTTTTGTTGATGTTCATCTTATATCCTCCTTTCAAGACACTGTCCATTCCGTTCAACTGCTCTTCCAAGTCCTTTGCTGTCTCTGACAGAATTACAATGTCATCGGCGAACCTCAAAGTTTTTACTTCTTCTCCATGAATTTTAATACCTACTCCGAATTTTTCTTTTGCTTCCTTTACTGCTTGCTCAATATACAGATTGAATAACATCGGAGAGAGGCTACAACCCTGTCTCACTCATTTCCCAACCACTGCTTCCCTTTCATGCCCCTCGACTCTTATAACTGCCATCTGGTTTCTGTACAAATTGTAAATAGTTTTTCGCTCCCTGTATTTTACCCCTGCCACCTTCAGAATTTGAAAGAGAGTATTCCAGTTAACGTTGTCAAAAGCTTTCTCTAAGTCTACAAAAGCTAGAAACGTAGGTTTGCCTTTTCTTAATCTTTCTTCTAAGATAAGTCGTAAGGTTAGTATTGCCTCACGTGTTCCAACATTTCTACGGAATCCAAACTGATCTTCCCCGAGGTCCGCTTCTACCAGTTTTTCCATTCGTCTGTAAAGAATTCGCGTTAGTATTTTGCAGCTGTGGCTTATTAAACTGATAGTTCGGTAATTTTCACATCTGTCAACACCTGCTTTCTTTGGGATTGGAATTATTATATTCTTCTTGAAGTCTGTGGGTATTTCGCCTGTTTCATACATCTTGCTCACCAGATGGTAGAGTTTTGTGATGACTGGCTCTCCCAAGGCCATCAGTAGTTCTAATGGAATGTTGTCTACTCCCGGGGCCTTGTTTTGACTCAGGTCTTTCAGTGCTCTGTCAAACTCTTCACGCAGTATCTTATCTCCCATTTCGTCTTCACCTACATCCTCTTCCATTTCCATAATATTGTCCTCAAATACATCGCCCTTGTATAAACCCTCTATATACTCCTTCCACCTTTCTGCCTTCCCTTCTTTGCTTAGAACTGGGTTGCCATCTGAGCTCTTGATATTCATACAAGTGGTTCTCTTTTCTCCAAAGGTCTCTTTAATTTTCCTGTAGGCAGTATCTATATTACCCCTAGTGAGATAAGCCTCTACATCCCTACATTTGTCCTGTAGCCATCCCTGCTTAGCCATTTTGCACTTTCTGTCGATCTCATTTTTGAGACGTTTGTATTCCTTTTTGCCTGCTTCATTTACTGCATTTTTATATTTTCTCCTTTCATCAATTAAATTCAATATTTCTTCTGTTACCCAAGGATTTCTATTAGCCCTCTTCTTTTTACCTACTTGATCCTCTGCTGCCTTCACTACTTCATCCCTCAGAGCTACCCATTCTTCTTCTACTGTATTTCTTTCCCCCATTCCTGTCAATTGTTCCCTTATGCTCTCCCTGAAACTCTCTACAACCTCTGGTTCTTTCAGTTTATCCAGGTCCCATCTCCTTAAATTCCCACCTTTTTGCAGTTTCTTCAGTTTCAATCTGCAGTTCATAACCAATAGATTGTGGTCAGAATCCACATCTGCCCCTGGAAATGTCTTACAATTTAAAACCTGGTTCCTAAATCTCTGTCTTACCATTATATAATCTATCTCATACCTATTAGTATCTCCAGGATTCTTCCAAGTATACAACCTTCTTTTATGATTCTTGAACCAAGTGTTAGCTATGATTAAGTTATGCTCTGTGCAAAATTCTACAAGGCGGCTTCCTCTTTCATTTCTTCCCCCCAATCCATATTCACCTACTATGTTTCCTTCTCTCCCTTTTCCTACTGACGAATTCCAGTCACCCATGACTATTAAATTTTCGTCTCCCTTCACTACCTGAATAATTTCTTTTATCTCGTCATACATTTCATCAATTTCTTCATCATCTGCAGAGCTAGTTGGCATATAAACTTGTACTACTGTAGTAGGCATGGGCTTTGTGTCTATCTTGGCCACAATAATGCGTTCACTATGCTGTTTGTAGTAGCTAACCCGGACTCCTATTTTTTTATTCATTATTAAACCTACTCCTGCATTACCCCTATTTGATTTTGTATTTATAACCCTGTAATCACCTGACCAAAAGTCTTGTTCCTCCTGCCACCGAACTTCACTAATTCCCACTATATCTAACTTTAACCTATCCATTTCCCTTTTTAAATTTTCTAACCTACCTGCCCGATTAAGGGATCTGACATTCCACGCTCCGATCCGTAGAATGCCATTTTTCTTTCTCCTGATAACGACGTCCTCTTGCGTAGTCCCCGCCCGGAGATCCGAATGGGGGACTATTTTACCTCCGGAATATTTTACCCAAGAGGACGCCATCATCATTTAATCATACAGTAAAGCTGCATGTCCTCGGGAAAAATTACGGCTGTAGTTTCCCCTTGCTTTCAGCCGTTCGCAGTACCAGCACAGCAAGGCCGTTTTGGTTAATGTTACAAGGCCAGATCAGTCAATCATCCAGACTGTTGCCCCTGCAACTACTGAAAAGGCTGCTGCCCCTCTTCAGGAACCACTTGTTTGTCTGGCCTCTCAACAGATACCCCTCCATTGTGGTTGCACCTACGGTACGGCCATCTGTATCGCTGATGCACGCAAGCCTCCCCACCAACGGCAAGGTCCATGGTTCATGGGGGAAGCATCCCATCATATCATATTATAATTTGGATACAGAATGACTCTCATGTTATAATGTGGTCTGGGTATCTTTTCCTCCATTATTAAATCTTTTGGATACCATCATGCATACACAAAAAAAATCAGGTCACCATACCCAATGGCCTTGTGGTATGCACATAAAATAGTGTGATTACAATATTTAGAAGGTCTGATCGAGAGGGTTTTAAGCCTTTACCTGGATGTTTTATAGGAACACTGAGTAACTGTGTAAGGTATCTGCAAATTATTGTCTACATCTTTATAATTTTAATTATTTAACTTGAAAATTGATTACACAAAATTGTGCTGCTGATGGGTGCTCTCTTAAAACAATAATGTATTCTGAGCCGTTTAATACTGTTGTGTGGGCATAAGCGGCCTGGTCCTACAAGAGGAATTGCATGCAAGGATTACAAGCATTTATTTTTTTTTTCAAACGAGATGCCTCATTTACCGCCTCAGAAGAGAACAACAAAAAGACATAGAAACATCCTTTCTACAGCCTCCTCTCTCGGAAGTATCAGACACTGAACTTGACTCTGATACTATCTGATCTGCGATTTCTCACCAACAATATTGTAGACAGGCCATTCTCCAAGCTGTAACAGTATACGGGAAAATGGACAAGAAGTGGAATCGCGGTAAAATATTATCCTCCGACACTATACACCTGATGATATTATTGTGACCAGTACAAGAAGGGTATGTTTTTTGTTATTAAATAATGCAATTTTGTTAATGATAAGAATATAAGGGTAAATCCAGCAGCTCACAGGCCTGTAATAAAAATAATATTAGAACGTTTTTATTCACAAGTTCCAGCGCGCTGCAGAACGCGTTCGACAGGTGACACACTACAAAGTTTGTCGAGCACAGCAATTGGAGCGATGTCACTCATAGTGTGAGGGTGCCGCCTGGCTTCTATTTTATTTTAGCTGTTGCTGGTGGGCTCTGTCTTCCGGACGCTCCGATCACGGACAGGCGCAAAGGTACGTCATAGCTGTTACTTCTAGCGACACACACATGTTGGTGATTCCCCCAATTTATCGGCTTTGCGTAGGCCTCTTTCCGTGCTTT
This sequence comes from Schistocerca nitens, assembly GCF_023898315.1. Lineage (NCBI taxonomy): Eukaryota > Metazoa > Arthropoda > Insecta > Orthoptera > Acrididae > Schistocerca > Schistocerca nitens. The sequence goes on along the minus strand of NC_064614.1, from coordinate 733,940,973 downwards.
CCGTCAGCCACTGTCTGCACTTTGAAGTCGTGGAGCTTGGGACAAGTGAGAGAGGTGTTGTATGGTCAAGATCTGGTCAGTATTCCAAGAGCTCTATGCAGACTCACAGTGGCAATTTCATCTTCCCCGGAGTTATGGTGAGGCATTGGCGTCGGATGTTGTCTTTCAGCATCCCTAGGATGTCGGTCGATCACTATACACTTGCGACTTCAGGTAACCCCAAAGCCAATAATCGGACGGACTGATTTCCTAGAAGAAAAAAGGCCCGATAATGGTAGATGTGGTAAATCCAACCCATACCTTGACTTTCTCGTAGTGCAATGGAGTTTCCACGACAGTTCTAGGATTTTCGGTAGCCCAAATTCTGCAGTTGTGGGTGTTGACTAACCCTAGGAGCGTGAAATGAGCTTCGTCGGTCCACAACACGGTACTCAACCAATCGTCATCTACCGCCGTCTTTTGAACCGCACACACTGCAAATGCACTCCGCTTCACTAAATCGCCGGGTAACAGTTCATGAAGCCGATGGATTTTGTACAGATAGCATCGGAGGGTATGCCTCAGTGCCAACCAAACAGTAGTGTATGAAATGCCGGTGCGACGTGCGAACTTCGAAATCATTCTCGCCACAGCTGCATTTGTCAACGGACCTTTACCCGTTCGAATCCCCTTCCTATGGCGATAGGATCGTAACGCTGAACTAGCACATTCCCCATTCTGATAATACAGCTTCACTAAAAGCACCTTTTCAGGTAACGTCAACATGCTGCGACTCCTGGCGCATCTGATTCTCTCTCTCATTACAGCTCCTTTTATACACGATTGTCATGCGCAGTCACTGACGTTTTGCTGTCCAGCACCATCTGTCAGACATTTTGTGAACTTTTTTTTTTGTTCTAATAAAACCCCATGTCATTCCAAGCATGTGTGTCAATTTTTACCTCTCTATCTACATTATTCTGTGGTTTATTAAGTTTTCAAATTTATACTGACTTTTTCCCCCCATGAATCATGGACCTTGCCGTTGGTGGGGAGGCTTGCGTGCATCAGCGACACAGATGGCCGTACCGTGGGTACAACCACAACGGAGGGGTATCTGTTGAGAGGCCAGACAAACGTGTTGTTCCTGAAGAGGGGCAGCAGCCTTTTCAGTAGTTGCAGGGGCAACAGTCTGGATGATTGACTGATCTGGCCTTGTAACAATAACCAAAACGGCCTTGCTGTGCTGGTACTGCGAACGGCTGAAAGCAAGGGGAAACTACAGCCGTAATTTTTTCCGAGAGCATGCAGCTTTACTGTATGGTTAAATGATGATGGCGTCCTCTTAGGTAAAATATTCCGGAGGTAAAATAGTCCCTCATTCGGATCTCCGGGCGGGGACTACTCAAGAGGACGTCATTATCAGGAGAAAGAAAACTGCCGTTCTACGGATCGGAGCGTGGAATGTCAGATCCCTTAATCGAGCAGGTAGGTTAGAAAATTTAAAAAGGGAAATGGATAGGTTAAAGTTAGATATAGTGGGAATTAGTGAAGTTCGGTGGCAAGAGGAACAAGACTTTTGGTCAGGTGAATACAGGGTTATAAATACAAAACCAAATAGAGGTAATGCAGGAGTAGGTTTAATAATGAATAAAAAAAATAGGCGCGCGGGTAAGCTACTACAAACGCATTATTGTGGCCAAGATAGACACGAAGCCCATGCCTACTACAGTAGTACAAGTTTATATGCCAACTAGCTCTGCAGGTGACGAAGAAATTGATGAAATGTATGACGAGATAAAAGAAATTATTCAGATAGTGAAGGGAGACGAAAATTTAATAGTCATGGGTGACTGGAATTCGAGTGTAGGAAAAGGGAGAGAAGGAAACATAGTAGGTGAATATGGATTGGGGGAGAGAAATGAAAGAGGAAGCCGCCTTGTAGAATTTTGCACAGAGCATAACTTAATCATAGCTAACACTTGGTTCAAGAATCATAAAAGAAGGTTGTATACATGGAAGAAGCCTGGAGATACTAAAAGGTATCAGATAGATTATATAATGGTAAGACAGAGATTTAGGAACCAGGTTTTAAATTGTAAGACATTTCCAGGGGCAGATGTGGACTCTGACCACAATCTATTGGTTATGAACTGCAGATTAAAACTGAAGAAACTGCAAAAAGATGGGAATTTAAGGAGATGGGACCTGGATAAACTGACTAAACCAGAGGTCGTACAGAGTTTCAGGGAGAGCATAAGGGAACAATTGACAGCAGTGGGGGAAAGAAGTACAGTAGGAGAAGAATGGGTAGCTCTGAGGGATGAAGTAGTGAAGGCAGCAGAGGATCAAGTAGGTAAAAAGACGAGGGCTAGTAGAAATCCTTAGGTAACAGAAGATATATTGAATTTAATTGATGACAGGAGAAAATATAAAAATGCAGTAAATGAAGCAGGCAAAAAGGAATACAAACGTCTCAAAAATGAGATCGACAGAAAGTGCAAAATGGCTAAGCAGGGATGGCTACAGGACAAATGTAGGGATGTAGAGGCTTATCTCACTAGGGGTAAGATAGATACTGCCTACAGGAAAATTAAAGAGACCTTTGGAGAAAAGAGAACGACTTGTATGAATATCAAGATCTCAGATGGAAACCCAGTTCTAACCAAAGAAGGGAAAGCAGAAAGATGGAAGGAGTATATAGAGGGTCTATACAAGGGCGATTTACTTGAGGACAATATTATAGAAGTGGAAGAGAATGTATATGAAGATGAAATGGGAGATACGATACTGTGTGAAGAGTTTGACAGAGCACTGAAAGACCTGAGCCGAAACAAGGCCCCGGAAGTAGACAACATTCCATTAGAACTACAGACGGCCTTGGGAGAGCAGTCCTGACAAAACTCTACCATCTGGTGAGCAAGATGTATGAGACAGGCGAAGAACACTCAGACTTCAAGAAGAATATAATAATTCCAATCCCAAAGAAAGGAGGTGTTGACAGATGTGAAAATTACCGAACTATCAGTTTAATAAGTCACAGCTACAAAATACTAACACGAATTCTTTACAGACGAATGGAAAAACTGGTAGAAGCCGACCTCGGGGAAGATCAGTTTGGATTCCGTTGAAATGTTGGAACACGTGAGGCAATACTGACCCTACGACTTATCTTAGAAGAAAGAGTAAGGAAAGGCAAACTTACGTTTCTAGCATTTGTAGACTTAGAGAAAGCTTTTGACAATGTTGACTGGAATACTCTCTTCCAAATTCTAAAGGTGGCAGGGGTAAAATACAGGGAGCGAAAGGCTATTTACAATTTGTACAGAAACCAGATGGCAGTTATAAGAGTCGAGGGGCATGAAAGGGAAGCAGTGGTTGGGAAGGGAGTGAGACAGGGTTGTAGCCTCTCCCCAATGTTATTCAATCTGTATATTGAGCAAGCAGTAAAGTAAACAAAAGAAAAATTTGGAGTAAGTATTAAAATCCATGGAGAAGAAATAAAAACTTTGAGGTTCGCCAATGACATTGTAATTCTGTCAAAGACAGCAAAGGACTTGGAAGGGCAGTTGAACGGAATGGACAGTGTCTTGAAAGGAGGTTATAAGATGAACATCAACGAAAGCAAAACGAGGATAATGGAATGTAGTCGAATTAAATCGGGTGATGCTGAGGGAATTAGATTAGGAAATGAGACACTTAAAGTAGTAAAGGAGTTTTGCTATTTGGGGAGCAAAATAACTGATGAGGGTCGAAGTAGAGAAGATATAAAATGTAGACTGGCAATGGCAAGGAAAGCATTTCTGAAGAAGATAAATTTGTTAACATCGAGTATAGATTTAAGTGTCAGGAAGTCGTTTCTGAAAGTATTTGTATGGAGTGTAGCCATGTATGGAAGTGAAACATGGACAATAAATAGTTTAGACAAGAAGAGATTAGAAGCTTTCGAAATGTGGTGCTACAGAAGAATGCTGAAGATTAGATGGGTAGATCACATAACTAATGAGGAGGTATTGAATAGAGGGGAGAAGAGGAATTTGTGGCACAAGTTGACGAGAAGAAGGGACCGGTTGGTAGGACATGTTCTGAGGCATCAAGGGATCACAAATTTAGCATTGGAGGGCAGCGTGGAGGGTAAAAATCGTAGGAGGAGACCAAGAGATGAATACACTAAGCAGATTCAGAAGGATGTAGGTTGCAGTAGGTACTGGGAGATGAAGAAACTTGCACAGGATAGGGTAGCATGGAGAGCTGCATCAAACCAGCCTCAGGACTGAAGACCACAACAACAACAACAACAACAACAGACTTTTTGATCACCCAGTACTTTGCAGTATTGCCGCATCTATTTATGAGTCTTATACTGATGTCGCACTTTAATATTATGAGAGTTAAGTGGCTAGGAACACTGCCAGATCGAGCTCACCACTCACTTGGTTCTAGGATTGCTTTTTGTTCCCTAATGTTTTTCCCGATATACCTGCTATGGTTCATGTGTAGTGGGAGATATGTCAGTTGCACCAGACCTGCAAGAGTTTGAAGGATACTCTTTATTAATTATTTTATTACGTTAATATACTCAGCTTAAAACAACCTGAACAATGTAGGAAAAGATAGATTGCTACTTACCATAAAGAAGACATGTTAAGTTGCAGACAGGCACAATTAAAAGACACTTACACAAAGCTTTTGGCCACAGCCTTCATCAACAAATGAGAAACACACACCATTCACACTCTCAAGGAAGCACACCACATGCACACATGACTGTGAAGTCTGGCAGCTCGAGCTTGTTTCTGACTGGTCTAGGGAGAAAGTGGAAGGGGAGGTGAGTGCTTGGCACTAAAACTGTAAACATTCTGGTCCGAGCTGCCGCAGTTGGTGGTCATGTGTGGGTGAGGTGTTCTTGCTTGTGAGTATGAATGGTGTGTGTTTCTCTTTTGCTGATGAAGGCTGGCTGAAGGTTTTCTATAAATGTTTTTTAATTGTGCCTGTCAGCAACTTAACATGTCTTCTTTACGGTAAGTAGCAATCTTTCTTTTCCTATGTTGTTGATATTCCTACCTGGAGTTTTCACCATTTGATTTTACAGTAATCTGACGTATACTAATAACATTTCAGGAATTATTTTGTTTGGGTATCATAATGGTGTGTCTTCAGTCCACCTAGGAATGCTACCAGACTAAAAATGGAGTCACCCATCAAGTTTTAAAAGCATGGTGGTTGGTGGGAGGAGAGCGAGCTTGTTTCTAATTGGCCTAGAGCAACTGGAGGAGGGGAGTGCTTGGTGCTAAAATTGTTAGTAACGTTTATCTGCGAAGGCATTAGCATGTTACAACAGTTTTGCAGTGGTGGGATTAAATCTCACTGAATGACTGATTGCCATTTGTGCCAGCTACTATGTCGCTCCCGTCGGAGGTAATTACACATACATATTGTTTAAACAATGCAAATATCTCTACAATGTCTAGGGAGATGGTCTGGCAAAGTCTTAGGAAGACATATGATGGTCTCCTGTTCATGACCATGTGGCTGTAACTGCTTCAGGCATTACATGTGCTATTGCACGTTATCCAGTGAATATATGCCTGGAATTCATCATAATCAATGTGTGTATTTGTAGCAGTCTTTGAGATTTCCAATATCTTTGGTTGGAAGCAACAAAACTTTACTATGTCACACAATCTAGTAATGTAGTGGTGATTTGGCAGCATGTTTATCTATTGCGATGCACACACACACACACACACACACACACACACACACACACACACACACACACACACTAGTAATGGAGTGGTGACTTAGCAATGATGTGTAAATTGGGATCAGGCTGCATTATGGTTGTCTGAGAGCATTATGATGATGATGCCACACAATGCAACGCCGACATGACGTGATGTGATGCTTAGATTGACACGACACATGTAATTGGGCAAAATTTGTAAAATTGTGGTAAATGTGGAAAAATGAGAGTAATTACATATCTGTCTGGGTGTGATGTATACTGGTGCCTCTGATGATGAAATATTAATTTGTTATTAACAAACAGATCTTAAGTGATGTAATTTGTTCTTAACAAATAGACACAGCTTACAACCTATCCCTATGGTGCCACTCAGAAGTCCCAGTTATAAAAGATGGAGTTGGGTACGTGTGCTTCAATGTCAGTGATATCTAATTGGGGCTCATACTGAATTCTGATTGCCTGAGAGCTTCATGATGTCGATGTGATGTTGGCAAGAGTGGGGTGGATCTTGCATAATTGGACAAAAATGGGTGAACAATACATAAAAATGTTGACTCACGTATTACGTTAAACTGGTACGCATTAACAAATATTAACTCATGTGACATGACTTAATGTAATTTGTTATTAACAAGTACAGACATCCTACAACCTCTGCCTATGCTGCTCAGCGACAGATTGAATCCCTCCCACTCAAGTGTCCCAATTATAAAATATTAAGAGTGGAAGGGGTGCTTAATCCTCATTGATCCAGAGGGGAGAGGGGAGGAGAGGGGATGGTGATACCCCTGGGTGGCCTTCATTGATTCATGGTGGTTTCCGTGGGGAAAGGGAGTGGGGGTCATCCATGGAGCTCAGATGACTAACCTGATACTGAAGATAAATGTTATCCTGTATTGGTATTGACAATCTACTTCCAAATAATGACCAAAAAACCACCTCCTTGTCTCTTTGTTGGATTTGCTGTCAGGTGTCACCAATGACCTGAATGTCTTCACATTTTGGGAAAGTAATACATGGTCAGACTTTCACAACAGTAAGTAATTTTGTGAGATACTGGACTTCGTTTATATCAAATAAATAAAAAATAGAATATAGGCACAAGAGGTAGAACTAAAGTACAAGTTATATCGCTGTGCACTTCCCTGACTTCTCCGCCACCCCACCCCACCCCGCTGTTTAGCAATCGAGAGAAGTACATAACCTGTGTAGAACTTCCTGTAGTCTAATATTACACTATACTAATTTGGAATCTCTCTACTTAACAGACATGCAAAAATCCATTTTTAAACAAAACCAAACTAACATTTTCTATCGATGCGGGCAATCACGTGAAACGTGCAATGAGCAGTACATGTTTGACCATTCTCAATCTAGTGAATGCTGAAACAAGATTGCAAAAATTTGCTGAAACATCACAGGAAATATGCATTATGACTTTGCAGACACACCTGGTGTCTAAAGGGGAAACAGTTACCATTGCTAAAATGTGATACTGCAAGCAGTGCTCATGTAAATATCTATAAGTGCATTAAATTCATCAGTTTTCATTTAGTAAGTATGTCTGTGTGATTTTTGTCAAAGTGATAATTTATTCAGTCTTGCTAACTGAACAATGAAATACTTCATACCATTTTTTCCACTTTAATGGTTTACACAATTTTAATTATATAGCCAAATACTTTAACTTTTTATCAGATAATTTCATTTTGTTAATAATAAGACTTGATGAAATGTAAGGTATTATGCCCGATGAGACTACAGGTTTGTAATGTTCACTAAACAAAATTTTGATATAATTTTAAATGTATAAAAATTTCTGTATGTGATTGTATATTTGTCTGTGCTTGTATAAATACATGTAGAACAGTTTAATGTGTTTGTTCCTTCCTCCAAGGAGCAGAGATATAGTGAAGTGGTAGTTCTTGTCTGTTTCACTACACAGAATTCAAGTATCTAATACGTTTGGATTGTCTGTATACCTGCCACGAACTTCATTTATTTGGTTGTTATTTACATATTATACTACTGTGCCATTAGTGGTGTTGCATTAATTATTCACCACATGACCAATAGCTAAAAGTATGTTCCATTCCTGGTGGTACTACTGGCACGCTGTTAAAAATTATCCCTTTTTCTGAAAATTTGTTGGTGCTTTATACAAGGAAGGAGAAAAGGTACTGGCAGACTTGAAGCTGTGAGAACAGGTTGTGAGTCATGCTTGGGTAGCTCACTCGGTAAAGTACTTGTCTGCGAAAGGCAAAGGTCCCGAGTTCAGTTCTCGGTCCAGCACACAGTTTTAATCTTCCAGGAAGTTTCTTTATACAACGTGTTTCACAATTCTCATTACTAGCCTCCAGGTGTTGTATTAGTAAATAAACCTTTGGTAAGGAACTCGTGTCTAGAAATGTGCTGTTTGGGTGTAAAATAAGATTGAAGATCTGATCACTTTCAAAACCCCCACTTCACTTCATTGAATGCACACATTGGATACAATGAACTCTGACCTGTGTGTTCTATAAGAGCCCATGCTATGGGCAAGGTTTCAGGTACTCATTATTGGCTTCTCTCCTACATGATGAAGAACATTCTCTTCAAAATCGAGAGGGCAGCATGCCCATGGTGCACAGTAGGGAACCCTTCTAGTTTCTAACTAACAGTTTTTCACAGGCATTGTCACTGTCAGCTAAAAATGGTACGTGATGTGACAATTACAACAGGGACTGATGACGGCAACCTTATCTCAGTCTGTGAGGGTACTGGTAAGCAGGAAATTTGAAAGTGATCCAATCTTCAAACTTATTTTATATCCATTAGTTACATTTCTGGACATGACTTCTTAATCAATGCTTTATCTACTAAGTCTTCTCTACAGTCCCTAGAAGGTTTTAATAGGAGCTGTGAAATCCCCTTTATGTTCCTGGAGTATTATCGGTTACGTTGTTTTGATCTAGATGGATGATTTTCTAGTACTAATGGCTGGACAATATTATTGAATCACTTGCTGGATTACTATGCTCTTTCCATGAATAGCCAATGACATAGTGCAACAATTTGCAGGCTGTAAAAGCCACAATTTCAGATATTCTTGGAGGCTTGCAATTGGATTGTTTATTTTCTTCTTGACCCTTGGCATAGTGTAACAAAAGTAAAGTATAATTTTAAACCATACAGAGTAGTGTTTGTTTTGAAAATACCTGAATTTCCATAGTAGCTGTTCACTGTTAAAGATCCCCGCTGATACAGGAAATTAACTCAATATGATACTTATGAATCATGAAAGCACACATTACTTATCTCAGGATACAACGTGTTAGCAACTCAAAAATTATATGCATTCATTTGTGTTACAACTGTGTTTCAGAATGGTGGTGACAGAGTCCTAATTCAACAAGTGAACATACTGCATACTTCAAACATTGTAGTTTGATGATATTCTTTTGAACTATACAGTAAGCTATTGCAGCTACCCGGCAAGGTTTCTGTAAGGTGACCGGCAAATATGATAAAAACAGCATCTAATGTGCTTACTCTGTCACTGAGTTCCAGTAATGAAATGCATGTATGCGACAGGAAGATTCGAGGGTAGGGTAAACATTTCTTGGCCTGGCAGTGAAAGACTGTAGTTTTCAACTTAAAAGTGTATGTATTTTTTGGGTTAGTCTCCTCTCCAGTCAGTACAAATTTGTCTAATTTCTTAGGGATTGCATTCTGAAGTCTGGAAGGTAAATAAAACAATCATTTTCTATGGCTGCCATCACATCTTCATTTCACTCCCCCCGCCCAAAAAAAAAAAAAAAAAATTACTGCCATAGTGACTTCAATAAACAATACTGAATTTGCCTATTTTTGGTGCAGGACTCCTGACTTTCATTCACAGCTTTGACTGCTGTTTCATTTCTGGCATGACATGATGGGCCTGTGTGTCATCTGCAGTAATTGTCACGCCATTTTAGTTTAATTATTTTTAATGTGGTCCAAACATTACAAAGAACTTTTTTGTCAGCATTCAACAAATGCAACACCCACATCATACAAATTTAAGTAATAGCTAATTCTTCACAAGGCAACACAAATATGCATTAAAACATCTTTAGTAAACACAGATTCTAGAGCAAACTACTGGGGTTAAAATATCAAGAGGGCTGTGCAAATTAAATGTGTATCAACAACACATTTAATACAGGTACAGACTGTACAATTAGCAATGTTTGAGAGCGGACACGAAGAGATTAGGTAGGAGTATGCTGCTATTTTATATTGTGCTGGAAATAAAGGAGCTGTGAGGGACTGACAGTAGCACTGTAATGTCTAGTCATTTAACCCTACGGCTAAAGATGGTTGAAGTAATGAGTCAAGAGAAGATTTTTTTCAAAACAGAAAATGGAATAACTTATACAGGCTTCCCAGCCAGTCAGAAGCAATTCCAGCCGGCAGCCAGAAATCGTTGGGGGGTAATGTTAAATGGAAAGTGGAAGCCATTTGGTGAATCATTTTCATATCAGTTATTTTCTACATCTTTAATCACTGATCGACTAGTGATACACTGTATCATTGTAGTTTTCATTTGCCTATGTCCTTAATGTGGATCATATCAACATGAAATAAGGCAGACCTGAATTTAACCACTGATTTCTTACTTATTGAAAATGGAGCAACATTCTTATAAACCTCCTCCAATTTTGAACGAATTTCACATGATGATGAACCGCCCAAACAAAGAATTTTATGATAGAATGGTATCATTTATCCATCTGAATGAAGTAAATAAGACTACAATCAAAAGCCATCAAAAATAAAACTATCCCAGAGAGCAAGTTGACATTTCATTTAAGTTACTAGGTAGCACATAACGACATCACTGAAGCAAAACTAATTTCTATCAACACCATCTTTGTTCACTTTATGATACTTTTAGAACTTTGGAAGATGCATTGCCTCTCTTGAGATCATAAAAAGAAAATAAACTGTGTTATTGTTCACATAGAGGTAAAGCTGCAGAGAGAGCAATATCGAATGCTAAAAAATTTTAAGGTTGAGGGGACTATAGTAAGTAATTTAAACAAAAATTGTTTGCTTGGGGGGGGGGGGGGGGGGGGGGGGAGCAATATAGGATGCCAAAATGGAGCAGACAATGGTTATTCTATTAAGAATGTCATTACTGAATTGCAGTAAACGAGCAGGACCTCATGGAAGGCATCAAAACAAGAGTGCTAGACACGGAGTGGATTTTCCAGAGCTGGAAGTTGTGTGCCATTTCACTTAGAGATTCTGACTTGCTTCAGTTGGACATGAAGCTCAAGAAGTTCCAACAGGTGAAGTTGGCTGACATTTGTTTTTGTCAGAAGTTTTTGAAGTAACACTTTTCAGTAATTACTGTATTTAAGTGTGCTTTAGAGGGATCAAAAATATAGAGGAGAGGAAAAGTTTTTAAAATCTACTGCTATCTTTTGAATTCACGGCAGTAAAATTACCAAATTCTTAGTACGAAATTACGTATAAAACTGGCTCTGTGCTCAGTAGAATGCAAGAAGATTTTGCTTTCTAAGAAGATGAAAAACTTAGAAGGGAACGGAAAGGTACGTAGATCATGATTCAATTTAAGTGCCGCAAATATTGTCATTCTTCACTTTGAAACCAGCAAAATAATTAAGAAGAATGAAATGTTTTTCTATGTAATGAGGAAAAAACAGGGAGTCTAACGGTTTATATTAGAGGAAAACAATTTTAGTGATGTTAAACTTGTAGTGACTCATAAATAAACGTAGTTTCAATAGAGAGAACACAAATCATTTTTGTTTCTTGGCTTTTTAAAACAACTACTACATATTTTGTAATTTTTACACAGAGAAAGTAAAACTGCCTCATCCTGAGGGACTGCTCGAACACCACAGTGTTTTACTAGGCACAGTGCTTTTACCTATAGTACATTGTTGCCTTCTCTTGACCTTACCATTGACCTGAAAGGTTTAACATGGACTCTGTAACATGATGCAATTGCATTAACAAATTATTGTCAAAGTTAGAAGAAGTGACAACTGGCAGGAAAAAATCCTATGATTGACTGAGAGGTGAAATCTATGCACCTGGATTTGAAATCTGGCACCTTACCCAAAGGGCCATCAAGCCTTATTAATTATATGAATTTAAACATATTTCATGTGTACGGCAAAACATAGGTGTAAAGTTCATTTGGTCCTTTTTGACAAACGAGTGCAATTACTTTTTTTTACTTTCAGCTACTGTTACATATTGGGAGTGCACTAGTTGGTAAATCCACATCTGCTGGTCAGCTCTTGACTGCCTGCTCCATTTGGTCCAGCTGACATCCAACTTGCCACTCATCTTCTATGGTAGTACCAGAGATAACAGAAGGGAACAACTTCCTTATCACAAACTGGTTCTGCCAACCAGATCTATGAGAAACCAATTAGTGTAATTACAACATTATGGAAAGTATAGATTGGTATAGGTGGTGTCAAGCAGCAGATAGGCACAATGAAAAAGAATGTTACAAATATTCAGCTTTCAGGCCAAAATCCTCCTTCCAAAATTGAAAATATACACATATTCACACAAGCACAAATCACACACATATGGCCACTGTTGTCTCTGTGCACTAAGACCGCCTATAATGCCTGGAGGCAATGCTCATGTGTGTGTTAAGTTGTGCTTGTGTGAATGTGTCTATATCTTCTACTTCTGAAGAGGGGCTTTGTCCTTATGTGTAACTCAATGCATCATCTACGCAGTGAGTAGCAATCTATCCTTCCAATACTGTTGTTATTCTGTTTTTGATTTGCCACTGTTCAAATAGCATAATTAAATGGCTCAAATTGTTGGAAGTAGTGAAGCACGAAAAATCTTCAAAATAATAATAGTTAGTCAAGAACATTACTCTCTGGAAACAGTGTACTGTTGAACCCATAGTTATAGAGATGATCCAAGACATTGTTTATGTTCCTTTAAGTTCTCACTATGAAATATCCCATGGATCAAAGTTTATTTGAGCTTTCTTAAAAAAATTTAAAAAAATAAAAAAACTGACCTATAAATTACTGGAATTAAAACTGGTGGCATAACAGAATATACAGACAAAACTCTAAAGTGAAAGTCATTCCCTTTTGCTGTTTGGTAACGTTTTCTCAACCTTTGTTAAGCACTAGTTTTTGAAACATTCTACTGTATTTCCACTGCTCCAGTTTGTGTATTAATGGCTTGTAATGACTCTCCCACTTGTTCAGAATTCTTTCAAATTCAGAGAGCATTTCTGCTCATTGGGCATCCTATGTATGTGGCTTACCATTCTACTTCTTTGATAATGTGGTAATGGATTTCTCTGATATCACTGTATTTTATATGCTTTATTAGCAGATTTTTAAAGAATATACTGGTGAACTGACTACTATTACCAATAAAAGCCAGTCAGGTACATGCAGATTGACAAAATAACCAATATGAATATGGATTTTGTATTTTTTTAATAACTTCCTTACAGTTGACACAAGCCTGTTTTTGAATTTCAGTCAAATTGTGTGGGATCTATTGTGGAACATGCATTTTGCAGAGCTGAATTTTCGTGCAAAATCAAATGTACTGCAGTCTTTGATAGACCTGAAAATGCCTCTGTCAAATAGTATGTCGCATTCTGATCCTCTGCAGTCGTGTTGTGACCAGCATCAACCTTTATCAGAATGTCACAACATGACTGCAGAGGATCAGAATGCGACATACTATTTGACAGAGGCATTCTCAGGACTATCAAAGACTGCAGTACATTTGATTTTGCACGAAAATTCAGCTCTGCAAAATGCATGTTCCACAATAGATCCCACACAATTTGACTGAAATTCAAAAACAGGCTTGTGTCAACTGTAAGGAAGTTATTAAAAAAATACAAAATCCATATTCATCATCAGAGGAGGAGGAGCAGAAGGATGAGGAGACGAAACTTGGATACATCTGTATGAGCTAGAAACTAAGTAAGTAATCAGTTGCTTGAGTACTCCATGGTGAATTAAAACCAACAAAAGTAGTTTGTTTGTGAAGCACTTCCAAAAACATTGTTGCTTGTTTCTGTGGTCAGAATGGATATTTAGTAACTGCTTTAGAGAATCAAAGCACATTTAAAGCTGAATAGTACTTTTAAAAAAAAATTGTTTGCTGCACGTCATTTGTGAAAACAGGAAAAACAATCAAAAATGTCATTCTTCATTGTGACAGTGCCATTTGCCACATTGTAAGCAAACAATTGATTACTTAACAAACAAAAACATCAATTTAAATGTCACTTTACTTGCATTGAATCGATTTATCACCTAAATGACTTATCTCCGCTCCCTTATTCCAAATAAAGAAAGGCACGGACATGAGTCTAGTTACCGCAAGAAGTAGCTGACCCATTGCTAAACAATGTTTTTGGTGTACCACGATCAGAGCGGATAAGATGTTTCTGGAATTGATTTTAATGCATGCGTAAGTGCATACATATTAAAAGTGGATATTTTGTGAAACAATAAAATAAATTGCCACAGAAAATGCTTTTCCTTAATTGGTTTTTTAAAAACAAAAAAAGTGAAATTAGCAGTCGATGTAAGAGTGATTATTTTTTTTTCCTCACCATAATTTTGTAAATCCATTACTCATTGTTTGAGAAGGCAAAGGTTATTTTCCTTTTTTGTAAATCTTTTACTCATTGGTTGACAGAAGAGAATATGGTGATAAAAAATTTGAGGAAATAAGTTATTGATTATATAATTTAGCCATGCTTTAAATTCATTAGGCAGAGTTTACTTGTACAATGATGAACCGGAAGGCAGAATGTATGTGACTGTAGACCAAACATTGTTAAGGAGGAGTATCATACTTTGCTGTGGACCTTCTATTTTTGCAATAGCTGTGACTGGAATACCATATTGAAGCTGCAGTAAGGAAGGCCCTTGTCATCAGTTCTGTACAAAGAGTAATTCTCTTTTCCAGGTTGCCACAGCAAGCCTTATTCGTAGAACGGGTCCATGATTAGAGGTTAATGATCTAGCTGTTCTTTTTTTTGTCTGTCATCTTTCTATTCTTCAGTTCCAACTCGTTGAATGTTGACATCTTCAACTTTTGTAGTCCTGTCTTCCTCAGTTGCATGTAATATTACGGTATATTGATAATTTTTACTTATGGACCCCCACTCAGCAAGAGAAACTATGAACAAGAAATGAGTACATTCATACAAATAGCTAGGAACAACGGGTATGACACACATGTGGTACACAGGCTCAATCAAAAAATAAAAAACAAACACAACATTTCCAGAATACAAAAGAACTCACAAGCTGAAAACTTACAAACACACTCAACAAACACACACAATGACAACACCACACAGAAAAGAACCAGATGGTACAGCATGACCTACACACAAACTAACACACAGAGTTGCAAACATCCTAAAGAGACAAGGCTTCAAAATAGCATATAAGCCTGGGCAAACCCTTCAATCACACCTAAGCCAGCCAGCTACCAAGAGGGACAAATTCCAACAATCAGGAATATATAAACTTGAATGCCAAAGTTGTGATGCAGTATACATAGGCATGACATGCAGGAATTTTGAAACAAGATACAAAGAACATATCAGATGTTGTAAGTATGAAACAAACCATTCCACATTTGCAGAGCATTTAAAACACTACAACCATCATCCTACAAACATGGAACAAGAAATGAAAATAATGAGAATAAGCAACCATGACAAACATCTCATACAAACACAAGAAAACTTCCACATCCAGAAAGCCATAGCAGAAAACAAACATGTGATAAATGAACAAACAAACATCAGCACAAGCTCCCTACTACACTTAATAAAGGAAATGATAACATAAAACAAGAAAACTCTTCCCCACACCATCTGGACACACACACACACACACACACACACACACACACACCAAAAAAAAAAATTATACCACACCAAAATACAGACAGACAGACAGACACAGACACACACACACACACACACACACACACACACACACACACACACACACAGCACAAAAAAAATAAAAAATAAAATAAAATTAATATCACACCAAAACACACACACACACACACACACACACACACACACACACAGACAAATGCATACACGAACAGACCATAGATACTTCAATAATTACACTCATAAGTTTCGATCTTTGGCAAAAACATTTGACAGTCGGCAACAGAAACCAAAACATTGCATTAAAACAAGCGTTCAGTGCATAGTGCTGTGGAATGTGGAAAAAACCACAAATTGGCGTTCATAAGAAGAAGAACAACACCAAAAATGCAACATGAGCGTAATATGTAAGAAATTGTCCACGCAACCTGTAAGTACAGTTCAAAACATTACTACTTAATAGGAAATAGCAACCACCAGAACTGTTTATAACCTATAGGCACAGTGACAAAAATGTAAATAAAATAGCTAACATATGTACATATTCCAAGCCACTGATAATGCCTTGCAGAAAATAAAGGCGAAACGCATATGGCACTAAAATTGTGTTTTATTCAGTTGCTGTCAGACGGTCCATAAGTAAAAATTATCAATATATCATTGAATGTCTTCTTTCTGCCTTTATTTCCTGCCACTCTGTGTAGTTCCAGGATTTAAGCCTTCCTTTTCATTACTCATGTCTGACAGTCCGCATCCTCCTCATTGACATTTTTCATTAACATAAAGAAAGAGATTTGCCATGTTGGTAATGCTTCCCATACTCTATTTAGGGGTACCGTTACGTCTAAGCTCTAGGAATCAGTGGTAGCGCTGTGCATATTGATTCTATTTACAGCAATTACAGACAAGGATCATTGTTGACATAGAAAACTGCAAAATTTCATCAGAATGTCTGCCCAGATTTACCTTCAGGAGACGAAATTAATGATATTGCCAGTAGATGCATAGAAATGTACAAGGAACTATCCTAGCTTTAACTTTGTCTCCTACTCTCTCTGGCATTTCACCCTCCATCTTTGATCTCCCAGCATGTGGATCACAGATCCAAAGTGCTACCAGCAGTCCAGCTAGCACAATGACTTGGTATATGGAGTTAAAAAACAATGGCAACAATGGTTGAGCAGCTCCATATAAACCACACATTTCTGTAGTCAAAGCTAAGTGACACTTGAAGTGGTGTAGGAAATAATGCTACTGGACATTGAATGACTGGAAATGACTGATCTGAAGTGATGAACTGAGCTACATCCTGTCGCGATCTGATGAAAGGGTTAGAGTTTGGCAAATGCCCAAAGAATACTGTCTGCCATCACATTTAGTGGCAACAGTGAATTATGGAGCAGATGGTGTTAACAACATGGGGTTGTTTTTCAATGGTTAGGGTCTGATCTCCTTATTCAGCTTAAGAAAATGATAAATGCAGTAAATACATAACAATATGACCATATTTTATAGCAATGCGTACTGCGTACAGTAGAGGAACACTTGGAGATGGACAGCATGACACTGCACCATGTCATAACACAGTATCTGTGAGGTAATGGTTTGTGCACAATAACATTGCTGAAATGGTCTGGCATACCCAGAGTTCTAACTCAAACACCTTTGGGATGAGTTAGAATGAACACTTAGTTCCAGACTCCAGGTCCAACATCACAGCCTTCTCTGGCTTTGGCTCTTGAGGAAGAATGGGCTGCCAACACTGCACAGATTTGAGACCTCACTGAAAGTGTCCCCAGCCATGAAGATAAAGAGTAGACATGACTCATATTAACGTCCACTAATAGATGTCCAGATACTTTGATCAGACAGTATATATCACAAGCCATTTATCATATATAGCAAAGTGTGGCAGCTGTTTGACAGAATAATTATGATTTTTTTTTACTGAAAAAATTAATCTTTTACAAGAAGTGTTCTGACTTCTATATCTAGCAACTCAAATAAGCCTCCTACAAAAAAAGAATAAAGAGATAATTTATAACATATTTGAGATCAACTACAGCAGAAAGGAACTACTTTATGTTATTGTGTTTTCCTGTCTGTCATATTAAGTATGTTCATCACATACACTCTCATCAAAACTATGGAAAATGGTACAGTGCCCTGACATAAATGTACAGTAGAGCCCCAATATTTCAAGGGTCTGTGTAATTCAAGGTAGTCTTAAGAAAATTAAAATTTTACACAAAACTAGAGTAAACACCTGTTTTCATATGTTGTCCACATGTATGTTTTATGCACTTTTGAATGTGTTACATTTTCAACTTTCTTTCAATTTTCCATTTACAATACAGGTAAAACTGTTGCGCTTCAGGTTTTCATTCATAATGCACAGAAATAACCTTGGCCTCAGACTGCTAATGCATTTCAATTACAGATGGACAGCTACCATTAGGTTTAGAAGGAGTGTGCTTGCTCTTCCTTTGTTGACCCTTCACTAATTGCAACCACCTGATAATCTGCTATACAGTGCGTACCATCCTTATTGTTACCCCTATTGTTGTGCCTACTGAGCAACTGCCGTCATTAAAATACAGTACACCTAAGTAACAATACAGTACACATTATACACCATCGGCTGACCATTGTTGTATGTACTGTAATCGGTTGTGAAATAATGTCTGTATTGTAATGAATCTACCTACATCATGTTAACTTTAAAGTGTTGTATGTATGTACGGTGTACTATACACATGTAACTGTGTGTTTCTTAATGTTTTAATTCCTACATTACAATTTGTGCCACTGACTGAGAAACTGGAGACTTTAAAAAGACTAGACAAAGGAGAAACATTAAGAACTCTTGCTGGTGAGTATGGAGTCGGTGAAGTGACAGTTGGAGATTGGCATAGAAACAGTGACAAAACTGAGAAGTTTTCATCAAACAAGTGTTCTATTTCGTCATTTGAATGGAAGTCAATGAAGAAATCTGAGTATGAAAAAACAAGTGAAGCTTTATTTTGGTTGGTTTACTCTACAAAGACAAAAAGGAAATCCAATTTTCAGGACCTATTCTGCACGAAAAAGCTGTGTCTTTTAGAAATGAGTTAACCCAGCTGTTCTGTTCGGTTCTGTATGATCCGAAATGGTTATAATTTTTGTTTACTATTATTTCAATATCAAAATAATTTTATGAAATTTGGTGGCTTTGTCTGAAAATGCAAGGGCAGTATGTCGTTAAAAAATTATTAAAATATTGTAAGTCATCTGGTCACAAACCTTCAGAGTTGTATATGTAATGTTCGGTTCAGTGTGACCTGACATTAATATGATTACTTGAACTCAAATACTTTCTGGTTGTCTCATATTGTGTAGTAGTAATGACTTTCACTGTTCATACTTACTCTCAACATTCAACAAGTCAACAAAGGTGCTACATTTATAACAATGGACTCGTCATTATGACTTCTCAATTGTTTGAAGTATCCATTGTTTCTGTTCAGGTTGTGATTTCTATCTTTGTGATCAGTCTGAATTATGACATCGTGTTGGTTACGTCACTGACACTGAGTTGGAAGAATTAGTAAATAGCTCAACAGACGTAGGATCACTTTCCGAGTTCAAAGATCTTGTCTGTAATGCATCTGAAAGAGTGTACAGACTTCTGTTTCTAAAAATGGGAACATAAAATGGCAGTTGCAACCATCAGCACAACATGACCGCCTACCTGCTTGACATGTCATTAGGAATACCCCAGGAGTTACCAGGTATGCAAGCAGCAGAATGAGTGATGTAAAAAGTTAATTTGAGGTATTATTTTGTACAGCACTTCAGAATGAAATAATAGAGATGTCAAATAGTAAGGGGCAACGAGTTTATGGTAAACAATGGACAAACATTGATGATTCCTTTTTTCACGTATACTTAGGACTCGTATTCCTTGTGGGTGTAAATTGCTCACATGGGGAATCTACAAAAACTTTCTGCAAAATATTGTGCATCTTGTGATTTGACAAGAAATCCACAAGAGAGGAAACACGATGTACTGATGAACTCACCACAGTTTGCGGTATCTTGGAGAATTCGTTGGAAGTCCTTCCTAAACTGTATAATCTAGGGGATAATGTGACCATCAACAAACAGCTGGTAGTACTTAGATACTACTGTCCATTCAAGCAGTGCATCACAAGCATACCAGCAGAATATGGGACCGAGATATGATCTCTGTGTGACAGCAAATCTTGATAAGTACTGAAAGCCCAATTTATACAGGAAAGAAGAGTGAGGGTGAGGGGGAGTGGGGGGGGGGGGACAGGGAATGACAGTAATTGCTGATACTACTTCTGCTTTGTGAGGTCAGCATGTAACATGTGACATTTTTTTTACGTCACACAATTTGAGACAGCTGCTCCTGAAAAGGAAACTGACAATGTTAGGAACCATACAAAAAAATAAACCCGAGTTTCCATAAAATATGACCAACAAGGAGGTTCATAGCTCTTCATTTTACTTCACAAATAACACTACGATGGTCAATTGAATTCCTAAGATAAATTAAAAATGTTGTACTAATGTGCACTCTCCACCATGGTGGAAAAATAAATGACAGGGCTGATAAGAAGCCAAAACTGATTTTATGTTATAATTCAACCAAAGTAGCTGTTGACACACTATCAGCTAACAGGTACATATACCTGCAAACGATAAACCAATAGTTTTCTAAAATATTCCTGATGTTGTTGTTTATAATGCGTATGTCTTTTGGACTTCCATTGACCTTAACTGGAATGCAAGAAAATTGACCGGAAGGAGAATATTTTTGGAGGAACTTGGAAAGTCACTGGTCGCAGAGCACAATGCATCAAGGAAGCATTTTCCAAGAACAGAAAATTCTTTGAGAATGGTCAGGAGCATCCAAGACTTTGAAGGGGTGGCAGGTGTGGCTAAATCAGTAACAACAAGAAACTGTAATAAACGTGCACACTTAAGTTCTGTCCTTCAAGCAATGACAATAAACAGACATGTTGTGTGGAAAGTGCAATACATATGTATACAAAACGGACATCACCTACTTGTGTCCAAATTGCAGTGAGTAAGAAGGAAAGAAAGTGATATGAGCAGATGGACAGATGGTTATTGAGAATGACTTTTTGGTGGAAATGCCTGTTGTTCCTAATATACCCTGCATGAATATTAAAATAATAAATTTCTTTAGTGACATTCTGTGTATTATTATTATTATTATTATTATTATTTCTTTCCTTTCTCAGATGTTATGTCTGGTTATAAATGGAAAGTGACGTTGACCTTGATCAAGCGTGACTTCCTTTTAACTGTACAGTATATGTTACATTGCATTTAGGAACTTTCGGGTAATTGAACATGTATCAATAATTACAGATTTCTGTAGTTGTATATATATGTTTGGATGTAGCTGTATTGCGTTGATGTACTGGTGGATATTGTGTGGTATGACTCCTGTAGTTGATAGTATAATGTCAACTTTATCCTGATGCCACATGTCTTTGACTTCCTCAGCCAGTT
Source organism: Schistocerca nitens (assembly GCF_023898315.1). Lineage (NCBI taxonomy): Eukaryota > Metazoa > Arthropoda > Insecta > Orthoptera > Acrididae > Schistocerca > Schistocerca nitens. The sequence goes on along the minus strand of NC_064614.1, from coordinate 733,919,767 downwards.
GGATGTTTTTTTCAATTTTTTCTCCTGTTTTCTTCTGTATATTTGTTGTATTGGGTATGGATATTTCGATTAGTTGTGTTAATTTCTTCTTTTTATTGGTGAGTATGATGTCAGGTTTGTTATGTGGTGTTGTTTTATCTGTTATAATGGTTCTGTTCCAGTATAATTTGTATTCATCATTCTCCAGTACATTTTGTGGTGCATACTTGTATGTGGGAACGTGTTGTTTTATAAGTTTATGTTGTAAGGCAAGCTGTTGATGTATTATTTTTGCTACATTGTCATGTCTTCTGGGGTATTCTGTATTTGCTAGTATTGTACATCCGCTTGTGATGTGATCTACTGTTTCTATCTGTTGTTTGCAAAGTCGGCATTTATCTGTTGTGGTATTGGGATCTTTAATAATATGCTTGCTGTAATATCTGGTGTTTATTGTTTGATCCTGTATTGCAATCATGAATCCTTCCGTCTCACTGTATATATTGCCTTTTCTTAGCCATGTGTTGGATGTGTCTTAATCGATGTGTGGCTGTGTTAGATGATACGGGTGCTTGCCATGTAGTGTTTTCTTTTTCCAATTTACTTTCTTCGTATCTGTTGATGTTATGTGATCTAAAGGGTTGTAGAAGTGGTTATGAAATTGCAATGGTGTAGCCGATGTATTTATATGAGTGATTGCTTTGTGTATTTTGCTAGTTTCTGCTCGTTCTATAAAGAATTTTCTTAAATTGTCTACCTGTCCATAATGTATGTTTTTTATGTCGATAAATCCCCTCCCTCCTTCCTTTCTGCTTGATGAGAATCTTTCTGTTCCTGAATGTATGTGATGTATTCTATATTTGTGGCATTGTGATCATGTACGTGTATTGAGTGCTTCTAGGTCTGTGTTACTCCATTTCACTACTCCAAATGAGTAGGTCAATATTGGTATAGCATAAGTATTTACAGCTTTTGTCTTGTTTCTTGCTGTCAATTCTGTTTTCAGTGTTTTTGTTAGTCTTTGTCTATATTTTTCTTTTAGTTCTTCTTTAATATTTGTATTATTTATTTCTATTTTTTGTCTGTATCCTAGATATTTATAGGCATCTGTTTTTTCCATCGCTTCTATGCAGTCGCTGTGGTTATCCAATATGTAATCTTCTTGTTTAGTGTGTTTTCCCTTGACTATGCTATTTTTCTTACATTTGTCTGTTCCAAAAACCATATTTATATCATTGCTGAATACTTCTGTTATCTTTAGTAATTGGTTGAGTTGTTGATTTGTTGTGCCAGAAGTTTTAGATCGTCCATGTATAGCAAATGTGTTATTTTGTGTGGGTATGTTCCAGTAACATTATATCCATAATTTGTATTATTTAGCATGTTGGATAGTGGGTTCAGAGCAAGGCAGAACCAGAAAGGACTTAATGAGTCCCCTTAGTATATTCCACACTTAATCTGTATTGGCTGTGATGTGATATTATTTGAATTTGTTTGGATATTAAGTGTGGTTTTCCAATTTTTCATTACTATGTTTAGGAACTGTATTAATTTAGGATCTACTTTGTATATTTCCAATATCTGCAGTAACCATGAGTGGGGTACATTCTCAAAAGCTTTTTGGTAATCAATGTATGCGTGTTGCAGCGACCTTTGTTTAGTTTTAGCTTGACATATCACCTCTGTATCTATTATCAGTTGCTCTTTACATCCTCGTGCTCCTTTGCAACAGCCTTTTTGTTCTTTATTTATAATTTTGTTCTGTGTTGTATGTGTCATTAATTTCTGTGTAATGACTGAAGTTAATATGTTGTATATTGTTGGTAGGCATGTTATGGGGCGATATTTTGCTGGGTTTGCTGTGTCTGCTTGATCTTTAGGTTTCAGATAAGTTATTCCTTGTGTAAGTGTATCAGGGACTGTGTATTGGTCTGCAATGTAACTGTTAAATAATTTAGTTAGATGTGAATGTGTTGAGGTGAACTTCTTTAGCCAGAAATTTGCTATTTTATCATTTCCAGGGGCTTTCCAATTGTGCGTAGAATTAATTGCTCGGGTGACTTCATGTTGCAAAATTATCACTTCAGGCATTTGTGGTATCATCTTGTATGAGTCTGTTTCTGCTTGTATCCACCGTGCGTGTCTGTTATGTTGTACCGGGTTTGACCATATGTTGCTCCAGAAGTGTTCCATGTCTGTTATGTTTGGTGGATTGTCTATTTTAATGTGTGTGTTATCTATTGTCTGGTAAAATTTCTTTTGGTTTGTGTTGAAAGTTTGGTTTTGTTTCCTTCTATTTTCACTTTTTTTGTATCTTCTAAGTCGTTTGGCCAATGCTTGTAATTTCTGCTTCTTTTCATCTAATTGCTCTATCACTTCTTGTTGTGAGATTTTACCTAACCTTTTTCGTTTTTTGTCTGATATTTCATTTCTTATAAATTGTGTTAGCTGTCCGATGTCTCTTCTCAGTTTTTCTATTCTGATCTGTAGCCTGTGTTGCCATGCTGGTTTTGTGGGTTTCTTCTGTGTGTTGGTTGGTTCTGATCTCTGCCTAGTGTGTATATTTAGTGTAGTGAGTGCTCCTATATAAACCAGTAGTTGCAACTCTTCCATAGTTGTATTTTCATTTATTTTGTTGTGTATGATTGTGTTGATAGTTGTTATTGTTATTTCAACTTGTGGGTTATTTGGTGGTCTACGCAAGAATGGTCTAATGTCTGTATTTGTGTCTTTGTATTCTATATATGTCAACTGAAATTTTTCTTCTATATCTAACATGTGTGTCAATTCGGGTTCTATTTGTGATTGTTCTGGTGACTGTCTTAAGATTTTGTTTTCCTCTGATTGTTTAATTGATGCGTGTTGTTCTTTGTTTGTTTGCTCTGGGATGTTTGAGTCCGTTACTGTATTTTCTTCTTCTTCTTCTTCTGACTGCACATTATTTTGTTCCAGTATTTATTGCACTTGTTTGATGTTTTCTAATTCTGACTGGGGTATCCTGTTATTTTTGATTATTACACGAATCTGATGAGCTAGTCGTCATTCTGTTAAAAATTTTAATTCTGGGTATCTGGTAATAAATGTTGTGTATACTTGTGATCTGTATCCAGTTGTGTTGGTTCCTAAGTTTGTTGCTTGGTAATAACAGAACATGAGGTGTCGGTTAACTTCATCTGACCATCTCATCCTCTGTCTTTGTTTTCCTTCTAGAGTGGTTGCAGGAAGCATGTCCTGCAAAACACCCCTATTTGGATTTAAATCATTTTCCGTGTGGCTAGCAGTGTCGTTACCATTGTGGGCGGGCATAGGGTTCAAGCGTCGTCCCCGACCATGACGGCGCTTGTCCGAGGCTTCTTTAGTTCTGTCCTGAACCAACTAATCACACTAAAAGGGGGGTTAGCCCTAATAATGGTTTGTTCTTTTCATCGCCGTTTACGACTGGCAGAACATACCGGAGGCCTATTCTTTTCCCGGGCCTCCATTATTATTATTATTATTATTATTATTATTATTGCTATGATCATTAAAAATATACTGTAATATAAAGACAATGTCGATGGCTTACAACCGTAGGAAAAATAAGTGTGAGTAGAAGTTTCTTTAGCATTTTATTATGTTGGGTAATATTGACCCGAACAGTACATTTGTATAGTAAAAGTGAACAGAACAGCAGGGTTAGAGGAAAGTGAGAACAATTTTACAGCACATTTAGGATGGTTGGATAGGAAGAGAAAGCGATATGGCATAAGGCAGCTTGAAATTTGCAATGAAAAACTTTCTGCAGCTTCTCAAACTGTTGTACAATTTTTTGAGAAATTAAGAACAATTATACAAAAAGAAAGTCTTACTCATGATCTAGCTGTGAAGAAACAGGGCTAAATTATAAAATGCTTTCATCTAAAACTCTAGCCTCAAAAGAAGAAAAGGCTGCCCCGGGCTATAAAAAATATAAATAGACCCTAGCAATTATTGTTGCACTGAATCCAAGTGAAGACCATAAATTGAGGCTGCTGAAAAACTGTAAAGTCTAGAGATTTAAAAATATCACTGCTTCTGCACCGCCTGTTACATATGTCTACCAATCTGCTTGGATGGACAAAAATATTTTTAAGTAATGGTTTTTTGAAGATTTTGTTTCAAAGACCAGAAGATACCTAAAGAAAAAGTCCTTGCCTTCCAAAGCAATCTTAATGCTTGATAATGCAGGTTCGAGACCTTATGAGGAAGAATTATGATGTGACGGTATTCGCAAATTGTTCTCATCTCCTAACGTGACGTGTTTAATACAGCGTATGGACCAAGGTGTTTTACAAAAATTGACTAAAAATAGGAATAAATAAATAGAGAGGGGGGAGGGGGGAGAGGGGACAACCGATTCATGGCCTGAAAGAAATGCGGAGAACTAAAAAAGTCTTGGAACCAGATTTTATGGAATGAAATGGATACCTACAGTACAGATGAAGATGACCTACCATTGGCTGAACGGCTGAAAGAGCTTGCTGAATGTGAAAAAAATGGCTCTGAGCACTATGGGACTTAACAGCTGTGGTCATCAGTCCCCTAGAACTTAGAACTACTTAAACCAAACTAAACTAAGGACATCACACACATCCATGCCCGAGGCAGGATTCGAACCTGCGACCGCAGCAGTCGCGTGGCTGCTGAATGTGAAAATGCAAATGCAAGTGATTTTTTAGAATGGATGAATAGTGATGATCAGTTTGAAATGACCGATCCTGAAATTGTTGAAATGGTTAATTAACTTGCTGAAGACAGTGATGCACGGAATTGCCTGAGGGAATTGTACACAGTGATCACTCACACCGAGGAGTTTGGCACCGCTTGATGTGGCATTGCGTTCTATCGAGCACCAAGCACTCCAATTGACACCACGCTTCTTAGAAGCTGGCGCGACACTACTGCTAAAAAATAACGTTCTATTTTAAAACAAAGAACTGTGGCCAACTAATTTAAAATGTACCTTATATTCTAGAAAATTGAAAATATGTGCTCATATATGTACATATAACACAGAAATGTACTATATTGTTTTTTTATTTGTTTCTTTTAATCGTTATTGTGCTCATTAAACATTTATTCATGATTTACCCACTGATTTAGTGATACTTCTGTATTATCCAAGTTTTTTGTAATTTGAGGGGCTCTGCTTTATTATAAGATAAAGAATAATATGACAATCAAGGAGAATATGTTAACTCTTACAGCTTGAGCTAAATACATGTCACACTGAATACCTAAGACCAACCAAATGCTCTGGGACAGAGATAATAAAGGATTGTTTGAGAAGAGGTCACATCCAGAGGAAACGCAAATGATACTTTATTGACAGAGTTTTCCTTGCTTTAATTCCTATAGTGATTCATTCATTCATACGTCTACCACAAATCCCATCATGAAGGAGAGCCATTAAGTATGTAGAATGAGTCAAATTATACATTAACTGGCGTAAGCAGCCAATGCAGGCTTCTTCCGTGAACTATACTAACAACCAATATAATTAGGGCTAAACTTCATGGAATTAATTCTTGTTTTACTTCCAGATTAATTTATACAGAAAGTCCACTACTTTGAAGAATACCCTTCCTCTTCCAGTTACATTACTTAGCTGTACACATTGAGGTGACAAAATTCATGGGTTAACAATATGCACATACACAGATGGCAGTAGTATTGCATACACAAGGTATAAAAGGGCAATGCTTTGGTGGAGCTGTCACTTGTACTCCGGTGGTTAAGTTTCTGATGTGATTATGCCCGAATGACAGGCCTTCACGTAATGACCGACAGCAATGGCATTTGTGTAGAGGTGCTAGTGCTAATAGACAAGCAACACTGCATGAAATAACTGCAGAAATCAATGTGACAGGTACAAGGAATTTATCTGTTAGGACAGTGCACTGAAATCTGGCGTTAATGGGCTATGGCAAGAGACGACAAATGCAAGTGCCTTTGCTAACAGTATGATGCTGCCTGAGCTTGTGACTGTATCATTTGGACTCTAGATGACTGTAAAGGTGTGGTAGGGTTTGAGTGTGGCGCAGACCCTGTAAAGCCATGGACCCTGGTTGTCAACAAAGCACTGTGGCTCCATAATGGTGTGGGCTGTGTTTGCTTGCAATGAAGTGGGTCCTCCGGTCCAACGGAAGTGATAATTAACTGGAAAAGGTTATGTTCGGTTACTTGGGGACCATTTGCAGCCATTCATGGACTTCATGTTCCCAAACAATGATGAAACTTTTTTAGATGACAATGCAGCATGACACTGAGCCATAACTGTTCACGACTGGTTTGAAGAACATTCTGGACAATTTGAGCAAATGATCTGGCATCCGAGATCACCCAACATGGAAATTTATGGGACACAATGGAAAGATGAGTTTGTGAACCAATTCCTGTGCCAGCAACACTTTTGCAATAATGAATGGCTATAGAGACCGCATGGCTCAACGCTTCTGCGAGTGACTTCGAACAACTTGTTGAGTCCATACCATGTTGAGTTGTTGCACTGACAGGCAAAAGGAAGTCCGACATGATATTAGGAGGTATCCCATGACGTCTGTCACCTAAGTGCACTTTATTTAATACTACACGCTATGCAACTTTGCACAGTACATTGCTACCTGTCTATGTACTGAAAAGATTAGAAGCCTGTTTAATGTGAACACTAATAGTATCCCAAATACACAATCCTGAATCAAAACATCTGATAAATTATGGGAATAGTTGTTAATTAGGTACTCTTACTCTGAAATTAACAATTTATTCAAAACTAATATACTTTGTTGTAACATTTCACACACTTTTGCACCAGAATATAAAACTCCATTCTGGGCCTTAGATAAGGATACATTGTCTGTACGGAAATTATTTTTATTTGTAGTACAACCACAAGCAACATTAGTGGGTAAAAATATTAGGATATAAGTGTAAGAAATGCTAGGTCCCTAGAGAGGCTTCTGCTGCAAGATGTTTATTGTTATCAACTTTACTCAATATTCTTACTACCTGCTCCTGTTGAATAACTACCTTTCTGACCTTACTGCATTGTTCGACAAGATTATGCCACAGGAAAGTATTGAGGTACTAACAATCACTTTTTCAAGTGAACACAATGACAAAGGTTACTATATAATAGTGTTAATAGAAAAGCAGGCAGACTTGCCCTTTTTGGGTAACTTATCCTCACGCTGGGGCCACAGGATGTCTAGAAATTTCACACGTCATTTCATTTAGTGTGTGCTCCCTAACCTTTTATTTCTGGTACTTGTAAGTCTGTTTTACTTTGAAACTGCTCAATATGAGCCACCACTTGGTGAGTAGATTTTCTATGTACACACCCGTTTACATTATAATATGAGTTTCGTCAGATTAAGATTCAGCTGTTTGCTGTGAACCAGTTGTACATCTGTTCAATTATCCTCCTGGCTGTGTCACTTATGGAGGTGTTTGCGTCCTTTATAAATATAATAGTCAGCAACAAACATAAGTTTTCAAAGAGTCCTCCAGTGTCCTGAGAAAATCATTTAAGCTTGTAAAGAACAGAAGCAGACCAAGCAGCAAAAACCTTATGGGACTATATATTTAATGTTACCCCAGCTTGATTTCATGCTTATTCCTGTGTTATAATTTGCTAAGATATGACTAAATCCATAGAATGAGGACGCCTTTATTCCCATGACATTTTAACTCCTCTAGTAGAATTTGATGGACCTGCACATTCAAAGGCCTTGGAAAGCTTACAGAAAATATCAAAAGGATAACTTTTTTCATATTTAGTTCTTTCAGAACAGAGTTCGTGCATTTTTGCCCTGTCAGTCAAAAGGTTTCGAGATTTGATTAATAAAGAAAAACAGAGAAAAGTTAAGATGAAGGTTTTAATCCTTCAGGTGTTCTATATAAGCTCTTCTCACTTAAGTACAACACACAGAATGTTCATATAACCATGTGAAATTGTCTGTCAGAAAAGTCTTTTTTGTAATGTTGTTCAACCTGTGTGTACATCTGCTTTAGTGTCAGTTATGTCATCAACGTGTTGACCCATCTTGTGAATTTTTGCACTTTGTCGTCTCGGAACTTTTTGGAGGGATGGTATATATCGATTTACCAATAGAACAGCCATTACATAAGTAAAATTGAGCAATTGTTAAAAGTTTATTTCCAGAAAAGTCATTCAGTATTTTGCTATAAGCTACATTGTCAAAATATTTTGAGAACACTCAAAGGAGAGTGAGGGCTGCATAATTACTGGTCACTTGAGTGTTTCCTTTTTTATACATGGACGTTAACGCACATTTTAATCTGTCAAGTAACCACTGACTGATTAAAAACATGACTCAAGGGTGATACCAGTCAGCAAATAAGATTTCAGTACTAAAGTTACCATCATAATCAATAGAGTTGCTGTTTTTCAATGATATAATTCCTTTGATGTTGTCTTAACAGTTGAATTGACAAAACTGATGTCTTTTGAAAAATCAAGTCAATTGCAGTCAAATATTCAACATAAACTGCTTCAATAGCTAACTGTTCTTAATGATCAACCATTTTCAATAACCCAGGGGTTATAGCCTATGGACTATTGAAACACTTTTTGCATTATTTGACTGCTATAAACTTTATTGTTAAAAGAAATGTGCTCCCCACTGCTCTCCACCAGTATCATGGCAAACGTGAGTACAATGATGATTGCTAGTGAAGTAGGCAAGAGCAACCGAAGTAAATTTAATGGATCTGCTTTTAATATGCCATTTTGTCTCCATGTTTCCAGTCATTTTTAGGAGGGATTCATTGACCACTGATTTGAATTTGGTATCATAATGTCTTGTCTTGCAGTTGTCATTAAGAAGTTGAACATCATTTGCCTTGTCAAATTCATTTTGTTCTGAATAATGCTCCAAATTCTCTAATTTCCTATTACAATTTTGAACTTTTTGGTTGCAGCAAACAGTTTTTGCTTGTTTGATGACACAGAAAAGAACTTTGCACTATTTCCTCCAGTGCACCAGTCTTGATTAGTGTTAATCCCCTGCACTAAAGAAAACTCTTTCTTCATGGATAACTTCTCACTTGTTAACCATCCTTTCTCTCGCCTTCCAATGTAAAGATCCTTGACCTGTGGTACAGGGAAACTGGATTCACAAGGCTGTAAGAATATTTTTAGGAAGCACTAAATTTCTCATCTACTGTGTGTTCTTGGTACATGTCTTCCCACCATTGATCAAGGTATTTCTCTCTGAATAGTGTGAGCAAGTCAGCTATATGTTTTTTTGAAACTGTATTGTTCCATGTCAATTGGTTATCCTGCTGCTTAGTAGAAAAATTTCATGTTTATAAATGAAAGCACAAAAATCAGTATGTACTACAATATCAATTTACTTGGTTAACCAGTTTTTGGTTTACAGAGCCATCATCAGATAATAATTGGGTAATGATGCCTTGTAAGCCGAAAATCGGTTAACCAAATAAATTAATACTGTAGAACATTGACTTCTTGTGCTTGTCCTTTATTATTTTTCCATTTATACCTAAACATGGGTGAAGGAGATGGTTTATTGCTACCATTTGGCCATGACAATCATAAGATTCGTTTATCATGGCTTACATCAATTCCACGAAAACATTATGTCCTGTATTACTGTGGGATACAAATAAAAGCTGGACATAATTAATTCTTAATTTCCTCACTCAGAACACTATCCAGGATGAAATCAATATTTAAAATGCCTCATACAAAGAGTTCCTAGTTATTTCTAGTAAGTCTTATTGGCACTCTCTCCAACTACCTGAAGTTTAAAACATTTCCAATATACTATTTGAATTGCTATCTTATATGTTGTATTACTAAATCACTGCACTAAATTGTATCATGTGGAACTCATTTGGGTCTGTAGCCTAGAACTTTATCCCACTTTTCGTGTGTAGAGCAACTCCTCTTTTCTTATATTATGCCGACGATAATTTGATACTATCTTGCATCCATCAAGGCAAATCTGTTCAATTTCTGTGACTTCCAAGTAATGATCTATTAGACATAATGCATCTGTATGCATTCACTTTAGAGTTGTCAGCTTCAGAATTAATATGACAGGCTCACTTTTCTTATTTGACGGACAGACTTTGTCATATTTTATAGAAAATGGATGTCAAACCTGTCTATAAATAGAAACAGAAAGAAAAAAATAGTGAGCTCTGCAACTGGTGAAATGAAAGAAGATATGCCAGTAGTGTGCAGGGGGCATGACATCTTGTATGCTTTTAAGAAAGTACATGTTGAGGTGAGATTAAATTCTTTATACGTTACAAAGCTGGAGCACAAAGGATCGTGCTGATCACATTATGAAAATTCCTGCATCAGATGTGTGTGCACTAAGTGCATTCATTTCAAGCAGATGTAAATTTTCACTGCAATTTACCTTCATCACTAGTTTAATTAGAAAGTTACAAAATTTAGTAAAAATGGCAGTAATACTAAAAGAATGAAAGCTAATTTAGAAGTGAATGGCAGATTTCTGTAGAGTAGCATCAAATGTCTGCTGCATGATACATACAAAACAAAAAATAGTGTCTATCAATGCAATGACATGCAAAACATCTCCATTTTTGGCAATGAATGCCACCAGCTACTATAGGTTACTATAGTAGCTGGCTCAGGATGCTTGCAAAATATTGTAAACACAATCATTGCTTGGAAATAACAAATCTCAGCAAATGCATACATTCAACAACTTCTATTAACCCATTCTCCCTCCTACGACCTGATATCATTCTACACACTTCAAAAATATGAAAATTAATTTATTTTGTACATGAGCAAATTGCATAGCTTTTAAAACACGTCACTTGCTTTGTGTCCATTTGTCCATTGTGCTAATATTTCTCTAATTATATACACTGCCAGCTTCACTCTCATAGATGTGTTGAACCAAATAACTTTTACAATGTATTCATGGTTAGCTAAAATTGAAATTTAACAGAAAACAGAATAAAATTTTATATAACACTGTTTTTAAGTGTCTGTGAAGATTTGAGAAATTGTTTTCACAGAAGGATATAAAACTGTTTATGGTAATGCTAGACAAAAGTGTATAAATGAATCAATGCAGTTAGTGTTCAACTATGTAACAAATGATGATGCTAACAAAAGCAAGATGAATGGTCAAAACAGGGCTACCAAGACTAAAAGAAAGCAAAAATCAAAAGGGGACCTAACAGAAAGGTATATATATTCCCAAGCCTTCAAAACTCTTAGCCTGGCAGCAAAAAGCAGCAGCATCAAATATATAGCTACTGAAGAGCTACACACACTGCCATTCACATCAAAGTGCTTAGCAGAGTGTATATGTAGAGAGAAGAAAGTTATTGCCACTCAGCGTTAATGTCTAATAAAAGCACTGAGAAGAATAAAAAATAACACTATAACGACTGAGTTTGGAATTTTTTAATGCCTCAACTGGCCTTACTCAAGTACTTTGTTTCTCTGGCCAGTGATCAAGTAGTCCTACATTTTGATATGTTGTTGGTCTTCATTTTTTAATCTGATATTTTGCACACAGAACCTTTTTTTCTGTCCTCATTGTATTTTCTTTATGCCAGTGTACTTAACAAGTGCCTGAAATGGAAAGTTACAGCAAAGTTATTTGAAAAAAATCAGAATAAAATGGGACCACATGCATGAGTCAGGAGTGAAGTGTTATATAAGCTGTTGCAGAGACTAGATGAGAATTGGTAGTGATGAACCACATTCATTGCATTCCGAGTGCATCCAGTGTAAAAAGGCCACAGCAGATTAAATATTTTGTAACCACTGTTCTTACAATTTAATGTAGATGTTGATTCACATCTGCTCCAGCAGGCTAACAAATTTAAGAATGTGAAGAAGATCCTCTTGGAGGCAGAAATGAGAAAACTTTAACAGTGCAGTAATAGATAAATACAAACACATAGCATTGAATATAACTTGAATGACTTAATTTAAAATATAGCAGCACTGATAAATCAAATGATGTACCTGGAAGTCAGACGGAAAAATATATCAGATGATATCCACTAACTTGGAAGGGAGGGGAAAGCAAACAGGAAATCCACAGACAAAGAACTAAATGACTTATTCCTGTTTGAACAACAGGTATTTCATGTCTGATATGTGATGGAAAGGGCAATTTTGGCTGTATGAGATGGACAGGGCAATTCTGGCTGCCCAAATTAAGACAGATACTGCTGTAAACAACATGTTTCCTTACTTTTTCCATTTGTCAGATGATGCTACCTTGTGAAATTTTTTTTTTACAACTTGAAAAGTAGACACACTTATATATGGTGTACAAACAACATTTCTATTAAATAATTTTTTGCCCACATGCAAGTTAAGTAGAAACTTCAGTTTTGAGCAGCTTCCAACACAGTAACTAACACAGGCAATTGATGACAAAAATGTTGCAAGTGATTTGTTTTTCTCTAACTCTGTGTTGTGAATGTATTTATACCCCCCACCCCCCAACAATTGTGATGTGAATGTATTTATACCCCCCACCCACCAACAATTGTTGTTTTCTTCAGTCCAAAGACTGATTTGATACAGCTCTCCGGACTAGTTAATGTTGTGTAAGTCTCTTAATCTCTGCATAACTACTGCCACCTAAAATCAGTTTAAGATGTTTACTGTAGTCAAACCTTGGTATTATTCTACAATTTTTACACCCCTTTCTTGCCCCCCCCCCCCCCCTCAATTTCTCTCGATTGTTGGATTAATGATTCCTTGGTACCTAAGATGTATCCCTTATTTTAGTCATATTTTGCCATAGCAGTTTTTCTCCCAGATTCAGTTCAGTGCCTCTTCATTAGTTGCTCATTTTACAGTACCTATCTAATCTTCTTGATGGTCTCTATTTTTTATCATTCACAGTTCATTTCCATAAAAAGTTATGATCCAGGTAAACAGTTTTAGAAAATGTTTCTTAACACTTAAATTGATATTTAATGTTAAACACCCTTCTCCTTATCAGAAAGACTATTCTTGCTGTTGCCAGTCAGCATTTTATATGCTCTTTACTTCCATCAATCTCTGTTATTTTAATCGAAAATAGGTTTAGTTTTGGCAGCTCATTCTGTAGTTTGAGTTTCCCAGTATCACCTCAGTTAACTTCACTGCACTTCGTTACCCTTGCTTGGCTTTTATTTCTGCCCATCCCGTAACCTCATTTCAAGACACTGTCCATTTCACCCTGACTGATCTTCCCATTCTCCAAAATTACATCATCAGCAAACCTCAAAGTTGTTATTTCTTCTCCGTGATCTTTAATTCACTTTCCAGATTTCTCTTTGATTCCCTTTATTGCTTGGTTTATATGCAGACTGAATAACTTGGGAGATAATCTGCAATCCTGTCAGACTGCTTTCTCAGCTACTGCTTCCCTTTAATGTCACTATATTCTTGCAACTGCAGTTGGGTTTCTGTGTACGTTGCAGAGAACTTTTTGCTCCCTAAACATTGCCACTGGTAATTTCAGAATTTGAAAGCCTGTATTCCAGTAAACATTTCTGAGCTTTTCTGCAATCTACTACTGTAATAAATCTTAATTTTCCTTTGCTCATGCTCTGTTTTAAAGTAAACTGTAAGGTTAATGCTGCCTCATTTGTTCCAACAGTCCTCCAGAACCACGACTGATCTTCCCTGAGTTCTTCTTCTACCCATTTTTCATTTTTCTATAAATAATACATGTTGGTATTTTGCAAACATGTCTGATTAAACTGATCATTTGATAATATTCACAACTGTCACAATTGCTTTCTTTGGAATTGGAATTACATTCTTCTTGAAATCTGAGGATATTTCACCTATCTGATACATCTTGCACACCAGGTCAAATAGTTTTGTCATGGCTAGCTCTCTAAAGGATCTCAATAATTCTGAGAGAAATCTTTCTACTTCAGGCGTCTTATTTTGACTTAGATCTTTCATTGTTCTGTCAAATTATTCTCGCAGTATCACTTCCCCATGGCCGGTTTGTGAGCATTTTTTCACACAAGTAACTCATTAAATGCCACTCACCCTTTTCCCTCATACACTTGCAGCTGAGTGCCCCTGGCACCTCTCTAAGCTTGACACCCCGAGTGGCTACAATTGTGATGCATTTTCCATAGAAATGTTATGGTTATGGCACCTCTTGTGCCCCTCTAAGCTTGATGCCCCAAGTGGCAGTGTCACTTAAGCCTTAAACTGGCCCTGCACATCCCCCATCTCATCTTCATCCACTTCATTTTCCCTTCTCATAATTCTTCCATTACGTTTCATTCCTCTACATAGGCTTTCAATACATTCCTTCCACCTATCTGTCTTCTTTGTTAGTAGTGGCATGCCATCTGACCTCTGTATGTTCTCTTTCCTCCTAAAGTTTCTTTAATTTTCCTGCTTGTAGTATCTACCTTCCCTGTATCCATGCATGCTTCTACAACTTTTCATCTTCTTTTAGCCATTACTGCTTTACCTTTTGTAGTGTCTTTAGCTTTACTCTGGGCTTCATAACTCATAAATTGTAGAGAGAATCCACATATGGTCCTGGAAATGATTTGCAGTTTAAAAGTTGGTTTCTAAATCTACATGTGCTCCTGGAAATGATTCGCAGTTTAAAAGATGGCAAAAAAGTCAACCTAGTCTAATATTCAGGGAATGAGCATATTGGGGCATATGCAGGGATCCTGTGTTGCTGTTCTAGGCAAGGTCCTAGTGGAGGCAGCTTGCTGTCACTTTCCTGTGACCTGTTACGAAGTGTCACATGTGTATTTGTTTCGTATGGATGACCGAAATGACTGCTTGTACACTGTAGTGTTGGGTATGTGTTGTTATGGATGAAGGGAAGGGAGAGGGTGAAACACGGGGCATAATGGAGTAAAAAAATTACTCTATGACAAGCCTGGTATGTGGTCACAACGCCATGAGAAAAAGTTTGGGACGTTATGTTGCAGGTAACTTGGAGGTCAAAAGGATGTGTATGATAAAGCTAGCAAGAGAAAAAAGTCAACTGTGAGTGAGCAAAAAAGAAAGCTTCTTGTTGTGAGATCTGCAAAGGCTACACAGATTTATTCAGCACAAACTAAGAGGCATGTCATCATCAGGTGTCATTCTTCTGAATGACAATATCAAACCAACTGCTGCTGTGTTAACTGAACTACTTAAATGGTTCAAGTGAGACATTATGAATCATTCTCCCTTCATTTTGGATTTGGCACCAAGATCTTCAGTCTTTTTCTAGAGGTAAAGAAGTGGTTCTCAAATGAGAAACTGCAGGGGCACTGGAACCACGCACTTCAGGACACAAGTAGTACACAGTTTTACAGAGGGATCAGAAAAAGCTGCTATACCATTACAACATTCAGTTGTCAGTCTTTTTATGTTGAAAAACAGCCAATACATAAATTCATTAAGTGTAGCTTGGTGGTTTTAACTCCTAGCCCTACAGGAGATTAAAAGAAAACTATAGCTCATTAGGATATCATTTAGAAAAATATGTTTGTATTCTCCAGATACAAAGAGTCATATAGCCAGAATGATGGAAAAGAGTACTAAAGAGAAAAGAATTCACCATGTAAAATTTGTCAGAGTGACTAGAGGTAACTGAAAATTGCTAGTCTTGGGCCACCAAACTACTGTAAAGAGAGAGAGTTTTCTGCCAGTTAAAGATAGCAGGTCTCCTTAAAAGTTTAGTGCAAACCCTTTACAACAATTCAAAGCTATACACTTAAATTTTAAACAACAGAAAAACCATGATGAAATAATGAGAATATTGTGAAAAGGATAACTTGCTACTTATTATATAGCAGAGATACTGAGTTATAGACTGGCACAACAAAAAGACTGTTAACAGGTAAGGCTTTCTGAATTAGACAAAACACACACACACACACACACACACACACACACACACACACACACACAGTCTCTGGCTGGCTATCTGTGACTCGACACTTAAATTTTATGGTACAGCAAATGTAGGCCTACTCGTTCAGGTTCACAAACATTTAGTTACTGAGAGTATTGGAGATTCACAAATTTCATTCCCATAATGCTGAAGATCATGCTGTGAATGCTATCTGTTACTATCAAACGATTACTGTCAAAGACATAATAATCACCCTGATGTTAATACTCTGAATCGCAATTCCATAACATTTAAAATGTCAAGAACTGGAGGGAAAGATTAGGATTCAATGTCCCATTATGGCAAGGTCATTAGAGATAGAGTTCAAGCTCAGATTTTGCATGAAGGAGTTACATAATAAGTAATGTCTTTTTCAAAGGAACCATCCCAGCACATGCTTTAAGTGATTTGGGGAAACCACAGACAAATTAGATCTAGATGGCCAAAAAGATATTTTAACCAGCATTCTCCTAAATTAATGTCCAGTGTCTTAACCAATGTGCCACCTTGCTTGTTGTGGTCACACTAAATTGCATAATTTAGGGATGTAGTGCTATTAAAATTATTTTATTCCCCATTTATTTACTTCAAAAAGTGGAGTAATTATAATACACATGACAGTAAGCAATGAAAAAGTCTTGCTAATCTAACCAGTACACAGTGACCCAAACCTGACTGTATCCAATTTATTACAAAAACTATATGTTGCAATACTTTCAATAATCTAACTAGTTTTCACCTATGATCAGCAACAATTATATAACGATATTACAACTGATAAAATAAAAAATAAATAAAATAAGGACTTAAAAAAAAGTGAAAATGGAAGTCATGTCAGGTTATAGGTACAAACATGCTACTCAAATGGTAAGTTGGTGATGTAGGAATTATATCTGGCTTAGATTAAATGTACAGAGTCTACACTGAGAAATGGACTCACTTATATTGGAGCACAGATTTCTACAACCAATGTAATTTGAACAAAATCATTTGGAGCACTAAGCCATGTATGCTGCAAAATTAAATACTGATCTTAAAATAAAATCTGATGTTTTGTTAAATTGTGATGGACCGCTTTCCAACAATAAAACTGGTAGGTACTATAGATGGTCCTCCCTATATATTGTCATATTTTGGTTGTCTTATGGCAAGAGGCTTGCGTAACATGCTAAATTGCTCAAATGTAAGTACAAATGTGGAAGTTTTTCACCAATTCAGAGGACAAATGGTTTGTGGTCAAACATAGGTGACAAACTGAAGCAGATGTAATGCCTTTGTCTATAAAGGCCTAGAAAATGGAGTTGTAGATCTGAAATATGTTGGACAGCAATTATAAAATAAAAATATTATGGCTGAAGATAGAAAATTATTAGTGATATATTCCTAACCTAGATTTAACCTACTAGGTCATTCTACATCAAAACATGCTATAATTCAAGGATTTGTGACCCTTTATCTCAGATTTTCACAAAACTTTGCACATTTGCTTTTATTTATAACATATGAACTTCTGCAAAATCTTTTTGGTCTCAGACTATTAAATTTTAAATGTAATGTTATTCTGGTAACTGGGGTCTGCAAGAATGTCAGTGCAAAATGGTATTTATTTACATAAATGTCCATAACTCAGGTGTATATGAAGCTTTTGATTTGGAATTTTTGCAGAAGTTAAGTAAGGCACATAGTTAACAGATATCCAGTCATTGAAGCAGTAAAGTTACAAAAAAAATTAAAAACATAAATGTATATCAATTTTCAATTTCAGAATAACTGTGAGAATGTGGAAAAATGCTTATATCACATTTCTCCAACCTGCTGGGAACCTAATTTTGGTCTTAAATAATCCCCTAGATTGTAAACTTTCTAATAAAATTAAAATTTTAAGGGGCCTTTTGCTAATTGACACACACAGCAGAAATCAAAATGTTTTTTGCTGTAACAGAAAAGGGTCATTTTAAGGGAAGATGTAATGGATTTTGGTCCTAATAATCAATTTTTCAAAAATATTATTTTCTTGATCTACACAGTTTAATCTATGTTGTGTGCGAATTTTATCATGATAGCAGCTTTAGAAACACCTTTAAATTGTTAAACTGATCAACTCTCCACTGGCGGCCACTCCCATCTTTTCTGATATTTGGGAAACTGCTTGCTTCAGCGAAATTTTTGTCAGTGTGAAGGCTATTTTCTTTTGATACCTTTGGCTGACATCTATATCTCTAGCTGAAATTTTTCTTGCATGAGGTTTATTTACATTCTGACAAGACTAGCACATAGTAGTAGTTGGAAGGTCGAATTTGCAAACCTTTATGTGGTAGTCAAGATTTATGCATAATGGGTGGTGGAAAAACTGTGTTTAGGAAACGGAGGTTTCATGGAAATTGGTTTACGAGCAAAAAAGAGGAAGCAGTTAAAAATGAAGAATATAAGCTCTCAGCTTCTGCATCAAAACTTGGGACAGGAGGATTTGACAGGTTCGTGAATGATGTTGATATGGATTGCACTGGATGCAGACTTACTGATTTAGAGCTTCTCTGCCAGGCTATAAAGTTTTCATGTTCATGTGTTAGCTGTAAAAATACGGAATGCATGACTGTTGTTGAAGAAAGAACAGTGGGAGCAGCTTGTGATTTTAAATTTATTTGTAATTTGTGTGGCTATGAATTTTCATTTTCCTCCTCCAAAAAAACTAACACTGGTACCTATGAAAGCAATTTTAGGTTAGCATTTGCTCTGAGATGCCTTGGACAGGGCAGGGAAGGAGGTAATTTATTGTTTGTTTTCTGAACATGCCTCCAACTTGTGCAAGGTTTGAAAAAATAGATCCTGGGGTAGATATTTATGACAGTGAATCTCCTACAGATGTTACTGACCTGTGTGTGTCTGTAGATGGGACCTGGATGAAAAGGGGTCACACATCTCTGTATGGAGTTGCATCTGTTATTGGTATTGACTCAGGTAAAGTTTTAGATGTAGAAATTATGTATAAATACTGCCATCAGTGTGCAACAAGGACAATGTCCAACACTGAAGACAGTGAGAAACTGTGGCAAGAAAAGCATGCAGTAGCATGCTCTAAAAATTATAGTGGCTACCAAATGAAGCAGAAAACATCTGTGCCATTTGTTGATCTAACTGCCACCTTCAACACTGTGTGGAGCGAAGGCCTTATCTACAAATTCCTCCACATCATACCCTGCAGAACAATGTCTCGATTGATTAACAGCATGCTAAGTGATCAGAAGTTCCAGGTAATCACTGGAAGCAACATAAGTAAGGAGAGGAAGCTGAACAACGGATTGCCTCAAGGATCAGTTCTCCTACCCTTACTGTTCAACCTATATCTATCTGATCTACCTGACACTTCGTCCAGAAAATACTGCTATGCCGATGACCTGGCTCTAGCCGTAAAACACCAGGAAATGAAGACAACAGAAGAGATTTGAGCCAATGACCTGTCTGCATTAGATAATTACTTCAAAATCTGGAGACTCCAACCCAGTGTGAGTAAAACAAAAGTGTATTGCTTCCATCTAAATAACCGGTTGGCGAACGTAAAACTGGAAGTAAGTTTCAGAGGCAGAATTTTTCATCATAATTGGAACCCAAAATATCTCGGTGTCATCCTGGATTGTACACTATGCTTCAAACAACACCTTCTTAACTTAGAGCTCAAAAGTTAAGGACTCCAAACAACATCCTCCATAAGCTATGCGGAACTACCTGGGGATCTTCAGCAACCACCCTGCGATCTTCAGCTCTGTGCGTGGTGTACTCAAGTGCTGAGTATTGTGCACCTGGACGAACAGTCATCATACAAGGCTTGTTGATACCCAGCTGGATACGACAATGCGCATAATATCTGGCGCAATCAGATCTACTCCAGTTTATTGGCTTCCACTGATAACCGGTATAATGCCTTCTGATCTAAACAGATGTACTGCCCTTATGAGAGAATTCCACAAGATCTCCACAAATTTTACACCTTCCAGTGCATAGCGACCTGCCACTTTTAAATCGTAAGAGACTGAAATCACACCATCCAACTCTGTGCGATGCTGCTGACATGGTTGCTAAGGATTTCAAACCTCTTGAAGAATGGAAAGGTCGGTGGGAAGCAGTGAAAGATGTGCACCTGCATAACATCTTCTCAGGTGCTAAACTTCCAAGTGGATTCAACCTACCAAGCAAGACTTGGACTACTCTCAACAAAATCTGTACCGGCCATGGCCGATGCAGGGATGCTCTCTTTAAGTGGAAGAAGCTGCCTGATCCAGCCTGTGACTGCAGGGCTCCATACCAGACTGTTCACTACATTGTCAGTGAATGGAGGATTCGAGCCTATCACGGAGCCAAATAGGACTTCCTGCTAGCAACTCCAGATTCAGTGTGCTGGATTGAAGGAATGGATATTCAGTTGTAAAGACAAACTTAAGTTTCTTGTGTGTCACTATGTACATATGTATATGTAATTTAATTTCATGATATGTCTGTATTAGCCATACGTTAAATAAATAAATAAAATGCACAACCTGTGTCAGAAAGACGATTGGTGTGAGTTCAACAACAGAATTGAGACATATTAACATAAACACTCATTACTAGAACCTGTTATGAATGCAATTGAGCCCACATTCAGGTTTCTTGCAAACCCTGATTTATTGAGGAAGTGTCTTCATGAAAAGACACAAAATGCAAATGAAAGCCTCAATAATTTAATTTGGATTAGATGCTCAAAAAGGACATTCTGTGGACTTGAAGTACTCAAAATAGGTGTCTATGATGCAGTTTTATGTTACAATAACAGAAATAATGGCAGAATTGAAGTACTGAAGAGAGTTGGTATAGATCCTGGTGTGTTTACAACAAAAGCACTTTACACCATTGATGAGAGCAGGTCAAGAAAAACAGATCAGTGTCTTACCTGCAAATACAGGCCAGGCAGATTTGATGAGGAGAGAAGAGAAACCTGGAGAACGAGGAGTATCAGTATGGAGAATTTTAAAATTGAGGAAAGCTTATTACATGTAGGAGTATGAGAAGAAAATCTTTTTAACCTTATTTTCTCTGTTTCCTCAAAAAGTATATGCGCTAATACTATGAAATTTTCAGGAACTGTTCGCTTGTTGCTGTATTCCTGGAACTAAAGAATACGAGATCCTGCAATTACATTCTGACTTTTTGATGATTGTATGTAGAAAAAAAAGTTAATTTTGGATGAGCAAAATTAAAAACCCCATTAATGATAGAATTTGTACCATAAATTAATAACTCTAGTTCAATGGTCTTGCAACCTTCTCAGGACACTACAATAAAATTTTCAGATTAATTGCATGATTATAATTTGAGTTATGGCTTTTTATAAAATCGACAATAAAAAATTAAAAATTCAAATTTCTGGCAAAATATTAATCCTGCATATTTTTATTATACTTTTCCATTAAAACATGGCTCTTTTGCTTTACACATTCAAAATTTTAGATTTGTACATTAATAAATGTAGCTGTAATGATTTTTTTAAATAAATGTTTACATTTTCCATTACAGCCCCCCTTAAGTAAGTTCATTCACTCACTGTCTCAGATGCAAGGGTATCAAATTGGCATATTTAAGTATAAATCATTCTAGGCAGGCAAGTTAACTTGAAGAACGAAAATTTGTTTCCTTTCACTTGATAATTCAGTAATTTTTATAGACAATAATATATATGATTTGTGTGTTCAGCCAATCACCTGCTCACAGTGATAAGAAAATGTTCTTAGACAGCAGTAGCTTGTTTGAAACTTTTATAGGCATGAAAACAATGCAGCAATTGCCGAAACTCATTGTTGAGAATAACTGGCATGCAAGAATTAGTCTATTTGGCCTCAGTTGTTCTTTGTCTTTCTGTGAGATAAGTCATATCTGTTTGTGGTGCGACCCTATCATTCCACTTGTATAAAGTCTGTTTTAAGTGACTTAGTGCTCAGTTAATTGCAATGGAAAATGTGAATTCATGCACTGTTGGAAAATTAATAAAAACACCATGTCATTTGACAACCTATAACTCAGTAAAAACTCTACAAGAAATAGAAGAGCTGAGTGAAGACCAACGAGATTTGATATTGCTGCGATCCAATATAAGCTTTCACAAGATCAAGGATGTGCTACTATACGTGGTCATCACATATACTATTACTTAAAAGTTTTTGAAAGTCATCAAAGAACTTGTGATCCTTTCAAAAAACACAGACAAGCAATTAAATAAATCTTAGAGGTCAGTTAGTTTGCTTTTGCCTAAAACATCTAAAACATTAAGTGATAAAAGAAACTATGTAAAATCAGGCCAAAAACTGTAAGCAACACGTCGTAAGATTTGTGAACAGAAAACTGATATCAATGATAGAAATGAAAACAATGCAGCTGACCAAGAGGTGACATTTCATGAATCAGTACTAAAACTTTAAAGAATAAAAACAGTCATGATGGCAACTTTTTATTTTTATTGGAGTGACCGGTTTCGATTCTATTTAAGAACCATCTTCAGACTCCAGAACAGTGGTTGGACTCCATAGAGGCAGTTAATCCAGCGTCAAGGGTCGGCACAACTTGCTCTACAGAGTCCACCCACTGTTCTGGAGTCTGAAGATGGTTCTGAAATAGAATTGAAACCGGTCACTCCAATAAAAATAAAAAGTTGCGATCAAGACTGTTTTTATTCTTTAAATTTTAATCTTAAAGATCGTTGAGAATGTTTTCAAAAATTTTTATGTACTATAAAGTCAAAGTATTGAGGATGCAAATAAAACTTTACATGATTTGGGGTGCTCTCCCTTAACACTTCACTCCATTCCAAATCACAGCAAGGCTTCATATGGCAGAAAGATGTCAGAAAGCATGAACCATGTATTGCAAAGAAAAGTGTGCCGGGCATTAGATTACAGCACTGAAGATTCTTGCCAGAGAGAAGAAAAATTTGATGATGAAATTGTTAAGAGAGCAAGAGATTTTGATGTCATGATATTCTTAATGAAAGAAAAAGTGGCTAGTGTAAGAGTACCTGAAAAAATTCAAATTTTAACTTCAGCTCTATCCTCTTGGTCAAAAGAAAACATAATGTCAGAATTCAACGTTATGAGTATGGGGTTCGACAAGCAAGGAAACTGAAAACAAAAATGAGTATCTTATCAATTCCAAAAACAAAATGTGGGAAAGTTGTTGCTGATGAAAAGGTAAAGATTGTCACTGATTTCTACCAAAATGATGATTATGCTCCAATGTTACAAGGAGCAAAAGACAAAGTTAACATTCAGAAGAATGTGTATATGCAAAAAAGACTCATCCTTTGCAACTTAAGACTACTGTACTTTTGTTTTAAATGGGAGAATCCAAACATTAACATTGGTCTTTCTAAATTTTGTCCACTATGACCAAAGTGGTGTATCTCCTTCCCTCTTTCCTGATGAGGCAACAGTTTGTTGCGAAAGCTTGAATTTCGTGTGTATGTTTGTGTGTCTGTCGACCTGCCAGCACTTTCATTTGGTAAGTCACATCATCTTTGTTTTTAGATATATTTTTCCTACGTGGAATGTTTCCCTCTATTATATATATGGGAAAAATATATCTAAAATCAAAGATGATGTGACTTACCGAATGAAAGCGCTGGCAGGTCGATAGACACACAAACACAAACACACACACAAAATTCAAGCTTTCGCAACAAACTGTTGCCTCATCAGGAAAGAGGGAAGGAGAGGGAAAGACGAAAGGATGTGGGTTTTAAGGGAGGGGGTAAGGAGTCATTCCAATCCCGGGAGCGGAAAGACTTACCTTAAGGGGAAAAAAGGACAGGTATACACTCGCACACACACACATATCATATGTGTGTGTGTAAATGTCAGCTTGTGTCTGTGTATGTGCGGATAGATATGTGTCGGTGTGCGAGTGTATACCTGTCCTTTTCTCCCCCTAAGGCAAGTCTTTCCGCTCCCGGGATTGGAATGACTCCTTACCCTCTCCCTTAAAACCCACATACTTTCGTCTTTCCCTCTCCTTTTAGATGGGGAACATACTGAAGAAACATACAAAGAACTTCTAAAATTTCTTGTATGTGACTGAATTGTAAAAAATTTCCATCCCCCCCCCCCCCCCCAACTACATGAAGTACGTGGAGAAATTTTGCTTTGACTGTTGCTGTGCAGGCCATGCAGAAGGTAAAAGGTAGAAAAAGTTCATGAAAATCTGAAGCAGTGGATGTCAAGTATGGATGATCTAACTTAGAATAGTCCCCCCCCCCCCCCCCATCACAACACAGAGTACTGTAATTTCAGATTTATTTGTGTCCTTCATAGAAAATCCATTAATAATTTTATTTTGTTACAATGTGTACTGTCTTGGGAATTATTTAAGAACAATTATAAATTCCCACCAGACGGGATAAACATGATACAAGCATTTTTCAATGTGCCTGTAAAATAATTATATGTCTGTTAAGTAAGTCCTTCTCGTAACTTAAGAAAAAAATTCCAAATCAGAAGCTTCATAAGAATCTTACAAGGGTTGAATGAAAAGTGATGCCCCCACCTTCGTTAATTGGGTTTGGATGGGAATATTTTAATAAATCAAACACAGAAATAATCCTTAGAATGTGATCTTTAATTACCAATATTCACTTTTCCACATAATCACCAGCCAACAGGATACATTTCTGCCAACGATGAACAAGTTTTCTGAAGCTGTCACGGAAGAAGTTGACACTCTGTTTCCGCAACCACAGTCTCACAGTTCTCTCAACGTCTTCATCAGAAGCATGATGATGTCCCCGCAGATCGTCTTTCATTATCAGGAACAGATGGAAGTCAGGCTTTGCTAAATCTGGACCATATGGAGGATGCCATACAGTAGTGATATTCAGTCTCTGAAGTTCTGCTGTGGTGGCACGTGAAGTGTGTGGTTTGGCATTGTCATGCTGCAGGAAAACATTTCCCTTTTCCTTTTGGACCCTTGTTAGCCATCGTTTCAGAGGTCGCAGTGTTGTGATGTAACGCTCTGAATTTATTGTTGTTCCACGATCAAGGAAATCAACATGGGTAACACCATCTGTATTCCAGAACACTGTGGCCATGATTTTTCCAGCTGAGGGCTGTGTCTTGAATTTGTTTTTCTAGGGTGAGTCTTTGTGTCGATATTCCACAGACTGACGTTTTGTCTCCGGGTCTTAATGTTGTACCCAAATTTCGTCTCCTGTCACAATAGACTCGAGAAAGGCGTCACCTTCATTCTCGTAACACGAGAGGAGTTCCTGGTAAATTTCCAGTCTGTGCGCTTTCATTTCAGGAGTCAGCATCCGGGGCACCCATCATGCACAGATCTTCTGTTAGCCAAGCAAAGAAATAATGTGACCCACATGTTCTTGTGAAATGCTGAATGTGCTTGCAGTTTCTCTCCGAGAGATATGACGATCGTCCTGAATCAATCTGTCAACAATTTGCTTGTGAAACTCGGTGGTTGTTGTCACAGGACGTCCAACTCTTTGTTTGTCATGCAGGTCAGATGTTCCTGTCTCAACATCTTTAAACTTACTCGTCCAACCATAACGACGTACAGTACTCACATCAGCACTATCACCATAAACTGCTTTCATTCTCTGATGGATCTCCTTTGGGGGGACACCTACTGCTGTCAATAATTCAATGACTGCACGTTGCTTAAATCGCATCGACCGACCGTCTGTGCAGGATTCCATACTTTACACTGAAACACAACTGTTCAATGCTAAGGCTTCCTGCCAACTGGAGCTGTAGAGAAGAGTCTACGGAACAAGCCAGTACCTGCCGCTTACCAATGCCGCCAACTGTTGAAGTGTTACGAAGGTAGAGGCATTAATTTTCAGTCAACCCTCATAGTTATGGGCATTTATGTAGATAAGTACAATTTTGCAACGACATTCTTGTACAGTCCAGTTACCAGAATATTACTATATTTAAAATTCAACATAAAATTTTTTTTTGGTCTGAGAGCAAAACAATTTTGCACACGTTCTTATGGTATAAGCAAATGTGCAAATTTTCAAAAAATCTGAGGTGATGGGTGAGATGACCTGCATGATATGACATGTAATGCCCCTACTACCACGTGTCTTGCCTTGGATGGCAGTAATTGCTCTCCTACTGACTGTGAGGTGACCATACTTCAGTGGCAATGCAATATTATTAATTGTTGTCCACAGTAACACTTGCTGGGCTGCATGGCAGGAGTCTCTCCCCTCTCTGCCGCCATGTGTAAACAGATCTTATCCCCTCCATGCATTGCTAATGCTGTCTCTATCTCTCTGAGGGGTACCACCATCTGATGTGATGCAATCTATAGTAGCAGTGAAGAGGATATCTGGAACAAAAGCACAACTTTTTGTGCTCAAAAAATGTTGTAAAGGAGATATTTAGATTAAACAATGGAATGTTTAGGCTGGAATAACAAGTCGGGAAGGACAGACTGGTATTCACAGCACAAATGAAGTGTTGAGTCACTGCAGGCACAATGAAAAAAATACTAGACATATTCGCTATCGGACTATGCCCTACGTCATACATTCACCCAAGCATCTCTAGTAGCAATTTGGGGGGGGGGGGGGGGGGGGGAGGGGGGGGGATATCTAGATTAGATGCACAACATTTTGTGCTCATCTACATCTACATGATTACTCTGCAACTCACAATTAAGTGCCTGGCAGAAGGTTCGTTGAACCACCTTCACTCTCAAATGACATGCAGGAAAAATGAGCAATTAAATCTTTTACTCTAAATCTTAATTTCTCTCATTTTATTATGATAATCAGTTCTCCTTATGTAGGTGGGCACCAACAGAATATTTTCGCAGTCAAAGAAGAAAGTTAGTGATTGTTTTAATGATTGTCAACCCAGTTCATGTAACATGTCCTTGGCACTCCCTCCCCTATTTCACAATAATACAAAATGAGCTGTCCTCCTTTGAACTTTTTTTGATGTCCTCCATCAGTCTCATCTGAGACAGATCTCACACCACACAGCAATATTTCAGAAGAGGGCAGACAAATGTGGTGTAAGCAGTCTCTTTAGTAGATCTGTTGCACTTTCTAAGTGCTCTGCCAATGAATCGCTGTCTTTGGTTTGCGTTACCCACAACGTTATCTATGTGATCTTTCCAGTTTAAGTACTCAATTGAATTTATAGCATTTAAAGTCATATGATTTATTGTGTAATCTCAAAATTTTGTGGATTTCTTTTAGTACCCATGTGGATGGCTTAATAATTTTTGTTATTTAGAGTCAACTGCCACTTTTCACACCATTCAAATATCTTGTATAAATCATTTTGCAATTGGTTTTGATCATCTGATGACTTTAAGTGACAGTAAATGATAGCACCATCTGCAAACAATCTGACAGTGCTGCTCAGATTGTCACCTACGTCATTTATGTAGATAAGAAACATCAGAGAGCCTATAACACTTCCATGGAGAATGCCAGACATTACTTCTGTTTTATTTGATGACTTTCCATCAATTGCTATGGTCTGTGACCTTCCTGACAGGTACTCACAATTCCAAATGCAAAACTGTGGTGATACTCCAAAGGCATGCAATTTGATTAGAAGATTCTTGTTAGGAATGATGTTAAAAAGCCTTCTGGACATCTAAAAATATGGAATCAATTTTACATCCACTGTCAAAAACACTCATTACTTTGTAAGACAAGAACTTGCTGTGCCTCACAAGAATGATATTTTCTGAATACGTGCTGGCTGTTTGTCAATAAAACATTTTCTTCGAGGTAGTTCATAATGTTTGAACAAAGCATATACGTTCCAAAACCCTACTGCAAATCGACGCTAGTGAGATTATAACATCGCTTCTTGAAAAAAGGAATATAAAATATAATAATCGATATTAAACAAAAATGAAAGCAATATAAGCACTCTGAGAATTATAATAAGCATGATCTCTGTCAAGTAGTACAAAAGAAAGAAACTTTGTTTCTTTGTTCTCTCTGCTGTTCTTTTGTCTTATTGGTTCTGACATCCTAGCTGAAGGTCACACATAAGATCACAGTCTACAAAAAATTAATGTACTCATATGTAGTGTATTTAGAATTTCTGCTAAATATATATGTCAGTATTAAATGCAGTATGTGTTTTTGTTAGTAGCAAAAAAGTTCTTTCCCTGTCCCCTTTATTTAATTAATTACATAACAATTAAATGTTGCCCTGATCATTTGTAATTGCATCATCGAAGCGATGCTATTGCTGTTAAAATTGAGAAAAACTTCTTAATAGTCATTTAATTCTGAAAGTATTGAAAGGATTTAATCTTAATAAATGTAAAACAGTGTCTTATAATAATTTCATTTTAGGCCAGAGGTACAGTTTTATTGAAAAGAATTATTTTAATTGTGTACGCTGCCATTGCACTTAGGCAGCTATATTGGAGCGTCAAGCCTCACATAGAAAAATAATTATTTGAGTATTATATTTAATTTTCTTATCGCATAACACTAAAGAAAGATATTTTTTTCCTCCATCACGAGCAAGACAGATGCCTTCATGTTCCCAATATGTATGATGTTTCTAGCGATAGCGCCCTGAGAAATAAAATTTAGCCGTGGTTTTTAATGAATATAAAAGAGATTTTCTCTAACAAAACATTTTCACTCCAAACGAATGGTAAAGTTTTCTCTTTTCAAAAAGTTACACGATAAGAAGAGTCTGTAATTCAGTGGATTACTGTTATTTCCTTTCTTCGGTATTGGTGTGACCTGGGGAATTTTCCAGTCTTTAGGTACAGAACTTTCAATGAATAAGCAGTTGCACATTATTGTTAAGCATGGAGCTATTCTATCAGCACACACTGGAAGGAACCTGACTGGTATATAGCCTGGACCAGATGCCTTGCCTTTATTAAGCAATTTAAGCTGCTTCACTTCACTAAGGATATTTATTTCTAAATTACTCATGTTGTTCTAGACCTGAATTCTTGTATATTTACTTTGTCTTTTTTTGCTAATAAGTTTCAGAAAGCTATGTGTAACTCCGCTTTAGTGGCATTGGAAACAGTGATATCACCATTTTTATCATGCAGTAAAGGTACTGATTGTGTCTTGCAGCTGGTATACTTTACATTATAACTAGCATCACTATGCGTTTTATATCAGATTGAAGACAGAGTTTCACTGTGAATACTATTAAAAGCGTCTTGCATTGAAGTTCACACTAAATTTCGATTTTCTGTAAAACTTCCCCAATCTTGGGGATTTTGTAGTCTCTTAAATTTGGCATGTTTTATTCTTTGCTTCTGCAAAAGTGTTCTGACCCATTTTGCGTACCATGGGGGGACCAGTATAATCACTTATTAATTTATATGGTATATACCTCTCAGTTGCCATCAGTACTATTTGTCTGAATTCAAACCACATCTGGTCTATGCTCAGAGAGTCAGATAAGGAGTGAAGACTGTCTCTTAGACAGGCATCAAGAAAAATTTTATCCGCTTCATTAAATAGATGTACTTTGCATTAATTTTTGGACAGTTTGGATGTTATGTATTCAGTCTAGTTGCAACAGCCTTGTGGTCACTAATCCCTGTATCCGTCATCATGCTCACTATTAGATCAGGATTATTTTTTGGTAAAAGGTCAAGTACATTTTTGTAACCATTTGCATTTACAGAGGGCTCCTGAACTAGTTGTTCAAAATAATTTTCTGAGAAAGCATTCAGTACAATTTCGGATGACATTTTATGCCTTCTGCTGCATTTAAACAAGTATTTTTGTCAATATATCGAGGGTGGATTGAAGTCACCATAAACTACAATTGTATGAGTGGGGAACCTATTTGAAATAGACTCAAGTTTTCTTTGAACTGTTCAGTAACTGTATCACCTGAGTCAGGGGATTGGTAAAATGAACCAATTATTAATTTATTTCGGTTGTCGTGTATAACCTCTAACCATACTCACAGGAACTATCTACTTCAACTTCACTACATGGTTAACTACTTTTGACAGCAACAAACACTCCACCATCAACTATATTTAATCTATCCTTTCTGAACATGTTAGATCTTTCATAAAAATTTCACTTAAAATTATTTCCAACTTTAGCTAACTTTCCCATATCTATACTGATTTGAGCTTCAGTGCTTTCTATTAGTGGTTGGAGCTCTGGTTCTTTCCCCACACAGCTATACCAGTTTACAACTACTATACCGATTGTTGCTAGGTCTACCTTCCTGTGTTTATCTTGCAGCATATTAGAGTGATGACCTTCTGTAGTTTCCCTGAGACCTTTTAACCTAAAAAACTGCCCAGTCTCCTTTACACAGCCCCTGCTGCCTGTGCTGCCACTTCCTGCATGTAGTGGAACCCTGACCTATTAAGCGGAACCTGGAAATCCAAGAAACTCAAGGGATCTGCAGCCTACAAGGTCGTAGATCTGCCTGAGCCTCTGAGTCAGACCCTTCACTCAGCTCTGTACTAAAGGAGCACAGTCGATTCTGTCAGTGATGCTACAGATGGTGAAGTCTGCCTCCATCTCACAAGCAAGACTTTGCCACTTCAGCTAGCTGACTGGAATTGGGGAGAATCTCTTCCAATCCAAAGTGACACACATCATTGGTACTGACATCCACCGTTTGGAGTTGGCTGCATCCCAAGCTCTTCATGGCATCCAGAAGCCTTCTTTCCACATCTGGAATGACTCCTCTTGGTGAATGCACATTGGATTCCTTCCCCTCCTTGGCAGCCATATCCCTAAGGAGTCCCATTGCATGCCTGACATTGGCGCTCTCAAATACCAGTAATCCCACCCTCTCTGAATGCCCACACCTCACGGACTGAGAGGCCTCTTCTGGAATAGCGCAAGCCCAAAAAAATGTTGTAAAGGGGATATTTGGATCAAACAATGAAAAGTTTAGGCTGGAATAACACCACTCAGAAAGAATAGACTGCTATTCACAACATAAAGGAAGCATTGAGGTGTTGAGTCATAGACAGTCACAATGGAAAAGAATGCAGCAATCTGACAAAGTCCTACATCAGAAATGGAAAACACATCCATCCAAGCATAGCTCACACACACAAAGCTGATAGTTGAATATGACTCACATTCTTTTCATTGTGCCTGTCTAAGACTGAACACTAATCTTATGTTGTGAGCAGCAACCTGTCGTTTGCAATTGTGCATATTTGGAGCAGACGGACAACTTGTTCAACACATTGTTAAAATTTTAAGGCTGTACTATTCGCTATATTCTTGCTACATAAAGACAAAGTTTATGAAAAATAATTCATAACAATTTTTCAAAAATTCTGTGACTAATAATGTTTGGATAAAAAAGTATATTTAGAGCCCTTCAGTAGTCCTGCAAAGGAGTAATTCGTTACTAATATTGGCAAGTATCATCACCACCCAATTTCTTTATTTTTCATTAGGAACAGTGGGCCTTTTTGTACTAGAAAAGGTTTTGTATGTTTTGGAGACCCTTCAGGTAAGATTAAAAATGAGCTTGAAAATACAATTGTCAAACATTTAGAAAACTATTCTTAATTTAATATGGAAAGCAAGGCATTTTTTTTTATTTTTAAAGTCCTGTATTCTTTTTTCATAAGTATACTTGCTAAAATTTTTCCATTTCATTTATTGTGTATCCAATTATGACTAATAAATTAATAATGGAAACCCAGGATGGAAATAATTTTAAAGTAGAGAACAGGCTACCTCTCATGCATATGACTCCATAAATGTACTTCATGTATTAGATAAATCCACATATAAGCCTTCCCCATTTGCAGACACAATGGCTCATGCGCAATGTATTTTAACTGCTTGTGGCAACCTGGTCATTAAGGTGGTAACTGTTGGTGGGTACCACAACCATTAAAATGAAGCACACTTAAGCCAGTGTGTGTTGGAAATACATCTCTGATGAAGTGTCTAATAGTTGAAAAAATACAATCACAGCAGATAACCATCTACAAATTTTAAAGAGGTTATAGAAATAAGTGCTAAGAAAAGGCTGCACTTTTGAATTTTATTGATTTGAGAAAGTTATCTTCTCTGAAACACTTTCATTTTCTCAGAACAAGCTCTTTTCCTCTCATCTGATCATTTGATTCCAGTTATTTTTCAGTTTGCTTTTTTTCATGAAAACCTTTGAATTTCTTTACTTTTGGTCTGAATTTGCCTCTGTAATATCTCCAGTTCAGTCCTATCATGTCTGGCCTCCCCACACAGTTTCTTTGATTGTTTTCCTGCTTTGGAAGAATATGTGTTTTTCCTTCATTCTCTGTAGATGTTCTAGGACTAAAAAAACATCTTTTCCTGATCTCATCCGTTATTTTAGGGCAGAATGAGTATACTTCTTTATTTGGTCTCAAAATCCAATTGCAATCTTTGTTCTTGATTGGCCCTAATATTCACAAGACTCTTCTACTTAACCAAATCTTCTAATGTGTTTTATATCAAGTTAAAAGTAGTGTTACTGACCCAAGAAGGACTTTTCATTTTACAACTGTATTCTAATACCCTAATTTCACATCCTTAGGAAAACATTTTTTGTTGTATAGATTTCTCTTTCTCATGTATAATTCTTTCATGTTTTCAGTTCTGATAAAAACTGCTTCTTCTTCAGTTTTTGTGTTTATGTTTCACCATGATATTTAAAGTTGTCTCAACGCTGGCATACTTCCATCTCTTATCACAACATTGCCCGCAAAAGCCAAACAGCTTAAATTGCTTCTTTCAATCTACCCAGTGTTATGTAGTTATTAACTTTTTCCCTTTATTTTCTACACTCCTAGATGACTCTTTCCTGTACACAACTGAATAATAGTGATGAAACTCTCTCTCTCTTTGTCTGACTCCTAATACAATTTGGAAGAGACTGGAAATTGTTCCAAGAAAAACTTTAGATGCTGTGTTTGTAAGAGCTTAGTTTTTTTCCAGAGTCTTCCTATCTACTGCAAATTTCTTCAAGGGGAGAGAGTCTTTGTCTGTTGAATCGTAAGCCTTTTTAAAATTGACAAATATTAGCAATATTGTTTTAACTGATGTTTCTCATAGGCCAAATTAAATTTTGTTTTGTTTTATTAACTTCAATGTAATCTGTACAGAGTGGCAAACTAGAAGCAAAATTTGTACATACAATTATATTAAACAGCAGCTATAACAAAGTTTCTGCTTCAATTAGCCTAGTTTTGTTAAGAGTGTAAAAAATTTAGAAATTAAAAATCAGCTGATCAAAGTACCTATCTATTTTACTTAGCACTTGAACAAATTTTTAATAAAGACACTAGATGGCAGATGTATGAGCACAAAGAAACATTTGTTTCTCAGTGTAGTTGCATGCCCACGAGACTCATATCCGACGTAACTGAAAACTTTAAAGAAAGTCTCAGTTCACTTGTACATAAATTCCCTAGTCATACTGTAATCATCGTGGAGACTTTAATCATCCAACAATCAATTGGAAAAATCACAGTTTAGTTAGTAGTGGGCGTCGTAAGACATCCTGTGAAACATTATTAAATGCCTTCTCTGAAAACTACCTAGACTAGATAGTTCTGAACCCCACTTATGATGGAAACATATTGGATCTAATGGCAACAATAGGCCTGACATCTTTGAGGATGTCTACATAAAAACTGGTATCAGTCCACATCAAAACTGGTATCAGCGATTATGACACAGTTGTAGAAACAATGATTACCAAAGTACAAAAGGACAACTAAAACAAGCACAAAGACGTATATGTTCAGTAAACTAGATAAAAAAATCTGTAACATTATATCTCAATGAGAAACTTGAAACTGTCAACACACAGCAAGAGCAGCAGAGGAACTATGGCTCAATTTTAAAAGAATATTGTCCATACACTGGACAGATATGTACCCAGTAAAACAGGTCATAATGGGAGGAACCCTACATGGTATACAGTCACTATAAAGAGACTTCTAAAGAAACAGAGACTACTGCAAAATAGGTGTAAAAGAAAGCATAGCACTATAGAAAAAGAGATAATGACTGAAATGTGTTCGGCTGTCAAGGGAATAACTTCATTGACCACAGTAGCAGAATATTGTCAAATGATCTTTCACAAAACCCTTATGAATGGCACAGGAAATCAAAGAAGGGTAGAAAAGCAAAAGCTGAAATTCTTAACTCCATTTTCGAATGCTCCTTTACAAAGTAAAATCCACAAGATTTGCCCCAATTTCATCCTTGTAGCATTGAAAAAATAAGTAAGATAAGTATTAGTCTCAGTGGTGTTGAGAAACAGCTGAAATCATTAAAACTGAACAAAACTCCAGGACCCAATGGAATCCCTACCAGATTCTACACTGAATTTTCAGCTGAGTTTGCCCCTCTTCTAACTATAATCTTTCGTAGATCCCTCAGCTCTTGAAAAAGGCACAGGTCACACCTGTCTGCGAGGAGGTTAGTAGAAGTAATCCACAAAACTACTGTCTAATATCCTTGACATTTATTTGTTGCAGAATCTTAGAATATATTCTGGGCTCAAACATAGTGACCTATCTCGAACAAAATGATCTCCTCCATGCCAACCAGTATGGATTCTGAAAACATTGATCATGTGAAACTCAACCCGCACTTTTCTCACATGAGATGCTGAAAACCTTGGATCAAGGCAGTCAGGCAGATGCAATAATTCCTTGGTTTCCAAAAAGCATTTGAGTCAGTACCACAACTATGGTTATTGTCAAAAGTACCATCATATGGTGTATGAAGTGAAATTTGTCACTGGATTTAGGACATTTTGGTAGAGACACAGCATATTATCTTAGATGGAGAGTTATCATCGGATTAGAAGTAACTTCGAGTGTGTCCCAGGGAAATGTGTTGGAAACCTTGCTGTTCATGTTGTATATTAAAGATCTTGGAGACAATATTAACGGTAACCTGAGACTTTTTGCGGATGATGCAGTTATCTATAATGAAGCACTGTCTGAAAGAAGTTGCATAAATATTTAGTCAGATCTTTATAAGATTTCAAGGTGGTGCAAAGATGGGCAACTTGCTTTAAATGTTCAGAAATATAAAATTGTGCACTTCACACAACAAAAAAACATAGTATCCTGTGACTATAATATGAATGAGTCACTGTTGGAATTGGCCAACACATAGAAATATCTGGATGTAACAATTTGTATGGATATGAAATGGAATGATCACATAGGCCCAGTCTTGGGTAAAGCAGGTGGTAGACTTCGTTTTGTTGGTAGAATACTTGGGAAGTGAAATCTCAAGATTGCTTACGGATCACTTGTGTGATCAGTTTTAGAACATTGCTCAAGTGTGTGGGACTCATTCCAAGTAGGACTAACAGGGAATACTGCATGTATACAGAGAAGAACAGCACGAATGATCACAGGCTTGTTTCATCCATGGGAAAGCATCACAGAGATGCTGAAGAAACTGAGTTGGCAGATTCTTGAAGATAGACATAAACTATCCCAAAAAAGTCTACTAACAAAGTTTCAAGAACGGGCTTTAAATGATGACTCTAGGAATATACTACAACTCCCTATGTATCACTCACACAGAGATTGTGAGGGTAAGATTACAATAATTACGGCATGGACAGAGGCATACAATCAACCATTCTTCCCACAATTCATATGAGAATGGAACAGGAAAAAACCCTAATAACGGGTACAATGTGATGTACCCTCTACGATGCACTTCACAGTGTTTTGCAGAGTATTGATGTAGATCTTAACTAATAATGTGTTCATTAATAACACTAATTATGTAAACTGACTCATTCCACATTTTTGAAACACGAATCATTCAAATGGTCTATGGAACATATAACTAACTAACTAAGCAACCAATTAACCAAAAGAAATCATCTGAACCGTCTTCAGTTTGTGGGATATAGCTTAGATTGCCTCAACTGCAGAAGTTCAGAACTGAGGCATGTCCAAGGCTCTATGATGCACACTGATGCTTCATATTTGCTGCTATCCCCTCAAATACAAAGGATAGCTACCCTATTTCAATTACAGTCTGCCCAAAAGCTGATATCATCAAGTGTTGTCCACAAAATGTTTCATGTTGGTAGTAGGTATGCTGCAGGATAAGATACATGTTGTGCCCATCATTTCAGAATGAAATGTTTCCAGTGTACACACTCTACAAAATTCTGAAAGCAGTAGGAATAAAATATTGGGAGTGGAAAGCTGTCTACGAATTGTACAGAAATAATCTTCTCAGCTACTGCCTCACTTTCATGTTCTTTGATTCTTATAACTCCACAGTCACAACAGTCAAACAATATACATGTGGGGCAGCAGCTGGAAAGGAAGCGAGACAATTTTGTACATTATTTCCAATGTTGTTCACTTTGAACATTGACAAGCAGTCAAGGAAACCAAGGAGAAATTTGGAAAAGAAAGAATTAAAATTCAAGGAGAAGAAATAAAAACTTTAAAGTTTGTCAATGACATTGTAATTCTGTCAGTGGCAGCACAGGCCTTGAAAGATCAGTTCAACAAAATGAATAGCATCTTGAAAAGAAGTTATAAGATAAACATAAACAAAAGTAAAACAAGGGTATGGAATGTAGACATAATAAATGAGGCGGTGCTGAGGGAATTGTGTTACTATATACACATTAAAAGAAGTAGGCAAGTTTTGCTATTTGTACTGCAGAAAAACTGGTGATGCCTGAAGCAGAGACAATATAAAAAGAATATAAAATGCAGACTGGCTATAGCACAAAAAGCATTTCTGAAGAAAGAGGAATGTGTTAACACTGAACAGAAATTTAAGTGTTGAATAGTCTTATCTGAGCATATCCATCTGGATTATAGCTTTGCATGGAAGTGAAACATGGACAATAAGCAATTCAGACAAGAAGAAAATAGAAGCGTTTAAATGTGGTGCTACAGAAGAATGCTTAAGATTAGATGGGTAAATCATGTATCTAACGAAAAGGTACTAAATCCAGTGAGAAAAAATAAATTTACAGCACAATTTTACCAAAAGAAGGGATTGCTTGATAGAACACATCTTGAGGCATTAAGAAATTATCAATTTCATAATAGAGTGGGAGGGAGGGAGGGGATGTGAGGGGTTTAAATACTGCAGAGAGAGAGAGAGAGAGAGAGAGAGAGAGAGAGAGAGAGAGAGAGAGAGAGACCAAGGGACGAATACAGTAAGCAGGTTCAAATGGATGTGGGTTGCAGTAATTATTCAAAAATCAAGAGGTTTGCATCAAGCCATTCTTCACTCTAAAGATCACTGATACAGAGGTTTGACCTGGACGTAATTCCTACTATAGTTTATCAGATAATGTCAGTTTAATAACTGTGAACATGGTTGTTAAAACTGATAAGTCTTGAGGGAAACAAACAAACACACACACACACACACAGCGCTGGAAGTGTCATAGTTCTTTAAAGCTGCTCCTGGCACAATTCCCATTATAAAACCACTTTCATTATCCTTACCGGTCATTTTTTAACTTCGTCATTTTATTTTTCCCAGAACCCCATATCATATCATTATCTTCCACACACATTTTCATAGTAAGCACATAATACTGTTTCATTTTCATAGTAGTGTCCAAGTATTCTTAAGATGTAACAACATTTAATCAATCTTTTTTTCAATAGTTAAACACAGTTCTCCCAACTTAAATGATCCTCTAACAATACTCCTTCAAATTTTTTGTAAGACAGTTGTTCAATTCTGTTGCCCACTAACTGTAGGATTATGTTGTTTCTGGTTTTTGTTCTTTTATCTCTACGGCTCATGCATATTGTTTTCTTTATATTTGCTACCATAACATTGCCACTAAACCATCTTTCTTGATATGCAACCATTTTTCTGTAAATTAGCTTATTTATTTCAATAAAAAGCTTATTATCATCGGCAAACATTGTTTCTTACAGTTGATTTAGAGCAAACAATTTTACACTTAATCTAGTAAAGACTCACATTACGCAATTCTGAACAAATAAAAGCGAGACACGCAAGTGCCAGAAAGAGAGACTAATGGACACACTGGATGAGGCTCCATGGGTGGAGTCCATTGGCCTCCACATAGAGAATAAAATGAAGTGGTAATAGCACTTTGATAAATTAACCAAAAAGCTGTGCCAGTTTTGCACTTGGAAATCTCTCATGTTGTGCTGACCTGCAAATGGGTTTGTTAGCAGACTGCATACTTTCATTAAATACTATCTATGGCATAATCGTCTGGGACAATGCAGGTACAATGACAAAATGGTATTTATTCCACAGGATGCAGGTACAATGACAAAATGGTATTTATTCCACAGAAGTCTGCAGTATAATATTCTGTAAAGTTGATAGGCCCTAACTGAACATCTTGCAGAAGATGTTTCAGGGGGGGTCCTAG
The DNA here is from genome assembly GCF_023898315.1 of Schistocerca nitens. NCBI lineage: Eukaryota > Metazoa > Arthropoda > Insecta > Orthoptera > Acrididae > Schistocerca > Schistocerca nitens. Next base: position 733,881,459 of record NC_064614.1, on the reverse strand, counting down.
GGAATCTTACACCTACATGCCAATGCAGGTACTCGCAAATGATATTTCTAGTTAAACAACAGTGAATTTAGGATGAACCGTTGAATTAATAACCGCAGTATCAGAAATAAAAATAGATTCCATGTAGGCTATGCATCCTGCTCTATGGCTCAGAATAATATTTCACATTCTTATGCCTATAACACTTTACTGATAGGTATTAAAATTTCTGAGATATTCAAATACAAAGTACAGAAATACCTCATTACCCATTCCTTCTACAATGTATTGGAATAATGAGACTCAGAGGTATAAATGCTTATAGGCTATTAAATAAATCTCAACTTTGCCACTAGTTATGTAAATAACCATAAGTGGCTTGTATAACGTTACAAAAAGGCTTTGTTTGAAGAATTAGTGAAAAGCAGCAGCTGAACATTACAAGAGAAGGGATAGTAGTTTTTTGTTTCAAGTACCGGTAGCTGTTTTGCTCATACATGATGTAACAAAGAAGTAAGTCAAGTCTCATATTTATCAGTACAACAAGATTAATACTACTCGTAATTTGTTGTTAACACACTTTACAAAAGTAACTGTAGTAGTTGCTTCTGCCTGTTAATGTCATTCCAGATTCCTGAAGACTTTCCTTCACAGTGAGATTCATAGAACACAATGTGTGAATGAACAAATCTTGATAGCTTTGTTTACTTCAACACATTTTTTTCATAGTTAATGTGTGATATATGTACATAATATGCATAAAATCACTTGGACACTTCTCAGTTATCCGATATAGGTTTTATGAATTAACCTTGCAGTTTTAACTTATGTGAGGAAAGATATGTTAAGTATGGCTAATTGTGTTAAATATGGTGTGAATGTAAACACTAAGATAGGCAACAGGTCAGTCTGTTATCACAGCAGACCAGTCTGTTACCACAACCTTCATTTGCCATCCATATTCGTTCGCTTTGTCAACTGTCAACCTTCCAACCAACCTAAACATTGGACTTTGCTATAAATCAGTATCTCACAACAACCAGGATTTTAGTGCTGGTGAGGCAATAGAAGGTATGGAAAACAATTGAATTTTGAAAGTCGGGATATTACTTTCTATTTTGTCCAACTTTGTACAGCATTGTGTGCAGGCAGAAGTAGCTGGGCATGTCTAAGTGATTTATGGAAACCAATATCTCTATATTCTATAAGTATATTGGAACTTAAACCATACTGCTCCTGAACATCAGTTCAGTGCCAAAACTACTATGCCACCAGGTCTGGTACACTATCTCAACACACATCATGTGCAGGCTCAAATCTTCCAATCACAGATTTTTCTGCATCTAGATGAAATGTCCCATAAGAGAATGTGGAAACCAAAAGTGAAGATATTTGTATAAATCATGACCAGCCCAACACTGATCAATTTAAACTGTTCTATTATACCTAAAATATTTTTATTATGTTGTCTTTTATTAACTGCTAATTTCCATACAGGCAAATAATTACTTACAACTTGAAGCTTTAGTGCCAAAAATCCCATGCTGTTCTGAAGTCTTACATCAGGCCATTGTTAATACGTTATAATTTTTTCCCATGAGTGATCACACACAATCAATAAAATTAGTACTGGAGTAAATACTACTAATATGAATACAGAAAAAAAATAATTTACTGCTGTAATTAACTTACCTGAGTCCACATTGAGCTGTCATTTCCCCCCAGGCTTTCCTGTTCAGAAAGCTCTCCTCTTGGTGGCATTAATTCATCAGCTTGTATGTTCAAGTCAACAGTCTGAGCAGATGAATCATCTTGTTTCAGTTCTTTATGCGATGTTTCAACCGTAATCTCCTTAATGACACCAGCATCTGGTATGTCTTGGCTATGAAAGAAAACTTGTGGTTCAATTACATCAATGGTGGTATCTTCTTGTATAGAGACATTATCCAACTCTAAGGGATCCACTGCTTCAGAAGTCTCAGGACACTCAATGTCCATACTAGTACTTTTGTCCTGAAAGCTTTGCTTCATTGTCTCATTATCTGGCTCTGTATCAGTTAAACTTACGGGACACACATTAGCATAGGTGAATTCCGAGTCATTTTGCTGGATTTCACGAGGCGTAGTTTCTGAGCAATCTTTTGATGAAAGACTTATATTAGACTTAAGTGTAATTTCTGAGTTGTCAGCAATGTTTTCTGACAAATTAATATTTGCTTTTGCTGTACTTCTGTAAACTTCCATTGAACTGCTTTTGCCATTAATAGTGTTAATCTCACAGTTATCTGAATAACTGTCCGATGGGCGAGTTAAATTGTTTTCTGTTAGAAATGCTGTACTTCCCGTATCATGAGAACATTCCTGAACATTCTCATCACTTTCTTTTACTTGTCTCTTTTCAGTTTCTGGGAAAGAAGCTTTAAAACGATCATCAAATGTCAGGACTGGCTCATTGCTTGTTACATATTCCAGTGTTTGTTTCTCACTATTATCTACAACGTCACTGCTATGTAGTAATCTGGCAGGCTTAATTGCCCGGTGTGTTTCAGTAACTATTAAACAATCATCTTCACCACCAAGAATCTGGTGCACAGGAGAACAATCTGCTGAGGTATGCTCAGCATTTGTATCAACTGTACCTGATTTTGGAGAATTCTGCGTTTCATTTTCAGAATTGCAATTTGTTTGCTGAAGATCAGAAATTGCATCATTTGTAACTTCTTTCTTTGTTTCATTATCAGACAACAATTCTGTCTGAGATGATTTCTCATTTGGGGATGAAGGCTGAGACACAAGGCTGTCTTTATTTGTCTGTGTAGCCTGGTCAGTTTGAACATTCGGAGAATGCTGGGTACAGCGGTTCAGTAATGAATTTAATGCTCCAATAGGTGACTGTTCTGAGTAAGCACTTTGGTTACTCTCAGTAACTTGGCGCATATGAGGCTGCTCTGGAGGAAGTTGAGCAATAGGATTTAGCACTTCAAACTGTTGCTGATGTTGTGGAACTACGTAAGGATTATATATGAATGGCATAACAGCAGCCTGACTTGTATCATTGTTGCCATCTTCAACAGGCGAAGCAAGAACAGCAGGCACAGATACATACTGTGGAGGGAGATTTGGAGGAGGTGGAGTGTTACTGCTTAGAAAATGTTGATATGTTATTGATGCAGTAAAATGACTGCCACTGGCAGGATTGTACGGGACTGGTGGAGTACTTTCAGCACCTGAGACGTCACCATCTGAGCGGACAATTACATGCTGCAGCTCATAATCAGTGTTTTCCTGTTGCTTAGCTGGTGCAGAACTTATAAAAGAACATCTAATTAAAGCTTCTATTACTTGATCTTTTGGATGTGTGTTGAGATGACTTTTTAATGATATGCCTTCACGCAAATACAAGGTACACACTGGGCAACAAATAAAATTTCGATTCCCATTCATGATTAAAATTCTTCTGTTAAAAAGTTACTCACAAAATCAGTGCTCTAACTTGAGCCTAATTAATTTACAATTGCAGTTTGTTTGAATTGTTCGGACACAAGGAATTAAGTTTTTCGCATGATGTAGGCACAATCGAAAGATAGTATGACTGAAGAAGATCTTAAGATTCTGATCGGAAAATAGGAAATTTATTTTACTAAAGTAACGATTGATTGGTTTTGTTCACATCTTACGGCCGCAACGAACGTGCGCTCAAAATTTGGGGGCGAAAAAGACAACTGCAATGCCTTAAAACAAGTATACAACATACTTTGGAGGAGCAACTGGCAACACATCATCCTGCCTGAATACCATATGCACGCAATCCCTAGAGAATTGTTATCTGTCCAGATATTATTTGTAGTTGCCATCTGTCCCAAAATTCACACATTAAATGACGTAATTGATGACAAACGACCGGAAAGTAGCATTCAGTGCTTTGGCTGTCACGTACACAACGAACGGTGAGTTTTAGTACTACTTCATCATCAATAGGCTTCTCTCCTGACAATCTCAGCGACTTGATATTCAATATGTTTGCATTCTTCTTAATTTTTCTCTCTGAACAGATACTTGGTCCCAATTCAGACAACATATATATTATCACTGTGCCAAAGCTTAAGTTTGTTGATGCGTTCACAGTTCATTGTCTTCTCATTCGAAAAACGATTCCTTTCCTGCAAAATATAGTTAGAAAATGTCCCTGTACACATAATTTAAAACACACGATTCATTTGAAACTGAAGTTTCCACTTAGTTATATCACACGTACGGACATAAACACAAACATCTTAAATCACACTACTTTGACAACAGCTTATGCAAAGACTATACACTAACGGCGATCAGAGAAGCTATGTTCACTGTTCAGCAAGCAGCAAGTACTCAAGTAGATTAAGGAGTGCTGGTACTGGAGTTACGTGTACGGGTGAGAGTTGCTGACTGGGGACCCTCGTTTACTGCATTTTCGTTGTATGTAAACAGAGCAACAAACAGCCCTGTGATAGACACTCGAAATTTTGGAAGTGTCACAATGAGTACGCTGAAATTACCACAAAGAATAAATGGAGTTTTATTAGACATAACAGGTGTTCTCAAGGACGGATCGTCTGCCATACCTGGCTCTGTCGAGGCTGTAAATAGGTTGAAAAAAGGCGGACTGGCCATTAAGTTACTAACGAATGAAACTCAGGTTACTAGATCGTCGTTATGTTTGACGTTATCAAAAATGGGTTACTGCGTTACGGAACATGACATTATTCCACCATGCCCTGCTCTGGTTGACCTATTACGAAAAGAAAAACTACGGCCACATCTCCTTGTACATCCAGACGTATTATCAGAATTTGACGGCCTCAACAAGGAAGACCCTAACTGTGTTGTTGTCGGCGACGCTGCGGAAAACTTTTCGTACGAGAATCTTAATAAAGCGTTTCGAATTTTGATCGATATGGATAAGCCGCGGCTTTTTTCCATGGGCAGAGGTAAATACTATAGAGAGAAAGGAGACTTAGTTTTAGATGTTGGTGTATTCACCACAGCATTAGAATATGCTACAGGTGTCTCCGCCGAAGTTGTTGGGAAACCACTTGCCTCTTTTTTTCACTCAGCGCTATCTGCAATAGGAGTAAAACCTGAAGAAGCTGTTATGGTTGGTGATGACATTGAATCAGATATCGGGGGAGCACAAGCTTGTGGAATAGCAGGTATACTTGTAAGAACTGGTAAGTTTCGTCCATGTGATGAAAAGCACCCGAGGGTAAAACCGGATGTTATTGTTGATGATCTTGCGGAAGCGGTCGATATCATTGTTCAGTCAAGGAATTAGCTTTAAAATACAAGCGCTTACAGTTTAATTTTCATTTTTGTCTTGTGACAGCATGTATGATATTAAGAAACTGTAATACTTTTGATTTGCACAGCTGTATGGTGAATGAAACTTAAGTTGAAAATTTAAGTTTTGTTGTACCATGTTACAAATAATTTTTGAGAATAAACTTTAATCAGATATCAAATGATTGTAAATTATATAAATGTATTTTTTAATGTTGTAACACAAGTGATAAAAGTTCACAAATATATTTGTAAACTAATTCCCATTAGATCATTAAGATGTCACAATTTATGTATAGAGCCAAGGTTCTGAACAAATGTTCATAACCCTGTTACGTGTGAGGTTCATGTTGAAAAGTTTCAGTATGAGCTCGGGCTAATGAGGTACATAAGTAATAAGTTATTGAGCAGTAATTTATTAAGTGTTTTAAAACGGCAGAGACAATCATATACTCTAATAAAATTCAGGAACCACACATTGTCAGATAGTGAAGTTGCTGTAAAATTGATTACTTAAATAATATGGTCTGAAACTCATCTAAATGCTATATCCAAAATTCTAGTTATCTTACAGCACCCAATAACTTCTGTTCATTAGATGAATTTTTTCAAGGGGAGGGTAAATAGTAAGGTGAAACACACATTAAGATAGATCTGTTTATGTAATAGTTAAATTTTGGATTATGTACTCTTATTGTTAAGTACTTGGTTGTTATCATTCTGTTTGAATGTAACCTGGAATTTTACTGATAATTAAATCTCAACAGTGTATTTGAGGAGCAAATAAATCTGTAACTTTTTACAGATAGCAGGTCAAAAGTGAAGGTGATTCAACCCTCCCCAGCTGTTACAGAGCATACAAATAGATGCTATCAGAGAACATCCTCAGTTTAAATCAGTTCCTCTATATGATGTAAGTTGTATTGTATTGTATTTATTGGTCCAGTAAATCTTACATGTACAGTACAGCACATCAGATATTGGACAGGTCAAAGTATATTTTACAATTAAAACACTTTAGAAACTAGAAAATTATGTTCACAAAATTTTACAGCACTTCATATACTGGGCAAGTCAATGTGTAAGTTATAATTAAACCACATTAGAAACTTGAAGTTTACAACTGAATACATGTATAAGCCAATATTAACGATTAAAGTATTTGCATGATCCTCACTTAAGCTCTAAGGATTTTTGAGGAACTCTTCTACACTATGAACTGACATGTACACTAGAGAATTACATTCACAGAATTTTACTTCATATACTGGGCAAGTCGGTATACAACTTATACTTGAACCCCATTAGAAACTTGAGAATTACATCTGAATGTATTTATAGGCCAATATTAATGGTTACAGTATTTGCATAATCATCACTTAGACTCTCGAGGATTTTGGAGGAACTCTTCCACACTATAAAAGCATTGTGTCAACAGATATTCTTTTAATGCTGCTTTAAAATTTTTTACATCAGTCGTTACTTTAATTTCTCTTGGCAATTTATTGTAGATAATTTTTCCATGGTGTAATGTTCCTTTTTGGCACAAACTGGTTTTTGTATGGAGTACATGAAAGTCAGTTTTCTGTCTTGTATTATGATGATGAACATTTTCATTTTTGGGGAGGATACTAGGATTTGTTATTGTATATTTCTTTATAAACATTGCACTTTCAAATAGGAAAATACATGGAAGGGGAAGAATCCCCATCCTTTTAAATAATGGTCTGCATGGTTTGTTCCTTTTTATTCCAGCCATGATTCTCACTATTCTTTTTTGCATCCTGAACAGTTTTAGGCACGATGGCGTTTTACCCCGAAAAGTGATCCCATATTTTAGGACAGAATGTATATTAGAATAGTAAACTGTCATTAGACAGTCCTTATGACAGCAGTTTTCTAGCACTCTCATTAAATAACACATGGTACTTAGCTTCTTTAATATGTTGTCAATGTGAGTTTCCCATCTAAGATTATCCTGTAGCCAGACCCCCAGAAATTTTGTATTAGGCACACTTGCAATATCCATGTCTGACATCTGGATTCTTATATCCTCTTCAATGTTTCTCTTGACATTATGAAAATTTAATGCTACTGTTTTGCTTTTATTTATTATTAGTTTGTTTTGGTTGAACCAGTTTACAACATTTGTTAATGCCTCAGACAGTCTTGTCTGTAGTATCTCTGCAGTCTTCCCGCTGACTAATACGCTTGTGTCATCTGCAAACTGGATAGTGCTATGGTACTGGTTGGTTGATGTTAGGTCATTTACATATATCAAAAATAGGATGGGGCCCAGTACCGAGCCCTGCGGTACTCCATATTTTTACTGCTTTATAATCAGAATAGTGTCTTGTTGATTTATTTTCTTTGTGAAAATGTATTTCTACTACTTGCTTGCGGTCAGTAAGATATGATCTAAGCCAGCTGTTAGGCATACCTCCGATACCAATTCTTTCAAACTTCTGCAGCAATAGAGTGTGGTCTATGATGTCAAAAGCCTTAGACAGATCGAGGCATATGCCAGTTACTTTTTGTCCACTATCAATTTTTTCGAGTACTTCACCCAGAAATTCATATATTGCTGTTTCTGTTGATCGGCCTTTCCGGAAGCCATGTTGGATTGTGGATAATATTTTGCACTTTTCTAGAAAATCTAGCAACCTCTTATGAAAAATTTTTTCTAGTATTTTCGAAAATGTAGATAGCAAGGCAATAGGTCTATAATTGGCTATGTCTTCTTTCTTACCCTTTTCGAACAGTGATTTTAGTTTCACTGTCTTTAAGCAGGAAGGAAAGACTCCATTTGTTAATGAACTGTTGACAATGTGGGCTAATGGTATTGCAATGAGGTCCCCCACATTTTTAATGACATAATCTGGAATCTCATCCACACCTGTTGAAAATTTTGTTTTTAACTCTCTAATTGATAGTATAATTTCCTTAGGGTTGGTTGGAGTAAGAAATAGGGAGTTGCAGTTTCTATTTTGATTGGATGGTGTTGTAGCAGGATTTTTATTTGAAGATTTTATGTCAGTAATTTTTCACTAATATTTGCAAAGTATGTATTAAAAGCATTGGCTACTTCTTCTGGATTTGTAATTTTTTTGCCATCTTGGATTACCTGGAGATTTACATTTTGGGAGGTCTCGTTTCCTACTTTTTCTCTGACTATCTTCCACATGGCTTTCATTTTGTTCCTGGCCATTTTTATATGGTGATCATTTGTTGTTTTTTTTAGATTCTTTTATGACTTTGTGAAGCACTCTCTTATAATTCTTGAAATGCACCAGAAATTCTTCTGTAACATTTTGTGTTTTTGAGATTTCATAAAGTCTCCTCTTTTCAGCACATGATATTTTAATGCCTTTCGTCAGCCATGTAACATTTCTTTTTTTAGTTTTTGATGTTTGGTTTTTAACTGGAAAAGAAATATTGAAATAATGGGAGAATATTTCCATGAACATGTCAAACTTTTTACATGTGTTCTCATAGTTGTCTATATCATTCCATGTTTCTTTTTTCAGTAAGTACCTGGAGTGTTCTAGGTTGTGCTTGCTAAAATTTCTACCTTTTCTTGTCATTTGTTGTTCAGTATTTCCTGCAGTGTCTACTGGGAATTCAATAAACTGTGCATAATGATCACTGAAACCTGTATTCATATTTCCAGATTTGTATAAATATTTATCTGTATTTTATTAGTATCTGATCTATAGCACTGCTTGACGATTTGGTGACTCTGGTGGGGGATTGAATAGTTGTATGTATGTTGTAGGTTTTTAATAAGGCCTCAAGGTTTAATCTGTCTTTTGAGTTCTTGTTGAAATCTATATTAAAGTCACCACATATGATGGTTGTTTTACTAACTATTTTTATACTGTTAAGTGCCTTCTCAAGATTTTCAATGAAAGTAGTTACATTTCTATCTGGGCTTCTATATATGCAAATAACAATTATATTTAAATTTGTCAGTTCTGTAGCAGAAATTTCGAAGTTTTGCTCTTCCCCAGCTGGTCAGTAAACTTTAAATTTTCGTGTTTGACGTCCTCTCTAACATATATGCATGTTCCTCCATACATGGAGGTTTTCCTACAAAAAAAAGATGAAAGGGTAAAGCCCTCTATCCTTGTGTGATGTAACATATTTTCGGATAACCAGTGCTCACTAACACATATAACAGACACTTCTTTTAGTTCATCTGATAACAATATTTCTATCTCACTAACTTTATTTGATAAGGATTGTACATTTTGGTGCAGGAGCATAAATTTCGACGATGACTTATTTACTAGGTTGTTTTGGCCTACCTTATGTTCGACAGCTGAACATGACATATCATTTTTAACACTTTTACAATTGAAGTTTTCTTTCCAGAGCGATGTTTTAGAAGATGAAATCAACATTTCTCTGGAATCACTTGCCATAAAAAACGTTGTGGTTCTTTCCTGTTTCGTGTTGGGCGAGTTGACTTGTAGTGTGATGGCGTTTCTGCTGTAATTTTTGGAGTTGTAATTTGAGGAACCGCAACCAGGCTAGATGGGGATCCTCTTCTTGCCACTTCAACACTTGTAGATTTTTAACTCATCTGACTGACTCCTCGAATTTAATAGTGATACTGTAATTCTTTTCCTTGTTTGTATGCATATGACCCTCAGGTAGGAGTAGAAATTACTTGGTATTGTCAAAGAATTATAACAAACTACCTCATACAGCTGGTCTTCCATTGTCATTTTGAAACGTTAATACGTGGAGAGTGAAGCAGTACACAGTAGCAGCCTTCCATATAGTTACTGATGCAACAAATATTTTGAGTTACAAAATGTGCCATTCAAGGAAGTCCCACAATTATTTATTATGTATGAGATCTGATGAGCTATGTCTATTCTGTGTTTTCAAAATCATTCCTATGCAGACACATGCAGCAGATTTGTTAATATCCAGACTTATTAGTTTAACAACATCCCTAGACCTCTCTAGCCCTTTTCCTTCACCCCTCTTCCTTCCCCTTCAACCCTTCTGCCTGCAGGAGGATTCACTGAGTCCAAAAGCTTGCCAGTTACAACATTCTTTTATGTGTGTGTGTTCTGCCACCACATGGTAAGCAGTTTTTTTTACCTATCCATATAAAAGATTTATTAGTTTGTAATTTTTAAATTAAGGATCTGAAATTGATCAGTTTTTTTGTAGTGTGTTTGAAAGATCACAATTGGATACATTTTCCACATTGCTGTTCAGGTTAAAGTACAGCACACTTACTGAGCTATTTTGCAGTGCCCATGATATTGGATTCACATTTGGGAGAAGCAGAGTTCACTACCAATATTTTCAACCATATTTAGTTTTCCTCTTGTTTCTCTAAATCAGTTCAGGTACATACCAGATGATTCCTATGCAAAGAACCTTACAGTTTCCTTTCCTGTCCTTTCTCCAACCAGCTCTTGATATCTCAAAGTGACACCATTGCTGCCGCTGCAGTAAGTGATGATTATTTTTTTGCTAATGATTGGAAATTAAATCCTAATGCTCCTCCAATGTATCTTCCCTTTGAGGAATTTGTGGTACTGGCAAATGATTCTAGTTTTCTCTGCAAACTTATTACAGCTTAAATGTACAGTCAGTATAACCAAGCTGATGTCTAAGTGAAAGGCAACCATTCACCTATAGTGGATCAATGCATGGAGTACAGAAACAACATTCACACAAGCTTTTGCCCACTAGCTTTTTTCCTAGCAGAAGTGCCCTCCTCCCCTCTCTCAAACACACACACACACACACACACACACACACACACACACACACAACCGTTATCACCGACAGCTCAAGTTTTGGAGCTTGAAAAAGAGTTTGGCCAAAAGCCATAATGTGTAACAGTCTTATCATTGTGCCTATCTGCAACTCAGCAGGTCATCTTTATGGTGCGTAGCAATGTATCTTTTTCCTAATATTGTTGTTTCTAATGAATGGGAGTAATGTATTTTAAACTTTTACACGATATTCGGACAGATATACGCCATATATCTTTTAACATGCAAATATATATGTAATATATAAGGGGGAAAGTTGTTAGTAAAAACCTTGAAATGTTGTTGACCATTAATTTTAATTTAGTAATTTAGTAATTTAGTAATGTTTTGAGGAATAGGCTGCCCACATTTCTCACCCCACCATGAATTCTGCACAGTCTTTGGCTTACCAAAGGAACATTTACTTTAGTTCACATTTTGTAGCTGTGTATTTTACCATTTATTTGAACCAAATCTATGCTTTTTGTTTTGATAAAAGAGAGGCTAGAATTTCAATGTAGGCATAGTTGATGTTGATCTTCAAGTATCTGCCATTTCAGTTATTTTGGCATTTGTGCTCTTTACTGAGTCAAGCAAGACTATTCTCATTCACACCAACCTTTCTTTTATACATTCAGTGCCCTCTGCTAGTCCTATATGGTGCATGCAGCTCCCAGCAACGTTCGAGGATGGGTCACATGAGTGTTTCATTAGCAATCTCTTTTTACAGACTGGCTGCATTTCCTAGTATCCTATCAATGAACTGAAGTCTGCCTGCTGTTTTACCTGGGATTGAGTTGACGCGATTATTTCATTTAATATCCCTACAAGTTGTTACATTCAGTATCTGTTTGAGTTAACTGATTCCAATTGTGACTCACCGATATTGTAGTTTAATGAAACTATGATTCTGCGTTTTGTGAAGTGCACAGTTTTATGTATCTGAACAGTGTTTCAAGTTATGACAACCAGGTGGCAGTTTGTTGTCATTCAAAAAATTTATTTCATCTGTGAATCCCATTGCAACAAAAATATTTCCATACCTCTGTTGTCTAATGATTCTAGCTTCTGAAGTACCACTGAGTGATGAAGTCCAGAAGAAAAAAGTGTGTGTGTGTGTGTGTTTTCAATGGCAAGATTACCACCACCCTTATAAATATTAGTTGGAACAAATGTGGTTAAAATGGCAAAAAACCAGCAAAAGCAACTCTGACACAAAAACATTCACTCTCTCTCAACCTCCCTCATTGTCATCCACACAATCACACAAGCTTACATCCTTTGAGTCAGCATAAAAATGGGCATTTGTCCAAAAACTGGCAACTAAAACAGTTCACATAAGAATGACCGGATGAAGATGGGGAGGTGGCCACGAAATTTCTATTGATAGTCGTACAATATTGTGCCTCCAAGTAGTGTCAAACATCTTACTGATGTCAAAGAACATTCTTATACAATATTGCTTATGTAGGGCCACCTAATGGATAAGATGCCTCTATCAGGGTCAGGTTGTCAACAACGGGTCAACATCTCCCGAATCTCCACTGAGAGCGTCTAAGAAGCTGCTTGGTTTCTAATATCCAGACCAGATAATGGTTAACTATTTGCTCCAAGCTCTTTCCTACACAGCTCATTAAGGCAATGCTCTGTTAACTACTAAGGCACATTCAATCTTTCCCCAGTCTGATAAGTATCAAAATTGCTTCTCTCCACGAGTTGGGAAATTGATGTGTCTGCTGTGTCGAATTAAAATATTCCGAGAGGAAATCCTTTTATGCTGTTTGCAAGTGTCATAACATGTATCACATTTGATCATTGCCATGCTGTAAGGATATTTGTATCTTTAACACTGCCCCCGGGGAAGGGTTTCCCCGATCAGTAACCTTGATTTGGCACCAACCATTACAGGAGGACTTTTATTTTCACAAGTCCATCTTGATCACATAGATTTCTTTACACTTTACAGATTTCTTTACACTTTATGACCGGTTTCAGCTTATCGCCTTCTTCAGATCTGTTTTAAATATAAATATTTATATTTACAACAGATCTGAAGATGGAGATAAGCTGAAACCGGTCATAAGATGTAAAGAAATCTTTGTGATCAAGATGGACTTGTGAAAATAAAAGTGCTCAAAATAAAATGATCACAGACTCATTTACAGACTTTATGTCTTCAATTGATAACATTACAGGAGGTGCGGAAGGCAAGGAGCAATGGGGAGTTGTGACAATATCAGACATGGTTGCACGTCTACGATGAGAAATTCGATAAATCTGTTAAACGTTGTAGCGTTTGTGAACTAGACTGAGAACTCAATATTAGAAGTGCAAGCCATTAGCAATGATCAGTAGAAGCAATAGTTACCACAGAAAAGAATAACAACCTGAAATAAGAGTGAATGTTAGTATGTGTGCACAGAAACAGAATGTGTAACATAACTTGTACTTGAGACAATAAACATATCATATCAGTTGTTTCCAGGGCTCTCACGTGTCCAGCCGGATGCAATCGTTGAACTCCCACGATATTTCGGCGAATAACCTTTCTGCCATCATCAGGTGGTTCTGACGGAATGGTGTGTCTGCTCACTGTTGGTATTATTTATGTCCATCAGTCGGGCTTCGATTCCCTGCGCTGACGGTCCAATTAGCGCTGATGCTCCAACTGTGGCTGCCGGCAATCCGTTTGCTGGTGCCTACCCAGATCAGCGCCGACCCCAGAGTCACGACAGGTAGTTGAAGATACAAAATCCCGTGGAGAGTCCCCAGCGACTGTCGTAGATAGATCTTGTGTCCACTTGAGGCACCTTGATGGAGGTAAGTAAGGGTCTCCATGCCTTGCTCAGTTGAAAACCTGTGTCTCGGTTTATGAGATTGTCCATTACACAAATTTCAATGGCCTCCTTGAAGATGCTGGTAGGGGCCAGAATCTTGGTCTCTTCGTATTTCGCGTTGTGTCCAATTTCCAAGCAGTGTTTTGCCAGTCTGTCTTTCACTGTCCCCAGTAAGGCGTGTATCTTGGACGGTTGTCGGTAGACTGTGTCACTGCCTACCGCATTTGGTCCCAAGAAAGCGGGCGTATATAATATTCCATGTGGTTGTGGCAAATCATACATCAGTCAAACGATCCGAACAGTTGAAGACCGCTGCAAAGAACACCAACGCCACACATGCCTAGGCCAGCCGAACAAATCGGCACTGGCAGAACACTGCTTCATGTTCAAGGAGGCCATTGAAATTCGCGTAACGGACACTCTCATAAACCGAGACGCAGGTTTTCAACTGAGCAAGGCCTTCAGCAAATACAAGATCTATCCATGGGATTTTGCCTCTTCAACCACCCAGCGCGACTCCGGGGACGGTGAGGACCTGGGTTGGCGGCCGCAATCAGAGCATTATTGGTGCTCGCAATCGGACCATCGGCGCAGGGAATCGAAGCCCGACTGACAGGCATATATAACACCAACAATGTGAGCAGACACACCATTCGATCAGAACCACCTGATGATGGCAGAAAGGTTATTCGCCGAAATATCGTGGGACTTCAACGATCGCATCCGACTGGACACCCGAGAGTTCTGGAAACAAAACATATGCTGGGAAAGCCTCCAATCACATAACATCAGTTCTATGAAGGCAGTATCTCCTTTTTAATCCTTTTTGTATCTATTAGAACTGAGTGTGAAGATTTTTAATGACACATCTGGTGATTTTGATAGTCTTTAGATACGTGTTTCTTGGGAGATGCCCACTCTAAGCTATGCAGCAAAAACATTAGTCTGGTCACCATATCTATATCAACATAGCTGCTTTTAGAGCAAAACTTTTCTGTGATAGATACAAATAAGGGAGTAGGCATCTCACATTTGGCAACCGTGAAAGGGCTTTTGATTACATAGTTATCTTCTGAGGAAAGAACAGATATGAACTGTGAGTGCAAACAGGAAGAACGTAGTGAACGAAAGAAGAAATGCCAGACAACTTGGATACAACAAGCAGATGCCAAGGCGCCACATGCAGCTGAACTTGAGAAAGCAGCTGCCGGTAGGGGGAGAATAAAAAGTAAGTGTCATAAATGACTAGGCTATTAATGGTTTTTAAAAGTTTAGGAAAGGAACTTACCACAGCACAATGCACTTGGCTATAGACCTGAGGGAGGAAGGTGTGTTAATAAAAGTCATGACAAACATAGTACTACCAGTACGATTAGAAAGTGTGCCTTCGTTGTTTAACATTTTAGAAATGAACACTGGTTAAATTGGACCATGCACTCCCATAGATAAAGTTAAAAAGGGAAAAGTGGATGAGGAGAGTGGATTTTATGAAGGGGGAAGGGCTTCAAATCCATCATTAACTGAAGGTCATATTAAAGAGGATAATATATCCGTAGTAATGGTGGAGAGCCCATTAAGAAATTCTACGAAAATAATGGTAGGAAACAGAGTGGGAATTGACAGGGCAGGAAAAATGAGAGAAAGGGAGATAAAAAGTCAGAACACACCATTAACAGAAAACACAGCAGAGAAGTAAGTGTTAGTTAAAAAGAGAGAAGGCTGTAATACAGTGACGGAAGCACCAGTAAGAAGAGTAGATCAGGAAATTTTTAGCAAAGAAATCATGGATTTCATGAATGAAAATTTTAAAGAACTGCAGTCATCGGTGGCATGAAGGAAAATTTTTAAAAACTAGAGGAGACATTGGAAACTCATGACCAAACACTTAACAACTTAGTAACAAAATGGAAAAAGACATAAACAAACAAATATAAAAGGTAAATTAAGAACAATTTGCAAAAGGGGCAAAATCGACGAAATTCACAAAAAGCAAACTGTATTGGAGGATGGTGTGGTAATGTTTTCAATTCTCATAGATGCCTAAAGAGTTCACGAGGTTGAGAAAAAGGTAGAAACAGTAAGCCAAATTGTACATGGGGTACGACAAACTGTGGAACAGCGGGTCAATCTGGTAGTGAAAAGTAAACTGAAGCAGGAATTGGGAGCTATAACTGGACAAACAACTATGATTACAGATTGAGCTAACTAACAGTTGCAAATTTCATCCAAGGGGAAAACTGCACCCCGTAGCTTGCATTATAAATTTTTGCAGCCTGTTACCTGCAATTTGGGATGATAAAACTAAAGTATCATATGTGGTGATTCAGATGAAATATGAAGCTTACAATTGAGGTATGAGGCTAGAAAAGGAACAAATGTCATACCAGGAATCTGAGAAAATGTTTCAGGTTAAATATTGGTTGCGAAGCAAACAGGATGATATACTAATTTCTATTTGCAACCAACCATATAACAGGAGATAGGATGGGATATATGTTGAATTTTGAGAAAAGGAACCAGTACTTAGTACTCTGTACAACGAAAGAGCAGTTGTCAGATATGTGATGCAAAGATTACTGAGAAATACACACAGCCCCTTAGTAAGAACCACCATTGCGGATGTCGATCAAGCTAGGGCGATATTCACCCAAATGGAGAGCGAAGGATAAGGGGAAGTGTTTAAAAAAATTTTGACAACGCTGGGTGACAGCCAGAAGGATGGCATTAAACAGAGCAAAGAAATGAAGTTTTGACACCATGTGGCAGAGGACAAGTTGACTATGGATACAGAGGCTATGGGGAGTTGAGATACAGCAGATGGGAGGAGGGTGAATGTATCCTATGTGGAAATGAATGTGATACTTGGGAGAAAGTGAGTGAAGTAGAACCTTTTGCAGATAATCAGATGGAAAAAAGTATTTAGTTTCAGGTGTGACATGACCTGAAACGGACTAAGCAGGCCCGTAACATTACAATGTGAATAAGGCTGGCAAAGTTTTCACAATAAGAAAAGACCAACTATGAAATGACCAAGAAGATTTGATAGCAGAGGATATAAGTGGTGATGATATGGCAAAATGACACTGGTTATAAAAACAGAAATCTATGGAAGAAAAACGAGAACGCTGATTTACTCTGGGATCAGGATTTATGAAAAGGATGGCAGTCGATAGCAAATGTTCACAATCTACCAAGTACTTGAAACGTAAGGGCATGAAAAATGTGTGTCAGAGGCTTATGAGGGCAAAACAACTAAAAAGTAGAGCAGTCATAGGAACAATGTGAACTTAGTCCAGATGAAGTGTGTTCGTAAATTAATGGCGTTGTGACATTGGTACCCACGAAAGCATAAGAATTCTTGAAGTTGATTGGAAAACATAAAGAGGTAGTCAGTCAAAAACCAGGGATCACAAAAGGCTGCCCTATCGCATCAAAATAAAACCACACAAAACATATTTTGTGCCTTCGTATTAAATACCTCAAGCAAGGAAGGAAGCCTTCGAAAAGGAGCTCCAATGGATGTTGTTATCCAGAGTAATCAAATGAACCAGGAGTCAATTTAACAGCCCTTTGATGGTGCTTGTTACAAAGAAGGAGAAGGTTCACTTGGTTTTAGATGTGACAAGTGAATAAGAAATTTGAACCTGAAAGATACCAACCCGTAAATATGGAATCGATACTTCAAATATTTAAAAAAAATTGTAAGCCTAGTTTTGATGTTAGGCTGTCATCAAGTGTGCTGCATCGTGAAACAACACCATTCATGGTATTTTTATACAAAGGACATTGTTATCAATGTCGAGTGTTACCTTTTGGGTTTAAAATATCTGTTTTGGCATTTATACAAATATTGAACGGGTGTTGGATGAAGAATTATTGAACTGGCGATTTGCTAATAACCAGCAAGGACTGGAAGGAAGATTTACAAACATTAAGAGAAGTATTGGGAAATGCAGCAGCAGGAGAACGATTAAATTCACAGAAGTAAAAAACTGCGATTTTGTGAGGAATGACGTAATTTGTACGAAATTCTTATTATCCGTAGTGAAATACTATTCATCATACAAAATTTAAATAGTTTAGGTTGGACACCCACAGACAGTGCAATTAGGACAGTCAAATGTGCCTAATAGAACAGTGATAAATTAGATACAGCTGTGGCCTAGTGTTTTGAAGACAGTTAATAAGGTGTGACAAACCATTTAGCTTGTGATATCTAGGAAACAAGTGAATGTTAATGTGGTGCAGAACGGCTCGCATTTGTTGCTAGACACTTGTCAGAGACAGCCAGCAGTCCAACTATTCGCCATAGGGAGCAGCAGCATCACAGATACTATAATGGCAGCAACACAACTGATTACAAGGCAGCAAAGCAGATGATTCAGCGTGACTCGGAGAGGTTGAAGGGCAATAGTACTGCAAGTCGCTCCTAAGTAAATCCATAGTCACACACAGCAAGATAGTGTCAGTGTGGCAGCAGCAAGTCCAGAGGTCTTTGACAGTGTTCAGAAAGGCACGAGTGTAGTTAGTTCCGGAGAGGATGCCAGGGGCAGCGGCCACATGACAACCTTAATGGTGGTGTGCAGAGCTGGATCCCAGCTAACCAGCAGCCACTGTTTGATGAGCTTCAGTGGAGATCGGGGTCGGCGGAAACTGGAGGGGAGACTGCAGCCAACTCACCAGACAGCTGGATGAAGTGAAGCTGCTATCTGCTATCATTAGAAACACGCATGACCACGATATTAGTGCAGATGATACCATATTGTGAAGCATGCAAGGGACCCCACGAGTCAGTTAAACCCTAGAATGGTGCTAAATAATAATAATAATTTATTTATTTCTAATGCATACATTCCCAATGTGCAAATAATTCTTTTCACTTGTATTTGTAAGTAATATTCACATATTTCAATAATTTTACCTTATTTGCTATTTGAATTTAGGAGGTATGAGTGATGATATGAATGGTGTTTTCTTCTTAATGTTTTAAAGGCTATTCATCCTGAGGATACCACTGCGGTAAATTCTTCAAAATTTGGGGAGGGGGAGTTTTCTTCCATTCCTTCCACCAGGACTTTTTTTTCCCCAAAATAAATTTTGAAAACATTTAAGTTGGGAGATGTAAGATTATATACAGTTTATAGCTATTCATTTAGTATCAATATCTGTACCTTACACATAGTGGACTAGTGCAGCAGCACAGTCGCCAGGAGAACCCCCAGTCACCTCAATTTGGCACCAACCGTTTCAGGTGTGGAAGGCAAGGAGTAGTGGGGAATTGTGGCTGAATGTCAGATGTGGTTGGACAATACATTACACTTACCATGAGAAGTTAGATAAATTGATTAAATGTTGGAATATTTGTGGACTAGATTGAGAACTCATCAATATTAAAAGCAAGTCATTAGCAAATACAGTATGGAAATGAATGCTCCAAACCAGCTGCAGTAAAGTAATATGTTTTTAAATATTTTGCATGACATGCCTGTTTTGGCATATTGCCATTATCAAGTGACGTCTAGTTGGAAGTGAAGCCCATATTGCATCTATAGTAAAGTCTTCCTGTCATGTCTCGGTAAGTTCTTTACTATGATGAACTGTCAAAATATCTGACAAAAATGTAGTTTTACATTTTTATAATTACAAGAATTATTATACTCACTGAGACATCACAGATGCAATACGGTTGTCACTTCCAACTAGGCGTCACTTGATATGGCAATAAGCTTAAACAGCCCTGTCATATAAAATATTAAAAAACAAACAACTTTATTGCAGCTGGTGTGGAGCATTCACTTCAATAATGTCTTATACCGACATATACTAGCTGCGGGCCCAAGAGAATGTAAAATATTGTCATTAGCAAAGATCAGTAGAAACAACTGTTACCTCAGAAAAGTAATAATAAGCCTAAATAAGAGTGAACATTAGTATGTGAGCAGTGACATTAGGAAGTGTACCGTGCCCTGTACTTGAGACAGCAAACCTATCAGTTCTACGAAGTTGGTGTCTCCTTTTGAATCCTTTTCACATCTATTAGAACTGAGTGTGAAGATTTTTAATGGCATGTATGGTGATTTCGACAAGGCATGTACCAGTAGGCACACGGTCCCATTTTTAGACTTCAGATGTGTTTTCCTTGGTGGTAAGATGCTCACTCTACGCTGTGCAGCACAAACATTAGTCTGATTGCCATAGTTATATCAACACAGCCAGTTTTAGAGAGAAACTTTACCATGATAGTTATGAATAAGGTGGTAGCCATCTTACAAGGCACACGATCACAAGCCTCAGATAGTGCCAAATCTAGCTCCCACATGAAGAAATGGCAGTTGTAGGCTTTAGAATTGTCTGACCTGAAGTCCAACCCACCCCTCTCCATCGTGATACATTGGCAGTGGAATGCCAGATCCTACCTTGAAGTGGCAGAAGTCATCACAAAGAGTTCTGCCACTGTATGGGCGATATCTCTTGGCATTATTTGGAGACACTGCTGGTATAGGTAACTGACTACATGTACTGGAAATCCTCCTGATGGCTACCACAGTGCCAATGAGTGGTTGAGAGAGCCAGGAATACTTGCCATGACCTTTTCCTGCTCTCCTTGATGAACCGTTGAGCTTCGGCTCTCGCTACTCATAAGACTGAGAGATTTTCTTTGTTGGGCAGAAATTTTGTCACAGAGCTGCACACTTGACCAGGATTACTGAGCAGCATGTGTCGGCCCATCATGTACAAACTGCAATCAAAGAAGACTGTACGACTGCAGGGTATGTAAGTCAGCAGCACGGTGAATCACACGTCATGTGGTCCACCTACTCCTGAACAGTGCCTTGAAGTTCAAACACAACCAGCTGGCGGTAGAACATCTAGGTAGTTCTACTGATCATCCATCTTGGTGGCTTCCTTTCAAAGGTTGCTCCGTTCAGTAACAGGCTCCAGAATGGGAAGTGGTCACTGGGATGAATGTTATCAGTAACCTTACACAGAGAAGAATCTATGGAGCATGGTGAGCGAAAAAAAGATCTATGGCTGATGAACCAGTAACAGTGTTGACGTGAGTGGGACTGGCCATGCTGAGGATGCACAGCTCGAGATGACACGGGTCTCTCTGTAACTTGACTTCTGGGGCAAATAGAGTTTGAGAGCCATAATACATTATGGGCAATGCAAATAGTGGTGGCAAAGATAATTTTTTGTAATTTATTTGTGGGAACATGTAATTACATGCACAGCTATCAGTAGCACAATAGATACACCAGTATACAACCTAAATTTATTTTATACTAGATACTGAAGTATACAGTCTAATTTATTTTACATAATAATACATTAGATTTTAGTTTCTATGGTAGGCCATAATAGCACTGCTCATTGTGCCACGATTTTAGTTGTTTTCGAATTTTTTTATCAGTTACAGCTTCAATTCCTTAGGTAGTGCACTAAAACATTTTGCTCCTTTAATGTCAGGACTGTTTGCTGTTTTTTTTTTCAGTCTCCTGCTTACCATATGATAGTTTTGTACTTGTCTAGTGTTATGTTCATGAATTTCTGCATTATGGCGTGTATATTTCTTATGTTCTACAGCTAGTACTACTGCTTCAAACATATACATAAATATTAAACAATCAGTAAAAAACAGAGACAGGCACATGCACACAAAGCAAGCACACCTCAAGCACAGACGAGTATCTCTGGCCGGAACACCATATACATGGAACAGATGGTCAATTTTAAAATTTTTAAACAATCCCTTGCAGGATGTTCTAGCATCTTTTTGCCTAATATTCCCAAAGTTGTTTTCTGCAGTTTTAATACTCAGTCTACATGAGTTTTGTAAGCCCCACCCCATAACACAAGACTACACGCAAGAAAGGGATGCATTAACTGAAATAAATCATTCTCATTGTCTGGATGTTGACATACGGAGCTATTCTTAAAACATATAAGCTGGATATTAGTCTTGCACATGCATTGCCAGTTTGTTGTGTCCATAATAGTTTGCTATCTATGCGCACACCTAAGAACTTACACTCATGTCAGATTTTCCCTAATGTATTACTATCTCATGTATCATAAGATTTTGCAAGGCACCAACACTTAATATTTGTTTTTTGTAAGCTGACTTTTGGAGTGTCATTTTCAAACTTTGACTTTACCATATCTATCTTCTTCTTCTTTTTGTGCCAAGATTAAACATATCATCTCCCCAACGAAGGACTAACGTGTCATCTGCACCCACTATAGTGAAGGTATCATTTTTCAATGTATTTGGGAAGTCATTGACATAGCATATAAAAAGAAAGAGACCATTTATCCATCCCTGAGGTACACCAGATTTATTATTCCTGATCCTTGATATATAGCATTTTAATGTTTCTCCGTTATTGTGTGTGATTGTCATACACTGTCTTATGTTTTTTAAACAGTATGTAGTTATCCACTGGTGGAATTTATGGCCAATTTTGACAGGAGTATCTCATGATCAACCCTATCAAAAGTTTTTGATAGGTTTCGGACCCCCCATGAACCATGGACCTTGCCGTTGGTGGGGAGGCTTGCGTGCCTCAGCGATACAGATGGCCGTACCGTACGTGCAACCACAACGGAGGGGTATCTGTTGAGAGGCCAGACAAACATGTGGTTCCTGAAGAGGGGCAGCAGCCTTTTCAGTAGTTGCAGGGGCAACAGTCTGGATGATTGACTGATCTGGCCTTGTAACATTAACCAAAACGGCCTTGCTGTGCTGGTACTGCGAACGGCTGAAAGCAAGGGGAAACTACAGCCGTAATTTTTCCCGAGGACATGCAGCTTTACTGTATGAGAGCTGCATCAAACCAGTCTCAGGACTGAAGACCACAACAACAACAACAACAACAACAACAACAACTCGGAAAACTCCAGCTTAATGCATGCCTTCATCGATTTTGCCACGAACTTTCAGCATAAATTGTAGTGCTGCGACCACTCCTAAAATCATGCTGAAAATCTCCCAGGTGTTTGTGCATATTGTAATGCTCTAACATATATTTTAGAATTATTTTTTCAATTAATTTACTAAAAATGTAAGTTAAAGTGGATGGTATGCAATTTTCTACTAGGTGTTTATCACCTTTTTTTGTAGATAGGTTTAAAAATGGATAATTTTAGTATATCAGGGAACACCGTTTCTTTTCAGACACTGTTCATTAGATACATCAAAGTATATGCTAGATTACACTGGCATTGTTTTAAGTAAAAATGGAAAAATTTCACCTCTGTCAGCATTTTACTATTATTATTATTATTATTATTATTATTATTCTCTGATGAGCTGCAAAATATCTACAAGCCCAATTTCAGGGAGTTTACCTGGTTCAGAGTTGACCTCACCACAATTTCCAACATGTACTTTATCTGTAGTACAAAAAGTCAGATTCTACAATATCTATGAAGTAGCCATTAAAATGTTACTTATCTTCTGAGGATTGGTGACAATATTGTTATTAGATATCTGTACACTGATGTCATTTTTTAGTTTTGTTTTATTGTCTCTAATATCATTTACTATGAACCAGCAGGTCTTTGAGATACAATCTGAGTTTTGTATTTTTAAGTTAATCTATTCACCCTTCTAATCTTTTGACTTTCTTGCAAAAATGGTACTTGTATTGTTTGTATTTATCTCTGTGCTCCTTGTTTCTCTCTCTCTCTCTCTCTGCATCATATGCATTTCTTCCATTTTTTCTTTCAGTTCTTTAGTAAAATTGTCAAATTTAGTGGGTCTAACATGGTCCCTAGAGCTTATACTAGTTGGAGTGATTCTAGTTGATAAATACAATGAGTATACAGTAATCCTCTGATCAACATGAACTTCAAATGCAACTGCTTGCAGATCAGTAACCAATGATAGAGCAAAGGAATGATGTATGTTATTGACGAACAAAACTACACCTTGCTTGGCCCTTTACTCAGTCAAGTCATCCTTCCACTGGAGGGTATAAATCCATAGCAGAGAAGTGTCAGTAAATTTAAAATGTGTTTCCTGTAAACACAATCACATGAAGCTGTGCTAGAAGTTTTAGTCCTCCACACGTGTCTTCAACCCATTGGTGTTCCACTGTAGAATGGAAGCCATTTTATCAGTGAGGTTTTTCTTTCACTCTGTCTCTCTGCTTGGGTGGGGATCCAGTGACATTTGGAGGGTTAGTCACAGGACTAGATTCTTGCCCCAAACAGACCTCATATTCCATGGTCTCTGAATAATTGGGACTGCCAGACAGAATGAAATCTATATGGTTTGATGTTTTACAGTCTGATTTCTTCTGTGGTCAATGTTTCCCATTTGGCTTAGTTGTCAAAGGAGACTTCAGAGGAATGACTGCAACAGTGGTAATGGCAGCGTTGGCCTCTTTGCCAGAGTCTGCCTAGTGAGGTGCCCCAGAAACTGTACTATTTTGATAACCATGGCCTGCTCTGATGTATTGGGGGGAAGCTACGGGTTCCAGAATGGCACAGTTTTACGACTGCATTTACAAACAAAGGTATTAGTGCTGACACTAGCAACATCCATTTGTGTTGAGGCATCCGCTTTCTGAAAAGGCTTTTTGATAGCTGAAGCAAATGAAGTAGCGAAAGTAGGTGTTTATTGGTTCACAGATCTTTTTTGATTCATTATACAGAATATGTTTCATTGTTTTCAGTTCCTGTATCTTCCTTT
The DNA here is from genome assembly GCF_023898315.1 of Schistocerca nitens. NCBI lineage: Eukaryota > Metazoa > Arthropoda > Insecta > Orthoptera > Acrididae > Schistocerca > Schistocerca nitens. The sequence goes on along the minus strand of NC_064614.1, from coordinate 733,856,845 downwards.
CTTCAAGACAGGCTACTCCAGACAGGGTAGTGCCCAAGCAATTAATATACACTACGTAAGAGAATAGCAAATGACTCCTTTGTGGACAGATGTACCACATTTGCCAGAAGTGACATCTCCATAACATGGTAAAGTGGTGTTGCCCAAAGCACTGACATTAAAAACAGTGCATTGGACTTGGTATAAAAGACTATGTTTAGGCGAATAAAACCTGGAAGCATTATGCTATGGAGCACAAGGAATCATTTTAAGTTTGCCATCTATCCTTTTCAAGATATTTTGCACATCAGTCGCACCATCTGGTGCCCATTCATCCTTCTGTTCTTCTTCAGAGACTATTTGTAATATCCCTGAGCAAGCCTCATACAGCTGAGATGCGACTGGATTCCCAGAGATTGCCAACTAACAGTTGTTCCACATCAACAGCCACATGCCTCATCAACACACAGCAATAGAGACTTTTTTAAACCTTGTTAAGAAACACGAATGGCAGAATGTTTATAGTGCCAATAACATAGGTGACAATTATAATGCTTTCCTTAACACATTTCTCATACTCTTCGAAAACTGCTTTCCATTTGAAGTTCTACACTGGGTACTAGCAGTAAAAGGCAGCCTGGGTGGCTGACTAGTAGGATAAGGATATCAAGTAGAACAAAGTGAGAATTATATCAAAATGTTCGAAAGTCAACATCGAGCTAGAGTAGCCCATTACAAACAGTATTGTAAGGTGCTTAAAAATGTTATTAGGAAGGCAAAGAGTATGTGGTACACAAACAGAACAGCTAATTCACAGGATAAAATTAAAACCATATGGTCAGTCATAAAGGAAGTGTCTAGTCAACATTATAAAGTCAGTTTGTAGTAAAAGTATTCCTGTTACTGATAAGTCAGATATATATACAGTGTTTAACAATCACTTTCTGAGCATTGCTGGTGAATTAAATAAAAACTTAGTTTCTAAAGGGAATCATATAACTCTCTTGGAAAATGTCTTTCTGAGACTGATATCTGAAATACTCCTCCGTGATACTGACAAGGTGAAGATAGAGTCAATAATTAAATCACCGAAGACTACAACTCTCATGAGTATGATGGTGTACCTAGGAGAATATTGAAGTACTGTGCTGCACATGTTGTTAGCCCTGTACTTAACGATATCTGTAATTTTTCCTTAAGGAATGGTTAGTTTCCTTAACAATTAAAGCACTCAGAAGTAAAGTGGCTTTATAAGAAGCGAAAAGGGATAACACTGACAATTCTACACCTATTTCTATGTCATCAGTGTTTGTTAAAGTTATCGAAAAGACTGTGTATATAAGGATAATTGATCATTTTATTTCACATAATTTGCCATCAAATGCACAGTTTGGTTTTAGAAGTGGTTTAACAACTCTTGTTCTCTGTGAGGTACTGGATCAATTAAACAAAAGGTTTTGAATGCTAGGCATCTTTTTTGATTTAACTAAGGCATTTGATTGTGTTCATCACAAAATATTGCTCCAGAAGTTGGACCATTATAGAATATGGAGATTAGCTCACAACTGGTTCATCTCTTACTTTAACAACAGACAACAAAAGATCATATAATAAGTGGCATTGTAAATAGTAGATTGGGAAGTGAAAAGAACATTTTCAAAATAAACAGTGGTGTGAGAGAGCACTGCAACAGACTTGGAGCAATATTCACCGATCCTAACAAATTTTTAAATGATAAATGTCTAGGGAGGGATAGTTTTCATTAGAACAGACTAGGCTCTGCAGCTTTAAGTAAAATGTATATGTATGTCTGCAAAATCATAAACGAGGGAAACTAATATCTAATATATCCTGATAGGGGTAGTAAACTGTGTAAACAGAAAAATGTCCACATTTCTGCACCTAAGATGTCACAAAGTTGTGAAAAGGCAGTTTTTCGGGAGGAACGTCCTGAAGACACAAAAAACAAAACAGGTGTCAAAGTGTTACATCAAAACATTCAGTACCTAAGCAAAAAGTGCATACAATTACAGCAAGCACTAAGTGAAGAAAATTCAGATGTAGTCATTCTTACAGAACATTGATTGTCTAATACTTTAATTACAATGTCTAAATTTGACAACTATACTCCGAGTAGTAATTTCTGTTGAACAGAACATAAAAGTGGGGGAGTTGCCATATATTGTAAAGACCATCTACATGTCACAAAACTGGATTTTATCACAGAACTTAGTGTGGAAATGACATTTGAAATTTCAGCAATAAAGCTGTTGGTAAACAAAGTGCCCCTGATTGTTATAGGTCTGTACAGATCTCCTAGTAGTATTGTGGACAATTTCTTACAAAACATGGAAAAAATTATAGAAATTGTATGTAATAAATATAAGAACATAGGTATTGTTATAGCTGGTGATTTTAATATAGATTCCTTAAAGTATACTAAAGATTATGAAAAAGTAAATGATATTCTGTGTAGCTATAATTTGTCAGACAGAGTTAATGGGCCAACCAGACTAACTAAAGACTGCTCTAGCTGTATAGATCACTTTCACACCAACTTAGATAACTGCAGAGTTGACATAATAAACATTCACCTCTCTGATCCTATTTGCCAGACAATGGAAATACTGAATATGTACGATTCACAAAGTACATATGAGACAATGGAAATAAGATGTACAAATGAAAAATGTTTAGAGAAGTTGGAGTCCGCACTGCACTCTGAGACATGGAATGACATATATTGTGCAGAAAATGTTGCAGACAAATGGAATAACTTTTCTAACACTTTCTTTGCTCGTTTCAATGTAACTGTCCAGTTACTTTCAAAAAGAAATATACTCAAAACTGTATAAGACTCCCTCTAGAAGTAAAACAGCTGAAGAAGAAAATGTTTATTACTTGGAAAATATATAAAGAGTTCCCAGACACATCAACTAGAGACAACTACCAAACGTGTCGAAAAGCCTATAAACAAGCACTGAATGTATACACAAAGGAAATTATACAGCAAAAAATTGCTACCTCAAATAACATAAGCAAATCAGTATGGAATTGTGTAAATGAGAGAATCAGCAGTCAACAATATCCAACTAATAACTGATAATGTAAATATTTCAGATCCATATATGATCAGCAATGTTTTTAATACCCACTTAAAAATTCAGGTAACATGTGTGTGACCTCTGACACTGATGACTACAGAACTCTTTACCAGGTACAAAAGTCAGTGTTCATGCATGAAACAAATACAACTGAAGTAGAGGGAATCATAAATAAAATGCAAAACAAATTCTCTACAGGATGGGATGAAATCTCCTTCATTATATTAAAATGATGCAAACATTCACTCATACCTGTTCTGGTCCTTCTCTTCAATGAAGGTTTGAATAAAGGTGTGTTTCCACGTGAATTAAAATATACATATAATAGTCAAGCCATTGCACAAAAATGGTAGTATCGACAAAGTCGATACCCATTAGCTTAATTCCAATCCTAAGCAAAGTATTAGAAGAGATTATTTCACTACAGCTAGAAAACTTTCTTGTCAAAGAAAAAGTTCTAAGAGAAACCCAACATGGTTTTAGGAAAGGCTATTCAACATCATCTGCCATATGTGATGTAGTACATACAATACTTATGAAATTAGATGAAAAAGAAAGGGACGCATGTTTGTTCCTAGATTAATCACGTGCATTCAACACAGTATCTCATGAGCTGCTACTTGAGACACTGGAAACTTATGCTATCAGAGGAATAGCCAAAAGTCTCATACAGTCATACCTACAAGACATAGGTCACACACAAAGTGGGAAACTTTATTAAAAATTGCAGCTCCAGTCCAGCTATAGTAAAGTATGGTGTGCCCCAAGGGTCAATTCTGGGTCCTTTATTGTTCATACTATATGTTAATGATCTGCTCACAGAACACAACAGCAAGATACTTAACTATGTGGATGACACAACCGTTGTTAACTGGGGAACCAACGAGAATGATTTGGCCCAAAATTGTTCAGGTGTCTTATTTGGATTGAAGAATTACTTCCAAAACAATCACTTAAGCTTAAACATCAATACAACAAATCTAATGGCATTTCAAATACACCACAAACAAGATGAAATGCAATGGAGTGTTGTGTCTGATGATGGTTCAGAAATAAAATTGCAAGATAAAACTTCCTTCCTTCTTGTAATGTCAGCGTATCTCTTGGGAGCATCATATCAATTTCTTATGCCAATAACTAAGCAAATCAATTTATGCAATGTGGAAAGTGTCACAATTTCTTAAATAGGAGCAAATGAGTATAATCTACTATGCTTTAGTGTATCCATATCTCACATACGGAATTGAAGTATGGGGATGTGCTGCTGCCAAGCATGTAAATAGGGTATTCATCCTTCAAAAAATGGCAGTTATGATCATTTGTAAGCTTAGATATAATGAGTCCTGCAAAGCAATTTCCAAAATTAAGTAACTACTAACACTCCCATCACTAAATATTTATGAAACTGTTCAGCTGATGCTAAAATACAAGCAGTACAATCATCTAAATAGAGAAGTGCACATGTACAATACTAGGAGAGACAATGAAAGTCACCTGGAAAGAAATAATACAAAAAGTGCGGACAAGAGCCCCTATTTCATGGGGATCAAATTTTATAGCAAACTTACAAAAAAATTAAAAAGCTTAAGTGGAAGCTGCTTTGAAATTGCCTTGAAGGAGTTCCTCAGCAATAAGTGTTTTATAGTATTAAGGAATTCCTCTCAGAGGAGTAGAATACTTTCATTTGTATAAATAGTATTTACATGGTACCAAAAAAAGCAACATAATTTTTTATCTGTAGGCCTATTGTATATAATTGTTTCCCACAATGTTATGAGGGGAAATGATCAATCCGTAAACTATACAAAGCAAATCCTTGTATTTGTCCATGGAGAATAAATAAATAAATTATCCACATTGTTGAAAATGGCTATTATGTGGGGTCTGTGGGGGTCACAGGGATCAGTGCTAGGGCCACTCCTGTTCCTTATTTATATAAATGATATGCCCTCTAGTATTACAGGTGATTCTGAAATATTTCTGTTTGCTGATAACACTAGCTTGACAATAAAGGATGTTGTGTGCAACACTGGCACTGTTTCAAAAAGTGCAGTTCATGAAAAGTTCATGGCTTGTAGAAAATAAACTAAAGCTAAATCACAGTAACACTCAGTTTTTACAGTTTCCAACACACCATTCCACAAAACCCGATGTTTTAATTTCAAAGAATGGGCATATGATTAGTGAAACTGAATAGTTCAGATTTTTAGATGTTCAGATAGAAAGTAACCTGTCATTGAAAGCCCACATTTAGGATCTTGTTCAAAGACTTAATGATGCCATGTTCACTATTCGAACAGTATCTGAAGTAAGTGACACAGAGAGTAGTCTACTTTGTTTATTTTCATTCGCTTATGATGTATGGTATTATATTTTGGGGTAACTATTCCCATTCTCAAAGGATATTTTTGGCTTAGAAACGGGCATTTCGGGCAATGAGTGGTGTAAGTTTGCAAACATTTTGTCGACCCCTATTCATTAGTCTGGGTATTCTGTCATTGACCTCTCAATATACATATTCTTTACTGTCATTTCTTGTTAACAATATCAGCTTATTCCCAAGAATTCGCAGCTTTCACTCAGTTAATACTAGGCAGAAAACCAATCTGCATTTGGATCACAAATCCTTGACTCTTGTGCAGAAAGGTGTGCAGTATACAGCTCCATCCATTTTCAATAACCTACCTCAAGAATTAAAAAAGCTTAGCAGTAACCCACGTGCTTTCAAATCGAAACTGAACAGTTTCCTCAAGGGTCACTCCTGTTCTGTCGAGGAGTTCCTTGAAAAATTAAGCCGATTTCTGTGTTATATTCTTGATTGCATGTACATAAACTTATGGCTTGTCTTTTTTGGCTTCATAAACATTTTATTTCATCTGTTATTACTTTTATGTTGTAATTTCATGTACTGATATGTTCCATGACCTTGGAAATTTGCTCCTCAATTTGGCCCTACAGAGCTAGACATGTAAAATAAAAATAAAATAAAATAAAAACACCTTGAAATAATATTCAACTACAGAGGAATGGTAGCGCTCACCAGTCCCCAGCTCAGAAGGCCCAGGTTCCCCGAGCCCATACGTTGCACATAAATGCTGAGCTCCATGAGGTGCTAGCCTAGAAAAACATGGGGCATGTATATCATTCACATGGTGGGCATTATCTCCCCCACCCCACAAGAAAATTCCTTTTGGTTGAAGAATCTATGGATATCGCCAGTGAAACTTAATACATCAGTTGCTAACTAACCTTTTTCCACAATGTTAAACTGATATTCAGTCAATTATTCCATTTTATCGGAAAAAACTAACTAATAGTAGATGGCTCTCTCAGTTATCTTATATATGACAAACAGTATGGAAATAAAATGATAGCTAAACAACATCACAGCCTATCTTTTTGAAATTACCTTTTGAGGTCTTTTATTCTTCTGGGAAACTGCATTTACTTATTGAACTGTTCATCGCATTACATGAGGAGTGGGAGACAATTTCCGCATAAATATTATTAAATAAGTAATCTGGGATACCAAACAATGGAAATTCCAGGATGGAATGTAACGATATTATGAAAAGGATAGTCACTACTCACCGAATAGCGGAGATGCTGAGTCGCAGATAGGCACAATAAAAAAGACTGTTGGAAAGTGGGCTTTCAGCAACGAGGCCTTTTTTTACATAACACACACACACACACACACACAAAAACAACTCACATAGACATGACTACAGTCTCTGGTAGCTGAAGCCAGATTGTGAGTAGCAGCACATGATGGGAGAGGCAACCAGGTGGTGGAGGTCAGAAGGAGGCTGGGCCAAGGAGGGCGAGGGATAGCAAGGTAGAGGTAGGGGAAAAAGTGCTGCCTATGGGAGTGTACAGGAATGAAATGGAGAGAGGGTAGGGCACCTAGGTGCAGTTGGGAGATCTGATGAAGGGCATGAAGGTGATTGCAGAAAAGGAGGGAATTAAAAAGACTGTGGCTGCATTGGTGGGTGCTACGGAGGGCTATGTAGTGCTGGAATACAAACAGGGAAGGGCCTAGATTCGTAAGGACAATGACCAACGAAGGTTGCGGCCAGGAGGGTTACAAGAACATACGATATATTGCAGGGACTGTTCCCATCTGCACAATTCAGTAAGGCTGGTGTTAGTGGGAAGGATCCAGATGGCACAGGCTGTGAAGTACTCATTTAAATGAAGAACATCTGTTCGGCGGCGTGCTGAGCAAAGGGGTGGTCCAGCTGTTTCTTGATCACAGTTTGTTGGTGGTCATTAATGCGGGCAGACAGCTTGTTGGTTGTCATGCCCATGTAGAACGCAGCACAGTGGCTGCAGCTTAGCTTGTAGATCACATGACTGGTGTCACAGTTAGCCCTGCATTTGATGTGATGGGTGATGTTTGTGACTGGATTGGAGTACGTGGTGGTGGGAGGATGTATGGGATAGGTCTTGCATCTAGGTCTGATACAGGGATATGAGCCATGAGGCAAGATGTTGGGAGTGTGGGTTGTGTAGGGATGGACGAGGATATTGTCCAGGTTCAGTGGGCGGCGAAATACCACTGTTGGAGGGGATAGTGGGTAGGGCATTTCTCATTTCAAGGCATGATGAGAGGCCGTCGAAACCCTGGCTGAGAACGTAATTCGGTTGTTCCAGTCCTGGGTGGTACTGAGTCACGAGGGGAATGCTCCTTTGTGGCAAGATGGTGGGAATTTTGGGAGGTGGTGTGTGACTGGAAAGATAAGGCACAGAAAATCTGTTTTTGTACAATGTTGGGAGAGTAATCATGAACTGTGAAGGCCTCAGTGAGACACTCCGTATATTTCGAGAGGTACTGCTCATCACTACAGATGCAATGGCCCCAAGTGGCTAGGCTGTAAGGAAGGGACTTCTTGGCATGGAATGGGTGGCCTGTCAAATGGAGGTATTGCTGGTGGTTTGTAGGTCTGATATGGACAGAGGTACTGATGTGGTCATCTTTGAGGTATTCTCATTGCATCTTCATGCCAATTTCATTTGGTTTTCGCAATGCACCATGACCTACACCCTCTGATTTAATCTTGGGCATCAGTCAACAAACTGTTTCCAATTTGTTACAAGAGATGGGAAAGATTCACAAGATCGGTAGATGGGTACCACTTGAGTTGAATGACAGGAAAATGGAAACATGCAAAAACACATAAGATTTTGCTCACTCAGTACAAAAGGAAGTCATTTTTGCATCATATAGTTTGGGGGGATGAAAAGTGGATTTATTTTGGGAATTCCACATGCAAAAAAATCATGGCTAGACCCAGGCACACCATCCACATCAACTGCAAGACCGAATCGCTTTGGCAGAAAGAGGATGCTCTGTGTTTGGTGGGACCAGGGGGACATGGTCTACTATGAACTTTTAGAACCTGGGGAAACGGTTAATATTAAACATTACCAACAACTAATGACCGATTTGAACTGTTCACTGTTTGAATAAAAGCCACAATACCAAAAGAGGCAACAAAAAGTCATTTTTCTTCATGACAATGCTCCTTCACATATGGCAAAACTGGTTCATGACACATTGGAAGCACTCAGCTGGGAAATTCTATCCCATGCGGCTTACTCATCAGTCTTGGCTCCTTTCAATTACCATTTGTCTGCATTGATGGGTCACATACTTGCTGAGCAGTGGTTTGGTTTGTATGAAGATGTGAAAAAAATGGCTCAATGAATGGTTCACAGCAAAAGGGGAAAATTTTTACTGCCATGGTATTCACAAATTGCACGAAAGTGGGGAAAATGTATAACAAACAATGGAGCATACTTTGAACAAAGCACTATTTATCATTCTTGTGAATTTAACATGTTTTTCAGACAAAAAATCCACATTTCATACATGTACACCTGGTAGACAGTCACAGAAAATAGCAACTACTGCTATCTTGTTATTTAATGTTTATAAAATATGGTGAGTGAACATGTAAATGGCATTCTCAATTGAGCAATTCTTCTGAAATCCAAACTGTGGTTTACTGAGAATATTATTCTTGTTCAGGTGAGATACTATTATAGAATTCTAGAATATCACCTCAAGAATTTTGAAAACTAGTGTCAGCAATGATACTGTACAAAGAATAAACATATATGAAGTTTGGAGACGTACTCATGACAGGAGTTACAAGAGACTTTAGAACCTATTTCAGATATGATACAGAACAGAAGATTTTTTTTGCAGGACACATCATGAGTACACTCCATCTTCAGGCCACGAGTGGCCTACTGGGACCATCCGACCGCCATGTCATCCTCAGAAGAGGATGCGGATAGGAGGGGCGTGGGGTCAGCACACCGCTCTCGCGGTTGTTATGATGGTATTCTTGACCGAAGCCACTACTATTCGGTCGGGTAGCTCCTCAATTGGCATCACGAAGCTGAGTGCACCCCGAAAAATGGCAACAGCGCATGACAGACTGGATGGTCACCCATCCAAGTGCCAACCACGCCCGACAGCACTTAACTTCGGTGATCTCATGGTAACTGGTGTATCCACTGCGGCAAGGCCGTTGCCTCACATCATGAGTACAGATGACAAAATGTTGATCAAGAAGATATAGAACACAACATGCTTAACAAGGAACAATCGGCTGAAAGGAGCCATGGTGCAATGGAAAGGAAATGGAATAAAGGGAAAAGAAGCCGTATGAAGCAGGCAGAAGCCATAGGTGGACTGAGTTTTGGATCAAAATTAAGATCACAGAAACACAAAGAATTAAAGGGTAATGGGAAGACAAAAGATGTGCTGAACAATTAACTTGTCATGCTAAAGGACTGGAACAAATAAATATTAGCAGTTCATATCCCTCTTCTAGTATATCAGTTCACATCCCTTTCCCAAACAGCTGTCATGTGACTCAAGTGTTCATTTTATGGATCTGAGAGACTAAGACTTGATGAAATAACCAGTTTGTATTCATCAATATCAGTACAACCTCTACAAATACCTAAATTACAAAAAATTAATTGTTCATTTTCTTCAGTTGTACTTCCCAATAAATTATTAAGTAACTATGCAATTACAATTTACTACAGGAATACATTAATAAGTAAGGTACCAGTTTAAAATCCTGTTAGTGTTACCAACATCAGAGAGAAACATTAGCTCAGAAAAGAATGGGAGTACAAACCTGATATTGCCTTGATGAAATAGTCATCCTGCCATTCACCTAAAGTGACTCAGGAAAACTATGAAATTCTAAATCAATGTGGCTTGAAAGGGATTCAATTCATTTGAATAAAAGTCCATGTAGATGCAAAAGGTTACTTCAAAAGGACAAGGAGGAGGAGCAAAAAAGAAAGAGAAAAGTAACAGATAGGCACAGATCTAATCTGCACATAAGGTGGTTCAAAAGCTGTAATATAACTCTTAAATAAAAAATGTTATTTGCTATTAATTTTTGTGCACTTTAGTTGAAGAATTGTCTCTCTTATTTACACAATTTCTACACTTATTATCATCTGGACTTAAAGTCTTTTTTTCTTTCTGTGTTTAAATTTTGGTGTCTCCTCAAGACGAGCTTTCTTGTTCCTGTGAAAATCAGTTCCTCTTTTTCTTTTAACTCCTTTGTCATTGCCAGTGAACAAACCTGAAAAAAGAAGTTAACAACCTAAATTAATTTCACATACAGTCAAGAATCCCCATTATTTTATAAAAATAAAGTGAAAAATGAAAAGCACATTGTAACAAATACATAAAATGATCACATTAGACTGAAGATTTGTGATTATTCTTCAACAACGTGCACTACGCTTCAATTCGCTTTATTTACTCTTTCAATTAAAGTCTTCCTTTTCTGATTCAGCATTATTTCTTAGGTTTGCTCCTGTTATTACACGAATGTAATATATGTGACAGTATGAAGTAATTATGCAGAAGAATCTCCCATTCTGCCGTGAGGAGCGTGCTGTTTCGGAACTTCCTGGCAGATTAAAATTGTATTCTGGACCAGTAACTGAACCCAAAAATTTGTCTTTGTGGGCAATGTTCTATCGCCTAAACAACCAAAGAGCAACTCATTATATAACCTCACGACTTCAATTCTGTGAGTCCCTAGGCTGTGGCTAAGCCATTGCTCTGCAATATACTTCTCGCAAGTCCCACAAAGCGTACAGTAGTGCTTCTGCAAAGTTTGGAAAGCAGGAGATACTCGCAAAATTGAAACTGTGACGATGGGTTGTGGTCATGCATGAATACCACAGCGGGGCACGGAATGTTCGACGTTTGAGTGTTCATTTGCTCAGGAGTTTCAGAATTGCGTACTTTTATATGTAGATCATAAAACATTTTAGAAATGTTATGATATGGGATGATTTTAAAAACTGCATGTTGAAGAGGCAGAAGCGGTCCCCAGAGGTAGACTTTTTGAAACCAAACACTCGGTGTTGTAGATTAAGATCCCAGGTATCACAGCCTGCTTTTTGACACTTAATAGCATTAAAAAGCTGTATTATACAGTGAGCTTGCATGGTGTGATGGATAGAATAATGACTTCATATGCACGAGGTTGTGGGTTCGAATCTCATCAGGTGCAGTAATTTATTTTTATTTTTAAATGTAATTTTATATTTCCATTTCTTTGTCACACCATTTTAATCATAATATCAATTTCTTCATTTGATTTCATTTTTCTTCCTATCATTCTTTTTCCAGTTGAAATCTTGGTTCATTTGTTTTTAATTAATTTTATGTATTAATTTTTATTTAATTTCCTTTGTTTTATCATGCTGATTTTTCTTCCAGGTTATTGCAATCATTATATCTATTTCTTATTTGCTTGAATTTTGTTTTACTTATAAAACCTTCTTTCATTTACACCTTTGGCTTTATTTTGTCTATAGTACAACAGGAATTTAGGTTCTGTTTTAAATGTTTGTGTGACGATTACCATGCAAAAAAACTGTACATCTGGTAATGAAACACACGTTCTTCACATCACTTCTCAGTCAGTACAAAAAGATGATTTTATCTTTTGTTTTTAACTGATAGATTGGAATTTTAAGTACCTGCTTAAAAAGTTAACATTATACCTATTCCAAATTTATACCATTTATTGTCAACATTTTGATACTACAAGGAGACATAAACTAAACAGAAAGAAATAGATTACATTAATTTGTAGACCTTTCTGTCCCCCACATTTTTTGCTTGCTAACCCTGTCGTCTGTGGTGTCACTATTTTTAATCACCACCACCACCACCACCATCATCCTGATAGAACAGCTGTAAAATTTCTCTCTTAGCTGTCACACATATTTGGCTATTTCTTCTGAATATGTTGTGATTCCTGAGGTTATGGTTACTGTGGAGTACAAGATTAAAGCTGTTTTAATCTGAATACATATCAGATTTCACTTCTATATCGACATGAGAATGTTATAATGTCTCTTGCTTTGAAACTTATTGTCTGCCCACCTCTTTCTGATCTGCGGTGTAGGACCAGCAGTTGACACACACAAACCCTTTCAATCCCATCATACGTCATGATGAGCAACAACAAACTGCAGCACAAAATACATAAATATGCCAATGGCCCCTATATAGACTTTTACACCTTCTGCAGAAATGAGTTTTACTGTTGCATATCTGTCCAATTTTAAAGTCAATTCAGTTCCATCTACAAATGGATTTAGGCAAACTGCATTTTAAATGTGGTAGATGTTTCTAAAATGCCAAATTACCCAGTATAGATTCCCATCGTTGGCAACATGGCATAATTTGCTGCTCATTCACTACCCCCCTTCCTGTACTAATCCTATTTCTCAGCCAAGCTAACATCTCTGATCCGCCTACAACCCATCCGTAGTGCTGTGTTAGAACAACTGTGAGAAACTGACTGCAACATCTAGAGTGCAAGTCATATGTAACAACTGCAACTAACATTTAATTGCAACTAATATTTCACATGTTTTAGGGAAACCTGCTTTGTACGGTGTCACGAGGAGGCAAACACAAAAAGGGTAGGAGTCTATTAATTGTCGGTGGTTGAAAGGTATGGTGAATGATGGTACCCCTTAGTGAAATGGCGGCAAAGGACAGGTAACGACACCAGGTGCACTCAGTGTGTATGCCTGGGGGCCTCATTCAACATGTTGAAGAGGCTATTCCAGCAGCCATTGAGGGAGCAGGTTGGAACTAACTGCGGATTGTGGTGCAGACTAGAACAAATGATACCTGTCATCTGGGCTCCAAGGTCATTCCAGTGACTGGCAGAGAAGGTTGAAAAAACCACCCTTGTGCAAGGAGTTTCAACTAAGTTCACAATTTGTAGCATTGTCCCCAGAACTGATCGTGGCCCTCTGGTTCTGAGTCAAGTGGAAGGACTGAACCAGATACTTCAAAAGTTCTGTGACAAGCTAGGCTGCAGCTCTCTGAAATTGTGCCATAGGGTTGAGAACTGTAGGCCTTCCCTAAATGGGTCGCTGTGTACTACACATCGGAGTCTACTACTCAGGGAGCTGACTGTGTGTGGGGTGCACACGAGAGTTTTTTCAATTAGGCTACTCCCCATCCAATCCAGACAATGGTAACTGTATGAAACCCAGAAGTATCAGTGTAAGATCGAAAGAAAGGCCTCCCACCAGTGAGAGTATTAAAATCCTAATGGTAAACTGCCAAAGTATTCACAACAACTGCCAGAGTTTGAATCGCTCATGAAAACCAGTGAAGCTCACATAATACTAGGTAAAGAAAGCTGGTTGACACCTGAAATTGATAGGAGTGAGATTTTTGGGGAAAATTTAAGTGTATATCAAAAGATAGGCAAATGGGAAACAGAGGTGGTGTGTTTGTCACAGTAGACAAGAAATACAAATCCACCAAGACAGACATTGAACCTGCATGTGAGATTTGTTTGGGCAAGATTCAGTATCAGGGGTGGGCATAAAATAATAAATGGATCCCTCTATTGCCCAACAGGCTCATCTCCTAATGAAACCGAAAACTTTAAGAGAAAACCTCAGTTCACTTGTATGTAAGTTCCCAAATCATACTGTATTCTTCAATCATCCAACAATTAATTGGGAAAATTACAGTTTTGTTAGTGGCAGGTGAAATAAGAAATCCTGTGAAACTTTACCAAATGCCTTCTCTGAAAACTACCTAGAACAGATAGTTAGGAACCCCACTCATGATGGAAATATATTGGATCTAATAGCAAAAACAGACCTTACCTCTTTGCGGATGTCCACATCAAAACTGGTATCAGTGACCATGACACAGTTGTGGTAACAATGATGTACAAAGGACAACTAAAACAGGCACAAAGATGTCCATCTTATCAAGATCTGATTGAATATTTACAGCTTCTTTCAGGTAGTACTTCATTATAGATGCCTGCATCACCTGCAAAAACTCTTGAGATTACTATTAATATTGTCTCCAAGATCATTAATATACAACATGAACAGCAAGGGTTCCAACACTTGCGTGGGGCACACCCGAAGTTTCTTCTATATGTGACGATTACTCTCCATCCAAGATAATGTGCTGCACCCTCCCTACCAAAAAGTTCTCCGTCTAGTTACAAATTTCACACGATACCCCTTATGATTGTACTTTTGACACTAAGCCTAAGTGTGGTACGTAGTCAAATAATTTGGAAAATCAAGAAATACAGCATCTATGTGATTGCCTTGATCCAATGATTTCAGTAGTGTCATATCTCAACGAGGAACTTGAAACTTTCAACACAGGGCAGTGGCATGTAGAGGAACTATGGCTCAAGTTTAAAAGAATAGTTGACCATGCACTTCATAGATATGTACCCAGTAGAGCAATACATGATGCCTTTAATAACTATGAGCAGAATATTGTAAAGTGATCTTTTGCAGAACCCAAAGAAATTCTGGTCATATGTAAAGGCAGTTAGTGGTACCAAAGTTAGTGTCCAATCCCTAGTCAATGACACAGGAACTGAAACTAACAGTAGCAAAGCAAAAGCTGAAATGTTTAACTCCGTTTTCAAATTTTTCTTTACAGAGGAAAACCAAGGAGAACTACCCCAACTGAATCCTTGTACCACTGAAAAGATGAATGAAATAAGCATTAGTGTCAGAGGTGTTGAAAAGCAGCTGAAATCGTTAAAACTTAACAAAGCTCTAGGGTCTGATGGAATCCCCATCTCCAGGGCCCAATGGAATCCCTATCAGATTCTACACGGAGTTTGTGGCTGAGCTAAGCCATCTTCTAACTATAATCTATCACAGATTTTAAAAAAAATAAAAAGTAACCGTGCCCAGTTCTTGGAAAAAGGCACAGGTCACACCCGTCTACAAGAAGGATAGTAGAAGTGATCTAAAAAACTACTGTCCAATATCCTTGACATTGATTTGTTGTAGAATCATAGAACATATTTGTTATAACCTTTAATCACTAGTAAATTGCGTGGATATACAAACGTGGAAACAATAGCGGGTTACATGCTTCCAACTCCGTATCTGTCATTCGACTGCTGTGCCGTGCCATGACGTGCGGCCGGCACCGTTCATAGCTAGGTGGCGCTCCCGCACTCAGCCAAGTTGCAGAGCGCCTCTATCGCCGTGTTCGCGTACTGACGTAGCGGCACTTTTAAATATCGTGGCACTGTCACAACACTTTTCCCCCCTTGAAAAAAAAAAAAAAAAAAACACTCACTTCCTTGGAGACACGGACAGTGCGGAGACATCCATGGCCTCTTGGGAGGCGCCGAGAAAATCCCGCGGAGAAACACGAGAGTATGGTCGAAAATGTCCAGGACGGAAGCTTGTGCGTGGAACGTGCCTCCTGGACGAGATGATTGGTGAAAACTCCGAAGCAGCATCCATAGGTGTCGTGGACCTGGGGATGTGCTCCAGCGAGATGGGTCCCGGAGAAGGCGGCGTCGCGACTGGGGCCGGTTCCGGCGTACTCGGAAGCGGTAGCGACGTCGGCTGCAGCAACACACACGGAAGATCGGCAGCAGCGACAGGACTGGCTTCTCGGGCTGGTGGAGGCGTGGCCACCACTCGTGGGCGTATCTGGTCGTAATGGCGAACAACCATGCCGTCGGCCGTACGTATTTCACAAAGCCGGCAGCCGCGAAGAGCCTTGACCACCCCTGGAATCCATTTAGGGCGAGATCCATACCCTCGTGCCCACACGTCGGCGCCCACCGAGTATTTTCCCGCACTAGGGGACACAGTACAAGGCCTGACAGGGTGGAGCAGGTGCAGTAGAGTGCGCGGTTGACGGCCATGCAAGAGTTCAGCAGGGCTGCGATCACCCAGAGGTGTGAAGCGATAAGAACTCAGAAATTGCAACAGAGCATCATCTGTGGAAAAATCCCTAAGGAAATTTTTCATCTGGCTTTTGAAAGTGCGGACAAGGCGCTCGACCTCCCCATTCGATTGCGGATGGAAAGGCGGTGCTGTAACATGATGAATCCCTTGTCCAGTACAAAAATCACGGAAGGCCTGCGAAGAGAACTGAGGGCCATTGTCTGTGACGATCGTGGATGGAAGACCTTCTAGCGCAAAGATTTTGGACAAAGCCAGCGTCGCCGCCACAGTGGTGGGCGACGGACATCGAATAACAAACGGAAACTTCGAGAAGGCGTCAATCAACATTAGCCAATAAGTGCCGAGGAAGGGGCCGGCAAAGTCAGCGTGCACCCGTTCCCATGGCTACGCCGGATCAGGCCATGGAGAGGGCATTGTACGGGGTGCAGCCAGTTGTTGAGCACACTGACCACACGCAGCGACCATGTGGGCGATGTCCGAATCAAGACCGGGCCAATAAATGTGCCTGCGGGCTAGGGACTTAGTCCAAGAAATCCCCAAATGGCCGTCATGCAATAGTTTGAGAACATCTTTGCGAAGAGAGGCTGGCACCACGACCCGTGGAGATGCTCCATCCATGGCCAGAAGAACACCACCCTCACGAACAGACAGATGAAGGCGCAAGGCATGGTATTTGCGAAGGGGATCCGATGCCCGGCCCTTGGTCCTGTCCGGCCAACCCCGTTGAACAAAACTGATCACCTGACGCAGGACCGGGTCCCACGCAGTAGCCGACGCGACCTGCGAACCTGTAAGTGGAAAACCCTCAACCACACGACGTTCTTCCTCATCAATGTGAAAACAGAGTACTTCACCTCGATCGAAAACCGGGTCGGGGCCCATCGGCAAACGCGACAACGCGTCAGCGTTGGCGTGCTGGGCCGTGGGGCGATAGTGAATCTCATAGTGAAAACGAGACAAGTATAAGGCCCAACGTTGCAGGCGGTGAGCTGCCTTATCTGGAAGTGACGCCGAGGGGCTGAACAGAGAGACCAGCGGCTTGTGGTCGGTGATGAGGTGAAACTTAGAACCATACAAAAAAACGCTGAACTTTTTTAGAGCATAAATGATACTGAGCGCCTCCTTTTCGATTTGAGAGTAACGCCGTTGGGCATCGTTGAGGGTCTTGGAAGCGTAGGCGATGGGTCGTTCCGACCCATCCTCATACCGATGGGCGAGAACAGCCCCTAGGCCATACTGTGACACGTCAGTCGCCAGAACCAAGTGCTGACCCGGACGGAATTTGGCAAGACAAGGCGCCGACCGCAAATGAGCCTTCAGGTGGACAAAAGCCTGCTCACACTCGTCGGACCAACAGAAAGGAACGTTTTTGCGTAACAGCTGATGCAGAGGATGAGCCACCGCCGCCGCGGACGGAATGAATCTGTGATAATAAGCAATCTTGCCTAGAAACGCCTGAAGTTCTTTGACCGTATATGGCCGGGGCAGAGCGGTAATGGCCGCAACGTGCTGACGTAGAGGACGTATACCCTCACGGGACAAGTGGAAACCAAGATACACAATGGAGGGTTGGAAGAACTGTGACTTGTCCAGATTGCACTTCAACCCAGCCGAATGCAGAACCCGAAACAGTGAACGCAAATTGGAGGCCCCCGTGACAACAATGTCATCCAGGTAGTTGATGCAGCCGGGAATGGAAGCCGTGAGCTGTTCCAAAAACCGCTGAAAAATGGCCGGCGCACTAGGGACGCCAAATGGTAACCGCTGGTACTGATACAACCCACAAGGAGTGTTGATGACGAGAAATTCCTTGGAAGAAGCATCCAACGGCAACTGATGGTACGCCTCCGATAAGTCAAGTTCGGAAAAGAACTGGCCCCCAGCGAGCTTGGTAAATAACTCCTCAGGACGGGGAAGAGGGTAAGTGTCAATGAGGCTCTGAGCGTTGACAGTGGCTTTAAAATCACCACACAATCGCAGACTCCCGTTTGGTTTAGAAACCATCATGATTGGCGATGCCCATTCGCTGGAGGTAACAGGAAGGAGAATCCCCGAAGCTGTTAACCTGTCAATCTCAGCCTTGACAGGTGCACGCAACGCCATCGGAATAGGGCGTCCCCGGAAAAACTTAGGGCGAGCTGTAGGTTTAAGAGTAATGTGGGCTTCAAAATCCTTGGCACGACCCAGACCAGCAGAGAACACGGACGAGAATTCAGAACACAATCCATCCAGCTGTTGATACAGAATATCCTCAGATATGAGGTGCACATCATCATCAATGGAGTACCCGAACAACTGGAAAGCATCATAACCGAACAGGTTTTCAGTGCCCGCATGATCCACCACATAAAATGTGAGGGACCTAACAACAGACTTGTAGGCAGTGGAAGCATCAAACTGGCCAACGATAGGAATTTTCTGCTTATTGTAAGTTCGCAGATTTCGCGTAACTGGAGACAAGGGAAGGGAGCCCAACTCCAAATACGTGCGAGAATTAATGAGAGTTACTGCAGAGCCAGTGTCCACTTGCATGCGAATGTCTCTATCCAGAACATGAACAGTAACAAACAACTTATTTGTTTGAGAAAGCACACAGTTAACATCCATGTCCGATGCCTCGTCCTCGTCGACAGGAACTTTAGGGGACTGACACACAGAAGCAATGTGGCCTTTTTTCCTACATGAATTACACGTGGCCCAACATTTTGGACACGCGGCCCTGTCAAGCTGTACGAAGCAACGTGGACAAGAAGGAAGTGTGGAACGAACCTGCTTCTGTGGTTGCTGTTTACGCTGCGAGCGTGGCGGCCCAACGCGATGTTGTTGACGCGAGTGAACCGCCGCCACATCGTCGTTCCCCTGTGAAACAGGCAAATTGTCCGTGTCGAAAGTGGTCTGTACAGCGCCTACATCACACCACGCGTCTATTTGTGCACCAGCAGCGTGTGACACTTCAAAAGATTGAGCGATGCTTAAAACTTCCGACGACGACGCGTTTGGCAGTTGTAAGATACGTTGCCGAACTTCTTTATCAGGAGCCAGCCGTAGAATAGCATCCCTAACCATTGAATCAGCATAAGACTCATGATGAGTGACCGTGACAAACTGAAATTTCCTACTCAGGCCGTGTAGTTCCGCTGCCCAAGCCCGGTAAGATTGATGGGGCTGTTTACGACACCGGTAGAACGCCACGCGGGCGGCAACGACGTGGATGTTTTTCCGGTAATAGTTAGACAATAAGTCACACATTTCTTGGAAGGACAGAGAGGCAGGTTCCCGCAGAGGGGCTAACTGAGATAGCAGCTGATAGATCCGTGGGGAAATCCAAGATATAAATAACGACTTACACATAGGAGCGTCGACAACGCCGAAAGCCAAGAAGTGTTGCCGCAAACGCTTCTCATAATCCTCCCAGTCTTCAGCGGCCTCGTCGTAAGGAGGGAATGGAGGCGGAGAAGAGGAAGACAGACGATGAGTAAGCGACGTCGACAACACCTGAATAGCAGCCGTCAGCTGTGTTTGTTGTTCAATGAGCGTTTGCAGAAGCTGTTCCATGTCTGCCCCGACACGAACACACAATTCCACAACAGAGGAAAAAAAATATCAGACCTCGTCGCCAAAAAGTGTTATAACCTTTAATCACTAGTAAATTGCGTGGATATACAAACGTGGAAACAATAGCGGGTTACATGCTTCCAACTCCGTATCTGTCATTCGACTGCCGTGCCGTGACATGCGGCCGGCGCCGTTCATAGCTAGGTGGCGCTCCCGCGCTCAGCCGAGTTGCGGAGCTCCTCTATCGCCATGTTCGCATACTGACGTAGCGGCACTTTTAAATATCGTGGCACTGTCACAACAATATTCTGAGCTAAAACATAATGAGGTATCTTCAAGAGAATGACCTCCTCAATGCCAACCAGCACAGATTCCAAAAACATCGATCATGTGAAATCCAACACACACCTTTCTCAAAACATACTGAAATCATTGGATCAAGGCAATCACGGAGATGCTGTATTTCTTGATTTTCCAAATTATTTGACTACGTACCACACGTAGGCTTACTGTCAAAAGTACAATCATAAGGGGTATTGTGTGAAATTTGTGACTAGACTGAGGACTTTTTGGTAGGGAGGGTGCAGCACATTATCTTGGATGGAGAGTAATCGTCACATGTAAAAGTAACTTCGGGTGTGCCTCACGCAAAAGTGTTGGAACTCTTGCTGTTCATGTTGTATATTAATGAACTTGGAGACAATATTAATAGTAATCTCAGAGTTTTTGCAGGTGATGCAGGCATCTATAATGAAGTACTACCGAAAGAAGCTGCATAAATATTCAGTCAGATCTTGGTAAGATTTCAAAGTGATGCAGATATTGGCAACTTGCTTTAAATGTTCAGAAATGTAAAATTTTGCTCTTCAAAAAATGAAAACTATCCTATGACTACAATATCAGTGAGTCACTGCTGGAATCGGCCAACTCATACAAATACCTGGGAGGAACACTTTGCAGGGATACGAAATGGAATGATCACAAAGGTTCCATCATGAGTAAAGCAGCTGGTAGACTTCTGTTTAGTGGTAGAATACTTGGGAATTGCAATCAATCTACAAGGAGATTGCTTACAAATCAATTGTGTGACCAGATCTAGAATATTGCTTAATGTGTGGGACCCATACCAGATTGGACGAACAGGGGATACTTAATGTATATAGAGAAGGGAAGCATGTTTGTTTGATCCATGGAACAGTGTCACAGAGATACTGAAGGAACTGAACTGTAGGAGTCTTAAAGATAGATGCAAACTATCCTGAGAAAGTCAGTTAAAGTTTCAAGAACCGGCTTTAAGTGATTACTCTAGGAATATACAACAACTCCCTACACATCACTCACATAGCGATTGTGAGGGTAAGATTAGAATAATTACTGCATGGACAGATGCATGTAATCAATCAGTCTTTCCACAATCCACATGAGAATGTTTAGGAAGAAACCCTAATAACTGTTACAATGTGATGTACCCTCTGCCACATATCTCATGGTGGTTTGCAGAGTACAGATATAAATAAAAATGTAGAATACATTCAGTCCACTTCTTAAATTTCTTGTCATCCCATTATCTACTGACGTCTATTGGTATGCGATGAGTCTTGCCGCTGAAATTTATTCTCACGATAACAGTTACAGTCAGTTTATTATTACTTATTCTGTTTGTTAGACAGTTCAACTGGATTAAATTCCCTCCCTGTTCCATTTGAGTGTCACCATCAAGTTGCAAAGCTGATTAAAAGCAGGTAAAGTTTTTACCCAGTACTCTAATAAATGAAAATCCAACCATATTTCTCATTTGCAGCCCACTCAGTAAATCATTACAGCCTCTCATAATTAAATAAAATACTGATCTGGGTACAGAATCAAGTAATGTTTTTTGAAGGGCAACATTTCCACTTTTCAAAGTTATCTTTACCTAAAAAGCAACATTAATATTTGTATATGGTATCCATGTATGTATGAGAACTTTTACTTTGTTCAAATAAAACAATGGTTTGTAGGATGGTAGAACTTAGTGTTTCCTCCAGTGTTTCACAAAATTGTCAAATTTTAAGTAGTGCAATAAATTGTTACAGTGGCTAGTTCATAGTTTCTCACCTGTCCCTTGGACTAGTGCCATATGAGTTGATGTCACATGATTGTTTGAGCAACGCTGATACTGTATCGAGCATTTCAGGAAATCTTGAGGCTAACTGATTGTGAATACTGTTTGCCCAACCCTGCCCTTCCGAATTCTTCAA
Source organism: Schistocerca nitens (assembly GCF_023898315.1). NCBI lineage: Eukaryota > Metazoa > Arthropoda > Insecta > Orthoptera > Acrididae > Schistocerca > Schistocerca nitens. Next base: position 733,834,677 of record NC_064614.1, on the reverse strand, counting down.
AATAAATCAGTATGTGACCTAGATAACTAAAGCTTGATCTGTAAATGTAAGATGACACCTATATACTCTATTAAACAACATAAAAATGTTCACCTCAGCAGCAATATTTTAATCTGTATTTTAATCTGTATTTTTAAAATGATGAATTTGGTAATGAAACCTCGTCCCATAATTGGGGAAATATGGTTCACTGAATAAAGAGAATCAAACAAGCTGACAATGGGCAACAAAATGTTAAATACATAATGATAGATCATGTGATCATTACGTTTTACTTGAGCTACAGGCATATGATTGGTCCCATAGTTTTCAGGCATCAGCTGTAGCTCTATCTGTCAGCATATACAGGGTCTGCCTTAGAAGATTTTCGGTGGCAGTGAGACACAGTAAGGATAGTGAACATGAAAATTACTAGCTTCTGCATGGTCTATCGTGAAAGGAGTCTTATGACTAGGGACTGGAAAATGTAGCTCCTTTTTTATTATTAGCCACACAAATTTAGAAGTGAAGACAAACAAAGCCTTGTTGTTGTTGTTGTTGTTGTTGTCGTCTTCAGTCCTGAGACTGGTCTGATGCAGCTCTCCATGCTACTCTATCCTGTGCAAGCTTCTTCATCTCCAAGTACTCACTGCAACCTATATCCTTCTGAATCTGCTTAGTGTATTCATCTCGTGGTCTCCCTCTATGATTTTTACCCTCCACACCGCCCTCCAATGCTAAATTTGTGATCCCTTGATGCCTCAGAACATGTCCTACCAACTGATCCCTTCTTCTTGTCAAGTTGTGCCACAAACTCCTCTTCTCCCCAATTCTATTCAATACCTCCTCATTAGTTACGTGATCTACCCATCTAATCTTCAGCATTCTTCTGTAGCACCACATTTCAAAAGCTTCTATTCTCTTCTTGTCCAAACTATTTATCGTCCATGTTTCACTTCCACACAAATACTATCAGAAACGACTTCCTGACACTTAAATCTATACTCGATGTTAACAAAATTCTCTTCTTCAGAAACGCTTTCCTTGCCATTGCCAGTCTACATTTTATATCCTCTCTACTTCGACCATCATCAGTTATTTTGCTCCCCAAATAGCAAAACTCCTTTACTACTTTAAATGTCTCATTTCCTAACCTAATTCCCTCAGCATCACCCGACTTAATTCGACTACATACCATTATCCTCGTTTTGCTTTTGTTGAGTTCTTTGAAAATGGCAAAAAAAGTGCAATATGGGAACTTTGTCACTGGAATGTTTATTTTTGCAAAAACTTCAACACTTTTCCTTCCAAAATGGCCTTTGTTTTCTTCTTTTGGCTGTGTTTGAGCTTTCAAAACTGATTGTTCTGTCAAAAGCAGCAGCAATTTTGCACCGGTGAACTGAGTGCATCTCCGAGTTATGATGTTTCTGGACGTTATTTGTCTTTTCCCAACCAATTTAATGATCATAAAATCTGCAGACTATTAATTTTGACCTTTCGTGGGTATTCATAGCCGTGCAACCCATGCCTCACAATGATACAGATAGAACTGATATGGCAGTTAGTGTAGAACTAGAACCGAACACAAGGTGACTATTTTAACATTATGGGGAGAATTTTGGCACAGCTGAAACATGTTACAAATTTTGTTTTCCACTTGCTATAGCGCAAAGTGCAGGCTTCTGGGATTGTAAGGGTTGCAATCGAAATCTGTGGACCAGGATTATTCGCTTCATTTATTCAAAATAAGAAAACAGTGAGCAATGCACAACACAAAGCACTTGGGAACAGTTACCGCACAATTGCTTGTTGAGTTTAGCAGAGCATTGTAGGAGACTTAATTCAGGCCAGCACTATAATAGTATTCGATGCAACTACGGTTCAAAACATGTCACCTAAATTGCCACAAAATAAGAGCCCACATAATTAGGTTAAGCTAAACATACATACACCCATGTTTCTTTGTCATAAAATGCTAGGTCCCATGGCCAAGTACCATAGTGTGTATCTTAAATAGACCATTCAACTGCCCACAGTTGGCATGGCACCAGATCATTGAGTGCATTGATATGTCACTGTGTTCATGCACATTTTATTTTGCAAAGAGAGATATAGAATGTAAGTAACTCAAAACTGGTTAAATTTTTGATATTTGTATGCAGAAAATAAAGCTATTGCAAACTATATCTGGTAAAATAGTTCATACGGATACAATTCATTACAAAATAGTGTTAATTAAGTAATTTCGCATTTTGAGGCAGAATTTGCATCTGATTTTCAGTTATCGCAAAATGGGAATTTTTCCAGTCTCTGCACATGACATACAGTACAGACATAACTATTTTTTAAACTTTTTTTTAGTATTTAGTAACATTCTTTTATGACAATCTGAAAAGACAGATGGCTATTGACCAGACAGAGGAGGAGGAGTCGAGTTGCAGGCAGGCACAATAAAAATGGATGATCTGCGACTCAATGCCTCCTCTATGGCTATCCTTTCCAGGTGATGTTATTCCATCCTGAATTTTATGTTCTTTAATGTTTTTAAGTATAGTGTGTGACTCATTCTGGGTTTAGGTGTAACAACTCACTTTGTATTTTAATGGTAACATCTTACTTTTGAATTTGAGGAACCCAAATAACAAAACAGCATTATGTTCATACACCTGTTAAAGTTTTTTCACAGATTCACTTGCAACTGTTACAGGCAAATGTGCTTGAAAATGGGCATGATGCCTTATTGAGAAATTTGGCCCACTTCCATGCCTTTGGTTTCATCAATAAACAAAACTTCCAGTTCTAGGTGGGAGAAATTTCTTGTTCACTTCATGAGAAGCCTCATCATGCTCAAAAAAGCGACAGTGTGGTGTGCAATTTCAGTGATTGGCATGATTAGTCCTTTTTCTTTTCCTGACTGTGGCTGGTAATGCAGCAACTAAATTCTCAGGAATACATTGAAATGATTCATAACTCCCCACCCCCGTCGGAGGTTCGAGTCCTCCCTCAGGCATGGGTGTGTGTGTGTGTGTGTGTGTGTGTGTTGTCCTTAGTGTAAGTTAGTTTTAGCAAACTATGGTGCAGAGATACTGCTAAGTTTCCAGGCAAGACTCCAACATTGCCTTACTTACAATGGAGGACATTTGCTGGATGCAGTGTTAAAGAAATGTATTTATTTATTTATTTAAAATTTTTCCCCAAGTGGCTCGTCGTCTTCTTCAAATTTACATGGAATAAAATATTCAAAAACTAATTCTTCAACAATAAATCACTTTTTGAAATCTTCCTGTCTCAATGGTTATCCCCATACATTGCTTTAAGCAATTATCATGCTCCAAACCAAATGGGTCTGGCTAAAATTGCTCCATAAATACAACTGTGTGGTAACTAGAAACATGGCATCTTTTCCCAATGAACTAGTGCTGCTTATTAAGGGTACAGGGTACTTTACTGGCTCAATATTATGTAAAAATCAACACCTATTTCTGTCAGGTACTGTTTATAATGTATATGTTTCACAGATTTTTTGTTGATATCAGGTAACGCAGCACACTTTCTACACAAATTAGAAGTATTTGGAATATTTTTGAACCTGCTTACGGTTATTTAAAAAATTACACAGAAATTGATGCAACTTTTTCCCAAAATGCTTCCTGAAATTGAGGTACCATTTAGTCTAATGTTATACATTTGAAGAAGACCAAAATTTTACCAGATATGCATGACATGATGGCTGAGATACTAAACCTATTTAATTCCACGTATTATGTATATTAAAAGGATAAAAAATATCACATCGTACATTTTAATTTTTAGAATTTTTTCCTAATAAAAATGTTATTTTTCTATAATTTAGTTGATTCTGCAATAAAGCTTAGGTGTACTACATGTATGGACTATTGCAAGTTACAGAAAAAAATTCAAGCAATGCTTTATAAACTTTAGGAAACATTTGTGCCTGAATTCTGAATAATATAACTTGCGGGAAATTGCAAATGAAGATATGAGTCCAATTCAACTGTGCCTCGGAATATCACTGCAGCACTTCTTCATCTTCAAGCTTCCTCTTGGCACTCCTTTTAGCACCTCTTGCTTCTTTGGTAACTTGAAGAGCGAATCTTGCAGCTTCATGCACCCGTTGTCTGTCACATGGAAGCAATTGATCTTCCATATTAGAGACACATTTTATGCCTTTTCTCAGGACTTCCACCCTTCCTATCACTCCATCATTGAAACATATCACTGCATCTAGTACACCAACTTTTAATGTATTTAGTCCTACAAAAACATTCATGGGTAATCTTTCCCATATGCAATGGTTGGAACTTTCATTTGTATTCTGAGTGCCTCCATGAAGACATTTACTAAGCAAAACAGGGTCACTCAGGTCTCTAACAATTGGTTTTATTTCATTCATAACAGGTTCAGGAAGAGAATGCTTATGATGGTATATTTGACCACTTTCTTTTGCTTTTTGGTAATCACACCAAGACTCTGCTCCTTTAGGAGAAAGTCCATGCACAGGGTGGTCATCTGTGGACAACTTATGAAATTAGGTTGCCCATACGACTTTTCTCATTGCCATAACATCATTCAGAGGTGCAGTTAATCTAATGGCCAGTCCATAACTCTGAAGGAGGTCTATTTCAGTTCCTGTCAATCTGCCTCAGCCAGACAGAGATTTTCCATCAGATAGCAACTTTCCTTTCATTTCTCCTTGTAGCTTCCTCAATCTAGCACCCATCCTCTTTTGCACATGTCCACGAAACTCCAGTTTTGTTACCAAGGTACCACCATAAACACTGAACTCATTAATTTTATTGAAAGCTGTAGAGTTCCCATCGCCCAATTTTTAAATTTGGTATATATAGGTCATTATTCATTTGAAACCCTACAATGTACATATCAATGTAATCAGGAAAGACTGTAGAATTTAATAATAAAGTCATAAAAAAATTCGATTTTTCCACCATTTATAAGTACCCTGTATCCTTAAGGGTTTAAGGAGACTAAGCAAGTAAGGTTGTCGGTTTCCTTTTCATTCTCCATGGTGGAATCAGTGTACCCAACAGCATGTGCCTAAAGTAAATTCTATTTGCAAGTGCGATAAAGTTTCATATGGGTACCTACATGCAGTAGGATGTGGGAAGCTGTCTAAAAACCACATCCAGATTGGCCGACACACCAGCCCTCATTGATCCACCAGCTTTATTGCACTTCCCAGGGTTTTCCAAATGAATCTTGCTTGAATATGTCTGTGGAGATAGCTGAGTATCCATGAAATATTACTGACGTAAAAGGCATCTGTCAGTGCACCACACACCATCATTATGGACAAATATGTGGCACTTTAAAAAAGTGCAGGTATTCTCTACAGTGAGATCATAGAAGTTGTGGAGACAAAACTGATTTCTTTCCTTCAATACCTTCCTGGTTCATTATATCAAAAGGACCACATCTGTGCTCGTGATCTCTTCTCAAATCATATTCTCTGTATGACAGATAACTCTTTTTCCTTGTGGTGTCAGTTCACTTGCCTTGACTTGCATTGAATATGCTTTAGTTTCTGTTGCGCAATGTCTGCCTTATAACCCTTCGAAATCAGATTTAGATTTTAAAAAATAAATAATAATAAAAAAAAAGAACTGCCATTCCTCAGGGGCACGTTCAAAGCTTTCTAGCTATGATATTAAACATGGAGGCTCCCAACACAATATGTAGCCACTTCACTGCATATTCATTTTATTTATGCAATATGTTTTATTGTTCCATATATACTGTTTCTTGATATAACTATAAATTAGACTGCACAAGAACATAATGACATTCACTGTCAATGGTTCTGTCATGATATTTCAGAAGCAACAAACAATAGAATTATTATGATGATGAGAACTCGGGAAGAAACCAACAAACAAAATTGAAGGAAGGCTACCACTCACCTGGAGCTGATCGTTGGCTAGTCTTACAAACCAGCTCCCCCCCCCCCCCCCCCCTTCCTCTCTCTCATACACACACACTGGTCCTGGGAAAGACTACTTGTAAGTGTGTTTCATTGTGTATCTTTTGTTGCTATGTAGCAGCACCTGTATGGAATTAATCATCTGATATTTCACAGTTGCCCAGGGCACGCCCAATTGTAGTTTCCATAACATTTGGGGAGGGCTTTCCGATTCCAAATCCAAACAGGACAAGCTAGATGTGGCTACTCTGAAAGTGCTGCGTGGGATGGTGGTCCCAAGAAATGGACAATTAGACATATTGTGGAAAACTGTCCACTGCAGGATTTTAAAGATGGAATGAAAGGCTTGCATTACATGACAAATTGCTGCCATTTGTTTCTCAAATGTAAATATTAATGTGTAAATACATTATGTACCTATGTGTGTATGTTTTATAATGCAATATGATGATAATAGCTTTAAAGTAGTAACTTCAGACTAAAGAATGTTTCTCACTAAAGTGAATGGTCTTGCCACAGAAATTAAAAGAGTAAATACCGTAATACAGAACAATTCTGCCTGTTTGAAACTTACATTTACAACATACTGCAGGATGAAATTAGAGTTAGGGAGTTTTATTCTTTGTGAGTACTACAAATCCCATGCAAAACCAATTTTTATAGATGACAAAACCTCAAGTTATACCTATGGTGCCCAGTCTCTGCTGCAAAACAGGAAATGTGTATAGAACGAAATTTTCACTCCACAGCGGAGTGTACGCTGATATGAAACTTCCTGGCAGATTAAAACTGTGTGCCGGACCGAGACTCGATCTGCCAGGAAGTTTCATATCAGCGCACACTCCGCTGTAGAGTGAAAATTTCATTCTAGAAAAATCCCCCAGGCTGTGGCTAAGCCATGTCTCTGTAATACCCTTTCTTCCAGGAGTGCTAGTTCTGCAAGGTTCGCAGGAGACCTTCTGTGAAGTTTGGAATGTAGGAGACGAGGAATTGGCAGAATTAAAGCTGTGAGGACGGGGTATGAGTCGTGCTTGGGTAGCTCAGTCGGTAGAGCGCTTGCCTGCGAAAGGCAAAGGTCCCAAGTTCGAGTCTCGGTCCGGCACACAGTTTTAATCTGCCAGGAAGTTTCAGGAAATGTGTAGTTTAATATTAGGGTATATCAACTGGTCTCAAAATAATTATAGGATAATTATCTGCCGATAGGAAAGTGCTATCTATTTTCTTTGCTCTAGGGGAGTGTTGAAATGCACTTGTGTCAGTACCCAAAACACAGTCACTGAGAAGTAACACATGAAACAATATCACATGCCTCAAGTCACTGAGCCAACTCTACAGCACACAAATGCTTCTTTTAAATATGCTAAGGAAAGTTCTGGCAGAATGTATATAATTTAACACTAAAGAAGGCTACACAATGGATAGACTAAAGAAGGCCACACAATGGATAGCAGAAGCATTTGAGTCCCCAACAGGTGTACACACACACACAAAACACACACACACACACACACACACACACACACACACACACACACACACGAACGTACGTACATACATATATATATATATGTTTTCAGCCATTACAATGTAGTAATGCAGGTGCAGGTGTGTGTGTGTGTGTGTGTGTGTGTGTGTGTGTGTGTGTGTGGGCGCGCACGCGTACTCTGGGCGCGCACGCGTACTCTAGTTCATGAAAGGAGAAAAGATTTGTCTGAAAACTATCAAAGTTTTCATACTTTTTTGTGTACCTTTCGACAAATTCTTCTTTTATCATAGCATGTTAGGTAGTGGCCCAAAATGTTGCAGACTGTTTAGCTGCAGTAGGATTTACAGGTTTTGGGCCTACAGCCTCGATCTTGCGTCATTTTGTCTTTACTTCTTAAATGAAGACTTGGCTCAAACAGAAATGAATTAAGAGATACTGCAAGTCTAACAAGGTGTGTGTAAAACTGCCTAATGGTTTTTGGAGCAGCTGTCTGTAACTGTTGCTGAATAAAAGATAACAATTTTACAGCATCAGAAAATGAAAGGACAGGAGATGCACCTTTCAGGCACATGTCACTTTTATTTATCCATTTTACATGTGAAAAACTTTTGTCATTTAAATAAAATTATACAGACAGTAGTTTACAGCATGAAATTTCTTAATTAAGGTTCCTCACTGGAACCACAAACATTTTTTCCTTGATCCCCTATGTTAATAATAGATAACGAAGTAGTTGAATTTTCCACAATAAAATTAATATAGTATATGCTTATTACGAATGAAAAGAAATTAGCCACTAGCAGTGATGTCCTGTGAACCATGACTCATGGTGTAATTTAGTCACTAGCTCTCTGTTGCTTTTTAGCACTTGTGATGCACTCTGTTTATCATATATAATTCAGTACTCTTTTCTTGTCTGACAGAATAGGATTACTTGCAGTAAAATTAGTTTCATCAAGGATATCTTTAGAATTCTGTTTATTTGTCAACATTTTAAGTCTCAGTAAGACTGTACAGAATGGAGTAAACAAGTAAAATTCCTAGTACACAGTTTCTGATGTCAAAAATGCTTGTGCAACTGACACAGCTCCAGCTTTGGACTGAAGTGTGAAGGATGTTTTAATACTTCTCATATTTAAAGGGACTGATAAGATATACTGGTTTGATTGCAATGGAGGTTACCTTAGGTTTCAAATTTAGTGATTCTGTTTAAAAAAACACACACTTACGTGGCTGCACTGTGCCAACTGAACACACAATACCTGGACTGCAGTTCGGCAGGTAGAATGAGGCGAGAGGTTGTGTTAGGTGGGTGGATATGGGAAGAAAAGATGCAGAAAGTGGAAAGTAGTGTTGGAGAAGGGTGACTGACAGCTCGGAGAGAGGCAACGCATGTTCAAGATAGGAACGGTAAAGGTAGAGGCAGTAGGTGACCAAGACAGGAATGTGACACAGGAACCAGAGCCAGGGAGTTCATGCAGCACAAAATAACTATGCTGCGGAGGAGTGTTTGGAGGGAGTGCTCATCAGAGGAAGGGAAGACCGTCGAGTAGAGGGTGTCAGTGCAATGGGTCAGCAGAGAGCGAGGCCCAGATGAATGTGGGAACAACGGGTGTGTTGCAAGAATATCTTCAATCTGCATTGTTCAGAAAAGTTAGTGCTGGAGGGAATGGTCCACATGGACCAGGCTGTGAAGCAGCCAGTGAAATCGAGCTTGTTATTGTTCAGCAGTGTGTTGTGCCACAGTTTGGCAGTGGCCATTCATTCAGGTGAACAGCTGGTTGGTTGTCATACTGCCTTGTAAAGCTGTGCAATGATTGCTGCAGAGTTTGTATACAACATGACTGCTTTCACAGGTGATCCTGCCTCTGATGGGATAGGGTAAGTCTATGATAGGACTGGAGTTGAAAAAGCTGGGCAGGTTGACTGGATAGGTCTTGCACCTGGGTCTTCCAGAGATATGTGATCCCACTGGGAGTGGCAATGGCATAAGGATGGACCAAGATGTTGTGTAGGTTGGGTGGGCGATAGAAAGCCACTTTAGGAGGGGTGCAAAGGATCTTAGGTAGGGTGTCCCTCATTTCTGGTCATTATGTTAGACAATCAAAGCCCCAACAAAGGATGTGGTTCGGCTGTTCCAGTACATCATGGTATTGGGCGACGAGAGGGTGCTCTTTTGTAGCTACGGAGCATTGAAGCATGTAATGATATGGCATATGAAATATGTTTGCGGACTAGGTTTGGAGGGTAGTGCCTGTCTGTGAAGGCCCTCATGAGACATTCAACATACTGGGCAAGGGAGTTCTTGTCATTGCAGATATGCCGTCCTTAGGTGGCAGGCTGTATGGTGTAATTTTTTTGGTGTGGACGGGATGACAGCTGTCAAAATACGGGTGCTGTTGATGATTAGTGGGCTTGAATAGGGATAAAATTATGGATGGAATCATAAGAGAGATGGGTGTCAATGTCGAGAGAGGTGGCATGTTGGACTGAGGAGGACAAGGTGAAATGAATGGGAGAGGTGTTGAAGCTGTAGAGGAATGAGGGTAGGGTGTCTTGGCCCTGAATCCAGATCATGAAGATATTCAATGAATCTGAACCAGACAAGGGGTTTAGCCTTTTTTTTTTATTATTATTAATTTTTTTTTTTTTGTGGGGGTGGGGTGGCGTGGGGTGGCAGGGCAGAGTAGAGTAGAAAGGTTTCTTTTGGATTGTCTACAAAGAATGTCATAGGAGGATAACTGTCAACTCATTTCTTACATCTCTAACCAATTACATCCTCAAATGTAACAATTTTTTTTTTAGGAGAAAATATATAAACAAATCTGTGGCACAACCATACGCACCTGCATGACATTCAAAAAGAGCATTCTTTTCAAGTTATGAGAGGAAAATGTTTTATCTTTTCGATTGAGACGGCAAATTCGTAATCAGTATTCCAAGAAAAATGAATTGGCAGATTTTCAGAACCTTTCTAAAACTTCTCAGATGATGATAACCATTTTCCAGTAATATGACAGGATACGAATCCTGTAAGGGCCACCTTTGCAGAGTTATTGAATAACTGTGTTACAATGCACATGTGGTCAGTAGAAACAATAAAAATGGCACCCACCCAATTTTCTTCATTGTTCCCTTTTTGACAGTCTGCAGGTGGTAGGAGTTTCATTTTGTGTTGCATTACCTTAGACAAACAATGGAAAATCCAGGATGGAATAACAATATAAATTAGGGTAGATTGTTACTCACCCCACAGAGAGAGCACTGAGCAGTGAACAGGCGAGTTTAAAATCAGACTAAGCTATTGGACAAAGTCCTTAATTAGATTTGAAAAAACACACACACATTCCTAAAGGCACAACTCACTCACACATGGCCGTTGTCACCTCAGTGCCCGGAGACAACAGTAGCCGTGTGTGTGTGTGTGTGTGTGTGTGTGTGTGTGTGTGTTAAATCTGGAGAAGAACTTTGATAGCTTAGTCTATTTTTAAATGTGCCAGTCTGCCACTCAATGCATCCTCTATGTGGTGAGGAGCAACCTATCCTAATTCCTGTTGTGAGAATTACTTTAGAGTAAGAGTGGAAGGAAAGAAAGAAAACAAGTAGGATTTTTATGTGCCGTTTACAAAGAGGTCATCAGAGATAGAGCACAAACTCAAACTGAAGGCGGACAGTGAATTAAATTGACCATATGCTGTCCAAGAACCAGCCTAGTAGTTGCCTTGAGTGATTTTGGGAACTCATGGAAAACCTAAATCAGATGACTGTTTGGGGATTTGAACCACTGTTCTCCTGAATAAAAGTCTGGTCTGTCCTCCTGAATAAAAGTCTGGTGTCTTACTCTGTGCCACCTTACTTGGTAGTGAAATTGAAACCCATATAAGATAACCTAAAGCACAATCCATTCATATTTGTGCACAAAGAAATATGTATGCTTCAGTAAACCAAATATGTTCAGGCATTTTGTCTCTCACTGCCCAATGTAAATCTGCATGTATTATTCACATTCACTTTTGCAATGTTGCCCTTATGTGACGAAACCAGAGGTGTACATATTATTTACCCACTATTACAGATGGTGGTGTTTATAACACAGCCGAGCACAGGTGAAACAGACCTCGGAGCAGTCATACAAGTCCGGAACCGCGCTGCTGCTATGGTCGCAGGTTCGAATCCTGCCTCGGGCATGGATGTGTGTGATGTCCTTAGGTTAGTTAGGTTTAAGTAGTTCTAAGTTCTAGGGGACTGATGACCTCAGATGTTAAGTCCCATAGTGCTTAGAGCCATTTGAACCATTTGCAGTTACAGATGAGTACTGAGTTCATATCATTTCCCACAGTAGCCTTAAAAGGGCCTGACGATAATGATCACATGTACCAACAAAATAGGTTCACATTGTTATGGACATTGTTATTAACACCCATATTGTTTAGGAGCTGTTATATTTTTACTAGGGATGAACTGTACCTTTTACTTTTTTGTAATGACTTACACTGGTCTCAAATACTCATTATTTCATTCTCCCTGTTGCAGGAATCCAAGTAATGTTGTAAGCATTAGGTGATGAATTTAGTGAACTGTGATATGAGGATGTAGACAGTGTGACACATGGAAGTTTGGGTCGGTCCTCGGAGTATGTATGGATAGCCAAGACGGTTAAGGCAACCACTTGATATAAATGGAAAACCCAGATTCAAGACCCAGTCTAGCACATATTTCCATATGTCATTATTGGATAGTACATCTGTACCTAATACAGCTGTTGTCAATCAGCAAATTAATTTTGAATTACCTGAAGGATATAAAATATAATCTGATATTATGTAGTTCATCAACACGCTGTGGCATTATAATGTTCACCCTTATGTAAGTGAATTTTAGTCAAAATGCATTCTCTCCTTACTGTGAAATTTTCACAGAGCTTCCATGCCACATTCCCTGTTTTGCCACATATCACTTATTATTCCTGTGTACTTAAAATGATTCGCTAATGTTGTTGGTTACAATCCTAAAAACACTGATCAATATAAAAATAATACAAACCTTCATCTGGATCCTGTCCCACTTCTTGCCTATACCACTGGGCATCATCATCTTCATTTTTCATTTCCTGTTCTTCATTTGCTTCTTCAACTGCCTTCCGCATTAAAATATCACTTTCCAGTTGTCCTTTCTGCATGCCCTTCAGTGATTGCTGCTTTAAAATTTCCTTCTTTTTCTCCTTTGCTGCTTTATTTTCCATCTGAATCTTCTTTCTCTTTTCCTTAAGTTTTCTAGGAGAGAAAAATAATTATCTAGGTAATAAATAATAAGGAAATAAGGTATTAAGTTAATAAATAATAATTCTCTAGGTAATAAATGATATATTATTGCTATTATTTGATGTAAATGTTGCAAAATATATATGAAAGACACAACTGTGTATACTTTTCAAAGGCTTTCTTAAGGGTCACAATTTATTTATCCAGTTAAATAATTTTCATTTATAAATATCCGAATGGGCGCCAGATGAAGGATGGATAATCATCAGACACATGGATGAAGTCAAGAGTGGTATATGGAACATGGTGCACCCATGTGATGTTTGTGTTTTATAACAGGAGAGTGTATGCTATAGTGGCCTTTCTTTCTTTCTTTTCTTTAACTACAGAGAAAAATTAATGAAGACTGTTTACTCAAAAATTCACTGACAAGTATTCAACTAAGTTTTATTTTACATTGCTTCATGTTTCTTCAGACAAAGAAGATAAGAAATTTTTGTTGACCTGTACATATTTATTGTTCATTAATAAAAATTGTTACAATATTTGCCATGCCTGTGATCCACACTTTACTGATAAATGGCTATAAGAAAAAATTTTATCTACATATAAATTTTATCTACATATAAATGGTTTACATTGTATAGTATGTGATAGGAAAGTTCAGAGGCAGAACATACTATCATATGCATAGATTTTTTTAAAGTATCTGCAGTTCAATGAATATTTTAGATGCACTTTGTACTTTGCTTAGAAAAACAGCTGAATTTTATAGAAAGCAACATTTCTAACTGTTATCAAGCTATCACAGAGAAACAGTATGCTGATAGCATCCATATATAAGTTGTAGTGGATGAGAACAATGACCTGATCACTAGTATAATTTCATGGAGAAATATTAAATTATCAACCCATAGGACATTAATTGTTACACTGCAGTTTGCAGTAACAGTAGTAAAACATAAAATACGAATTCTAAACCCTACAAATGGTCCAGTGACATCCCAAAAAGATTTATAAGATAATTCCATAAATGTTTCTTTTTGCACAGAATAAAAAATAGTTAACTGCTCAAGAAGAGTTTTGCAGCACCTAAATGTCTTGCAGGGAATTTGTGGTTTATTGAACGGAAATCTCTTCTTCAATACTTGTTTGACTACAGGAAATTGCAATGCACAACCACCTGTGTAATGAGGGTAAAAGTAAACCTGCATTCTCAATGTAGTTCAATAGAGAGCACTATCTCTTCGATCATAAATGCGGCAATGTAGCCTACCAACACTGTTCGGTCTTTGAAGACAAAGGGTAATTCCATTTAAAGCTTTGGCCATGGTGAGTTTGTTGTCACATTATGGCAAGCAGGACTGTCAGTAAAGGAAGCCATCTGCCAAATTTAGAAATGACATATCACTGTCATCTGAACACTCACCACTATCGTGAGACACAAAAAATTGAAGATATGCCACTTGCAGTCACCCACAGAGAACACCACTAGCAGATTATGGAACACAAACCTGTCATTGGCCGCACTGTTACTGAAATTTAAAAGTTGTTATGTGATTTCTTGTAACTTTTACCATTCTGATAGGATAGTTTTAGAACTTAAGTTGTGTGCAACCTGTTACCTGACTTATTACATTTTATATAATTGCAAACATATTTGTTCAGATGCAGACTCTTTACAGCAATACACCACCATTCTCACCTCAGTCTTCACTGGACTTAAGGGTGGTAGGACGTCAAACGGGCCGACTTGGGGCAGGAGAGGCACCACAGGACATTTTAATTTGCACTGTCTATACTTGTACAAAAAAATTCATAAAACTTTGTCAGCATGAGCAGGAAAGATACAGAATTCACACTCATAGCAGTGCAAGTTCGAAAACATAACGAAGTGATTTCTTTTACATGTGAAATTTCATGATTTTTTTCAGTTACTAATGGCAGCATTTGTGCTATAGATACACTTTTCTTCATAAGTAAGACAGATTCTTTGATGAATTTCGCACAGCATACAAACCATACTTAAAGGTGAATGAAACTAGAATTTTCCAAATCTATTAAAAACTGGTAAAAATTGAGGTAATTAACTATAAAATTTGTGTTTTTCCTAAACATGAAGTTTAAAATATAACAGCTCATTCGTTTTTTCATAAATTAAATAAATTCTAGAGTTTCATATACCTGTAAGTATGGTATGTATGCTGTGCAAAACTCATCGAAGAATCTCTCTCTCTTGTGAAGAAAAGAGTACCTATAGCAACAAATGCAGCCATTAGTAAGTGAAAAATAATGAAATTTTGCACGTAAAAAGAAAATTATTTTGTTATGTTTTCGAATTTCTACTGCAATGAGTGTGGATCCTGAATCCTTCCTGGTGATCCTGACAAAGTTTTATGAATTTATTTGTAAAAGTATAGACACTGGAAATTAAAATGTCGTGTGATGCCTCTCCTGCTCCAAGTCGGCCCGTTGGACGTCCTACCCCCCTTAATTTCCACACCAGCCTGGTTCAGAAGCAGATCACATCCAATCATGGTACTGCTGATTTCTCCAAAACAACACTTGGCACTTACTAGGGAAACTCCCCATTGCACCCCCTTCGATTTGGTGGTATTAGTGGTAAAATGGAACCGGTGGATAGCCCATCCAAAACTGAACACAGATCAAGCATGAAAATAGGAAGAAGGCGTACTGAATTGTGAAAAAGAAGAACATTCCAAGCACAGGATGTGCAACATCGAGCAAATTGCTAGAGCCACTGCGTCATGGTTGTGTGGCTGCGGTGTCTGATTACAAATAGGGAGATCCGTGTTCAGACCTACCTTGTGCCCATTTTTAATTTATTTTTTCACAAACTTATGAACTGTCCATCTGGTCACTGACATGTCTGGTCTCCTCTTGTAGTCTTCACAATTATCATACTATAAGTTGTTTGTAGAATGAGTCATGTGGTAAGAATATATTACTGTCACAAGTAAATGTGATGAAAAGTGAGAGGAGGCAAGATGCCGATAGACCTCTTACAGAATGAAAACAATAAATAAATGGGTGTGAACTATGTTACAACAAAGGGATTCAGAAGTCAAAACTTCCAAAACAAAATGCAAGTGTCATAACATGCAATACCTGTGTAGAACAAATAGGAGATACAGTATCGGAGTCCTTTACTTACACCTCGCAGTTGCAAACTTATGTTACACAATGAGACAGACATACCGGGTGATCAAAAAGTCAGTATAAATTTGAAAACTGAATGTCAATTTTTACCTCTCTATCTACATTATTCCGTGGTTTATTAAGTTTTCAAATTTATACTGATTTTTTTATCACCCTGTATATTTGAATGCGGCGAACAGACACGTCAATGATGGGATGAACAGTTCATAATTTTGTGAAAAAAATATAGGACACAAGGGAGAATTGAACCCAGACCACCTCCTTCACAATTCAATTATTTTTCACATAACCACGAAGGCACTGCTATTCAAATGCACTCATTATTGTATATCTTGAACTTGGACTGTTCACTGTTTCTATTTTGCTTCTTTTTTTTTCAGTTCAGTACACCTTCTTCCTGTTTTCATGCTTGATCTGTTTCAGTTTTTGAGATGCTGTCCACTAGGTCATCTTGACACTAAATCTGAGGAGGGTGCCATGGAGAGTTAGTTTTATCCTGGCCTTGAATGTATTAACCACCTACTTTGACAAGGCTACCTAAAATCATGCCCTGAAATGAGTCCTTTCTGTCTGACATTTTGGCCACCGCCAAATGCTTTTTGTCGCCCTCCCAATCTCCGCAATAAACTTATCAGACACTATGATGTGAGTACCTAATCACTAAGAAAATAGCAGTAATGAAGAAGCTGACAGGCTGGTCTGGGGAAGCGTGATGACTCCACGTCTTGGACTAGAACCAGTCCCAACTATCACTAAGGCAATCGTAAAATATGAACTACTTGTTTTAATAAGGAGGCTGCATGTAGAACATTGCACTAAAACCCAAAAGCAAAACAGTGTAAGCTGATGACACCGAAACTATGCTTAAAATGAAGTTCTGTAATCCTAGGCTTTAACAGGAGGCAGATTACACTCGAGTAATGATAAGTATAACGACTGGCCATGGGAAATTTAAGAAACACCAGTACACAATGGGAATAGAGATAGGAGGCTCTAAGTGCAGACTATGTGGTATGGGGGATGAAACTGTACTCCATTTCATCTTCCAATGCAAAGCACTGGTGACTGAAAGAGACAAAATATTTGAAACATTAATTCCTGAAGGAACTATGCAAATGGAGACCTAGTAAAGGGACTCCTACAACTCTCTAAGGATACTGGTTATGTTTATTAGAATGACAGGGAGATATACTGAACAATGAACACAGTTTCTGTGTGGGTAACAGGGAGATAAGACTATTATTATTTTGTCTCCCTGGTTAAATCAAATCAAAACCACCTTCATGGCAGTTATGATTCTGAACTTACAAATGTTTATAACTTAACAAAAGAAAATCTATGAAAGGATAACAAAGATGGATTGCTACTCACCATATAGAGGAGGTATTGAGTGGCAGACAGACACACGGGAAAAAAAGATAGCTGGATATTATAGTTATCAAGTCAGGCCTTAGTACCCAGAGATGACGATGACAGTGACAGTGTGTGTGTGTGTGTGTGTGTGTGTGTGTGTGTGTGTGTGTTTTGGTTTGTCTACAAATGTGAAGAACTCAGTCCAATATCTATCAAACAATTTTTTTTTAATGTGGCTGTCTGCCAACCAACACCTCCTATAATAGTTTATAATTACACAGAGATGGCCATTAGCTAATGGATCTTTACAATAGTTTCTTTGACCGTAAGCATAGGGATAGAGGAATAATGCTTAGAATATAGAGCAAAGTGTGTCACCTTTTCTCTTCCCTTTTCTTCTTAATCAACTGTTTTTCTTCTTCAGTCTTTTCAACAAGTTCATGGAAGAGTACTTCCCCTGTCAGCAGACCCTCTTCAATCTTGATTAACTGAAATTTAAGGAAACAGGGTGTTTCTCATTAACCAAATTATAATGAGTGCATATGTATTCTATTCAAAATAACAGAGAATCTAATGTATTTCTGACTATAAATACTGTAAGTAGACTACCATCAAGCAAAGGGCAACCAATACGGCAAAATGATACAGTCAACACTTTATACTTTTACCTTTTAATTTTATCTTTTGTATGGAGTTTTTTTATGGACCACAATTTGATTTCCAACAGGAGCACAAATTTAAATGTTACATGGAAGGCTATAGTACATTTTCCCCCCCCCATGAACCATGGACCTTGCCGTTGGTGGGGAGGCTTGCGTGCCTCATCGATACAGATAGCCGTACCGTAGGTACAACCACAACGGAGGGGTATCTGTTGAGAGGCCAGACAAACGTGTGGTTCCTGAAGAGGGGCAGCAGCCTTTTCAGTAGTTGCAAGGGCAACAGTCTGGATGATTGACTGATCTGGCCTTGTAACAATAACCAAAACGGCCTTGCTGTGCTGGTACTGCGAACGGCTGAAAGCAAGGGGAAACTACGGCCGTAATTTTTCCCGAGGGCATGCAGCTTTACTGTATGATTAAATGATGATGGCGTCCTCTTGGGTAAAATATTCCGGAGGTAAAATAGTCCCCCATTCGGATCTCCGGGCGGGGACTACTCAAGAGGATGTCGTTATCAGGAGAAAGAAAACTGGCGTTCTACGGATCGGAGCGTGGAATGTCAGGTCCCTTAATCGGGCAGGTAGGTTAGAAAATTTGAAAAGGGAAATGGATAGGTTAAAGTTAGATATAGTGGGAATTAGTGAAGTTCGGTGGCAGGAGGAACAAGACTTCTGGTCAGGTGACTACAGGGTTATAAACACAAAGTCAAATAGGGGTAATGCAGGAGTAGGTTTAATAATGAATAGGAAAATAGGAACGCGGGTAAGCTACTACAAACAGCTTAGTGAACGCATTATTGTGGCCAAGATAGATACGAAGCCCACACCTACTACAGTAGTACAAGTTTATATGCCAACTAGCTCTGCAGATGACGAAGAAATTGAAGAAATGTATGATGAAATAAAAGAAATTATTCAGATTGTGAAGGGAGACGAAAATTTAATAGTTATGGGTGACTGGAATTCGAGTGTAGGAAAAGGGAGAGAAGGAAACGTAGTAGGTGAATATGGATTGGGGGGAAGAAATGAAAGAGGAAGCCGCCTGGTAGAATTTTGCACAGAGCACAATTTAATCATAGCTAACACTTGGTTTAAGAATCATGATAGAAGGTTGTATACATGGAAGAACCCTGGAGATACTAAAAGGTATCAGATTGATTATATAATGGTAAGACAGAGATTTAGGAACCAGGTTTTAAATTGTAAGACATTTCCAGGGGCAGATGTGGACTCTGACCACAATCTATTGGTTATGACCTGTAGATTAAAACTGAAGAAACTGCAAAAAGGTGGGAATTTAAGGAGATGGGACCTGGATAAACTGAAAGAACCAGAGGTTGTACAGAGTTTCAGGGAGAGCATAAGGGAACAATTGACAGGAATGGGGGAAAGAAATACAGTAGAAGAAGAATGGGTAGCTTTGAGGGATGAAGTAGTGAAGGCAGCAGAGGATCAAGTAGGTAAAAAGACGAGGGCTAGTAGAAATCCTTGGGTAACAGAAGAAATATTGAATTTAATTGATGAAAGGAGAAAATATAAAAATGCAGTAAATGAAGCAGGCAAAAAGGAATACAAACGTCTCAAAAATGAGATCGACAGGAAGTGCAAAATGGCTAAGCAGGGATGGCTAGAGGACAAATGTAAGGATGTAGAGGCTTATCTTACTAGGGGTAAGATAGATACTGCCTACAGGAAAATTAAAGAGACCTTTGGAGATAAGAGAACCACTTGTATGAACATCAAGAGCTCAGATGGAAACCCAGTTCTAAGCAAAGAAGAGAAAGCAGAAAGGTGGAAGGAGTATATAGAGGGTCTATACAAGGGCGATGTACTTGAGGACAATATTATGGAAATGGAAGAGGATGTAGATGAAGATGAAATGGGAGATACGATACTGCGTGAAGAGTTTGACAGAGCACTGAAAGACCTGAGTCGAAACAAGGCCCCCGGAGTAGACAACATTCCATCGGAACTACTGACGGCCTTGGGAGAGCCAGTCCTGACAAAACTCTACCATCTGGTGAGCAAGATGTATGAAACAGGCGAAATACCCTCAGACTTCAAGAAGAATATAATAATTCCAATCCCAAAGAAAGCAGGTGTTGACAGATGTGAGAATTACCGAACAATCAGTTTAATAAGCCACAGCTGCAAAATACTAACACGAATTCTTTACAGACGAATGGAAAAACTAGTAGAAGCCGACCTCGGGGAAGATCAGTTTGGATTCCGTAGAAATACTGGGACACGTGAGGCAATACTGACCTTACGCCTTATCTTAGAAGAAAGATTAAGGAAAGGCAAACCTACGTTTCTAGCATTTGTAGACTTAGAGAAAGCTTTTGACAATGTTGACTGGAATACTCTCTTTCAAATTCTAAAGGTGGCGGGGGTAAAATACAGGGAGCGAAAGGCTATTTACAATTTGTACAGAAACCAGATGGCAGTTATAAGAGTCGAGGGACATGAAAGGGTAGCAGTGGTTGGGAAGGGAGTAAGACAGGGTTGTAGCCTCTCCCCGATGTTATTCAATCTGTATATTGAGCAAGCAGTAAAGGAAACAAAAGAAAAATTCGGAGTAGGTATTAAAATCCATGGAGAAGAAATAAAAACTTTGAGGTTCGCCGATGACATTGTAATTCTGTCAGAGACAGCAAAGGACTTGGAAGAGCAGTTGAATGGAATGGATGGTGTCTTGAAGGGAGGATATAAGATGAACATCAACAAAAGCAAAACGAGGATAATGGAATGTAGTCGAATTAAGTCGGGTGATGTTGAGGGTATTAGATTAGGAAATGAGACACTTAAAGTAGTAAAGGAGTTTTGCTATTTGGGGAGCAAAATAACTGATGATGGTCGAAGTAGAGAGGATATAAAATGTAGACTGGCAATGGCAAGGAAAGCGTTTCTGAAGAAGAGAAATTTGTTAACATCGAGTATAGATTTAAGTGTCAGGAAGTCTTTTCTGAAAGTATTTGTATGGAGTGTAGCCATGTATGGAAGTGAAACATGGACGATAAATAGTTTGGACAAGAAGAGAATAGAAGCTTTCGAAATGTGGTGCTACAGAAGAATGCTGAAGATTAGATGGGTAGATCACATAACTAATGAGGAGGTACTGAACAGGATTGGGGAGAAGAGGAGTTTGTGGCACAACTTGACCAGAAGAAGGGATCGGTTGGTAGGACATGTTCTGAGGCATCAAGGGATCACCAATTTAGTATTGGAGGGCAGCGTGGAGGGTAAAAATCGTAGGGGGAGACCAAGAGATGCATACACTAAGCAGATTCAGAAGGATGTAGGTTGCAGTAGGTACTGGGAGATGAAGAAGCTTGCACAGGATAGAGTAGCATGGAGAGCTGCATCAAACCAGTCTCAGGACTGAAGACCACAACAACAACAGTACATTTTCCACACAAAGGCACTGCCAGGTTGTCAAACTGTTTGCTATGACTATAAGTTGAGCAAAGGATTTGTTTGACCAACTTCCTTTTAAGTCAAATCAGGTAAACACAGAAAACAAAGAATGACATCTTATGATGAAGTACTCCTGTTTTGACAGATAAAATGAAAATGCAATGACATGATTGACAGCAAAAAATCATACAGAGATGGAAACTCAGACTCTTCAGTAAATGACGACGACACTCTAAGGAGATACAAGCCCGAAATGTATAATGAAGGACAACAGCGAAGACTGAAACAGCACAGAGGAATGGGTTTGTTTTAACGTAGTAGTATTTGTGTGGTGCAGAAAATAAATACAGCACAGTGGGAGGTAGAAGGAAAGAAGACAGCAAAACACACTGGAAGAAAGCTGACTATGACAGTACAGAGAACAGTGAAAGATATTAATGGCAAAATGCAGAACAGAGGCAGGTTATGAAGCAACAAGTGTGCTACACGAATCAACCAAGAGTGCGCACGAATGGAAATGTCATTGTAAAACAAGTCTCAGTTGATGGCTGAAACTAAGTATCTGCTGTGGAATAAGTGTTCACCTGTGACATTATAAATTAGTAGTTACATAATTAATGACATATCACACAGAGTTGCTGAAATGTTGTACTACTTAGTACCTAATACCTACTCAATGTACATCAGGCCGATTAACAAGTGCATGCATTCGGATACAGTGAAATGGGCGGACAGTGATATGTGGTGCATGGTGAACTGCGAGCATTGCACTCCAAGGCATAATCATGCCTTGTGCCACTGTAGCCTTAAACATGAGCAAACATACTTGCCACATAGTGCTTGCAGTGGAGAGTTGGTCTTTCAATGTTAATGATAAGCAGCTTGACAGCCAGACAACTGAAAGAAAGATTACACAGATCTGTGCAACATTCATACCTGTTTAAAGAATGCAGTCTTGTGAGGTCTAATATGCTCCAAATTGTTGACCATCACTAAAAGGTTCACTGTATGCAAAGGATTCTGAACACTGTGAAAGTGAAAAATAAGAAGCAGAGGTGCAAAAATTAAGGAAAGCATTGTTGAGGTATGTGTCTAAAATAAGTATTCACCAGACGGGAACAAAGAAATAAATAACATTTTACAGTATTTTCACTATGAAAATTACTTTTGTTTTCAGGATGAATATTCAATGAATGCATGAATCTGCCCTCTCCCTGACATTACACAAAACACGATTATTTTATAGGATAAAAATATGTTTATTTCCAACATGTAAGATTTTATTCACAGTCAAAAAATGGAAAATCCAGGATGGAATGTAACAATATTATGAAAAGGAAAGTTGCTATTCACCATATAGCAGAGATGCTGAGTCGGAGATAGGCACAACAAAAAAACTGTCACAAATAAAGCTTTTGGTCATTAAGGCCTTCGTTCACAATAGGTGTACACACACACACACACACACACACACACACACACACACACACAGATGATGTGACTTACCGAACGAAAGCGCTGGCAGGTCGATAGACACACAAACAAACACAAACACACACACAGAGGTGTTTGTTTGTGTGTCTATCGACCTGCCAGCGCTTTCGTTCGGTAAGTCACATCATCTCTGTTTTTAGATACATATTTTTCCCACGTGGAATGTTTCCCTCTATTATATATATATATATATATATATATATATATATATATATATATACACACACACACGACTGCAGTCTCAGGCAACTGAAACCACAGTCATTCGATTAAACTCTCTTTGTGAAATGAACAACTGGAAATGGAAATACTGCTAATTTCTCCAAGATGTCATGCCTAATGATGGAAGAATGCAGTTTCTGCCACATGAGTTTGGGAACATCTCAGGCTACCTACGCATGTCTACATGCTTGATTAAAACTTTGTCACTAATGTGACAATACTATTTTGCGTAGTATTTGCTAGTGCTCATGATTTTTTTTTCTTTTTGTACAAAGAGTTGTTTTATATAACTGCCCAAAATATACAAACCAAAAAGTTCAGAGTACAGTATTTTTGCAAGAACTTCGACTTCAGTTTATTTTACACACACATAATCAATCCTAAATTTAAAAAATATTTGACAACTATACACTATAAATAGATTCATGAATCATGGCAGCTGAGTTTCATCTTGTTCTGTGCATCTACGCCATGCATACTCCAACAACCAGTGAGCATGTTCTGAGTGCTCTGATGTGAATGTTGTAGCCAAAGCAAGCATTAAATGAGATCATAGTGAGTTACTTAGTGTTTTTATTCGATTTGTTGTGAGTTGTCACAGCTGATGGTGGTGGTAAGCGATAAATTTTACATAAGCAAGCAAGATGCATACTTTACAGGATATACACTCCTTTCAAGCACAAAGCACACGTTTGCGCATACCACAACTGTCACTTGCAACTGACAACAGTACAATCCCCAGCTGTGGCTCTACCAGCAAGAACTGCCATCAATCGTGAATCGGACTATAGTTAATGCATGTACTGAAGGCATAAATACAAACCTTGAATCGGACTATAGTTAATGCATGAAACTGAAGGCATAAATACAAACCTGCAAAGTTAATCTTGGGCCCATTTCCACAAGCCTTATTGCAGACTGCCCAGAAGTTATGTTTCCTCTAGAGGCTATCTTTTGTGGTAGTGTCACATGACTTGAGGGATCGTCTTCTGCCTCACTCTCTGACAACTGGTCTGGGCTAACAAGTAAAAAGTCATATTTGTACCACACTGTAAATTGAAACCATTTTTATATGAAACATGAACATGAATTTCATGGATCATGCTGAAGGCTTTTATCTGAATTAATTGCAAAGAATTTATTTAGTAGAATATTACCTATGAATCCTTTGTCCTTTATCTCCAAAAAATGTCATTATAAAAATAGAAACATTTTTGGTTGGTTGTTTTGGGGGAGAAGACAAACAGTGACTTCATCAGTCCCGACAGTCTAGGGAAGAATGGGAAAGGAAGTCAGCCATGCCCATTCAAAGGAACCATCCTGACATTTGCCTGAACTGATTTAGGGAAATCACGGAAAACCTTAATCTGGATTGTCGGATGCAGGTTTGATCTGTCATCCTCTCAAATGCGAGTCCAGAGAGCTAACCACTGTGCCACCTTGCTCGATGAAACATTTTTCTGGTGGCTGCAAAATATTATTTATTTGATGAAGAATTGGCTTTCAGCTTTTGTAATTTTACATGCATATAAGCGTGCTCAGAGCTGCAGCCATTACTGAAAGTAATCTGTCTGATACTCTATAGTTCTGTCTGAAAAGCAGGTTCTGATAATAGAATCTGTGGGTGCTGGAAGATTGCAGGATTACAGTACTGATAGCTATTGTTTTTCTCTAAATGTGTTACTTTGTACTAATGTCTACATTAAAGTACAAGAAATTTAGAAATACCTCCCCAGCTCCACTGCAAAATGAATTTTAATGTTTTGGGAATTCACATGTTGCAGGGAGGTATTTAACAGGCTAGTGGTACCAGTCCACGGACACAGCAAATCTGCATAGTTGATCCAGTATTTAATTTTGCAACTGCATGGCTCTTTCAGTATGAATATTTTTCTTTCAGTATGAATACTTTTTTCAAAGTTGTTCATGAAAAATTCAGATAGGATAGAACTAAACCATGTCTAGGCCATGAGACTGTGTATAATAAATCTTCTAAAACTGGATAATTATGTATTACAAATGCTTGAGTAGCAATGCCTATGTCATGTATTTCTACAGGATTTACAACAATAACAGAAATTTCTGGATGGAGCAATACATAAAATAAAGAAAACGCAACCACTCACTTACAGCAGATCAATGTGGAGCATAGAAACATATAACAACAGCATTCAAGCACAAGCTCTTTTTATAGCAGAAGTACACACATTGACACACACAAACACACAGATAGCCAAATGTTCACTTCTGTGGCCATGCCTTTCCCTTTTTCTATAGGATTTACTTTATGTTTGAGCAAAAGTTCTGTTAATATGTTGATACATTTATCAGTGGGAACGTTTGTAAACAAGCAATTAAACAGCATATGATACTTTTTTTGGAACTGGGTGGGACCAGTATATCTTATCAATAAGTATCGATATTATGAGAAGGAAAGTTGCTACTCACCATATAGCGGAGATGCTGAGTCACAGCTTGGTTTCAGTTGCCTGAGACTGCAGTCGTGTGTGTGAGTTGTTGTTGCATGAGTGCGTGTACATATGTGTGTCTATTGTGGACGAAGGCCTTAATGGCTGAAAGCTATAATTGTGAGTCTTTCTGTTGTGCCTATCTGCAACTCAGCATCTCCACTACATGATGAGTAGCAGCTTTCTTTCTCATAATATTGTTATATTCCATCCTGGATTTCCCATTATCAATGAGTATTAATTTTCTGATACCAAGCTTAAGTTTTAGATTTTGTTCTCATTTTTATGATGTAATCTAGTTCTCTCACTAGTAAACAACAAAGAGCAGAGAAGGATGACTAACAGACGTATTGGGATGCCATATTTATAGAAATTAGGTAAGCCATATTATTTGGGAGCCACAAGATTCATACTTACAAGCATACAGTTGTTGGTTCCTGGTATAATACTTTTACATGATTTGATAGTGATTTTTACACAATCTCTGACTGTTGCAGCCAGATCTTTATGTAGGGGGAAATCACAGACAATGGATAGGTCACATGTCTCTCAGGTGATTGTGATTGTTGATCGTTATAACTTACCTGTAATTGTATGTCTTAACAGCAGATATGTGTTGACTGTTACTGGTAAGGGCTTGTGCCAGCACAAATCACATAAACTACTGATCTTATTGCAAGGTACAGCCTTCCACAGAGAGTGTAATTGCTTTGTTTTGGAATTCCAATATTAGATGGGTGATGAGGTCAGGAATTATTTAATTACCTCAAATACATTTCCCAAGGGATCTAGTATGGGATGGAGGTTGTTGGTACAGCCAGCTTCAAGTCTGGACTCAAGCTGTCTTCAACCATTTCTCACCTGGATTTACAGGCTATCCTGGCTTCCTTTTACTGATTTAATAAAGCAATAACGGCTACCATTGCTCATGATATGAAAAGCACAGTTCACAATTTGTTACTCCACATCCAGGGCCAGGGTACACTATTTGAAGTCATGAGGAAGTTTCTTTGAGAATATGAGATGGAGATTCCTTGACTTGCTTTATCGGATGGAGAATTGAATGGTTCCCTCAAATATCTAATGCATGCACTATGCGCAGGAAGCAGCAAATCAGGTAGCAAAGTAGGTGGGGCATTGTACGTGTGCATCTGTTGGCCCTAGTAGTACACCACAAAATTTCTCATTTAATGTACTCAATTCCTGTACAAGATGAGTTGCCTCTTTGCTAGTATCTCTTCTTGAGCAGCTCTGGAAGGTTTGCAAAAGTTTGTCAGCATTAAAGATTTTGTATGACTTCATCGGGTTACAAGAAATTCAGAACAGAAAGAGCTGTTGAGCAGGGAGATTTTATGTTACCACAGTTATTTTCAGCAGTCCTACAGAAAGTTGTCACATCCTTAAATGGGAAAAACGAAGAACGAATGTTTGTTAATGGATCATATCTAATCCACTTTCATTTTGCTGGTGACGTTATCTGCCTTTAGAGAAGACGAACTTCAATAATGAATTAAATGTCTGAAAGCAGGGTTGAAACTCAATCATAACAAGACTAAAAGACATATCCAAAATAAAATAATAAAAATGAGCAATTAAGTCACAGAACCAGTGAGTGAGTTTTTTTAAGAAGAAATATTAATGTATAATATACTGTCAACAAAATGGCCATTAGAAACAGAGCACAAGCTCAGATTGAGGAAGGATGGAGAATGAAACCCACATACCCTTTTAAAGGAATCATGTCGCCATTTGGTTTAAGATAGTCAGGGGAATCACGGAGAACCAGGATGGCTGGGTGGGGATTTGAATTATTTCCCTCCTGTGCTCTAACCGCTGCACTATCCAACTTGATGTAGGATTTTATATTTAGGGCACTTTAAGACAATGACCAGATGAGCAGGAAAAGAAACAAACAGAACTTTTTTAGATCAAGCTTAAAATGTATCCAAAAAGGAAAGTTTACAATCACTAAGAATTTCGAAAGCCATCCAAAAACTGAAGGTTGTTCAGCAAGTAATGGAGAGATGCATGTTGGAAATTACAAGGAGAGACAGAAAACAAACAAATAGATTAGAGAACAGACTGTAAAGGATGCTGTAATTAACAAAAATGAAAAATAATTGGAGGTGGATGGGACAAGCAACCAGGTCAATGCATGCAAGATAGATGAAGGAAGGCCTTCATTGGATTCTAGGGGATAAGAAAACTGGCTAGGCGACATTATGAAACACTGAGGAGCTACATGGCAGAAGGCTGTAAAGCCTTTATCCAGCAGTGGATGTTAAATGGATGATCAACATCTCATATGCTGGACATAATAAATAACCATTTTGGAGGTGGAACAGTGTTGGAATGTGAATGGAGCCTGTTCCTTCAAACTATCAGGTCCTGGAGATGATTACTGTCATTTGTAGAAAACATTAAACTGCCTGGTGATGAAAGGTATAACATAAAACACACAGAATACACTGTGCCTAAATAGGTGCCACTGTAGTTCGAAGCAACACACTTCTTCTTTTTTATCATTTCTACAATCCTGAAAAGAGGTTCTAAATTCATTGCATAACTTTATTCTAATTTGGTTAAAATCTGTATTTCCTTCTTTCACAAAATCTGGAATCCCTTAGGTAGCTGCATATTTGCATTAGTTATGGCAGAAGCAGGTGCTATGATGATACTACGCACTATATATGACATTTCCCTCCTCATTATGTGTTTTACTTGTAGAACTTTGCCTCAACAAAGTTTTGGTGTATTCAGGTTTTTATGAATTGAAATGTCACTTTTGTTTCTTTCTTCAAAGTGGATGGTAAGCAATAGGTTGCCTATTACAAGGTGTAAGAGACATTATGAACAGTGTGTGATTCCAACCCTTTTAAATGTGTAGATTTAATCTAAAAAAGTCAAAAAATACATACTACATTTTTTGATCCCCAACCATCAATATGAGTTTCACGAATCTCAATTCTAAAGACCGCATGGAGTGTGGTGAACATTATTTACCACAATAACAAAGACAATCATGGGCCAAATTATTGTCAGTTTATCATCACTGCTATTGCTTTAGTTAAGAATTCTTGTTTTATTTCTCCCTGTCTGTGGTTTATTTAACAGCAAAGGGTAATTTTTAACAGAATGGTTCATATAAAGACATTACTCACTTTGTTAGAAATTCAGATACATCACTATATCTGGCTAGATTTGGAACTTTACTCTGCACTAACTTCTTGACACTTCGAGACAGGCCAACAGGCACAACTTTTATTGCATAATGTCTGAAATCAATCAATTTTGATGTAGAGTTGTAGTTCAACATTACACATCGTCTTATGTTGTTGAGGTTCACCTGCAAGTATACAATAAATTAGGTAAAGATAAATAAACAAACAGCTTCAACATTTATTTACTGTGTGCAACATTTCAAAAAATCTTTTTTCCCTTTCCAAAAAAAAGTTGTTTTTCTGCACACAAAAAGAGGAAATGTGACAAAGAAATGTGGAAGCTGAGAAATATTACACAAAATGGCATGGTCACGAACATGATATATCTTTATGCAGTGGACAGGAACACAAGCTCCTAAAAATGATGCAAATGCCCTGGAACATGTTCTGCAGCAGAATTACAGGAATAAGACTGTCAGAGAAATCTGAATATCTACTTCAAGCATTGTCACAAGATTTGCTCTCCAACATGCAAACTGGTTCCCTATGTACATTACAGAACATGGACATTTAACATGAATTTCGCATTCAAAATTTGCCTTGCTAATGCCTAACCCCTTCACCCCCCATGAACAATGGACCTTACCATCAGTGGGGAGGCTTGCATGCCTTAGCAATGAAAACAGGCATACTGTAGGTGCAACCACAGTGGAGTGGTATCTGTTGAGAGGCCAAATGTGTTGTTACTGAAGAGGGGCAGCAGCCTTTTCAGTAGTTGCAGGAGCAACAGTCTGGCTGATTGACTGATCTGGTCTCATAACATCAACCAAAATGGCCTTCCTGTGCTGGTACTGAGGACAGCGGAAAGCAAGGGGAAACTACAGTCATAATTTTTCCCGAGGGCATGCAGCTCTACTGTATGTTAAATGATAATGGCATCCATTTGGGTAAAATATTCTGGAGGTAAAATATTCCCCCACTCAGATCTCCGGGTGGGGACTACTCAGGAGGACTGGCTTTCTACGGATCAGAGTGTAGAATGTCAGATCCCTTAATTGGGCAGGTATGTTAGAAAATTTTAAATGGAAAATGAATAGGTTAAAGTTAGATATGGTGGGAATTAGCGAAGCTCCATGGCAGGAAGAACAGGACTTCTGGTCAGGCGAGTACAGGGTTATAAATACAAAATCAAAGAGGGATAATGCTGGAGTAGGTTTAATAATGAATAAAAAGATAGGAATGTGGATAACCTACTATGAACAGCATAATAAATACATTATTGTAGCCAAGGTAGATATGAAGCTCACATCTACCACAGTAGTATAAGTTTATATGCCAACTAGCTCTGCAGATGAGGAGGATATTGAGGAACTGTATGATGAGATAAAGGAAATTATCCAGATAGTTAAGGGAGACGAAAATTTAATTGTCATGAAAGAATGGAATTCAATAGTAGGAAAAGGAAGAGAAGAAAAAGTAGCAGGTGAATATGGACTGGGGGAAAGGAATGAAAGAGGAAGCCACCTGGTATAATTTTGCAAAGAGCATAAGTTAATCATAGTTAACACTATGTTTAAGAATCATGAAAGAAGGTTATATACATGGAAAAGACCTGGAGACACCAGAAGATTTCAGATTAATTATATAATGTTAAGACAGAGATTTTAGAACAGGTTTTAAATTGTAAGACATTTCCAGGGGCAGATGTGGACTCTGACCACAATTTAATGGTTATGAACTGCATGTTAAAACTGAAGAAACTGCAAAAATATATGAATTTAAGGAGATGGAACCTAGATGAACTGAAAGAACCAGATCTACATCTACATCTACATTTATACTCTGCAAGCCACCCAACGGTGTGTGCCGGAGGGCACTTTACGTGCCACTGTCATTACCTCCCTTTCCTGTTCCAGTCGTGTATGGTTCGCGGGAAGAACGACTGCCGGAAAGCCTCCGTGCGTGCTCGAATCTCTCTAATTTTACATTCGTGATCTCCTCAGGAGGTGTAAGTAGGAGGAAGCAATATATTCGATACCTCATCCAGAAACGCACCCTCTCGAAACCTGGACAGCAAGCTACACCGCGATGCAGAGCGCCTCTCTTGCAGAGTCTACCACTTGAGTTTGCTAAACATCTCCGTAACGCTATCACACTTACCAATAACCCTGTGACGAAACACGTCACTCTTCTTTGGATCTTCTCTATCTCCTCCGTCAACCTGATCTGGTACAGATCCCACACTGATGAGCAATACTGAGTATACATCGAACGAGTGTTTTGTAAGCCACCTCCTTTGTTGATGGACTACATTTTCTAAGGATTCTCCCAATGAATCTCAACCTGGTACCCGCCTTACCAACAATTAATTTTATATAATAATTCCACTTCAAATCGTTCCGCACGGATACTCCAAGATATTTTACAGAAGTAACTGCTACCAGTGTTTGTTCCGCTATCATATAATCATACAATAAAGAATCCTTCTTTCTATGTATTTGCAATACATCTCTCCATTGAGAACAACATGCTGTGTTCTGTTTGCTAAAAACCCTTCAATCCAGCCACACAGCTGGTCTGATATTTCGTAGGCTCTTACTTTGTTTATCAGGCGACAGTGCAGAACTGTATCGAACGCCTTCCGGAAGTCAAGGAAAATAGCATCTACCTGGGAGCCTGTATCTAATATTTTATGGGTCTCATCAACAAATAAAGCGAGTTGGGTCTCACACGATCGCTGTTTCCGGTATCCACGTTGATTCCTACAGAGTATATTCTGGTTTTCCAGAAATGACATGATACACGAGCAAAAAACATGTTCTAAAATTCTACAACAGATCGACGTCACTACAGAGTATATTCTGGTTTTCCAGAAACGACATGATACACGAGCAAAAACCATGTTCTAAAATCCTACAACAGATCAACGTCAGAGATATAGGTCTATAGTTTTGCGCATCTGCTCGACGACCCTTCTTGAAGACTGGGACTACCTGTGCTCTTTTCCAATCATTTGGAACCTTCCGTTCTTCTAGAAACTTGCGGTACACGGCTGTTAGAAGGGGGGCAAGTTCTTTCGCTTACTCTGTGTAGAATCAAATTGGTATCCCGTCAGGTCCAGTGGACTTTCCTCTGTTGAGTGATTCCAGTTGCTTTTCTATTCCTTGGACAATTGTTTCGATGTCAGCCATTTTTTCGTTTGTGCGAGGACTCTGTGAAACAGGTTTGGAAAAAAGTGTTTAGTATTTTAGCTTTATGCGTGTCATCCTCTGCTTCAATGCCATCATCATCCCGGAGTGGCTAGATATGCTGTTTCAAGCCATTTACTGATTTTACATAAGACCAGAACTTGCTAGGATTTTCTGTCAAGTCAATACATAGAGTTTTACTTTCGAATTCACTGAACGCTTCACGCATAGCCCTCCTTAAGCTAACTTTGACATTGTTTAGCTTCAGTTTGTCTGAGAGGTTTTGGCTGCATTTAAACTTGCAGTGAAGCTCTCTTTGCTTTCGCAGTAGTTTCCTAACTTTGTTGTTGAACCACGGTGGGTTTTTCCCGTCCTCACAGTTTTACTCGGCACATACCTGTCTAAAACGCATTTTACAATTGCCTTGAACTTTTTCCATGAACACTCAACATTTTCAGTGTTGGAACAGAAATTTTCGTTTTAATCTGTTAGGTACTCTGAAATCTGCCTTCTATTACTCTTGCTAAACAGATAAACCTTCCTCCCTTTTTTTATATTCCTATTTACTTCCATATTCAGGGATGCTGCAACAGCCTTATGATCACTGATTCCCTGTTCTGCGCTTACAGAGTCGAAAAGTTCGGATCTGTTTGTTATCAATAGGTCCAAGATGTTATCTCCACGAGTCGGTTCTCTGTTTAATTGCTCGAGGTAATTTTCGGATAGTGCACTCAGTATAATGTCACTCGATGCTCTGTCCCTACCACCCGTCCTAAACATCTGAGTGTCCCAGTCTATATCTGGTAAATTGAAATCTCCACCCAAGACTATAACATGCTGAGAAAATTTATGTGAAATGTATTCCAGATTTTCTCTCAGTTGTTCTGCCACTAATGCTGCTGAGTCGGGAGGTCGGTAAAAGGAGCCAATTATTAACCTAGCTCGGTTGTTGAGTGTAACCTCCACCCATAATAATTCACAGGAACTATCCTTTTCTACTTCACTACAGGATAAACTACTACTAGCAGCGACAAACACGCCACCACCGGTTGCATGCTATCTATCCTTTCTAAACACCGTCTGTGCCTTTGTAAAAATTTTGGCAGAATTTATCTCTGGCTTCAGCCAGCTTTCCGTACCTATAACGATTCAGCTTCAGTGGTTTTTATCAGCGCTTGAAGTTCCAGTACTTTACCAATGCAGCTTCGACAGTTTACAATTACAATACTGATTGCTGCTTTGTCCACGCATGTCCTGACTTTGCCCCGCACCCTTTGAGGCTGTTGCCCTTTCTGTACTTGCCCGAGGCCATCTAACCTAAAAAACCGCCCAGTCCACGCCACACAACCCCTGCAGATGTTGTAGATAGTTTCAGAGGCAGCATTAAGGAGCAAATGACAAGAACAAGGGAAAGGAATGGAGTAGAAGAAGAATGGGTAACTTTGAGAGATGAAATGGTGAAGGAAGTAGACGATCAAGTAGGAAAAATGATGGGGGCTAGTAGAAATACTTGGGTAACACGAGAGATATTGAGTTTAATTGATGAAAGGAGAAAATATAAAACTGCAATAAATGAAGCAGACGAAAGGGAATAAAAACATCTGAAAAATGAGACTGACAAGAAGCGCAAAATGGCTAAGCAGGGATGGCTAGAGGACAAATCTAAGGTTGTAAAGGGGTAAGACAGATGCTGCCTACAGGGAAATTAAAGAGACCTTTGGAGAAAAGGGAACCTTCTGTATGAATATCAAAAGCTCAGATGGAAAACCAGTCCTGAGCAAAGAAGGGAAAGCAGAAAGGTGGAAGTAGTATATAAAGGGGCTATGAGAAGGGAGATATGATACTGCATGAAGAATTTGACAAAGCGCTGAAAGATTTAAGTCAAAACAAGGTCCTGGGAGTACACAACATTCCGTTGGAGCTCTTGATAGCCTTGGGAGAGCCAGCCATGACAAAACTCTTCCATCTGGTGATCAAGACATATGAGACATGCAAAATACCCTCAGACTTCAAGAACAACATAATAATTCCAACTCCAAAGAAAGCCGGTGCTGACAGGTGCGAAAATTATGGAACTATCAGTTTAATAAGTCATGGTCACAAAATACTGACACGAATCCTTTATAGAAAAATGGAAAAACTGGTAGAAGCCAATCTCAGGGAAGATCAGTTTGGATTCTGGAGAAATGTAGGAACACGCGAGGCAATACTGACTCTATGACTTCTCACAGTAGATGGCTTAAGGAAAGGCAAACCTACGTTTATAGCATTTGTAAACTTACAGAAAGCTTTTGACAATGTTGACTGAAACTCTCTCTTTCAAATTCTAAATGTGGCAGGGGTAAAATACTGGGAGTGAAAGGCTATTTGCAATTTGTACAGAAATCAAATGGCAGTTATAAGAGTCAAGGGGCACAAAAGGGAAGCAGTGGTTGAGAAGGGAGTGAGGGAATTGTAGCCTATCCCCAATGTTCTGCATACAGAGCAAGCAGTAAAGGAAACAAAAGAAAAATTTGGAAAAGAAATTAAAGTCCTGGGAGAAGAAATAAAAACTCTGTGGTTAGCCAATGACACTGTAACTCTGTCAGAGATAGCAAAGGACTTGGAAGAGCAGTTGACTGGAATGGACAGTGTCTTGAAAGAAAGATATAAGATGAACATCAACAAACACAAAACAAGGATAATGGAATGTAGGTGAATTAAATCAGGTGATGCTGAGGGAATTAGATTAGGATATGAGACACTTAAAGTAGTAGATGAGTTTTGCTGCTTCGAAAGCAAAATAACTGATGGTGGTTGAAGTAAGAAGATATAAATGTAGACTAGCAATGGCAAGAAAAACTTTTCTGAAGAAGAGAAATTTGTTAACACTGAGTATTTGTACAGAATGTAGCAATGTAAGGAAGTGAAACATGGATGATAAACAGTTCAGACAAGAAGAGAATAGAAGCATTCGAAATGTGGTGTTACAGAAAAATGCTGAAGATTAGATGGGTAGATCACATAACTAATGAGGAGATGCTGAACAGAATTTGGGACAAGAGAAATTTGAGGCACAATCTGACTAGAAGAAGGGATTGGTTGGTAGGACACATTCTGAGGCATGAAGGAATCATCAATTTAGTACTGGAGGTATGTGTGGAGGGTAAAAA
The DNA here is from genome assembly GCF_023898315.1 of Schistocerca nitens. Classification (NCBI taxonomy): domain Eukaryota; kingdom Metazoa; phylum Arthropoda; class Insecta; order Orthoptera; family Acrididae; genus Schistocerca; species Schistocerca nitens. The sequence continues at coordinate 733,799,696 of NC_064614.1, read as the reverse complement.
TCATAGAGGAAAACCAAAAAATGTCTGCATTATGCACATTCAGAAGGATGTAGGTTGCAGTAGTTATTCAGACATGAAGAGGCTTGCAGTGGATAAAGTAATCTGGAGAGCTGCACCAAACCAGTCTTTGGACTGGAGACAGCAACAAAAGAACAACAACGCCTAAACTTCTGGTATACTCTAGAATGAGTCTCTCATTCTGCAGCACGCTGTGCACTGTTGTTTGGTTTTGTTTGTTTTTAGGGCACCAAAATAACTAGGGTCAAATGTGCCAATAATAAAACTGTAGAACACGAAGACAAAGAGAGGAGTTAAAACGATTACATGTCAGTCCCAATCGACGGAAGAGATGAGAGCTAAAAAACAGGGATGTGGAGAAATTCTATAAAATACACCATAGAAAAATGGAGGTCTAGAACTAAACATTAAATGACATTAGCTACAAAGGATAAAAAGTAAAACGTGGTTGCCAACCTGCGCGTCGTTCGCTAAAACGGTCATTAACTCAGACGGCGATCACAAACAGGGACGTAAGTGATAGACAATCAAAAGTTGAGCACAATTTGCACTAAGAGGTGGGGGAGCACCACTTAAAAAATGGTGATGGCTAAAAAGACAGTGCCCAATAAGCAACATAGTTAAAATGTTCTCCTTGTGGCGAGAGGGCCGAGAGGAGGTTGTCCAAGCCATTGGAAGAGGCTTAATTCCCTGGAGCTTCTTCTCATGAAGGGAGGACAAGTGGTGATGCCAAAGTGACACCAACCGCTGACAGACAGCAACACAGAGATCATCAGAGGGAATGTAAGAACTAGCGGGCTGAGATACAAGGACTGCAACCTTGGCAACAGCATCAGTGGCCTCGTTTCCTGTCAGATGGACATGACCATGAATCCACATAAACATCACAGTGGGTCCATCAAGAGTGAGCAAGTGACAGCTTTCCTGGACCCATTGCACTAAGGGATGGACAGTGTACAACACACAGAGGCTTTGAAAGGCACTGAGAGAGTTGGAGCTGACGATGCAATTGAAAAGCCTGTGTCACAGGATGTACTGTGTGGCCTGATACAGGGCAAAGAGCTCTGATGTAAATACTGAGCAGTGTACGAGAAGCTGATACCAGAAAACATGGGCGCCAATGACGAAGGCACACCCAACACGATGGACAGTCCGAGAACCATCACTGTACGCAAAGTTCCTTGGGAAGGTCATGAAACTAAAGACAACAGAGCGAGGCTGGAGTAGTGTTCTTAGGAAGCGAATGAAGCCCAGGTGCATACGGGCCACCGCATGAAGCCAAGATGGTGAAGAGTTCACACCCAATGGGAAAGTTGCAGGTAGCATGAAGTTAAGCTGGCAGAGCAAGAGCCAAAAACGAACTCCAGGAGGTAACAGAGGAGAGGGACGCTCCCCATACTGGCAACCAAAGGAGTCATCGAGGGATGGGTGGCCACGCATGACAGACAAACAGCAAGCATATCTCTTGAGGAGAAAGTCACGGCAATAGGACATCAGTAATTCGGTAGCTTCTGCATACAAACTCAAACAAGCTAGTGTAAAAGGTGCCAGTGGCCAAACGGATGCCATAATGGTGGATAGTATTGAGACAGTGTACGAGGGACAGACGAAACACCCATAATCTAGTTTCATACAGATAAGGAACTGGTACAAATGGAGGAGGGTGGTTCGATCAGCACCCCACTAAGTACCATTGAGGACACGGAGGACATTAAGGGACCACACACAGCAGGCTGCCAGGTAAGACACATGGGAGGACCAAGAAAATTTTCTGCCAAGCATGTGCCCCAGGAATTTTGTAGTTTCAAGGAATGGAAGAGCAACAGGCCCAAGATGTAAAGACAATGGAAGATACCAATTTCACTGCCAGAAATTCATACAAACGGTTTTGTCAGTGGAAAAACAAAAGCCATTGTCGATGCTCCATGAGTACATTGTCGATGCTCCATGACTAAAGACAATCAGGACATCGCAGACGGTGCCACTCAATGACATAAGGTCGTGAAGAACTGCACTAGATGGCAAAATCATCAAAGAAAAGGGAGTTGGAGATGCCCGACAGGAGACAAGCCATTATAGGGTTAATCTACAGGGTAACTGTGCAGTGATTAGTAAATTGCAAGACTCGGGCCACCATATCAGCCGGGCATGACTCGTACATTCCATCATCTTGCAAACACAGCTGGTGAGAGAAATGGGGTGGTAGCTAGAAGGAAGAGGTATGTCCTTACCGGGCTTAGGTATGGGTACGAAGGTGCTTCAAGCCAGTGTCTGGGAAACAGGCCCTCTGCCCAGATGTGGTTGTATGTATTAAGCAGAAAGTGTTTGCCTGAAAGAGAAAGGTGCTGCAACATCTGTATGTGAACAAAGTCTGGCCTTGAGGCACAGGGCAAAGTGAGAGCCTGATCTAGCTTCCTCATAGTAAAGGCGGCATTGTAGCACTCTTGATTTTGAGAAGAGAAGGGTATCGACCGAGCCTCCTCCACTCAATTCTGATGGAGGAAGGCAGGTTGATAGTGGGAGGAGCTCGAAATCTCCGCAAAATGGCATCCCAAGGTGTTTGAGAAAGCAATATGGTCCACAATGACATCATCTGCTATTGTCAGACGGGGAATGGATCTTGACCCCGGACAGCAATCGGAAGTTGGCTCACACGACAGAAGAGGAAGTGGAACTGTTAAAAGAACTAGTGAATGAAATACAGCTAGCTTTTTTGCTACCCCAAAGACTGCAATGACACTGTGCATGTATCTGTTTATAATGAATGCAGTTTTCCATCATAAGATGATGGTTAAAAGCACGGAGAGCATGTCTCTGCGTGCAACTTGTGTCGTGGCACGCCTTGGTCCACCAAGGCACAGGGATGTGGCATGGTAAGGAGGAAGTGCAAGGAACAAAACGTTCTGCGGCGGTAAGGATAACATTTGTAAGATATTCCACCTGGTCATCATAGCTGGGGAAATGTTGTTTGTCACAGGTCGCTAGGGAGGAATAAAGCCTCCAATCAGCCTTAGTAAGCTGCCATTTGGGTGTGTATGCAGGGGGGTAGGTGTCAGCAAATGGACAGCACACGGGAAATGGTTGCCCGAGTATGTGTAAAAGAGAATGGATGATTCGAGATGACGGGCAAGTTGGGCAGTGCAGAAGGATACATCCAAATGGGAATAGGAGTGCACGGAGTCTGTAAGGAACAAGGGTGCTCCTCTGTTAAGGCAAAAGAGGTTAAGTTGATTAACAAGGTCAGCCAAGAGGGCACCTCTCGGACAGGTTCTGGAAGAACCCAAAGTCACCAAGCAGCAGAAAGGGGTGAGGTTGCTGCCCAATAAGCTGCCCAATAAGCTGGAGGAAGTCTGCCCTGGCGATATCAAATAACAGAGGGATGTAGACGGTACAAAGGGAAACGGTTAAGTGAGGAAGGAAAAGGCGAACTGCAACAGCTTGAAGGCAGGTAGTCAGAGTGATGGGTTGACTATAAATGTCATCCCATACCAGCATCATGACTCCCCCATGAGATGGAACACCATCAATAGGGGGAAGGTCAAAATGGACCGAGAAGAAATGCGAGATTCAAGGTGGTCATGAGGACGCAATTTTGTTTCCTGAAGGCAGAGAAAGAGTGGACACTGCGATTCTAAGAGCAGCCGTAAATCTGCTTTGTTGGATCAAAGATTGTGAACGTTCCATTGGAGGAGAATCATGAGGAGGAAAAAAATGAAGGGGTTTTAATGTCGGCAGTTGCCAAATGCCAGCCTTCGAAGGCTGACTGCTATAAGGCACAGAGGCAGGAGTATCCTGCTCTGTGAGGTTCACAGAACTGTCGGCATTCTTCTGCTGTCAGCCTGTGGAGTCCAGGGCAGAAAAATGGTTAGTGGTGCACACTGGCGACACAGAGATCATTCAGGCAAGGGTATCACATGGCGACACTGTTGAAGAGGATCTTCGAGTCAGTGAAGGAGAAGTCCATTTGCCTTTGTTTGACTTCTTCGGGCCTTTCTGATTAACAGAGGAAAATTCAGATGTTGGTTGGCTGGACGGACATAGGAAATCTTCATGGGAGCATTCCTTCTGTCCTTTCTGGCCTGCCGGTTGTGTAGTTGGTGATTTCGCCCCGTGAGATGGAAGTTTGGTGGCATGTTGCACATCTGAGAAAAGTCAGGGACACTATCATGATGCTGGGTGATACCACAAATGCAGTGCTAAATTTGAGGTTGCGTGTCTGCGTGGGCGTGACCTTCGTGCAGTCAGATGTAGCAAGAACAGTAATGTAGGTGCCAGGTGGTAGAATGTAGGGTTTCTGACTAGACAACTTGTGAGTGACTGGGTAAGGCACTTTTTCCTTCACCTGGATGTCCTGGACAGCTCGCTCATCAAGATATGTGGGACAATTTTGGGAGGAGGCAGCATGGTTGCCATTGCAGTTGATGCAGCAGTGAGAAGAAGGCGGACTATCGCTCTCGTGGGCATCCCTACCATAGATTACACATTTGGCATAGCACCAGGTTCAGAATTTATGGTCGGAATGTGATTACTTCATAACCTGCACCAAGAAGGCATCTACTTTTTTCATCGTCTAATGGACAGCAATGACATTCTGATCAGAGAGATACATTTGGATTTCTGCCTCACTCCCATCATCGAGCAGCATAGTGTAAATAACACCACATGAAGAATTCAGTGTTCAATTGGCCTCGACACCAATAGGACAACCACGGATGAGTGAAGCTGCAAGCAATTGTTGTGGTTGAGAGTCAGAAGCAGTCTCCAAAAGCAAAGTGCCATTGCATAAATGAGAGCACGATTTCACAGAGCTAGCAATTGCATCAACACCTTCCTGAATAATAAATGGATTTATCGTAGTGAAGGACTGACCCTCTTCTGTAGGTGAAACCACGAGGAACCTTGGTTCAACTGGGAGGGTTTTTGAATTGTTAGCCTCAGTGTTGACTGTGAAGATGATTGGCTCATTGCAAGAAACTACCCCATGATTTCCAGCATCTCTGATGACGCACTCCTTCCAACTGGGGGCCCCCTTCAGAAGGGAGCGCACCCACCTTAGGTGATTGTTCACACCTCCTGATCACCTGAGAGAGGGACCAGTCAGCAATTTGAGAAGGTAGCAGCCCAGGCAATCACCCCTCCACGGGTCTGGCTTGTACCACAGGGTACATGCGAACCACACATACCATCCCAGGGCTGGGAATTGCGCGTTACCCAGTCACCTGTTATGTATCAGACGTATGTGCCGGCCTTCAGGAACTCACAGGGAGGAAGAAGTAAAAGAGGAACTTCAAATGCCGAAGTGGAGGAAGTTTAGGAGAAGGTGAATGAAGAAAGAAAAAAGGAACATTGGAGAGTATTCTGATATTGACTATCAAAAATGCAGAGTACATTTCCAAGAACAGCTCAGACATGTTCCCCAAGGGGAAAAAGAACAGCATGAGGAAAGACATGCAGCATGAAAGAGAAAAGATGCTGCAAAGGCAGGGTATCTTGCTAACCAAGCACAAACCCACCAAAGAGTAGTAAGCCCCCTAGAGGGGGGGGGGGGGGGGGGGGGAGGCTGGGGCGGGGCAGTGTGCACTGTTGTGAAGCTCACTAATAATGTCCATGACTTTAACCTGGAGCTTTACCTTCTGTGGGCTAAGCTCTTACTAACTGTGCTATCAAGGCATGATCCACAAACTAGAGCTTCAATTCTTTCAGTACCTCTCCACTACTTTCCAAATTTCAATGAGCTCTCCTGTGCACCTTGCTGGGCAAGTACTCCTTGAAGAAAGGATATAACAGCCTATGGATTATTTCCAGGATGAATCTTTCATTCTGCACTGGAATATGCACTGTTATGAATCTGTGTACTGGATTGGGACTCCAAACTTCACCAATCACGTACTGTGAGGACGTTCTAGCACCTTTCTCTGTCCCACCCTCCCTGGCTAATATGTCACTCCTGCTCTGAAGAAAAAAAGAAATGAAACATTTAAAAGATAATAATAAAGCCTGCCAGTCATCATTACCTTTCACATAAGCAGATGCTTTGAAATCATGTGGCTAGCAAGGCAAAGTGAAGACAATGTGTGTCATTCATTCAAAATAATTCTATACAGTTCAGCCTGATCACAAGTAGTCAACTTTCATGTATACTGGATAAACATAGGTGACTGCCTGAATATTTTCTTAAGTGAAACAATTACAATTTTGTAGCTATGTAATTAAACCCACGGATTTCAACACCTTAATTAAAGAACAATATACACACAGTGAAGCTCTTGGTATAGGTAATTACAAAAATGTGATTAGTGCCAGAGCAAATTTTTAGGTTATTAGATTCGAAAGAATGTATTTAGGTCAGTCTAAGATCATACCTAACAAATCTCAGAATGTTCAGTGAAAACAAATGAAAATGAAATTTGTGAAGAGGAAAGATTTCCAAAAATCAAAGAGGAGATGAAATGAAAAAATAAAGAGGACTAAAACATAAGGTCAACACTTAATTTCTACAATTATTTTCTAGAAAAAAAAGGAAAACAAGAAAGTTCACGTTTCTACAGTACTTATTTAAAAAATTAATTAACAAATCAGTTAATACAAGCACTTCACAAAAACTGTGGTTCTTCAAAAACTGCTTGAGCATACATTTACCACTGAAAAGAAAACACAAATACCTTTGTAAGATTAATTGTGGGAAACATGTTCTGGAACATTGATGCTATAAGTTTCAAGTGCCTCCCTTCCCCAGCAAAATTGTTAAGAACCACCAATGGGGCATGTTCAAACTGACGATGGAAAATAAGTTGTCTGCGCAAACTGGAAACAACATCTCTTGCCAGTGTGTAGTTTTCAATGCGAAAAGTAAGTGTTGGTCCACGAGGCAGACGGGCCAGCTTCATGTATGGGCTTAATTCAGTTCTTGTAAATATTCCCATGTGTGAAACATGTAGAAGCCCAGCCACAGAGACAAAATCTTTAATTACATTCTTCTTGCGAGCCTGTAAACAATGTTTGAAATGTATTGGTCAGTGTCAAAAATTAAAATGAAGTCCAATAACACTGTTACAACATTCACAAAGGCAAAACTTACATGACAAGCAAAGCACAGGAAAATGTAATGGAGATAATAGAAATGCATATGCATATGAAATATATAGTTTTGTTAGCGTAATCTAATTATGTTTACACAAAATAGGTACGCTCTGAACTTGTAAAAAGACTGTTACCCAAATTCTCAAATATATGCACTGATCTGATGCCTTTTACTATCCCACAGCATCAGTGCAAAATGAGCTGAATTCTATATTTCATTTCACAATAGTTTTCAATGATGACTTTGAACAGGGAAATGAGATACATATATATATCGCCACCTTTGTAAATACAGTAGACTCTTGACTATCTGGCCTAATGTGGCAAAAAGTCAAGCTGGATACGCCACAGTTCTATAAATTCTCTTTTCTGACACCAGCTGTACCATTCAGAACACCTTTTTTATAACACCACCCAATTTCATTAACATTTTCTGACTTATTTCATAATACATGCTAGCTATAAGTGGTTGTTATGTACATACTCCACCACTGAAAAGTTACTACAGGAATCACAAAACGATCTGCAATATAAAGTAGAATTGTACGATTACACACAAGAAAAGCCACATTTAACAAAAATTGTGAGACATACAAGACTGAGCTTTTAATAAGTCTTTGACAGATGACTAGAGTGAGTTCCTACTGCTCACTAAAAACTGCTGTCTCAATTATCTTGAACCCTTCTGAATGCGAGATGAGATTTCTCCTGTAATCTAATTTTACTGTCTCCTCTTGTGTTACTTCCCTCTGCATCACCATTTCCACAATACTGTTTTCAGTTGGTTCATGAACTGCAACATCTGCCATCCATTCTGCAACATCTGCATCGACATCTTCACAGCCCAGTACATTTATGAGCAACAAAATGTTATCGTTAGTTCCAACTTTGACTTCAGTTCCCATGTAGATTCGAATTTAAAATGGTCACGATCTAAAAGAGTTTTTCAACACCTTACAAGTGATATGTTTAGAATCTCTTCCCATGCTTTGGCCAACCACCTTATGACACACGGCAAGTCTGTCTTCTTCAGATTGGCTACACAGTCTTCATTATTAAATCACTGATATCAACAAACTGGGAAGACGGTGGCGATATTACTACTTAAGCATTTCAAGGGTGCCTCAGTACATCGGCTGACAAAAAGCAGCCACATTTAATGGTAAAAATAATGCTTTGATACCTCCACCTGTGAATGGCGGGATGTGAAGGTGCGTTATGCAGCAGAGCTTTTCTCGGTAAATTGTTGTCTTTCAAATATTTCTCTACAGCTGATATGACTTCATTCTGGAATCAAGTTTTTAAGATTTATTAATGCATCCATGCTTTCTTTTGCTGTGTGCAATGTGGGGGCAGTGATTTCTGATTTTTCAGGTTTTTGAAAGCTCTAGGTTTCCGTGATTTCTCTATTAGTATAAGCCTAAGCTTGTGGTTGCCAATTCCATTATTGCAAGCCAATACGGTAAGTCTTTCATCACTTTTCTTGTATATGGGTGCTGCAACTTCATTTTTTTTTTTTAAGCAATCATTTTCGTAGGGAACAACTTGTAATTTTAACCACTCTCATTGTAACTGTACAGCTGTTCGCCAGAGATTCCCTCTTGATCAATAACTTTGAAAAGACAATCATTAAATGATGTAACAGCCTCTTTATCAACAGATAAAATCTCTCCACTATTGGTAATCTAGTGAATACCAAATCAGTTTTTCCACCAATCCAACCACCCATCACTGGCAGTAAATTCTGAATCTTCTCCTTCTACCTGCCACTGAAATTGCAATGCTTTTTCCTGAAATATGGGCCCAGTACAGACAAACATTTTCCTCTTAAATGTTTATGCCACAAAGATAAAGCTGCCTCAATTTCTTTATGCTTACCTTTCAACATTGCCTTTCTTACTTTTATTCAACTTCCACTAGCTTGGGGAGCATATCACTTTTCAATTTCTACTTGCCAATTTTTTTTTCCCCACTCCTAAATCCAAATCAATAGTTTTGGCTGCTATCTCAGAATCCAGTAACATTACAGCACATAGTTTCTGATCCACATCACTATAAGTTTTTTTTTTTAATCACCAATTTCAGACTCTTTTAATTAAAACACAATGAAATGCTCAAAACAATAATTTAAGAATACATGCACTTGATGTATGATATACAACTGAAGAAACAAAGAACATAGGATAGCAAACACACCTACTCTTTGTGTGTGTTCATTGTTGTTTGGGAGGCCTGGAAGAGGGTTTCTAAGTATAATTTTTTTGAAGAGTGGCTCTGGTAATTTATTTAATATTAATGACAGAATATGTATCTTATGATTGTGGCTCCAGATGACACAGAAGCACAAAAGATGTATAAAAGATTTCAAAAGACCACACAACATTGTAGCTAGCAGCCACTTGCTAGAGTTCTATAAAAGTACAGTACAAACAACAAATTATCCTCAGTTATCATGGAGAAGTGTTACTATGATATTAATTAAGTAGGCTGGGATTAAGGGGTTAGATAGCACAGAGGCTAGATAGTCACGAGCTAGATAGTTGAGAGTCTACTGTAATGATATTCTGGTCAAAGCCATACAAACCACCTGCTATGGCATCGGTCTGATGAAGTGACATTAGTTTGTCAATTTGATGATTTGAGGCATGCTGCCTTATGATGGTGGGTCCACAAATGTCTAGTACTGAAGAAATTTGGTATTCTTTGTTTATTCTGTCTGTCTCAGTTGCACGAATATACAATTTTTGATGCAGTGGTTACCAGTTTCAGGCTGACACTCCCACTGTCAAACCCTAGACCTTGTTATTAATAGTAACTAGTCACATAATATGGAGCCAAAAGGTACAAATAGCTCCTGTACAGAAGGTCAAACTGTGGGCAGCAAGTACTCTCTATGATAAGATACCTATGTTTCTACTGTTGCACCTGAAAGACACAGGAATATAAAAAGAATAAAAAATAAATTATCAAATTTCCTCGCTTTGTGAAATAATTTCACAAGTAAGTACCTGAAGCCACTAAAGATAGTGTGGGAAAATGTACACTGCAAATATGTTGGATCTAAAACTTTACCCAGCATATAGATTGTTCCATGAAATTTTGAGTGAACCACTTGATGTCATAACTACCTTGCATATTTTGGCACAATCGACTACTCATATCATCGCAGGAAATTACTAATATACAGCATTTCGCTTTAAATTCCATGGAACTTGTGAAAATTGTTTCTGACAGTTAGTCTAACAGTTCCCTCTCCTCTGAATGAATTTTCACTCAGCATCACAGTGTGCACCAATTTGAAACTTTCTGGCAGATTAAAACCACTTTCTGGCAGATTAAAACTGTATGCTGAACCACGATTTGCACTTAGGACCTTTGCCTTTTGTGGGCAAGTGGTCTACTGACTGAGTTATCCAAGTACGACTTATGACCTATCCTCACAGCTTTACTTCTGCCATTACCTCATCTCGTACCTTCCAAACTTCACAAAAGCTCTCTTGCATCCTTGTGGGATTAGCACTGTTGGAAGAAAGAATACTGTGGAGACTGCTTAGCTACAACCTGAGGGATCCCAGACTGAATTTTCACTCAGCATAACAGTGTGTGTTGATTTGAAACTTTGGCAGATTAAGACTTTGTGCCAGACTGGGACTTCAATCTTCGCCTTTTGCAAACATGTGCTCTACTAACTGAGCTATCAAAGCATGACTCACGACCCACCCTCACAGCTTTACTTCTGCTGGTACCTCACTCCATTCCTGACTGATAATTTATTCTTGAAACTATTCCCCATGGCTATGGTTAAGCCACATGTCCTCTAATCCTTTCTTCTGGGAGTATGAGTCCCACATGGTATGCAAGAGAACTTCTGTGAAGAAAGGCAGGGAGGAGATGAGAGCTTTGAAGACAGGTCATTAGTCTTGCTCGAACAGCTCAGTTGGTGGAGCACTTGCCTGCAAAAGGCAATGGTACCAGTTTTAAGTCCTGATACAGCAGATAGTTTCAATGTGCCAGGAAGTTTCAGTTCTCTCTTCTCTTTGAGAAGTTTGTTAATATGTTTGACAATTGACATGATGTTAGTGTAATAGGATTATAAAACGTTTGATAATCTGTCAAATTTTACTAGATTTGTCATTTATTTGACCACGTGTAGCGCTATTTGGCACGTTTGTCAATAAAGAAGTGTGTTTGAGACAAATTTTGATTGACAGCAGATTTGACAAGATGATAGACATTGTTTGTGTCAATGCTTTGCTGCACATTTTAAGATAAAAAGAGTTTTAGAACAATTTATCTTATGAGTTAATGAATTTTCACAACTATCGAAACTATGATCAAGGATAAAAACAAAATAGCACTGCAATTACCAAAATGGTAGAGGCACTGTGTCTTTTCTTGCCATGTATTATGCATGAACTAGTTAAAAAAAATAATATTCTACGCACAACATAAACTGGGAGTACAATAAAATTTTAAAAAGTGAAAAAAAATCAAAGTTCTCTAATTCTTATACAAATGATGTATTATACATGTTCCCATGTTGTGATATTTTAACGGAATGTCATTAGAGAACCAAAAAGAAGAAAGTGAATATTCACATATGTGTGTCCTCTTTTTCAGTGTGAGGGTGAAATAAACCAGTTACTAAAATTTTGAGTGTCCATCTATAGAAAGCTGATGTAATCATAAGGTTCTCGGTGTAATATTTGCTTTAGTATATTTTCATGGGTATATTTCTCCCTCAATTTCAACCATTCCCTGGACCAGTGTCTTGTTTTCTTTTCCTCCTACCTGCTTGCTGACTTCCAACACCGAGATGCAGCCAGCCTGATGCATACCACATCCATAGTCTGCTGTTGCTGTCTACTGGTTCATTGTGGACAAGAAGACTAGTGCACAGCCAGCCCTCCTCTATTGCGGACCATCGTATATGATCTGCAAGCTGCCATCTCCACACCGACCAGGTGTGCCATGTTCGCACAGTCTCCTGACCAACTCATGAACATTTGCTGCAGTCTTGGTCAATTAATGGTGGATGACCAGGGTATACTGTTTACAAGCCTTTGAGTACACTGAGGTGATTGCTGCAGTGTATCACACAACATTCGGTGGGCAACGCCTTCTCGCCCCATGCTGCCACCATCAGAGCAGAAAGTGGGTCACCATGTCACTGTCAATCCCATGGGGTGTTACCCTGGAGGAAATGTTCAGGATTTTGTCAGATGCAGTAGCTCATTTAAAGTAGAGCAGAGCAGAGCAACTCATGAGCACTAGAGATACGCTGCAGTGTGATGTCACGTCTCGTTGAAGAGACAGCAGCACTTCTTTACAGCAGAAGATCTTACACCCAGCTGCAGCCCTCCACCCTGAAGACACCCATATCTCTGTAAACTCAACAAGATAAACAAATGTTCTCGCAGATATTACTGTGTCACTGACGCCTGTGGGTGTTTACTGCAAGGTTCATATAGAACGCATGAGCCTTTTTGCCAAGTTTGTATTGACATGTATTGGATCAAGTAGGTGAAAGCTGATGATGATCAAAGTTTGTGTGTATTTATTTGCACAATTTTTAGTGGGTACAGTATTCCACTGAGAGTCCAGCTCACTCATTCTCTTTAAGTTCGTGATAGAAATATCCACGAGAAGCCATTCTGTCAGAATGTTAACTTTCAATAAGTGTATGATGGCAGTGTATTTGAATGTCTGCATCATCGTTTTAGGTTTTTCTCTTTTGTTTGGGTGGGGGGGTTTACTGTTAGTGGGTCACCATGTCACTGTCAATCCCATGGGGTGCTACCCTGGAGGAAATGTTCAGGATTTTGTCAGCTGCAGTAGCTCATTTAAAGTTCATGAGCACTAGAGATACGCTGAACGAAGTAAATGCTGCGGATGCAGATTTTGGAATTTGGAGTAGGAAGAAAAAGCATCAAAGAAGAGAGGCAGATGGGAATAGTTTATCATAAACTTTGGAGTATGCACAGGGGGTGCAGAGAAGTCGTGACTGGTTGATAGAAAATGGGCCTTTAGATGTGAGGCATAGGATAATGAGGGAATGGAAAGAAGGTTTTGGTTTTGTTTTGCTTTAGGGCACAAAAAACAACTGGGGCACATGCGCCCAAGTCAAAACTATAGAACACAAAGACAAAGAGGAGTTAAAAAATGACTATACATCAGTCCCAATTGAGATAAGAGAAGACAGCTAAAAACAGGGACACAGAGAAAGGGCTATAAAAGACACCAAACAGAAACGGAGCTCCAAAACTAAAAATTAAATGGCCTTTGCCGTATTGATTTAGCAGATAAAGCGTGAACATAAATGGTTAAAAAATGGGCATTTCGTCAGGAATTGGTGGACTGTTAAAACTTGGGTGCAATATGTACAAAGTGGCGGGGTAGCACCACTTATCAAATGATGATGGCTAAAAAGGCAGTGCCCAATATGCAGCCTAGTTCACATAACCTCCTCCCGGCGGGAGTGCCGAGAGGTGGTCAACCAAGATGCTGGGAGAGGTTTAATAAGCCGGAGTTTATCCCGTGAAGGGAGGACGATTGGCAATGCCATAGGACACCATCTCCTGACAGACGGCAACACAGAGATCATTGGAGGGAATGTAGGAACTAGTGGGCTGAGGTACAAGGACTGCAGCCTTGACAGCAGCCTCGTTTCCTCGTAGACCGACATGACCAGGAACCCACAGAAACATCACACTGGCTCCACCAAGAGTGACAAGTTCCCTGGACCTGCTGCACTAAGGGATGGGTGGTGTACAGTGCACATAGACTTTGAAGGGCGCTGAGTGAGTCTGATCAGAGGACACAATTGAAAAGGCTGTGTCCCCAGATGTACTCTGTGGCCAGATACAGGGTGAAGAGCTTGGCTATAAATACTGAGCAGTGTGCCGGAAGCTGATATTGAAAGACACGGGTGCCAATGACATAGGCTCACCCAACCCCACAGTCAGTCCGATAGCCATCAGTGTATACAAAGGTACTACTGCCAAGTTCCATGTGAAGTTCACGAAACTAAAGGCGATAGAGTGAGCCTGGAGTAGTATTCTTAGGAAACAAATGAAGGCCAAGGTTAACATGGGCTGCTTCACGGAGCCAAGGTGGTGAAGGGTTCACACCCACTGGGAAAGTTGCAGGTAGTGTGAAGTTAAGCCACCATAGCAAGTGCCGAAAGCGGAGTCCAGGAGGTAACAGAGAATCGCCCATACTGGTGATCAAAGGAGTCATTGAAGAAGGAGGCATAGGATGGGTGGTCATGCATGGCAGACAAATGGCTTGCATACCTGCTGAGGAGAAAGTCATGGCGGTAGGACAGTGGTAGTTCAGCAGCCTCAGCATACAGACACTCAACCGGGCTGGTGTAAAAGGCACCAGTGGCCAAAGGGATGCCACAATGGTGGATAGTGTTGAGACTGCATATGAGGTATGGACATGCAGATGCATAAACAACAGTTTTGAACGGACAAGGGACCAGTACAAATGGAGGAGGGCGGTTCAATCCGCACCCCAGTAACTACCATTGAGGGCACAGAGGACATTGAGGAACTGTGTACAGCGGGCTACCAGGTAAGACACATGGGAGGACCAAGAGAGTTTCCTATTGAGTTTGAACCCCAGGAATTTCATAGTTTCAACAAATGGAAGGGCAACAGGCCCAAGATGTAAAGATGGTGGGAGAAACCAATCACGTCACCAGAAATTCATACAGATGGTTTTGTCAGTGGAAAAACGAAAGCCATTGTCGAACTCCATGAGTAAAGATGATCAAGACATTGCTAAAGACACCACTCAGTGCGACAGGTCCATGGAGAACTGATATAGATGACAAAATCGTCAACAAAATGGGAGCCGGAGATGCCCAGGAGGAGACAAGGCATTATAGGAATAAAGGCGATAGCAAAGAGGATGACACTCAGGATGGAACCCTGAGGCACACCGTTTTCCTGGATAAAGGTGTCTGACAAGGTAGAACCCACATGCACCTTGAAAACTTGGCCTTTTAAAAATTCCTGAAGGAAACAGGGCAGGCGACCATGGAAGCCCCATGTGTAAAGAGTATAGAGGATACCAGTTCTCCAGAAGGTGTCACAGGCCTTCTCTAAATCGAAAAACACGGCCACGGTCTGGGATTTCCGCAGAAAACCATTCATGACATGGGTGGACAAAGTAACGAGCTGGTCAACTGCAGAACGCTGCGCTCGAAATCCACACTGTGCATTCATCATCAAAATCCACACTGTGCATTCATCAGTAAATTGTGAGTCTCAAGCCACCATACCAGCTGAGCATCAATCATACGTTCCATCACCTTGCAAGTGCAGCTGGTGAGAGAGATGGGGCGGTAGCTAGTAGGTAGGTTTTTGTCCTTACCAGGCTTAGGTATAGTTATGGGTACGATGGTGGCTTCACACCAACAGCTAAGAAATGTTCCCTCTGCCCAGCTGCGGTTGTACATGGTAAGCAGAAAGTGCTTGCCTGCAAGAGAAAGGTGCTGCAACATCTGAATGTGGATGGCATCTGGCCCTGGGATCGGGATGAACTGAAAGCATGTTCTAGCTCCCTCACAGTAAAGGCAGCATTGTAAACACTCACGATTCAGAGAAGAGAAGGGTATCACCCAAGCCTCCTCCACTTGTTTCCGATGGAGGAAGGCAGGGTGATAGTGAGAAGAGCTCGAAATGTCCGCAAAATGGTGGCCCAAGGTGTTTGATATAGCAATAGGGGTCACGATGATATCATCTGCTACTGTCAGGCCAGAAATTGGGGAAAGGATCTTGGTCCCAGAAAGCCACCAGAAGTTGGCCCACACGACAGAGGAAGGGCTGAAACTGTTAAAAGAACTAGTGAATGAAATACAACTAGATCGTTTGCTATAGCAAAGAACACAACGGCACACTGCACATGTCTTTTTATAATGAATGCAGTTTGACATCAAAGGATGATTGTTAAAAACGCAGAGAGCACGTCTCCATGCGTGAATTGTGTCGCGGCATGCCTCAGTCCACCAAGGGATTGGGACATGATGTGGTAAAGGGAAAATGCAAGGAATGGAACGTTCTGCAGCAGTAATAACAACATTTGTGAAATATTCCACCTGGTCATCACAAGTGGGGAAATCTTGTTTGTCGAAGGTCGCCAGGGAGGAGTAAACCTGACTAAGGAGTCAGCCTTACTATACTGCCATTTGGGTGTGTACAAAGATGGGGCAGGAGTCAGCAAACGGATAGCACATGGGAAATGGTCGCACGAGTAGGTGTCAGAAAGAACGGACCACTCAAGACGATGAGCAAGCTGGGCAGTGCAGAAGGATAGGTCCAAATGGGAATAGGTGTGTGAGAAGTCAGAAAGGAAAGTGGGTGCTCCAGTGTTAAAAAGGGATAAAGTATATTAAAGTCTCCAAGTAGCAAAAATGGGGGAGGTAGCTGCCCAATAAGAAGAGGGAAGGAAAAGGCAAACTGCTATGGCTTGAAGATGGGTAGTCAGGGAGATGGGTTGACAAGGAATGTCACCGCATACGAGCAGCATGACGCCCCCATGAGATGGAATGCCGACCTCAGGGGGGAGATCAAAATGAACCGGTAAGAAATATGAAAGTTCAAAGAGGTCGTGAGCGCGCAATTTCGTTTCCTGAAGGCAGAGTACAAAAGCAGCCATAAATCCTCTTTGTGGAAGGCCACAAACATTCCATTGGAGGATGGTGAATGATAAGGAAAAGATGTAGGGGAGTCACCTCGATGGCTGCCGAGTGATAGACTAAGAGTCGCTGGTATAGGGCACAGAAGCAGGAGGATCCTGCTCCATGGCGTCCACAGAAGCATTGGCTTGCTTGTGTGGTTGGTCTGTGGAATCCAATGCTGAAAAACTGTTAGTGGTGCACACTATGACACGAAGGCTGGCCAGTGACACCATCAAAGAGGATCTTCGAGTCAGTGAAGGAAAAGACCGTTTGCCTTTGGTGGATTTCTTTGGGCCTTTCTGGTTAGAGGAAGACTCGGTTGGCTGGAGGGACGTAGGAAGTCTTCACAGGAGTTAGAGGTGGGCCAAACGGTTATTCTGGAGTAACCGTTATTACAGTTCCAGTTATTCTTTGATAACCATTATTTTTAACAGTTATTAATAACTGTCGCGTTATTTTTCGCTAGCAAATACCGAATATTCCAAAGGGGCTACAGTTAAATAATGACATAGTTGGAATCCATCAGTTTAGTTATCAGTATAACTGCGAATAGTGTGACATGGCAGGAATGTCGTATGAATCGTGTCATAACCTTAGCTAATTAACTCTGGGTACATTTTAGCTGATGTTAGAACGATTATTAGTGTTTCATATTATATGTTTGTAGGTTATCGGTCGCTGTTAGAAATATTATCTTCGCAGCTGCAACAGAAAGTACGCAGAACTTCGCCACAGCACTGTTGAAGTAAAATGTTAACAACATGTGTTTTTAAGTATGAAGTAATATGTAAACTGAATACTGTAGGTTAAATTCGAAGCTTAATTTCTTGTGCTGCTCACTTAATAGAATAAGTGTACAGCCTTGTAATACAACAAAAAATATACATAATGTGACAGATTCATTTACTCCTGTCCTGTAAAAGATAGTCCTATTGGAGAAAGTGTGTGTACGCTAATCCAAGTTTTATGTGAGATTTGGAAACTGCTTGATTTCTCCAGCTACAGCATGTTTATAACATATGAAGACAAGCAGATCGAAAAAGTTGACAGTGTTACGTTTCTGGGACTACAACTCGATAATAAATTCAGTTGGGAAGGGCATACCACAGAATTGATGAAGCGCCTAAACAAGTCTGTATTTACAGTGAGAACGATGTTAGATCTAGGAGACATATATATAGAAAAGCTTACATATTTTCACTCTATTATTTCATAAGGGAGCATATTCTGTGGTAACTCATCAAACGTAGCAAAAGTTTTTCGCATGCAAAAGCGTGTAATAAAAATCATTTGTGGTATAAATTCAAGAACATCATGTAGGAACCTATTCAAGGAACTTTGTATTCTAACCACTGCTTCCTAGTATATTTATTCCTTAATGAAATTTGTTACAAGTATTTCCAACCAATAGCTCAATACATGAGATCAGTACTAGAAATAGGAACAGCAATCTACATAAAGACCTAAAATCTTGGTCCAAAAGGGGTCCAATATTCAGGAACATGCATTTTCAATAAACTGCCAGCAAGTCAGCAACTATTAAAAACTTGGTTTAAGATAAAGGACGGTTTAAAGTGTGTTTGAAAGACTTTTTGATACAGACGTGTCTGATTCCACCCGTCTGCTTTGACCCAGGACGTCATCAATATGCCGGAAATGGCTATTTTAAGTGTGTCTATGGCGTCACTACATACACATGGCAACAAACACGAAGATACATATAAATAATACAATAACATCTCCCACCAAAAATACAATCAAACCAACGGGACAACTAAGGGAAGTTGGGGGTTTTAGGGCGAGGACAAGCTAGTAAAAAAAAACACCATGATCCCAAAACACAAAGTGAAGAACAAAAAGAAAAAAAAAATACAGCATTCCACTACACCAACAAAAATCTGCAGGAATCGGACACTTCCCTTGAACAATATAGGTCAACCATAGGTGACCACACCAAAACACCAATACCCACAACTAAAAGTACGAAAATTGGAATCGGACATTTCCCTTGACCTGCATAGGTCAACCTCAGATGACGATACCAAAACATCAACACCTACAACTATGAAAATGGGAATCGGTCATTTCCAGTGACCTATATAGGTCCACCACAACTACTGATGCCAAAAAACCAACACCTACAACTGCGAAAAATAAAACCACAATCCCAAAAATCCACAAATCAAACATCCCTACATAAATTAAATCACATTCAATGCTCCATAAATACACAGAACATCACAACTAGAAAAAAAAATAATAATAATAATTACCACCAGCAAATTCCGGCACTGCAAATTAGATCGGCCAGCCCCCCCCCCCCCCCCCCCGACACACACACACAATAACAAACTCATGAACACCATGCCGTAATGACATTCACACACCACAACACCTTTACATCAAAGCAGACGGGTGGAATCGGACGCTTCCATTGACCCCTCCTTCTACTCTGTAGATGAATATTGTAACAGAAACTGATAGACCAGCTTAGGTAAAAATTCTGCTATATTTCAGTTTTGACAGCACTTGGTCGCAACAGTCAAGATCGGGTATTCTAAGTATGATAAATTTATTAAAAGTGCGTAACTGTCTTTTATTCTGACAGTGTATCAATTCTGTAAATATTAGCAGTTACTGTAATATATTCACATATTTTGACAATCTCCTGACAAATGATGAGGATAATAATTATTATATTCAACTGTATTATGTTATACATTCTGACATGTTATTTGTCAGTGGCTATTTCCGAAGAAGTACATAAATATTTGTTCGCTCCAGTAACTATCGTCTCTGGAAATATCACCAGGGTCTAAGAATGGAGTCACTGTGTCAGGAACACAGACACACAGTTATTCCGTTACCAACATCCAGGTTACCTGTAATGGTAGCCCGATAACTACCAGAGAACGAGAACTGTGAGCCAATAACGATAACTGCCAGAGGAAAATACCGATCTCTGACAGTTATTTCCATAGTCGCTCGAATTCCTTATGGTAACTCTCTTTATACTACCCGTCCAAGCTAAACTGACAAATAAGGCAGTGGCTCAAGGGAACAACCATACTTGTTAATGCCTGTACTGCAGCTCCTATCAGCCACCACTCGGACATTAACTTTATTTAATTGTTTGTGCTAAAAGTAACGAAGGCGCACGATATAGTACACAGTTCTTATCAACAGATGGCGCGCAGTCTCACAGTTATTCCCATGGCCTATAGAACGCCTTCCAAATGGTCTATCCCTCTCCTTCGCTCGTAGCCAGATCTCCGATGAGTTGATGGGAAAGCGTAGTACGATCTTCGGTCAACACATGGCGCGAGGCACTGTTGACTCTAGACAGTTATTGAAATAACTGCCTGTATCAGAGGACGGTTATCGCAGCAACCGTTACATCTCAGTAACGTTATTTTTTGCCACCTCTAACAGGAGTACTCTCTCTGTCCTTTCCGGCCTACCGGTTGTGTAGCTGGGGGCTTCACCCCTTGAGGCGAGAGTCTGATGGCTTGTTGCACAGCTGGATGGGGAGATGATGCTACCTTGACACTGGGCGACGATTTCACAACCTCAGAGCTGAATTGGAGGTCACATGTCTGTGTGGCCATGTCCTTCATGGAGCAAGGGGTAACAAGAACAGAACTATAGATGCCAAATGGGAGAACACAAGGTTTGCAACTAGTCAGTAACTTGTGAGTGACTGGGTAAGGCACTTTTTCCTTTACCCGGATCTCTTGGACAGCTCGCTCATCAAGATACACAGGACAATCCTGAGAGGCGGCAGCATGGCTGCCATTGCAGTTGATACAGTGGTGAGGAGGCGGCGGACAACTGCCCTCGAGCTCATCCCTACCATAGTTTACACATTTGGCTGAGTGTCAACAAGATGTTCTAGCGTGGTTGAAACGATGACACTGGTAGCAGCGCATCACGTTCAGAATGTACGGCCGGGCTGTGATAATTTCATAGCCTGCTTTGATGTTGGATGGAAGCACCACTCTACCAAAGGTGAGAAAAAGAGTGCGGATGGGCACTAAGGAGGAATCTACCTTCTTCATTACACAATGGATGGCAATGACACCCTGATGAGAGAGGTAAGATTGGCTTTCAGCCTCGGTTAGACCATCAAGCAGCCTAGTGTAAATAACACCACAGGAAGAATTAAAAGTTCTATGGGTATTGACACAAACAGGGTAGGTGTGGAGAAGTGAGGCAGCAAGCAGTTATCGTGCTTGAGAATCAAAAGTAGTGTCAAAAAGCAAAGTGCCATTCTGTAAATGAGAGCAGGATTCCACAGGGCCAGCAATTGTATCAACACCTTTCTAAATAATAAACGGATTTACCGTGGCGAAGGACTGACTGTCTTCAGTATGCGAGACCACAAGGAACAGTGATGCAGCAGGAAGGGTCTTTGAATCATCTCTGATGGCGCGCTCTTCCAACTGGGGGCCCCTTTCACAAGGGGGTGCACCCACCTTAGGTGATTGTTCACACCTCAGACCACACCTCCTGAACACCTAACAGAGGGACCAATTGGAAATTTGGGAAGGTTGCAGCTCAGGCACTCACCCCTCCCTGGACCTGGCCTACACCAGGGGGTATGTGCGAACCCTACCTGTCAAGTGGGGGCTGGGAATTACATGTTACCCAGTAACCTGTTATGTGTCTGACGCATGGGTCAGCCTTCAGGAGTGCACAGGGATGAAGAAGAAAAAGAGGAACCTCAAATGCCGAAGCAGAGGAAGAAGAGGAGAAGGGAGACAAGGAAGGGAAAAAGGGAACGGAAAACAGTGGTGAGACTGTACTTATGTCAGCGACAGACAATGTGGAACATTCCCAATAACACCCCAGACATGTTCCCCAAGGGAGGGGAAAAAGAATAGCAAGAGGTGAGACATGCAGCACAGAAGGGAAAAGATGCTGCAAAGGCTGGGGCCATGTTGTAGCCAGGCACAAACCTGCCAAAGAGTGACGAGTCCCATGGGGGGGATGGAAAGAAGGGATAGAGGGAAAGCAGAAAGGTGGAAGCAAGAGGAATCAACGTTGAAAGGTGCTTTCATGACTGTAGACAATGTGAACAGGTATGGTGAATCAAAGGTTGTGGAAGTTCCTGTAAGTTTACTTGATACAGAAACTATTAGCATTGTGGAAGTAACAGAAAGTAATGTAATAGTGTCAGCTCCAATATCTTGAGAAAATACAGAACTATCTGAAATGCGAAAAGAAATAAGTTTGTGCTGTATGGGAACAAATGTGTGTGTGAGTAGCAACACAGGTGAAACTGATACAGGTGCAGTGGTACCACTGCGTGATAATGGTGGTTGTTTCGAGGCTGTGGAGTCTGCGCCACATTTACAGGGAAGTACACATGCCACTGTACACATGCCACTAATTTTTGCATCGTACAGAGTGGAACAGCAGGTGGTGATTTACAGCAAACTATTGGTGATGTTAGTTGCGGATAATGAAGCAGTACAGACACATTTGTTTTCGAAGGATGCAGATTTATTACCACAAGGGGTGCACCACCTTCACCATAGGGGTGAGGGAGAAAGTGAAGGAGTAGGAAAAAAATGACTGTAGGTAAAGATCATGTGACAACACTGAATACTTTCAGGAACATGTGCTGACAATCTGGGTCAATTTCCCAAAACTTGTAATGATATAGTGAATGTGGTTGAGAGGAAATGTCATGTAATTGTTCTTAAAAGAACTGTCAAAATTGAGGAGACATTGTTTCAGCCAAAGGAGAAGCTGCAAGCAAGGCATAGTCGCAAGGAACTAAACTGTGTGTAATCAGCTGTTTATTTTGGGAAAATGTATGGGAATCTTTTGTTTCAAAGACAAAGTTGCAGATGATAAGTCAAAACAGCAGGTTAAAAAAAACACATGATAGAAAAAAAGAAAACCATAAACTTGCTGTAACTTGTTAAAACGTAAATAAAGATAATGTAGAATAACAGTAAAAAGGGTTCAGTAAACTGAAACTTAAGAATAATGACACAGAATTAGTTATAACAAGACAGTCCATGTAAGGCAGCTCTCACGAGCAAAAAAGTTGGTACTACATGCTCAATGTTCAATTGTGAGCAGGGGATAGGCAATGGAAGGGATGTTATCAACAGAAAAATTTTATTGTGCATTTTTAATTTTTTGAAAGTTCTATCTGGCAAGCTCTGGGCTGGCTTGCCAGTCGAATGTCAACAAGGCACACTGTTCATGTAACAGATGTCAGGGCAAGATGTGATGAGCATTCCACACAACCTCAGTGTGAGCAAGCACTAACGTAAGCACTGCAATGCTGAAAACAAGGTACTGTGAAATAACACAATGCAACTTCAATACCAGAGGGCCACTGCAAAAGTCAAATGTAGGCACAAAGACTCGAGCTCAGCGACCATAGTAATTACTGAATTACCATAGCAAAGGAAGGAGCACTGATGGGACCAAAAATGAGGGCAAAATTGCACATATACCCAGAGCCACTGCATCACAAGTGCAGGCTCAGCACTTTAAATAATGAGGCTTTGGAACACACACACACATTCAGTCATGCTGCCATTCCGTCCGTGTTGCTAGAACCAGAGAAAAC
Organism: Schistocerca nitens; assembly: GCF_023898315.1. NCBI lineage: Eukaryota > Metazoa > Arthropoda > Insecta > Orthoptera > Acrididae > Schistocerca > Schistocerca nitens. The sequence continues at coordinate 733,776,318 of NC_064614.1, read as the reverse complement.
GGCAGTCTACTGAGCTTCAGTGAAACTGCAAGCTGATAGATTATGGCCTACTTGCTTCCTGCTTGCTGACTTCAATACCAAGGTGCAGTCAGCCTGATGGATACTACAACTCCTGCTCTGCTATTGCTGTCTACTGGGTCATCTTGAACGAGAAGACTGTTGTATAGCCAGCCCTCCTCTGCTATGGGTCATCGTGGATGGTCTGCAAGCTATCATCTCCACACTGACAAGACATAGCCTGTTCGCACAGCTTCCGGGTCAAACTGAGAACAACTGCTGCAATCTTAGTCAATCTATAGTGGATGGCCACAGCCTCATCTTCACAACGACAAACATTGTTTTCGAAAGTGCTCAGGTTGGAGCCCCACTGTGTTAAAGAAGGTCTGGGTGGGGGACGCCTCTTGGTGTCCTACTGCCACCAACACAGCAAATGACCATGCTCACCGACCCGCAGAGCAATGTCACATCTCGTTCGGATGACATCAGCACTTCTTTGCAGTATGTGCACTTGCATCTGGTCACAGCCCACCACCCTGAAGACGCTTAACTCTGTAAATTCAATAAATTAACAAATGTTATTTCACGTATTACTGTATCACTGATGCCTCACCCACAACCCGCGCTTGGCCTCCTGCTCACAATGCGACTACAGTTTCCAGAGTCAAAACACTGGTGTTAGAAAGTGGTCGCAACATTACAGTGATTTGTAGAAATATGTACAATGTCTCACAAAGACGAAATGAGACTCCTCACATTCTAAGTAACTATTTCTAGTGCTTTATTAGTGCCCGACTATTTACTGACCTTCAACTGTGTCCTCATACTTTGATAAGATCGCCTCGGTAGCAGTGGAAAAGCAGTTCACTATACACACTTGCATTCTGCCATCAGAAAATGTCATTTACGACCACCAGTGACACAAATGAAAGGAGACTACTGCAAATTTCTGTACTTGGCAAATATGTTCAATTATAAGTGGTCACCTTCAACACAGGATCTGTTTGAGTCCATACACAACAGCATAACTTCCTTCCAGAGTTCCAACTATTTCTGTATATCATTTTCTTTATGCCTGCAAAGGAGCTGCACTGTCTGCACTTACAGTGGAATACTATAACATTTACTTAGCACACTACTTGATCAGCCAAAAAGATCAATTTGGATGAAAATTGTGACGGGAAAAAAAAACAGTCATGCGCTAACACAGGATAACAAATACACGTTCGGTGGAGTTAAGAAGTGTTATCTTTCATGTTTAGATGTTCACAACCATTTCTATATTTCTACGGCATGCCAGCATTTCAACACACATTACCATTTACATATCTGTCCATTCATCAAACTGTTTAAATGCAGTTTTTTTAGATAAAGAAGGATCAGGAATGATATTGCAAATATTTCTTTGACAGACTTCGAACAGACGTGAACATTTATACACCACAGGTCATCTTATAGTGTATTGTAGAGGGCATTTTGTGTATAACTATCACTTCCACTTTTCCCGTTCCATTTGGTAGTGATGTTTAACATCACAATTATTTCACAAGTTTTATGTTGGAATTAAGTAAAATGTTACCTGCCTCTTCTAGGAACAATCTTTGTTAAAGAGCATCCCACAACTAAGGTCAAGAAACCTAGATTAACACGTAGTCTACTTTTTATCATCATCATCATTTAAGACTGATTATGCCTTTCAGCGTTCAGTCTGGAGCATAGCCCCCTTATAAAATTCCTCCACGATCCCCTATTCAGTGCTAACATTGGTGCCTCTTCTGATGTTAGACCTACTACTTCAAAATCATTCTTAACCGCATCCAGGTACCTTCTCCTTGGTCTGCCCCGTCTCCTCCTACCCTCTACTGCTGAACCCATGAGTCTCTTGGGTAACCTTGCTTCTCCCATGCGTGTAACATGACCCCACCATCTACGCCTGTTCACCCTGACTGCTACATCTATAGAGTTCACTCCCAGTTATTCTTTGATTTCCTCATTGTGGACACCCTCCTGCCATTGTTCCTATCTACTAGTACCTGCAATCATCCTAGCTACTTTCATATCCGTAACCTCAACCTTGTTGATAAGGTAACCCGAATCCACCCAGCTTTCGCTCCCATACAACAAAGTTGGTCGAAAGATTGAACGGTGCACAGATAACTTAGTCTTGGTACTGACTTCCTTCTTGCAGAAGAGAGTAGATCGTAGCTGAGCGCTCACTGCATTAGCTTTGCTACACCTCGCTTCCAGTTCTTTCACTATGTTGTCATCCTGTGAGAATATGCATCCTAAGTACTTGAAACTGTCCACCTGTTCTAACTTTGTTCCTCCTATTTGACACTCAATCCGTTTACATTTCTTTCCCACTGACATTACTTTCGTTTTGGAGATGCTAATCTTCATACCATAGTCCTTACATTTCTGATCTAGCTCTGAAATATTACTTTGCAAACTTTCAATCGAATCTGCCATCACAACTAAGTCATCCGCATATGCAAGACTGCTTATTTTGTGTTCACATATCTTAATCTCACCCAGCCAGTCTATTGTTTTCAACATATGATCCATAAATAATATAAACAACAGTGGAGACAGGTTGCAGCCTTGTCTTACCCCTGAAACTACTCTGAACCATGAACTCAATTTACCGTCAACTCTAACTGCTGCCTGACTATCCATGTAAAGACCTTTAATTGCTTGCAAAAGTTTGCCTCCTATTCCATAATCTCGTAGAACAGACAACTTCCTCCTAGGAACCCGGTCATATGCCTTTTCTAGATCTATAAAGCATAGATACAATTCCCTGTTCCACTCATAACACTTCTCCATTATTTGCCGTAAGCTAAAGATCTGGTCCTGACAACCTCTAAGAGGCCTAAACCCACACTGATTTTCATCCAATTGGTCCTCAACTAATACTCGCACTTTCCTTTCAACAATACCTGAGAAGGTTTTACCCACAACGCTGATTAAAGAGATACCTCTGTAGTTGTTACAATCTTTTCTGTTTCCATGTTTAAAGATTGGTGTGATTACTACTTTTGTCCAGTCTGATGGAACCTGTCCTGACTCCCAGGCCATTTCAATTATCCTGTGTAGCCATTTAAGACCTGACATTCCACTGTATTTGATGAGTTCTGACTTAATTTCATCCACCCCAGCTGCTTTATTGCACTGCAATCTATTGACCATTTTCCCCCACTTCCTCAAATGTGATCCTATTTCCATCATCATTCCTATCCCATTCTACCTCGAAATCTGAAACATTACTGATTGTATTTTCACCTACATTGAGCAACTCTTCAAAATATTCCCTCCATCTGCCCAAGGCATCCACCGGATTCACCAGCAGTTTTCCTGACCTGTCCAAAATACTTGTCATTTCCTTCTTACCTCGCTTTCGAAGACTGCTAATTACACTCCAGAATGGTTTTCCAGCAGCTTGACCCATAGTCTCCAACCTGTTTCCAAAGTCTTCCCAAGATTTCTTCTTGGATGCTGCAATTATCTGTTTGGCTTTGTTTCTTTCTTCAACATAACTTTCTCTGTCTACCCGAGTTCTAGTATGTAGCCATTTTTGATACGCCTTCTTTTTCCTTTTACAGGCTGCCTTGACTGTGTCATTCCACCAAGCTGTTTGCTTCATCCTACTTTTACACACTACTGTTCCAAGACACTATTTAGCCACTTCTAGTACTGTGTCCCTGTACCTTGTCCATTCCTTTTCCAATGACTGTAATTGACTACATTCAACTAACTGGTACCTTTCAAAGATCGCTGTTATGTACTTGTGCCTGATTTCCTTATCCTGAAGTGTCTCCACTCTTATCCTCCTACATATGGACCTGACCTCCTGCACTTTCGGCCTCACAATCCCAATTTCACTGCAGATTAAATAATGATCAGTGTCATCAAAGAATCCCCTGAATACACGTGTGTCCCTCACAGCCTTCCTGAATTCCTGATCTGTTATTATATAGTCAATGACAGATCTGGTTCCCCTGCCTTCCCAGGTATACCGGTGAATGTTCTTATGTTTAAAAAAGGAGTTTGTGATCACTAAGCCCATACTGGCACAGAAATCCAAGAGTTGTTTCCCATTCCTGTTGGCCTCCATATCCTCTCCAAATTTACCCATAACCTTTTCATACCCTTCCGTTCGATTTCCAATCCTGGCGTTAAAATCACCCATGAGCAGAACACTGTCCTTGTCCTTTACTATAACAACTACATCACTGAGTGCCTCATAAAAACTATCCATCTTATCTTGATCTGTCCCTTCACAATGCGAATATACTGACACAATCCTAATTTTCTTGCTAGACACTGTCAAATCTATCCACATCAGTCGTTCGTTTACATACCTTATTGCAACTACGCTGGGTTCCTTTTCTTTCCTGATGTAAAGCCCTACATCCCATTGTGCTATTCCTGCTTTGACTCCTGACAGGTAGACCTTGTATTCTCCCACTTCCTCTTCTTTCTCACCCCTTACCCGAATGTCACTAACAGCTAAAACGTCCAGCCCCATCTTACTTGCAGCCTCTGCCAGCTCTACCTTCTTCCCAGAGTAGCCCCCATTGATATTAATAGCTCCCCATCTCATTACCATTTGTTTGCCAAGTCGTATCTTAGGAGTCCCTGGTTTGTCAGTTAGAGGTGGGACTCCGTCACCTCCAAAGGTCCGAGGCATTTTGCTCTGATTGTTGCCAGCATCATATTTAAGGTACCAGGGATGCAGGTTGCTACCCTTACTTGCCCCGAGTCCCATTGGGTATTATCCCTAACGGTTGAGGGACTAACCGGTGGATTTGGTAGTCTTTGCCGTATGAGCACAAAGGTGACCATGACTTAGAATATGTCCGAGATGCCCTGCCTTATTCCAAAGTAACTGGTATCTCGTCTGTCGGGACCACTTACTTGGCCACTCATACGTTGCCCTTGGTTCATGAACTAGGACATGACTACAGGAACCCACACCATAACAAAAAAAAGTGTAGAGGTGGATTGACCCAAATAAAGACTGTTCATTATCAGGTGTTTTATTGGCTTCCCAGTGGCCTCTTACACATGGAATAATGTTGAAAGTATAATTTTATGAGCCCAAAAGACACGGCAGCCTCAAATAAATGTGGTACAATGTTCTGTTTGGGGATTTTATAAGATGACACCCAAACTCAAAAAATAACCAGCATTTCCAGCAGTGACTGAGGAATACTGTTGCTTGCACTGAAAAGTGTGTCCACTCACTCACTGGACAGCATTCAAAATAAAGCTGAGAGGTAAGCCGAAGAAGAATTCCTAATTAATGGTTGTGCAGTCAGTTTATATGCCACAAACGTAAGCAGTAATGTGAAAAGAGGACTGTAGTGTGCTGGGCACACTTGGGGGTGAGTGAGTGTTGGTGACAGGCTATGGGGACCAGGGCAAACACTTTAACAAGTAGATGATGATGTACACTGATCTAAAACAATCACAGATATTATAGCAAATATCGAGGCAGGGATCAGTCAGCTTCCACAGCAGTCAGCTGACATAATTATAATGGAAACAGCTAGAATTTTATGTACCTGTAAGCCACCTAACTGTAATTTGTCACAGGCAAAAAGGAAGGTGCTCAGGGGTATCAATGCCGATAAAAGCATGATCCTTCTTACAGTAAACAATGATAACGCCATGGTCCTGATGAGGAGTGAATACTATCATGAAAAGATCAATAATATTTTGGATCCCACCAATCATTAAAAAAATTTTCAGAAGGACCCAACAATGAAAATTTTAAACATCACTGATCGTCTGGTGAAAGCGTCTTTAAGCTCCTCTGACGACAAGAAGTTACTCTGCAAAACAGAAGTGTACCCGCCTAGGCTCTATGGATTACCCAAGGTGCACAGACCATAGAGTCCTTTGATGTCTACTGTGTATGTGCTATAGGTTCTCCCACACACAAAAATTAGCTACACACCTTGCCTCATTGCTGCAACCTTATGTGAGTGGAACTGACAGACATATTAAAAATACATGTCATTTCATTGGAAAATTAAAAGAAATGCACTGGGCCAAGGTATATCCTTGTTAATTTTGATGTTGTGTCATTATTTATCATGATAACAGTGAACAAATCTATTTCATGCACAGCTGATATTTTTCCAGTAGATATTGTGGTGTAGATATTTAGACACTGCTTCACCACAGCCTATTTTCAATTAATGATTTTTATCAACAGATTGATGGGATGGTTATGGCAGTCCTCTTACTCCAGCTGTTACCAATTCATTAACGGAAAACCAAAAAATAGGTGTTGCAGACTACCAGAAAAAGCCCAGTCAGGTGGTAATGCAATGCCGATGATACTTTCATAATATGGACATATGGTGCAGAGGAACTGGATGCCTTTCTGGTACATCTCAACAGTATCAATCCAAAAATATGATTTACTATGGGGACAGAGAATAACAGCCAGCTGAATTTCTTGGATGTGTCTGTTATCAAGCGAGGGGATGGGACACTGGGCCATGGAGTAGACAGAACACCACGCATACTCACCGTTACCTACATAAAGATTCTAACCACCACCCCAGACAATAAAGGTTGATTAAAACCTTGGTAGAAAGCACACAAAATTTGTGAATCGACTTACTTAAAAGATGAGCTTGAACATATACGGTCGATATTCAAGAAGAATTGTTATTCTAACAATAAGATAGATAGAGTGCTTCACCCTATGGAGAGAACCCAGGACCAATGAGGAAAAGGAAAAGTTTTCCTCAGTACAATTACAGATTACATTGGGACAGTGATGAGCACACTTTTGGGAAAGTGTTGAGAAAGTGTAGTGTGGAAACTACTTTCAGACCCACCAGAAAGATGAAAGAATGTTTAAGATCGGCACAAGACATATGACACCTTTGGCGACACTGGGTGTATATAAAATTCCTTGAAGTTGCAGACTGGTTTACATTGGTACCACAAAAATAAGTGTTAACACCCATCTAGTTGAACACAAGAGGAATTGCTGCCTGCAACATATGGATAAATCAGCCATAGCAGAACATCTTTACCGAGAGGGTGACCATGAAATAAAATTCACTGAGACAACTTTCATATCGAAAACATCGCATTACCATGCGCTTATGTATAGAAAGGCTACTGAGATATATAAATACCATACCCATTTTAACAGAAAAGAGGAGCATGTTCAATTAGACAAAATTTGGATGTCAACAATGCAATGTAAGAATGACGATGTATTACTTTCAATTGAAAATGTTGGCAATACCAGCAATAAACTCTCAGCTGACATCACTTGATAGACTGTGGTGCCCTCTGCAAACCTATACACTTAGTGCTCCTTAGGGTTCTGGTTGCAGTTCGCCATTTTACCTCTGAAGATGTCTCCCACAGTCAGAGAAGAAATGTTAAGAGAAAGTTTTAAACATCAACATTCGAGGTGAGCAAGTCAACATTGATAAAGAAACAACAAACATATGAAAAATATCAATACATGCAACATAGGCTGAATAAAGTCACACTTAGGAAACTCTTTTGATCGACTTTCTAGTTTTTACTGTACACAAAGTAAATGCAATGCTAGTATTAATTTCTTACTATAGATTACCACAATGGCAAAGACCCTACCTACTTACCTTTAATGAAGTAGCTGTAAATGGCTCCATCACTCTTCGAAAGTCTTTCACTAGCTCCAGAATGGAGTTGCCAACAATTCCACGGTGAATTATAAATGAATGAGGTGCTCTTGTGAATTCCTCTGGTTCATCTTTGTTGACCTTATTGTTTTTCACTGATTTCCCCTGAAACGATTTGTTGAGTTTACTACTATTTATTTGTTACATGGCAATATACACATCAAAAAAAGTTTTGCATCATCCCAGTTCCCAGAACTCCTGAAGACAGACACTGATTGTGAATATTGCATCACAGACACAGTCCCTTTGACTGTTCAGAGATGTCACTAAACCCACCCAAAGATGTAAACAACCACATATGAACAGCGCCTATTAGACGGAGGGGGTCCGACAGCCGATCAGTTGGCTCCTGTTGTCTAGTTCAACCATGCCTAGATGGTCAATACCGCAGTTCGATTGTATCCACATAGTTACTTTGTGACAGGAAGGGCTCTCAACAAGGGAAGTGTCCAGGCGTCTCGGAGTGAACCAAAGTGATGCTGTTCGGACATGGAGGAGATACAGAGAGGCAGGAAATGTCGACAACATGCCTCGCTCAGGATGCTCAAGGGCTACTACTGCAGTGGATGACCGCTACCTACAGATTATGGCTCGGAGGAACCCTGACAGCAACGTCACCATGTTGAATAATGCTTTTCGTGCAGCCACAGGACATCGTGTTGCGACTCAAGCTGTGCATAATAGGCTGCATGATGCACAATTTCATCCCCCATGTCCATGGCGAGGTCCACCTTTTCAACCATGACACCATGCAGCGCGATACAGATGGCCCTAAAAACATGCTGTATGGACCGCTCAGGATTGGCATCACGTTCTCTTCACTGATGAGTGTTGCATATGCCTTCAACCACACAATTGTCGGAGATGTGTTTGGAGGAAACCTGGTCAGGCTGAAGCCTTCGACACATGTCCAGCAAGTGCAGGAAGGTGGAGGTTCCCTGTTGTTTTGAAGGGAGGGAGGAGCATTATGTGGGGATGACATACGCCGCTGGCTGTCATGGAAGGCAACGTAATGGCTGTACGATACGTGGATGCCATCCTCTGAACGATAGTGCAACCATACCGGCAGCATATTGGCGAGGTATTCGTCTTCATGGACAACAATTTGTGCCCCCATTGTGAACATCTTGTAAATGACTTCCTTCAGGTAATGATATCGCTCAACTAGAATGGCCAGCATGTTCTCCAGACATGAAGCCTATAGAACATGCATGGGATGGATTGAAAAGGGCTGTTTATGGATGGTGTGACCAACCAACCACTCTGAGGGATCTACGCTGAATCGCTGTTGAGGAGTGGGACAATCTGGACCAACAGTGCCTTGATAAACTTGTGGATAGTAATGATGAATACAGGCATACATCAATGCATGAGAACTTGCTAGAGGTACCGGTGTGTACAGCAATCTGGACCACCACCTCTGAAGATCTCACTGTATGGTGGTACAACATGCAATGTGTGGTTTTCATGAGATATAAAAAGGGCGGAAATGATGTTTATCTTCATCTCTCTTCCAATTTTTTGTACAGGTTCCGGAACTGAGGGGATGCAAAACTTTTTTTGATTTGTGTATACATATTATCACATGCAAGCAATAAACAAATCGGAAAGAACTGCATTCTGAGGATACAGTAAGCAATCATTCATTACTTTTCTCCACGGACACCACAATTCACACCATTACTACGATAGTTAATGCACTACACTTGCACCTATAAAGGGGTGATTCCATGAAAAGTAGCAACCAGATGCGTATTTTAAAAGAAACATTTTTGTGTGCTGTAACTGCGTTAAATGGTAATTAAATATAGCAACACAGAACTTAAGGAAATTCACATAATATCAGTTTGTAGCATTAGGTTACCCAACAGCTGATTTGTATATGCTGAATCAGTATATCTTCAAGTGGTACAACTGCATACTCGAGGTGTGATACACTGAAAGTGGTTCTAGTTTCCAAAAATAGTAAGTATTAATATACTCAACATGGATATTTTATTAATATATGTATAGATATATTTTAATTTCACTTTTGTCCCACCTGTGACACTATATGCACATGAAAATATACAAATGATGCTAATTTTACTTGAACAGTGATGTAAGAGTATGAATTTACTTCTTTCTATCCATATTTAACTTCAGCTACAGTCAAATAATTTAATTTTAAGATGTTCAGAAGTTTAATTTAGTTGACATTTTGACATAGATAGCAGATCAACCAAAACAGACATCCACAAGCGCAGCAAGGTGAGGAAAATGAGAAGTCACCGCAAAGAAGAAAATCTATGGTTTCAGAAAGAAAAAAAATAAAACGATAAATGAAATAATAAAAATAAAAAAAGAATGTATGACCGAACTGGAACTCCAGAAGTTTTGAAAGAAGGAGCATGATAGCTAACTCCTTCAGAGGACAAAAAAGAAGAATGCTATTCTTCTGTCCATCACAATGCCAACTATACTACCATACCGGTGTCCTGAGACATTCGGCAAGGCTCTATCAAAATCTTTCAGGGCACTACCCACATCCCCTTGGAGAAAGGTAGCTGTAGTTTAAGGACTGACAAAGGAAGTTGGTCTGGCCCCTACAAATGATATGCACAAGAAAATGTCCTCTAATCACAATAAAGAGTATTCCCAAGTTGCTGAGTTCTTCTTTTGGCCTGATATTTTACACACATGTCCAGGGAAGAAAGACAGTAATATGTGAAGTTCCTTAAGTTCTATGTTGCTATATTGGTGAAATGGAAATTTGATGTACACTAATGCTTAGATACGAATGTGTTAAAAATACGTATTTTTAAATTGATACCTTGTAAAACTTAGGTTGTAACGTTTACTAACTTTTCTACACATGTAAATCTGACAATGTTTTGACTGATACAGAGAATAAATAACGATGTACATTAATTGTGTTCTGCACCAGAAACCATTCAAAATAGAGCATATGCCCATATGAAATTTTTTGCTTAAAATCAGTTCCTGCCATATCACTGGATATTGACCACTCCTCCTGTGACACCAAGTATATGTAGCTATCAACAACTTGTACTACAGGGTCTGAATGTTCAGGGTGCATGAATAATTATAGTTGTCCTTCCTTACTATAACTGGAATTCAAGACAGTCAGAGTAGCTGCAATAATGCACAAACAACTACACTGCAGAACACCTGAAAGCTCAATATTAATCAAACACGCTAAGAAAACCTGAGAGGTCAAATGCTTTACTGACTGAACAGCAAAATAAGTTAACAGTTCTCAGAAAATTACAGGACAACAGCCTATTTTTAAATTTATTGTTTATATGTACACCAGAATAACAAATTGACTGATGGCCAGTTGTTCATGGGACAGTTGTGACACTTGAGCATGTGGAATACATGAGCCAGTCATGTTTTCTCATCAGTAGATCAATTTATTTTTCCATAGGTAGTATCACTGTTTAGTTTTCATTAGTATTTCACAAGGGACAAATTATCAGCTGTCTTGAAGCAAGATAGAAGTAGTGCTGTCTGCTTAATGTTTTTGCTATCTAAACACTAAATAATTAGGTAAATGGTTTGAAACAATGGAAACTCCAGGTAGGAACATCAACAATGTACGGAAAGATCAACAATGTAGGATAAGATCAACAATGTAGGATAAGATCAACAATGTAGGATAAGATCAACAATGTAGGATAAGATCAACAATGTAGGATAAGATCAACATTGTAGGATAAGATCAACAATGTAGGAAAAGATCAACAATGTAGGAAAAGATCAACAATGTAGGAAAAGATCAACAATGTAGGAAAAGACAGATTGGTACTCACCATAAAGAAGATACGCTAAGCTGCAGACAGGAACAGCCTTCATCAGCAAAAATAGGTACACACACCATTCATACACACAGCAAGCACACTCCATGCGCACATAACAACCAACTCTGCCCCGAGGTGCTGGAGTTGGTGATCTTGTGTGCATCAGGTGTCCTTGCTTGTGTGTTTCTCTTTTGCTGATGAAGGCTATGGCCAAAAGCTTTATGTAAGTGCCTTAATTGTGCCTGCCTGCAGTTTAGCATGTCTTCTTCATTGTAAGTAGCAATCTGTCTCTTCATGCATTGTTGTTGTAGGTAAATGGTTTCCAGTTTTTGAGTTTAACTAAAAGAAACTTAGCAACTGATAGTTTGAACCTCATTTTCATTCTCTAACAGTCTAAATATTTGCATACATATGTTACATACATGAGTTGAGCCATGGCTCAACTACCCCTAAGCTAAAATTAAATTCATTGTTACATACTGTAGACAAGAACTTTTCTCACATAAACAGTCTTATAAAATTATTACAAAAACATGTTTGTAAAAGTCTTTAGATATTTACAAAATCTTTAAGCCTAACAGAATAATTTGTTAGTAGGTAAAGCTTATCCACTAGCTTTTACGAGTATGAATATCTGCGAACACATTCAAGTTATCGGTGTTTTCATCCTGAATACTACTACTTTCACTGATGATGAATTTCCGAGTTCACATGTAACTGATAGGGCACTGGCATTCATATGTCCCTGTGGAAACTACTCTGGCTTCTTCAAATAACCGAAAAGATACTGAGAAAACTAAAACCAGTGTGGATGGGCTTAGGTCTACTGTCACCTTGTCCAACACTGATGATTTGTCCAGAGCCCTCACCAAGTGCAGCCATTGTTTCACCATGAATTGTGAGACCTTACCTAAAACCTTGCCTTCCTTAATGAAGGCAGTAGGAAAAGAGTAAAATCATAAAAAATGGGGAGTCAATGAAAACAATGCCCTACATGAAAACAGAAACAGTTCAAAGCGCAGCGTCTCCCACAAAAATCCAAAATGAAAACTTCCACAGAATCATCTGACAAACAACCTGAAAATTATTCAACAAAAAGCACGAGCTCATCCGTGGCACAGTGTAATCTGAATTGCAGTGACGATTTAGTTGTGTACAGAAATAGTTGTTGGTAAAATTTGAGGGGGGAAAAAGTGTTAAGCAATTGGTTGGGAAAGCTAATAATAAAGAAGAGTGAGGTAGGAGCGAAAGTTAAGTTTGCAAGGTGAACTGCAGACTAACTTTAAATGGTCTCCATATGAAGGCAACACTGTTGTTGATACGATGAAATAGAACTGATTCTTCAACATTCCATCATCAATACCAAAAACGATCATGTAACTATTTTCATTTTCTTAGCTAATTTTGAAGGACTTCCTGTTTCTTAGAGTTTAAGTTTTTAACATTATAATGTTATTAACGTGAGATATTAAATTCCACACATAAATGCTTTGAGAATAAAATGATGGTTTAAGCGTGTTATTTTCGAGCTCAAGTTTCCCCACATGGGGATACTTGAGCCATGGTGTAAAGCACTTTTTTAAATTTTTTTCATAGTTACGTATTTTCCAATTCAGTTTTTAAATACATAGGATTTAACGGGAAAATGTAAGGCTTGTTATCACAGTTACAGTTTTGTTTTAAACACACACAAAAAAAATTAAAAATGAAAATGTGAGTCAACTATCCCCATTCTCCCCTACAGATCAGATATCATAGCAATGGGAAATTAGAGGACCAATTATGCCACAATATTTGATCTATTCCCCACATGTTGTTGTGCCACCAAAAGCCCAGGTGACCACAATCAGTTACAGATGACAACTGCAACCAATAATGTTATTCTTGTTAATTATTTACCATGCTTTGTTTCATTACGCTGTATTGTCAGCTTATGTAATAGTGTGTCTGAAGGCAGCAGCAAAGTGCACAGAAAAACAAAAATATTATGATCCTGAAAAAGAGAACCTGATACTGCACATTACAGGAGCCTGTTAATGTCAACAATCAATTGGTAATCATACAATAGTTATTACCACAGCTATAACGCACACACACAAAACGACAACATTGTTGCTTTTATGGTCAACTATTATAGTATTGTGCACGTAGGAGTGTGATACCCGATGTATCTTGTGCAAAGAAGGATGGAAAATACCTTGCAGCAGTGCCAGTGTGCTGCCAGCCTCTGTCCCGCACCAAACTCTTCAGCTATCGTATAACCTGGTAACATTGGGGTAACTGCAAAATTGATTCCATTTCTGCTTCTGATTCTGCTTTGAAAACTACACTTGAAAAACTCTTCTTGTCACTCCTCAACATCATACTTGTCGCATCTGCATTATACCACATATAGTGAACATTGCAATGGCTCAAGTACCCTTTACATACCTAAACTACCCCCAAAATCAGTGTTAAATGTTCTATGTGCACCCCAAGTGCACACTACAGGCAGGTAAGGCAGAAACACACCTTTACCTGCAGTGTCATGTGATACACTGTGCCTTGCCACTGGACTTGTTACTTCACCATTTGCCTTCTTGGTGCATACCACAATAAACACTTTGTAAAATTGTCAAGATACATCTTCCCACTTTATTGTGGAATATCCGTACAACCGTAAGGGTGTACGGAGAGACCGAAGTGTGCCAATTTCCTAATGTTGGTTCTTTTATAACTCATCATCGCTATGTGTGTAAAAAGAATCTAAAGGCAAATATCCACACAAACTACGAAATATATCCCCAGATTTCTATCATATGTCAATACACAGGTCCATAGCAAGTAATGTAATGAAAGCATGTGATAATAGGCAGATTCAATATTTGTCTACATGTGTAGACGCGCGCGCGCGGGTGTGTGTGTGTGTGGGGGGGGGGGTTCAGGGTGTAACGTGTCATAACATTTTTACTAAAAGAACTTGTGCAGAAGTTATTCGACGTACGACACTATTACAGTAATCTGGTGTATAGATATCATTTTCTTACCCATCGTTTTAAAAAGATTTCAGTTTCTTCGAATAAAACATGTAAGCCTTACAAATACAATTCTATGTGATATCAGAATAGGCAAATGCCTGATTCTGTTTCCCGAGTCACTCTCGGTGTTCACAGAAATTACTTAATATGGTTTGAAACACAGCGGGAAGTGGCTGTGTACTTTCCGAACCTACTTAGGAGTACATACATGACACATATTTACAAAACACTTTAAAAGGGCAAATGCATTTCCTTAGCCCAATAGCTTTTACTCACCTTCTTATGTTTCTTTCCCATGACGACGCTTTAAATTAGGCGAAAATAGTAACGTAAAAAGGTTAAAAGTTCTTTCGAACAAGGGCTTCCTTCCACTCTACACCCACATTCGCACTTGACAGCCAGATGATAACAGCTAAAGTTGCTACTCCACGAAACCCACATTCGAACTTGACAGCCAGATGATAACAGCTAAAGTTGCTACTCCACGAACTATCTTGTATTCCCGCTGCATGTAAACCACATCAACACAACACCGTAGCACGTGCCTATGAAAGTAAACACTAAACAATCCAATGCTAAAGTCATATATTCTTTGAACAAGAGATCACCTGCTACATTGCCATCCTCGTGTCTTTATTTGTATATACTTCGTGAAAAATCTTTGGTTGCAAACAAGTAAAGAGCAATAGTTACTCTCCCATTTCTTTGTGAAAAAAGCAGGAAAAAGTTATTAAAAGACATACAACTCGAGTGGGTTAAATAAAAACAGCAGGACCAAAACAATAAATACGGACAGTGCCCCCGACGTGGAGCTACACAATCGAGACTTACAGGGAGCGGCAGCTCTCCTGAACATGAGTATGGACATCGAGCAAACGACGAGCGCTGCAACAAATCGCACACTGGAGCGGAAGAATTATTTAAAAGAGAGGAGGCGAGCAGTCATCATTCAACAACTCCAACAACAAATAACGAAGGAGATAAAACATCCGACATCGCTCAACACAGGTATGTGACAATTTTCATTGAAATAATGGATCAAGTTCCCTTCCCTGAAGGGGGACTTTCAGGTCGGCAGTGGGTGGTAATTCTGCAGGAGGAATTAGGACCAGAATACCAGGTCACAAATTTTTTCAAACCAAGTGCTAGTCTGGATCAGGTGACAGAGGATTTAGGTTCACTCTGTAAAGGATTTACCAGGGAAGACACCGTGGTTATTGTGGGAGGGCCAGGGAACAGCATCGACAGAGATCCTGGGTACAGTATAGAGTGTGACCTGGTAAAGATTGCGTCGGCATCGAGACACACCAATGTTGAATTTGTATCTGTCCTGAGACGCCATGACCGGCCTCATTTGAACTCTTCTGTTGGGAGAGTTAATTTGGAGTTGGAACAGCTGCTTGGGTCGGGTGCGGGGGCTCATATTGGTGTGGTTCCTGTTGATTATCTCAGTAGGTGGGACTATACCAGGCACGGCCTACATCTCAACAGGAAAGGGAAGGGGAAACTGGCTGGGGTAATAGCAGGAAATTTAAGGGGGGGAGGCACTGCCATGAATGGTAAAATACCAGTGGTTACAGGTGTTGGAGCAGCACCTTTATTAGAATAGGTAAGACAGAAAGATGTCAAGTTCTACGAGCAGTCAGGATTGAAACAAATCTTCAGTTTAGGAAAGAAATTAAACAGCACAATTCTAGCACATTTGATCACCAATCACAGCTATCAATTATAAATTTTCACCAATCACCAGAAATTTTATCTCCACCGAGTTGTATCTCAGTCCTAGGTAATTGCATTGATGAATTAAAGTCACCTAACCCAGTTGACATAATCTGCTTCTCTGAACACCATGTGACCACTGGTATAGGAACTAGGCCTAAGCACAATGAGAAACTCAGAGAGGAGAGTCCTGCAAATGTTAGAATAAGGCAAGGTTCTCATAAAAGTATAATTAAAAATAATGTAAGTATATTTCTTCAAACTATTGGGAGTTTAAAGAATAAAGTACCGTAAAATGGGGTGACTTTGTGACAAGTTTTGCATGTTTTCACTCGTACACTGATCAATTTTTAACATAAACTGAAACGGAAGGCATCATAAGATAGCTACAACCTTCCTTTACAAGATTATGTCTTCAAAAAATTTGTATCTTTTTTATGAACTACTATATAAAGGGAAAATTCCTGTCACAAAGTCACCCCACCCTGTGGGGTGACTTTGTGACAACATTGTTTTTGGGTTACAAAGTATGGGAAAAAAATAATGTCACAATTTTGACCAATCAAAAAGTATATTTAATCAATGTACATGTGTTTGATGCTTTGGTAGAGCTACATCATTTTTACAAGTGATGAAAAAGGAGCTCCCTAATCTAGATTTTTACCTCAAAGAACCCTCGCTTTCCTACCGGTCTTGGGGGGTCGATAGTGTACAAAACTTCTTCTTTGGAGTACAGAATAGCATCTTCTTTAGTAGGCCACTTCCAGAACATCTTGGTCCTCTCCATAACGCTGACAATGTAGCCCTCTTGTTTTTCTTCAGTCACCCTTCCTGGAAGAAGTTTCCCTTCAAAGTTCACCACTACAAAATCATCCACCTTGAAAACGTTTTTTTCAGGAGCCATGCTGTCGATTCCCAAGACGTCTTTATCATTTGGAATCACTTTTGTGGGAGACATTTCAGGTTCTGAATCCTCCAAACAGCTGAAAGATTCATCCAGCACGTCGGGGTCACTGGGATCTTCATCCGTCCAGTTCCTCTCTCTGCTGTTGTCTTCATCTGAAGAGCTTTCTTCAGACATCTCACCTGCCAGTACAGCCTTTTCCTTGGATCCGCTGGGTCTGGAGGAAGTGCTGGCTTTTGTGTTCTTCCCTTTCGACTGTTCCGCCCTACTGGCTTCGATTTCGGCACTGGAGATACTTCTGCCTGCTGGAACAGTGAGCCTTCTCCTTCTCTTGGGGGCCCGGCATCCTGTAACCACTTCTCTCTTCTTCTGCAGTTCTTCTATGAAGATCTCACCAACCACTCCTGATAAGGACTGTAGGCTCTCTTCCAAGACGGCCTTCAGGAGTCTTTGGAGGACTTCCATTTTGTTAAGCGGAAAAATCCCAGTCTTCCTAAATCCTGACTGGAGATTTTTTATGATGTTCTCCTGCAGCTTGTCCATCATTTTCTTTAACAGACCAGGCAGTTCATCTTTTGGAACTGATGTGCACCGGCTACCAGATGTCGATTGCTTCCAATCTGACAAAATTTCACGCCAAATCAGTTTTAGAACTCTGAATATGGCAACATCTAGCGGTTGCAGTAGATGTGTCGCATTTGGTGGGAGTGCGATAAATTTTATCCCATACTTTTCGCAGAGTCGAATAACCTCTAGGTTAATATGCGAACTCAAATTATCGCCAATAAGAACTTTTTGGCCATCTTGTTGTTTCAGTATGGGGAGCATAAGATTGATGAACCAGTCCTCAAACACTTGGTGATCAAACCATCCAGATTTAGTACGATTGTAGCGGGCTCCTTCAGGTCCATTTTCGGTCCAGGTCGACCACATGTTCTCGGCCTTGTAATTTACGTATAGTGGAGCCAACTGTCCTGCGGCGTTCCCACAGACCATAATCGAAGTACACGCTTTGGAAAAATTTTGTATCCGCTCTGGATATTTTGCTCCTCTTCTGACCAACACTTTTTTGCTTCCCGGATCGTCCTGGACGTTCGTTTCGTCGTAATTCCAAATTTTTTCTGGCGGAATACCCTCTAACTCCTTCTCTAAATGCTCAAAATATGAGTCAATCACTTCAGTATCAGTCGCAGCTCTTGCATATGTGATATTTTTGGCGACACGTTCGGAGAGAACATACTTATGCCGCTTCATAAATGACATGGCCCACTCTCTCCCAGGAAAGTTTCAATTTCCAAACACGGGAACTTTTCTTCCGGTTCGATCAAGATATGATTTGACGACACAGCGCAAATCAAGTAATGTCATTGGGAAACCATAAGATGCCATTGCAATGGAATGAGCAACGAATGTATCCTCTTCTTCTTTTGTAAAAATAGGTTGACCCCCATGCTGTCTTTTAGGTTTGACTGTCTCTGAGTTTGAGGTGGTCGAACGTTTTATCTCTTTGGTTTTGTTCCACAATGTGTTTCGATGAATATTGAACCTAAAAGCAGAGAAAAAGAACGTATAAAACATATATACCAGTATGGTATAATTCAGAAAAAAATACCATACCTTTTAAAAGATGTTTAATAGAAACAATGCCAAAAATATCAGAATTTTACGAAGGTAGGTTTAAAATTTGCATAAATGCTTCCTTTACAAATGCCAGAAGTTGCAAATTGGTGTAAAAACCCGTTTTATGACAGTAAAGTTTGTAACAAAATAAAGGAATGTAGGTAACTTCCTGGTGTACATAGCTGTATTTTGCTCCCTATTCAAGCAGAAGAATTTGCTTAAAAACGCCAAACAGATGGTCATCTAAACGTCTATTTTAGCCTTACAGTATCCAATAAAACGTTTACTTCCTGTGTGACAGTGTATGAAAAATTAAAGAACTGCCACTAACCTTTCAGATGCTGCTCGCAGGGTCATTTTCTTTGTTAAAACCATGGAGGTAGAATAAGGGGAGATGGCACTACAGACTTACGCTGTACGTTGTTTTGAAGCCAGTGGGCGGGGCCTGCCGCCATCTTGGATCCCCCAAAACATTAGCAGACGAGTGTCTACAATTGCTTATTCGTCATTTCTGTCTTGTGCACACGATATTTGTGTTATATAGTAAATGTTACACAGTTCAAAGTGAACAACACAGCATAAGGAACGCAACGTCCATCGTTTTTCTTGTCTGAAATGCGTATTCGATACAGTAATACGACACGAAAATACGACGCATCTGGCCTCAGTACTGTAATTCCTTTTTGTTTATACACTTCAAATAACCGAGAAGAGAAGTATGTGATATGAAAAACGTGCTTTCGTAATCCATTTCTATTCACTTTCATTGTGTTTGTGTCGATTATTGATAAAGCCAGAACGCCAAAAGCAATGATTGATAGTTTAGAGGCACCGATTTGTATTCGTCGCATTTTCAAGTCAAATGCATATTTTAAATGTTCAAGTTTGCAAGAAACTTACCTTATTTCCTTTGGTGTCCCATAGACATATACAGGGATGGTATAAACAAGCCAGCTGTCATGTCAACAATGTGAAAGATTCGTTAAATTATGAAGGAAAATAACTGAATTTAAGATTGTCAGGCCCATTGTAGTTTACACATGTGCTTTGTTTTTAATTTGTACCTACCAAGTGACAGTGTGGCAAATAACAGCAATTTACAGGGTAACACGACAGCAGAGTGATTAATGTATTGATCTAAATAGCCTGGACTTAGATATGGAACTTTGCTCTAACACATAAGTACTTATAATTTAACCACAGTAACAGGGGTTCCACACATCTTACTCGAGATTTAATTAACTACATATAGTTACATCTTTATATTACATTATTGCATTTTAAAACATAAGTCCCCATTTCAAGTATATTTTTTGCCAGGACTTTTCAGTTACTTGGGAATAACCAAACAATGAAAACCAAATGTATTGCTCACCTCCTTCCAATTAATTTTAAATTCCATTTTGAGGGTTTTAGAGTACACACAGTTACAGCAAATAAGTCAGTAACAATATTAATATCCCATGCAATTACTTTTATTTATTCATTCTTTCATCCATCCATCACCCAGATAACATTTAGTACATTTGACATTTTCAATACAACACATTAGTGAACACACGTATGAAAAATAATTTATTTTTTCTCTATAATGAGTGGACAAATGCTGACATGGCAAAATATACATAAGCAGTTAAGAATTTACTTTTTACAGACTAAACTGAAATGAGACAAATTTGATGAATGCAATTCAATATGAAGAAGAAAAGCAATATTTTACACAATATTGCTCCAAGAGAGAATTCTCCAGTTTCAAAATTCGCATTTCAATTGCATGACATTCTGTGCCAACATGCTGCCAATTTTAATCACTTGTACTTGACAAAGTTACACAGTTCTGTGATTAACATTTTCAATTCCAAGTAAGAAGTGTTTGATTGATGCAACTGGTAGTCTACAAGATCTGACTCACTGACAAATTTTGAAAGTGTTTTCCAAAAATATTAGTCAAAGTCAACTCATCTGGGCATAGACACACAAATCTTGGATAACACACAGTATTGAAAATCTTAAAACATACCTGGGAAATAGTTTAAATAGAAACGAAAGAAAGATTTAAGGAACAGGGTATTATACTTAACGATGAACAGCATTTTACCATTATTTATGGTGTATTAACAACATGCAGAAAAAAATGCTCCATTGAGAGAGAACTTTCAAATTCACTGACCCTTAAAAAGCACCAGCTTTGTGTATGCTGATCTCAACTTTTTTGTATGCAGTGCATCTGTTGCACATTTTGCAGAGTGTTTCTGCCGTGTCAGCAGATACCTTTTGGCGATCGCCTTGATAAGCAGCAGTAAATGATTGTCTAATGGATGCTGATCCTTCATATGTTCCGTCAAGTCAGTGAATATTGGTCTGTACAGAAATGTCGTGAGTATTTCTGACACACACTTAGTATACAGGTGCTTCTTTGGAACTTCCCAATCTCCAGCAGTGTATTTTCTGAATGTCTTTTCTGCAGAAAGGCAAATGTCAACAACATCATTTGATGGTGAAATTAAACCACCTCTACTCTTCATATGTATAAGGGAATATAAGGTATGACTGCCATCACCTCGCAACACAGATAAGCATTGTTCACACTGAAGTGTACTTTCTAAGTGGCGAACGACAAACCCTGCAATGTACACTACAATATGGGCAGCCACTTCAGACAGAAACACACCAGCTTCAACATAGTCATGGTCATGAGTCACTAAATAGCTGTCCATGTCTACTAACTGTGAGCGAGTTGAGGTGAGATTTATGTGTTCTTCAATACTCTGGCCACAGTAAGTCAGAATAGAGATATCTTCAAGTGCTATACAATTGCCTTTCTCAGACTCGCGAATCTCATTGTGTACTAATAGCCTTTTGTAGGCAGACATGAACTGACGTGCAGTTGGGTTATTATTCCACCCACCACGACTACGAATAGCACTGAAAAACATTTCTAAATGGTCTTGAGAGCACTTGTAAATTGGTAAGAATTTCAGCAAAGCCGCAGAAGATTGAGGCTCAACTAGCTTCGCATACAAGTGTAAAACACTGTGTATACAAATAATAAAGCCAACAAATCCCGTCTTCCTGTTGGAGTCCACAAGTTTTATGTTATGAGGCACTGGAGACACTGAAAGTGTTTTGATGTATTTCTCTGCATCCAACAAAAATCCTTCCACAACTCTAAAGTTATGAACTGTCAGAGGCTTCTTCCACTGATTCTGGATTAGGCTCCTCGAATTCAGCACATCAAAAAGGTTATTGAATATGTGGATAAATTGTATAGTTGCAGATGCATCGTCAAAGCCAGGGATCTTCATATCAGAACAATATTGCATTGCATCTGCCACAGAGTTGCTGAGCAGCTGGGCTGCTAATCTGACTTTCATTTTGTTGCGTAAAAAATTTATATGAGAGCCTGTAATGCTGTTGCCTAAATGAAGTCCTTCTTTTACCTGTATCTTATGAAGCAGTTCAAAAAGGTACCAAGAAATTACACCACCTTTCTCATCCCAGAAATGTTTCTTCTCTCCTAAGGAATTTCTCACTAATTTCAGCATATGTGGAGGATCTAGCAAAAATGCCACTTCACAAGTGGTACCTTCAACAATAAATGTTGTCTTTAAATTATCAAGGACAAGATTGCATCCCAAGTATTTGGCCATGGATAAATTTGTGGCACAACCATCACAAGACAAAGAGACCACCTGAACACCACTGGCACTGGCAAGGCTAACGCATTGTTGAATTATTTGAGCTTTCTGCTCCCCTGTTATCCCACATATCAAAAAGTACCCCACTGGTAGCTTCCAAGAGGCATTAATAGCGCACAACATCAGTACAAATGCCTCTTTAGCTACAGGTAAGCTATCCATGGCTATAGAGGACCCCATATCAACATAGCCATAATACTGACTACCATCAAACTCAATGTGTTGCCTAATTGCAATCTCATCAACCAATAGGCTGCAGAGAATACTGTTACCTGATGCTGATGCTTTAGACCTAATTATGGCAAAAGCTTCGGAAGTAAATCCAGGTGCCCCACCCACACACTGGTACCACCTTGATAATGTTCTAGGATGTGGTAGACATGTATTAAAAGTATTTCTGACATACTTATATGCACTTGGAGAGTAAATGTGTAAGGTTAAGGCAAATGATCGTAGTTCGGGTCTGCATGTTCTAGGCACACTCTGACAGTTTGCTTTTGCAGTTTGCCGTTGCAACAACTCCTTCTGCATTCCAGGAATACTTTCCAGGACAGTAAGGCCACTTTCATCAATAAAATTATTTTTCCTAAGTTCATTGATAACACTGTTCAAAGATGTCACTTTCTTTTTTAGACGTCGTTTTGACTGCTGAAGAACTTTTATTTTTTTCCTTGTATTCTTCATTTTTTGATAATAAAAAACTCACATCCCTCTTGAGTTTTTTTACCACAACTGATGCTTCATCATGTCTACTACTCGAACACTTTGTGGTCTCAGCAGCAAGTATAGACACTTCAGATTCAGTTGCAGTCTTGGTGGCTAAATCTGCAGTGCTTTTTGTAGCCATCTGCCTTTCTGCTGGTGGTGGTCTCTTCCGCTCTTTCTAAAAAAAATGAAAACAAAAAACTTAGCTAAAACATTGCAACTGAAATGTGTCACATGTAAAAAAAAAACCAAACTTGCCTCACAGCACTCTAGAAAATGTCACATTCTCATAGAAACTTATTAAAGGAACATAATAATTATCTTGTGCACAAACAGATTTGTGTGCAGTATCAAGAATAATGAAGGGACATGCATATATGGTAGAGAAGACACTGAACACAGGTGCTTAAAGTTCATTGATCAGCTAGGGACAGAGCATGTTTTTGAAATTTCTGCTACAGAAAGAAAGTTAAATATAATTGCGAAAGTGGAAATGATTGTGCAGTAGAAGTCAAGGAAGTGATTGCAGTGTCAAAGTGCTAAGCTGACACAGTCTGAAGTTATTTGGCAATCTTGTTTTTTTTTTTGCTAGGAATGGCCTGCCAGTTAAAATGCAATTAAATATAAATTTTTGTTTAACACCTACAGCAGCAGAAATAAGATTTGTAATCTTGCCAGAAAACAGTCAAACAACAATATATGACAATAAAGGACAGTAAATGTTGATTTAATTTGCCTGAAAACTTCTAATTAAAACAAACAACTACCACACACACACACACACACACACACACACACACACACACACACGATTGTGTTAGCTTAAGGACATTAGTAAATGAACTGGCATCAATGTAAATGAACTTCCCCTTCAAATATCTGTAACGTGTAATACAATAACAAAGTGAAATTAACATATCTATGAACAGATTCTACACTTTTATTACATACAGTTAATTCCGTTGCAGTCTCCACATTTCAGTTACTACACGTGCGTAACTATTGCAATTGAAATCTCCAGACAAGTAGTTCCGGATATTGAGGTTTTAAACCGTAATTTTATGGCAGCTGAATTCCATATTGATATGCTACATTTCACGAACCTTTTGCAAGTGAGCAGGATAAGCGGAAAAAATTGATGGCACAGCATCTTCCCTAATGCGGACTGACGAAACTGATGTTCGATCAATATCTTCCTCCCGGAAATGCTGCGAACATATTTTACTGTACTTGGTTGGTTTCCGATCTTTCCTTCTCAAAGCGTTCACCCAGAGAGCTCTTCGTGTTGGATTGATAGGAAATCTAAAGACAAATCACAGAAATAAAACAATACAGTAAAACTTTACAGTGTATCAGAATTTCAAGTATATATAAGAAAATAGCGCTTAAATAAGTCCACTTACGAATGAAATGTGATTTGTTTAAACTTTAGACTACAATCAGAACGATTAGTACACCCGTAAGAGACGCAAGCCGGCATTTTTTTATCAAAACACTTCACGACCACACGGAATCAAACCACCAAATGCGAATGTTTTGGGGTAGGTAACATGGCGGACCTTCTCTTGGGTTGGCTTCAAGTTTGTGACGTCATGACAACTCCTCTTATTTTTACCTCCATGGTTAAAACCAATTTAACGGCTTTATCTAACGTCTCTGGAGAGTAATTTCTATAGGCTCTTGCACCCAACTTCCTTTTATAAGACCTCATCTTCTTTTCAGTGCTTGAAAGACAAAAAAACGTGATAAAATATAACCTAAAACCGGGTCAACAGAAAGGTCCGATCTTACTCGTCGGCTTTGACCCGTGACGTAAGCGTGTTGTGGTGTGTGACGTCATTACGGCGCGGAAAACCTAATACATGGTTTGATGTACTCTTGTTTAAAGAACATGTATACGTAATATGAAGCAATTTGATGAACATATTGATCTGTAGCGTAGCCCACTTGAGGTTATGTTGGGAGTTTTTTTTTTGGAATGCGGCCGCGGCAGCGGCCGCCTATGATTCGAAAATATTGATTTGACACTAATGAAGCCTGTGGGGGGATGGGGGGGCACTGCAGACTCCCCCCACCGCATAACGACATATTTAGTTTCTCCCCACCCAAAAACCCCCAATTTCCCACGCTTGTCCCGTTACAGTCATTAGGCTTTTTGTGAAACTTGTGTATTTCAGTGTTTACAATACGTATTCGATGTTTTTATATCCGCCATATTGGAATTGTTGTTTATGGTCGTTTCCGCGGTATTTGTGACGTCATGGGTCAAAGCCGACGGGTAAGATCGGACGCTTCTGTATTTCCCCTAAAACCATGGTGGGGTGACTTTGTGACAAGTTGGGGTGTCACAAAGTCGCCACACAAAGTGCGTGCATTTCAGTTTTTGTCTCATATGTTCAACAAACATGGCTTGATTTAATCGATATTCTACAATAATTTGCCCAACATATTAACAAACAAATGTACATACCTGTTATAGTTGCGTCCTTAACATAAACGTTTTCACAATATAAAGTTTCCCTCGTTTTACGAAAACGTAAATAACAGCGTTTCTAAGCAACGGCGTCGGAAGGAACTATGCGTGTGCAGAAGCTTCACCCTGCTGTCGCTACGTGGCGTGGCATGTCTGACAAACGAAATGCGTGGTTCAGCTCTTTCCTGAGACGAGCGGTCGCGGCGCGAGATTTAAAATACGAAAATTCGATCCCTTGTCACAAAGTCACCCCACCAGTCACAAAGTCGCCCCATTTTACGATAGATGAGCTTCTGGTTTGTTTAGAAGATTTAGAAGCTGAGAATGAAATAGATATACTATGCCTGTCTGAGCATCACATTGTTCCTGATATGGATAAGGTAAATGTAAGTGGATACAAGCTCTCTGCACATGTAATGAGAGAAAATATGGAGAAAGGAGGAGTTGCCATATATGTCAAAAGTTATCATTGTGCAAAAAGTATAGAAACAAAAAAGTTTTGTGTACAAGCTCTCTGCACATGTAATGAGAGAAAATATGGAGAAGGGAGGAGTTGCCATATATGTCAAAAGTTATCATTGTGCAAAAAGGATAGAAACAAAAAAGTTTTGTGTACAAGCTCTCTGCACATGTAATGAGAGAAAATATGGAGAAAGGAGGAGTTGCCATATATGTCAAAAGTTATCATTGTGCAAAAAGTATAGAAACAAAAAAGTTTTGTGTAGAGAAACATATAGAAGCATGTGCCTGTGAGCTTAAATTAAAAAAAGGCACATTTATAATTGTAACTGTATATAGGTCCCCATCAGGAAATTTTCATCTATTTCTGAAAAATTTGGACTCCTTGTTGTGCTATCTGTCAGACAGAGGGAAGCAAATTATTATTTGTGGGGACTTCAATGTAGATTCTCTGAAAGAGGGTAATAGGAAAAATTACCTTGAAGTATTACTCGGTTCTTTCAATTTGACACCCGTTATTGATTTTCCTACTCGGGTGGTAAAGGATAGCAGCTCACTGATAGATAACTTCTTTATAGACCAAGATAAGTTTAACCAGATAAATGCTCAGCCTGTTGAGAATGGTCTTTCTGATCATGGTGCACAGCTAGTTACAATATATGACATAGCTGCATTCAGCAATACTAAACAGTCCTCCAAAGTAGTACGTTCAGTCAACGATTTAACAATTGCAAATTTCAGGGAAAGCCTACAGCAGTTAGACTGGGATGAGGTGTACCGCGAACCTGATGCCAATTTAAAATATAATTTATTTCATGACATTTTTTTAAATGCATTTGAAAACTGCTTCCCCAAGAAAATAGTTAAATATACTTGTAAGAAACCTTGTAACAAACCATGGCTTACTAAGGGTATAAAAATATCTTGTAACCGGAAAAGGGAAATGTATCTGACAGCAAGAAAGAGTAGTGACCCAGAAACTATCAAAAATTATAAAAACTACTGTGTTATATTAAGAAAAGTTATTAAAAAATCCAGGTGTATGTGTATCATGTCTGAAATCAGCAACTCTGATAATAAAATTAAAACAATTTGGAATATTATTAAAAGAGAAACAGGTCAACCAAGAGCAGAGGAAGACAGTATTACCATCAAATTGAATGAAAACTTTACGAACAAAAAGTCAGAAGTTGAAAATATTTTTAATAATCATTTTCTAAATGTTGTGGATATAGTAGGATCCAGGTGTTCATTAGAAGATGCTAGGCTTTTAATGGAAGAGGCCATACCTATGCAATTTGATACAATTGAAATCTCACCCACTTCTCCCTCTGAAATTAGGAAAATAATAAACTTGCTTAAAAGCAAAAACTCACATGGAATTGATGGCATTTCCAGCAAAATACTAAAAGCTTGTTCTCAACAGATAAGTAAGATTCTCAGCCACCTGTGTAATAGCTCTCTGGAACAGGGCATTTTCCCTGATAGACTGAAATATGCTATTGTTATACCTTTGCATAAAAAGGGGGATAGATCTGATGTCAACAATTACCGTCCAATCTCCCTTCTAACAGCTTTATCCAAAATTTTTGAGAATGTAATGTATTCAAGAGTAGCTTCACATATCTGTAAAAATGAAGTACTAACAAAATGTCAGTTGGGTTTCCAGAAAGGTTTTTCAACAGAAAATGCCATATATGCTTTCACCAGTCAAATTTTGAATGATCTGAATAACCGAACACCACCCATTGGGATTTTTTGTGATCTCTCAAAGGCTTTTGATTGTGTAAATCATGAAATTCTGCTAGACAAGCTAAAGTATTGTGGCATGAGTGGGACAGTGCACAAATGGTTTAATTCGTACCTAACTGGAAGAGTGCAGAAAGTTGAAATAAGTAGTTCTCGTAACATGCAAACATCAGCACATTCCTCAAACTCGGGAACTATCAAGAATGGGGTTCCACAAGGGTCAGTCTTGGGTCCTTTGTTGTTCTTATTATATATTAATGACTTGCCATTCTATATTCATGAAGAGGCAAAGTTAGTTCTCTTTGCTGATGATACAAGTATAGTAATCACACCTGACAAACAAGAATTAACTGATGAAATTGTCAATACTGTCTTTCAGAAAATTACTAAGTGGTTCCTTGTAAATGGACTCTCACTGAATTTTGATAAGACACAGTACATACAGTTCCATACAGTGAATGGTATGACGCCATTAATAAATATAGATCTTAATCATAAGCATATAGCTAAGGTAGAATATTCAAAATTTTTAGATGTGTCCATTGATGAGAGATTAAATTGGAAGAAACACATTGATGATCTGCTGAAACGTTTGAGTTCAGCTACTTATGCAATAAGGGTCATTGCAAATTTTGGTGATAAACATCTTAGTAAATTAGCTTACTATGCCTATTTTCACTCATTGCTTTCATATGGCATCATATTTTGGGGGAATTCATCACTGAGGAATAAAGTATTTATTGCACAAAAGCGTGTAATCAGAATAATAGCTGGAGTCCACCCAAGATCATCCTGCAGACATTTATTTAAGGATCTAGGGATATTCACAGTAGCTTCTCAGTATATATACTCTCTTATGAAATTTGTTATTAACAACCAAACCCAATTCAAAAGCAATAGCAGTGTGCATAACTACAATACTAGGAGAAAGGATGATCTTCACTATTCAAGATTAAATCTAACTTTGGCACAGAAAGGGGTGAATTATACTGGCACTAAAGTCTTTGGTCACTTACCAAATAGTATCAAAAGTCTGACAGATAACCAACAAGTATTTAAGAAGAAATTAAAAGAATTTCTGACTGACAACTCCTTCTATTCCATAGAGGAATTTTTAGATATAAATTAAGAAAAAAAGAAAAAAAATATTTAAAAAATAAAAATAATAAAAATAAAAAATAAAGAAAAACAAAAAACACAAAAAAATAAAGTTGTTGTATTAACTTAAGTATGTTGTTAAATTAACCTAATTATGTCATGTATTAGAAAATTCGACTCGTTCCACATCATTACAAAATATCGTATTCATGATCCATGGAACTAGTATTAATATAATCTAATCTAAACAACGCTCAACTCGCGCAATGAAAGAGTAACAAACCAATGTAAAATCTTTCATAAACAACTGTATAGCTAATATATGATGAAAACAAATGTAATAGATATCACAGTCATGAAATGGATCCATTTTATGTATTTGTTGATGGACTTAATCGTAATGTAGGTGAATACGATCCCATGGCCTCGGGGAAGATACTAGATACCTCAGATTCTGAGTACAAGCAGAAAATCATAAATCTCAAGTTTGTGGCGAATTCGGATTGATCTATCAGCAAGAGAGGCTGCAAACAAGCTTGTGGAGGACAACACGCTTCATCAGAAACAGATGGTAGCAAACATATCAAAACACATAAGCAAGGAGTTATTAGAAATGTAGATCCCGAATTAACAGAGTTAAAGTTGAAACACGCTATTCAGTCTACGTTCCCAGTCACCCATGTACGCAGAATGATCCAAAGCAAAGTAATTTAGAAACAACGAACTACATACCCTGGCAAACGCAGTTCCTACCAGAATATATGACTATATATGGTATGAAGTGTAATGTTAGACGCTACATACCCCTAGTCACACAGTGTTTTAAATGCCTTTGATATGGCCATCTTAGTAATCAATGTTAGTCACAGTCTCGATGCAGTCAATGTGGAATGAACTATGCACAAGTGAAATAATGTGATGTGTCCACTGTAAAGGGAACCACACATTGAGAGATAAGTCTTGCCCAGTACATCTCAAACAACAAAATACGAGTTAAGAAAGCGTCAGCTACATACAATATATCCTTTAAGAAAGCTGAAGAATATGGAAACCAAAGACCTTTGCTGCTGTGGCAGGGAACCTTGGTAGGAGCAAATCGGATTGGGAGAAAGAGTCCCCCACCCTCCCCTCCCACCTGTAAAAGCTATTCAGCACGGATTCATGACAACTGTTCATCACAGTAGGCCAAAACAAGACTAAGCCAACTCCAAGTTCTGTTTCTGCAAATACAAATTTACCAATATCTCCTGTTAAAGAAAATAGATATGCACCATGACCACATACTCCTGAACCACAACAAACAGTTATATCAGGAGTGTAGGATAAGAACATGGCGATAATCGAATAGTTGGTAGCTGGAATAACAAATCTAATAACACAGTTTACTTCATTAAACAAAGATAGTTTGGATCAAGCGAATATGTACAATATGGTTGCTCTGATAGTATAAAACAAATATGGATCAGGGCAGAAAGAGGTTATAATTACATCCTACTCAAATAAACAGAATAACAGATATTAATGTTCTCCACTGGGATGCCAGATCCTTATATGCTAATAGAGAGTCATTCATGTATGAACTTTTTACTGAAGACTACTCTATTGCTGTTATAAATGAATCCTCTATTAAACCAAACATTTCTATTAGATGTCGAGAATATCAGGTGATAAGATCGGATCGAGAGGATGGAAAATGTGGGGTAGCCATATCGATTGGAATAAAACAATAAACCCATTACCGTGCCACTACCTAACCTTTACTTTCAACCAATGGCAGTGGAAGTAAGTACTAACAAATTTAATTTCTCCAGTGCATCTGAATATCGTCCCCCAAAACATGTATAAATTTCGAACAACACATATGTTGCAACATACACCAAAATCCATCCTAACATGTGAGGACATCAGTGCCCATCAAACAGCATGAGGGTGTCATATGAATGATAACGCAGGGGAGTATATAATGTATTGCATTGATGATTATAGCACAATGATGGATTTGTAACATCAAACCAAAGACCATGAATGAGACAAACTGCAGTGGCTTCTCCCTGTATGAACCAAATCACAGCATGATCAGTTCTGCAGGATGCTATGGGATCAGATCATTTCCCTATAACCATGAATATACCGCATGAGAAAAGTAACTGAGCACATGTTGCCTACAGATTGACACGGAACATGTCCAAAGTGGTTTGGTATAAATATCGCCAAATTCTTGAATTGGAAGTAAAATCGATAGGAAAAAACCAACCTTCACACAGGGCCTATACGCAACTACAGAACAGCATATATTATGCAGCAAATGAATTCATCCCAAAACGACCTTTACCAACTAAAGCAAGATGACTGGGTAATTCATGGTGGAATGAAGACTGCACTAAAGCAAAACAAGACAGAAAGCAGCATTATGTGAATATGTTAAACAGCCTAATGTGAACAGATTTTTGTTCTATAAACAAATGGCCGCTAAATTCAAGGAAATACTGAAATCCATAAAGCAAAGTAGTTGGATAAAATATTGTAATAGTTTGACCAATAACACTAAACCAACAGAGATATGGCAGAAGGTCAACAGATTTAGGAATATCGACCATGGAGTCAATAATATACAATCATATGAGTGGATAGAAGAATTCTGTGACCTTCTCGTCCCAACAAGTGTTCACAATAAGCTAATCAGGAGACAAAGGGAAACTCTTGCAACTCAACATGTGCTGTCTACGCACTTAAGTATTGATGAATTGATGTCGGTCATCAAAGACAGCCCTAACACTGCACCAGGACTCGATCAGATCACATATTCCATGACACCAAACGTGCCTGACAATGCTATAGAATTACTTCTTCAAATCAATAGTGGAATTTGGATGCATCAATAATTGGTTCCAGATTGGGAGACACAGATCATAGCCCCCATACATAATAAAGGGAAAGCTCCATTATTAGTCACATCCTACACACTGTTTGCATTGTCATCATGTCTTGCTAAAATACTGGAAAAACTAATCAAAAGGCGATTGGAATGATGGGTAGAGTCTTCGTTCTTACTAGCTGGATTGCAATTCGGGTTCTGTACAGGTAGAAGCTACATGGAAAAAATTTCAATATTTTTTTCCTCCGTGTTAGCTGGTTCTGTTGAGAGCAAATATACAGCAGCACTATTGTCGGATACTGCATAAGCTTACGATAATATTCAGACAAATGTACTATTAGCTAAGTTACTACTTTTAGGAGCTCCACCTGAGTTTTTAGAAGTCATGTCGTCATTAATCTGTGAATGAACTGTATATGTTAGCAACAATACTGGATTCAAGGGTCCACACTTGGTGGACAGCAGCATGCCTGAAAGATCGTACTCAGTCCACTAGTACATGCAATATATACCTATGATATGGAAAGGGCAGTAACTCAACCAGATAGAATTATAGAGTCTGTAGATTACATATGTGTATTTACTTCCCATGTATTACTGCAGGAGGCGATGAACAATCTTACTTCATTAATAAAGAACGTGAGTTGGTGGCTTTGTCGAAATGACCTGGTAATGGCGCCTGAGAAATCTTCAGTAATCATATTCGCCAGGAATGGCTATATACAAAGAAATTGTTTATTATACGTAGACAATAAAGTAATACATGTCAAAACGCTTATTTGGTTTTAGGAATGACACTAGACAACAAGCTTCCTTGGATGGCATATATTAAAATCTTAATCGAAACCAGTGAGCAAACGCTTAATACTATTCGATTACTACAAAATGGTGGGGAGAGCATCCTCCAGTGCTGCTGCTACTATGTAGTGTCACGGAATAGTAAAGAGTCGGAAACATGGAATATTGTCAAAGTTTCGTTGCCTATGCCGAGGGCCAGAGGCAGTAAGTTAGCCAAGAGGTAAGAGGATTGCACATATATCGGAATGTGTCGTCATGCAGGGGCAATGGCCTGGTTACACACAACAGGTGAGAGAGAATTGCTTAGCACGCGGGTTTGCGTTAGATGGAGACTTTCGTAGAGTGCAAGACAGAGGTATAGCGTCAGCTGTACTGCATTTCACAACTTCGCGTAAGTCTGCCGTAACTCTGTCACAAGAACACCCAAGGGGCGAGTACGACAGATGAATCAGCAGTATAAGTGGAACGAATGCGTTCATTACAAACGAGCATGACGTCAGGACGTCGCTCGTGCTTTCTTTAAATACACCAGCTTTGATAGCAACAAGGCACTCCCAGTCAGACTTGCAGTTAGACGTGTACTGGGTCGCTGCGTAGCGCTCAGCTCGGTGATCGACATGTTAATCTTTATTAAGGAGATGTTGCAGTAAGGGCGGCCCATCCATCAGCAGACGTGAGGGGACAGTACCAGCTCTGGTCCTCTCTGCTGCCGCTGTCAATCAACAACCCAGGATTAGCAGAAATCGGCGGCAGACTCGCTCGCCGCCAATGCTGACCACACCAGTGAGCCATCGTCGAGATCGCGTGGGGCCTAGGCCCTGTGCATCCGCCGTCACAACCGGGGGAGCCGACGACGCTGGCGGACTGCAGTCAGTTCCGTCCGTCCACCAACGACGCCGGGGCCTGCAGCCCGTTCCGCCCGTCCACCGCGGATGAGCCACCAGGGGGAGCAGAGAAGAAGACGGGGTGGTATATAGTACACTCCGCACCACGAGAACACCTCTCGTGCCGACACTGCCTCCACGCGCAGCGGCTCGCTGTCCTCAGCCATCCTGGCCGGCCAGCCGGGGGCCACCAGCCACGCGCGGCCGAAGTATGAAGTAAGGACATTCCTCCGCTACGTCACAGCACGCGGCGCTGCGCTAGCAAGACTGTGCAACCCGGAGCTGGTGTCATCGCTACAAGTCAGCGAGGACTCGGGGAAGCTCGTTGATATCACCAAGCCACATTGTACTCGGCAGGAATAAAGGTGTTATGAATTAATAATGTTTCTTTGGCGTTTCTGATGCTTCCACAGCCATTTCCTAGCATCCTGACAACTGGAGATGTCACCGCTCGGCCATCCAGTCCACCGTAGGCGACCGGGACCACCAGGGCGCCTACAACAATATCGCTCCCTCATTAGATCCAGATTAGATTATCGATGTATATACTAGAAATAAACAACATGCAAAATGTCAGAGAAGCTGGATAATTGCAGTACTGCTGTATGCAAACTTGCTTAAAAGTAATGAAATCCACACCAATAAATGCACTCCTGGTGGAAGCACAAGAGATGCCCCTCCATATGAGAAGAAAGATGCTTGTGCAACGAAACATAGTACAGAAATTATTATGCTCCCAGCATCCAATCCATCAGATTTTACGACTGTACCGTCCTCTCCAGATGGCTGAAAGCCTTTTGATTTCATTCCAACATATAACGATTTGTCAGAGTGCAAAGATATTGCCACATATGACCTTTTTACCAACACGGCTATTTCATAATCAGGGATCATCTCATTTGAAACAATAGAGGGAAAGTCTGACTTCTTGGAGATAACTGCAGCCTGCAGAGACAAATGGAGAAAACAAGACAATGCGTAAGCCACATACACGCAGGTGGATCAAAGACAGCGGGAGAAGACAACACAGGATGTGGTATATTAGTCCACAGCTGCAGATGACCTGAAAATATAAATATCTGCAACTATTTCTACGACAGTGGTTTGAAAATTTCCCAGAACGGAATAGAAAAGAAGTGCTTGCATCACTGAATTTTTTTTATTTTTCAATGTAGTCTCCTTGTAGATTAACCCTTTCGGTCACGAATTATTTTTTCCTGAAAAAAAAATCCTGGATTTGCTATCCAGTTCTTCGAATTAAATTATGATTTTTGAGATGTATAAAATATTCCTATGTGCCACCAAAGGGGGGATACAACACATCCCGAAATGTGTTCAAGTGAGTGCAGTATAAGTCGAAAAGTCAAAGTATTTGATTTTATTTCACCAACATACATAAATTAGGCAAAGTTTACTTAATTATTATATACATAAACTATGGTTTTTCACTTGTGAAGAATGATGATCAAAGGAACAATTTATTTTCTATACAGACATTAGTGAAAGTTACATTTTACATAATAAAATTTGGTTAAATTTGTAACCTGATTTCTTGTACCTGTCAAATGATTTTTTGTCACTAACCTCTGGAAGAGACCCAACGTTGTCCAAACAAACTTCAGCTGCTTCAGGACGAACTTCCGCATTGGCTCATTTTGAGGTACTTGGACTCTCACTAGTGGGACACCCCTTTTCCTGGCACCTGGCTTATCTGTTTTTGTCAGTAATTTGGCCACATTTTCCCTAAAATGAAGCAAATCAAGGGTCTTATTTTTAGGAGCACCTAATTGTTATGCACTTGTACTCAGTCCATGCATTTACACATGAAATATCAATTGTATGAACGAACATGCGCCCACCTTTAGGTTGGAAAACTGGCTATAAACCTTCGAAAATAACTGTCGAAAATTGTGTTCGGTTTCAAGAGCAGCTAACTGCATGTTGTCCTCGGGTGCAAAGCCTGCTAAATGCCCTATAGGCGTGGCTCTCACCCTGTCATGTTCAGATACAAAGCACGTGAACAGGCATCAGAGTTTCCAATCTGGACATTCAATGCTATCTTTCAGTCCATTAACAATTAGAGTGGATATTTTTCTTATTCTGCTTTAAATTGGCTGGGCTGTAACAAATTCTTACGCAACAATAACATTCTTGCTTCCAGTGCATTGTCATTTGGATGGGCTGAATGTTTCGTGATTATCTCAGTGTCACTTATGATGAAGTTAGCGGGCTTTGCGTCCAGACTACTCAGCCTACAGTAGGTGTTGTTGTTGTGGTCTTCAGTCCTGAGACTAGTTTGATGGAGCTCTCCATGCTACTCTATCCTGTGCAAGCTTCTTCATCTCCCAGTACTTACTGCAACCTACGTCCTTCTGAATCTGCTTAGTGTATTCATCGCTTGGTCTCCCTCTATGATTTTTACCC
This sequence comes from Schistocerca nitens, assembly GCF_023898315.1. Taxonomy (NCBI): domain Eukaryota; kingdom Metazoa; phylum Arthropoda; class Insecta; order Orthoptera; family Acrididae; genus Schistocerca; species Schistocerca nitens. Next base: position 733,740,392 of record NC_064614.1, on the reverse strand, counting down.
TCCACACTGCCCTCCAATGCTAAATTGGTGATCCGTTGATGCCTCAGAACATGTCCTACCAACCGATCCCTTCTAGTCAAGTTATGCCACAAACTCCTCGTCTCCCCAATCCTACTTAATACCAGTTATTTTGCTCCCCAAGTAGCAAAACTCCTTTACTACTTTAAGTGTCTCATTTCCTAATGTAATTCCCTCAGCATTACCCGACTTAATTCGACTACATTCCATTATCCTCGTTTTGCTTTTGTTGATGTTCATCTTATATCCTCCTTTCAAGACACTGTCCATTCCATTCAACTGCTCTTCCAAGTCCTTTGCTGTCTCTGACAGAATTACAATGTCATCGGCGAACCCCAAAGTTTTTATTTCTTCTCCATGGATTTTAATACCTACTCCGAATTTTTCTTTTGTTTCCTTTACTGCTTGCTCAATATACAGATTGAATAACATTGAGGAGAGGCTACAACCCTGTCTCACTCCCTTCCCAACCGCTGCCTCCCATTCATGTCCGTCGACTCTAATAACTGCCATCTGCATTCTGTACAAACTGTAAATAGCCTTTCGCTCCCTGTATTTTACCCCTGCCACCTTTAGAATTTGAAAGAGAGTATTCCAGTCAACATTGTCAAAAGCTTTCTCTAAGTCTAAAAATGCTAGAAACGTAGGTTTGCCTTTCCTTAATCTTTCTTCTAAGATAAGTCGTAAGGTCAGTATTGCCTCATGTGTTCCAATATTTCTACGGAATCCAAACTGATCTTCCCCAAGGTTGGCTTCTACTAGTTCCATTCGTCTGTAAAGAATTCGCGTTAGTATTTTGCAGCTGCGGCTTATTAAACTGATAGTTCGGTAATTTTCACATCTGTCAACACCTACTTTCTTTGGGATTGGAATTATTATATTCTTCTTGAAGTCTGAGGGTATTTCGCCTGTCTCATACATCTTGCTCACCAGATGGTAGAGTTTTGTCAGAACTGGCTCTCCCAAGGCCATCAGTAGTTCTATTGGAATGTTGTCTACTCCCGGGTCCTTGTTTCGACTCAGGTCTTTCAGTGCTCTATCAAACTCTTCACGCAGTATTGTATTTCCCATTTCGTCTTCATCTACACTCTCTTCCATTTCCAGAATATTGTCCTCAAGTACGTCACCCTTGTATAGACACTATATATACTCCTTCCACCTTTCTGCTTTCCCTTCTTTGCTTAGAACTGGGTTTACATCTGAGCTCTTGATATTCATGCAAGTGGTTCTCTTTTCTCCAAAGGTCACTTTAATTTTCCTGTAGGCAGTATCTATCTTACCCCTAGTGAGATAAAGCCTCTACATCCTTACATTTGTCCTCTAGCCATCCCTGTTTAACCATTCTGCACTTCCTGTCGATATCATTTTTGAGATGTTTGTATTCCTTTTTGCCTGCTTCATTTACTGCATTTCTATATTTTCTCCTTTCATCAATTAAATTCAATATTTCTTCTGTTACCCAAGGATTTCTAATAGCCCTCATCTTTTTACCTACTTGATCCTCTGCTGCCTTCACTACTTCATCCCTCAGAGCTACCCATTCTTCTTCTACTGTACTTCTTTCCCCCATTCCTGTCAATTGTTCCCTTATGCTCTCCCTGAAACTTTGTACAACCTCTGGTTTAGTCAGTTTATACAGGTCCCATCTCCTTAAATTCCCACCTTTTTGCAGTTTCTTCGGTTTTAATCTACACCTCATAACCAATAGATTGTGGTCAGAGTCCACATCTGCCCCTGGAAATGTCTTACAATTGAATACCTGGTTCCTAAATCTCTGTCTTACCATTATATAATCTATCTGATACCTGCTAGTATTTCCAGGATTCTTCCATGTGTACAACCTTCTTTTATGATTCTTGAACCAAGTGTTAGCTATGATTAAGTCATGCTCTGTGCAAAATTCTACCAGACGGCTTCCTCTTTCATTCCTTTCCCCCAATCCATATTCACCTGGTATGTTTCCTTCTCTCCCTTTTCCTACTCTCGAATTCCAATCATCCATGACTATTAAATTTTCGTCTCCCTTCACTACCTGAATAATTTCTTTTATCTCATCATACATTTCATCTATGTCTTCAGCATCTGCAGAACTAATTGGCATATAGACTTGTACTATTGTAGTAGGTTGGGCTTCGTGTCTATCTTGGCCACAATAATGCATTCACTATGCTGTTTGTAGTAGCTTACCCGCACTCATATTTTTTGTTCATTATTAAACCTACTCCTGCATTACCCCTACTTGATTTTGTATTTATAACCCTGTATTCACCTGACCAAAAGTCTTATTCCCCCTGCCACCGAGCTTCACTAACCCCCACTATATCTAACTTTAACCTATCCATTTCCCTTTTTAAATTTTCTAATCTACCTGCCCGATTAAGGGATCTGACATTCCACGCTCCGATCCATAGAACGCCAGTTTTCTTTCTCCTGATAACGACATCTTCTTGAGTAGTCCCCGCCCGGAGATCCGAATGGGGGACTATTTTACCTCTGGAATATTTTACCCAAGAGGACGCCATCATCATTTAACCATACAGTAAAGCTGCATGCTCTCGGAAAAAATTACGGCTGTAGTTTCCCCTTGCTTTCAGCCGTTCGCAGTACCAGCACAGCAAGGCCGTTTTGGTTAGTGTTACAAGGCCAGATCTGTCAATCATCCAGACTGTTGCCCCTGCAACTACTGAAAAGGCTGCTGCCCCTCTTCAGGAACCACACGTTTGTCTGGCCTCTCAACAGATACCCCTCCATTGTGGTTGCACCTACGGTAAGGCCATCTGTATCTCTGAAGCACGCAAGCCTCCCCACCAACGGCAAGGTCCATGGTTCACAGTATATCATATGATATAAAACGCCTAACGTTACCTCCACCATCGTCCTCTTGTTCAAAATTATCGCCAGAATTATAAGATAGATCGTTAATTTCAAATAACTTCTTCTGTAAGTAGCCTTCGTCTACCTTGGACACAGAGCAGTGTGAAATCACCATAAGATGACTAAAAAGATAGCGAAATAATGTCCTAAATTTCTTTGCTATTACAGCCTTTCAATCACAATGTCCTAATTTCTTTGCTATTACAGCCTTTCAATCACAATGTCCTCATTTGGAGATGTGATACAGTATTAAATATGTCACTTACCTTCCGTTCTGAAAGGCACATTTAGTTTTCATCTTCAAGAATGTACCTTTCTACGCAGAAATAATTTTTTTTATCTAAACTCAGAAGATATGAACCGGCTGATGGGAGGTAGAAAGATTACTGGGAAGCGACCATGTGACTGTATACATTCAGTTTTGTTTTGTGGTACCACAGATTGACAGGAGTTGCGACACTGTTTCAAAGAAACTCTCTGCTTGTGACAATATGAGGACAACAATTACAAATGCTAAAATTTAACGAATTTTAATATACAAAGCATTTATTTAGTATGTCCTTCTATGAGGACACCATGACCGAAAGGGCCAATGCACTTGGTCCAACGATGTTCCAGTGCCTTGATCCCATCTTGAAAATGAGTTTCCCCCAGGCCTGCAAAATAGTTGTCAACTCTGGCTATCAATTCTTCGTCTGAAGTGAATCTTCGTCCATCAAGAAAAATTTTCAGTTTCGGGAAGAGATGGCAGTTTGACAGGGGTGACATAAGGTGAATAAGGCGGGTGTGGCAACAGTTCATACTTTAGTCATGTCATTTTCCCATGGCGATGGCACATGTGTGCAGGCACACATTGTCTTGATGGACGATTACTTTCGTCGTTGTTAAACCTGGCCTTTATTCACATATCTTTTGTTGCAGTTCGGCCACGAGGTTAGCATAGCAATGTTTGTCCATTGGAGAGATAATCTACAAACAGAATCCCCTTCACATCCCAGAACACTGATGCCGTGACCTATCCCGCCGAAGGAATTGTCTTTGCTTTCTTTGGTGGTGGAGAATCAGCATCTTTCCACTGCTTTGGCTGTTGTTTTGTCTCTGTGGTAAAGTAGTACACTCAAGTTTCATCCGTGGTCTCAAACTGGCGCAAAAAATCTTGTTCGTTTCTCCTAAACCGGGTCAAACATTGTTCCTGTATGTCCATTCTCATGCGTTTTTGATCAAGCGTCAAGAGTTGCAGCACACACCTTGCAGACATTTTTTTCATTTCTAATTCTTCAGTTAAAATGCGATATACCCTTTCAGATGACATCTGGCAAACGTGATCTATTTCACGCACTTTTAATCGGCGATCCTCCATGACCATTTTGTGCAATGATTTCTGGAGCAGTGACACATCTTGGCCGACCACTTACAGATCATAATCTAAGCACTCCAGACCAAATTTAAATTCATTTGTCCACTTGGCAACAGTTGAATATGAAGGAACAGAGTCCCCCAGTTTATTCTGGAAATCGGCATGAATGTCCATTGCTTTCATACCTTTCTTTATGAAGTACTTAATAACTGCTGGAATCTCGATTCTTCCCATTTTCGCAAATCACTATGTGGGAACAACAGAGCCATGTCACCGCCACAGCTCTCTTCCAAGAGCACTGACGTAGCACGTGTTCACAGGCAACAGTCCAATGATGTGAAGAAGTTGCGCTAGCGCTGACCTCTCGTGGTGGTTCCGAGAACTTTTAAGTCACTCTTGTACTTATCTGGCCGAAACAGTCACACTGTTAAAGGAGATACAGTGATGTACAAATGACAAGTACACATGCTATCTAATATTATCAGACTCGAAAAGTGTACTTCAAGCGATGTCAAATATAAAAATCTCAAAAACCACCAATGAGTACCTTTTCCAAGCTTGTTATTGGCATTATGAATGTTTCAGATTAGATTAGATTAATTATTCATTCCATAGACCCATAAAAGAGGGAATCCTACTGGGTGTGGAACATGTCAGATAAACACATTACGAAAATGTAATTAGAAAAACTTGAGTTTCATTAATTTTAATGATTCTCAGTCAATAAACCGTAAAATTACGTACAATAATTAAATTTAAACTTCTAATATTTGCAGGTTTAATACTTACACCTGCTTTCATTAAATCCATCATTCAGACATTTGCTAGTTTCTTGGCTATTACAACCAAGTATTGTCAAAAATTGAAGTAAATTATTCATTTTAGTGATCCTCAGTTAAGAACATAAATACAAGAGCAAGCTAGACAATAACACCTTTCAGAATTTTCAGTCAAATCAGTCTCCATGATGTCTATGTTGTCATAGTTTCTTGGAGAGACTTTAAAAACCAGCTATTTCACAAAGCAGACCGCATTTCACAGTTTCTTCTGTTTATGTGCCTCCTTACAATTCAAGTCACCATCTACCCAACAGCTACATTTCACGAAATACTATTGTGTAGAAATATTGCATCTGAATCGAACTTACTGTGGCGTCCTTCTGTTGACAACTTTATCAAAAAAAAAGGTTCAAATGGTTCTGAGCACTATGGGGCTTAACATCTGTGGTCATCAGTCCCCAGAACTTAGAACTACTTAAACCTAACTAACCTAAGGACATCACACACATCCATGCCCGAGGCAGGATTCGAACCTGCGACCGTAGCAGTCGTGCGGTTCCGAACTGCGCGCCTAGAACCGCTAGACCACCGCGGCCGCCAAACAACTTTATCAAATCGTGTATTACATTGTACACAATTTTTAACTTACATTCCACATATGGGGTGCCACCAATCTATAGCCTCTGCTGCCTTTTCTGTGCTTAATATTTACACATTTCTTTATTTAAATAATAATAATAATGGTACACCTGTTGTAGCTCCTCCATCAATGTGTGAGAAATTGTTTGTGAATGAAAGCTATTGCATATTTTTTTGTATACTTTATTCGGAAATCCATAAAGATCCCTTACTGGCCAGACAACAAATACCTGATCTTTCAACTAAATTCAAGATAGAAAGTTTTATATATATATATATATATATATATATATATATATATATATATATATATTTGATGACTACATAAACATGAAATGATGTACGCAAAAATATTTTGAGTTCTCTTCAGTAGTTGGCAACTTAACTCGACATGAATGCTATTCAGGGAATAATATGGAGATGTAAAATATGCACTTCAAGTTAACCAGTGGTTAGCCTATTCCCCAGCTGTACACCTAGCCTTCAACGACATCAGCAACCACTTCCTTCCAACCCTGACTGTCGATGTATATTCATAATATTGGAAAACTATTCTGTGATTCTTGAATACTTCATTGCACTCACTCAGTGAGGTAATTGTGGTTTTATACCTGAGAACTTTTCAGTTCGACGAATAATTGAGGCCACAGAAGTAGCCATGATCACCCCAGTCATCAACCAATATTGACCACTGGCAGCAGAAAACAGGAAGGCTGTGCCAGCAGCCAAAAACCAACCTGCGGGAGACGTCGCCAGTTGTCATCCAGCACTCTCTGCCAGGCAGATGGAGCAGGGGCTACAACCATGGTCAGATTCACAGACAACTGGGAGTGAGCCGAATCAAGATAAATCCAGTTCCCATCTGTCACTCCTTGCCAAGTGGTTGGAGTATAGGCTTCCACTCATCATCATGGAGGTTAAGAAAGCCTACTAAGGATTCCTGCAGTGTCTCAAAGAGTGAACGACAGCCACCTTCGCTATGAGAGCTGCAGAGATGACAGTGTGCGAGACCAACTCTCAAGTGTCAAAGACTTTGCTTCTTTTTTGCACTTGCCATTGTCCCATAAATTCATCAAGGTTGTCTAAAATGGGTTTCGCAAAGTGTGCAGACCATGACCTCTTAAAAGAAGTTCTAGAGCACATTGGATTTGGTGTTTGTACAGTGACATACATCAAATGCACTCAGATGCAGCGAGGGTCATATTCACTCCTGGAGACTGCCAACAACAAACAAGAGAGTAGAGGGTGGCCGACACTCAGGCCATTGTCGAAAGTCTGTGAGAAAAGGAAGTCTTGCCCTAGTGCCTCCGCTACCAAGGGCTGGGAAATTTGGCACGCCACTATACCTTCCCTGTGATACACACGAGTGCAAGGTGCCCACTACCCAAGATGCACCCTCCCAAGTGCAACAACTGGTGGCCTGCAAGTCATGAACTTCTATGACTGTGAGGTGTTGAAGGTCATGGTAGCCGCCGAAGTGGAGTCCCACTCAAGAAGCCGACAATCCCATCCAACATCCACAAGCAGGTGCACAGACTCCAGCCAGACCATCAGTCCTGAAGAACTTAACAGGTCACAGCATAAATTGCCGTTTACACATTCTCTGAAAATGACGTTCTTATTATTTTTATACAGAGAAGTGGCGGAATATACGAGAGTTTGCGACTGAATCTCGCCTCATGCACTCTGATTTGTTCCTCTTCCAGTCAGAAGGATTTTCTTATCTTATACGGCATTTCTCCATCATTAACATCCTTGAAATGGAGGAAATGATAAAACACTCTTGATAGTTTATCCAACAATAACACTATAACGTTCTCCATGAACTGACAAACCAGCCAGCCAATAAAACCGGGCCAAATGACTAGGTAAAGCCAGCAAGCTATTGTTTTTTGTTTCATGCATTTAGGACAACTTCACAAACTGCCACACATAGGCTCAAAACTAACATTCAAGAAGCTGGGGAAACAGCATTCTTCAGACAAAATACATAATTTGTATATTGCAAGTTTTGCATCTTCAATCCTTGTTATGTAAGGGCACTTGTTAAGGATATACCAAGTTCTGCTACTTCATCGTACAATGAATTCACTGAGTTTTGCTTTGCAAGGAAAGGTGGATACATCGACTTTTGCAACTGCAGTCTGTTCTGCAGGTAGGTTTTAAGACAGACAAAAACTGTTTTGCTTGTGTTTCAAAGGCATATTCGATAGAGGGCAGCGTGGAGCACAGAACGGTCGCAGGTTCGAATCCTGCCTCGGGCATGGTTGTGTGTGATATCCTTAAGTTAGTTATGTTTAAGTAGTTCTAAGTCTAGGGGACTGATGACCTCAGATGATACGGCCCATAGTGTTTAGAGCCATTTGAACCATTTTTTTTTTGAGATGGAGAGACGAACCATAACAGGAGAGGAGAAAGTATCTGCAGTTATGTGGAGAGCTAAACATACCCTAATTGTAGAACTTATCAGAGAGAAGGAAAGCCAACTATAGCTACGCTAAGTAGCATAAAAACAGTTGATATGCTGTACAAAGCATTCCCAAGCAGCACACAGTGAACTCAGAATGGTTATAACATCACAGCGCTCAACGGCAAGGTTATCAGCGTCCTTACAAATATTAAAAGAAATGAATGTGGATAATGTGAGGAGTAAACCTACAAAATTACACTCACTCACTCACTTTCTCACTCACTCCCACCTCACTCGCAGTTTCCCAAACAATCACTCAATCTTACACTCTGTATGACAAAGGAGGAATACCTGGGATTAAAACATATGTAAAACGACAGAGGAGCCAAAAAATGGCAGAATGAAATGTGACCGGCTGATCACTTACAGGAAACATGGGGAAGCCAGTCACCTTCTCAGCACATCTCATCTCCCTAAGATTTTTGGAAACTAGTTGGATATATCACAGAACCTTAAAACTCTAACCAAATTCATTTGAACGACACTTAAAATAGTGGGCAGATCTGGCAGCAAATCAACTGCTGCCCTTTGGTCTGAAGCTGAAACACAGTCTAGTAAAATGTGGTGCACAGTGATAGTTCCGCGACAAATACGAAACATTGGATGGTCCTCTCGTTGGAGCAAGAAGTCATGCATCAGAGGGCTGTGGTTTATGTGAAAACGAATAAGAAGGATCCCATCCCTTCATCATGGCTGAAAGGAGGCATGCCACAGCTGTGTTATAGACTTTACTATATGTAGCCTATTATATGTCATTTTCAGCCACTGGTCTTTCTATCGACACGTTACTCTGTAGCTCAGCAGGAAGATGATAGCACACTTAAGTACGTGAGGATCACGACGTGTCTCCTTGGTTACTACATTCGCCATTTCGTTTTATTAATACTCGAAATGCCCTGGTACCCAGCAAAACGACGCTTCCTTCCCAAGCCTATGTAGATAAAATGGGCCTCCTGGATATCCGGTATTACTTTATTTGCTAAATACAATATTGTACTCGGAGACTCGAAACAGACAAGAAACTTATCACTCGAAGCAGGCTTTATCTGCTCCAGTGCCCGCAAGATCGCCTAGCTTCTGCTTCGAATAGAGTAATGTCTCAAACAGTTGAACCTCGAGAAAATAATGAGGAAAAACCACAGAGCAACTAAAGGAGTCCCCCAGTTTAAACCCATATGTAAAGACGACTGTCGAATCGTGGTGCTCAGTTAAAATGGTACAAAATAAAGTATTAAAAACATATTCAGGAGTGGAATCTCTCCTGTATTTCACTAAATCTAAAATTACTCTGGGCCTGAGCAGTAACCAGAGTGGTAAGTTGCTCAAAGCTAGATTTTAGGTTGTACTTGCTCCACACCAAGTGACTCCAGAACATGCTGTACATGGATCTCAGACAGTCTTGTTGCTTATGGACGATTGGAGAAAAGGTGTCACAGAGGCGGATGAGCAACAGCATGGTATTGCAAGTGAATCAGGAGCTGTGAGGAACTCACATACCTGACGCACTATGAAGAACTGTCGCTGGATGGTGAGTGGCAGTTCCCCCGTCTGGGCACAGAGAATGGGTATGGGCTTGGTCCTATAAGCCTCCATCACCAGCCTTATTCCTTCATGGTTAATAGCGACAATTATGTTCTAACAAGAATGCCTTGCTGATTTGTATACTGTGCACCCCTAGTCTAGCTTGTAACATAGAAAGTTCTATAAAAAGGCAGGAAACACAACCTGTCTGCTCTCCAACACCTATGCCTAAGGCATTTTATGATATTCAGTACCTTCTGAGTTCTGGCTTACAGGTGTCTCAGGTATGGCAACCACGACAATTTGGAGTAAAAAATGAGGCCCAGAAACCGCACTGAGTTTTTAAAATGTAGAATGGTGTCTCTCATATGCAGTCAGATAAATTAAAAATATGAAGAGAACAGTTAAAATGAACACACACACACACAAATCAGATAAATTAAAAATACGAAGAGAACAATTAAAATGAACACACACTCACACACATACACACAGACACTTATCTGCACAAAACTGAAAACATGTCTTTGCAGACCGCTCCTCTATTCTTTGCATTGTAAGCTGCAACCGACTAGTAGCTGTTTGAGCACCGGAGGAGGAACAGAAAACAGCAAAATAATCCAGAAATAAGGAGCATTGTACAGGACTCCTTACTGTAGTCACGATACTATGTATGGCTATGGCAAAGAGTGTAACACTTAAAACACTGCCCTAAGTGACACCATTCTCCTGCTCAAAACAATCCAACAGTATGTCAACAACTCAGGACCTAAAAAAAACGCTTACACGAGAAAGACCATATGAAGAGGGGGAGGTGGCCGCGAAAGCCTCTCTAATGAAATTGCTCTAGAATACTTTGTCTCCAAGTACTGTCGTACACATTACTGATATCAAAGAGTACACTGAGACAGTGATGTTTACGTAGAAAAGCCTGCAGAATAGTCGCCTCTTGCAGTGTCAGGTTGTTGACAGTGGATCTAAATCTCCTGAATCTGCACTGAGACCGGCCAAGCAATTGCCTGGTCCCTAACAACCAGAGCAGATGATGGTTAACCATTCGCTCCAGGGTCATTCCGACATAATTTGATAAAGCGACACTCTGGAGTATTAGGGCATGTATGGTCCTTTCCTGGTTTGAGGAGAGGTATCAAAACTTCCTCTCTCCAAGAATTGGGAAAGTGAGGTGTCTGCCATATCAAATGGCAACAGTTCAGGAGGATTGCCTTTGATGTCAGCAAATGTCGGAGCATGCAGTACCGGATTTGGTCGTGACTGGTTGCGCTGTCATGTCCCAGACAGTGCCAATTCCAGCTCGCAAATGGAGAAAGGGTAATTGTAAGGCTCTGAATTGGTGGATCTGAAGTCCAACTTATCCCTCTCTACAGTTTCACTGCAGTGTCGAAATGCCGAATCCTTGCTACCAGTTGCAGTAGTCTTTGCAAAGTGCTCTGCCATCATCTGAGTGACGTCTCTGGGTGTTGTTTGGATACACTCCTGTTAAAGCATTGCTGCTATTGGTAAAGGACTGTTTACTGGATATTTTCAGTGCGCTTTCCACACTTTTTTAGAGCAAGCTGAATGGTTGATAGAGTCCAGGAGAAAAGAGGAGAGCAATTTCTCCACATGAGCAACTGACAGTGACTTAAAGATTCCTTGCAATAGGAAGAAGCTACAAGAATCTACTACATTTATGTTCAGAAAAAACAGAACACCTTGAACGACTAGAGACAGGACGTTCATATTCGAAGGACTTGTACACTAATGTGTTCTGAAAAAATGATTAGCGTTTGAATCATGTCGACCTATGGGTTAAGGTCAACATAGACATTGCAGTACAACACCAACTACCGGTAAAATGTGCCTGCGGCTCTCGTTGTCGCTATAAACCGAAGGTAACGGATCAGTGAGACTTGAGCAGACATGTAGGATGCCTCGTATGCATGAACCATCAGTGAGTCTGAAAGAGAGCACATTATTGGCATGAGAGAATGTGATGCATCCATTATGAAAATTGCTGCTCGTGTGGGATGAAGTGTTTCGGCAGTGCAATGTCCTTGTGCAGAATGGTTCCAGGAAGATCCTAGAGAACAACGAGATAGGTCAGGTCGCACTACCCAGACCACCCCCTGAGAAGATCGACATCTCATATGAATGGCATTGCAGGACAGATCTACGTGCTCCTCGGTTCTGGTGGAACAATGGAACAGTGTAACACATAGTACACTATCAGGTGTGGCAGTCTGTCGCCATTTGTTGTGGCATGGGTTAAGTGCACATCATCTACTTCTCTGCCTAACTTTGACTAATGTGCAGGAACATGCTGATGGCAATGATCTATGGAACGACGTCACTGGGGGGAGGAATGGCATTATATAGACTGTGTTCAAACAAATCCAAATTAGATCTATTTGAAAATTATGGCCGCATTTTCGTTCGCCGCAGACGGGGGGGGGGGGGGGGGGGGGAGGAGCGGTATCACAATGACTGCATTCGCACCAGACATACAGCGCTAACTGAGGACCTTCTTTCCTCCTTGATACGATCAACTTGGGCTAATTTTCCATTATCATAAAAACTGAATTTATCTTTTGAGGAGTCTATTTTCAAGTCCTTCTCCCTCACTGTATTCAGTCTGATGATACAGTCTTCAAGTAATTTGTGAATCACAAGGAATAGGCACAAAATCCCTGCTGCTCCCACTTCATTTATAACATCATCTGTATATGGACGGTTTGCAATCTGGTACCCATGACTCCAATGATCCTTCAGTTATGTACTGGAAATGTTGGCAGCTCTGTCTTCTGGGACACTCTCTTAAACAAATTATTCGATATTGCGTTTTCTTAAGCTCCAGTATTGAGTATTACCTTAATATGGGTATCTAAGATTTCTGTCGATACAGCTGAGACTGGTACTGTATGAGAAACTTCCTCACATGGATTCACATCCTCAGTTAATTCTTTCATTATACATATACAACTGTTGCACCTAAAACAATTTACATGTTGTTGTTTGCTCCCTCACAACCTCTTCATTGACCAAACCGCTTGGGCACACCCCAATAGTATTCGGCTTAAATTTATATGTCTGTTTGGATCGTATCATCCTTCACCTCTGATATGAGTCTTTGTTCTCTTCATTTTTGGTTATGTTCTGGTCTTGGCTCTGGTAAATTTTGGTTACCCTGTGTCTGATTGCTGTTAACGTTATATACTAGATTATATCTCCTATTGTATTGTCCCTGACTGTTCCTGTTTGGTCTGAAACGGTTGTTGTCATTCTAGGTACGACAGCTGTTGTTCTGTCCATTAAGATAGCTGTTATCACTGTCATTTACCGTTAATTATCTCCATACCATTGTTTTTACCATTACTGTCATTATAATAGACTCGCATATTCTCCTGTGTGTAACATTTATTTAGTTAACCCTCCGTCTCTGGTCTTCTTGCAACAAATCAAGTGAATTCAAAGCTGAAAAAAATGTTCTAAATTTTCCTCAGACATATGAACTAATTTCTCCCTTAATTCCATCTGTAGCTTGGTCTTCAGTATCCTTAGAATACTTTAGTGATCATCGGTTTATCCCAACAGCTTGCTTTGTTTAAGTATTTCTCAAAATATCTTCTTAGATTTCCATTTCTATTTGAGAATGATTTGGGGTTGAAAACCTTCATTTTCAGTATCTCTTAAATGGCGCACCTTCTCAAATTCTTCATGTGTTCAGTACCTATCTATCATGTCTGTTACCCATGAACTACCATCGCCTTGGATATATCCTGCTACATAATTAATCCATTGTCTTTCTGGCCATGCTCATGATAACACACTCTTAAGTCTACATGTAAATACACTTGGGTTGAGTGACATTTTCTCTCGAAAAAATGTTTGAAATTGCCTCCATAATTGATTTTGCATAATCAACAGATGGTGACACAATTCCATAAGTATGTTCATTTGGGCTCCTACAAGTGTGTTGCTCTGTACTTACATAGTCACATAAAGACCCATGACTCGGGGCTCATGGTCTCCAGTCTGTTGCTCTCATTCCTACCTTCTCTAATTGCTCCTCACATTTCCTCTAAATCTTCTCCATTGGAAACTGCTCTAGAGCTTCTTATAGACTCGTTATCTCCTCTTTCATTTCTGTTTGTTCATTGGACAGAGTACTAACTTCATCTAATACCTTCGAAAGTCTTCCTTAGTGGGCAGTTTATCCAGCTTCACTTTGGTGGACAACTCTATTTGTTAAGTGGCAAAATTATCCACATTAGTTGATAAATTCACCACTGAGCCCGAAATGTTGGATTGCTCCATACCTATATTGTTTACTGTGGCCAACATATTTACTGCTCAGTGAATAAACTTGTTACAGAAGTCGAAATACTGTATTCGACTATTCGGTAGCTAAAATTATTACTGTAGTCGATATATCCGCCTGCTGGGTGGCTAAATTTGTTACTGTTGACATTGAGAGTTTCGTGTGCTTTAATAGATCTGTCAGAGGATCGTTTCCCTCTCCCTGGCTTGTATCTATTGCTTGTTCTGAACTGGATTCCTCAGCACTCCTCTGACTGTTAGCTTCTTGTTACCGCTGCATTTTATAGTATGATCTGGTTTTTTCCAGAACATGACAGTTTCCCTTAATCTTTACCTTCATATTATGGGATACCCCTAAACCCTAACTGATCACCTAAATCACTGACAAAATTCACTAACACAAGATCCTTAAACACTTTCTAAATCACTAACATATATGAACCAAATAATGGAAAATCCAGGATGGAATGTAACAATGGCATCTATGAAGAACACTTCACTATCTAAATATTAAATGCAGAAGTCATAGTCTAGTTCTATTCTCTGAAAAATTCTCTATATAAACCAGATTGGCATAGACAATGAGCTATTATGTTTTTCTTGTGTTTGCCTTAAATTCAGATTTGATCAGCATGAAATTCGTATGTGATGGACCCCCCTCATTATAGGTGACTGGGCAACTCAGATGCAGCTGACACAGATTTACTGTATCACCACCAGTCTTATATGAAATCGTACAAAGACAAGGATTAATACACACACATCATGATACAACAATCACAATGATTTACAACAAACTCATCCATCTGGAAACTCATCCATCTGGTAGTGCAGCAGCAGTCGACAATGACCTCCAGTCAGTTGTGAATTTACTGTTCATAGATAGGAACTTATATAGAATCCTCATATAGTAATTTGGAGCTATTCAGTTCGCATTTAGTCATATGGTGCATAGCTGTTAAGCAGATTTTTCTTAACTGCAGGAAAACATATCCTATATTTCCTACTGTGCTAGCAGGTCCATCAGCAAACATCACTAATCAAATGTCCAAAGTTCCTATATGGAAACTTTCCACAAATCGAACTTCTGCAAATAATTAAGACTAGACTGATAGAATTACCTTTTAACACACCAGTACGTTCTTCTCCTGAAACTTACGCCAGTGGCTTCTGTATGTCTTTCTACACACTTGAAATAATTCAGTTCCAATCTATTTTACAAATGGTGTAAAAGAATAGACGGTCATAAGTATCAGAATCATGTACATATTCACATTAGCGACTCTCACAATAGATTCCCTCATTGATCACTAATTTTTCACCTAAGTGATCTCCTCACCCCAGAGCAACTATATGTCACAAAGTAAACATATTTCTCCTGCAGGTGAAATGCACTAGCTCCCTGTATTTTACAAATTTTCGCCTTAATAACTGAAAGGTCACTGAACCTTAGTTGATCGCCAACTAGCACAGACTCATGCCGGGATAATATAATGCATGTTTATGCTGGCGGTCCACTTCTTGAGATGCTTCCACTTGCTTTTGAGGCAACAAATCCGTGGCCTGTTCATGTCAAACAGTGGCTGGGCCTGCAAGAGCCACCTTGTGTTGATGTGCTGCATTACTGCAGTGATTGGCCTGGACTGCCTCATGCTGTATAGATATCTAGTTTTCGCTCCCACGTAAACGCAACAAGTTTTTGAAACGTGCTTGGATTGTCAAGTTACGTCTTGTTTTAAGAATATTCGGTTACTATGGAGTTATTGTGCAGAGAAGAAGTAGAAATGTTAGTCTGAGTATGACGCTATCTGCCTTTATATTTAAGTGAAGAGAAATAACGATTGTGTTGACTGAATCAGAAACTGGATCAGCTGTTTTCGAGACGCCATATTTAACTTGGCTAACATGCAAACACAACAGCGAAAAACGATTTCCGAAATTCGGTTTTCGCCTTCCGGAAGAGGTGTCGAATGTAAACGTAGTGCGTGAACTGGTCCCTACACATCATGTTCAGTCTGCTTCCGCTCAGTTTCACTGACGGCCTGTGCCCGTGCTGGGCTCTGGCTCGGACCGTAGCTTCGGCACAGAACACCAAAAAAGTTCTGTGTGACTCGATCTACAGCAGTGATCTAGTATAGAGATCACTGATCTATAGGAACGCACAGCCAGTCTCTTGCGAGATACTACTGGTCAAGTGCTCACGGCATGTGGCACAGACATAAATGTATGTCCGTGGGTTGTGGTCATTAATGAAAACCTTTGGCGTCAATTGAGCGAGTGTTTATGTTTGAATCAGCGAATGTGTAGTGTTTATTTCTGCAAGTAGTAATGCTGAAGCGTTATTTGCTGTGGTTTGCCAATGAACATATTGAATTTAGAATACCGGTACGTGTTTTGTAGCAGCAGTGAGAAAGTACAAGTATAGATGTGTCGTTGTTGTCATAGCGCAACGAGGAAATTTTTGGTGTAGGTCTAGATGCTAAATTACATCAATACCAAAAACTAAAGAGTGTTTCATATCATTACCAGGAACACTGGTGTTTATTTTCTTTTGTTTCTCACTTGCTTTGTTGCCATTGTTTAAGTAAACTATGCACGTGTAAAACCCTGAACTTAGATTGACTATACGACAGGAAAGGTGTACGGCAGAAATTTGTGAAGTTTGTACAGAAACACTGTAACGAAACAGGTTTTTTATTCCTAATATTTATCTAAAATTGTTGTTAAATGACATGACATTGCCGATTTACATGTAAACCCAAAAGCTGTACTATTGAAATCTAACAAATGAAGAAAAATTGACCCCAAACGAAAGCTTAGTGAAACCCCTACATATTGAATGACCAACTGTTTAGTGAACTAATATTTATGGCTTATTACTATGGTCATCTGTCTGACACAAAGAGCGACAGCAAATTTCTTTACAAATAGAGAAAGTCCATCTGAAGCTCAGAATGCAGTTCTATATCCACTAGTGCCTCCTCGCAAGGTGAGCCTAAAATTTGCTTCTCAAAAGAAGTACCTCTTTCTCTTTTGATATTCCTGCATCTAAGTATAACGCCAGGCAGTAATTATGTATTAAGAACAACATTGCATTGGAGCATGGAAATTACTCTGTGGAGAGTATGTTGCTATGTAAAGAATGAAAGTGCCATGTGCAAGAGTAACTCTGGCTTACACCTTTACTTTAGGCAACCATCATTTTGTTGTTAGGATGCTGGGAAACTGCAGTTTGTTTACAGAACTCAGATCTTTTACAAAACCCTTGTTCAGATGCATGGGTTCATTGCCAGAAACCATTCTTTCCTTGCACCACTTGTAGGTGGAACAGTATGAAACTTTGATGTGTTGTTCATTCCATTCCACTACAGAATAGTTGTTTGCAAATATGTATTTGTCTTGCGAATGACTTTGCATTTCCAGTAAACCTCCGTACTGTGTGTCTATCCACTATGCCTCAGGTGATCATAAAAAATAAGTAAGGCTACACTGCATTTATTCATTATTCATCTCCTTTAGAGCCTATCAAGAAGGAGAACCTTCAGGGATCTAGACTGAGCCAAGATATACACAAAATAAATTTTATTTATCTACTTTTTTTTGCATGGATCCAACACAATGATGGCTTTTGCAAATGCCAGACATTATAAGATGACAAAAATTATGTTAACAAAATATTTTACATACTACAGTAGTTTGAAGTGCTATCTTTCATTGAAACTGACCCACTGTTAACTGAAACTGATCCAGTGGGCACACTTCGCCTTTTTTGGAGAAACCTGTTTTGTCCAGTGTCGAGAAGGCTAATGCAAGGGTAGGGCTCTATTAATCATCAGCATATCAGATGTATGGTGAATGATTTTTCTACTGAGGGAAATGGCAGCAAGGGATAGGAAAGGACACCAGTTGGACTCAAGTGTGTATGTCTAGGAGCCTCATTCAGTATGTTGAAGAGGCTATTCGGACAGCCATTGAGGGAACGGGATGCAGCCAACTGCAGAGTGTGTTGCATTTTGGAACAAATTATGCCTATTATCCTGGCTGAGAGGTCATAGTTGGTACATTCTAGTAACTGTCAGTGTGTTGAGTAGAACAGTAGCACTGTCTCAAAAGCTGATTATGGCTCCGAGTCGAGTGGAGGGACTGAGCTATAGACTTCGAAGATTCTGTGACAAGCTAGGCTGCGACTTTCTGGGCTTGTCCCATAGAGTTGAGAACTTTAATCATCCAACAGTAAATTGGGGAAAATTACTGTTTTGTTAGTGTTGGCAAGGGTAAGACATCCTGTGAAACATTACTAAATGCCTTCTCTGAAAATATGCAGAACAGGTAGTTTATAACCCCACTCATGAGGGAAATATATTGTATGTAATGGCAACTAAGAGACCTGACCTCTTTGAGGATCCCTACATCAATACTGGTATCAGTGACATGGTTGTCGCAGCAAAGATAACCAAAGTACAAAGTACAACTAAAACAAGCAGAAAAATATATATGTTCAGTAAATGAGACAAAAAATCAATAGCATCATATCTGAAAGAGAAACTTGAAATTTTCATCATAGGACAGGAGCATGTAAAGGAACTATGACTCAAGTTTAAAAGTCTAGTTGACATGCACTGGATAGATACATATCCAGCAGAGTAGTTTATTATGGGAGGGACCCTCCATGATATATTTTTACTGTAAAGAAACCTCTAAAGATACAGAGACCACTGCATAAAGGGTGTAAAACAAAGCATACGACTATAGAGAGAAAAATGCTGAATGAATCATGTCTGTTAAGAGAGCATTGTGTGAAGACTTCGATGACCACCATAGCAGAATAGTGCAAGTGATCTTTCACAAAACCCGAAGAAATTCTGGTCATGTGTAACGGCTTTTAGTGGCACAAAAGTTAGTGTCGAGTCCCTAGCAAATGAGACAGGAACTGAAACTGAGGAAAGCGGAGCAACAGCTGAACTTCTCAACTATGTTTTCAAATGTTCCTTTGCAAAGGAAAACTGGGGATAATTGCTCCAATTTAATCATTGTACCACTGAAAAGATGAGTGAAATAAGCATCAATGTCACTGGTGTCGAGAGACAGCTTAAATCCATAAAATTGAACAAAGCTCCAGGGCCCAGTGGAATACTTGTCAGCATCTACACTGAATTTATGGCTAAGTGAGCCCCTCTTCTGATTATCATAGATTCCTGCAACAAAAAACTGTGCCCAGTAGTCACAGGTCACAGTCGTCTACAAGAAGGGTAGCAGAAGTTATCCATTAAATTACTGTCCAATATACTTGACATCAACTTGTTGGAGACTCCTAGAACATATTCTGAATTCAGACATGAACAGAATGACCTCCTCCATGACAATTAGCATGGATTCTGAAAACATCGATCATATGAAACTCGACTCTCACTCTTGTCACATGACACACTGAAAGCTTCGGATCAAGGCAGTCATGTAGATGCAGTATTTCTTGATTTCTGAAAAGCATTTGACTGAGTACCTCATCTAAGCTTTTCAAAAGTGCAATTGTATAGTGTGTGAAGTGGAATTTGTGACTGGACTGAGGATTTTTGATAGGGAGGATATAGCATGTTATCTTGGATGGAAAGTCATTGACAGAATTAGAAGTAACTTCTGCTGTGTCCCAGAGAGCTGTGTTAGGACACTTGCTGTTCATTTTGTGTATTTTATGACCTTGCAGACAGTATTCATTGTAACTTCAGACTTTTTGCAGATGATGCAATTACCTGTAATGAAGCACTGTCTGAAAGAAGCTGCATAAATATTCAGTCAGATCGTAATAGGATTTCAAAGTGGTACAAAAATTGGCAGCTTGCTTTAAATGTTTGTAAATATGAAATTGTGCACTTCACAAGACAAAAAAAGATAGTATCCTACTACTGTAATATCACTGAGTCGCAATCAGAATATGCCAACTCATACAAATACCTGGATGTAACACATTGTAGGAATATGAAATGCAATGATCACATTGGCTCAGTCATGGGTAAAGCAGGTAGTAGACTTCTGTTTATTGGAAAACTACTGGGGAAGTGCAGTTGGTCTACAAAGGGGATTGCTTACAAATCACTGATGTGACCCACCCTAGAATGTTGCTCAACTGTGTGGGACCCATATCAAATGGGACTAACAGGTGATATTGGACATGTACAGAGAGGGGCAGCATGAATAGTCACAGGCTTGTTTGACCCGTTGGAGAGTATCATAGAGATGCAGAAGCAACTTAACTGGCAGACTATCAAAGATAGATGTAAACTATTCCAAGAAAGTCTACCAATAAAATTTCAAGAACTGGCTTTAAATGATGACTCTAGGAATATACCACAACCCCTTATGTATTGCTCATATGGGGTTCATGAGGAAAGATCAGAATAATTACAGCATACTCAGAGCCATTTGGTCAGTCATTCTTTCCTCGCACCATATGTGAATGGAACAGCAGAGACCCCAATAACTGGTACAATGGGACACACCCTCTGCCAAGCACTTCACAGTGGTTTCCAGAGTATAGATGTTGACTATCAGGCAATTCATATGGTGTGGTGGGTAGCATGCCAAGAACTTATGAAGTCTGATGATCGACTTTCCAGGTGCTTTTGTCAACCTTTTGTGGATGCCAAGCCAAGAAAGTATGCGGTGGTTGACATTCTAGCTACTTTTGCCAGTCTTTTGTGGATACCATACCAAGAAAAGTATCCAGTCGCTATAATGGGTGACTTCCCAAGTGTCTTTGGCAGGCTGTGAAGTTTGCAAAGTTAAGAGAGTGCCAAGCTTCTAAGTGTCTTAACAATAGCCTGGTGGGTTATTGTGAGTGACTGATTGGATAAAGGTAATCAAACACTTTAGTTTAGGTAGCCCACAAGGATCAATATTCTGTGATAATACACACTTTCAAATGACATCTAGTTTATGATGTTAACACATATCTTCCTATTTGTCCTTTTGTTTGAGGAAAGTAAGAATTTGGATCAACTGAACCTACTGGTTCTGTATGTCAGCTTCATCCTGTGACCCAATGATGTGGTATTGATGTTATACATACACAAGCAGGAAGAGACTAGAATACAAACAATATTTTATGTGGGTATATATTATTTTTTGGAATTTAAGTTATGGTGAAAGACTGATGTGTAGCATAGCCTGTGGCCTACAGTACATTAATTTTAATTTGAATGGCTTTAGTGTATCAAAATTCGGTGATCAGAGTTGGCACTGATCTGTGCAAAACCCTGAGGTCTCCTCAATGAAGTCACTCGTATTGGTAATAAAAGTGGACAAGAGATCCCAGTGTATTGTGGTCATAGTTTTTCCTCAGTTAACATGGAACCTGTCACAACTGCAGAACCTTTCACAGTGTAACCAGTTTCATTCATACAGGATTCATCTTCTATTTCTACTCACATGTGTTGTATTCAGTGACACCCGGTGCTCACAATATGGTGTTATACTGCCACAAGAGAAGTGAGGTAGGTGTTGCAAATTCTTGTACTTTCTAATTACGCTTAGTTACAGTGGTCACCTTAAAAATAGAACCTATTTGAGTCCACACAAGTCTGTAAAGTGTCCGTTTCACTGCTGGAGGATTTTACAATACTTAACATGGCAAAATTCTACCCCTACGTTGTGCGGGATAGACACACAGTGCTGAGATTGCCTTCGGGCTCGTGGACTAGCACGGGACAGGGGATGTGTAGGTTTGAGCGAGCCTGTCAATGACTCAACGCTTCTGCGATAAGGTGAGTTGTGTCATGAACATCTGCAATAAAACTTGCAGTTGTGGTGGTGTTGTGGATGTGACAAATGCATAGTCACTGGCACAAGAGTTCAAAGAACGCTGATTGTTGTATGGCCACGAGCAAAAGCAGCAAGCACTAATCATATTGACATTGTTATTGAACAAGCAGTTTTTGTTCCTCTGACTGGGTGTGAAATTTATACGGTCAAAGTTGATGCTTATGTGGGATCTATGCTTACTGTCCTGCATGAATGCCTGGAAACGAAGAATGTCTCTTCGTTGAAGGTGTAGTGAATGCAGACTGAAAACCACAAGGCTCGCAGTTTGTCAGGTGATATTGTTATACGTGTAAGTGTCCTTTTTACATCATTCTTCAATGAAATGCAGAAGCATTGAAATTCTGTAACAAGACAGATAGCATAGTGGCAACTACCCTACTCAGTAGCACAATAAATTGTGGGTTGATAATGGAGAAAAAGATAATGCCTATGTTTTCTGATAAACTAAGTGTTATTGTGTCATTGTACCCCTAAGAATACTTTATTAATGGCTATGGTCAGTGAACTTATTTTACAAGTGATGTTCCTTCCAGTTAAAAACTTAAGAGTTTGTACACACTTTAACAACAAGGGAGGTGACGTAGTGGTTAGTACACTGAACTTTCATTTGGGAGGCTGAAGATTCAAATCTGTTTCTGGAAATTTAGGTTTTCCATGATTTCCCTGAATCATTTAAGGCAAATGTTGGGTTGGTTTCTTCAGAAGGGCACAGATGATTTCCTTCCTTCCTCAGAATTCCTTATGCCAAGCTTCTGCTTCATCTGTGATAATCTCATTGCTGACAGCACGTTAGCCACTAATCTTTCTTATCACACTTTATCATGAAGAGCAGCACCTTGATTTGTCAGGTATTCCTAATGCAGGTACCCTTCAGCAACAGAAAATAAAACTAAGGTGATGTCTGATATTCTTTACTTGCCAGCAGTTGCTTCCAGGAGTTTTAGTTGTTTTATGTGATGAAGGATGCTGCTTGTAGTTGCTCATTTTTATCAGGGCACTCTTATATCAGCAGTTTGCAATTAGATACGAATGACCCAAATAAATGTTAATATTAACGACAATGAAGACATGTTGACAGAGTTGCAGAAGTTACCTTCAGTATTCCTATGGAGTATCATCTCAGTTATGTGACTGGCTTCATGATTTCCTGTCAGAAAAGTCACAGTTCATAGTATTTGACAGAAAGTCAGTGAGTAAAAGCAAGGTGATAGCTGCCAACCCCGAGAGAATTGTTTCTGCCCTCTTCTGTTCCTAAACCATTCAGATGTTTTAGGAGACATATTGACCAGTTTTCTTAGATTGTTTGCTGATGATTCTGTCATTTACCATCTAAGTCAACGAAAGGTAAAAACCAATTGCAAAATTATTTAGACAAGATATCTGTCAGGTGCGAAAAGTGGCAGTTGACTCTAAATAGTGAAAAGTATGAGATCATCCACTTGATTTCTAAAGGGAATTTTGGTTGCACAATAAATCACACAAATCCAAAGGTGTCAATTCAACTGAGTACCTAGGGGTAACATTTACATATGTCTTAAATTGGAACAATCACATAGCTAACATTGTGGGGAAGGCAAATCAAAGACTGTGTTTTATTGGTAGAAACACTTTAAAGGCGCAACAAAACCACTGAAGAGGCTGCCTACGCTATGATTGTTTGTCCTCTGCTGGAGTGTTGCTGTGCAGTATGGGATCTTTACCGGACAGGATTGACGGAGGACTTGGAAAAAGTTCGAAGTAGGGGAGCTCGTTTTGTACTATTGTGAAATACAGAAAGCGTTACAGATATGATATGCAAGTTGGGGTGACTCTCATTAAAACAAAGGCTTTTTTGATGTGGTGAGATTTTTTATGGAATTTCAATCTCCAATTTACTCCTCTGCATGCAAAAATGTTTTGTTGATGCCCACTTAAATACACTCCTGGAAATGGAAAAAAGAACACATTGACACCGGTGTGTCAGACCCACCATACTTTCTCCGGACACTGCGAGAGGGCTGTACAAGCAATGATCACACGCACGGCACAGCGGACACACC
Organism: Schistocerca nitens; assembly: GCF_023898315.1. Taxonomy (NCBI): domain Eukaryota; kingdom Metazoa; phylum Arthropoda; class Insecta; order Orthoptera; family Acrididae; genus Schistocerca; species Schistocerca nitens. The sequence continues at coordinate 733,716,563 of NC_064614.1, read as the reverse complement.
AGGAACCGCGGTGTTGGCCGTCGAATGGCGCTAGCTGCGCAGCATTTGTGCACCGCCGCTGTCAGTGTCAGCCAGATTGCCGTGGCATACGGAGCTCCATCGCAGTCTTTAACACTGGTAGCATGCCGCGACAGCGTGGACGTGAACCGTATGTGCAGTTGACGGACTTTGAGCGAGGGCGTATAGTGGGCATGCGGGAGGCCGGGTGGACGTACCGCCGAATTGCTCAACACGTGGGGCGTGAGGTCTCCACAGTACATCGATGTTGTCGCCAGTGGTCAGCGGAAGGTGCACGTGCCCGTCGACCTGCGACCGGACCGCAGCGACGCACGGATGCACGCCAAGACCGTAGGATCCTACGCAGTGCCGTAGGGGACCGCACCGCCACTTCCCAGCAAATTAGGGACACTGTTGCTCCTGGGGTATCGGCGAGGACCATTCGCAACCGTCTCCATGAAGCTGGGCTACGGTCCCGCACACCGTTAGGCCGTCTTCCGCTCACGCCCCAACATCGTGCAGCCCGCCTCCAGTGGTGTCACGACAGGCGTGAATGGAGGGACAAATGGAGATGTGTCGTCTTCAGCGATGAGAGTCGCTTCTGCCTTGGTGCCAATGATGGTCGTATGCGTGTTTGGCGCCGTGCAGGTGAGCGCCACAATCAGGACTGCATACGACCGAGGCACACAGGGCCAACACCCGGCATCATGGTGTGGGGAGCAATCTCCTACACTGGCCGTACACCACTGGTGATCGTCGAGGGGACACTGAATAGTGCACCGTACATCCAAACCGTCATCGAACCCATCGTTCTACCATTCCTAGACCGGCAAGGGAACTTGCTGTTCCAACAGGACAATGCACGTCTGCATGTATCCCGTGCCACCCAACGTGCTCTAGAAGGTGTACGTCAACTACCCTGGCCAGCAAGATCTCCGGATCTGTCCCCCATTGAGCATGTTTGGGACTGGATGAAGCGTCGTCTCACGCGGTCTGCACGTCCAGCACGAACGCTGGTCCAACTGAGGCGCCAGGTGGAAATGGCATGGCAAGCCGTTCCACAGGACTACATCCAGCATCTCTACGATCGTCTCCATGGGAGAATAGCAGCCTGCATTGCTGCGAAAGGTGGATATACACTGTACTAGTGCCGACATTGTGCATGCTCTGTTGCCTGTGTCTATGTGCCTGTGGTTCTGTCAGTGTGATCATGTGGTGTATCTGACCCCAGGAATGTGTCAATAAAGTTTCCCCTTCCTGGGACAATGAATTCACGGTGTTCTTATTTCAATTTCCAGGAGTGTAGATCAAAATGATCACTGTAATAAAATACGAGAAATCATAGCTTGAACGGAGAGATTTAAGTATTCATTTTTACTGGGAACTATTAGAAAGTGGAATGGTAGAGAAAAAGTGTGAAAGTGGTTTGATGAACTCTTTGCCAGGCACTTCAGTATGAAGTGCAGAGTAGTCATGTAGACTAGATGTAGTAGTGGTGGAATTTTCAAATTTCTGCACTATGTCTCTTGTCAGGAAAAATATTCAACATGAACACATACTACACTTCCCAAACCATGAGGCTGGTTTGGGGCCTATGTCTCATGGGCACATGCACTCCAGAATAGACAGCTCACCAGGTATACACTGTCCACATTTACGTCCGTCACTCACATACAGACAGAACCTGCTGCCATCCTTGAAGAAAACAGAGTGCCATTCCACCCTCCAGTCAACTCTTTCACAACACAGGAGTAGCTGTGCTTGGTGGTATTTTGTGTTGGTGTCTGCCTGGACAGAGGCACATGTGATCTCAGTCCTGCTGCAATCAAACGGTTACCAAATAGTCCTTTGTTACACAGTAGGTGTAACATGTGTCCCGATTTCTTCCCTGGGCAATATTTTTTCCCTGGACAGTATTTGGTTGGCCACCGCTGCTTGAACAATTCACATCCAGCACCTGGTCTACAGATGTGAGAATGTTCCATAAACCACTGCTGAAACCAGCGACATACCCCTGGTGTATTGTGCTCAATATCTGCAGTGGTACATTGATGCACCCATCCTGCTCTCTGCAGGCCTACAATGCAACCCTATTCAGATGATTGTACTGTTTAACAGGAGTACACACTCATTGGCAGTGAATATTGCAATTAGTGTTCACTGCTAAACTCAGCACAATTACTATCTGCAGAGAAAAAATGGGGCAGAACACAAGCCTCTTGGGCACCAACTGATCATTGATGACACTGACAAATCATTCACTACCACTACAACCCGTCAGTATGTACATATTATTTCCTGGTCCACGGAACATAGTCCTTGAGAGAGTTGCATTTTTTCTGACAGTGCATATAGCTTTGAATTACTGTTAGTTAGTATGGACTGGCAGGTTTTAATAAGGTTCTTGACTTTCATAGAATATGTCATTGTGACTGTTAGGTAACTGAGGGAATTCTGAACTTGTAAGCAGCAAAGAGTGTTGACCACAATAAAGAAATAACTGTTTTCAAGATGTGATTGCCAAAAAAGCTGACAGGGGAAACAGTTTTAGTGTTACTTGATTGGTCAGAATATATTGAAAAACTGTTTACATGCCTCAATTCTACAGAATTCCCTGAGGTACCCTACAATCCTACAGAGAAATATTCTTTTGAAGTGAAGAACTTTATTACAGTCAGCCAGTCCATATTTACTGATAGTAACTCCAAATACCTCACAAACATGAATCCTAAAGCACCCAAATAGTATTGGTTTTCAAAGATATTCTAGTAAGGCTTGTAGTGTTTTCAGTTTCAGCACCTTGTTTGACAATAGCCAGAGTTAAACCAAAATTAGAATACCTAATTTGCTTGCATTAGTGGAAGAATTAAGAGCTGTACCTATTCCACCTAGTGCAAGCTAATCTTGTTTGACATCAGCAGCCTATTTTCAATATTCCTGTTGGCGAGGCTATGGAAATTTTAACAGAACATTTCCATTGGACACAAACAACATCTTAGACATACTTAAAGAAGGATTATTCAAGTTTCAACAAACTCTGTACAGTCAGTCAGATGGGTTATTGATAAAGTACCCTTTGAGTCTCTTATTACCTGAAAACAGTTTGTATAGTTTTAAACAAACTTGTTTGTATAAGGAGACTATGAGTCCTAAAGTACATTACTAGGTTTATGGACAATAAACTGTGCTTGTGGATAGGTACCACTAGACAATTAAACATTTCCAATTTTTGATAGGTAGATTGCTACTCACCATAAGGATGACACGTTGGGTTGTAGACAGGCACAATGAAAACTTTTTTTCGCATTTAGATTTCGGCCAAAGTCGTAAAAGGAAATATACACACACAGACACACACACACACACACACACAAAGCATGCATCTGTCATGCCGAATGGGGCTGGCTGCCACCAGGTGCAGCATTAGAAGGATGTGAAGTGGGGAGGGAGGGGACGGAGCAGAAAAGGAGAGGAGCAGGGAAGGGGAAACACGGGTGTTTGCATTGGCAGAGGGCGACACACAAAGAGTCTAAGGGGATGATTAGGGAGGAGCTGACAGGAGAGAAGTTGTGGAAACTTTTGGGTTGAGGATGTGGGGACAGTAGATTAAAGCCAGGATAATTTTGGAAGTGGAAAATTGGCTTTAAGGATAATACCCACATGTGCAGTTCAGAAAAACTGGTGGTGGAGAGGAGGATCCAGATGGCCTGGGTTGTGAAGCAGCCATTGAAATCAAGCATGTTCTGTTCAGCTCCATGTTGCACCACAGGGCGATCTACTTTGCTCTTGGCCGCAGTTTGGTGGTGGCCATTCATCCTGGTAGACAGCTGGTTGGTAGTTACACCAATATAAAAAGCTGTGCAGTGACTGCAGCAGAGCTGGTACATCACATGGTTGCTTTTACAGATGGTCCGGCCTCTGAAGAGGTAGGATAAGCTTGTGATAGAACTGGAATAGGATGTTCTGGGTGGGTGGATTGGGCAGGTCTTGTACCTGGGTCTTCCTCAGGGATTTGATTCCAATGGCACGGGTTTGGGTTTGAAAGTGGTATAAGGATGGACTAGGATGTTGTGGAAATTTGGTGGCTGATGGAACGCCACTTTAGGAGTGGGAAGGATCCTTGGTAGGATGTTCCTCATTTCAGCTCGTAATGATATATAATCAAATCCCCGATGAAGAATGTGCTTCAGGCATACCAGTCCAGGGTGGATTTGGTGACAAAGGGGGCACTCCTTTGTAGTGGGTCGTTGGGGGTGGTGGGGGATAGGGGCTGTGTGGAGAAACGGCACAGATGATCGGTTTGCACTGGGGATAGCATCTGCCTTCGAGGGTTGTGGTGAGACCCTCAGCATAATGGTCAAGGGATTTCTTTTCACTTTTCCCCAGGTGGCCAGGCTGTATTGGAGGGATTTTTTGGTGCGGAAAGAATGACAGCTGTTGAAATGCAGGTACTGTTAGTGGTTGGTGGGTTTAATGTGGACAGAGGAGTGAATGGAGCCATCAGAGAGGAGAAGGTCAGTGTCCAAAAGGTAGAATGCTGGGTCGAAGAGGACCAGAAGAAGTGTATGGGAGAGAAGGTATAGAGGTTGTGAAGGAATTAGGGTAGGGTGTCCTGGCCCTATTTGCAGATCATGATCATCAGTGAACCTGAACCAGACGAAGGATTTGGCATTTTGGAAGGCTAGGCAGGTCTCCTGTAGATGGCTCATGAACAGGTTAGCATAGGAGGGTGTCATGCAGGTCTATGGCAGTGCCGTGGATTTCTTTGTACACTGTCCCTTCAAAGGAGAATTAGTTGTGAGATAGGATAAAGTTAGTAAGGTGTATGAGTTGTGGGTCTGGAGTCTGAAAGACATTGGGAAAGGTAGTGATCAACAGTGGTAATACGATGAGCATGAGGGATGTTGGTGTGTAGGGAGATGGCATCAACAGTGATGAGTAGGGGTCCAGGAGATAGAAGGGTGGGAACAGTGGAGATTTGGTGAAGGTAGTGGTATATTTTACATAGGAGGCTAGATTACAGGCAAGTGGTCTGAGTTGTTGGTCAGTGAGGGCTGAAATTTGTTTCAGTGGGGGCACAATAACGAGTTAAAATGGGGTGTCCAGGATTGTTGGGTTTGTGGATTTTGGAGAGCATGTTTCAAAGTGTGTGTGAGGGGTGTCACAGAGGTGAGGAGAGAAATGGATTCAAGCTAGAGGTTTCGGAAAGGGCCAAAGACCATATGGGTCATTTTTGACCCACGATGGTTTTTCGAGGGCCGTAGTGCCCTCCATAATTGTCGCACAACCAAACGCTCCTGTGACTTTTCACCATTTATGAGGTTGTACAACTCACCAAAATTTCATCCCCCTAGCTAACGTAGAAGTATGAAAAATTTACCTGCTATACCAGTAGTACCATGTGAGTTATTTTTGACCCATAAACATTTTAACACCAGTTTTTAGACACTAAATAGTTTCTGGGCATGCCTCGACATTGTTCACGAGATGTTAGAGTATATTATGATACTTTGGACCAAAAAGAACATGAAATATAAAATATTCGGAGGTTGGATGATACTTTATACAGCACGGCTTTCTGTTTACTATGTACTGGCAACATGCAGACCTATGGAGTGAGACTGGGAAGCTAAGAATAACATATTATACTGTGGGAAATCCACCCATCCCCTTCTACGTTGCTGTCTGGGGCACTGCTAACAGTTCTCTTACACAATAGCAGATGTCAGGTGTGTCGCCCTTACAGGGCATAACGACTGACAACTTCTTCACCGCCATGAAACAGGCAGATGAGCTGAAACAAAAAGGAACAAGTTTAGTTGGTCTTCGGAGGTCACTCAAGGAGGCCCTTCCTGGAACGTGAAGTGGAGATGACACTCTTACAAGTCCGGTGACAATCTTCTCACAGCATACCAAGGGAAAAAGAAAAAAAAATGCATGCCGGATGTCAGATGAATGAGAATAGTGAGAAGAAACTTCCAGGAGTGGTGAAGTTCTATTATGAAACTAATGATGGAGTCAATATAGTTGACCAAATGGCTAGACACTACAGTGTCCCAAGCTGGCACCCACCGATGGCCTGTGCGTGTATTTTGTAATATTCTTGACCTTGCCGTGATCAACGCTCACATAATTTTTAAGTTACTTACATCTAAGAAGATTTCACATCGGGACTTTATCCTCAGCATAGCAGATGAGCTTGCTGCCCTCTACAAACCGCAGACAGGAGCCAGTCTCCCCTTGCAGGCACTTGATACCGGCACTGGCCAATATGGGAAAGGCCTTATCAAATTCAGAACATTATCCTCAGAGTCTCAGATGAGCTTGCTGCCTCTTACAAACTGCAGAGAGAAATCAATCTCCCCTTTTAGGCACTCGATACCGGTGCTGCCCAATATGGAAGTAGAAGGTCATGTCAACAAAACAACAAAGGGAAAGTGCAAATATGTGTGCAAAAGCTGCCGACCAAAAACTCTCGTCGAAAGTCTGAGTTCCAGGTTAGGCAATTCTGTCAAGTCCTTGTTCTGTAATATTTCCAAATATTTTTACTTATAGGCTGAAGCTATCTGTTCTTATGTTTTAGTTCCTTGATAAGCAAGAAAACATGCAGGGCATTTTAATCACCTGCTGCATTTTAGAATATTTCGCAAATATTTTGTACTTACCTTATTTTTCTATAAAAGTAAAAATACTATTAATACTCACATAAACAATATGTTTTGATTCTGTTTCAATCTTTTTATAAAGAAAAAATTATAACATTGTTTTACTTACTTGTTTTAATGACAGTTGATGAAAGATTGTGGAATTTCTTCTGTAAAATTTAAAATAAAAAAAGTTTACTTGTGAAAATTTATGTTTGACAGTGTACTGTTCATATTGTCAACATGAAGACACTCAAAACACCACCTAAATATGAATAAAATGGAGGTTTTCTACTGTGGGTAAAAAATGACCCACGTGGTACTACTATGGGTACCGCGAAGTTCGGTACTTCTAGTGTTAAGTAGGGATTGGAGGTTGTGTTGGACTTCTGGGATTGGATCACTCTTGCAGAGTTTGTAGGTGGAGGAGCCAGATAATTGGCAGAGGCCTTCCGCCAGGTAGTCACTGCGATGCGCAATGACAGTGGTGGACCCTTTGTCTGCAGGTAGGATGATTAGGTGAGGATTTGTTTTGAGATTGTGTGTGGCTGCACTTTCTTTTACTGAAAGACTGGTGTTTTAGAAGGGAACCTGGGGAAGGATAGAGAGGTCAAGTCACAGGCTACTTCTATTGCATCAGAAGCCACACCACCTATGGAAGCAGCCATGTCATATACCAGCTGCGCTGCAATCATGGCAAAGCTTTTTATATTGGTATGACTACCAAACAGTGGTACGCCTTGATGAATGGCCACCATCAAGAGAAAAGCAGACTACTGTGTGGCAGAAGAGTGAGCTGAACATAACGTGCTTGATTTCAATGGCTCACCAATGCACATGACCCTGTTTTCCCTTCCCTGCTCCTCTCCTTTTCCACTCCTTGTGTGTTTCCTTTTTCTGAAGAAGGCTTTGGCCGTAAACTAAATGTGTAAGAAACTTTTCGTTCTGCCTGTCTGCAACTCAACGTGTCATCCTTATGGTGAGTAGCAATCTACCTATTAAAAGTTGGAAATGTTTAATTGTCTAGTGGTGCCTATCCACAAGCACAGTTTACTGTCCATAAACCTAGTAGAGTGTTGTACTTTAGGACTCATAGTCTCCTTATACAAACATGTTTGTTTAAAACTATACATAAAGTTTTCAGGTAATAAGGGACTCGGAGGGTACTTTATCAATAACCTATCTGACTGACTGTACACAGTTTGTTGAAACTAGAATAATTTCCTTTTCTAAAGAAGGCTTTGGCCATAAACTAAATGTTGTAACAGTCTTCTTGTTGTTCTTGTCTGTAGCTCAACATGTCATTTCTATGGCGAGCAGCAATCTTTCTTTTTTCTTACATTGTTGATATTCTGACCTGGAGTTTCCAGTGTTTGATTTTCCCCCTTTCCTGCTCCTCTCTTCGCTCCCCTGCCCCCCTCCCCTCCCTCCCCTCCCTCCAGCCCCTTCTCCACCACCCTGCCCCACACCCTCCTGGTGGCAGTAAAATTTACCACAGTAAAATTAAGTTTGCATTCTAGTTGGGAGAATGTTCACTAAACTTCATAAACCTTACCATTGACATTATAGAGTAGAAACGTTTGTTTAAGATTTGGAGGAAAATAACTTGTACAGGCACAGTGATACCTGCCAGTTCTCAGCATCCTGTAACTCTGAAACATGCAGTCCCCCATTCCATAGTGCCCTGCCTGTTATCTACATTATCTGGTCAGAAGTATCTGGACACCCATATGCAATGCAGAATTGACCAATAGATGTCACGAGAGGCAGATTTACCAGTCTAAAAGTTGGTAGGGAGTACTAAGTTGTCAGTAGAGAAGTATTAGCAGCAGAATGGATTGGTCAGAAGAGTTCATTGACTTCAAATGTGGATTAGTCATTGAATGTCACCTAAGTAACCAATCCACCAGGGACATTTCAATGCTTCTAAAGCTGCCCGAGTTGAGTTTTGGTGATATGACTGTGAAGTGGGGGGAAAAAGGGGGGCAGACCTCATGTACTGAAAGACAGGGACTGCCGTGCACTGTGGAGGGTGGTTGTAAAAAATCATGAAATATCAGCAGAAGGAATCACATGCGAGTTCCAAAGTGCTCCTCTAGGCAGTGAATTACTTTTAATGCAGAAGTATATGAACACATTGTACAGCATTGTGTAGTGATTTCAGTACAGGGACAATGATTGTTTGTATTAGCATGACAGTGGCAAACAGAAGAAGACAGACAAAAGGTGAAGATATTAAAGCTAGACCCCTAAAATTGTTTTGCTACAAAAAATCTAACTGCAGTTCCTCCTTCTAGTCATTGTGAAAATGCTCGGATGGAATGGTAGAGGTGATTGCTCAATAAAAATATCAGCTAAAATCACTCAGAACAGAGAAGTCATGTGGATTTCCTAAGGTGTGTGTACAAACCTACTCTTTCGAGTTGACACCACGTCAGCGACTTGCATGTTGATGAGGATGAAATGATGATGATAAGGACAACACAGCACCCAGTCCCTGAGCAGAGAAAATCTTCAACCCAGCCAGGAATCGAACCCGGGCCATTGGGAATGACATTTTGTGATTAGGGTTGGATTCCCTCCCCTCCCCCCCTAAAAAAAAAAAAAACGCTTGTCAACAAATGATGATCAAAGGTATCACTGTGTCTAAAATCTATGGATACCAGTCATTGAAGGCTGACCCCGATTTTGAATGGACCAGAGGTGAGATTCTTCCTTCACATCAGTGAGGGGCCTAAATATGACTGACGTAATGTAGTGCTGAAACTGGTTGCTCAATTAAGATAACAACTGGAAATTTAGATGGCTAAAGATGATTTGATTCCACTTTTTATACCGAACAGCCAGGATCCTGCAGCGATCTGTATAAAGATGGACTTAACAGAGAACGTGAAAGGAGTAGGAGACTGTAAAAGAAAGATTCCAACTTTGCGGAATAAGCTCTGAATGAATGTCATTTGTACGATATTAAATGGGATGTACTCCATAGAGCAAATAAAGGCAGGTAACTAACATTACTTCAAATTTTAGCTATCATTGAGCACTAGTTACAGAATCCTTAATGACCAAACACAGTTTGATTATTCACCCCTGCTAAAGTGGCAGCAGCCAATTCGCATTATTCATGCTGTAAGATAATAGACATTATGTAAATTGTGTAATAGCCCCCTCTCTCTCTCTCTCTCTCTCTCTCTCTCTCTCTCTCTCTCTCTCTCTCTTTCTCTCCTCCCCCACTTCCTTCTCCCTCCCTCCCCTGACCCCTCCCTCCCCCTCCTTCCCTCTCCCTTCCCATCCCCTTCCCCCTCCCTCCCTATCCTTTTTCTGTTCATTTCATTCACCAACTTATGTATTTTTGCCTATATACCATACCTGTGTATTCTTATACTTTTGAGTATTTCCAGCAAACTAGATAAAGAGGCAGTAGAGTCTTATCTCAATAAGGAACTCAAAACAGTTAGCTCTGGAGAGGCATGTGTAGAAGAACTGTGGCTGAGGTTTACAAAATAATTGACCATTCATTTGATAGATATGTGTCCATTAGGAGAGGTTATAGTGCAAAGAACCCTCAATGGTACAAAGTCTAAAGGAACAGGGACTATTGCATAATATGTGTAAAACAAACCAAAGGGCTTGAGATAGAGAGAATCAGAATGGAATGTGTTTGGCTGCCAAGAGGACAATTGTCAAGCCTTCAGTGACTACTGTAGCAGATTATTGTAGGATCTCACACAAAATAGAAAGTAATTTTGGTGGCTTGTAAAGGCTGTTACTGGTACCAGAATTAGTGTCCATACATTCATGGACTAGGTGATGAGATTAAGGGGTGGCAAAGCAAAAGCAGAAATGCTTAATTCTGTTTTCAAATGTTCTTACAAAGAAAAACCAATGATTAATGCTCCAATTTAATTCTTGCACCTCTGTGAAGATAGTTATTAGTGTCAGAGGTGTTGAGAAACAGCTGAAATCACTAAAATGATACAAAGCCCTCGGCCCATGGAATCCAAATCAGATCATGTAACAGATTTGCAACTGAGTTGGCCCCTCTTTTCGCTATAATCTACCATAAATTCCTCAAACAAAAAATCATGCCCAGTACTTGGAAGAAAGACAGATCACACCTGTCTACAAGAAGGACAGCAGAAGTGATCCATAAAACTACCATCCAGTATCCTTGACATCCATTTATTGTAGAATCGTAGAATGTATGTGAAACCCAACTCTCATTTTCTCACATAACATCCTGATACCCATGGTTCAAGACTGTCATTTAGAGGCAGTGTTTCTTGATTTCTAAAAAAACATTTGACTCAGTACCACATCTAGGCTTATCAAAAGTATGGTCATATGGGGTATGAAGTGAAATTTGTGACTGGATGGAGGGTTCTTGATGGAAAGGACACAGCATGTTATCTTGGACGGAGAGTCTTTGGCAGATTTAGAAGTAACTTCAGGTGTACCTCAGAGAAGTGTGTTGAGACTCTTGCTCTTCATGTTGGATATTAATGATCATGCAGAACTGAACTCCACCCTAACAGGCCTTGAAGGCCCAATGGTACCAACCGGATGCCGTGTCATCCTCAGCCACAGGTGTCATTGGATGCAGATGTGGAGGGGCATGTGGTCACCACACCGCTTTCGCGGCCATATGTCAGTTTATAAGACCGGAGCCGCTACTCCTCGATCAAGTAGCTCCTCAGTTTGCCTCACAAGGGCTCAGCGCATCCCACTTGCCAACAGCGCTCGGCAGACTGGATGGCACGCATCCAAGTGCTAGCCCCACCTGACAATGCTTAATTTTGGTGGTCTGACGGGAATTGTTGTTACCACTGTGGCAAGATTGTTGGCTTTAATGACTGTGCAGACAATATTAATAATAATATCAGGCATTATGCAGATAATGTAGTTATCTATAATGAAAGCACGTCTAAAAACAAGCTACACAAATATTCAGTCATATCGTGATAGGACCTCAAAGTGGTGCAGAGATTGATAACTGGCTTTAAATGTTCAAAAATGTATAATTGCACTCTATATGAAATGAAGACAATGTAGTATTCTATGACTACAGTATCAACGAGTCACAGTAGGAATCAGCAAATTCATACAGATACCTGGATGTAACACCTTGTAGGGATGTGAAATGGATCGATCACATAGGCTCCATTGTAGGTAAAGCAGGTGTAAGACTTTTATTTATTAGTAGAATACTGTAAGGAAGCCCACTCAGTCTACAAAGGAGATTGCTTGCTTATCACCCATGACTCATCCTAGAGTATTGCTGAAGTGTGCAGGACTCACACCAGATAGGATTAGCAGGCTACATTGAATGTGTACAAAGAAGACCAGCACGCATGGTCGCAGGTTTGTTTGATGCATGGGAGAGTGTCACTGAGATGCTGAAGAAACTGAACTGGTGGAGGTTTGAAGAGGGACGCAAACTTTCCTGTGAAAGTTCATCTACAAAGTTTCAAGAACCAGCGTCAAATGATGTGTCTAGGAATGTAGTACAACCCCCTTTGTACCACTCCCATAGGGATTAAGAAGACAAGATTAGATTAATTACAGCATCCACAGATGTATTTAAGCAGTGAGTCCATGTGGTCTGTACGTGAATGGGAAGAAGCCCTAATAATGGGTACAATAGGAAGCACCCTCTGATATTCAGTTCACACTATTTTGCTGAACATGGATGTAGATTAGATAGTTAGCACCTGGCGATGATGGAGGTAGTCATGTTATCCAGATATGATGCAAGTTTACCAAGAACTTTTTTATCCAAGGACTCCAGTGTGGAAGATTTCATAGTCAGACAGATAATAGTAATAAGCTTTAGCACATGTTTGGAAAAACAATCTTTATACAGCTATAAAATACTGCTGATGTGTGACTATCTGTTTAGTCCTAAGTTGGATGCGGACGGCTTAGAAAGCCGAAACTCGGTTCATAAGGAACTGAAAAATAGATGTCTCTGTGCAACATCACTGCTGTGTATTTTAGCTTTTAATGTGTCTATGTTCCTCTTAAGTAGCAACAGAATATTACGTAAATGTTATGTATAAGTTTTTTGCTTTTATGTAGTTTAACAAATGGGAAGCACTTGATACTAAATTAAATTACAATGATCAGATTGAAATTATTTCATGGAGCTATTTTAGCAAAATGAAGCATTTTTGATGCAAAATTCATGAAAAGTTTCAGTTACTAACCAAGCAAAAGAGGACAACAAATTTGGAGTGTCTGTACTTCCACCGAGTTTGGTCAGGCAGCACTATTTGGCAAATGAAGCCAAGTGGTTATGGCATATTTTTCCTTGTATATAATCTTTACTTGTCCCTCTTCTGACATCTGCATGTGACAGCCTGTCCTGCCCACATACATTTACTGAATATTATTTCCATTAGCAAAAGATATTAGTGTTAATTATTCACCAAATTCTTGGTTAAACAAGAAAGTGGTAGAGGTATTTTCATCTGTAAATTGTTTGTACTTCCTGCAGACAACATTTATGCACATGTAAAAAATTCACCTTGTGTGACAAGAAAAATATATGCTTTCAAAAATTTTCCAGTTACGTTTACAACCATAGTTATTCAAGTGTAGTCTGTGGCACAAGCCCTCGACTGGACTGTTAAGCTGACTGCATGGAGAGAGCAACCTTTCTTCACCACAGCACTACGAAAGAGATTGTGGCAGGCCTATTGCTGCGGCCACTTTTTACTCGTGGGAAAGAACTACAGTACTCATTTGATAGTAGGCCGAACAAACTTGGGGCCATTCTGGAGGGACCGTAATGAGGAAACATCCCTGCTCAGACCCAGAATCAAACCCACCACCTCCAGGTCTGGAGGCTAGTGCTCTAACTGTTAGATCACCACTGTAACCCTATGCATAAAACATCCCCTTCTTATGATACACATCATATTTATTGAGCCTAGCATTTAGTTATACACTTGTAACAGGAAAAAATATACAGAAACAATAGAAATAATAACTCAAATTAAATTGAAAATTAAAAAAAGTCCTTTTGCCTCACTTTCTTATTTAAAAGTAAATTATTTAAGTTTGTTGACTGAGTTCTTTGTAATCCTATACACTGTAACTAGCAAGCAGAGTCCATGCATTATCTTAATTTTGCTTTGAATGTGGGTGGTGTTTTTACATTCTTTATAAGACAAAGAACATCCTTTTGCTAGCAAATATTCATGGAGGGGTAATGTCCACATTAGTACAGAACTCCTTGGATACTGAGTACCAGGCGAATAGGATTCTTAACCCAAGTATATCACTGAGCATACTCTTCATTCAAATGAGAAAATTATGTCTCTCTTAGGCCTGTAAGAAATGCCCCAAATCAAGTATTTTGTTGAATACAGTTTTTCAGTTGCCTTCCCCAAAACTGACCTTACATGATCATTCCATTTTATCTCTCTTTTTAGTATTACTTCTAAATACTTATGCGATGTAACATGCTCAACATGTTCACCACTAATCTTGCTCTTGGATAGTATCGAGTTCTTTCTCTTTGGTATTTGCTTTGTTGTACATTTATTCATGTTTAGAGAGAGCTGCCATTTATTTTGTCCAAGTCTTTTTGCTTATCCTGTCTGATATATTGTTTATATATATTGAGAACATTAGAGGTCGTAGTGTGCTCCCTTGGGGTACGTTCGATATTACTTTTGTTTCTATAGAACATTTGCCATCAAGCATAATGTACTGTGCCCGCAGCACATGGTCTAGTGGCTAGCGTTGCTGCCTGTGGATCACCATGTCCCAGGTTCAATTCCCGGCCGGTTCGGGAATTTTCTCCGCTTGTGGACAGGGTGTTTTTGTTGTCCTCATAATTTCATTGTCATTGTCATACCATTGTCGTCATAATGTGCTGTCCTACGTCTGCATGTTTGTGGCGGGAGGTTATGTAGATATGTAATTTAAAGAAGCATTCAGTGTAACCAGAAGACTATGTTTCCATTCAACGCGTTTTCCAGTATTTCACTGAGCCCTTCAAATTGAAATATTTTTGAAAGACGGAGTTGCTGAATACAGTAGCATACATTAGTGAAAAAAAATGGCAGCTTGGACAGTGTAAAGGACAAAAATCATAATACATTGGCAGCGTCACAACAAAACTGAAGAAGCTTGTTAAATAAGGAAATAAATTAGTGGAAAAAAGCAGCTTGGACAGTGCAAAGAGTAAAAATCATAATAAATCAGCAACGTCACATCAAAACTGAAAAAGCTCGTTAAATAAGGAACTAAGCTTCTTAGATTGCTATTGTAAATTGACAAATCTAAAGGTGTTTGTACATACACTATGTGATCAAAAGTAGCCGGACACCTGGCTGAAAAAGTTTGTGGCGCCCTTCATCTCTAATGCTGGAATTCAGTATGGTGTTGCCCCACCCTTAGCCTTGATGACAGCTTCCACTCTCACAGGCATATGTTCAATCAGATGCTGGAAGGTTTCTTGGGGAATGGCAGCCCATTCTTCACGGTGTGCTGCACTGAGGAGAGGTATCGACATTGGTCGGTAAGGCCTGGCACGAAGTCAGCGCTCCAAATCATCCCAAAGGTGTTATATAGGATTCAGATCAGCCCATTACAGGGATGTTATTATTGTGTAACCACTCTGTCACAGGCCATGCATTATGAACAAGTGCTCAATCATGTTAAAAGATGCAATCGACATCCCCAAATTGCTCTTCAACAGTGGGAAGTTAGAAGGTGCTTAAAACATTAATGTAGGCCTGTGCTGTGATAGTGCCATGCAAAGCAACAATGGGTGCAAGCCCCCTCCATGAAAAACATGATCACACTATAACACCACCGCCTCCGAATTTTACTGTTAGCCCTACACACGCTGGCAGATGACATTCACCGGGCATTTGTCATACCCACACCGAGCAATCGGATCACCACATTGTGTACCGTGATTCGTCACTCCACATAACGTTTTTCCACTATTCGGTCGTCCAGTGTTTATGCTCCTTACACGAAGTGAGGCGTCATTTGCCTTTTACTGGCGTGATGTGTGGCTTATGAGCAGCTGCTCAACCATGAAATCCAAGTTTGCTTACCTCCTGCCTAACTTTCATAGTAATTGCAGAGGATCCTGATGCAGTTTGGAATTCCTGTGTGATCCTGATGCAGTTTGGAATTCCTGTGTGATGGTCTGGATAGATGTGTGCCTATTACACATTACGACCCTCTTTAACATTCGGTGGTCTCTGTCAGTCAACAGATGCGGTCAGCCTGTACACTTTTGTGCTGTACGTGTCCCTTCACGTTTCCACTTCACTGTCACATCGGAAACAGTGGACCTAGGGACTTTTAGGAGTGTGGAAATCTCACATACAGACGTATGACACAAGTGACTCCCAAACACCTTATCACGTTCAAAGTCCATGAGTTCCGCAGAGCACCTCATAGTGCACTCTCACAATGTTTAATGACCACTGAGGTCACTGATATGGGGTACCAAGCAGTAGGTGGCAGCACAATGCTCCTAATATGAAAAATGTATTTTTTGGGGGTGTCCGGATACTTATGATCACATAGTGTATGTGCTATGCATAACTGAACATCATTTGAAAATAACAAAAATTGGACATTTGCACAGTCTACCTTTAGTGAATGCATAACGTGGAGTGTCCCACTCATTAGTGGTCCTGGGTAAAGTCTCTTCCCTCTTTATCGCAGGAATGTGGACTGTCATGTAGCACGTATCATATAGCTGTTCAGAAAAATTCACTCCTGTATCCCTACAAGTTTACAGTTTTCATGAACTGATGCAGACTGACTGCAATAAATGCCCAACATACTGCCTGTGGCTTCAGCAATTTATCACTGAAAGGCTAGGCATATTGCTGTATATGTGGTAGAGTAATGAAGTGTAGTTTCACTTTCCAGATTGTGTGAAGTCACGAAACACGTGTTCCTGGAGTAGTAAAACCAGCATTTAGTCATTGAGGAAGCCTTTCATGCACAGAAGGTGGCAGCATATTCTGTGCATTATCACAGCAGCATATCACAGGACTATTTTTTTTACTCCACTGTCGCCAGTCAAGTGTTCCAGGTATTGTTTAATGAATTTGTAAACCACTTTGGTGACAAGTAATGGACAGTTGACTGGTACCAGTAAGATGGAGCAAAGTGCCACATGTCTAAAGTGAGTATGACTGCAGTGGGCTCCTTTTTCCCTGACAAGAGTGCTTTCAAAACGATTATGGCCTTCAAGGTCTCCTTACTTTGTGCCCACGCCCCACCCCACCCCTGGTTTTTTTCCGTGGGGTCACCATGAAGGTAATGTGTACAAGAACAAATCATCAAATCATGCACCATTGACGAGCTACATGAGAACACCTGCTGTGAAATCCAGGCAGTCAAGCAACATTCATGAACATGCAGTTCTGTGTTGAACTGTGTATAAAGGTTTGTTGTTGTTGTGGTCTTCAGTCCTGAGACGGGTTTGATGCAGCTCTCCATGCTACCCTATCCTGTGCAAGCTTCTTCATCTCCCAGTACTTAATGCATCCTACATCCTTCTGAATCTGCTTAGTGTATTCATCTGTTGGTCTCCCTCTACGATTTTTACCCTCCACGCTGCCCTCCAATGCTAAATTTGTGATCCCTTGATGCCTCAGAACATGTCCTACCAACCAATCCCTTCTTCTTGTCAAGTTGTGCCACAAACTCCTCTTCTCCCCAATTCTGTTCCATACTTCCTCATTAGTTATGTGATCTACCCATCTAATCTTCAGCATTCTTCTGTAGCACCACATTTCAAAAGCTTCTATTCTCTTCTTGTCCAAACTATTTATCGTCCATGTTTCACTTCCATACATGGCTACACTCCATACAAATACTTTCAGAAACGACTTCCTGGCTCTTAAATCTATACTTGATGTTAACAAATTTCTCTTCTTCAGAAAAGCTTTCCTTGCCGTAGTCAGTCTACATTTTATATCTTTTCTACTTCGACCATCATGAGTTATTTTGCTCCCCAAATAGCAAAACTCCTTTACTACTTTAAGTGTCACATTTGCTAATCTGATTCCCCTCAGCATCACCCGACTTAATTCGACTACATTCCATGATCCTCATTTTGCTTTTGTTGATGTTCATCTTATATCCTCCTTTCAAGACACTGTCCATTCCGTTCAACTGCTCTTCCAAGTCCTTTGCTGTCTCTGACAGAATTACAATGTCATCGGCGAACCTCAAAAGTTTTTATTTCTTCTTCATGGATTTTAATACCTACTCCGAATTTTTCTTTTGTTTCCCTTACTGCTTGCTCAATATACAGATTGAATAACATTGGGGATAGGCTACAACCGTTCTCACTCCCTTCCCAACCACTGCTTCCATTTCATGCCCCTCGACTCTTATAACTGCTATCTGGTTTCTGTACAAATTGTAAATAGCCTTTCGCTCCCTGTATTTTACCCCTGCCACCTTTAGAATTTGAAAGAGATCATTCCAGTCAACATTGTGAAAAGCTTTCTCTAAGTCTAAAAATGCTAGAAGTGTAGGTTTGCCTTTGCTTAATCTTTCTTCTAAGATAAGTTGTAAGCTCAGTATTGCCTCACGTGTTCCAGTATTTCTACGGAATCCAAACTGATCGTCCCCGAGGTCAGCTTCTACCAGTTTTTCCATTCATCTGTAAAGAATTCGTGTTAGTATTTTGCGCTGTGACTTATTAAACTGATAGTTCGGTAATTTTCTCATCTGTCTACACCTGCTTTCCTTGGGATTGGAATTATTATATTCTTCTTGAAGTCTGAAGGTATTTCGCCTAACTCATACATCTCGCTCACCCGATGGTCGAGTTTTGTCAGGACTGGCTCTCCCAAGGCCATCATTAGTTCTAAGGGAATGTTGTCTATTCCCGGGGCCTTGTTTCGCCTCAGGTCTTTCAGTGCTCTGTCAAACTTTTCACGCAGTATCATATCTCCCATTCCATCTACATTCTCTTCCATTTGCATAATATTGTCCTCAAGTACATCGCCCTTGTATAGACCCTCTATATACTCTTCCACCTTCCTGCTTTCCCTTCTTTGCTTAGAACTGGGTTTCCATCTGAGCTCTTGATATTCATACAAGTGGTTCTCTTCTCTCCAAAGGTCTCTTTAATTTTCCTGTAGGCAGTATCTATCTTACCCCTAGTGAGATAAGCCTCTACATCCTTACATTTGTCCTCTAGCCATCCCTGCTTAGCCATTTTGCACTTCCTGTCGATATCATTTTTGAGACGTTTGTATTCCTTTTTGCCTGCTCCATTTACTGCATTTTTATATTTTCTCCTTTCATCAATTAAATTCAATATTTCTTCTGTTACCCAAGGATTTCTACTAGCCCTCATCTTTTTACCTACTTGATCCTCTGCTCCGCTACGGTCGCAGGTTCGAATCCTGCCTCGGGCATGGATGTTTGTGATGTCCTTAGGTTAGTTAGGTTTAACTAGTTCTAAGTTCTAGGGGACTAATGACCTCAGCAGTTGAGTCCCATAGTGCTCAGAGCCATTTGAACCATTTTTTTTTTATCCTCTGCTGCCTTCACTACTCCGTCCCTCAGAGCTACCCATTCTTCTTCTACTGTACTTCTTTCCCCCATTCCTGTCAATTGTTCCCTTATGCTCTCCCTGAAACTTTGTACAACCTCTGGTTTAGTCAGTTTATACAGGTCCCATCTCCTTAAATTCCCACCTTTTTGCAGTTTCTTCAGTTTTAATCTACAGTTCATCACCAATAGATTGTGGTCAGAATCCACATCTGCACCTAGAAATGTCTTACAATTTAAAACCTGGTTCCTAAATCTCTGTCTTGCCATTATATAATCTAGCTGATACCTTTTAGTATCTCCAGGGTTCTTCCATGTATACAACCTTCTTTCATGATTCTTAAACCAAGTGTTAGCTATGATGAAGTTGTGCTCTGTGCAAAATTCTACCAGGCGGCTTCCTCTTTCATTTCTTAGCCCCAATCCATATCCACCTACTACGTTTCCTTCTCTTCCTTTTCCTACTCTCGAATTCCAGTCACCCATGACTATTAAATTTTCGTCTCCCTTCATTCCCTGAATAATTTCTTTTATCTCATCATACATTTCATCAATTTCTTCATCATCTGCAGAGCTAATTAGCATATAAACTTGTACTACTGTAGTAGGCGTGGGCTTCGTGTCTATCTTGGCCACAATAATGCATTCACTATGCTGTTTGTAGTAGCTTACACGCACTCCTATAAAGGTGGAGGAGGTCATTATAATGTACCTTTGTCTCTGAACTGTAAAGGTATACAAATTTACAAATTTGGATTCATATCCTCTTTTATTAAGACTTTTATAGTACTTTTCCTGCGACCCCTGAAGAGTGGAACACCTATTGTAGGGATATGGGATGTGGGTCTATGAACAAAAAGTGGACTAAAGTCCATGCCATACTTAGAAATGAGTAGTCCATTGAACAGCTCTTTGAGTACCATTCTTCAGTAATAGACTTGAAACTGTGCATGTCATCAGTAATGTATGTATACAGACCTCCAACAGAAAATATTTTAAATTTAATTGAGACATAGTAGAAATAACTGGGGAGGCACTGTATGCAGAAATTTCTGTGTTGATTGCATCTTAGATAGTACTGATAGAGAGCACTTGGTGTAGTTATGCCCATTATGGTTTATTTCTCACAGTAACATTCCCAATAAGATTCAAAGACATACTGTAACAGCAATTGATAATTTATTTCAAAGTCCAGCTGTCTTAAATGAAACACATATGAGCCCTATACTAAATGGTTGATCTGACCTTGATGAAAAAATAGTAAAAGTAAAGGGTCACCATCAGTCAGAATTAGCTAAGAATGGAAAAGTCATTTCACATAATTATAAATGTTAACTCAGTAGCATTATGTTGAGAGAATGTGCAGAACAGACTTTGGCAAGTAGGCACACATAAGATGAGAAATTTAAGTATTTCCATATAATATGAAATAGTTGCTAATTATAGAAGTTGAAGAAATGAATTAAAATTTGTGCCTCAGCAGAAACTTGAACCCGGATCTCCTGCTTACTAGATAGATATGCTAGCCATAAGACAACAAATTGTAAATCATTTTGTCAGCTTCTCTCATAATCGGAGATAAAGTTGAGACTCACATATCACAAGGAAAATGTAATTCCATCAGATCAATATGAAATCAGTTTTGTGTTACATTGAGTGAGGGAGAGGTTACAGTGGAAGCTGAGAGAAAGGGTGGCTCACAGTTGGGATCAAAGCATCTAGCACCAGGAAGAAAGAGCTTTATTTAATGCAGAGGACTTACTGTAATCAAGATTT
This sequence comes from Schistocerca nitens, assembly GCF_023898315.1. Classification (NCBI taxonomy): domain Eukaryota; kingdom Metazoa; phylum Arthropoda; class Insecta; order Orthoptera; family Acrididae; genus Schistocerca; species Schistocerca nitens. The sequence continues at coordinate 733,695,588 of NC_064614.1, read as the reverse complement.
AAAGATGCAATACTGTAAATTAAGCATTTTGTCAAAAATCCAAATAAGTATTTCAAAGTTTCAAGAACAGAGCAAAGGCAAATTGGGATATTAATAGGAATGAAAGAATAAACACAGTAGGCAAATGTTTCTCAACACCCAGTTGACAGTAGTAGTGAGGCAGATTATGTAAAAGTCAAAATCATTGGTCACTAAATTCAATTAACTATTCCTAACCACAGCTGAAATACAGGGAGAGAAAAAAGCAAGGAAAAAATTTGCTGTTCAAAATAAGATCCACTATATTGACAGTAGTATGAAAAGGATACATTGCCACTTACCATATAGAGGAGACACTGAGTCGGGAGAAAAAAAAAAAAAACACTTTATGTTTAAGGTTTTGGGCTAAAGGTCTTCTTCTGAAGTAGAAAATACACAAACATTCACACAAGCACAACTCACACATTCATGGCCACTTTCTCTGGCTGAGGGTGGACTGCATATAGCAGAGACCCAGAGACAGTGACCGTGCGTGCGTGCGTGCGTGCGTGCGTGCGTGTGTGTGTGTGTGTGTGTGTGTGTGTGTGTTTGTGCGTGTGCATGTGCGTGCGTGTGCTTGTGCGCATGTGCGTGCTCGCGTGCTTGCTCATGTCTTCCACTTTAGAAGAAGGCCTTTTGGCCAAAAACTTAAATGTACAGCAGTCTTATTGTTGTACCTGTCTGCAGCTCAACATTTCCTCTATATAGTGAGTATCAATGTATCCTTTTCATACCAGATATTGAAAATACCGCTTCAGTTTTAAATTTCTTTTATTATCATGACCAGTTTCGGGCTCTCTATCGCAACTGTACTGTGCCCGCCTGAGTGCTGCAGTGGACTTTTCATAATATTATTGTTTTTCCCTCCTGGGTTTTCCATTGTTTGATCCATTATATTCCCTTAGTTAGGCATTGTGTGCTCTACTAGCATATATCACTTTTACCATATCAACTTTTAAAGAGATCAGAAACATCAGTGGGTCACTGAAAATCAGTAACTCTTCTGGCTGTGACGATACTAAAATCCTGTTCTGAGTTGATAGTGCCCCTCTAGATTATCTTTTTAATCTCACAGTGAGTCCAAGAGTATTTACTGACAGATGAAATATGCAGTAGTAATACCCATTTATAAAATTGGAAAGAAACAAATGATCTCTAATTACAGAACAGTCTCTCTCCTTCCTGTAGCCTCAAAAATTTTCGAGAAGTTAGCTGACAGCTGATTATTGAAATTTCCGATCATAACCTTTTAACAGCAGCTCAGTATTGTTTTCGTATAAGCTTCTCAACAGAGAAAGCAAAATATTATATTACACACTCAGTTCTGGCAGATCTAAATGAGAAAAGTTATCCTTTTGGCATATTCTATCATCTTACCAAAACTCTCATGTGTGGTAAAATTGTTCTTGGCAAACTAATGTGTTTTGGTGTTGGAGGCATTAAAACTGCACATTAACAATAGGCAACAGAGTTAACTTAACAAATTATATCTTATAAACAAAACTAGATTTGAGAGAGAAATCATGAAGTACGGTGTCTCCCCATCTTTGTTCTTGACCTACAGAATGATTTAATTTGAACATGTGAGGGCTATTCAAGAACTGTGATGTTTATTGATGACACAAGTATACTGATCAAGGGCATAGACTCATCCACACCAGACATAGTCCAAAGAATAATACAACAGCCATACATGTAATTCAAAGCAAACAGCTTAGCCTTTTAGCTTACATGGACTCATTTTATCCAATTCCAAACCAATAAAAAAGAAAGGTGTCAGAACAGGATGTGACTCTATGTGCGAAGTTCTTAAGCACCCAGATATTGATCAACAGACAGAAATACTAGCATACTTTCACTCAGTACTGTCATGTGGAACAATCTTCTGGTACAGTGCAACTGGGCACAAAATAATATTTGTTTTACAGTCATGATGTAAGACTATTATGTAAAGTCAATAACCAAACATGTTGCATAAGCTTCTTCTGGGACTTTTACACTTATTTGCCAATATATTTATTCGCCAATTATATTTGTAGTCAGTAATAGAGTAAATTTAGGATGAATTTTGAAATTCACACTCCTAAACAATAGTATAGTTAAAAATAATTTTGATGCAGACTATGAGCCACTGTCTTTGGCTTAGGATGAAGTTTTATATCCTGGGACAAAAATGTAATAAAAGTTGTCTATAGACATCAGACAATAAGTAGGAAGCCCTCAGATATTCAAAAACAAATTAAAAGAATACTTTATTAGCCACTGTATATGGGCCTGAGGATGTAAAATTAATATTAATGGTAATGCACTTTGGTCTAACTGGCCCAGCTAGGAGTAAGTTGTAAGAATGTCTTACAAAAGTTACAATAAAGATTGCAGTGATATGTGAACCTCATAAATAAAGATCACAGAGTGGGAAACAGCACCCCTCTCTGTTGGTGTAAGCTCACAGGGAGCTGCACACTGGAGAAAGCCAACAGGTCCTTCACTTCTAACATCTGGCATAAATTAGGGAGACTGATATGGCAAATTTGATGTATATGCATGAATGGTTGGAATGACTTTACAGCTGCAGGGTTGCAGTGTGGAAGGCAGCAGAAAAGTGCAACATTATCTTTGTGTAATATGTGCAGTTCACAACTAAAAATATCCTAATGGCTTCCTCTTTGGTAAAATATTTATTGAGTTACCAGTTTTGGTGATGTATTATGACATCTTCAGGCCCACTGAACAATGTGTAGGAAGATTCCCCCCTCTAGTCCAGTCAAAATAGGTGCTAGCATTCAGTGGGTGGTATCTGTATGTTTTTGAGACAGCAATCACTTCAAACGTCACCTGCGGCAAACATCACCTGTAAAAAGGAGGCTAACAAGGTATTTTTAAACAGATGAGAATTCCCAATTTCATTCTTTATGTAAGACGAGTGCTTGCTGATTACCTCTGCTTCAGAGTACACAGCTCCTCTCTAAACCCAAGACAAGCAGGCAAAGTGTACATGAAAATAATTTTTATATCTTGTGTTGTTTAGTTATGTTAGGCTTCCTTCAGCTGAACTAGTTTTTATCATCAGCAACAAAAACAATCAAGGAGTAAATATATTGGGAAGCAAGTGTAAGAATTCCAAGATCCTTAAAAATGCTTGTGCAATATTTACAGTTACCTACTTTACAAAGTATTCTTATGCATGCTTCTGCTGAATAAACAATTTACTTTAGGTTCAGTGCTCCAGGAAATTATGCTTAGTAATAAGTGTTTGGCATAGGGTTTGTAGAATTATTTTTAGGCTATTTCTCAACTGTTCAATACTCAAATAGCGTGCGAAACAAATAAAAAATGAACACCTAAATCTTGACAATTGAGCTCTGATTTTTCTTAATTCTTTTTCTGAATTGATAACCTTTATAACCAAAATTTAACAGTATCTTTTTTGGTACTCATCTGGAGGACTTCACACTTTTTATTATTTAGAGCTGATTGCCATCTTCTGCACTGTGCAGATTTGAAATTGATATCATTTCTGAATTTGTTTTGTTCTTCTGATGACTTTACTAGGTGCTAAATGACAGCATTATCAACAAAAAATCTAAGAGGGCTACTCATATTGTTTCCTAAATCGGATAAAAGAATTGAAGCCCCCAGAAGGGGAGGTGTAAATGAAATGATACAAAATTGAGTAAAATTTACAAAACATGTGGCACTTTGAGTCCACTTATCAGTATGGCATTGCACCCTCTCTGGCCGGATGTATGCACTGATTTGGGGGAAGGGTTGCGTAAAGTCTTCAGGTCCTCTCCTGAGGCAAGCTGGCCCATAACTGTTGTAACTGGTGCGTGACAGCTTGGATACTGGCTGGGGTAGGGAGCTGACGTCTGAGCTAGTTCCACACATTATTTTGGGGCTGTATCTGAGAATCTTGCTGGCTGTGGGAGTACCTCTACATCATACACAAACAGGTTATGGAGACACATGAAGTGTGTGTGTATGAGTATTGTCCTACTGAAAAATGGCACTATGATATTGTCACAAAAGAGGTAACACATGAGGATGCAGATTGTCTAAAACATACTTTTGCGCTGTCAGAGTTACCTGAATCATTATCAGCTGTGACCTGAAGTCATGCCATACCCCCCCCCCCCCCTCTCTCTCTCTCTCTCTCTCTCTCTCTCTTCTCTCTCTCTTCTCTCTCTTTTTCTCCCCCCTCCCACCTCTCCCCCCTCCCACCTCTCTCCCCCCTCCCACCTCTCCCCCCTCCCACCTCTCTCCCCCCTCCCACCTCTCCGCCCTCCCTCCTCTCCCCCTCCCCCCCACTCTTCCATTTCCATTTTATCATTTGTTTTAATTATTGTCACTTGTTGCCCCCCCTCCTTGTGTGTGTGTGTGTGAGAGAGAGAGAGAGGGAGGGGGAGGGTCCCATATATATGTAGGTGAGTTGCAAGGAATTTTAACTTGTAAGCTGCTTTCCATTGGAAGCATGATTTCTGTCTTATGCCTTGTTTGATATGTGCCAAAGAATGACATGAATTACAATCTATCTTTTTTCTTTTTTAAGGAAATTGAATCCATCTCTTCACTGTTCAGCATACAGCTCAACTGGGTTGAGAAACATACTTACCATGTAAGTATCACATTGCTCAAGGCCACTGTGATTTTTCATTATAAATGTTGAAATATTAATTGATATTATCCCTAGCAGTACCAAACCATTTTCAATAACCTATATTAATAATGGGAGGGGAAAGGGAGGTTATGTTACGACTGCCACATAAAAAAGAAACAAAAAAACCATCAGTTCATCAGTTGCACTAATTGTTGTTGACTTTTATTTACAACATACATTTTAAAGAGATGCTGATGTGTAAGTAGGATCCAGTATCTGAAAATGTTGAACAACACATTTGTTGAGAAAAGTCGTATCTACTTACTACTGGGGAGGGGGGGGGGGGGGGGGGAAGGTGGCTTTATGACCACATTAGCTAGACTCAAATTTTTGGATTAAGTTCAGTTGAAAAACATTGAAACAATTATAGAATCTGATAGAAGAAGTCATTAAAAACAATAAATATTTGTTTCAAAATTTTAAAATACAAAGTATGTGACTAGATTACAATATTTACAAAAGATGGACATAAAGTGCCTCCACCTGCCACCCCCACCACCTCCAGTTAGTATTGCTGGGAGGGTAAAATTGGATAGTTAGTACTTCATCACTTCCTTTGTGAAGCAATGCAGGACTTGTCATGTTTTGTAATTTCTACTCTGTAACTGTTCAGCTTGTATTACCTGTTAATATGGTTATGTAACAAGTATGAAAAGAACTGCTAGAATACAGTGCAATAAAATAGTTAATTCAGTTGTTTGTGTGTTCCTTGGATCATATTTGCAACAACTTCCTCTGATGGTGTAGAATGTGTGAGTAGGTTCAGAAATTTTATACATTTTGTCAGTTGAGTTGAGATTATGTGTTGATCATTTACTTAATTCAGTTATCATTTTACTCTTAATCTACAATAAAATAATCCGTTTCAGAAACTGCATGTGCAACAGCAACAACAGTGAAAGTAGCTTCTACATCTGCTCTCACAACAACAATGGGTTATGGCAGCAGCATCACTGCAGCCATCTCTCATTTGTGAATTGTAAGGCAGCAGATAAAATGTGGTTTATTTGTGGTACTATTTCCATCTCCCTTGAAAGGCGAATGGTGTCATAGACCTTAAGTGTCCAAGCCCTGTTTTATTGTCTTCCAGTACCAGCCTTTAATAAGAAGAGCAAAAATTGTGTATATTAGCTGACTTGAATAGTTTTTCCTTTTACAGAAATATGTGATTTGCTTACAAAGCACTTTTGCTTGCAAACACCCATTTTATCAGCAAGGCCTGTGTTAAATATTACAGTGAAAAAAAAAAAAAAAAATTCTCTGTCACGTGTTTCATGTAATCATGTAATCATATAATTATCACCTGGCATGGTGGCTCTAATGCTTTAGATGACAAGAAGTGATGTGAAGCTGGTGTGCAAACTTCCCACCTCTCTCCCACAGGTTGACTTACTTGGTATGCACAGCTGATCTTCTTCTCTGGATAGCTGGCCATGTCGATCTCCAAAAACTTCATCTCCAAAGAATAATGTTGGTTAAGGGAATTTATCAGATACTCTGTCTACTCTTGAAATAATTTGGTACTCGAAGAATACTTTTAGTTCAGTCATGGTATGTTTCAACTTGCACAAAAAACAAATTCGCCACTTCTCATATAAATATTTGAACTTGTGCATGTCAACCAAGTCGTCAAACATTAGACTCTATTAGGATACATTTACAACAGGGTTGGTTTAATAACCACCAGAAAATATGAACATGTCTTGCTTCTAGCAAGTCCAACACATGAATTACTTAAAAGTCTAATCTCATTTCTTCATTTGTTCTTAACAATCATCACAGTCACTAAACCAGCAAAGAATAGCACAGGCTCTTTTCTACACATACATTGAAACTCTATGGATCGTACAGCAGATACTTGTCGGCCACCGTTCGGCTGCCGCGTCCGCATTTTGCTCGTGACTGTTTTTAGACCTGCACACACAAACATGCAATGCGCAGTAGGTCGGATTCATATCTCTGACACTTCTATTTAAAATATCGTGTGTTTGAGATGGAGGAAGACCAAGTGGTTCTAGAATGTACACGGAAATTCTCGAAGCACTACATGGCATTGGGAATGTCAGACACTTTCCTTAGTGACATGTTGCAAATAATGCATGTTTCTGAAGTGTCTTCTTCAGCAAATGACCATTGATAATGACATACACAAGTTAGGCATACTGCCCGAGGGAGATACAGTGGCTGTCTTGTAATTTTTTTAAGATTATATGTGAACATATATTTAAAAAAAGGAAATGTGTTGATTTCTCATAATTGATGTTGAAGTCAACTAATGATGAACAAGAATTATCATATTCTCCCCAGTGCACACTGTCGCACAGCATTCTGGTCGTATTGTGGTACTTTTATTTGTACAACTGTTAGTGAATTTTTTCCACAATACTGGTAAATGCTTCAGGTTGAGAATGAAACTTCCTGGCAGATTAAAACTGTGGGCCGGACCGAGACTCGAACTCAGGACCTTTTGCCTTTCGCAAGCAAGTGATCTACCAGGAACTGGCAGAATTGAAGCTGTGAGGACGGGTCGTGAGTCGTGCATGGGTAGCTCAGATGGTAGAGCACTTGCCCGCAACTCTCGGTCCGGCACACAGTTTTAATCTACCAGGAAGTTTCATTATGTATCATGTACACGTGCTGCTACAAGCACTAACATTGTCGGTATCTGCTCTGTGACACAAAGTGCCACTACTGCAACAAGACTGTGTGCCTTTCTTTCTCCCAACAGACAACACCACCACAGCACAACACTCCATCAGGCCAGTGTCAGGAGTCAGTAGAATTCCAAACAACCTGACGATAACTTAAGCCATCAACTAGCATTAGTCAGTGTTCCTGGTTGACACAGGGATTGCTATGCCTTTTTTTTTACTTGCAACACGTGCCAGCGCACTTGTTCTCCTCCTCCCCGCCATCCTCCTTGTTTCGCCTTCTGCTCCAGCAGTTGCAGCGTGCGGTCACCTATTGTGGATAAGCAATCTCTCTACAGAGACAGATAATACCACAACCTAGGTACAAGAATGTAACTTGGGCACTGAAACAACTGAAATATGTAGACTGGATGTATTTTTCTTGTTTGATTTTTAAATTAATGACAAAGTAAACCTTGTATAATTCACTATTCAGTTTAGTGGCTTGTGATAATTTTGTGAAAAATATGAACAGTTGATTGGTATCTCATTAGGTTTTGTGAATAATTTTCAAACTTACCTATCACTGAAACCATTTTTGTAGGTTGTGTCCAGTTGGGTTTGTCATAAGTCCAGGATTAGTCTGGACAGTCCTGGTTTTTTAGTGCTGTCTGGGGTTTCAAGAATGTCTGGGGTTTGAGAATTTTATGAGTGGCAAGGATTTTATTTTAAATCTTAGACCACTGTGATTGACACCATTTTCAAACATTCTCTTATGGCCTTGCCTCTGTCAACTGACCTCAGAGCAAATGATGAGGCGATGGGGAGGTGCATGGCTACCAGTTCTGCCACTTTTCACTTACTATTAGTCAGTTTCAAACACAACAGGGGAAATGTGTTTATATTGTTTTCCTGTGTGAAGTAACTATTTTACATATTTTTGATCATTTTATACCTATTGGTTTTTTGTTTCACTGTTTAGCCATGGGCAAAACAAAGCAAATGTTTAACTTTAATCTGCAGCAGGAATACAAATTTTTGAAATTGTGTAATGACAGAAGCAGTGAACATATTTTTGCACACTTTATTGGAGAATTTTCTGTTGAACATAAAGGAAAGAGTGATACTGAAGACCACATGAAAACAGCTAAATACAAAACATAAGAGATTTTTTAAAATCAAAGATGATAATGGTGATCTGTAGTATGCTGCTAGATTTTCATACACACTGCCAGATACAAAAACAGTTTGAAAACATCAGACTGCACATCGAAACTTGTTAAAAAGCTATAAGATCCAAAAATTTTATTTTCTAGAACCACAACAGAGGCAATTATTGTTAACAGATGGCTGCATTTTGTAGACGTGAAGAATAAAGATGTAGAATGTTAATAACATTCATTTTTTAAAAGATTTTAAAGTTTTCACACTAAATTTTTTTGGCGCCGTTACTTTTCAGCATAGCATGCCCTCATACTTTAGGTGTGCACAGCTGTCACAAGGTGAAGATGAAGAGGTACAGGGAACTGAATATGTAACTCACTAAAGAGAGATGAAAATCTGATTCTCATGGGGGATTGAAATATTGAACGTTACAGAAGGGGAAGGAACAGAAGATAAAGTTAGGGGAGAATATGCGTTTGGTAGTAAGAATGAGGAGGGGGTAGAGACTCCTAAAGAATTTGTCTCTCCTAGAGTTCAGCAATAAATTTCAGCCGGTGATAGGAAAAACATTGTTCAAGAATCACAAGAGGAGGAAATACAATATACTTTGAAAAGACATTGAGACACAGGAAAACACCACCTGGTTACAAAATCAGATACTGGATTGTAAGATATACCCAGGAGCAGATGATGATGTGCATTTGAAGTGTTCTGAGTCCATAGATAATGGTGGTAATGAATACTAAAGCAAGCAGTTCAAAAGAGTAGGAGTTAAAATACCTAAAAAAGGGCCATCACAGAGGTTGGACTGACAAATACAGGCACAAGGAAGATAACTGCAAAGAAACCTTTGCAAACAGGAGACATACTTCAGTTGATTGACAAAAGAAGGAAATATAAAATTGTTCAGGAAAACAAAAGTGTGCAGCAGTATAATTGACTTAGGAATGAAATCAAAATAGCTACAGGAAAAATGTGAAAAAATTGAAATGCAAATAGTCATCAGAAGATATAGGAAAGTCAAAATAACTTTCAGTGACATTAAAAGCCAAGGTGTCAACATTAGGAGTGCAAAAGGAATTTCACTATTAAATGGAGAACGGCATTGATTTGAAAGACATAAGGGATCAAATATTCAGGTCAGAGTTTTACAGAGCTTTGGAAGACTTGTTTTACAGAGCTTTGGAAGACTTGTGAACAAACATTGCATCAAGGATAGATAACATTTCTTCGAAGTTTCTAAAATCATTGGGAGAAGCTACAATTCAATGACTATTCAAACTAGTGTGTAGTATCATTGAGATTGGTAACATAACATCAGACATTCAGAAGAATATAATTTACACAATCCCAAAGGTAGCAAAGGCAGATAAATGTGAGAACTACCATTGATCATCTTACCAGCTCATAGATCAAAGTTGTTGATGAGATTGTTGTACAGAAGAATGGAAAATTGAGAATCATTTAGATCAGGAATTAACAACTGGCCGGTTTTGAGCGCGAGTACTCGCGTGTGCTCAGGCACGTGCTCGCGAGCAGCTGCAAGGTCGCGGAGTAGGGAGGGTGGGGAGGGAGGGGAAATGCGCGCGCACGCTTGAATAGGGCCGCAGCGTGCCTATTGAATTCGCGCCGACTGTGTAACGTTTAAAGTACTACGATCAGCTCTTAACAGTCACTTCGCTGGTTAAGAATCATGTGAAGTCGCCGTTGTGTAACCCCAACCATGCTTTCGCAGTTCAACCCCCATTGGGAGGAATTGTATCTGTTTACTGAAAAAGATGGTGTTGCAAAATGTTTACTATGTCACAAAATGCTGAATTCTTTTACGAAATTTAATTTGCAGCGACATTATATGTCGTACCATGCGAAAGACTACGGACGTGGGAAAAGTGATTGACCAGATCGTGCACAGGAAGTTATTAAACTTAAAAGGAAGCTATCCGAAGAAGATCTGGACGACGAAGAAAAATCAACTGAGGCAGCTCTCAGAGTGGGTTACAAAATTGCTTTGCTTTTAGCAAAATCCCTGCGCCCCTTAACTGATGGCGATTTAAAAAAGTTTGGAATGTAGGAGACGAGATGCTGGCAGAAGTAAAGCTGTGAGGACCGGGCGTGAGTCGTGCTTCGGTAGCTCAGATGGTAGAGCACTTGCCCGCGGAAGGTAAAGGTCCCGAGTTCGAGTCTCGGTCGGGCACACAGTTTTAATCTGCCAGGAAGTTTCATATCAGCGCACACTCCGCTGCAGAGTGAAAATCTCATTCTGGAAACATCCCCCAGGCTGTGGCTAAGCCATGTCTCCGCAGTATCCTTTCTTTCAGGAGTGCTAGTTCTGCAAGGTCGCAGGAGAGCTTCTGTAAAGTTTGGAATGTAGGAGACGACATACTGGCAGAAGTAAAGCTGTGAGTACTGGGCGTGAGTCGTACTTCGGTAGCTCAGATGGTAGAGCACTTGCCCACGAAAGGCAAAGGTCCCGAGTTCGAGTCTCGGTCGGGCACACAGTTTTAATCTGCCAGGAAGTTTAATAAACGAATGTTTGGTAGTTGCAGCGGAACATTTGTGTCCATCTCAAGTTGAACAGTTTCGGATTGTGCCATTATCTAACATGACCATTATGCGTCGCATACAGGACATGGCAGACGACGTCCAGAGCCAGCTTGCTAATATCTGTAAAGATTTTATGGCGTATTCTCTAGCTCTGGACGAAAGTGTTGATATCACTGGAACAGCGCAGCTTGCCATATTTATTAGAGGTGTTAATAGAGATCTTCAGGTGAGGGAGGAGCTCCTCGATGTAGTAGCCATGAAGAACACTACAACCGGAGGTGATATTTTAAGTAGTGTTGAAGAAAGTGTTGAAAATATAGGATTGTCGTGGAATTCTTTAGTTTCAGTGTCTACAGATGGTAGAGGCATACACTAAGCTAATAAAATTATGTGGCACGTGTACATTCTCCTTTATTTGTTTCATTTGTCGCAGTAATAATTCGTGAGTGATATCCCTGCAGGTGGCCGCGGATTTACATTGACTGGCGGCAGCTGTTGTGTGCCCCACGTGACTCTCCCCACTCTCCGCTCTAGTCCGCTGGTCCGGTAGTGGGGGTAGCGTGCTCGCGCTGCTCCGTGCTCGCGCCTTGCTGCTCACAGCTTGCTCCGCGAGCACATATGTTGTGAAGCCCTGATTTAGATGATGATGCACTTGATAACACAGGCAAGGCTTGAGAAAAATGAAGATACTTCACAGAGTTCTCCTTTAAATATTTGTATTTTCAGATGCAAATTTGTTGTCTTCTCTTTGCTCTGAATGTCTGCACCTAAAAATAAATTTCTCTTCAGACCACACCACTGCAGCACAGATGAACCTTATTTCCGATGCAGTTGTCCATATGCTGAAATCGAATACACTTCAATAAATTTTCAGTTTTCTACAAATGAATACAAAGCATTTCCTCTGTAAGTATGTTTGTATATTCTATCACAATGTACAATACTTACTGTATCTCAGACACTACACCATAGGGAACATTTCTTGTATTCATATCAAGTTCATACATAGGAGACTAACATTGGAATGAATCAAATCACGTTAATTGATTTCTAATATCTTGCCATGATGTCATGCCACATTGTTACATGCTTTTAGTTTGTGGTGGACCACGTTACTACAATTGGATTTCCACTCACAGTGGGTACACAAAGCCCACACAGGTATCACAACTTGTGATAGTACTGCAATCTCTGTCCCATCTTGAAGACGCAAAGCATCCATTTGTATGCGCCACACTTGCAAAACAGATAACAAAAACCCACAAACAGCTTTCTTATTTTAACCACTACTTCACTATAGCGTTTAACTATTGCAACTATCCTTTGTCTGCTAGGTAGACACAGAGCTATACCTCATTGTATCTGAGTGATATGTTACATTACAACATTCATGGGATTTGTTGACCTAGGCAAGTGTTTAACAATGTAAAATAGTATAGGATGTTTGAAATTCTCAGAAAAAATAGATATGTGCTGTAGTTAAAGATGGATAATATGTAATATGGACAAGAAATAATAGAGGACAATAAGAAGAATGGAAGATCAGAAGTTAAGTACTCAGCTTAAAAAGGATGTACTGTTCAACATTTGCATCAAAAAGCAGTGATGTAGATAAAAGAAAGGTTTGAGGCTGAGATTAAATTCAGATTAAAAGGATGTCAATGATAGATGAGCATAGAATATGGATTTTGAAAAAGACAAAGAAAATGAAATTAACCTGGGATAACAGAAATGAGAGTAGCGATAAACTTAGTATCAAAATTGAGGGCTATGTAGTAGGTATAGTGAAGGGATTCTACTAACTCAGAAGTAAACTAACACATGATGGATAAACTGAGAAGTATATAAGAAGTTGACTAACATGGGTAAAGATGACATACCTCGTAAAAAGAAAAGTATTACTACCAAAGAGAAATTTCTGGGAATGTATGCCTGGAGCACAGCACTATAAAGAAGTAAATCACAAGTGGGTGAAAACCAGACAAGAAGAGAATCGAAGCATTTGAGATTTGATATCGTGGAAGGACACTTAAAATAAAATATGCTGATAAGGTAAGTTATTACTTGGTTTTCTATAGAATATTCAACAAATAATTGAAGACATAGCAAGGTTGGAGGAGACAGTGTGAAACATGCAAAAGAATTCTGGAAAGCCAAAGCACATAATAATGTTTGAAGCAAATAATAATAATTTCATGTGGTTCAGTGGCCAGGTGCAAGTCTTTCAGTTTTATGCCACTTTATTAACTTTCATGCCCCTAATCTACTCTAGTTACCCAACCAGGCAAAGGGGACCTACAGCTTAATGTGGAATCCAAATCATGTTTCATGGCAATTCCTCACTTAGTTGAGAAGTGAAAACTAGATTGAAGGCAAATTGAAAATTTCTGTCATTTCACTGAGATTCAATCCCACAATTTTTCAGTTTCCAGGCATGCACTTTACCACGAAAACACATTTGGCTAATGTGAGACAGGCTTACTTGAACAAACTATTGCCCTAGAGTAGAGGAAGAAACATTGTGCATGAGGCAGAGCACAGAGTGTAATATGGAAGTGGAATGTGGTTATTGGTAGGACAGGAGGTAGAAAGTGGGAGAATATGAAGTACACTGTTAAGAAAATGTAATTAAAAAAAAGGAAGAAAAGTGGTGTTCAAAATTGTCAAAAATAGTTACTGTTTGTTTCACATCTGATAAGGCATCCACAGCTTGATACTATGATACTGGGAGAAGCAGTTGTGGCAAAAAATTACAGTGGCAGCAAATGCTATAATGATTATCACAGATCGTGAGGTAATTTTATGTAATTGGTATGTAGACATGATGAGACTAGTACAGAATAGGAAGTAGTTCACAAGTGCATCAAGCCACTCATCATAATGTTGATCAATTACAAAATTTATCTTCCACAAAATCACAGAATATGTGTTAGATTACAGCTAAAATTATCTTCCATGTTTTTCCAGAGATTGAAAGTATCCTTTATGTTTGTTGACTATATCATCATTATAAGATGAGTTCTTACCATGAATATATATCTCCATATCAATGTTTGACACAATAAACTTTCATTGTCTTATAATGTGTAGGTTGCACTTAATCCTTTATTAATATATTTCAGGTTAGTTTGTATTATTGTCTGTCAACCTTTGTGTGTTCTGATCCTATTCTGAACCCCTCCATTTTTTTTAATTTGATGTGTATCTTTGTTGCAGCCATACTGCATAATTGATTTGCATGATGAAGAGGCAGCTCTTCAAATAGCTTCGAGATCTGTGGCTCTCAGATGGTGTTTGGAGTTGTGGGCACGTGCTAAAACAGATGAAGAGTTGCACAGGAATCTGAAGTCATATCCACATGAAAGGATGAAACCATTCCTCCAAGATAACCTCTCATTCAAGATCAAAGTGGAAACCTTCTGCAATAGTCAAACTCAGGAAGAAAAAGTCTCTAAAATTGAGGCATGTTTTAAATCTATTTCAAAATGTAGAAAATGAAGTGTTTGGTATCTCAGCTAGAAGGTAGTAAATTTAGAAGACAAAAAATGGCTATACTTCACAATTATTTCAATTTATTTCTTTCATTCATGAAGAAAATTGATTAAAATTCTCGAATGAACTAAATATTTTATTGCACTGTTTTAAATTGTTTTCATGACGCATGTATAAATTTGTAGATCATTTGCTGTATCCCAGATGTGTTGCAGTTAATAACAGGCAATTTCTTCAAAATCTGGCTGTGAACAAAACCCAAGTGCAGCTCGTAATTAAAGGCCCTGAGGCGGAGCTGCCCCAAAATATATATTAAAATAAATTTCTCAGTAATGTATTACAGAATTTCCTGTGTGGATTTGAATAATGCAGGTCTGCATTTTTGGAATTGTTGATGTGTGATTCCAAGTGATGTTTTTCGAACAGGTAGTAGCTAGTCTTAAGGCAGCACCTTGAAATGCCACATAGCTCTATGTAGCAGCAGTTTGGGGACACAGATTCCTTTAAATTTAGCTCTTATGGGCATCCCAAAGGCTCTGGTGTTTCATCCTAAGGGTATCCTACCGATATGCACACGATTTTCACATTCAACTACTTACATCAACAGGGTGTGAGCAGAGTTGGTGAAACTTCGTTATTGAATTGCTGTCTCGGTGTATCTCTCTTATGATTTGATGTGTCATTAATTGACATTTAGTATTATTGTTTTGATAGTGTCGTAGACAGTGTTTTTCTTTCTGCCATGAACTGTTGGAATAAGTTTGTAAATGTCCAGCTATAGTGCACTAGTGTATGGAACATAAGTATCGCCACTTAGTGAGAATTTTACGAATGATTTAAGGAAAAAGCGTGCGAAATATAACCTGTGGGTGAAATATCTGTCATTATTTTAGTTTCCTTGCCTGCTGTCTGCATTTGTAGATAACGTGCATTGTGAAATGGGAAGTTGTTACTCACCATATAATGGAGATGCTGGGTCACAGATAGGCACAACAGAAAGACTGTCACAAATATACCTTTTGGCCAATAAGGCATTTGTCAGAATTAGACAGCAAACACATACATACACACTCACGCAAATGCAACTCTCACACACAACTGGTGTCTCACGCAGCTGAGGCCACACTATGAGCAGCAGCACTGGTGCGTATTGGCAGTGGCGACTGGGTGGGGCTAAGGAGAAGGCTGGAGCGGGAAGGGGGAGGGATAGTGGGGTAGACATGGTGGCGGACAGTGACATGCTGTTGGGGAGTGCAGAGGGATGAGGTGGAAAGAGGATAGGGCAGCTGTGTGCAGTTGGCAGATTAGACGGAGGGAGCAGAGAGGTGGGGTGGGGGGTGGGGGGGAGATAATAGAAAAGGAGAGAAGTAAAAAGACTGGGTGCAATAATGGAGGAATGGGAGCTGTATAGTGCTGGAATTCAAACAGAAAAGGGGCTGGATGGGAGAGGACAATGACTAACGAAGGTTGAAGCTACGAGGGTTACGGGAACATAGGATATATTGCAGGGAAAGTTTCCACCTGTGCAATTCAGAAAAGCTGGTGTTAGAGGATCCATGTGGCACAGGCTGTGAAGCAGTCATTGAAATGAAGAATGTCATTGTTTGGCAGTGTGCACAGCAGCATGGTGGTCCACTTGTCTCTAGGCCACAGTTTGTCGGCGGCCATTCATGCAGACAGGTTGTCATTCCCACATAGAATGCACCACAGTGGTTGCAGCCTAGCTTGTAGTTCACATGACTGGTTTCATAGGTAGCCCTGCCTTTGATGGGATAGGTGATGTTTGTGACTAGATTGAGTAGGTGGTAGTGGGAGGATGTATGGGACGGGTCTGGCATCTAGGTCTATTACAGGGGTATGAGTCATAAGGTAAGGGTTTGAGAGCAGGGGTTGTATAGGGATGGACGAGTATATTGTGTAGGTTCGGTGGATGGCAGAATACCACTGTGGGAAGGATGGGAAGGATAGTGGGCATGACATTTCTCATTTCAGGGCATGACGAGAGGTAGCCAAAACCCTGGTGGAGAAAGTAATTCATTTGCTCCAGTCCTAATTGGTACTGAGTTACAAAGGGAATGCTCCTCTGTGGCCTGACAGTGGTACTTTGTGAGGTGGTGGAAGATTCTAAAGGTAAGGCATGCGAGATTTATTTTTGTACAAGTTTGGGAGGATAATCGTGGTTTGTGAAGGCTTCAGTGAGACCCCCAGTATATTTCGAGAGGGACCACTCATCACTGCAGATGTGGTGACCATGTGTGGATAGGTTGTATGGAAGGGACTTCTTAGTATGGAATGGGAGGCAGCTATCAAAGTGGAGGTATTGTTGGTGGTTAGTAGGTTTGATATGGGCGGACATACTGATGTAGCCATCTTTGAGGTGGAGGTCAACATCTAGGAAGGTGGCTTATTGGGTTGAGTAGGACCAGGTGAAGCAAATAGAGAAGTTGTTAAGGTTCTGGAGGAATATGGATAGGATGTCCTCACCCTCGATCTAAATCACAAAGATGTAATCAGTGAATCTGAACCACGTGAAGGATTTAGGATTCTGGGTGATTATGAAGGATTCCTCTTGATGGTCCATGAATAGGGTGGCATAGGATGGCACCATGCAGGTGCCCCTAGCCATACTGCGGATTTGTGTAGGTAATATCTTCAAAGGAGAAGTAATTGTGGGTGAGGATATAGTTGGTCATGGTGACTAGGAAGGAGGTAGTTGGTTTGGGATCTATCAGACATTAGAAAAGGTAGTGTTCAATAGCAGTAAGGCCGTGTCCATTAGGGATGTTAGTGTAAAGGGAAGTGGCATCAATAGTGACGAGCAGGGCACTGTGTGGTAAAGGGACAGAAACTGTGGAGAGTTGGTGGAGGAAATGGTTGGTATCTTTTATGTAGGAGGGTATGTTCCGGGTAATAAGAACAATACCTTCAACTTATTACCCTGCACCTACCCTCCTACATAAAAGATACCAACCATTTCTTCCACCAACTCTCCACAGTTCCTGCCCCTTTACCACACAGTGCCCTGCTTGTCACTATTGATGCCACCTCCCTTTACACTAACATTCCTAATGCCCAAGGTCTTACCGCTTTTGAACACTACCTTTCCCAACGCTCGACAGCTTCCAAACCAACTACCTCCTTCCTAGTCACCATGACCAATTATATCCTGACCCACAATTACTTCTCCTTTGGAGGCATTACCTACAAACAAATCCACAGTATGGCTATGGGCACCTGCATGGCATCATCCTATGCCAACCTATTGATGGACCATCATTCATTGATGACATCTTTGCGATTTGGATCGAGGGTGAGGACACCCTATCCATATTCCTCCAGAACCTCAACAACTTCTCCTCCATTTGCTTCACCTGGCCCTACTCAAACCAACAAGCACCTTCCTAGATGTTGACCTCCACCTCAAAGACAGCTACATCAGTGCCTCCATCCATATCAAACCTACTAACTACCAACAATACCTCCACTTGGGCAGCTGCAACCTTTCCATACCAAGAAGACCTTTCTATACAGCCTATCCACCTGTGGTCCCTCTCAAAATATACTGAGGGTCTTCACAAACCGTGATTATCATCCCAACCTTGTACAAAAACAAATCTCCCGTGCCTTATCTTTCCAATCTTCCAACACCTCACAAAGTCCCACCATCCGGCCACAGAGGTGCATTCCCCTTGTAACTCAGTACCACCCAGGACTGGAGCAACTGAATTACATTCTCCACCAAGGTTTCGACTACTTCTCATCGTGCTCTGAAATGAGAAATGTCCTGCCCACTATCCTTCCCACCCCCACCCACTGTGGTGTTCTGCCGTCCACCGAATCTACACAATATACTCATCCATCCCTACACAACCCCTACTCTCAACCACTTACCTCATGGCTCATACACCTGTAATACACCTAGGTGCAAGACCTGTCCTATACATTCTCCCACCACCTACTCCAGTCTAGTCACAAACATCACCCATCCCATCAAAGTCAGGGCTACCTGTGAAACCAGTCATGTGAACTACAAGCTAAGCTGCAACCACTGTGCTGCATTCTATGTGGGCATGACAACCTACAAACTTCTGTCTGCATGAATGGCCACCGACAAACTGTGGCCTAGAGACAAGTGGACCACCATGTTGCTGTGCACACTGCCAAACAATGACATTCTTCATTTCAATGACTGCTTCACAGCCTGTGCCACATGGATCCTCTAACACCAGCTTTTCTGAATTGCACAGGTGGAAACTTTCCCTGCAATATATCCTATGTTCCCGTAACCCTCGTAGCTTCAACCTTCGTTAGTCATTGTCCTCTCCCATACAGCCCCTTCTCTGTTCCCATTCTAGCACTATACAGCCCTAATTCCTCCATTGCATCCAGTCTTTTTACTTTTCCACTATCCCCCCTCCCCCCCCCCCCTCCACCACTGTGCTTCCTCTATCTAACCTCCCAACTGCACATAGCTGCCGTACTCTCTTTCCACTTCATTCCTCCGCACTCCCCAACAGCATGTCAGTGTCGGCCACACCTGCCCTACTGTCCCTTCCCCCTCCCCATCCCAGCCTTCTCCCTATCCCCACCCAGTCGCCACTCCCATCATGCACCAGTGTTGGTGCTCACAGTGTTGCCACAGCTGTGTGAGACTGCAGACATGTGTGTGTGAGCTGTGTTTGCGTGAGTGTGTTTGTGTGTGTTGGCCATCTAATTCTGACGAATGCCTTACTGGCTGAAAGCTACATGTGTGTCAGTCTTTTTGTTGTGCCTATCTGCGAGTCAGCATCTCCACTATATGGTGAGTAGGAACTTTCTTTTTCACAACATTGTTCTATTCCATCCTGGATTTTCCATTGTTTGATTACTAGCAACTTCCTTTTTCTGACTGTATTATGCATGAGTTCAGTAAGTTTTTCTTTTTTGCAACTAACAGCAGCATACCACGAGTTTGAAAACAACACAATATGAATTCATTGTGCAATTTATCAGGTAAAATTTTGGAGCATGAGGTCAGGATGGAAGTGGAGGAAGTTGGTGCACCCAGACCTGATGTAAACATGAATCAAAAACAAAAAACAGGCAATGGTATACACACAGTTTTAATAGAGCAGCATATAAAATGCAGCTGAGTGGTTGTGTGTGCTATTTCACTTAAAATGCATATTTTCATAATACTCAAGGATAATATGGTATGTAAACTACCATGGGGTCACTCATGCCAGCCAATCACAGCACAAGATCCCTGATGTCATGGCAACATCTCTGTTTTGTCAAGTGAACTCATAAATGCTGCAATTTGAGCACACAAGACATTAAACAACTGAAATTTAGGAATGAAAATACCAAGAACATTAAGCTTGTAGTGAAGCTAACATACACTGCATTAAATATCTTTCCAGAATGCCTCTTTAACTACGATTTGTTGTGGCAAACTTGGGAAATTTGACGTTGGAAGGTAAATAAGCTATCTATAGATTTCATCTTGGAGTTAGCTTTTGATGTTATTTAGTAGTTCATTATGAAACAGAAAGAAGATACAGTGTGTAAATGTTTGGCTAGAGTGTGATATTTCCCAGAAATGAGATCGTCTCTACTTGCTAATGACTTTCTCAAGCCAAGCTGTGAAATGAGATCCTCTCTTCTCAGTATTTCCACTACATTCCCACTGTCACTTCCCATTACACTCCTAACTTCTGCAACTTTGTTGTTAAACAGCATCTCATTCCCAGATCACCATCCAAAACCCAAGGTTATTATGCCTACAACCATTCTCATTCAAACCCCCCCCCCCCCCCCCCCCACTAAACTAGCTCAACACATGGGGGAGGGGGAAGATGGGTGTTCCACCTTGAAGATGTCCATTTCTCTCTGTTGCTGAGCACACTGAACAGCATAACTCAAAAAGACATGATTGCCAACTATTACCACACAGGTCATTTGTAGCCTCCCTCCTATCAACAGTTTCCCTTAACTCGGAGAGGGACACCTGTTCTCCAGCATATCTTCTCATTGCTCCATTCTACTGTAGTTAACCTCCGTTAGCCTTGCCTGGTCGAGTCCCTGCTCATTCTTGTTTGCTAGTTACTAGTACTTATTATTTAATTATTGAGCTTGACTTCTCTGGTGGGTCCATGAAAACTTCTGTATATATCAAATATACCAACCTCCAAGGTTACTGCCTTTTCTGACTGCTGTCATCTGTCCACTACAGCCTTTCCACCACATTTACTGTCAGAAGCAGTATTTATCCAAATATGCTGATAATGTTACCAGAGCTTTTGCAGACAAACAGTGTGGTTCCAAGTTAAGAAATTTGTTTCCCATATCATTTTCTTCTCATGACTCGTGACTTTCATTTGGGAGGAAAATAGTTTGGATTATCATCTGACAATCCAGATTTATGTTTCTGTGGTTTTCCTAAATTTATTTTAAAAGAACATGGCTGATTTCTTTCTGCATACTGCGCTAATTTGTCTCTAATGACAATATAACTGACAGGATTTTAAATTCTGATCTTCCTTCTGTCCTTCCTTTCTTCTGAAGATACATAAAACTTATCACCACTGGAAACCAACAAGTGACAATTACTTTCCTTATCACCCAAGCCTTAGAAAACTTAACCATATCCTTCCTCCTGCAGATGATGATAACCCCAGACCTGTCCCATGCACTTACCTATCATTTCCTGTTCCACTCCTGTTACAGGCATTTCTTATCTGGTCAAAGGAAGAACCATGTGTGAAACCAGTTAAATAGACATATCTATAAGCAGTCTTCATCTTCTATTAGCTGACATGCATCTACTGTTCAATATTTTGTGGAGTATGGCAAGTAACCTACTGTTTACTGAAGAGTCACCGATAAATTGTGGATAATCATAAACTTGATCACTTGATTGCTGAACATGCTGTACACCACACAACAGGAGACTTTAACAGCTGCTTCATTGCTTATGTTATTTGGATCCATTCCCTTTGCTGCTCCAGTTGTTTTCAACCGAGTAGATGGGAACTGTCTCTGTTGCACATATTTCATTTCTGAAGGCTCTGGCATAAAACCTTTGGCAGTTTACATCCTGGTCTATTCCCTTTCCACCGTGTTAACTTCGTCCCACTCTACTGTGCTCACCTTCTCTTATCTTTCATTTTCCATCCATTCCCATCTTGCTCTGGATTGTACTCCAGTTCTCAGCAACTAATCCTCCTTCCAACCTTCTCTCTCACCCACCAACCTTCCCTCCCACCTACAGTTTGCTTCTGCTGGTGAGAGCCAACTGTCTCCCTTTCTCGTGTCCCCCAATACCTCCATATCCCTCTTTGTCCCACCTCCCTACACCCTCTCTACCAGTACCGCCCTAAATTTAATGTTGCCATGGATATGTGAGTGGTTTTAAATTGACCTGGAAATTGATGAAGGGGATTCCTCCCGCTGCTCCCCATCCATTCATTAATCCAACATTTTACTTTATTCTAAGATTTATGACAAGGGAGTGAGGCAAACAATTTTGCTGCTCCAAACTATATTTTGGAATTACTTGGGAAAATTTTATTAGAAAATAATTTTGATTTTTCTATTATTTTGTCTTTCATAAAATTTACTTTTGGTGTTCTAAAGAAATGCATGTACTTAACAGCCTGTAATAGCGTTTGTATGCATATTTGTTTTGAGAAATTGTGGGCTAAGAGGCTCTGTGCAAATATTTAATTGATTTCA
The DNA here is from genome assembly GCF_023898315.1 of Schistocerca nitens. NCBI lineage: Eukaryota > Metazoa > Arthropoda > Insecta > Orthoptera > Acrididae > Schistocerca > Schistocerca nitens. The sequence continues at coordinate 733,673,367 of NC_064614.1, read as the reverse complement.
TAACCGGAAAGGCAGTTTCTGTTTTCATAGGCCACTTGCCTCAAACTGCCCAGTCATGTTCTTCCATGATAAAATTTGAAATTGTGATTTACAAAAAGATATTCATATATTGGTCATTTATTTCATATTGTTTCAGTCATTCAGTTACTTACCATTAAAGGGTCCTGTCAGATTGAAGAATCCTGATGTTGTGTTGCAGTATATTGAATACTATGGACAGGATTCTAACAGAATTCCTGAAAAGCCATATGACCTTTTCTTTGGACGCTGGGTGAGTTTTGTTTACTTCAGGTTATGCATCAAAATTATGTTTCTTGCTCTTTTTTCTCTCTGTTTTTTCCCCTGCCAATGACATAACAATTATGGGTAACACACTGTGATGCTGTTGCGGTATGACTCTAGAATTATAGTTTGTTGCCTCATACATGTTTTACATCCTGGAGGACCTCCTCACTACGGGTCAATTGGAATGAAAGTAAATCTAATCTAATCTAAACACTCTTATATATTTGAAATCACCATGTGTGCATTTATGATTTACTTTTGGATGAGTGCCAGCCAATGTCATATGATGTTCTTTTTCAGAGTTTCTTGTTCATTTTTGACACTGTTTTTTATGTATGTATTAAAACTGGATCTTTTGCTTTTGTAACCTATACAATCTCATCAAATTTTAGCTCTTTTAAGGCAATTCTATGGAACATTGCGGAAGACATTTCTATCCATATTTTGCAAATGGCTTAAATGATACCAGCTACTACTCTTATGATACCATATGTATCAAAAACTCACTGTAAATGAGTGTATTATGGTCAAAATGTAATTTTTAGAAACACATCTGTGTATTAATAGGCACTGCATCAAACAGCAATTTCAGTTGCAGAATACTAGAGACAGAATTGCAAGTTAGTACTTATCTTTAAGAGGTGACATTTCTAGTATGGCCAGTAAATTTAAAAGTAGAAAATGCTCTTCCTAGCTGTTGGTTCTTGTATGTTCCTTTCATAAGAAGAAAAGAGGTATTGTTTGAGGAAGACTGGAAATGGTTGATGAGACCCAGTTTTTGTGAGGAAGAGAGAAGGCGAAGATGATGGAGAAAGCCTCAAAGGAAGTAGGAGATCAAGGTTAAGGATTCATCGAAGGGACAAAATGAGAAGCAAAGGTGGATTCAAGGAAGAGAGATGGGATTAAAAATTGAAATAAAATAGTGATTAAGTAAATAACGAAAATCTACATTTCGGAAAAGGCAGCATGGTTGTTAACCATTTGACTGCAGTGGACAAGTTAACTCGTCATGCTCCTCTGCTCACCAGCTGCTGAGGATGTGTTTAAAAATGGCTTCTGAGTTTTCATTAAGCACTGTTGTCATTTTTACACATCCCATTCCGCCAACCATCTCACTGCTGCAGATGAGTTACTTCCATATCTTGGAGAATAAAAAAGTTTCAACATATGTGCATCTTTCTGTGCTACTATCTGCAAAAATTTTCATTTTGACATCTTGAACTGTTTATGAAATATGACACTTGTCTCTCAACAGAGGTAGCAGCATTAGGCAAGCATTACAGCAGTGGCAAAGTGGTGCGCAGCACAGAATGCGGAGAGCTTGTCTGTAACAGTAAAGGGTTAATAGAGGTTAAGCCAGAAAGTTAACAGAATACAAGGATATGCTGGAGAGAATGTTCCCTTTTTCGCAGTTCAAGAAAACTCAGAACTCCTTACCCCTCCTGCCTATGCACCTCTACCTTCTACTCACTTCCAAAATACACAAAAACAAATATCTTGACCATCCCATTGAAACATATTGTAAAGACCACACCAAAAATGTTTCATTGCTGGTAGACCAGCACTTCCAACCCATCACATAGAGCTCCCCAATCAACACATAAGATGCTAATCACTTTTTGGAATACTTTAAACCCATTCCTACCTGTCCCACCTGAAACCGTTCTTGACACAATTGATGGGATCTTGCTCTACACTGACACTTAACTTACCTATATCTGCTCAGCCCTAGAACACTGCTTCCCCCAACACCTTCCAGAAAATCTTCCAAAATGCCCATGTATTGTCACACTAGTCGCTTTTTATCCTAATCCATAATTACTTCGATGGCCAGACCTACAACCAGAATGTTCATATGTGTGTGAGAACCAAAATGATCATGTCCTATGTCAATTATTTCATAGGCAGCATCGAAGAGACATTCCTCAACACTTAGAAGCTAAGCCCCCTTGAGCTTGGTATGGATTTGTAGATGATATCTTTGTGGTCTGGACTCATGGTGAACAACTACTCCACTTTCTGCAACAGCTTAGTTCCTTTTCCCAACTCAGTTGCATGTTTTTGAAAATGAGTGACCACTATGAGGCATAGCTTGAATGTTTTGAATCTCTTGATAACAGTGCGTGTTTGAATGATGTCACAATGGCCTTGATGGCATGTTGACAAGACTAATCAGTGGACAGAAATGGCAGAGTTCTACTCATGATTTGGAGCATGGTGCACTCTACTGAAGTGCTCTGAGAATGTATTTTTATTTTTGTCTCCGTTTGACATGTTGCTGTACATAACAATTTTCTGTGGTTGAAAGAGTATTGAGAAAGATAATTCAGGTCATGGGAATGGGTAAAACTTTTTCAATCTGTTTTCTTACATCAGTCTCTTTACAGGTTTTTAGTTTATTCTTTCATTCTCCTTGCATTCATTCTCCTTGTCATCATAATACAACGAAAACAACTAGCTACAAAATATACATACACATAGAAATATAAAAGTATGCTTTATGAGTGTAGGACAGGTGGTCAGCTGAAGTCTTGATGAAGGAACCATCCTAGCATTTTCCAGAAGTGATTTTGGAGAACCTACATTGGGATAGTTGGACAGTGCAAGTTCCATCCTCACGAATATGTCATCATCTTAACAGCTGCACTGCCTCATTCAGTTGCTCCCAATTGTACAATGTCCTTTGACTCTTTATCACTGCCCACATCAAGGACCACCACTTATGACTCTGAGAGAATGAACTTGCTGCTATACCCCTTACATTAACTCCAGTCCTTTCAGAAAACTGACTCCAAACCACTAAATGTGCTACTATTCCCCACATCCATCTTCATGTCCTTCCCTCAGTGTACTTGAAAAAATTGACTGGGCACCCCCTATGATGAGTGAAATGTTGAATTCAAGAGAGTGACAAGTCATTGTTATTACACTAGATCTTGATACATGGTTTTCTTGCAAAAGCATGACAGAATTGTAATGTGGAAAGATGATGTGGTTATCCCCTTTTCATTATTAACCACTACTCTGAATCTTCTAAGGTATCTTATATTGTGTACTATGCATTCCTTCAAAGGATCATTCAAGCTTAGACAGTGGGCACATTGTCATTCCATAGGGTTACCAGCATAGAAAATTGCCTGCTGAATCATTTGACCATTCATCCACAATCATGAGACAAATCATTAATGGTGTGCCTCACCCTAGACTCCTGTTGTCAACAACACCAACTATTATCAATACCTACAAGTTATAGCTTATTGTTACTCCAAGGGAAATATGATAGAACTGTATGCTGCCACTTTGAAGGCAGCTGGCGAGGGGAGTTGTGTTGAGCCACATAGTACACAGCTGTCTTCAAGTGATCAATTTGGCCTGCAGGCAGACAAAGATGAAGGAGAAGGCTAGAGCTGTACCGAGGGGATGGAGACATGGGCCACTGACAAAGGTGCAGGCAAATAATGTGGTACAAAAGCTGGCCAAAAAATGACACAACAAGCAAAGACAGTTTAAGATTTAACTGGGAGAGGTATGTAAGCTATCCTTCAGCTCGTGTTCCTATCTCTTGCCTACAAGAAGAAGCCTTTCTTTCAGCCTGCAAGTGTAAATGCATGCTGTTGTCACAGTGCCATTTCCACAGTATCATTTTCACTGTGTTATTTCATCGAAGCAGCATCCTATAGAAACAACTACTGCTGAACAGACATATGTCATTAACATGGTTTATGTGACAATACTGTATTTGCATCGTGCAACTGCCCGCATACACAGCCACTTCATGTTCAACAATGGAGTTCTTGTGGCTATTTCACTAGTTATCATAGGATTTCAAAAGTCAGCCAGTGGATGCTGAAGGAAACACACTATTTGATCGAAGACATCCGATGTTTGCTTATTTCTGCTGATTGAGAACTGCAGCGAGAATGTTTGACCTGGAGTGTTTCGAAGAGTTGGATAAACAATAAGTGAAATGAATAACACATCTCACATATATAACACCATTTCATCTGATTTTAATTTCTTTCCAGGAAACACCTTAAATGTAAGCTCTGGCTCTGATGTGCAAATTATTTTGAGCCAAATAATAGTAGATATTGACACTTTGCAGCTAGTTAGTGAAGTACCTGCTTCCAAATTACAGGTAAAAGAACTGATAAGAGCATTGACATGGGTTTTCATTTGGATATTTTGAAGGTCTGTTCAAAATATGAGTTACGAGATGCTTATTCAAAGATCGAAACAGCTTTCAGGTATTTATTACAATGGCAGTGACTGCAGCATCCTGTAAACACAGTTTCTGTAAGTAAGTTAAAAATGATGATAAAGTGGTTACAGTTGAGTTTGGGTGAAAGCACAGTATAAAATTTATCTATCTTGTTGGTAGAATATGACACAGCTGTTAAACATAACTTCTATCTTTTTGGTAGAATATGACAGCTGCTAAACATAACTTTGGTCAATAATCAGTTTGTGTCGCTGAAAGCATGGAATTCCTAAGTAAAATAATTGTGAAGGGTATATTGCCCCACTTTTTATTTTATGCCCTTTCTTCTTTTATTTCTAATTAATTATTATGCACCACTAATAATTTATGTGGAAAAATAAAATCTATATTTAGCAACATTGGATTTAACAGCACTGGATCTCACTGAAAGGCAATACTGAACAAAAACTGCATATCAGCATAATACCTGTTTCATACACAAACAATGGAAAGTCCAAGTTGGAATATCAACAGTTATTGAAATGATAGATTGCTACTCGCTGGAAAAATGGTTCGTTGGGTTGCAGACAGGCACAATGAAAAGACTGTTATACTTTTAGCTTTTGGCCAAAGCAAAAGAGAAACACACATGCATTCACGCATGCAAGCACACCTCATTCCCCCCCCCCTCCCTCCACCCCCCCCCCAACACACACACACACACACACACACACACACACACACACACACACACACACACACACGACTGCTGTCTCAGGCCAGACTGAAACTGAAATGTGTCAAATGGGAGCAACAATCCATAGTGGAGCAGGGAAGGGGGAAGGATAGCAAGGTACAGGTGGGAGCAGAGGAAATGGTGCTGCGTGTCAGAGCAGGCAGGGATGAGAGAGGGCAGACAAGGCTATCTTGCAGTGTCTGAAGACTGTGGGGAAGGTGGAAATAAAAATACATACAGATGTGTACAAGTATGTAGAAAATGTTGTTTGTGCATATTTTTACATATTTTTGTGTATTTATATGTATTTGCACATACTTATACATATTTCTGTGTATTTGCACATATTTTTAAGTATTTGTACATATTTTTGCTTGTCTATACATATTTTTACACGTCTTTTTCTATTAACCAACTCCCCCAGCAACTACCTAATGCCTTCATTTGCCTATTTCCACATCATTACCCATTTCCCCAATGCCATCCCTGCCACAATGGACCCCTGCTCCATCTTTCTGCAACAGTTTGGAAATGGTCCACATATTGTTCCTTAAATGCTGCCTAAACTATGGAATCCTGCCACTGACCTAATTGTAAAAATTCTTTTCTCTGGATCCCACTCCTCCTTTTACCATGACCTTCACCTTTTAAGATTCTGTCAGTCCTTGTCCTTCCCAAACCTGGTACTGCAAAAACACATCTCCATGGCAACGTGGCACATACATCCCAGAGCCACTTCTGATCCCTCTGCAAGAAACTACTACTGTGACATCACATCACTGAAATTGAATACCATGCACTCTAGCAGCTGGTATGAAGAAAAAGTCATGACTTGCGTGTCATCCAGGATCGCAGGTGGAGTTGAAGAGAAATGGTGGTCACAACAAGAAGCTATCATTCAGAGTGAAAGTGAAGAACTGGGACAACAACCACAGCCAATGAAAAAGCTGTGGTTTGAAGACAAGTATAAAGAGGTGGTGAAGACGAGGATGGCAAGATTAGAATGACTGAAGAATCCCTCAGACAACACGAAGATAACATACAGAGTGGAAAGAAGACTGGTAGATAGAATCATAAGCAGAAGGAACGAGAGTATGGTAAACAACTATTGAGGCAAATTGAGGAGTCAAGGAAAGCAACCCACTACTTCTTTTGGTGAACAAGGTTTGTGAGAGGTATTTATAGACAACAAACTTTAATCCTAATGGATAATGAGAAAAGAGTGGTTCTTTCAGTGGAGCAATCAGATCCCTTAGTAAGATATTCTGACAAAGTACTAAATCACTTAGATCAGGTAGAAACAAAAGAACTGGAGAGATTGGAAGGGATAGAAGAAGTAGTTCCTGAACTAACATAGGATGAGATGAAAACCATCCTGGAGGCCCTCAAAAACAATAAGGCTTCAGGCGGTAGTGGCGTCAATATGTAGTTTTTAGCCTTTTTTTATTTTAAAGAAGGCTGTCACAAAACTGCAAAATTATCAAGAGATTTCGCTGCTGGAGAAAGGATATAAAGTGTACACCACTCTAATGCTAACTTATTAAAACAATTGCTTGGATGGGTTGTAGGCACGTACCAGTGTAGATTTGTCCCTAGACGTTTAATAACTGACCACGTCTTCATGTTGAGACAAATGATGGAGACGTTTTATGAATTTATATCCACTGACTTCCAGCAGGCATACAACAGCATTAAACAGACAGCCCTCAGGAGGTAATGCAGGAGTTCAGCATACCAGTGAAGTACATTAGGCTGATTGCAGCTTGTTACAGAGGATCAAGTTGCCAAGTACGCTTTGCAAATCAATTGCCAGCACCCTTCACAGTTAAGGATGGGTTGAGATACAACAATCCTCTCTCACCAGTTCTGTTTGACATAGCACTGGAAAAGGTGAGACATGCAGTTGGCTGTAAAAGGGTGATAGAGATGGTTGGAATTGATACAATCCCTGCAGTTGCAAATATTGAGATGATTGTGGGTGAAATTCTGTATGAGGTGACAGCAGATATCTCTTGACTTATTCTAGAAGCGAGCAAACTAGGGTTACTGGTCAAGGATGAGAAAACAAAGTATATGGTAGTCTCTCATCAACAAAATGATATGTTCTCCATCGGTATAGACAGTCACGATTTTGAAAGAGTTGAAAAACTTAAGTACCTGGTGTCAATACTGTCAAATAAAAGTGAGATAGAGAAAGAAATTCAACAAAGAATAAGTGCAAACTGGCTGTACTACAGTTCAAACCACCTATGCACTGTATCCCAGGAGAGCAAGATACAGCTATGCAAGCCACTAGTGCGACCGGTTGTATTGTATGGTTGTGAGACATGGGCAAGTACTCAGACAGTGGAAGAGCACATTTGTGCATTTGAGAGGAAAATGTTAAGGAACATTTATGGTCCGGTATATAATGCAGAAACTGGAAGGTGAGAAAGAAGACACAATGAAGATCTGTATCAGTGGTTTAAGAAAGCTGATGTTGGGAGAGTGATTGCAAGGAGAAGGCTATCGTGGGCAGAACATGTTCTATGAGCAGATGGTGCCCTCCCTTTCAGAGTATTTCTACACTAGCCAACTGGTAGATGTCTAAGAGATTGTCTGCGAACAAGGTGGAGAGACAGGACCTTAGTGACCCTGGAAGAAGTAGATCCAACAGCCAGCGCTGAAGATTCCCGAGACAGAAGTAAATGAGCAGTCATATGTAATAAATTTCTGTGATGATATTACTATTGTATCATGATTCGTGGACTTGAAGTGTTAGTCATTTCATTATGTTCTATGTATATCTTGTATTTGTGTATTTTTGTCATCTGCCATGGGCCTAAATGGCCTGTGTGTGTGCAGTAAAAGACGAATGATGATGATGCACTCCAGCGCTTCCAAGAGCACTCGAGACACAACTTCTGTAAGTTACACAGCCTGCTGACATCCTTCTGCCACCTTGGGGCACCACTATCTAACCCACATTATACCCAGAGTGTTCCTCCTTGTCAATCCACTCCCTCCCTCCAGCCAATGCCAACCTAATCTCTGTCTCTTCCGTTTCATACCACCATCCAACCGTGATCCTGCCCTCCACCTTCACCTAACCACCCCTAGCCACCTTCCAGGAATTTTTTGCCTTCAACTTGACCACATCATCCTTCCTCATGTTCCTTCCTAAGAACAAAAATCTATCATCCAGAGAGAAGAGTGCTATACACCGTCTCAAAACAGATCCTGACCTAATGATCCTGCCTACAGACAAAGGTTCCATCATTGTTGTAATGAATTGCAGTGACTACCTGGCAGTAGACCTCTGCCAATTTCCTGATTCCTTCACCTATAAATTCAATCAGATTGATCCCTTCCTAAAAGTCCAACATAACCTCCAATCCCTGCTTAGAGTCTTAGGCCCTTACCAGAATCTCTCCCCTGAATCCATTTCCCCCTCAACTCTATCACACCCACACACCCAACTTCTACATGCTCCCCAAAATCCACAAACCCAACAATCCTGGTCACACTATTTTAGCTCATTATTGTGCCCCCATTGAAAGAATTTTGGCCTTCATTGACCCACAACTCCAACCTATTGCCAGTAATCTAGCTTCCTGTGTAAAAGGTACAAACCACTTCTTTCGCCAGATCTCCACTGTTCCCACCCCTTTACCTCTTGGATCCCTACTCATAACTGTTGATCCCATTTGCCAATACACCAACATCCATCATGACTATGGTCCTGCCACTACTGAACACTGTCACTCCCAATGTCCTTCAGACTGCAAACCCACTATCTCATTTCTCACACACATCTACATCTACATCTACATCACATTGAAGTGCCTGGCAGAGGGTTCATCGAACCACCTTCACAATCCTCTATGATTCCAGTCTCGTATAACATGTGGAAAGAATGAACACCTATATCTTTCCGTACGAGCTCTGATTTCCCTTATTTTATCATGGTGATTGTTTCTCCCTATGCAGGTCGGTGTCAACAAAATATTTTTGCATTTGGAGGAGAAAGTTGGTGATTGGAATTTTGTGAGAAGATTCCATAGCAACGAAAAACACCTTCTTTTAATGATGTCCATCCCAAATCCTGTATCATTTCAGTGACATTCTCTCCCACATTTTGCGATAATACAAAATGTACTGCACTTTGAACTATTTTGATGTACTTCGTCTGTCCTATCTGGTAAGGATCGCACACCTTAGTAGATCTGTTACATTTTCTAAGTGTCCTGCCAATAAAACGCAGTCTTTGGTTAGCCTTCCCCACAACATTTTCTGTATGTTCCTTCCAGTTTAAGTTGTTTGTAATTGTAATTCCTAGGTATTTAGTTGAATTTATGGCCTTTATATTTGACTGTTTTATTGTGTTATTGAACTTTAATGGGTTCCTTTTAGCACTCGTGTGGATGAGCTCACACTTTTCATTAATTAAGGTCAACTGCCAATTTTTGCACCATTCAGATATCTTTTCTAAATCATTTTGCAATTTGTTTTGATCTTCTGATGACTTTGTTAGTCGATAAACGACAGCGTCATATGCAAACAACCTAAGACGACTGCTCATATTGTCTTCCAAATCATTGTATAGATAAGGAACAGCAAAGGGCCTATAACACTACCTTGGGGAACACCAGAAATCACTTCTGTTTTACTCGATGACTTTCCGTCAATTACTACAAACTGTGACCTCTCTGACAGGAAGTCACTAATCCAGTCACATAACTGAGATGATATTCCATAAGCACGCAATTTCACTATAAGCCACTTGTGTGGTACAGTGTCAAAAGCCTTCTGGATATCCAGAAATACGGAATCAATCTGAAATCCCTTGTCAGTAGCACTCAACACTTCACGTGAATAAAGAGCTAGTTGTGTTTCACAAGAACGATGTTTTCTGAACCCATGTTGACTGTGTGTCAATAGACCATTTTATTTGAGGTAATTCATAATGTTCGAACACAATATATGTTCCAGAAGCCTGCTGCATATTGAGGTTAATGATATGGGCCTGTAATTAAGTGAATTATTCCAGCTATCTTTCTGGAATATTCGTGTGACCTGTGCAACTTTTCAGTCTTTGGGTACGGATCTTTCATCGAGCCAACGGTTGTATATGATTGTCAAGTATGGAGCTAATGCATCAGCATACTCTAAAAGGAACCTAATTGATATACAGTCTGGACCGAAAGACTTGCTTTTATTAAATGATTTAAGTTGCTTCACTACTCTGAGGATATTTACTTCTACATTACTCATGCTGGCAGCTGTTCTTGATCCGAATTCTGGAATATTTACTTCGTCTTCTTTTGTGAAGGCATTTCGGAAGGCTGTGTTCAGTAACTCTGCTTTGGCAACCCTGTCTTCGATAGTATCTCCATTGCTATTGTGCAAAGAAGGGATTGATTGTTTCTTGTTGCGAACATACTTCACATACAACCAGTATCTCTTTGGATTTTCTGCCAGGTTTCGAGGCAAAGTTTCATTGTGGAAACTGTTATAAGCGTGTCGCATTGAAGTCCGCACTAAATTTCGAGCTTCTGTAAAAGATCGCTGGTCTTGGGGATTTTGCATCTGTTTAAATTTGGCATGTTTGTTTCATTGTTTCTGCAGCAGTGTTCTGACCCATTTTGTGTACCAAGGAGGATCAGCTCCGTCGGTTGTTAATTTATTTGGTATAAATCTCTCAATTGCTGCCAGTACTATTTCTCTGAATTCAAGCCACAGCTGGTCTACACTTACATCCTTAATTTGAAGGGAGTGGAGATTGTCTCTCTAGAAGGCATCAAGTGAATTTTTATCTGCTTTTTTAAGTAGGTATATTTCTCGCTTATTTTTGGAGGATTTCGGGGTTACAATATTCAGTCTCACTACGAAAACCCTGTGTTCACTAATCCCTGTATCCATTTTGATGCTTGTTATTAACTCAGGATTATTTGTTGCTAAGAGGTCAAGTGTGTTTTCACAACCGTTTACTATTCGCGTGGACTCATGAACTAACTGCTTTAAATAATTTTCAGAGAATGCGTTTAGCACAATTTCAGATGATGTTGTATGCATACCTCCCGAATTAAACATGTATTTTTGCCAACACATTGAGAGTAAATTAAAGTCACTACCATCTGTAATCGCATTAGTCAGGTACGTGTTTAAAATCAAACTGAAGTTTTCTTTGAACCTTTCAGCAACTGTATCATCTGAATTGGAAGATTGGTAAAAAGATCCAATTATTATTTTATTCTGGTTGCCAACAATGACCTCTGCCATACTAACTCACAGGAACTATATACTTCAATTTTGGGACAAGATAAACTACTTCTAACAGCAACAAACACACCACGGCCAACCATGTTTACCTATCCTTTTGGAACACAGTTAGGTTCTTCACAAAAATTTCGGCTGAGGTTACCTCCGGCTTTAGCCAGCTTTCAGTGCCTGTAATGATTTGAGCATCAGTGCTATCTACTAGCACTTGGAGCTCTGGTACTTTCCCAACACATCTAAGACAGTTTACAACTGTTATATCGATGGTTCCTGTACCTATGTTCTTCCTGTGTTCGGCTTGCACCCTTTGTGGCTGAAGCCCATCTTCTGTTTTCCCGAGACCCTCTAACCTAAAAAACCGCCCAGTCCATGCCACACAGCCCCTGCTACCCATCTAGCCGCCTCCTACATATAGTGGACACCTGATCTATTCAGCGGAACCCAAAACCCAACCACCCTTTGGCGCAAGTTGAGGAATCTGCAGCCACTCGGTCACAGAACTGGCTGAGCCTGTGATTCAGACCCTTCACTCGGCTCTGTACCAGAGGTCCGCAATCGGTCCTGTCGACTATGCTGCAAATGGTCAGCTCTGCTTTCATCTTGCAAGCAAGACTGGCAGCTTTTACCACTTCTGTTAGCCACTCGAAACCAGAGAGAATCTCTTCTGGTCCAAAGTGACACACATCATTGGTACCAACGTGAGCCACCACCTGAAGTTGGCTACACCCTGTGCTCTTCATGGCATTTGAGAGGACCCGTTCCACATCTGGAATGCCTCCACCTGGTATGCACACGGAGTGCACATTGGTTTTCTTTCCCTTCTTGGCAGCCATGTCCCTAAGGGGCCTCATAACATGCCTAACGTTGGAGCTCCCATCTATCAACAGTCCCACCCTCTGTGATTGTCCGGCTCTTGCAGGCTGAGAGGTTTCCTCTGAAACAGGACAGGTGACAACATCTGGCTCAGCGACAGCGTCAGCCACAGGCAGCTTCTGGAACCTGTTTGTTAGACAAACCGGGGAGGCCTTACGTGAGGCCGCCTGGGAAGTCTTTTGCCGCCTGATATGCCCTGGGGGCAACCTCCCACTTGACCACAGGTGAAGGGTCAATCTCAGTGCCAGCAGTAACTGGGCTGTCCACCGGTGAGGACCGATTGAGGACTTGGCCGTGCTGGACGTCCGTTGGATCCCCACGGCCGGCCCATAACAGTGGTGCCCATCCACTGCAGCCTCATGCTGTGTAATCGAAGCCATCACAGCCTGAAGCTGAGAGTGAAGTGTCACCAACTTGGCTCCCATCCGCACACAACAATCGCAGTCCCTGTCTGTACTAAAGACATTGGAAAACTAAACTATGCAGAGAAACAGACTATCGGCACGTACTGAGCAACTCTACTGTAGACCCTGACAAAAACGCAGGAACTGTGTCTAATAAATTAGATTTACACGCAGAGATTCAAAAAAACTAACTACCGAAGCACTCAGGTGAAACTAAATAATTCGATTCTGATTAGGAACTTATAATGTATCACAAAATCAAATTACTTTCCGATGCAAACAAAAATGCGAGACCTGTGGCTATTAGGTCTTAAATAAACACAAGAAACTAAACTATTAAAGCCCACAGATGATGATATAAAATTCACTCCTGGTTAGGAACTCGTAAAAGGCACAGAATCGGTTACTTCCCTGTTGCTGCTTGTGTCGTGGCCAGCTGCTGCTGCTGCCTGACTGTCACCTTCTGAACTATAACACACAACTACTACTCCTTTGGAGGGAAGGCATACAAACAAATCCTTTCACAGCCATGAGCTCCCACGTGGTATCCTCCTATGCCAACCTGTTTATGGGCTATCTAGAGTAAATCTTCCTAGACTCCCAAAACCTCAAACTCCTTATCTAGTTCAGGTTCATTGATGATATCTTTATGATCTGGACTCAGGACCAGGATGCTTTATCCTCTGTCCTTCAGAACCTCAACATCTTTTCTGTCATCCATTTCACTTTTTCCTTCTCAACATTGTGTGCCAGCTTCCTGGGTGTTGACCACCTCCACTCTGATGGCTCCATCCACACCTGTATCCACATCCACCAAGAGTACCTTCATTCCAACAGTTGCCATCTCTTCTGCACCAAAAAATCCTCCCATGGTCTAGTCACCAGGGAACGATGTAACTGCAGTGATGGAAGCTTCCTTGTCTAGTATGCCAATCATCTCACAAAGGCCTTCACAGACAGGCAAATCCCCCATATCTAGTCAGCAAACAAATTTCCTGTGCCATAGCCTACACACTCCAAATCCTCCCACCAGCTCTAAGAACCAGCTACAAAAGAGTGACCCCCAGGGCACGTACTTCTTTTATATTTGCTTGGCTACCATGGGCCTCCAATCTTTGCAGCACTGCTTCCCTTTCCATGCTGCAGGTCTATTCTTCCACTACCCACCAAAACCCAGCATGCTACCCATTCCATATTGGAGTGAGGTGTCAGCAAGTCCCTGCTTGGTGGTAGCCTTTGGCCACACAGGGATCGCACTATTGGTGCCTAAGCTGTAAATTTGCTGTGTTTATCAAGGAGTATGTGCCTGTCGTGACTGGGGTACAAGGACTCTGAGCAATGGATTACTGGCCAGTTAGATGTTGCTGAGGCTGTATGGTGCCCATGGGGGAGAGACCCCATTTGGATTGGGTGGCACGATGAAAGATGACTTGCATATGAAGTGGATAGAGCTTCCTCCCACTGGTGGTCATGTGGTCCCAGCCACCTCTTCAAAAGGGAAAAAAAACTTATTCAACACAGAGAGATATGGCCACAGACTGTTTCCTTTCCTGACTATGCTGTGGGAGGAACACAGGGCTAAGCAACAAGCAGAGAAATACTCCCCACAGTACCTGGTTTGTACAAGGACAGATAGGGATTCTACACTCCTGGAAATTGAAATAAGAACACCGTGAATTCATTGTCCCAGGAAGGGGAAACTTTATTGACACATTCCTGGGGTCAGATACATCACATGATCACACTGACACAACCACAGGCACATAGACACAGGCAACAGAGCATGCACAATGTCGGCACTAGTACAGTGTATATCCACTTTTCGCAGCAATGCAGGCTGCTATTCTCCCATGGAGACGATCGTAGAGATGCTGGATGTAGTCCTGTGGAACGGCTTGCCATGCCATTTCCACCTGGCGCCTCAGTTGGACCAGCGTTCGTGCTGGACGTGCAGACCGCGTGAGACGACGCTTCATCCAGTCCCAAACATGCTCAATGGGGGACAGATCCGGAGATCTTGCTGGCCAGGGTAGTTGACTTACACCTTCTAGAGCACGTTGGGTGGCACGGGATACATGCGGACGTGCATTGTCCTGTTGGAACAGCAAGTTCCCTTGCCCGTCTAGGAATGGTAGAACGATGGGTTCGATGACGGTTTGGATGTACCGTGCACTATTCAGTGTCCCCTCGACGATCACCAGTGGTGTACGGCCAGTGTAGGAGATCGCTCCCCACACCATGATGCCGGGTGTTGGCCCTGTGTGCCTCGGTCGTATGCAGTCCTGATTGTGGCGCTCACCTGCACGGCGCCAAACACGCATACGACCATCATTGGCACCAAGGCAGAAGCGACTCTCATCGCTGAAGACGACACATCTCCATTCGTCCCTCCATTCACGTCTGTCGCGACACCACTGGAGGCGGGCTGCACGATGTTGGGGCGTGAGCGGAAGACGGCCTAACGGTGTGCGGGACCGTAGCCCAGCTTCATGGAGACGGTTGCGAATGGTCCTCGCCGATACCCCAGGAGCAACAGTGTCCCTAATTTGCTGGGAAGTGGCGGTGCGGTCCCCTACGGCACTGCGTAGGATCCTACGGTCTTGGCGTGCATCCGTGCGTCGCTGCGGTCCGGTCCCAGGTCGACGGGCACGTGCACCTTCCGCCAACCACTGGCGACAACATCGATGTACTGTGGAGACCTCACGCCCCACGTGTTGAGCAATTCGGCGGTACGTCCACCCGGCCTCCCGCATGCCCACTATACGCCCTCGCTCAAAGTCCGTCAACTGCACATACGGTTCACGTCCACGCTGTCGCGGCATGCTACCAGTGTTAAAGACTGCGATGGAGCTCCGTATGCCACGGCAAACTGGCTGACACTGACGGCGGCGGTGCACAAATGCTGCGCAGCTAGCGCCATTCGACGGCCAACACCGCGGTTCCTGGTGTGTCCGCTGTGCCGTGCGTGTGATCATTGCTTGTACAGCCCTCTCGCAGTGTCCGGAGCAAGTATGGTGGGTCTGACACACCGGTGTCAATGTGTTCTTTTTTCCATTTCCAGGAGTGTATTTTGGTCATAAAGTCTTTATTCTTTGTAGAGAGTATAGAGGACAAGTTTAGGAAAATTGCAGCCATCTCCAAAATTAAGAGTGAGTCAGTTTTGATTAAACTCTGCTCAGTCAGGGGCATTGCTCACCTGTGACAAGCCGGGTGACATCTGGTGACTATTACTCCCCATAATAGTCTAAATGTGGTTCAAGGCACTATTTTCCATTGTCACCAGCTCTTGCAGTCTGATAGTGAGTAGTGTGCTGCTGACTTGGAGCAACAGGGTGGACACTTTGTCCTTTGTGTTCATATGTAGTCAAAGGACAGGAAGGTTGCCCTCAGGGTCTTCATCTTCACCTATGAGGGCATGTAAAGGTCAAAGTGATGGTATACTGATGTAGAATGAAACTGTATATTCCTCTGTCCCTCCCCCTATGCTGTGCTTCAAATGTATCAGATATGAAATTCGGGCACATGTCTTTGTGTTGCGACACTAGCCCAGCCTGTAGGGATTGTGGATGACCGTTGCATGCAAACAGTCCTTGTACCCCTTCCCCTGTCTGCATCAGCTGTGGAGACCACCATTCTTCCTGCTCACCAGACTGCTCCATCTTTCAGAAAGAGAGAAAAAAATACAGGAATATAGATCTCTGAACAGGCTAACATACCAAGAGCCTGTTTCTACATCATGCATGGATGACAGTGACGTATGCTACAGCTATGATGATGTCACCCTCTCTGATGACAATACCCTTGCCCATTATGCCACGGCTGCTCGACTGTGCCTGACCCCCTGATGATTGGGGGCTCTTCTCCTGCTGCTTCCCCCACATCCACTTTGGGAGCAATGGCTCCCCACTTGCTGTGGTCGTCAATCCCCATACCCTAGCTGGAGAAACATCATCGTCGTGTGGCTTCTAATGCCAGGAAGGAGCCCTTTGCGACACTCCCCTCAATGGTTTCTGCAGTAGGGGTTCACGGTTTTCTTCAGCACCTGAACCTAATTCAGAGAAGCCCTCTCCTGGTCATTTTAACCCCTAAAGAGAAGAAGATAAAAATAAGTCTTTCAAGAAGAAGGAGATTCCAGTGGCCCCCACACCACCAGACCTCACATGTTCTGCTTCAGTGGCCAAGCTGGAGATCCCGTGGTCTCCAAGACTCCACATCAGACCACACAATATATCTCAGAACCTATATGTGTTGATACCATAATCTCTCAACCAGTGGCAGCAGGTGACCAATGGCCTCACACTATACTGACAGCAAGATACTCCAGTGGAACTGTAGCCGTTTTTTCCACCACCTGGCTGAGCTGTGATATCTCTCAAACTCCTCCCTAGCTTTTTGCGTTGCCCTTCAGGAAACTGGGTTTACAGCAACACAGACCTCTGCCCTTGTGGCTGCAGGTATATTTTAAGACTCACACCGACTGTGAGAGGGTGTTGGGTGGAGTTTGCACATATGTTCTCGACTTCTTATATAGTGCACTTTTTTATACAATATTTAAAGGTGTGACTGTTTGGGTAAGGCATCTCAGGATTTTATCTCCCTCCTGGTGATGAAGTGCCTCAGAACACATTGTCTGCATTGGTTTCTCAGCCCTCACACCTTTCCTAATCTTGGATGACTCCAGTGCCCATAACACTTTGTGGGGTGGAACCATGATCACTGGCTGCGGTAAAGACATCAAAAACTAACTGGCAGATCTTGACCCTTGTCCCCTGAATACTGGTGCCCCCATACACTTCAGTGTGCCACATGGAACTTACTCAACAATTGATCTTCCTGTTTGCAGCCCTGATCTTCTCCCATCCATCCACTGGAGAGTCCACAATGACCTGTGTGGTAGTGATCACTTCTCAGTCTTCCTGTCCCTCCCTCAACATAATTCCCCAGGACACCCGTGCAGATGGACTCTCAATAATTCCAACTCCCATGCTTTCACCTCCACAATCATTCTTAGTTCCCCACTACATGGATGTATTGACACAGCTGTCCAGAGTGAATAGCAGCCATTCTATCAGCAGTCGACTTAGTGATACCCTATTCTTCGGCGTCTGCCCACCGGAAGACAGTACCTTGGTGGACAAAGAAATCACCAAGACCATTACAGATCACAGGCTGGCTCTCCAGCACCATAATCGGCATCCATCGATGGAGCACCTCATTGCCTTTAAATGGCTCCGTGCCTGGGTCCGCAACCTAATACAATGATGGAAGCAAGAATGCTAGGAATGAAAAATTTCAACCATTGGACCATGTATCACTCCTTTGCAGCTTTGGGCAAAGATCAGACACATCTACAAATAACAGTCCTCTGCAGGTGTATTTGTTTGAAAGGAACTGGCTTCACTGATCCAGACGCTGTCACCGAACATTTTGCTCTGCATGACGCTTGCGTGTCTGCATCTTAGAACTGTCATCCTTTCTTTCTTGTCCTCAAATAGTGGATGAAGTGAATACACTTGTTCTTCACTACATGCCACCTGGAGCCATATAATGTCTCAATCAATAAGTGGGAATTCTTCAATGCCCTAACCTTTAGCCCTGCTCAAACTCTTATCGGTGGATTGTCAGTATCGTCCCCTTACCATCTTCAACCATATCTGGAGCAGTGGTGAGTTCTCATCTCAGTGGTGAGAAAGCATCATCATTCCAGTATTGAAACTGGGTAAGCAGCCCCTGGAGGTGGACAGCTATCGACCAGTTAGTCTCACCAGTGTCCTCTGTAGTTGCTTGAATGTGTGGTGAGCTGGTGTCTGTGTTGGCTCCTTGAGTCTTGGGGCCTTGTGGCTCCATCCCAGGATGGTGGTTCAGAACCTCTCATGCATCATACTGCTGGATTCAAGTTGGTGCTTCCGACAGTACCCCCCATATCCAAGAGAGTGAGGTCCTGCAAGGCTGTGTATTGAGTATCTCTTTCTTTCTGTTGCCCATCAGTGGTCTTGCAACAGCTGTGGATCTTGAATCTCTCCCTCCTTGTATGCTGACGAGTTTTGCTTTTACTGTTGCCCCATGAGTATGGGTATTTGTGAACACCGACTGCAGGGTGCCATTTGAAAGGCGTCCTCACCAATAGCATTCAGATTTTTGGCCGCAAAGATTTACATCATGCACCTCTGTCAACATCATACTGTTCATCCATGACCAGAACTTTACCTCCATGGCCAGTTACTCAATGTGGTGGAAACTTATTGCTTTTTGGCACTGGTCTCTGATGCCCAGTTGACATGGCTTCCCCATTTTCGCCAACTTAAGCAAAGGTGCTGGCTACGTCTGAATACACTTTGCTGTGTGAGTAACACCAGCTAGAGTGCAGACAGCTTTTCTCTGCTGTGAGTTTACAAAGCACTGATCCTGTCCCGGTTTGATTATTGGAGTCTGATGTATAGTTCAGCATCGCCCTCAGCATTGCGGTCACTGGACCTCATACACTACTGTCACCTCCAACTTGCTACTGCAGCCTTTCGAACTAGCCCTGTGAACAGCTTACATGTGGACACTGGGTTCCCTCTGCTACCTGTCAGACTCCAACAACAGCTATTCAGTTATCTATATTCGTGCACAGCTCCACTAAGCGTCTGGACTACTGAGTCCTTTTTCCTAGTAGGGAGATCTACATCCCACAATGTAGACTGAGAACTGGGTTCACAGTTGTAGCTCAACTACAGTGTCTCTGCCCTGAACTCTAACTTCCCCCACTGTCACCTCTTTCCAGGGAGCAATCGTGTCACCCCCATGGTACATACTGCAACCTCTGATCTGTTTTCATTTGTCCTTCGGATCAAAAGATTCAGTTGACCACATGGTTTTTTGCTGCCTGTTTCTTGCTGCCCTTGATGCATTTCCGTGTTCAGAAGTGGTATACACTGATGGTCAGTGGACAAACCAGTTTCGCATGCACATGTGCAAGGCTTAGTGAATTATATTCCCTGCCAAATGGTGGATATATTGTGTTCACTGCTGAACTGGTGGCCATCAAACGAACCCTTCTTGCACCAGTAATATGCTTCTAATCTGCAACAACTCCCGACTATCCACGATCTCTTTCTGACCGCGATCAAGCTGAACAGCCAGTCATCTTTGTTTGAACCCTTGGACATACTGGGATGTCAGGGAATGAACATGCTGACCAATTAACAGTGTTGGCTACCAGAATGCCAGTTTTGGGAATGGGGGTCCCAGAACAGGTCCTTCAGTGGACTCTACGCTATCAGTTGTTGAAGACTCGGAACTCAGAATGGTCCGCCCTGGACTCTCTAAACAAACTGAGGGCAATAAAGGAGATCACGACCATGTGGCAGTCTTCCCTTCACACTTCTCAAAGGGAATCCACCATCCTTTATTGCCTATCCATTGGCCACACTTAGCCGACCTGTGACCACATTCTTCAATGTGAGGACCCACCTTACTGCTGATTTGGTGCCTGCCTGACTGTGGCCCACATTGTACTAGATTTTCCAAATTTGTCTGCTTTGTGGTGATATCTTGAACATACTGACATGCAATCTCCTGTGCTAGTGGACACTGCCAAAGCCCCTGACCTGGTTTTATGTTTCATCCACAAAGGAGATTTATACTCTTTTCTGTGAGGTGGAGCACTTTGGCCTTTTGACTACCTGAGTGCTTGGAAGTGCACCCCTCACTGGCTCTGGCCCAAGGGACCCTTGGTGGCCCTTGCTCAATGGTCTGGCCTGTCTCCTACCCTTCACACCTTTTTATTCTCTTTAGTCTTTTATATTTGCTGTTTTTAATGTTTTGTACTTCCTAAAATCTTGTATTCTCCTCAGTGCTTCTTGTTTTGATGGGGTAATGGTGGGTGAGGCAGTGCTGATCAGATGGAGAGGGTGCATCTACCATTGCATACCATACCCCATGGACCCCAACTGAATTCTGGGCAAAGTGACTCACCCACCTTACTACCTCTCACTCATCTCCTGCTTCTCCTTTCTTTTACTTCTGTCTAATTGAACCTTGCTTACAATTGGGCTTCCCTGGATTTTCCTTTTGTATCCTTCCTCTGAGGATTATTCCTGGTTCAATAAGTGTAGGTTGAAGGAACTGAAGACCTCGCAATTTGGTCCCTTTAACTCCAAAAAACCAGACAACTAACAAAGGAGTGCCCTTCTGGTCACCTAATACCATATTTTATGCCAGCTCTACTGTGAATTATTGTTTGAACAAGGAAATGTGGCAATGAATGTCAGTTGCTTCCATTGCACAATGAATTCTGAGAAGACTTCTGTCACTGTTTAATAACTGCATTTTTGGTGGAAACTTCATCTTTAACGCAATTGACCACAAAGGCCATTATTTGAATGATACAGTGAAGAATACAACATTGGTAGCCAAATTTTTTTTATTTTACCATGGCATTGTCAAAGCTCACATTTTTTAGTCAGATTGCTGGCTACATAGTCACTTTAATACTCCATCCACTGCTTTCCTTCTTTCTTTCTTTATTCTGCATCTCCTATCCCCCCGCTGCTGTAGCATTTGGGGCTTCTTTTTGTCTCTTCTTCCTGCCTGTGTGCTCCTGAAATCAAGCCCATGTGTCTGATGTGTAGAAGGTGACTGGGTAACAAGTAATTCCCAGTCCTGGGTTGACAGGTAGGGTTCGAACATATCCCCTGGTACAGGCCAGACCCAGGGGGAGATGATTGCCTGAGCTGTTACCTTCCAAAATTACCAATTGGTCTTTCTGTCAGGAGTTCGGCATATGTGACTCGAGTTGTGAACAATCACCTAAGGTGGGTTAGTCCCCCTGTGAGTGGGCCCCCAACTGGTAGGAGCATGCCATTGGACATGCTGGTAATCCTGGGGTGATTTTCTTGCATTGAGCCAATCAGCGACTCAGAAAATGTCTGCTAAATGCAAATGGAATGAGGCTAAAGATTCCAAGACTCTCCCAGCTGCACCTCAATTCTTCATGTACTGAAGAAGGTCAGTCATTTGCTACAGTTATTCCATTTATTATTCAGAAAGGTGTTGACGCATCACGGTCAGACTGTACATTCTGAACCTGACATGTTGCTACCAGTGTCAATGTGTTACAACCGCACTTGGATGACCTGTAAAAACCCAGCAAAATGTGTTACTTGTGGTAGGGATGCTCGTGAGGGTGATTGCCCACCTTCTTTGCCCCGCTGTATCAATTGCTGTGGTGACCATGAAGTCGCCTCCTGAGAATGTCCTGTGCATCTTGTTGAGCGAGCCGTCCAGTAGATCTGAGTGAAGGAAAAAGTGCTTTACCCTGTCGCTCGCAAGTGTTGGCTAGTCAAAAGCCCTGCATTTTATCATCTGGCACTTGCAGTACCGTTCTCACTATGTCTTGCTCCACGAAGGTCATAGTCACACAAACTTGTGACCTCAAATTCAGCACTGCAGTTGTAAAGTTGCCTAGTGTCATGGTAGCATCCCCGTCTCCTTCTCCTCCAGCTGTGCACCAAGCCACCAAATTTTTGCCCCAGTAGCAAAATCAGTTGCTACCCACCCGGCAGGCCGAAAAGGACAGAAGGAATGCTCTGGCAAAGACTATTTACGTCCCTCCTGCGACCAAACACCTAAGTCTTCATCTGGCAACTGCAAAGGCTCCAAGAAAGCAAACAAAGGCAAACAGTCTTCTCCTTCACCAACTCGGAGATCCTCTTCAGTAGTGTCACCCCTTGACAGCCTCACCTGGCCAACATCCTTTTTGCCAGTGCTCACTGCCAACCATTTCTCTGCCCTGGAATTCGCTTGCTGACCCAGTGCGAATGCTGACTTCCTCTGTAGATCACGTGGAGCGGGATCCTCCAGCCTTAGTGCCCTGTAGTAGTGAGTCTTTGAAGACTGGTATTTGGCAGGTGTCGAGGTGACAACCTTTCATATTTTCCCTCCTCCTCTTTCCCCGTCATGGCTCTCCTCCAATGGAACATTCATGGTGTTAGATCCAACAAGGAGGAATATGGTTGCCCATGGAATTGCAGTGTCCACTTGTTTTCTGTCTCCAGGAAACAAACTTGCATCCTTGCAACTGCTTTGACCTCCCACATTTTTTTCCGGGCTGTTTTGACCTTTCTCCCAAGGACGGCATTCCATCTCATGGGGGAGTCATACTGTTCATCTGGGGTGACATTCATCATCAAACCATCTCACTGAATGTATGGCTGCAAGCTGTTGCAGTCCACATTTTCCTTGCTTGCTCCACCTCTTTCTCTTTGTACCGTCTATATCCCTCTGTCATTCTGTGTCACCAGGGTGGACTTCCTCCAGCTTATTGGGCAACTCCCTCACCCCTTTTTGCTGCTCGGTGGCTAATACACTCCATCACCTTGAGGCTCTCCCAGAACATGTCTGACAGGTGCTTTCTTGGATGACCTCAATCAATTCAACCTCATATGTCTTAACACTGGTGCCACCAACATTCCTTTCAGGATCCACACACACCTGTTCCCATTTGGACCTCTCGTTCTGCACTGCCTGGCTTGCCCGACGTCGCGAGTTGTCCATTCTCTCGGACATATACTCAAGCGACCTTTTCCCTTGTGCTGTCCATTTACTGACTCCTACCACAACTGTGTACAAACCAAATTGGCAGCTTTCTAAGACCGATTAGAGGCTTTACTCTTCTCTGGCAACCTTCGACAAACAACGTTTTCTCAGTTGTCGTGATCAGGTAGAATACCTTACAAATGTTATCCTTACTGCCACAGAACATTCCATTCCTCACACTTCAACTTTACCACGCTGTGTCCCAGGCCCTTGGTGGACTGAGGAGCCGCAATGCAATTTTTCACACTAAAAATTGCTCTCCTTATTTTTAACCATCATCCTGTGATGTGTGTGTGTGTGTGTGTGTGTGTGTGTGTGTGTGAGAGAGAGAGAGAGAGAGAGAGAGAGAGAGAGAGAGGTGGGTGTGCTTGCTTGTGTGAATGTGTGTGTGTGTTTCTCTTTTGTGATGAAAGCCTTGGCCGAAAGTTTAATGTGTAACAGTCTTTTCATTGTGCCTGTCTGCAATTCAGTGTGTCATCTTTATGATGACTAGTAGTCTATCGCTTCCATAACTGTCCCATACACAAGTCACATGAAATCGTGAGTTCAACAATAGTTTGGGCCAAGCATTCAAAGTTACTTTATGTTACATAAAGATTAAATATTAAACATGTAATTTAAACAGTTTAAATCAGTTAAATGGTTAAATAAATAATGCTGGTTTGTACTTCTTTAAAAGTTGTAAAATGAATTAGACAACAACAATGACAACAACAACAACAACAAAGACAGTCAAATTTTACCATCTCAGTGAGAGGTAAGGAATAATGATTTGGTTAGTTGAAAGGTCCCTTTTAAACAGTTAAACTATATTTTCTAATTTGAATACACGTGTGTTTGTGATTCAAACTTGTAGAAATATGTGATCATAGAAATAGCAGAAACAGTCACATTGTTTTTAGCAAAATGGAAATGATGTAGCCAGTATCCATCTATCTCTTTCATACAGTTAATTACACTCAGATGCCATCCATAAATGTTGGCTTTCTTTCAATTATCTTGAACTTTTTCACAGACATATGAGTTTCGGTGTAATACCCAGACATCTACATACATGCAAACTGATTGACAGCTAGCAAACTACACTCTCACATCCACAGTGTATTTGTACCTTTTGATTCTACAATACTCTATGTTTTCCATTAAATAGTTCCTACTTGAATCGTTACGACGACTTGCAGACAACTTTCACAGAGGAAATGGAAATCCGTTCCAACTTTCCATGAGTCATCTGCCAAGATGAGAAGTAAAGAATATGGAAGACAATGCTTAGCATGGAGAACCAGAAGGAGGGAGTGGTCCACCGGGATGTGAGCTACTGTGTGTAAAGCTCTGCTGCAACAAAATGGGGGTGGTTCATTACATAAAATAAAACTATGGTAGAGTTTATGTAGTTCCATCACCGAATGGGGAGAGGTCTTATTCACAGCTGCCATTCTGCCCTGAGATAGTCAAAGTGAATGTTGGACAAGAAATAGCTTCTCTAGCAAAGTGGTCAGCCAATTCAATCCCTGGACTATTCGCATCACTTGGATCCCAAAGAAAGGCTACTGAGCAGGCAGTACGGCTATAGTCAGAGAGATGGTTATGAGTAGCAGACATTACAGGGTGACAAAAGTAACATCAATCAGACTGCTCATTGAGTCATTAGAAATCAAAACACAATTGAGGGAGGTCTGTTCAGTAAAACACAAGGCTCATTTAATGGCTATCAGCTCTGCCATAAAAATACTACATGTTTCCAGCAACAAATGTTGTTCCTGACCCCTGGAAGATGTGAAAACATATCCTGTTCTGTCCATAGTTTTAGAGCCATCAGTGTGAATGGCAGTAGCACCCTGATACTTCTGAAGAACTGAAGGGAACAGATGGTGAAAGGACATGGGAGCAGATAAAACTTTAGGATCTTGAAATAAATTGATCCTAATTCATCATATGGTTGTTGACCAAGTGCAGGAAAACATGGAGCACTCATTCTGTGGAGGTTAGGCAGAGGTCATGGCAGATGGCCGCAAGGCGAGATCCAACTGGTAATCCCAACCGAGGATGGGTGTCAGGATGTCGATGCCCATTGGGGGGGAGGGGGGAATTTGATAAGTTGGATTATCGTTTTTTTCTGTTTCTAAGACCATCCTTGCTCATGGAGTTCCAATGAAGTTTGAAATCCACAGACCTGTCCCCATAACTGATCAGGACCCTCTGTTTCAGAGCTGAGTGGAAGAGTCGGAGTTTTATGACAAGCTGTTTCTTGGAGTTATGCCACAGGGTTGAGAAATATAAGGTTCCCCTCAATGGGATAGGGTTGCACTGCACGTCATAGTTGGCTACCCATGTGGCTGACTGCTTTGAGCATACACAAGGCTTTTTAACGTAGGTGACTCTCCATCTGATCCAGATAATGATAGCTGTAGGAGACCCCAAAGTGTTAGTGCAAGACTCAAATGGCCCCTGCAGATGGGAATGTTAATATGCTAGTGATCATTTGCCAAAGCATTTGCAATAAAGTTGCTGAGGTTGAAGCAGTCCTAAAAAGCAGTGGAGCTCATATAATACGGGGTACAGTAAGCTGGCTAAAACCCAAAACTGGCAGCAGCAAGATTTGTTGAACAACTCTTAAGTATTATTGAAAGGACATGCTGATGGGAAATGGAGGTGGTGTATTTATTGCAGTGGACTAGAAACTCATATTCTCTGTGACAGAAATTGAAGATGCATGCAAGATTATTTGGGCAAGACTTGCTATAAAGTGTGGGCATAAACTTGTAATTGAATCTTTCTATCAGTAACAAAACTCATCCCAGATCCAAAAATGCTTTAGAGAAAACCTCAGCTCGCTAGTACATAAGTTCTGCCTTCATAATGTTGTTATGAGAGGAGACTTTATCATCCAACAATATAGTGCAAAAGTCAAGGTTCAGCAAGTGGCAAGTGTGACAAGACATCTTGTGAAATTACCTAGAACAGATACTGTCATTCACGCTGGCAGCTCTAAAACAATGGACAGGACAGGATTTGCTTTCACATCTGCCATATGTGAGGAACAACATTTGTTGTTAGAAACTTGTAGTATTTTTACAGCAGAGCTGATAGCCATTAACTGAGCCTTATGTCCTTTTAAACAGACCTCCCTTGATTGTGTGTAATTTCTAATGACTCAATGCACAATTTTAAGGCTATTGAATAATCATATTGTTGTCATGCTGTGATGTTTGCTATTTGTAATCTCTCTCTTCCTTTATTCGTACTGCCTGCTCTGTAGTCTTTCTCTGGATCCTAAGTCATGCGAGTATTCAAGGGAATGAACAGGCTGACCATTTGGCTACAGAAGCAGTTGCTTGTCCAACATTTGCTTTGACTATTTCAGGCATGGATATGCAAGTGAAAACAAGACCTCTTCTCACTCCGAGATGGGACGAAATCTGGTGGAGTTAATAGTACTCCTTCATTTCTCCTGAAAGAAATCCACTGTCCTGTTTCACCTCCACATCTGTCACACCAGATTAATCCATGGTTTTATTTTATGTAATGGACCACCCCCATATTGTTGTTGTGGAGCTTCACACACAGTTGGTCACATCCTGGTGGACTACCCCCTCCTTCTGGTTCTCCTGGATTCTTTGCCTCTAATATTGGCAGATGACTGATGTATAGCTCTACTGGTTCTCTCTTTTCTCTGTGAAAATAATTTTTATTCTCAGATATCAAGCAATAGAAAATCACACTTATTTGTGCAGTGTGAACCATGATTCACTGACTGGATGGGGGTCTTTAATATTGATTATATCTTTTTCTCATCGAGTCTCCTGGCTGCTTTGATTTTTTGATGGTGTGGGTTTGTTATTGTTAATAATTATGCTTGGTTCTTTGTCTAGTGGTTTCTCAAATTTTACAAAAGAGTTTGTGTGTATATAGATCTGTCATAGCATACAAAAGTTTATAATCTTGGGACTGTATGCCTATTCTGCTTTTGATTATTTCAGATTGCTGATGGCCAGAGAGATCTCATTACTAAGCTTTCTCTTAAAACTAGAAAGTTTATTGGTAACACTAGCATGGATCCTCAATTATCTTTACTTATGGCAAATCAAGCTCGTGTGCAAGAAGCAGATCTGGTGCTTGACCCTTTTGTGGGATCAGGTGAGGTTAATAGTGCAATCTTATATTTGAAGTATGTTGTTTGAAAGCTTAATAATGTATTATTAGTAACATTACGGACAGTGAAAAAGAAGTACAGAGTTGCAAACAATGCAAGGAACACAGTTTTGGAATCGACTGTTTAACTTCTGATTTGAGAAATTTGCTTTTATGTGTAACATTTCAGAACTGTGCTAAATAGTATATCACTGACTGTAGGCCAGTAGAGATTGTTTTGTATCTTTCATGAATTTAGAGTGCCACTACCTATAACATTCTTGATGTTGTGAGCAAGGAGGGTTAGCTGAGTTTTACATAATTGTGTATAGTGTTCCATACCATTTTCTGCAGAATAGTCGTTCCGTCTTACGGAATTAATGTTATATGAACATTGGATGTGTTCTATAATTTTAGGACATACAAGTGGGAGCATAGTAAGTCTGCACTTTTGTGTGCAGGGTTCAATGAATAATGCAGTATTTTTTTCTGAAAGCATGTTGGTTTTATTCAGCATTCCAATACATCATATTATTCTCCACTCTTTTATCTACAAAACACTATTTTTCAACATAATCACTTTTCATTGGGGTGGCCTTACTTCACCTTACTAGGAGGGTCTATATGCCTGCAATGTACCATTCCACTGGTTGACATTGGAGCCAATGTCTTGCTGTATCAGTAACCTCCCTGTCCATCACATACTGCTTCCCACAGAGAGCATCCTTCATTGGGCCAGACACATCGAAGTCAGAAGGTGCAAGATTTGGGTTGTAGGGTGGATGAGGAAGAACAGATCAGTGAAGTTTTACGAGCTCCTCTTGGGTGTGCAGACTTGTGTATGGCCTTGCGGTGCCAAAGCCATTTCTTCAGTTTCCTGAGAGTAGTACAACACACTTCAGAGTTGATTGTTGCAACATGGGGGAGGACACCTTCTTCTGTAGTGGTCAATCCAAGGATTGGTTTGCAACAGCTACAATGGCAGCTTGTCTCCATTCTGTGCGTCTTTCAGCTTTTCTCTTCATTTCTTTATAGGTGTTACATCCCACATCTTTCACGATTTGATCCATGTACCTCAGTCCTGGCCTTCCTCTTGGTCTTTTTCCCTCGACATATCCCTCTATGATTGTGTTCAGGAGTCCTTTATGTCTTAATAGATGGCCTGTAAATTGCACTCTTCTTTTAACAATGAAACTCCAGAAGCTTCTCTTCTCACCTGCTCTTTCCAGAACCACTTCGTTTGTGACTTTGTCGATCCATTTTATTTTGAGCATGCGTCTATAGCACCACATTTCAAAAGAATTTAGCTTCTGGTCTTCCTCTGTCCCTTTTCTTCTTGTTAAAAGCAGCCTTTGCTTGAGCTATTCTACTTCTCACTTCTGCCTTGCTCCTTCCATCCCTGGTAATATTACTGCCCAGATAAGTAAATTTATCAACTTGTTCAAGCAGTTCATTGCCTACATGAACTTGGACTTTCACTTGATCTTCTTTGTTGCATGCCATTACTTTTGTTTTTGCTTTATTAATTCTCATATTATATTCTTCACCCAGAACTTTATCCATTCTATTCAGTAGGACTACAAGATCTTCTTCACTTTCAGCCAGGACAGCTATATCATCGGCATATCTTATCATATCTATTCGTTGGCCATGAATTACTACACCTGTCTGTGAATTTTCCCTTACTTTTTTCAGCGCATCTTCAATGTATACGTTAAAGATAACGGGATAGTGCGCAACCTTGTCGGACACCTTTCCGTATCTGCACCTCTTCTTGTTTTGTCTGTCCATGGATAACTGCTGTCTCGTTTTTGTACAGGTTCCATATCATTTTTCTATCTTTATGGTCTATTCCTACTTTTTTTAGTACCTCAAACATCTTATCCCATTTAACATTATCAAAAGCTTTCTCTACATCTACGAAAGCTATGTATGTTTTCAGGTTCTTATCTAGTCGTTTCTCTATTATTAGTTTTAGAGCAAATATTGCTTCTCTGGTTCCTCTATCTTTCCGGAATCCAAACTGGTCTTCGGAGAGTGTAGCTTCGACTTTTTGTTCTATGCGTTTTAGGACAATTGAGGTTAATATTTTAGAGGCCTGAGTAACTAGGCTGAGCGTCCTATAATTGTCACATCTTGTAGCATTTGCCTTCTTTGGAATGGGGATCATAATGTTTTTCTCAAAGTCTGCAGGAATTTTACCCTGCTCGTACATGTTGAAAACGAGATTATACAACTCCTGATTCAGTTTTGCTCCTCCAGATTTCAGAAGTTCGGCTGTGATATTGTCTATACCAGGCGATTTGTTGTTTTTCAACTTTTTCAGAGCTAGTTCAAACTCTTCCTTTAATATAGGTTCACCTAAGTTGTGTGCATCTACTTCTGTTTCTTCTTCCATAATGTTTTCAGACAGGTCTGGTCCGCTGTACAGTTTTCGTATATATTGTTTCCATCTTCTTGCAACTTCATCATCGTCATCCAACATATTGCCATTTTCATCCATCACAGCCCTACACTTGTTTCTTCTGTCTCCAAAGCAATGTCTCACACATTTATAGGCCTTGTCGATATTTCCCTTGCTCATGTTGTCCTCAACTGAAATACAGAGATCATCAAGGTATTTTTCTCTTGCTTGATTTGCCTCTCTGTTGATTCTGTTTTTCAGACTTGTATTTCTCTTGGTCTTCCTTCTTCACAGAATTTTTTAATTTCCTTCTTTCTTCCATCATATTTAGTAGGTCATTAGTGATCCATTCTTTTCTTTTCTCTGTCCTTTCTTTTCCTATTACTTCTTCTGCTGCTTCTAAAATACCAGTTTTTATTTTTTCCCCGTCTGCTTGGGATGTCATTGCAGCCCTGTGTATTTGTTTTCTTGTCTGTTTGTAGTTGATAGTGCTTCAGTGTATTTTCGTTTTTCAGGTTTGTCAAATCCCATTTACATGTACTTCTTTTTTTAATGTTCTTGAATTTTAGTTCAGTCGTCGTCATAACGAGTATGTGGTCACTTTCCACATCACAGCCTGGATATGATCTGCTGTCCTTAACTTGGTTTTTAAATCTTTGCTTCACTAATATGAAGTCAATTTGATATCTGTTAATGTCACCAGGCATTTTCCAAGTATATCTTCTTCTTGGATGATGATTAAAGAAGGTATTTGTAATGCAAAGGTATTTCTTAATCCTAATCCAAAATTCCCTGCCACATCCTCTTCTTTACCTTCCCCAACAACGGCATTCATATCTCCCATGATGACAAGGTTTTCAGCTCCTTTAATTCTGCCAATTACTTCTTCAAGGTGGTCATACATCATGTCGATTTCATCATCCTCGTGCCTCGTAGTTGGCATATATACTTGGATTATGATTGTGTCTCTAGGTTTAGTTTCCAAACAGAATAAATCCTTCAGAATCCCAGAAGATGGTCACCACGACTTCACTGGCTGAGGGTGTGGCTTTGAACATTTTCTTTGGAGGAGAGGTGGTGTGGTACCACTCCATGGATTGCTGTTTTGTTTCCGGTTCGAAGTGATGAACCCGTGTTTCATCATCTGTGATGACGTTCAGCAAAAATTTGTCACGATCAACCTCATACCGTACAAGCAATTCTGCAAAGATGATCCTTCATTGCTCTTTATGGTCTTCTTTTAGGTGGCGAGGAACCCAGTGGGCGCACACCTCTAAGACCCCAACTGGTGGACGAGTGTTTCAGCACTGCTGACAGAGATGTGCAGTTGTGCAATGAGGTGTTTAATTGTGATCTGTCAATCACCTCAAATGACAGGGTCTGTATGTTCAAACACTGCAGGAGTCACAACAGTGTGCGACCTGCCGGCAAGCAGGAGATCGGACATTTTTGCGCGACCTTGTTGCAGTGATGACAGACACCTCACCCAGTGACTGACTCACTGTGCATTTGTTCACTGTCAGGTCTCCGTAGACATTCTGCGAGTGCCTAAGAATATCTGCGATGCTCTGGATTTTCCGCCAAAAGAATAACTCGGTGACAACTCTCTGCTTGGAATGCACCTCTGCTACAGATGCCATTTTGAAGGCTACATGTAGTGCTGTTACCTATCAGAACTTCATGAAATTTTAGGGGCCAGAGAAGGAATATTCCATGATATCCTGCAACAAATTCCACATTTTTCAACTGAAATTGACTGAGGGAAAAAGTGTTGCATTATTTATTTAATACCCCTTTTACATATGTCCAGCAACTTTTCTCAAAAATTGGAATGACCAACACTTTTTTTCTGTTGTGTTTTACTTCTCATTGCTGCAGCAACCTTCTATAAATGGAAGATACTAGAAGGGCCATTTCGGTTGCAAACATAAAGCAGAATGTAATTACTATTGTATCAGTTCTATTTACCTCTTCATTATTGAATAGATTTAATTGCTTTTCAATTAAGAAGCAGTCTCCCATTTGTATACATGTTATTTTTGTGGCTGTGCAGCATTTTAAAGTAAAGCCTCTGGTATAACCTTTTTTGTGTGAAAACAAAGAAATTTAGAACTAGATAAAATTTCAAAAAATGCCAAGAGAAAAAGGTTTGTAGAGAATAACATCTCTTGTACTGTATATGCGACATAGATGTGCACTCTTAATTATCAACTCAAATCTGTGACACTTCCTGATCTTTTCACTTGATCTTTACTTTCTGACTCTTTAATGCAGCAAGTTTTTCCCAGTGATGACTGATAACCCAAAGAAGTCACTTATGTGTCTGAGCTAGTATACAGAATAAGCTGGTTCATTGTAATGGAGCATATGCTGTTTCTTTTGTCCCTCAAATTCTGATTCCTCGAGATGACTCTTGAATAGGCTGGCATAGGATGGTGTCATGTGGGTGACCTTTGCTGTAGCCCAGACTTATTTGTAGGTGACGTCTTTGAACGAGAAGTAATTGTGTGTGAGGATATAGGTGTTCATAGCAACCAGGAAGGAGGTAGTAGGTTTGGACTCAGTAGGGCATTGGGTAAGGTAGTACTCACTCTGGCTTTTCTGAACTGCACAGGTGGGAACTCTCCCTACAACATATCCTTCATTCCTGTAACCCCCCGGGCCTAAACCTTCTCTAGTCCCTGTCTTCACCTACCTACCCCATTTCCTGCTCCCACTCTAGTACTACACTCACCTTCTATCCCATCAGTGCACCTACAAGTCATTTCTCCTTTTCTGCTTCTCTACTCTCCCTTTCCCCTCCCCCTACTCCTCTGCCTTCCTCCTCCCCCTCCCCCTCCTCCTCCCCCATCTCCCAGCATAACCTCTCAACACTGCACTTAGCAGTCCTATCTTGTCCCCACAACATCCCTGCATGCTCCAACAGGCACCAATAGCATCATCCCCCATACCTGACCTGTATCCCTCCCCATCCCCACCTCATGCTACCTCCTTACCCCCACCACCCATCCCAGCAGATTGCTGTCCACATCAGTCACAGTCAGCCGTCAGCCCTCAGCACCCAGATATGGTGACCGTGTGTCTGTGTGTGTGTGTTTTCTTGTATGGAAGGACTTTGTCTGAAAGCTTAAATATTTTAACGGTCTGTCTCATTGTGCCTGTCTCCAACTCATCGCCTCATCTATGTGGTGAGCAGCAATCTGTCCTTTCCATATTGTCATTAGTCCATCCTGGACTTTGTATTGTTAGGAATAAAAATGAAACAGATGAAAAAATTGCAATACTTCCAGGAAATATTTAGGATCTGAGAAGTCTTAATTATCGTGGAAGTTCCTTACAGTCTCTATATAGCTAAACTGAAAATTTAGATGACTGATCGGGGAGGTGAGAGAAGTGCACCATGTGTCCATAGCATTCCAAAAGTTATGTGGGTTTCCTGGGTGGTGCTAAATAAGGAGTACTGCAAGAGAACTCTGCTTTTTTCTGAGTATGAGTTTGGTGTGACTGGGAGTCATGAACTGGAGGAATGGTGACCAGTACTAGTCATCTGAAGCCATGAACTCAAGGCATGCTTCAATGGCCTCCGCACAGCCTGGCAGTGGAACATTGTATGCCATAAGAAGGCTCAAATACCCCAAGTTAAGGGCAACAAATGGTTAAGAGGAAACAGTCATTAGCGGGAAACTTGTAGGTCACTTACTGCATTCCATGTGTAACATGTTTGCTCAGATGACTGTAGTCTGCCTGAGTTGTGACTTATTTTCCTAGTTGTAATTGGGATCTCAGTGGTTATTATTTCACAAACTAACAACACTCCAAATGGGTGGATGTGCTGTCTGAGAGCAGTAACACCAAAACATCTGAAAGCTCTGTGAGTGATAGCCCTCCCAAAATGACACACTGAAGAAATCTACAAACTTTAACAGAGCATGTATTGTGTCACAGAACATTTGCCTTTATTGAAACATGAAAGTGTGTCACCTTCCATTTTTCAAAAAGCTTTGCAGTGTATTGCAGCTACTCATTAACGCTATAAACATCTCAGAAACAGAACACATTGTGTAAAAATAGCTACACCTTTACAAGCCACATAATTACAAGATGTGAAGTTGCCAAGTGAGTACAGAGATCTGCATTGTCCCAAATTTCAGCAGGAGTGTAATATTGTGGAGGAACCTAATGGGATCTCTTAAGAAAGACGAACTGAGAAAAGATAGTATTATTAGAGGAAAAAAAATTAACAACTCATAACAAAGACAGTAAACAGTGAGCAGGAAAAAACACCTAACTTCAACACACCATTGTTATCATAATACATCAAGTCTGGTTTTATCAATCTCAAAGTGTGATACCTATGTGCTGGACGCAATAAAGTTTATTAAATGCAAACATTGTGGTTACACCAGCATAAATTGCAAGGCTCAGGTAATTGTGGCAGATGTGGCAAAGCTGATATAAACCTAAAACACCACATTCATTGCCATTATTCTGTATAAATAGCTGTCGAAATCTTGCAGTTTGGAATTGCTAGTGATCGACAGAAAACTGAGGAAACCAAAGTGACAAAACACATCCCACATGCAAAAGCAGGCAATGCACATAAGGCTGTGAGCCCACCAGTATTTATAATATATCTTGAAGATGTGATTAATAAGGCAGTAGATACAAGCAATTCTTGAACATAGACTTCTCTGTGGAAGCTAGAACAAACCACCATAACTGCATTTGATCTTACAGTCATAAGCTAAAAATACATCTTAAACACAGGGGAATTGGAAAAACCAGCAATTGTGTCTCAGGCTCACAGTTGCCAACTTCAGACCCTAAACATAAAAATGTATGTGTACAGTAAAACTGGGCTGGACCATTGAACCTTACTGATTTGATCTGGATGGAATGTCAGAAAGACTCTTTGAAGTTTCTATAAGTTATTACACCAGATGCGTCTCATAAGACTTGTCAGGTGCAGTTGTTTTTGCAGATTTTCGATGACGCTGTTGTTGCAATGTGTGGCTGGACTCAGAAGAAGAAAAAACTGCTCATCACACCTTTCATGTGCTGACCATTCTCAACAAACAGTGTCAGTTTGTTTCCTGTTGCAAACAAAATTATTTTTAAAGTGGAATTTTATGTTCCCATTCAATCAAGTGGACCCAAATTAATCCACTGCAGTATTCCTATTTTTCAATATGTGTTAACAGGGGCAGTAAAACAAGAACCAGTGCTTCAGCAGCACCTGATGATGCCAGTTTCAGTGATATTGAACGAGTTATGGAAATTCAGTGCGACGTGTACTGCCTAGTGACTATCTAAATTATATGAAACCTTGTGGGAAATTAATTGTCTTGCTATAAATATAATGGAGACGAGCAATTTTATTGAATGTTCTAAGATGGAGAACCACATTGTGAACCTTATAGTTCATACCACAGGAAACAAAATTAATTGGACGCAAATACATGAAATAATGTTGGAAAAGGAAGAGCCATTCAAGTTGTACATGAAAGCAGACCATAATGATGATTCCTATATCTCTGTGGGCCTACATAAGAAACAAAGCAGAAGACCATCTAACTCAAATTTTAATGGACTCTTTGAACCACTATAGCCTCGAGGGAATGCCATACTAGATGTAGCTTGAAGATTTGAAATCTGTGTTTTACTTGATACCTAGCACTGCCAAACACTTTTATCATTCTGTTAGGGACCTTGAAGGATTTACTGGTGTATTTGATTTTGGAGAAGAAGCTTAATGATGGCAAAAAGGTTGCATAATGCACAAAGCGGGGCATTGAGTTTAGTATGTATTTCATAAAATTACTCGATAAACCACAGTACAAATGCACACACAAAACACATGCACCCATACACACACCTGTGCCCCTACATTGTGTTGGCTGGGCACATAATACCAGCACTGTATTTCAGCAGATGGACTACAGGTTTTGTACAGTTGGGGGGGGGGGGGGGGAGGCAGGAAGAGGGGTTTTGGATTTTCAGTGAGAGTGAGAGGCTGAGAGAGAAGCAGCAGTTTTGCTACCTAGAAATACAGAAGGGGGTGGGGGGTGACAGGTTCACAGGCTAGGCATGTGTTGCACAGGTGCTGGAACCAATGGGATGCAGTGCATGATGGAGGTGACATGGGGACGGGGCTTGGGTGGGGCTGACAGGACAGAAGAAGGAGAAACTGTTCCTTCCCACTCCTCCTAAAGCAGTTTTCCATCACCCACCCAACCTGCACAACATTCTGGTCCATATGCCTTTGTCATTCCCAATACCTTGCCGTAGAGATCATATTCCTGTCAAAAGCCCAGATACAGGTCTTGCCCAATCTAACGATTCAACACTTCCTACTCCATTCCTGTTACAGGCTTACCTTACCCCATCGGAGGCAGGGCTACTTGTGAAAGCAACTGTGTCATATATGAATTTTGCTGCAATCACTGTACAGTTTTTTTGTATCAGTATGACAATGAACCAGCTGTTCATCTTAATGAATGGCTACTGCCAAATTGTGGCCAAGAGAAAAGTTGACCACCCAGTGGCACAACTTCCTGCTGGCAACATGCTTGATTTCAATGGCTGATTCACAAACGAGGCTATCTGGATCCTTCTATCCAGCACCAACTTTTCTGGACTATGCAGATGAGAGTTATGCTTGCAACACATCATTTTGTCTTATAACTGTCCTGGCCTCAGTCTCCATTAACCACAGTCCCCACAACTTCCACCCAACAGTTTCTCCTTCCCATGTCATGTCATCACCTTCATCACATGCTGGATCCTCCTGGCTCTGGTACTTGCACATCACATGCCTAGCCCTTGCACTTGCCACCCCTCCTTCCCACGTTACAGCCAGGAAACACTTTGTAACAGTTCGTGGTTGGTTGGTTGGTTGGTTTGTCGGGGAGGGGACCAAACAGCCAGGTCATCGGTCCCATAGGATTAGGGAAGGAAGTCAGCAGTGCCCTTTCAAAGAAACCAGCTCGGTGTTTGCCTGAAGTGATTTTGGGAAATCATGGAAAATCTAAATCAGGATGGATGGACTTGGGTTTGAAATGTCATCCTCTCGAATGTGAGTACAGTGTGCTAACCACTGTGGGACTTCGCTTGGTGTAACAATTCATGCTAATACATGTACTCTGTATGACATGATATGAATAACAGATCTCTCAAATCTTAATGACAGTTCATCTTCCTTTCTTATTCTAGTGATGTTATATTGATTGTCACGATA
The DNA here is from genome assembly GCF_023898315.1 of Schistocerca nitens. Lineage (NCBI taxonomy): Eukaryota > Metazoa > Arthropoda > Insecta > Orthoptera > Acrididae > Schistocerca > Schistocerca nitens. The sequence goes on along the minus strand of NC_064614.1, from coordinate 733,636,257 downwards.
CTCCTTGCTCCATGGTGTGCAGCATATTTCTGAAATGAGAAGAGACTGTTGGAGTAAACCATGCCAATCAGCAGGTGCCATGAAGCATGATAAAGCAGCTCTTATCATCCTGCCTTGCAGAAATGCTGTGTCCATCAATTTTTAGGAGACAGAATCATCTGCAGTTTGTTCATGGGTGGCATAGTTGGCTGAATTGATGGCAGTGTTTTTTTCTGACAAAATAGCATGTTCGAAAAGCCATTGATGATTTTTGTAATTTGTGAATTTATGGAAAAACTTTCTCAATGAATTGTTCAATCGATGAAACAATGACATAAAAGTTTAATGGGAATGAAGTATATTTTGTGATGACGTCAAGTGGAACTTTTCCATTCCCAATGTGCAGTAGCTGTTTTGACGATGTGGCTGGCACACTCTGCTGTAGGCGTATGCAAATATTAATCTTTAATGTAAGTTTATGCACGTCTCCAAAGATGCTTTGAAGCTTGCATTGAGTTCCATCAGCCAGAGTTGATTTTAGTACAACTGGTGTAGTCTGTATGAAGTCAAATGCTAATATGTCAGCTTTACCAAACAGTTGTACATTTCCTCATAAATTTTGAAGAGATCAATTAAGCGCTTCAAGCAACTTCTTATGTGCCATGGTGCATTCATTCCAGTCAGTCAGTTTTGAAATTAGCTATAATTTCGCCGTGCCAGAACGTTTTGAAATATAACATATTTGAGTCTTTGCAAAATGTATATTGAAAGGTAATTTGAGCACTGAATGTACTGTATGGCCAGCATTGAATAATGTAGCTGCAATACCTGATGATGCAAGAGCCAAAGGAATTCTATTTTGAGAGTAAATGTTAGCTTACACCAAACTGAAGAGAAACATTTTTCCTGTGCTACCGGACATATAAATGAAAAATAGGTTGCCACTACCATTGACCACCACATTTTTAATTGTTTTGTAGGCTAACTTTTGATCTACAAGGAAGAATTGTTCATTTGTTATGACAAATCCACACAAGACATCAGTGTTTAATTGTTGTTCTGTCAATAAATCTTGATCACAGTGGTTATACACAGAACACTATGGTGCAACCATGACAAGTTGAAAGAGTGCTTTGTTGTTGATGATTAAGCATATGTCTTAGATTTCTGTGAGAGATTCACTGAAAATGCTGTCCAAAAATAGAATGTTGTTACCTTTCGTAATGGTATGAATTTGGAACAAAATATCTTTGCTCAAGCCCGCACTGAATTTTTCCCACATATTGTTTGGTTTGGATGCTGAACATGTGGTCAAAATAATGGCAAATAATGTTCGTATTTTGTGTGGGTGGCAACTGAAGGAGGCGTCCATCAATGTGGTTTCTCAGTGTTTATCACTTTCAAGTAAAGCTTCTCTGCATGTCTGGCATTCTACACCATTAATCATTCTAAAATTGGCAAATGAAGTTGGACCTATCATATTAATCAGCAGCATTCTCAAATAGTAGCATTTGGCATTATTGGGTGTACTGTGTGAATATGGCTTAATACGTCAGAGGAATATAGATTTTGATAGCCTTTACCCATGTGCCTTGTTCACATCCTTAAAATTTTTTGAAATAGTATTCCATGTGTAGTACTTTGGTACCTCCATGTACTTCATGTTTTGGCAAATACGTTACGGCACAGCACAAAAAATGGTGCCACACTTGCGTGTGCTAGTGCAGCAAAAACATTTTATGCATTCTCCTCTGTGAAATATACTCTTTGTCCATTTTTAAGGTGAACACTAAGATGAACAACATCGGTGTGCTGCCTGTGAATTTGAGAATTGAAAACGCATCTCACTGCCTTGTTGCTGCTGCTATATCAACATGTTTCAAAGTGTGTAACATCATCTGTGTGCGTGTTGGCATTATCAACACTGAATACTGCCACATCACTGCCCTTGTTCACATATTTGTGTGTATACTTTATTGTTTTAAGTAAATTGCAATATTGTCCATTTACTAGCACTAAATTTTTTTATTTTTTTAGTTTTTGTATTTTTTTTATGTATAACCAAGGCAAAGATGTTACAGTCAGTCTGATGTTGATTTCAGTATTGGCATTTTTCGTGCTGATTCTAGCTGTGTGACCTCCATTATCTGGTTCATGGCATCGGTATTGAGGATGGTCATCATCACCATTGCAAGTATGATGAATCAGTTTTCTTGGATGCTTTTTCAAGCATTTGTTATCTGCAAAAATGCATGGTGATTGTTGGTTCATAGCAGCTCATGGTCCTTGCACCATATGTTTGGTGACAACATTGAATAGCAGTTGATCATCTTCAAGATATGGTGTTTCTGCAGAAATTACATCATCAATTTGAACTGAATATATTTTCATTTTGAGCCATATGAGAATGTGTATATGAAGGAGACCTTTCTTTTGCCACTCCACAGAATACATCCAGCATTTATTTGCACCATAAATGTGATGCTTCACAATTAAAGCCCTCAATGCAGAGAATTTTCGTTTGAAAACATGCAGTCAAATCGTCTCAGTCAGATAGAGCTTGACCAGGCAATAGACCTTCTTTATCTCATTCCTCGCTGGATTGCATGTGAATGTTTTAAGTCAGGATGCCCCATGAACCATCATGTGTGATGGCATCCTGTCTGTATTTATGCATGTGTTGCTGATTGAGAGTGAATGTCAATGGAAATAGCTCCATTTTTCCAATGTCACTGACATTTCCATCATTCACAATCACACACCATAAATGAATGTACTCTTCTGAACTAAGTGATTTTTGATTTAATCAAATGAAGAGGAGATGATCACACTCAATTTTCGCATACTTATCTACTGCGTATTGATGAAACAGTTGACAACATTGTAAAATATGTTTGTTCTGTTTTGACGTATCTTTATGTGGTATGAATAATAATTCATTGCTAATACTTTTTTATTAAGTTCGTCACCTGAAAAATAAGTAAGAGGAAAGAAGTGGTTAGAAAAATGGAAATTAGATGTGCAAAATTATAAGGGATAGTTTGTTTTTGTTTTATACATGAAGTGTGTGCAGGTAAAAGTGAATGCAGTTATTTGTAGTTGGACTAGTGTACATAATATTGACATGATATCCGCCCTCCCCCTCCCAAAAATTATGGGATACTGCAGTACATCATGACATTGATGTATTTCAGCATGTTATTACTTCCTTGTAGAATTATATCATGCTTATGACACTCTTGCCCATTATAACAATCACTACTTCACTGATGGTAGGTGTGTTGTAGTATCTACCATGCCTTGTAACTGCTGCTTTGTTGGCTCTGGTGTGCATTGGATAATGGTCAGCTGGTACTCTTCAATTGCTGATTTGAACAATTTTATCAGGGTATTGTGTCAGTGCAAAAAGATTTCAAAGTAGATAATATGTGATGTGTGGGGCCTGGAATCACACTGTGTCACTGATCAACTTCCACATCATTCTCACCTCGCATTCGGGAGGACGATGGTTCAATCCCGTCTCCAGCCATCCTGATTTAGGTTTTCCGTGATTTCCCTAAATCGTTTCAGGCAAATGCCGGGATGGTTCCTTTGAAAGGGCACGGCCGATTTCCTTCCCCATCCTTCCCTAACCCGAGCTTGTGCTCCATCTCTAATGACCTCGTTGTCGACGAGACGTTAAAACAACACTACCAAACATCATTCTCGGCCACAAAGTAGATTTGTAGAAATTTATGTTCAGCACCGGGAAATGGAAGAAGTTGTCTAATAATTTGTTGGCCCCAAACAATGTCACTTGAAATGCCAAATTGTATTTGTGAATGTGTTGTAGAAGGTGCTTGGAATCAGCAGAGTCACCTCAAAGCAATGACAACAGAAGTTCATGTGGTGTACATAGATTTGGGAGTTTAACTTTCCCATTTTCACAGCGCATTCTGGTTGTTTTAGTGTAGAACTTTTGTGTTCCACAATGTGCACATGACTTATCCATGTGGCTGGTGTCTAGACTTGGATGCAGATTGTAGTTGTAACTGACCCAGTATTGGAATGCAGCAAGAGTTAAGTCAGCATACACTGTCCATTGAGATCGAGTAGCACGGAAATGTTCTGCGTTCACTCTAACTGTTAGTTGCCATGCTGATTCCATTGCACCATGATCGAGTAGCTCGTAAATAGCAGCTAAATTTTCTTGCTGCACATTGCCTTTCTGAATCCAAAGCACTTGATCGAGCAGGTTATAAACGATCAGATAAATGTCTTGCTGTGCATTGATCTTCCAATTCTAATACACTTGATTGAGTGACTTGTAAATTATGCGATTCTTTGCTTGCTTGATGCTCCTCACTTTATAGAGAAGCATGTAATCACTTTCTCTTTGTGCCTGGTTGGAAGATCTATCAATTGATACGCATTTAGGAGGCTTGATTATTTTCATGGCGAAAACAACAACTACTGTACGAAGTTTCAACACAATTGGATGAACTAATTATTTTGCTTATCTATAGAAGTTATTGTGTATGCTACTCACTTTTGTTAAGCAGACTGTTACATGGGACAACCGACATCTGAGAGCTTACAGAAATTGCACCATATAGAAGACGAAATGTCGAGACTTGCAGAATTGTTTTTTCATAGTCAGTTTTAATGGAAAACCTGCACATTGTTGCTGAAAAAGCTGTATAGCTACAAATCTTCTCCAGACAGTACCAATCATTTTGCAAAAAACCAAGCATAAATCAGGCCATTACATTTTGAGATCATACATTCTGAACAGACAAACAAACATTTGTTTTTGGGCAGTTAAGATATAATTTTGCACTTTGACAAACATTCTACTGCCACAAATATGTATATATGAAACTCTGCTTCTTCACTTACACAAAGTACCAAATACATAAACTGCTGTGAAATCGTGTGGAGCCTTTGGTATTATTGCATACATTTTGTAAGTTACTTGCCTATTGTCTTCTTTAGCATTTTGGCACTGTGTGCATGTCCTTAAAATACTTCATACTTCTCTACTTAAGTTCTTAAATTAATAGAGTTTTCCAGATGCTTAATACATTTTCGAATACCAGGATGACCATATCATCTATATAAAAATCAAATTGGGTCTTCTGCTGCTATTACAGAAATACATAGCCTCCAGTGCTTTGAATCTTTGATTAGCCTCCAAAACAAAGTACCCTTATGTAAGAACCACTTACTCTCCTCCTCCTCCTCCAACAACATTCCTTGACTCAGTGATCTAACAATATCACTGAAATATCCATCACATACCAGCCCTCTTTTGATTTTTCTAGCTAGAAGTCACACTTCATTATTGGTTTAAATAGCAGTTAAGTTAACTGTAAATGTTATTCCAGGGCTTTCTGTTTTACCTAATGGCAATACTTAGTGGCCATTTGATGTACTTTATTTGTAATCTGAACACTTGTAAAGAATAAGAACCACCTCATTAATCTACTATGCAGTAGCATACTTTCTATTAAAAATTCAAGGGTTTGGTGGTCTGTGTATATTATTGTTTGTGATCCCCAAACCAGAATTTGTAATTTCAGAAACCCCAAAATGATGGCCAATAGTTCCCTTTCTGTAGCTCTAAAATGGATCCAGTTCCCCTCAAATCAATTTGCAGCCTAATCCATTTTCTGACACATCTTTGGCTAATTAAAAAGCTTAGATAACTAAAATCTGAGCCTCCACTTAGCTTAATATTATTAAATGCTTCAGCAGCATCATCTGAAATCCATGTCTTCATCAATTACAATTGCAGTGGACACGGGACCATCAGAATTTGACTGTCGGCTCTTCGGGGAATCACGTTTTTGCAACAATAGGTCACTGGTCATCTCCACAAATGCTGTCATTGTCGTTAATGGTGGCTCAAAACGTGCAACACACCACGCATGCAGGCTGGTGGGAACAGTATTATACTATGGGAGACATTCTCCTGCACTTGCATGGGAGCTGTGGTAGTAATTAAAGATACGCTGTCAGGTGCAAACCATCTGCATCCCTTCATGCTCCATGTCTTTGCTGATGGTGATGTCATCTTTCAGCAGTATAATTGTCTGTGTCTCTACTAGCTTTTCTACAAGCAGGTCTACTGCCTTTTTGTTACATCTTTAAGCCAGCTCCTGCTTTGGAATGTGCATTATTTTCTGATGGCTAGGTTGAAGCTGACCGATCTGTTGGCATACTAGTGTAGCATTATTAGAAGCAAATGTCTGTTTCTGATTACACTCTTGATTACTTCTCCTGTTGTTACTACCCTTTCTCGCCACACAATATTTTTTTCTTTCCTACGAGAGCAACCCAGTGGATAAATAATCACCTCTTTCTTTGTTCAGCTTATGTAGACCTCCAATAAATGTCAATAAATCCATCATTGTTGTCCATCCACAGTAACATATTTCTTTCCGTAAACTGAAAGGTAGCCTATATACGAACATCTTAATCAAATGACTCCTCTATACGTTCTTCCAAGTATTTAGATCTAATTTGGTGTTATTGAATACAACTTTTATAGTTATCACAACTGTGATTACAATATTTAGGATCTACCAAACAGTGGAAAATCCAGGATGGAATAATGAAAATACTATGAAAAGGATAATTTGTTTCTCACCATATAGAGATGATGCTGAATAGCAAACAGGCACAACAAAGAGAATGCTAAACATGTGAGTAGCTAGCTCTCTCTCTCTCTCTCTCTCTCTCTCTCTCTCTCTCTCTTTCACACACACACACACACACACACACACACACCTCTCACATATATGACCATTCTCTCGAGCCACTGAGGCCAGAGCAGCTATGTCTGATGGGAGATGCAATCTGGGTTGTAGGGGTAAGGAGGCGGCTGCAGTGGAGGGGGAGGTAGCAGGGCAGAAGGGAAGGGGATAGGTGGGAAGAATGAGGCCAGGGGGGGTTAGGGGAACATAGGATATACTGCAGGGAGACTTCTCACCTGTGCAATTCAGAAAAGCTCGTGTTGGTAGGAAAGATCCAGGTTACGCAGGCTGTGAAGCAGTCACTGAAGTGAAGAATGTTGTGGTGGTCAGCATGTTCAGCAACTGGGTGGTGGAGTTGTCTCTTGGTCACAGTTTGTCATTGGCCATTCTTGCAGACAGACAACTTGTTGGTTATTGTGCCCACGTAGAACACAGCGTAGTGATCGTAGTTTAGTTTGTAGATCATATGACTGTTTTCACAGGTAGCCCTGCCTTTTATGTGGTAGGTAATGCTTTTGACCAGAGTGGAGTAAGTGGTGGTAGGAGGATGTATAGGTCAGGTCTTTCATGTAGGTCTAATAACAGGGTTATGAGCCATGAGGCAAGGGGTTAGCAGCAGGGGTAGAGTTGGGATGAACAAGGAATACCACTGTGGGAGGAGGGGGAGCAACAGTGGGTAGGATATTCTCCATTTCAGGGTACTATAAGAGGTAGTCAAAACCCTAGGGGAGAGTATGATTTAGTTGCTCCAGTCCTGGTGGTACTGAGTCATGAGGGACATTTTGCCCAAATGGTGAGAATGTGGGAGGTGCTAGGTGACTGGAGAGGCAAGGCATGGGAGATCTGTTTCTATACGAGGTTGGGAGGATAATTTCGGTCTTTGGAGGCCTCAGTGAGAACTGGCATATGAATAGGTTGGCACAGGATGGTGCCACTCAGGTTCCCATTGTTTGCACCATGGACTTGTTTGTAGGTGATACCTTCAAAGGTAAAGTAATTGTGGATGAGGCTATAATTTGTTATGGTGACCAGGAAGAAGACTATAGGTTTGGAATCAGACAGGCATCTGGAAAGGTAGTGTTCAATAGCAGCAACGCCATGGGCATTAGGTATGTTAGTGTAGAGGGAGGGAGAATGAATAGTGATGAGCAGGTTGCCATGAAGTAAAGGAATAGGAACTATGGAGACTCAGTGGAGGAAATGATTGGTGTCTTTGATAAAGGAACTTGAGTTGTGGATAATAGGCTAAAGGTGTTGGTCCATAAGAGTAGAGATTCACTCAGTGGGGGCACCTTGATTGGCCACAATGAGGCATGCTGGGTGGTTGGGTTTATGAACTTTGGAAAGAATCTAGAAGACAGGACTGTGGGGAGTGGTAGGAGTGAGGAGGGAAATAGATTCAGGAGAGGGGTTCTGGGTTGGACCTAAGGATTTGATGATAGATTGGAGATCATGTTGTATTTATGGAATGGGGTCACTTTGGCACAGTTTGTGGGTGGATGAATCTGACAGCTGGCAGAGACCTTCCACCAGGTAGTACCTTTGGGTTCAAAACCACAGTGGTGTAGCCTTTGTTGGCAGGTAGGATTATAAAGTCAGGATCAGTTTAGGTGGTGGATTGTGGTTCTTTCTGCTGGTGTAAGGTTAGCTTCCATATTGATAGATTTGGGAAACATGTGCAATCCTTGTCCATCACTGCTCCATTGCTGCTCCTAATCCCTAACCTCATCTCTGAACATATCCCTGTAATAGACCTAGATGCAAGATCTGTCCCTTATATCCTGTTACTACTACCTGTTCCAGTCCAATATACAAGCATCACCTGTCTCATCAAAGGCAGGGCTACTTGCGAAAGCAGTCCTTTGATCTACAAACAAAGCTGTGACCACTGTGCTGCAATCTGTCTGGGCGTGACAACCGACAACTTGTCTGTCCGCATAAGTGGCCGCGACAAACTGTCATCAAGAGACGGCTGGGCCATGTAGTTGGTGAACATGCTGCCCAGCACACTATATCTCACTTTAATGACTGCTTCATAGCTTGTGCCATCTGGATGTTTCCTACCAACACCAGCTTTTCTGGATTGCGCAAATGGGAACTTGTACAGCAGTACATCCTACATTCCCATAACCCCCTGGCCTTATGAGATAGCCACTGTCCTCCACCAACCTATCCCCTTCCCTGCTCCCACTGTGGCACTACACAGTATTCTATTCCACAATTACACCCACTAGTCTCCCCCCCTCTCTCCCCCCCTCCCTCCCCTCTCCCTCCCCCCTTTGTCTCCATCCCTCCCTCCCTCCCCCCTCTCTCTAGCCTCCCTCCCCCAAACCTCCCGACTGCACCTAGCAGCTGTACCTTGTCCCCACCACATTCCTGCGTGCTCTGCAAGTAGAGCTACACCTTCCCCCACCCCTAACCTGCTATCCCTCCCCCTACCCACTGCAGCCTCCTCCTTACCCCCACCGTCCAGATTGCTTCTCCCATCAGGTGCGCTTGCTCTGGCCATGGTGGCCAGAGGGAATGGTCATATACGTGTGAGTTGTGAGTACGTGAATATGTGTGTTGTGTTTTCTAAGTTAAAAGAAGGTCTTTTGGCCAAACAATCACGTTTAGTAGTCTTTTTGTTGTGCCTGTGTGCAACTTAACATCAATCTATATGATGAGTAGCAATCTATTCTTTTAATGTTTAGGATCTAATAACTCAAGCATTAATTTTTACTATATACTTTTCAATCAGTACTTCTTTTTAACATTCCCCTGACAAAAAAAATCCTAGAAGGTAATTTTTTTGAATGAGCAGTTCCCCACTTGGAAGCATCTCCTTCCAAATAACTTAGAGCAAAATCAGTTTCCTTGGAATCATCCCAATACTTCAGCAGGCATTTAGAATACGCCCTTAAAAATAAGTAGGTTGAACATCACCTTCCAGTTAGAATTTTGGAAGTTGTTTAGTTAAGTTCATTCTGCTTCCTATGTGCAATTCCTTTATTTACTCTGCCGGGAACCCACTATTTTTGTTAAGTCTCCTTTATTAATCCTTCCTGCATTTTGATGAGTTCATTCCAGAGCATCTGAAACGAACCCTCATTTCTATCTGTTTTCGCTGTGGATGGAGATGGACAGGCAGATGATTCAATCTTTTCCTGTATCTTTTCTTCGATTAAGTCACTGACAGCTTCTTCGAAAGTCACAAGTGTAGAGCCTGAAACTGCTGTTATATCAGAATCTTTTGTCTATTCTAAAACATGTAATTGGATTTCATGTCTTGTCACCTGCTCTTCCAAAAATTCTGGTTCAGCAAAATCTTTAATCTTTTTTCAGGTATTTACTTACATCCCTGAACTGCTCATTAACTTCATTCCTCACCAAGTCATACTGTTTAATTATGTCAGAATGCAACTCCTCTGCTAAAGTATGTATTGTAGTTTATATTTTAGAGATCTTATTATTTATTTCTTGTTTTTGTGAGATGAATCAATGATGTTTTTTGAGCTTGACATTAGTTATTTGTGTTTCAGAAATAGACTACTCGACTTTAAGACCCTGAGCATCTACCTTTGAATTTAATTCATTACATTAAGTTTTAATGCTCATGTTTATTTCACATTTGTCATATCTACTTTATTACTAAGGCTCTTGCCTTGAGCCTTCAAATCAACTTTTACATTTGCCCTTAAATCTGCTCTTAATTGTTGTCAAATTGCTCTTCACAGTCTTATCAATTTTTTTTTAAATTTTTCTCTATGCTTCTCATTAGTATAGGCAAATAATGGCCATGATAATAAACCAATAATTAATCTTTGTCCCATAACCCAAAAGGAAAAACTTTGATAAACAAAATCCACTTATAATTGCCCACAACACATGCTATAACCCCAATCAATAAGAAATTAACCAAGATTTAATAGCACTCAACAACATTTCATGTGCAGCTCACCACATCTTGATGCTGACAGGAAGCTGAATCCTTGGAATGGCTGAACTGTGTTTCTGAACAGTGGTGCGCAACTGAAGCTGCTATTGCAGCAAGTGGATGAGCCACAGATGTGACTACTATCACCTGGTGTGGTAGTGTTATTGGTTGATTAAACAATTGTAGCTCTTAGAAGCTGCAAACTATGATGTTCTGACTTGTTCACTTATTAAAATCTTCTTTGACGTAATTGTAGTCAGTGGATTTAATTATGACTCACTCACCATGCAATTCTCCTTACTGCATTTTCGGTTCAGTGCTGCTAATGACTTTTGAGTTGCCGTAATGTTGGCTGTTGATCCCATTGCTAAGGACAATAGAATATATTTCACTGAAATTTTTCTTCAGAATTGTTACTTTCTTCATAATTTTTATTTATTCATGACAATTTTGTTGCTTTTCCAGTACAGAAGTATACTGGGTCCTGTCACAGGGGACGCCAGAATGCTGTATGCCTTCATGTGAAATATGTACATACTTGGACAAAATTTCATGACTGCTGTTAATTATTAATTCTGACCTTCATATACGACAACAAAATTTTACAACTGCCATTAAGTATTAATTCTGGCTGTCAACAATTTAACTTCAATGATCGCAATAACCATGTGTATTTTTTTGTCATTGCACGCTTCTTTACATCTGGATCTTCTCCTGTGTTGGTAGCTGAAGTACTTTCTCAATTCTAGAGCTCTGCTGAATGATCTAAATCATTTCTCCAGATAAATTCATACACTGACCAGGAAGCACTTCGTCACAATTTGTGCTAATACCTGTACTGTATATGATGTGACATGAATGAAATCTTTGGAATTGTAATGATAATTCATCTTCCTTTTTTGTTCCTGTGAGGTCATACAGACTGTCACTTCTGGCTCCATGGTGCAGGGCACGTCTCTGAGCCGGGATGAGATTGTGTGGAATAAACTGCCCACACCAACAGGTACAGTGAAGCATAATAAAGCTGCTGTCGTTGTCCCACTTTGCAGAAACACTGTGTCTATCCACATAGGATTTCATTCACAAATGAGGAAAATTTCCAAACAATATACAAGTCTGAATCCACTATTTAAACTAAAGACTGTTTTCTTGGTGGTGATCTTCACTTGTCATTACTAAAGACTTGCAGCTCTTCACCACTTTACCAAAGTGACGTGTGCCACACAATCCCCAAGCTCTCCCCCTGCCTCTCTGTTCTTTCTCCCCCCCCCCTCCCCCTCCCTCTACCCAGTCCACCTACTGAAATGCAGTGTGCATGGGCTCAGGTGTGTGTGTGTGTGTGTGTGTGTGTGTGTGTGTGTGTGTGTGTGAGACCTATTCCGAAAAATAACTTTTTTTCCTCTGTTTTTTGTGTACCAACAACTCAATGTTTCTGTTGCTCAGTGAGTGTTCTCCTTTATTCCCAAATTATTTACATTCTGCATGAAGTTTCCTACTATTTTCATATTTTTTAATGATTCCACTGTCTTTGGACCTGGGGAAAGAACATTAGCATATCTCTGCTTTTCTAAATATGCATATGTATTTTTATGAGATGTTGTACGTCCTTGAGGATCTCTTCACTAAGGGCCTTGGAACAAAAAGTCTATATGTTGTTGCTCTGTAGTCATATATATATATATATATATATATATATATATATATATATATATATATATATATAGAGGGAAACATTCCACGTAGGAAAAATATATCTAAAAACAAAGATGATGTGACTTACCAAATGAAAGTGCTGGCAGGTCGACAGACACACAAACAAACACAAACATACACACAAAATTCAAGCTTTCGCAACAAACTGTTGCCTCATCAGGAAAGAGGGAAGGAGAGGGAAAGACGAAAGGATGTGGGTTTTAAGGGAGAGGGTAAGGAGTCATTCCAATCCCGGGAGTGGAAAGACTTACCTTAGGGGGAGAAAAGGACAGGTATACACTCACACACACACACACACACACACATATCCATCCACACATATACAGACACAAGCAGACATATGTTGTGTCTGTATATGTGCGGATGGATATGTGTGTGTGTGCGTGAGTATACCTGTCCTTTTCTCCCCCTAAAGTAAGTCTTTCCGCTCCTGGGATTGGAATGACTCCTTACCCTCTCCCTTAAAACCCACATCCTTTCGTCTTTCCCTCTCCTTCCCTCTTTCCTGATGAAGCAACCTTAGGTTGCGGAAGCTTGAATTTTATGTGTGTGTTTGTGTGTCTATCAGCATACCAGCACTTTCGTTTGGTAAGTTACATCATCCTTGTTTTTAGAGATATATATATCTGTGTGTGTGTGTGTGTGTGTGTGTGTGTGTGTGTGTGTGGCATTGAGGTTCAAGTGCAAATTACCAATCAAGAACCTTAAAGCCTTTTGGGAGGCTTGGAGAAAATTACTGTTATATAATTAAAGGGAAAACTAGATCATTGCATCAATGTCTGATCTCAGTTAACAATGTATACCTTGAAGTTTTAGTTACCCATTCCACTAAACCAACACATGTATGGAACACCATTAATGATTTCAGGTGGTCATGGGTAGTATCTTAATAGTACCATAATGAAGAATAGATTTGACGTTAGGTCTTCTGCTGGTTGACCCAATTATTCAATATATCAACATATTGCCAGGAAAGACTGAAGAATTACCTAAGAATAGAGTCCTCTGAACAGCAAGGAAGTCATTTCCCAATCTGTGAAAGAGCATTTCCTTCAGATCACCACTACTACCTGCCAGGATCTGGCTTTTAACTGCTGCTCAGTGATTATAGAGAGGTGTGATTGGGACTTGACTGTTATCGCTGAGAAAGAAATTGCAGGTGCCTCTTATCTATGTGAGAGCTGAATTTGGGTTTCTCTGGAGTACAATAAACAGGCCCCAAGCAACAGCTAAATCCATTATATCATATTACAGCATCTCACCGGGAAGACTAAGGACATTCTCCTAGAACACTTTAACTTATTGTGGAAAAGAACATGATTTCTCAACTCATGTAAATAAGCCATTTTAATTTTCCTCCTCAAGCCTGTTGAAAACTGTACATACCCAATTAGCTATTGTTGTGTTACCCTCACCACCTGTGTGATAAAGACCTTGGAGCGGATAGTAAACTTTTGCTTTGTCGCGATTCTAGGTATCCAGGCTTTAGTTGCTTTCAGTGTGGTTACATGAGATAGCAATCTACCATTGATAACCAGACCTTGCTGGAGGCAGATGTACAACATCTGATTTTTTTAAAAAGCTGTATTGTTGTATTCACAGTAAACTGCCTCATTTATGGATCTTTATTCACGGACAAGTTTTTAGTTTTTTTGTGTGTCTCCGACCTTCCAGCTGAAGTACACTATATACGGATGACAGTAAGCAGGAAGAATGGATGCTAAAACTTGGTTTTACATTTTTAACAGAAAAGTTACTAAATATTTCTATTGTAGTTTTAAGTAGTTTTAATCTTCCCAATTTAGAATGAGTTTGTGGCATTACTGAGCCTTATTTTTAATCAGAAGGTAATGTGGCTACCTTGCCTAGGAACTATGTGCTTAAAAGTATTTAATATCTTAAACGTATGCTGCATATGATGTGGGAATGAGTTTGAGCCTGTCTCCTGAAATTATGTAGAGCCTTTATGAAACTGAAGACCATCGTACCTGATAGCATTGAATAGAACCCGCCAAGAGAGAACTTGCCTTTTGCGCAGGGGAATTAAGGACCAGCTGCATCGCCAGACTGTGTCAGTACTGCCTAGATGTCAATTCACATTCCACAACAGGCAGCATTTTCTTGTGGAGAGATAGGAATACAAAGTATATTCCATAAATCCATTGCTGTCACCATCATCATCATCATCATCATCATCATCATTATCATCATCATCATCGTTATTATACATTACTGACAGATTATATTTTTAACAACTGAAGCTACTTTTTTCTGTATATTCTAAACAATTCACATTTACTTTATTGAGTATCAGCTAAGTTATGAAATTTTTAGTCTCCTTGTGAGGTCAGTGGAATACCAATGATCCTAAATTTTTGCCATTTTTCTGTATCAATAATTGTTTTAATAAAGGATATTAAAGCTGAAAACATTTATTACAAGTGTCAAAAGTAATTCTTACTTTTGGAAAATTTCAGAATTTTTGTTTAGGCTGACAGATGAAATAAATTTTTAAAATGACATTTCAGGATCACTTCTTGTTGCTGCTGCACAGTTCGGAGGCTACGTTCTTGGAACAGATATAGATTATTTAATGTTGCATGGAAAGACCCGACCCACAAGAATACAAAAGGAGGTATGTTGTTACTGCCATACCTGAGAACTATGTCACCAAAAATACTTAATGTTTTAAATGTATGCTGTATATTATTATTTTCTATTTCTATATTTGCCATATGTCTTTCCTGAACAAAATCCCAGCCTGTCGTCATTGATTCAGCCTGCATGCGGATGTGGCCTGTACTCACCACTTGGTCTAATTAGAAATTAAGGTTTTCACTTGCTTCACTGCTGTAGGAAAAACTTTGTGCTTGTTATGTTTTTTTCTGTGAGATTAGATTTTCAGGTTTTCTTTTCTTTTTTTCATCAGGCAGTTTCTTTAATCAGCCGCATTTGAAAAATTCGTGTGTTGTACCTATTGTTTATAATTTCATTAAATTACTTGGGTAAGCTGACATTGTCAGTAATTATTGTTTCTTTTATAAAATTTCTTATGCTTGCTACTTACAGTCAGGTCAAGAGGCACTTTTGCCCAAATTCGAAAGAGTGCATGACTGTCAAAATATATTCCATGGTAGGTTGTCTAATTTGAGGGCTGATGTTGTACTTCCAGATTGGCAGTGAAATGAACAACCTGTTTATCTCTAATTAAAGAATCTCCATATGAGGCTTTCTCATGCTGGGTTCAGAGAAGTTTAATCACATTGGTTACTTAACCATTATAAATTAGTCATCCAGGAGCAATATCTAATACCTCCCACTTGCATTTCTGACATTTAGCACTTCACCACTGATAACAGTCTCCAACATTCAGTCTTCCTGTCTTGGTCTTCTCTGGAGACATTAGTCTTACTTAAGAAATTGGCTCCTCTATTGAATGCAGGTTCCCTCAAATTGAAGGAAGTGTGCATGTTACTGTTGAATTTTTATTCACAAAGATTCAGTGTGATTGCATATGACTGAAATTATATCAACACCACAAACAGCCTGGTTAGTTGTATTGCTCCTGGATGATTGATTTGCAGGAGTTAAGTCACCAATGTGATTAAACTTCTACGAACCCAGCATGAGAGAGCCTCATATGGAGATTCTTTAATTAGAGATGTTGTTCATTTCACTCCCTATCTGTAAGTACACACATCGCCCCTCAAATTAGACAACCCATCATGGAAGATATTTTGACAGTCATGCAATATTTCAAAACTGGACAAGCACCAGACAAAAAGTGCCTCATGGCCCGACTGCAAGCAGTAATATCCAGATGCTACATTGGGTCCCAGGAATGCGAAACACCTGGAAACTGCTTCCAAGACAGCGGCATCATGATTCATCAGCATCAGATGAATTAATGTTTTCTCGACTGCTAATTGTACCGTGCCAGTCCCAGACAAGTTGTTGGTATATGGTGAGAAATCAGTTCCTCAGTGATGCCAGTTTACAATCACTGCAGTGTACAATAATGTCAACAATAAGATCATGTTATTTGTTGTTGATAGTCACTCATTGGAAATCTTTTCAGTCTGGTTGCCTTCTCTGCGTTTCATTCTCCGTCAGTGGTGAAGTTCAGGCAATCACTGATACACTTCTCTTCCACAAAATGGATGATATCTGTGCTGCATTTGCAGCTGTATTTGAACCAGGCCTGGGGTGTGATTTTGAGGTTCATATCTGCTTGCAACTAGATGCTGTGCCTCATTTCTGTCAAATATGGCCCATTCCAGTCTCCTTACACTTGTGGACAGCATTTAAGCAGGAACTTGACCAACTCCACGAGCCTAGGGTGATTGAACCAGTTGAACCCAATTGTTCCTCAAGTTATGGACTGAGTGAGGTGGTGCAGTTGTTAATCCACTGGGCTCACATTCTGGAGGACAAAAGTTCAAATACACTGGAGGACAACGGTTCAAATCTAAGTCCAGCCATGCAGATTTAGGTTTTCTGGGATTTCCTTAAATCACATCAGGCAAATGCCAGTATGATTCCTTTGAAAGGGCATGGCTGATTTCCTTATCCTTGTAACAATCTGAGCTTGTGCTGTGTCTCTAATTACCTTGGTGTCGATGGGATATTAAAGCTTAATCTTCCTTCCTTTAGGTTATGCACCGACCTTAAACCAACAATCACAAGCACAAGTAGAAACCTACCCTCTACCACATCCAGGCGACCTCACAAACCTTGTCAGAAGAGAATATTTTTCAAAGATTGACCTTACTGACACATATTTGCAAATATAGCTAGATGAAGGGTCACAGTACAGATTAGTTATCTGCTTGTGCAAAGTACCGGCACTTGCCTTTTGAGATGTCTTCTGCTCCTGCAATCTTCCAGAGATTCATTCAGCTATGTGCATCGCCACTTCCAGTAACTGTCTAGATGAATTAATTGTCACGAGAGCTATGATTCAGGAGCAAGAACCATACTATGTATTCACTTTCCGAAAACATCATCATCCATGATGCTTCCAGCCATACTCACCCATTTTGGGTGGGAAGGGATCTGGTATCCCAGCCCAGCAACTTTAAAGTCTGCCATAGAGTATGGAACAAGACCTCGACAACAAGGCAGAGTTGTTACAACTGCTAGTGTTAGCTTTGCACACTGTCCCCCCATGCACTATTCAATCTCCAAATGAGCTTGCAATAAGTTCCTCCATCAGCAATTTGCGACTCAGTGGTGTATTCACTTCACTATTGTCTCATTGTCATAATGCATTGTTGGTTCTTCATCTCCACTTTTTTTACATTCAGTTTTTCACTCTCTGGGTTAGTCACTGGTTGTGTTTATCTGTAGCGATGTCTCCACTTGACTGTTTCCTCGTTGTTCGCCTTTTCTGTTCGCTCTCAGTGGTCCACTGCTGACAGCCCCAGATTGTCTGGTCTGCATGTACATCTGTACCCTGCAAACCATTGTAATGTGCATAGCAGAGGGTACACCCCATTGCATCAGTTATCAGGCTTTTTTCCTGTTTCATTCACGTATGGAGTGCGCGCAGAATGATTGTTTAAATGCCTCTATCTTACCTGGCCATAGTGGACACGACCACATGCAACTGACACAATATAGTTAAGTTTATTTTTGTACATAAATTTTATTGATTTCTGTCAGTGTTTCTTCCATGACTATACTACTTTCATAAAATAAAGAACAACTGCCGTCAGTCACAGTCACGATTTATTTCAATGCACGATTCATTTCGAGCCATGGGGGCTTATCTTCAGGTACTTTGACAGTCTACAGTGATTATTTTTCCGGATTTAGGTTAATTCTGGTACTGCTAAGATTACAATAATATATTACTAAATGGACACATTGTGAATATAAGTTTACCACAAATTGAAAAATAACTTACTGTTTCCAGTGGTGGATACATGGCTTTTGAATCACATTAGGAGCAAACATGTTTATGAACATATATACACTTTTTTGTAATACAAAGATGATTACATTGGTAAAACTCTTAATTTTTTCTCAGAAAACAATATTACTGAATTGAACCAAGACTCAACAACTAAATTCCAGGAAAAATTGAAGAAAACCTTAACCATTGTAACTTCCTGCTCACTGATAAACAAGTATAATGTTGCACATTAATGAATACCTCTGCCCCCAAACTTAGAGTACAACCAAAGATCAATAAAGCTAACTCTCCAATTAGACCAATGGTTAATTCCAAGAATACACTCAGAATACAAACTTCCCCAACCATTAAATAACATCCTCAGGGAATTTTACATCTTTGACACCACATACTCAATAAAAAATACGTGTGATTTAACAACACTCATCAAATATGTAAAACTCCCCAGAGAAGCTAGATGGGCCTCATTTGATGCTGTACCTGTCAAAGAGACGATTGCAACTATAGAAAAACCTTATCAAACACAAGTAACTAACCATATTGGAGATTTCTGAGTTGGTCGATCTGCTCAAACTAATACTATCCGAAAAATACTGCTCAGACTAGTTATCCCAAAAATATAAATTCTTCCAATTCATCTGTGGCATGAATCAGCAAACCAGTGTTTAATAGTATGAGTTGAAAACAGTCTTGGTTGCAAGTTTAGTTTTCTTATTTATCAACTATGCATTCCACCTTATTTAGGCATCTTCAGGCTGATCTTAATTTGGTATTTCTTAGGACGATCCTTTAGGAAGTGTAGCTAAAGGGCATCATCGAGTACATCAAGCCAACATCGCCTTCATTAACCTCAGTAAATACTTTCTAGATGGACGTGACTGACTCCAAGACCTGCATAACACATTAACGTTCACAGGAGCACATACTACAATTCTAGTATCTACTTCTGTGAACGTGAATGCGTTATACAGGTCTTGGAGTCACATACATCCATCTAGAAAGTATTTACTGAGGTTAACGAAGGCGATGTTGGCTTGATGTCCTCGACGATGCCCTTTAGCTACACTGTCTAAAGGATCATACTAAGAAATACCACATTAAGATCAGCCTGAAGATGCCTAAATAAGGTGAAACGCTTAGTTGATAAATAAAAAAACTAAAATTGCAACCAAGACTGTTCTCAACTCATACTATCCCAAAAATACTTCTCTTTCAGTGAAAAAATCTACCAACAGAAAGAAGGCTTAGCTATGGGTGACAACATGTCAAACTTCCTTGCTGACGTATTAATCAACTACTTAGAAAATAAGTTTTTCTAAGGGGAAAATAAACTTGCTGAAAAAACTGGTATTTTACAGAAAATATGTAGATGGCACTCTACTCCTACTTGATGACACAAAAGATGAACTTGATGAGCTTCTTACATTATTCAGTTCACTCCACAATAAAATAAAGTTCGCAACTGAATATGAAACAAATCAATCCATAGATTTCTTAGACCTCGCAAATTGTTAATGAACAACAAGAACATAATTTTTACATTTACAGGAAAGCAACCTACACTGATATCATGATACGTGAATCATCTCACCATCCAAACACACACAAGTATGATACACTTAATCCATGTTGAACAGGGCACATACATTACCTTTGAAACCCAAAGCATTAACAAATCTAACTGATATGATCAAAGCAATTGCAGTTAATAATGGGTATTCAGAAAAGTCAGTTGACAAACTATCCAACAAAATACAGGCGAACATCTGTAACAGAAGCCCTACAAGAATAACTACTGACACAACACACTTCTTCACAAACATTCCCTGTTTGGGCACAGCATCTTAAAAAAATTGCTAACTTATTTAGAGACACCAATATTAAAATATCATTCTCTACTAACCACAAACTTGGACACTGCTTACCTCACACAGTAAACACAAACACCCCAGTAACAGAATACAGAGGAATATATAAATTACAATGTAATAGCTACCCTGAATTTTACATAGGCAAAACAGGAAGAACTTTCCACACATGATACAAAGAACACAATGATGTTTTCAGACTTAACCACAACGACGAATCAACAATTGCAACTACATGTACCTTGACAGACACAGACTAAGTGACATTTATAACAACCTAACTGCACTCCACACAGAAAACCATCGTAAAAAACTTGATCTACTAGAACGATTAGAAATAATGTTACACAAAATAAAATCTTCTGAAAACATGCTGAGTGAACAAATGGAGTTTAGCAGCCACCTTTTTTTCAATAATTTTGAAAGTTTATTTTTTCCTAAAGAAACAAATATTTTACAGTGCAATCATTTGATACGTAATCCACATTTGATATATTCACAAATATTTGTTTGTAAATATCATTATGTATAACTAATAATTTAATGGCTTCGTCTCCTTTGAAATAATAAAATCTGTGTATTTTGTAGAAATGTAGCATCTTTAACTTTGACTTGTTTTGACTTGTATTTACAACATGTGCTGTAGAACAAAAAGCGTGTACACAGGGTGAAGAAAAATTCGCACACTTGGACTTTGCTATGTGATTCCTCACATACAGCAATACAAAAATGTCTCTCACAGAATTTCATTTTGCTCATGTTTACAGCAGTAAATGGTTGTAAAAGATTAGCAGTCTGGCAACACTATAATCACATGTATGGTAACTAACTCTGTCAGCATGTAGTTGTAGTGCTGTGCAGTTGGTACAGTGGACAGCACTTTGGGTTCGCATGCAGGAGGCTGAGGGTTCAATTTTGGGTCGAGGTGTATTTGCTTTTCTTTGCTAAATGTAATATTCATGGTTTGATAGCTAGCATCTCAATTGTCAGACAGTGAATCTTTTACGAAACATTGGCACTTGCATACTGTGGACGCAGAAATCGAAGTACAGTCGTTTTTATTGGTCACCTTTAAAAGAAGCCTTTTGCACGTTGTGGACACAAATCGTTTTGTACCACTGCATCTACTAGATTCAAAATGTATTTTCTGTGTGCCCTCCTTCTACAGTCCTGTTGATTACTACCAGCTGTTATTCTTGCCACGTTCAAGTTCATTACATATTGCTAGGGCATTACATCACCAGTAGGGGTAGCAACATGCTCTGCAAATAATTTCCAAACTCAGTTACCATTTGTATGTATTATCACCATGGAAACACTAATTATGCTATTATTATTATTATTATTATTATTATTATCATCGTCATTGACAAAAATGTGGGAACATCAGATCCATTACTGTTAGGGAAACAGTGTAATTCAAAAATGAACATTTCACAGTTAGCAGCTTTGGGATGAATCATGCAGAACAAAAGCTGTAAGAGAGGTGATGCACTTAGGTGGAACAGCCCACTGCAACTAATGCTGTGTTAATACTGTATGCACTGTTCACCAGACGGGGACCAGTTGCTAGCAGAGTAATGTGCCTGTGACAGACTCCATGTACATTCGTACATGTTGGTATTTTCTTCTTGTGTTATTCTAAAACAGTGTGACATATGTATGGCATATACAAACAATGAATAAGTTGATATGATTCTGGTCCTTGGTGCATGTGATAACTGGGCTGGTATTTCTGCTTGTAAATATGCTGCTAGATATCCTGGTCGATGTCTTCCAGACAAAAATGTTTTTCATTCTCTGGAGGTTTGCCATCAGGAGACAGGTTCCCTCCTTCCACCATTGTGTGAAAGAGGTCGTTCAAGGTCTTGCTGTTATCTAGCAACTGAGGAAACTATTCTGGAGATCATACACCAAGAACCTCAACGAAGTACACGTGGCATAGCAAGGTGGCTGCGTGTCTCACAACACACATTCGTTGACGTGCTGCATGAGCTTGGGCTGCACCCTTGTCATTATTCTTTAATGTAACACCTGCATCCTGCAGACCACCATCGGCAGATGCAGTTCTGTGAATGGTTCCAATAATAACAGGAAGCCAACAACGACTTTGTGAACACTGTAATATGATTGGATAAAGCAGTGTTCACTCTTAAAGCTGTCTTCACAATGTCCACCATTGGTGTGACATTAACCAGCATGTCATCCACAACCATGGATATAAAGTTTGCTCTGGAATCAACGTCTGGGCGGGAATATTGGGAGATAGGAGTTTGTGATCATGCTTGTTGCCTGACCAGTAGATTGCATGTAGGTATCATGCATTCCTCTCAAACCACTTGTCTGTTGCACTGGAAGATGTTCCACTTCATACTGGGCAGAGGTTATGCTTTCAACATGATGGTGCACTTCCATACTTTGGAATTAATGTGTAATGGTATTTAGACAGAACATTTTCAGAGAAATGGCTCGGACGGGGAGGATCATATGTATGGCCTCGGCATTCACTTGACCTAAATCACTTGGACTTCTTCCTGTGGGGACACCTGTAGGAGCACATTCTACTGTGCCAACAAACATGGGAAGAACTGATAGCAGGTGTTCATGCTGTTCTTGTATCTGTGGATGCAGCCATGTTGTGAAGAGTACAGAGCTGTATGATCAAGTGGGTTACGCAATGTTTGGACATGCAGGGGGTTCACTTTGAGCGTCTGCTCTGAGTACCATGTATTCTTTTGTAAATGTCATGCAGTAATTAATATGGAAATTATTATTGTCTCTGGTTGCTCCTGAGCAGACATACTGCTTGTGGTGTGAATGACTGATAGGTGTAGAGTTATTTAACTGTGCAATCATCTTAAGCACCTTGAATCTGATATTGTTTTTGTAGTTATTCTGTTCTATGACAGGTCTTTTGCTTCAGTTGCCTATTTCCAGCTTGTCTGACCCTGTTATGTTCACCTTTACAAACACTGTATGATATAAATGTTGGGTACATATTGCTTAAGCAACAGTGTATACTATAATATTATATGGCAGAATGAAAGAGGAAAATAAAAACAAATGCATCTGGACACAGGATCGAACTCTCGACCTCTTGCATGCTAACCCAAAATACTATCCGCTGCATCAACTGCACAGCACTACTCCAATATGCTAACAGTTACCATACATGTGATTAGCTGTTGCCAGATTGCCAGTCTTTAATCTCTATTTACTGCCAGAAATATTTGCAGGATGAAATTTAGTAAGAGACATTTTTGTGTTGGTAGGACGTGAAGAATCACACTGTGAAGTCAAAGTGCATGAATTTTTCTTCACTTTGTGTGTAAATAAACATGGTTACTCATACTGTACTTCAAAAACCATGTATCCACCTCTGGAAACAGTATGTTATTTTTCGATTTGTATTAGTTTTGTAAACTTATATTCGCAATGTGACCATTTTGTAATATGCCATTGTAATCTTACCAGGACCAGAATTAACCTAAATCTGGAAAAATAATCGATGTAGACCACCAGACCACCTGAAGATGAGTCCCCATGGCATCAAAATGTATTGTGCATTGAAATAAAAACAGGATTGTGACTGAAGGCAGTTGTTGTTCTTTATTTTACTTTTATATGTGACATGCTGATGTCTTGTGATCTTCATGGTAGTGGGATGTGCATATGCAGTGTGAAATGATTTGTAATGGTGATCGATAACACACTGTAAAAATTAAAAAAGCATAAGGTCCGGTTACAGCAGTAGAGCTCTGTTGAAACCAGTTACCGAGTAAAGTGCCAGTTTAGTGATCTTGGCTTGTGAAGTTTTCTTTAGCTACCATATTTTAAAGGCAATAAAATTTTCCCAAGGTATGTGTGAGGAAGCACAAATCATAAAAGTAGTAGAAAGAGGGAAGGAAAGAGAGGTGAAAAACATTCAGAAAAACCTTGAGAAAATATCTAGTATGATGACTTCATTTTGTGCTAATATTCCTAAGACACAGTAATCCTAAAATATTATGTTATCTTTCACCAATATTGAAGTGTAGAGTGTCATTAAGTTTTAAAAATGTGATTATATTTTGTTTGTGAATTACGATCATCAATATTGAATTACCAATACCAAATTATTTGTTTACCTGTGTATATCAATAAAACTTGTATGAAGGGAAAAAATGGCAATACCCCATCCAGGACCTTAATAGAGAAATTTATTATGGCCTTAACCAGCCTTTTTGGTAGGGGATTATCAAAAATGAAAACAATTCATTGGGCCATATCTGCTTATTGAAATAATTTGTGAACTCTTAGTGACCTTTTAAAAACATTCTGTCACCTTTTAATCACCTTTTTCAAATATTTTGTCATATTTCTTACCTTTTCCAACTGCCAACATGGCTCCTCACCATATATACCATACTGTTGCCCATCCAGCTATCAAATATCTTTTCTGAAGCTGTCTGTGAACAACAAGGCTGTTTAGGACCCATGTGAAGCATGAGCTGGAGTAACTTGGTGTAGGTGGAAGTACAAAGTCAAACCCAGAGCTAGAACTGACTACTGCCCACTTACTACAGAGGCCCTCTAGATGAGTTGCAAGAAAGGCTGAACTACAGCATCTGTTTTTAATACCGTATTTTACAACATTTTAAATGAGCACTACAACTACGCTGACAGGAAAAAATGTTGCAACACCAAGAAGGAGTTGTACGACAGAAATGAAAGGTGGTAAGTGTGTGTACATCTGAAAGGTGATGTCTGTTCAGATTTCATGCTGGTCACACAAGGGTGGCAATAGTAGTGCCACTATGAGGATGTATATCAAGTTTGCTTTAAATACACACCGTAATGGTCTTGGGCATTAGTTGCCTTTAAGATTGAACATGGTGAGTTGATGTTAGTCAAGAATGCCTATAAGGTAACAAAGACACCATTATCAACATCTCACCAAGTTTGAACAAGGTCGTGTAATAGAGCTACAAGAAGCTGAAGGTTCCTTCTGAAATACTGCAGAAAGACTTGCGAGGATGTAGCCACTGTTCATGATTGCTTGCAATGGTGGTCATGAGAATGTACGGCCACAACAAGATCGGATAGCCACGTGGCTCTACCGAGAGGGTAGACCATCGTGTTTGGCATACGGCTCTGGCACATCTGCAGCATCAATTTGAACAGCAGTTGGGACCATGTTGTCTCAAGAAATTGTTTCAAATCGATTACTTCAAGGACAGCTTTGAGCCAGGTGCCCTGTAGTGAGCATTCCACCGAACCCAAACACCGCCATTTGCAACTTCAGTGGTGTCAAGCATGAGCTCATTGTGGAGGTCCATTGTGTTTTCTGATGAAAACTGATTTGGTCTTTGTGCCAGTGATGATGATGCATTGGCTAGAAGGAAGCCAGTTGAGGCCCTGCGGCCCACCTGTCTGCGTGCTAGACACACTGGACCTACATATGGAGTTATGGTCTTGGACACGATTTTGTTTGACAGCATGAGCGCTGTTGTGGTTATCCTATGCATCCTGACTGCGAAAGTCGATGTCGCTCTTGTGATTCGATCTGTTGTGCTGCCATTCATGAACAGGGGTGTTTTGAAACAGGATAACGCTTGCCCACATGTTGCTCTTATACCCACCTTGCTCTACAGAGTGTCGACATGTTGCCTTGGCCTGCTTGATCACCAGATCTGTCTCCAGTCGAGTACATAAGGGACATTGTCAGACGACAACTCCAGCATCATCCACAACCAGCATTAACTGTCCCTGTATTGACCGATCAAGTGCAACAGGCATCGAAGTCCATCCAACAAACTGACATCCGGCACCTGTATAACATAATGCATGCACCTTTGAATGCTTGCTTTCAACATTGTGGGTGTTTTAACTGTTATTGATGTACCAGCATTTCACATTTGCAATGACTTATCTCACACGTACATTTACCCGCGATCTTGCAATATTAATCACTCAAATATGTTACCTAGACAAATGTAGTCCTGAAATTTCATTGTTCTACATTAAATATTTTTGGTGTTGTGATTTTTTTTTTCAGTCAGTGTATACAGCTGTAGCCAGCGGCCTTGCCACAGTGGTAATACCGGTTCCCGTCGGATCATTGAAGTTAGGCACTGTCAGGCTTGGCTAGCACTTGGATGGGGCACTGCCCAGATCTGCCGAGTGCTCTTGGCAAGCAGGGTGCACTTAGCCCAGGATAGACCAGTTAAGGAGCTACTTGACTGAGAAATAGTGGCACTGGTCATGAGAACTGACAATCGCCGGGAGAGTGGTGTGCTGACCACATGCCCCTCCATATTTGCTTCCAGTGATGCCTAAGGGCTGAAGGCGACATGGTGGCCACATTGGGCCTTCGAGGTCTATTCAGATCGTGTTTGTTTGTATGTACCTGTATTCATGGGTGTGTCGAAATGGGGGGATTGCCTTGTATGCTCTGTTGTTTTCCCCAATTATGTTCTTAAGATCCAGTTACCTCAAGCATTCACTGTGTTCAGTGCAGACTTATAAGTGATCTTGAGGACACTGAAGCAGATGAGATGTATTGTGACTGCTAAATTTCTCTCTACAACACCTATATCCAGGGGATAAACTAATCCAGAATACGTGGAATGAACTTCTCCATCTACAAATGCTGGGGAAGGAGGTATCTTTCTGCTAGGTACTAGGGCACACGTGAATATTAAGGGAAATGAAATGGCAGATGTGGCAGCCAAGGAAGCATGTTGAGATAGTCAGATAGTTCAGTGTGCCATTCACCTGTATGCTCTTGCCTCACTTTTGAGGTACAGAGTCATGTGTAGATGGGAAGAAGACGAAGTGACAGCCAACAATTTGGTCATAGCATATGTCTTTACAGCCACATACATGGGATGAGGTCCTTTTCTGTTGTCTTTGCATAGGATGCAGCCCTATGACACAAGAATTCTTGCACCAGCTAGATGACTCTCCAATGTTTGGTGCTTGTGTTCTATGGATCACAGTGTACCACATTTTAGTTGACTTCATTTTGTATTCGGACAAGCTAATAGCAGCTAATTTACCTACATATTGGCCCTCTATTTTAACTGACAGAGGTGCAAGTGTGGTGCAACTTTGAAGGTTCTGTGAAATGTCTGACTTGTTCTCTAAAATATTGGAGAGAAACTTTTAATGAGTTATCAAGGTGGCTGGCTCATCCTTCACTTACATAAATGGAACAATTTTATACTGGTTGACTATTGGTTTGAGTTCAGTGCATGTCCAGATTATGAAAGCCTGGTATATGTGACACACCATTTCTTAAAGATGTATGTGTTGTAACTCGCCGATCATTCAAAGCGCCGCCGCGCAATTACGCGCGTCCTCTACGTGCGGCGCTGTCTGCCAGCCATGCAGCAGCTGGGCCACCTAAGCGGCCAGCCGAGCAGCGGCCGCTAGACTGGGACTCAGTGCTCATTCGAATGTTAACGCGTGCACATGTCTTGCTTGTCAACGTACTCTGTGACTTATATGTGTGGTGTCGTTCTGAAACGTGTGTTCAACTTGACGTTATAACAATTGGTGACGAGGTAGTGGATTTTTCCTTTTCACCGTTGACCCACAGGTTTCCATGGTTACTGTCGAGCAACTCTTGCAAAATCTCCTTCAACAGCAAATGCTTCTATCAGCGGCGATTCGCGATTTCGTCGCGGCGTAAAATGCGGGGTGTTTCTCGTCGTTGGCTATACCTCCTTTTCCTCCTTACGACGAGACGGTGGAAGACTGGTCTGATTATGAAAAACATCTTCGACAGCACTTCTTGGCATTTCATGTCACGGACGAACAACCATGTAAGTCTCTGTTCCTTTCCTGAATTTCACCTCAAATGTATCGGTTGATGTCGCAATTGGCTCCTTTGAAGGATCCTGCGTCTTTGTCCTTTGCTGAAATGTGCTCACTTCTGTCTGTCTATTTTCAAAAGCAAACGCATGTGGTAGCCTCTCATGTTGCCTTTTATCGTTGTCAAAAACAGCCACATCAATCCTATCGCGCTTGGGCTGCTGAACTTCACGGCCTCAGTTGAAAGTGTCAATTTGTTACTGATGTTCACAAAGAATCCTATACCAATTCCATGGTACGGGATGCTATTATCCGGTCGGCACCCGACAAAGAAGTTCGGCAAAGTGCCCTTCAGTTGGCAAATCCGACTCTAGATGAAGTTCTCTCCATTGCGCAATCTTTTGAAATTTCTCGCGCCGCTGGGGCGCAAATAGAGGCGTGGGGTGACGTCGGGGAAATACAACCTCTGTGCGCTGTTGACGACAAGTGCTGCGCGTCCCTGCCGGCCGACGTGGCCGCAGTGCGCTCCCATGGGCAGCCTCGGCCTAACCGTAAACAACCCGCTAAGAAACTGCAGCAAAACCCCCGGCAACTTCCTTCATGTCCGCAGTGTTTTACGAAACATTCACGCGAGGATTGTCCCCAACGTTGGGCTGTGTGTCACATTTGCAAAAAGAAAGGTCATGTGTCTTCCATTTGCAAATCCGACCGCATACATGATGTTCATGAACATGACGCTGATTCTGATTATGTGTTGTCTGTCAATTGCACTTCTTCCCTTTCAGGGAAGTTATTCCTCACTGTCCAAATCCATGGTCGAGATGTTCGCATGCAGGTGGATACCAGTTCTGCTGCCACTATAATTAATTCTCAGACGTATCTTCAGTTGGGTTCTCCACTCCTGTCACCTGTCACTCGGCAATTACGGACATACAATAAACAGAAGATTTCTCTCTTGGGACAGTTTAATGCTGAGGTATCTTACAAATCCGTCGTTCGCACTGTTCCCACATTTGTGGTCAACCAGAGTAACGCAGAGAATCTTTTTGGTTTTGATGCCTTTCGTGTTTTTGGGTTCTCCATAGATGACTCTGTCAATATCGTCTCTGTTGCTATTCCTTAAGCCCAATTGGATTCCTTGTCAACGACATTTTCGTCCCTTTTTTTCTCCTGGGTTAGGCCATGCAAACGACTTTGAAGCTCATATCACGCTCAAACCCACTGCTCGGCCTAAGTTTTTTCGGGCTCGGCCCATTCCTGTGGCCCTTCGTGATCAGGTAAAATGGGAGCTGGATCGTCTCACTACTTCAGGGGTCTTGCTTCCTGTCACTTCCAGTGAGTGGTCCTCTCCTGTCGTTGTCGTTGCTAAGCCAAATGGTGATATTCGTTTCTGTGGCGATTTCAGAGCCACTGTAAATGCTCAATGCCTCATTGACACTTACCCTATGCCCCGACCTGAAGAACTGTTCACTAAACTTGCTGGAGGCCAGTATTTTTCTAAAATTGACCTGTCGGAAGCTTATCGTCAACTTCCTCTCGACGCTGCTTCCCGGCAGTTTCTGGTCCTTAACACGCCTTTCGGCCTCTACCAATACCAACGCTTGCCATTCGGGGTTGCTAGCGCCCCTGCTCTCTTTCAGCGATTCTTGGAACAATTATTGCTCCCTGTCCCTGGGTGTATCAATTACATGGACGACATTGTTGTCACTGGCTCCACCACGGAAGAACATCTTCAACATCTCTGCACACTTTTTCATGTCTTACAGACTGCCGGTCTTAAGTGTAATCTTCAGAGATCACAATTTTTTCAGGCATCTATCGCGTACTTGGGGTTTCAACTCTCTTGGGATGGTATTCGTCCACTTCAGCAAACTGTCGCTGCGATCGATGCCCTTCCTCACCCTACATCTGTTAAGGAACTGCAGGCCTTCTTGGGGAAAATAGCATACTATCACAAGTTTTACCGTCTGCGGCTTCGGTGGTTCAGCCGTTGCTTCGCCTGTTGCATAAAAACGTGCCTTTTCACTGGTCCGCATCATGCGATGCGGCTTTCCAGAAATTGAAGAATATGCTGAAACAGGCCCTGTGCCTGGCTACTTATCGACCTGGCCAACATCTTGTTCTTGCCACGGATGCCTCTCAATACGGGATCGGTGCAGTCCTTGCGCACCATTTTTCTGACGGTTTGGAACAACCCTCTGCTTATGCCTCCAAAATGCTCACGAATGCCCGACAAAAGTATTCTCAAATTGAAAAAGAAGCTTTGGCCATTATTTATGCTCTTCATACGTTTGGTGTTTTTCTCTATGGCTCAAAATTTCATCTTGTTATGGATCACACCACTTGTTTCCTTGTTTCATCCATCAACATCACTTCCCGACAAGGCTGCACACCGCCTCCAGCATTGGGCTCTTTACTTGTCTCGTTTCAATTATGAGATTCATTTCCGGACAACAGCTCAACATTCAAATGCTGATGCTCTGTCTCACCTTCCCATGGGTCCTGATCTGGCATTCGATAGGGATGAACTTTTGTGTTTCCACCTGGATGTTGCCGAGCAGCAGGTTGTGGACGGGTTCCCCATCACTGGGGACAGGTTGGCGGCTGCTACGGGTTCTGACCCTACCCTCTCCCAGGTTTTATGCTGTATTCAGAAGGGTTGGCCAGATCGCCTGTCCGCTAAGACTTCTGATCCGTTGCGGAACTACTACACTTTGCGCTACCGCCTCACGGCTAGGGATGGTGTTATCCTCCTTTCCACTGACAATGCTTCGCCGCGTGTTGTGGTACCTGCGTCTTTGCGTGCTTCGGTCTTGCGCCTCCTTCACCAAGGGCACTGGGGTGTGTCTCGCACAAAATCTCTGGCGCGCCATCATGTGTACTGGCCTGGCATCGACTCTGAAATAGCACACATGGTCGCTGCCTGCGGCCCTTGTGCATCACAGGCCGCTGCCCTGAAGTCATCTTTGTCACCGTGGCCTACGCCTGAGAAGCCCTGGGAGCGCATTCATGCTGACTTTGCGGGACACTTTTTAGGTACTTATCGGCTCCTTGTAATTGACACCTACTCTAACTTTCCTTTCATTGTCCGTTGCACATCGCCTACCACCGCGGCAACCACCAGTGCTCTTGCCTGCATTTTTTCTTTGGAGGGCATCCCCTCTACTTTTGTTACTGCTAACCTAACCTAATCTAACCTAATCTAACCTAACCTAACCTAACCGAATTTGTGGATTTTTGTGCTCGTCACGGCGTTATGCATGTCACGGCCCCGCCGTTCCATCCACAATCAAACGGTGAGGCTGAACGACTGGTCCGCACATTTAAGGCTCAGATGCGGAAACTTCTGACTTCTTCTGCTGCTGATGATACGCTTCTCCAGTTTCTGGCGTCTTACCGTTTCACCCCCATGGGCGAACACAGCCCGGCTGAGCTCTTACATGGCCGACAGCCCCGCACGCTACTTCATCTTCTGCGGCCTTCCACCTCACGGCCGTGGGTGCCTTCACTTGGCCTGTTCAGTGCTGACGACCTCGTCTGGGTACAGGGATATGGCAGGCGGCCAGAATGGAGCCCGGGCCGCATCTTACGACACCGTGGCCGACGCCTGTATGAAATCCAGACGGACATGGGTGTTGCAGTGCGTCATTCGGACCAGCTTCGGCCTCGTGTGCCGGCAATGCCTGTTCCGAATGCCGCTACACCACCTTCGGCTCTACCTGACGCTCAGGATCTTGGCATCTCTCAATATTCACAACGCAGCCCTCTCACCGTCACCGCGATGCCAGCACAAGAACGGACGCCACCAGGAGACGTGCCCATGCAGGAACCGGATGACCATCCTCTGTCAGAGCCAATCTACTCGCCTCCTCCTCCAATGGACGCTGACACATCGCCCATGTCTCCTGTTATATCAACTGGACTTGCCGCAACGGGCAGATTGGTGCATGGGGCCCCAGCAGATTCGACCCATGCGTCTCCTGTCATCTCGACCCGTTATCATTGGGGACACTTCCGTCCGTATGGGAAGCCTCCTCCTCGAGATTTTACGGCGAGTCAAACAACGGCTATGGACGTTAGCCATCTACAGGACACCTCCATCTGGACCAGTGTAACAATTTCAAACGGGAGAAAAGTGTTGTGACTCGCCGATCATTCAAAGCGCCGCCGCGCAATTACGCGCGTCCTCTACGTGCGGCGCTGTCTGCCAGCCATGCAGGAGCTGCGCCACCTAAGTGGCCAGCCGAGCAGCGGCCGCTAGACTGGGACTCAGTGCTCATTCGAGTGTTAACGCGTGCACATGTCTTGCTTGTCAACTTACTCTGTGACTTATATGTGTTGTGTCGTTCTGAAATATATGTGTTCAACGTGACGTTATAACAGTATGTGACCATCATTACACCAGAAGAAGAAATGTCGACAGTTAAAACATTAAATTAAAACAGTCTAGTGCTTATGATTAAATATCAACAAAGTTAATTAAAGAGGTTCTTACGAATTTAGTTACATATCAGGTTATTTATGTAATCAGTCATTAATCACTGGACTATTTCGTGGTTGGCTGAGGATAGTTAACTGCTGCTTCCCAGTACATCTGCTCCTGAATGAAATTTGTTATAAATAATATGTCTCTTTCTAAAATGAACAGATCTGTCTATGGGACTAACAGTAAAAAAAAAAAAAAAAAAGTATGAAGTTTTAAAGTCACTGATGGTGATTCAGAAATATGTCCGTTATTCAGGAACATACATTTTAAGTGACTTGCCAGTGGCCATAACAGTTTAGCCACTAATATACAACACATTTTAAGAGAAGGCTAAAGCATTTATCTGTGGCCAGCTTCTATTCCATTTGTTAGCAGAACCAATTGAAGTAGGTATCATTTTATATACAGTTAGATTTTTGTGACAAGTTTAGCATTAACTTTTAAATGAAAATATGTTTCTGACTCTTTACTCATTTCACTTCCAATAGGACTATTTCACTATTGATATATGGGCAGAACATTAGAATACCTCTTCCGTTGTAAATACATACAGTGTTATGCAGTTCTGGCTTATTCTACTTCCTTGAGGGTCTTCTCACTGTGGATACCTTTGTACCTTAGCTTGAATGAGCACAGGACTCTCCATGTGTCAATGATGTATTGTCGTGTATCCCAGGTGAGGGAAAACTGCTGGTACTGTTGTTTAGTGCCATGGACAACAACTTGCTGTGTTGATGACTGGAATTCTTGTTAACTGTCAAGTGCTACAACATGAGATAGATAGGACAATGTGCAGCAGATCGCTTGTCTTTGCAATGCTGGACAACTACTGATCAACTATACAGTCTAGAATCAACTCCTTGGTGTGGGGTACAGATGGCCCTGCACCCCATGTCTCAGGATACAGAGATTGACATGGGCCACTGGAAACTTGGTGACTGGAGAAAGGGTAACTGGACTGACGGTTTGTGGTACACATTGGCATTCTGATGCTGGGCACAAGTACATCGGAAACTACATACGGCGATGCATCACACCTGCCGACATTGCTCGTGGTAGGTGTTGGAGGTATATTGTTGTCTTGGAGGGGTGATAACATGAGATGAATGATATAGGATCCTGCTGCCTGATATGGTGTACTCATTTGTTCACCTAGAGCACCCTGTAGCTGCTCGTTGACTTCAGCAAAACCATGTAACACCCCATTGATCCCAGACTACGGCAAAATAACTTGAAGAACACACGAGAGCACACAATAGTGTGTGTGAGGAGACGTGCACACCTTGAACACAGCTTTGACCAATCTTGACATGTTTGGCTGTTGATTGAACAGTTATGGATGAGAAAGACATCTCATTGTTTGTGGTTTCTTGTAGAATGTATCATGACACTTCACTGCTATCATGAGGGTGAAACAGAGTGCTGCGACAACCTACTTAGGTGCCTAATTTAATTGCTCTTGAGTACACATATCGTATTTTATGAATCTCTTAAAGGAACATGTTTATCAGAGGTATGGAGTGAATAATGTTAACAAATGCCTTAGTATGTATCATGAATAGATGCAGCTGTTGGTATACAAGCATGAATTGAGGTTGATTTACACTGTACATCAGGAAAGTCATTCCAAAATCCATTTCAAATGGCTCCATTCACAAAGACCTCCAACAAATCAGGATGTAATGAAATGTCAGTGTCAAGGATTCTTGGAAAGAAAGTTTTGATGTTGACGTTGGTGGTGGAAGGGTGACACCAGGAAACATCAGAAGCTAACGTATTCTCGCCATAAGTGAGTTATGTTGTAGTAGTGCATTTTGTGCTTTTGTGTTTTCTGAATTTTTATATTATTATTTGTTTTGTTTTTGTGACACTTTGAGAAGGATCCATGAGAACTTCAATATTGTTCATGTGAGTATTCTGCTACAAAAGAGGCCAAGTACCTGAAAGTGGAAAATGACTTAAAATGTACAATATATGCGAAAAGGAAAATGCTACCCAATGCATAAATAAGAATATCAAATAAATGAAACAATTTTCATTAAAATACTTTTTTTAATAGTGAAAAATCCAGCTCTATTGAATGAGAAAATACAGTTATTCTTGACATTATTTGGTATTCGGAAAGAAAACAAAACACCATGGATAAGGTAAAAAGGCTCTGTGTGTTGGCTTCTAAATATTGTTTGATTTGTTGTGTGTATATATTTTCTTGAGCAAATAAACATCGGTAGCGTTAATGTTTGAAGACACTTGTCCTATTCTTTTGCTTCTCAACAGTATGGAAAATTTACAATATGACCTTTATAAAGAACATCCACTATGAATTTAGCTTTGTCCATTAGTAAAATATATCATTGCTAATTCCTTAATTCTAATATCATATTCTGACTTTTTGTATCATGGATTGTGTGTCATAACCTCTGTTCACCATTTGGTACTTGTTTGAGAAAAGTGATGTTCTGTTGACATTCCATCTAGTGTGGACACACCTCTATTCATGGTGACATAGCTTTTCATTCTGTTCCATTCACTTGTGATCGAATGTAACTCACCTTTACTCACTTTAGGTTTGACATCATATTACAAAGTTGTTATCTTTATAAATGCAGTAGCAAATAGTACTTTTATGTTGTGTCAGGTACTTTGTGAGCAACTGATGGTGATACATTAAAAACTTCACATTCATTCATCCACACATTGTGTTCCATAAATCTCATGATGGAGGATGATAAGAACAAGCAACTGCGAGTACGTTCTACTGTAAAGTACACAAACAATAAATAAGTGTAAATCTACTCATGCTGACAATTAAGGGAATTACTTCTAGATTACTTTGTATAAATAAATTTGGAGAAAAGCTGCTACTTTGAAAAAATCCACTGCTCCTATCCTATACTACTTGGCTATTCTTATTCTCTCTTGGTGATGTGGTCTTCAGTCCAGAGACTGGTTTGATGCAGCTCTCCATGCTACTCTATCCTTTGCAGGCCTTTTCATCTCCGGGCAACTACTGCCAGCCTACACCCTTCTGAATCTGCTTAGTGTATTCACCTCCCAGTCTCCCTCTACGATTTTTACCCTCCATGCTTCCCTCCATTACTAACTTGGTGATCTCTTGATGCTTCAAAATGTGTCCTACTGACCAATCCCTTCTTCTAATCAAGTTGTACCACAATTCCATCTTCTCAATTCTATTCAGTACCTCCTCATTAGTTACGTGATCTAGCCATCTAATTTTCAGCGTTCTTCTGTAGCACTGCAGTTCGAAACCTTCTACTCTCTTCTTGTCAAAACTATTTATTGTCCATGTTCCATTTCCATACAAAATACTGTCAGAAAAGACTTCCATACACTTAAATCTATACTTAATGTTTACAAATTTCTCTTCTTCAGAAACACTTTTCTTGCGCTAGTGAATCTACTTCGACCATAATCAGTTATTTTGCTTCCCAAATAGCAAAACTCATCTGCTACTTTAAGTGTCCCATTTCCTAATTTACTTCCCTCAGCATCACTCAATTTAACTCGACTAAATGCCATTACTCTCGTTTTGCTTTTGTTGATGTTCATCTTATATCCTCCTTTCAAGACACTGACCATTCTGTTCAACTGCTCCTCCACATCCATTGCTTTGCCTGACAGAATTACAGTGTCAATGATAAACCTCAAAGTTTCTATTTCTTCTCCATGGATTTTAATTCCTACTCCAAATTTTTCTTTTGTTTCCTTTACTGCTTGCTCAATATACAGATTGCATAACATCGGGGATAGGCTACAACACTGTCTCCCTCCCTTCTCAACCACTGCTTCCCATTCATGCCCCTTGGCTCTTATAACTGCCATCTTGTTTCTGTTTACCCCTGCCATCTTTAGAATTTGAGAGAGAATATTCCCGTCAACATTGTCAAAAGTTTTCTCTAATTGTATGAATGCTAGAAACATAGGTTTGCCTTTCCTTGATCTATCTTCTGAGTGTTCCTATATTTCTACAGAATCCAAACTGATCTTCCTCGAGGTGCTTCTACCAGTTTTTCCATAGGTCTGTAAAGAATTTGCATTAGTATTTTGCAGCCGTGACTTATTAAACTGATAGTTCAGTAATTTTCACACTTCTTAACACCTGCTTTCTTTGGGATTGGAATTATTATATTCTTCTTGAAGTCTGAGGGTGTTTCACCTGTCTCATACATCTTGCTCACCAGATGGTAGAATTTGGTCATGGCTGACTCTCCCATCCATGGAGAAGAAATAAAAACTTTGAGGTTCGCCAGTGACATTGTAATTCTGTCAGAGACAGCAAAGGACTTGGAAGAGCAGTTGGAACGGAATGGATAGTGTCTTGAAAGGAGGATATAAGATGAACATCAACAAAAGCAAAACGAGGATAATGGTATGTAGTCGAATTAAGTCTAGTGATGCTGAGGGAATTAGATTAGGAAATGAGACACTTAAAGTAGTAAAGGAGTTTTGCTATTTGGGGAGCAAAATAACTGCTGATGGTTGAAGTAGAGAGGATATAAAATGTAGACTGGCAATGGCAAGAAAAGCGTTTCTGAAGAAGAGAAATTTGTTAACATCGAGTATAGATTTAAGTGTCAGGAAGTCATTTCTGAAAGTATTTGTATGGAGTGTAGCTATGTATGGAAGTGAAACATGGACGATAAATAGTTAGGACAAGAAGAGAATAGAAGCTTTCAAAATGTGGTGCTACAGAAGAACGCTGAAGATTAGATGGGTAGATCACATAACTAATAAGGAAGTATTGAATAGGATTGGGGAGACGAGAAGTTTGTGGCACAACTTGACTAGAAGAAGGGGTCGGTTGGTAGGACATGTTCTGAGGCATCAAGAGATCACCAATTTAGCATTGGAGGGCAGCATGGAGGGTAAAAATCGTAGAGGGAGACCAAGAGATGAATACACTAAGCAGATTCAGAAGGATGTAGTTTGCAGTAGGTACTGGGAGATGAAGAAGCTTGCGCAGGATAGAGTAGCATGGAGAGCTGCATCAAACCAGTCTCAGGACTGAAGACCACAACAACAACATGACTCTCCCAAGGATATCTATAGTTCTAATGGAATGTTGTCTACTCCTGGGGCCCTGTTCCGACTTAGGTCTTTGAGTGCTCTGTTAAATACGTCACACAGTATCATATCTCCCAGTTCATCTTC
Source organism: Schistocerca nitens (assembly GCF_023898315.1). Lineage (NCBI taxonomy): Eukaryota > Metazoa > Arthropoda > Insecta > Orthoptera > Acrididae > Schistocerca > Schistocerca nitens. The sequence continues at coordinate 733,598,672 of NC_064614.1, read as the reverse complement.
ATCTACGTCCTCTTCCATTATATAATATCATTCTCAAGTACGTCGCCGTTGTATAGACCCTCTATATACTCTTTCAACTTTCTGCTTTCCCTTCTGTGCTTAGGACTGGTTTTCCATCTGAGCTCTTGATATTCATTTTCTTTTCTCCAAAGGTCTCTTTAATTTTCCTATATGCAGTATTTATCTTACCCCTAGTGATATATGCCACTACATCCTTGCATTTGTCCTCTAGTCATCCCTGATTAACCATTTTGTACTTCCTGTCAATCTCATTTTTGAGACATTTGTATTCCTTTTTGCCTGCTTCATTTGCTGCATTTTTATATTTTCTCATTTCATCAATTAAATTCAATATCTCTTCTGTTACGCAAGGATTTCTAGCTTCATCTTCTTACCCACTTAATCCTCTGCTGCCGTCACTATTTCATCTCTCAAATCTACCAATACCTCTTCTACTATATTCCTTTCCCTTGTTCTTATCAATCGTTCCCTAATGATCTTTCTGAAACTCTCTACAACCTCTGGTTCCTTCTGTTTATCCAGGTCCCATCTCCTTAAATGCCTACCTTTTTGCAGTTACTTCAGTTTTAATCTACAATTCACAACTGATAAATTGTGGTCAGAGTCCACATCTGCCCCTGGAAATGTTTTGCAATTTAAAACTTGGTTCCTGAATCTCTGTCTTACTATTGTATAATCTATCTGAATCCTTCCAGTGTCTCCAAGCCTCTTCCATGTATACAGCTTTCTTTCATGTTTCTTAAACCAAGTGTTAGCTATGATTAAGTTGTGCTCTGTGCAAAATTCTGCCATATGGCTTCCTCTTTTGTTCCTTTTCCCCAGTCCATATTCACCTATTATTTTTCCTTCTCTTCCTTTTCCTACTATCGAATTCCAGTCCTCCATGATTATTAAATTTTCAGCTCCCTTGACTATCTGAATAATTTCTTTTCATCAATCTCCTCATCATCTACAGAGCTTGTTAGCATATAAACTTGTACTACTGTGGTGGGTGTGGGGCTTGTGTCTATCTTGGCTACAATAATGCATTCACTATGTTGTTCATAGTAGCTTATTGGTGTTCCTATTTTCTTATTCATTGTTAAACCTACTCCTGCCTTACCCTTATTTGATTTTGTATTTATAACCCTGCATTCACCTGACCAGAAGTCTTGTTCCTCGTGCCACCGAACTTCACTAATTCCCACTATATCTAACTTTAACCTATCCATTTCCCATTTTAAATTTTCTAACCTATCTTCCCGATTAAGGGATCCGACATTCCACACCCTCCAGTCGTAGGATCCCAGTTTTCTTTCTCCTGATGACGACGTCCAGAGAACCAAATGGGGGACTATTCTACCTCCGGAATATTTTACCCAAAGGGACATCCTCATCATTTAACCATACAGTAAAGTTGCACACCCTCAGGAAAATTTATGGCTGTAGTTTCCCCTTGCTTTCAGTTGTTCACAGTATCAACACAACAAGGCCATTTTGGTTAATGTTACAAGGCCAGATCAGTCAGTCATCCAGACTGTTGCCCCTGCAACTACTGAAAAGGCTGCTGGCCCTCTTCAGGAATCACACATTTGTCTGGCCTCTCAACAGATATCTCTATGTTGTGGCTGTATCGCTGAGGCATGCAAGCCTCCCCTACAACAAGGTCCATGGTTCATGGGGGATGTATTATTCTCTGTTACTTTAAAAAAGCACTTATGTAAGTTTACACAGATCAGTCGCAAACAGCTGCCACCTTATGTGAACAAATTATCAGTACTAATTTAACCATGTTTTAGATGCATGAATTCTATGACATTTTAGTGCAAAAGTGTTACTTTAATTCTCCTTGTAAATTATTTCTACTTTTATAGCAGTCCATATTAAAATCCATTGCACGTCCTTAAAGATTCTGTTACGATATACTCTTCTACGAGGCATGTTTTTTAAGTAAGTACCATTTTGAAATTAAAAAAAGACATGCTAACATATCTCAATAATTTTATTTTTACATGAAAGCCTGTACCTTAATCTATGCACTGACGCCATTACAGTCTCATTCTTCCTTGTTTCATTGTGTACTGAATGTTTAAGATGCCTCCGATAATCATGAGTCCCACCGACTGTAAAGTACGGGGTGTTATAAGATTTCTTAGTGCTAAAGGCCTATAAGCGATCGATATTCATCATGAGATCTGTACAGTTTATGGAGAAAACATTATGAGTGATGGAATGGTAAGAAAGTGGGTGAGAGCATTTAAAGATGGCCGCACAAATGTGCATGATGAGCAATGGAGTGGCGTCCTTCAGTCTTTAATGAAAGTTTGGTGCAGGAAGTGGACAATAAGGTGAGAGAAAACAGACGCTTTATGATTTCCTTCTTGCGGGATGACTTTCCTAATGTTTCTCGTAGTGTTTTGTATGGAATTGTGACCAAGCACTTGAATTACCGAAAATTGTGCACACATTGGGTACCAAAAAAGTTGATGGATGTGCACAAAACCAAATGTTTAGACAATGCATTGACTTTCTTTGAGCGGTACCACAACGATGGTGATGATTTCTTAAGCCAAATCATTACGGGCTATGAAACATGGGTGGCCTATGTCACACCAGAATCAAAGCAACAGTCCTTGGAAGTTGAGCAAGAGCATCGTTTTGCTGCAAGACAATGCCCATCCACATGTGGCGAATCAGACCAAAGATCTCATCATGTCTTTTTGATGGGAAACTCTAGCACTTGAAGAAGCACCTCGACAGTCAGCGTCTTCAAGATGATGACAAGTCAAAACAGTGGTGATGCAGTGGTTAACAAGTCAGGCAGTAGACTTCTATGAGGAGGGTATTCAAAAACTGGTACATCATTATGACAAGTGCCTCCATATTGACGGAAGTTATGTAGAAAAGTAGATTAAGGTACAGGATTTCATGTCAAAATAAAATTATTAAGATATCTTAGCACATATTTTTTTAATTTCAAAATGGTATTTACTTAAAAAACACACCTCGTGTATTGAAAGATAAACAGCTTTTCTGACTTGTCTCTTCTCTCAGTGAAGATTTTATTGTGTGTCAGATTACTTTTTCTTTTCATTTCTAATTACAAATTACTTTTATTGTGAAAAGGTATTGTCTGCTAAACAATAACAATCTTTACCACCCTGCCCCCTACCTTCTTTACTCTCTGGCTCCATGACAAAAAAAATTCAAATTCAGTTTGCTCTAATGACTCATTCATAAACCTTTTAATTGTAATAATTATGTGATATTGTTCTATCTTTTAGAAAAAGAGAGATGAAGATGAAAGTATACGCACCAATCTGAAACAGTATGGAAGAAGCAGCCAGTACATAGATGTAATTGTTGCTGATTCTTCTCTTCCTGTATGGCATCCTGACTTCAAAGTGGATGCAATTGTTACTGACCGTAAGTAAAAAATGATTTTGTTGTAGACGCTGGGCACAATTTGAACTTAATGTTTCTGTCCTTCTTCCAGTATTTGCAGTTTTAATAGTGACAAATATATCTTTACATAAACATAGTTGTATCTTAAGGCAAGGCATTCTTTTATATGCAGTGTTTATATTCGAATACAAAAATGTAGCATTCTTCATAGCATCACTATACCTCAGATCTGTACGGTTAAGACATATACCATTATTATGTGCACCATTTATAATGTAAAAGTTCATCTCCATTACTGTGGGAAGATATTTGTCAAAAAACTTTATAATTATTACGAATACAAGCTACCACCCATTGCGACCAAACCTTTCTTGTATACGTACCACACTGTGTTTCTTCTTTGTTTTCTGCTTCTATTGCAAACATTTATGAAAGTTCATATAATCTGTCACTGTTTTTAAATTTATATAAAGGCAGTGCTGCAAACAGTATTATACCTTCCACATTGTCTCTTACCTTTGAAGCACTGCAAGAATCTGGGAAATTCAACACTTGAACTGCTAGTGTGCAATACCTATTGTGGCTAAAACTATGCAAGCACCTGAGGTTGTCGTTACTATAGTTACAAGTTGGCAGTGATGTTGTGTACAGTACTTCCCTCACAATCTAGCTGGTGTTCCATTGATACATGGCCATTTTATGCAGGTATCATCTTATGTAGGGAGGCAACTAGAGTCAGATGTGATGCATTTTTCGAGTAGGTCAGGTTTTCAGGCACTAGAATCTCAAAGGATAGGTTATGTAGGTAAGTTAATGTATGGGTGATATTTACTGTGGTGCTTCCAGTGATGATGGTGCATAGTCGGAAGGTTGGTCCGGCAATATCACGTCAAGTACCATTGATTTTTAACCCTTGTCCTTGTAGCTCTGTGTGGTTTATGCCACTGTAATATGCTTGCGCATAATGAGTAAAAATGGCGACCATAGGGTTTGCCACGGAGTATAACTAATGCAGTTGTGTCATTTGGAGAATTCTATTTTATCTATGATCATCTCCTTATGACACTCTGTCACAGATTTCTGGGATCAGAACAGGGTGAACTCACATGACCTGGGAATGGTGTGCACCTGTTGTGTAAGGCAGATGGTGACTGGCCCATTTCGGCAGTGCAGTAATTCCTGTGTGGAGAGCAGTGTGTGGGACTGTCTACCAGGTGTCACTAATAGTATTTTGTGTTCTTTCAGATGCACAGACTTTTATATGGCTCCCAAGGCTACTGTGTAAGTATGGAGGGCACAACACTGAAATCTGCAGTGTCTGCAAGTTAATGGTATTTGTATTTGAATTTTCAGCTGGGTACCCTCTTGGGTACTGGTGATGGTAACCGTGTGATAGTACAGTGATAAAAATTCTTCTCCCACGTCTGTTAATCCCATTTAAACATTGTGTAACCCTTCTAGATACTGATCTGTAGGTAGGAGTATTGGTGTCAGACGACCACAGATAGCGTGTAACAGTCCTTCCTGTAGTTTGTTTCTATATGTGTGTGTCGCTGATGTGCATTGAGGGTGCGAAGGAGCTTTGCAATCATTATATGAGTGTCTGTGTTGTCCAAATGTTCTAAAAATATGCTCAAGCTATGACTGGTGGTAGCTGGCAATGCCTGAATGTGGGTCAAGAGTGTGGTGGTCAAGAAGTGGTGTTCAGTATTATTTACTATAGCCTTTTCAAGATTGGTGAGGTATGTGGTGTGTTGGTCTGTGGTTCCACAATTGTCTTCTAAATCCACTTGAATTTGCCTTAATGCCTTATTGATCTTTTCCAAGTCCCCTGTGTCGGCCATACTGAAAACAGTTTTTAGTGTTCACCCACCTGCATCTAGCCAACCCTTTTTTCCATAGGACTCATGGGACTGACTTCATAGTTTGGCATAGTTGCCAAAAAGCAGACTGCAGCAACTGATATTCCCCTAGTGTACTGTTGAACTTCGTCTGATTTTTCATCACAAGTTGCAATTTGCCAAAGGTAGGAGGCATGTTCAGAAAGTAAGTGTACTAGATTTGTATATTTTTTAGAAAAAGTTTATTTTGAAAAAAAAAAAATGTTACAGGGTGTTCTTGATACACTTGTTAACTGTTTTTTCCCATAATTGCCATTCTGTTCAGTGCATGTGGTGAACAGTGGCACAAGCTTCTTTATGCCCTCCACGAAGAAATCTCCTGCCAGCTCTGTCCTCCATCTTATAACCCGTTTCTGCACCTGCTCATCAGCTGAAAATTTAATTCCAGTGATGTGTGCCTTCAGGGAGGTGAAGACACCAAATCAGGGGAACATGGGGTGGTTCAATATATTCCAAACAAATGAGTCCAAGAATGCCTCGGTGACTAAAGCTGTGTGAGGATGGGCATTGTAGTGCAAAAAGTACACTCCTCTCATCATCATTCCCCTCCTTTTATTTAAAACAGTCTGTTTGAGTTTTTTTAGGATTTCGCGATATCATGGTATCCCCCTGAGGCAGGAAATTAACCAAAATGATGCTTTTTTTGGTCCAAAAACACTTAGGCTGGGATTTTTTTACCCTAAATTGTGGTTTTGAATTTTGTAGCACATGGGTAGTTGGTGTGAGCCACTGTGATGACTGTTGTTTAGTCTCAGGCATGTAATGAGCCACCCACATTTCATCCCCAGTCACAATAGAGCTCAGAAAATCCTCACCTCCCAATTTCTCAAGAAACTCACAGGTACTACTGACTCAATTTTTCTTGTGCTGCCCTGTCAGCTGTTTTGGGGCCTATTTTGCAGAGAGTTTCCAGTATCACAACATTTCCGGGAGTGTCTTGTATAAGAGAGTTCTGGAAACATTGCAGAAATTTCATTCACTGTCAATTGGTGACCTTCACAAACAGCTTCCTCAGTTTTTTTCACCAACACATTAGTCAAAATGTAAGGTCTTCCACTCCTCTGTTCTCATGGACGTTAGTTCTACCTCCAGTAAACCTACTACACCCTTTAAACACACTTCTTCTGTTCATAACACCTTCATCATAAACTTTTTTTGATTTGGCTTGCATTTGGTGTAGTTCCTTACCAACATCTTTCATGCACTGGACACTGCAATGTAAGTTTATGTACTACAGTGTTCCTCCAGTGCTTTCTTTGATCAGGGAATCCCCCTCTACTAGTCATAGTTGCCAACCTTAAAAATGTAATTTCAAGTGAGGGCTTAATTGTTACTTCAACTAGTAAACTTGAGATTAAATTTTCCTCCCTTTACGACACTGAAAGATTATAATTCTCTTCATTTGTTCAGTACAAATGTATATGTAACATTGAAACATGCTTCATTCCAAGTTTTCCTGCTGTCCACATTTCAGTTTGCATTTCCTTCAACTGCCTGCCAGTTCAGTTTATTCCCTGGGACACACCTGTTGTTACCGAGTGAGTTGGCGCGATGGTTAGCACACTGGATTGGCATTCAGTAGGACGATGGTTCAAACACTTTTCCGTTACACACTCTCATGATTCAGACAAATCTTTGACTATTCATGCTGCCCTTTTCTGTATACATTCAATATCCTCTGCTAATCTTATTTATTGCAGATCTCAAACACTTGAGCAATATTCTAGGACAAGTCACATGAGTGTTTTTTAAACAATTTTCTTTGTAGACTTTTGGCATTTCCATAGTATTCTACCAGTAAATTAAAGCCCACCACCTTCTTTACCTGTGACTGAACCTATGTAATTGTTATGCCTAGGTATTCGTATGAGTTGACTTGTTCAAATTGTGACTTACTAATATTGTAGTCAGAGGATACTACATTTTTTGTTGTTGTGCGAAGTGAAAAATTTTACATTTCTGAACATTTAAAGCAAGTGGAAATCTGAACACAACTTTGAAATCTTATCAAGATCTGAATGAATAATTATGCAGCTTTTTCAGACAGCACTTAATTATAGATAACTGTGTCATCAGGAAAGTCCAAGGATGTTGTTAATATTGCCTGCAAGGTTGTTAATGTATAACTTGGACAGCAAAGGTCCCAACACACTTCACAGGGACACAGCTGTAGTTACTAAGCGAGGTGGCATGACAGTTAGCACACTGGATTTGCATTCAGCAGGACGATGGTTAAAACACATGTCCACTCATTCTGGTTTAAGTTTACCGTGATTTCCCTAAATCGTTTTAGGCAAATGCCGGGGTGGTTCCTCCGAAAGGGCATGGCTGATTTCCATCTCCATTCTTCCCTGACATGAGCTTGTGCTCCTTTTCTGGTGATCTCATTGTTGACAGGATGATAAACATTAATCTCCTCCTCCTCTTCCTCCTCCACACCTGTAATTACTTATACACCTATCGATGACTCTCCATCTAAGGTAACATACTGTATATTCTCTACAAGAAATTCTCAATGCAGTCACAAATTTTGTTTGATACCCTCATATGATCATATTTTTGATAGCAATTATAGTTGTGGTACTGAGCTAACTGCTTTTTGGAAATCAAAAATACTGCATCTATCCTGACTACCTTGATCCATGGGTTTCAGGATGTCAAGTGAGAAAACTGCAAATTGGGTTTCAAGTGATTTATGTTTTTGGAATCCATATAAAATGGAGTGGAGGAAATCATTTTGTTTGGATATGTCGTTAGGTTTAAGTTCAGAATATGTTGTAAGATTCTGCAACAAATGACTCTCAAAGATATTGGACAGTAGTCTTGTGGATCATTTCAGCTACCTTTCTTGTACATGTGCATGACTTATGCTTTCTTCCAACTATCGGTCATGGTTTTTTGTTTGAGGTCTGTGCAGTATGTAGATGGAGCTAACTCTGCCACAGATTTGGTATAGAATCTCATTGGGATTCTGTCAGACTGTGAAGCTTTGTTCAATTCCAGCAATTTTAGCTATTTGTCAACACTACTGACACTAATTCCAGTATCACTCATCTTTGCAGTGGTATGAGAATTAAATTGGGCTATTAGTCCAGGGTTTTTGTTTGTAAAGGAACATTTGAAAACTGACTTTAGCATTTCTGCTTTTGCTTTGCTACACTGTTTCAGTTCCTGTCATGACCACAAGTGTCTGGACATTAACTTTGGTACCACTAAAAACCCTTTACACATGACCAGATTTTCTGTGCTTTTTATGAGAAATCTTTTGACAGTATTCTGATAGCCATTGATGGCTTTTCATGCATTGCATTACATTCATATTGTATCTGCAACTACACACTTTTTTCGTACCTATTATGCTGTAGTTTCTGTTTCTTTAGAAGTTTCTTTACAGTGAATTTATATTGTGGAGGTTCCTTTCTTATTGATTTGTTTAAATCTTAATGAATCATAACAAAAAATTTGTTCGAAAACGCTGCTGGTCACCAGCAAGATGGTATCAGTTAAAAATTTCCTGATTCAGTAGCTTGAGATTGTAGCACATTGATAGGTAATGGTTTCTTACTAGAAGTTAAACACATGCCTCCACAATGGTAAATGATTTGTCAGATGATGAGGCACAGTTGACCATATTATACATAACTCAGTTTCAATAATGTCTGAAACACTTAAACAAAAAGGTGGCATATTTCAAAGCATGATTAGTATTGTGAATATAATCCACTGGACATGTAACTAACTGTCTAGCTGATTTTGGAATGTAATAAATTCTCTCTCTCTCTCTCTCTCTCTCTGTGTGTGTGTGTGTGTGTGTGTGTGTGTGTGTGTGTGTGTGTGTGTCAGCCTTTCTGCAACTGCTCATGTATCAGAAATTAGTAACAACACACTCTCTGTCTACAATGTTTGAAAACTGTATTCCACATTTAATTTAATGATAAAGATATGAATAGAAATCTGTTAACAAAAGATAAAGGAATGGGTAGACTAGATAAAATCTACTTGAAAATCCTATGACCTCCAAACTAGTGTAGTGAAATTTAATACTAGGGCTTTCTTGTACAAGGCTGCATTCTTAGTTTTATCACTTAGGCATCCATTCAATTGACGAATTAAAAGATTTTTTCATATATATAAAACAAGATTTGCAAACTGTGAAAATTTGGGATTTTCTTTTCTAATTGTACTGCATAAAATTCTTTTACAAGAAAATTTAGTAAAGCAATTCTTTGATTCAAATAAAGTTAATATAATGACTAGCGTAGAAAAGAAAAATAAACAGCAGTATTTGATCACAGGTTCTGTGTGTGTGTGTTTTGTAAAACAGTCTTTTATACACTTGACTTATCAGCAGGTATTAAGAACATTATCTGTTCTTTCCATTGCAGCTCCTTATGGAATTCGCGAAGCCACGGAACGCATAGGTTCAACTAAGAGTTACCAAATTAGTGAGGAGCATTTACAGAGCCACATCCCATCTAAAGTTGTGTATGGACTGCAGCAAATTTACTGTGACCTTCTGAACTTTGCTGCAAACCACCTTGTTATAGAAGGCAGATTAGTGTGTTGGATTCCAGTAGTCAGGTGTGTAGTGATAATTAGAGATCTACTTTACTATTATTGAAACAAAATAGAAATAATGTTGCATTAGTATATGCATCAAGGGCTTATTAATATTTTTTTTATTTATTGTTGTTAATTATCATGTGTCATTAACAACTGCTCTCACTCAGTATCTTTTCAAAATGCCTTTAATTCATTACTTATGAATAGTAATAATGATAACACTAATAAACTAATTGATCAGGCATTTGAATTTTAGAAGACTTTTGGTGTTAATACTGCTATTACTTGTCCATATAAAAAATTGGCATTCAGTAACATAACAATTGGGCGCATGTTCAGATATGAGCTACTGGTAAATATTTTAGTTGAAGGGAAGGTGGAAAGAAAGAATTGCCAGAGCAGGTTTAGATTTCAATATATATTGAAGATTGTTGATGATGTAGGTTGAAACAGTTATGCTGAAGTGAAGCGGACAGTCATATATAGGCTGTGGTGGTAGGCCTTTGTGGTGTGGTGGAATGGGGTAGTTGGAGGTCAGGATGCGAAAACTCCACCACCCCGGGGGGGGTCTGGCACTGGGAGCAGTGAGCAGATACCTGGTAGTTGTCCAGTGTTTCCTCATAGAAACACCATTGCTAAAACATTAATTTATTGTTCATCAATTACAACAATCTGATGATAGAGAAGTCACTGACCCCTGTACATATTCTGTGTATGACCTGTGAGGAGGCAGAGCCAGCAGCAGGCAGTCTAACAGCTGGCAGTATCACACAGTCACTGGTGATGTCGGCAGCAGTTCTGCAGTGACTCTGACGCCAGCAGCACGTGATACCTCATAACGCAGATTAGAGACTACCCTGCAGCCCGGGACGTAGCATACAGAGGTGCAATGAATCATATTTTGACGAGATAGCTTCAAGCTATTTAAGAATTTAAGGAGATGGGACCTGGATAAACTGAAAGAACCAGAGGTTGTACAGAGTTTCAAGGAGAGCATAAGGGAACAATTGACAGGAATGGGGGAAAGAAATACAGTAGAAGAAGAATGGAATTTAATTGATGAAAGGAGAAAATATAAAAATGCAGTAAATGAAGCAGGCAAAAAAGAATACAAACGTCTCAAAAATGAGATTGACAGGAAGTGCAAAACTGCTAAGCAGGGATGGCTAGAGGACAAATGTAAGGATGTAGAGGCTTATCTCACGAGGGGTAAGATAGATACTGCCTACAGGAAAATTAAAGAGACCTTTGGAGAAAAGAGAACCACTTGTATGAATATCAAGAGCTCAGATGGAAACCCAGTTCTAAGCAAAGAAGGGAAAGCAGAAAGGTTGAAGGAGTATATAGAGGGTCTATACAAGGGCGATGTACTTGAGGACAATATTATGGAAATGGAAGAGGATGTAGACGAAGATGAAATGGGAGATATGATACTGCGTGAAGAGTTTGACAGAGCACTGAAAGACCTGAGTCGAAACAAGGCCCCGGGAGTAGACAACATTCCATTAGAACTACTGACAGCCTTGGGAGAGCCAGTCCTGACAAAACTCTACCATCTGGTGAGCAAAATATATGAGACAGGCGAAATACCCTCAGACTTCAAGAAGAATATAATAATTCCAATCCCAAAGAAAGCAGGTGTTGACAGATGTGCAAATTACCAAACTATCAGTTTAACAAGTCACGGCTGCAAAATACTAACGCGAATTCTTTACAGACGAATGGAAAAACTAGTAGAAGCCGACCTTGGGGAAGATCAGTTTGGATTCCGTTGAAATGTTGGAACATGTGAGGCAATACTGACCCTACGACTTATCTTAGAAGCTAGTTTAAGGAAAGGCAAACCTACGTTTCTAGCATTTGTAGACTTAGAGAAAGCTTTTGACAATGTTGACTGAAATACTCTCTTTCAAATTCTGAAGGTGGCAGGGGTAAAATACAGGGAGCGAAAGGCTATTTACAATTTGTACAGAAACCAGATGGCAGTTATAAGAGTCTAGGGGCATGAAAGGGAAGCAGTGGTTGGGAAGGGAGTGAGACAGGGCTGTAGCCTCTCCCCAATGTTATTCAATCTGTATATTGAGCAAGCAGTGAAGGAAACAAAAGAAACATTTGGAGTAGGTATTAAAATCCATGGAGAAGAAATAAAAACTTTGAGGTTCGCCGATGACATTGTAATTCTGTCAGAGACAGCAAAGGACTTGGAAGAGCAGTTGAATGGAATGGATAGTGTCTTGAAAGGAGGATATAAGATGAACATCAACAAAAGCAAAACGAGGATAATGGAATGTAGTCGAATTAAGTCGGCTGATGCTGAGGGAATTAGATTAGGAATGCTATTTGGGGAGCAAAATAACTGACGATGGTCGGAGTAGAGAGGATATAAAATGTAGACTGGCAATGGCAAGGAAAGCGTTTCTGAAGAAGAGAAATTTGTTAACATCGAGTATAGATTTAAATGTCAGGAATTCGTTTCTGAAAGTATTTGTATGGAGTGTAGCCATGTATGGAAGTGAAACGCGGACAATAAATAGTTTAGACAAGAAGAGAATAGAAGCTTTCGAAATGTGGTGCTACAGAAGAATGCTGAAGATTAGATGGGTAGATCACATAACTAATGAGGAGGTATTGAATAGGATTGGGGAGACGAGAAATTTGTGGCACAACTTGACTAGAAGAAGGGATAGGTTGGTAGGACATGTTCTTAAGCATCAAGGGATCACCAATTTAGTATTGGAGGGCAGCGTGGAGGGTAAAAATCGTAGAGGGAGACCAAGAGATGAATACACTAAGCAGATTCAGAAGGATGTAGGTTGCAGTAGTTACTGGGAGAGGATAGGGTGGCATGGAGAGCTGCATCAAACCAGTCTCAGGACTGAAGAGCACAACAACAACAACAACAGCTTCAAGCAGCGGCTATGGCTACCCACACAAGCAAAGCAGACAGCAGTTGAAAGGCTTCATGGCCCCAGGCTTGAGCTGTAGATCTCCAGGGTAGGAGACTGACAGTAGCTGAAGTTGGGTGCCATGTGTCCCACTGATTGGAGGGCACTAAGTCCACAGCATTGGACTTTGCACCAACAGCAGGGCCGCAGCTATACTCTGTTCATTGTAAGAATAAATGTAAAGTAAACAAACACAAATTCGACAATTGGTCATAACAGTAGAATACGTATGCTGGTAGTATTACGCTGCTGGAAGTAGATCCTACCTGTGTGTTAGATATCTTATTACTAAGTTACATTAAATGAAACTTTAAGATATTTTAATATATTAACAGCCATCAACATTTTTCTTAATCATGCTGTAGCTATGTAGTTTTTATTTCAAAGATTGTGTACAGTCAAGTTTCTGTACTGTTGTTCTGATTGTCACACTTTTAATACACTGTATGAAAATGGCTGAGGCTATTTCCTGCTCCATAGTGAAACACACGTGGGGAACAAGGTTAAAAAGTGCCAAGAAATAGGGTGTTCTTAAAAATTTCCAGAAAAAAAATCAGCTTTGAAGTTTCCTGAGGGACTGTATGTGATACAGTTGAGATACCAATGCACACTGGATTTATGGCAGAATCTGTATTGTAATAGATTGCAGTGGTGCAGTCCAAGGATCACTGGTTCAAGCCTTGCCTTGGTGTCTCTCTCTCACTCAACACCTACATTTTATCATTCTAAAATCATCATTTTTTTTATGAATAACGCACATATTCTTCTTTCCAATTACATATTGCAAGCAAAATTCCTGTTTTCATTTCAAATATAAATTCTTAATTATAATTCCTCCCCCCCACCCCCCACCCATGAACCATGGACCTTGCCATTGGTGGGGAGGCTTGCGTGCCTCAGCGATACAGTTAGCCGTACCGTAGGTGCAACCACAACGGAGGGGTATCTGTTGAGGGGCCAGACAAACGTGTGGTTCCTGAAGAGGGGCAGCAGCCTTTTCAGTAGTTTCAGGGGCAACAGTCTGGATGATTGACTGATCTGGCCTTGTAACACTAACCAAAACGGTGTTGCTGTGCTGGTACTGCGAAAGGCTGAAAACAAGGAGAAACTGCAGCCGTAATTTTTCCCGAGGGCATGCAGCTTTACTGTATGGTTAAATGATGATGGCGTCCTCTTGGGTAAAATATTCCGGAGGTAAAATAGTCCCCCATTCAGATCTCTGGGCAGGGACTACTCAAGAGGATGTCATTATCAGGAGAAAGAAAACTGGCAACAGTCTGGATGATTGACTGATCTGGCCCTGTAACACTAACCAAAACGGCCTTGCTGTTGTGGTACTGCGATCGGCTGAAAGCAAGGGGAAACTGCAGCCATAATTTTTCCCGAGGGCATGCAGCTTTACTGTATGATTAAATGATGATGGCGTCCTCTTTGGTAAAATATTCCAGAGGTAAAATAGTCCCCCATTCGGATCTCCGGGCGGGGACTACTCAAGAGGACGTCGTTATCAAGAGAAAGAAAACTGGCGTTCTACGGATCGGAGCGGTGAATGTCAGATCCCTTAATCGGGCAGGCAGCTTAGAAAATTTAAAAAGGGAAATGGATAGGTTAATGTTAGATATAGTGGGAATTAATACACTAAGCAGATTCAGAAGGACGTAGGCTGCAGTAGGTACTGGGAGATGCAGAAGCTTGCACAGGATTTAGTAGCATGGAGAGCTGCGTCAAACCAGTCTCAGGACTGAAGACCACAACAACAACAGCTTGTTTACCATGGCCATGGACAAAAGAAAACAAAAATAAAAACTCACTCGCTAAAACCATACTGATGAACTGCACTCATTGGCCAGAGATGTGGTTCTCTCTGTATCCCACTACAGATGCCAGATGTCACCTCTGTTACCACTTTCAGAGGTTGTGGTGGTGGTAGGGCTCTGTGGTGGGGGGTGGAACGGGATTGGTGGATGTCAGGATGCGATATTTCACCACTCTGGGCAGGGTGGCAGTAGAGCAGTGACTGGATGCCTGGTAACCACCTGACATTTTGTCATAGAAACATCATTGTTAATACAGTCATTTATTTTTCATCAATGACAACAATTGTGACAATACTTGGAGAAGTTACAACCCCTAGGTCATAAGCTGTGTACAGCCTATGAGGAGATGCAGCTGGTAGCAGGCAGCCTGACACCTTGTAGTTTCAGGCAGTCACTGATGTTGACTGCAGCTGTCATGCAAGGATATGAATTGCAGCGGCTCATAATGTACACTGCTGCCTGGCAGTCCAGGACATAGCGCATACAATCACATCGTAACCCCTGGGTGGATAAATGCCCTCCAACAGCAGTTGTGGCTGCCTGCCCACACAGGTTGAGGCAAGCAACAAGGAGCTTGCCTGCGCAGGCAATGGTGGTTGAACAGCTGCACAAACCCAAGCTTGAGCTGTAGACCTCCTGGACAGGAGGCCAACAGCAGCTGAAGTAGACCCCCAGATGGCGTCCTGATTGGACAGCACTAATTCCACGGCATCAGACATGGCACCAGCAGCAGTGCCTCAGCTTGCAGTAGCAGAATCTCGAGAGGGTGCTCGGTTGACTCACATAGGCTTGTAGACCGACGTAGGTCCCCCTTCAGGACTGGAGTCTGGAAAACTGTGATACTTTTGAGTGAAAATTATGAGTACTTATAAGGTCTTGGCTCATCCTTGTTTTGCTGTAGCACTGGTTTCGATCACATAAGCCATGACAAGTCCTTGGGTTGGATGTGAAGTCACTGGGGCACCAAGTTGCAATGGTTCTACCTTCCTGCTGATTTGGTGGTATTTCAACTCCGGTGACATTGTAACCGCCTGGTGTTGTAATGGCAGTCCCTGCTGTGCAGCTAGCAGCCCCCAATTTAATAATGTTCAGTCAGCTCTGGTCTGACTCACCTATGCAGATTAGATGAGATTAGTACTTGTTCCATAGATCATGAATATGACACGTAAGTGAATATATAAATTGTGAGGCTACAGTGAAGATCTCTAGCTCTTTAAATAAGTGTCTGCAGGATGATCTTGGATGAGCTGCAGCAATTATTCTGATTACACACTTTTGTGCAATGAACACTCTTTTACTCAATGATGAGTTACCCCAGAATATGATGCCATACGAAAGCAGAAAATGAAAATAGGCGTAGTAAGCTAATTTACTGAGATGTATATCACCAAAATTTGCAATGACCCTGCAGTCTCTTACATTAGCCATTAATTTTACCCAGTTGTGTCCAATCAATTATTTGCTGTGCAATAGAAGGCAAATGGCAGGAAAGAAGAGCTGCATCAGACATCTTAGGGATGAAGATCAAAGGATCAATAGTATCCATTCTTTGCTGATAGCATGTGTGTTTTAAAACAAATCAAGATATCTGAATACAGAAATACAATCTGGGTGGAGAAGAAGACCATCTGGGTAACGCGTGTGGAACAGTAACAATTTTTGAATGGTTGTCAAAACCCAAAAAATGATAGATTATGAATCTTTAGAGGCACCTGTTTTTCGCAAAGCACGAAATTGAGAAATTTTCACAAAATTTTACACATTTTGCTGAAAACATGAAACTATTTACTTTTAAGCCAAATCGCGAAATAATTGACGAAACTTTGCAAAATCTCGTCATTTGAACTTAACTGCGGAAATTCGATTGGAGTTTTGGTAATACAATCTGGATATCGATTATACACTATTTCGATATATATAATATATCGACTACTCCCAAAGAAAGCAGATGTTGACAGATGTGAAAATTATCGAACTATCAGTTTAACAAGTCACAGCTGCAAAATACTAATGCAAATTCTTTACAGACGAATGGAAAAACTGATAGAAGCCGACCTCGGGGAAGATCAGTTTGGATTCTGTAGAAATGTTGGAACACATGAGGCAATACTGACCCTACGACTTATCTTAGAAGAAAGATTAAGGAAAGGCAAACCTACGTTTCTAGCATTTGTAGACTTAGAGAAAGCTTTTGACAACGTTAACTGGAATACTCTCTTTCAAATTCTGAAGGTGGCAGGGGTAAAATACAGGGAGCAAAAGGCTATTTACAATTTGTACAGAAACCAGATGGCAGTTATAAGAGTCGAGTGACATGAAAGGGAAGCAGTGGTTGGGAAGGGAGTGAGCAGGGTTGTAGCCTATCCCCGATGTTATTCAATCTGTATATTGAGCAAGCAATAAAGGAAACAAAAGAAAAGTTTGGAGTAGGTATTAAAATCCATGGAGAAGAAATAAAAACTTTGAGGTTCGCCAATGACACTGTAATTCTGTCAGAGACAGCAAAGGACTTGGAAGAGCAGTTGAATGGAATGGACAGTGTCTTGAAAGGAGGGTATAAGATGAACATCAACAAAAGCAAAACGAGGATAATGGAATGTAGTCAAATTAAGTCGGGTGATGCTGAGGGAATTAGATTAGGAAATGAGACATTTAAAGTAGTAAAGGAGTTTTGCTATTTGGGGAGCAAAATAACTGATGATGGTCGAAGTAGAGAGGATATAAAATGTAGACTGGCAATGGCAAGGAAATCGTTTCTGAAGAAGAGAAATTTGTTAACATCGAGTATAGATTTAAATGTCAGGAAGTCGTTTCTGAAAGTATTTGTATGGAGTGTAGCCATTTATGGAAGTGAAATGTGGATGATAAATAGTTTAGACAAGAAGAGAATAGAAGCTTTCAAAATGTGGTGCTACAGAAGAATGCTGAAGGTTAGATGGGTAGATCACATAACTAATGAGGAAGTATTGAATAGAATTGGGGAGAAGAGGAGTTTGTGGCACAACTTGATGAGAAGAAGGGATCGGTTGGTAGGACATGTTCTGAGACATCGAGGGATCACCAATTTAGTATTGGAGGGCAGCGTGGAGGGTAAAAATCGTAGAGGGAGACCAAGAGATGAATACACTAAGCAGATTCAGAAGGATGTAAGGTGCAGTAGGTATTGGGAGATGAAGCAGCTTGCACAGGATAGAGTAGCATGGAGAGCTGCATCAAACCAGTCTCAGGACTGAAGACAACAACAACAACATCGACTATTCCAAAGACATTCTACAATGTTGTGGCGGTGTATTCGGTATTGCGTGTTGGAAATCGTTGAGGATCACCGGTGTATTGAGTGTGGTATTTTCTGTTTTGTTTTCGTGCTAAAGATGATTAATATGGTAGTGATAGTTTTTGACCGAGAAAAGGTATTTTCGTCAGAAGGATTTTATGTTTTCGACAAAAGTCGGAAGATACTTATGTGCAAATACTGCAATGTGGGTATTGAGCGGCACAGGAAGGACACGTGCCTGAAACACATCAATAACATTTCTTCCGATAAGAAGAACAAGGAGAAGGCGCTAACAACTACTGGTATAAAAAGACAAGCTACGCTCACGGAAGTCACTGCGGCGGCAAAATGAACAAAAAATGAGAAAGAAGAATTCATTTTATCGACTACTCGAGCTTTCATTGAGGCTAACATTCCGATGGAAAAAGTTGGTCCTCCGAAGCTGAGAGAATGGATGAACAAATACATACCAGGTTTGTGTAATAATTAATTTACCATCTGCTAATCGCACCTAAGATTAGGTAATCTCGATAGCCAATAATTATTGTTGGTCAGAATAGGCTTATATTAAAAATAATTTTTCCTCGAGCACCCTCTTACAAAAAGTCTTACAATTGGGTAATGTGGTAATTTAATTCGTTACATAGTACTCTAATAGCAGTTCCATTGACATTTTTAAGTTGCTGGAGACTTACCCTCAGCTGGAAGACTATGGGAAGGTTACATATCTCGAATCATCAAAGAAGAAGAGGGAAGATTAAAAGGAGCCGTGAAAGACGAAAGAGTTTCAGTTCTTTGTGATGAAACAACAGACAGAAAAGGGCAGTATGTGTTCGTGGTTCTGATAAAAGTACTTAGTTGTGACGATGGTGCAGTTCAGAAATTATTTGCCAGGGGAGTGAAAGTTATTGCAAATGCAAATGCTACAGAATGTGCGCAAGCAATTATCAGTGTAATACAGAAACTTGAAATTCAGTACAGAAATGTAGTTTCTATAAATTCAGATCCAGCCCATTATATGGGCAAGTGTATAAATGCAGTTAGGGTTTTAGTTTCAGAAGTGTTAGTGCACACACACAATGCTGGACTCATAAATTAAATTTGGTTGGCAATATGTAGGCTGTGGAACTTTGTGATTTGAACCATTGTGTTTTGCAGACAAAACACATCTTCCTTAATACCTGAAAGAGAAAGCATGCATACATTCAGTTGTTAGCTCAGAACTATGTAGGTGTACCCACAAAAGCTTAACTTTTCTGTATTCCTGTCATCACCAGGTGGAACTCGTGGTTTGAAAGTGTCGAGTACCTTGGAGAATATCTCTGTGATACAGTAGAATTTGTTGAAACTGTTGACAAAAAAGAGGGTAGCTGTCAATTACTTTAAAGTTTTGACTACTGCTGAAGGAAAAAAAAAATTCAATGCCTAGCTATTTTTCTTGTTGAGCACTGCTCAAAATGTTGCCATTTGCTGCTGACATTAGAGGGCTCCAAGATACCATTAATTCATCTTCTGCGGTCTAAGCTTGGTGACCTTTGCAAAGAGCTTTAAGTTACTAGAGGATGCATTTTTTTTTCTTCGAGACAACCTCAGAAAAACTTCTTAAACTGCCAGAGCATATGCAAGTACAGTTAACATCACTCTTCCAGTCTGTAGGTAGAGCAAGTCTTACAAAACTGAACCACTTGATGGAGTATGATACAAGAAAAATTGTCATTTCTTCTATAGGTAAATTGTTTGATCCGAGAAACATAATAAAAGGCAATTTAGACAGTGCTGAAATCTCTCAGCTGATAAAGAAAATTGGCATTCTACAAGAACTTCCAACATCAGAATTTCTTTTACCACACACATTGTTTAGTGATTTAGTAGCTAGTTCTTGCAGAGAAGGTAAAGAGGTTGATGTGATTGGTATTCATCTTTCCCTGAAAGCAGAGTATGGACTTTTTGTGGAAGCTGCAGTGAAGGCTTTGTGGATCCCAGTCAGTAATGTTGATAGTGAGAGATCGTTTTCTAGATATTGCAATATAATGTCTGACAGGAGATACGCTCTGACTCCCAGTAATATGGAAGTCATGGTATCCTTATCTTTCTCAGACTGACTTGTGTGTTGTGTACATAGACTAGGACAGGATAAATGTTTTCCAAACTTTCATGATTTGGTATTTGTGTTTTAATAAGATTTATAATTTTTATGCTTTTTCAACTTATGTAAAATAAAAGATTTTTCACTGCAAATGTGCCGTAAATGTATTTCCTTTACCTTTCACTGCTGAAAAGTGGAAATAAAATTTAGGGAAATTATTGACGAAATGGAAAGAAAACTAGCGAAAAATATACCGAAATAACTTTTTAAAAAATGACGAAATCGGGCAAAAATTTTCACCACAAACAGGTGCCTCTATGAATCTTTAACTGCTGCAACCAGCATTTTCAGAACTGGCAGATAGTGTGTTAAGAGCCAAAGGCCAGACCAAAGAAGAGAAAAAATACTATTAGGAAATAGAGTGAAAATTGATCTTATCTACATCTACATCTACATTTATACTCCGCAAGCCACCCAACGGTGTGTGACAGAGGGCACTTTACGTGACACTGTCATTACCTCCCTTTCCTGTTCCAGTTGCGTATGGTTCGCGGGAAGAACGACTGCCGGAAAGCCTCTGTGTGCACTCGAATCTCTCTAATTTTACATTCGTGATCTCCTTGGGAGGTATAAGTAGGGGGAAGCAATATATTCGATACCTCATCCAGAAATGCACCCTCTCGAAACCTGGACAGCAAGCTACACCGCGATGCAGAGCGCCTCTCTTGCAGAGTCTGCCACTTGAGTTTGATAAACATCTCCGTAACGCTATCACGCTTACCAAATAACCCTGTGACGAAACGCGCCGCTCTTCTTTGGATCTTCTCTATCTCCTCTGTCAACCCGACCTGGTACAGATTCCACAATGATGAGCAATACTCAAGTATAGGTCGAACGTGTGTTTTGTAAGCCACCTCCTTTGTTGATGGACTACATTTTCTAAGGACTCTCCCAATGAATCTCAACCTGGCACCTGCCTTAACAACAATTAATTTTATATGATCATTCCACTTCAAATCGTTCCGTACACATACTCCCAGATATTTTACAGAAATAACTGCTACCACTGTTTGTTCCGCTATCATATAATCATACAATAAAGGATCCTTCTTTCTATGTATTCTCAATACATTACATTTGTCTATGTTAAGGGTCAGTTGCCACTCCCTGCACCAAGTGCCTATCCGCTGCAGATCTTCCTGCTTTCGCTGCAATTTTCTAATGCTGCAACTTCTCTGTATACTACAGCATCATCCGCAAAAAGCTGCATGGAACTTCTGACAGTATCTACTAGGTCATTTATATATATTGTGAAAAGCAATCGTCCCATTACACTCCCCTGTGGCATGCCAGAGGTTACTTTAACGTCTGTAGACATCTCTCCATTGAGAACAACATGCTGTGTTCTGTTTGCTAAAAACTCTTCAATCCAGCCACACAGCTGGTCTGATATTCCATAGGCTCTTACTTTGTTTATCAGGCGACAGTGTGGAACTGTATCGAACGCATTCCGGAAGTCAAGGAAAATAGCATCTACCTGGGAGCCTGTATCTAATATTTTCTGGGTCTCATGAACGAATAAAGCGAGTTGGGTCTCACACGATCGCTGTTTTCAGAATCCATGTTGATTCCTACAGAGTAGATTCTGGGTTTCCAGAAATCACATGATAAGTGAGCAAAAAACATGTTCTAAAATTCTACAACAGATCGATGTCAGAGATATAGGCCTATAGTTTTGTGCATCTGCTCGACGACCCTTCTTGAAAACTGGAACTACCTGTGGTCTTTTCCAATCATTTGGAACCTTCCGTTCCTCTAGAGACTTACGGTACACGGCTGTTAGAAGGGGGCCAAGTTCTTTTGCGTACTCTGTGTACAATCGAGTTGGTATCCCATCAGGTCCAGTGGACTTTCGTCTGTTGAGTGATTTCAGTTGCTTTTCTATTTCCTGGACACTTATTTCGATGCCAGCCATTTTTTCGTTCGTGCGAGGATTTGGAGAAGGAACTACAGTGTGGTCTTCCTCTGTGAAACAGCTTTGGAAAAAGGTGTTTAGTATTTCAACTTTATGCGTGTCATCCTCTGTTTCAATGCCATTATTGTTCCAGAGTGTCTGGATTTGCTGTTTCGATCCACTTACTGATTTAACGTAAGACCAGAACTTCCTAGGATTTTCTGTCTAGTAAGTACATAGAATTTTACTTTCGAATTCACTGAACACTTGACGCATAGCCCAACTTATGCCAGCTTTGACATCGTTTAGCTTCTGTTTGTCTGAGAGGTTTTGGCTGTGTTTAAATTTACAGTGAAGCTCTCTTTGCTTTCACAGTAGTTCCCTAACTTTGTTGTTGAACCACGGTGGGCTTTTCCCATCCCTCACAGTTTTACTCCGCATGTACCTGTCTAAAACGCATTTTACGATTGCCTTGAACTTTTTCCATAAACACTCAACATTGTCAGTGTCGGAACAGAAATTTTCGTTTTGATCTGTTAGGTAGTCTGAAATCTGCCTCCTATTACTCTTGCTAAACAGATAAACCTTCCTCCCTTTTTTTATATTCCTATTTACTTCCATATTCAGGGATTCTGCAACAGCCTTATGATCACTGATTCCCTGTTCTGCACTTACAGAGTCGAAAAGTTCGGGTCTGTTTGTTATCAGTAGGTCCAAGATGTTATCTCCACGAGTCAGTTCTCTGTTTAATTGCTCGAGGTAATTTTCGGATAGTGCACTCAATATAATGCCACTCGATGCTCTGTCCCTACCACCCATCCTAAACATCTGAGTGTCCCAGCCTATATCCAAAGTGAAATGTTACTTTTACAAAAAATTCCCATCAAAGACAATTAAAGTACCAAAATAATGGTACGGGGAGATCAAGCTTTTGGAGCTATAGGATCCTCCTTCAGGCCAAGAATAAGGGAATTGGTTGGGGATGACAGGTCACTCAAAGCAGGGATAAGAGAGATTTAGGTTTCTGAATAAAAATGTAGTTACTGGCCAGGAGAAAGAGTAAGAGATATGGTGTGTACCCTTAGAATGCGTCAAGTGTACATTGTGAATACTTTCACCAGTTGTATCAACAGCTCAGAAATAATCCAGAGTAATTTTTCAGACAAATACAAATATCCCTATGAACTTTCTAGTTCATTTAAAATATTATTGAACCATTAATAGTTACACAGATAAGATTTGGCCCATTGTTACTGCGGAAGAGCAGTTGGTACTCACTCTGTCATAATAGTGATTGAGCTTTTATCTACATCTACTCCACATACTGTATCTGCCACATGGAGATTTTTGTCCTGATATTTTACTGTGTAATAATTAATGTGAAGACATACTACGAGAGATAGAAGGCAGTGGAAGCAGATCGTTGATGCACAACGTGGTCTACAGGGCCTGTGATCGCTGAGAACAGAGAGAGAGAATAATTATTAGTTAGCGGAAACAGTGATGATAATTTCCAAAATTATTATATCTAACATTATTCAAGATGAAGTGGTTGATGTGATATACATGCCTCTGGTCTCTGGTTCCAGTATTCAGAAACACCTGAAATAAATGCCTGTTTAAAATTGTGGCCCGGAGTTCTCTCTCTTTAAATTATCTTCAAAGCTCATTGCAAACACTATGATTATTTGGTGCCTGAGAAAGCTCAAAACTAGGAGCTGTTCACTTAACAACAGCACAGCTAGAGTGACCTTAAAGAGCCATTCAGAACACAAGTTTCATGACTGCCAGCAACAGTTATTGCTTGATTCGCAAGCCCTATGCTTGTCTGGCTGTGATCAAGGTGAACAATAGGACTGGTAGTGATGCTTGGGATGTAACATACATACTGGAAAAATGAGATGAGAATTTTTAAGTGACAAATGGTAAAAGGACTGATTATGAAAACAAATTTGTATTGACAATCTGGAATTATGTCGTATAAAGATGTACAGGAATGTTAAGATATAATATCACTGAAGAGGTCAAAGGAGTCTTAATTAAAATGAACACTATTGTTGTTCTGTTTTGTGGTGTTGCATGAGCTGCACTTTAAGTAGTGCGTGTCTGAATAATTCATGACAAAATTTGTAAATTTTATTGAAATACACTTCAAGAAAGTTTGAAACATTATTTAAAAACCAGTTTGCAAATATAATCAGTAATGGAAAAGAAGAAAGCACAGCTAAAACGTCCGATTGCCTTACATTAGAATTGCACTTGGCATAAATTCATTATTACAAGAACGGTAAAACCTGCCATCTTCAGAGGAAAGGAAAACTTTGAAAAGATAATCTTTATTGGAGGCCAGTTATAATCCCAGCTGTGAGACCAGTGAAAATACAACGAGGGGTGTTAAAACCAGCTTTAAAGACAAATGTAAAAATATATTTTATTTCTTTATAATATTAATCTTTCCTGAGAGGAAATCCATTTCTTTCTGTCTACACACAATAATGTAAATATTTCACTGGCAACGTCGCAGGGACTGTACCTGTAACAGATAATTTTATATGTGTAAATGTATGTAAAATAGTTCATTGTTCAGACAATAATTAATGTAGTTTTCTGTTCTGCATGCATGTCATGAATTGTATTATTCAGAGAAAGAAACACACACACACACAAAGGGATGATGAGATGTGTAAGGATTTTTTTTTTATAAAATTTAACTAGAATGAATATGTGCAAATGGACACACAATTGACGAGTAAGGTAAGACAAGGCACAATAATTATCTGCCTTTAGTTAAGCAAACACAGTATAGCTAGATTCTACAGCAGCAGATGCTGTCCTTTCTGTACAGTTGATGTAGTAGAAATTTTCAGGAAATTTTAATTTTATGTAATGGTGCAGTTTGTGCCGGACCGAATACTCTTGCTGAAATGTCGGCGTCTGGTTTCCATTAAAGAAGTAGCCATTGTGTCGTACATGAATTAAGTACGAGAGATTTCTATTAAGTCCAAGATAAGTGCAGCTCACAGCGACACTAATACTAGTGAACATAGTTTATATGAGCAGTAAAATGGAAATGATAGAAAATAGAGGAGTTAATGGAAGTATTCCAATCAGTCAGGAAACAAATAATAAAGATATGCAAACAAAAATGGCTGGTGTTGAACATCATCAAAATGATTTTACCATAAATGGTAGTCATGACCCAAATTTTGTGAGGGGATACTTCCATGCAAACAATAGATGAATTAGCATCACAGTCAACACCAGGAAGTATTTTTTGTCAAAGCAGTTTGGAGAGAGGTGTTATAAAAGAATCCAGAATTTTTTGACAGTCCGACATTGCGAGAACAAAACATGCTTATGGGCAGAAGGACATCACAAATGTGAAGAAATACTATTTCATCTGAGCCAAGTGACATGAATGAGATGACACAATTTTAGAAAAGTTAGTTATAAGTATGGTGAATAATTTCGATCAGGAACTTATAAAAAATTTACGAATATGTTGAACAATTTTGATTAAAAATTTACAAATGTGTCAAAAGATTTTGATCAGAAATTTTCACAATTACTCAAAGAGCAAGAAAAAGCTACTTATAGGTTAAAAGAGCTGACTGAAAAGTATTTGCATATTGCCCGTGCCAAGTTAGCGAAGACCATATCCGCAACTCAGACAGGTGTTTCAGAACTACAGTCAGTTTGCAGTGAACACCCCGACGAAGTGAATAATCTGTTGGAAGAGTATGGGTTTATGAAAATGGACCAAAAACATGTTGGCACTGATGTAAAGAAGTTGAATGACCACATGGAAGTGGGGGCCTTAGACAGTGACACCACACTCATGAGAAAGTTTATGCTGTGGCATCAAACTTATGTAGACAAAGATGAAAAATTTATCTCCAAAAAGGAAAGTAAAATTGTTACTGAAATAGAGGAAAACATTAAAGCTACCGTACAGCAAATTTATTCTGAACTGGTCACTGGCAGAGTTAGTTCGAATGAAATGACTACTGTTGATGCAGGGAGCATGTAGAAGAACTTAGCAGAAGAAAGAGAAAATACATTTTCACCTTTGAAGGTTCACAATGCCACTGAAAGAGATTTTAGCACATATAATCAGTCAACTGGCAATGCCAATAACAAGCCAAGTGAATTACCTCCCATTACCAAACATATGAGTACCACACACACTGGGAAAAGGACCCTGTCTTTCATCAGTATTGGTAGTTGAAATCGTCTTAAAGTATTGCCATTTTCAGGTGTTTTCTACAGAGTAGGTTCACCCGGTAATTTCTTATAAGAGCATTCCATAATGTACTGTGACATAGCTGGACCAATTCACAAAATGTATGTTACATAGTAGCATTCAACCAAGAAGATGCATTGCTCTGGGTAGTGCGTGTGGAAGAAAGTTGTCAAACATATGATCATTTTGAACAAGCCTTTCTAGACAAATTTTGGTCTGCCTGAGTTCAGGAAAGATTGCGACGACAAATGTTTGACCCGCAGCCAATTGAGAGTAAACAAGGGAGATAGCAAAAATATTTTGAGGAATATATAAATAAAATGAAATCCTGGAGCAAACCTATCTGTCATGTAGATGTGCTAAAATTTTGAAAGGTAGGTTGCCATCGAACATCTGCTAAAAATTACTCACAACACCAGAAACAAATCTTGATTTGTGTTGAGCTCCATTGACTTAATGTATGAAGGATGACAAGGTCAAGGAGACAACATGAGCATACAGTCAAATTTCCAGGTCAATGAGGGCATACAACCCAGTAATAACAACAACAACAACATCCATGGCTGGCACCATCACAAGCCACCAAAGGACAGTAGACCTAGAAACTCTGGCTTTCGAAGAAATAACAGTTATCAAAATAAAGGGAATCATAGGTATTCAACCAGATACCAGAACCCAACCAGTTATGACAACAGGGTGTGTTACAACTGGCAAGGTGCTCCAGACAATAGGTGAGTAAACAATGAGACATGTAATGAGTATAGGGCATTGAATTCTGGTCCGATACAAAACACAGAGGTCAGAGAAGAGGATCAAGGTTTCCACAGTAATTGGGATATTAATTGGTGCAATAGAGAACATGCTGTGTGTGTAGTTGAATTGGTGAACAATAGTGATGTTACTCTGCTGCTGCCACCACCAACAGAAAACACTGATAGGTCACACTAAAACTGATGGGAGTAGTGGGGCATGCAAAGTGAACATGTACACTTTATACAAATGTAAATATTAAATTTAAGTTAAGATTTAAGAAAATGGACTGAGAAGGGAAATATGAACTATTATACACAAAAATCCAAGCGACACTATTTTATGAATTAATTAAACCTATACTACTTACAAATATGTACCCTAATATCTATAAATAGTAACCTCAATAACTAAAAACACTATAGCCAAATGCAAAGATTAACATTGGGAGGAATCAGTAATGAATATGAGACATAACACTACATTGCTCTATTATGATGCACCCATGATATAATTCAACAAGCGATATTCTCAAAAGGTCATTTTTACTGGTGACAAAATCAGTGACTTCCGCAAGCTATCCTGCCAATACAAGAGTTAATATGTGAACTCACTAGGGTGAACTTCATCAGTATAACTTTAATGTTAGTACTTGTGGACTGTGTAAGACATAAGAAAAATGTTTCAAACAAGTGGAAAATAATGCATTCTAAACTACAATGCATGAAAACAGTACCACCTATGCAAATTTGAAATAATGTTTTGAAACAATGTAGTGTGAATACATGTCACAAATTTGGAGTCATCAGTGTAGACATGTATATATTGCAAGTACTAAGAAGGTAAATGTTACGTTACACTAAAACTATCCATTTTAATGTCTGTTTCAGTGACACACGTTTTGATTGTAGTTTGGTCGCCTCTTTCTATTTGTAGAATATATATTATTTTGACTCTTATCTTAATTTCTGCTACTGAAAGACATCTTCTAAGTAGATATACGAGGGTAGTTTGAAAAGTTCTCGTAACGGAATAGAAAAAAGGTTCTACATTACTGAAACTTTTTTTTATTTTTCAATGTAGTCCCCTTGTAGATTAATGCATTTGGCCCAACGATGTTCCAGTGCCTTGATCCCATCTCGAAAATGACTTTCCTCCAGCCCTGCAAAACAGTTGTCAACTCTGGCTATCAATTCTTTGTTTGAAGTGAATCTTCGTCCACCAATAAAAATTTTCAGTTTTGGGAAGAGATGGAAGTCTGACGGAGCCATATCAGGTGAATAAGGCGGGTGTGTGAACAATTCATAACTTAGTTCGTGTAATTTTGCCATGGCGATGGCACATGTGTGTGGACGCGCATTGTCTTGATGCCCGAAGATGACTTTCTTCCTCGCTAAACCTGGCCTTTATTTGTGTATCTTTTGTTGCAATTTGTCCAGGAGGTTAGCATAGTATTGTTTGTCCAGTGGAGAGATAATCTACAAACAGAATCCCCTTCACATCCCAGCACACTGATGACATGAACTTTCCCACCCAA
Source organism: Schistocerca nitens (assembly GCF_023898315.1). Classification (NCBI taxonomy): domain Eukaryota; kingdom Metazoa; phylum Arthropoda; class Insecta; order Orthoptera; family Acrididae; genus Schistocerca; species Schistocerca nitens. The sequence goes on along the minus strand of NC_064614.1, from coordinate 733,570,197 downwards.
AGAATTATCTTTGCTTACTTTAGTGGCAGAGAATCAGCATGTTTCCACTGCTTTGACTGTTGTTTTGTCTCTGGCATATAGTAGTGCACCCAGGTTTCATCTGTGATCACAAACTGTCTCAAAAAATCTTGTTCGTTTCTCTTAAAACAGGCCAAACATTGTTCAGATGTGTCCATTCTCATGGGTTTTTGATCCAGCATCAAAAGTCGTGGCACCAATCTTGCAGATATTTTTTTCATTTCTAATTCTTCCATTAAAATGTGATATACCCTTTCAGATGACATCTGGCAAGCGTGAGCAATTTCACGCACTTTCAGTTAGCGACACATCTTCACTGACCACTGTGCAGATCATCATCTAAGCTCTCCCGGACAAATTTAAATTCATTTATCCACTTGGCAACAGTTGAATATGAAGGAGCAGAGTCCCCCAGTGCATTCTGGAAATTGGCAACTTAATCATTGCTCAAATATAGATTTTTTCCATTTTCACAAATCACTACACGGGAACAACAGAGCCACATCACCGCCACAGCTCTCTTCCAAGAGCACTGATATGGCATGTGCCTACAGGCAACAGTCCAATGAATATCACATGAACAACTCATTGCGTTAGTGCTGACCTCTCGTGGTGATTCCAAGAACTTTGCAAACCACCCTTATAGTTGTAAACTCTTCCTTAGAAGCTGTTGAATCTTGCCGGAGTTCTGTGGACTATAGATATTTGGTTAAGATTTTCTCATAGCCAATGTGGTATTAATAACATGCAATATGTTCATTTGCCTACAAAATGAGAAACCATGAATTAGCTTACTGTCCCTTGAGAAAATTGCTTGATACGGTATACTGTGAACTACTACATCACATGAAAAGCCCGGAATAGATAACAAAGAGAACTATGTGATTAAAGTATAATAAATTGAACTTTAATGTACCTTTATTTGTAAAGAGTTGTGTAAAATTGTATATGGAAGGTGAACTTGTGACTGTTATCATAATATTGAGGGAGAGATAAATGAGACTTAGATAAAGTGAAATTTGCAGAATGGAGAAATGTGATATAATTCGACGATGAATATCTGTAAATCTTTTTCCATTAAAGTGATAAGTGACTTGTACAGTGAAGTGTAGGCTTTGAAGTAGAATTTCAAGTATGAGTGAGCTAAGCATGTGCTGTGTGCCAAAGGAACAGCAACTGGTGCAAGGTGGACTACATCAGAGTAAATTACAGTTATGTGGCAAACTTAGCGGTCTAATGTCTTGGCTGTTTATACTGTGTCTCTCCACAGGGCCATGGGTGAACCATTGTAATATCCTGGAGATACATCTTTAAGGCCTGAGGCAAACACAGATGTGTGGCCTAGTGCTTGTGCTGTCTACTTATTCATGCAAACTGAAGTACCAACAATACTGTGTGTTCCTATGGTCAGTCCAAAACAATGCAGCCTGATAGGAAAATGGTGTTAGTGACAGTGCAAAAATGTAACACCGAGTGTGCAGTGTTGATTGACATGAACTAATGAAAATTTATGAAGTCACACTGTAAGAAGTACTAAAAGAATAGGAAATAACCTCCAGTATGGGGAGAAAAAAAACCAGACGCAATAACCTTTGCGTAGTCTTAAGTATTTTGTAATTGTTGATTGTTTTTGTAAATTTTGTATTTAATTAGAATTTAAGTTTTATGGGCAAACACATGACGATAATGAAGAAAGGTATAAAAAATTCCTGATGCTCCCATACCTACCTTTAGTCAAGTAATAAAGGAATTATATCTAAATTTTATTCCCAGACCATGATCCTAATCCAGTGGTATTCAAGGACATCAAATCGTACCTTGCAAATGTAAGAACTAACTTGAAACCTGTGTCAGTGTTTTATGGCTTCGTGATCGTATATGCAGAAATTTGTAATATCATGTGTTCAATGAGACAGCCAACTACTGTCTGCTGTCATCGACAGCAGACAGTGGAGGTATACGTGATGTAATGTATGTACGGAACAAATGAGATAATAATTTTTAAATGACTTATGGTACAAGGAGTGATGATAAAAACAAATTTTTATTGACAATCTGTAATAATGTATAGGCAAGTTAAGATATAATATCCCTGAACAGGTCAAAGGAATCTTAATTAAAATGAACATTTTCAATCTTCTTTTACTTGTTTTGTATTCTCGCATGAGCTGCACTGTCTGAATAATTGATGACAAAATTTGTACTTTTTATTGAAATATACAGGGCTATTACAAATGATTGAAGCAATTTCATAAATTTACTGTAGCTCCATTCATTGACATATGGTCACGACACACTACAGATACGTAGAAAAACTCATAAAGTTTTGTTCGGCTGAAGCCACACTTCAGGTTTCTGCCACCAGAGCGCTCGAGAGCGCAGTGAGACAAAATGGCGACAGGAGCCGAGAAAGCGTATGTCGTGCTTGAAATGCACTCACATCAGTCAGTCATAACAGTGCAACGACACTTCAGGACGAACTTCAACACAGATCCACCAACTGCTAACTCCATTCGGCGATGGTATGCACAGTTTAAAGCTTCTGGATGCCTCCCGAAGGGGAAATCAACGGGTCGGCCTGCAATGAGTGAAGAAACGGTTGAACGCGTGTGGGCAAGTTTCACGCGTAGCCCGCGGAAGTCGACGAATAAAGCAAGCAGGGAGCTAAACGTACCACAGCCGACGGTTTGGAAAAGGCTAAAGCAGAAGCCTTACCGTTTACAATTGCTACAAGCCCTGACACCCGATGACAAAGTCAAACACTTTGAATTTTCGGCGCGGTTGCAACAGCTCATGGAAGAGGATGCGTTCAGTGCGAAACTTGTTTTCAGTGATGCAGCAACATTTTTTCTTAATGGTGAAGTGAACAGACACAATGTGCGAATCTGGGCGGTAGAGAATCCTCACGCATTCGTGCAGCAAATTCGCAATTCACCAAAAGTTAACGTGTTTTGTGCAATCTCACGGTTTAAAGTTTACGGCCCCTTTTTCTTCTGCGAAAAACATGTTACAGGACACGTGTATCTGGACATGCTGGAAAATTGGCTCATGCCACAACTGGAGACCGACAGCGCCGACTTCATCTTTCAACAGGATGGTGCTCCACCGGACTTCCATCATGATGTTTGGCATTTCTTAAACAGGAGATTGGAAAACCGATGGATCGGTCGTGGTGGAGATCATGATCAGCAATTCATGTCATGGCCTCCACGCTCTCCCGACTTAATCCCATGCGATTTCTTTCTGTGGGGTTATGTGAAAGATTCAGTGTTTAAACCTCCTCTACCAAGAAACGTGCCAGAACTGCGAGCTCGCATCAACGATGCTTTCGAACTCATTGATGGGGACATGCTGCGCCGAGTGTGGGAGGAACTTGATTATCGGCTCGATGTCTGCCGAATCACTAAAGGGGCACATATCGAACATTTGTGAATGCCTAAACAAACTTTTTGAGTTTTTGTATGTGTGTGCAAAGCATTGTGAAAATATCTCAAATAATAAAGTTATTGTAGAGCTGTGAAATCGCTTCAATCATTTGTAATAACCCTGTACTTCAAGAAAATTTGAAATATTGTCTGTTTGAGTCAGAGACAGCAAAGCACTTTGAAGGGTAGTTCAATGGAATGGACAGTCTTGAAAGGAGGATATAGGATGAACATCAACAACAGAGGAAAGGAAAATGGAATGTAGTCGCTTTAAATCAGGTGATGCTGAGGGAATTAGATTAGAAAATAAGATACTTTAAGTAGTAGGTGAATTTTGCTATTTCGGTTGTAAAATGACTGATGATGGCCAAAGCAGAGAGGATATAAAATTTAGACTGGCAGTGACAAGAAAATCATTTCTGAACGAGAGAAATCTGTTAACATCGAATATAGATGTTCTTTTCTGAAAGTCTTTTCTGGAAGTATTAGTATGGAGTGTAGCAATGTGTGAAAGTGAAATGGGGATGATACAAAGTTTAGACAAAAAGAGAATAGAAGCTTTTGAAATGTGTTCGTACAGAAGAATGCTGAAGATTAGATACATATATCACATAACTAATGAGGAGGTACTGAATAGAATTGAGATGAAAAGAAATCTGTGGCTCAAAAAACTGACTAGAAGAAGGGATTGATTGATTGGACATAGTCTAAGACATCACCAATTTAGTATTGGAGGGAAGTGTGGTGGGGGTAAGAATCATTGAGAGAGACCAAGAGATCAATACAGTAAGTAGATTCAAAAGGATGTATGTTGGAGTAGTTACTTCAGAGATGAATAGGCTTGCACAGGATAGAGTAGCATGAAGAGCTGCATCAAACCAGTCTCTTGAATGAAGACCTCAACAATGAGTTATTTAAAAACCTGTGTGCAAATATTAATCAGCAGTAGAATAGAAGAAAGCATAACTAAAAACTCCAATTGTCGTTTATTAGAACAGCACATGCCATAAACTTGTTATTATAACTACATCAAAATCTGCCACGGAAAATGAAAACTTCAAAAAGGTAATCTTTATTGGGTCCCGTTATAATCCCAGCCACACAACATGTGAAAATACAGCAAGGTGTGTTAAATCCAACTTTAAAGATAATTATAAAAAATGAATCTTTCCCATTAGGAAAGCAGTTCCTTTCTCTCTACACAAAATAATATAAATATTTCATGCTGCATGTAAAATGTGCCAGTAAAACTTAGTTGGATTGTTTCATTATCACTGGGATTGTTCTAACGTTCCGACGACTTAAAGTGTGAGTGTGGATCTGGATTATATCGGCTTATTCCCCCAAACCACCTTCCACTTCTTTACGAGGTAACTTACATGGAATTTGCAGCCACTCCTCTTTACTGAATAGCCAGCTGCTGGAAACCCTCTTGACTTCTTCTCCGTTGAATAATACTAGGTACAGGAATTTTTAGACTCTTTCTACTTATGAAATAAGTAGCCATACAAACTTTACTTTGCATCAACTGACAATGTATTTGACCTCCATAGACAATAAAAACCTCACTTTCCACATAAATATATAACTTCCTGTAAGTCTCTCGTACAGTCGGATGTTAGAAACAAATTGAATTACAGTTAAAAGAAAGTTGGCTTGGATTCCATGACCTTTCTTAACATGAATCATAGAATGAGTCTTGCCTCTAACAAGGTTGCGTCAAGAGTCTACAAGACTTTTTCAACTTATCTTGTTTTCATAACAATAGTCAATGACACAATAAGCACAGAGCTGCTTATAAACTCCATGGTTCTTCCTTACACACTCACTAAAACATTTATGGATTGCCCGACAGGAACTTGTCAGTACTGTCTGATCGCCGCATCTACTTTCTTCCCACAGCTGATTTTAAACCTGCACACACAAACATGTGACACACAGTAGGTATGATTCTACCATCCCACACTCATATCCAGCATATCATGTGTTTGAGATGGTAGAAGGGTGAGTGGTTCTAGAATTTACACAGAAATTCTCAAATCAATCCCCCCCCCAGATCGAACACACAATATTTTATACATAATCATTATGCAAATAATATCACTCATAATAACATTTCTTATCTTAACAGTATACATTTCTTACATACGCTTATATACATTCTTTACTTTCCATAACAATCTCTGTCCTCTCTTGAACAATCTTTTGCTTATTGCTTTTCCACTCTTTTCTTATTTTACTTTGTTATTAAGAGATGAGCACTTACTCATGGTTTTAGTCAGCTTTATTAGTATTTAGGAATTGTGAGGACTCTTTTTCTCTTCTTTATTCCCTTTTTTTTCCAATCGTAAACTTCAGGTGTTTGTGACATATGGGTAATTTATTTTCTATTCTTATCTTTTGTACTGCCTTTATCCTAGTATGTACTATTTTCATTATTTGTGGCTTGGAAGAACTCTGGATGAAATAAAAGTGTTATTTTGACACTCATTTACTTCCATGAAACATAATAATGCTAGTTGTTCATAGAATTCACACTTCCCAGAATAATCCCTATAAAATTTTTGAACTTTTGTCACAATACTGTCACCTTCTCCTAGGATCAGCACCTATTCCTTGCTTGTGGGTTGACCTTATAAGAGCACTTCCTCTTTCCATTCTGGTAGGTATGCCCCTTACAAAACAGCCCTATTTTTTAGCCCACAGATCATTCTATCTCCACCTAGGTATGCCTGCCCATTGTACTTAGTGAATGCTAGGTACGCCCCCTTATCCTTTCTGAGTAGGCCTCATGGTTCATTACCCTAGTATAGATTTCTATGTATATCATAATTAAGTATGTTCTAGTAAAGATATAAATCTACTTAAACTTTTGCATTCATTCTTTAATGTATCATTTACTCCCTAGAGTCCTCCTCTACTTATCGACTTCTATATTTTCAATAGATACTATGTCTACATATACTATTTACGTCCCACTATCCTTCAGTTCATCAGAGTACTTATTACACTGTCATTTCTTAATGATCAACATGACTAATTCCTTTCCTACTGTTTTCTCTCTTTGCTCCTGCCTCTTTCTTATTTATCCGTTACTCATTACTACTTTATAGTTGTTCATTATGTAGCGTTTTTGTTCCATAAACTTATATGTTTTTGTCACTCCATGTGCATGAGTTCATTGCTTTTTGTCTATGTGCACCTCTTCTTATGTACATTCGATGTAGAACCATCATAGCTTCCTATATATAGGTGCGTATTTCCTTATGTACACACATTTTCCCCCTCACCTGGCAGCTCTCACATTGTGACAGGCTTTGTCTTACATAATTTAATGTTTGAGTAGAAGTGTATATCTGTGTATATGTGGATGTGCGTTCATGTAGTCTGTCTTTTCAGCCTTCTTATCTAAAGATAAGATTTAGATTTCTAGTAAACACGGAAATAAGGAAGGCTTCCCCTAGAAGGTACCCCACACCAAATTCGATTTTCTTGGTATCTTCCAAATTTTTTGGTAAAGCTTGGCTAAATCTTTTTAAGAAATGGGTCAGATATACCTCTCTGTCCGGCTTAAATTTAGGGAAGCTCCCCATTGCAAATCAATCACCGCTTCACTAGTTAATACAACATTAGGTGATGTTACCCTTTTTTCTACTTTATCTTGGATAAGCTTAATTTCTCTCAACAGGTCATCTACACCCTTCCTGGTATCATTGAGTTCGGAAGAAGGAATAGGCGATACATATTCGGATGTTATTCTCTTGGTAATCTTTCGATCTCTAATTTCTCCAAATTGTTCCTCCAAACTAATTACATTTATAATGTCAGAGTTTGCTATTTTCTCTTTGAAATTTCTTTCTAAATTATCTACCCGTCATATGATACCTGTAATTTGCGACTGAATGACTGGCATTAATTCATTCTGCTTACCTACACTCTCTTTCAAAGTATTCAACCCCTGCCTTACATCATTATACTTAATATTATACACATTTTCAAAAGATCCTAACTTTTCAATAAGTTTGTATTCTACAGTATTACATTTGTTCTCAATGTTAAGTTCTAACCTTTTCAATAAATCTCGAAGTGTGTCTGACTAATGTCAGTAAACATACGTTTTATATGAGTAGTCAAAGAATTCGTCAACTCGTCCTGTAAATCTACTTTTAAATTCTCTACTTTATTACTTATTGCATCGAACTCAGTTTTCAAAGCACCCATGCCTTTACATAGATTACTAAATTCTTTGCTTTGAGAGTCAACTTTGGTGTTCAACAAACCTAAATTTGTCATTTGGAACCGAGCGAGGTGGCGCAGTGGTTAGCACACTGGACTCGCGTTCGGGAGGACGACGGTTCAATCCCGTCTCCGGCCATCCTGATTTAGGTTTTCCGTGATTTCCCTAAATCGCTTCAGACAAATGCCAGGATGGTTCCTTTGAAAGGGCACGGCCGATTTCCTTCCCCATCCTTCCCTCACCCGAAGTTGCGCTCCGTCTCTAATGACCTCGTTGTCGACGGGACGTTAAACACTAATATCCTCCTCCTGTCATTTGAATATTTAGAGTTTCACTCTGAGCATTTAATTGAGAATTTACTAAGTCTAGTTCTTTACTTAGAGTTGCACTCTGAGCATTTAAAGCTTCACTCTGAGTATTTAATTGAAAATTTAATGAGTTTAACTTAAGACTCTGAGCCTTGATTAAATTTATCAACTCAGCCTAGTCAGGCACTTCTTTGCTAATTTTCATGGCCATAGCTGGGTCTTGAGTTTCCCCAACCTGTTATATATTTTCCATACTTTTATATGCCTTAGCTCTTGTAAGTATTTAAAACTAACTTTAAATATGATAATTACACAATAAAGTTCACTTAATAGTATCTTGTATCACTTTGTACTAAAGTAATCAAGTTTTGTTTCATGCTCACCTGGCATAGAATTCGCAGGATGTGGAGACATGTCACCACTGGTGAACATCAGCTGGTGTCAGTGGCATTGGGTGTATGTTGGTTTCTGTGTCTGCGTCTGCGTCCCTGCGATGGGTGTGAGAGATGTATACTGTCCGCACTGGATCTTCATGGTTGAAGCGTTCTATGTGTATTTCTTCTTAGACAAATAAGTCAAAATCTTTTTTGCTGTTTTTTCGTTGTGAATTTTTCATTTCTTCACCGTTTTTCCATTGAAATTTTGCTCTGTTGGCTACTTGAACATATTCCAATTTCTCTGAGTAATTCCCTTGCCTTATTATGTTTGGTTGCTATGGCAACAGATTCTTCTTTAGTTTTTTACTTAAAATTCCTGTTTTCTTGGTTGTCTCACACAGGTCGCCATATTCCGATAACTTAAAGTGTGAGTGTGGATCTGGGTTATATCGGCTTATTCCCCCAAACCACCTTTCACTTCTTTACAAGGTGACTTAATTGGAATTTGCAGTCACTGTTCTTTACTGAATAGCCAGCTGCTGGAAACCCTCTTGACTTCTCCGTCGAATAACACTAGGTACAGGAATTTTTAGAGTCTTTCTACTTATGAAATAAGTAGACATACAAACTTTACTTTGCGTCAACTAACAATGTATTTGACCTCCATACCCAATAAAAATCTCACTTTCCACATGAATATGTAACTTCCTGCAAGTCTCTCGTACATTCGGATGTTAGAAACAAATTGAATTACAGTTAAAAGAAAGTTGGCTTGGATTCCATGACCTTTCTTAACATGAATCATAGAATGAGTCTTGCCTCTAACAAGGTTGCATCAAGAGTCTACAAGAGTACTTTTTTCAACTGATCTTGTTTTAATAACAATAGTCAATGACACAATAAGCACAGAGCTGCATATAAACTCCAGGGTTCTTCCTTACACACTCACTAAAACATCTATGGACCGCCGCATCTACTTTCTTCCCGCAACTGATTTTAAACCTGCACACACAAACATGTGACACGCAGTAGGTAGGATTCTACCATCCCACACTCATATCCAGAATATCATGTGTTCGAGACGGTAGAAGGCTGAGTGGTTCGAGAATTTACACAGAAATCACTACAACGTACCAGTGATTTGTGAATAGCACAGGTACTCTCAGGCTTGCTCAGTTGTACATGAGCTGAAATACATTTTCTCATTTGGAATGAAATGGCACCCAATATTTCCTTAAGAATGCCTCCCCCCCCCCCCCCTCTCCCATTGGTCTGTAAGGCCACTTGGTACTACAAATGCCAATCCTGCAAATGTGCTCATGTGATCAGTCTATCAGAAAATAAGTAGTCTAAAATGACAGAAAACAGAAGTAATGGAACACAAATTGTTTGACAGAATGTGCTATTATGAAATGTGAAGAAGGCCTGTTTAAAAAATATTGGTCTGTGTTAATATTAAAAATATTATTTGGTGTGCATAAACAATGATCTGCATGGGAAAAATACTGGAAATGAGGCACTTCTTATAGAAACTGCTTCCCCACATTGCTTCTAAAATTTGAGTGGCACTGGAGACTACCAAATCATGACAGGAACACACCAAATGCCGAGCTGCAGCTTCAGAAGACAACAGAATTTGTGTTATCTATCACACTACGCACCTATAATTCATTGCAGTATGCTTCGTGTGCCTCAAAGTACACTTCTACAAGATGTTTCACATAAGAATGTCGTGTTCTCCAGTTGCCTGTAACTACTGAAGTGTCATCTCTTAACAGGCGGAGAAATAAATCAATGAAATGAAGTTGTTGAAAAGTATATCACATTATAAATGAAAATTGTCTGTAATATCTATTAATTGTTTTGCTGTGATGTGAAGATCTCACACGTAAATTTACAGGGGCATATTCTACTACAAAGTGAGGCCTTATAAACATTTGAAGAGAGTAAGAAGAGCTTTTGGTGTGTGTTCCTGAATTTAATCGTACATTCCACTAGGTCAACACCATTATGGGAAACCATCTGGAGGATTTATGGTAAACATATGTAGTAGACTAACTGTACTGAAACAGGGGTGTCACCAAATCATGGAAATATTTTGCAGAAAACTGTGGAACACCAATGAAATCTGTAACTGTACTGCCAACATCAGGAAACTGGATTCAGCACTATCTGAGGTGGCACTTTGTCATGACCGACTCCAGCATACTATTTTGTGGCAACCAGAGAGGAATCAAAGGAAATTTTCCAAGCAGTTCGTTACAAAATATGGCAGATAGGACAATTTCCAATCTAGAGGAGATAGAATAGCTTTGAACTTTGCTTGTTCACAGTTCACTACCTTAGATTTCTTTTTTACAAAATATTATGAGATAGAGAGATTTTTTTGTGTTCAGGAAGCAGGGTTTATTTTCATCTGAGTTCTGTTCATATATGTCAGTGAAGACTTTTGAATTTGGTTCTGTAATCTAAACTTATCTTTGTTTCTGTGAGAAGTTTCAATAGCTCACTATGTTCTTATTTTTCAGAAGTGAATACTCTGAAGAAAAATTGCCAACACATCCTCAACTCGAATTAATTGCTAATTCTGAACAAATACTGAGTGTGTATACGAGCAGAAGGCTATTAACATTTAAGAAAGTAGCAGAGAAAGTAGTAAGTACAGTTACACATTTCTTCTAAGTATAGATTAATATTTCAAAAGAAAAGTATTGATACTCATGTAAAGTTTAATTGTGTCACATTTATATTGTACTCTGAGCTGTGCAAATCTGAAACTCATCTGTGACATTATTGCTATGTGTGTTGTGAAACACTTCTTTTTTTGTCTCTTCCTTTTACTGCATCTTTATTGTTCACTTTGCCCTAATCTTCCCAGGACTGAAGTTGGCACAGTTCTTTCCAGTATCTTTGACCATAACAGTCATAAACTCTCTTTGATCCTTTCTCATTTATCTCGTATTGTCCTCATAACAGTTTGGTTTCTCTAAACCTGGAATCTGAGTGACCTTCCCCTGCATTCCAATCTTCCCCAACCTATCTCCCTTCACCCCCCCGGAAAGGAACTCAAGCTTAAGAAGTTGGGCATATGCGACTATTAGGAGCACTGAGAATTTTGCTCCTGAAATTAATTTTTTTTTTTTGTAATTTTAAATGTACTAATAATGGCAGTAACTTCTCATGATAAAGCAGTCCTCTATCAAAAAGAGCGTTCAGAAAAATCTGTTCAATTCAGAACATGTTCCTCTAAGGCCTATAGTGAGTGTTATTGGTTCGCCCTTCAATTTGATCGCCAAGTTACGGACAACATTATTATGACCGTATGTGGGCCAATGAGATTCGTATATCAAGAATTTAGCACACTTTATCAGTAATTAAATGGCATAGTGATTCAGCCGTAGGACATATTAGTTAGTTTTGATGTGGTATTGCTATTCGCTATGGTTCCACTCAATGAAGTGTTGAATCGGATTGTTCCTCCAAATGTTGCAGAACTGTTTAAATATTGCCTCACAAGTATGTTTATAAATGGAATGATGAGTTCTATGAACAGACAGACAGTGTTGTTATGGGAGCCCCTTAAGCCCCATTATAGCGAACTTTTTTATGGAAAAATTTGGGAACATGCACTGGAAACCAAACAAGAAACCAAATATTTGGTTTTGGTATGTGGATGATACGCTTTGTTTTGTGGTAGCATGGCAGGCAGGAACTGGATTGTTTTCACAAACATCTCAATGGGATCAATCGGAAGATTTAGTTCAACATGGAGGAGGAGGCAGGCAGAAGATTGAATTTTCTTGATGTGCTAGTTTTCAGGAACAAAGATGGTAGCTTGAGCCACATGGTTTACCGAAAACCCACGCACATAGACCTTTACCTACACTGGGATTCGAACCACCATCCACAACAAAAGAGAGGCATCATAAAAATGTTGGCCGATAGAGCAAGGAAAATCTGCAAACCACAACTGCTTCACACAGAATTACAACACCCCATCAATGCATTGCACAAGAATGTTATTTGTTTGGTGAAGTGTGTACAGGATGGGCGTATGGGAAGGCGGTGGGCGTTATGGAATGAATAGGATAATTTTTAGACAAAGGCTACTTATTGGCAAAAGAATGTTAAAAAGGGGTCACATAGCCATGCCTAGGAAGGGTGAGCCGGAGCGTAGAGTTTGGCGAAACTTAGTTCACGAAGCTAACGGAAGTTGGCATCGGCCAATCGGGCCAGTCCGAGCAGCATGCCAACTGTGTTAACTATGTCCCCGGCGCCGCAGTGCTTCCCTCTCCCACAACTATCCTGCAGACCTTGTCCACAAACAGATCTCCTGAGCAATACATTCCTCCCCATCCAACAACAATGTTCCTATCCCCAAACCACACAGAAGCATCCCCCTTGTCACCCAATATTATCCTGGCCTCGAATACATCAACAAATTACTCCGCCAGGGATATGACTTTCTCAAGTCAAGCCCTGAAATGAGATCATCCCTTGACAAAATTCTCCCTACACCACCCAGAGTTGCCTATCGTTGCCCCTCTAACCTCCGTTATATCCTTGTCAAACCCTACAATATTACCAGACTACCTTCTCTACCCAGCGGTTCCTACCCCTGTAACCGACCTCGCTGCAAAACCTGCCCCATGCATCCCCCCACAATCTCCTACTCCAGCCCTGCTACTGGTAAAACATACACAATTCAAGGCAGGGCCACATGTGAAACAACACATGTCATTTATCAGCTGACATGCCTGCACTGCACAGTGTTTTACATCGGTATGACAACAACTAAACTGGCTGAGCGCATGAACAGACACAGACGAACTGTCTGCCTAGGAGAAGTCCAATACCCAGTAGCAGAGCATGCCCTCCAGCATAATTCTACGGACCTAGGAACCTGCTACTCCGTACGTGCCATTTGGCTTCTCCCACCCAACACCAGTCCCTTGGAACTGCAGAGATGGGAACTTGCACTCCAACACATCCTTTCATCCCGCCATCCCCCTGGACTGAACCTACGTTAACTAACCTCACTCCCATTTACTCTTCAGTCTTCTCCTCTTTCCCTTTCCTCTTTAGCCACTCACGCATATTTTCATCCTACATAGTTGTGTTTATCTTTATACTATATACCTCTTTACTTCTGTATGCATTGTCTTTGGTTTGAAGCTGGCACAGTACCTACAGTAGAATATCTTTGGCTTCCCTCTGACAACCATGCCTCCATCCTTGCATCCTTGCTACCCTCCCTGTTTACCTTTCCCTGTTGCTTCATAACCTGGGTTGTGAGTAACTGAATCCACTTTCCCTTCTTCCCTTTCTTTCCCCTCTCTCCTCCCTGACGAAGGAACAAAGTTCCGAAAGCTAGGAACGTAAATTTTCTGTTCTGTTTTGTGTATCTATCGGCTATACTGAGCTGATGTAAGTACTGGCCAGCACCTCTATCTCTTTGTTAGTATTTGTTTCACATCTTTATATGAGATTTTCCATTAATCATTGAGTATTTAATGAGTCTAATTTAAGACTTTGATCTTCTAATTGAGAATTCATCAAGCCTAATTGTATACTCTGCGCTTTAATTAGACTTACTAACTCAGACCAGTCAGGCCCTCCTTTGGTAATTTTCAAAGCCATGGCTGGTTCTGAAGTTTCTCCTACTTCTGGTATACTGTCCATGCTTCTATTGGCTTTAGCTCTTGTGAGCATTTAATACTAATTTCAATTATACCAATTAAACAGTAAAAGTTCACCCCACAATATTTTGTAACACTTCTTACTAGAGTAATAAAGTTTTTATTTCACGCTCAACCGGTGTAGAATTCTCACTGTGTAGGTAGGCAGATGTGGCGGCAGGTCAGCACCAGTGAACAGAAGCTGGTGCAGGTGGCAGTCGCTGTAGGTTGGTTACCGCATCTGTGTCCCCGCGATGTGTGTGTGAGCTGTATCCTCCCCGCACTGGATCTTCTTGGTCAAATCGTTCTAGGTGTATCTCTTCTTAGTCAAATACATCGAAATCTTCTCTCTGGTTTTTAATGTTGTGACTTTCTTACGTCTTCTCCTTTTTTACATTCACAAATTTTGTCCATCTGATACTTTGAGCTTAATTCAATTTCTTGGAATGATTCTTTTGTCTCATTATGCTCGGTTGCTATGGTAACATGTGATATCTGCTATGGCAACATGTGATATCTTCTTATCTTTTTTTCGTCTCAAAATTCCTGTTTTCTTCTGTCCTTTCACACCGGTCACCACACACTAACGATTTGGACGGCTAAGAGTGTGTGAATACTTTTCAACAACTATCGGTATATTTGAGCTTCATAAAGTACAAAATTCACACTTTGCATATAAACATTTGAATTCTTGTAAGTCACTCATATCGCCTCACATTAGAAACAGATTTAAATACATTTTAGAAAAGAGTTGGCTTAACAACCATAACTCTATTACAAACAAATCGTAAAATACGTCTTGCCTCCAGCAAGTCCAAGATACGAGTTTTTTTCTGAATTCCGGATCTCAAATGTTTGTGTTATTTATAACAATGGTCACTGATACAATTAACACGGAATAACCCAGAAGTTCCATAGTTCTTCCTTGCTCTTTCACCACAACTTCCATGGATCGACTGACAAGTAATTGTCGGTGCCGTTCAACCGCCGTGTCTACAGTCTTCTCACGTCAAACTTCAAACCTGCACACACAAACATGCGACGCACAGTAGGTAGGATTCTATCATCCAACTCTCACATATAAAATATCATGTGTTTGAGACGGTAGAAGGCCGAGTGGTTCTAGAATTTACGCC
The DNA here is from genome assembly GCF_023898315.1 of Schistocerca nitens. Taxonomy (NCBI): domain Eukaryota; kingdom Metazoa; phylum Arthropoda; class Insecta; order Orthoptera; family Acrididae; genus Schistocerca; species Schistocerca nitens. Next base: position 733,555,018 of record NC_064614.1, on the reverse strand, counting down.
AAAATTCTCAAAACACTACAAGACATTCACCATTTATATTGAAACTGTCATAATCTATTAGTACTGTTGCTTCCTTAAGCTTCACTTAGTCACAAAGGTAATCTGTGTCTTATTATTTCTCAACTGTCACTTGGATTCTTTCTCACACTTAAATTCTCATTTCTTCATTTAAAAGCTGAAGTATCGTAAGTCTAGTCTTGGAAAATTATCTTTAATAACACTTTTACTCAGTAGCATAATTTCAGTAATTCAGAGGTGTTATTATCTCATACCAGTTCTTGAGATACATACACTAAATGACACTTCATCTTAGAAAAATTTCACTCGATCTCAAAGAACTTTTTCTTTAAATTCAGATAGAATTTAAAGTCTTCAAAATCACTTTTTGAATGTTTATGAGCTTTACACTCAGATAATATAGCTTCATCTCAAGCACCAACAAAATACATTAATAGCTTCCAACAAATCACAGCCAAAGCAGAATGTGAACTGAAGACCTGGTTTAATTTTTTACCGTTGAAAGTACATTTTTTCATTTGTTATCATTATTAATGCTGGGTCTGGAGAGTTGCTTCAGGATGTCTTCTTTGGAAAATGACCGTCAATTCGATGCCACTGTAGCCCAGTGATGATGGCAGTATCTTGACTGAAACACTGTGCCTTTCACCACTGCCACACCCCATGCTCATAACATGAAATATAAGAAATGACGCACATTTTTACTATATTATATAGTCATACAATATGCACGAGATTTTTTCTCTTTATTCACATTACAAAACTTGTGTCTACTTATTGTTCATGTACCACATGGCATAGGATTATCAGTGGTACAACCTACAAACCAGTGCATCATCATGAAAGCTGAGTCTCCTCCATGAGAAAAAGAATCAGTTTGATTATGCAGTGCTATACTTCAGTCTAATACTACTCTTCTCGTAAAATATTTTGGTCTAAAAGATTTTCTATAACAGAACTACCGTTTAGCCCATTTTCTAACTTGTGCCATTCTAAGTATGATGTTTTGTAATCAGCACTGCGTTCATATTAACTCATTTTTTCTTTAACTTTTTCCAGCCTCTTGATAATCACCAGCTGCAGCCTAGAGTCAAATCAGACTTAGAGGTGTCCGTGCATCCCAAAAACTATCGGCAAACAAAACAGTACAATACTTGCTTTTCTTTACTCCAAACAAGCCAGTCCCTTTTTGAAATTTTCCCATTCTTTAAGATGCGCTAAACACATTTGAGTCGCCTGCACATCTGAATGGTTAGCATGGCTGATTCCTGTGCAAAGGACATGGGTTCAATTTCCAGTATTGCCAGGAACTTTTCCGTGGAGTGAGGACTGGAATGGGGTGCAATCAGCCAAACAATGTCAGTTGAGGAGCTATGTCAGTGAGTAGTGGCAGCACCAGGTCATGAAAATTGACAGTGGCCAGGAGAGCAGTGTGCTCACCCCCACACCACTCCTCCATACCACAAACAATGACGTCATTGGTGGAGGATGACTCGGTGGTTGGTTAGCACAAATGTGTCCAGTAGAGTCTGTGGATGAAGGGAGAGAGAGAGACTAAAGAAACACATTTGAAGAGATATTTGATTGCATTTCGGTCCTGTAGCAGTCTTTTTGGTGTTTGCTCAGGCCCACACCTAACAACTTTTCCACCTATAAACTGCTGAAATGCTTTTTTTCTCTCCACAGACCATTACCTAAATCTTAAAGCTTTTCATTTCCTGTCAGTCTAGCCATTAAAAAATGTTCAGTTCCTTGAATGATTTTGTCAGTTGCTGTAATACCATTACTTTCACTTTTTTTGCATGCAATCCTCCTCGACTCAAATGCCACCCATACTGACATCTCTCTTTTGATCAATGTGGTCCCATCTCTGCGCTGCTGATGCTGCAGTTGCTTCCAAACAATGTTTTCCTTGCATATCAACGTACTCAAAATTTTGAAAAATGGCACTAATTTTTGCACAAGCATTGTGCTTAAGTATCTACACCACAGCAACCTTAATCAATTATAAGTAGAACTGTGTAACTAATGATGTACTTTGACTCAGAGGATCCTAATCATTCTCACTATCAATTAAGGAAGCCTCAGTGTCTTCTCCCCATCCTTCTGATTCCCCCGACGCTGCTTGTTTAGTGAGTAGCACAAAGGGTAAAATCTGTACTGTCTTTACAGCATTGTCTTTTTTTCAGCCTTACACTTTTATTTTCCATAACCTGATGAAGCCTTGTAAAACTTTTTTCCAATTTAGTCATTCATTTCTATTTTAACAAAACTCCTAAAACTGTGTGATGCACTGACAAAAAAATAATTTCTTACAAATCTCAAAATAACGGAGCATGCAGCAGGCTATTCAGCCTGACTTACTTCTGAGCACTACTTATGAGCAATGACAAGCCACAATACAAAATAAAATACAACGAAACAAACTTTTGCATGTACACACGCTCAAGAATTTGGCAGATTCATTGCTGTATCTCAGCTTGCCGAAACTCGGTTTCAATCGCTGGACCTGTACAGTAGCTTATAGTAGAGGCTGACTGATTGTAGCTCAGCTGACCGGTCACCTTCTCAACTAAACAAAAATGAAGGTATAAACTATATTAAAGTGACCAAAACAGACATTTTTTTGTCTACATGTCATCCTAATTCTCTATAAGGGGAAATCATTTGGAAATGATGAAAAGAAGAAAGTATCAAATGTAGGATTGTTGATTACAATTAATTAAACTTTTTACAGTTTCACACTTTTACGTGCAGGGTAAATTAAAAGCCATCCAATGCAAAAATTGTTTTAAGGCACTTAATTCTTTTACTGGTGAATGAGCTTTAAATACTTATTATTATATAAAACTAGTAAAAAAAAGTTGTAAACTAATCAAAATTAGTGCCACAGCTCAGTCAGTATGCAAAACCAGAACTTGACGAGAGGCATGAAGTTCAAAATTTGTATGTTCGAAGTCATACATATTACATAGCATTCTATAGGATTCAGGTCAGGACTTCATACAGGACAGTCCATTACAGGGATATTATTGTCGTGTAACCACTCCGCCACAGGTCGTGCATTATGAACAGGTGCTCAATTGTGTTGAAAGATCCAGTCGCTGTCCCTGAATTGTGGGAAGCAAGAAGGTGCATAAAACATCAGTGTAGGCCTGTGCTGTGATAGTGTCATGCAAAACAACAAGGTGTGCAAGCCCCCTCCATGAAAAACACGACCACACCATAACACCACCGTCTCCAAATTTTACTGTTGGCACTACATGTGTTGGCAGATGAAGTTCACCAGGCCATCACCGTACCCACTCCCTGCCATCGGATTGCCACATTGTGTACCATGATGGGCATCATTCCAAAAAACGTTTTTCCACAGTTCAATTGTCCAATGTTTATGCTCCTTACACTAAGCGAGACATCGTTTGACATTTACCGGCGTGATACGCGGCTTATGAGCAGCTGCTTAACCACGAAATCCAAGTTTTTTCACCTCCTGCCTAACTGTCATAATACTTGCAGTGGATCCTGATGCAGTTTGGAATTTCTGTCTGATGATCTGGATAGATGTCTGCCTATTGTACATTACGACCCTCTTCAACTGTGGGCGGTCTGTGTCAGTCAACATACGAGTTCGGCTTGTACGCTTTTGTGCTGTACGTATACCTTCACGTTTCCACTTCACTATTACATCAGAAACAGGATGTTTAGGAGTGTGGAAACCTGGCATACAGACATATGACACAAGTGACACCAAATCACCTGACCCCGTTCGAAGTCCATGAGTTCCGCGGAGCGCCCCGTTCTGCTCTCTCACGATGTCTAATGACTACTGAGGTCGCTGATATGGAGTCCTGGCAGTAGGTGGCAGCAAAATACACCTTATATGAAAAACGTATCTTTTTGGGGGTGTCCGGATACTTTTGATCAAATAGTGTATGTATCCGCATAAGGAGACAGCTGACTGTCTAATAATACCAGTGATGTTTCTTAAATGGGACATTCCCTGAAAAGCTGAGTGTAAATAGGAAAATTTAGTATTGGAAGAAACTTCAAATTCTAGGCAGTTACATTATTATTTTTCTGCTGTCAAAATTAGTTTATGAGTGCATATTAAGGAAACACAAACAAGGAAAGTTTCTACATATGGTAATGGCTGGTACGGAGAGGCAGCTAGCATGCAGGATTGGTATGTGGCACCAGTGAGCTCTGTTTGTCGCAAGCAGGGGGAGTTGTGGACTGGAAGAGGAATTGAGAGGCAGCCGATAGGAAGATGTGAGTGTGGAATTAATGATGTGAAGGGCATAAGGCAGGGGTGTGGGACAGAGGGGATAGAAGAGATGTATGGAAAATGCAAGAAACAGTCACTGAACAGTTTTACTTGCACTATTGAGTGGCAAATACTGTTGGTTTACTGCCTTATTCAGCCAATAATGGAAATACCTGACCACAAATATCCAATATTACTAATCTATATTAACATTATTACAATGAGTTGTGCTGTTCAGGTGTGCGATGAGCAACAAAGAAATTCAACCTGACTCCTTGAGCTCAAAGTCACTCCTTTGTGAAAGCTGGCACGACAGAGTGATGAAAACAGCAGTCTCTTCATGCTAAAAACATTTCCGTGAACCACTGATGAACTCTCTGATTTAAGAAAAATTGCAGCATTTAACAGCTAACCACTCTTCTGTCTTCCACCGCAATATGTCTTAAGAGCAGTGGTCCAACTGCTATGGTATAAGATGAACATAGGATCATGGCTACAGTGCATTTGTGGACAAGTCTAAGGATGTACGGAAACAAGTTGTAGCATGCTATGTGCTGCAAAGCTTTCCAAGCACTGTACAGATACAGAAATGGTTCTAAAACTGTCCAAAAGCTTTAGAACAAAAAAAACTTTATAACATCTCATAATTTATGGTAGACACTTAGAATCTGAAATTAAGGATTACATTTCTATTTTTCACACTCCTCTTTAGTGTGCACACATGGTACTTTACGATGCACTATTAATATGATTTAACAAATTTCATAAACTTCTGAAATATCACAGTTATGTTGCATATTGCAGGACCAAGTTGGGCAGCCTGACTGCGAAGCTCTGACAGCCGAATTTCGTGAAAAATTCTTTCGTTTTGGTGAAGAAGTTAGGAAATATCGCAAGCTACATAAAAATGAGATGAAAACGGTTGTCAGCAGGAATGAACCTACAACTGAGTAGTGTCAGAGGAATGTTGGAAGTATGTGGAAGGAAACAAGAACTGCAAATGGAAGTAATAAGTGCTCTGAATGTGGAACACAAAAATACACTGGTGTTCCTACTATTTGATGCGAATAATGTGCAGCATTGTACCTGTTGAATCTTTGCTTGTAGTGATAAGAAAAGGTGTGTGTGTGTGTGTGTGTGTTTTGTAGCATGTCAAGATTTTACTTGTGTTGTGTATATTTATTATAATTGCTCCTGAATTTATTTCTGCCCAAAACACAATTTTAAGCATTCACATTCCATCTTGTGTACAGTTCCTACTCCTTTTATCAATCCAACCATGTACAACTCTTAAAATTTTATTGGGACCAAATACATTTCCTGTTTTAGAAAGAGAAACAAATGAGTGAAAGAATTTATTGGACATTACGCTGATACAATTTATGCATCACATGTATTTAAATATTATATTTCCTAATATTTGTATTAGATTACAAGAACAAAAGCAACTTTCTACAATTTCGCCACAGTGAACTGATGAAATAGTTTGTTCACTGTCAAAGAAACTCTATGAAACGAATTCAAATAATTACAGAGGTAACTCAGTTGATAATTCTGCATATTTCATAATTTGCAACTTAACATTTATTGAATTGAACATTATAAAATACTGTATTTACTAGTTACATACCTGGCTTATTCGAACTGTAACTAAATTTAAAAAGTGTGTAGTGGGTGTGATTTTTTACTAAATTTTAAATGCTGATGTTTAGGAAAGTGTCATGTCACCAATCATGTTGTGCCTGACACTGGACAGGGATGACCCACTTTGCTTTGCTGAGAGAAAGAATTCACAAATGCACCATATTTTTCAAGTAAATTTTCAATAAAGTAACTTTGAAAATCAGTTCTCCCAAATTTTCCACTGAGTTTACTGAACAAGTATGAATTTGGAGCTGCAACATCTGTCAGATGACAAAATTGCTTTATGTAATATTTTCAGAGACATTTCCTTGTTGGTGTATAATTTGTCATGTGTAGTTAGCTAAGCTCCACTCATTCTGTCATTGTATTTGAGGATAACGTTCGGTTCCATTTTCAATGTTTTCTTCCTCTCAATTTATTGTAGTTCATTACTTTAAATACTGTGAAGTGTGTATTTTGTTCTCGCCATTGCATCACCATCAATTTTGCTCTATAAAACATTTTAATTTTGCCCTGCTGCAGTTATGTCTCCCTCAAAGCAGCTGAGTTTCTTCCTGTTACTCACAAATGTGCCAATGCAGTCAGTTATTATAGAGACAAGAAAATCAAGTTACCAGTAAACCTGGTACATCTTTTGTCACAATATCCTTTAAGCAGTGAACAAAACAACTTTAAATGCAAGTGGATATTCCACTATAGTTTGGCTCAAATGCAATATCTTCCCTGTGTATTATCAAATAACATAATTAGCCACCATTTCCTCCTTAAAACAGAATGATTTGATCAGAAAATGAGCCTGTTTCATTGGTGTATACTGTTTAATAGAGAGCTGCACATCTACAGTAAGAGAGACTGAGCAGTAGATAATTCTCACTTGCTAGTGACAGTCACAGGTTTTAATTTTTTAATTTTGCAGGAATACTATAGCATTTCAAGTAAAAACTATTGTCAGTAAAATGAGGAAAAAAAAAAAAAAAAAAAAACGGAAGACTGAATCTATTTTTCGACATCACCTTTCAGAAAATCAGTGTTTCAATAATGGGTCTCTAAATTATTCAGTGTGGGAATAACATTGCAAACAGTTAATACAATTCTCCACATGTGAACTTTAGAAACTGTTTAGCATATTTGTTTGTCACATTAGTTGTCAATGACATTGTAATATTTTTTTAAAAAAATCAAATCAAATCTGATTCTGCGTATCTGCAAAATGAATTTTTACGCCTGATGTCCCAGTAAGGGAAAATGTGTCCCTATGTGCAATACAAAGAGCATACCACATTCTTGTACAACCACTGACAGCAGTCACCACTTCTTCGAAGCTGCCTTAATCACTTTAAATTTCTGTTTCATTGTCATTAAAGTCCTCCTCATTACGGTCTCCTCCAATGCAGACAATTCGTTACAACTTTCATTAATAATCTTTCAGTGTCTTCATGCAAAGATTAGGATGATGCACACTTTGACATGCTTACTTCTGTGTGTGAACACATTGTCTATCATCTTACGAAATAGTTGTTTCACACAACAGAAATACCAGTGATATCTGTTAGGTGAAGCTTAGACCAATATTAAACTTTAAAAGATATTTGGCAAATTTTTTTGGATGGTGTACTTTGATCATACCTTTTGTAAATGTTAGTGCATGATCCTAGCTTCTACAAATGATTTGCCAAAATACTTTGGCACTGTATTACTGGCCTTACAATAAGTAGTGCAACATTTGCTCTGCATACATTCTGTACTGATTCCAAAATGTTGCCAACTGCATGCTTCAACACTGTCTGTAGAATATGCAGCACAGCATCACCAAATATACTGAAATCAGTTTGGAAAGCACACATGTTGAGGCCTGCCCAAGTCTAGTTTTGTAGAGCACGGCAGCAGCTTTACAATGGACTCCAAGGCCAGCTCTTAAGAACATGGTTGAGGACTTAAAGCATCCTTCAGCAAGACTAATTACAACTGATGTGCAGCAGGTACTACACATCAGCATGTATAACAAGTTGGTGATAGGGTTATTTTGTTAGGGGTTTGTACCATCTTCTGAGTGGAGAATCTAAGCCAAATTCCATTTGATACATAATTGTACTGATATCATTTAATGTTGCTGAATTATCAATTTCATCTCCATTGATCCATACATATCAGTGCATAAATATCTCCTTGTAGTAGGGTAAGCCATGATCCTCCCAACTATTCAGTGGTGCTATTCTCACATACCCAGTGGGAGTAATTTTTAAAAATCATAGGAGGATGTATCACTGACAACAAAAGTTTGAGACAGGCTGGAAAGCATTGTCAGATATCTCAATGGTTAAAGTAACAGCTCACAGGAAACTAGGTTCGAGTCCAGGTCTGGCACAAAGTTTCATCATATATCCATAACACAACATTTCACCATCCCACTAAACAATTTTGCTAAAGCATGCAACAAGTTTAGAGTGATAAGTGACTGGTGGCATTGACGCGTATGCTCTACATCTGAAGAAGCCAAGCCTGGCTGCATTCTACCAAGTTGCTCAGAGTTTGAAACAACCTTTGGGCCACAGGTAGTTTATTTGAAGTAAGGCTTGTCAATCATTAGTTGGTATTGTAACTGGTGATGGCCTTATTAAAGAAACTTTTCAAACATTTACTTGAAGAAATATAAGGGAACCATAGAAAATCTGTACTGAAGGGCCTTAACTGCTCTGTCTTTTCACTGGGTGTGTCTGGAGGAAATTGGCTCCACCTCACAAACTGGCTACACTGAGAAGGAGCAGGATAAGTAAGTGCCACACCCATAATCAATGATGGCAACGTAACGGTAAAATGTTTTGTTGGCAGTGTTAAAAAAACTGCCACATTTTTCAGATACCACATTAAACTTCGGGTCCCATTATAATAAACAGCTGTGTGAGCTAGTTCCAGAGTCAAAGGAAGGGAAGGGTATTCCACTTACAATTGTGGACCATTTTAACAAAACTCAACACGATTTACAAAGTTTTACAGGAGATGTATGCTTTAGATGTACTCAATTGCATTGATTCAAAATAAATAAATAAATAAATATTGATGATTGACGTAAATAAGGCTATATGAAGAAATAACTGAAGTTCATTTCTGTCCTTTCCTTTGATTCCTTTATTGAAGAAAAAAGTGACAAATTACAGTGTTTTTTTTTTTTTTTTTTTTTTTTTTAATTATATACAAAACTCAACAAATCTATTTTTTCCCATGCAAGTTTCTTCGTTATTGTATTCAGCTATGTGTTATAAATATACATCCTAAGCATTTAAATTCAGTGGCTCTTGAGTATATTAGATTTTGTAGATAATATCAGAATAAGAATTTAGCTGTGTGTTAGTACATCTATATTTTTCTTTTAACAGTATTTTGAAAAGGAAAGTTGCCACTCACCATATAGTGGAGATGCTTAGTTGCAGATAGGCACAGAAAAGACTGTCACAAATATAGCTTTACCAATAACGTCTTCATCAAAATTAGACGACAAACACGCAAATACACACCCATGCAAATGCAACTCACATACACAACTTGCTGTCCTAGGCAACGTAACTCATAGGCATTGCCATCGCTGTGGAGTTTTTGTTTTGGGATCCACAAGAGTCAGAAAATAATCAGAGACTTACAAGGAACCCCTTCAGTGCAAGGTTGCTAAAAGCCAATGTTATTTATGGCATTTGACACCATGTATATTGGTTGCTAATGGCAACAGGGGGCAGAATGGTAGACACGGCATGAGACTGAGTGAAATTGAACTGATTACTTGACAAGTAACTCACAATGGTGCTAAAGGGCTTGTGGTGTTGATATAAAGCAGAGCAATGGCAATGATAAACAAAGGAAACATTGCTTTGTATCTGCAACAGTCGCTGAAGTTAACGTTTTGTCAGAAAGGTACCCAAGAAATTTTGCAGAGTGAGAAAGAAGTGGTAGATGAAATATTAGTGTAATGTGTGGTGTTGTATATGCTCGACTGTGTGAACGATGTAAAGGAGGGGTATGATTTTTTTTGCTTTAGGGTGCAAAAACAACTGGGGGTCAAAGCTATAGAACACGAAGACAGAGAGCAGTTAAAAAACGACTACACATCAGTCCCAATTGACATAATAGTAGACAACTAAAAACAGGCATATGGAAAAAGTGCTAAAAAAAACACCATACAGAAACGGAGATTCAAAACTAAAAATTAAATGGACTTCGCCTTATTGCGTTGGCAGATAAAAAGTAAGACATGGTCTACAGCCCGCGCGTCATTTGCTAAAACGGCCGATAACTCATATGGCAAACCCAAATGGGAAAGTAAAAGGTTAAAAATGGACATTCCATCAGGAAGTGGCAGACAGTTAAAATTTGAGTGCAATGTGTACAAAGTGGTGGGGATAGCGCCACTTAGCAAATGACGATGGTAAAAAGGCAGTGCCCAATACGCAGCTGAGTTAGTATAACCTCCTCCCAGCGGGAGGGCCAACGGGGTTGTCCAATCCGCTGGGAGAGGCTTCATAAACCGGAGCTTATTCCCATAAAGAGAGGACCAATGGCAATGCCAAAGGGACACCATCCCCTGACAGACAGCAACACAGAGATCACCGGAGGGAATATAGACATTTGTGGGCTGAGGTATGAGGACTGCAGCTTTGGCAGCAGCCTCGTTTCCTGGCAGACTGACATGACCAGGAACCCACAGAAACATCACACTGTTTCCACCAAGAGTGAGCAGTTGACAGTTTTCCTGGACCCGCACAGCACTAAGGGATGGGCGGTGTAGAGTGCACATAGACTATGAAGGGCACTGAGCGACTCTGATCAGAGGATACAATTGAAAAAGCTGTGTCGCCGGATGTACTCTATGGCCTGATACAAGGTGAAGAGCTCAGCTGTAAATACTGAGAAGTATGCCGGAAGCTGATATCGAGACACGGGAGCCAATGACGAAGGCACACCTGACCCCACATTCAGTCCGAGTCATCAGTGTATGCAAAGGTATAACCGTGAAGTTCCATGCGAAGGTCGTGAATCTGAAGGCAACAGACTGAGTCTGGAGTAGCGTCCTTAGGAAGCAAATGAAGGCCAAGGTTAACATGGGCCACTTCACAAAGCCAAGGTGGTGAAGGGTTCACACCCATCGGGAAAGGTGTGAAGTTAAGCCGCCGTAGCAAGTGCCGAAAGCGGACTTCAGGAGGTAACAAAGGAGGAGGACGAGCCCCATACTGACGATCAAAGGAATCATCAAAAAAGGAGGCGCAGGATGGGTGGCCACGCATGGCAGACAAACGGCATGCATACCTGCTGAGGAGAAAGTAACGGCGGTAGGACAGGGGTAGTTCAGCAGCCTCAGCATAGACACTCAACCGGGCTGGTGTAAAAGGCACCCGTGGCCAAACGGATGCCACGATCGTGAATACTGTTGAGATGGCGTAAGAGGGATGGGCATGCAGATGCATAAAGAAAGCACCCATAGTCGAGTTTCGAAAGGACAAGCGACAGGTACAAGCGGAGGAGGGTGGTTCGATCGACACTCCAGGAAGTACCATTGAGGACACGCAGGACATTGAGGAATGGCATACAGTGGGCTGCCAGGTAAGATACATGGGAGGACCAAGAGTGTTTCCTATCGAGCGTAAGCCCCAGGAATTTCGTAGTTTCAACGAATGGAAGGGCAATAGGCCCAAGATGTAAAGATGGTGGGAGAAACCACTTGCGTTGCCAGAAATTCATACAGACGGTTTTGTCAGCGGAAAAGTGAAAGCCATTGTTGATGCTCCAGGAATAAAGACGATCAAGACACTGCTGAAGATGCCGCTCAGTGAGACAGATCCATGGAGAAATGCAATAGATGGCAAAATCGTCAACAAAAAGGGAGCTGGAGATGCCTGGTGGGAGACAGGCCATGGCAGGGTTAATGGCGATAGCAAAGAGGACGACACTCAGGACAGAACCCTGAGGCACACCATTTTCCTGGATAAAGGTGCCCGACAAGGCAAAACCCACACACACCTTGAAAACTCAATCTTGTAAAAATGCCTGAAGGAAACAAGGCAGGCGACCACAGAAGCCCCACATGTAAAGAGTACAGAGGATTCCAGTTCTCCAGCAGGTGTCATAGGCCTTCTCCAAATCAAAAACACGGTCACAGTCTGGGGCCTTCCATATAAAACCATTCATGACATGAGTGGACAAAGTAACGAGATGGTCAACTGCAGAACAACGTGCTCCAAATCCACACTGTGTATTCGTCAGTAAATTGTGAGACTCCAGCCACCAATCCAGCTGGGCATGAATGATACATTCAATCACCTTGCAAATGCAGCCGGTAAGAGATATGGGGCAGTAGCTAGAAGGAAGGTTTTTGTCCTTACCGGGCTTAGGTATGGGTATGACGGTGGCTTCATGCCAGCATCCGGGAAATGTGCCCTCTGCCCAGATGCAGTTCTATGTGTAAAGCAGAAAGTGCTTGCCCACAAGAGAAAGGTGCTGCAACCTCTGAATGTGGTTGCCTCCCGGCCCTGGGCTGGAGGATCGGGATGAACTAAGAGCATGATTGAGCTCCCTCATAGTAAAGGCGGCATTGTAGCATTCACGATTCGGATAAGAGAAGGGTATTGCCCGAGCCTCCTCTGCGTTTCCAATAGTGGGAAGAGCTTGAAACTTCCACAAAATGGTGGCCAATGTGTTGGAAATAGTAATAGGGTCCATGATAACATTGTCTGCTACTGTGAGGCCGGAAATGGGGGAATGGGTCTTGGTCACAGAGAGCCATCGGAGGTTGGCCCTCATGACAGAGGAAGGGGTGGAACTGTTAAAAGAACTAGTGAATGAAATCCAGCTAGCTCATTTGCTATCCTGAAGAACACGACGACACTTTGCAAGCATCTGTTTATAATGAACGCAGTTTGCCATCATAGGATGGCGGTTAAAAACACTAAAAGCACATCTCTGTGCGCGAATTGCATCATGGCATACCTCAGTCCACCAAGGAACTGGGACACAACATGGTAAATAGGAAGTGTGAGGAATGGAACGTTCTGTAGCAGTAAGGGTAAAGTTGGTGAGATAGTCCACCTGGTTGTCACAACTGGGGAAATCTTGTTCTTCGAAGGTCGCCAGGGAGGAGTAAAGCTACAAGTCAGCCTTAGTAAGCTGCCATTTGGGCGTGCAAAGGTGAAGGACGTCTGCCCTGGTGACAGCGAATGATAGATGGACATAAATGGTACAGAGGGAAAAATTCAGGTGGGGAAGGAAAAGGCGAACTGTAAAAGCTTGAAGGTTGGTAATCAGCGGGATGGGTTGACTAAGAATGTCATCCTGTATGAGTAGCATGGGATGGAATGCCAACCTGAGGAGGAAGGTCAAAACGAATCGGTAAGTAATGTGAAAGCTCAAAGTGGTTGTTAGGGCGTAATTTCGTTTCCTGGAGGCAGAGTACAAGGGGATGCTGCAATGCTAAAAACAGCTGTAAATCCTCTTTGTGGGACCGAAGGCCACAAACGCTCCATTGGAGAACAGTCATGAGGAGGAAGAGATGTAGGGGATTCAAATCGGCAGCTGCCGAGTGACAGCCAGTGTAGAGTTGCTACTATAGGCACAGAAGCAGGAGGGTCATTCCATGTCAAATCAACCAATTGTACTACATGATTAGAACCATGACCCCTCAGATTTGGATGAATTTTTTTTTCACCCACTAAAACTAGTTTAAATTTGAAATTTCAAATTTTTCTGACCTTTGGTTTTTGAGTTTCAAGGGTTTAAAAATAAAAAAAACCTCTGTTTTTGATGAATCGATGATTGCTTTAAAATGCTGTAGCTCAAAAACTATACAACCTAGAGAGCTCAAACTTGCACCATTGTTTTCCTCTAAAAATCCCTTTCAATTTGATATGTAACATGACTATGCTACCTAAATCTGAAAATTTTAAACTATTCAAAAAAAAAAAACGTTTTTTGAAATTTCCAAGATACGTACCCTTGGATTTTTTTTTTTTATAAACATATGTGTTGTCCAGTCTAACTGCAAAATTTCAAGATGGGATCTAAATGGGCTCTCATATAAAATAATATTTTTCTACCACAATACACACTAGTGAGGTGAAAAGCAGACTATTTCTAGGCTATGAATACTAAGGTAGGCCTATGTAATTCTAACAAACTTAAATTATTATGTTAGCCTTTTTATGCAACATTACTCTCTTATTGTTTGTTAATTCATTAAATGATATAGTGTTGTTTTAATTTAATGTTCATGATTCTTTTAACTATGCATCAGAAGGAAGTGAACACATTTTAATTGGTAATATACGTGCTACAAGTTAAAATTTTGAATAAAGCCACTCACAAAATTGTTAAGGCTTTCGTGGCCACTTGTTGACAAACTGCCTATTGGCTTCTGTCTCGGGTTCTTCGGCCGACGTTCATGTAATGATTTTTCTGACGTTTCGCCAGCACGAGTGGCTGGCATTGTCAAAGCTTCACCCTCCATTGCCGGTGGTGAACTGGAGGCGAGCTCGCGGCCGCAGGCTATATGTACCTGGCGCGCCAACGTCCGAGGGCTTCTCCGCGGTCATTTCCGGTGCGGTTCTCCTCTTGCTACCTGCGACGGTCGTTCGCTGCAGTACGGGAAGCCAGGATCCGTTTACCTTAAGGCTTTCCTCTTTCTTGTTGAAACTGTTCGCGTGTTTTTGGATTTCTACAGCTTCTCTGAACAAGCGCGTGTGATAGTGCTTCTCTACAGCCAGAACTTCCGTGTCGGCGAATTTTATAACGTGGTCGGTCTCATTCAGTGCGTGCTCTGCCACGGCCGATTTCTCCACCTGCCCCAACCTGCAATGTCGCTTATGCTCTTTGATCCTGGTATTAACGGATCGTCCAGTCATTCCGACATAAACTTTTCCGCAAGTGCAAGGTATGCGGTATATTCCCGACATTGCAAGTGGGTCTCTTTTCTCCTTCGCCGATCTAAGACACTCTTTGATCTTCCTTGTCGGTTTGAAAATCGTCTTTACGCCATGTTTGCGCAATATACGGCCGATTCTGTCCGTCACTCTGGGAATGTATGGCAGAAAGGCCGTACCCGACATCTCTTTTTCTGGTTCCCTACTTCGCCGAGTGTTTGGCTCTGTTACACTTCTAATGTAATTTGTGGAGTACCCATTGCTCCTCAGAACAGTTTCCAGGTGTTGCATTTCTCGTTTGAGGTGTTGAGGCTCACATATTCGTCCTGCTCTCGTTACGAGCGTACTAATCATGCCTCTTTTCTGGCTCGGGTGGTGGTTTGACAGTTTGTGCAGGTATCGGTCTGTGTGTGTCGGTTTTCGATACACGCTGTGTCCCAGGTTTTCGCCGTCCCTTGTGACCAGGACATCTAGAAATGGCAGTTTCTTGTCCTTTTCTACTTCCATGGTAAATGTTATGTTGGCATGGAGGCTATTCAAGTGTCTCAGGAATTCACCGAGCTGTTCTTCACCATGGCTCCACACCACGAAAGTATCATCGACGTACCTGTACCACACCTTAGGTTTGCAAGTCGCCGAGTCCAGTGCCTGTGCTTCGAATTGTTCCATGAAGAAGTTGGCCACCACTGGACTGAGAGGACTACCCATGGCGACGCCTTCCAGCTGTTCGTAGAAATCGCCATTCCACGTGAAATAGCTCGTGGTGAGACACGCATGGAAGAGCTTTTTGATGTCTTGCGGGAACATGGAACCGATGTGCTCCAGAGCGTCGCTGAGTGGCACTTTCGTAAATAACGAAACAACATCAAAACTGACCAGGATGTCGTTTGGCGCAAGTTTCAGTTTCCTCAGCTTCTCAATGAAATGTCCTGAGTCCTTAATGTATGTGTCGGTCTTTCCCACGTGTGGCTGGAGCAGAGAGGCCAAGTGTTTCGCCAGTTTATACGTTGGTGAGCCAGGAGCGCTAACGATCGGTCTCAGTGGAACGTTGTTCTTATGGATCTTGGGTAATCCATACAGCCGAGGTGGTAGGGCTTCTGTGTTGCGCAGGTTTCTCTGTATGTCCGCCGGCAGAGAAGACGCCTTGATTAATCGATTCGTATTCCGAGTGATACGCTGCGTCGGATCTGCGCTTAGTTTTCGGTACGTCGTCGGATCTAATAGGTCTCGGATCTTTTGCTCGTAATCTTCGGTCTTCATTACGACGGTCGCATTCCCCTTATCGGCAGGCAGTACCAATATACTCTTGTCGGCGTTGAGATTCTTAATGGCTTGTACCTCTTCTTTCTTCAGGTTGCAAGCTGGTGGTTTTGCTCGGCGCAGTATCCTGGCTGTTTCAGTGCGTATTTCCTCTGCCCTTTCACAAGGAAGGGTCCGAATGGCTGCTTCGGTGTTGGCAATGATGTCCTCCATAGGTATAGTTCTCGGCGAGCTCGCCTCCAGTTCACCACCGGCAATGGAGGGTGAAGCTTTGACAATGCCAGCCACTCGTGCTGGCGAAACGTCAGAAAAATCATTACATGAACGTCGGCCGAAGAACCCGAGACAGAAGCCAATAGGCAGTTTGTCAAAGCCACTCACCTTCATCCTTAGTTGTAAATGGCAGAGATGATATTTTTCTTGGTTTTTCAGTGTTATTTGTAATCATTTACAATAAGTTCCTTATATTAGAAATTGGCATATAAGTAGTTTCACTTGGGAAAAAGATTAACTTGTTGATATTTGCATGAGTAGAACTGTATTTCTAATACTAATTGGTATTTACAAAGTTAATACACATGGTATTTATACAACTTAGTGTTTAGTGAGGGTAGGTGTAACATAATTTAAACGTGCTTCTTTTATGATCTTTTAAGATATTTTTCCAAAGCAAGAGAAGACAACTTCATTTCTTTAGCACTTAAAGTGTAAGTTCTTCCCGTAGCTGTTGTTGGATTCGCTGTTTGTAAAAGAGTATTTCCTGGGACATCTAATGTATCTCTTGGTTGTGGATAGTAAAAAGACTGGGCTGGACCCTTTGGGTGTAAAAAATTTATTCGGTACATGTCATTGTATTTTTCTTCAATGCATCCTAGCCACCAAGAGTCACATATGCTACTGTCACAAAACCAGCAGCAATATTTTCCGTATGTGACAGTGTTATTTGGTTTAGTGTTGTCACATATTCAAGAGACTCATCCATACTAAAATGATAAGGCTTGACAGTAATTTGACTCTCTGTGCAGGGTTTATATGAGTGAAACTTTTGTGTTCCCACAATCGCTTTTGATTCACTAAACCGAGGAAGTAAGTATTCTATGGTTAGTTAATAGTCCTCTGTTGTGCAATATTCAAAGTCAATGTTTTTTATGTTTTCCATGGCAAATACATAAAGTGATTTGGGTGTCAAGATTTGTTGGTCATATGGCCTTTGTAAGCTGGCTTTAGCAGCTAGCTGCTTAACAGTTCTGCCAAGGCCATCGCAATCACTGTTGCCATGGGATGTTGTAAAGAACTCCCACTCTGCCTCAACTTCAAAATCAGTTAACAGTTCTGCCAAGGCCATCGCAATCACTGTTGCCATGGGATGTTGTAAAGAACTCCCACTCTGCCTCAACTTCAAAATCAGTTTTATGCAAACACAAATTAAGGAAGTTTTTCTTATTTTTATATTGTGCAGCACTGCCATCAAAAAAGTAAGTAAAAAAGTGCAAAAGGCAAGGTTTGCTTTATGACTTCTAGCAGTTCTTTCTGGAATACATAGAAAGTGACTATTATGTTTTTAGGCAATCTGATATGAAGACATACTGCAGATGTTTTAGTTTTCCCTCCCATTTATAATATATGATGAAAGGATGCAGTGTAGCTTGGGTGGTAGTCCAGTGGAATGATTGTATTTCATCTTGTAGTATGAGAGTAGTTTTCTGCAAAATCACAGTTGACTACTACATGGCCTTCAGTTAAATTGTCCTTGATTTTGCTGTAGTATTCTTTCTGCTGACTAGCTATAAATGAATGAGTTTTTACCTTCATTAGTGTGTCCAAAAACTCGTCCATAAAGTCATCAGTATTTTTTACTACAGTTTCCATCAAACACCTATCTACAGTTACCCACTTTTTGTAGGTAACTTCATCAATCACATCGTCAGTGAACTTTGCATTCAATAGATCTTTAAGTCTAGAGACACCAGGACATTCTTTACAAATATCCATAAAACATTGTTGCGATGGTGGATTGCACATCATCTTGACTAGGCAAGAATGATAAGTTTTCAAAGCAGTTTTATCTCCATCCAAAACAAAATTATGCATCTTAGCACCATTCATCATCAGCTTAATGTTTTGGTGTAAGGTACACACACACAAACAGTTTGTGTGCCACTTCTTCCAGCAAGGATACAGTTCCTTGGTCTTAATTCGCAAAACTTGGAAAACCCAATTTTGTTTGCAGGGATATTTTCCTTAAATAATTGATATATTTCTTGCGAATTTGCCCAACACTAGCCTCTTTTGAACCTGGATCTTTCCATCTTTATTTCTTATGGTCACACAATCTTTTTCCCCCGGCATCATTCTACTAATTTCGTCAGAATTGTAAAAGTCTTTTACACAGTCAACAATATTCTCATTTAGAGTTCTTCCAGGTTTAGGATTAGGATTTGACAAAATTCCTTTTTCCTTTTCTAACAGTTTTACTGCATGAGCCATGCAGTTTGTCACTCCAAATTATTCTTCTATTTTCTGACAGCTCCAACTCATATGTAAGATAGACAAAATCATCATGTTTTCACTTCTTTTTGTTGTTTGAGCAAACTTATCTTTTAACTGTTGAATAATCTCTGACTCATCTTCGGAATGTTCAGTAATAACCTATTCAGGGCTTGATTCTGGTAGTAAGTTCTTTTCTAAGCTAGACTTTATTTTATTAAGTTTTTTCTTTGTATAGGTTGGCACAGCAAACTTTTTCTTCTTTAGTGGTGACTCACCAATGAGTTCCAGTGACTTGTTCAAATAGTCTACAGAAGATTGAGGATCAATAAAAGAATCGTTTACGTTATTGCTACTGCAAGGTAAAACTACTTCTTCTGTTTTGTGTTTGTCACTAACCTTTTTCCTACATACATCACATATTTTCATGCCACTAATGATTCCTAAGTCTATAGAGCACATCCAGTCTGTTACATTTCTTAGTGATTGTACACGGAGTTTCTTATGTTGTTCTACTTTAAAAGGGTTACAACATTACCACATACATGGCACGGTGTACACTAAGACTACACTGCTCTATACTAGATCACTTGGACAACTTAACACTAAAACACAGTACAATATAGAGCACTCATAAGTTCTTTTTGCTATGATTATTTCATACACATTTTAATGTAGGGTTGAGGCCCCACTTATGGCCACATTAATGGCATGTTTTTAGGTTTTATCATGTTTAACTTGTATGAAATGAAAATATAATACTTAATCTTACCTCTCAGTAAATTAAGTTTCTTCTAATGCTTTGTACAACATGTAGAATACAAAAAAACAAATTGTTTGTTGCTTAAAGAAAAACACTACATAACTCAACTTCTGCAACACAGATCTTTTCATTAAATGGTGACTTCAAACAAGACCAAAAAAAGAAATGTTTCTATAGACAATTGAATAGCACATTTCATATTGCTTATTATAATCTATGGTAGGACTGGCTGGTATTCCAAAAGAGCTTAAAATTGCACCCCTTACATCAAGGTGGCCATAAGTGGGGTAGTGGCCAAAACTAGAGCCTTGACCCTATATGAAAATCTCACGTTTTTTTATAATAAAAAGTGAATGTCGTATAAAAGCATAAGATTCTTAAGTTATTATTTTTTTTATACACACTACTGGACATTAAAATTGCTACACCAAGAAGAAATGCAGATGATAAATGGGTATTCATTGGACAAATATATTATACTAGAACTGACATGTGATTACATTTTCACGCAATTTAGGTGCAGAGATCCTGAGAAATCAGTACCCCGAACCACCACCTCTGGCTAATAACGGCCTTGATATGCCTGGGCATTGAGTCAAACAGAGCTTGGATGGCATGTACAGGTACAGCTGCCCATGCAGCTTCAACACGATACCACAGTTCATCAAGAGTAGTGACTGGGGTATTGTGAGGAGCCAGTTGCTCGGCCACCACTGACCAGACGTTTTCAATTGGTGAGAGATCTGGAGAATGTGCTGGCCAGGGCAGCTGTCGAACATTTTCTGTATCCAGAAAGGCCCATACAGGACCTGCAACATGCGGTCATGCAGTGTCCTGCTGAAATGTAGGGTTTCGCAGGGATCAAATGAAGTGTAGAGCCACGGGTTGTAACACATCTGAAATGTAATGTCCACTGTTCAAAGTGCCGTCAATGCGAACAAGAGGTGATCGAGACGTGTAACCAATGGCACCCCATACCATCACGCCGGGCTATTCTCCAATGTGGCGATGACGAATACACGCTTCCAATGTGCATTCACAGCGGTGTCGCCAAACATGTATGCGACCATCGTAAACAGAACCTGGATTCATCCGAAAAAATGACGTTTTGCCATTTGTGCACCCAGGTTCGTCGTTGAGTACCCATCGCATGTGCTCCTGTCTGTGATGGAGCGTCGAGGGTAACCGCAGTCATGACTCAGGGATCGAGACTTGGCTGTACGATCCATTACAGTCATGTGAATAAGATTCCTGTCATCTCGACTGCTAGTGATATGAGGCCATTGGGATCCAGCACGGCGTTCTGTATTACCCTCCTGAACCCACCGATTCCATATTCTGCTAACAGTCATTGGATCTCCACCAACACGAGCAGCAATGTCGTGATACGATAAACTGCAATTGCTATCAGCTACAATCTGACCTTTATCAAAGTCGGAAACGTGATGGTATGCATTGTATGAGAAATCGGTTGGAAACTTTCCTCATGTCAGCACATTGTAGGTGTCGCCACCGGTGCCAACCTTGTGTGAATGCTCTGAAAAGCTAATCATTTGCATATCACAACATCCTCTTCCTGTTGGTTACATTTCACATCAGTAGCATGTCATCTTCGTGGTGTAGCAATTTTAATGGCCAATAGTTTATTTTATTCTTGCATTAAAATATCATTTAATGAATTAACAAACAATAAGAGAGTAATGTTGCATAAAAAGGCTAATGTAATAATTTAAGCTTGTTCGAATTACATAGGCCTACCTTAGTATTCATGGCCTAGAAATAGTCTGCTTTTCACCTCACTAGTGCGTATTGCGGTAGTAAAATATTATTTTATACAAGAACCCATTGAGATCCCATCTTGAAATTTTGCACGCATGTAGTCAGTTAGACTGGACAACACATACAATTTTTATAAAAAAAAAATCCAAGGGTACGTATTTTGGAAATTTCAAAAAAATTTTTTTTTGAATAGTTTAAAATTTTCAGATTTAGGTAGCATAGTCATGTTACATATCAAATTCAAGGGAATTTTTAGAGGAAAACAATGGTGCAAGTTTGAGCTCTCTAGGTTGTATAGTCTTTGAGCTACAGCATTTTAAAGCAATCATTGATTGATCAAACCTTTGAAACTCAAAAACCAAAGATCAGAAAAATTAAAAATTTGAAATTTCAAATTTAAACTAGTGTTAGTGGGTACATTACCTGAAAAAAAAATTCATCAAAATCTGAGATATCAAGGTTCAGACCGTTAATTGATTTGAGGTGAAATGACCCAGGAAGATCCTGCTCCGTGGGGTCCACAGAAGCGTCGGAGGTATGATGACGACGATGTGTGCAGCAATATGACCATGTAGGTCGCAGCAATATGACCATGTAGTGCATAACAAAAACTGCGTGTACTCAAGGGAGGACTAGGCACACTTGTTGCAAAAACTGGTGTTCGTGCATTTCAGAGATGCTCAATACAATCTACAGCATGTGCATGATAGTGGCTTATTAAGTTTTGCACAATCAGCTCATGGTATTGCGATAGTGTTCTCGCTTCCTGAGCATAGGGTCCTGGGTTCGATTCCCAGTGGGGTCTTTGATTTTCCTTGCCTTGAGATGACTGGGTGTTGTGTCGTCTTCATCGTCATCCATCCCCATTACAGTCGGAGGAAAGCAATGTCAAACCACCTCCGCTAGGACCTTGCCTAGTTGACGGTGCGGGTCTCCCGCATCGTCCCCCTACACTCCTTGAAGTATGGGACCTCATCATCACATCAAATTTTGCACAACATAGATTACAGGGATTTCAAGGGAAGCAGTGGATGGTTGCATAACTTCAAATGCTAGAGAACTGGAAGACTTAAGATAATGAAATTTCAAACGAAGTGTCAGCTTGATGTAGGACCAAAAATTTGTAGATGAGAAACAAACTTACCCCATCATTCAGTAAGAAATTTGTTATCAGCTCCAATCAGTTGGGATTTGAAGAGGAAATGCACATGAAAGGAACCCTGTGAATTGGAGGTACCAAGATAGTTGTCTCAAGATCAATTAATATCAATGCCTTAACATATTTGCATACAATTATGCCAACTGTTAATGTGGATGGTAAATTTGCTGGAAAGTTATTTATTGTACTGCGATTAGTTGGATGTGCTCTGTCCCTGCAATTCTTGCTTGTGCGCGTGATCTTGCAAGGACCGAAGGGAACGTTTAAGTTGCAGCATGCAGTAGTGAGAAAATGGGCTTGAAAGATCTACTATGAGCACTGCTTTTGGCCAATGGCTGGTCAAAATAACTTGCTTTTGCTTGATTCTGTCTGCGTATAAAAGTCCTACTTCTTTAGGGCAAACTATCCCTCCTGAAAAGTGTGTGACATTGCAATTCATGCCACCTGGAACCACAGGACATATGTAGCCTTTGGATGTTTGCTTTTTATTTTTGTTCCTATAAAACATGTCACACAATCTGGAGCTATGCTTTAAAGGACAGCTGCTTTGACGATAAGCTCCATGACAGACTGTTGCTTGCCATCACATTTCATTAGTTCTTGCTACCCTGTTACACTAGTAAGACTCCATATGCATTCTATAAGAGTGGATATGTAGCTGAATGTCCTGCATGGTTTGTAACGCCCAAGGGGTTCGACTTCAATCTTGATTGGTGCAAACCTTTGTGATCACTGTGGCACACCATTCTGCAGTCGGTGTTCATGGCACTAGTTAATGTTTTGTTTTGAACATTTCTTAAATGTCGACATGTCCATTTTGTGAATGTAACACACACATCCCATAGAAGGTTGATCTCTGCACCTCTCGCATACGTTTTCTGTCACCCTCATTTTGGGCATGGTTAGTCATTAGCAGCTAATGTTTTTCATGCCATAATTGTTAACACAACACTTTCAAATGGTCCTTACTAAAGACTAAACTTGTGACCCTGTACTCGGGGGTTCCTTGTAAGATTTTTTGCACTTTCTCTCATTAAATCTTGCGCTAAAGAATTCAAATGATATCTCACAGAAGATGCGATTTCATTTTCCCCCATCCTGAGTTATTCTAAAGCCATGTGTAGTTAAATACTTTTTGTGGTTTTATCTGTGAATATTTTAACATCTTATAATTATACAGCCAGACTTGTCTGGAGTAAATTACTTCTCCAATAGACAGTTTGGGTAAGGCTTGTGTCCGCTGGCTGGCAAAACAAACTGTCACATTATGTTTTTATTTTCATTTAAATTATTGGAAAAACCTTTTTGTCCATATTTTATGCAACCTATAATCTGTTCTTATATTATTCACTAATTCCAAATTTTTAACCGACTTTAACTCTACAACAAAGTGTGCATACGTTAAGCAACTATCAGTATGGGGACTTCGAAAGCCAAGATTGAAACATTTGTAGAATACTTTTTTTGCTTTGGAAGAGAGCAGCCCAACAAATCTTGTTAAACTCTAGAAGCATTGTACCTATCATGCATTTTTTAAAGATTTAACTGTGGTGGAAGATATGACCAGTTAACTTTGTTCCTACTGTAATGAGAAGATCTGTATTTATATATATATGTATATCCTTCTTAATGAACTGAATCTTCTCTTTGTCCCTTTCCTGCAGCTCTCAAGTTCGTCCACCTCAAGTCTCCTAAGGCAGTAAACACTCCAGTCACTTCCAGAAGAATATGTATGAAATAAATGCAATCTGTCGAGTCAAATAATTTCATTGTATACACGTTTTGTTTTGGCTACAAATTAAATCAAACTTACCTGTGACTTTTCTGAATGTTGAGGCACCTACAGGAATCTCTCAGCCTCTTCCTCTCAAATAGTATGAGACTGACACAGATGATTTTACTTCTATCAATTTCTGTGCCTGTATGTCTTTTAGGCAAGTAAGAAATTGCAGTGCTCAACTTCTGTCATATTCATATACAGGCTGTCTCTAAAACGAATAAGATCCCTGAAACATAAACATCCTGCTTTGCATGTTATTTGCTTTGTTGTTTCTGTATGGTTACAACCTATATTCAGGTCTTCACTTGAGTATGCAATCATGCACTTCTTACTCTTTTGATGTTGATGACTCTTGATTTGTCTTCCAATTTTCACTTCCTGGACTGTTTCAGAATATTCTGAATCTTTAATACATTAATAATGATGTTCCAACAAGAACATTCTAAAATAGATACTAATCTTACAGTGAAACAGTGGCTTAACATGAAAGAGAATTATGCGGGACAATGTGCATAGTCTAACAGTCACTTAAACAGTTGGTTTATCTCGTAGGATGTCGTCTGATGGCCCGATAAACACATGCGAGTGTAAAAGCTTTTAAATTTTACCTTCTGAGTGTCAATCATGTCCTATGAAACAATGATAAATTGAGTTGTGGAATCTTGAGAAAAGATGTTGACTTTTATGAAAATTTGCTACATTCCAGAATGTAGCTTTTTAAAATGGCAAATATTTAGTTTTTTTCATAAATTCTGGTAGCCACTGTGTGAGGCTCATATTAAGGTACAAGAAACCGAAAAAAAAAAAAAAATATTTTTTTGACAAGAATGGCGTTTGTTGAGTTGTGTTAAATGGTCTGCAATTGGACCATGCCTGTTAGAGAATGCTTGTGTTACAAACAACCTCTGAGCTAATGACTGGTATAGTCACTAGCACTTTTCATTGCAATCCAAGTGTTACTAACATAACACTTATCCCATGGTAGTAATAAAACATTTTGTAAAGTCTAGGTTCAAAATATTTGCACAGCCTATCTCTGCATAAAGTTTTAAACACCTTTGGCACTTAAGAGCAGAGCCCCATTATCACCATGAGCTTCCGAACGGGACCTAAGTCACACTGCTCACATGCTGTGGCAGTGACTATTTGCCCTTCAGTCATAAGACAAGGGACATAAGTGTCAGTTTTGCAATTACATTATTTTTCTAACAGCAATAGCTTCTATCCACATCATCATATGCGTTAAGTCTTGAATCCGTCATCTGCATCATTCTCCCTCCCCTCCCCACTCTTCCTCCTCCACGCTAACATCCTCCTTTTCACTGCATTATCTTAAGTTACTATTAACGAGCATTACTTTGCTCTTCCTTTGATACACCAGATGTTGCTGTTGCCCCCAGTCAACTGATTTAGTTCGTACTGATCTAGTAAGTTTTCATTATGTATCTTAAGTATTTTTGTGCTCAGTTGTGTACTGCTACTCTCAGAATCGATCAATGCTGACAGGAGACATGGTCTGATTTAGTGATAAACCGAATCTACTGCCACATCAGTCAGGCTAAATTTTGTATGTGGAGTATATTTGTAGGCAAATATACAACCTATCTATTTCTTAGTAGTCCACGTGCAAATGTACAAGTTTACATCCTCCATGCTTATGTATCTCAATATGTGTAAGAGGTTAAGTTTATCTAAGAAGGCTCATCTAACACATCCAGATCTTTAACTGCAAATAATCCAGTGAATGGCAAGCTGATTTTTAGACCACCAGGTTCCAGAGTAAAAAAGAGCTTTTACACAGGTGATCAAAATTATTCAACCACACTACTGGCTAGTGAGGAGAAATGTGATTGTAACAGGTAGAGTTTACCAGAAAAATTTAGACTAAAGTACAAAAATATAAACATCAAGTATGTCATTTCCATTTATTAACAGATAACACAGATCTGTTGCAAAACAAGAACACTTTTCATTGTTGGGTTGTAAAGCTGAGAACTTTTTGAGTTTTATTCTCTTTACAACAAAGTTTCCCACAACAATAAGTTCATCCAAACATAGAGATGACTCAAATTGCATTTCTGCGCTAATTAAAAATTATTCTACGTGTATGACAATAAAAAAAGCATAATGCTATAATACCAATCTTTTAGTAGAGTAGAATTTGTACATCAAGCCACAGCACTTGGTGCAAATGAAAATAGCCTGCTAATTAATTTGAGTAGATAAAGAATCTACTCACCAAGCGGTGGCAGGAGAACACACAAATAAAAGTTACTACAGATTGCTAGCTTTCAGAGCCAATGGTTCCTCCTCCTGGCAGGGGGGTTGAATGGTTATTTCCAAAAGTTGATTATTTTTACTGCTAATTAATTTAATTTTCCTTGCAATATTTATGTAATTCCTTCTTTATGAGAGAAAGGCAGAGTCCATTGCCTAAGCGTAATCACTCAATGTGGTTCTTCTTTCATATCTATTAACATTGGGGTTTGCTTCTGATCTGCAAAGAACACATTTCTGCAGCAAAACGATAAGGGCCCAGAATGCTCCACGATCTAGGTGCAAAGGACAAGTTGCTTGATGGGCAGCCTAGAAGTTACCCATGTGCCACACAGAGCAAAGGTGAAACAGTCTGCTTTACATATGTTTAAGGTGATGTTCGGAGATGTGTTGCTGCTCATAGTCCTACACAGATTCTTACCAAAACAGTTGTGAAAGAATGATATTCACTTCCCACACAGCCCTTAAATAACTTCATTAATAGCATCACATACAGTTGAATGTACCATATTGCAGCTAAGGTAAGAACACTCTGCAGTTGGTATTTCTAGGACTAAAGTAAACTAACAAATATCTGGTACTTGTTAGACATGTTTTAAGTCAGACAATATGCCTTAGGGCAGTGTTGCTGCAGCACTCCACTCACCTAGTGAGTGCACCACCATATCGCCACATGAATACACTGGCATAAATACCGCTGCACCTTGACTTCTCAGTCATTTGTGAACTTCATCTGATAGCATTCATTACTATCTCAACTGTACTTCTGTCTACTCTTTGAAGACTTCACTTTGATACTGGATT
Organism: Schistocerca nitens; assembly: GCF_023898315.1. NCBI lineage: Eukaryota > Metazoa > Arthropoda > Insecta > Orthoptera > Acrididae > Schistocerca > Schistocerca nitens. The sequence goes on along the minus strand of NC_064614.1, from coordinate 733,527,889 downwards.
TCCTCTTTGGTTTGTGGCGTGTACTTGACCTGTTGACAGCATTAGGTTGAAGGTTCATTGTACTTTGTTGTTGCATAGTGTGGGGCGGCGAGTTAATAAGGGAAAAATATAATTGCAGTACAAAATGTTTGTTACGTTGAAAGTTTCTGGCTATTGAATGTTGTTATGCTGTCTTTCGCCGTTCTCAACACTGGCTCTCTATTTACTTTGTAGACCCCCAGAAAGCGATTTGACAAAACCTGAAGCCTGTAAATAGAGTTCCTAGTGCCCACTTCCTTGAGATTACAATTATAGCTGCAGCTTGTAGATCTGTAGAGTCAGGAAGTTGTTCGGGATTTCTAATCAAAGACGACTTTCCAAAATAGTTGAGTATATTCTCAAAATCACAAATATACACACAAATATCCCTCCAACCTAACTAACAGAACAGTTCAGAGTCTATTGCGCCAATGCAACTATAAATGTCCGAAATAATTGTTGAAATGAATGCTCGCCATAATTTGATGAAATATCTCATCAAACGCCACGCTATATTAGTAGTAGAATGTCTGTCCCGCGACGGCACGTGAAAATACGACAATACGCACACTGAGGCTAGATAATGAAAATCATTCCCGAATTAATACTTTACTTGAAACGCTTTATTGGTTACGCGCATCTCGAGTAACAGAATACGGCACCCGAGGCTGTTAGTAGCACTGATACTGGCGCGGCGCGATTCCCGACACAGATGGCATGTCATTCAGCGTCTGGAGAGAACTGGGGCCTTTTTCCTCCTCGCACAGTGCTCTTATATATAAAGCCGGGGTGCGGACCGCTGAGGAAATGCTCGATCAAATCGGCTGGCTCGACTAGCCGCTAGGCTAGTAACGCACCACTTCAAGTTACATAATAAATTTTAGCTTCTCTTGCTGAAGGCCGATGAAGCTCCTAATTTAACTGTGCATTCAGCACGCAGGGAAGTATTGATAATAAATTTTTGACGTGGCTAACTTTAATAACTTAGGCGAGAGAATTAATTTAATTGCACTGCACGCAGCAGATGGGCTCTGAACTGTCCCTTCTGAGATCCGCTATTGCTATAATTTAATAGATATTTGAAAGAAACTTTTTACAGCTTCATCATCATAGCGGACCTCCAACCTATTAAAATCTAAACATCCTAGTATGATTTATAAGCTCACTTAATCTATCTTGCTTCCTCTAGTTTTGAGATGAAAACCACAAAACCATGAATTTACACTAACATCTTAACTTGTGAAATCCAAAGTACTATTTTTATTAAATCATTATGAAAGCTGAATCTAAATACAAATTTTGCAGTCTCTAGCTCTTTTCTGTGCCGCCAATTATTTTTATAGAAAAACGTCCAAATAAAGGAAACGGCTGAAGTTATCAAGCTGATATTTAACACACATTAGTTTATCATTATTCCAGACATACTAGGAAAGTTTTATGTCATTTGCTTGATTTTTAAGGTATTGCGCAACGTCTATGACGTCAGAGCTAGCAGACTGACTAACACACAATGGAAACTGATGTGAATTTGCTGCAGCGTGAGTAGGCTGCTTCCCTACAATAGGTTGCTATTGACTTGCTCTTGCTGTGTCAGGTCCACCATTCGATCAGCCCAGTTACTCAACTCCGGCATGGGTTTGAGTCCTCTCTGCAGGCAGTCTTCTCACTTTGTGTCACCACCATTTCTCTTCTGTTTCGTGACATGCACCAGTATCCAGCCACTTTTGGATATAGCAACTGGTGATGTGGAAAAAGGAAGTTGTTTCGTACCATGGATGCAAAACTGGTTAGTCTCTTGAGCAACAGCAGCAGCTGACGCACCAGCAGCAGATACAAACGGACTTGTAACAAACAGCACTTCGGCTATTGGTGGACAAACTTTGTGTGCAGGAAGCCACTGCGCCCCAGGGACCGGCACCCTCTGTACTCTACACGACATTCCGTCCTCTTATCATTTCCTGCTTTCAGTGACACTACAGAGGACTGGAACACACATTTGCATTGACTAAAGCAACATTTCATGGCGTTTCAAGTCATGGGCATTCATTGCATTTCTGTCCTGAGTATCGTCAGACTTTTTTTTTTCTCCTCCGAAAATTGTCACCTGTGTCCAACCCCGTGACCCTCTCCTTTCAGGAGGTAAGCGTTCTGCTGACTAATTATTGATCCCAGCAGTACCATGTGGTTGCCTCCAGGCTAGAACTACACCAATAGTATAAACAGCCTGGACTGTCATTCCAATCGTGTTTCACTGACTTACAAGTACTCAGCCAAAAATGTGTTTTTACTTGTGTCAATCAAGGCTGTAAGGCTTCCTATGCCAACTCCTTGATTGTTGATAAAGTGGTTCAACTGATGCCTGACGCGGAGGTTCACACGGTGGTGTTGAAACTGGATAACCCATTTAAATTGCAGGACACCTCGGCCATTGCTCATTTGTTCGAAATTGCACAGGCAGCTAACAAACAATTCACAGCAAGCCCACAAGTCACGACAGTTCACATGCGCCAACTCAGCATCGTAAATGTAGGATGACCGCCGTACTGCAGCAACATCATGATTCGTCTTTGTCCGCTGTCTCAGTGGCTTCTGAAGCCTCCAGTGGGCCTTCATGACAGCTATGGGGGATGCTCTAATCATGCTATTCCTCTCACTCCTGAGCAGACTGTCCCGATTAATGGGGTTCCTGTACATGCTGAGGCAAGGAAAGGGACCTCATTTCAGTATGTCACAGGTGCATGACCTGACCCCATCCAGTGCCACAATCATCAGGACATGGTACACGCACTGCAGACAGTAGTCCCCCCAGGGTGACCCCTTCACTTAGGAATTGTTTCTCATGCTTCACCGGGACAACTGTTTTCTGGTGGATACTGTCTCTGATCAATCAGGTGACTTATGTGCAACTGGATTCACCTGACTTGGCACCACCCTCACGCAATTTGGTGAACTATGGAGATGGTGTGATTCCTCTTTGTGGGCAGTTGTCGCTTGCAGCAACATACGTATACTTTACTCAACTTTAGATGTTCTTTTTGTCAACCATCCTTTGGCTACCAACATTTTTGTCCTCGACACCTTCACAGCATTTGGATTTTTTATCTCAGGTCAAGTCAAAATGGTTTCCACTGTTGTCCTTTTCCAGGAACTGGATGACTGCTGCACAGAGTTTTTGTCTCTCTTTCAACCGGGTTTGGTGTATGCTTCAGACTTTCAGGCACAAGTCACCCTTCGGCCAGATGCCAAGCCTCATTGTTACCCACCAGACTGATTCCAGTGGCCTTCTGGGCAGGGTCATGCCCCTAGTTATCATCCAAAGCCAAATGGATCTCTTCACTTGAGTGGGGATCTCAAGGCGACCATCAATGCCCAGTCACAGGTAGAAATTTATCCTGTTCCCTGGCAAGGAGATCTCCTCATCAAACTGACTGGGGGAAATATTCCTGCCGTTTGGGTTGTAAAAGTACAAGCAACTCCCTTTTGGCATTTCCTCAGCCCTGCTATATTCCAGTGATTTCTGGAACAGTTGATACAGCAAATTCTGTCTTGCATCAATTATTTGGATGAACTTAATGTCACAGGATCCTCCTGCCAGGAGCATTCCAAAAACCTCCTCACCCTGTTCATGACACTGCGTGACGGGCCTGCATTGCCATTGGGAGAAATGCAAATTTTTGCAGCCAAGAGTGGAGTACCCCAACTTATCTGAATTACAAGCGTTTTTGGGCAAGCTCAACTATACGCTAAATTCTTACCCCAGGCATCCCACATTGCATGACCTCTCAATCAGTTGGTTAAAAAGGGTCCTTTATACTCGGACCCCTGCCTGCGACCAGGCTTTTGTCAAATTGAAAACCGTGCTGACATCCACACCCAGCGTCACACTCTTTCCTGACCGCCCTTTGGTTGTGGCAGCCAATGCTTCCACCTTTGGTATCAGAGCAGGCTTGGTAAATAGGAATAGGGATGGTTCTGAACACACTGTAACATATGCTTCCCAGACCATGACCCTGGCACAGCGCAACTATTCCCAGATCAAAAAGGAGGCCTTGGAAATAACATGCGCAGTCACAAGATTTCATGTCTATCTTTTTGGGTTACACTTCTCCCTAATTACACATCACAAGCCTCGAGTGGCATTATTCGAGCCGCGTTCCAATCTCCCAGAATGAACAGGGCAACACTTCCAATGCTGGGTGTTGTTCCTCAGTGCCTACAATTACACTGTCTGGTAAAAGCTGACATCCCAGCAATCTAATGCCGGTGCATTGATCCGTCTACTGACTGGTCCAGACCCTGATTTTGATCAACAGGAGGTTCTCTGCTTCCACATTGATGCTGAATGTCAACATACATTGGACGATTTTCCCATTACGCTCACATGTGTCGCCGGTGCAATGAGCCGTGACTTCACCCTGTGACAGGGTTGGCCGACGACAGAGCTCTGCCCTTGGAAACAAATTTCTTACTACCTCTCTGTTGTGGATGGTGTCATCCTTTTGGATTCTGAGATGGTTGTACATTGAGTTGTTATTCCGGTGGAACTGCATTGTTGGGTATTGAGCTTGCTCGACTGGGGTCATTGGGGCATATCCTATATGAAGACTCTGGCACACCACCATGTGTACTGGCCCGGGATCTTGACATTGAAAAGATCAGCCACAGTTACGCAGCATGCGCCCAGCACCAGGTGGCACCTCCTCAGTCCTTTGCCCCCTGGCCTATTCCTCACCTCCCTTGAGACTGCAACATTCTTGAGTTTTATGTGCATGCTTATTGTAAGTACCCCTATGTCACAGGCATAGCATCCATCACAACTGAGGCCACTCTTACTGCCTTAACACAAGTTTTGGCCATCTAAGGACTGCCTCACACATTGGTCTCTCACAAAGGCTCACACCACTGCCTTCGCAGACTTCAGTGCCGTCAATGGCAACATCTGTAGCCCTCTGTTCCACCTGTCCGCCAAGGTGAAGCTGAATGTCTAGTCTGAATTTTTAAGCGGCAGATGAAGAAGCCTACTGAATCCTCCACCACTGCAACAGCCCTTACTCTGTTTTTGAGCACTTATCACACCACAACTCCTCCATGGTCGCAAGCCTCAGACCTTGCTTCGTCTATTGACAAGTCACTGTCAGAACCACCTCACGTTACACTCCTAGCATGGTGGTGTGGGCACACTCCTACAGGAGTGCTGAGGCTTGGACACAAGCAATGGTACTGTCCACCCATGGGCGACAAGTTGTCAGTCCAAACACAAAAGGGGGCTCGAGTGTCGTCACCACAACCAGCTTTGGCCTAGGATACAAGCATAGCCTCCGCAACCCACTCTTCCACTGCCTTCTGGTGCCAATGCGATACAATAGTCAGAACCACAGCCGTGTACTGCGGACATCCAATTGGCACCCCTGCCCCGCCCTCCCCTCTGGCTCCCTGTCACTCAGTGGTTCTCCCTCTCCCCTGGCATGCTCATCTCTGGTGATGTTCCGATGGAAACTGCCAACCACACTTCCTCCCCGTAGCCTACAGTCACTGAGGCTGAACCTGGGTTTCACCTTCCGTGGTACTGTCTGGGGTGTTTCCACCAATCAGGCAGCGCGGAAGTTGAATGACTGCCAGAGCAAATTGATCTTGATAGTTGATAGAGAGCAGTAGCACCGCAGCACTGCACTCTGCTAATAAGTACACCACTGTCTCACCACATGAATCCGTAGGCCAATAGTGTTCCTCACAGCCGGCATAAATATCACTGCACCTCGACCACTCAGTCAGTTGTGTACTTCGTCTGATAGTAATGAACACTATCTCCACTATACTAACGTCTATTTATTAATGACTTCATTTACGTATTGGTTTTCCTCTTTGGTCTCAATTCGGATTGTGATTTGTACTTGACCTGTTGACAATGTTGTGTTGAAGGTTCATTGCTCTTTGTTGTTGTGTAGGTTGCTATTGTCATGCTCTTGTTGTTGCAGGTCCCCTGTTTGGTCAGCCCGACTGCTTGACTCCAGTGTGGGTTTTAGTCCCATCTGCAGGCAGTTCTTCCACCTTGCGCCATCACCATTTCCCTCCTGTCTTTCGATGTGCACTTGTATCTGGCCACTCATGGCTATAGCAGTTATGTTTATGAAAGAATACAGTTACTGTTACAAATGTTATTTATTTAACACAAGAATGTGTAGGTCTGAACATAACTGTTCCAAGGACACCAACAATGTAAGTTACACACAGTGCTGATTGCTTGAGCTTACAGTAAATCAGTAAAGTTAAGTATCTGCTGGTTACTGAGCCTTGTGATAAAGGTGTCTTGCTGACCCTCATGCTACAGGGGACTGTTAATGCACTTTGATGAGCCAAAACGTTCTGACTGCCTGCTTAAGAGTGTGTTAGTGCATCTACTACAGTGCAACAGTGATCGGCATGGCATGGATTTCCATACATATGTGGCACCAAATTAGGGATGGGCTATGATCGCTCGGGAAACACGCGACGCGAAGGGAATTTCTCGAGAATGTCTCGGGTACGATCGAGAAGTTGACAGTGCTGCGCTCTCTGAGAAATTACGCAAACCTTTAGTACACGAAGCACTGAGCCGCAGCGGTCGCACTCGCCGTACGTACGTGCACGGAAAACTTTGAAATTCTATGATTGATATCAACTGTACTACCGTTATTAATGTGTACTGAAGTATTAGTATATGTCTAAGACAAAAATCATAGAATTGTTGTTTAAAACAAAGCACAGAATTCGCATGAAACAGAAGCTTTATTCTAACAAAATAAATTACCTTGTACATTCTGCATGTATGCTTGCATGCGTGCTTAAACGTAAAAAAGAAGTGCTATAGCCTTTTATATACAGAAACTGCATACATGCGTTTACTTACTGAATAAAGAAAGGAAACAAAAGTTGTTCGGCAGAAGGCATTTTTTACATCCCATTGCTGCACTGCCGTCGATTTTTGTTTAGAAATATGATTTTATTAACCAATTGGCCTATTAGTCTGCTTCTTTGTTTGTTTATAAGTAGTACTGTTTTCGAAAATATTCTTTCACAGGGAACAGAAGTTGCAAGTATTGCAAGTCTCTTTTTGTCACGACAGCTAGACCTGGGTAGCTGTTTTCATTTTTTTTCCAGTAGTGTAAATGATTATCCGTGTGTTGTAGGTATGGTTCTTTCAAGTATCGTTGTACCTCCATGTCTATGCTATCACAACCGATTTTCATTAGATTTTTATTGGAAACCTCTTCATCGAAAGAAGCCCACAAGGAACTACTGGTGTTTTGCACGAAATAGTACTCGTGGCTAGTGTCGTTAGCAGCCGAATGAGGCGATCGTATGGTCTCTACCACGTTTGTGCACTCTGCAGTTAGGCTTGCAACGGCATGTTTTGAATGAATAGAATTCGTAAATAGTAACGTTTTGAATCTTGGGTCGAGAACTGTGGCAACGGCATGTACTTAGTTTCTATTAGTCCTAGCCGGGCTATTAGTGAGTTGTGCAGATGTTGCTGTAGAGCTCTTGCGCTGTCGTGGTAGCCCACTTCCCATTGCATATGGTTAGGATTAGCTGTCTGATTATTGGAATAGCTTTCGAAAGAGAGGTATAATTTTCAGTTGAGATTTCACTTGTTACCACTTCAAATGGCTCCAGTACACACAAACATTCGCTCAAAATTCGCCACTCGTCAGCTGTGAGGTTCTCTACACCTGAATACAAAAATGATAAAAAGACTGCAATGCATCACTTTTGCTCCACTAGACGTTGTAGCATATAAAACGTACTGTTCCATCGGGTTTCGATTTCCTGAATCAATTTTTCATTAGATCCTGGGTCTCATGGAGTTTTTCATTAGCATTGAAACTTGTTTTAAAATAGCTAACAATTTTTCTGGCCTTTTCCCGCATTATGCAGACCTCACTGTTGCTGTTAAAGAACTTTTCACAACTAAATTGATGGTGTGTGTGTGTGTGTGTGTGTGTGTGTGTGTGTGTGTGTGCGCGCGCGCGCGCGCGCTAACCAAGGCACATGATGCATATCTATGTTGCCACTGTGAAAGTTGCACGGCTGCCGTCATGTTACTGGTGTTGTCAGTTGTGATGCTTACAAATTTGTTTTCAATGTTACATTTTGAAATCACGTTATCTAACACCTCACTAACATTTAGCGCTGTATGCTTTTCCGGGAAAGGGAATGTCCCGAGAGCTAAAGCTTTCAGGCACCAATTAGTGCTAAAGAAATGACCAGTTACAATATCGGTCGTTAAAGAAACACAAGTAGAGTCTTCCACGGCCAAGTTTACAGCCTCTTTCTGTTTATGGTAATCGTCCTCAAACATGAGGCACAACTTTTTTCGATTTGGTATCGAGTACTGTGGGTCCAACAGTGAAACAAAATGTCGAAAACCAGTGTCCTCGACGATTGAAAGCGGTTGAAAATAGTCTGTTATCATAGCCATTACTTCATCTAGCTGTTGTTGCCGTTGACTTTCCTCTATGAAGAGGACCGTAAGATTTAGATCAGTGCTCCTGCAAGGGGATACGTTATGCTCGACAACTAGTCCAATAAAATTACATATCGTATCGTGCAAAAGCTAGGTTGTATGTTATCGGAACACGATTAAAAACTCAATGTTTTTTTTAGCGTGGCGGACCGCTTCGGACACTATTCAAAGTTTTGCACAGAATTCACCTTTTGTACCATACGTACCTGGATATTTTGTCTGCCTCGCACAATTGGAAAAATGAGCCTCTGTATCCATGGATGTCGCTGTTTTATTGCTCGATAAATTGTGCAGTTTAAGATGTCTAATCATGCCCGTTGTATTTTTTGATACATTACGGAGATGTTTACGACAAATGTTGCGAGTAGTAACGTTACTCCATCCTCGTAAAGTATTGCCAGCACCATGATGTTCGTTTTCGAGTGTCCCTATTGATTTGAATAACAACGTTACTCGAATGAAACCTGAAACATACTAGTTACAAGCACAGCGAGCGTGTTTGTCTAGCGGCGGCATTCAATTCATAAAACAGCGGCGCGGCGTATGTTGTCGCAGCCGACTGGTGCGCAGCGGCACACGCCGCCGAGCCGTTTCTTGTGAGCTTCTCGAGAATTGCTTGAGAACTGGAGGCTCGAGGAATTCTCTGTGCGCTCGAGTCGCCGCGCCTCCCCATCCCATCACTGCACCAAATGTCTATGCACAGCTCACAAAATTTCCAAAAATTATAGCCGGACACGAATAAGGTGCCTGATAGCATCCGAGATTTATTCCATTGGTTCAGGTCAGGCGAATTTGGTGGTCAAGTCGTAAACTCAAGTTCAATATCTTGCTCAACAAACCACTGTAGCACAGATAAATCAATCCTTCGGATGGGCAGTTATCCTGCTGGAAGATGCCCTCAGAGCACACCTCAAGTATGAAGGAATTCAGGTGGTCCACAATACTGTTCACTTAGTCCACAACTGCCATGGTGTCTTCAATTACTACCAAAGTTCCAATGGAAGCCCATACGAATGTCCCATAACATAATACTGCCCCCGCAGCCTATGTCTGTGGTACAGTGCTTGTTTCAAGTGGCCATTTTCCTGGATGATGTAGTACCTATATACTATCACTGGAAATGTGACTCATGTCACCAGACGACAGGTTTCCATGGTCCAATCTCAATGATCCCTTGCTCATAACTGACAGTGTTGTTAGGTCAACATCTGAGCACATTGGGGTCGTCTGTTATGCAGCCCAGGGTTCAAAAATTTGCACTGAATGTTGTGGTCCAAAATACTTATGCCTGACCAACATTGGACTACCACAGATTGCTGCCTACCCTACTTTACAAATGTGGGCTTCTCCGAGCACTTTTTCTGTGCTGTGTATGGCCATCCCTAAACCTTGTTGCCTACTCAAGATTTCAGTATCTCCAATCATTTGCATAGCTGCTGATATTCTTCACAGGTTTGCAGTCGGATCATGTTGTCGTCCAGACACAATATTTTGGCAGACCAGCACGAGCACTAACTCATCTGAAGATTGTGGCCAGCTGATCTGCTGAAATATTGTGTCTGGATGAAGACATGATCCGGCTGCAAAACCCGTGAAGAATATCAGCAGTTACTATGCCAGGAAAAGTCTACGAAATCACATTTGCATAGCTGCTTACAGCAATAATGTGCAAACCATCAACCAGCATTGTTGGTTCCAAGATGCTCGTTCACAGTTGCCAGGCCATCACAAGCTGTTCTTTGTCTGTCACTTATGTTAGTGGACTTCCCATCTGCAGACCATATCATCACTAGAATGATTCTCCATTGACCTCTGCTACACTTATACTCTGTCCTTAACACATCACCATCTCATTTATTAAAACGCATACAGATCAAATACTAATTTGTTAATATTGAAGCCAAATTAAATAAATGCTAATGTTTCAATAACCACAGTACACCTGAAATTTGAGGGTCAGTAATTAATCGTGAGCACTCGTTCTACAGAAATGTGAACACTTCAACACAATGTATTACTTTGCATTTACAACATTGACACAGTTTTCAATACAGATACTGGTTTAAGGTAACATTCTACAAAAGTAATTTTGTGCAATCTCTACACAGTTACAGCAACCTACCTGACTACTCTTTTGCAGCCATCACCTCTCTCTAGAAGTTTTATCCCTATCCATCCCCCTACTTAAGTGTCTTAACCTTCAACAACACCACATATCAAAAGCTCGGATTCTATTCTTGTAATCATGTTGGTCGGAAGTAGTTGCTCCAAGGTGTGGGAAGCTGACAACTCCAGGAGAGCTTGCGATAACCCCACAACCCTCCCTATCACATCCGAATGATGCCACTGGCAGAGGATGAAGGTCCCGTCCACGTGGATACTACTGTTTATCGTTACGTTTCACTTCCATATAAGACTCAACTTCAAATATTTTCAGAAATGTATTCCTAATACTTAAATTTATATTTGACATTAACATGTTTCTCTTTATATGAAAGGCTTCTATCACCATTCTCAGTCTGCATTTTCCATTTTCTCTCTCCTTTATGTTTGTTGTCATCAGCTGTACTGAGCCCATCACTCTTTCCTGTTCACTTGTTAATGGTCTGCAGGAAATACCAGTACTAGTTACCCTCCTTGAGAGCCTGAATTCCAATTTTGTGAGATATATGTGAGAGCATGTTATATATTAGTTGAATCTTTAGTCAACATTATTATACTGGTGAAATCAAACAATGGAAAATCCAGGATGGAATGTAACAATATTATGGAAAGGAAAGTTGCCACTCGCCATATAGCGGAGATACTGAGTTGCAGATAGGCCAACAAAAAGAGTCACTAATACAGTTTTTTGTTGTGACTATCTGCAACTCAGTATCTCCATTATATGGTGAGTGGCAACTTTCCTTTTGATAATATTGTTATTATACTGGTGAGTTTCTTATGAATCTACAATTATGGATACATCTTTCTTCAACATATCTTCTAACAAGGGAACCTCCCCATCGCACCCCCCTCAGATTTAGTTACACGTTGGCACAGTGGATAGGCCTTGAAAAACTGAACACAGATCAATCGGGAAAACAGGAAGAAGTTGTGTGGAACTGAAAAAAATAAGCAAAATATACAAACTGATTAGTCCATGCATAACATAGGCAACATCAAGGACACTGTGAGCTCAGGAGCGCTGTGGTCCCATGGTTAGCGTGAGCACCTGCAAATCGAGAGGTCCTCAGTTCAAGTCTACCCTCGAGTGAAAAGTTTAATTTTTTGTTTTCAGACAATTATCAAAGTTCAGGCACTCACACATAATCAACTTCGCTCTCCAAAATTCAAGGACATGTTCAGATTTGCTTGGACATATGCAGGATTTGACGGTCTACACACGGAAAAATTTGAAAACGTTAAAAACTTATGTTTTGATAGAGCACAGGCAAAACTGTGCGACTGTGAAACTGTTGCATTCATTTGTTGCAGTTTATGTGACAAACTCTTATGTTTTCATCACTTTTTTTGGAGTGATTATCACATCCACAAGAAAACCTAAATCGGGCAAGGTAGAAGAATCTTTTTACCCATTCGCCAACTCTACAAGTTAGGTGGGTCGACAACATATTCCTGTCATGTGAAGCACATGCCGTCACCAGTGTCGTATAGAATATATCAGACGTGTTTTCCTGTGGAGGAATCAGTTGACCTATGACCTTGCAATCAAATGTTTTCAGTTCCGATTGGAGAGGTACGTCCTTTCGTCTACTAATCGCACGGTTTTGCGGTGCGTTCGCAAAACACAGACACTAAACTTATTACAGTGCACAGAGACGTCAATGAACGAATGGACAGATCATAACTTTGCGAAAATAAAGAAATTAAAATTTTCACTCGAGGGAAGACTTGAACCAAGGACCTCTTGTTCCGCAGGTGCTGACGCTAACCACGGGACCACCGTGCTCCTGAGCTCACGATCTCCTTTATGTTGCATATCTTGCACATGGACTACTCAGTTTGTATATTTTGCTTATTTTTTTCATAGTTCCACACAACTTCTTCCTGTTTTCTCGATTAATCTGTGTTCAGTTTTTCAAGGCCTATCCACTGCGCCAACTTGTTCCCTTGTAAGATAATCTTGTAGTCAAGTGCTGCCTCATGCTTTCATTCATCTCTGGAACAAAAACTGATCTTCCTTAGATAATACACGTATTTTGCAACGGTGAATACGATCAGACTCCAGCTGCGCAATGTATTGGTGACAAAAATTAGTGCCACGCCGAGTCTCAAACCTGGATTTCCTGCTTTACGCAAGCGGTCATCTTAACTGCCATCTGAGCATGTCTCAGGACAAACTCCTATGTGTCACCATGTTCTGTGTCTCGTACTCACACAATTGCTATTCGTACAGGGAGAGAGGACAGTGCAGAGTACATTATAAAAACACAGGCACTGCAATATAGTATTTCATGCCATGACAATAAACGTGTCTTCCTGTGCAGGAATCACAGCAATTTTGCAAAGTGGAGAACATAGACACAGAGGGACCTAGGGAAGTTTGGGTTGGCCATAAAGGTGTGCTCTTATGGTCGAGGCAGTTAAGATTATCGTTCGCGTAAAGTGAGAAACACATCACTGTCACCAATACATTGTGCTGCTGGAGTCTTATCATATTCACAATTGTGAATGCATTTCTTGTATTTCATGCAACTGTTGATCACAACAGCATCACATGTCTGAATTATATTGCGGTCATTTTCCTATTTTGTGTCATTCATCGTAATACGGTTTCCCTCCTACTTTTTACTTTTCATCCCCTCTCCATTTGTGAAGTACTTTCTAACTTACAAATTTACATCATAATACACTATTATAAATAATCTTTTAACTATATCTGATCGTTATTTTATCATTACAGCAGCACACAGTTTCATTTTCCAGGTTCTTGTTACGGATTTTTCACAGTACTCTCACAAAAAAGTAAGCTTTGTTATACTACACTATTTAAATGATAATAGTTCTGATTAAAAGGTCCACATACAAAAGTGTAAAAAATCAGCTGATTCTGTGACAATGATTTCAAGATATATGTCTCATTTATACAACCTATTGATACCATCTAATGTACTCTTTGCATAGTTACTGGACATTCATTTAATTTGCTCTCCTTCGACCTTGCCATAAAATGTCATCAGATTTTTTGTCATTTCCACCTCTTTCAGTTGTGGAGGAAGAGAATATGATCACAGGTTACTAATGTTGCACTCTGTTTTTATAAAAGCATCAAACAACAGAGCCGCCATATAGCCAAGTGCGTTAATTCGTTGCTCCCAGGAGGCAATCAAGCCTATCGAAGATCAAATCTGCCTCAAGGACAACAATGAGTGCTGGTGAGCCAGCCAGATTGGAGGTGGTTTTTAGGATTTTCTCACATCCAACTAGTTGAATACCAGTCTGACACCCACATCCCACCCATACACACCCTCACAAACAGATCTACCACTTGCACATGATGTTTCCTATTGATGAAGTACACAAATTCAGTCCTGGGGGAACTGGTGGCATCACGAAGGGCATCTGTTCACAAACCATCACTAACACTTCTCAGAACCCATATAACTATGGCAACCCCATTAAAGCAAGAACTCAACATCCACTTCACAATAAAGGCCTCTTCTACACAACTCCTTGGATTATGCACTTCACAATAAAGGCCTCTTCTACACCATTACTTGGATTATGATCTTTGACTACATACATTAATGTTGTTTCTACATATTTTCTGTCATCAAGTTATTACCATCCATTCACAGACTACATGTCCCATCTACCTCCATTTCCTTGTGGAAACTGCATATTCCACTCTTGTTTGTTCCCCGATCCATTTGTTAATTTCACTGTCCATCCTGCATCTAGCCAACACCCATTGAGCAAACTTTAGTTTGTGAATAATTAGCATAAATCTATCATGTTCCTATTATTGTTTGCTCTAAAATCATCTTTTCTGTTCTTTCTTAAATAATTGCCCTTTTTGACTATGTCTTTGTAATTACTTTCAAAGATAGCGTCTGTTTCTTTATATAGTACACCTTCCTGTTCTTAAATAATAATCATAATTGTCATGTTTCTTTTTAACTCTGCACCTATTTTTATTCTGCTCTTCCTAATCTATGACCTTTTGTTATTCCGAGTGCCTCATGATGGCCACATCATGAACAACTGATAAAATATGGCCAAGTCACATTGGTTCTTGCTAGGCCCATGCATCTCATGGTGTATAGACTATGTTTGGTCCTTGATGGGCTGGTACACTCTACATTATTTTTCTTAGCATGTTATGCAGTAGAAAAATTTTTTGTTTGTAGCCCCCATGAAAGGGCTGTCATATGCTATTTATTATTGAATATGCAAGTCCATAATATACAATTGAAAGATTTTATTATGTGACTGCTTGGCTTTTTAAGCAATTTTTCTTGTGGTGGTGCCTTTAAATTGTGCTATACATCCAACTTTCGAGAAATTATTCGTTCAACTTCTTTGTCATCCATACTTATGGGTTCCATGTAGACATGGTGATTTCTGGAGCATATGAGCTACTTTGCTTGTGCTGACCAACAATTTATTCTTGTGCAGCCAAATCAGATCCCTATCACCTGCATCATTAACACTGTACCACAGAAGCAGAGCTGTTTCAGATTTGAAGAGCAAATCTGTGTCACCTGCAAATAATGCAGGTACATATTTGGAAAGTCATTGGTAAAAATTAGGAAAAAGGGAGGGACCAGTACTGAGCTGTGTAAGGCCCAACAGCTTATCAGAGCTTTGCCAGAATAATTTTTGTCAGATTCTGGACTTGTGACATAAATTGCTTACAGCTGGTAACATATGATTGAAACCAACAATTTGCTGTATCTCTAACTTCAGAATCAACAGTGAGTGATTAATGAGATTGAAAGCCATATCTAGATCAGTGAGAAGTCCATAATAATAAGAAGAATAATAATAATAATTTAAAAAAATTAGATTAAGAAATTGGCTAGTGGAACTTAAATTGCGACATTAACAGTTTTGTATATACTAAATTCAAACAGGTGTTTGGTCAGTGATTACCTTTTATTGAGAAATTCTCTTATTCATTTGTAAAGAACTTTTTCAGTTCTTAACATATATCTGAAAGTATGGAAATGCAACATTAATTGTTTACATCAAGAATGTTCCCCTTCTCGGTGTCCAGAAATATCATTGAGGCCTTAAATACTTCTGGGAAATACCCTCTTCTTATTGAACTATAGGGGTGTGACCATATCTACAAAAATATTCTTTTATACCTTGAGCTTCACGAGTTAATTGATTTTGTGGCTACGCAATTTTTAACTCTTATTTGGATATTGAAGTCAGGAAAATTGACCTATAATGATGAGGATGATAATTGTTCTTAAAAATCTGTTACATATTGAATATCGAGCTACCACTCAGCCGAATGCACCAGGTGGTTGATTACCCAGGTAAATGGAACAACAAAACAATTGGCCAGACAGAACAGAGTATACAAATGATGCCGTGCTAGATCTGTTTAAACTGTCTTAAACTGCAGTCACTGCATTGTATATATTCTGGACTGACTTAAATCTTTTAGATGTGTTACACCAGAACAGTAGATACTGAATTTTATGTTTATGTTAAATGAATTTCATTTAAAGAAAAATAGGTCAGAAGGCACATATGTGTTTCCACAAGATATTAATTTCAGCGATTCCCAGTTTTTCTTTGACCTCTTATGAGGATTTGAGGGACTGTGTGAACTTTTATTTCCACTGGAGTGCAGTGCACATCATGTGCGGATGGATATGTGTGTGTGCACGCGCGCGAGTGTATACCTGTCCTTTTTTCCCCCTAAGGTAAGTCTTTCCGCTCCCGGAATTGGAATGACTCTTTACCCTCTCACTTAAAACCCACATCCTTTCGTCTTTCCCTCTCCTTCCCTCTTTCCTGACGAAGCAACCATTGGTTGCGAAAGCTAGAATTTTGTGTGTATGAATGTGTTTGTGTTTCTATCGACCTGCCAGCGCTTTCGTATGGTAAGTCACATCATCTTTGTTTTTAAATATATTTTTCCCGCGTGGAATGTTTCCCTATATATATATATATATATATATATATATATATATATATATATATATATATATATATATATATATTGTTGTTGTGGTCTTCAGTCCTGAGACTGGTTTGATGCAGCTCTCCATGCTACTCTATCCTGTGCAAGCTTCTTCATCTCACAGTACCTACTGCAACCTACATCCTTCTGAATCTGCTTAGTGTAATGATCTCTTGGTCTCCCTCTACGATTTTTACCCTCCACGCTGCCCTCCAATGCTAAATTTGTGATCCCTTGATGCCTCAAAACATGTCCTACCAACCGATCCCTTCTTCTAGTCAAGTTGTGCCACAAACTTCTCTTCTCCCCAATCCTATTCAATACCTCCTCATTAGTTACGTGATCTACCCACCTTATCTTCAGCATTCTTCTGTAGCACCACATTTCGAAAGCTTCTATTCTCTTCTTGTCCAAACTGGTTATCGTCCATGTTTCACTTCCATACATGGCTACACTCCATACAAATACTTTCAGAAACGACTTCCTCACACTTAAATCTATACTCGATGTTAACAAATTTCTCTTCTTCAGAAACGATTTCCTTGCCATTGCCAGTCTACATTTTATATCCTCTCTACTTCGACCATCATCAGTTATTTTACTCCCTAAATAGCAAAACTCCTTTACTACTTTAAGTGTCTCACTTCCTAATCTAATCCCCTCAGCATCACCCGATTTAATTCGACTACATTCCATTATCCTCGTTTTGCTTTTGTTGATGTTCATCTTATATCCTCCTTTCAAGACACTGTCCATTCCGTTCAACTGCTCTTCCAAGTCCTTTGCTGTCTCTGACAGAATTACGATGTCATCGGCGAACCTCAAAGTTTTTACTTCTTCTCCATGAATTTTAATACCTACTCCGAATTTTTCTTTTGTTTCCTTTACTGCTTGCTCAATATACAGATTGAATAACATCGGGGAGAGGCTACAACCCTGTCTCACTCCTTTCCCAACCACTGCTTCCCTTTCATGCCCCTCGACTCTTATAACTGCCATCTGGTTTCTGTACGAATTGTAAATAGCCTTTCGCTCCCTGTATTTTACCCCTGCCACCTTCAGAATTTGAAAGAGAGTATTCCATTTAACGTTGTCAAAAGCTTTCTCTAAGTCTACAAATGCTAGAAACGTAGGTTTGCCTTTTCTTAATCTTTCTTCTAAGATAAGTCGTAAGGTTAGTATTGCCTCACGTGTTCCAACATTTCTAGGGAATCCAAACTGATCTTCCCCGAGGTCGGCTTCTACCAGTTTTTCCATTCGTCTGTAAAGAATTCGCGTTAGTATTTTGCAGCTGTGACTTATTAAACTGATAGTTCGGTAATTTTCACATCTGTCAACACCTGCTTTCTTTGGTATTGGAATTATTATATTCTTCTTGAAGTCTGAGGGTATTTCGCCTGTCTCATACATTTTGCTCACCAGATGGTAGAGTTTTGTCAGGACTGGCTCTCCCAAGGCCATCAGTAGTTCTAATGGAATGTTGTCTACTCCCGGGGCCTTGTTTCGACTCAGGTCTTTCAGTGCTCTGTCAAACTCTTCACGCAGTATCTTATCTCCCATTTCATCTTCATTTACATCCTCTTCCATTTCCATAATATTGTCCTCAAGTACATCGCCCTTGTATAAACCCTCTATATACTCCTTCCACCTTTCTGCCTTCCCTTCTTTGCTTAGAACTGGGTTGCCATCTGAGCTCTTGATATTCATACAAGTGGTTTTCTTCTCTCCAAAGGTCTCTTTAATTTTCCTGTAGGCAGTATCTATCTTACCCCTAGTGAGACAAGCCTCTACATCCTTACATTTGTCCTCTAGCCATCCCTGCTTAGCCATTTTGCACTTTCTGTCGATCTCATTTTTGAGATGTTTGTATTCCCTTTTGCCTGCTTCATTTACTGCATTTTTATATTTTCTCCTTTCATCAATTAAATTCAATATTTCTTCTGTTACCCAAGGATTTCTATTAGCCCTCGTCTTTTTACCTACTTGATCCTCTGCTGCCTTCACTACTGCATCCCTCAGAGCTACCCATTCTTCTTCTACTGTATTTCTTTCCCCCATTCCTGTCAATTGTTCCCTTATGCTCTCCCTGAAACTCTCTACAACCTCTGGTTCTTTCAGTTTATCCAGGTCCCATCTCCTTAAATTCCCACCTTTTTGCAATTTCTTCAGTTTCAATCTGCAGTTCATAACCAATAGATTGTGGTCAGAATCCACATCTGCCCCTGGAAATGTCTTACAATTTAAAACCTGGTTCCTAAATCTCTGTCTTACCATTATATAATCTATCTGATACCTATTAGTATCTCCAGGATTCTTCCAGGTATACAACCTTCTTTTATGATTCTTGAACCAAGTGTTAGCTATGATTAAGTTATGCTCTGTGCAAAATTCTACAAGGCGGCTTCCTCTTTCATTTCTTCCCCCCAATCCATATTCACCTACTATGTTTCCTTCTCTCCCTTTTCCTACTGACGAATTCCAGTCACCCATGACTATTAAATTTTCGTCTCCCTTCACTACCTGAATAATTTCTTTTATCTCGTCATACATTTCATCAATTTCTTCATCATCTGCAGAGCTAGTTGGCATATAAACTTGTACTACTGTAGTAGGCATGGGCTTTGTGTCTATCTTGGCCACAATAATGCGTTCACTATGCTGTTTGTAGTAGCTAACCCGCACTCCTATTTTTTTATTCATTATTAAACCTACTCCTGCATTACCCCTATTTGATTTTGTATTTATAACCCTGTAATCACCTGACCAGAAGTCTTGTTCCTCCTGCCACCGAACGTCACTAATTCCCACTATATCTAACTTTAACCTATCCATTCCCCTTTTTAAATTTTCTAACCTACCTGCCCGATTAAGGGATCTGACATTCCACGCTCCAATCCGTAGAATGCCAGTTTTCTTTCTCCTGATAACGACGTCCTCTTGAGTAGTCCCCACCCGGAGATCCGAATGGGGGACTATTTTACCTCCGGAATATTTTACCCAAGAGGACGCCATCATCATTTAATCATACAGTTAAGCTGCATGTCCTCGGGAAAAATTACGGTTGTAGTTTCCCCTTGCTTTCAGCCGTTCGCAGTACCAGCACAGCAAGGCCGTTTTGGTTAATGTTACAAGGCCAGATCAGTCAATCATCCAGACTGTTGCCCCTGCAACTACTGAAAAGGCTGCTGCCCCTCTTCAGGAACCACATGTTTGTCTGGCCTCTCAACAGATACCCCTCCGTTGTGGTTGCACCTACGGTACGGCCATCTGTATCGCTGAGGCACGCAAGCCTCCCCACCAACGGCAAGGTCCATGGTTCAGAAGATGATGTGACTTACCGAACGAAAGGGCTGGCAGGTCGATAGACACACAAACAAACACAAACACACACACAAAATTCAAGCTTTCGCAACAAACTGTTGCCTCATCAGGAAAGAGGGAAGGAGAGGGAAAGACGAAAGGATGTGGGTTTTAAGGGAGTGGGTAAGGAGTCATTCCAATCCCTGGAGTTCTTCTTCACTGTGAGTCCAGATCATGAAGATGTCATCAATAAATCTGTACCAAACTTTGGGTTGGCAGGGATGGGTAACCAAGAAGGCTTCCTCTAAGCGACCCATGAATAGGTTGGCATATGAGGGGGCCATCCTGGTACCCATGGCTGTTCCCTTTAATTGTTGGTATGTCTGGCCTTCAAAAGTGAAGAAGTTGTGGGTCAGGATGAAGCTGGCTAAGGTTCCAAACTGAACAATCCATTGCCCTCACCCACCTAATCCTTCACCTACACATCAACTCAGCCAATGAACACACCCGTCAACTCCTATCCTTAATAAAAGTCCTCAATCTTTCCTCTCCCACATCCACACCGGCTGTTCAGAGCATCCTCCTACAGGCCAACTGCAAATTAGAACAGCATGCCACCCTCCACCTCAAAAAACTATCCAATCTCCTGGTTTCCCACCTCCGGAAAGGCAACTCACTCACCCTTCACAACCTTTCCAGCAAACCTCAACCTCCTCTCATTGCACACAAACCCAGTCTCTCCCATCTACTCAATCTCCCACTTCCAGCTCCACTCCCTCCAAAACCTCAAAATTCCAATCAACACAATCTGGAACCACAACACCCTAATTCAGTAGTTAACCTTTCCTCCAAACCTCTCTCCCAATCCGAAACCTCTGTCCTATCCAAAGGCCTCACCTTCAGCCCCACTCCCAGATTCAACCAAACAGCCCTCGTCAAAGATTTACTGTCCTACACTCATACTCTCTGCTGGAAATATCACTTTGCCACATAGAAAAATGATCCTAATCCTACTCCTAATGAACCAAATCCCCAAGACACTATCCAAATTGAACCCTGCCTGGAACAGTTCCGTCCTCCATCACAGCGGGACCCACCTCCTCTTCCTCAAAATCACCCTCTCCAAACCTTCCAGAAGTTTCTGACTTCCAACCTTGCTTCTCAATCCTTCTTAAAAAACCTTAATCCTACTCTCAACATCACCACTGCTGAAGCCCAAACTATCCGTGATCTGTAGGCTGACCGATCCATTGTCATTCTTCCGGCGGACAAGGCTTCCACGACCGTGGTACTTGATCGTCGGGAGTATGTGACTACGTCAGCTTTCAGACAACACCACATACAAAGTTTGCAAAGGTAATCCCATTCCTGATGTCCAAGTGGAGCTTCAAGGAATCCTCAGAACCTTAGGCTCCCTACAAAACCTTTCACCTGACTCCATCAACCTCCTAATCCCACCGACACCCCGCACCCCTACCTTCCACCTTCTTCCTAAAATTCACAAACCCAATCATCCCGGCCGCCCCATTGTAGCTGGTTACCAAGCCCCCACAGAACGTATCTCTGCCTACATAGATCAACACCTTCAACCCATTACATGCAGTCTTCCATCCTTCATCAAAGACACCAACCACTTTCTCGAACGCCTGGAATCCTTACCCAATCTGTTACCCCCGGAAACCATCCCTGTAACCATTAACCATTGATGCCACTTCCTTATACACAAATATTCCGCACGTCCAGGGCCTCGCTGCGATGGAGCACTTCCTTTCACGCCGATCACCTGCCACCCTACCTAAAACCTCTTTCCTCATTACCTTAGCCAGCTTCATCCTGACCCACAACTTCTTCACTTTTGAAGGCCAGACATACCAACAATTAAAGGGAACAGCCATGGGTACCAGGATGGCCCCCTCGTACGCCAACCTATTCATGGGTCGCTTAGAGGAAGCCTTCTTGGTTACCCATTCCTGCCAACCCAAAGTTTGGTACAGATTTATTGATGACATCTTCATGATCTGGACTCACAGTGAAGAAGAACTCCATAATTTCCTCTCCGACCTCAGCTCCTTTGGTTCCATCAGATTCACCTGGTCTGACTCCAAATCCCATGCCACTTTCCTTGATGTTGTCCTCCATCTGTCCAATGGCCAGCTTCACACGTCCGTCCACATCAAACCCACCAACAAGCAACAGTACCTCCATTATGACAGCTGCCACCCATTCCACATCAAACGGTCTCTTCCCTACAGCCTAGGTCATCGTGGCAAACGAATCTGCTCCAGTCCGGAATCCCTGAACCATTACACCAACAACCTGAAAACAGCTTTCGCATCCCGCAACTACCCTCCCGACCTGGTACAGAAGCAAATAACCAGAGCCACTTCCTCATCCCCTCAAACCCAGAACCTCCCACAGAAGAACCACAAAAGTGCCCTACTTGTGACAGGATACTTTCCGGGACTGGATCAGACTCTGAATGTGGCTCTCCAGCAGGGATACGACTTCCTCAAATCCTGCCCTGAAATGAGATCCATCCTTCATGAAATCCTCCCCACTCCACCTAGACAGTCTTTCCGTCGTCCACCTAACCTTCGTAACCTCTTAGTTCATCCCTATGAAATCCCCAAAGCACCTTCCCTACGCTCTGGCTCCTACCCTTGTAACAGCCCCCGGTGTAAAACCTGTCCCATGCACCCTCCCACCACCACCTACTCCAGTCCTGTAACCCGGAAGGTGTACACGATCAAAGGCAGAGCCACGTGTGAAAGCACCCACGTCACGTGATTTACCAACTGACCTGCCTACACTGTGAAGCTTTCTATGTGGGAATGACCAGCAACAAACTGTCCATTTGCGTGAATGGACACAGGCAGACAGTGTTTGTTGGTAATGAGGATCACCCTGTGGCTAAACATGCCTTGGTGCACAGCCAGCAGATCTTGGCACAGTGTTACACCGTCCGGGTTATCTGGATACTTCCCACTAACACCAACCTGTCAGAACTCCGCAGATGTCTCCCAGGACATTATGTAAATTTTTGAAAATATTGTTGTTCTCTGCATTCTACAATGAAGAATCATTCTTTGATTCTTTTCCCCCGTTTTTGCATTAAAATATCCACTGTCAACATATAGTGTGATCAACTGTCGTCTTAATTTCTGCATCTCTTTGCGGAGCTCTTTTACCTCTTCATCAGTACATTGATGCATGGATTTGATTATTTCAGTGGGTTATCATCAATATATTTTTGTCACAAGTAATAATTGTTTCGTATTCTTTTAATCTACATGTGATTTATACTGGATTATTAATGTACTTTGTATGTGGCTAACAATACATAAAACTAATTCATGGCAGTCTAGTGCTTTGCTGCAATCAGAATCCACCCCATACAAAACTTTTACTCTTGAACAATGGAATTTCACTAGCCGATGACAGACATTGTAACCTGCTATTTGTAATTTATTTTAAGCTTTCGAACTCTGCTTAATCTATGGCCTGTGTCGATAAGATTCAACCAATGTTATTTTGTTCAACTGGAATTCTGAATTTCAGAGTGAAAGCGTAATATGAGCACTATTTTTGGCGTGTTCACATAGGCACAAAGGACAATATTGTTATTGCAACAATCTACATGAAAGGAGATTGACATTTGCATACAGGTAACCAAAAAGTGCAAAGTAAGTAAATGGTTCGATATTACCATGGATGTCAAAACCTGAGCATGTGACTGTGGCAACAATGAAATAACACTTGTAGAGCCCTTTTACAGATATGTTACATCAGGCAAGTGCATTTTCATGCCATAAAATATTTAAAGACTTATTAAAACAGCATAATTTATTTATTTTATAAACACACATCTTTCTTTAAAACATATTTGCTGTTATATGCAACAATTAATATTTATGTGCAGGACCAAAAGTGACCTTTTTCACAGAATTTTTAAAATTGTGTTTCTTGTGATGGAGGAGTTTAACATGTTGCAACATTACTCTTGAATCTACAAAGTCTTTCACGCCTGCAACAGAAGAAAAAACAGAATGAGTATTGAGAACCAGGTAGTTACTGCAATTTGATGCTGCTGATTTCTGTTTTACATGTATTCTTACCTCCAGAGGCATACACCATTAAACAGGATTAGTCGCAGATGTTAAAACTTGCATCTGTAAAACAGAATATATGTGAAATAATCAATATAATAAAATACATTTAACATGTTGAATCCACCTGCATGGGAGGGAAAACAAGTCAAATGGCATGAAAGGAAGGGAGTAAAGCAGGGATAAAGCCTATCCCTGATATAAACAACTTCAGCACTGAGCTCACGATAAAGAAAACCAAAAAGAAACTTGGAAAAGGAATTAAAAGTTCATGAAGAAGTGTTTGCCAATGACACTAATTCTATAAGAGACAGTAAAGGGTGTGAAAGATCAGTTTATAAGAATGTAGTCAAATAAAAAATCATAAAATAAAACAAGTTGTAGATGATAGGTTGCCATATAACTGAGGGGGCTGAAAGAATAGTGGACATAAAATGCAGGCTGGTTAAGCAATTCTCCAAAGGACAAATTTATTGATGTTGAATGTAAGTTTAAGTGTTAGGAAGTCCTTTCTGAAAGTATTTGTAAGGAGTGTAGCATTCTAAAACATGGACGATAAAATTTTGGACAAGAAGAAAATAAAAGTTTTAGAAATATGGTATTATAGAAGAATGACAGGTAATATAGGTATATCTAACAACTAATGAAGAGGTACTTTATGAAACTATGGAGTTCAGAAATTTATAACCCAACTGTGCTAAAGAAGCGGCCCATTCTCAGGCATCAAGGAATCAACAACAATGTAATTGAGGAAAGTTTGGCAGGTAAAAATTTTACAGGGAGACCAATATTTTACTACAGTAAACAGGCTTGACTGAAGTACACCGTTTCAAATGCCTGTACATTGCAGTAGCTATGCAGAGATTAACTGATAGACTAGTTTGAAGAGAGGCATCAAACTAGTCTTGAGACTAACGAGTACCCCAGCACCAACGTACCAATGTGTTACGTGTAACCAGGGCTTGATTTGTAAAAAAGACAAGTCTAGTACTCTGACTTTCCAGGAAGTGTTTGTTTCAATTTAGATGTCTTGAAACATTATTTTAACTTGTTTCGTCAGAAGTACTGGCACGGTGTACAGTCACAAATTAAGCACTAAAAGTCTTTGACAATAGAGCCTTTGGGTAACAAAACAATGTGCCAGGGCAATTGCCACACTTTGTAGGCAACCTGGAAAGCTCCTCTTATCAAAAAATCTTATTTTATTTCAGCACAAAACTATGTTCTGTAAGCACTCCAATGTGTTATTGTGATCATACTGTCCACAAAATTACTTACAGCCTTTACCTAATTTTGGACGGACGGACGGACGGACGGACGCACACGCACACACACACACACACAAAACCTCGTTCTGATACACAATCAGTTAACTATTTGGGTACTGCCTGCCACTGAGAATAACACACAATGGGAACATGGCACCAAGTCTTGTGTGCATTGTGACTTGCTATAGAATAGAACAGCATGTACTGCTTTAAAAATAGTTTTCTGTATTCCAACTATGACTGACTTGGTGAGTTTGACAGAAGCAAATATATTTTATCATCTAAACTCCTCAGTGTACTAGTACTTCTGGAATATTATTGGTCAAATTCTACATATATGTGTACATGCTATCAGTAACTTTTTGAACAAGAAGTAATATTGGAAGAAGAAACAGCATTGGTCGTAATTTTGTTTATAGGCACTGGTATCAACAAGCTTAGAGCGAGGCATCATAGAACTTCCAATTTCACATATGTGATCGCTCTAAGCTTGTTGATACCAGTGCCTATCAATTTTAATTGTATATTACAGCACTGAGGATGGTCACTAAGTGACTGAAAATCGATTTTGCGGATAATAAAACAAACAAAAATATGACCAATGCTGTTTCTTCTTCCAATTATATCCATTATCTGGTCGTGGTGCACAGAACACACCATGGAGTCGCCAATCAATAAGTAATATTGCTACAGTGTACTACACATTTCATTTTATTCGGTTGAAACTGCACTAATGACAGATTCTTTTTGTCAGTTTCTTGCTTATAATGGAGATGTGATGCCTGCATGCATTTCTGACAATTTTTCACTTTGGCACCCGTGCTGTTTGTAAAAAATAAAATAAGTCTTCATAAATAGCGAATACTGGAACAGAAGGCTGACAAACCTAGTAGCAAGGCAATACTTTCTGGACTGCCAGTAACCTAGACCATTGGCAGTCATGGGGCAGAAGGATGTATCCACCACTTACAGGGATTCTTCTGGGGTGTCTACTATACCCAACTAGGCATATATTTTCTTCAGCTGCAGATCCTTGGGAACTTTAGTGCAAACTGGCCTTCACCATATCCACTGCCTATCATCCCAACACATCATCAAAAGTAACTTTTTTTCAAAATTACACATGTATTGATGTAATTAAATTGCCCCCCATTTTGCTCAGTGGTGGGTGTCCAGAATGAGTTTGAATATCTTGAGGCATCATAGAACTTCCAATTTAGAAGAAAGGCACTTATCTCCCAAGGCCTGCTGCAACATAGGATCTGACTCAATTGTTGATCAGAAGAGTTAGTGAACAAAATTTGGAGACAGCATTTTCATGAAAATGCTACCTTCCAAACTTTTACCACACACTATGAAAGGGGTCTAGTTTGTCACTGACCTTTAGCAAATGGGAGCTTAGAAACAATTCCCTATAGGTGCATTTTGCAGCTGCAATCCTTCAACAATCAAATGTAAAGCAAGCACACTGTGGCCACCAGTAGTGAAGAGAGGTTTCATTACTTTCCATTCAGATCTTTTAAATGACTAGGTCATTCTGCAAATTAAAAGTCTCATGGTTCTATCTTCAGAGGGATAATCAGTAATTCTGTCAAAAATTAATACCTTTTCACATTAATCTGTAAAGCATTTTCCTTTGCATCCTGTGCTGTAGTTCTCCTCTGCGAATCATAGTGTGAATGACCTTGAACACTGCTCTCTCTGGGTATTTCTGTAAATTGAGAACAAAAAAATGTGTAATGGAATTGGAACTGCTGAAGCGGAGAAAGAAACACGCCGTTTTAAATCATTTAGAAAAAAATTTGTCTGAGGCCTTTAACATACCTGCCTGAGAAAATCCTGAACAATTGTGTGTTCTGAAACTTGTGAACCAATTGCAAATCTCTTCTTCAGTTGCTTCTCAATTCGTCCCAACATCTCATAATCCTCTTCAGTGGTGAAACCTTCAGCACCTGCAAAAAACAACTCTCTTTCTGATGTTGGCATTCGGTCCACACAAATGTGAAACTGAATTCAGGTTATACAAACCTGCCAAACTTCCTGACATTGCTGCATCTAGTGTTGATACTTGAAAAAGCCTTAATGCTTCATCAACATGTGCTTCTGTTGCAAATGGCTGTAACTGCATTTTTGCTAGAGACTCAGAAATTCGTATAACTGCCTCAAGCTGCCTGCAACATTATATTATCAAACTTATTCTAATATCTGTGGGCTCAATTCAAATCATTCTCCAACTGAGGACATACAACACAAACTGTACAGGGTCCCTTAAAAGGTAAGTAATAAATTTAACAAATTACATTTTAAACCACATTTCAAGAACACACATAGCTAAGCACAATATAAACTGTTTCGTAAATAATCACTTAGGAAAGGCAGGCAGAGAGAGAGAGAGAGAGAGAGAGAGAGAGAGAGAGAGAGAGAGAGAGAGAGAGAGAGAGAGAGAGATTATTAATGACAGTGTCTTTTCTAGATTCTAAAGCTGACATCTCAATACCACCCATGTGACTCATGTTGCAGACTATATTTAATACATAAATACAATTACATTCACATGTTGACCATTTGGCAAATTAATATTTACCAAGACTGTCAATTCAGTGAATGATTTCCTGATGATCAAAAGTGAAGCAAGGTTTCTATATTAAATTACAGTACTGATTTATTTTACCTAACAGTAATAGGAATGGACAATCTCTTCTCCGTTTCAATCTCATGTTCACGAGTTCCACTTCGCATCAGTACGTAACGATTTCTTAATTTCTCACCAGCAGCTTCTGAAAGACGAGGTCCACAGTGCCTGCCAACAGAAAAGCAGGCAGATTTTACACAGAACTCTGCAGGTTTGGACAATGTCTTTAGAAATTTGAGTTTTTCAGTACTAATGCCAAATGAAATTTTTCATTTGTCTTGATGTAACCAGCTAAAAGATAAACTATTTCGACCCAGACACACAGGACCGCCAACTCCAGCATCTCGGCCCAAGATGCTAGAGATGGTGGTTCGTTGTGTGTGTGTGTGTGTGTGTGTGTGTGTGTGTGTGTGTGTGTGTGTGTGTGTGTTTACTGATGAAGGCTGTGGCCACAAGCTATATATGTGGGCCTTTTAATCATGCCTGTCAGCAACTTGATGCATCTTTCTTACGGTAAGTAGCGATTATCTTTGCCTACATTGTTTGTATTCCTACCTGGAGTTTCCATTGTTTGAAACTGTTTCGACCCCTTTTAAATTTCATAATTACAAACAATTCTGTTTTTAAAACATAATGCAAAGGGAGAATAGCAGTGCATTGAATATTTCAAACAAATATACACAACGAAGTAGTAATATAGTTTATTGTAGAACCAACGAACTAATCTCATGTGCTGCTTCATTCTGCAATATGTACATCTATAAATACAAAAGAGGGAGATTTTACACTTTTTGTACAAAGACATTACTTAATAGCCAAAGTACGACACCATTCAGATCCTATGTGCCATGTTTGTCCATTGCTTTCTAAATGGTTTTGTTTTTACAAGTACATACAGAAAAGTTCAATGATTTTGTATCTGAGAAAAACGAATCTCTAACATAGTAAAGGGAAGATAAGCTGCCACTAGTGTAAAGGTCATCACAGATCTGAGTCTCTGGTTTATATGTTTCATAACTTGAAAGCCAGTTTTCTAGGCTCAGCTTTACAAACATTTCCATAGACTGTATCATTGAAACACTATCTTTGAGAACTGACAAGGTTTGGATATTCTGGTGTAAGCCATGATCTGCAACTCTTTGCACCCTGTAACCCCAATTGCAGCTTATATGTTGTCTTTAACATAATATGAATTCTTGAAACACTGAGTGCACTTTGCAGCCATTCTTCATCCATTTCAAATGGATGTGTACTTCACAATATGATTGAACTTCCACTGATGAATACACTTCCCTATTCTGTACCTGCTTTCATCTGATAAAAGGTGCTGAAGCAAGAAATGTGTCACACTTTACAATTTCAAATCTAGTTTTAGACAGCATTTTGTATCTATACATCTGTACATACACAGCATTTTGTATCTATACATCTGTACATAAAGTGTTTGTTTTCCAATAGCCATGGACCTTAATAGCCATGGACCTTCCACTAACGTTCAATTTACAGTCAAACGAGCAGACAGTCTGCTCATATTAGTTTGTATTTCAGTATTCCCTTAAAGTAAAAAAATTGATTAATGCAACTGTTCTGAAATATGCTGAACAATTTCAACCAAATTTTGTACATATATGACTCAGTATCTGGAGAGAGAGAGAGAGAGAGAGAGAGAGAGAGAGAGAGAGAGGAGGGAGGGGGTGTAATCTACAACTAGCTATTCAATGTGTGAAAATTGTGATGGTGTGTAAAAATATTGGAAAACAATCACCATTAGTGATGAATTCATAGTTTCTAGGCATCTAAGCTGAATGTTGGCAGTCCCTATTATCACAGCCAAGGTAGACATGAAGCCGACACCCATCACAATACTGCCAGTTTATATGCTCACTAACCCTGCAGATAAAGGGCCTGAAAGAACATATGATGGATTAAAAAGAAATTATTCAGATCGTTAAAAAAGACTGGAAATTGATGGAATAGGGAGAGAAGGAAAAACATTAGAGCATGGGCTGGGTGAAGGAATCAAAGGGAATGCCACCTGTTGGATTTTGTACAGAGCATGATTTAATCATTGGAACACTTGATTTAAGAATCATGAAAAAAGATAATACATGCGGAACAGGCATGAAGACAACGGGAGGTTTCAGAGAGATTATATAACAGCAAGATAGATTTTGAAACCATAGTTTAAACTGCAGAACATTCTAAGACCGATGTGGTCTCCAACTATACTTTATTGGTAGTGAACTGCAGATTAAAAGAGAAGAAATTGACAGAACCAGAGGTTGGTGAGAGTTTAAAGGCTTAAAATGAAGCATCAGGCAACAACTGACGGAGAAAGGAGAAAGAAACAATAGAAAACAAATGGCATGCTTTGAAATGAAACAGTGAAGGCACCATAACCTGAGATAATGAATTGAGAAAAGGAGAAAATTATAAAGATGCAGCAAGTGAAGTAGGCAAAAGTAAGGCAGACATCTAAGAAGGTACATCTAGAGGAAAAATACAGATGCTGCCTACGAGGTGTGATCGAAAAGTAATGGGAATTCTTTAATTTTGCGAGATTTATACACCTGATTTTCAAATTTTTTTGTCCTGTTGGTACACATGTTGCTGAAGTGTTTTAGCAGTGCCAGCTGTTTTGAATATTTAGTTTATTGTTGACAGTCAAAATAGTTAAATATGTTTTTGAGTGCTCGGGGAATTTTTACTTCTGGAAAAGATGGTTCAAAGAATTTGCATTAAATTTTGCTTGAAATGTTGACTGTGGCTTTTGGTGAATCTACTATGACTAAGACAAGATTTTATGAGTGGTTTAAATGTTTCAAAGAGAGTCAAGAAGATGCTGAAGATGACGACCAACATGGATGCCCCAGCACATCAATTACTGACAACAATGTGGAAGAAGTAAGGAAAATGGTTCTGGAAAATAACCAGATCATCATCAGAGGGGTTGCTGATGATGTCGACATAACCTTTGGTTCACGCCAAGCAATTTTTTCAGATGGTTTGGGCATGTAACGAGTAGCAGAAAAGCTTGTTCCGAAATTGTCTAATTTCGACCAAAAACAATGTTGCACAGACATCGCTCAGATATTGGTGGAATGAAGTCAACAACAATACAGAACTTCTGAAGAAGGTTATAACAGCTGATGAAACATGGGTACACCAGCATAACATTGAAACCAAGGCCCAACTGTCCCAATGGCAACTGCCTGAAAAGCCAACACTGAAAAAAATTTGGCACTTTCGATCACATGTGAAGGTTGTTCTCAATGTTTTCTTTGATTACAATAGAACAGTGCATCATGAGTTCCTGCCTTATGGTCGTACGCTCAATAAGGAATACTACCCTGCAAGTTATGTGCTACTTGCGTGAAGCAATCCAAAGAAAAGACCAGAATTGGGGCAAAACCACTCATTGGAAATTGCATCACCAGGATAATGCTCCTCTCACACCTCAATGCTTCTCGGTTAGGTTAGGTTAACATCTTTCTATTCCCAAGGCTGGAGAGAGCCAGGTGTCATTTAGCCACTATTGATGAGATAAAAACAGAATCACTGACAGAATTGTACACCATAAGAGAAGCGATTTCCCGAAGTGCTTCCGAGAATGGAAAGGGCACAGCTAAAAGTGTACTATATCTGAGGGTGATTGCCTTTTAGGGGACAAAGTCGATGTTAATGAATGGAGATTCTTTAAGAAAAACAATAATTCCCATATCTTTCTGATCTCACCTCATATAGCAAAATTAGAGAAATCTTTGGAGAAGAGAAAAGCATTAGTGTGAATACCATAACTCGTACTCTGTGCCAGTATTAAGCAAATAAGCCGTAGCTGAGAGATGGGAGGAATAA
Organism: Schistocerca nitens; assembly: GCF_023898315.1. NCBI lineage: Eukaryota > Metazoa > Arthropoda > Insecta > Orthoptera > Acrididae > Schistocerca > Schistocerca nitens. Next base: position 733,496,061 of record NC_064614.1, on the reverse strand, counting down.
ACAGAATGGCTACACAAGGGAAATGAACTTTTAAAACAGTTCAGTACAAGTTGATTAAGTAAATGAAGCACGGATGGGATAAATGACACTGCAAGAAGAATATGACAGAGAACTGACAGACCCAAGTCAAAACATGACCCCTGGAGTTGGTGACATTCCCTTGGAATTGAGTTTCTTGGGTGAGGCAAAAATGAAAAGTATTTCACTTTAAGTGCAAGATACATGCCACAGGGGAGATACCCTCAGACTTCAAGAAGACTGTAATAATTCCTACTAAAAAAAAAAAAAAAAAAGTGTATAATTGCTATTTGATTCTGATTTTCTTTAAAATGTATACTTGGTGTAGGCACAAATCAATCCAATTACTGTTCAAACCCAACTAAATTCGATTTTGTTGCTGCAGTTACAGTCTCAGATCAGATCAGCTGACTGCAAATATTTAAATAGTTTTGTTTAAAACCATGTGTACATAAGTCATGCCTAATTGAAAATTCTACTATAGTATGTAATGAGAAAACATTTAGAGCTAATAGATTTGATAACGATGGCACCACTCACCTGAAAGACAAACTTCTAAACATTATAGTAACATATTTTGATTTCAATTAAATTAGGTCAACAGATAATTACTGCTGAAGTTCAAACACACCCAAATTTTGCAATTCAAATTTAGCCACTGTGCTTGTTATATTCCAACTTTAATCACCATACTTTTACTGTTATATGTGGGCCAAATGCACCCTACACTAAGAAATTAAACTATTAATTAAGAATTTGCTAATAACACTGTATAAAAATAGAGTACCACTATTGTTAAACTCAAGTTATATGTGTGAATCAACATGTTAACTTCGATAAAGTAGATGATTTTGTACAAACTTCTTTCAATGATTCTATTTGGGGCTCTGAACGAGTATTATAACTTTTACTACGGAGATACTTATTCATTTCCGTGCCTTTAACAAAACTAGAGCATCTGCACCATTTCTATACTACATTGCCGCAGAGTTCAAAAAGGGCTGACATCATAGTGAGAGTACCATGTTAATGGAACATCCATGTATAGTAAAGTGGTGGTACCTTCTTGCATAAAATGTTTGATGTTAAACTTTATCTGCTCACTGTAATGTTCTTAGTGATAATAAATGTGGAAGAAACCCACATTACTTGAAAACTTGTGCAGTGTATTTCATTAACCCAATTCATGGAATTCAATTTGCAGCTGTTCTACAAGACTTCAATTCAGTGGGCTTAATGTACATTGGTGGTAAGCACTGTTAGAAGCTGACATGTGTGAATGTTACCAAACTACCAGTTTTACTGGCCATGGCTGCAAAATACCTTATTCTTCACAGCAGAATGGAAGCATTGGTAGAGGCCTACCTCAGGTAAAATCATCTGTGTTCAGGAGATGACTTATCTGAGAACATAACTTGGAGAAACTTTAATCTATGTTTATAGCATTAATAGATTTAGGAAAGACTTCTGGCAATACCAACTGACTAGACTCTTAAAAATTCTGAAGATAGCAGGGGCAAAATATAGGTGCAAATGTTTATTTACAACTTATATACAAAACAAACTGCAGTTTTATGAGTATAAGAACATGTAAGAGATGCAGTAGTTGAGCTGACAAGTGATGGATAGGTTTGTATTCATTCCAAAATTTTATCAACCTGTACATTGAAAAAGCAGTAAAACTTTTGAAGTAATCTGATGACACTGCAATTCTCTCATAGACAGTAAAGCACTTGGAAGCTTGGTCAGTTTAAATCTCAAGTGACGCAGGCCTCACGTTTGGGGCACCAAGCTGATAAGGGCACCAGAGATGTCACAATGGTAAGATTTTTATAGAAGACATATCACACTTATGAGGAGCACTTGGAGCACCAAATTCAGGAGTTGTTGGGGGCACCCAAATGAACAATTGGTTTATAGTGAGTATCACTATCAGTAGTGAAAACTGACACAGGGAAAAGTGAAAAACGAGCAGAGAGCCAAATAAAAAGTCTTTTCTGGGGAAAAACGTTATCGGGCTGGCCTTACTCGAAAGATGAATGGATTGGACAGTGTCTTAATAATAAAAATATCAACAAAGCGAAACAGGAATAATGGAATTAAATCAAATGAGATCAGGTGATGCTGTGCGAATTAGAGTAAGAAATGACATACAAAAAGTGTAGATGAGCTATTCTATTTGGGCAGCAAACTAATTGACACTGACATAAATAGAAATGACACAAAATGCACATAAACAGGAATAAGTGTCACGAGTTTCTCAACAACATACTTGTGTCTGTAATGCCACTATAGAAAGCTCAATGACCACATTTATGCTGACATGAGGTTAACAACTGGCAACAGAGGGCAGTAAGCATATTAGAGGATTTAGCAGTGGTAATTGCGGATAGGGTGGGAGTGAGTGGGAAACACTTATCCACAGCCACAATTTACATTTTTCTAGGACACAATTTTAGTAGTATAGTCTACAGGTACGTGAAGTTCCCCCCCCCCCCCCCTCCCAGATTTTAGGGTGTAGAGTACAACATGGTAATAATGGCAAACACCAGATAGGTGAGTCCACATTTTGTTTTTGTATAATCTGTACAGGTGCATGATCAGTTAGTGAATGGTGAAACTGAAGTATTTTTGCCCAGTTCTCAGTAACATAGCTGTTAAAAGTACTAATTTCTCTGTATTCACATTTTTAAGAATATTTTCACACTCCTGCTCTACAATGAGAAAAGTCTTCTTAGTTAACTTATTTGTGAAGTCATTGCCATAATTTATGTCAGTAAGCAGATATTTCAGTTATCTTTGAAAAGACATTACTTTCGTAACTGGAAAAATTTTTACAGTGCCACTGTTGTCAAAATTAAGTTTTGCCAACCAGTAACATGGATAAAAATATAACATTCTGCACTACTTTGTGAATAGCGAGCATCAATACTTACAGGCGACAGTAATTGATAAATTTCTTCATAAGTGCCAAAGGTATTTCTCCATCTGTGTTGTCCTCAGACGTTTGACCTGCATTCATGTGCACATTCATTATGTGCTTAGCAACAGTCTGCAAATAAAATGTGTTATAAGCACTAATATTAGAGAACTATTCCTAAAAAATTGTTTTAGTCTGTAATAAAAATATACAGCCCTTTAACTACAGACCTGATCTCTTGCTTCATTGTGCTCATCTTTCACAATGAAGATCATATCAAATCTTGACAGAATAGTAGGCATGAAATCAATATTTTCTTCACCTTTGGTTTCATCCCATCTCCCAAAAATGGAGTTCGCAGCTGCAAGTACTGAACACCTAGAATTTAATGTGGTGGTAATTCCAGCCTGAAACAATTCCATTAAACCTTTCAAATGAAATAAACTTCTAATGTGTATGAAAATTACACATGTTCTCAATTGTAAATACTCATCAGCAGCTACCTTTGCAATAGAGATGGTTTGCTGTTCCATGGCCTCGTGAATTGCCACACGATCATCTTCTCTCATTTTGTCAAATTCGTCAATACAAACAACACCACCATCAGCGAGGACCATAGCACCTCCTTCCATAACAAAGTTTCTCTAGAAATTGTAAAGAAAATACAGATATATTGAATGGCAACAAGATAACACCAACCTACAATTTAAGTTTTTCTAGTCACCTATTCAATACGATTTATGTTTTAAGAACAGAAACAGGATAAATAGATTATAGACAAATTCTAGACAGCATTAGTTCATTGCTTAGTTGGGTTCAGAGACCACTCAATTGCATGAACATCCGAAGAGATTGAAAGGTATTTGATTGGGAGAAAGGAAGGGGGGTGACAGAGAGGAAGCAGAAGTATCTACATGTATACTCTGAAATACACTTAATAGCCTGTGGTGAAGGGTGCTTCTTGCTCCACTGTTTCCACCCTTTCCTGTTCACAAATGATGCATAGGAAAAACAGTTGTCATTAAACCTCTAAATGAGCTCTTGTATCTTTGATTTTTTCTGTTGTTGTAACATTGTGAGATGTACGCGTGAGAAAGTACAGTAAAAACCCTGTATTAAAGAACCTGCTTTTTAAGAAATTTCTGCCTGAAATGGATTTCCATCGGCCACGGTGAAATTGCCAGTGTTACTGGAATTTCGTTTTAAAGAACCTCACTTTAAGAAAAAGTCAGCTTTTAAGAAAAAAATGTTAAACAGTTTGTAGACTAATGTAGGTTATAGTTGTTGGTCAATAATTTCAAATACAGATTTTTGCATGTAGAACACATCACAGAAAACGTCACTATTAGGTCCTATCAAACAAATTGACTGCATCATGTTGTTTATCGAAGTGCTGAATTCTACACTGTGGAAGTTTTGTCTAGTAGCAAAAGAAGTCTTAAGATTTGACAGAAGCTGAAAATTATCAATGTGATGTCGAAGACAATTTGAACTTTCACCTCTTCAACATGGGGGTGGGAAGGTGAGGATTATAAAATTTCGTGCTATTTTGTTTGTATATATACACTGAAAAATAAGTGGACCTTCCTGAATCCTGAAACACATGGCCATCTGTATTAAGAAGACAGAAATTGCTTCTGAAGGTGAGCAAGTTCTCTCACATAATCTAAAAAGAATAGTACAGGTATTTCATTAGCTCCAAATGCCTTCCCTCTGTTGCCCAATTACAGTTGATTTTCTACTGTGTGATCAATTATTTCACTATCTGCCATTTCAACATCTGTCTCAAGTGTCACATCCTATTTCTTTCTACCTGTACTCTGTGGTAGCTGGAACATGCCACTAAAATCAAATGTGTTTGTGATCTTACAAGGGAATGGTCCAATAAGACATATCAAAACCTAAGCTAAAAATTTTTACATAGGAAGAAGACAACGAACGAAATGCACTGTCAAAATTTTAGCTGCTAAGAGGCACTTAAAGTATTTAAGAAAAGGCTGAAAACTGCCATAATCATAGCGTGCCAGGCAGTGATAGAAATTACACCCTTACTGGCACTGTAGCAACCGCACATGCATAACTAGGCTCACATACAGCCACGGTCGGTGGTACATATTTTAAATAGGAAACACGACACAACCGGATTGTAATTTGTAAAGGACGTTTCAGGTTACTGTTCATTGATAGTTTCTCTGACACTACAGTACACAGTTACTATTATCTCGAATTAGCCATTCAAGTAACATCTATTCCAAATTATCAGTTGCTTTTTACAGTATTGGTAAGTACTGACATTACAGATAAGTTTGAATTAATATTGATTTTGCTTTTGTAAGGAATGCCTGCTAATAGTACCTTTTTTTTCTTCTAGTTTCACAGTAATGTGGAATCCAATTAACGTTCTCAATCTAGGAATGATTAAATATGAAGAATGTGGTTTCCAGTCGAAATCACCTACTTCTCCTGCAGATGTACAAATGTGTCACTTTTTAGTTGATTTTCTTGACACTCATTCGAATGATATCAACATTTCGTGTGAAATTGTTGATATGTTAGAAGAAATAGGGAATAACTGTTATGATTCGAAGAACTGTGGTTTGGACGATGTCATTTCTGAAGAAGAATACCTACCAAGCTTTATTTTTTAAAAAAACCACCACCACCAACCACACCACATACTGCCACAGCTTTCAGCGGCAAAGAAAAGGCAGTGAAATATTCGTTAAACGTTGCAGGGAAAACACTTTTAAGTTACACAGTGTGCAAAGGAGTTTTCGTTTCGTAAAATTGGAGCATGAACTGTACAAATGGAAAATGAATTACATGAAGAAAGAAACATGCGCCAAACGGAAAACCAAAACCATCTGAACGAAAAACTGTTTGCAAGATTTAGAACCACTCGTGAGAGGGAGATCTACAAGACTGGGCCCTCCGAATTTTATCTGACACGAACACTGCTAATTTCCAGGCTTCGTTGACCTGGCTAAGCAGGCTCAACAAATTGTACAGAATAGGAAGTCACAAATTACCAAGTTTATGTTGCATAAACGGGTGGAGAAACTGCCAGTGATAGATAATGCTATAAAGAAATTCGTAGCTGATGTAAAGATGAAACTTGCTGTTATCTCCACAACTGCTCTTTATAACACTGATCAGTCCGGTTTCATGACAGAACTGTGTACACACCGCACGAAGTCAGCTCCCCATCAGTGAATGCAATAACACATCCACATATGAAAATGCCAGTGAAAAGTATGATTGGTTTACTGTTTCCACAACTGTATCTAAGAACCACAAGGCAAATTAGGACCAAAATTAACTTACAGTGTGTGTTCAAAAACCAACAGGGATGAGCATCAAAATCATGAGTAATCGATAGACCAACGTGCGCTGGATGCTATGCGCTTTGTGAAACAAGGTTTTTTCTCCTAAAGAATATGAATTTGGCGCCCCCCACCCCCTTCCTCATAGATACGGGCCCCCTGCGAATGCATGAATCTGGCATCTTGGGCGCGGCAGTAAAATTTTTCCCGGTTGCTCTAGCTGCGACTGCTTACACAGCCAACAGCCACATTTCTGTAGCCAGAAATGGGAAAAGGTACTACTCATATGCCACTCAACTGCGCGTGTACATGAGCCCACTCGTAACTGCTAAAACGAATCTAATGTAAACAGTTGTGGCCTCACGCTCATCAGAGGCAATTTGTTGTTATGAAGCATCTTCCTAAAGCCTTTGACATATTTTGCTGTTGGCAAACGCTTGTATGAGCACTGTGTTTTGTTGTAGTATATGGCACATTTCCTTGCAATTTATGTTTCTTTTTTCTCATTCACGTTTTATTGTTGCAGTATTATTCTGCAGTAGAGGGGTACAGTAATATCCTTTGTTAAGAGTATCGATTCTTAACAGTCAAAATTACAAAAATTTAACTGAAAACTAAAAACAACGAAAAAGTCCTAGGAATTCTAAAAAATTCCCAGGTTTTTCCTGATCTCCTGGTTGTCCTGGGTCGTATACACCCTGCCAGCTCAAAGTCGACACTAATTTGCACTTGCTCTGTGCAGGCGCATGTGGTGTCAAATAGGAGACTGTGCCTCAGCCAGTAAAATAAGAGACTGTGCCTCAGCCAGTAAAATAAGAGACTGTGCCTCAGCCAGTAACATAAGAGACTGTGCCTCAGCCAGTAACATAAGAGACTGTGCCTCAGCCAGTAACATAAGAGACTGTGCCTCAGCCAGTAACATAAGAGACTGTGCCTCAGCCAGTAACATAAGAGACTGTGCCTCAGCCAGTAACATAAGAGACTGTGCCTCAGCCAGTATTGCTTCAATGAACATTACCCTTTATCAATGTTCACCAGAGAATGTGCAAATATTCACATCAAATTTCATCGAAATCCATGATTGTCAAGCAGGAAAATGTTCCTAAATTATGCAATTTGATATGGTATCTCCAGTGTTCAATATCTTACTATCAGAACTGAAACAAAATATTTGACTGCACTCACTGAGGAAGGGTCCCTGATTACAGATGCTGTGAGCCCAGCAGCAGAGGACCCTTTTCCTGATGTGTAAACAGCAATAGGGGAGACACGTTCCACAAACTTCAGCAACTGAGATTTAGCAGTACCAGGATCACCCAGCAATAGTATATTGATATCTCCACGCCGGGTCAAACCATCAGGCATCCGCTTTCTTGAACCTGTTGAGAAGAAAGGCAATTTTTTGATGAAACAATGTGAACAAGAAAATGAAACATCAGCCGAAACTATATATCCAAAAAACAAAGAGGAAGAGAAGTTAGATAAATAGGCCAACTTGAGACACATGAAATGTTATTTAATCCTTCACTGCTAACCACTAAACATTTACTAACAAGCTCCAACAAAATTTTTGTCTGTATCTATCACGTGAAGCTTCTGAACACCCTTCACTAACTGGATTGAAGCTTCTGACTACAGTTATTTCTTACTTTCCAAATTATTTTTGGAACTATCACATATAGGAAACAGAATCCGATGAAAAATTTCTCAGTCACTGCCTATGACACTTTTCACACAAACAAAGTACCGCTGTATAATCTGAAACGAATGTTTCCAACAATTTATAATTATCTTCATCCATCAAAATATTATACACTCCTGGAAATGGAAAAAAGAACACATTGACACCGGTGTGTCAGACCCACCATACTTGCTCCGGACACTGCGAGAGGGCTGTACAAGCAATGATCACACGCACGGCACAGCGGACACACCAGGAACCGCGGTGTTGGCCGTCGAATGGCGCTAGCTGCGCAGCATTTGTGCACCGCCGCCGTCAGTGTCAGCCAGTTTGCCGTGGCATACGGAGCTCCATCGCAGTCTTTAACACTGGTAGCATGCCGCGACAGCGTGGACGTGAACCGTATGTGCAGTTGACGGACTTTGAGCGAGGGCGTATAGTGGGCATGCGGGAGGCCGGGTGGACGTACCGCCGAATTGCTCAACACGTGGGGCGTGAGGTCTCCACAGTACATCGATGTTGTCGCCAGTGGTCGGCGGAAGGTGCACGTGCCCGTCGACCTGGGACCGGACCGCAGCGACGCACGGATGCACGCCAAGACCGTAGGATCCTACGTAGTGCCGTAGGGGACTGCACCACCACTTCCCAGCAAATTAGGGACACTGTTGCTCCTGGGGTATCGGCGAGGACCATTCGCAACCGTCTCCATGAAGCTGGGCTACGGTCCCGCACACCGTTAGGCCGTCTTCCGCTCACGCCCCAACATCGTGCAGCCCGCCTCCAGTGGTGTCGCGACAGGCGTGAATGGAGGGACGAATGGAGACGTGTCGTCTTCAGCGATGAGAGTCGCTTCTGCCTTGGTGCCAATGATGGTCGTATGCGTGTTTGGCGCCGTGCAGGTGAGCGCCACAATCAGGACTGCATACGACCGAGGCACACAGGGCCAACACCCGGCATCATGGTGTGGGGAGCGATCTCCTACACTGGCCGTACACCACTGGTGATCGTCGAGGGGACACTGAATAGTGCACGGTACATCCAAACCGTCATCGAACTCATCGTTCTACCATTCCTAGACTGGCAAGGGAACTTGCTGTTCCAACAGGACAATGCACGTCCGCATGTATCCCGTGCCACCCAACGTGCTCTAGAAGGTGTAAGTCAACTACCCTGGCCAGCAAGATCTCCGGATCTGTCCCCCATTGAGCATGTTTGGGACTGGATGAAGCGTCGTCTCACGCGGTCTGCACGTTCAGCACAAACGCTGGTCCAACTGAGGCGCCAGGTGGAAATGGCATGGCAAGCCGTTCCACAGGACTACATCCAGCATCTCTACGATCGTCTCCATGGGAGAATAGCAGCCTGCATTGCTGCGAAAGGTGGATATACACTGTACTAGTGCCGACATTGTGCATGCTCTGTTGCCTGTGTCTATGTGCCTGTGGTTCTGTCAGTGTGATCATGTGATGTATCTGACCCCAGGAATGTGTCAATAAAGTTTCCCCTTCCTGGGACAATGAATTCACGGTGTTCTTATTTCAATTTCCAGGAGTGTACACCAGAACTGTAACTTTCTTTGAAACTTTGCACAGAGTGCACAGATTTTGCTGTTATTTATCCCCATCAGAATACTTTAAAATGTGTGTACACACACACACACACACACACACACACACACACGTATTGCCCATCGCTGGCCACTACATTCTCTCATCTTTCGGATAGCATACGAATCCCATGGCGGAAGAACTGGGAGTCTTTTGTGGGGATCCATGAATTGATCAATTTTGCACTTGTTCATATGATCGGAAGTGCTGGCCAGCCAGACTGTACGCCACTGATCGAAAAAGATGGTAGTCAGAGAGAGCAATGTATGGAGAATATGGCGCAGGGGGGAGCGGGAGATAGGACTTCTCATTTCAACGTTTCCATGTAAATTTTGACGGGTTTTGCGGCATGGAGTCGAGCACTGACCTGCTGCAAAATTACCTTTATTTTCACAGATGCCTAAGCTTGTATTACACCTATGACCAACCACCCGATCCCCACTTGCCACTACTGCCGTCTATTACAGAACGACGGAAGCGAAGTTGTAAACCTAATATATAATTCACCAAAATGTAAAGATACTGAGGGTATAAAGAATGTATGAACAATCTGATATAAATGATGAACTTCTTTTCCAGGTTTCCCCACAGTTCGGACGTAATTTCTTGGAAATTTCATTCTCAAATTAAGACCAATTTTGAGACTAGGCAACTACTTTTGGTGCGGAAATGCTCTCTTTGCTTGTGCTAGTCTGCACCTTGTATTTTCCCTTTGTCTGTCATATTATTTTGTTTCCATGTAGCAGAATTCCTTCACTTAGCCTACAAATGTGAAACCAGTTTTCATGGCAAGTTTGTTGCTAATCACATTTCTACTTCTTCTGTATATTTTTGTGATTCTTTGGTTCATTCTTAATATGTATTCTGCACTCAGTAGATGGTTCACTCCATTCAACAGGTCCTGCAGTCCATTCTCACTTTCACGATCACAATATCATCATCAAGTATTATTGTTGATACCCTTCCACTGAAAATTTTTATATCACTTCTGAACCTTTCTTTCATTTTCTTCACTGCTTCTTCAGTATAAGGAGAATGGCTGCATACCTACCTTACACCCTTTTTTGTTGTTGTTGTGGTCTTCAGTCCTGAAACTGGTTTGATGCAGCTGTCCATGCTACTCTATACAGTAAAGCTGCATGCCCTCGGGGAAAATTACGGCTGTAGTTTCCCCTTGCTTTCAGCTGTTCGCAATACCAGCACAGCAAGGCCGTTTTGGTTAGTGTTACAAGGCCACATCAGTCAATCATCCAGACTGTTGCCCCTGCAACTACTGAAAAGGCTGCTGCCCCTCTTCAGGAACCACACATTTGTCTGGCCTCTCAACAGATACCCTTCCGTTGTGGTTGCACCTACTGTACGGCTATCTGTATTGCTGAGGCACGCAAGCCTCCCCACCAACAGCAAGATCCATGGTTCATGGGGGGACACCCTTTGCAATCCAAGTAAATTCTTTGTCTTCCATTTGTATTGTTCCTTCCTGGTTTTTGTGTGTATTGTATATTTCATATCTTTCTCTATGGTGTTTAATTAATTTACTGAGAATTTCAAATGTCTTGCCCATTTAAGATGCTGAAAGCTTGTTGTGATTGACAAGGTGTCTTCACAAGTCGTGCACAACTGTCTTTGTGGTGATTTACTTTCCCTAAAGCCAAACTGATCACCACCACCACCACCACCACCACCACCACGTGTTCTGCCCTAGAGCAAGTCTTCACATGTAGCTCTCCAAGCAGTCTTGTCATTTGCTACCCTCTGTTTTCTCATCATTGTTTTCTATCCTTACGCTATCCACCATCTAGTATCATCATCATCATCTTCTTCTTCCTCCTCCTCCTCCTCCTCCATTCACCATTCCTTCCATAGCATCTATCAGTAAACAATCTATTATCAAAAGTGCAAGCCAATCCTATTTCCTCCTCACAATTACCTTTAAAATTTCTCTCTCTTCCTCCACTCTTCCTGACACCTCGTTTATCACTTTGTCTTGTCATTTTATCCCTTCCATCCTCCTCCAAATCACATCTCATTGCTTCCATTCTCCTTTCTTTCTTTTTCTTCAGTGTGCAAGCCTCAGATCCATATAGTACCAAGCTCCATGTAAAGCACTTTGCCAGTCTCTTCCTCAAGTCCCTGTTCTTGTACCCACATAGAAGCCACCTCTCCTCATATTAAATGCCTCCTTGACAATTTCTGTACATGTTTTCACCTCCTTATTGCATCTTATGCCTTCCATAATTACACTTCCCAGATATTTGAAAGCATTATTTTTTTTCTATATCTTTTTAGTTGTTCTTACTTTTATTGCACTTTTCCCCACATTTTATTGAACAGAGAGAGTGGTCTTACCTCACCCCCCTCTCATCTGTGCTTTCCTCTACCATCTCATCCAATTTGTGCTCTTATGTTCTGTTGTAGGTATAGACTCTTATCAGCCTTTTATCTCCATAGTCGACTGCATTCTTCCTTAGAAAGTCCATTAATTTACTCCACTGTTCTGTATCAAAGACTTACGATCCCCAGAGCATAATGGAGCAGCCAACAGTACTGGTGTCAAGGAGCTGTTCTCCTGGAAGATGACAGATTCGCACCCTCCCATTGGCATGATGAAGAAGGTATCATGATTCGTCAGATAATGCAACACACTGCCACTGCACCGAAATGTCCAGAGCCATTGATCACTTGCCCATTTCAGACCTAGTTGCCAATGTCACGGTACTAACATTGGAACACGCATGTGTCGTCAGTTGCGGAGGCCCATTGTCAGGAGTGTGGTACTCTGTGTGTTCAGACACACTTTTACTCTGCCCAACACTACAATCTGATGTTAGTTCCGCCACACCTCGCTGCCTGTATTCCGTATTTCCAGCTTACGACACCAGACATCTGCAATGAGGGGTGGTCGCACAACCCCACGACGTCTGGATGTGGTTTCGGTTTCGCCAAGTGTTGGAAGAGGCTCTCCACAGCACTGTTCAAACACCCTACAAGTCGCCCAATTTCCGAAATAATGGTGCCAAACCTCTAGGCCATCACAATCTGTCCTCTGTCAAACTCAGATAGATCTCACACTTTTTCCACTCTACACACAGACAGCACACTCACAGATACTAAATGCACTGTGCATACATCTGAGTAGCAGTTGTTCCTTGTCACGTGACACTGCTAGTGCCTGGTAGAGTTTATATCGATAGTAGGTTGGGAGTCATAATATTCTGGCTGATCAGTGTATAAACACTGGAAGAATGTTATATATCCATTCTGCTTTGTTTGACTGGAAGTCTATAAACATTTTTTCAGTCTACGACTTCAATACTTACTTACTTACTTCCTTCTGTCCTCCAAATCAACTCCTACTTCTCTTCTTCCATTGTGTTAGCAGCCAGGTCCTCCCCCTCAGAAAACGTTGTCAATTCTCTTGCCACATACCTGTTCCCCTTCTTGGTTGGCTCTGCAGTCCTTGAAGAACCTTGGCCTCGTGTATCACCTGCCTCCATTCTTCTCTGTCCATCGCCTTCCTTCTCCAATTTCTTATTCCCATCGCCTTTAGATCTTCTTCCACATCGTCCAGCCACCTTTTCCTGGGTCTACCTCTTCTCCTTCTCCTGTCAGGTTTTCCATGAAAGCTTTCTTGACACTCCAAGTTTCTGGCATTCTCTGTACATGTCCTGCCCATCTTATTCTTCCTTGCTTAATTTTAACCACAATATCCATCTGTCCAAAAAGTGTTTGTAGTTCTACATTTGTCCTTACTCTCCAGCCATCTTCCTCTCTCACTTCTCAAAAAATCCTTATCGGTATCTTTCTTTCCCATCTCAATAACCAGTTCTCCTCCTTTAGTGTCAATACCCAGCCTTCTGATCCACATATTACTATAGGTCTTAATATGGTTGTGTATATTTTGATTTTTGTATTCCTACTAACATTATTGGAATTAAATACATTCTGCAAGGCAAAATAGCAACGCTTTCTACTCACTATTCTTTCTTGAATTTCTACTGCTACTTTATTGTCCTCCGTTATTACAGAACCTAAATACTTAAATGTTTTCACTCTTTCATATTCTTTCCCATTCATTACTACTGAATTCTTTTGTCCGTTTATATTGGGCTCCCCCATCACCATATACTTTGTTTTGTTTATGTTTACGTCTAAACCTACTTCTCTTGCTGCTTCCTCTAATGTATCGTAGTTCTCCTTTAGCACCCTAACATTCCTTGCCATTAAAGCTACGTCATATGCTCATATGCTACCACTTGAACTTGTCGATTAAGTATTGTTCCTCCTGGGTTTATCAGCATTTGCCGCATCACCTTTTCAAAAACTAAATTAAATAGCATTGCAAAGATCACATCTCCCTGTCATAGCCCCCTCTGTACTTGGAATTCTATTCTTACTTTACACACTCTTGCTTTCATTGTCATTTCTCTTAAATTGACCAGTTTTAATGGGATTATAAATTCTTTCAGGATCTGTATACTTTTCTTCCTGTGTAGGCTGTCGTACACTTGCTTAAAATCAATGTACAACTGACGTAGTTGCTTGTCATACTCATAAAACTTCTCTAGCACTTGTCTTAATAAAAATATCTTATCCATCATGGATCTGTTCCTCCTAAATCCAGCCTGATAGTCCCCCAATATCCCTTCAAGACTTGAGGCTAAATTTTTACTAAATACCTTATATGTTACTTCCAAGAGAGAGATTCTACAATAATTGCTACATTCTGATTTGTCGCCTTTTTTATGTAACGGGCAGATAAGTCCCATGTTCCAATCCTTGGGCATTACCTACTTTATCCATATTTCCTTTATCAATTCATGGAGTGCCGCCTCCATTTTCTTTCCCCCATATTTTAATAATTTGGCCTCTGTGTCTTCTTCTCCTGCTGTTTTATTATTTTTCAGGCTCTTGATAGCATTCTTCACTTCCTCTAGCTCTGGTACTACTTCCTCTTCCCGATCCTCTACATCTAACTCTGATTCCCATTCTGAGTCCTGTTCCCTTTCATTCTCAATCACGGTTCCTTCTTCTTTATCCCCTTCTTTACCATCAAGCAGTTTGGTAAAATACTTTCGCCACCTTTCCAGGACTTTGCTTTTATCTACAATTATATTTCCATCCTTATCCTTATAGAAAACTGCTCGAGGTTGGAAACCTTTCTTCAAATATCTTTTTCTTTCGTAGAACCTTCTGATCTCTTTATTGTCGCCCATTTCATCCACCTGCTCTATCCTTCTCCTTTCATGCTGCATTTTCTTTACCCTACTAAGCTTATCCACTCTTTTCCTATTTCTCTGTATTCTTCTGCCGCTAACCTCATGTTCCTTTGCAACATTCTCCGTCTCACTTCATTTCTCTTGTGTATTACCATTAAGCATTCCTCATCAAACCACTTAACAACCCTTTTGCGTTGTTCTCTCCCCAGTATCTTTTCTGCAGCTACGCTAACGACTCCCATTTAGTTTCCACATTATCTTCATTCCCAGAGTTTCCCCTGCTTCCAATATCTCTTCTGGTTTCTACCTATATTCTTCCTGTGTTTCCTTCATTTGGAGTCTTTGTATATTATGTTTCATTCTTATCTTATTCCTTTGGTTTCTTACCAAATCTATCTTCTGCCTATATCTAATTCATACTAAGTAGTGGTCTGTGTCTCCACCTACCCCTCTGCAGCTGATAACTTCCATAATATTTGATGCATGCCTTTTGTCTGAGTACGTGATCTATTTGGTTTCTTGTGTTTCCATCTGGTGATACCCATGTATATTTCTTAATATCTTTCCTTGGGTGATAGTTGCTTTTTATTATCATGTTCTTCCCACTGGCAAAGTCTATCAGTTTGAGATCGATTACTGTCATTGTGTTGGCCTTCCTTTCCTATTATGCTTCTATATACCTCTTCTTTCCCTATTTTTGCATTTAGGTCTCCAAGTATTATTTTCACATCGTGTCTTTGAATTTTACCTATTTCTTCTTCCAATTTGGCATAAAATATATCCTTTGCATCTTCATCTGCCTCCTTCGTAGGGGCATAGACATTCACTATTGTAACGTTAAAAATTTTTGCCCTTATCCTTAGAGAACACATTCTGTCACTTATTGCCATAAAACTAATTACATTAGCCTTCATAGACCTATGTAGAAGGAAACCAGTGCCATAAAGGCCTGTATCTCCACCTCTATACATCATTAAATGTTCCCCCAACACTATCATTCCTTGCCCTTTCCATCTAGTTCCTTGTGTTGCTGCTATTTTCCACTTTATACTTATCTAGTTCATTCCCAATTTCTTGTAGTTTGCCAGGCCTCTTGAGCGTCCTCACATTCCAGTTGGCTATCCGAATATCCGTGTTCCTTCTCTTAAACTGCTTTTCTCACCAGGTTGTCAACAGGCAATCCTTGCTGTTCCGAGGCATGTGTATAGTATCTGCAACAGCACTTTTTTCCGGGATGGGGCTGTTAACCTCACGCCCAACCCCCGACTTGGAGGACCTGGATTTTTTTTTAGGGTTTACTCCCCTAGGACAGTTTGCTTCCCTACGCCTAAAGAACCCCCCAGCCCTACGTTGTTGGGGACACTTGGTCTGACTCCTCCATCGATACCAATCCGGCTTACCTGCTCCCCATTGTGTTCAATAGTAGAATCCCTTCTGCATTTACAATGACAACTTTGCTTTTAAATTCTTGGAAAGTTAATTTGACTTTTCAGGGTGCTGAATCCTGCCTTTCGATGATCATTTCCTTTTTTATTTTTTCATATCACACCTGCACAAATTTTCACTTCAACTCCTTTGCATTTTCTAAGTGACTTACATTGCTGCGTTTCCTCCTTTCCTTGTACAGTTTCATATTTCCTTCTTTCACCATTCACCTGAAGTCTTTCTTCTGTCACATGTAATTTCTTCACAATTACCTTTCTTATAAATATAGGTCCACCCAGTATCTATGACTAGTGCTTTTAAAAACGTCTGTTCATTAACGTAGTATCTAAAGCCTTCAAATGTGCACCACAATTGCTCAATAATTCACTGTGCCACTTCCCTGTACCTTGGTTCTTTCTGAGGAGTTTTTTAAACTTCTATTCTTGTTCAACACTAAATTAAAATCAGTATCATCATATCTGCTCCTCGTTATGTCAACCAATCCAACAACAGATTTCAGAATTTCCGTCTCACCATGATGTAATCCAGTTGGTATTTTCCTATGTGCCCTGGACTTTTTGAAGTATACCATCTCCTCTTCAGATTTTTTGAACCGTGTATTTGTTATTGACTGAAGTTTTTGTAGAACTCTCTCATTTCTACTGTCAGATCTGTATTCTCTGTAACTGTGTCCACTATTCCTTCTACCACTATACCGCTCCCCCCCCCCCCCCCACTTTAATTGTTGGTCATCTTCCTTTAAAATCTGAATTATCTACTCAGGTGTCTCATATAATAAATCTCATCATCTGTGTTGATTATGATAAGAATAATCTTATCACTGGAATGTTCACAGTAAACTCACTCTTTGCTCTACTTTCCTGTTCATAACCATTTTCTGCTGCTGTTGGTTATCACCGTACGTTTGCCTTAACAGAAATCTTTATCTTCTTGCCATTTTCCCTAACTGATTCCTACTACATCAAGATTGAGCCTTTGATTTACCTTTACAGATTTTCTAGCTTTCCTAATACATTTAGATTTCTGACAATCCAGGTTCTGACTCCTACAGTGTTATCCTTTAATTCGTTTCTCCATATTTTGCTCAAGGTCACCTCTCCACTAACAGTTCCCTTCCAGAGGTCACTATGAAGGTAATCTGGAATCTTTCATCCATGTAGAGATAATAATGACATTAATCAGATGAGAACAAATCTATAAGCACTGAAAGATTAGGGGTGACTAGTTAAAAGGTGGCCTGTCAAGGGAAGGAAATGTGATTCAAGATACAATAGAGCCGACAACATTTAATTTCACCAGTAATGTCATGCAAGTCATTTATGACAGTAAAATACTGTGAATTGGGATATAAAAATACTTCATGTCATTCCTTTTGAGCAGAATGGAAATGTGACATTTCCGAAGCTTATAACAAAATTAGTCAGACGACTGAACTGCGAGTCCAGAAAGAATAAACTTAAAAACTCAGCAAAAAAGCTAACCTTTGTTTTTCTTTTTAATTAAAGACACTGATAAAATTTCAAGTTTAGCATGTGAATGAAAGGCATTAACAAAGCTTAAAGAATTCTTCTATATATTACACAAATGAAAAGGCCAAAGGGAAAAACCATAAACAAGTAGTCACGATGGTCTGAGGTGGGTCAATATGCAGAAAAAAAGTCAAAAGATAGTAAAACATGGTGGATATTTATTTGCAGGGCATGATGTGTCACTTTGGTTATAGTTTCATAATGAACAACTGCCATGGCACATTACGCAAATCCAATTAAAAACAAAATTAGGTTTTGGAGAAAAAGACCTAAGTTCATTAATAATTAGAAGGGGCTGATTATGATTACGGAAGACAGGAGGTTAAGGCAACCCACCCCTCCCGCACTGACACACATTTCCAATCTCTTACAAATGTTAACTTCTGGTTGGTTGGTTGGTTTAAAAGAGGTCATCAGTCCCTCATTCCAATTAAAATAATTCCATAAGGGTGGGAGTAAAATAATGAAGACATACAAAACACAGCTGGAAGAAAGGAGTAAACCACAACAATGACAGAAGGGCAACAAACGCTAAAAATGGACAACAAAACCACAGAGAGACGCCAAGAAACATGCAGAAGAGATCAAAACAAGAGAGCACATTACCATGGCTGACTGACCATGAGAATAAAATGGAGAAGCCAGCCACTCTGCAACACATTAAAACCTCCACCCTAAAAGCACTAGGGTGGAGGACACAGAGGGACAAAGGACATGCACTAAAACTTACATCAAATGATAAAACCCACCCTCATGAATAAAACGTAAAACTAAAGCTGCTGTTGAGGCACTCTGTCGCCAAACATCGAAGGTAGGGTGCTGGTAAAGTTAAAATTCTACTGCAGAGCGGTTAAAAGTGGGTAGTCCAGCAGGAGGTGGAAAAACGTCATTTGTGAGCCACAGCAACACTAAGGTGGGTCCTTGTGACAAAGGAAGTAATCTTGCGTTAGCCACATATGGCCAACCCTGACCTGGGCCACTGATGCAGTTAACTTCTGCACATTGTTTCTGGTAAGCTGAAATATGTCATATGAACCATCCTTAGGGAAGTTTCAAAGGTTATCATTATGAATGAAGCCCTACCCATCTATTTGGTTTACAACAGAAAGTTGATCAAGCAGCACTTGTATTTTGTCCTATACAATTCTGGGCAATAAGATCATAGACACTTGGCAGAATTTCAGAGGGAAAAATTAAAATATCTTATCTGTCAACTCAAGTTGAGATTACCGGTCACACTTTCAAAACAGATGTTAACACAAGTTTGATAAGATCAAATACACTGCCTTTCAGAAAATTCTTATTTTATTTGGAATGTCTTGTATATTGAGTTTTACAATATCTGTAAACATTTATTAAACTTTGATAAATGTCTGCTATTTGGATCTGCTAACTATATTTCATTTCTTCACACTTACTTGAAACTTAAGATCATCATCACACGACTACCACATTAATGCTAAACTATACTGTGCTTATAACCTGAATTACAAGATCTTAATAATATTTGGCATTCCACAAGCTGATGTTTACTACATACCACCATCTAAAACCTGCAGGAAGTCACAGTACTGGGTTCTTGAAAATGTTAGTTTAAGCATAGTATTAGCATATACTCATATTCTGAATGATTATCTCACATTGTTCAAAATGTGCAGTAACTAATTGAACATTACAATAAAAAAGCAAACAGTGTATATTTAAACCTTGCTTCACAGTTGGTGCCAGCAATATAAAAGAAACGTTTGCTATTATACCACTATGGACTATCAATTGACAGGCTAGCAGATTTATTTATGAATAACTAGAAGTAATGTAGGTTGATTCTTACAAAGAAGGAGACAGCAACCAGCCACTATTAATAATGCTATTTAAGTAAATAGCATTGTAACTGATTTTGAACTTACAAGTTGATCATCAAACGGCTGCCACAAGATTCACAAGATGCACTTTACATAATCGTCAGCTTTCTATTTTTATTCTCCCACTGTAGCAAAATAATTTTGGTGTGCTGGTGCCCTACAGTAGAAAACAATGTTAGAAGCACCGTATGTGAACATAACCAACCTCCAAACGATGTAATACAGAGTAAACAAATATGTGAGGTTAAGTGGTTATAGTACTTACATCGAAAATTCCATGAAACTTTGTTGCAGAGTTGCAGGATTGTATTTCTGAAATATTGCCAAGTATATGCAGAACTTATATGATTTGCATATCACCATATTGTGCAAAGCAACACACACACACACACACACACACACACACACACACACACACACCAAGAAGTATTTGCCACATGTGAAGTTGACACAAAGATGCAGTGTCATAATATTGTGCTATATCCAGGCACAGTGTTTATATAATACCTTGCAAGTAGCATTAACACAAACTGATTACTGCATCTGTCAACTTCATCTGCATTATTATATGCTCATAATGTAAGTTTTATCTGTGTGTTGCAATTGTTCATGATGTTACATTTTTTCTTTATAAACATTCATACTGTGAAATCAAAGTAATCTATATATTGTAATATCTGAGAGAGAACATCTCTGGCACTGTTGTATTTGTGAAACTGCCATCTTTGTGTCAACTTCACATGTGGCAAATACTTTTTAGTGTGTGTGTGTGTGTGTGTGTGTGTGTGTTGATATGCAAATCATGTAAGTGCTGCATATACTTTGCAATATTTCAAAAATACAATCCTGCAACTCTGTAACAAAATTTTGCACAATTTTTGATGTAAGTACTATAACCACTTAACCCCACACATTTGTTTACTCTGTATTACATCATTTGGAGGTTAGTTATGTTCACATAGGGTGCTTCTAACATTGTTTTCTACAGAAGGGCACCAACACACCAAGGATATTTTGCTGCAGTGGGAGGAAAAATCGAAAACTGACAACTATGTAAAGTGCATCTTGTGAATAGCTGTCTGATGATAAATTTGTCAATTCGAAACCTGTTATGGCGCTATTTACTTGAATAGATAGCATTATTAATAGTGGCTAGTTGCTGTCTTCTTCTTTGTAAGAATCAACCTACATTAATTGTACACAACCATGGTCTCACCATGTCAGTTTAGACAAAATAGCAACTAGAAGCTTCTTAATACAGGAAATTCAACTACTATGGAACTAAAAGCAAGCACAAATATGCAGTAAACATGAAAATAAATCTTGAAGTTTTGCAACATTAGATAGTTTTTACACTCACCTCCAAACAGTAAACAAGCTATTGCCTTCTTGATGTCTGCAAACCCAAAGATACTGGGAGCAACACTTCTGGCAATACGCTCATATATATTTGGACTAGCTGCTAAACGGCGGAAGGAGTCTTCTTCCTCTGCTGTCACTGGTTGTGGACTGCTAAAACCAGAACCAGCAGCATCAATCCTGATGCCTACAACACGCAAGTATGGTGTTCTAACACCAACAAGCGCGCGTTCCCTTCCACGACTCTGTCAAAATAAACATACCTACATTTGTACATCATTCATTATCACTTCATTATTGACATATCATTGGAAGATTCCATTAATCTGTATCAGCAAAAATACTGTTGTCAATGAAGGATATTCAATAAATAGTTTTACTACTAATAAATCTCTCTCTCTCTCTCTCTCTCTCTCGTGTGTGCACATGAGAGAGAGAGAGAGAGAGAGAGAGAGAGAGAGAGAGAGAGAGAATCTAAATTAAACTTGTTGGCAGTCTAGTTCCTCCACATTCCACCAGACAGCATTCAATGTCTCTCCTTACCCATACACTACTATCCCTTTTCCTTCCCCACCTCCTCCAGACTGCTGCTTGCATCACAAGTGATACTTGCATTCTAGCTCGAGATGCTGGAGTTCGCAGTCATATGTGCATGAGGTGTGCTTACTTGTGTGTGTGTGTGTGTGTGTGTGTGTGTGTGTGTGTGTGTGAATGGCATGTGTCTCCCTTTTATTGATGAAGGCTGTGGCCGAAAGCTTTACGTAAGTCTCTTAATTCTGCCTGTCTGCAACTTGACGTGTCTCCTTTATAGTAAGTAGACATCTGTCTTTTCCTAGATTGTTAAAAATAGATAATATTGATTTTTGTCAGTCTTCCAGTCACTAAAGCACACATCAAACCTGTTAAGACAATGGTGTGTTGTAGAACAAAAAGAAAGTGTCATCATTAACTGCAAATTAAGAATTATGAAACTGATACAGTTCAGTACAAACAATGCAAGCTCAGAAGTCGCCTTCAACATATAATTTCTTTGAGTACAACAATCCAAGAGTATTTTCCCAAATACATGACCATTTGTCATAAGTAAAACCCTCAAGCAATAGTCTGCAACATGCCACGGTGGAACAAAAATAAGTGATTAAAATGGCATGCACCCGACAGCATCCTCTTGGGTGACTGGATAGTTAAGTGTTACACAATGCTCAGGCAGAGCAGCCATATGAATTGGAAATGTATAACAAAATGCCACACTGCATTGCTGACATCACAGGATGGAATATTGGCGTAGAACTCTTTGAAGTTGCCAAAGTTTTAAAACGGATCTTGTACAACTACTTCATTTTTAATGGAAAAAACTTCAAGCAAAGTAAAGACCTAGCTATGGTTTTTAGCTTGATGCTAAAAACTAAAACATTCTTCTTTATTATTTTGAAAAAAGTTCCTTCCAGAAAATAAAGTTCTGACTAGTCATGAAGTAAAGTATCACAGTTCACAGATGACTACTTTGATGCTACGTAGTCAGTATCCCAACTTGATGGAGTTGAGTCATGGGCACTTACCACAGTATTGCACAAGAAATGTGAAGTATTTCAAAATGTGGCCACACTGAAGGATATTAAGGGTATCACAGGCAGCTAAAGTGATAAATGTGGCAGTGTTTCACTGTATGAACAAAGACTTACAAATTCTAAAAACCATTGCGAGAAGAAAACTCTACTTTGGGCATATAACACACAACAAAAACCACTTATCATAACCAGTACTTGAAATATTACTAGGAAACATGGTCCAGGACACAGAAGATTATCCTGACTAAAAGACTCACACTGGTGGTATGGACTGAGTGCAGAAGTGCTGTCCAGAGAAGGCATGGAAAAAGAGCAGATCACGGTACTTATCGCCAGTGCTCTTGGAGGACCAAGTATTTCAAGAAAAATATGGAAAATAAGCTTTTCATACGGCAATCAATTCTTGTTGACAAGACAGATTACTGGTGTTATGTAGATGACATGATTATTTTGTTCAATGTAACCAAAGAGGAGACGTATGCCCTTCATGGGAAATTCACCGAACAGCATAAAAACATGTAATTCACTACTGAATATGAAAAAGAGTGCGAACTTTATCTGAAATGACAATATGACTCATTCATTTAATGTTTTCCAAAAATGACGGTGGTCGATTTTAAGCTTGTTTTGCGCGTCTACGTCACGCATTCTCCGACAGGCAATGAGCATTCAGAAGTGTTCTGAGCACTCTGCTGTGAAATCCATAGATAATGCGAGCATTAAACATGATCGTAGCAAGTTGTTTAGTGAATTTCTCTTCCATTTGTTGTGAGTTGCCATCACTGATTGTGGTGGTAAGTGATAAATTCTGCATAAGCAAGCGAGGAACACAATTTGCAGGATACACATTTTCTTCAAGCGGAAAGAACACACATGCACATACTGCAAATGTCGCTTGGAATTGCCAACAATGCAATCCCTGTCTGTGCCTCGACATGTGCGAACCACCATCATTCACAGATTGGACTACAGTCTTGTGTTCACAGGCTTTGGAGGGACTCCACCAGATATGACGTGTTAATGGTCAAAGACCACTGTACTCCGCTGCAGAGTGAAAATCTCATTCTACGCAGAGTATAGTTGAGCGGTCGAAAGACACTACCAGGATGGACAATGTTAAACCTTCAGATGAGCTTGTTAACTTTAGTCACTTTCCACAAAGGATTTTCCATTTCCACACCAACAGCCATTAGCATTTTTACCCCATTTATTTTTAAAATTGCTCCAAAAGGATATTAGAATATGAAGAAAACTTATTATTTCCCAGTTATCTTACTCAGCTGGAGTTAAAGACTTACTACATATTTCACATTCATGAAAATGCATTTACAAAAGCCAAACAACTGTCCTTTGTAGTGTAACATTGGATACTTTGGCATAACATGTACCACTCTTCATGTACCACTCTTACTCTCTTAGGCTGATGAAAGGTGCTTGTTTACGTAGTTGGTAAGGATAAAATGTCCCACCCTGGATGTTCTGGTTTTACCTCTGTGCAGATAAAACTTAAGTCACATAAGCTCTGGAAATCAACAAGGCATGACAGCGAATAAGCCTCTCCACCTGCTGTATCAGAGTGCTTGTTCTTTGGATGCCAAAGCTTGGTGGTGCCTTGGAGGTCGCAGAACAATGAGAGGTACTCAAGAATGTAAACCAGCAGAAACAATGAATCATCTTTTTCAAAACTGTCACTCATTTTGATCACTAATGTCATGGTAAGACAAGTGTCTGTCCTCAGCTACAAGATCAGTTCATCCATTATTGTAACTGAAGCTGTGTATGAAAACCAGTGGGCGCAAAATACAGAAGAATTACCGTTAAGCTGTTTACATCATTTAGTAGAGCTCTTTCCCAGCACCAATACAGCACAAGAGAGAGAAGACATCCAAGTGAACTGTCACGTGGTAGTGCACAGCACAACCACACAGGTAATTAACTTAGAGAATGGTGACCAGAAATTACTTACTAAACTGACATACACATATGTTGGGTGACAGATCGTGCTTGAAGAGTAGGACAACATGAGATAGCACCACGAAACACCTCACCAAGTACCATAAGTGTGAATTTTTGCTCTACTAACAATATTTCCTAACACACCAACAAGCAACCATAAAATAATAAGTTACAAATGAATCTCACAAATTTTCTTCACACTTTGGTTTTAGCCTTCAATAGTGTTTACAAATGTTATGCAGTTAACTTTCTTCACACAATGGCAGTCCACTCAACAGATCTGAATGGTAAAAACTGGAACAACTAGGTTCACTCAAATAACGAGTGATCACAAGTTTTGAAACTGTCCCTACTACCATTCGTGATTGTCACGGCACCTTGAACGCATATTTCGCGTGTTTTGTTGTTTGTCCACTTTTACACAGAGAACACACATGCACATATGAAAACCATCACTTATGTAGTATGTGTAGGAAACTTCATAAAAAATGTTTAATGTAAATATTTGCACTTGACAACAAGATAAATTCTCAAAACACTTTTTGCTAAGCTTTGAGTTTTTGCATTGCTAAAATGCTTCTGGTTTAAGTAATGAAACACAGCACAAGTTATAAATTTTGTTTAAATAATAAAACACAGCACCAGTTACGTATTTTTTCACGCGTAGAAAAACGCGTTTTGAGAATTTAACTTCTTGTCAAGTTTATTTACATTACATTTACATTTGAGAAATTTCCTTCACAAACTACGTGAATGATGGTTTTAGGCATAATGGTGGTGGTGACATACCTTATAACCCCAAAAACACTATTACAGAGCGAGAGAGACAGAACAGCACATATGCACACATCACACAAAATACGTGAATATTTGCACTTGACGATGAGAATAAATTCTCAAAAAGCATTGTGCTAAGCATGAAAAAAATAAGTAACTGGTGCAACGTTTCATTCTTAAATAATGAATAACAACTGCATGCTTCCCAAAAACATCAATGACGACGAATGAAATTAGATCAAACATTTCTACTTCCCACACAATTACCAGTTCCAGTTCTGTTAGCAGCAAAGGATGGTGTACAAAATTCAGGTACCCTATACTGCCTAATAAACAAGTCCCTAGGGGGTATTTTGATATCTATTATCTACATATACTACACATACACTACGAAAATGCAAGGCGGGACCAAAAATAACTTTTACCACTTAAAAGTTATTTCTCATATTTTACACCATTTTGAAGTATCTTGAAAAATGTAAAAGTGGTGTTTCCAAGTACGTTTAAAATAATATCCAAAGATTATTTTTGTCTATGTTAGATATTATCACACAACTTCTTATCAGTAACTTACACCTGAATTTTACATTCCAATTTCTTCCATAACTCAGCAAAGAAGCAAGGAATTTAGTACAGACAAAACAAAACATCAACTTTACATAAAATAAGGGAAAGACAACCATTCACCTCTATACCAGACTGAAACGTGGTGCCCAAACACATGTAACAAACAATATTCACACTAGCTTTCGAGGTCTTCTCTTCTATCAAAAGTGAACACATCTAGGCAGACACCAAAATGCAAACTCCTGCGGTGACAGGAGTGTGAGTTTAGGTGTCTGCATCATTGAGTATATGAATATGTGTACTTTTGCTAGAAAAAGAGTAAGAGCTAAAAAGCTAAAGTATCATTTACTTTTACACCTATCAATGCACCACACATCAGTCTGCTGTAGGCGAGTGGCTGTTTTTCCCAAGAATTTACATTATTTTAAAACATCAACTTTCAAACTTAAACTTATACCAGCTTTTGTACATGTACTTGCAACTGTGCAGACACAAATGCAAATATTGCAGCTTTCTAATTTAGATAATTTCAATTTTTTTAATGTTAATGTACAGATTTTCAATGTGAAGAAAGCATGTGGAGTTCAAAGCTGGATGTGATCTTCCACAAATCAAATAATAAGTGTGTGTCCTTTTTGTGACATGATAATTGATAGCACATTATGTGTATTTCCGGTATTTCCGAACAACAGTTCTGAAAGGCAAGCATTAATAAACTTATTAGTTAAACAATAACAAAAAGTTTTTCACGGCAGCCTCAAATTGCACTCAGTAGGTTTTATTGACCAACTTTGCTCTATAATATTGAAAAGCATCACCAGAAACTCTCAAATTTATAGTCTGAACTACAGAGGTTGGCTGATTACATTGCCAACAATGCAATCAGCCAACCACTGCACTTGAAACTGTAAATCCCAAAGATTCTGATGATGCTCTTGCAATATTATAAAGCGAAACCAGTCAATAAAACCTACTGAGTAAGACTTGAGGCTGTCCTGAAAAACTTATTTAAACTGTTGCTGTTTCCCGTGCATGCAATGCCTGCTCTCAATAAATAATAATGAACATCTCCTGTTGTTTCAACAGCAGAGCTAAGAAAGACAGCAGATGCACTTTGTTATCGATGTTATACTGACACATTTAAAAAGCTTGTGGATGTTCCACTACCACAACAGAGATTTGTGCCCTATCAACAAAGCATTTGACAACATTATTTTGTTCACCAGCAATTTAATTTTCTTCTATGGTATTGTAATGATTATACTTAAAGTAATTTTACCTTGGGTTTTGAAACTTTTTTGATGGAGAAGATTCCCAGTACTACGATTCTGTTGCCGGGCACAACTCGCTCACAGAGGTACCTGTATGTGAATTTAGGATAGATTCATTAGTTATAAATACTAACATTGTGTATATTCTATCATTTTAAATTGCCTACACTGCAACATCAGGAAATTCGCATTAAATTGTAAAAGCAAACACAACCTTCCTCTGCAAACAACTGGGGGTACTTGCCACTGTATCAAATGGAGTCATTAAATATGCATCCTGTTTTCTATTATTTCCTCCACCCTTCTGCCACTCATCAAGGCTGTGTCACTAATGTCTACAATATTATTTGGATAGCAAAGTTTTGTTCTGTTCTCTTGTAATAAAATGAGAAGCAAAAACTGCAAAATAAAAATCTATTCACTCGGAGTTGCACATGAAGAGGGAGTGTTTATGCAACATAAATTTGTAAATTCATGCTTTGTTTACATTCTCTGAACAAAAGGTAAATGGCTGAAAAAACATACCACAATAGAACCTACAATCTGGAGTACATGTTCACGTCTCATGGTACTTGTCATTGTAAAACTTTTGAAAACTATAAAGAGACATTGCATGCATCACTTTGTGTATGAGTGGTGTGTGTATGCATTGTATCAATCTGCTTCCTATTCCGGACCCAATAACAGACATTACCATGAAGTTCTTAAATCAAAATTCCAATAATTTCCAGGACTATTATGCTGGTCCTCACTTTGGCTTTCACTTCTACCACGATATCCACATGAAGTATGTGTTAATGGCGTTATGATTCCAAACTTACATAAAAACGAGTCATCACATTCACACTATGATTACTTCTAGTTGAGTCATCACATTCACACTATGATTACTTCTAGTTAACTATTATGATATTCAAAACAAGCTCAAGTTGATGGCTAATCTGCTGTGTGTTCCATACCGAGGCAAGCAAAAGTTGATAGATTCAGCTTCCTAACTTAGTTAAACATGTTCATGTCAAAAAATAAGAAACAATGTGTAGGATAAACAAAATTGACATTTTTTCCAATTTTTCCTTTACATACATGTGCAACTATTTAGCTTATTCTTTTCCACAGCAAGAACTAATGTGCTACAGAATGCAAATATTCATCTCTGTAGTACACACTAACTCCAGAAATATAAAGAAAGTTAATAAATGGAAGCAGCTATGTCCTAAGGTAATAATTCCTCCTCGTGGTCAATCAGATGGCCCCTCGCTCAATTGTCATCAAGATGACAGAATAACAATGGCGATCATCATTTGACCAGGGCAATAATGATATTTGTTTATTGTGGTCAATGCTGTCTTCATGAATTAACTCATCAGTATGAGAGAAAAGACTGCTATGCAATTAAACTAACATAGCTGCAATGCATACCTGTCACAGTAAAGTTCAAGGTGACGTGGCATCTCTCCTTGTGGAATATAATCAGGCAACTCTTGTAATTTCAGAACTTGAAAGTCTACACAGGTGCACTTGTCAGGGACAATGAAGAAAGGATCCAAAGGACACTTTGGACGACCTGCCTGCTCCCTGAAAAAATAATTAGCAACAGATAAGACATATGGCTTAACCCCATAAATGTACAACTTCGGTAGTATTCAACATAAAAGCCTGTCAAGTATATGAACAAACCCACAACAGAACATAGCCATGAAACAATCCTAACAGTACATGTTTAGCCAACTAGCACTCACATGAGACATCTGTGATAGCAACAGACAATTAGATATCACAACATAAAAAACATAATTAAGGTAAATTCACAAAGCACTACATGGCATTTATAGACTTTCTGCAGTGAATGAACGAAAAGTTAAAAAAAAGCAGGAATTTAAAAGGTGTATGAATGAACGAAATGAGAAGAGCACTGGAAAGCTTAACATTAGGGTAAAAAATCATGTTGAACAAGCAAATGACACTCTAGAAAACCACACATTAACAGCTAACTTGGTCCCAATATCCCCAGTTCCACAGAGTAAAATCGCACCAAATTAATTGAAAAAGCTAATTTATCAAAAATTTGAAAGATACTCTCCAGAAGGGTTGACATATATTCACAGAATACGGGCAGTGACATATCAACATTCTTGAACCGAAACTGAATGGATGCAATGGGATTTTCTCACCTCATCTTCCGGCCAATTACAACATATATCTTGCATCAATGCAGAATGCAAATAGTCAGTCTATGCCCACTGGTATCACTCAGATTTACTGAAACTATTCCACACAAATTTTGCAAAGAAAATTGTGGTATCTGTGCTTAAAAAATACATGAAAAATGTCTACTTCACATGTGTAAATTTCTATCCACATTGTTCAGTAAGTTGGAATTGCACTCTATGCAGAGAATTCTAAAAATGCTAGCCCATGGTACATTTGGTTGGACAATAATGGCGAGAATGTAGAAAAACTGGCAAAACATACATGTGTATATCTACTGATAATGTTCTGATATGCATCCAATGTCATCTTTTCTAGCTAATTTGCCTTTACATGTGACACAATGTCTCCACTATCACACACAATACAAATGCTTCATGATTTGCAAAGGGCAACTAACAATAATAATGAATTATAGTGCCAACAGCAAAATTTTAAGACATTCGTAAGCTTTTACCCTACCTATGGTCAGAAGTTTTTAAGCAGTCACCGTCAAGAGTTTTAGAAAGTTCAAATCTGGGGAGAAAATCACCAGGGGCCTGACTGACCTGCCCCTCCTTCCCAAGGCTATCAATCTTCCATCTTCCAAACCCCTGCCCTTTCCAACTACCATGAAGAACTAAAACTTTTAATGTGTCTACATAACATCAAAATTTTCACCTCCTGAAGCTAAGTACTGGCCAGTCGTTCTGGGTGTTTGCAATTTTACAGGTATATACAAACCAGCAAGTCAGCCAAACAACTACATATGTACAAACATATGAAACTTCAAGACCTAAATATTATCACATAAAAAAAATGTCATTTGTGAAAATAAAATAGTTGCATAAACTCACGTATTGCACCGCCGAGGCAATGCATAACCCTCAAGACCTGGTTTAACAGCCAAATGAGTTGTAATACTCTTGCAGGAACGGCACTGTATAGCTATTTGTGTTGCTTTTGCACGAACACCAGATGCCGACACAACAATTCCTGGAATTTTCACCAGCCGTGACACTGTTTCAGACTACAGAAAACAGAAAACATAACATAAAAAGTTATTCACAGCGTAACATAAGATCAAAGTTTTCTTCTCAATCACAACAATAAAAAAGTGCTGGAAAAAGAAACTGTAGATTACAGCAAATAATAAGGGTAACGTGTGTACCGCATATCAAGCATTTTTTTATGGCAGAACCCATGGACTACAATGTTTATTGATTTTATCTTGGAAGTGATAGATGTTGTAAGTATTAAATAACTCAATACTTTAGTTATTTACATATTTATTTATTTGTAATGATAATGGGTACTATAAGCACTCATACACAGTTAGTGATAAATGTTCAGTGCGGTATTCAAACAACAACAGGCATAAATATACAAAGAACAAAGTCCTACACTATAATCTGTAAGACGTGATTGGTACTGACAGTTCACGGAGGCAGACTGCAATGTTGCTGAATGTGGCTTACAGGACTCGCACCCAGTCAGTGACAACTTACAAACTTTCTCTAGCACAAGAAACGAAAGCACTGACAACATGCAGGTCATATTTGTACACACGAATGTATTCACAATTGCTACCTGTAATATATGATCTCAAAAAATTGGGAACTACTTAGTATATAATATGCTGAAATATCAAAAGTTATTTTTAAATTTATCCCTGTTATATGGATGTTCTTTGAGGTCTGAGACTGTATTTATAAGATTATGTGGAATAATTTAAACATAACCTATCAGCTGATGTATAAGTAACTGTATAATGCACCTGATGATGGCAGCATGCTGCCGAAATACATCGGACTAATAAGAGTAAAAAGTTACTGCAGCAGTATAAATTATTCCACATTTATTTGTCAAACTATACAATTGAAATGAAAACCAATTTTGCAAATCATTGAATATTTGCAGTTGTTTCTGTTGTAAAATATTAGCCATATTAATCAGATCTACAAACCTGACAGAATAATTTACCAGTATATTAACAGTTATAATCTGAAGGTGGTACTCACAATATGATAATAGGTCGATGGCATGCTCCCTCCTAAAATTCTTGTGTGGTGTTGTTATGCTAATAGGAAAACACAATCCTCATTACTGTCAGAATAGCATTCAAAATTGTCTTCTTCAGTACAGCTCAAACTATCACTGCTCCCTCCCATATGTATGATTCAATTTTCTAAGCATTCTTCCACTATGCCTTCATTTTTGGCTGTCTCTCTGAGAATACTTGCAGTACTGTTTACAATTTTTGTCCAGGTCTCGCTTACTTGACTGACTGCTGCTAAAAGATTTTCAACTTTGGAGACCATGAATTTTTTATTGTTTGCACCAATGTAATTTTTTATTTGCACCCATAACCCTTTAATGGCACTTATGTGACAACAGTATGGAGGAAGCCCAACAACTTCATGCCTGTGCCTTTTAACAATTTCACCAATTATGTGTACATTGGAAATAATAGTTTCTTTTGTGCCACAATTTCGAGAAATTCTGCCTTCTTCAAACCTCTGAAATCCACTTTTCATCATTTTAGCCACTGAATACTATCACCTTTTTTCATTGCCAAAGTTGGTGTCATCATGAACAATGGAATGATAAGGAAAACTGTCCATGATGATCACTGATGGACTTGTCAGATTCATCATAAGCGGCATCTCTATCCGCTTCTGAAAACCACACTGTTCATCTCTCTGTCGTAATCACCTGAATTTTTTTAGAATGAAACATTAATAGGCACTTCGGCACAAAATTGTCCACTATATCTGCATGTAAAACAATTATTTGGCTCTCTTTTCAAACAGGCACTGCCATGGTCCCCTCAGGTGTTTCATCACTCCAGCCTCTAAGTAATGAATGCCAAGGGTTTATCTATCCACAGTATATTTTTGAATCTCACATCATGATACTGCACAGAAATCTGCACCACACAACTAAGTCTATCCTTTCCATCAATATTTTACGTCTGTTAAACACAGAATAGCTAAAGCTTATGTCTTTCGGCACTGTGCATAATGAAAATTTGTTTCCTTTAGAAAGACCGTCTTTCTGAAGTGACACGAGTAATTTAGACAGAGTGGGATGTTCCCTTTTCTTACAATAGTTATGTATATGACAATGAATAGTGTCATTCTCAAAATTGGCCGAAGCTGCCAGTTGCTTCTTTCTCGGCCGCTTCTTTCCTGGTGTGCTGAACCTTGTTGTACCTCTCTCACTGCCATCTACAATGTATTGTTCTTTCCCTATTGTTAGGAAATGGCTTTTATCTTATTTTCAATGCTACTGCAATCATCTTAACAACTCGAGCAAAAAGTAATAAGGGGAAAAGATAGGGGGCGGAGGGGGGAGAGGGGAAAAGAGAGGGCGCGGCGGGGTGGAGGGGAAAAGAGAGGGCGCGGCGGGGTGGAGGGGAAAAGAGAGGGCGCGGCGGGGGGGAGGGGAAAAGAGAGGGCGCGGCGGGGGGGAGGGGAAAAGTGACGGGGCGGCGGGGGGGAGGGGAAAAGAGACGGGGCGGCGGGGGGAGGGGGTAAAAGAGAGGGGTCGGCGGGGGGAGGGGGTAAAAGAGAGGGGGCAGTGGGGGGAGGGGGAAGAGAGAGGGGGCGGTGGGGGGAGGGGGAAGAGAGAGGGGGCGGTGGGGGGAGGGGGAAGAGAGAGGGGGCGGTGGGGGGAGGGGGAAGAGAGAGGGGGCGGTGGGGGGAGGGGGAAGAGAGAGGGGGCGGTGGGGGGAGGGGGGAAGAGAGAGGGGGCGGTGGGGGGAGGGGGGAAGAGAGAGGGGGCGGTGGGGGGAGGGGGGAAAGAGAGGGGGCGGTGGGGGGAGGGGGGAAAGAGAGGGGGTGGAGGGGGAAAGAGGGGAGGCGGTGGGGGAGGGGGAGAGGGGGTGGGGGAGGGGGAAAAGAGAGGGGGTGGGGGAGGGGGAAAAGAGGGGGGTGGGGGGGAAAGAGGGGGGAGGGGGAAAAGAGGGGGTGGGGGAGGGGGAAAGAGGGGGGTGGGGGAGGGGGAACAGAGGGGGTGGGGGAGGAGAAAAGAGGGGGGAGGGGGAAAGAGAGGGGGTGGGGGAGGGGGGGAAGAGAGGGGGCGGTGGGAATAGAGAGGGGGCGGTGGGGAGGGGGAAAACAGGTGGCGGTGGGGGAGGGGGAATAGAGAGGGGGCGGTGAGGGAATAGAGAGGGGGCGGTGGGGGAGGGGGGAAAACAGAGGGGGCGGTGGGGGAGGGGGGAAAACAGAGGGGGCGGTGGGGGAGGGGGGAAAACAGAGGGGGCGGTGGGGGAGGGGGGAAAACAGAGGGGGCGGTGGGGGAGGGGGGAAAACAGAGGGGGCGGTGGGGGAGGGGGGAAAACAGAGGGGGCGGTGGGGGAGGGGGGAAAACAGAGGGGGCGGTGGGGGAGGGGTGAAAAGAGAGGGGGCGGTGGGGGAGGGGGAAAAAGAGAGGGGCGGTGGGGGAGGGGGGAAAGAGGGGGCGGTGGGTTGGTTGGTTGGTTTGGTGAAGGAGACCAGACAGCGTGGTCATCGGTCTCATCGGATTAGGGAAGAATGGGGAAGGAAGTCGGCCGTGCCCTTTCAGAGGAACCATCCCGGCATTTACCTGGAGTGATTTAGGGAAATCACGGAAAACCTAAATCTGGATGGCCGGGCGCGGGATTGAACCGTCGTCCTCCCGAATGCGAGTCCAGTGTGAGGGGGCGGTGGGGGAGTGGGGGAAAGAGAGGGGGCGGTGGGGGAGTGGTGGAAAGAGAGGGGCGGTGGGGGAGTGGGGGAAAGAGAGGGGCGGTGGGGGAGTGGGGGAAAGAGAGGGGCGGTGAGGGAGTGGGGGAAAGAGAGGGGCGGTGAGGGAGTGGGGGAAAGAGAGGGGCGGTGAGGGAGTGGGGGAAAGAGAGGGGCGGTGAGGGAGTGGGGGAAGAGAGGGGCGGTGAGGGAGTGGGTGAACTTGAGGGGCGGTGGGGGAGTGGGGGAAAGAGGGGGCGGTGGGGGAGTGGGGAAAAGGGGGGGGAGCGGCGGGGGGAGTGGGGAAAAGGGGGGGAGCGGCGGGGGGAGTGGGGAAAAGGGAGATGAGCGGCGGGGGGAGTGGGGAAAAGGGAGATGAGCGGCGGGGGGAGTGGGGAAAAGGGAGGGGAGCGGCGGGGGGAGTGGGGAAAAGGGAGGGGAGCGGCGGGGGGAGTGGGGAAAAGGGAGGGGAGCGGCGGGGGGAGTGGGGAAAAGGGAGTGGGGAAAAGGGAGGGGAGCGGCGGGGGGAGTGGGGAAAAGGGAGGGGAGCGGCGGGAGGAGTGGGGAAAAGGGCGGGGGGAGTGGGGAAAAGGGAGGGGGCGGCGGGGGGAGTGGGGAAAAGGGAGGGGGCGGCGGTGGGAGTGAGGAAAAGGGAGGGGAGCGGTGGGGGGAGTGGGGAAAAGGAAGGGGAGCGGTGGGAAAAAGGGAGGGGGCGGCGGGGGAGTGGGGATAAGGGAGGGGGCGGCGGGGGGAGAGGGGAAACGAAAGAGGGGCGGCGGGGGGAGAGGGGAAATGAAAGAGGGGCGGCGGGAGGAGAGGGGAAACGAAAGAGGGGCGGCGGGGGGAGAGGGGAAACGAAAGAGGGGCGGCGGGGGGAGAGTGGAAAAGAAAGAGGGGCGGCGGGGGGAGAGTGGAAAAGAAAGAGGGGCGGCGGGGGGAGAGGGGAAAAGAGAGAGGGGGCGGCGGGGGGAGAGGGGAAAAGAGAGAGGGGGCGGCGGGGGGAGAGGGGAAAAGAGAGAGGGGGCAGCGGGGGGAGAGGGGAAAAGAGAGAGGGGCGGCGGGGGTGAGAGGGGAAAAGAGAGAGGGGCGGCGGGGGTGAGAGGGGAAAAGAGAGAGGGGCGGCGGGGGTGAGAGGGGAAAAGAGAGGGGTGGCGGGGGTGAGAGGGGAAGAGAGAGGGGCGGCGGGGGTGAGAGGGGAAGAGAGAGGGGGCGGCGGGGGTGAGAGGGGAAGAGAGAGGGGGCGGCGGGGGGAGAGGGGAAGAGAGAGGGGGCGGCGGGGGGAGAGGGGAAGAGAGAGGGGGCGGCGGGGGGAGAGGGGAGGAGAGAGGGGGCGGCGGGGGGAGAGGGGAGGAGAGAGGGGGCGGCGGGGGGAGAGGGGAGGAGAGAGGGGGCGGCGGGGGGAGAGGGGAGGAGAGAGGGGGCGGCGGGGGGAGAGGGGAGGAGAGAGGGGGCGGCGGGGGGAGAGGGGAAAAGAGAGAGGGGCGGCGGGGGGAGAGGGGAAAAGAGAGAGGGGAAAAGAGAGAGGGGCGGCGGGGGGAGAGGGGAAAAGAGAGGGGCGGCGGGGGATAGGGGAAAAGAGAGAGGGGCGGCGGGGGATAGGGGAAAAGAGAGGGGCGGCGGGGGGAGAGGGGAAAAGAGAGGGGCGGCGGGGGGAGAGGGGAAAAGGGAGAGGGGCGGCGGGGGGAGAGGGGAAAAGAGAGAGGGGCGGCGGGGGGAGAGGGGAAAAGAGAGGGGGCGGTGGGGGGAAGGGGTGCGGTGGGAAGTGGGAAAAGAGGGGCGGCGGGGGGAGTGGGGGTGAGGTCATGCATGATGTGGACGGGGGAGGAGTGGTGTGGACAGAAGAGGGGAGATGGGAAAATTCAGTGGGAAAAGGTTAGTGTAAGTTCAGGCAGGGGGATTGTGTGAGCACAGGATATGTTGATGAGAGAATTTCCATCTGTGTAGT
Organism: Schistocerca nitens; assembly: GCF_023898315.1. NCBI lineage: Eukaryota > Metazoa > Arthropoda > Insecta > Orthoptera > Acrididae > Schistocerca > Schistocerca nitens. The sequence continues at coordinate 733,460,117 of NC_064614.1, read as the reverse complement.
TCTGAAGTTCAAAGAAACTTGTGCTGGGAGGGAGTGAAGCACCTGTGGAACTCATTTGTGTTGTGTGCTACATGTTTGGCAAATGGATGTCAAATTTTAGTTTGCCTCAGTTTGGCGGTGGCCACTCATGCAGACGGTTGATTAGATGTCTTGCCCAATAGAATGGTGTACATTAAATTCAGTGTAGTTGGCATTTAACAAGGTTGCTTTCACACTTGGTCCTGCCTGTGATTGGACTGCAGAAAGTGGTGGCTATGGGTGTATGGGTTTTGCACCTGGGATGACAACAAGGATACGACCTATTAGGTGCAGGATTGGGAGTAGGATTGGAATAGCCAAAGGCAATGGAACTCTACTTTGGGGGATGTGGATAGGATATCCCTCATCTTCTCAGGGCACAAGAGGTAATCGAAGCCCTGGTGAACGATGTAGTTGAGCTTTTAGTGCAGAAGCATTTTACTGCACGAGCTACAGAGCCTCCAGATTATTACAAAGTAAGTCTACTTTCCATTAAATTTGTTGTTCGCTTTTACGACTTGTTTAAAAGGAACAACAGCATCCAGTTAACACAGGACAGAGAAACTGACTCTGACCTGCACGCCATTTCATAAAGGAAGTGCATTCCTTAGCAATATATAGAGCACATGACTGTTCTACAGTGGATTGTTTGTCCATGCCACTGAGTCAATCAGAGTTAATTCAACTCAGCATAACATGGTCGAAAAAGAAGCACTATGGAGCTCCACCAACCTTCGGCTTCATGACGACTTTACCTTTCTAAATAACATATTTTATTCATAAATACCTGAAGTGGGACATGTCAAACTGAAAGGAATGCAGGATAGAATGTTCTTGAGTTTGGAGTCAGGATTGTTCCTGAGTCAGCCAATTCACAGTTTCACTGTTCCTACATAGTATTGTGTTTAGAGTTTTCTTCTCACATGCTTCTGTTAAGAAGTGAATAGTATCTGTGTATAACTGTTTGACAAGAGCCTATTATGTCATTGAAAGTGCGTGTGTTATTTATGGAGCATTAGTGACAATGTGGGAAACAGATAGGTTAAAGTTAGATAGAGTGGGAATTAGTGAAGTTCGGTGGCAGGGGGAACAAGAATTTTGGTCAGGTGAATACAGGGTTATAAATACAAAATCAAATAGGGGTAATGCAGGAGTAGGTTTAATAATGAATAAAAAAAAAAAAAAAAAAAGAAAAAAAAAAGTAATTTGGGTCAGCTACTACAAAGAGCATAGTGAACACATTACTGTGGCCAAGATAGACACGAAGCCCACGCCTACTACAGTAGTACAAGTTTATATGCCAACTAGCTCAGCAGATGATGAAGAAATTGAAGAAATGTATGATGAGATAAAAGAAATTATTCAGATAGTGAAGGGAGACGAAAGTTTAATAGTCATGGGTGACTGGAATTCGATAGTAGGAAAAGGAAGAGAAGGAAACATAGTAGGTGAATATGGATTCGGGGTAAGAAATTAAAGAGGAAGCCGCCTGGTAGAATTTTGCACAGAGCATAAATTAATCATAGCTAACACTTGGTTCAAGAATCATGAAAGGAGGTTGTATACATGGAAGAACCCTGGAGATACTGACAGGTTTCAGATACATTATATAATGGTAAGACAGAGATTTTAGGAACCAGTTTTTAAATTGTAAGACATTTCCAGGGGCAGATGTGGACTCTTCCCACAATCTATTGGTTATAAACTGTAGATTAAAACTGAAAAAACTGCAAAAAGGTGGGAATTTAAGAAGATGGGGCCTTGATAATCTCACTAAACCAGAGGTTGTACAGAGTTTCAGGAAGAGCATAAGGGAACAATTGACAGGAATGGGGGAAAGAAATACAGTAGAAAAAGAATGGGTAGCTCTGAGGGATGAAGTAGTGAAGGCAGCAGAGGATCGAGTAGTCAAAAACATGAGGGCTAGTTGAAATCCTTGGGTAACAGAAGAAATATTGAATTCAATTGATGAAAGGAGAAAATATAAAAATGAAGTAAATGAAGCAGGCAAAAAGGAATACAAACGTCTGAAAAATGAGATCGACAGGAAGTGCAAAATGGCTAAGCAAGCATAGCTGGAGGACAAATGTAAGGATGTAGAGGCTTATCTCACTAGGGGTAAGGTAGATACTGCCTACAGGAAAGTTAAAGAGACATTTGGAGAAAAGAGAACCTCTTGTATGAATATCAAGAGCTCAGATGGAAACCCAGTTCTAAGCAAAGAAGGGAAAGCAGAAAGGTGGAAGGAGTATATAGAGGGTCTATACAGCACTGAAAGACCTGAGTCGAAACAAGGCCCCGGGAGTAGACAACATTCCATTCATGCATGGCTGTCACATTTAGCAGCTGCAGCTACGTAAGGCGGGTGACCTTGAACGAGGTTCGCCTGGCTGCCGCTAGGGCTCGCCGGATCGCGCTATAGTTTTAACTAAGCGCGATCCGCTGGTAAGCTCTGTTTCCCGTACCGCCATTGCGGTTTATCAGGGCGCTACTTCCTGCCGCGCCCAGTTAGCTGTTTATTATCTGTAGGAAGTGTGACGTATGGCGCGGCTCTTATCAGTACTTGCAGGCAGCTGAGCCATGTTCTGACGACTATTAGTAGTCTTATATTACGAAGCAGCAGCATTTAATTTAAGTCGAGGCAACTGCATGTTCTAGACAGCCATGCAGCGTTCTTATTCATTATTAATGATTAAAATCATATGTTTATGTGGTTCTGCAGGAGTTCCGACTCCTGGGGAGGTGGGTGGGTAATCTTTTTATTTATTTAATTTTTTAACATAAGTTGGTGGGGGGATCGAGCTATAGTTTTAACTAAGCGCGATCCGCTGGAAAGGTCTGCTTCCGGTGCCGCCATTGCGGTTTATCGTCGGGCTACTTCCTGCCTCGCCCAGTTCTTATCAGTACCAACATCCGCTACTGAGGCAGCTGCAGGCTCATTCGACTCGAGGCAGCCGCATGATACACACAGCCATGCGGTACAGGAGGAGAATGTATAGAAGAAGGAATAGAGTGCCAGTATACTAGAGTGTTGATACGTTTTCAATTACTCCAAATGAAACTGGACAGCAAGAATTACTACAAGGACCCATCACTTTTGTTGCTTGCAAGATCCAATTTTCTTGTACTACAACAGAAGTAGTTAGTGGCAATTCATGGTTAACAACTGCCATCTTAAGAGGTAGTGACAAACCTCTTGAAGGATTGGAGTCCTACAATGAGAGAGACATTATTAGTTATCGCACGTTTGCAGTTGGAGTTATACCCAACAGGAATTATGGAACATGTGTGGTTACAACTGACAAGCCATTTTCACTCTACACAAGGAATCGCAGGAGGATTACTGCAAATGAGAAGTTAAATGTATGGTGCAAGCTTTCTGGAGTGTTAACTAAATATATTGTTGTACAAGGAGGCACTGTCTTATTATTTCTGTTTCATATATTCATGTTTACATGTGTACTTGACGACAATATTATGGAAATGGAAGAGGATGTAGATGAAAATGAAATGGGAGATACGATACTGCGTGCAGAGTTTGACAGAGCACTGAAAGACCTGAGTCGAAACAAGGCCCCGGGAGTAGACAACATTCCATTAGAACTACTGACGGCCTTGGGAGAGCCAGTCCTGACAAAACTCTACCATCTGGTGAGCAAGATGTATGAGACAGGCGAAATACCCTCAGACTTCAAGAAGAATATAATAATTCCAATCCCAAAGAAAGCAGGTTTTGACAGATGTGAAAATTACCGAACTATCAGTTTCATAAGTCACAGCTGCAAAATACTAACGCGAATTCTTTACAGCTGAATGGAAAAACTGGTAGAAGCCGACCTCGGGGAAGATCAGTTTGGATTCCGTAGAAATGTTGGAACACATGAGGCAATACTGACCATATGCCTTATCTTAGAAGAAAGATTAAGGAAAGGCAAACCTACGTTTCTAGCATTTGTAGACTTAGAGAAAGCTTTTGACAATGTTGACTGGAATACTCTCTTTCAAATTCTGAAGGTGGCAGGGGTAAAGTACAGGGAGCGAAAGGCTATTTACAAATTGTACAGAAACCAGATGGCAGTTTAAGAGTCGAGGTACATGAAAGGGAAGCAGTGGTTGGGAAGGGAGTGAGACAGGGTTGTAGCCTGTCCCCGATGTTATTCAATCTGTATATTGAGCAAGCAGTAAAGGAAACAAAAGAAAAATTCGGAGTAGGTATTAAAATCCACGGAGAAGAAATAAAAACTTTAAAGTTCGCCGATGACATTGTATTCTGTCAGAGACAGCAAAGGACTTGGAAGAGCAGTTGAACAGAATGAACAGTGTCTTGAAAGGAGGATATAAGATGAACACCAACAAAAGCAAAACGAGGATCATGGAATGTAGTCGAATTAAATCGTGTGATGCTGAGGGAATTAGATTAGGAAATGAGACACTTAAAGTAGTAAAGGAGTTTTGCTACTTGGGGAGCAAAATAACTGATGATGGTTGAAGTAGAGAGGATATAAAATGTAGACTGGCAATGGCAAGGAATGAGTTTCTGAAGAAGAGAAATTTGTTAACATCGAGTATGGATTTAAGTGTCAGGAAGTCTTTTCTGAAAGTATTTGTATGGAGTGTAGCCATGTGTGGAAGTGAAACATGGATGATAAATAGTTTGGACAAGAAGAGAATAGAAGCTTTCGAAATGTGGTGCTACAGAAGAATGCTGAAGATTAGATGGGTAGATCACATAACTAATGAGGAGGTATTGAATAGAATTGGGGAGAAGAGGAGTTTGTGGCACAAATTGACTAGAAGAAGGGATCAGTTGCTAAGACATGTTCTGAGGCATCAAGGGATCACAAATTTAGTATTGGAGGGCAGCATGGAGGGTAAAAATCTTAGAGGGAGACCAAGAGATGAATATACTTTGCAGATTCAGAAGGATGTATGTAGGCTGTAGTAGGTACTGGGAGATTAATCAGCTTGCACAGGATATAGTAGCATGGAGAGCTGCATCAAACCAGCCTCAGGACTGAAGACCACAACAACAACAGTGACAATGTTATGAAAAGCATAGATTGCTACTTACCATATAGTGCTGATGTTGCATCACAGACATGCATACCGGAAAGGCCAAACAAATAAGCTTTTGGCCAAACAGCCTTCTGTTCATATGCACACATTCATGCAAACACAACTCGCACACACAGTAACTATCTCTAGTCTCAGCAGCCAGAGACACTGGTCATGTGTGCGAGTAGTGTTTGTGTGAATGAATGCATGTGTTGTCTACTTCAGAAGGAGGCCTTTTAACTGAAAGCTTACTTGTTTAGCAGTCTTTTTGATGTGCTTGTCTGTGACTCAACATACACACTATTTGGTGTGTAGCACTCTATCCTTTGTATAATATCATAATATTGTCATTATTACATCCCATATTTTCCATTGTTTGATATCAAGCATTGGTATCGCAGGGCCTGAGTTTGTACTGTAGTGATAACCAGAGGCAGTGTAGCAGGAATACTCAATGTTTCATCTAACAATTCCTTGAGTGACAGTTATATTATTACAAAATTGTTTTAAAACAGATAAAAGACTGTTAGGTACTGTGCATTTGTGTATGGATGCAGGGAGAATTGGCCACTGTCTGAAATCAGATGGAAGCTATGTTGGCCATGGGTTGACAGACTTCAGGCTGCTGCCCTTGGCTGCAGTGGCCTTAGGTGCCCAAGACAGATGCTTTCACACTTTTGGTGCCTTTAGCATTGTCTTGGATCAGTGATTTTGCAGGGACTTCGGATACCAATTTGGTCACCTCACACAGACAGACAATGGTGAACCTTGTCTATTGGGATTGGGTCACACCTTCCCATAAGCTCTGGACAAGCACAGAGGGTGGATTTACTGTGCCCACTCTGATTGCTGAGTCTTGTCTGAGATGTGGAAGAGGCTCCACTGGTGGCAAATGAAGGCACTGGTTGCACCCAGCTGCAAATAGTGGCCGATGTCATCATGAATGATGCCTGCCGCCTTGGTTCAGAGACAATCCTTGGTTCCAACTGGCAGTGAACTACCTTGGTGAAGACAGCTAGCCTCGTGTACATGTTGGCAACAGAGCTAGTGTTTTACAGCATCATTCACAGAATCAATCACAATTCTCTGCTTTCAAGTCAAGTGGAAGGTATAAATGAAAGGCTTAGTTGATTCTGTGACGAGCGTGGGAGTGAATTTCTCAACCTTTTGTTACTTAGTGGAATTGTTGGATCCTCCTTAATATGTCACATGCCACTACACAGGAAGTGGCTACCAGGGTAGCAGAGTACATATGATGTGCACGTGTGGTTTTTAGGATAGGGAAATCTATTCAAAGGCCCAATAAGTTATGATTTCAGACAGGGAAGAATATCTTCCCCATTCATGAAAAAAGCAGCATTCAACATGACAGATCGCAGAAAGAAATGTTAATACATTATTAGTTAACTGCAGGCATATCCACTAAAAGGTTCCACAACTAGTCTCACTTAATGGTAATAACGTCCAAACAGTACAAGGGACAGAAATCTGGCTGAAACAGGATGTTATTAGCACTGAAATTCTGAAGTGGTAAAGTACCAGTAGTTACAAGTGACAAATCAGCAGTTTTTTTTAGGGTAGGGAGGGCAGAAACAAAAATATTCAGAGAAAGGCTGAAAATGGCATTCACATTGATAAAACAGGCAGCAAGAAAGCAAATTTTAATGTACACAATTCATGCAGGCAGCCTCTGACTGAAGCTAGACTCAAAAATTGAGTGGGAAAATTAGGTTCATCCAGTTGTAATTCAGCCAGTGCACAAAATCACTTATCACTATTGCATCAGAATATCCACGTACTAAGGGGTACGCTTCATGAGTTGCTTATTTGCATTGAAGAATTAGAGTTGAGCAAACCAGTTGATATTATCTTCCTCTCTGAACATCTTGCGACCACTGGTATAGATACATTAAATGTTACAGGATTCAAGTTAGCTTCTTATTTCAGTAGAGAAAATATGGAGAAAGGACAAGTTGCCACAATGTCAGAAACTGTTTTTATTTCAAGAATATTGGTATTAATGAACTCTGATAAGAGCTGCAGTTGGTAGCTTGTGCAACAGAAGTAGTACTTCATAATAAGTCCTTAATAATAGCAGGTATATACAGACCGCCTTAGGAAATTTTATCCCCTTCATAAAAAATCTGGAAGCTCTGTTGTCCCATCTCATGATGAAAAACAAGGAAATAGTGGTTGCTGGTGACTAATGTGGATTTATTGAAAAGCTCTGTCACTGAACAATTACTGCCGTCAGTAACAATATCACTCAATCTAGTTCATACTGTGAACTTTGCTACTGTTGTTGTTGTGGTCTTCAGTCCTGAGACTGGTTTGATGCACCTCTCCATGCTACTCCATCCTGGGCAAGCTCCTTCATCTCCCAATACTTACTGCAACATACATCCTCCTGAATCTGCAAAGTGTATTCATCTCTTGGTCTCCCTCTGCGATTTTTACCCGCCACCTTGATGCCTCAGAACATGTCCTACCAACCGGTCCCCCCTCCTTGTCAAGTTGTGCCACAAACTCATCTTCTCCTTAATTCTGTTCAATACCTCCTCATTAGTAACATGATCTACCCATCTAATCTTCAGCATTCTTCTGTAGCACCACATTTCGAAAGCTTCTATTCTCTTCTTGTCCAAACTATTTATCGTCCATGTTTCACTTCCAAACATGGCTACACCCCATACAAATACTTTCAGAAAAGACTTCCTGACACTTAAATCCATACTCGATGTTAACAAATTTCTCTTCTTCAGAAACTCATTCCTTGCCATTGCCAGTCCACATTTTATATCCTCTCTACTTCAACCATCATCAGTTATTTTGCTCCCCAAGTAGCAAAACTCCTTTACTACCTTAAGTGTCTCATTTCCTAATCCAATTCCCTCAGCATCACCCGATTTAATTAGACTACATTCCATGATCCTCGTTTTGCTTTTGTTGATGTTCATCTTATATCCTCCTTTCAAGACACTGTTCATTCCGTTCAACTGCTCTTCCAAGTCCTTTGCTGTCTCTGACAGAATTACAATGTCATCGGCGAACCTCAAAGTTTTTATTTCTTCTCCGTGGATTTTAATACCTACTCCGAATTTTTCTTTTGTTTCCTTTACTGCTTGCTCAATATATAGATTGAATAACATCGGGGACAGGCTACAACCCTGTCTCACTCCCTTCCCAACCACTGCTTCCCTTTCATGTACCTCGACTCTTAAACTGCCATTTGGTTTCTGTACAATTTGTAAATAGCCTTTCGCTCCCTGTATTTTACCCCTGCCACCTTCAGAACTTGAAAGAGAGTATTCCAGTCAACATTGTCAAAAGCTTTCTCTAAGTCTACAAATGCTAGAAACGTAGGTTTGCCTTTCCTTAATCTTTCTTCTAAGATAAGGCATATGGTCAGTATTGCCTCATGTGTTCCAACATTTCTACGGAATCCAAACTGATCTTCCCCGAGGTCGGCTTCTACCAGTTTTTCCATTCAGCTGTAAAGAATTCGCGTTAGTATTTTGCAGCTGTGACTTATGAAACTGATAGTTCGGTAATTTTCACATCTGTCAAAACCTGCTTTCTTTGGGATTGGAATTATTATATTCTTCTTGAAGTCTGAGGGTATTTCGCCTGTCTCATACATCTTGCTCACCAGATGGTAGAGTTTTGTCAGGACTGGCTCTCCCAAGGCCGTCAGTAGTTCTAATGGAATGTTGTCTACTCCCGGGGCCTTGTTTCGACTCAGGTCTTTCAGTGCTCTGTCAAACTCTTCACGCAGTATCGTATCTCCCATTTCATTTTCATCTACATCCTCTTCCATTTCCATAATATTGTCGTCAAGTACTTCACCCTTGTATAGACCCTCTATATACTCCTTCCACCTTTCTGCTTTCCCTTCTTTGCTTAGAACTGGGTTTCCATCTGAGCTCTTGATATTCATACAAGAGGTTCTCTTTCCTCCAAAGGTCTCTTTAACTTTCCTGTAGGCAGTATCTACCTTACCCCTAGTGAGATAAGCCTCTAAATCCTTACATTTGTCCTCTAGCCATCCCTGCTTAGCAGTTTTGCACTTCCTGTCGATCTCATTTTTCAGACTTTTGTATTCCTTTTTGCCTGCTTCATTTACTGCAGTTTTATATTTTCTCCTTTCATCAATTAAATTCAATATATCTTCTGTTACCCATGGATTTCTACTATCCCTCGTCTTTTGTACCTACTTGATCGTCTGCTGCCTTCACTACATCCCTCAGAGCTACCCATTCTTTTCCTACTGTACTTCTTTCCCCCATTCCTGTCAATTGTTCCCTTATGCTCTCCCTGAAACTCTCTACAACCTCTTGTTTAGTCAGTTTATCCAGGTCCCATCTTCTTAAATTCCCACCTTTTTGCAGTTTCTTCAGTTTTAATCTACAGTTCATAACCAATAGATTGTGGTCATAGTCCACATCTGCCCCTGGAAATGTGTTACAATAAAACCTGGTTCCTAAATCTCTGTCTTACCATTATATAATGTATCTGAAACGTGTCAGTATCGCCAGGGTTCTTCCATGTATACAACCTTCTTTCATGTTTCTTGAACCAAGTGTTAGCTGTGATTAATTTATGCTCTGTGCAAAATTCTACCAGACGGCTTCCTCTTTCATATCTTATCCCCAATCCATATTCACCTAACATGTTTCCTTCTCTCCTTTTCCTACTCTCGAATTCCAGTCACCCATGACTATTAAATTTTCGTCTCCCTTCACTATCTGAATAATTTCTTTCATCTCATCATACATCTCTTCAATTTCTTCATCATCATCTGCCGAGCTAGTTGGCACATAAACTTGTACTACTGTAGTAGGCATGGGCTTCGTGTGTATCTTGGCCACAATAATGTGTTCACTATGCTGTTTGTAGTAGCTTACCCGCACTCCTATTTTTTTATTCATTATTAAACCTACTCCTGCATTACCCCTATTTGATTTTGTATTTATAACCCTGTATTCACCTTACCAAAAGTCTTGTTCTCCTGCCACCGAACTTCACTATATCTAAATTTAACCTATCCATTTCCCTCTTTAAATTTTTAACCTGCCTGCCCAATTAAGGGATCTGACATTCCACGCTCCAATCCGTAGAACGCCAGTTTTCTTTCACCTGATAACAACATCGTCCTGAGAAGTCCACGCCCTGAGATCCGTATGGGGGACTATTTTACCTCCGGAATATTTTACCCAAGAGGATGCCATCGTCATTTAACCATACAGTAAAGCTGTGGTTTCCCCTTGCTTTCAGCCGTTCGCAGTACTAGCACAGCAAGGCCGTTTTTGTTAGCGTTACAAGGCCAGATCAGTCGATCATCCAGACTGTTGCCCCTCAACTACTGAAAAGGCTGCTGCCCATCTTCAGGAACCTGGCCTCCTAACAGATACCCCTCTGTTGTGGTTGCACCTATGGTACAGCCGTCTGTATCGCTGAAGCACACAAGCCTCCCCACCAATGGCAAGGTCCATGGCTCATGGGGGGACTTTGCTACTAGGATGTGTAAATGCTCTGAGACTGCTATTGATAGTATTTTTGTAGACAAATCTAGGGAAAAAAAGTCATATCACAAAACCAATAGTAAATGGGCTATCTGATCATGTTTGCAGCACTGCGCCGATGTGGACTCTTCAAGTATTTGCTGCAATAAATAATTATAAAAAGCGTTGTCATTAAGCTGTTTTGAAACATTTACAGTTGTTATAAATATAATCTAAATGTTGTTAAATTAGAGGAAGTGTTAGTGAAGTATAAAATAAGATTAAACGAGGTAAGAAGCGTATTTTTCTTCTCGCGCCTGTAGCACGAATCCTAGGCCAAATTTCACGTGCACGAATCTTAAGTAAGCAGTGAATTGAACTTGTAGGTAAACGTTTCCGGTTGGTATAAATGTAAGTGTTGTTACATTAGTGGAAGTGTTAGTGACGTGTTAAAGAAGATTAAATGGGTAAGAAGTTTATTTTTTTTCTTGTGCCTATAGCACGAATTTTAGGCTTAATTTCACGTGCGCGTATCGTAAGTAAACAGTAACTTCAACTTATATGTAATCACCAGTTTTTTTTTTATTCAGTACTCTTTCAATTTATTTGTATCTGCCTGAATAGTTTCTAGGGTCCTTTGTTTACATTTTAGTCAGTACTTAAATCAGTTTATATGATTTCTGTTTTTACCATGAGTGAGAAGTGTGTGACATGCCGTAGGATCATTAGTTCCAGGGTGTGGTGTGATGGGTGCTGTAGTTTCTTTCCTTGGGGCGAATTTAGTGGCATGGGAAATGGGGACATAACCGAGGCTCACCAGTGGTATTGTAGGATCTGCAGCAGAGATAGGAAAATACTGGAACAGGAAGGGAAAATTGCAGCTCTTCAAGCTGACTTAAGACAAGGCAAGGGAGGATCTGGACATGTTAAAGAGGGAGAAGGGTGAACAGAGGTGGGAAGTGGCAACAGGTAATAGGGGGAACAGTGTCTTAGAGTCCATCAACTGGATAATGTCTTAAGTTCCATGAGGTTTTCTGGAAATGATTATGTATTCACAGAAGTCTCAACACTAGAAAGTTTCAGTGAAATGCAGAACAACCTGCGGAGGATTGATGCTTTGTTTGGGGATTGGCAGCTGATCCTAAACACAAGTAAGTGTAACATGTTGCACATAAGTGGGCAGAAACACCCATTATTGCATATTATGTGATTGCAGAACAGTCAATGGAAGTAGTCACACTCATTAAATATCTGGAAGTGTGCATATAGAGTGATTGAAAACAACCACCATAAAGGCCAGACAGTCTCATTGGAAGAATTGTAGTCAACCTACAAAGACGGTAGCTCACAAAACCATTGTTCATATATGATGATGCATGTGGTTAGGCCAGAAGCCCCATGTGCGAGGAATCCAGCTGCCTAGTCGAAGTCTTTTCAGTTGACTCCACTTCGGTGACTCGTGTATTGATGAGAATGAAACCCTTGTTCATGAAATCTTTCATATTGCTGAGCAGTATCGACAGAGGAAACAGGAGAGCAGTGTGTTTCATTCCACGTTAATATTGTAAGTGCAAAAGCATCAGAGATGTTCATTAAATTCAAGTAGTAGAGACTACAAGAGAGGCATTGTGCATTGTAGTGTAATTTACTGTTGAAAAATGTACATATCCAGAAGATTCCACCAATATACTGTTTCATTCTACGTATGTCTTGCATCACAACTATGAAGATAAAAAAGCTCATACAGAGGCTTACCAACAATTGTTCTCGTGGACCATTTACATGTGGCACAGGCAAATGGAGAAGTGACAGCGGTACACAGAATACCCTGCTACACACCAACAAGTAGCTTGCAGAGCATGTACACTGATGAGCCAGAACATTATACCACCTGCTTAACAGCTTGTTTGTCCGTCTTTGGAACAAAATACATCACTGATTCTGCATATCAGGGATCCGACAGTTTGTTGCTAGGTTTGTGGAGGTACGTGTCATTAGATGTCTATGCACAGGTCATGTAATTGGTGTAAATAACAGGCCACTGATTTGTGTACGTGGTGGTGATGTCCAATAATGACCCAGATGAGTTCAATAGGATTTACATCAGGCAAATTTGGTCACTGAGACATCAAAATGAGTTCATTATAATGCTCCTCAAACCACTTTAGCATGATTCTGTGTCTGAGACATGGACAATTATACTGTTGAAAGATGACATCACTGTTGGGTAAGACATCAAGCATGAAGGTATGCAAGCCATTCGCAGCTGTCAGCATGTCCTCGATTACTACCACCCCTATGCAAACACAGGAATGTCTCCCATATCTTAATACTGCACCCACCAGCCTGCACCCGTGGTGAGCTGCATGTTTTGAGCAGCCATTTGCCTCAATGATGGCATTTGTGCAGATGGCCAATGACTTAGTGAGGGAAAATGAGATCCGCATGAAAAGCCAACAAGTTTTCATTGATCGACTGTCAAATGCCAATGGTCCTGTGCCTGGTGCAATCAAAACAATGTCATTGGCTCAACATGTGAGCATGTATGGGTAGCCTGATGCAGAGTTCCATGTTAAACAATGAATGGTGTGCTCCAAAATACTTATGCGTGCACCACCATTGGGCCCTTTCGGCAGAAATACCAGAGATCACCATCTAGCCTACTTTACAGAGCAGACAAGCCTCCAAACCCCACGTCTGAAGAGCCGTGAACATCCAACCATTTAGCATCTACTGGTAGTTTCTATGTCCTCCTACTTCTTTCTGTAGATGCTCTCAATAGCAGCACACAAACATTCGACCAGCTTTGCCGTTTTTGAGATACTTGTTCTCAAGCTCTGTGCAATAATAATAATCTACCCTAGTCAAACTTTCTTATCTCAATGGATTTTTCCATTTGCAGCCCTTACTTTTGCTAGCATGATCCCCAGTCCATGTTTGCTCCACTTACACACTTTTGTTACCACTTCACATGCCCACAACACCAGCATGCAGCAACCAACGTCGTGTCGGGCAGTGGTCATAATGTACTGTATCGGTGTATGTAGATGTAATAGCAAATAAATTCTGGAATGAAAACTTCCTGGCAGATTAAAACTGTGTGCCGGACCGAGATTCGAACTCGGGATCTTTGCGTTTCGCGGGCACGTGCTCTGCTAGGAAGTTTCATATCGGCGCACACTCCGCTGCACAGAGAAAATCTCATTCTGGAAACACCCCCCAGGCTGTGGCTAAGCTATGTCTCCACAATATCCTTTCTTGCAGAACTAGCACTCCTGAAAGAAAGGATATTGCGGAGACATGGCTTAGCCACAGCCTGGGAGATGTTTCCAGAATGAGATTTTCACTCTGCAGCGGAGTGTGCGCTGATATTAAACTACCTGGCAAATTAAAACTGTGTGCCGGACCGAGACTCGAACTCGGGACCTTTGCCTTTCGCGGGCAAGTGCTCTATCAACTGAGCTACCCAAGCACGACTCACGCCCCGTCCTCACAGCTTTACTTCTGCCAGTACCTAGTCTCCAACCTTCCAAACTTTATAGAAGCTCTCCTGTGAAACTTGCAGAACTAGCACTCCTGAAAGAAAGTTTGGAAGGTGGGAGACGAGGTACTGGCAGAAGTAAGGCTGTGAGGACAGGACGGGAGTCGTGCTTGGGTAACTCAGTTGGTAGAGCACTTGCCCGAAAAAGGCAAAGGTCCCGACTTCGAGTCTCGGTCGAGATAACCCATGCAGCATCGTGCACAAGAGGGTTTAAAGGCACAACAAGGTGGGGGGGGGGGAGTACAGAATTCATATGAGGCATGAGGCTCAGTCAGTGTTCAGATGAAGGTAGTCAGTTTTCAGAGCTGCAGTGGTCAACCAGTTGGTCACGGAAGTTGGTGACAAAAAGATTTTTGGGGTAACACATGGATATGCCTTTCAAGCAGCTCAGGGAATTGCTACAGATTAGAAAGTTCATTATGACCAGGGATTTGACATACCACAGGACTTGAGATATGGCAACCAACACACTGCCGACATTTGGCAGAGCGTGCTTCTAATGTCCCCTTGCATGTGCAAAAGCGTAATCAACCCTGTCATTGACTTTTGACCCACCCGTGTACATGCATAGTGAATTAGATTAATCGTGGAGGATCGAATGATACAGGAGTCAGAAAAGTGTAGGATCAGTGTCATCCTTGTGGCCACAAAAGGGGACCATCCATATCACAGGACAGGGCACAGATCATGGGAGATGTGATGAGGGAGCCCCAGGAAAACAGACTAAAGGAGGCTGTAGGAGGTCCATCAGTAGATTATTGAGTCGGATCCCTGTAATCTACCCAGTTTTGGGCAATGCACAAACAGTCTGAACTGTTGGTTACGGAAAAGAATTGAGTGACACGGGTGAGTAGACATCTGACAGATTGTGCCTGCATAATTAGCCAGAAACTGCTGTGTTCTAACCCATTGCGGTGGGATACCGGCTTCTGCCAGAAGGATGTCAACATGGCTTGTACAGAAGGCCAGTGTGGTTAACAGGATCCAGCAAGGTCATTATGGACAGTGGTGCCAACCCATAGGGAACACATCCATAGTCCAAGTGGGATAAAATCAGCTCTCAGATTTTACAAAAATGCAGTGTGCGCCCCATGAGACATTAATAAAGAAAACTGTGTGCACTTGACTTCTTCATGCAAGCTGCCTTGAGCCGGCAGACATGTGGTAGCTAAGTTAGCTTGTTGTCAAATAAAATAATTACGAACTGAAAAGTTTCAACGACTTCAAGTAACTGATCACCAATATAAATTTCTGGGGGAAGATTCACAGTCCACGATCGGCAAAAATGCACGACTCGTGATTTTGCAGGATAAAACTGATAATCGTGATTCATGGCCTAGTCATGTACTCTCCAGACAGGCCCCCCCCCCCCCCCCCCCAAAGTTGGCGCTAAGAGGTGCAGTGACGCAGAGCCATGGTAAAAAGATAATCCACATATAGAGACGCAGAGACTGCAGAGCCCACTGTATTTATGATGAAATTGATGGTGACAGCAAACAGGGTAATGCTCAGAATCCACCCCTGAGGGGCTCCAATTTTCTGTACATGTTCGTTGCTGACAGTCTAACCTATCCGGGCACAAAGAAGTCAGAGATACGAAATTCTGGATAAAAATGGGTAAACTGCCCCAAAAACCCCACTCATGTGGTGTAGACAGTATCTGATGTCACCAAGTGGTATTGTATGCCTTCAGTATGCTAAAGAACACAGCAATCAGATGTTAGCAATGCGTAAAAGTATTGCGCACTGGATACCAGACAAACCAGATGATATGTGGTGAACCAGAAAACCCGAAACCACTTTGGAGTCATGATGTATGCCCTCTGTCTTCAAGGTACCAACAAATATGGCAGTTGACTATACATTCGAACAGCTTACACAGCCCATTAGTCAAGGAGATTGGCCGGTAGATAATTAACGTATGTGGATCCTTTTCCCAGTTTCAGGGCACGAATAATACCATCCCACCATTGAGAGGGAAATTCTCCTTCCCACCAAATATCATTAAAAAGCCTGAGGATATATTTCATGCTGTCAGTACGAAGATGTTTCAGCATTTGGTTGTAAATTTTGTTGGATCCAGGGGGCATATGTCGATACTCTGCCAAAGTGCTTGGAAACTTCCATTCACTAGAACGGATGTTGTACGACAGAATCGTGTCCATGGAAGGAGTGATGTGAGATGTTTATGGATCAGACAATGAGGATGGTAATTACTGCAAATGGACATTTCGGTGAAGTGTGCTGTAAAACATTCGGCAAGTGTCATGGGATCACTGACAATGATGCCAGGAACCAGCGTGGGTGGAGGATAACCACAAATGCAACGGAGCTCAGTCCATACTTGGGATGATGGGGAGTAGGATCACAAAGATAATACATATTGCTTCCAAAACTCCTGCTTCCTTTTCTCCATGAAAAAAAAAGGCACCTTCGTCCAGAGTCTCTTGAATGCTATTAGAATTATCTGTGCCACTGAAGTGCCCAAGCACTGAAGCTTTCCGAAGGACCAATGTGGACCATATTCCAAATGTCCAAGTGGAGAGTGAGAGAATAACAGGAAAATGGTCACTGTCATACAGATTGCCTTGGACGTGCCACTAAATCAAGGTAAGATACTTGGGCTGCAAACTGTGAGATCAATAGTTCAGTATGTTCCATGGGACACACTGAAATGTGCTGCAGCACCGGTGTTGAGCAGGCAGATGTCCAGTACTCCGAAAGGAGATGTTCTAGCACCCAGCCTCTGCAATACATAGTGTCGCCACCCCACAGAGGTTTATAGGAATTGAAGTCCCCAGTAACTAGAAGGGGGGAGGTAGCTGTACCACTAGCAGCTCATGATAATGGAAAGATCCATCTGGGGTAGATAAACATTACAGATCATCATCTGAACTGAGAGGTAGACACCAACAGCCATGGTCCCTAGTTTAGTGGTAAGAGATACCTGTTCAGTGAAAATATCAGAGCATACAAGGGTACAAACACCACCGGATACTCTCTCAACATTAACACAACTGATACAGTACAGTTTGTAGTTTTTATGAGCAGGGAGATGTGTTGCGGTAAACTGAGTTTCCTGAAGTGCTATGCCAATTACAGCCAGTAAATGAATGAGTTCGGGCAGATGGCAATAGTAGCCGTTACAATTCCACTGAAGGAGCACTGGATTCAGGTCTGAGAAGAAAGTGGCTAATAAAAAAGCTGGATGTGACTGCTTTGTTACCAGGTTGCAGTGCGCCTGATTGTGTAACACATTGTCAAGGTGCACAGGTTCAACCTCTTCAGCAATGAAGCGGAACATCTGAAGCCTCAAGAAGTAGTTTATCTTTCTGTTCGCCCTTCTTAGCCTTGTAAGACTTCGATTTCTGTGAAGATTTCCCCATTTTATATTCCGGGAGTGAAGAGGACTGTCCTTTTCTTGGGCCCGTGGCCTGTGGCTGCTGGTCCTTCTCTTTAGAGGGGGCCATCTTGACAGGTAGCCTCATCCCTGACAATGCTAGATGATGACTAGGACCTCTGGCTACACCGATGGTGTGAGAACCACAGGTGCTACAGGAGCAGGGGGTGTGAGAGCTGACATTCCCTCCCCCAACTGTGGTGCCCTGGAATACAACCAGGGCCAGGAGGTGTCGTGTGATATCTTGTTACCGCATGAGCTACGGACTGTGACACAACAGTCTCATGATTGAGACTGTATTAGTTGAATGAAGTATTTCAAACTTTTTCTTTGCATCTCGATAAGACAGGTGGTCACGTGTTTGATACTCTTGAATTTTCTTCTCCCTCTTAAACAATGAGTATTACAGTGAATGACGAGTGGGCAGTTCTGGACAGTTGACACAATGAGGGGCTGGTCACAAGGGCTACGTTCACGGAATGCCTGTCCCCATGCCCAACAGCTATCCAGACAGTAAGAGGACATATGTCTGTACCTCTGGCACCTAAAACATCTCATCGGAGGAGGAAAATAAGGGCTGACATTATACCTATAAACCATACCTCAACCTTCTCAGGCAAAATGTTGCCATCAAAGGCCAAGATAAAAGCTCCAGTGTCCAAGCCATTATCTTTTGGTCCCTTCTGGATGAGGCGAAAAAAATGTACCCGACTCTGCACTAAATTAATACGAAGCTCTTCATCAGTTTGTAGTGTTAGATCCTGATGGAAGACAAAAATCTTGAATTCAACTGAGCTTGTTAAGAAAAGAAATGGCGACAGGTCTATCTCCTATCTTTACAAAGGTCTAAAGTGCCCAGGATTGGTAGACATGCAACATGTTGATCAACAAACATCCATTTCTCATCTTTTCTATTGCTGCAACCTCCCCAAACTGATCTTCAATATGTTCAACAAAAAACAGTGGCTTCGTTGTAGTGAAAGATCCACTGTCAGTTTGAGTACAAACCAAAAACTCGACAAACTGTCCACTTCCATTTCTCCTTACCAGGCACTTGTCTAAAAGCATGGTCAAAGATGGAAATGATATAAGATTGTAAATCCCTGCTTTAAAAGCACTATTCCTGATTGTTGAGAGAGACATGTTTGTTGGCTACAGTCATGTCTGATCCATATTATTGTGGACCAACCACCCTGATATCACTCACTCCAACTGGAATCTCGCCCTGTGGGTGCCACCTCGCCAAGGCAAAGACCACCTCGCAAATCTACCCAATGCCCAGAGTCTCACATACACTGAAGTTGATAGACGCCTACTCCTCAATTGACATGGGGAGTTTGCAACCCAGGCACCGGCAGTATGGTGATCCCTGCACTGTCAGGAGGCTGCCACCGAGAGGGTACACGATAACCCCACTGTGCTGGATTTCGGGTGCAAACATAGATCCACTCCATTGGTATGGTCAAAATACCAGGTAAAAATGTGACCAATTAAAGAGATTCCTATTGGTCTCCTCTTAAGACAGGCAAGGAAGGACCACTGGTCTATTCCAGCCCCCGACACCGCAGGAGGAAATGTCTTTGAAGCTGCCAGATAATTCGTAAAGGTAGTTCCCTTCTTTTACAGTCCTAACTCTGCCCAGGACATACTCACCTTTTTTGTGCTGTGACAGGAGCATCTTTCATTCTGGTTACCAACTGTTACTCTACCATAATTCTGACAAGATTGTCATAGCTTGGCAGCCAACGTAGATTTTTGTTGACTTGGGCATGACAGGTCCGGTATAGGTTTTATATTGTCTTTCGAACCATGTTGCTTACATCGTGGCAATGGATAAAGCTTTCACAAAACTACACGATGAGCTTTAATTACACGTATTTGTCTGCCTTCTTACAAAATTTGAATCACCCAATTTCGAAACATATAGTGGTGCATGTAAAAAAAAAAAGTGTTTTTTAGTATTTAAAATGTAAAAGATGGTAATTTTTGAAAACAAGTTTTCAATTTTAAAATCCAAATAATACTAGATTTTTGAAAGCAAGTTTTCGATTTTATCATAAGTATGCAATTTTTATTTATTTCAATCACTTAACTGTTTCTGCATATTCAGTTCATGTAAGAATGAATTTTACGTGCTACATTTACCTAGAATTTGAGCTATCACATCTGAACAATAGATAGAGATTCTTAGATAAAAAAATAAAAACATTTCTGTTTATCCTACCTCAGTGCAAAGTTTACACAGATTCATACACGTTTTAATTATAGAAAAGGCATACTTCAGAAACCTTCCAGAAAAATGTTTTTCACGTAAAATCCAAACAGTGCACATACAGATTTTGCCATTAGAGGAGCATTAATTTCAGACAAACATCTTTTGCAGAGGAATTTGCACGATTTGCCTGGGCACCAGTTCTGGTCCACTGCTCAAATCTTGCTTGATATATTGTAAAAAGGCTACAGCACTCCGGTGCTATGATAATTATTACTATCATTTTTTGTAGCAGTAGTAGCAGCAGCAGCCACCAATATGTCTAAGTAATCTATGGAACAAAAAATTCATATTCAATAACCAACAGTCTACTAAGGTCAGAACATTTATTTCCTAGTACCTTCATGTCACGCATGCTAGCAGGATTTGCATCAGAGGACAGTAATATCTGAATATCTTGCACTGCTTCTTCTCCAAGGGGTCTTGGAGCCGTTACTTCATCTGCAATTTCTTTCGCCGCTTCCTCGAACTAAAAATCAAAATACATCTAATACACAGTTTTATGAAAGAAAGAATCACAAAAATGAAAATTATCAACAGTGTACATACAATGGGAAGATGTTCTGTTGGCTGCTTGTACATTTTCTCCGCCAGGGTTTCATCGAAACTTGCTAGATCTTCCAAATTAACCTGGAGCCAGTACTGTCCCAAGTTGTATTGTCTTTTCAATGTGTCTCTGTAGGAAACAAATTTTACTGTACAGCAGGATACAAACAATTATTTTTATTTTAGTAAAAACAACTTTTAAATTATTATTTGGATTCTTCTCTTTGATCCGAATGAACCCAACAGGTTTTATGGGAGGGAGTGAAGGAAATAGAGAGAGAGAGAGAGAGAGAGAGAGAGAGAGAGAGAGAGAGAGAGAGAAGGTGTGCCATATTTAGCAAAACATACTTTGGTGGTTGGAGAGTCAGAAGTTATTCTTCTACATACTGATAGTCTTACAAGGGGTCTCTAACATAAACTGACATCACCAATGGTAGTTGAACTCAAAAACAAGTTGTCCGTAGCTGTTGCACAACAGCCTTCAATCCTTGTTGGAAATTTTACTATGCCTAATAAACCAAACTTGAACAATTCTGCAATTTTGGTTGTCCTTGATCACAACTATCTGAGACAGAAGTATCAACAATGATTTTCAGTCAAGTCTGCATGAATGTATTCAAACTATTTCAAACCGCTTTACGAAACTTCAGATATTTACTGCCAGTGGCAAGTCAGTGGGGTTAACTGTTATCTTCCGAGTTTCCTCTGGAACACTATTATTGTGAATCATTAAAACAGCTATTCAATAGAATATTAACTACATGAAAAGGTCGAAACATAATTATTTGTGTAAACAGCAAGTCCCTCTTTCCTCTAACTGGTTTTGCATTAGACTCGTATTAGCCGATGTTCATTAAGACCACTGCAGGCTACTTCTGCAGTGTCCTTACAACAAATTATGACCAATGTTAATCTACTCACACTGAAGATAAATTATAAGCATTATGTCTACATTATTTTCTAATGAGTATGTTTTAGTGCTTACGGGTGCTCAAAAGCGAGGTTATCAGAGGGTCCTCTTGCCAGAACAAAAAATTATGCATCATACGGCAGTGGCCTATGTGAAGGCGAGTGAGGAGGATCTCGTCCCGTCAACGTGGTTGGAAGGAGGTATGCCATGGCCAAGTTGTGGGCTTTACGACATGGAGCTTAGTGTCAGTTACTTCCAGTCACTCATCCTCCCACTGATGCAAGACAATGGAGCTCAACAGCAACATCATAGCACACAGGGGGATGGCACCCTGAATGACCTGAGGATCCAGACACGCCTCCTTGGCAGCTAGATCCACCCTTTCATTTCCCACAATTCCATGGTGCCCTGGTACCCAGCAGGAAGACATCTCCCTCCCCAGTCATTGCGCGCGCGTGCGTGCACACACACTTATCCACAGAAAACTGAAAATCTGTCTGCAGCCCACTCCTCTAACCACTGTACTATTAGTTGCAACTGATGGAATAAGGATCACTGTACAGGACTCCTTACTGTAGATGTGATACTGTTTATGACTATGACAAAGAGGGTAACACTTACAACACTGCCTGAGGAACACCATTCTCCTGTTCAAATCAATCTGACAGCAAAGCACCAACGCGGGTCCTAAAAACCCAGTGAGACAGGAAAGACCCTTGCACACATAACGAATGCCATCCTACAACACCAACACTTCCCTGACTTTTGGAAGGCAGCCAAGGTCCTGATGTTCAGAAAGCCAGGGAAAGACAACTACCTCCCACAAAATTACTGACCCATCAGTCTGCTGTGCGACCAGAGCAATTCGGCTTTAGGAATCACCACTAAACACTGCTACAACACGAACAAAGCCACAGGGGCCATGTTCCTGGACATTGAAAAAGTTTTCGCCGTCTTTGGCACATCGGCCTTATACGCAAACTAAGTGTAGCTGGTTTCTGGGACGGACTCGTACATCTCATATCTCAAGAACAGATGTTTCAACACTGACATGCAGGGCAAACGTGGTATCCAAGCTGGAGTACCCCAGGGAAGCATCCTAGGGCCAATCTTGTTCAACCTGTACATTAACGAATTCCCAGCAACATAAAACACAACATTAGCCATCTACGCAGATGACACAGCCATCCTTGCGCAAGATTGGAAACCATCGAACATTAATTCACGAATACAGACAGCACTCAGAACTGCCGAGCCTTGGTTGGAATGACGGCGTATTAAAGTAAACGTCAAAAAGTGCGAAGCAGTTCTGTTTACACGCAGACCAAAACTACTGTGCAAACATCAACACAGTAGACAGATAACACTACATACACGCCCAATACGTTTCCGAGATATCTCTGTGTCTAGCCGGACTGGAAACTTACATCAAATAAGTTGCCAACAGAGCGCATGCAAGGCTCAAACTCTACCCAATGCTCAACAGGGAAAGCACAGGGTGTCAAGGTCCATATACATGACACTGATTAGACCTCTGATGACGTACACACCTCCTGTCGGGGGATATGCAGCTTCTACACGCCAGTGCCGCCTACAGATCATAGAGAACACAGTGCTACGAAATCGTTAGCAACACTCCACACTACACACACACACACCATAGATCTTCACAATGAATACCACCTTGAAATCCTCAAGGAAGTATTCAATAAAACACACCTCACGACTATACAGGAACTCAAGACACTCAAACAATCCTTTCATCCTTACTCTGGGAAACAACGATTACAACCACAGGTGGAAGCATAAGTGGCCAAAGACACTACTAGCTAGCAAGCTAACATACACCAACAAGCAACAAACACTGGAAAGCCCCTGCATATCAGCGATGTTGACTGGATATACCAGCTATTATTAAAGCCGACCAACAAGCCACAGCAGGGAAACCGACAAGATCACTCACTGACGCACAAACAAGTCACCAACATCACCCAACACTGCATCCGACATATGACCTATCAGACACAAAAAAAATGATGAACCTAACTATTACAGGTATGCTGATGCTGACCGACAGATCAACACCGGCACCCAGCGACAGCCACCGAGTAACATCACCGCACAACGCCAAAGGGATCGACATGCATGATACCCACTACTAACAAAACCTACCCTTGCATGACCTGTCACAGGCAGCAAGACATCCGCTACTGCTCTTACTACCTGACCTAACTATTGCAGAGATTATTTTCCCTTGGCTCTTGCCTTGGCACTATTTTCCTCTGCCCTTCAAACCACTACACTTCATTCAACTTTTGACTATCTACCTCCAGATGAGTGCGTATTAATGGTTAACCCTAACCAGACGTACGCAAACATCACAGTACCCACATCCTGTGACACCTCACTTTAGTGAGAACTAACCCTTGTGCAGACTCTCCGGGGGACACAACCTTGACGAAGCACTGTCTATGCGGGTGGAGAGGCTTGCGTATCCGGGTGAAGCTGAGGGCAATGTTGTAGGTGGAGGACCTGCTGCCGGAAAGGCCTCAGTTGATGGATCAGACTAAGAGTATCCCATAACGTTCCATCTTCACTATCCACTCCTAGTCCTACACAATTCCCTGTCCCAACCCAAGGTGTGATGCAATCCATGCCAAGGGGTGTGTGGCACATGGGAAGATGTGTCACAAACAGAGCCTCAGGGATACCGGGTGACCTCCTTGAGTAAGTAGCCTTACACCGCGCGGGGTATTCGTGGTGTGGACCTTGCAGATCCTCAAATTGTGTGGGACCAATATGGACATGACTAAAGAAAACAAAGAAAAACAAAGTGAAGGGCAAATTGAGACTTCAGATATCCAAACAATGGGGTCAGTACTGATGGAAGGCATCCCCACAACTGAATCAGGATCTAGACCTGAGCCAGAAGTGGGAACTGTAACTGCGAAGCTAGACCAGATTAAGATCAAAGGCTTGTCTGGGGCCCAGAGGAGGAAACTACTCAGGGAACAGAGGAAAGAGGAAGGGACAGAACGGTTTCCTAAAGACAAGTGGAGGGAATTAAAGGGACTTGAACCTAAGACCCCAGGAAGAAACTGTCTCAGGTTGAAGGGGATACGCAGCAAGGATACCAACACTAGAGGTGAGTATCTTCTTGAATTTCTTTTAACAGACACCCTCTACTTCAAAGACAGGTAGCAAGCGGATAAGGGAGGAATCAAAGAGTCCCTCCACCCTGGTAAGCGAGTCCAGAAAAAACCAAGGCAAGAAATAGGGAAACAGACCTACAATACTGCAGTCTCGATTTTTAGGATGGCAGTTATCCAGGAAGGCTGTCCACTGATGGCCATCACCTCGTAGTAGGAGGAACATGTGGCCCCCTTTGAAAAGAATGGGGGGGGGGGGGGGCACTGGCCCAGGACCGAACTTCAGGAGGGTCTATCTAGATCATGGTGCCCTCATTTTTGTCTGTGAGGGGGTGCACACGGGGCAATGGTTCAAGGACAAGGTGCCCATAATATCCCTGTGGGAAGTTGTGAAGCTGCTGGTTAAGACGGCAGCAGAGCTTCTTCAGAGAGCAAAGATATCAATACGGGTACCAAAGATCCTTAAGGAAGTCTCTCCTATGACTCTGTTCGGGAAAATAGGGGCCCAGAACCCAAAAGTCTCGACAGAAGATTGGAGAATGATCAACCAGAAGGTTGCAGCGGAAGGATGAACCCTGGTAGTGGAGGTTGGAGAGTCCCTGAAGGTGATGCGGGAGCAGGACCTGAAATTGTTTTTAGGGTTCTCGCAGGTCACCAACAGGGTTCTTACAGACCTCAAAGATGGCAACAAGACAGACTGGAGATGCTGCAGATTAATCTGCAGTATAGTAAAGGGGCCTCTGCTGCCCTGAGTCACTGCCTGGGCAGGCAGGAGGTGGACGTGGCCCTGATACAAGAACCTTATTTATAAAGTGGGTGTATCGGGCCTCGGTGGCACTGGAGGTAAGCTGATTTATGCTAGAAATCTAAGAAACTCCAGACCATACATCCATGTAAGAAATAACCAACTGCTGGTGGGATGCGACGCCAATGCCCACAACCTAGTGCAGGGCATCAAGGACACCAACAGTAGAGGTGAGTACCTTCTTGAACTTCTTTCAGATAACAACTTAGAGGTCCTGAATAGGGGCAATGAACCAACATTCCGGAACAGTAGAAGGGAAGAAGTAATTGACATAACCTTTAGTTCCATTTGTTGGGCAGCTATGTCAAACAATGGCATGTGTTGTTGGAGCCATCCTCATCAGACCAAATGTACATTAAATTCAAGGTTGAAATGGTAATCAGACAGACCATGACCTATAGGAATCCCAGGAAAACAGACTGGGAGACATATAGGATGGACCTTGATTTAGGCTTATCGGAAATTAAATCCTCGATAAGGAAGCCAGTAGAATTTGAGGAAGTAGCCATAGTGACCTCATATCAGGACACTGCACAATCACCAAGAAGTGCACAAATAGAAGTGTGCCTTGGTGGAACAACAACTTGAAAATTCAAAGAAAACAAGTTCGGAGACTGTTTAATATTGTGAGACAAAGGACACTGGGCTAAATATCATGAGGCCCTTGTCAATTACAACCTTGCAATCAGACAAGCAAAGAAGGCATCCTGGAAGGCATTCTGTGAGGAAGTGGAGAGTACGGCTGCACAAGCTAGACTTCACAGGATTCTCACTAGAATACCAATCAATCCAGGAGGTATGCTGAGGAAGGAGGATGGGGAATATACGAAGACAGCACATGAGACACTGGAACTGCTCCTCAAAACTCACTTTCCTCAATATGCTCTGCCGGACAACACAGATCAGAATGTGATCCCGGAGAGACAACGGTTCTCAGGCATTCAAAGAGAGGACTGGGAATCGGCCAAGGAGTGTGTGAACTTTAATAAAATCCAATGGGTGGTGGGATCATTCCAACCGTTCAAGTCACCTGGCCCAGATGGAATTTTTCCAGCTCTCCTCCAACAGGCAGGAGAGAAGCTCATAAGAGTCCTATTCAGGCTGTTCAGGGTTAGCCTAGCAGTAGGAATCATTCCCAATGCTTGGAGGGCAGTGAAGGTTGCTTTCATTCCAAAGTCAGGGAGAAATGATCATACCAAGGCTAAGGCTATGAGACCAATCAGTCTGTCCTCCTCCATTCTCAAAACATTGGAAAAATTGTTTAATGTATATGTTGGGGAGAGGAGGCTAAGTAGCGCCCCTCTACATTCAAACGAACAAGCATATCAACCAGGTAAATCATGTGAGACAGCTCTCCACCAACTCGGGAAGGTGGAGAAAGCAATTCACTTCCAAGAAATAGACCTCTGCATCTTCCTGGATATCGAGGGGGCTTTCAGTAACACGACCCACAATTCCATGGTAAGAGCAGCAGAGGTGCATGACCTGGGGACCACTATATGCAGGTGGACCAGGGCCATGCTTAGTGGAAGGAAGGTAGAGGCTACCATGATGAATGAAAATATGGTAATTAACACCACTAGAGGCTGCCCACAAGGAGGAGTTTTGTCCCCTTTATTGTGTATTGTGGAATCCAGTGGTGAACGAACTCATTGAGGAATTAAATTCCAGACAATGCTTCTGCCAAGGATACGCAGATGACCTTGTCATAGTTATACTTGGCAAATTTACTGACACAGTTAGAAATATGGCACAAGGAGGTTTGGACACTGTGCAAAATTGGCGCATTAAACAGGATCTGAGGGTTAATTCTAAGAAGACTGTTGTGGTGCTATTTACCAAGAGAGATATTCAACACTCAAGTTGGAATCTAAAGCTCTTCGATGAAACTATCTGTGAATGGGATAGTGAAATATTGAGGGGTAACCTTAAATGAGAAGTTAATGTGGACCCCTCACATTAAGAGTATCTGCTCCAAGGCAAAAGTACTCTAGTGAGTACTAGAAGGGCTTGTGGCAAAAACTGGGACCTAAGCCCCAGGGGTATGCACTGGATGTACACCACAGTGGTCAGACCTAGGATTTCCTACTGGGCCGTAGTGTGGTGGAAGAAGGTAGAACAGCGGGTTGCAGCTAAAGGTACGTTGTCCAAGACGCGACGCACACTAGCGACTGCGACGGGTCGCTACGTGACGTCAGAAGTTGCCTGCTGGCGCATGCGCAGTTCGAGTTTGGGATGCGACGCGCGACTGTTGCGGCAGCTGTCGCAGCACTGCACCAGTGAGCAGTGTTGCGACGGAAGTCGCACGACACAAAGACGTACGGCTGCCAGAAAGCCACTCAAGGAAAACTGAAATGAGCCACTCACAGGATGTGATGCTCTGTGAGCTGGTCTCGCAACATCCTTGCCTTTACGATTTGAAGAACCCTAAATATAGAGACTATGTTCAGAGACAGAATTTGGGAAGAAATTGGTGCACAGTTGAAACTGGCAGGTGAGTGAAATATATAATATTTTCCCATTAATGCAAATTTTTCAGGCCTGTTATGAAAATCATATAATCCATGCAGATGTAGAATTAGAATGATGAAAATGAAGGTCAATTTTCGCATTACTCTTTTTTGTGACGATAAAAATTGAAAACAGCAAGTACATTATAAAATGAACAATCTAAAGTATAACGAGAAAGTTACATTTTACAATACCTTCACTTCGAAAGTAAACGGTAGATTGGTGTCTTGATGATACCTTCTAGTTGTGAAAAACCACCACCAGATTGTACAGCTTTCTGTAATCAATAGATGTTCGTTTTTGAGGAAGGCGTTTCTCAACAGATTGCGCAAACAGTTTGCTGTAATAAGTAATTTGTCACATTCACTTCAATTCATTGGCAGAAGGTGGTGCTCAAAAAACTTGTGCCAAAAGTGCACTACTGTTTTACAAGGCCCTTCTGGTCTGACACAGTTCACAATTGAAATTCGTCTTTTGTAAATCCTGGAGTCATCTTTTGAGTGCAGCTTGGCAAGATTAAATGTTCATGTCATCCATAACGATGTATGCTGTCAGAATATAAGAATATGGAAGTTCATTTGGATGGGAATAAAGAGTCAGTCGGCTATGAAAGTTGCCTTAGCTTGTTCCAAAAGTTTCTGCATGGGAGAAACTGACAAGTATAATTTGGGGAAATTTTGTGAACAAGCACGGACATTATTTCTTTCACATTTCTGCTAGTGTATACTGTAGACGTTCAGAATGAACATTCTAGAGATGTTTAAGGTGAAACCCTGTCTTGTTGTCAAGAACTTGAAACAATGCAATGACGCTAGCGTGCGCTTATTGTTAATAAACTTATCTTTCATTGGAATTTTAGGTGAAATGTGCAAAAACACATGGAGGAATATTCGGGACTCGTATCAGAGAAATAAACGAGAAAGAAAGCTTGGAACAGGTTCAGATGCCTCAGCAAAACCAAGAAAATGGGTTCTGCTTGATCACTTGGCTTTAAGAAACCTACATTTCGTGGCATTTTAAATGAAATTGTCAAGAGCATATGGAGAAATATTAGTAACTCATACCGGAGAAATATATGACATAAAATCGTTTCATTAGGTCCAAATGTGTCAGCGAAACAAAACAAATGCATTCTCTATCGTGTGATGACCACACGATTCTCGTTGCGCGTCGACAGAACTGGCGGCTAGTCGCGACGCTCCCGGAGATATATGAGCCCAAATCTCGGAAACGGAGATCGATATCATTCTGATCTCAACTTTAAAAATAATTTCGATATGTTAGCTTCTTTTCATCGGCAACGATGTATGACCTAACGTGAACCATACGTAAAGTAGCCAGCGACCACATTTTTCACTGTACACAATTCAAATTTTATGCAGTAGGTTACTTGTAAATTAAGTATCGGAATAACTGTGACGAATATCGGAAAAATAGACACCTCATTATCAAGCTGTGATGTGAAACTGTAAGATATGCAAACATCAATTTTTTGTGCCTTTTACTTTCCTCACAATTGATAGAGAAGTAATATACAGCGAAAAAAACACGCAAAACCGGAAGAGATACTTTTCAATTTTTTAAAGTAAAAGGAGAATCTGTATCGAAAAAGTAACTCTGGGAGCCGATGTAACTTTGTTGCATTAACATACAGTATTTTTTACAGCAAGAAAATCGGAATTCTTATTTTTCTTATGTATTTGAATCCGCCGCCGCCGACCGGGGCTTGGGAAACGGCGACGACTCCAGTCGTGTTGCGGCCGTGTCGCCGTCTGCCAGGGTGGGAAAAGAGGAGGGGGCAGCGTCGCAGTCGCAGCCAACTGTCGCGTCTTGCACAACGTAACTTAAGGAGCTTGCTAAGGTGCAGAGATTGGCCTGCTTAGCCATAACAGGCAGAATTAGCAGCACACCAACTGCTGGAATGGAAGCCATGCTGGACATGCCTCCACTACACCTTTGGGCCAAGGTGGAGGCAGCAGCTGGGGCACACAGACTTAAAACTGGCAAAAACTGGGTTTCATTCGGATATCGAGAATCTCACACTAAGATAGTGAGTGAGGTAAATACAGGAATGGCTGGGGAAATGCCTGCCGACTATATAGTAACTTCCAACTGCTTTGACAAGCCATACAATATAACAACTGGAAGCAGTGAGCAATGGGAAAAAACAGTTTGACACCGTACGGGGGACATCATTTGGTTCACTGATGGGTCGAAAATAGACCAAGGCGTTGGGGCAGGGGTGTACAGAGTTCAGCCAAGACCAGAGGGCAACATCTCTCTAAGAAAACTGGCTTGCATATTCCAGGTTGAAATTACTGTAATCAGGGCATGTGTGGAGGAGAATATGTGTAGGTGCTACAAGGATCATAGCATCTACATCTATTCAGACAGCCAGACAGCCGTGAAATCATTGGCAGCTCCTGCAACTAGATCTAAGATTGTTGCAGAATGCCACAGGACTCTGGTGGAGCTAGGGGGAAGCAATAGGGTAAACCTAGTGCGGGTCCCTGGCCACTCCGGGATCTGTGGCAATGAACAAGCCGACATATTGGCTAGGATGGGGGCAACAACTCCATTTATTGGACCAGGACCTGTCCTGACAATCACGAAGGCTATGATAAAATTAGAACTACGGAACTGGCTTCTGGCTTAGTAAACAGCACGTAGGATATTGGACCAAGGTCCATAAACAAAAACATGGTAAGGTAATGATACCCAAGACGCATTTTAAAAGTAGCTCTGTAATCCTGGTATTGAACAGGAAAGTGATCAAACTCATGACTGGACTGATGACCGGCCATTGGAATTTCAAAAAACACCTACACACAATGGGTATAATGGAAGAGGACCCCTACATGCAGGATCTGTGATGAGGGTGAAGAAACTGCATCACACCTAATCTTCGAATGCATGGCACTGGAGAGTGAAGGATACAGAATCTTCGGGACAACTAGACCTGAAGAAATTTTGTCTAACAAAAAACTGGTAGAGGGATTCTTTGCACTATTTAAGGGCACTGGTTGGATTCACTAAATATACAGGGAGCGATACAGCACAATAAACTTAGTTTTGGTGCGGGCAGTGGCAGGTTAAACCTAAGCTGTTATAGCTTCCCTGTTAAAATCAAATCAAACCCTTATGCAGAGATGGCAGTAGACCTCTTGAGTTAGCCATCATGTCGGTGTGGGTGTGGAGGGGCTCCACCTCTTTTTTTTAAAAAAGGAGACCATATGAAAATGGGGAGGTGGCCATGAAAGCTCCATTAACGCAATTGTGTGAGAATGCAGTATCTCCAAGTGGTATCATATGCCTTACTGATATAAAAGAATATACCAATGCAATGATGGTTGCATAGGAAAGCATACTGAATAGCTGCCTGTAGCAGGGTCAGGTTGTTAACAGTGGACCAAACTCTCCGAAAGCCAGACAGAGCAGCTAAGGACTGGTCTGGTCTTTTAACAATCAGACCACGTGATTAATCATTCGCTCCAGGGTCTTTCCTATGCAGCCCGTTAAGGCAATACTGCTGAAACTACTGGGAGACGAACGGTCCTGTCCTGGTTTCAGGAGAGTTATCAGAACCACCTCCCTCCATGAGTTCGGGAAGTTGCCTGTCTGCCATATAAGGCTAGAACATTTAAGGAGGATTTCCTTTGATGCTGCAGGACTGTTGAGGCTTAAAAAGGGATGGAGTTCAGAAAAATTTCCCAGAACCCTGCATCAGGGGACACTTACTGTACGGGATGGCAGGGAAAGACTGAGTCAGCCCTGATATTGAGCCCTTTGCAGAACCATTCATGCAGTCTCTAAGTTAATGATTCCTAAAGCAGAATGGAAATATATTAACTTCGGGTCCTACCATGTGGCCACAAAGGAGCATTCCCCACATAACTCAGTGCCACCCATAACTGGAGCAACTGAATTACATTCTCTGCCAGGGTTTCCACTACCTTTTGTTGCGCACTGAAATGACAAATGTTCTGCCCACTATCCTTCCCACACCTCCCACAGTGGCATTCTGCTGTCCAGTAAACCTACACAATATCCATCCTTATCAACCCCTGCTCCCAAACCCTTACCCCTTACCTAATGGTTCATACTCCTGTAATAGACCTAGATTCAAGACCTGTCCCATACATCCTCCCACCACCACCTACTCCAGTCCGGTCATGAACATCACCTATCCTACCAAAGGCAGGGCTACCTGCGAAACCAGTCATGTGATCTACAAGATAAGCTGCAACCACTGTGCTGTATTCTATGTGGGCGTGACAACCAACAAGCTGTCTGTCCGCATGAATGGCCACCGACAAACTGGGTCCAAGAAACAAGTGGACCACCCTGTTGCTGAACACACTGCCAAACATGACATCCTTCATTTCAATGACTGCTTCAGCTTTTCTGAATTGCTTAGATGGAAACTCTCACTGCAATACATCCTACATTCCTGTAACCCTCCTGGCCTCAACCGTTGTTAGTCACTATTCTTACCCGACCAGACCCTTCTCTGCTCCCATTCCAGCACTACACAGCTGTCATTCCACAATCACACTCAGTCTTTTTATTTCTCTCCTTTTCCACTACTTCTGCCCCCCCCCACCCCCATGCCTTCCATCTAATCTCCAGCACTTTGCTGTCCACCACCCCCAGCATACTATCCCTACCCCTCCCCATATCCTCCTTACCCCCACCCAGTTACCACTCCCATCACACACTGGTGCTACTGCTTCCAGTGTAGTTTCAGTTGCCCGAGACTGTGTGTGTGTGTGTGTGTGTGTTTATCTTCTGTTGATGAAGTCCTTAATGGTCGAAAGCTTTATTTATTTGTGATAATCTTTTTGTTGTGCCTATCTGCGACTCAACATTTCCACTATATGGTAGGAAGCTTAACTTTCCTTTTCATAATGTGGTTTGGTTACATCTCATGTATTATGCAAAAACACCTACCAGCAGTGACAGGACTAGACAGCAGCAGGATTGTGGCTTATCAAGACCATGTTTATCATTCTGTAACATTTCGATCATGTTGAATGGGATTCCATGAACATCATGTGAATACAAAATGTGTCAGTTAAGGAGGACCACATTCGCTGCTGTGCAGCATCTTTACAACCCAATGCAACCAGCATCCGAGTAAAAATTATATTGTTCCCTCAGTTGTGCACTCTCATGCAGCCACATCATTTATCTTGAGTCAAACAATGACATTGTTCAAGTATCCACACAGACAGCATGATCATGCATCGAATACTATATACTTAGTATAAGTAGTGTTGGGGCTTCCTTTTTTGTAGCGACTATGAAGAGGAAAGCCAATCCAACAATAACAATGGGCTTAAGCTTGAAGTCACATCTTTTCCAATATGTACCAGCTCTGTGTACAGCGTCAGAATAGACGTGTGAGGAGGCTCTGAGAGTGAACATTCCCAGTTTGCATTCGTCACTGTCATATGGAACAGCAACTTGTGTGGCAGTATGATGTGCCATCAGGTACTCAACACTATCATCTCTGGCTCAATTGTATCTTTAAAGTCTTTCAACAAGATAACATCTACATCAATGTTCTGCAAACCACTATGAGGTGCATAGCAGAGGGGCACGTCCCACTGTATCAGTTTATTAAAGTTGCATTCACGTATGGAATGCAGGAAGAACGATTGATTGAATGTCTCGTGCAATAATTATTCTAATCTTATCCTCAAGATCCCTATGTCAGTAATATATAGGGGGGTGTAGTATATGCATTGAGTAATCATTTAAAGCCAATTCTTGAAACTTTTAATAGACTTACTAGGCATAGTTTACATCTATCTTCACAAGTCTTCCAGTTCAGTTCGTTCAGTATCGCTGTGAAACTCTCCCATGGATTAAATAAACCTGTGACCATTCGTGCTGCCCTTCTCTGTATACCTTCAATATCCCACTACTCCTATCTGGTACGCGTCCCACACAATTGAGTAATATTCTAGAACTGGTCGAACGACTGATTTGTAAGCAATCTCCTTAGTAAACTGATTGCACTTCCCCAATATTCTACCAACAAACCAAAGTCTACCACCTGCTTTACCCACAACTGAACCTATGTGATCATTCCATTTCATTTAAGTGTTACACAAAAAGTATTCGTATGAGTTGGCAGATTCCAATAGTGACTCACCGATGTTATAGTCATAGGACACTACATTTTTTTCATTTTGTGACGTGTACAATTCTACATTTCTGAACATTTAGAGCAAGCTGCCAATCTCTGCACCACATTGAAATCTTACCAATTATTATGCAGCTTCTTTCACATAGTACTTCGTTATAGATAACTGCATCATCTGCAAAAAGCCTGAGGTTACTAATAATATTGCCTGCAAGATCATTAATATAAAATATGAGCAGCAAGGGTTCCAACACACTTCCATGAGGCACACCTGAAGTTACTGCTACATCTGATGATGACTTTCCACCCAAGATAACATTCTGTATCCTTCCTACCAAAAAGGCCTCAACCTAGACACAAATTTCACTTGATAGCCCATATAATCATACTTTTTACAATAAGTGTAGGCTTGGAATCGAGTCAAACGCTTTTTGGAAATAAGAAATACAGCATCTACCAGATCCAAAGGTTTCAGTATATCGTGTGAGAAAAGTGCAACTTGGGTTTCACATGATTGATGTATTCAAAATCCATGCTGGCTGGCACTGAGGAGGTTGTTCTGTTCAAGATACCTCGCATTATGTTTGATCTCAGAATATGTTCTAAGATTCTACAACAAATCAATATCAAGATATTTAACATTAGTTTTGTGAATCACATCTACTACCCTTCTTGTAGACAGGTGTAACCTGTGCCTTTATCCACGAACTGTGCATGGTTTTTTGTTCAAGAGATCTGTGATAGGTTATAGTTAGAAGAGGGGCAATGTCAGCCACAAATTCAGTATAGAATCTGACAGGGTTTCCATTGGGGCCTGGAGCTTTGTTTAGTTTTAATTATTTCAGCTATTTCTCAACACCACTGACACTATTACTTATTTCATTCATATTTTCAGTGGTACGAGGATTAAAACTGGGCAATTCTCCTCAGTTTTCCAATGGAAGGACCCTTTCAAAGCAGAGTCAACCATTTCAGCTTTTGATTTGCTACCCTAAATTTCAGTTCCTGCCTCATTTGCTAAGGACTGGACACTAACTTTGCTGCCACTAATAGTCTTTCTATATGCCAGAATTTCTTTGGGTGCTTTGAAAGATTACTTGACAGTGATCTGCTGCTAATAAGCCCAATTTGTCCAAGACGTCCTAACTTATCTCAATAGTGTGTTCAAGGTTTAACAGAGGATCAATTGGAAGCCTAATCCATTATTCTCCTGCTGTGTCTGGTATGGACGAATTACGGCATTTTACACAAGAATCAACAAACAACACAGCTTTGGGCAAGAGTACTGCAATGTCACAGATAAATCATTTCTGATGGATTTCATCAAATTTCCACTGATGATCTCATAAGAACAAAACATCTGCTGACATTCTATATGCCCTTCCTTTAATTTCCTGTGTCAACAGTAGTTCATTCCAATTTACTAATGAGGCCTCAAGTAAAAAAAAAAAAAAAAAAAAAAAAAAAAAAAGCTACAGATTAGGGACCAAAGGCCAATTCCCTACTATACGAAGTTAACAAGTCCTAGACATAAAGGGAGGGGGGGGGCGGCAGTGATCTAAATTAGCATATTAGGAGAGACAGGTGAGCTGGTAATATTAATTTCATAGATACAATCATGAAGCAGAACAGTATGAGATGTACAGTAAATCAAGTCTTACATTAAAAAATATTGTGTTCGTACAGAAGAACGAAGCAAAATCTTACATGCCCAACAAATACTATTCAGTGTGTGTGTGTGTGTGTGTGTGTGTGTGTGTGTGTAAAAATCACGGCGCCTCGTGAACGAGACATGCACTTAAAAGTGCAGCCTAGAGATTGGCAACATCAATCACAAGCTCATTCACGCTGAACTTAGGAGAAGAAAACAAAAGGAAATGTGTAGCACGGCAGTACTCAAATTTTACCATATTCACAACAAATCAGTCAACTTTTTATGGTATTCATAACACCTACGCATTTTCTGTTAGTTTATAGTACAACAGAAGTTCTTAATGAGACGTTTGTATTTTTATAAACATGTTACGATCAAACCGCACTGTACCTGCCGTCTAATGGTTTTCGTTATACAGTCGTCTGTTAGCATAATTTCATTAACCAAATTCTCCTTCGACACTTAAAATATCATAGTTTTTATGAGGTTTGGTAACTTCCTTTGTACATCTACGCCATTCACTCTACAATGAAGAACTATCGTTCTTGCATAAATGATAATAAAACCGCGAATTTCGAGGAACAAACTGCGAACACGTATATAACGAAGATCAAAACAAGATCTTTTATTGCACGCAAATGAGCTAAATGATTCCTTCCACAACGTATACCATGCTGTCTTTGGTTTCAATGCCAATAGCAGTATATGAGTAAAACGACAGCACAAAATTTATCTTATTCCATCAAAACGTATTTATAACATTCGTCATCAATTACAAAAGCACACAAAACTGAAAACATTACCTGTATTTATAATTAAAATTTCCTTCGTGAAATTGCTTCAAAAATTGTTTAAATTTCTTCTTAGTACTTTGCAGCGTGAGACGCGATTCACTAGCCTGATCATCACCGCCAAAATTATCCGAAAAAAATATACCGGGATCATCAAAACCTTCCATTTTCCAGTTTTCACACAACTCACACCGTTCTGATCACAACGCTCCCACTTCGGCAGCTTTGGCGGCAAAATTTTCCCGCCCAATCTACGCTCAAAGGTACATATCTTTGGCAACCAGCATTTATTCCCGTTCAAAAGTAAAGATCTGGCTGCGCAAATAAATGCATACAAATCGTCTGCGCAGCAAGATCGTTGCGTGCTACAGGAGATTTGTTGAGATATGACATGTGTGTAAACCTGGAAGTTGGGGTTAGACGTTTGAGTGCGATTTCTCAGATCTATGGGTTCAAATCACATCAACCATTGTTCTTGGCTAAGCATTGCGCAGACAAGGTGGAGCGAATGTACAGGTGACTGCCGCACATCTGACTCTAAAGGCCCGTCTACACGCAACGATCTGTCTGCGCAAATGTCTGCGCAGATCACATCTGAGCAGACAGATCGTTGCGTGTGGACAGAAGATTTGCACCAACCTGAGGTGTGTGCAAACCTGGAAGTTGGAGTTGGAGGTTTGAGCGAAACCTCTCAAATCTGTGGGTTCAAACCACATCTGCGCAGACAAGTTGGAGCGTGTGGACAGGAGATCGCCGCAAATCTGGCGCGAAACAGCTGTTTGCTCAGTCTAGTGTTTGTATTTGTGCGCACAGGGCATTAAAATGGCTGATACTCTTTAGTGTTCTCGAGAGCTTGTAAGTGAATTCATTGAAATATATAGAAACCACCCATTTTTGTGGAAGATTTAAAGTAAAAAATATAGTGCCCGAGACAGCAGCATACAATGTTCTAATTGAAAAATTGCGGGCAGTTGACGCCTCGGCAAACAGAGAAACAGTAATATATATTTTAAAAAAATTCGTTGCGAACTGTTTACAGAAAAGAGTTATCCAAAGTTCAGAAATCTAGAAGATCTGTTGTAGGAGTAGATCAAGTATACCAGCCAACATTATGGTATTTTGATCTGCTTGGCAAGCCGTTCGTGAGGAGAAATTGTCCTTCTCATACACGTATTTTTTCTCATAATATGAGGGGTTACAAGTGTCGACGTCCATCCGCAAATAATTTCGCCAGTCGTTAGGTTCGCCCAGCAACTCTCGCAGTAAATTTACGTGAGAAAACTGCTTTCGCTTTACCAGCCACTGTCTACACCATTTTGACCGCTTTCTCTGTTTCCTGCGGTTGGTCTGAATGTTTTTTCCAACACAAGTTGCGAACACAGACCACAACAGAACTTTCTCCATTTCTATAATTCAAAATAACTGAATTAAATTTTTGACGTTTACTGGGAGCGTAGTCGCTTGCCACTGATATTTCTTTTCTACATCGACAGATGGCGGGCGAGTAGTAGACTGGGGTTTGTGTCGTGTGAACACACCACATTTGCAGCGATCTTTTGCATGTACAGACATCTGCACCGATGTCTCCGCAGACAGATCGTTGCGTGTGGACCGGGCTTAAAACTAAGGTGTCTCTCGTCTGTGTGCGCACTGTGAATTTTAAAATGGCAGATACATGCCAGTGTTCTAGATAGTTAATTCCCGAATTTTCTTTATAAGAGTCATACATTTTTGTGGAAAATTAAAAGCAGCGAATACGGCGATATGGACAAGAAGGCAGCTGCTTACAATTCTTTAACAAAGAAAGTAAGAGCGGGTGACACTACAGCGAACACGGAAACAGTACATAATAAAAAAAATATTCATTACGGACTGTTTACGGAAAAAAGCAAAGCAGCGAAATCTATTCGATCTGGTGCCAGGGAATTCACTCAGTACTGTCCTATACCATAATGTAACATCAGTTGTGACAGGGTAGCAACAAAAAGTAGGCTATATTTGTTCTAAACAACAGTAAACTCAAAGTATTGCGTTACCAGTAAGCTAATAATAGAAGACTTTGGAACAAGATACATACTTGTTATTACACTTCCACTTATTATTATACTTCGCTTACTTCCCAATATAATTTGCTGTTCATAACAAGAACGATTTAGCGGTAACTGTAGGATTCACTACCACAAGTAAAAGTTTCCAGATGTATAATGATCCCTGACTAGAGTTCTAGAATGGAATTTTCTATTCTAGTGCAAAAGTTGCTGGTAGACTTCAGGCAGGAAATCGGAAATCTTGACTTAGAAACAAACTGAACTATACCTCATTGCCCACATATATAACTTCTAAGAATATACTGTGTCTCAAACACATACAAAACTGAAGATAAGTACTTTAATTGTCTTCATCGAATCATCCTTCAGAATACCGTAAATAGCTCGTACATGTCAAGTATGATTTCAGTCAATGCTTGTTTTGAAATTTCAGTAGCAAGTTCTAGATCCTTGTAGCTCCTGTTGGCAGGAATCTTAACATCACCTCAATCATCCGTGTGAAGAAATTGCTCTTCTCACACAAGGTTCCTTTCGTATTATACTAGGAGTTATGGGCGCCAAGAGATAATTATATGTTTCTAAACCCATCCTCAAATAATTAAGCCAGTCTTCGAATTCACCCTGCAATTCCCGAAGTAAATTTATGTGCGAAAACTGCATTTGCTTAATCAACCACTATGTACATAATTTTGATCTGTCTTTCTGTTTGTAGCATTTTGTTTCCTATTCGTTTTTTTTCTTTTTTTTTTAACACAAGTTGAGAATTATCTCGATTTTTAAATAAATGAAGTAAACTTCGATGTTACAGTATGAGGAGAGGTCGCTTGTCACTGAAATTTCTTTTCTACACCGACAGAAGGAGGGCGAGCACTAGATTCGAACATGCGTAATGTGAACATACCACATTTGCAGTGATCTGCATGCATAGATATCTGCACACACAGATCTTTGAGTGAGGACATGCCATACAAACTTCCAGGGGGAATGGGAAAACTGTAAATCCATAGAAAATAGAAATCATTTGGGAGTAATAGGGCATTTACAAACAACAAACACAAATCACCATAATGGGTACTGATACAGTTTGTAATTAATCATTGTGCAGGAATAGCTCACTGTTGGCTATGGTGCAGTAAATTAGCTCTTTATCCTCGTTCTGTGTTTGTTTGCTTGTTGGATATAAAAAAAACTGTTTCAATGACGAATAAATATCTATTTTGTCTTAAGAATAAATACTAATTTTTATGGAAGTCATTGTGTCACCAAGTTGTCACTGATAAAACGAGTACCAGCAGGCCATTTTTTTAAAATTTGTTTATACATTCCATACCATTGCGAGTTTCCAAAAATATGAACTACTAGATGTGAAAAACACCTAAATTAAACTATTAATGTGTAAACCAAAACACCTGTTTTCGAGTATACGAAGATTAATGTTGTGTTCTGCTGTTGTTCTCGAATTTTATAAGTTATAATTGTGACTCAAAGGTAACACCAAATACACATGAAGAAGAACCTCAATTCTTCATAAGACTCACTGCAATGATTTTTCATTTGTTTGCACTTAATATTTAATGTACTTGATATTTTACCCACCGTATTATTTGTTTGAATTTTTGCAAGTAGGGTACAAATACTCGCTATCATGTCAAAATCCCTGTTTACCTGAACTGAGTGAGTCAGGCTTATCTTGGTGATTGTGGCACCTAATACGAAAAATAACATTTACCTTTTCTGAAGACCAGTTCACACTGGTTGTCATGGCAGAATCACGTCAGATAACAGTACCGTCATGCCAGGCTGCATTCACACTGTCCATCACGTCAAGTCACAATAACCTACAGTTCACAAGACTTGATGCAAATGCGACATCATTTTGACCCAGAAGTATCAGTGTAAGATCCAAAGAAATGCCCTCCAGAGATGAGAGTATAACAACTCACATGTTTAAGTGCTGAAGCATTCGTAATAAAGTGCCAGAGTTTTTAGCACTCTTAAAAACCACTGTAGCTCACATAATATTAGGCTCAGAAAGCTGGTTATGACCTTATTTTGACAGAAATGCAAGCTTTGAACAAGATTAAGCATACACCAACAGGATAGGGAAATGTATACAGGGTGTTACAAAAAGGTACGGCCAAACTTTGAGGAAACATTCCACACACAGAGAGAAAGAAAATATGTTATGTGGACATGTGTCAATGTTCAAAATGTCCTCCATTAGCGAGGATACATGCATCCACCCTCCGTCGCATGGAATCCCTGATGTGCTGATGCAGCCCTGGAGAATGGCGTATTGTATCACAGCCGTCCACAATACGAGCACGAAGAGTCTCTACATTTGGTAGCGGGGTCGCGTAGACAAGAGCTTTCAAATGCCCCCATAAATGAGTCAAGAAGGTTGAGGTCAGGAGAGCGTGGAGGACATGGAATTGGTCTGCCTCTACCAATCCATCGGTAACCGAATCTGTTGTTGAGAAGCGTACGAACACTTCGCAGGAGCTCCATCGTTCATGAACCACATGTTGTGTCGTACTTGTAAAGGCTCATGTTCTAGCAGCACAGGTAGAGTATCCCGTATGAAATCATGATAACGTGCTCCATTGAGCGTAGGTGGAAGAACATGGGGCCCAATCAAGACATCACCGACAATGCCTGCCCAAACGTTCACAGAAAATCTGTGTTGATGACGTGATTGCACAATTGCGTGCGAATTCTCGTCAGCTCACACGTGTTGATTGTGAAAATTTACAATTTGATCACGTTGGAATGAAGCCTCATTCGTAAAGAGAACATTTGCACTGAAATGAGGATTGACACATTGTTGGATGAACCATTCGCAGAAGTGTACCCGTGGAGGCCAATCAGCTGCTGATAGCGCCTGCACACGCTGTACATGGTACAGAAACAACTGGTTCTCCCGTAGCACTCTCCATACAGTAACGTGGTCAACGTTACTTTGTACAACAGCAACTTAGGCCAATCAGCTGCTGATAGCGCCTGCACACGCTGTACATGGTACAGAAACAACTGGTTCTCCCGTAGCACTCTCCATACAGTGACGTGGTCAACGTTACTTTGTACAACAGCAACTTCTCTGACGCTGACATTAGGGTTATCGTCAACTGCACGAAGAATTGCCTCGTCCATTGCAGGTGTCCTCGTCGTTCTAGGTCTTCCACAGTCGCGAGTCATAGGCTGGAATGTTCCGTGCTCCCTAAGACGCCGATCAATTGCTTCGAACGTCTTCCTGTCGGGACACCTTCGTTCTGGCAATCTGTCTCGATACAAACGTACCGCGCCACGGCTATTGCCCCGTGCTAATCCATACATCAAATTGGCATCTGCC
Organism: Schistocerca nitens; assembly: GCF_023898315.1. Classification (NCBI taxonomy): domain Eukaryota; kingdom Metazoa; phylum Arthropoda; class Insecta; order Orthoptera; family Acrididae; genus Schistocerca; species Schistocerca nitens. Next base: position 733,418,416 of record NC_064614.1, on the reverse strand, counting down.
AACTCCGCATTTGTAGACATTGCACTGACTGCAAAACTACGTTCGTGATGAACACTAACCTGTTGATGCTACGTACTGATGTGCTTGATGCTAGTACTGTAGAGCAATGAGTCGCATGTCAACACAGGCACCGAAGTCAACATTACCTTCCTTCAATTGGGCCAACTGGCGGTGAATCGAGGAAGTACAGTACATACTGACGAAACTAAAATGAGCTCTAACGTGGAAATTAAGCGTTTCCGGACACATGTCCACATAACATCTTTTCTTTGTTTGTGTGTGAGGAATGTTTCCTGAAAGTTTGGCGGTACCTTTTGGAAACACCCTGTATGTCACAGTAGACAAGAAACTTAGGTCCACCAAGAGGACATTGAAGCTGCATGTGAGATGAAATGATTGAATGGCATTGATGGCTGTAAGTCCCCTCCTGGGGTAGTTCAGCTGCCGAGCTGCGAGTCGTTTCAGGTGATGCCACACTGGACGAGTTGCATGTAGATGATGAAGACAGAACAACACAGCACCTAGGCCCTGAGTGGAGAAAATCTCCGACTCCTCTGGGAATCAAACCCGGTCCTGCTGTATGGTACGGTTAAAGGCGCTGCAGTCTGGAACCGCAAGACCGCTACGGTCGCAGGTTCGAATCCTGCCTCGGGCATGGGTGTTTGTGATGTCCTTAGGTTAGTTAGGTTTAACTAGTTCTCAGTTCTAGGGGACTAATGACCTCAGCAGTTGAGTCCCATAGTGCTCAGAGCCATTGCTGTATGGTAGTCGGATGTGCTCCCCAGTCAGGCAAGGGGGTGCAGTGTTTGGACATGACTAAGTACAAAGGGTGGGCGTAAAATTATAGTAGCATCCTTCTATCAGCCACCAGATGCATCTTCTGATGTAACTGAAAACTTTAAAGAAAACCTCCATTTAGCTGGTACAAAGTTCCCTAATCATACTGTAATCATTGGAGTAGACTTTAATGATCCAACAGTCAAGTGGGCTAATTATAGTTTTGTTAGTGTGTTAGTGTGGGTGTGACAAGGCATCTTGTAAAACATTATGAAATGGCTTCTCTGCAAAATACCTAGAACAGATAGTTTAGAACCTCACCCACAATAGAAATAAATTAGATGTAATGGTAACAAACACACCTGACCAATTTGAGCAAGTCCACATTGTGACCATTTGTATTGCCCTTCTCTGTATACGTTCAATTGTTGAGCTAAGTTCTTCTTGATGTTTCTGCCCATTGGTAAATATTTCCAGCCCCCCCCCCCTTGCAAGATATGTTCTGACTGTCTGTTTATCTATATTTCTGAACACATAAAAATGTTTGAAATCATTTTTACTTTAACTGTATTAACTATATATTCTTTTCAACATGATTTAGTTATTTTTACGAATGAAGCACAGTTTATAGAAATAAATACTCATTTATTTTCACTTTTATATCCTGGTTTAACATAGTATGGCACAGAAACAAATATAAATATGCACATAATTATATAGCAATGTCAGGTAATGAAGAGCAGTTACTTTGTATATACTGCATACTAAAGCACAGTATGCACTGAAATTCATACCAAAGGCTTCCTCTCAAAAGTTCTGACGTGTAAGCTCTTCAAGTGCATGCCAGGCTTCTTCAAAAAATTCATGTACATATGGGCTCTTTTCGCCATGGTCATACACTGCACTCTAGATGACTGAACTAGTGCACATCAAGTTTCTGAATTTTGGCCCCCAGCAGTGAATGCACTGTGTGGTATTCTGGTTGTATGTTTTCAGTGTTCTTGGATAGTCACCCACACATGTTGTATAACAAACCAGTAACGCTGTAGTTTTTGAACGTTGAACATAGCTTTTATTTGCATTGAAATCTGACATAACTGATACCATACATAATCTGAAAGCACTATTTTCATGTCAATAAGCCGTGGATTTCCAAAAATTACTATTAAGTTTAATTCATGATTTGAGAAGATGCCAACAACTATCCATTTATTGTCATTCTCATCCAACTTGTATGTTGCAGCGAATAGTATCACTTCCATAGCTGCATTAAACTGTGGTAGTGAGTTGAGAAATGGTTCATATGATAGTGGAAACTGGAAGACTGGAAGCTATTTATTTTTTCATGCTGACTTAATTACCAGTCCAGCATGGCAGGAGCTGTCCATTCCCAGTAGTTGTGTGGTCAGTGCAACAGAATGTCTATCCTAAGGGCCCGGGTTCGACTCCACTCTGGGTCAGAGATTTTCTCTGCTCAGGGACTCCGTGTTTTGTTGTCCTAATCATCATCATTTCATCTAGTCCCTGAAGTGGCATCAAATCGAAAGACTTGCACCCGGCGAATGGTCTACCCGACGGGAGGCCCTAGTCACATGCCACTTACATTTTTTATGCCAGGAGCTACACCAGAGAGCTTGTGTCCAGGCTGACTTCTTTCTACTTCTGTGGCTGCTTAAACATATTGATTTCCACCCCAATGTGTTGGGAGCTGCAAGCTGGCTTGATATCTCGTGTTGCTGCTGCTCCTCACATGTAGTAGGCACTGCATCCTCCATCCCTCCCCCCTCTCTCTCTCACTCTCTCTCTCTCTCTCTCTCTCTCTGTCTCTCTCACTCTCTGGAGGTGGAATATCTCTGATGACATTTCATCACGATGATGACTGGCCTTTCACTATGGGGTGTATAGCTTAAGTGGTGGGTTCGCTTGATGACAAGTAACCCTGTACTGAGGATGGGTGGTGGGGGTACACAACTACAGTGCCACAAGAATTGGAACAACTATTTGGGACTGCATTCATATCCCCATGTCAGCCATCTTGGGGATACTGACACCATCATAAACATAATGTATTCTAAACTTAGAACCATTGAAACGTGTACGTTTTCATTACCAGCAATGGCGAGGCATGACAGAATCTCTGACCAGAGAGTTATTTATCGTTGCTAGTCTGCGCTTGACCGCACGAGTGTTCAGTTGCATGTAGGGAGTCGGTAGTTGCAGTTGCGAGTTGGACTCGGTCGGAGTAGTGTGTGAGGAGTCGGCGGGCGTCGACATGGGTCTCTGGTCAAGGTTAGGGACGAGGTATATTGTTAAGTAAGGTAATGAAGCAGCATTGCGCACATCTGATAATGTAATGTATGTTAATTGTAATTAATTTGTTCAAGAAATGCCCCAATAATAATTTTGTTTACAAAGCAATCATTTTTAAAGGAAAGATTCATTCCAATTTAAACAATATTTCCTATGTTTTTCCTCCCAGAATCAATTTATCAGATTAAATATTGCACAGGGCCTAAGGTCAGCGCAGCTGCCCTTATAAAATTTATCAGGTTGATCTTAACGTTAATTTTGTGGGGACTTAACATTTTTGCACATTTTTATTATCATTGACTTTTATTACTGTGGGAAGCTAACATTTGGCACTATTTGCAATTTAATTCAATTCTTTTCATTTTCATATTTTTGTGGGAAGGTTACACTTGGCTCTATTCATTTTAACATTTAATTATTGTCTTATCAAAATTCACCGGGGAGGTTACACTTGGCGACATCCGGACCAGGATCGTATTTCTTTGAGAATCTTTTGAGAAGTAGCCAGATATCTGCTTTTATTTACTAAAATATAATTAGCATTTGGCGCAACGCTTTTACTAATTTTGTGACTTTCTTTCCTCAGATCATCGGCAATTCGTTGCTCTCTGTTGTATTTGTGTTTTTTGCTTTTTGCATTGTGTTTATTTCATTTGTGAATAGTTGTGACTATTGTAAAAATGCCGCGAAAGACTGTGAATAGTGCATCGCGAGATATAATGAGTGAAATAACCGAATTAAACAACTTGACCGATAGTAATTGTGACACACAATGTAATGATGACAATCCTGCGTTTACTGACAGTCAGTGCGTTCCAACCACTAATGATGATTTTTATCTTAATGATGAACAAACGAACTCAATTGTCTCCTCTGTTAATTTGACGACAATTGATGACGCGGGGCGCCCTATTGTAATGAGCGCTGCCCAGCTTAACACACCCAGATTGGAAAATTCAAGTAACGTACAGACAAATTTTTCTAATGAAAATGGACAGTGTACTGAAAGTACGACGGAATTATTTAATTCCGAAATAGTGACTGACAGTGTACATTTGACTGGCAAACCTTTTTGTACATTACAGAATGGCCAAATGGTCGCACAAAACGCGACAATTGTAGGTACGCAATCAAACAGCACAGATAATAGAGTAGGTAATAATGGCTGGGATCAAATTATGGCATTTTTACGACAAATTAATGAAAAACAAGACAGCCTTAAAGAAGATTTCAAACAACAACTTCGTGAACAGAACAAACAACAGAATGAAAAACAAGACAACCTTAAAGAAGATCTCAAACTACACTTTAATGAAAAATTAGACAATAATTCCAGACAGTTTAGTGAACAGATTAAAGCCGTTGCCGCACAGTGTCATGATACTAAAGAACAGTTACGCGAGGAAATTGAGGCTTGTGCTAGGAAAAGTAGTGAGGAAATTAGATCTGTTGCTCAAGAATTAAGGGATATGCAAACAGCTACAACAGAAACACTTAGAGACGAAATTAATGCAGTCGGTAAACAATGCTCTGAAAAAGCAACACAATTACGCGACGAGTTTAAAGTAATGACAGCAGAACTTTCGCGCACACTGGATGCAAAAGTAGACGAGAAATTCGAACAACAGAACACTCAGATTGACGAACGTTTTAATCACCACATACAAAACAGTGATACGCGTTTCCGCAAATTTATACAGGATCAAAATAAAGTAGAACGTCAAGTCATGGAAACAATCACTGCACAGAGACAGGAAGACAAACGTAAAATGTTTGCGAAGGCAAAAACATACGTAGACAAAAATATTGCTACAGTATCGGACAAAATTAATACCATCGAACAGTTGAACACAGAATTATGTGATGAGATTTCTGACCTTAAATCAAAAACAGATACACACACAGTAGATTTTCAAACAGTGACCGACAGACTCGAACAATTAGAACTAACACAGGATTGCGATGTCATCAAAGCTGACGTTAAAAAATTGAACGAAACCACATGTAAATTACAAAAACAGATTAATACTTCTGACACTAAAAACGATGATCAGGTAAAAATACTGACTGAAAAATGTGATGAATTGGCCAGTCGTATTGACGTTATTGAAAGTAATAATGACAGCAAATCAGACGATACCTCACCGGTTTCATTTAATCAAATACCTGAATTTCAAAATCTACAACAGACAATCAATGAGATCGATTCATCTAATAACACCTTACGTAGAAAATTGTCATGTTTACAGCAAGAAGTAACAGAGATAAAAAATGTTTCAGGGTTTAACACATCACAGCAGACGCCACTTTGCGAACATTTGTCAGACTCACGCAGCGCGTATAATTTGGGTAATCTACAAAGAGTACGGGACTTAGATTCCGAACAGACACAGACAAATAGATTCTCTTACAATCCTGAACCTGTTCCATCATACAGAGACGATAATTTTGATTACAAACATTTTCTGTCAGTGAGAAAATTTAAAGTGTTTAAAAATGACAGGACACAGATTCACCCACTGGATTTGATACAACAAAAAAACTCTTTAGCTTTGCTTTCCCACCGACTTGGCCCGTAACGCATAAACTTGAATTTATTTGCAGTTTTTTGGAAGGCGAACCGGCAACTCGTATGAGACCGATCGCGAGACAATGCTATTCGGCAGAAGAGTTTCAGAATGCTTTTCTGTCAGTGTATTGGTCGAAGACGACACAGCGCGGAATTAAAGATCAACTAATTAGTTTACCGAATTATGAGAACTCGAATTTTCCCAGTGTCATGCAATTTTTTGAGCACATGGTCCAACAAAACCAGTACTTAAGTGAACCATATAGTGAATCTGCACTCATACAACTATGTATCTCTAAATTACCACGATCATTACGTGTGTCTATTTTAACGGGTCAGCAAAAGGAAAATATTTCAGCATTCAGGGATCTGCTGCAGCTTTCAGAAGTGCAGCAATCAGATTATTCCTTCATAAACAAAAATTTTTCATACAACAACCAAGGCCAACAAACTTACAGTAATTACGATCAACCACGCAATTTCAATAGCAAATCTAATAGACGCTTTAGGAACGACAACCACCAGAACTTTAATAGCAGACAAAATTTTGATTATCAGTATCGACAAAATTATCAGCAGGAAGAACCACATTTTAATAACAATAGACTTTTTCTCCGCAACAGCATCAAAGCCAGCCGGTTAGCATACCTAACCAACAATGCAGTGTGCAAGGTCAGCCAGGCTTTAATGTTTCGCCGCGTGGACGTATAGTCCCTGGTACAACAAATAGTAATGCACGGCAGCAAAGAAACAACTACGTACAGAAAACACAGTATTTCAATTCCTATCGCAATGCACCATATAGAAATGACTATCACGACAGACGTAAAAACAATGAGCATAATTATCAACATACGTTTACTAACAGTCGATTTTTCAGCAGCAAAGTGATCAGCAACAACATATTCTCATGAATGAACCCGACAGTAGATATCATCCAGAACGTAATACGTCTGGAAGAAATAACAGAACAGTTCAAATAGTCGAAATGCCACAGAATCGTCCTGAAAATAATAACACGTCAGATAGAATCTGACTAGATACTGTACAGGTCGCATCTTCCAGTAACACAAGCACTACTTTTGACACGCAGAATGTTGTTCACGAAAATGTTATTACCTTTGACGACATCAGAGACACTCTCTTACAAGAAAGACCAGTTGTTCAAAAAACCATTTCACACCCTGTTATCGAAATTAAAATTGGTTCATCGAAATTCTCAGCAGTAATCGATTCTGGATCACCTATGTCAATTATAAATGAAGAAACTTTCAACGAGTGTAACAAAGAGAATACATATCCTACATTACCATTAGGCAAAACGAAAGTGAAAGGGGGTCAACAGAAAGGTCCGATCTTACTCGTCAGCTTTGACCCGTGACGTAAGCGTGTTGTGGTGTGTGACGTCATTACGGCGCGGAAAACCTAATACATGGTTTGATGTACTCTTGTTTAAAGAACATGTATACGTAATATGAAGCAATTTGATGAACATATTGATCTGTAGCGTAGCCCACTTGAGGTTAGGTTGGGAGTTTTTTTTTTGGAATGCGGCCGCGGCAGCGGCCGCCTATGATTCGAAAATATTGATTTGACACTAATGAAGCCTGTGGGGGGATGGGGGGGCACTGCATACTCCCCCCACCGCATAACGACATATTTAGTTTCTCCCCACCCAAAAACCCCCAATTTCCCACGCTTGTCCCGTTACAGTCATTAGGCTTTTTGTGAAACTTATATATTTCAGTGTTTACAATACGTATTCGATGTTTTTATATCCGCCATATTGGAATTGTTGTTTATGGTCGTTTCCGCGGTATTTGTGACGTCATGGGTCAAAGCCGACGGGTAAGATCGGACGCTTCTGTATTTCCGTGAAAGGAGCAGTATCGAATAAAGGAGTAGATGTGAAATTACAGACGCATTTATCATTTTGTATTGCAGGGGAAATACGGAAGCGTCCGATCTAACCCGTCGGCTTTGACCCATGACGTCACAAATATAGCGGAAACGACAATTCCAATATGGCGGATATAGAAACGTTGCATATGTATCACAAAGACGAAAACACATAGAAAAACAACACACACACAAAGGTTTCACAAGAACAATCTGCTAACATTGATAGCAAACAAAGATAATAATAAACAAGTGGTACTCAAGGCCAGGCAGGGGGGGGCTGCGCCCCCCCTGACCCCCCCCCCCGCCTAAAAAAAACTCCCAACCTAACCTCGTATTCAGGGCTACGCTACAGATCAATGTGTAGGTCAATCAAAAGATAACACAGCACAACACCCTTACGTCACGGGTCAAAGCCGACGCGTGAGATCGGATGTTTCTGTTGACCCATTGCGGGTCATACTTTTCACTCAAATTTTTGGATTGTTCCTTTATTGACAACAGACGTTATTTTAGGTACTAATTTTCTGGTACAACACGACGCAGTTATTGATTTTCAGAATTCCTATTTAATGTTGAAGGATGAAAATGTACAATTGGCTTTAGAATTTCAGCACTCTTTATCTGCGGAAGAACAATCAATTAATCGTACAGAGGTCATTTCCGCATCACGTAACATAGACTGTGATTCCACATTGTTCACAGATACGTACGTACACAAATATAATACTCCAGATGAAGCCGACTATGATGTAATGCAGATGATTTCTGATAAAGTTAAGCAGAGCTGTGCAAATACAGACGACGAACACACGCAACTACACAAAATTCTTTTACAGGAAGCTCCAGTTTTTGACAGCATTCCTGGTACTATGTCCGGTTTTATGTATGAATTTCAAGTCAAACAGCACGACACATTTAAAGCAAAGCATTACCCCATTCCATATATCCACAGAGAACAAGTTAAGAAAGAATTGCAGGATATGCTTGACCAAGGAATTATTGAACCGGCAGTTAGTCCGTACATAAACCCGCTACATATTGTTAAGAAAAAAGATGGCTCACTTCGCCTCGTACTTGATTCACGTCACATCAATGACATAATTATTAATGAAACAGATCGACTACAGACACTAGAGGAACTACTACAGAAATTTCACGGTACTGCTATTTATTCTACATTAGATCTAAAATCGGGATTTTGGCAAATTCAGCTCCATCCGAATTGCAGAAAGTACACAGCATTTCTCTGTTTTGGCGACTGTTATCAATTTTGCGGAAATACAGAAGCGTCCGATCTTACCCGTCGGCTTTGACCCATGACGTCACAAATACCGCGGAAACGACCATAAACAACAATTCCAATATGGCGGATATAAAAACATCGAATACGTATTGTAAACACTGAAATACACAAGTTTCACAAAAAGCCTAATGACTGTAACGGGACAAGCGTTGGAAATTGGGGGTTTTTGGGTGGGGAGAAACTAAATATGTCGTTATGCGGTGGGGGGAGTCTGCAGTGCCCCCCCATCCCCCCACAGGCTTCATTAGTGTCGAATCAATATTTTCGAATCATAGGCGGCCGCTGCCGCGGCCGCATTCCAAAAAAAAAACTCCCAACCTAACCTCAAGTGGGCTACGCTACAGATCAATATGTTCATCAAATTGCTTCATATTACGTATACATGTTCTTTAAACAAGAGTACATCAAACCATGTATTAGGTTTTCCGCGCCGTAATGACGTCACACACCACAACACGCTTACGTCACGGGTCAAAGCCGACGAGTAAGATCGGACCTTTCTGTTGACCCAATTTTGCAAATTACCATTCGGTTTAACTATTTCCTCAGCAGCTTTTATTCGCGGTTTGAATACAATACTTCCGACAGAACTTAAAGACAGAATCACGAGGTACGTAGACGACATTCTTATCGCAGAAGCTAACTGGTCTGAACACAATATGATTCTTGAACGACTGTTACAAACTTTTCATGCACAAGGACTCACAGTTAATCTCAGTAAATCGCACTTTGGTAAAACTTCTATAAAATTTCTTGGACATGTAATTTCAGCAGAAGGCATTGCGCCTGATCCGGAAAAACTTCAAGCTCTACGTGATATTACTGTTCCTACAACGAAGAAGCAACTACGCAGTTTTTTGGGTTTAATTAACTTTTTTCGTAAATTTATTCACCACTCTGCTTTAGACACACCTAGATTATGTCAACTGACAGGTAAAAACACTATTTGGTCCTGGGATAAGCAAGCACATTCTGAATTTATGAACTTGAAACGTGCTTTGTTGAATGCACCACTTTTATCGCACCTAGATCTTACCAGAAATTTTTCCATTGCCACCGACAGTTCTAACACCGCTTTAGGCGTACATATTTTCCAGGAAATTGAAGAAGATGGCTCTACAATAATTAAAAACATCGCATTTGCAAGCCGCATTCTGTCACCTGCTGAACGAAATTATTCCGTTACACAACTGGAAACATTAAGTGTTGTATGGGCTTTTACGAGATTTCGGCACTTTCTTTATGGCAGACATACCATCGTATACACAGACCACAAAGCGATACAATTCTTACTTTCAGCTAAATTCACACACGACAGATTAAGCAGATGGAAGCTATATTTACAGGAATTTAATTTTACAATAGTTCACATTTCCGGCACACAAAATGTTGTAGCAGACGCACTATCTCGTTCTCTCAGAAACAATCAGCAAGACATCGCAACCAACTTCTGCAAAGGAAATTTCAGCGTCATGTACATTCAGCAAGTTGCATTTGAAAATTTTATTTCGTCGTCATTACAGGACATAGCATAAGAGCAAAGTAAAGACAACGTGTGGAAAGAGATTAAACACCTCTGGCAAGATAGGAATAATGTTACGATTAGGAATCATTACACTGTACGCAATGACATTCTGTTTCGCCGCTCTCATCCTTACAGCAACAATTGGTTATTATGCATTCCTGACGAGCTTGTTAACAAATTAATCTGGTATACTCATTTAAGGTACGCACATTACGGAGCCAGAAAATGTTTTCTTATACTGAGACAGAACTGTTATTTTGCCAACATGGAGAAACGTATACGACGAGTTTTAGCGTCATGTAAAATCTGCCAGAAAGCTAAGTCAGACACAACTTCACATATTCCTCCATTACATCCAATTGTACCTGTTAAATTAAGGCCGGTATTACACTATCAAATTTCTTTGTCAAAGATTTGATCAAAGATGTGATCCAATAATCCGTCAAATATATTTGACAAAGATCTTTGACGTAGCGCTACAAGGGGTATTACACTGTCATCAAATTTTTCGTCAAAGTTAAAGATGGCTGACAACAACTTGTTATTAACCGCAGCAGTTCTACGTACTCCAATTGCATTGTGTGCACATGCGGAAAAGAAGTGGGGGGAAAAATGGAACCATACATACGAGGTCGACAGTCTTAAAAGTCCTGGGATTACAACTTGATAATAAATTCAGTTGGGAGGAGCACACCACAGAACTGCAGAAACGCCTTAACAAATCTGTATTTGCAATTCGAGTGTTAGCAGACATAGGCAACATAAAAATGAAAAAGCTTGCATACTTTCATTCCATAATGTCATATGGGATAATATTTTGGGGTAAATCTTCAAGTCAAACAAAAGTTTTCAAGGTCCAAAAGCGTGTAATACGTATTATTTGTGGTGTAAATTCACGGACCTCCTGCAGAAACCTCTTCAAAGAACTGTGTATACTAACTACTGCCTCTCAGTATATTTACTTCTTAATAAAATTTGTCGTAAATAATATATCTCTTTTTCCAACAAACAACTCAGTTTATACATACAATACCAGGAACAAAAATGATCTGCACAAGGACTTAAAAGCACTTACTTTAGTTCAAAAAGGGGTCCACTACTCAGGAACACTCATCTTCAATAATTTGCCAGGAAACATAAAACATTTAGATAGAAATAAAGATCAGTTTATCAGTTTAAAAGGAGCCTGAAAGACTTACTACTGGCCAACTCCTTCTACTCCATTGGCGAAATTTTTAATAGAAACAAATGATGTATTGTATTTATTCATACTATTAGTATTTTTATTTCAGCTTAAAAAAAATCGACATGTTCCACATCCACGAGGATCTCCTCAGCACGGATCTATGGAACGAAAAACTAATCTAATCTGGGTGAAGCCGTGGGTTTTACGACGACACGATAAAAGCATTCAACAAAACTTGTTACGTGAGCTTACAGTGGAAGACGTCAAGTCGTACATCAATTACTTAAGAATGGATGAGCATACATTACTGTATGTGCTCAATGAAGTGTATCCTCATATCACAAAGCACAATTTTCACTTAAGAACTGCTACATCTTCAGAAGACAGGCTCACTAGAGGTGGCAAAAAATAACGTAACTGATAGAAATAACCGGTTACTGAGAAGTAACGGTTACTGCGATAACCGTTCCTCTGATTCTGGCAGTTATTTCAATAACTGTTTAGTGTCAACAGTGCCTCGCGCCATCTGTTGACCGAAGATCGTACTGCGCATTTGGAAGGCGTTCTATAGACCATGGGAATAACTGTGAGACTGCGCGCCATCTGTTGATAAGAACTGTGTACTATTTCGTGGGCCTTCGTTACTTTTAGCATAAACAATTAAATAAAGTTAATGTCCGAGCCGTGGCTGATAGGAGCTGCAGTACAGGCATTAACAAGTACAGTCGATCCCTTGATCCACCGCCTTACGTGTTAATTTAGCTTGGACGGGTAGTACAAGGAGAGTTACTAAGGAATTCGAGCGACTATGGAAATAACTGTCAGAGAACGGTATTCTGCTCTGGCAGTTATCGTTATTGGCTCGCAGTTCTAGTTCTCTGGCAGTTATCGGGCTACCACCACAGGTAACGTGGAAGCTGGTAACGGAATAACTGTGTGTCTAGACGTTCCTGACTCGGTGACTTCAGTTAAAGGTCGTAGATCCCGGTGTTATTTCCAGAGAGGGTAGTAACTGGAGCGAACAAATATTTTCGTACTGCTACGGGCCATCGGGGAGAGGGGATGGCAAATAACTGGAATCTGACAAGCGAAATGTGGTCATATTTCGAAACTCTTGATCGAGAGTTTGCGAAATGTACTTTGTGCGGTAAGAAATTATCGTACAAATCGACGACGACGAATTTAAAGAAACATCTCCAGAAATCACATTTAATTGTGAATTTCTCTTCACAAAGACCTTCGGAGCTAGATTTGGGTGAGTAATGAAATAAATATATTTATTGCAATTACGGTTATTTCAGTGCATGCATAATCATTTATTTTTTTATTTTATTAATTTTTTTAAGATAAGAGCATGCTATACAGTGTGATGCTTTGTGAATTTTTACACACAAGTTTTCATTTGTCGTGATTACTTAAGCTGTCGATACCACCGCACCTGTTTGCCTTGACATTTTCAAACATTAAATTATGTTGCATATGGTGCCGGAATACTTAATTATTTAATTCGAAGTTATTGTTACAGGTGTAATAACGATAGTGCTAATAAAATGCCACTGTGTGGTATATGAACTGTCGTCTCGCAATTATTAGTAACTAATCGGATAGCGGATTGTATCAGTGCTCATTCCTGTGTATCATTTGTTTGTAACCCTGACGATGCGGGGGGGGGGGGGGAGGAATTAGATACTGTTTCATATTTTAAAATTTTGAAAAGGATAATTGTTTTTAATGGAGTCTTCAACTGAATTCCATAAATGTTTTAAATTTTGTGGTGAAACTTAACCCAAAAATTTGACACGTTAATCGTACATGTGACTTTCCACCGTGACAGTGATATTGAATATTTTGAAGTTCAGGGCCCTACTTATACATCAGTATTTGTTTAAAATATGATATGTCAACAACAATTAAGATATTTTTTTAGGGTGGAAATACAGTACCCTCCCTTCCCCCCAATACACATTATTGAAAATGTGTTGGTGTTGCTAGGATTTAAGAAGAAACTTGAAGCTATAGTCATTACTAAAACTGAGTCAATTGTCAACTTGTATGAAGTAAATATTCAAGCTGCAAGTACTATGTAGAATACTGTACGCAAACAATGTAATATATATCAACAAAAATATGGCATCATTTCTATTGTGCTTATGCTGATATGAAACCTATTTTTCTGTAGGTGAAACCCTTCCTGTAGAGGTGATCCTTGGCACCAGTAGTGTGGAAGAGGAGCGAGCTGCTCCAGCCCCCTCAATGCAGCAAGGTGTTCAAAGTTCTATGACATCGTACCTCTCCAAAAGGATCGGAGTGAACCAGAAAAAGAAGATAGATGGGCAACTTCTTCAGCTCTTCACTAAAGACTTCCAACCATTTTCAGTCGTTGAAGATTCGGGGTTTTGTGCGGGCCCTTAATCCTGGTTATGAGTTACCAAGCAGGAAGCATATTTCAGATGTAATGCTGCAAGCAGCATACACAGCAGCAAAGGAGAAAGTGGTAGACAAACTGTCAGCTGCGAAGACAGTTTGTTTGACCACAGATTGCTGGACATCGGCAGCAAATGAAGGTTACATGGCGGTGACAGGGCATTTTGTGTCTGAAGATTTCACCTTGCAATCTGTGTTGTTAGGATGTTCCCAATTCTCTGGTGCACACACTGCTCCGAATCTGTCGGTATCTCTAATAGGCATGACAGATAACTTCAGGCTGACAGACAAAGTTTTGCCGGTTGTGACGGATAATGCACCAAATATTAAAAATGCAGTATCCATTTTAAAGTGGAAACACTTTGGGTGCTATGCACATACACTAAATCTTATTGTTCAGAATGCACTAAAACATTTTGTGTCAATTCAGCAGAAAGTGAAAACTATTGTAGCATTCTTCAAGAGAAGCTGCAAGGCAACAGAAAGACTGCTGACATACCAACAAAATAATGGGGCAGGTCATGTTAAGAAACTGGTGCAGGAGGTGCCAACAAGGTGGAACTCTACTCTGTGTATGTTGGAGCGAATAGTTGAAATTAAAGATGCGGTGAAGACTTCACTTGTACTATGCACAGTTGATTTTGAACAACTGACAGACGAGGAATGGAACATCTGCTCAGAACTCTGCTCTGTGTTGAAGCCATTTGCACAGGTTTCAACACAGCTTAGTGCTGAGTCATATCCTACTGGCAGCCAAGTAAGTTAAGCAGCTTTTTTCTTGCTAAAATGTTAGCTGTGGTATTATGGCATAATCATTTCTGAGATATTGTACTGTTTGTGTTATATTGAACTTATTCCAATTTTCAGGTTATTGTTCTGACAAGGGGATTATTATCAGTGTGTGCAGAACTTTTGAAAAGGCCATTTAACAGTGTGACAAGGACTATCATTGAAGAATTAACAAAAGGCCTGAAGGACCGTTTCCACAATGTAGAGATGAGCAAATCTATAGGAGTAGCCACTCTACTAGATCCACGCTTTAAATCTCTTGTGTTTGAAAGCCGAGTTGCAGCAGATAATGCAAAGAAACAGCTTATTGAACTAGTAGCACAAAAGATGGGTAACAGAAGACTGACAAACACAGGCCAGAGCCATGAAACTGTGTCAACTTCAACCACCACTGATCCCTTGTCAGTATGGGGTGTCTATGATGCAATTATAAAATCAACACAGCCCCAGGGCACTCCTCAGTCAGCTGCTATTGTGGAAGTACAAAGGTACATGGACAGCCCAGTTATTAGTAGAAGTGAGGATCCACTGGCATGGTGGCGTGAAAATCAATATATTTTCCCAAATGTTGCTAAAGTGGTGAGGGAAAAATTCAATATAGTGGCCACTTCTGTGCCGTGCGAAAGAATATTTTCTAAAACTGGTATCATTATAAATGAAAGGCGAACACGGCTGAAGGCGTCCAAAGTTGAAAAACTTATATTTCTAAATATGAACAGCACTAACTCCTGAATTTCCTGTTACAGGGTACGTGTTATTTATTGTATTTAATGAGAGATTACTGGTCCCAAAATATGCTTTTCTTATCTTAGATGTTTGTTTCAGTAGTGGATTCGAGAGGCACACCAACACCAGCAGATGAGTCTCCGTTTAATACTTGGGATATTATAACAGTAAGGTAATTCTAGTTTGGGTACATTTTTGGCAGATTTGATCTCTCCCTTAAAATGGAGATATAACTGTAGGGCATAGCATATATTTGTTATGCTACATTAAAAGAGTACTAGTGGTTTTGTGTTGAAGTGTTTAATGTATATTGTCAGTCAGTAAGTCGGAGCACTTTGTTCCAGTTATAGCTCCAGAAGTCAGTCACCAGCAGCAGATGTCACACATTTATAAAATGGGAAACTTGAAGAATAAGGTACTAGTGGTTTGGATACATGAGTGGGAAATTCAACTTCCACTTAAAATGCAGATACATTTGAAGTGTGTAATGTAGTTTGGCAGTCAGTAACACACAGAACTTTGTTCCAGTTATAGCTCCAGAAGTCAGTCACCAGCAGCAGATGTCACACATTTATAAAATGGGAAACTTGAAGTATAAGGTACTAGTGGTTTGGACACGTGTGGGAAATTCAACTTCCACTTAAAATGCAGATACATTTGAAGTGTGTAATATAGTTTGGCAGTCAGTAACACACAGAACTTTGTTCCAGTTATAGCTCCAGAAAACCGCCACCAGCAGCAGATGTCACACAGTTATAAAACGGGAAACTTGAAGAATAAGGTACTAGTGGTTTGGATACATGTGTGGGAAATTTCACCTTTCACTTAAAATGAAGGTACAGTACAGTCCTTAAGAGTAAACTGGCAAATGGTAACTCAAAGCTCTTTGTTCCTGTTACAGCTCCAGAAGTCAGCAGCAGCACACAGCCATAATGCGAGAAGCTTGAAGAATAATGTGGTAGTGGTTTGAATACATATGACATATTTCACCTTCAGTTTAAAATTGAAGTTTGTTTATATTGGCAGGTGGTAACTCGGAGCTCTTTGTTCCAGTTATGGCTCCGATAGTCTTCCAGCAGCAGCAAATGTTACACAGTCCTATAGAGGCAAACTTGAAGTATGAGGTAATAGTGTTTTGCATAGAATGGCAAACTTGACCTTTCACTTAAAATGGAGGTACATTTGCACTGAGTTTAATGTTATGACACGTGAATGGATTACCAGTGATGTATATGTAAATACTGGAATTTGTAACTTAGAACTTAATTTCAGTATCGGCTTTGAAATTTGGTCACTGGATACAACTATATTATCTTTCATGTTGATAGCAGCAATCATCAGATTGCAATCCAGTTTAGTACCTGTGAGGCATGAGATGTCAAAAATACTTGTGGGTTATTGGTAGCCTGTGTCGAGGCACGTGGCACCTCAAAGTTTGTAAGTACAGTAGCATTTTGTTTTCTGCTTTACTTAAAAATTGTTAGCTGTAGCACCCATTCTGACATTTAATTATTTTGAATTTCAAGTTTCTTAAAATAATACTGACATCAGTTTCATGTGTGTTAACACTAAGCCATATATTATTGTTAATATATGCTATTTTCCTCAGATGTTAACTGAAATTGTTTTATTGTAATGATAACAACACTTCAGCCTTTGTAGACTTGCAGTATATGTTACCTGCTGAGAAATATTTACTGGAAGAAATGGTTTCTTTGAATAGGACCGAAAGGAATACCACTGAAAATGCCAAACGTGAATTGGTGAAACCTCTTGTGCTCAATACTAATTTCATTTGGAAAACACAGAAGTTTTTTGGTGGAACACAACAAATTCTCATAATTTTGCTAGTTTGTATTCTAGAAAGGGTGCCAGAAATGGAAGAGTATAATTTTTATTAAATCGGGCATTAAATGTAAGTAGGTTGGAGTACAGAAAGGGTGCAACTGGCCTTTCCCACTGTAGCCTGATGTGCTCCAACATGCATTTGTACTGATGTGCAGGTGGTTATAACACTAGTATCAAACTGCATGGTACCCACTTACTAATGTGACCTACCCTTGCATGATCTGCTGCAGACAGCAAGATATCCGCTACTGCTCTTACTACCTGTCCAACAGTTGTGGAGGATTTTTTCCCCTTGGTGCTTGCCATGACATGTTTTGCCCTCTGCCCTTAAAATCTCAATTCTTGTTACATTTTTCATCCATTTTCTATCTCCTGATGGACCTGTATTGATTAAAAAGCTAATCTATGTAGAGGTGATTGTAGAACTTTTGCTAGTGGCAGTGTGGAGGGGCTCCACTCTTTAAAAAATGAAATTACATTGTGGGACATGGAATTATTATTAGAGGCTTTCATGGACATTTTGTTTACTGAAAAAGTCAGTCATTATCTGAGGTATTTAAATGTTAACTTCAAATATAAAACTGCATCAAAAGATAAATTTCAGTAAGTCTTTAACAAGTTTCAGTATCTTGCTTCACATGCTGGACCCTCCAACTATAAAAAAGTGTTTTGCAGAGAACAGCTATTCAGATGTTAACATCCCAGAATTTGTGTAAAAGATATCCCTTACATTGTTAGTTTCATTGTGGTCACACTCTACAGTGTAGTTTTATCAGCATACATATAGAAGTTTGAAGAACATATTAAATTAATTGCTAGACATGCCTTAAGTGAATATGTTTACTACTAATGTGAGTCAGCTAAGTAGTTGCTGCAAGTTTTTATGTTGTTTCTAAAGTGTCTTTAGACAAGGATATTTCTGCTGTTTGTTTCCTGCTCTTCTGTTTCAGATAACTTCTCATATATGCAGCAACTGCTGAAGCAGCCTCTGGCAGTTTATTGAAGTTCCGTGAACAAAGTGTTGTGTGGTCTGTTTGTGTAAAGTGATAAAGAAAAATGTTAAAGTGTAATTGCATATATATTTAATCATTATTTTTGCTAGTGGTAAGATCTATTTTCATGTAAATCAGAACATTGTACAATAGGTAACAACCGAATGAGGCAGTGTAGCTATTAACAGCACTGACCTCATATTCGGGAGGATGGGGTTCGCTCTGTCTGGCCATCCTGATTCGGGTTTTCCTGGATCGCTAAGGCAAATGCCGGGATGGTTCCTTCATCAAGGCCACGGCTGACCACCTGTCCCAACCTTAAAGAGATCCTTTAAACATTGTGTGTATTCCCAAATTTTGAATTATTGATGTTTGTTGTATTATGTTGAGATGTTCTTGGATGAAATAAAAAAGTTTATACATTTGTATTTGTGGTCACATGTTAAATTACTGAGAAAATTGCAGTGTGGTTATGGCACCGAATTTGCATTCAGGTGCATTGGGATCCTTCACCTGTTTGAACATCCAGATTTACATTTTATGTGGGTTCCCTAAATTCCTTTAGGCAAATACTTTTGTTGGTTCCACTGAATAGGCCATGGCAGATTACCTGCCATTTCCAATCTGAGTTTCTGCTCAGTCTCTGACATGTTAAATATTTATTCATTCTCTTTATAATGCTGCAATGTTTTAAGTGTTCCATATCATTGTGGAAAAGTCAGAATAAAATTGATCTCACATGTACATACATTTGTGTTGGTTACCATTTTTTGTTTTAACTTATCTTACTTCCTTTTGTTCCCTGTACTCTTTAAGTAATTTGTTGAAAACCCATGAGCTCAAAGACGAGCACTTACTACCATTTTAGGATATATTTTATGTACAAATATGGTAATCTGTCTTTGTTGAGGTGATATTACTGTCTCATGAACATAGGTGTCTTACATAGAACATACAGAAATTAAACAGCTGTGCAGTAATCTTGTAAGAATATATTTTAATTTTGGGGCAGGATAGGAAACTTATCTCAAGTGATACATGTATCACATCTCCTACCTTCTCAAGAAATGTCAATTTGTGGCACTACTGTGAGCACAAATACTTGCTGTCTCATACATAGTATGGAAAGCTATGAAGTGTAGTAGTGTGTATGCAACATGTTAATACTTTCTAGGGATTTTAAACTTACTGAAATGCCTTGAGTATTGGCGGTGATCTAAAAATGGAACATAGTTGAGTGTCTTCTCCAAGTATACACCATCACTAATGCTTGGTAGCATCATGATGAAAAAGTGCCAGTGCTGTATCAGGTCAACTTGAATACAAAGAAACTTAAGTAATTTGGTGAGACTTAGCTTTGTGGCATTAGTGAGAGAAAAATGAGTTTCCTCAATTTGTACACATCCATTGCAAATAGGCTTTTTTTCATTTAATTAGTTTTTGGCCATTGAGTTTGAAGCATTTTATACATAGTTTGGAGCACATCACTTTTATGCAGGAACATTGTCCAGTGTACACTTCAAACACATGTATTGCAATTGAAGCATTTCACGGAGGTATATTTGGCATGAATACAATATGCTTACAATAATCACGTCAGATACTTTGTCAGTGTATTTAAATAAAAGTATAGATTTACTTACATTTGGGCCTATTAGCACTTGTGCATACTACATGAACATTTTTGAATAAAATATGCTATTTTGTTTTCAAAGAGCTCAAGTCAGTTTATTTTCTATTATGTTAAGCAACACTGAAAAACTGTTAGGTGCACTCATGCTACGTTGAGGTTGTTATATGCAAGACTTTGCCCTTCATTTTGAGTGCTCATCTTGTCTTGTTCATGAATTAGTCTTACCTATTCAGACAGTTAACTGTCATGATATTAAACTGCAAAAAGATCAAAGCAGGCAGCTGGCATTGACAGATGAAGTGTTTCGAAAGGATTCGTGTTATTGCCTCGTGTGAGACAGAAAAAAAGCAAAACGTGGAATCCACAGGTAAAGCATTCCCCAGGAAAGGAAATTTTGTATTTCCTGTAGATCAATATTTTAACAGGGTCTGGTAGAGTAACTTAAGTAAAAAGTATTATTTCAGTTTTGACAGCACTTTACTGCAACAGTCAATATCAGATTTCTGAAAACTTACTGCAAATTTGTATTACCTACACAATACCATTAATTCATACTCTCACAATCTGGATATCCAAAGAAGAATTGTATAAAAGAGTGAAAATGTATTGTAATGACATCTGATACATTAAGCCTTATGAGATGTTAATCATTCAGAACTGGAATTCTGTATACAATAATGCCAAACATGAGAGATACACAACAAACTGAAGGCTTGGACATACACATTAGTCATTCTCCCACCACAAAATCAAAACCCTCACTGTAGATTAGATTAACCTGTTTTTGTCCCAGGGACCCAAAAATGAGATGATTCTCATGGATGTGCAACATGTCAAAGTATAACATAAAGCATTTGAATATAATACTTACCACCATCATCATCTGTCACGAGATTGTCAAAATATGTGAATATATTGCAGTAAACTGGAGTTGCTAATATGTACAGTATTAATACACTGCCAGAACAAAACATAGTTATGCACATTTAATAAATTTATCACACACAGAATACCTGATCTTGACTGTTGTGACCAAGTGCTGTCAAAACTGAAATATGCTGGTAACAGAATTTTTACTTAAGCTGGTCTAACAGTCCCTGTTAAGATATTCATCTATAGAGTAGGAGTTGCCTACCAAAAAGTCTTTCAAACTCTCAGTAAACCGTGCTTTATCTGAAACCAAGTTTTTAATGGTTGCTGGCAGTTTATTGAAAATGTGTGTTCTTGAATATTGAACCCCTTTCTGGTCCAAGGTAAGTGATTTTAGATCTTTATGTAGATAGCTGTTCTTATTCCTAGTATTGATACGATGTATTGTGCTATTGTTTGGAAATACTTGCAACAAATTTTATTAAAGAATAAATATACTATAAAGCAGTGGTTAGAATATGAAGTTCCTTGAACAGAACATGGTGTTCTTTTATTTATACCACAAACGATTTTTATTAGGCCTACACGCTTTTACATGCTAAAAACTTTTGCTCCGTTGATGAGTTACCCCAGAAAATGATCCCTTATGACATAACAATAAAAGTATGTTAACTTTTTTACATTTGTGTCTCCTACATCTGACACCATTCTAACTGCAAATACAGATTTGTGTAGGAGCTTTAGCAATTCTGTGGTAAGCCCTTCCCAACTGAATTTATTATCGAGCTATAATCCCAGAAATTTAACACTGTAAATCTTTTCGATCTGCATGTCTTTATATGTTATGGGATTACAGAACCTTACGTCACAGGTCAAAGCAGACGGGTGGAATCGGACGCTTTCATTCATCCTATGTTATACACATGCTGCAGCTGGAGAAATCGTGCAGTTTTCCAACTAGCGTACTCACACTTTCAACCATATGACTATCTTGTAGAGGAGTAAACGAATCTTTCACATTACGTATATTTTTGTGTTTTATTACAAGGCAGTACACTTATTCTATTAAGTAAACATCACAAGAAATTAAGCTTCGAATTTAACCTAAAGTATTCAGTTTACATATTTCTTCAAACTTAAAAACGCACGTTGTTAACATTTTACTTAAACAGCGCTGTGGCGAAGTTCCGCGTACTTTCTGTTGCAGCTGCGAGGATAATATTTCTAATAGCGACCGATAACCTACATACATATAATCTGAAACACTAATAATCGTTCTAACATCAACTAAAATGTACCCGGAGTTAATAAGCTGAGGTTATGACACGATTCATACGACATTCCTGCTATTTCACACCACTCGGCACTCGCAGTTATACTGATAACCAAACTGATGGATTCCAACTATGTCGTTATTTAACTGTCGCAGTTATCGGTATTCGCTAGCGAAAAATAACTTGGCAGTTATTAATAACGGTTAACGATAACGGTTATCAAACAATAACTGGAACTGTGATAACGGTTACTCCAGAATAACCGTTTGGCCCACCTCTAAGGCTCATTATAACACTCCGATTCCTTGCTACAGGAGAGCGTTATGTTAGGTTAGGTTAGGTTACGTCAGGTTAGGCCTCCAATCTTCTTAATCTATTTTTGTATTCAGGGTGCCTCACGTTGTAAAGCGCCTCATCAGCTTCAGACATCTCTATTAATTCTGTAGTTGTCGGCACACACCAATTGTATTTAATACCGGCAATGGTTATAAAAACACTACAGACGACAGAACGCTGCAGCGATGCTAGCGCTCCGCGTGGTAACATATCGCATTGCAGTGAACAGAAGACAAGCGATTTCTTTGATCAAATATACGGCCTAGGCCTAGATTTGATCAAATATTGGACGACATTTGTCAAAGATCCCTATTACACTATCAAATATCTTTGACAAAGATATTGGACAAAGATATTTGACAAAGAAATTTGATAGTGTAATACCGGCCTAAGACATATGGCCGCTGTAGACATTTTTGGTCCGATACCCAGAACTAATAGAGGTTTTTGCTACATCTTTGTCGCTGTTGAACTCACTTCAAAATTTGTTACCTTCACTCCGTTACGCAAAGCTACTGCTAAAACCGTTTCGAAAGCATTTGTAAAGCATTTTCTATTTCATGTAGGGCATGTGTTGAAAGTAATTTCAGACAATGGATCACAATTTCGTTCTGCTATATGGACACGCATGTTAAGAGGTAGAAACATTTCTCCGATCTATATATCCAAGTACCATGATTCTTCGAACCCTTGTGAACGATTAATGAAAGAAATTGGTAAACTGTGTAGAATATACTGCGATAAAAGACATATTGATTGGGACACACACATACACTCATTCCAGGATGTAATTAATTCCATACCAAATGAATCTACTATGCTATCTCCGTCTGTTATATTGAACAATGTTGAACCACCTAACAAAATTAAAGAATTAGTAATATTTCCTACATCTCGTCGATTACGACACCACGAAATAATTGACATTGCGCTGAACAACATCAAACGTGCCGCAGAGCGCCGGAGAAGACAGCAAAAACAGGTTTGTACACGCCGTGACTTTCACATTGGACAGAAAATATTAGTACGTACACACTATTTATCTAACAAAGGAAAAGGTAGGTGCAGTAAATTTGAACTTCTATATGCAGGTCCATATCGGATTCGCAGCATTCCTCACCCCAATGTTGTACGTGTCGAAACTTTGAGAACCAGAAAATCCAAAGGCAACCACCATTGGTCAAACATCAAACCTTTTGTTAAATGAAGACACTTTATGATTTAACATGCTATAATGCCATTTTGCTATTTTTATGATCACCTATGCAATTATATTCACATGACTACTTATTGATGATTATCGTATTTTTTCTTGGCAAGTGCCCGGCAAGGTAAGGTTAGCAGGTCGCTCTTCTTGTCGTTACACACCAGACTATGCATATTTTTCCAGATGAATTTACACATTTTATGACCATTTATGCAATTACATTTATGTGATTACTTACTGATGACTGTCGTATTTTTTCTTGGCAAGTGCCCGGCAAGGTAAGGTTAGCAGGTCGCTCTTCTTGTCGTTACATATCAGACTGTGCACATTTTTCCAGATAAACTTACGTATCGTATGAGTAATTATGCAATGTTATCTAGTGACATATTAACTTTATTAAATTTTCTCTCCATTAAAGTCTTTAATGCACTATGAAATAGTTAAGATATAGCAAACACCAGTTTGACATTTTGCCTTATGATATCTCAACATCATGACTACTTTACTGTTACATTGTGATAAACTGAGTACATTTTTGCCTCTGAACACTATCTATGTTTTTTTCACATATTACGTTTTTTGTCATGTTATGCTGTATGCTTAATTATGTTACCATAAACCAGTCATTATTTAGTGAGTATATGATGTAAATGCAAGATATTAATCTTTGTTCATCAATTTCAGAAAGAAATGATGCGTGAAAGAAATAAATTAAACAGAAATGGGAATTTTCACCTTCGGAATGAACGAAAGAGAATGCAAAACTTCGTGATGAAGAGTAAATGGATCAGAATTAGCAAGCCTTAACAAGAATATACTATACACATCATAGAATAGCAGTCTTAACTAATTTTTTCTTTCAGAATACAAGGTGATTGATGCAGGCTGTCAGACAGAATTACACATTTTAGTTTTAGTGATGAAATATGATAGAGATAAGGAATAGTTGTATAATGTGTAATGAAGTGATTTTTTGCAGATGATAATGAATGCTGGTGAATAATGATGAATAATATGCTACTATGGATAATGAAGTTTTTCTTTACAGATGAAGTTTTTCTTTACAGGTGATGATAATAATGGAGTTATGATAATATAGATAATGAAGTGATGGATAATGAAGTTTTTCTTTACAGATGAGGATAATGTTGAAGTTATGTATTTATGCTATGTAGTTATTTAAGTATTTGTTGCAGTTCGCTTTGACAGCAGGTGTTATATTGCATGGTATAATGACTGAAGGTTTTGGAAAGGACAGCTATGGAACATTTTTTATACACATTTCACTACCTGTTAATTCGAAGTTCACTACTTTTCACCATAAAATGCGTTTCTTCTTTCAGCTTAATAATCCTTTTTTTTTGTATATTTTTGCAGGAGAAATTATTTATGAAATTAATGTGTTATAAGCAGTTGTTCATTAAATATATGTCATTTATGAATGTGATTACATATACTCTACTTGTTTCATAACCTTGCTACAGCTGACTCATGACGAATGACGTTACACATTTTCATTTACAGGAACAACCCAGAAGCAATTTTTTTCTTTTTCTCTTCTTGCTTTCCCCTAACAATACCCAAAGCAATCCATTGCTAACAAAAAAATGTATTACCAGTCCCAAATAATGATACCAGTTTAAGAGAGTTCTGAGTAATTCTGATTAGCTCTGAATAGTATGTCACTTGAATAATGAATGCTACTAATAACTGTATTGAGATGACCAATGATTAATTAATAATGCTTTGTAACTGGGAAATGAATGCTACTGATTACTGTATTGAGATGACCAATGATTAATTAATAATGCTTTGTAACTGGGAAATGAATGCTACTGATTACTGTATTGGGATGACCAATGATTAATTAATAATACTTTGTAACTGGGAAACGAATGCTACTGATTACTGTATTGAGATGACCAATGATTAATTAATGATGCTTTGTAACTGGGAAATGAATGCTACCAATGATTAATTAATAAATGAATGCTACTAATTATGCTTTGTAACTGGGAAATGAATGCTACTGATTACTGTATTGAGATAACCAATGATTAATTAATAATGCTTTGTAACTGGGAAATGAATGCTACTGATTACTGTATTGAGATGACCAATGATTAATTAATAATGCTTTGTAACTGGGAAATGAATGCTACTAATTACTGTATTGAGATGACCAATGATTAATTAATAATGCTTTGTAACTGGGAAATGAATGCTACTAATTACTGTATTGAGATGACCAATGATTAATTAATAATGCTTTTTAACTGGGAAATGAATGCTACTGATTACTGTATTGGGATGACCAATGATTAATTAATAATGCTTTGTAACTGGAAAATGAATGCTACTAATTACTGTATTGGAATGACCAATGATTAATTAATAATGCTTTGTAACTGGCAAATGAATGCTACTGATTACTGTATTGAGATGACCAATGATTAATTAATAATGCTTTGTAACTGGGAAATGAATGCTACTGATTACTGTATTGAGATGACCAATGATTAATTAATAATGCTTTGTAACTGGGAAATGAATGCTACTAATTACTGTATTGGGATGACCAATGATTAATTATCAACATTATTCTGTAATACTATGTTATTGACTACCTCCTGTTTTAAATAATGACTTCTGATGATTTGTAATTAGGCAACGAATTTCCATGTTCTCTGTAAAACTAATGACTTCTGATGATTTGTAATTAGACAACGAATTTCAATGTTCTCTGTAAAACTAATGACTTCTGATGATTTGTAATTAGGCAACGAATTTCAATGTTCTCTGTAAAACTAATGACTTCTGGTGATTTGTAATTAGGCAACGAATTTCAATGTTCTCTGTAAAACGAATGACTACTGATGATTTGTAATTAGGTAATGAATGCCAATGTTATTTGTAAAACAATTAATGAACATTTTTCTGTAATACTACATACATGGTACAGAAATGTTCAATAACTGGGCTATGAATGCCGCAAACTACTAATGTAATTCCCAATGAAGACTAGTATGTGACTTAATGTCCTTCACCTTCTGACCTAACTACCCTGAATTACTGCAATATCCATTTGCCCTGTATATCCTCTTGATCATGGAGCACTATATTTGGTTTTTGCACTAATTCTATTTTGGTGTTCCTTGTAAGAATGTGGTGTTGACACGACATGCTGTCCACCACCGTGAGCGATGGAGACGTTATTATGGTCCCACTGTTTGGTGTACCTGATGTACTGCCAAAATGATAACATGGAATATTACTACGACATTCAGTGTCTTGGCTATGCTGATAAACACTTCTGGGAAAAGAACTTCAGATTGTCTCACTTGGCGTTGTACTTCTGTGGAAAGATATGGACTTTCAGTGGAGCTGCGTGCAACCTAAAGTGCTACAACCATGATGCAATCCTTCCCTTTCCTATCCTAATTCTTGTAACATAGTGAAATTCATTTTTGCTAACATGATTTATATTGATGGCCTACACATTTTTTCGATTTGCTGATATATTCTGAACTACAGTGCGAGTGCACTTTTGTCATTTTATAACATGATTACTACTCATTGTATGTACATTTTGATTTGCTGATATGTTCTGAACTGCAGTGCATGTGCACTTATGTCACTTGTCAACATGATTTTTTGCCATTATGTTTATATGTTGTGAAAATGCTAAAGAGTTTTTCAGTGCGTAGGCACTTATGTCATTTGTTAATATGTTTTGTGCTCATTGTATATACATTTTGTTATTGCCTAATATGTTTTGTACTCGGTACATGTGCACCACATTTACTTCATGTTCTACATCTGTATATTCTGTGGTTGTAAAGTTAATTAGTCAAAAAAAAAATTTTGTTGCTCATGGCAAGTCCAAATGACTCACCATCGCTGCCAAATTTTTGCCCCCCCAGTGGAGGGTTATGAAACGCATACGTTTTCATTACCAGCGATGGCGAGGCATGACAGAATCTCTGACCAGAGAGTTATTTATCGTTGCTAGTCTGCGCTTGACCGCGCGAGTGTTCAGTTGCATGTAGGGAGTCGGTAGTTGCAGTTGCGAGTTGGACTCGGTCGGAGTAGTGTGTGAGGAGTCGGCGGGCGTCGACATGGGTCTCTGGTCAAGGTTAGGGACGAGGTATATTGTTAAGTAAGGTAATGAAGCAGCATTGTGCACATCTGATAATGTAATGTATGTTAATTGTAATTAATTTGTTCAAGAAATGCCCCAATAATAATTTTGTTTACAAAGCAATCATTTTTAAAGAAAAGATTCATTCCAATTTAAACAATATTTCCTATGTTTTTCCTCCCAGAATCAATTTATCAGATTAAATATTGCACAGGGCCTAAGGTCAGCGCAGCTGCCCTTATAAAATTTATCAGGTTGATCTTAACGTTAATTTTGTGGGGACTTAACATTTTTGCACATTTTTATTATCATTGACTTTTATTACTGTGGGAAGCTAACATTTGGCACTATTTGCAATTTAATTCAATTCTTTTCATTTTCATATTTTTGTGGGAAGGTTACACTTGGCTCTATTCATTTTAACATTTAATTATTGTCTTTTCAAAATTCACCGGGGAGGTTACACCATGCAGGGTGATGTCACAGAGATAACGTTACCATGCTCAGTGGTTTACAGTGTTGGAATGTCAGATGTAAACAACATGTTAGAAATTCATACACGAGACTTTATTCTTGATGCGTAGTAAGCCTGGATAGATTTTATGTGAGGAATCACTTAAAAATGAAGTGCCAAGTTGGGCATTCACAATGTAAAACACTCAAATTTTTTGTGAGAAATCACATAAAATGCAGTGCCAGTCAGGGAATTAGATCACATTCTTATTATAGGAAGGAGGGTTGGAGTTTAACGTTTTGTTTACATCTATATCAAATTTCCATCTCACCAAACGATGTCTACAACGAAAATCGGCGTTAGTTTAAAAGTTATAGTGCTGCCAACCATAAAAAAAGTGGAGTTATACCATAGCCTCCAGAAAAAAGTAATGTAAATTAACTTATCGATAGTCCTCAACAATGGAAGCGCTCTCTGCACCCTTAGATGTGCAATAATTACGGTCTGTAAATAATTAATATAATTATCTGTAGCGTTATTATCAATTTTGTCAAATATATATGCAATTATATATGGTGAATGTGTTTTTTGTTGGTAGCAAAAAGTACCTTCTCTGACCCATGATTCATTTACATAATAATTAAATGTTGCCAGGGCCATTTTGTATAAGTTAATAGTTGTAGCGACACCATTAATAATAAAATGATACAAATGCTTTTAATAGTCATTTCTTGCAAGAAATATTAAAGATAATACTCTTAATAAGTACAGAACGGCGTCTTGTAATAGTTTGCATTTCATTTTTTAGGCCAGAGGTACAGTTTTATGAATAATAATTTTTATTAGTGTATACGTTGCCATTGCACATAGGCAGCTATACTGGAGGATCAAGCCTCACAGGAAAAAATAATTAAGCAATTTATTTAACTGGTTTATCGTGTAACATAAAAGAAAGATTTTTTTCTAAATCCATTGTGTGTAAGACGGATGTCTTCACGCTGGAATACATAATATGATATTTCTGGCGATAGGGGCCTGAGAAACAATTAGCCGTAGGTTTTAATCAACATAAAAGAGAATTTTTAACAAAACATTTTCATTTCCAATTATCAGAATAATTTATTTTTTTCTCTTTTGAAAATAGGTTATGTGATAACTGGCGCCCAACGTGGAGCTCAATGTTCCAGAAAATTTATGTATATGTAAATAATATATTTTTAAGATAAGAAAATAAATGCTGGTACATGTAAACTGTTTCATGTGTACGAGGATTATTAATTTCGATGTAATGAGAAAACTGAAGACCTGGAACCTAGCTACATACCAGATCTGAATAATAAGAATAAAGCCGACAGTAAAAACGAAGGTAAGGGCTTCTGAAAATATCTCTTGCTTTCGTGTGCCGTGTTGTATGCCAGTATTCATGGTTCGAACCGAGTTGTAGTGTTTGTCCAATAGTAATTGCAGTAAGCAAGGAAATTTATATTTGTTGTAGATTTTGTGTATTAGGAATTGTAGATTGTATTATTATTATTATTATTATTGTGGTGATTACCGCGCGATGATAGTTGTCCTGTTGAGAATCCGTGAGATTACGTAGCAAGGCTAGGAGGGAGATCGAAATAGAGGCAGATTCACGAAAGAATAGTGATAACAAATTAGAGGAAATTCCCATGGGATCTACTTCGCATAGAAATATGCAATACAGTATTACTAATCATGAAACCGAGACTGCACATTAGCGCGCAGAGATCGAGCATAGCTCTGATGACAGTGTGTTCCCAACTGTTGCAGGTGAAACTTCCGCGCCCGCGAGTAAACAAAAAGTTACGTGCGCCGCACAGGGTTACGACGCCGTAACTGCTATTTTGATGAAATTAGATCAGTTCCAAAACCAACTGGAGGAGAGAGAAAGAGAGAGACAAGAAAGGGAAAACAGAATATGCAAAAAACTGAAAAATTTCGAAGTGATGAAAGCAGACATAGCCAGCTTAAAACAAGCGTACCAAGAATTACCAGATTTGGTAACCAGTCTAACGACAGATGTACAAAATCTGCAGATAGAACAAAACAACATTAAGGAAGATATCCAAAACATAACCGAAAGGGTAGAAAACACAGAAATAGGAAAGGAAGGAAATATACAGAATTGCTTAGCGGAACACACAAAAAAGGTCGTAGAAAAAGTAGAAAAACGGGTAGATGACAAAGAGAAACAAATAGACGAAAAAATACATACAGAAGTGACACGCACTATTCATGCAGTTCACTCAACTGCTCCAATCAATCAGACACAACAGGAAAGGGTAAACAACATGAGAACGGAGAGCAATTATATACCCACTTATCATGTTTCACACGATAATCCGCTGTTCGCTGCCACCTATCATAATCCACTTTATGGGGTACAGGCAGGAACGTATAGTTCTAGCAGTGAATTATTGAATCGTGCAGGGGCTTCGCTTACTGTATCTTCAATAATAATGGAGGACAGTTTAATCAAACACCGCCAGTTTCAAACCTTCGCCACCGATAAGAAAAACATTCACCCTCTAGTATTCATAAAGAGTTTTCGAAATATACTGCCCAGAGCATTGATTGTGAAACAAAAGATACGGTTGTTTCGCACATAGTAGGACATGCTGCTCTATGGGCAACAGATGCAGCTGACACTAGCTACTCCTGTGAACAGTTTGAAAAAGCATTTCTAAACTAATACTGGTCACCCTGTATTTAGGAAAGACTTAGAAAAGACGTATACAGTCCAGAGGCATATAATCCTGAACAAGGAAGCTTAAGGAAGTATTTCAAAAAAATATATTAACAAAACGCGATATTGGGACGAACCGATCTCAAATTGTGATGTGATCATACTATGAAAATCCAGACTTCCACCCAATATGAGAGAAAAACTAATCCATGTACCAGACAATGATTTGGATAACTTCTTGCCTGCCTTGGATTCAATAGATCTAATCCAGGCAGACTTAAAGTTGCAAAGTAGCAATGGAAATGGTTACGAGTTTGAAGAAATAATAACAATAGGCAAAATAGTTGGAATAATTGTGGCAATTGTTCTAATGGTCGAAACCTCAATGGTAAAACTATGAATGGAAATCAGTCATTTAACAGCCATACGAATGATGACAAAGCTAATAACAATAGACTGGCTTGGGGAAACAGTTCACCTCAATATAGACGAAAACGACGATATAAGGAAAGATTTTGCCCAGGGGGTGGCAATCAACAGCAAATGCGAGACGCAGGGCCACAGGGAATGAATAGGTTTGCAATGCCATGGTATCCAAGACAGGATAATCAGAATAACAACGAAAGATACTCAAACAATTGTAACAATAGGAACGAACATGATCAAACAGGTACTTAAAACAACTTTGCTTGTCAGAACCAGAATCAAAGTGTGAGAATCGTTGATGCGACGAATGACAATCGTCCTACATCAACTGATTCGACAAACTAAAGACGGCCCCAAATAGCTCTCCGTTGCTGGCCATGGGACAGGGGGGAGAGCTCACAAAAGAGTAAGGAGAAACAGGATATAGTCAATATGTTAAGATATAACGATGGTGTTGGAATGAAGAAGGAACTTTTAGCAGAGAATAAGAGATGTAACCAAGTAGATAGCGAGTTGATACAGGCTGTGGTTCAAGCTAAAGTTCTTAGTATACTTGTCAATATCATAATAGATACAGGAGCCACTGTTAATGTGATGAGTTATGATTTCTATAAGAAATTGTGCCAATTGCATTAAGTGCCAGAGTTGCCAGTTCAGAATTGCAAAGTATCAGGTGCTGTTGGTGCCCAGGCACAGGTAGTTAAGAGCCAGGTACAGGTGGACGTATTTATGGGATTGTAGGGTGACCAGACGTCCGGATTAATCCGGACATGTCCTCCTTTTTAACTCTTTGTCCGGTGTCCGGGCGGATTTTTACTGTGCCCCGCTTTTCCGCAACGTTGAGCGTAATACAGTTAAATTTACAATTCGTCCCGTTCTACTGCTCTTTTCTTAAATACTTTAACTATTGGTACAGCTATCGTGATAAACACGCACGAAGGCGGTGTTAGTAGGTGGCACCAGGTTCGTCGATGTTATCGTTGATCGACCTATAAGCGAATGCAAATATCGATTATTTAAAATTTTCGTTTCGTATCTTCGCTTTGTATTGGCTTGGCTTCCTGTAGTGCACGTGTGATTTGTGAACGTAATTTAGTAAGCCTAAACTCCTGTAAAAAATTGGTTCCTCCGAGAAGTATCAATAACTGTTAAGGAATGTATGTATGTTATGTATATAAATAATAAACTCATTTATTAAAATTGAATGTATGTTTGGTGGGGAATACTGCAGATGAGGATACCATACATCAGCTTTGGACAAGTCACCTGAAAGTAGCCAATCAGGAGTGACGTTTAGGC
Source organism: Schistocerca nitens (assembly GCF_023898315.1). Lineage (NCBI taxonomy): Eukaryota > Metazoa > Arthropoda > Insecta > Orthoptera > Acrididae > Schistocerca > Schistocerca nitens. The sequence goes on along the minus strand of NC_064614.1, from coordinate 733,385,715 downwards.
AGCCATCTCTGTTAAATCTTAAAACTACGCATAAATATAAAAACAGTTGATGCCACATTGTCACCACTATCAATGTTATTAATTTAAAATAAAAAATATTGCTCTGGGAATCACCCACCAGTAACAATTAACTACTAGTTTTCTCCAATAATACCCGGTAGTCACGTGACTTTTCCAAATTTAACGGGTGGATCCTCATCTGCAATTGACCCGTTTGATGCGTCCTCTTTTTTTCTTCCTTTGTCCTCTTTTGAAGCTGTTTGTCCTCCTTTTTATACAATTGCATCTGGTCACTCTAGGGAAATGGAGCATTTAATTTCATGTTCCTAGTAGTAAAGGGATTGAGAGTCATCTGTATTCGGGGTTGGGAATTTTTGACAGAAAGGAATGCCTATGTGGACCTCTCTCAAGGTATTTGCAGTCTAGAGAATGGAGAAGTAAGAGTGCAACTGGAACTGCTACCCACAAAAGCTGTACATGGCAAATATTGTCACAATGTCAAAGTAAACTGTAACCTGCAAAAAATACTGCATATGCAGCAGTGTTTTGGGGGACGAGATTATAACTGTTACAGTGGAGAGAATGTTGGTACCACAGAAGCCTGTCAATCAACAAAAAGATAAAGTAGAGAAATCCACATATCTGACACCAGAGCAACAATTACAGTTATCTCAGCTATTAACAGAACAAATAAAAATATTCTCTGAGAGACCAGGGGTCATCAGAGTTTTTATGTACAACATTGATGTAATACCACATAAAACATTTTGTAATGCTACTTACTCTGTTCTATGGCCGAAAAAGGAGGCAGTAAAATTAGAAATACACAAGATGCTAGAATGGGGAATAATTGAGCCATCAATGTCATCTTACAGCAGCCCATTACTAGCAGTTACAAAGGATAGTGGAAAAATATGTCTGGTGTTAGATGCTTGTGACATCAATAAAATTATTGTGCCAGTGAGGACTAGGCCAGATAACTTGGAGGAACAATTGCAAAAGTTCTTTGGAGTAATGTATCTTTCTTCCATTGATTTGCGGTTTTCAATACCTCATGGATGTAGTTATTTTCTGATTAATTCTGAGAACAAGAAACCAATATGTTTATACCCATATAAGAAGTTGAAAAAATTTTATGAATAATGTGTATATATATCTAATATATGTAATCTTAAGTTTAATAATGTTTCATTTCATTAATGAATTTTTAGTTTATTTGTAGTCAAAATGAAAGTTTTTTTCTAGTATGTAGTCAAAGTCTTGTGCACTAAACATCATAATAGAATTTCTTGGAAATATATAAGGACTAATGCAGTAGCATATCTAGAATTTTTGAAAAGACTAAAGAGTTTATTAAGTGGCCATGAGCATAGTTCACCTAACAGTACAAGGCATGAATCAACTAAAAGGATCAAAGGATAAGGAATAAGAATAAAAGGAACCTAGATAGTTTTACCTACCTAATTTATGAAGATATCACATCACTAAGATCTATTCACGATTTCAGTGAACTGAACAGTCAAGCATAGTGATTTTAAAGAATAATGTGGGAGCAGAGACATATTCAGAAGTCCTCTATTCGGATAATACGTCTATCTATTTGTATATTTCCCAGTATGTGACAACCTGAGTTATTGTAAAAACCAGACCAGTGTCGTAAAGTCCAAAAAAATGGTCTAATTGACCCAGAAAACGTAACAGGGAGGTACTGATGCTACTGATAACTAATGTACATTGTAATAAGTTATAATGTGCATCCAAATAAATTATGTGTTTATTTCTTCATGTAAACAAAATGTTAAAGTTTTCATGAACAGTCAATATACCACAAATGACTGTAAAGAAAAGTGACTGTGTGTGCATAGACCTGAATGAACATTGTGGCAATAAACTGTATTCAGTGTGACCAAAAATAATGTCATCCATGGGAACTATAGTGATGAACAGTGTTCATGAAACAATATGAACAGTACACCGACAGAGATGTTGGTTTTATTATAGGGTATAAAGTTTAAATATAGGGAACAGCTTACAGGCCATGCTGTACTAAAAGGTAGGTTACGGACAAGGACATTATTTAACACAGTCGAGAGACAGCTGATTTAAACGGACATCACCAAATCAATGAATGGACTGGAGAAAGTCAACAATGCGAACCCGCTCGCACAAGTGCACAGAACAGCTGACCTGTGCAAATGTGTCAGGAAAAACCTTTTTGTGACATGAGAAACAGTGTGGTGTGTGACCGAAATAGTGAGATTGTATAAACAGACTACTCTGGGGCACAATAACTGTGTGAATCTAAGGTTAACGTGTGACAAACAGGTGCATTTGAACAGTGTCATACAGCAATACGAAACTGAAATGTAAACTTCAAGAAAAGTGTGACGAACTGTGCATTTAAACAGTGTCATACAGTAGACTTCATATGTATAAATAAATAAACGATTAAATCATATGCACCCCGACATAAACGGTTGCTGGGTGACACAATAAAACAGGACGAATAATTATGTGTTTTCTTCATCCACAGCAATAAACATCAATTGATCTGTAATGAACTGATGCTGCTGCTGTTCTTGAAATTCATGAAATTTTGCTGTGGAGCGGTGGAGACGAACACCTCCAAGGAGGGTAGAAGACAACGCATGTCCGGTATGTGGTTGGGTGTAGCTCGTCACTGTTGCGTGTCAGCTGATCACTCGGCTCGGTGATGTCATGACCTTCAGTATGCGGTGTTGGGGGCGCAATTTGGCTCCCACGTCCTCACCACCTCATCGCAGAAGGAACGCCCTCCCCACCTCACCAGCTCACCACAGACGGAGATTAACGATGAATATTCTGATTTTGTAAACCCAGTAATGAATATTCTGATTTTTTGTAAAACTGCTAATGAACATTCTGATTTTGTAAACCCATTAATGAACGTTCTGATTTTTTAAAATCATTAATGAACATTTGGATTTTTTGTAAAAACATTATTGAACAGAAATGGACCATGTTTATAATCATGTCTTTAAATGTTTGATAAGAGCACAGTCTTATAGTTCTGCCCTGGTTTTCCCTCAGTTTCCCTGTGGGGAAATGGGGGAGCATTAAACGCACCATTCTGAAGAAAGATAGTAAAAAGACTGCACTCAACTTCTAAGAAAAATCTTTTACGTAAAAGAATTTCAACTGTAAGAAAGTACCAGTATTACCATAACTATTGAAAGCTCATAAACCTATCGTCACCTGTTAGGTTGCAGGCATACTTCAAAATTATTAATATAATAATAAATCTGTTGTCATCTCTTGGACACAGACGAATTCAACCACTCAATACTAATAAAAAAAATAAATCATTTCAATCTGTCATCACCTGTTTGGATGTAGACCTTTATAAACATAATATGCTATCATGGGCCGGCCGTAGTGGCCGTGCGGTTCTAGGCGCTACAGTCTGGAGCCGAGCTGCCGCTACCGTCACAGGTTCGAATCCTGCCTCGGTCATGGATGTGTGTGATGTCCTTAGGTTAGTTAGGTTTTATTAGTTCAATTTTCTAGGCGACTGATGACCTCAGAAGTTAAGTCGCATAGTGATCAGAACCATTTGAACCATTTTGCTTTCATGGAATGCCATTTACAAGACTGTATGTAACTAAGCAAATAGCATTCCAGGGGGATTTTATAGCATAGCCTCCAGAAAAAATAATGTAAATTAATTTTATTGATATTCATCAACAATGGAAGCGCTCCCTGTATCGTAGTATATAAGAAAAGGACATTTTGTTTCTTGGTCTTCTTCTTTGTCTTCCTGGTCTTGTTGGTTCTGATGTACTATCTGATGGTCGCATAGGGATCACGGACTGTAAATAATTAATATTATCATTTGTAGCGTTATTATCAATTTTGTCAAATATATATGCAATTATTTATGGTAGATTTTGGTTTTTGTTGGTAGCAAAAAGTACCTCCTCTGACCCATGATTCATTTACATAATAATTTAATGTTGCCCTGGCCATTTTGTATAAGTTAATTGTTGTAGCGACGCCATTAATGATAAAATGATAAAAACGCTTTTAATAGTCATTACTTGCAAGAAATATTAAAGATAATACTCGCAATAAATACAGAACAGCGTCTTGTAATATTTTCCATTTCATTTTTTTGGTCAGAGGTAATTTTATGAATAATAATTTTTATTAGTGTATACGCTGCCATTGCACATAGGCAGCTATACTGGAGCATCAAGCCTCACAGAAAAAAATAATTAAGCAGTTTATTTAACTGGCTTATCGTGTAAAATACAAGAAAGATTTTGTAAAATCCATCGTAAGATGGATGTCTTCACATTGAAATGCATATGATATTTCAGGCGATAGCGCCCTGAGAAAAGATTAGCCGTGACTTTTAACCAACATAAAAGAGAATTTTTAACAAAACATTTTCATTTCCAATTACCAGAATAATTTATTTTATTCTTTTTTGAAAAAAGGTTACGTGATAGTGTCGCTGTGGTTCAGGTGGCTGAGGATCCTACAGTTAGTTGTGAAACCATTGGAATCTGTATTCGTCATGAGGCCTACTGTTTGAATCTATTGAATCTTCTTCTACAAAGCTAGTATGGTACTATACCAACTGAGCCAAGGCGACACACGTCTGTATAAGCTATCATAGCACATTTTGCTGTCCAAGTACGCTTCCAGTTCATCAGAAATGAGAGGTATGTGTTGTGTGTAATACTTCCAAGCCCATGTACAATTAAGTTTCTTCTCTCTGGAGGCGCTACGCCTCAAATTTTAGAATGGCGATGTATGTATACTCTGGAAGCCTGCACACAACAAATTGCAGAGAATATGTTATATCATTGCTAGTCGATCCCTTTTGCTATACCACGTGCATATGGAGCAACGGGAGAATGAATACATGCCTCTGCCATGTAACTTTAAGTGTTAGAGTGTGGTGAACCTGTATAACTTGTACTCTGCAATACAAATTGCTGTGGAGAGATTACCTACGGCTCTTCAGTTAGATTGTCAAGTCTTTGTTGGAACACAAAGCTAGTGTTATTGACTTCTGGTCAGTGTTAGATACATAAAGCGCTGTGGACGATTATCCGGCGTTGGTGATTGTTTTTCATGCTGAAATGTCATGTATACAAACAGAACGACCATCAGGAGGATGAATGTGCATCTCTTAATTTTCTCAACATGCACATGGACGAGGACAGGGATGGGGGAGTTTTTTGGAACAGTCTGCTATTCCAACTGCATATGGAGCAAAGGGAGAACGGATATGTGAAATGGCAAAGTTTTATGATTTCGTAAAATACACCTCTTATTGTAAAATAATACACATTGCAGGATGGGTTCTACATTTTGCGTGATATATTCGAAATATTTCAATGTATCAGCAACACTCTGTTCCTTTGTGACGCTGAATCAACGCTATAGTGCTTAACGATATATAAAGATCAATCTGGTGTGGTCAGGTATGTGACAGAACACATAGTGACGTGGAGTATGCCAGTACATATTCGTTGTAGCAAGGATAAAAATACTTATTTTGGTACAAGTTTATTCGCAATTTTTGACGTAAAATTCTGTGTTGTTAGTGCAATTTTTTTTCTTCTTTTTCTTTTTTTTCAAAAGCACCCAGAGAAAGGTGGGGGTTTACACTTACTGTAAGTACAAATGTTAATTGATTCCAGAACTACATTTGGTGCTTTCATACAGTTCCGACATCTTCCTATCTGATGTGAGTGGAGAGCTGTTGTATACTGCAAGGGGAATTACACAGAAGATGCTGCTGGAGCCTGCTGTGGAGGGCGATGTTATCATTGAAGCGCCAGAGAAACTGGTATAGGAATGCGTATACAAATACAGAGATGTGTAAACAGGCAGAATACGGCGCTGATGTCGGCAACGCCTATTTAAGACAAGTGTCTGGCGCAGTTGTTAGATCGGTTACTGCTCCAACAATGGCTGGTTATCAAGATTTAAGTGAGTTTAAACGAGGTGTTATAGTCGGCGCACGAGCGATGGGACACAGCATATCCAAGGTAGCGATGAAGTGGGGATTTTCCCATAGGATCATGTCATGAGTGTACTGTGAATATCAGGAATCCGGTAAAACATTAAATCTCCGACGTCGCTGCGGCCAGAAAGAGATCCTGCAAGAATGAGACCAATGACAACTGAAGAGACTATTTGTTGATGACTCAGCATTGAAATTTGCAGCAATTTGCGGAAGGGTTCCACTTCTGTCACTTTTAACGATTCTCTTCAGTCGTTGTTGGTCCCATTCGTGCAGGATCTTTTTCTGGCCGCAGCGACGACGGAGATTTGATGTTTTACCGAATTCCTGATATTCACAGTACACTCGTGAAATGATCGTATGGGAAAATCCCAATATATTGCTACCTCGAGGATGTTGTGTCCCATCACTCGTGTGCCGACTATAACAGCACGTTCAAATTCAGTTAAATCTTTATAACCTACCACTGTAGGAGCAGTATACGATCTAACAAGCGCGCCAGACACTTGCCTTATATAGGCTTTGCCGACCGCAGTGCTGTATTCTGCCTGTTTACATATCTCTGTATTTGAGTATGCATGCCTATACCAGTTTCGTTGGTGCTTCAGTTTACATGCGTCTTGTTTTTGTAAATTCTTTGATTTATGCTTTTTGTGTTTTGTATCTTCCACGCCTAGTTGCTAGTGCATAGGTTCAGGATAACTCGTACGTGCTGTTCTTAGTGGATTAATGTTGAATTGTGAGTCACATCCTCAGAAGATATTTTTGTTTGCTGTTTGTTCTATGATCGCATTTGATAAAAATTGTCACTGGTTGCATGAACGCGTTTTTTGTACAGCACAGTTTCATGTATTGAGATATACACAGAATCAAATCGTCGAACGCCAGTCCACCCATCTCGCCTGCCTAGTATAACTGAAATAACTAGTGCTCACGAAAGAGATTTACGAAAAGACTGACAGACCAGCTATTACTAATGCGACTGTGTGGCGACTGGCTGTACGGCTACAAATTCGCTGACTACACAATCTAGCCTTGTGGTTTACACAGTTGGAGGCCAGCTTTTTCTATTCCAGAATTTCGGCAGATGCTACTAAGTTTGCGCTGGTAGTAAGCCAACTAGATTTCCAGTACACTGCAGAAGTACTAGATGTAATTAAATCACTGCCAGAGGCTAATTCCTGCTACTGGCTTAAAGCAGGACTGATACAGCGAGAGTCAGCTTCGCAAGGAGAGCTAATTTGACAGGTTCTCACCCAAGAACATATCAGAGACAGAACGAAGCAAAGTAGATGTTGGAACAGTTCGGGACAACTTACAGCGCACAGTAGGGAACAGTCGGTTACCATTGCCAATCAGAGCAATCGTAGCATCCCATATTGTCACATCTTTGGACGAGGAAGTAGATTTGACAGATAGAATTCGGTACACAATGATGCCTGCTCCTGTCAGCACAATTACTACGCTGTGTGCTAGCGGGACGCCATTTGTTTTGTGAGTAGAATAGATCCATTGACACAGCAGATCAGCAAACTATTATTTCGTCGCTATTCAAGCAATGACAGACATCAGTATCAATATCACTGAATCTCTGGTAGCAGATCATCAATGACCTCTTCTGCAATTGAGCCTGAACAGAAAAGTATCTGTAGGTATCTCCGAAAATTCGACGAGTAAGTATGGAGATGCACAAACCCCTACCCTTACCCAAATGTCAGGGGCAGTCGGAAGTAGACGCCTCCTTCGATTGCTGGTCAGTGTCTCTGCACATGTTCGTTAGTGATCGGCAATCTCGCTGGAAGTATTTAATAGACACTGGATCCGATTTGTGTAGTTATCCACAAACTTCATTGCTCAAATGAAGACTGCCTACATCATTCTGCCTGATTGCCATGAAAAGCTCGGTCATAACGATGTACAGCACTCTGCAGCTAGAACTAGATTTGTGTATGCGTCGGGCTTTCACATAGGATTTCATTGTCGTGGACAACACTGAACCCATTATCAGAGCAGACTTTCTCATCTGTTGTGACCTACTGCTGAACATGTAGAACTTGCATCAGGTTGATAACACCACTGACCTGATGGCGTCTGGGTTTTGACCAGATACAACCATTCATACTATCAAACAGCATCAAGTCATGGACGGAGAGTACGCCGATCTGCTGCATGTACGTATTTCCAGGCTTGACACGACCATCTGGTACGCCTAAGGAGGTAGTGCATAACATTGTTCATTATACCAAGACAGCCTTTGCCCCCCCCCCTCCCCACATATTTTGTAGATCACGACGTTTGGCTCCAAAGTGGCTAGCGTTTGAAAAGGTATAATTTGACAGTATGGTCTGTGAGGGAATTATGCGGCAATCCAACAGTTCTGGTCCTCACTGTTACATCTAGTTATGCAGAAAAGTGGTGCTTGGGATCCATGTGTCGTCTACAAACCTCTTAATGCCAGAAAAATACAAGACAGATACCCTGTGCCATTGCTGAGTGGTGACAAATATGAATTGAGTGTGCTAATATTTTCAGTGTATTAGACTGAGGTAAAGCATACCTTCAGATACCCATGGCAGAGCAGGATATCCCAAAGACAACCATAACTATGCCTTTTGGCCCTTTTCAGAGCATGATTAGATTAGATTAATACTAGTTCCATGGATCATGAATACGATATTTCGTAATGATGTGGAACGAGTCGAATTTTCCAATACATGACATAATTAGGTTGATTTAACAACATACTTAAGTGAATATAAAAACTTTATTTTTTGTGTTTTTTGTTTTTCTTTATTTTTTTATTTTTATTTTTTTTATTAATATTTTTGTATTTTTTTCTTTTTTTTCTTAATTTATATCTAAAAATTCCTCTATGGAGTAGAAGGAGTTGTCATTCATAAATTCTTTTAATTTCTTCTTAAATAGTTGTTGGTTTATCTGTCAGACTTTTGATACTGTTTGGTAAGTGACCAAAGACTTTAGTGGCAGTATAATTCACCCCTTTCTGTGCCAAAGTTAGATTTAATCTTGAATAGTGAAGATCATCCTTTCTCCTAGTATTGTAGTTATGCACACGGCTATTACTTTTGAATTGGGTTTGGTTGTTAGTAACAAATTTCATAAGAGAGTATATATACTGAGAAGCTACTGTGAATATCCCTAGATCCTTAAATAAATGTCTGCAGCATGATCTTGGGTGGACTCCAGCTATTATTCTGATTACACGCTTTTGTGCAATAAATACTTTATTACTCAGTGATGAATTACCCCAAAATATGATGCCATATGAAAGCAATGAGTGAAAATAGGCGTAGTAAGCTAATTTACTAAGATGTTTATCACCAAAATTTGCAATGACCCTTATTGCATAAGTAGCTGAACTCAAACGTTTCAGCAGATCATCAATGTGTTTCTTCCAATTTACTCTCTCATCAATGGACACACCTAAAAATTTGGAATATTCTACCATAGCTATATGCTTCTGATTAAGGTGTATATTTATTAATGGCGTCATACCATTCACTGTACGGAACTGTATGTACTGTGTCTTATCAAAATTCAGTGAGAGTCCGTTTACAAGGAACCACTTAGTAATTTTCTGAAAGACAGTATTGACAATTTCATCAGTTAATTCTTGTTTGTCAGGTGTGATTACTATACTTGTATCATCAGCAAAGAGAACTAACTTTGCCTCTTCATGAATATAGAATGGCAAGTCATTAATATATAATAAGAACAACAAAGGACCCAAGACTGACCCTTGTGGAACCCCATTCTTGATAGTTCCCCAGTTTGAGGAATGTGCTGATCTTTGCATGTTATGAGAACTACATATTTCAACTTTCTGCACTCTTCCAGTTAGGTACGAATTAAACCATTTGTGCACTGTCCCACTCATGCCACAATACTTGAGCTTGTCTAGCAGAATTTCATGATTTATACAATCAAAAGCCTTTGAGAGATCACAAAAAATCCCAATGGGTGGTGTTCGGTTATTCACATCATTCAAAATTTGATTGGTGAAAGCATATATGGCATTTTCTGTTGAAAAACCTTTCTGGAAACCAAACTGACATTTTGTTAGTATTTCATTTTTAAAGATATGTGAAGCTACTCTTGAATACATTACTTTCTCAAAAATTTTGGATAAAGCTGTTAGAAGGGAGATTGGACGGTAATTGTTGACATCAGATCCATCCCCCTTTTTATGCAAAGGTATAACAATAGCATATTTCAGTCTATCAGGGAAAATGCCCTGTTCCAGAGAGCTATTACACAGGTGGCTGAGAATCTTACTTATCTGTTGAGAACAAGCTTTTAGTATTTTGCTGGAAATGCCATCAATTCCATATGAGTTTTTGCTTTTAAGCAAGTTTATTATTTTCCTAATTTCAGAGGGAGAAGTGGGTGAGATTTCAATTGTATCAAATTGCATAGGTATGGCCTCTTCCATTAACAGCCTAGCATCTTCTAATGAACACCTGGATCCTACTATATCCACAACATTTAGAAAATGATTATTAAAAATATTTTCAACTTCTGACTTTTTGTTCGTAAAGTTTTCATTCAATTTGATGGTAATACTGTCTTCCTCTGCTCTTGGTTGACCTGTTTCTCTTTTAATAATATTCCAAATTGTTTTAATTTTATTATCAGAGTTGCTGATTTCAGACATGATACACATACTCCTGGATTTTTTAATAACTTTTCTTAATATAACAGTAGTTTTTACAATGTTTGATAGTTTCTGGGTCACTACTCTTTCTTGCTATCAGATACATGTCCCTTTTCCGGTTACAAGATATTTTTATACCCTTAGTAAGCCATGGTTTGTTACAAGGTTTCTTACGAGTATATTTAACTATTTTCTTGGGGAAGCAGTTTTCAAATGCATTTACAAAAATGTCATGAAATAAATTGTATTTTAAATTGGCATCAGGTTCATGGTACACCTCATCCCAGTCTAACTGCTGTAGGCTTTCCCTGAAATTTGCAATTGTTAAAGCGTTGACTGAACGTACTACTTTGGAGGACTGTTTAGTATTGCTGAATGGAGCTATGTCATATATTGTAACTAGCTGTGCACCATGATCATAAAGACCATTCTCAACAGGCTGAGCATTTATCTGGTTAAACTTATCTTGGTCTATAAAGAAGTTATCTATCAGTGAGCTGCTATCCTTTACCACCCGAGTAGGAAAATCAATAACGGGTGTCAAATTGAAAGAACCGAGTAATACTTCAAGGTCATTTTTCCTATTACCCTCTTTCAGAGAATCTACATTGAAGTCCCCACAAATAATAATTTGCTTCCCCCTGTCTGACAGATAGCACAAAAAGGAGTCCAAATTTTTCAGAAATAGATGAAAATTTCCTGATGGGGACCTATATACAGTTACAATTATAAATGTGCCTTTATTTAATTTAAGCACACAGGCACATGCTTCTATATGTTTCTCTACACAAAACTTCTTTGTTTCTATACTTTTTGCACAATGATAACTTTTGACATACACTCCTGGAAATGGAAAAAAGAACACATTGACACCGGTGTGTCAGACCCACCATACTTGCTCCGGACACTGCGAGAGGGCTGTACAAGCAATGATCACACGCACAGCACAGCGGACACACCAGGAACCGCGGTGTTGGCCGTCGAATGGCGCTAGCTGCGCAGCATTTGTGCACCGCCACCGTCAGTGTCAGCCAGTTTGCCGTGGCATACGGAACTCCATCGCAGTCTTCAACACTGGTAGCATGCCGCGACAGCGTGGACGTGAACCGTATGTGCAGTTGACAGACTTTGAGCCAGGGCGTATAGTGGGCATGCGGGAGGCCGGGTGGACGTACCGCCGAATTGCTCAACACGTGGGGCGTGAGGTCTCCACAGTACATCGATGTTGTCGCCAGTGGTCGGCGGAAGGTGCACGTGCCCGTCGACCTGGGACCGGACCGCAGCGACGCACGGATGCACGCCAAGACTGTAGGATCCTACGCAGTGCCGTAGGGGACCGCACCGCCACTTCCCAGCAAATTAGGGACACTGTTGCTCCTGGGGTATCGGCGAGGACCATTCGCAACCGTCTCCATGAAGCTGGGCTACGGTCCCGCACACCGTTAGGCCGTCTTCCGCTCACGCCCCAACATCGTGCAGCCCGCCTCCAGTGGTGTCGCGACAGGCGTGAATGGAGGGACGAATGGAGACGTGTCGTCTTCAGCGATGAGAGTCGCTTCTGCCTTGGTGCCAATGATGGTCGTATGCGTGTTTGGCGCCGTGCAGGTGAGCGCCACAATCAGGACTGCATACGACCGAGGCACACAGGGCCAACACCCGGCATCATGGTGTGGGGAGCGATCTCCTACACTGGCCGTACACCACTGGTGATCGTCGAGGGGACACTGAATAGTGCACGGTACATCCAAACCGTCATCGAACCCATCGTTCTATCATTCCTAGACCGGCAAGGGAACTTGCTGTTCCAACAGGACAATGCACGTCCGCATGTATCCCGTGCCACCCAACGTGCTCTAGAAGGTGTAAGTCAACTACCCTGGCCAGCAAGATCTCCGGATCTGTCCCCCATTGAGCATGTTTGGGACTGGATGAAGCGTCGTCTCACGCGGTCTGCACGTCCAGCACGAACGCTGGTCCAACTGAGGCGCCAGGTGGAAATGGCATGGCAAGCCGTTCCACAGGACTACATCCAGCATCTCTACGATCGTCTCCATGGGAGAATAGCAGCTTGCATTGCTGCGAAAGGTGGATATACACTGTACTAGTGCCGACATTGTGCATGCTCTGTTGCCTGTGTCTATGTGCCTGTGGTTCTGTCAGTGTGATCATTTGATGTATCTGACCCCAGGAATGTGTCAATAAAGTTTCCCCTTCCCGGGACAATGAATTCACGGTGTTCTTATTTCAATTTCCAGGAGTGTATTTCATTCTCATCTTCTAAATCTTCTAAACAAACCAGAAGCTCATCTACTTTATTCTTTCAACTCCCAATATTTTGATGAAATATACTTACAGTATTTTTAATTATACTTTTATGAGAACCTTTCCTTATTCTAACATTTGCAGTACTCTCCCGTCTGAGTTTCTCATTGTGCTTAGGCCTAGTTCCTATACCAGTGGTCACATGGTGTTCAGAGAGGCAGATTATGTCAACTGGGTTGGGTGACTTTAATTCATCAATGCAATTACCTAGGACTGAGATACAACTTGGTGTAGATAAAATTTCTGGTAATTGGTGAAAATTTATAATTGACAGCTGTGATTGGTGATCCAATCTGCTAGAATTGTGCTGTTTAATTTCTTTCCTAAACTGACGATTGGTGTCCACAATGCGGCACAAACCTGACCAAGGTTTATTGACTTGGTGCTACAAGATCTGTCCTTTTGCTTCACCTGTCTTGACAAAATTCTAATGTTTTTGGCTTTGTCTGAACAGCATCGTCAACACTTATTAGAAATGTTCAGATAGCTGGAATGACACAACAATATCCTCAGCACAGCCAAATGTATGTTTGCCCAGAAACAAATGGATTTCCTTGGACACAAATATCAATAGAGGAATCACTACCACTACCTGACAAGGTGGAAGCTGTCTTTTAGATCGCATGGCCAAGAACTGCCAAGGAATTGCGCCGATTTCTGTGTATGTTAAAGTTGTATCATCACCATCTGCCGCACTGGGCTGAGTTACAAGAGCCATCGCGCTCTGACTCGATGAGTGAGGGCAGCTCGCCCGTAACGTGGGCTAACATTGTTAAATAGCTCTGAGCACTATGGGACTCAACTGCTGAGGTCATTAGTCCCCTAGAACTTAGAACTAGTTAAACCTAACTAACCTAAGGACATCACACACATCCATTCCCGAGGCAGGATTCGAACCTGCGACCGTAGCGGTCTCGCGGTTCCAGACTGCAGCGCCAGAACCGCGCAGCCACTTCGGCCGGCGCTAACATTGTTACCTTGGCACTTAAAGCAGCAATAAAGAGCACTGTGGACATTGGATTGCTCATGTAGCTTAAGCCTGCTGTGCCCTTGGCACTGACAGTTGTTATTTCGCTCGACAGTTAGTGCACTGCTACAGCAGAGGTGCAATGATGTGTGGCAGCCAGTAGTATTCTAACAAGCTGTCACTCTCGCAGTGGAAATGGAGTACAGACGATCAGAAACTTATAACTGTGTATGAGGACATTAAATACTTCAGGCCTCATTTGGAAGCCGGGGACTTTTTTCACAAAATGTTGACTTACACCTTTATACCTCAAATATTAATAACGTGGTGGCTGATTCTCTCTCTCAGGTCGGCTGCATCTCCAGCACATTAGATTACACAAAGCTAGCTGGAGCACAACAAATAGACCAGGAACTACTTACAGTAACATCTTCAGTGTTACACCTTCTGCTAATCGATATTCCCGGAACCAACAGTGAAGTGTGTTGTGATGTGTCCACCTCAAAACTTCGTCTTTTCCTACCAACCACATTCAGAAGAGACGCATTTGCGACTGTACACGAACTGAGCCATCCTGACATACGATCAGTGACGTGTCTGGTTACAAATTGTTGTGTATGATTGGAAATGCTAAAAGACTGTGGCAAATGGTTAAATGTCAGCACAACACGATTTCGTCAACATGTGTACACATCTGTAGGGAACTTTCTTACATGACTGCCTGCTTCGCCCATGTCCACATCGACGTCGTTGGGCCGTGATCACGATACAATGGCCAATGCCATTTATTCACGATAATAGACCGTTTCACCCTCTGGTCAGTAGCTGCACTTATAGACAATATTTAAGCAGAAACGTTAGCATACAGCTTCAGTTTTGTACTGGTTATCGCTCCTGCTGCCATCATGATGGACCATGGGCGGCAATTTGAATCCGATCTCTTCGCCCAACCCGCTAAATTTTGCAGCACAGAACCACGAGCTACCACCTGGCTAGTATCAGGATAGCTGAGCGATGGCATTGCTCACTTAAAGCAGCACTGATGTGCCGCTGCACTGATTGGACTAAGGCCCTCCTTGTGGTGCTACAGGGTCTGAGGAACAGTTATAAACGGGAATAGATGCTTCATTAGCTGAATTAGTGTACATCGAGACATTGCGTCTACCAGATGAATTTGTGGACTCTAACACTCTGCCGCCACCAGACCAAAATCAGCCTGACTTTGAACTTCGACTCAGAAACAGTGTAACCCGGATCTGTCCTCACCAGCCTTCCAGGCACAGAACAGCCTCTACTTTTGACCATCAAGACGTCAGTACCGACTCCTATGTCATGTTATGCACGGAGAGCATCAAACCATCTCTACAGCCACTGTACATCCGCCCATATCGTATAATCGCAAGGGGGGGGGGATGCTTAACATTTCAGTTAACGTGAAATTGCCCAAGGTTTCCATTAACAGGGTTAAGCCCACAAACATATTCCATGAAGCACTCCCATCAGACGTTCCAAGGCTCCAGCCCATCCAACAGCTACCCCTTCAACAACACTTTCAGCACCACCATCACCAGAACTGACTCAGGCACCAGCGAACCCACCGGCAGAATGAACCAGAAGACTAGCCTATACATCCATTTAGTCTGCTTTTGGATAGTGCTCTGCTTCCTCTGAGGGGGCTGATGTAGGGCCCGTCTGCTGTTACGTAGTGTTATGTCACACGTGTGGTGCCCATGTTTTTACAAACACTGCATTGTCAAACATTTTGCGCCAGCCACCAGAGGTACTGTGTTTTATATATATTTTGGTTTTGTTTATTGTTTGATTTACCATTTTTATGTTTTTGTATCTTCCATGCTTAGTTATTAGCACGTAGTTACGGGGTAGCTCGTACGTACTGTAGCTTGCATTAACACTGAGTTACGAGTTGTATCCTCAGAAGTTACGGTATTTCTTCGCCATTTTTCCTGCGACCACATCCAATAAAGTTTGGCACTCGTTACACGAACGAGTTTTTTGTGTAGGCTGGTTTCGACATGTTGAGAAATACACAGGATTAAATCATCTAACGACAGTCTACACAGCTGGTACCAATAATAAAGGTTAGCTTAGCACATTTGAAGTCAAGTTTAGTATTATCAGAAATGGAATGATAAAGGAAGACGAGAAGATTGAAATGACATGACAGTGTCTGTTAGGAAAACCAGGATATAAATACAGATCTCTGCCAACAGGGGAAGGATCAGGTTCTTGGGAAGAGGGGCTGATGGGAATGAGGAGCACAAAATGCAGGAGAGGTAGTTACTGTGATAGAAGGTAAATCATTAGCTGTCTTTTCTTCTTTGGAAGCAATTTAATTTCTCAGATATTTTGAGGAAGATTTTTCCAAAGTTAAATTCCTTATATAGAAAATTACCCAGAGAACATGGCAGTGCTATGTGGTGATGAAGAGAGAATTTTACTTTGTTGAAAATGAGTATTTCTGCTGTACTGTTCAGACAGTAGAGTAAGAATACAAGACAAATAAGCAAGAGTGCAATGATTGAGACGATTATAGAACAAACATAGAGTATGAAAGTCTCTACACTAATTGTTTGTAGGGTGCTGTGATATGGTCGAAAAGACATATTTCACAAACAAGCACTCACCGCCAGTTTCAGCCTGCTTGAATTTTCAAGTGAAAGTCCATGGAGAACGGCATCACCATAGTCAATAATGGGGAGTATTTGTGTCGCTATGAACATTTTTTTAATCTCAAAAGAAAATACACAATCTCCTTTTAGTAATATACACTTGGTCCAGCGATCCTCCAGCCTTTTCATCCCACTGGCAAAATAGGTTCTCTCAGACTCTGGTTTAAGAATCATGATAGAAGGTTGTATACATGGAAGAACCCTGGAGATACTAAAAGGTATCAGATAGATTATATAATGGTAAGACAGAGATTTAGGAACCAGGTTTTAAATTGTAAGACATTTCCAGGGGCAGATGTGGACTCTGACCACAATCTATTGGTTAAGACCTGTAGATTAAAACTGAAGAAACTGCAAAAAGGTGGGAATTTAAGGAGATGGGACCTGGATAAACTGAAAGAACCAGAGGTTGTACAGAGTTTCAGGGAGAGCATAAGGGAACAATTGACAGGAATGGGGGAAAGAAATACAGTAGAAGAAGAATGGGTAGCTTTGAGGGATGAAGTAGTGAAGGCAGCAGAGGATCAAGTAGGTAAAAGGACGAGGGCTAGTAGAAATCCTTGGGTAACAGAAGAAATATTGAATTTAATTGATGAAAGAAGAAAATATAGAAATGCAGTAAATGAAGCAGGCAAAAAGGAATACAAACGTCTCAAAAATGAGATCGACAGGAAGTGCAAAATGGCTAAGCAGGGATGGCTAGAGGACAAATGTAAGGCTGTAGAGGCTTATCTTACTAGGGATAAGATAGATACTGCCTACAGGAAAATTAAAGAGACCTTTGGAGATAAGAGAACCACTTGTATGAACATCAAGAGCTCAGATGGAAACCCAGTTCTAAGCAAAGAAGGGAAAGCAGAAAGGTGGAAGGAGTATATAGAGGGTCTATACAAGGGCGATGTACTTGAGGACAATATTATGGAAATGGAAGAGGATGTAGATGAAGATGAAATGGGAGATACGATACTGCGTGAAGAGTTTGACAGAGCACTGAAAGACCTGAGTCGAAACAAGGCCCCCGGAGTAGACAACATTCCATTGGAACTACTGGCGGCCTTGGGAGAGCCAGTCCTGACGAAACTCTACCATCTGGTGAGCAAGATGTATGAAACAGGCGAAATACCCTCAGACTTCAAGAAGAATATAATAATTCCAATCCCAAAGAAAGCAGGTGTTGACAGATGTGAGAATTACCGAACTATCAGTTTAATAAGCCACAGCTGCAAAATACTAACACGAATTCTTTACAGACGAATGGAAAAACTAGTAGAAGCCGACCTCGGGGAAGATCAGTTTGGATTCCGTAGAAATACTGGAACACGTGAGGCAATACTGACCTTACGACTTGTCTTAGAAGAAAGATTAAGGAAAGGCAAACCTACGTTTCTAGCATTTGTAGACTTAGAGAAAGCTTGTGACAATGTTGACTGGAATACTCTCTTTCAAATTCTAAAGGTGGCAGGGGTAAAATACAGGGAGCGAAAGGCTATTTACAATTTGTACAGAAACCAGACGGCAGTTATAAGAGTCGAGGGACATGAAATGGAAGCAGTGGTTGGGAAGGGAGTAAGACAGGGTTGTAGCCTCTCCCCGATGTTATTCAATCTGTATATTGAGCATGCAGTAAAGGAAACAAAAGAAAAATTCGGAGTAGGTATTAAAATCCATGGAGAAGAAATAAAAACTTTGAGGTTCGCTGATGACATTGTAATTCTGTCAGAGACAGCAAAGGACTTGGAAAAGCAGTTGAACGGAATGGATGGTGTCTTGAAGGGAGGATATAAGATGAACATCAACAAAAGCAAAACGAGGATAATGGAATGTAGTCGAATTAAGTCGGGTGATGTTGAGGGTATTAGATTAGGAAATGAGACACTTAAAGTAGTAAAGGAGTTTTGCTATTTGGGGAGCAAAATAACTGATGATGGTCGAAGTAGAGAGGATATAAAATGTAGACTGGCAATGGCAAGGAAAGCGTTTCTGAAGAAGAGAAATTTGTTAACATCGAGTAGAGATTTAAGTGTCAGGAAGTCATTTCTGAAAGTATTTGTATGGAGTGTAGCCATGTATGGAAGTGAAACATGGACGGTAAATAGTTTGGACAAGAAGAGAATAGAAGCTTTCGAAATGTGGTGCTACAGAAGAATGCTGAAGGTTAGATGGGTAGATCACATAACTAATGAGGAGGTAATGAATAGGATTGGGGAGAAGAGGAGTTTGTGGCACAACTTGACCAGAAGAAGGGATCGGTTGGTAGGACATGTTCTGAGGCATCAAGGGATCACCAATTTAGTATTGGAGGGCAGCGTGGAGGGTAAAAATCGTAGGGGGAGACCAAGAGAAGAATACACTAAGCAGATTCAGAAGGATGTAGGTTGCAGTAGGTACTGGGAGATGAAGAAGCTTGCACAGGATAGAGTAGTATGGAGAGCTGCATCAAACCAGTCTCAGGACTGAAGACCACAACAACAACGACTCTGCAAAATGCTAGTTGACTGCAATTATAACTTCCTCATTTCATCAAAATTTCTTCACAGCAAGCCAATGTTTGAAGCTAGGGAACAGGAAGATGTCACTAGTGGCGAAGTCTGGTGAACAGGGTGGATGAGGAACCAATTCAAAACCCAGTCATGCACATTCGCCTCTGTTATCGCTGCTCTGTGGGATGGTGCGTTACCCTGGTGAATGAGCGCCTTTTTGTACACCAACTTTGGGCTTTTTTCTACCTATGGAAATTTCAAGTGATACAACAATGAAGAATAATGGTGTCCATCTATGGTTCTGCCTTTTTCCATGCACTCTATGAGTATTATTCCCTGGGAAAAAAACAGTGGCCATGACTTCAGCAGCTGACAAGATGCTCTTTGCCTTCTTCCGTGCACATTCACCAGCTTTTGTCCATGGTTTTGACTGACGTTTTGATTCTGATGTGTAATGACTGATCCACGTTTCATCACCAGTCACAAATCGGCGCAAACGCAAAAAGTCTATCATACTTCATCTTCAGTGTTTGTCTGACCATGTTTAAATTCATTAATTAAAAAGTAAATGGTCTTCAATAATTGGTCATCAACTTCTTTTTGATTTGTGCAGTCCATCAAATAAAAATGTTTAATAACAGCATGAAACTCGGTACTCTCCATGTCAGCTGCAGTTGACACACTGGTCTATTCAGACAGTTGTCGAAAATTAAGTGTACATTGTATTGCACATTTTTTAAACTGTCTATCTGCTTCACGAAATAATGAAACTTACCAACCATTAAGGTGTCACAAAAATGATCCAGTCTTTCACAGACATTTACTAGAGGTATCACACAGCCCTCATAAATGTGAGAACTACACTTAGAGCAGCTAATAAACCAGTTTCTAAAGGATGATACAGAACCTTTTTCATAACATTAAGTTCAACGAGAGAGATGAATCACAGTGTTAGACTGTGTGTGAGTAAATTATGAATTGATTCGATTTACCATGCTTGTCGATGTGTGTAACACAATTAATTCAACTATAGAAATGTGATAGCAGTGAGCTGAAGTGTGGTGTTACCGCCAGACACCACACTTGCTAGGTGGTAGCCTTTAAATCGGCCGCGGTCCGTTAGTATATGTCGGACCCGTGTGTCGCCACTATCAGTGATTGCAGACCGAGCGCCGCCACACGGCTGGTCTAGAGAGACGTCCTAGCACTCGCCCCAGTTGTACAGCCGACGTTGCTAGGAATGGTACACTGACAAATTACTCATTTGCCGAGACGATAGTTAGCATAGCCTTCAGCTACGTCATTTGCTACGACCTAGCAAGGCGCCATTACCAGTTAATATTGAGATTGTAAAACATGTACCGTCAAGAGCGATGTTCACCAATTATGGATTAAAGTTAAGTATTCCAGAAGCTATGTACTATTTTTGGCTACTATAATTACTTTACCTTGTTCCAGACCTCACGCCAATCTGCGTGAGCTTAAATGCGTGACTTTCGGCTTCCTCCAAACCCCGTGAATTGGCTCCTACCAACTCACAACATGAAGTTCACATTAATTATTTTTAGGATTAATAACGCCAACATGAAAGTACAAAATATTTTGTTGTTGTTGTCTTCAGTCCAGAGACTAGTTTGATGCAGCCCTCCATGGTACCCTATCCTGTGCAAGTTTCTTCATCTCCCTGTACCTACTGCAACCTACATCCTTTTGAATCTGCTTAGTATATTCATCTCTTGGTCTCCCTCTACGATTTTTACCCTCCACACTGCCATCCAATACTAAATTGGTGATCCCTTGATGCCACAGGAAATGTCCTACTAACCGATCCCTTCTTCTAGTCAAGTTCTGCCAGAAATTTCTATTCTCCCCAATTCTACTCAGTACCTTCTCATTAGTTACATGATCTACCCATCTAATCTTCAGCATTCTTCTGTAGCATCACATTTCGAAGACTTCTATTCTCTTCTTGTCTAAACTAGTTATGATCCATGTTTCGCTTCCATACATGGCTACACTCCATACAAATACTTTCAGAAACGACTTCCTGACACATAAATTATACTCGATGTTAGCAAATTTCTCTTCTTCACAAACACTTTCCTTGCCATTGCCAGTTTACATTCTATATCCTCTCTACTTCGACCATCATCAGTTATTTTGCTCCCCAAATAGCAAAATTCATCTATTACTTTAAGTGTCTCATTTCCTACTGTAATTCCCTCAGCATCACCTGATTTAATTCGACTACATTGCATTATTCTCGTTTTACTTTTGTTGATGTTCATCTTATATTCTCCTTTCAAGAGACTGTCCATTCCATTCATCTGCTCTTCCAGATCCTCTGCTGTGTCTGACAGAATTATAATGTCATCAGCAAACTTCAAAGTTTTTATTTATTCTCTGTGGATTAGAATTCCTACTCCACATTTTTCTTTTGTTTCCTTTAATGCTTGCTCCATATATAAATTGAATAACATCGAGGGGAGGCTACAAGCCTGTCTCACTCCGTGCCCAACCTCTGCTTCCCTTTCATGCCCCTCAACGCTTATAACTGCCATCTGGGTACAAAATATAGAGAACAGAATATTATTGCAGTATTTGACAACACTTTCTAAGACTTGATGTACTGAAGTATTTGACGTTTCACACATGATGCTCTATAATTGTAAATCTTTTGCTCTCTGTTTGGTCGATTCTTGTTGAATGGTTCATGAAACTTCTACTTGATGAGAGAGTCTCATATGGAACATATATGTTTGGTGTAGGGTAGTGTATATACATTCACAGCAGATGGAGGAGATAGTCAAAATACAAAATGCCGTTCACATCAGAATCGATTATTCTTCATTGTACCACCATCAGATACACGTCCATTTTTGCTGTCATTAGAGTACCAGTAAATGAGTTCATAGTTAAAATCAGCATACGACTGTGAAACTGCTTGTCGCTGAAAAAATAAGATTCTGCATCAAGTGTAGGAATAATTGACACATATTTTCCATCAACTGTTCCACATAGGAGAATTCAATCTGTTTTCAAACACTTACGCAATTTATTTCTACTCCTGTTCTGTGGAAGGGACTGCAACAAATACAGTATAGTGCCAATATAACATGTTCCACGTAATGCAACCATATAGTAAAAAACAAGAGTTCTCAACTGGATCTGGAACAAGAAGAAATTTGTGAAGTTATTAAAACCGAGGTATGTAGTAGACGATTCAATAGGAAGAGGAAAGCTGCATCAGAGAAAGCCCTCCAGGCAAATATAGAATTCTGACAAAGATAGGAAAAGAAGATTCTGTCAATATGTTTGATAAAAACGTTGCTTAAAAGATTAGGGTTATAGGGCCGATTGTACAATCTTGGGAAAAATCCAGAGATAACTAATTGAGAAATAGGCTAATAATGGGTTAACTTGGAGTGTTGTTAACAGTTCGAGCATACCATGTGGAAAACCAAACGACTTTGTGAATGAGGTAAAACATGGAATATTTCAGCAGCAGTTAAGTAAAAGATCATATGCGAAAGTGCTCACAAAAAAGCTTCCACCGTTAAGCTGTTCTACTGAGACAATATCGACGTGTGTTTACAAAAAACACATAATAAATAGTGCGAAACAAGACTATACTTACTGCAAAGGTAGGCAGAAAACAGGTAATCTCGGAATAGCAAGTACTGGCAAAATTGAAGTGTATGCCGACAGCCAAGGACGAAATATAGCCACTGAATTTCGGCGTACAAGCAGTCAGAATTTTAATTTTAATTGTACAATAAAACCAGGAGCAGTGCTGCTACATCAATGAGTCAAGAAAAAAGTTCCTCATTGAGCAAAAAGGACTTTTCCACCTTCCTGGCGGAATCAAATGATGTCGATAGCAACGAAAAAAACCATCTCTTAATCTCGCTAAAAGGAAAACTGTACGAGCTGCGAGGAACAAATGTTATTGCTTTTTCTGTGCCATGCGGTTACGACTTGATAGAATGGTCCTGCGTAAATAAAGAAATTGAAACTGCAAATAATGAGATGCAAAATATTTGCAAGCGGTTTGAAAATGTAACAATTGTGAACATCAGCGATTTAGGGAAAATATTTCACACAACACACGATTCTCATCTAAATGTACTTGGAAAAAAAATGTTAGAACTAGTAAATAAAATCTCAAATGTGCAGTGTGATGATAGAAACGTCATACCTCTCATGGACAGGAAGTGTGTTACCTGGAGACGCAAATGTGGAATTTGCTGTCAGTGAAGCTACACCTCTACAAGACAATTGTGAAATTTTATTAATGCAAGTGAATACCCCAACTGTTAACAATTCACAGAAAGGCACAGCAGTTGTGGAAAAACAAACACCAGAAATAAGTGAAACAGCAGCAGCACCATCATTATTATCATCAGAAGCAGCAACAACAACAGCAGTAACAAGAACAGCAGCAGCTGTAGCAGAACCAACAACAACTGGAGCAGCAACACAGCAATGCTTAAGGAGGAGCCAAAGGAAAAATAGATCTGTTTCATTCAGTGATGATTTTTTATAGTTTCAAGCCAAGAAGAAAATAAAAATGTAAAAAACCAGCCTGCTAACTCAGAGATAAGTCACAGCAACATCTTATTTTTAAACAGTCAGGGTCTATAAAGTAAAGTTGTAATTCTGGAGGAGTCATTGCCACAGAACAGGTTTTCTTTCTTATGTCTATCTGAACATTGCCTTAAACCAGAACAAATAGAGTACTATGTACCAGAAGGTTATAAACATGGAAAGAGTTTTTTTGCAGATCT
This sequence comes from Schistocerca nitens, assembly GCF_023898315.1. Taxonomy (NCBI): domain Eukaryota; kingdom Metazoa; phylum Arthropoda; class Insecta; order Orthoptera; family Acrididae; genus Schistocerca; species Schistocerca nitens. Next base: position 733,361,775 of record NC_064614.1, on the reverse strand, counting down.
CAGTACCATAATGGTGGTACTGTTATCTATGTTTCAAATGAAATAGAGTGTAGAGCACTAGATCTTAGTTGGGCATGTGTAGAGAAACACTTTGAAATTACTGGGATCATATGTGATATAATGAAACTTATCATAGTATGTATCTATCATTCCCCTGACTTAGATGATAAAACTTTTTTAGATAATTTAGACAGTGTAGTCTGCTACATAACGAAGTGGAAACAGTAAGCAACTGTAATTGAAGCTTTGATGTAACATGTAACAAACCCAGTGTAAATAAGTTACTGAATATGCTGAGGCAGGACAACTTCCATCATGTAAATTCAGAACCAAGACTAAAAGCGTACTTGGATAATGCTTTTGTCAACTGTGCTCATGATATGAACTCCACCAAGGATAACGGAATTTGTTTTCTCAGACCACTACATATTAACACTAGAGTTAAGACCTTTTATAAAAGGGGATGAGAGCAAGGCTGCACAAAAGTTAACAAACTCTAATACCTTAATATTAACAAAACACAATCTCAGAAAACTAACACATCAGCTGAGCATAACTAACCGGCACAAATTATTTCAAAACTGAGATTCTAGTGCCCCAGCAGTTTATGAAACATTTCACAATTACTTAATAGGTACTTATAAGCCCATCTTGTTCAAAGGAAGTAACATAAAACAAGAAAGGGTAAATTGTGGTACACCAAAGAACTGGAGAATCTGAAAACTAAGATTCTGCTGTTGAAGCGCCTTGGCAAAGTAAATAATTCTAATGAAATTAGCGATCTCGAAAAATCCACTAAGAAATTGTATAAGAAAGAGTTACAATTGGTGAAACAAAGATACAACACAAATCTGACAAAAAATAGTAAAAACCAATACAAAACAGCCTGGTCAGTAATAATTAAAGGTGAAGTCAGAAACTTTGACAAGACAGTCCCAATACCAGCAGATACATTCAACAATTATTTTGTAAGCTATGCTGATGATATCAAAAAGTTGATTAGTAAACCCAATGTAACACATATAGACTATCTTAAGAGTGCAAACCTAAATCATAATAGGACCAGATCATCAATGAAACACTTTAAAGAGTGTTCTTAAAATAGTCAAAGAAATGAAAAATTCATACAGTACAGATATTTTTAAAATGTCGAACAATCTATTGAAAGAAATCATACATTACATTGCAGCACCATTAACATATTCTATAAACCTGCATCTCATACAAGGGGTTTTTCCTGATCCTCTCAAACTATCCAAGGTGACTCCAGTCTTTAAGAAGGGTATCAAATCAGATCCTACAAACTACAGACCAATTTCACTAGTTCCAGTACTAGGAAAAGTTTTTGAAGGCATAATACGTCAGCAGATGTATGAGTACCTATAACTAAATGATATGTTAAGTGCATCACAGTTTGGTTACAGAAAAGGAAGGTCAGCTGTACATGCCATGGAGCTCTTAGTCAGAGACATTTTAGCAGCATTCGATGACCATGCTCACACACAGGTAACCTTATGTGATCTGAGCAAAGCCTTTGACTGTGTTGACCACTCACTTTTGCTCTCTAAACTTGAGTACTATGGAATATGTGATAAAAGTTTAAAACTCATCAAATCATACCTCAATAAAAGGAAACAGGTGGTGAGTACAAGAAGTCATCTACAAACACACTTGAGGTTCAACATGGAGTGCCACAGGGATCTAAATTGGGACCACTTCTCTTCCTTGTACACATAAATGACTTACCAGGAAATATAAATGTAAAGACATTTACGTGTGCAGATGATACAACTTTTCTATCTGTAAACCATGTATTTGAAAACCTTGTAAGTGGTATGAAATTGGCAAAAGAAAATGCAACATCATGGTTTAATAAAAATGGTCTACTATTAAATGAGGAAAACACCCAGAATATGTGGTTGAGTCTATCAACACTACAAAAATAGAAAAACAAAAGGCAAAGTTTTTAGGTATCATACTTGACAACAGTCTAACATGGAACTCTCATGGTGATCACATAGTGGTTAGGTTGTCAAGAGTTATATATTTGTAGAAGAGACTGATGTGTTGTGTGACATTTGAGTACATAAGGACAGCGTACTTTGCCTTTTTTCAATCTGTTTTAAGGTATGGGTTAATACTCTGGGGAAACAGAGGAAAAATAAATGAAATTATGGTGATCCAGAAGAAAGCAATGAGAGTAATGTCTAAGGTAGATAATAGGGCAGATTGTAAACCAATGTTCATTAAATATAGAAATTTAACAGTTATTAATTTATATATTCTTGAAAGTGTTAACAACATACTTGCTGAACTACGTAATTTAAGTGTAACAAATCAAAGGCATGACTACTATACAAGAACCTGTAGTTCTCTGCTGTTGCCACAAAATAGATTAGCTAAAGCTAACAATAGTCATAAGAATATGGCAATTAAAATATATAAACAAGTTGCCTAAGAGTACGTTAATCAAGCCTGATATATTATTTAAAGAAAATGTACATAACTTCTTGTTAACTAATCCATTCTATTCATTAGAAGAATTTTTAGAAATGCCCAATATCAACTTAAACATGTAAAAATTCATTTTATAAAATTAATAGGTTAAGTGAACTGACGAAGTCTATTGCATGTAATAATGCTGAATGACCAATAAAGAATCTGAATCTGTGCATTCTACGACGCCATTTTATACGCCAGTCAGCGTTCATGTCCAGTTAGGTTGGTAACAACTGAAGAACACACTAGGTACTCTCGCGTGCGTCATTTAATGTTTACTTAGTCATCGTCTGCAGAAATAGTGTATTAAACATTAGCGATAAGCGTTACAGGTCTCAAAACTACTCATCTGAGGCTACATTGAGGCTGGTAGATACTGCGAATGAGTACAAGAGTGGAGTAAAAAACTGCTGCAGCCTCATTCAATGAAAATATTAGTGCAAAACGTTTAATTAAATTGGGAGGCTACTTATAGTATAATAATCTACCTTGAAATTACAGTTGAATCCATGCACGAAGGCAGGCCGCACGGGTCCGTGTAGTGTAGATGCGCAGATGGGGGAATTGCAGTGTTGCCAGTTGCAAACAACAGCACATAGAGATGTAGACGCCAAACAGTTCGTAAGCTCATATTTAAGGGGCAGCGGAGAAAGTTATTTGGTGAATTTTTATTACGTTTAATGTCATTTTTCAGAAAAGTAAGGTCCCGACACCACGTGAGTACCACTGCGAGATAGCCGGATCGAAAGGAATGAGATATGGAATGTCGTCTGGCACAGTAAGTTGCGATGCTTCGCCCCGATCACCTGCGTTGCAGAAAGTACGAATGTTTGTGTCCAAAGACAAAATTAAAGTTTACAGATAATCACTTTCGTAAAACAGCAAAAAATTGCTGCCATGTGTAGTGCTTAACTGCTTCCAACATGGATGAGCCACCAAAAATTGTATGTTATAAAAAACATTCTGATATTTCTGAATGGAATAATTTTAATTCCACAAAAATATTGTATGTATTATTGGAAAATTTTCCTAAAGACGAAAATATATTTGGTGTCAGTGAAGTGCGCAGTGGGGAAAAAAAAGGAAGGAAGAAAAAAAAAGAAAAAAAACGAATTTATTAGAGCGTGTCTGTCATACACAAACAAAAATTACTTGCTGAAATGTGGATCAATAGAGACTAAAGTTGAATATGAACTGACAACCTCAGGGATGCACAAAACTACGATAGGTAATCACGTGGCAGTGTAGAAGACCAAATACTGTCCACTAAAGATGCTTCAAAATAAAGCAAACGCGTCTGGTATAAATAAGAGATTTATTACAGTCGCAAAATATAGAAAATATATCATTATTACTGGTTAGACTGCAACTGCGGAAGAAAAGCTACAGGAAAAGACAACATGTATATTGCATGTGTGGTTCACGTTCAATTGTTTTCAATGGCTGCGACAGTCGTCGTCTACATCGCTGCAGTCCGTGTCAGTGTCTGGCTCATCTGGTCTTAGAGTGATGACAAGCAGATCATCAATTAAAGCAGATTATCAATTAAAATTTCCCTCTGCAAAAGCTTGTCTGCGGCAGCAGTCATAAACGTCGTGTTTCGTTCTGCGACATACCCTTTCACTTGGGCCCATATGAGCTCTGTCGGATTGTGCCGGCAAACGCAAAATTTAATGCCCATGCTCCTGTGCAGTACAATCGATTTCATACACGAGACTTCTGACGCCCTACATTGTAGGGCCTACAAGATTTAACAATTCAGCCCGAGCTTGACTGACAGCGTGCGGTATCTTTTCACTTGCAAGCCACAGCATTATAGCGGATTTTTTTGTACTTGTTGTGGGAGCCTTGTCAACAATTACAATAACAATACTAAGTGACAACTCGCATTGTCCGTAAGAATATCTGAGTTTACAGGCAAGGGAGAAACTGTTTCCTAAACCATAATGTAAATGAGTTAATTTCAAAATGATAATCATCTGAATTGTTCTTTTTTGCTTGGAATACTAATTTGCTTTCTGGAATGAATCCGGAAGTAGAACCAGCGTGAAGCACGATTATTCGTCCCTCTTTACCAATTGGTACTTCAAAAATACCCGAACCATTAGTCAGTTTCCAACACTTTTTCCTTGTTTGATTCTGGATTATCCATGTTTTGTCCAAGTAAAAAAGTTCTGATTGCCAGATTTTCTTATTTCAAGAATACTTCTTAAAAACTGCGCCCCTGAAGCTGCGATATCACAATGTTCCATTAAAAATTTTCGTCATAATTTGCATTTACATATTTGAACCCGATGTCTTTCAGTAGTCTTCGCATTGAGGTAAGACTGCCTTTAAAATTTATAGTCTCTCATGCATTTTCAACGCAGTTTTTTAAAAAGTAGGAAATTCTGTATTTTATTTGCTTAGCACAAGTAGTCTTAGAACGTCATTGAAGAAATCGTCTAATTCCTGACAGACTTCTCACGACTGTGATGTTTCCATGGCGATATGAAAATTGGGCTTCCACAGGCCTGGACAGATGAATTACCTTAACTGGCAACCCGATGAATACTTCTGAAGCTGACACCACTCGCTTCTGTTCATCTGCTGTGCGTTCCTGAAATCTGGCAACATCTGTGATAGGTCCATTTTCTGCTTCGCACTTGAAGAAAGCATGTATCCTGTAAATTATATCTCTCAATAGTCCAGGGGAAATTTGTGGGTGGTCAGGTGGTTAGCGTTCGAGCTACGTAAACCGAACATGTCACTTACCACCACCATCATCACCCACGGCAAAATGCAACAAACTGAATACAAATTCACCGAATAACTGCTACAACCACGATTAACACACACACTGGCCAAGACGTTCCCAGCAGTGTGTTGAGAGAACTGCTGAAAGTTCATTGGCTGTCGGAGGATGTCGTCACATTAGTTGTGCAGAATGAGACCAAACTCGAACGCCGTCATTCATAGTGCGAGTACGGATACTGACGCGAGCGGGGCTTTGGTAGCGCACACAGACGACACGATTCGTAACTCAGCGTACGTGGTGGGCGGGGGCTTGCTCCCAAACACCATAGTACGCGCTTTAGAAGTATGGGAGGGGGGGGGGGGCACTGAAGTACTCTGGCTGTTATCCAGTGGTACCTGCCCCTGCACTGCCAGTGCGAGCGAAAGCGGCGTCGCGTAGGAGACACCTGTCTCGCAAACGAATGGAGTAATTACTAGCTGCACTACGTCTCTAGATTAGATTAGATTAGATTAGATTAATACTAGTTCCATGGATCATGAATACGATATTTCGTAATGATGTGGAACGAGTCGAATTTTCCAATACATGACATAATTAGGTTAATTTAACAACATACTTAAGTTAATATAACAACTTTATTTTTTTGTGTTTTTTGTTTTTCTTTATTTTTTATTTTTATTTTTTTAATATTTTTTCTTTTTTTTCTTAATTTATATCTAAAAATTCCTCTATGGAGTAGAAGGAGTTGTCATTCAGAAATTCTTTTAATTTCTTCTTAAATACTTGTTGGTTATCTGTCAGACTTTTGATACTATTTGGTAAGTGACCAAAGACTTTAGTGCCAGTATAATTCACCCCTTTCTGTGCCAAAGTTAGATTTAATCTTGAATAGTGAAGATCATCCTTTCTCCTAGTATTGTAGTTATGCACACTGCTATTACTTTTGAATTGGGTTTGGTTGTTAATAACAAATTTCATAAGAGAGTATATATACTGAGAAGCTACTGTGAATATCCCTAGATCCTTAAATAAATGTCTGCAGGATGATCTTGGGTGGACTCCAGCTATTATTCTGATTACACGCTTTTGTGCAATAAATACTTTATTCCTCAGTGATGAATTACCCCAAAATATGATGCCATATGAAAGCAATGAGTGAAAATAGGCGTAGTAAGCTAATTTACTAAGATGTTTATCACCAAAATTTGCAATGACCCTTATTGCATAAGTAGCTGAACTCAAACGTTTCAGCAGATCATCAATGTGTTTCTTCCAATTTAATCTCTCATCAATGGACACACCTAAAAATTTTGAATATTCTACCTTAGCTATATGCTTCTGATTAAGGTCTATATTTATTAATGGCGTCATACCATTCACTGTACGGAACTGTATGTACTGTGTCTTATCAAAATTCAGTGAGAGTCCGTTTACAAGGAACCACTTAGTAATTTTCTGAAAGACAGTATTGACAATTTCATCAGTTAATTCTTGTTTGTCAGGTGTGATTACTATACTTGTATCATCAGCAAAGAGAACTAACTTTGCCTCTTCATGAATATAGAATGGCAAGTCATTAATATATAATAAGAACAACAAAGGACCCAAGACTGACCCTTGTGGAACCCCATTCTTGATAGTTCCCCAGTTTGAGGAATGTGCTGATCTTTGCATGTTACGAGAACTACTTATTTCAACTTTCTGCACTCTTCCAGTTAGGTACGAATTAAACCATTTGTGCACTGTCCCACTCATGCCACAATACTTGAGCTTGTCTAGCAGAATTTCATGATTTACACAATCAAAAGCCTTTGAGAGATCACAAAAAATCCCAATGGGTGGTGTTCGGTTATTCAGATCATTCAAAATTTTACTGGTGAAAGCATATATGGCATTTTCTGTTGAAAAACCTTTCTGAAAACCAAACTGACATTTTGTTAGTACTTCATTTTTACAGATATGTGAAGCTACTCTTGAATACATTACTTTCTCAAAAATTTTGGATAAAGCTGTTAGAAGGGAGATTGGACGGTAATTGTTGACATCTGAGGCTTCTGCGGCCACAGCTGTGGTCAGTGGAAGTCTAGCGTTCCTGAAGGGGTTAATCCTGGATGGGGACCAGGCAGAGATGGAGGTGAACGTCACTGTGAGGGGACAACATGAAGTGGACGCATCCACGAAGAAGCACCAGCGGCGTCTTCTGAGATCTCCGCAAAGAAGCCTGCTGACTCTAAAAGCAAGGCACCAAAAGTGCACACAAAGAAGTAGTATTCTGCAGTGGGCACAAAGGCCACCAAGGACAACCTCCCCATTGAGGACGGTTTCCAAGTGCGGAAAAGGAAGCACACTGCCAAGGTAGCTACACTCACACGGGCACAGCTGTTACTGACTGCTAGAGGGGAATTTCATGTTCACTGATGTGCCAACCGATGACAACAATGAACAACTGTGTAGACCAAAGAGGGACGCACCTCCTACCATTGTTATGAAATGGTCGAGCTATTTTAAGAACTTGCAACAGCTCTTAAATAGTGCAGTCCAGTCTAAGTCATCCCTCGCGATCAAAACAGTAGACCGTGACACTTTCAAAGTCATCATAAAATTGCTTGAGGATTACGATGTGGTTATGGGTGTGGCTGAGACCCAAGGTCTGCCATACTATATCCATTCGTCTGAGCCATTCAAGTAGCTCAAGGTAGTCTTCCACAAGCTACATTTACAAATGGACCCATCTCACCTCAAAGACGAGCTGCACGAATTAGGTTTTGGTGTCAGATCGGTCTCCTGAATGAAAATGCCGCACACAAATAAACAGACCACGCTTTTTACAGTTCAAATGAAATGGCTCTGAGCACTATGGAACTCAACTGCTGAGGTCATTAGTCCCCTAGAACTTAGAACTAGTTAAACCTAACTAACCTAAGGACATCACAAACATCCATACCCGAGGCAGGATTCGAACCTGCGACCGTAGCGGTCTTGCGGTTCCAGACTGCAGCGCCTTTAACCACACGGCCACTTCGGCCGGCCTTTTTACAGTTATCCTGATTGACAATGTAGAAAATAGGAAAGAACTTCAGCTGAAAAACATCACCTATGTCACTGGAAAACAGATTTAAAAGTTTTGCGGCAAGGGTCAGACAGCACAATGTTTTTGGTGTCAAGGCCTGTTCTGCACTATGCTGCCCAAATGCGTAAAATGCACTGGGCCGCATGAAAGTCGTGAGTGCAGTGCACAGCCAGAGCAAATGCCTCAGTGCTGCAACTGCACCCAAAAGCAGGTGTGACATCTTTCAAAGGCAGACAGTAGGCAGTGTGCCAATAAACACTCCAACCAGATGAGTTACTCCTGGCCTTAGTTCTAGTAACGTCACAAGGTGAAAGGGTACTGCCCCCCCCCCCCCCCCCCCCTCTGACCACACTAAGGCTATGGCAGCACATCCTCATGTGGAAAAGCATGCAAATGGACTGCTTGCGCGCCGACGTAAATCACGCCGCCAGCGGGCTGAAATTGTTGCTGCAGACTCCTCCACTAACAAAGTCATTAGTGGGTGTGGAGGCTCTGAGCACTATGGGACTCAACTGCTGTGGTCATAAGTCCCCTAGAACTTAGAACTACTTAAACCTAACTAACCTAAGGACAGCACACAACACCCAGCCATCACGAGGCAGAGTTAAATCCCTGACCCCGCCGGGAATCGAACCCGGGAACCCGGGCGTGGGAAGCGAGAACGCTACCACACGACCACAAGATGCGGGCATTAGTGGGTGTGGAACAAATAGGGAACACCCAGCTGCCTGCACCGCTACTGAAGTCACTAGCAGGTGCAGACTGAATAGGGAATGCCTGGCTCCCCAACAAGCTGTGGTAGACATTCACGGGAATGAACCAGAGAGGAAACGCCCGCGAAATGTAAATGCCTCCACAAATGAGGACACTGGTGCAAACTACGACGACTTAAGAGACGAGCTCTGCTCTCTCATTGAAACAGTCAGAGTGTTGCTCCAGACTCTTCCCACTGTCACTGTGATGGCAGTGCAGACGGCCCTTGCGGCCAGCCACCAACAGACAACACAGGTACACCATGCCTAATACGGTTTATGGCCTTACCATATGGACATGGAATGCATGCAGCGTATGTCCCCAGGTAGGAGAGTTCCGGCAGTTCCTTTGTGACAAGGCAGTTGACATCTGCCTCATCCATGAAACCTTACAACCTGGCATTCACGCACGGATGGCAAATTTAATTTGTTGCTGCACTGATGGTTCTACAGTGGGAGGTGGCACTGTCATCTACATTAAGACCTCGCTGAGACACCAAGTTGTACAGTTCCCACAACTAGCAACACTTGAGGCCACTGCTGTTGTGGTAGAGGAAATGTCAAGTCAGATTACATAAATCTCAGTTTATCGGCCACTAGAAACCAGAGATGTTGAAGCATTACTGTCTCTCCGCAGTAAACTTTTTATTGTGGGGGACTTTAATGCAAAACACCTCGAGCGGCACTCCTGAGTAACAAATAATGATGGTCACCGTCTACTGTGCACAGTTCGGCAGCACAATGTGGTAGTCTTAGGGCCATATGGCCTGACACACTACCCAAACAATGCACACGGCTGCTCTGATGTTCTCGACATTGTGGTGAGGGGTGTCTGACACCTCACTACTACCACAAGTTGAGTGGCTCCCAAGTCGGACAATCTGGTGGTCACTTTTGACAGACGCTGACGGCACGGAGCCACCGCAACGACTTTGGCAGCTAGGGAGGATAAATTGGGAACAGTTTATAGAGGAGCTACAAGACAATCTGCATTTTGTTTTTGTTAAAAAAAAAACACCCTTATCCACATATTATGACTTATTCAAAATTGATCCATGGAACATGAAAACTAACTAACTTATTTATTTGTTTAAAATACTGTCATCTAAAGCTTTCTCCTGTTTCTTCCAGACCTCCTTAGCTGTAGTTGCACCTCGTATGTGCACGTAACTGATTGTATCAAATAATAAAATGAACTTTGACTTTTCCCCAACTTCTTTCTTTGGGTTAGTGTTGCCACTATACACACAGGGCCATAGTTTGTGACATTCAACATATTTTTGTATTGAGAACTCCCTAATTGCATAATTAGTATCAAGAATGTCCAAATTTCATAATTATTACATCTAGTGATTTTCTCAATGTGGAATTGATTTTGGTTGGAACGCGACATCATCTAGTATTAAAATACAGGAGCAAAATGGAGAATAACAGTAAATATACACAATATCTGAAGTTACGTTGTTCGCACAAACTCAAAATACAACGCATCATAGACTTTTCAGTGACCTTTTACTCAATTATGCACTGGTAACAGCAAAGACATGAGCAAGCACTCATCTGCTACCATGAAGAAAATTTCATGCAGTTACATGCAACAAAAGAAAAACCTCCTTTAACTGTTAATTACAAAAACAGAAAAATTTAACTTTACTAGCACCAAAGCTCACATATAACACAGGGTGTTACCTCACAGATACTCTTATTTTGTAAGACTCCAAGAGTGTATGATGATCTGCGTTCTAATGCTTGACATAACATTCCAAAGATTTTTTACTTGACCTCATGATAAACTTTTAGCACCAGGTCACATTTGCTTTGAAGAGGGTTTGCAGAGATGATGTATAAAGAAATGTAATTTGTGTCAATAAAATCATCACCCATTTCACCTCTGCCTGTCACTTACTTTGTGAAGAACACATTATGAACAAATATTTCACTTACAACATGTGCATAAATGATGGTATTTGCAATGTCCTCATTAATCCAAAATTCCTACTAAATCAATATCTTACACAGTAGTTAATGCCAGTCTTACATTTGCCCAATGTTTATTGTCATGCTTCTTGATTCTCAACAAGAATGTCATTCATCAACAGCAGTTTTCTTTCCATACCTATATTATTTGAATCAATCACAAAAACATTTGCTTCTCCCAGTTTCTATGATTTACATTTAAAACAGATTATCAGATTTTGAAATTAAATCTGGGAGGGGTACGGTGTTACCCTGTTGTACAAGTCTTTAAAATTTTTATGTTACATTTGTCCCACATTCACATCTCCTTCAGCTTAGTACCTTTAACACAATAAGGTACTTCATCGCATGTTCCCTTGCACCTCACCAACAAGGAGGTAATCAGAGATGTGGTTCTTGGTTGTTTGTGAAGCCATGTTACACCTCATATAAGGGGGATTAACATCTAGCAGCATGTATTGGATTCAACATGGCAGGCTGGAGACCTATCACGACTGTGGTTCATCATTTCACAAAATTGCTGCTCATGATGGTGGGGATATTACGACTGTCATGCAAATATGAAATTGGCTGATTCTGGAGGGTCATACTCAACATGATGCAGGCTCTCAATGTCCCCACGTGACTAGCACTCGTGGATCAATATACTGCTTGCTCGCGCATGTCTCATACCTAAAGTTCATGAACAGGCTTGTTTGCAGTAAGACGAGTATCTACAGACAGTACTATGACGTTTGTTGTACCATGAAAAAATGTCAGCATGGGAAACATTACTGCATCTTCCCTTGATGCTGCAGCAGAGAAAAGTGTGCCGACAGTGGGCGCAGGAGTTGTATCATGTCATCTCAGTTTGGTGTTCAGTATCACAATGCACATATCCATGTTACTAAGCTCCAAGGGGAACAAACATTGTCAGATTGTATTTATCATGGCCATATAGGCCTAGCTGTAGATATAAGGACATGACGTGCCACTGAGAACACACCACCATCACCTCTGGTTCATATAGCCTGTAGTTTGGACAGCACCCATTATATTTCTGACATGTTAAGCCCCACACACGTGTCACCTCTCAGCCAATTAAAATATACGGACACAGGTTTCCGAGACACTGGCAAACCACCACTCGCCAACCACTATGACTGATGAACTCTGCCTCACAGCTGAAGCAGCATACGATGAATGTACTCATATCTGTCATCAAATCTCACTTTGACTTGGATCCCAGCCAGGTTAGTGTCCTGGTTGCTGCAAGAGGTGGCAGCCCATGTAGTAAATTTTGCATCATGTGGAGCTCCAAAGCCCCAATAAATTATACAAGGGTAGAGCTGAAAGTAACACAATATCATTTTATTACCAACAAATTTAATAGGTAACAAAAGAAAACAAAAATGAACTTACATCTTCAACCCACTTTTCTAGGCGGTCACCAACATTCTCAACACATTTCTCCCATCGTGGTATCAGTTTCAATATGCCCTGTTCATGTAAGCCTGTTTAGTTGGAGTACAGCCACCTATAGACTGCTGACTTCACTTCCAAATCTGTCGAAAAATGTTGGCCAGCCAGGAATTTGTTCATGGCACCAAACAGATGAAAGTCCAACAATGCAAGGTCAGGATTGGTTGGATTTAAAGAGGGGGGAAAGGGACCAAATTATGAGGTCATCAGTCCCTTCTTCTGAATAAAACAACGCCACAAGCGTGAGAATAAAACAAACGAGACTGACTACTCAGAACAGAAAGAAAGGAAAAATCACAAGAATTATGAAGGGCAACAAACATGTAAATGGACAAAAGGGGACAAGAAAACCACATAAATGCATGAAACGGTATGAAGAGATTAAAACAACAAAGCAGATTACCATGGCTGGCTGACCATGAGAATAAACAAGGAGAATCCAGCCACTCTGCAAAACATTGAAACGTCCACCCTAGAAGCACTAGGGTGGAGGACACAGAGAGACAAAGGACATGCACTAAAAATTAGATCAAATGATAAAACCCACCCTCACGAATAAAACTAAATCAGCCGATGAGGCATTGTCAGATAAAATTAGCGGCAACAGGTCCGGTAACCCAAGACTTCATCGCTGGGCAGTCAAAGTGGGACAGTGCACCAGAATATGGGTCACTGTCAACCGGGTGCCACATATGGGTCTTCACGGCGCAGGAGGTAACTGTGGGTCGGCCAAGCATGGCCAATGCGGAGCTGGCAGAGGACAACTGATTCCCTGCGAGAGGCTCGCATGGAAGACTTCCACACATTCATAGTCTCCTTAATGACACGCAGTTTGTTGTGTGTACCGTTATGCCATTCCATCTCCCAAAGCCGAAAAACCCTACAGCGTAAGTCAGAATGCAGGTCGGGTTCAGAGATGCCCATCTCCAGAAGCAGTTTCCGCGTAGCCTGTTTGGCCAACCTGTTGGCAAGTTCATTACCTGGGATTCCGACGTGTACTGGGGTCCACACAAACACCACTGAACGACGGGACCGGTACAGGGCATAGATGGACTCCTGGATGGACGCTACCAAAAGATGGCAAGGGTAGCACTGCTCCATAGCTTGTAGGCTGCTCAAGGAGTCAGTACACAGAAAAAACGATTCCCTGGGAAATCAACGGATATACTGAAGGGCATGAGAGATGGCCACCAGCTCTGCAGTGAATACACTGCAGCCATCGGGCAAGGAATGCTGTTCAAAATGGCCTCTGTGGACGTAGGCGAAGCCAAAATGGTCATCAGCCATCGAGCCATGGTGTAAACCACTTCAGAGCCCCAGAACATGTCAAGAATCGAGAGGAAGTGACAACGGAGAGCGACAGAAGTAACTGAGTCCTTAGGGACATGTGAAAGCTCCAGACAAATCTGCAGCCTAGGTATACACCATGGAGGTGTATGCGGATGGACCTGGATGGGGGGTGGTAAAGGGAAGGATTCCAGTTCAGACAGAAGGGATTGCACACAAACTGCAATCATTAGCCCTGACCTAGGCCGCTGATGCGGGTGATGAACTGCCATGGGAGGAAAAAGGAGATGGTAATTTGGATGCTCAGGAGAGCTACAAATGTGTGCAACGTAACTGGTGAGCAGTTGTGCACGTCCGATTTGCAATGGAGAGACTCTGGCCTCCACCAGGACACTGGTCACCGGACTCATTTTAAAAGCTCCCGTCAGTAGGAAAACTCCACAGTGGTGCACTGGGTTGAGTAAACGCAATGCTGAGGACACTGCTGAACCATAAATCAGACTCCCATAGTCAAGGCGGGATTGAACAATGGCTTTGTAGAGCTGCAGCAGAGTAGAGCGATCCTGTTGGTGTTGCTCAGGCAGCGGAGGGCATTGAGGTGCTGCCAGCACTTCCGCTTAAGCTGATGAAGGTGAGGTAGCCAAGTTAATTGGGCATCGAAAACCAGTTGTAAGAATCGATATGTCTCCACTACAGTGAATGGATCGTCATGAAGGTAATGTTCTGGTTTCGGATGAACGGTACAACGGTGACAGAAGTGCACAACACACGACTTAGCGGTCGAAAACTGGAAGCTGTGGGGGAGAACCCATGACTGCACCTTGTGGATGGCTCCCTGTAGGCGCCACTCAGCAACACCAGTGCTGGCCAAGCAGTACAAAATGCAGAAGTCATCTGCATACAGAGAGGGTGAGACGGACAGCCCCACAGCTGCTGCTAGACTGTTAATGGCCACTAAAAATGGAGATACACTCAATGCAGAGCCCTGTGGGACCCCATTCTCCTGGATATGGGGGTACTATGGGAGGCGCCAACTTGGACATGGAAAGTATGGAGCTTCTGGATAAAAAATGGGAGCAGGCCTCAGAGACCCCACCCGTATAATGTGGCAAGGATATGATGTAACCAGGTGGGGTCATACACTTTGCATAGAGCAAAAAAGACGGCAACAAGGTGTTGGCGTCTGGAAAAGGCTGTTCGGATGGCAGACTCAAGGCACACAAGATCTACATGTCCATGGTTACTCTGCAATTCACACTTAAGTGCCTGGCAGAGGGTTCATCGAACCATTTTCATACTACTTATTTACCATTCCACTCTCGAATGGCGCGTGGGAAAAAGGAACATCTAAATCTTTCCAATCGAGCTCAGATATCTATTATTTTATTATGATGATCCTTTCTCCCTGCGTAGGTGGGTGTCAACAAAATATTTATGCATTCAGAAGAGAAACTTGGTGACTGAAATTTCGTAAATAGATCTCGCAGTAAAGAAAACCGCCTTTGTTTCAGTGACTGCCACCCCAACTCATGTATCATATCAGTGACACACTCACCCCTATTGCGCGATAACACAAAACAAGCTGCCCCTCTTTGCACTTTTTCAATGTCCTTCATGAATCCTGCCGGGTAAGGATCCCTTACCACGCAGCAATATTCCAGCAGAGGACAGAGAAGTGTAATGTACACTGTCTCTTTAGTGGGTTTGTCGCATCTTCTAAGTGTTCTGGCAACAAAGCACAGTATTTGTTTTGTCTTCCCCACAATATTATCTATGTGGTCTTTCCAATTTAAGTAGCTCGTAATTGTAATTCCTACGTATTTAGTAGAATTGACAGCCCTTAGATTTGTGCGATTTATCATATACCAAAAATTTATCAGATTTCTTTTAGTATCCATGTGGATGACCTCACACTTTTCTTTGTTTAGTGCCAACTGCCACTTTTCACACCATACAGAAGATTATCAGTGGTAGAGTGGCCCTGGCAGAAGCCACCCTAACATGGAGCCAATAGGCCATGTGACTCCAGGACCCAACCCAACCGCCGACACACCATACATTCCAGCAGCTTACAAACATTGTTGGTGAGGCCAATAGCTGTCCACATCAAGCGGGTTTTTGCCGGGTTAGAGCACTGGAACGATGGTGCTCTCCCACCATTGCAATGGAAAGAGACCATCACACCAGATCTGGTTGAGGATGACGAGGAGATGGCGCTTGTAGTCAGACGAGAGATGTTTAATCATCTGACTGTGGATCCAATCCAGGCCAGGAGCTGTGTCGGGGCAATGTGCAAGTGCGCTGAGGAGCTCCCACTCCGTAAATGGGGCGTTTTAGGGTTCACTGTGGTGGTAGTGAACAAGAGGACTTTCCTTTCCATCCGCCGGTTGTGGGTGTGAAAGGCTAGGGGGGTAGTTCTCCGAAACAGAGGCTCGAGCATAGTGCTCGGCAAAGTGCTCGGCAATTGCATTTGCGTCGGTATATAGCATGCTGTTGATGGTAACGCCGGGGACACCTGTTGGGGTCTAGTACCCAAAAAGATGTCTGATCTTCGTCCAGACTTGGGAAGGTGACATATGGCACCCAATGGTCGACACGTACCTCTCTCAACACTCCTGTTTCCATCATTTTACAAGCTGGCATACACGGGCACGGAGACGCTTAAAGACTCTATGGAGGAGTGTCACTTATGTTGCTGTAGAGCTTGCCGACACTCTGTAATTGCCTCAGCGACTTCCGGCGACCACCAAGGGACTGTCTTTTGCCGGGGGCACCCTGAAGAGCGAGGGATTGCGTTTTCTGACGCAGAAACGATTGTGGTAGTCATCTGCTCAACCATCACATTGATGTTACCATGTGGAGCAGAGTCAACCGTGACCTCAGAGGTGAAAGTTTCCCAGTCCGCCTTGTTTAAAGCCCGTCTGGGCAAGCGTCCATGGGCCTGACGCTGGGGCAGTGACAGGAAGATGGGGAAGTGGTCACTACCACACAGGTTGTCATGTGCTCTCCAGTGGATAGATGGGAGAAGTCCTGGGCTGCAAATTGATAAATCAATGACCGAGTAACTACCTTGAGCCACACTGAAATGTGTGGCGGCCCCAGTATTTAAGAGGCAGAGGTCGATCTGATACAGTAAAGTTTCGACAACTTTGGCTCGGCCAGTAAGCACAGTGTCTCCCCACACTTCTGTGCGGATGTACAAATGGTGCCCGAACTCTTACAGGAATCTGCAAAAAGCCGCAAGTAATGAGTGTAATGTGCAGGGGCACTACGAATATAGTGCAGGACAATAAGTTGGGAATGTCGGTCTCATGGGAGGTGAGCCAGAGATAAGTCCCTACAGTCGCACTATCCTGTGTGTCCTCGGTGGCTCAGATGGATAGTGTGTCTGCCATGTAAGCAGGAGATCCCGGGTTTGACTCCCGGTCGGGGCACAAATTTTCAACTGTCCCTGTTGACTTATATCAACACCTGTAAGCAGCTAGGGGTATTTATTTCATTGTAAGGTTTAGGGAGTTGATCAATCAGTGCAACTAATACATTCAGGGGTACTGCACCATCTGGAGGAAGATATATACTGCAGACAGTTATTTCCTGCGTTGTCCGTATTCTGACAGCCACAGCTTCAAGGGGGTTTGAAGGGGCACAGGTTCACTACAGACTGAGTTTAGGACATAAATGCAAACTCCACCTGACACTCGATCGTAGTCGCTACG
This sequence comes from Schistocerca nitens, assembly GCF_023898315.1. Taxonomy (NCBI): domain Eukaryota; kingdom Metazoa; phylum Arthropoda; class Insecta; order Orthoptera; family Acrididae; genus Schistocerca; species Schistocerca nitens. Next base: position 733,344,276 of record NC_064614.1, on the reverse strand, counting down.
GTTCCTGTAATATCCCTTATAGCCATGGAGGGCAGCTCTCATCATTGCCGGGAAGAAGGTTTCCTGGAGGGCAATGCAGAAAGCAAATGTAAAGCTTAACAGCTGCCGTAGCTCAGCCAGGCAGTGGAAAAAAGTGCTGCAATTTCACTGGAGGATGACATCATTGTGAGACTGGGAAGGCATGAAACATTCAATGAGGCAGTTTACACCTTACGGTCACCTGCTGCCACCGATTTTTTGCCTGAGCAGTCTATATCCATTGTGTCTGAGGATCTGGCAAGATCAAGGTCCTCAGCAGACGCCAGAATCTCCACCCCATCCTCAGCCGCAGAGCTTGTAGGTAGCATTGGTGTTGGTACCACAGCAAGTTCCTTGTTCCTAGGGGTCTCCTTTTTCGATTTCTTGTGCTGTTCCTTGGGTTTCCCTGGCTGGGAGGACTTCATTGAATCAGTCTCCGGGACTGAGAATGAGGGTGAAGCCCAACGACCAGCTGCTTTTGGGCTCTTCAGCCACGGGGAGGAGCTGAAGAAGCACTACACTTCTCTGGCTCAGCAGTGGGAACTGAAATCCCCCGATGGTTGGAGAAGACGGGGGGGGGGGGGTTGCTCCTGAAGTAAGTGTTGCGGGAGCAACAGGGAGGGAAGTGCCCCCCACCATCAAGGGGGGCAGGTGTAGTCTCCCAGTTCTGAGAGGTGACAGGAATTCAAGGAACTGATGGGGTGAGAACTGTTCTTGTAGCGGCGGCGTATGAGGTGGTCATAGCCACAGAATGTAGGCTCTCAAATTTCCTCTTAGCCTCAGTGTAGGTCAGTCGGTCCAGGGTCTTATATTCCATGATTTTCCTCTCATTCTGTAAAATCCTGCAGTTTGGCGAGCAAGGTGAATGATGCTCTCCGCAGTTGACACAGATGGGAGGCGGGGGCATGGAGTATTGAGATACGATGGATGTCCTTAATCTCAACAGGTGGAGCTGGAATTACAGTGGGAAGACATATGGCCGAACTTACAGCACTTAAAACACTGCATTGGGGGAGTGAAATATGGCTTGACATCACAGTGGTAGATCATCACCTTGACCTTCTTGGGCAATGTGTCACCCCCGAAGGCCAAGATGAAGGCACCGGTGGCAACTTGGTTATCCCTAGGACCATGATGGACATGCCAGGCAAAATAACACCTCGCTGCTCTAAATCGGCGTGCAGCTCATCGTCAGACAGCAAAAGAAGGTCCCTGTGGAATATAATACCCTGGACCATATTTACGCTCTTATGAGGCTTGATGGTAACAGAAACATCCCCCACCTTGCCACAAAGGAGTAACACCCGTGACTGGGCAGAGGATGCTGTTTTTATCCAAACTGACCCAGAACGCATTTTGGACAAGCACTCCACCACCTCCAAACTTGTCCTCCAAACGCTCCACAAAAAACTACGCTTCATGAACATGAAAGATTACCCATCAAATCTTGTACATATGAGGTACCGAGGTGAATAAGCTTCACTGCCATCCTTAGTCTGGCGTTCCTCCCATGGTGTGGCCAGGGAGGAGAATGACTTGGGGTCATATTTCTTAGCATTTAAGTTGGACTTTGCCCGCTTAGAAACTGCTGGTAGCAGACCACCAGCAACAGATGACGTACTATGCTTCATGGCGTGTCATCTGCCCTGATGCCACCCACTCCGACCAGGGACCTCCCCACAGGCGCCACCCAGCCGCAGCAAAGGCCACCTGGCAGGATGGCCATTGCCGGAGTCCTGATGCCCCAGGGTGACAGGCATCTACTGCTTGGCATACATGGGGCTCGCGCAAAGTGATCTGTGTTGTCAGGGGGCTAAAGCCAACAGGGTAAATGGCAGCCCCACCACAACGGACTGGCTTCTGTCCTGGATATGAGGTACAAAGAAGTCCATGGTCATTGTTGGCACTGAAAGTGACACTGCATAGTGCATGGTGGAAAACACACCCAGGAAGGTGTCCTCACCCAAGAGATGGAGAATGGGCAGGACTGCAATGTGACGAGGAGAAATTTGGCTAAAGATCTCAATGCACGATGGACACTATGCACCACGTAAGGCGCGCTTCCCCAGTTGGCTCACTCTTCGGGAAAATTTTGAAAAATGGAGGTAAAACCCTACAGGGGACCATCACATAAAGACCGAAACGTGTGCAAGTCCTTTTAGTCGCCTCTTACGACAAGCAGGAATACCTTGGGCCTGTTCTTACCCCTGGACCTGCACGGGGGCTGCAAGGTCAGGTTGTGTGTTGGATTCTGGAGCACCTCTCACCTATATTTGGTGATTTTCTAATGAACAGCAGTAGCAACTTGGGGGCGAGCATTTCATGAAGGAATTTCACACTGTCAGCATTAACAGTGTGGCATTTGACACAAAGGGCACAGTGCAACTTAACATTCAAAGTGGTCCACTGTTCAACGAGGACCACCAATAACACACCATGCATGTCCCAGAACACTGTCACAAGCAGTTTCCTAGCAGATAGATCCACTTTGAATTTCTTTTTGCAGTGGGAACCACCATGTTTCTACTCCATATAGATCTGCTCAGTTTTGGGCATGTGATGGTACAGCCACAACTCATTACAAGTGACAATTACTTTCAGAAAGTCACATTGCTCTTTGGCGTGATCCAAGCTTATCACCATTTGCTGAGCCTTGGGGATATATGTCAGGTTCTTAGGCACCCAGCAAGCACTAACTTTACACAATTTCAACATGTCATCAACAATATCGTGCACTACATCAAAAGAATCATTGCACTGTAGCAATAAGGTTTGTAGTTTCACACACTGGTCATTCAAAATTGGTGCCTCAATGGATCCGACATTCTGCGGGGTTGCAGCTGTTACCGGCCACCTGAAACATTCTGTGGGGTTGCAGCTGTTACTGGCCACCCGAAGTGTGGCAAATTACTTAGGTTCACACAGCCCTCTTGGAAGAATTCACATCACCTGGAGACATTGCTACAGTCCATACAGTCATCCCTGTCAATGCCATGCAAATCCCTGTGAATTTCACTCAGTTTATGCCCTTTGGTCCACAAGTAATTAACACCACTTCACTTCACTTCACTTCTCTTCACAAGTTGACGACAGTAACATGCACATCATGTTTATTTCATAGTTCAGACTTCTCTCAATAGAGCTGCAAAGGAAAACAAAATACCTTCTGTAGTGCAAACTTCAAACTACATAATCATGAAATTTCAACATTTCAGCTGCAAATCATTGCAGGTTACCTTCCGAGCTTACCTCATACATGTAGTTTTTCTACTCACTGTAAGCATAATTTTGTTATTTGCTACCTTTCCTGGCCAGGAGTGCATATTTGATCATTCTCTTATGCTATGCAAATGCTGTTTTATCTAAAACTTCCAACAACGCAATTATCTAACTTCACGCACACCACTATCAGCTGTCAAGATTCACATGAAGTCAGAGTTGTGTGGACTTTACATGCCGAGTACAAATATTCTGATAAATTGTAACAGGAGTGGCTAATGAGCCATTCTTTTACATAGTTTTCGAATAACCCTGTACCTTCAATTTCCTGTCTGTCATCTACCAGTAACCTGCAATACAAGTTTTCAGAAGATTAAGGATCAATTTCATAACTGTGAATCACTTTTAAGTCTGTTCCATTATTCTACGGGCTTTGTCAGGTATGTTTGCACTTTTTATAGACCTGTCTCATCGGCAAATGTTGCAATTCTCCGATCTCACAGTTATATCATCTGTCAAATGAACTTTTCACTCTGCAGCAGAGTGTGCACTGATATGAAACTTCCTGGCAGATTAAAACTGTGTGCGAGATGGAGACTCTTAACTCGGGACTTTGCCTTTCACGGGCTAGTACTCTGCCAACTGAGCTACCCAAGTGCGACTCATGACCTGTCCTCACAGCTTTACTTCCACCAGTACCTCGTCTTATACCTCCAAACTTCACAGAAGATTTCCTATGAAACTTGCAGAACTAACTCTCCTGGAAGAAAGGATATTGCAGAGGAATGGCTTTGCCACAGCCAGGAAGTTTCATATCAGCACATGCTCCACTACAGTTTTACTACAAAACAAAGATTATAATCAAGATAAAAGTTATTAATAAGAGTACTAGGGTGACAGATTGCTCATGAAGTTGTTGGTTCAGCTTCATTATCTGAAGCCTTTTTAAATAATTCATTTGGTGTAGTCCTGAGAGAGGATTTGTTTCAACAGTTCACTCAATTAGCCAACAGAGCAAGGGGACCTACAGTTTCTGTTGATTCCTCACATCGTTGAGAGTTGAAGACTAGGTTAAAATGAAGACTAAAAAATCCCTGGTCCAATATATATACACACGCACGCTCATGCTCACAAATTAAGTATAATTGCAGAATGTGGTGCCACACAACGTGGCACTACACGAAACTAGTGCTAATAGCATAGGCACATAGGGAACACACACGACACAGATCTGTAAGTCCATGGTATTGGAGATAAGTTGAGAAAACCGTCCCAAAACACATGTGGTACAAAACGCTACTGTTTCCTACGCATGTACCCCGACATCAGTACGGGATATGATGACCATGCACACATACACAGGCCACACATGTTGGCATACTCTGGATCAGGTGGTCGAGCAGCTGCTGGGGTATAGCCTCCCATTCTTGCGCCACTGCCTGTCGGAGCTCTTTAAGTGTCCTAGGGGTTTGAAGACTTGCAGCGATACGTCGACTGAGAGCATCCCAGACGTGCTTGATGGGGTTTAGGTCTGGAGAACAGGCAGGCCACTCCATTCACCTAGTATCTTCTGTTTCAAGGTACTCCTCCACAATGGCAGCTCAGTGGGGCCGTGCATTATCATCCATTAGGAGGAAGGTGGGACCCACTGTACCCCTGAAAAGATGGACATACTGGTGCAAAATGATGTCCCAATACACCTGACCTGTTACAGTTCCTCTGTCAAAGACATGCAGGAGTGTACATGCACCAATCATAATCCCATATCACTCCATAAAACCACGACCTCCATACAGGTGCCTTTCAAGGACATTAATGGGTTGGTATCTGGTTCCTGGTTCACTCCAGCTGAAAACCCGGTGAGAATCACTGTTCAGACTATACCTGGACTCGTCCGTGAATATAACCTGGGACCACTGTTCCAATGACCATGTACTGTGTTCTTGATGCCAGGCTTTACGGGCTCTCCTGTGACCAGGGGTCAGTGAAATGCACCTTGCAGGTCTCCGGGCGAATAAACCATGTCTGTTCAGTTGTCTGTAGACTGTGTGTCTGGATACAACTGTTCCAGTGGCTGTGGTAAGGTTCCGAGAAAGGCTACCTGCAGTACTCCGTGGCTGTCTGCAGGCACTGATGGTGAGATATCGGTCTTCTTGTGGTGTTATACACTGTGGATGTCCCGTACTATAGTGCCTGGACATGTTTCCTGTCTGCTGGAATCCTTGCCATAATCTTGAGATCGCACTTTATGACACACAGAGGGCCCGTGCTACGACCTGCTGTGTTTGACCAGCCGCCTTAGTATACTACCCCTCATAACGTTATCGGTGTGTGTTCTTTGAGCCATTTTCAACACATAATCACCATTAGCACATCTGAAAACATCTGTACTGTACTCTGACATGCACCAACACACCTCTGCGTATCTGGACTGCTGCCAGAGCCACCGCGTGCCGACCGCAGGTCAAATGCACCGCATGGTCGTACTCCGAGGTGATTTAAACCCGCAAACTGCCCACCAGAGTGTTGTTTCACTATTTATCAGCATTATCCACTTTAACTGTTTAATTTAGAAACAATGAACTTTCATTAAAATATTTGTAACTCCAGTTGCTTCAGTCACAAGGTATTTGAACCACAGTTAACTCACTATTTCTTCATTTTTTAGAGTATTTTTACAGAGCTATCTAACATGGTGTTATCTGTAGGCCGGTTAGCAAGGGACTATCTCGCACTACTCTACTCACTGCCCACTCTACTATATTTGCGCAGGAACAGCTTAATTCTGATTTGCTTTTTATCTAAACGACCAATTAGAACGTACCTTCCAAATCAACCTCGCAGCAAAACTTGCCTTATCCAATCAATAATCTGATAGTAATTAACATAATTAAAACTTCAGTTTCTAGTATATTGTTTAATCAAAATAAGTGCAGTACGAATTATTCTCCAAATTCATAAATAAATTTATTCTGTCTCTAACTTTCATTCTGGGTACTTTTATACAAAAGCAAGCACACACTGACATATGTCACCTGAATCGTGGTTGCACCATAACTTTCTCACAGTCTATTTGTAAAAGGTTTTATGAAAAATGACATTAAGTGTTAATGTATGTCCCACATACACTCTCTCAATCACTTTCACGCACTCATACAACAAAATATAATATAATAATAACTTTGACCGATTTTTGTATTACGTAATGCACAGTGACTACAGTGTTAAAAAAGAAAATTCTAATTAATTGATTTTTATGCAATGGTAATTTTGTAATGGCTTCAAATGATAATGAATCTGTATTTGTTCCTAACATGGTTTTAAAAAACAAGCATTGGTTTTAGGCCTTTTAGGTAATTTTCTTTATCTCCGGTGCTATAATAAATAAAAATCTGAAATTTTGACAGCATCATTCCATTAATAACAAAAGGCTGTGTAACAAATTTGAACAATATTGGATAATAACTAATATGGATTATTTAGATTTGTAGAGGGTATGAATCTTCGTATTGACTGACTGTTCACTATGCAGTTCTTATGGCAGGCAGTGGCAGCTGCGCTGTGAGTAAAGAGACAAAAAAACTTAGCCATCCTGCAGCTACTGTAACAAACGGCTGTGTGCCTTACTGCAATGAATGTCATCTAGTAATAACTTGCTATGTTACAACCTGCTTAGTAAGGTGATCTACCTTTGGAATGCAATACAGCAGCAGTTCTGCATGGTATAGATTCGACATGTCCTTGGAAGGTTTCTGGAGGAATGTGGCACCAGACATCCATGCACAGGTCAAACAATTTCTGTAAATTGTGGTCCAGTGATTTGTGAGCATGGAACCTGTGCTGGATAGGGCCAAGACATCAACATGTGTTCACTATCATGCTCCTCAAACCACTGTAGCACAATTCTTGCCTTGTGATAGACAGTTATTCTGGTAGAAGACACCTTGGCCATTAGCAAAGACATCAAGCTTGAAGCGATGTACAGTTCACAACAATGTTTACGTAGTCCACAGCTGTCATGGAGCTTTCGATTACTACCAAAATCTCGTGGAAGCCCAGGTGAATGTCCACCATAGCATAATACTGTCCCCATTGTCCTGTGCCAATAGCCTGGTGCATGTTTCGAGCAGCTATCCATTTGAGCAGTCATTCGCCTGGATGATGGCGTATCCAAACATGGTTACCGACCTAATGTATTAAGAGATGTAATTCATCTGACCTGGTGACACCAATTTATTCACTGTCAAATCTTGATGATCCTGTGCCTTTGTAATCATAATGTTGGGTCAACATGGGAAGCCCTATTTTAAACAATGTGTGCTGAGCAGTATGCTCTGAAACACTTGTGGCTGCACCAGCAATGCACTCTGTTGTCAGATCTGCCACAAATCACTGCCTGTCCTGCTTTGCTTCCATGTTTTGTGATGAACTGTGTACATCCAACACTTTGCTGCCTACTCTTGGTGTCACCACCCTTCAATCACATTCTAAACATGCTCACAACAGCAGCACACGAACAGCTGACCAGCTTTGTCATTTCCAAGATACTTTTATTCAAGTCCACCTCTAAATCACACAAGCTTACTGGCAGATGATACCTGGAATAATAGACAATGATTCCTTGAACTACTGTTATGGACTTCCAAGTTTTTACCTGGGTTGACTTTCAGCCATAAGCAATGAGCAAATAAATTAGGATTACAATTTTCTTGATATTTTTTCATTTACTGCTTTTACATACCACAGGTAAATTGTTTATGATACGAATGGTTGTGATGAGCCACTTGCCACATACTGGAAATCTATAGTTTTTCTTGGTCTTCGAAATGGTCAATAAAGATAATTTATTTCAAAATAAAATTTATTCTCTTGTTTACAATAATTAAAATTACTTACTGACTGGCAGTTTTCAGTGCCGGGTAGTACTGTTGCCAGAGTGCAGCCAATCACACTTCACAAGATGCTGCGCATACCAACAAAATGGCCAACACAGAGATCTTATGGCACTCAAGGTAGAACTGCAATTGCTTGCCAGTTGGTCCCTACCACTTGACTTGATGAAGAATCAATTACAAAGTAATTTTAATTGGAGTATAGACTGTTTTTTAAAAAAGCAAATTAATATTCCTACACAAAATGTCAAGCAATAGCCACACAATAAATAAAAGGTGGATAAATTTTTCTTAATAAAATCTTACAAAAATGTTTACTTTCTTGGCATTGATTAAATCTTCTCCCATAACCAACTAAGTAACCAAGCACTGAAGCAACACTTCAGGAAGTTTAACAATAATGGAAAGAATATATTTGTTCTCAGAAAGTAGGGATATACTTGGTGTGACTTGCTGACCTTTCAAAGTACCGCCGCGCAGTTACGTGCGTCCTCTACATGCGGCGCTGTCTGCCAGCCATGCAGCAGCAGCGCCACCTAAGCGGCCAGCCAGCCAGTGGCCGCTAGACTCGGACTCAGTTCTGATTTGGCTGTTAAAGTGTACACACGTCTTACTTTGTTTACTTGATCTGTGACTTACATGTATTGTGTCTTCCTTGAAATATGTTTGTTCAACTTGAAGTTATAACAATTCGTGATGAGGTAGTGAATTTTTCTTTTTCATCGTTGACCCACAGGTTTCCATGGCTACTTTAGAGCAACAATTGCAAGGCCTCATACAACAGCAAACGCTTCTCACAAATGCGATTCGTGATTTCGTCGCGGCATCCAATGCGGGGCATCTCTTGTCGTCGTCTCTCCCTCCTCAGGACAAGATGGCGGAAGACTGGTCTGATTACGAAAAACGTCTTCGACAGCACTTCTTGGCATTTCATGTCGCGGACGACCAAACATGTAAGTCTCTGTTCCTTTCATGGATTTCACCTCAAATGTATCGGTTGTTGTCGCAATTGGCTCCTTTGAAAGATCCTGCTTCTTTGTCCTTTGCTGAAATGTGCTCACTTCTGTCCATATATTTTCAAAAGCACACGCATGTGGTAGCCTCTCATGTTGCCTTTTATCATTGCCAAAAACAACCGAATCAATCCTATTGCGCTTGGGCTGCTGAACTTCACGGCCTCAGTCTGAACTGTCAGTTTGTTACTGAAGTTCACAAAGAATCCTACGCCGATTCCATGGTACGGGATGCTATTATCCGGTCAGCGCCCGACAAAGAAGTTAGGCAACGTGCCCTTCGGTTGGCAAATCCGACTCTAGATGAAGTCCTATCCATTGCTCAGTCTTTTGAAATTTCTTGTACCGCTGGAGCGCAAATAGAGGCATGGGTGACGTCGGGGACGTAGAACCTCTGTGCAATGTTGATGAAATTGTGCGGTGTCTCCCCACTGGCCGATGTGGCCACAGTACGCTCCCAAGCGCAGCCTCGGCCTAACTGTAAACAGACCTCTAAGAAACTGCAGCAAACCCCACGGCAACTTCCTTCAAGTGCGCGGTGTTTTACGAAAACATTCACGAGAGGATTGTCCCCAACGTTGGGCCGTGTGTCACAAATGCAAAAAGAAGGGTCCGTTTGCAAATCCGAACGCGTACCTGATGTTCATGAACATGACGCTGATTCTGCTTCTGTGTTGTCTGTCAATAGTCCTTCTTCCCTTTCAGGGAACTTATTCCTCACTGTCCAAATACTTGGTCGGGATGTTTGCATGCAGGTGGATACTGGTTCTGCTGCCACTATCATCAATCCTCAGACGTATCTACAGTTGGGTTCTCCGATCCTGTCACCTGTCACTAGGCAATTACGGACTTACAATAAACAGAAGATTTCTCTCTTGGGACAATTTGATGCTGAGGTATCTTACAAATCTGTCGTTCGCACTGTTCCCATATTTGTGGTTGACTATAGTAACGCGGAGAATCTTTTTGGTTTTGATGCCTTTTGCATTTTTGGGTTCTCTATAGATGACTGTCAATATCGTCTCTGATGCTATTCCTTATGCTCAATTGGATTCCTTGTTGATGACATTTTGTCCCTTTTTTCTTCTGGGTTAAGCCGTGCAAATGACTTTGAAGCTCATATCACACTCAAACCCACTGATCGGCCTAAGTTTTTACAGGCTCGGCCCATTCCTGTGGCCCTTTGTGGTCGAGTCAAACGGGAGCTGGATCGTCTCACTGCTTCAGGGGTCTTGCTTCCTGTCACTTCCAATGAGTGGTCCTCTCCTGTCGTTGTCGTTGCTAAGCCCAATGGTGATATTCATCTCTGTGGCAATTTCAAAGCCACTGTAAATGCTCAATGCCTCATCGACACTTACTCTATGCCTCAACCTGAAGAATTGTTCACTTAACTTGCTGGAGGTCAGTATTTTTCTAAACTTGACTGTCAAAAGCTTATCATCAACTTCCTCTCGACACTGCTACCTGGCAGTTTCTGGTCCTTAACATGCCTTTCGGCCTCTATCAATACCAACGCTTGCCATTCGGGGTTGCTAGCGCCCCTACTCTCTTTCAGCGATTCTTGGAACAATTATTGCTCACTGTCCCTGGGTGTATAAATTACATGGACGACATTGTTGTCACTGGCTCCACCACTGAAGAACATCTTCAGAATCTCCGCACACCTTTTCATGTCTTACAGACTGCCGGTCTTAAGTGTAATCTTCAGAAATCAAAATTTTTTCAGGCATCTATCACGTACTTGGGGGTTTCAACTCTCTCGGGATGGTATTTGTCCGCTTCACCAAACTGTCGCTGCGATCGATGCCCTTCCTCGCCCTACATCTGTTAAGGAACTGCAGGACTTCTTGGGGAAAATAGCATACTATCACAGGTTTTTTACCGTCTGCTGCTTCTGTGGCTCAGCCTTTGCATTGCCTGTTGCACAAAAACGTGCCTTTTCACTGGTCCGCGTCATGCGATACAGCTTTCCGGAAATTGAAGACTATGCTAAAACAGGGCCCGTGCCTGACTCCTTATCAACCTGGCCAACATCTTGTTCTTGCCACAGACGCCTCTCAATACGGGATCGGCGCAGTCCTTGCGCACCGTTTTTCTGATGGTTCTGAACAACCCATTGCTTATGCCTCCAAAACGCTCACAGATGCCCAACAAAAGTATTCTCAAATTGAAAAAGGAGCTTTGGCCATTATTTATGTTCTTCATAAGTTTGGTGTTTTTCTCTATGGCTCAAAATTTCATCTTGTTATGGATCACAAACCACTTGTTTCCTTGTTTCATCCATCAACGTCACTTCCCGACAAGGCTGCACACCGCCTCCAGTGTTGGGCTCTTTACTTGTCTCGTTTCAATTATGAGGTTCATTTCTGGCCGACGGCTCAACATGCGAATGCTGATGCACTGTCTCGCTTTCCCATGGGTCCTGATCTGGCATTCGATAGGGACAAACTTTTGTGTTTTCCACCTGGATGTTTGCCGAGCAGCGGGTTGTGGACGGGTTCCCCATCACCGGGGACCGGCTGGCAGCTGCTACGGGTTCTGATCCTACCTTCTCCCGGGTTTTACACTGTATTCAGAAGGGTTGGCCAGATCGTCCATCAGTTAAGACTTCTGATCCGTTGCGGAACTACTACGCTTTGCGTTACCACCTCACCGCTAGGGATGGTGTTATCCTCCTTTCCACCAAAAATGCATCGCCGCGTGTTGTGGTACCTGCGTCTTTGCGTGCTTCGGTCTTGTGCCTCCTCCATCAAGGGCACTAGGGTGTCTCTCGCACAAAATCTCTGGCGGGCCGTCATGTGTACTGGCCCGGCATCGACTCTGAAATCGCACACATGGTCGCTGCCTGCGGCCCTTGTGCATCACAGGCCGCCGCCCCGAAGTCATCTTTGTCACCGTGGCCTTCGCCTGAGAAGCACTGGGAGCGTATTCATGCTGACTTCGCGCGACTTTTTTAGGCACTTATTGGCTTCTCATTATTGACGCCTACTCTGACTTTCCTTTCATTGTCTGTTGCATGTCGCCTACCAACGCGACAACCACAAATGCTCTAGCTCGCATTTTACCTTTCGAAGGCCTTCCCTCTACTCTTGTTACTGATAATGGTCCGCAATTTGCCTCTTTTAATTTTGCGGACTTTTGTGCCCGTCACGGCGTCATGCACGTCATGGCCCCTTCATTCCATCCAGTCAAAATGCCGGCACGGTAGCTCAGCGTGTTCGGTTGGAGGGGTTGCTGCCCTCTGTAATAAAAAAACTGAGAGGCTGAACGTCTGGTCCTCACATTTAAGGCTCAGATGAGGAAACTCCTGACTTCTTCTGCTGCTGATGATGCGTTTCTCCAATTACTAGCTTCTTACCGTTTCACCCCCATGGGCGACCACAGCCCAGCTGAGCTCTTACATAGCCGACAGCCCCGCACGCTACTTCGTCTCCTGTGGCCTGCCATCTAACGGCCACAGGTGCCTTCGCTTGGCCAGTTCACCGCTGGCGACCTTGTGTGGGTACGGGGATATGGCAGGTGGCCAAAATGGAGTCCTGGCCGCATCTTACGACACCATGTCCGACGCCTGTATGAAATCCAGACGGACACGGGTGTTGCAGTGCGTCATTCGAACCAGCTTCGGCCTTGTGTGCTGGCAACACCTGTTCCGGATGCCGCTACACCACCTTTGGCTCTACCTGATGCTCAGGATCCTGGAATCTCTCATTACTCACAACGCAGTCCTCTCACCATCATCTTGGTGCCAGCACAAGAACTGACGCCAACAGGAGACGTGCCCATGAAGGAACCAGATGACCACCATCTGTCGGGACAACTCTACTCGCCTCCTTCTCCTACGGACGCTGACACATCGCCCATGTCTCCTGTTATAACAACCGGACTTACCGCAATGGGCAGATTGATGCACGGGGCCCCAGCAGATACGACCCCCACGTCTCCTGTCATTTTGAACGGGGACACTTCCGTCCGTAAGGGAAGCCTCCTCCTTGAGACTTTATGGCCAGTCAAACTACACCTATGGATGTTAGGAATCTACAGGCCACCTCCATCAAGACATGTGCAAAAAATTCAAAGCGGGGAAAAGTGTTGTGTTTCGCCAGTCTTTCAAAGTGCCGCTGCGCAGTTATGCGCATCCTCTACATGCGGCGCTGTCTGCCAGCCATGCAGCATCAGCGCCATCTAAGCGGCCAGCCAGGCAGCGGCCGCTAGACTCCGACTCAGTTCTGATTTGACTGTTAAAGTGAACACACATCTTACTTTGTCTACTTGATCTGTGACTTTCGTGTATTGTGTCGTCCTTGAAACATATTTGTTCAACTTGAAGTTATAACAATACTATTTCCATTATGGCTGTTATTCCATCCTGGACTTTCTGCTGTGTGATTTCAAAAAGTTTCCTACTCATTATCTTCAGCTGAAGATGTATCAATACTGCACTTGAAAATTATGAGTAGGTAACATGTGGGAACAATGCTTGAAGATGACACTCAATAGGTTGACAATGTAAGAGTCGTCAATCAAATATTCACTGTATTAACAGGTAAGCATATGCCTGAGGCAGTACTGACCCTATCACTTATGGGATAGACTGAAGAATGGCAAACCAACATTTCTAGCATTTATACATTTAGAGAAAGCTTTTGACAATGGTGACTGGAATATACTCTTTGAAATTCTGAACATAGCAGAAATAAACTACTGGCAGCTAAACACTGTTATTATGACTTGACAGACATGAAAGGGAAGCAATAGTTGAGAAGGAAGTGCGATGGTGTTTTAGGCTATTGCCAATGTTATACAATCTATACACTGAATGAACTATGAAGAAAACCAATGAAAAATTTGGAAAGTGAATTTAAGTTAAGGAGAATATGAAGTCTGAGGTTTGCAAATGATGTAATTCTGTCAGACAGAGCAAGTGACTTGGAAGTACAGCTGAATGGAATAGAAGGTGTAATGAAAAGAAGTTATAATATGGAAACTGCAACAGAAGTAAAACATGGGTAATGGAATGTAATCTAATTACATCAGACAATGCTGAGCCAACTGGAGTAGGAAATGAGACACTAAAAGTGGTACAGGAGTTTTGTTGTTCGGTCAGGAAAATAACTGATGATTGCCAAGGTAAAGAGGACGTAAAATGCACATTGGCAATAACAAGAAAATCATTTCTAAAAAAGGGAAATTTGTAAACATCGCATAGTCAGGGTAGACTAGCATGGAGAGCTGCATCAAGGTGTTCTTTGGAATGAAGGCCCCCCCCGCCCCCCCCCCCCCCCACACACACGCGTGTGTGCACACCAAAATTGATATGTTAGGAGCAGGAAAAATTATATATACTTTAAAGAGGCAATAAGCAAAAGAACACACATGTAATAAGACAAGTTCAAAACACTGTAGAGTGTGGCAATAATCTCTGGAAAACTTCAAATAAGAGAAAGTCAAAGAACTGTATATTTACTAAATTACACATTTGAGACTACCAATGATTCCTTCAGTCAATTACAAAAGAGAAACTGCATTTGTGATGGCAGGGCATTTCCACAAACTACAATTAAACAGTGTAAACTAATTGAATCATCAAAGATACTCACATAAATAATAAGAAATATGGAAACTATTACTCAAATGACAAATGGTAGTAGCTCAGTATATAGCTTCCGAGATTACAAGAGCAATGCAGCACATAATAATAGTAAATGATTTTAATTTTGCCAAAGATCAAGATTCCACAACTGCAACATTGTTTATAGTTTCCATCACTGCATATACAATGAATCATTCACTATTAACTTAAAAAAATTATACACATTTATTAACAATTTCAAAGTTCACAAATAACAGTGTGTAAAGACATCATTTTTAAAATACTATAGACCTTACAACAATAAACTTAAGTAAAAGTAAAGCACTGAACTTTCAAATTTTATGATGTTCCAGAAATTTGCAATGAACTAACAAGGGATTCCAGGGATGCTACCTGTTTTTTATTCCTACTCTGCCTCTCATACCTGCAACATAAAAAAAGTGCCAAAGGTTAGAGAGGGATATATCCCAACATGTACAATACATTCTGACATAAAATCAGCTGTTCTTTCACTTAAAGTGTCTTGAAGAGTAATTAAAATGAATCTAGAATTGAAGTTTTAACTGGTAATATTGTTAATTTGTACAACGAAGATGATTTTTAGTGGCAATGCAGAATCACAGGAAAAAAAAAATCCACAGCACAGTGCAAAGAATTTAAATGCTATGGAAGTGAAGTATCAGAGGCATGGTCATTGTCAGCTGGATTTATTAACACTGTGAGTCTAATGTTTAAAATAAAAATTATGAACTTAATTGCTAGTTATTACTTAAGGTTCTTGCCAAAGTACGGTCAAAGTCAGTACTTAATGTTTCATCAAAATCAGAGTCTTTAAACGCAGAGCACCAGCACAGACAAGAAACTAGAATGCAATCAGACATGGCTTTGTGTAACAAATGTAGTTGGCATTCACCTACTGTGATTTAGAAAAATTTAAATCAAGAATCATCATTGGGGTTTGTACCCTGTACTGGAACACAAGAATTTTTACTGAGAATGAATGTAACAATTGGATGATGTTTATTAACATTCAACAATGGTTGTAAGAAAGAAAAAAAAACCTATTCATAGCGAGTTTTCAATACATGAACTGTTTGTTAGAAGCATGGTTCTACTAATGGAAATATTTATTCAAAATGATTAATGGAAAATCTCATATAAAGATGTGAAACAAATACTAACAAAGAGATAGAGGGGCTGGCCAGTACGTACCTCAGCTCAGTACAGCTGATAGATAACACAAAACAACAGAAAATTTACATTCCTGGCTTTCGGAACTTTGTTCCTTCATCAGGGAGGATAGAGGGGAAAAAAGGGAACCCATGGGTTGTGAGTAACTAAATCCACTTTCCCTTCTTCCCTTTTCCCCCTCTCTCCTCCTTGATGAAGGAACAAAGTTCCGAAAGCTAGGAATGTAAATTTTCTGTTCTGTTTTGTGTTATCTATCGGCTGTACCGAGCTGAGGTAAGTACTGGCCAGCCCCTCTATCTCTTTGTTAGTATTTGGAATATTTATTCACCCATTTTCAGCCTAAATATTAATTTCAATGGCTGTCTTGAATAAAATTTAAAATTAATCACAATATTTTTTTCAAAGCTGAAGAATGTTACAGCTAGTACTTTAGAAAGTTTGAGCATATAGGGGCTAAGGGGGCAGGGGTTCTTATTAGCTGATTAATCACTTCTAAGAACTGTTCAACAGCCAAGTAGTTGTATAAATTTTGGACTTGTATAATTGTTAAATGGAATGCAATTCTCTTGCATCATATGATTTGATTGAATACTACAATATGTGGAGAGACTCAGCACATTGCTTTGCACATATAATCATTTCTTTGTAGCATTATAACTGATACATTGACTCAATTTCATCCCTTTGGTAATCGCCTCATGGTGTTGAAATTTGAGTAAACATTACAGTAACTCTAATAATATTTAAGGTCAATGTGACATATCATTTTTCATTCACCACTTATTAAAATGGCCATACCTGAGAGCAATTTCATGAAGAGCCCACTTTGCTAATTTCTGTGCTTCCTTCTTCTTTGTTGATGTGCATTTAGGTGACAAACCTATGTTGGTTGCTGCCTAAAAGAGAAAATTTCTTTTTAATAGTAAATGGAAACTCAGTTATTACTTAAAACCGATAGTATTTCATAAATCAAACAATGGAAAATCCAGGATGGAATGTAACAATACCAGAGAAGTAAAGCTGCTACCACACACACACACACACACACACACACACACACACACACACGAACGCAACTTGCACACACATCTGCAGTCTCAGAGAGCTGCAACCACACTGCAGTAGTGTATGTGTGTCTATTGCTGACAAAGGCCTTAATGGCCGAAAGCTATAACTGTGTGAATTTTTTTGTTGTGCCTATCGTGACTTAGCATCTCCGCTATATGATGACTAGCAACTTTCCTTCTCTGGTATTAGTATTTCATACAGTTATTTCAAATGTAGGTTCCTCAGAAGGTGCTAGAATGACTTTGCAAGACACCAGGTGATTTCCTGCCCTATCCTTGCCTAATCCTATCCTACTCTGTGTGCATCTTTTTTCTGTAATGCATCAGATATATCCTATACCATTGTGTTAAATGGTCAAAAGGACAAATAAATAAATATATTTAGCTTCATTAAGAAAATGTAACATTTGACAATGTGTAGTTGCCACAAATGGGTATTAAGTAGAAATGTGTGAAGTTTCATGATGTACAGGTGCCTCTACTGTGAGCAATACTAAATTTCGAGTAAAGAATGCACAGGTATTAAAAATGCCATCAACTTTTTAATCATTCTGCTAAACAAAAAAGCTGTGCTGTTCTCTTAATGGTGGGAACATTATGGAGATATCTTTTGTTCTGATGTAAAAAGAAACTATACAAGAATTATGTCTCACCACTGTTTTGTTCTAAAGTCCCTTCTTTTTTGAACCTATTAGTAGTTTACCAGACCAAAAGTAGTCCAATTTATTAAAAATTAAACATGTACTTGATATTTCCTCAAGAAACACATGATTAAAAATTTGTGTTTTACCTTCTATAACATTTCAGTCAACTTTGTTGTTTTAATATAATACCAGACACGTCTGTATTCTCCTTGTCCCAACAATGTGTGGGCACGTAACTTATGAAGTAGGAAATGGAATAATTTATACTGACAATAGTGTGATATCACTGGCAGCTTGGCTGTCTGATGTGATTATTTTTTACTCCTGTCCACCCTCCTATCCACCAGTACACTCACTCACTCACTCACTCACTCATTCATTCATTCATTCATTCATTCACACACACATCCTGTTCAGTACATCCCACTTTGAGACAGCTTTTACAATTTGGAAAGAAGCAAAGTTTTACATTATCATAGAGACCTCATGGACTGGACTTCTTCATTTTTTTTCATATTTATAGGATCTGAAGGTTGTAGCCAGGCATCATGTGGGCATTTGCTACATGCTACAGTTTTCACCAGTGGGACACAATGTAGTGCTTTTATTCAAAGAGGCTTACAGCTGGTAAAAATGGAAAATTATGCAGACTGTTTTTTAATCTCCCGTGGACAACAGATGATGATCATTTTTTGTTTAATGGAAATGCATCACAATTGTGAACTGTACCACATCATCTTGGAAACTACTGACTCATAGGGAAGCTAACAAGAAAGAAAATTATAGTATTCTGACAAATAACATTTTTTGTAATGAAGTACAATCCTGTATCTTTCCATGCAAGTTATATCATGCACTTGGCAATAGTTTTTGAGTTATTGATATTCCAAGTGTTGTTTTACTTTTGGATCATCTGGCATTTTTTTGTTTATGAAAGGCAGGTAATGTGTGACAGATCCATTATATGAAGTTCATTATGAAAGCACATGTAGTTATAAAGGAGAGCACTGACAATGAAACAACAGAGCTGTCACTGATGTAAATACTCTTCTAAGAAGATTTTTGTGAAATGAACAGGCTTCCCACACGAGATACTACTACTACTACTACTACTACTACTACTAATAATAATAATAATAATAATAACAATAATAATAGTAACTACTCTGTGCAGCAGTTACAGGGACATAACAAAAGAATCATGAATAACTAAAGCCTAATTTAATTTATGAGCAACTACTGGCTAAATAAAAACAACAACAACAAAAACAACAATAATAATAATAATACCTGGTGAAGTAGTTACAGGAATATAACAAAAAATCATGAATAATTAAAGCCTAATTTAATCTACAAATAGCTACTGGTCCTGAAAAACAAACCACGTACACACTAAAATTAAATTGGGCTTTACACACACACACACACACACACACACACACACACACACACACACCTGTGCTAGACCAAGAGTTACAGAAGAACACCCTGTAATATAAGATTGACTGGCACCCACCAGAACTATACCATGTTTCCCACCTCTAGGCACACTAAATATATTCAAGTGATCTTGTCTGCTGGAGACATACAGCAGTGTAGGGGATGTATCACATACAGTAATTTCATGCTGCAATGAAAATGTAGTTACTTTATAACTGACAAGACTATAGTGACAAAGACTGTCTTCTCCATTAGACAAATTTGCAAATTATTAGTGGATGTGTCAGTCTTAATTGAAGCAAGCTTTGGGGTACGAGGTAGTCATGCTAATTAATAAGTAGAGATGGGTGCTAACCATATAATGTGCTGGGTTTCACAGCTGACACAGTCCATCAATTCTTTTTTTTTTTTTTTTTTTTTTTTTTTTAACTATTTAAAAACTGAAGGTTGCCAAATGAGCAATGGAAGATGAACATAACCAGAAGAGATAGAAAAACAAACAGGTTGATAAGAGAAAAGGCAGGAGTAGGAAACGTGTTAGTGACTTATGAAACTGAAATGGAAATGGGCTGCTCATATAGTAAGATGAAGTGTTGGGAGATGGAGAATCTATGTTGGATTCCCCGTGATAAAGAAAATGTATTATGAACAACCTATTGGAAGATGGACTGAGGACAAACAAGAAGGGTGGATTTAGATGTCAAAAGATGATGGATGGAGAAACCTGTGTGAGGTCAGGTCTATAACCAGTAATCGATGATAAATGGTTGATCAAGAAAAAGATGAAGAAGATGATGTGATGATAACTCTGAATTGATTTTTAAACCTTAGTTTACAGCTGTTATTCTAGTGCAAAACATGCTGTAAGGATGACACTATCCATACAACTGACAGATGCATGCAAGAAATGACTGGGTTAATAAATAAAAACAAAAAGCGAGTAAGATTCTTGTCAAATTATTTACTGATGGATTTTCCAAACATTCTGAGTTTTGCAGTAACAAAAGGAAAATTTTAGACCACGAATGAACATGTGCAACAAATTTTTTTTTTTTTTTTTTTTTTTTTTTTTTTTTACGCCTCATACCTGAGACCTCAGATTGTTTCAACTTTTGATCATTCTGAAACTGGTTTTATCCCTTTCCTTTAATGTAACCATTTTCAATCAAATGTTTCTTTTCCCAGAGAGATAAGATGTATTGCGGCATACAATAACTTATTTGCAGTTTGTAATCTATACAGATACTGATAGCATATGCAAAGGAGGCAGAACTCACTGTCCAAATCAGAAATTAGAGTAGCAATCAATACTTTGTTATAAATTGTGTAAGCAAACTGTTAACTACAATTAAAGGCCGGGACACACATGTCCGGAATGTCTCCGTGCCGAGACACGTCCGAGTATCGGCCGTCACCCGGACAATGAAATGCATCATTAAAACAAATGTAGCGGGCCCCACTTGACCGGGCCGTGCACGGGGAACGTCAACGGGCCGGGGCCGGGCCGGGCGGGATTCGCCGTGTTTAATTTTTCACGTGACGGACACAGCCTGACAGTAGAATTGTCTTGTGAGCTGTGCAACTGCGCAAGACTGTTCTGTGTACAAAACATGGATGTGGAAGGACTAATAGAAGAATTTCGTAAGTTTCCTGTTCTTTACGATCAGGGAACTGAAAACTACTGGAATATCGAGTACAAAGACAGAGTTTGGAAGACAGTTGCAACAGATCTACAAGCCAAAGGTAAGATAAAAACTACACAAGTTTTAATACCCGAAAGATATTTATTTAATTTTTTATTTTATAAACAGATGTTTGGTTTATGTCATTGTTATATCGGCAGGGCGACATGTTCTTGCCATTCCACAGTCCCTTGTGGAGAATTCAGGAATTTTTTGAGTTGTTCTCGTACAGCAAATGCAGCATCTGTTGATCTCCCACGAATTCGAGGTAGGTTCCGAAGATTTTATGAACTTCCGGATCCCTCAGCAGTTTCCTTTTGATCCATCGTCTGTTCGAGCACCCTATAACCTTCCATTTTTCGAATAAAGTTGTACAGTACACACGCAGGTTATTAGGATCTCCCTGAAGGATTCTTCTAATTATTCAAAATTTCTGTTGCAATATACCGAATGAAATGTTTTACCTCAGTCTTGGTTCTAGTTTCTTTAAAAGCTCACAGAAGGTGTACGGCGTCATCCTAAAATATTCATAAAACTTAGTCTCATCATCTATGAGATGAGAAAATAGTTTCCGAAACTCTCCCTGTACTGGTCTTGTTTTCCAGGCACTGTGGATCCATAATTTTCTTCTTTTTGTTTGCCTTCGTTCTTTTTCCTCTTCGTCTAAAGCAAGTGCTATAACTCCTAATTCACTATTACAAAAATTAGTGAACATGTTTTACAGCTTTCACAAAGAGAAACACAGATCACCGTGTCCGAGTCACTACAAGGAACAACAGAGACACGGACGTGCCCTGGTCATGTGTGGCCCCTGCAGGAACGGACCGGAGCACGGCCGTCACTCGTTCGACGCTCGGCCCTGACATGGCCCGGACGTGTGTGTCCCGACCTTAATTCTAACTTTTACTGTTTCCAACTGCTCGAAGGGCACACAAAGAAGAGAAAGTAAGACATAAATATAGATAAAACAGTTTAACTTACCAAAAATAATCCATACAAAGCTCTCATGTTATTTGGATTCAACTTGATGGCTTCACAGTAATGTGCACGAGCAAGTTCCATGTTTTCAAATCCTCCCTGAAAGAACAATAGAAATAACCTGTTTCTAGCAATTCTCAAAACAGCACTTCATAACTGTTTGCAACAAATCTCAAAACAGGTACTGGCTATGACAAAATAATTATAATACAATGGATTATTTGCAGCAGTTGGCTTGTTTGGGGGAAGAGACCAGGCAGCAAGGTTATCGGTCTCATCGGTTTTAGGGAAAGACGTGGAAGGAAGTCGGCCGTGCCCTTTTATAGGAACCATCCATTTGCAGCAGTCCTTGCATAATTTATGAAGCGGACAATATATACAGGGTGATTCACAATGCTAGGCAAATATTTTAATATGTTGTTGAAGCCGTCACAAAACTGTAAGAGGTTAAAATAAAGCATGATTTCCATTTATTTTGTTGTTATTGGTCTGATGACTCTAATAAAACATGTCCCAGATGTGTATCTGCAGTAGCTTTCCAGAACTTCCAGAGAAGCAAAGATTATTATATAAGTAGATTTGTTTACTTTCCATTAAGAATGTAGGAACATTTATGTCATTGTTGGCAACAGTTAGTGAGTTGTTTCAGTCATTTTCCAACCTTGAAAGGAGTCCGTTTACTGTATTGTTCAGTGAAAGAACATAATACCAACAGTGTATTTAAGTGAAACCACATAGTAACTATTGTAGTTTGTAGATTGTAGATTGTAGATTCACCAGATATAACAACAAAATAAATGGAAATCGTGCTTTACTTTAACATTGTACAGTTTTGTGATGTTTATATGAACTTTTTTCTTTAGTTTTACATGTAGAATAACATATTACAGTATATGCATATCTTCGTGATTCACCCTGTATTTCTATTTGGTAACTGGCTTGGGTTTAATCAAACTTCTGCCTGGTGTCAAAACACTGTAGAAGTGCTGGGAGGTTTACAAGCACCCCCCAAGGTAATAAGATTGGGAGTCATTCAAATAATGATGGGAGGCTATTATCGAGCTTCTTGTATGAAACTTTAGTGCAGCCTATTACATTTAAATTTACAAATATTGTGAAAATATATCCTTATTGGGAGAACTTTAGTGATGTGTAGATCATGTATAAAGGAGAACGTGAATAGGATGCTAGTGCAATCCATTCTTGAGTACTGCTTGAGCATTTGGGATACCCACCAGGTCACATTAATGGAAGATATTGAAAATTCAGAAGTGTGCTGCTACATTTGTTACAGGTAGGCGATTCTACTGGCACCAATGTACATTTGGTGTAAGGACCATGAACATAAGATGAGAGAAATTGGGTTGCATAAGGAGGCTTATGAATGGCTGTTTTTCTATCACTATTTCTGAATGGAACAGGAAAGGAAATATCAGTAGCAGTATGTCGTACCCTCCGCCATGCACAAAACGGTGGCTTGCAGATTATGTACACAGATTTAGATATAATATACATTAACAATAAAATGCAAGACCTTGATTGTAAGTGACAAGTGAAAAACTTCATGTTGGGCTGACATTTGTGTCTCTCCATATAATATATACAAACAATATACAAATTCAACAGTAATCTATTAGAAGAATTACTACAGATTTGAAATAAATCAAAGTAAGTAAGTTTGTTTCAGAAATAAGTTATTACACTAACAATTAGTGCAGCTTCATTGCCAGTAAGCAAAAGGAAGGTTCCACATTCTGGACACAGACGAGTTAATCATGTTTGACCGACTGCCATGTCATCCTCTGCCAATGGTGCCATCGGATGTTGTACAGTGGGGTGTGTGGTCAGCACAACACACTCCTGGTCATTGCTGGGTTTTTTGACTACAGAACTGCTACTATTCGGTTGAGTAGCTTCTCAGTTACCCTCACGAGGCCGAGGGCTTGCCATACCAATCCTCCCACTGATGAAAAATCCCTTGAGTTCTGGGAGTCAAAGCAAGGTCCTCTGCATGGCAGTCAGCAGTGCTGAACACTCAGCTATGCCAGTATTTGAAATTAAATGCTGGGTGCAGAGACTGTCTGTTGTTGAGGATAGTTTCTACTAGTTGCTACTGAACAATATCATGTAAAATTAAAGTAGTTTAGCTACAGACATTACTACATTTATTACTGTATTACAGCAAGAACACAGCCAAGTTAAATTTCTTTGCCAAAGTCAACAAAAGAAAAGTACAAAAGAAAAGTGGTATGGATTATATATGGGTGCTGACAGAGTTGTAGACAGCAACAATGGAAATTCCTGGATGGATAATACATAAAACAAAAGAAAGGCAACTGTTTACCTACAGCTGACTGATGCATGACACAAAGAGACACACAGCAGAAACAGTATTACTTGACTGTGAGCTCTTGTTTTTTCTCTAGCAGAAGTATGCACACACACAGATGCACAAGCCTGTGACTACAGACAGGAAGACTCACCCTTGGCCATGGGCATGTGCGTTTCGGTATCTTTGTGGTTGTGTGTGTGAATGTGCATACTTTAACTATGTAACTAGAGAAAGATAAAGAGCTCACTAGCTACTAAAATGCTGTTTCTGTTACATGTTTCTATGCACCGCACATCTGTGAGATGTAGGTGAAGAGTTTTAGATAGTATATACAAAAGGGATCAAACTGTCTATTATGTGGAAAAAGAGATTTGTTCTAACACAATTATCTCGTTTTTTCTTACAAGACCATGTCAAATCAACACACCTATTTTACTTCACAATTTTAGATTTTGCTAAAATTTAGTATAATTATAGTGGGTGCTGAGACTAAGAAAAATTCCAAATTTCAATTTTTTATCTCAAACCATTCCTGAAATATCGCTATGTAAACTTTTCAAAAACCAGCCAAAGGTGAGTGAACAGACTTTTTTTAAATTGCCCTAGGAGCTGCTCTAATTGAGATATAGAACTGAGAAAGGTGTCATTTTGCTTGCTTTTTCCAGAGATATACAACAAAACATAGCTTCTAATTAATAATCTTTTTCAAAATACTAATTAATATTTTGATTTAATTTTTTTTTACAAAAAGTACATAATTGAAAATTTTCAAAATATTTCCACAGCTACTTCATACTGTTGTAAATCACATGGCAAGATATAACTGTGGGATGATGATGGGTTCAGTGTTAAAAAAAATTATTCCAGACTCTTGTTTTTCACTAACAGCCGTAGTCTGACCAAACTGACCTTTAACAAACAGGAATTTCATTAAAATATACTGAAAGGTAAGTAAAAAAAAACTATTAGAAATATAAATGAAATGATAATTAAATGGACACCCTAGCTGCAAACAGGCGTTGATGTACTTCATTGGGGACATGTTGAAAATGTGTGCCCCGACCGGGACTCGAACCCGGGATCTCCTGCTTACATGGCAGACGCTCTATCCAACTGAGCCACCGCGGGCACAGAGGATAGTGCGTCTGCAGGGACTTATCCCTTGCACGCTCCCCGTGAGATCCACATTCCCAACATGTCCATACCACTACATTCGTAGTGCGCCTAATAGATGTTTGCCCATCATACTCATTACTCGTGGCAGATTAATCTACCAAGGCCCGTACGAGTTCGGGCATAGCATGTGCATTCGCACAAGGTCAATGGCTGGGAAGCCATATTTAACTATATATGACGGTAGTATCTGTTCCCGAAAGAACAGTTACCGTGGATGACCCTGCAGCTTTGCTAGAAATGAAATGATAATTAAATGGACACCCTAGCTGCAAACAGGCGTTGATGTACTTCATTGGGGACATGTTGAAAATGTGTGCCACGAGTAATGAGTATGATGGGCAAACATCTATTAGGCACACTACGAATGTAGTGGTGTGGACATGTTGAGAATGTGGATCTCACGGGGAGCGTGCAAGGGATAAGTCCCTGCAGACGCACTATCCTCTGTGCCCGCGGTGGCTCAGTTGGATAGAGCGTCTGCCATGTCAGCAGGAGATCCCGGGTTCGAGTCCCGGTCGGGGCACACATTTTCAACATGTCCCCAATTAAGTACATCAACGACTGTTTGCAGCTAGGGTGTCCATTTAATTATCATTTCATTTCTAGCAAAGCTGCATGGTCATCCACGGTAACTGTTCTTTCGGGAACAGATACTACCGTCATATATATTAGAAATATCAAAACATCACCTTATTAAAACAAAACTAATCAGCATATTTTATAATTGATTGCATATTTTAATTTCACACAACTTAACTAACAATATATTAACTGATGAAACAAAAAAGTTTGAGCATTTAACTACAAACTGAAATGAAAAAGTACAAGTATTTACATTATAGTTCTGGTCCATGATGTTTGGAATGAAACTATTAAAAAAATTAAATACATAATGCTTGTTTTTGAGTAACAGCTAAATTTAACACAATAGGTACTAACAGTAATTTTGAAAAAACTTTCTATAAAATATAAATTACCGGTAACACTAACCTGAGACAAAAATTAAGTTCTGAGTTGAAAGCAGTTTCCCAATAAATTGTCTTGGAACTTTACAGATTACATTTTAATAAAGCTGAATGGGTTTGGTTTACACCACTTTCATTAAGAACGTATGTTCTCCCTGTTAGAGTAAACGGATTTACTTTCGTGAGAACATCCACAACTGAGACCCATAGGACATCTGCATGTGCAGGGTAGGAGAATAACTTAGTTGGTCCACATGAATGAAGGAAAGTTATTTTCACTTCATCAAGTTCTTTGTATTTTTCTAAAATGTACCCAAGACACCAGTTTCTGCCACATACAGTGGTGACATAGCCTGATACATCTTGTAACTTCAGTTTGTCTGGTGATGTAGTTACTTCCCTCTCCCAACTCTGCATATCACCTGAAAAGTATTTGAGTATTAACTTTGATGTAGTGTTGGGAACGAAAGCATGAAATTGCTGTGTTCCTTTGATTGTCAATGCCCCTTCAAGCCGACTTTTTAATAATATTTCTGAAGCAGCATAGTCTTCTTGAGTGGAATACGCAAAATCAACATTTGTGATATTATCTACTGCCAACTCAAATAGATCTCGTGGAGTTTGGATCTGATTTTGGTACGGCCTTTGCAGACTTGCACGAGCTGCCAGTCTCTTAACTGAATCCCCTACTCCATCACAAGGCCCTTTCCCATGTGCTGTGGCTGAAAAGTGCCACTCAGCTTTTATGTTGAAGCCTTCTTAATGAAGGCAAAGGTTCAGGAAGTTGTTCTTATTTTTGTACTGAGCAGCAGAACTGTCAGAATAATAGTATATCCTTTTTTGGAAGCTTTTGGAATTTATTCGATGGATAGGAAATAAGCTGCTTTTGAAAGGTGTAAACCGCACTGTATTGTGCTCCAGGCAATCGGAAACAATGACAAAGCTCAATGCCCAATTTTGTCTTCCTGTTTGTAATATATAACAAAAGGATGAATGGTAATCTGTTGTCTTGTCCAGCGGTAACTCTGAGCTTCATCCTGCAGAACTATACAAAAATTTTCTGAAAAATCACATATGACAACATATTCAGATTCCTTAAGGTTTTCTCTTGTGGAGTTAAGGAATGTTCATTGTTGCTTGGCAATGAAGTCATGCCGAATCAAAGTAGACATCTTACCACAAAATAAATCTATGAATTCTTCTGAAGTTTTCTGAACACTTTCAGATTACAGTGGTCAATCCACTGTCGGAAATGAACTCGTTCAATTAAGTTTTCATCAAAAGAGTCTTGTAAAATTTTATGTATGACAGTTTCTCCTGGGCAGTATTCACAGTTTCCCAAGTTGCAATCAACTGATGATGGGTTGTGTGTTTGCAATGCACTGCTTATAATTGTTTAAGCCGCTGCTGTTTGTTACTATATTTAGTTTGGAATTTTCTATCATTAATTTTATGTTTTGGCGAGTTGTGCACACAGAAACAGTGTGTGTGCGCCACTCCAGCCAGCAAATACACAATGTTTCGGTCTCAACTCAGCAAATTTAGAGAAACTTGTCTTTAAAATGTTTGTAAGCTTTTCTAAGGTTACACTAAATAAGTCTTTTTGATTTTTTTGTTTAACTTTCACTTGTTTCTGTAACAAAGAACTTTATGAAGTTTCTTTAATACCTGGCATTGCCCGGCTAACTTCACCATTTTCATAAAATGAATGTACAGTTTTGACAGTTTCTGTTGGTAAATACTTTCCTGGTTTTGGGTTTGGACCTTCCATGAATCCTTTCTCTTTCAAAAAGTTTCTGGATTGCTGAACAATGTAATTAGGAGCATTAAATTCCCTCATTATTTGCCTGACACTCCACTTTTCAGGTAAAACTGTAAGAATCATTAGTTTTTTTGCTCTACTTATGGAATTATTAAAGTTTGTTTTGAGATTTTCAAGAACGGATTAATCAGTATCAGTATCTGAGGACGACGTTTCAGCAGCAACAAAAAGTTTACATGTCACTGATGAGGAGATTTTTTTTTTTCACTTTTGATTTGGCGTAACACATAGATGCTACTTTTTTCTTATCAACTGGGGACTCACCTAGTTCTCAAAGTGATGTGTTAAGTGTTTGAACAACCACTGAAGTTGCAGTGAAGTCAGGATCTTGGTCTGGGATGATTATCTCTGATCCAGAAGAATCTTCTTCAACACTTTTATCACTGATGGGCTCTGGTGTATTTTTCAATGTGGTTACATCTTTCCTACATTTATCACAAATCCTGCCACCACCAGGTAATTGTGGAAATAATTTGGGCATCCATGCTGTGACATTTCTCAGTTTTTTTCCTGTCTCTAATAAAATGATTTGACTTCTTCAGTGGATTACAACGCTGCGCTCTTACAACGCTGCACTTTTTACTTGGTTCCATATTGATACAAAAACCACTTATAAATTCTCCTTCAATTTATAGATTTACTTGTAAATGAACTATTAAATATACTAGATACAAATTAGTCAACACAGAGGTAACAATTGATTTGCACTAAAACCACAGTGCACAATAATGCTGTAGGCACATTAAGCCTTAGAAGGTAACAGTCTTATATCCTCTCAACAATGGCTCCAGTCTCTGAATGATTGTACAGATATCAAGCACGGTGCTTGTTTCAACTTGTTCACAGCCTGCTGCATACATGGACAGAAACACAAGTATGTTCAGCCTTCGTACAGTGGCTAAAGTCTATGCTAATGAAACGTGTATTTTTGGACAGGAAGTATTACATCAATAGTCTACTCATAAGTTTTTCGCACCTTATTTAAATCTTAGCTATAGGTCCCACACTCAACATTTCGTTTTGCCAGTTAATAGACTATTAGTTTAAACTGTAAGAAACTAAAAATATTAGCAACCAATGATGGAAAATGTTGTTTAGTTTTGTTTCAAGAAGGTGATATTCTGATATTTCTAGTACTTTTTTACTTACCTTTCAGTATATTTTAATGAAATTCCTGTTTGTTAAAGGTCAGTTTGGTCAAACTACGGCTGTTAGTGAAAAACAAGACTCCGGAATAATTTTTTTAACAATGAACGCATCATTGTATTGTATGTTAAGCGGGGACCTATAATCATCAGAGAGGCTCCATCCCCGCAGCAGCCGCAGTGGTCCACAACCCCACAACGACTACCACAGTCCACTTCACCCCTCCGCCGCCCCACACCGAACCCAGGGTTATTGTGCGATTCGGACCCCGGTGGACCCTCCAGGGAACGTCTCACACCAGACATGTGTAATCCCTATGTTTGCATGGTAGAGTAAGGGTGGTGTACGCATACGTGGAGAACTTGTTTGCGCAGCAATCACCGACATAGTGTAACTGAGGCGGAATAAGGGGAACCAGCCCGCATTCGCCGAGGCAGATGGAAAACCACCTAAAAACCATCCACAGACTGGCCGGTTCACCGGCCCTCGACACAAATCCGCCGGGCAGATTCGTGCTGGGGACCAGGCGTTCCTTCCCACCCGGAAGGCCGTGCATTAGACCGCATGGCCAACCAGGCGGGCATGAACCCATCATTATCCCACATTTATATTTCACCATGTAATTTACAACAGTATGAAGTAGTCATGGAAATAATTTGAAAATTTTCAATTATGTACTTTTTGTAAAAGGTTATTAATAAGAAGCTACGTTTTGTTGCATATCACTGGAAAGAGCATGAAAAATGCGGCAAAATGACACCTTTCCCAGCTCTTTAGCTCAATTAGGGCAGCTCCTGGGGCAATTTTAAAAAAGTCCGTTCACACATTTTTGGCAAGTTTTTGAAAAGTTTACATGACCATATTTCAGGAATAGTTTGAGGTAAAAAATTGAAATTTGGGATTTTTCTTAGTTTCAGCGACCACTATAATTATACCAACTTTCAGCAAAATCTAAGAGGGTAAGGTCAAATTTTTATTTAAAGTGTTTTGATTTGACATGGAATGACCCACATGCTAAAGTAAGAAAAAATTTCACTCAGACAGAGAGGCTAATGTAGACCAGTGACCCGTCAGTGATGCCAGCAGTATCTATTGTCAGACTGCCAGAAAGAGAACTGGTAATGTCTCTGACACTATATTTCATCCTTTACATTACAGACAAATGCAAGTCATTTACTGACTTTAAATTGTTCAGTTGTAGAACGTCCTCAATAAGATTTTGATTATTATGAATACTTATTGCAAAAAAAAAAAGCCCAAATTTTATACACTTACACTTTTTATATACTCATGCATTTTATATCACAATATTGTGAAAAGGAAATTTGCTACTCACCATATAGCGGAGATGCCGAGTGTGGTTTCAGTTGCCTGAAACTGCAGTCGTGTGTGCGAGTTGCATTTGAGAGAGAGAGAGAGAGAGAGAGAGAGAGAGAGAGAGAGTACTGTTGACAAAGGCCAACGACCGAAAGCTTTAATTGTGAGAGTCTTTTTGTTGTGCCTATCTGCGACTCAGCATCTCTGCTATATGGTGAGTAGCAACTTTCCTTTTCATAATATTGTTACATTCCATCCTGGATTTTCCATTGTTTGGTACACATTTTACATACTTGTTCATCTCAAACACAGTATCACTATGTAAGCAAATAAAATGAGGTAACAGAATATTAATGAATATATATTCCCTGCTTCAAAAATATTGCTTGGGTCAATGTAATTATTTAATGGCGTAGGTGACAAAAATAGACAAAACACTAACCTGTGTATACTTTATTTCAGCATAACGCTGATGTATTAAATGAGAATGTGGATTGTGCAGTAACAATTCTTCCATACAGAAAGCCGCACGAGCTAAATCTTGTTCCATTAGGTAGAGCTCACAAAGTTCTTGCCAGCCTTCTTGGTCACTCATAAACCTGTACAAATTTTTAAAATTGTGTCTTTCACCAGAACAGTAATGAAAATCATCTTCATATGAAATTGCATCTCTTTTTTAAGCATATTTTAACACTGAAAAGTAGATCCACAAGTATGAACACCAAGAACTCACTTTTTCAGGTAGTCTGTCAACTCTTTAATAGCTTCTGGAATTTTGCCCCTTGCTTTAAAAATTGCTACACGCCTTTTTCGAGGTGCTGCATTAGTTTCATCTCTTTTGATTATTGAATCCAACAACTCTAGTGCTTCATCATACCTGAAAAATAATACTATTTTATATCTACATACATGAAGTCTTAACTTATTAAATGGCTGGTAATAACAACACATTCTGAAACATATCACACAGTGACTACCTTAGCCAAATGATTGAACTGCTTCCAGACAGCACGCTAAACATTTGAAATATTATCTCATTTTTGGTCCACCTAAATAAAACAAAAAAAATTGCAAGGAGTCTCGTGTGATTGCTTAACAACTCACAAAATTTCTGGAAGTTTTGGTAGGAAACGCTTACACCATTTTGAAGAATCATCGCTGCTGGTGAATCTTGGGTCTATTGTTATGATACTAAAACGGAACAACAGAGTACAGCACGAGTCCAAAAGGGTCAGTTTTGCCCAAAATAAGCATGCGCCTAGAAATCAGTCACTAATGCTTTCAAGATCACACTGTTTGATTATCGTTGCATGGTATACGCACAAGTTCCCTGTGGTTGGACAGTAACTGCACAGTACTAGAAGAATGTCATTCAACAACTGATGAAAGATCATATCCTAAAGAAATGGACGGAACTCCACAGAAATTGGAATTTGCATCAAGACAACAGATGGCCTCGTATTGCAGCAGCTGTTATGACTATTAGGTAAGAAGGGCACTTGTACAGCCCCTCCCCCTCCCCCTGCCCCCAGCCCACCCACCCTTATAACCCTGAAGTTGCTATATGTGATTTTTCTGTATCCTACTGCAAAAAATGACCTCACGGGATGTCAACTAGACTCCGAAAATCAGACAGTGAAGACTTTAGAGGCAATTTTGAAGTGATTATGAAGAAATTGATTTGAGGATGTCTTCCAAACGTGGCTGAGAACACAGGACAAGTAATTTGCTCTTATTGGTGACTATATTTAAGGGGAAAATTTTGATTTTGATTGATTATTTGGTAAAAAAGTTTTTTTCAGTTTCAGTCTCAATCTTTGCTGAATGACCTTAGTAATATATTACCAAGCCAAACTATCAGGAACAACAGTACTGATCTGTCAGCAGAATAATATATACGGGAATCAACTCTTGGCCTTTTGAGTCCTATTTCAAGCAGTATATTATTCAACTTCAGATTTGATTGTTGCCTAGCTTACTTCAAATCATACACAGTCTTATGTAAGAAACATATCTGGACACTTTCTGAGTACATCTCTGGTGGTGACATACATTTCAGTGTTAACACCCCCTAGAAAAGATATGTACTGCATCCATCATATCCACATCTAGGTTGTACTTAGCGTCCGAAGCCAAACAGGTAATGAACTGAAGAGTACCTTACAAGTGGTGAGTAGACTTCCTCATAATCAGTGGCTTTTCTTTGAACACATCCCTCGACCACTAATCTTGCCTTATGTAAAATTATTTCTCCTTCCTCATTTGTCCTCGTTTCAAATGTCCACTTAAAAGGTAAAATACTTTTTCCTTCAGGAAGATATTTATCATCAAGGAGTCATATTCTTCATACATCACTATCTTCCACTGATCATCCTTAGCAGATGATAAAACTTCAACAGTTTGAGGTTTAATTCAGACATGGAACTGAACAAAATAAACTGATGTCATCCTCCTGTTTCTCTCTGTATTGAATAATCTCTTTCCATGGATGCAAGCCGTAATCTTGTGTCAGTTATCCATCGATCTTCTCCCATAAAGTATGTAGGCATCAGCATCATTGTCATTGTCATAGTCATAGTCATAGTCATAGTCGTCGTCATCATCATCATCATCATCATCATCATCATCATCTGATCAACATTCAACGTCATTGCTCCTACTCGTGATGAATCACCTTTAGAATCACACACTGATTGCACTTCTTCTATATCCTCTTAGGATTTCTGCTGTTTAATTTGTTCAGATGGTACAATGCTTCTCTCAAATGCACAACATAAGTATATTTTATCGCAGTTTACGGCATTTTCTAAAAATTCCACATTTCTACTCTTAATGAAAATGTAAGTATCAAGATAAACTAGCAGACAAAATCCTTTAGTAGACTCACAATGGCCAACAAATACAAACTTTCTGGATCTTTAATCCCTTTTTTGACATTTTTGCTTTGGAATTAATCTCCTAACTTCTCAGCCAAAAATTTGTATATGTGACAAATCATATTTCCTGCCCGATCATACCTCCAAAGGTGTCTTTCCATTAATCACTCTGGTAGATGATCTTTAATAATAAAGAAGCTGTCACTGTTGCTGCTGCCCACAATTGTATAGATAAACCTTCATCAATTAATATGAAGTCTGATCTTTGCAGTAGTGTACTGTTCATGCACTCTGCAAGCCCATTCTATTGAGGAGTGTATGGAGTAGTCACATGATACTTAGTACAATTTTTGTTCATGATTTTTTTGAAATTGTTGTTACAGTACTCCTTACCATTATCTGCGTGAATTTTTATTTTCTTCTCAAGTTCATTCTCCACTAGGTATTTGTAAGCCTTGAAAGCTTCTAGAAAATGCACATATATAATTCGGGAATAATCATCTGTGAGAGTAATGAAATATTTCATGCCTCCCAATGATGTAGTTTCCACGGAACCAAATAATGGCTGGGAAGCTCTTGAACCATCATTATTGAATGGCAGTCTGACTTCCTCCATTTCGAGATGTCATCCATGTGACAAGTTCTTTACTACCGGCTGGAGACATACTTGCACCCTTGGTACAACCTGGTACTTTATTTACATCTGTAAATGTCCAATGTGCCGATGCCATAGGATAACAGCATTTAAATTTTGAGAAGTTAGGTTACCAATCACTTCTCTGTGTGTGTTTAGTAAATAAAAATTATCTGTCAGTGTCGTGGAGAAAACAAATGTTCCCTCCCTGTTGTATATATTACTTGGGGTCTATTTTTTGACCACTACACAAACTGATAGCAGATTAGCAGCAAGTTTTGCTAAATATACTATAGGGTGGTTACAATTAAACTTCCTTAACTTGAGCCAGTGTAAATGGAAAACTATTTACCATATGGGTATCCAATTTTATAAGAATGATGTGTAGACTATGCGCTGCAGTGACAAGTTTGCTAGTAATGTGTCATGACTTACCATTAGGCACCAGTACTGGTATGGCAACGTAAGTTGAAACCCAAGCATCAGTGTGCATTAAAGTTGGCGACAGTCAACATGAGTCTGAACAATGTGAGCAGGGCTTTATCCGTAAAGCTGTATTATGAAAACAGCTGTAACAGCACTGCGGCTCTTCATGAGTATCAACGCTTTAAAGGAATATGGACGGGTTCTCTTTCTGCATTGGGGTTGAAAAACACGCTTTGGAAGTTCGAATTAACTAGCTGCTTGGGAATTGCTACTGGGAGAGGCTAACAGCCAATTGCACCACAAATTGTTGAAGAATTTACTGTTGCCATGGCTGAGAATGCTGGATGCAATGCAAGATCTTCATGCAGTGTCATGACACCTGAACATTCCATGGTCCTCCATTTAAAATATGCAGCGAACAATTGTGAAATGGTTTCTGTACAAACTTTCACACTATCATGGATACAAATGGTCATCACACTGAGCAACATTTGTAAACTGGAACATAAAGACAGTACGCAATTAACAAATGTTACTATCTCATGTGGAAATTAAAACGTATTTCTTTTATGGTTGATTCATTATTTCTCTTCCACATGTCTTACAAATGTTCCACAAGTTCCATTGCCCTACAATCACTCATTTCACATCGGGGTTGTCTCAAGTAGCAGAAGTTAGCTGTCCGGTAAATCACTTACCCAAATTCTTCCACGATTTAGCATCAAACTGACAGTTCTCAAATTTTCCACATAAAGCAGTGTCGTGCTGGCAAAAGTTATGATAGGTATCAGTGGGCTTTGTACATTATACACTCAGTCACATTGATCTGTCATATGCATTGAAGCACCTGAGTCCACATACCATATGTCTGGACCCATTGAATATGAAGAAGCTGTAAAACCTGTGAAAAAATTTATCTTCTTCAGATTTACTTATTTTTTTCCCTTCTAAGTTACACAACTCTGTCCATCAATGTGCCCATAACTATTGCAATGAAAGCACAGTAACTTCCTGCTGCCTTTCACTGCATTTTGCTTGTGTGCCTGTTTTGCTAATACGTGCCTTTTCCTGTGCTGAAGGATAATCTCTCTGGATTTGTTATTTTTTTTATAAAAGCTTTGTTTTTATAAGGTAATTTTGTTCAAGCCTCTTTATCTCTGAACTATTGCAACTTACATCCTTCTGAATCTGCTTACTGAATTAATCTCTCAATGCCCTCTACAATTTTTGCCCCACCAACACTTCCCTCCACTACTAAATTGATGATCCCTTCATGTCTCAGAATGTGTCAGATTGAGCCACAAATTTCTTTTCACTCCAATTCCATTCAGTATCTTCTCATTAGGTACACACCCACCTAATCTTCAGCATTCTTCTGAAGCATCACAATTTCAAAGTTTCAATTCTCTTCTTGTCTAAACTATTTATCACCCTTGTTTCACTTCCATATATTACTTCACTCCATACAAATACATTCAGAAAAATATTTCCTAACACTTAAACCTACATTTGACATTAACAAGTTTCTTTTCTTCAGAAAAGCTTTTCTTGCCATTGCCAGTCTACATTTTATATCCTCTCTGCTTCAGCCATCATTTTCAGTTACTTTGCTGCCGCAATAACAAAATTCATCTACTACTTTACATGCCTCATTTCCTAATCTAATTCCTTATGAATCACCCGATTTAATTAAACTACTTTCCATGACCCTTGTTTAGCTTTTTTTGGTGTTCATTTTATATCCTCCTCTTAAGACACCGTCCATTCCATGCAACTGCTCTTCTGAGTCACACGCATACACTATCGGAATATCAACAGTAAACCTCCCCAGGATGCACAAAACTTCTCTCGTAGCATCTGAAACTGGAATTTGTGCAGTATTTTCAAAATTTTCTCACACGAACAAAACAGTCCTGTGATGAAATGCACCACCCTTTGCTGGATCTTCTTTCTTTCTCTCCTTTATTTATCTAGCTTGGTATGGTCCCGAACTGATGAGCGATACAAACTGGTCGAAAAAATATTTGATACGCTACTTCCACCATGGATGTATTACATTCATTACGATTCTCCCAATGAATTTTAACTTGGTACATATTTTCCCACAGTTTGTTTTAAGTTGTCATTTCACTTTAGGTCAACCTGGACGGTTACTCCTACGTATTTCACAGTAATTCCTGTTTCCAGTTATTTATTGCCATTAGTGTAACTAAACAGCAGTTGACCTCTTCGCCCATTCTGCTACTTCGTTATGTTTATCAAATGACTTCTTTTTATATAAACAATACTCCTGCCAATTTTTGGTGCTTTAGCAGAATTGGGCAGACACTTTAAAACCCCTTTTCAATGAATCTCTGGAAACTGTATTATTTTTTCCTTAAATATCGAGTTAGCTCCAATATGGTAATGAAGTGCCACATAATAGAAATTTCGAAGTTTTGAAGCAACATAGTTAGGTCTATTTGACCGTAAACATACACAACTTGACACTAGCAAATCCTAATCTACACTTAAGTACCAAAATAACTGTTATACACATTTGTATTCAAATACAGAGATATGTAAACAGGCAGAATATGGCACTGCAGTTAGCAAAGCCTATGTAAGACAACAAGTGTCTTGTACAGTTGTTAGATCAGTTACTGCTGCTACAATTGCAGATTATCAAGATTTAAGTGAGTTTGAATGTGGTGTTATAGTTGGTGGACGAGCAATGGACACAGCATTTCTGAGGCAGTGAGGAAGTTGAGATATTCCCATATGACCATTTCATGAGTGTACTGTGAATATCAGGAATCTGGTAAAACATCAACTCTCCAACACTGCTGCGGTTGGAAAAAGATCCTCCAAGAACAGGACCAATGACTGGATAGAATCCTTCAACATGACAGAAGTGGAACCCTTCCACAAATTGCTGCAAATTTCAATGCTGGGCCATCAGCAAGTTTCAGAGTGCAGACCATTCAACAAAACATATCAATATGGACTTTCAGAGGTGTAGGCCCACTCGTGTACCCTTGATGACTGCACAACACAAAGCTTTATGCCTCACTTGGGCCGTCAATGCTGACATTGGACTGCTGATGACTGGAAACATGTTGCTTGGTTGGACAAGTCTCGTTTCAAATTGTATCGAGCAGATGGACGTGTACGGGTGTGGAGACAACCTTATGAATCCATGGACCCTGCATGTCTGCATGTCAGCAGGGGACTGGTCAATCTGGTGGAGGCTCTGTAATGGTGTGGAGCATGTGCAGTAGGTTGATATGGGACCCCTCATACTCCTACATAAGACTCTGACATGTACATAAGCATCCTGTCTGATCACCTGCCTCCATTGTGCATTCTGACAGACTTGGGCAATTCCAGCAGGACAATGCAACATCCCGCACATCCAGAATTGCTACAGAGTGGCTCCAGGAACACTCTTCTGAGTCTGAACACTTCTGCTGGCCACCAAACTCCCCAACATCAATGCTATTGAGCATATCTGGGATGTCTTGCAATGTGCTGTTCAGAAGAGATCTCCATCTGGATTTATGGACAGCCCTGCAGGATACATGGTGTCAATTCCCTCCAGCACTACTTCAGACATTAGTTACGTCCATGCACTTCTGCGTGTTTGCGGGCACCCTACATGATATCGGGCAGGTGTACCAGTTTCTTTGGCTCTTCAGTGTGTATACACGGGCAAGCTTAAAAGTAATGCCTCTGACTTTGTTTTACTAACATTCTACATCTTTATTCTTCATGTTTACATATTTATATCTCAGTATAAGGTAATTGGATGAAAAAAAAAAATCTACTCACCAAGCAGCAGCAAGAGAATGCACATATATATAAAAAAAGATTTTACTTACGCAAGCTTTTGGAGCCAGTGGCTCCTTCCAGCAGAAGAGTGAAGGTGAAGGAAGATGGGTGAAGGGAAAGGAACTGGTCAGCTTTAGGAAAAGTGGTAGTTTGAAAAAGTCACCCAGAACCCCACGTCAGTGGAGACTTACTGGATGGGATGAGAAGCTCTCCAGTTGTTCTCTCTTCACCCTCTTCCTACCCCTCCAACTTTCTGCCAGAAGTGAGCTACTAGCTCCAAAAGCTTGCATAAGTAAAAGCATTTTTAAATGTGTGTTCTCCTGCTGCTGTGTGGTGAGTAGATTTTTTTATCTAACCAGTTACATTACATTTTGACTAGTTTCACTGTTATATTTATATCTCAACATAGTCACGATGGTGATGAAAACATTCATCTCGACAAGAGAGCAGTTTGTTGATACCGTCAATGTAGAATGTTTGACTTTGTTAACAGAGCCACAATCTCATCCCTGTTTGCAACACTTCATGATTATCAAAGTGAAGTCCTCGATGACATTCTTTAAGTTTTGAAAATCATATGGAGCAAAGTCGGGACTATGTAGGATGATCGATGATAGTGAACCCAATGCTTTGGACTGTTGCAGATGTTGCAGTGCTCTGTGTGGTCTGGCATTGTCACTGTACACACCTTTCATTCTTCATTCTCTGCA
The DNA here is from genome assembly GCF_023898315.1 of Schistocerca nitens. NCBI lineage: Eukaryota > Metazoa > Arthropoda > Insecta > Orthoptera > Acrididae > Schistocerca > Schistocerca nitens. Next base: position 733,305,328 of record NC_064614.1, on the reverse strand, counting down.
GTTAAAAACTCTCGTACAGCCTGCTGTTTCTCACCACCAGACAGAGGTACATTACACACAGGCACATTACATGCTACAATTCAGAGTGTTCTAGCAGCAGAAGGTCACAATTTGCATCAACAAAATGGGAAAACTCGACTGAGTAGTGTGCATGAAATGTAATACTACAAACGATATGAGAACAGAGTAAAAAATTTGGAGGTATTACTTTTCGGTATTCCTTCATATTAACTGATGATCCAACCTGGTTTCGCACTGGTAGCTCCAAGTATTATGGCTATATGATCAGTCTGGAATAGTGATAATTAGACAACAGATTTTACGTAAAAACCTATTTTGTTCCTCATTAAATAAAGGCAATAAAAGTTGTACATACACCAATTATGCCAATTTATGATCAAAAACGCTAGTTTTATAGCACCTAAAAACACCTAATTTCAGTTTAGTACCTTATTGTACCTAAACTTTAAAAATCCAATTAAATAAAATCTTTTATGACTAACATTCTCTCGTTGTCTTCCCAGCTAAGAATGACACAAATATTTTATCGAAAATTGTAATCTTAGAGTACCTAAAATAGCTAATTTCATGTTAGAACCTGACTGTACCTAATTTTTAAAAATCCAGTCAAATAAAATTTGTAGGACTAAAGCTACTCTGCTGGTAAACCGGCTACTTAGAAAACAGTAATTGAATGACAACTGGTTTTTTTGCATGCGTGAATGCCAATTGTGAGTCAGATGACTGCATACGTAAACCTTCAAATGGGCCAGCAGGGCACTGAGGAGCTTTGTGATATGCCTCCAGTGCCTTCCTGCCCTGTCAGAACAGCCTATTGAAAACACCTGCACCATTCAGTCGGTCAGCGTGCTGCTTGGATGTGGTGTAATATTTCACATCTACTGGATTTTTAAAAATTAGATGGTCAGGTTCTAACATGAAATTAGGTATTTTTAGGATTTTTAAAAATAAGGTACAGTCAGGTTCTAACATGAAATTAGGTATTTTAGGTACTGTAAAATTACAATTTTCGATAAAATATTTGAGAGTCAAGCATGCCGAAAACAGCCAGCTCCAAATCATCTCTGATTCGTCATTGGTTTCAAGAATTTTCTGATTTCTCTACAGATGAAAGAGTCATTCACTGCAATGTGTGCAACAAAGATGTAAGTAAAATGTTAATCTATTAACTGCTACGTCCACTCAGAGAACAGTGATGCCACTGTTTTTTCCTGAGTTAACTTTGACCAGACACATGCAAATGCAGAAATATTGTTTCTAAACCCTTAATGTACATTAGTTCTGCTAAGCAGATCTTGTATGTAAATTCTTCCACAAAGTATTTCTCATTTCTTTTTGTTTTTATGCACGTTCTGAACAGAGGTCACATTTGAGTCAGCGTGTTGCGGGGATTAAACACTGGGTAAATTTAAAAAATAAATCAAACTTGACACAAAGTTTGTAACTAAACTAAATGCAACAAAAACAAATTTCACATTGATCTTTGCTGAGCCATTGTTGGAGCAAACATATCATCCAATGAAGATGAAAATAGCCCAATTCAAAAGCTTTCTAGAGAAATACTGTCACTGAAGCATTCCATCAGAATCCACACTGAGAAGTAACTATTTAGATACTTTATATGAAAATACATTGAGCAGGAAAAGGGATGATATATGCAATTCATACATGTGGATCTCTGTCAATGACACAATTGACAGACAATGTCAATAGGTGGCTAATTTGGTTGTTGGAAAGTCAGGTCCAGACACTCGCTCTGTATCTCATCTGATCTGCAGCAAGGGGCTATAAATGATTAACCAGGAAGCAATTGCTCACTTTGTTAATGAAGTTCTCAAATTACTTTTCCATGACAGTCTAGATGAAAATAAATTACTTGATAAAGTACTTGCAAACTACACTGATGCACCCACATACATGACTGCTGCTGTTAAATTGTTGAAAGTATTTTACCCAGCCTTGCTCCATATTACATGTCTTGCCCATGCCATGAATTGTGTAGCTGAGATGATACATCTTGAATTTCCACATTTAAATAAGCTAGTTTCAACCATCAAAAAGCTTTTTAATAAATCACCTACAAGACTCCAATTATTTTGAGAGGAACTTCCCAACGTACCACTTTCACCAGAACCCACACTTACTCGCTGGGGAATGTGGCTACAAGTCATGGAATATTACAGCAAGCATTTGGAAGACATTAAAAACATTGTTCTTAAATTGCGGGAGGAGGCAGTGAACATTACTTCAGCTAAAGATCTTCTAAAGGACCCAACAATTTCCAACGCCACCGCATACATAAAATCTCATTATGCATTTTTGGTCCCTGTTATTAAAGCTCTAGAGTGTTCAGGAAAACCAGTCCACACACAACTGAGACTGATAGAAGAGGTGACAGAAAAAAATCAACTTGGTCCCAGGTTCTATTGGTATGAAAGTTAGTAAAAAACTACAGACAGTGCTACAAAAAACCCAGGACTGACCACCTTCTGTACAATGGCTGACATCCTATCAGGTAAATCAACAGAACATGAGTGTGCAGTCCCATTTTGCCTAATACCCGCATTTAAATATGCCCCAGTAACATCTGTTGTTGTTGAATGCTAATTCTCAGCATATAAGATGCTATTAACAGACAAGAGATACAGCTTCTCTACAGAAAATCTGGAGAAAGAGTTAACAATTCACTGTGACTGTAATTATGGACATGGACAATAATATAATGTGGATTTTTGTCAATCTATTTATCTTTCTACACAATAAAATGTCAGATTTTGGTCATTTATTTTCTGATTTTTATAACCCATTTTTGTAAGTGATAGAACCTATTTAAGTACCTAATTTAAGATTTTTAGAACCTAAAAGTCCAAGGTCTAGTGATAATGTTACATACAAAAACCTTCCCCCCCACAAACCATAGACCTTGCCGTTGGTGGGGAGGCTTGTGTGCCTCACCGATACAGATAGCCGTACCGTAGGTGCAACTGCAACGGAGGGGTATCTGTTACGAGGCCAGGTTCCTGAAGAGGGACAGCAGCCTTTTCAGTAGTTGCAGGGGCAACAGTCTGGATGATTAACTGATCTGGCCTTGTAACACTAACCAAAACGGCCTTGCTGTGCTGGTACTGTGAAAGGCTGAAAGCAAGGGGAAACTGCAGCCGTAATTTTTCCTAAGGGCATGTAGCTTTACTGTATGGATAAATGATGATGGCGTCCTCTTGGGTAAAATATTCTGGAGGTAAAATAGTCCCCGAATCTGATCTCCAGGTGGGGACTACTCAGGAGGACATTATTATCAGGAGAAAGAAAACTGGCGTTCTACGGATCGGAGCGTGGAATGTCAGATCCCTTAATCGGGCAGAAAGGTTAGAAAATTTAAAAAGGGAAATGGATAGGTTAAAGCTGGATATAGTGGGAATTAGTGAAGTTCGGTGGCAGGTGGAACAAGACTTTTGGTCAGGTGAATACAGGGTTATAAATACAAAATCATATAGGGGTAATGCAGGAGTAGGTTTAAGAATGAATAGGAAAATAGGAATGCGGGTAAGCTACTACAAACAGCACAGCGAATGCATTGTTGTGGCCAAGATAGACACAAAGCCCACGCCTACAACAGTAGTACAAGTCTATACGCCAACTAGCTCTGCAGATGACGAAGAAATTGAAGAAATGTATGATGAGATAAAAGAAATTATTCAGATAGTGAAGGGAGACGAAAATTTAATAGTCATGGGTGACTGGAATTCGATAGTAGGAAAAGGAAGAGAAGGAAACATAGTAGGTGAATATGGATTGGGGGTCAGAAATGAAAGAGGAAGCCGCCTGGTAGAATTTTGAACACAGCACAACTTAATCATAGCTAACACTTGGTTCAAGAATCATAAAAGAAGGTTGTATATATGGAAGTAGCCTGGAGATACTGACAGGTTTCAGATACATTATATAATGGTAAGACAGAGATTTAGGAACCAGGTTTTAAATCGTAAGACATTTCCAGGGGCAGATGTGGACTCTGACCACAATCTATTGGTTATGAACTGGAGATTAAAACTGAAGAAACTGCAAAAAGGTGGGAATTTAAGGAGATGGGACCTGGATAAATTGAAAGAACCAGAGGTTGTACAGAGTGTCAGGGAGAGCATAATGGAACATTTGATATGAATGGGGGAAAGAAATACAGTAGAAGAAGAATGGGTAGCTTTGAGGTGTGAAATAGTGAAGGCAGGAGAGGATCAAGTAGGTAAAAAGACGAGGGCGAGTAGAAATCCTTGGATAACAGAAGAGATACTGAATTTAATTGATAAAAGAGGAAAACACAAAAATGCAGTAAATGAAGCAGGCAAAAAGGAATACAAACGTCTCAAAAATGAGATCGACGGGAAGTGCAAAATGGCTAAGCAGGGATGGCTACAGGACAAATGTAAGGGTGTAGAGGCTTATCTCACGAGGTGTAAGATAGATACTGCCTACAGGAAAATTAAAGACACCTTTGGAGAAAAGAGAACCACTTGTATGAATATCAAGAGCTCAGATGGAAACCCAGTTCTAAGCAAAGAAGGGAAAGCAGAAAGGTGGAAGGAATATATAGAGGGTTTATACAAGGGCGATGTACTTGAGGACAATATTATGGAAATGGAAGAGGATGTAGATGAAGATGAAATGGGAGATAAGACACTGCGTGAAGAGTTTGACAGAGCACTGAAAGACCTAAGTCGAAACAAGGCCCCTGGAGTAGACAACACTCCATTAGAACTACTGACAGCCTTGGGAGAGCCAGTCCTGACAAAACTCTACCATCTGGTGAGCAAGATGTATGAGACAGGCGAAATACCCTCAGACTTCAAGAAGAATATAATAATTCCAATCCCAAAGAAAGCAGGCTTTGACAGATGTGAAAATTACCGAACTATCAGTTTAGTAAGTCACAGCTGCAAAATACTAACACAAATTCTTTACAACCGAATGGAAAAACTGGTAGAAGCTGACCTCGGGGAAGATCAGTTGGGATTCCGTAGAAATGTTGGAACACGTGAGGCAATACTGACCCTACGACTTATCTTAGAAGCTAGATTAAGAAAAGGCAAACCTATGTTTCTAGCATTTGTAGACTTAGAGAAAGCTTTTGACAATGTTGACTGGAATACTCTCTTTCAAATTCTGAAGGTGGCAGGGGTAAAATACAGGGAGCGAAAGGCTATTTACAATTTGTACAGAAAGCAGATGGCAGGTATAAGAGTCGAGGGACATGAAAGGGAAGCAGTGGTTGGGAAGGGAGTGAGACAGGGTTGTAGCCTCTCCCCAATGTTATTCAATCTGTATATTGAGCAAGCAGTGAAGGAAACAAAAGAAAAATTCGGAGTAGGTATTAAAATCCATGGAGAAGAAATAAAAACTTTACGGTTCGCCGATGACATTGTAATTCTGTCAGAGACAGCAAAGGACTTGGAAGAGCAGTTGAATGGAATGGACAGTGTCTTGAAAGGAGGATATAAGATGAACATCAACAAAAGCAAAATGAGGATAATGGAATGTAGTCGAATTAAGTTGGGTGATGCTGAGGGAATTAGATCATGAAATGAGACACTTAAAGTAGTAAAGGAGTTTTGCTATTTGGGGAGCAAAGTAGCTGATGATGGTCGACGTAGAGAGGATATAAAATGTAGACTGGCAATGGTATGGAAAGCGTTTCTGAAGAAGAGAAATTTGTTAACATCGAGTATTGATTTAAGTGTCAGGAAGTCATTTCTGAAAGTATTTGTATGGAGTGTTGCCATGTATGGAAGTGAAACATGGACAATAAATAGTTTAGACAAGAAGAGAATAGAAGCTTTTGAAATGTGGTGCTACAGAAGAATGCTGAAGATTAGATGGGTAGATCATATAACTAATGAGGAGGTACTGGATAGGATTGGGGAGAAGAGTTGATTGTGGCACAATTTGAGTAGAAGAAGGGATCGGTTGGTAGGACATGTTCTGAGGCATCAAGGGATCACCAATTTAGTACTGGAGGGCAACGTGGAGGGTAAAAATCGTAGAGGGAGACCAAGAGATGAATACACTAAGCAGATTCAGAAGGATGTAGGCTGCAGTACATACTGGGAGATGAAGAAGCTTACACAGGATAGAGTAGCATGGAGAGCTGCATCAAACCAGTCTGAGGACTGAAGTCCACCACCACCACCACCACCACCACCACCACCACCAACAACAACAACAACCTTCCTCATGCATTAGTTTATCTATTATTGAAAATTGTATCACAATCTCCACAGTAGTTCCTGAGATTGGCCTACAGATACAAACAGAAAAATACAGCAGGAGTTCAATTTATAATTTGTATACATGCCACATACTTTCATTAACTTAATACGTATTTATTTCAAAGCCTCAGGCAAAAACACCAATTGGCATCTCAGTTGAAAGACAGCATCAAGAATCAAAAAGAAATTGCTGTATTCAAAAGCTGTTTTATTCAGTTACTGGTACAGAAACACAATTACATAAAAAGGGAAATCCTTAAATATTATCCTTTATTTCTTAAATAAAAAGAAAAGAAGTGTACTTTACTTTTTGCTGCCAGCATAACATATTGAGAAAAGTTATTGCATTAGCTGGCTGACACTGGGTAGAACCAGCTCGTCCACACTAAATGAGGGAACACCGTTTCTCAGCTGCAGCAAAACTTAATCCAGCTGAATCCTCATCCATCAACAGGGTCTTCCCTCCTCCCTCCCACAACTCTGCTTGGTTCTCTATTTAAGCACATTTAACTGATGTGGAAAAGACAGGCTATTATCATCACAACGAAGTCCTGATATGTCACACTTGCTGCAATATTTACGGCAGCATTTAGAGAAATCATCATTTCCTTCTACAGAAACTGATACTGACCCACAGTCTGCAGGGTTCAACACATTCCATTTGGTTACAGCATTTTAGGCAGCAGCAAACATTTGCATAACCTATAAAACATTCGTTTTCATGACATCCTTTCTTTTGAGGAATGAAGTTGACCGCTGCACAACAGCCATTCTGTATTTAGTTTCCAAAGGATGAATTATGCCCAGGTCTAGAGGCTTCAGCTGTTTTGTACAGTTAGCAGGAAGATACACATCAACATTCCTGAGAAATGGCATTATGTTTGGTTGTGCAGGACATCTGTCAGTCATAAGAATGATATTCCTTCCTGCTGCACCCATCTCGGCATCTAAATTCCTAAGAAACTTCATACAAATTTCAGCAGTTCTCCAGAGACACACAGTAGTTTTCTCACATTTTTAATAAATTAGAAGAGACCCCACTTCTGCCAAGACTGAAATTATTTCTCATAACCTTATCAGTTGTAGCAAAATATTCATACTCCAATATCCAATAACTTCTAAGCCCACTCTCTCTGAATAGTCTTTTTGTTGCCTGTCTTCTAAACCTCAACTTGGGCCATCATTAAAAGTTTTGACCTGCTTTTAGGAAAGAACTGAAGCAATTCATCTGCAATCACACAAGTTGCAACGCTCTCTTCTGTTACCCATTGTCTCTTCTTCACCACAAATATTGCATGGATTGACAGAATCGAGAGAACTGAGGCTCAAACTGTATGTAGCCTACCTACTTCCAGTTCAGATAATTGTACAGATGCTGACTGGAACAGGTAATTGTCCAATTAAACTGTACGCCCCTTTAAACAACAAAGCATGAAAGTTCTCCCTTTTTAATGCAGAAGGGTGGTGCTTTCAAGATTCAAAAGTGCTTGCTTATTTTTCACTGTATACTGCACAAAGAAAACAATGCCAAATTGTATTTCTTTGTTACATTGAAGAGTTTAACGTGCCAATTGTGTTCAACGTCACAAACAATTTTCAGCTGTACTGAGTCTCAAACTTTCTTCAGTGTAAAATTCAATATTCAGATAAGAAACACAATGTGATCAATTGGTGCACTAGTATCTAATTGTAACATTTTCTGTGACATATCACGTGACTCACACAAGGAAATTGGCAGTTGTTCAAAATTATCAATCAAATATTATGACCTACCTACTGGAATAAGAGTCAACTTTTTTCCTTCAGGAATTTAATGCAACTGATTTGAAAAGATTGGGAATTTTGTGGTAACTGGGTTTCTGTTTCCAAACTATTTAGTATTTGTTCCTTAAAGCAACTTTTGCTAAACAATTTCAGTAACGATGTTCTTATGGCAATTTTGGCAGGACTGTACCATTACGCTGAGCCCTGCAAAGTGACGTGAGTCAAGTATTTGTGTATAAAAAAACTCTAAATGATTACAGCATCAATTAATCTTTAGAATAATACAGAACGGTGCAGAGAAATGAGAAAATCTGAAATAATCAGAGAAAATTAAGGGAACTTCAAAACTTTACCTGATGACGAAATGTGTGTGCTATACGAGTGAAATTTAATTATGCTTCGCTTTTTAAAAATTGCACTACTTAAGTGTTGTCCTTTTGACAGACACATTCATTAAGTCGATTCTGAAGTTTTTGCACAGTGCAGCACAATGTGTTCTCCAGGATGCTGGCAATGTTCTTTTCAACTTGAATCTTGAGCTAGGCAAGTTTTCTTGGTCTAATCTGGTACACTACACTCTCCAACAGTCCCCATAATAAGTAGTCACAGACTGAAAAGCCTGGTGATCGACGTGGTCACCTGATGTTAGCATTCCTTGAAATCTTGTAATCCCCAAACAAACATTTCAATATACTTGGTGAGTGTGTGAGATAGTTCCATCCTGTGGAAACCACCAGATGTGCTGAATGTCACGATTTGGGAGAGAATGGAGCCTTGGTCCAAAAATGCCTCTCTCATGCTGGCATAACAAAGAGAGATGTCACACAGTGAAGCAGCCTCCATCTTCAGGGAAGTAAGGGCCTGTCATCCCACGACAACACAGCACATTGTACAGTAGCTAAAGCACTGTGTGATATCCATAAATTTTGAATAAAGTTAGCATTCTCACTTATTTTAGCCAAGAGGATTTCACAAAACTGTATGTGTAGGATCAGCTGTGGTCATCAGTCTCTAGGGGCTTACACACTAATCACTCTAACTTACGCTAAGGACAACACACACCAATGCCCGATGGAGGACTTGAACCCCCGGTGGGGGGAGCCGCACAAACCGTGTCAAGGCACCTCAGGCTGCACGGCTACCCCACACAGCCATATGGGTGAAATTGAACGTTACGGAGTATTCTTTGCACATTCCGATGTCCAAGTCACAAGGACGAAGCAATTTTTCACACTGAATGATGAGGATCCTTCCCACCACAGCCTGCAAAGTATAAATGTTTTCTGGGGTATGTACCGACAATAAACGTCCCCCTAGGCCACTTTTTCAAAGCCCAATCAGTTCCTTCAAAACTACAGACCCAGGTGTTGGTTGGTTGTGTGTGAAGAAGGAACTTGACCACAGCTTTGAGGGGAGAGGGCGATGGGGTTTGAGATCTCATAATGATGCTGAAACACACTTCGTATAGCTGTCACATTGTCACCAATTTTGGTGTGCACACTCACTGTGACTACACTCCTCTGCAACTAAATGTCCATTACTACTTGATAGTATGGCATCTCCCTCCTTCCCTCCCCCCTCCCTCCACAACCACCCATTCTTATTGAATATACAGGGCTTCCAACATCAGCTTCAAATGTTCTTGGTTCTCTGCAACACCCTGTACAAATACAGACTTTTAAGAAATTACTACATGCATAATGTTTGCCAAATCCCATACCTATTTATGATGACTTGTCCATATCATTGCAAAAATGATCGAAACGTAAATATGTAAGATAACTGTTGTAGCTCTTGTCTGCTTTAATACTGGCTACGTGTTTTCGACAGCCTCCATTTCCAATCCTAATATTGGCATCAGCACGGAGCAAGAGCTATGTGTGCTGTCTCCCTCCCTTTCCCCCCCAACATTTTGTACAGAAACTGTATGATAATGCATAACAAGCACTAAAATTACTGTATGAACCCCCCCCCTTCCCACACACCCCCCCTCTCTCTCTATCACACACACACACACACACACACACACAGCCCGTATCCGCTTATTGACTGAGCAAACAGATCATAAATTGGAGTAAACACAGTGTTATTTTATATTTTATAATCATTTTAAAAATGGTCATAACATTTAAACGTACCGTTCCATTGCTTCCAACTGAAGAACTCTAAGACGTCGGACTCTTAAGCTAGTAGGAAATTCTGTAGAAAGTGTGTGCACACATCTGTCTGCGACATCCAGCCTGTTACAGTCCAAGGCTGCAACACAGACCTGCTCAAGGACCAGCAACCCTTTTTAAAAAAAAAGTCAGGATAATGAAAATAATATTTTTGGAAAAAAACAAAATGAAAATTGATTTTATTGCATGATAAAAATTAAGTATGTGTAGAAAGAGTTTATTAAGATTATGTAACATTTCATACAATAAGAAACACTGTTCACTTGCACCTATAATTTAGGAAACACTGAAAAGTAAGGGAAGTTGTTTTTGTCACCACTAACATGCACCAACCACGATGTTTCTGGCATCTAAGCTGAAATGTGCACCTCTTCCCTCATTTTCAATATTTGTCACTTCAAGATTACGGATTGTAGAGTTCCTGTTACGAAACAGCAAAAATTGCGGAGATGGCTTGTGTAAAGAAATTTGAATGAGATTCATTTCTACTTCTGTGATTTCAATTGCAGTTTTAAAAGATAATGTTACCAGATATACAAGACTGCTGAGAGTTGAATAATTTGCCACTTATAGCTGACTCAAGTTCCTACAATGTCAATGGTTATACACTTACAGAATGTATGTATGGTAAGTCTCCCCTGACCCACAGTTCTGGGTGACTCCTGAAATCTACCCCTTTTTCTAGACCTTTCCAATCCTTTTCTTTTACCCCTCTTCCTTCCCCTTCAACCCTTCTGCCTGAAGAAAGAGCCACTGGCCCCAAAAGCTTGCCAGTTACAATCGTCTTACGTGTGTGTTCTGCCGCCGTTTGATGAGTAGATTGTTTATATATCCATTAAATAATTTACAGCTTATAGCTAGTGAAAAGATGGCATCCAAGCTTTCTTGAAAAAGCTAAGGTGGCCTGGGCTGTCATTAGTACTCTATTGAAAATTGTGTAGATATTAAAGATAATTTTAAAGAGGACATTGGAAACAAACTGCATGCTACAAAAAGTATAAGTGCTTATTCACAGTTGTAATACTTGTACATACGTATTATTAATCTTTGAAAGTTGTCCGTTGTTAGTGTAGAAACTTCTTGAGTTGACTTCAGAGGGGTGTTGCTTGTGCTTAATGGTACTACCGATATTTGAAATGTTTTAAATAAATTTTCTGTTTTAAAATTCATTTCATGTTTTATTAACGCGGTAGCAGGGATGCATAGTTGGTAATGTTTCCACGAATTGTGACAATTTTAGTTGATTTTAATGGTAATTTGACATTACAGAATTGAAAATAATCACACAATGGCTGACAAAAGACAGCAAATTGATAAACAGACTCGTGAAGCAAATTGGGGAACCTGGAGGATTATAATGAGAACTGTTTTAGACTGTAGGAAGGAAGACTTAGAGTTTAACATCCCGTTGATAGCAGGTTATTAGGCATTGAGCACAGATTTGAAAGGATAGAGAAGGAAATCTGCTATGTCCCTTTCAGAGGGATCATCCTGGTATTTACCTGGAGTGATTTAGGGCAATTGCGGAAAACAGAAATCAGGATGGTCAGATGTCCTGAATACAAGTCCAGTGTGCTGATCTCTGTACCACCTCTTACAGTCTATCTTGAGACTGTGACAAAATCTCTGACATTGTATATGGTGATATGATTAAGCTGCAAGTAAGTGTGCAAAATTATGAAGCTGATCTTGCTAAAAGGATTGATATCAATGTAAAATGAAGGAAACAGCAAATTCTATCCCTTGACACCAAGCCCTTATACTTTGTATTTGGGGATTCAAAGCTGCCAAACAGATTCGGGATAAGCTACATAGGATTATGATGTTTGCACAGCAGAAAACATTGATCTGCTTAGACATTAATTTTGTAACATTATGTGGTTGTATACGAGGCCACCTAGCCAAGTTTGATTAAGTAAAAACTGACTTTATTGGACAAAATGATCAATGGCAGAGACCTTTGTGCACAATTTTTGCTAAAAGAGTTCAATTATATTTATGTTACATGGCATGATTTACTTACTGAAGAGAAAACATGGAATATATTATTAAAAAAAGGAGTTTAAATTATAAACTGAGCGTAACAGATCGTGATGATGAAAATGTTGCAATGAGGTTGAAAATGAAAGTTAACAAATAATGGTGAAAGCGCATCAAACTTCATCTGAAGCAGATGTATCAAAAAGTCTCATTACAAAAAGAGTGAAGGTAGAAAATGCTTTTCATGTGACAAAGTGGGTCGCTAATCAAAACAGTGTATAAATGTTCGGTTTGTCTTAAATGTAATAAAAACAACCACTGATCAAATGAGTGTACTAGCACAAAGAGTAACATCAGTGGGAAGTTTAAGAAGTTCTTGCCACACAAATACTTCAAAAATTGGATGAGAGACAATTTTTCTGTAGATACAAACAAACTAGATTGTGACAAGTGGAACAATGACAGCAGTGTGCCAACGCATAACAATCAACGTTATTGGAACATTATATTTAAGCATCTGAAACTCCAAGGAAGATGGATAGTGCCAAAAATGGTGTACAAACTGAAGTATATGACACAGGTCGAATAGATTACAGGTATTCAACGAACAGGACAATATTCTGAAGAAGACTGGTTTGCTGAGGTGGATCCTTTATTTTCTGTTATGAAAGCTATACAAAAAGGAATAAACCAAGTAACTGGTAATGAGTGCAATCATGCGTATTTTTCAATGATGATATTGCAATTGTTGTTGCTATTCTAATGGCAAAAATGACTTATTGTTTGGCTGTAAAGGTTGTTCATCAAGATAGGTCTTGTGTTGTTGAAACTGGTAACGTACCGAGATGGTGTGGAAAAATGTTACCTGCACCAGTTTTTGAAGGACTGTGGTATAGAGGCAATGACTGATACAGTTTTATGAGGGTGTGCACAATGATAAACATCATTAGATGTTATTTTGTGAAAGAGCGGAGAAACCCACTGAATGTGGAGGACTGGTTTACACAGATGTTAGCAGACAAAGGTGAAAGAAAATGATTTGCAGGGTCATCAATACTTTGCTGTTTTTAAGGATAATTTTTGCACTTTCCGGATGATGTACCCTTTGCGACACAAAGATAAAGGTAAAGAAAAATTAGCACTGTTTATTAAAATAATAAATGACTAAGGCTGAAATTACTGTTAAAGAATTACAGACAGACAGTGGCAACAAGTTCCATAATAAAGATGTACATAAGCTTGCTCGTTCAACTGGACTGAAACGTTCAATTACTGCATCATATACTCTTCAGCAGAACAGAGTTGCTGAGTGGGAAGATAGAATCCTTTGTAAGATGGCATGTTCTTGGCTCTGTTCTGCTGAATATCCAGAATCATTGTGGGGTGAGGCAATTTTGGCCCCAACATACACTTTGAATCGAATTGGTCAAATGAAAATTAAGGGTATAACTGCAACTAAAATATTTTTGATGAAAGAAGGTCTTTTGATAATGTGGTATTTGGAATAGAATGCTATGCTTGGATTCCTACAAGAAACTGGAAATGCATTGATGCTTGACACTTAATCTTTGAAAGTATACGAGGTTGGTTATGATAATTGTGTGTCTATGCAGAGACGTAAAACTCAACTGAAAACAAATTGCAAAAACCACTTACTGGAGAGCTTAAAAAGGTTGTCGATCTGCCTCCACAGTTGAGGCTCATCGATGCTGACTACCAAGCAGAGGACATGTGAACGATTCTCAGTACTGCCATGGATTTGGAGGTACACTCAGGCTTGTGAGGACAACTGAGGAGGTACTTAACAAATAGCAGTGGATTCCTGCCACAAAGACTGGCAATAGCCAGGAGAGCAGTGTGTTGACCTAAATTTTTCCATACTGGAGGATGATTGGTTGGTACTGACAATGTAGATGAAAAGGAAGATGCTGCAGAAACTGACTGTAATAATACTGACTTTAAAGAGGGTGATCAACGGAATTGTATGAATGACACTGAGGGACAAGTTGACAAAAACTTGTAAGCAACAAATGAAGGCAAAGGAAGCCACAATTCTTCTTCTTCTTCTTTTCTTCCTAGGCTTCAGTACCCCTCATTCTACCCTGAGGTGGTTGTTCCATCTTTTTCTTGGATGGCCAATATTTCTTTTACCAGCTGGTAATTTAACTCTTACGATTTTCACACTCTCCTGTTCATCGATCCTATCTATGTGCACGTTCCATTCACACTTTCTCTTATGTACCCACTCATTAATGGAGTCCACTTTACATCCCTTTCTAATGCTTTTCTCCCCCCCCCCCCCCCCCCCCCCCAGCACACAGTTTTTTTTTTTGTCTCACTATTGTTTTGTATATTCTTGCCTTTGCATCTTTTTCTTTATGCTTGTTTTTCCAAACAGTATCATTTAAACACCCTGCCACTGTATTTGCTTTTGCTACTTGTTCTCTAACTTACTTTTTGACAATTCCAATGCTGGACAGATCAATATCAAGATACTGAAATATTCATCACCTGTTGAAACTTTCAGATTGCATCTAATTTGTTCCACTGAAGTGGTCATACATCAGGTATTTTGAGTGGATATGACCATATTTAGGTTTCTGGCTGCCACAATAAATAAATGTATAAGTTTCTGCAGGTTATATTCGCTGTTTGCCAGCAGAACTGCATCAGTATAACAAATGTTTTTTATTTCTTCATCCCCCATTCTATAACCACTACCAGCCAATACCTTCCTTTATCACCTTGTCCATGACTACATTAAAAAGTAGCGGGCTCAAAGAGTCATCTTGCCTAATCCCACTATTAACAGCTATGCAGCTAGTTACTCTGGAACCAATTTTCACTTGGCTGTATTTATTGGTATAAATGTCTTCAATTGTTTTTACTTATTTGGAAGAAAAACCCCATTTGTAGAGCAGTTTTACCACATCTGTTAACTGAATCCTATCAAAAGCCTTTTTTTAAATCAATAAAACAAAGATAAGCTTGTCTATTGTATACAATGGACTTCTCTATAAACTGTCTAAGAATGAATGCTGCATCTATGCATGAACTATGGGATCTAAAACCACACTGCTCCTCTGCAAGGATTGTAATACTTTTCATTTATTTTCCTTTTGTCATGAGTTTAAGGACTGAACTCAGTAGATTTATCCTTCTGTAGCTGGATGGCTCTATCTTATATTTTTTTTTTTTTTTTTTTTTTGTACATCATCAGGATTGTAATGCTAGTTTTCCATTGATCTCTGTTAACCAAATTGGTTAATTGTTCAGTTAGTGGACACCCTCCATACTTTAGTAATTCATTGGGATCCTATCTTTCCCTGGAGACTTCCTACTTTTTAACAGAGTTAAAGCTTCTTGTGTCTCTGCATGTGAAACAGTTACATCATCACTTACTTGTATGCTGATCTCTCTTCATTTTCCTGTGTTTTTTACCTTTACACGACTCCTTTAAATATTTAACCCATTATTCCTCATTTACTTTCAAAATTTCATTTAATTCTTCCCTCTGCTGACACATCATTCTCCAAATTTGTTTCTGCAATTCATAGAGGTCACAATTTATGTGAATGACAGAATTTGGAGAGACCATCATGTTACTATGACGATTCAGCCCATCAACCAACCAAGAATAATGCTTCTTTGTGAGACATCAAGGAGTTACAAAAAGCAGTGCAGTGAGAAAATTCTAAATAAATGGAAGAAAGCAGTGGAAGAAGAAATGAATATTCTGAAGAAAAATAAGACACTGGAACTAGTTTACAAGGCTAAAACTGAAAGGTGATTGAAAATCAACAGGATTCTGCTATAAAATTAAATGAAAATAATGAAGTGGTTCGATATAAGACTCGAATGGTGACAAACAGATAT
This sequence comes from Schistocerca nitens, assembly GCF_023898315.1. Taxonomy (NCBI): domain Eukaryota; kingdom Metazoa; phylum Arthropoda; class Insecta; order Orthoptera; family Acrididae; genus Schistocerca; species Schistocerca nitens. The sequence goes on along the minus strand of NC_064614.1, from coordinate 733,289,250 downwards.
AGTCAATGTTTTGGAATTGATTACTTTGACACATTTAGCCCTGTAACAGGATCTGAGACAAGAGCCCCCCAAATGTTGCTATTTCACATGATTGGTGTGTAAGTCAAGTTAATGTAAGAACACCATTTCTCAACAGTATTTTGAAGGAAGAAATTTGTATGTATGAACCAGAGGACTTGGATGGTGGGCCACCTCTTTTAGTAATAATGAACTCAATTGAGAAACATTTGGAAGTCTGATGTATTTAGCACAAGGTACAGGACCAGATTTATAATATGCTGTTAATACTGAACCACGAGTTCAATACTCACCAACACAAGAACATTTTACATTGTTCAAAGGAATATTCAGGTCTTTTAAATCAACAGTTACAGATGGCACAAACTTTGAGAAGAATGATGTCTGCAATATTAAAGCTTATGGTGATGCTGATCATGGTTGGGACAGAGGTACAAGCTGATCAACAAGTGGCATTCTACTCAAGTTTCAGGGAGAGCCAATTACACAGTGAAGTAAATTACAGCAGTGTGTTGATCTTTGTACAATGAAGGAAGAACATGTGGCTGTATGTGATGCTTGCAAATCTTTTGTGTGTTTAGATCAACTTCTAAATAAAGTTACAACTGTTGTGAGTCCTCAGTTTCTATTTTGCAAATAGACAACCTAAGTGTATCAAATTTACTAAATGATCTGGGTTTTATGAATGATCATAACGTGCAGAGACACCATCTCATTATATCTGCCAAGTAGTTAGTGAGAAGAAAGAGTGAATTACACATGTTACAGACGATGAAGGAACTTGTTAGTATAGTGTCTAGAAGTTTATTAGTTGTTATTACAGAAACTTCTTGAGTGCACTTCAGAGTTGTGTTGGTTGCACTTTGATAGTTTTGACAAGTTCCTGCAGTATTGTCATGCTTTTGTGGCATTTTAAAAAATGTTCTGATTTAAAACTGCATTTGACATTCTATCAACGATAATCTAGTATCACTGATTAAGTAGTTTACACCTTCTTGTTTTTTGGGAATGGGACAAACACTGCTACACTGCAAATTCCTATAGTAAGCAACTTACCAATAAATACACATGGTACACAAGGTCCTGGAAAAGAAAGTATGATTTTCGGTGTCTCTTAGAAGGAATGAAGGCTAGACCTTAATGTCTCACTGATACTGAGGTCATTAGAAACAGGGCACTTGCCTGGATGAGAGAAGGAATTGGGTGTTGATTTGTTAAAGCAAACCATTCCACAGATTGCTTGGCTATAGTCGAGATGACATAAGCAGATCCCTGACGGATGCAAAGGGCTAGGCACAGCAGCTTTGCATGCCTACCTCAACCAATCATGTAATGTGATTTTGTTAACCTCTCTATGGAAACACCTCAGTGTTGTTGCAACTCTATACAAGGCTCTTGTCTCACCTACAGCTGTTTGTGCTTAACAGCTGAAAACTAGAAACACTGCTGCTAGCTGTCAGGGATCTTATGCTGCCTCTATAGAAATTTAGTGTAGTCAGAATCAATGCACTAATAACTGAATAGAATGCATGCAAAATTAACAAAAGTCATGGGATGCAGGAAACATTACGCAATTGTGTATTTTATTGGAAGTTATCTTGAGTCATGGATAGGAGAGGTAAAGACATGTATCTGAAGATACCACTGATAAGAACGTCAGCTTTTTTTTTTTTTTTTTTTTGTATCAGTCTTCTGACTGGTTTGATGTGGCCCGCCATGAATTCCTCTCCTGTGCTAACCTCTTCATCTCAGAGTAGCACTTGCAACCTACGTTCTCAATTATTTGCTGGATGTATTCCAATCTCTGTCTTCCTCTACAGTTTTTGCCCTCTACAGCTCCCTATAGTACCATGTAAGTCATTCCCTCATGTCTTAACAGATGTCCTATCATCTTGTCCCTTCTCCGTATCAGTGTTTTCCACATGTTCCCTTCCTCTCCTATTCTGCACAGAACCTTCTCTTTCCTTACCTAATTTTCAACATTCATCTGTAGCACCACATTTCAAATGCTTCGATTCTCTTCAGTTCCAGTTCTCCCACAGTCCATGTTTCACTACCATACAATGCTGTACTCCAGATGTACAATCTCAGAAATTTCTTCCTCAAATTAAGGCCAATATTTGATATTAGTAGACTTCGCTTGGCCAGAAATGCCCTTTCTGCCATTGCTAGTCTGCTTTTGCTGTCCTCCTTGCTCCATCCATCAATGGTTATTTTACTGACTAGGTAACAGAATTCCTTAACTTCATCTAATTCGTGACCATCAATCCTGATGTTACGTTTCTTGCTCTTCTCATTTCTATTACTACTCATTACCTTCATCTTTCTTCAATTTACTCTCAATCCATACTCTGTACTCATTAGACTGTTCATTCCATTCATTCAGCAGATCATGTAATTCTTCTTCACTTTCACTCAAGATAGCAAAGTCATCAGCAAATTGTATCACTGATATCCTTTCATTTTGAATTTTAATTCCACTCCTGAACCTTTCTTTTATTTCCATCATTGCTTCCTCTATGTACAGATTGAACAGTATGGGCGAAAGGCTACATCCTTGTCTTACACCCTTTTTAATACAAGCACTTCGTTCTTGGTCGTCCACTCTTATTATTCCCTCTTGGCTGTTGTACGTATTGTATATGACCCCTCTCTCCCTATAGCTTACCCCTACTTTTTCCAGAATTTCAAACATCTTGCACAATTTTACGTTGCTGAGTGCTTTTTCCAGGTCAACAAATCCTATGAACATGTCTTGATTTTTCTTTAGTCTTGCTTCCATTATTAACTGCAATGTCAGAATTGCCTCTCTCGTGTCTTTACCTTTTCTACAGCCAAACTGATCGTCACCTAGCACACCCTCAATTTTCTTTTCCATTTTCTGTATATTATTCTTATAAGCAACTTGGATGCATAAGCTGTTAAGCTGACTGTATGATAATTCTCACACTTGTCAGCTATTGCCATCTTTGGAATTTTATGAATGATGCTTTTCCGAAAGTCAGATGGTATGTCGCCAGACTCGTACACTCTACACACCAATGTGAATAGTCGTTTTGGTGCACTTCCCCCAATGATTTTAGAAATTCTGATGTAATGTTATCTATCCCTTCTGCCTTATTTCCTCTTAAGTCCTCCAAAGGTCTTTTAAATTCTGTTTCTAATACTGGATCTCCTATCACTTCTAAATCGACTCCTGTTTCTTCTTCTATCAACATTGGACAAATCTTCCCCCACATAGAGGATTTCAATGTATTTTTTCCACCTACACACTCTCTCTTCTGCATTTAACAGAGGAATTCCTGTTGCACTCTTAATGATATCACTCTCACTTTCAATGTCACTGAAGGTTGTTTTGACTTTCCTGTATGCTGAGTCCGTCCTGACAATAATTTCTTTTTCAATGTGTTCACATTTTTTCCTACAGGCATTTCGTCTTAGCTATCCTGCACTTCCTATTCACTTCATTTCTCAGTGACTTGTATTTCTGTATTCCTGAGTTTCCCGGAACATTTTCGTACTGCCTCCTTTGATCAATCTGCTGCGCTAGTATTAGTCTTCGTCATAAGAAGGTGGAATTTTGTTAAAATTCAGCAAAGGTGCAGTTGGGCGATGAAGTCTGGCGCCGCTGGCAGTGTGTGGTAATAATCGGCAGCCAGTAGGCCAGGCAGAGTAAACATGGTACGGAGCTGCAGCAGCATATTGCACATACAATTTGTTTGGCTGAAGCAACAGCAAGGCAGGGAACTGCAGCGTTGCTTGAAGTTATTGCGATGTATGAGGCGGGGCACAAGGCCAGAGCCAGGAGGGCGATGTGTAAGTGGTTGACATATGGTAATTTACCCCTGCCATAGTTTCTGTCTCTCTCTGACACTACGTCAGAAGTGAGGGGAAAAGCAGTATAAATAGTCAGGCACTTTTAGCTAAAGACGAGTGTGTGCCAGGTCAATTGAGAGTTGGGATGGACCTGTGCTGGCTTACGCTTATAGGGGCCAGTCTAGCAGCAATGTTGTAAATATTCTGTGTAACCTGTACTTTATTTCTATGTACTTGTTCAGGCTGTATTCCGCCTCCGGGGAAACAACACAGGGGTGGGACGGAACAGCAGTTGGGTACTTGGAGACTGCACGGTCTGCCTGAAGGACGGCAGTGATAGCAGTCTGCAACGGGTCCAGGATGGGCCACGTTCGCTTCCCACCTAACATACTGGGGTCCGGGCGAGGCGTACGCTGCGGGAGGCGCTGGTGCGCTGAAACAGCGTCAGGGATGGCGGCGGGTGTTGCCATCCGGCAAGTACTATTAGCGGCAAGTTTTGGCACTACATCCAGGAGGGCGCGAGTTAGAGTCCGGTCCTGTCCTGGGAGAAACGGCGGCTGAGGGCCATGGGTGACCAGTACAACCACCTTCGTCCCATGGTCGGGCGGAGCAGGCCAAACAGGGCAGAGGGCGGCGGGGACCAGGGACTGTAACAGTCTCCGGAATTGCGAGCAATTATGCGGTGCAACACCCGACGCATTGGTGAGCGGTGACCAGGCGAGTGCAGCCATCTCCCAGCTGAGCGGCCTTGATGGCGGAGCAGTGGCATCAGCATACCAGGAGTTGCTGAGCTGGCTGGACTCACAGGACAACACTGTGGTAGGCACGCCGACACTACACTGCACCCATCGTAGTACTGTAAATTATGTGAATAAAGGATACTTCCGAATACCGCTGTATGACTCTGCACTGCCCCTTGACGCTATTGAACTTGCTCAGCCTCCTGACGAAATACGGCATGGTGGGTCCCGGCTTCAGCTCGGCCATCTGGAGTCACAGGTTCGATCATCGACACCCCGCAACAGTGGTGTCAGATGTGGTGCCGGTTACAATGTTGGTACCGGATTTCTACTCCCACATCTTATGTCGAGCAAGTAGCATTGGGGTGTGCCTGCGTAGAGGGGTAGTTAAGGTGTTTGGTTGCATTTGTGGTGGGTGGTCGTACACTTCTTGTTACGTCTTGTCATTTGGGAGGTGTTCGTCCGTACCATTATAGGGAGCAAAAAAGGAATGTCACCTGCACATGAGCACGATGGGGATGGGTGAGTGATGTTTGATTTATTGTCATTCTTTTGTGTTTTAAGGTGTTAAGTATCAATTAGGGTCGACTTTTTGAAGGTGTCTTTTGTAAGGCCGGAGGAGCCTGTAGATTTATCTGAATTTTCAGAAGAAATGGGGGACATGACAACATAGCACCTAAGTGATGTAATTTTTGTAACCTGTCAGGTCATGTATTACCGTGTACAAAGTGGGTGCCAAAGAGTTGTTTTATTTGTAGCAGATTTGGACATTTGGTGCGTAATTGTTCAGAATGTAGATGGACAAAGATTCGCCGCAAGAACTAAGTTTTAGGAGTAGCAGAGTGGAATTAATACTAACAGTAGAGCTATAAACAAGAATGGTAGAAACAAGACAAGCAGCAGAGGCTGTGGCAGCGGAAGTTGTAGATGCTCTAACTGAGTAATTCAGGTATTGTCAGAGGCAAAGATAAGGGACAAAGAAAAATATGAAGGATTACCAGGTTGATTTGAGGCACTGCAAGTAGGGGAAGGGACACTGGGTGAAAGTAAATTACAAGTCTTGGAGTGTCATAGACCGTTTGACCTGGCAATCACGGCATTGATTAACCCCTTTTCAGGTAAAACAACGGAGGGTGTGTTGGTATTCCTTAATGACATTATCACAATGGCTGAGGCCAATAGGTGGTCGGATGTTGTAAAGTTGAGAGTGGTGAAGTTACACTTGATAGGGGATGCCAAGTCGTAGATACTGTACCGTGAAACTTTGAACAATGTGGGGATATTTGCAGAGCTTGAGGCTGGGTTACGCCAGAGGTTTTGAAGGGACCAGACTACTAGGGTCATTGGTACCTTTTTCCACGAACTTTAAACACCCACAAAGAATAAGAACAAACAATGGTGATGACAAAGAGACGACATAGGACAAGAAAGACACAGACAGAGACCAGAAAAAAAGGAATTAAAATCACACCGAGTGTGACAGTGGTTGGCCGACCATAGAAGCAAAAAAAGGAAAAGCTAACCACCAAGAAATGCACTAAAAACCCCAGTCTAAAATCGTTGGCCAAAGGCCAGACAACACAAAAAAAGGGCAAACACTTAGATCAAGCGATAAAAACCCCTTGCACGAATAAAACTCAAAACTAAATCTGCCATCACAATGTCATCTGATAAAAGTGCAGGAAGCGTATCAGTCAGCGCAAACGTCTGCCTGCGTGGAGTTAAAAGCAGGTAGTCCAACAAGATGTGGACCACCGTCAAAGCTGACCCACAGCGACATAAAGGCGGGTCCTCACGGCGCAATAAATAGCTCTGTGTCAAGCAGGTGTGGCAAATGCACAGCCAGCACAGGACAATAGAGTCCTTACGAAAGACCCGCAAGGAGGAGCGCCACGCACCGGTAGCCTCCTTGATGGCTCGAAGTTTGTTGGGTGAAGGAAGGGTGTGCCATTCTTCACCAAAGGTGCGAAGTACCTTCTGCAGCAAAACTGACCTCAGTTCACTATCTGAAAGGCCAATCTCCAAGGTTGGTACACCGACAGCCTGTTTGGCCAGCGAGTCAACACGTTCATTTCCCAGGATGCCGACATGACCTGGGGTCCACACAAAGACCACAGAGCGGCCGCAATGGGCAAGAGTATGGAGGGTCTCCTGGATAGCCATCACCAGACGAGAGCGAGGGAAACACAGGTCGATAGCTCGTAAACCACTCAGGGAGTCACTACAGATAACGAAGGACTCAACTGAGCAGGAGTGGATATACTCTAGGGCGCGAGAGATGGCAACCAGCTCTGCAGTGAAAACACTGCAGCCAGCCGGCAATGAGTGTTGTTCATAATGATCCCCTAGGGTAAGAGCATAACCGACACAACCAGCAACCATTGAACCATCAGTATAGACAACATCAGAGCCTTGAAATGCGGCAACGAGTGAAAGAAAGCGGTGGCACAGGGCCTTAGGAGGGACTGAGTCCTTCGGGCCCTGTGCCAAATTGAGCTGAAGGCATGGGCGGGGCACACACCATGGGGGTATACGCAGAGATGCCCAAAAAAGAGATGGAAGAGGGAAAACCTCCAGCCCAGAGAGAAGAGCTCTGACGCGAACCACAATCGTACACCCTAGTCGGGGCCACCATTCCGGAAGATTGACGACCAACTGAGGGAACAGGAGACGATAATTGGGATGCCCAGGCAAGCTATAAACGAGTGTAGCATAAGCGGCCAGTAATCGTTGGCAGAACCGCAATAGAGGGACACCTGCCTCCACAAGTATGCTGTTGACAGGGCTTGTCCGAATCCCGCTGTGAAGGATGGGGTTCAGTAACTGCAAAGCAAAAGGTGATGCCAAACCGTAAGCCAGGCTCCCATAATCTAGACGGGACTGAATTAACGCCTTGTACAGCCGTAGAAGGGTACACCTATCGGCACACCAGCTGATGTGACTCAAGCAACGAAGAGCGTTAAGATGCCGCCAACATGTCTGTTTAAGCTGCCGAATATGAGGGAGCCAAGTCAACCGGGTATCAAAAACCAATCCCAAAAACTGATGCGTCTCCACCACAGCAAGAGGTTCGCTGACAAGATAAAGCCATGGCTCAGGTTGAACAGTGCGTTGCTGGCAGAAATGCATAACGCAGGTCTTGGCAGCTGAAAACTGGAAGCCTTGCAGATAGCACTCTGCAGCTGCCGTTCAGCAGCTGCAATGCCAGTGGAGTTAAAGTATAGGCAGAAGCCATCAGCTTACAACGAAGCTGAGACAGACGTTCCCACCATTGCAGCAAGCCCATTAATTGCAATTAAAATGAGGCAGACACTTAAGACAGATCCTTCCGGTATCCCATTCTCCTGAACTCAGGAGGTCGCAACTTGCACATGGAAGGAACGATGGGACAGAAAATTTTGTATGAAAATCAGAAGCAGACCCCGAAGACCCCAACCATGAAGTGTAGAGAGGATGTGATGTCGCCATGTCGTATCGTTTGCCTTCCGCATGTCAAAAAAGATGGCGGCCAGAAGCTGATGGTGGGCAAAGGCCGTACGAATGGCAGACTCCAGGCACACCAGATTATCGGCGGCAGAGCGGCCCTTACGGAACTCACCCTGAGACGGAGCCAGAAGGCCCCAAGACTCCAGCAGCCTACTCAACCTCCAGCTCACCATGCGTTCGAGCAACTTGCAAAGAATGTTGGTGAGGCTAATGGGGCGGTAGCTGTCCACATCCAGTGGGTTCTTGCCAGGTTTCAACACGGGGATTACGATGCTTTCCCGCCAATGCGATGGGAAGTCACCCTCAACCTAGATATGGTTGTAAAGGTTTAGGAGGTGTTGCTGGCAGTCCACCGAGAGGTGTTTGAGCATCTGACAGTGGATGCGATCTGGCCCGAGAGCTGTATCAGGGCAAGCGGCTAGGGCATTTTGGAATTCCCACTCACTGAACAGAGCATTGTACGATTCAGGGTGGCGTGTGTGAAATGAAAGGATCCAACATTCCCACCACTCTTTCAGGGAGCGCAAGGCCAGTGGGTAATTCGCAGAAGCGAAACTCTGAGCAAAAAGTGGTTTGCAATTGTGTCGGAGTCACTACAGACTGCTCCATTCAGTGAAAGCACAGGTACGCTGACGGGGGTCCGATAGCCATAGTGTCGAGTAATCTTGGCCCAAACCTGTGATGGAGAGGTACGGAGGCCAATGGTGGGAACATACCTTTCCCAGCAATCCTGCTTGTGTTGGCAAATGAGGCGGTGGGATTGCGCACAGAGCCGTTTAAAGGCGATGAGGTGTTCCAATGAGGGATGCTACTTGTGACGCTGGAGTGCCCACCTGCGATCTTTAATCACCTCAGCGATCTCGGGTGACTACCAAGGCATAGTCCTCTGCAGAGGGGACCAAGAAGAACAGGGAATGGCAGATTCTGTGGCAGCAACGACGCAGGTGGTGACCGAGTAAACCACGGAATCAATGGCGTCATTGGAAAGAGGCTCAATAGTAGCAATGGAGGTGGACAAGTCCCAGTCAGCCTTATTCATAGCCCATCTGCAGGGACGCCCAGAAGAGTGACACTGTGGAAGTGACAAAGATCGGAAAGTGGTCATTACCACACAAGTCGTCATGCACACTCCATTGGACAGATGGTAATAGGCTAGGGCTGCAGATCGAAAGGTCGATGGCTGAGTACGTGCCGTGCGCCACACTGAAATGTGTGAGGGCACCATTATTTAAAAGAGAAAGGTCGAGCTGTGCCAATACTTGCTCAACGATGCTGCCTCGGTCTGTTGCCACTGATCCACCCCACAGAGGGTTATTGGCACTGAAGTCGCCCAGTAACAGAAACGGTGGCGGCAATTGGGCTATCAGTGCAGCCAGGACATGCTGCGGGACATCACCGTCCGGTGGAAGATAGAGATTGCATACAGTGACAGCCTGAGGCGTCCACACTCGAACAGCGACAGCCTCTAAAGGTGTTTGTATAGGGACGGACGCGCTGTAAAGGGAGTGAAGAATGTAGATGCAGACCCCACCAGATACCCTCTCATAAGCTGCCCGTTTCCTATTTTAACCCTGATAGCCAAGGAGGGCGGGAGTCAGCATCGCCGGAAACCATGTTTCTTGAAGAGCAATGCAGAGGAAAGGGTGAAGGCTGAGAAGTTGTCAGAGGTCAGCAAGACGGCGGAAAAAACCGCTGCAGTTCCACTGGAGGATGACATTGTCCATGGCCGAGAAAGGCGTGAAGGGACTGGGGAGGGAGATTACGCCAATGGGTCACCTGCTGCCACTGATTGAGTACCTGTGCGAGTGACATCCATTGTGTCAGAGTCCGGCGAGATCTAGGTCCTCAGCGGACGCCAGAATCTCTACCTTGCTCTCAGACACAGAGCTTGTAGGTTGCGATGGGGTGGGTGTCACCTCAAGTTCCTTTGACTTAGAGGTCTTCTTCTTGGACTTTTCTCACTGCTCCTTGGGTTTCACTGGCTGGGAGGGCTTCACCGATTCGGTCTCTGGGACGGAAGGAGGATCGCGAAGCCCTACGACCAGCTGCTTGTGGGCACTTATGCCACTGCCGGGCATCATCCTTCCCACTTGTGGAAACCTGGAAAGGGAGGGACCCAAGGGACCCCTTGCTTGTGGGAGGAGCCGATGAATTTTGACTCTTCTTCGATGGGTGGGAGGGGGGGGGTGTTGCTCCTGAGGTAGATGGTGAGGGAGCAACAGCACCGGGTAGTGCCCCCCATGGGCAAGAGGGCATGTGGAGTTGTACGGCTTGGTGAGCCGACTGGAATTCGCTGAACTGATGGGGCTATCACGGTTGTCATAGCGGTGGCATATGAGGAAATCATTCGCACAGGATGGAGTCGTTCATATTTCCTCTTAGCCTCAGTATAGGTCAGTCTGTCCAGGGTCTTGTATTCCATGATTTTCCACTCTTTCATTAAGATCCTGCAGTCTGGCAAGCAAGGTGAATGATGCTCTCCGCAGTTGACACAGTTGGGAGGCAGGGCACATGGAGTATTGGGATGTGATGGGCGTCCGCAATTTCGACATGTGAGGCTGGAAGTACAGCAGGAAGACATATGGCCGAACTTCCAGCACTTAAAGCACTGCATCGGGGGAGGGATATGAGGCTTGACATAACAGCGGTAGACCATCACCTTGACCTTTTCCGGTAATGTATCACCCTCGAAGGCCAAGATGAAGGCACCAGTAGCAATCTGATCATCCTGCGAGCCCCGATGAACGCACCGGACGAAATGAACACCTCAATGCTCTAAATTAGCGTGCAGCTCATCATCAGACTGCAAAAGAAGGTCCCTATGGAAAATAATACCCTGGACCACATTTAAACTCTTATGGGGTGTGATGGTAACTGAAACATCCCCCAACTTGTCACAAGCAACTAACCTTCGTGACTAGGCAGAGGATGCCGTTTTTATCAATAATGACCCAGAGCGCATTTTGGACAAGCCCTCCACCTCCCCAAACGTGTCCTCTAAATGCTCTATGAAGAATTGAGGCTTTGTTGACATAAAAGACTCCCCATCAGCTCTCGTACAAACTAGGAACCAGGGCGAATAAGTGTTACTGCCATCCTGAGCCTTATGTTCCTCCCACGGTGTGGCCAGGGAGGGGAACGATTTGGGATCGTACTTCTGAGCGTTGAATTGAGCCCAAGAATTCTTAGAGACCGCTGGCAGCTGGCCACCAGCAAGAGATGATGTACCACGCTTCATTGTGGGTCATCTGCCCTGATGCCACCCACTCCGACCAAGGGCCCTGCCTGTGGGTGCCGCCCAGACTCAGAAAGGGCCACCTGGCAGGATGGCCATTGCTGAGAGTCCCGATGCCCCAAGGAGATAGGCATCTATTCCTCGGCATCAGCAGAGCGATCCCTGTGTTGTCAGGGCCAACAGGGTATATGGCGCCCCCACCACAACGGACTGGCTACCGTGCTGGATATTAGGTGCAACGAAGTCCACAGTTGTTGTCTCCGCAAAAAGCAACACTGCACAGTGCACGGTGGAAATCGCACCCAGGAATGTGTCCCCACCCAAGTGATGGAGAACAAGCGGGACGGCAATGCAACAACGAGAAAGGTCTCAATGCACGATGGGTACAATGGACCATGTAAGGCATCCTTCCCCAATTGACTCGCTCTTCGGAAGAATTTGGAAATATGGAGGTCAAACCCGAGAGGGGGACCATCACATATAGGCCGAAACATTTGAGACTCCTTTTAGTTGCCTCTTATGACAGGCAGGAATACTGCAGGCTTATTCTAACCCCCCAAACCTGCAGGGGAGAACAGAATAGTACCAGGTTTTCCCAGGAAAAATTAAGTGCGTTAATTATGAGAAGAAATGAGACTGTGAAGGTTTTCTCAGGCAGGATTCGAAAGCTAAATGCACAAACATTCAAACTGTCACCGAATGGGGAGACGAATAAAATGCTGTTACAAGAGGACGAGAACAGGGCATTAGACGTGTTTTTGCGGGTAGTACCGCCGGAGATGTCACGTCGGGTGAGAATGGAGAATCCCAGTGGCCTTGCGGCAGCTCTAAGGATTGCCGCATACTTAGAGGAGGTAGATTATGCGACGAAGCAAAGGGTGGAGCAGCAGAAATTGTGTTTTGGTTGTGGCCAGGTAGGGCATATTAGGAGGCAGTGTCAGCGTCAGTTGTGGTGTTACTCATGTGGGAAAATGGGTCACCTGGCAGTGAACTGCAGGAGTAAAAGTAGGGGGGAACCTCAGCGACAGCAGCCGTTAAACGAGAATGGGACTGCTTCAACCGTCGGAGGGTGGTCCCAGGGAAATTAGGTAAAGCGCATGCAGATGCACAGACGGAATGCTTGGTGAACGGAAGGGAACCGAGGTTTCTGGTTGCCACAGAGCACACGTGTTTGTTATTAGTCTAGCAGGAGAAGGCTTGAGCCACCATGTTGTAGGTTACGTGGGGTGGTGGATAATAAAGTGGAGTCATTGGGTACGACGGTGCTTCAATTTGTGATCACAGGAACTAAGTTTAGCGAGCAGGTAGAGGTGTTACCATGTGTGGGCGAGGGGTATTCGGTGATTCTCGGGCTGGACTTCCTTGACAAACATCGTGCGAAGATAGATCTTTGGCAACAAACAGTGGAACAAGGGGGAAACGGTTGCAAATGAACGAATGTCACAAGGTGCACTTAACGCAAAGGTGACACCAGCTACACTGCGAATGGATTCACTAAAGGTCAATCAGCAGGATAACATGCCGGTAGGTACAGGGAAGGTAGTCTGGGTTTCGATAAATACGGACTAACCAAAGGAGACATTGTACATGGTGGAGCCATTCTTGAGTTATGAGGAGTTGGATAATGCGCACTGTTTTGTGCAAAGGAGTTTAGCTCACGCAAGTCATGTGGAAGGAGATTATAGGGTTCCTGTAAGTATGGATAACTTCGGCAGAGTGGATTTTAGCTTCTCGAAAGGGCTGTAACTGGCCACATTGGTTTTTTTTGATGAAGATGACCTCTATAGGGAGGATTTAGATATGAGCCATAAGCAAAACGTCGATGCAGCGCAATTGAGGGGAAAATTACAGCATTTCAGGGAGATGACAGGGTTGCATTGGAGGCATTGTTATTGACATTTAGTGATTTATTCGGAGTGGTTTACCGGCAACACTGATTACGAAGCATCACATACCAACGGAGGATAATACACCAGTGTTTAGGAAACCATACAGGGTAGCATATCATATGTAATTGCCACTAGAGGAGTTTATAGAACAACAACTACGGGATGGAATCATAGAGCATAGGGATCGTCCATATTCAAGCAATGTAGTTCTCATACCTAAGAAGTCAGCGGATGGTACAAAGAAATATAGGTTTTGTTCTGATTATAGGTTTCTGAATGCGAAAACCATTTTGGACGCATATCTGATTCTGAATATCACAGACACATTGGATAATATGGGATAATGTAAGTATTTTACGATGATAGATTTACGGAGTGGATACCACCAGTTGGAAGTAATGCCAGACGATAGGGCAAAGACAGATTTTACTGTTCCTGTGGGACACTATCAGTATATACGTATGTTGTTCGGGTTGAAGAATGCACCGGCCACTTTACAGCAATTATTAGATGGTATTTTAAGGGGATTGAAACCAAAGACATGTATGGTTTACCTAGATGACATTATAGTATTTTCAAAGGATATACCGGAACATGTATCGCGTCTAAGAGAAATTGACATTAAGTTTAGAAAAATGTAATTTTGCACAGACACAAGTCAAATATTTAGGTCATGTAATCAGTGAACAAGGGGTTCAAACTGATCCTCAGTTAACAGAGGCAGTTCAAAATTTTCTGACACCACATACAATGAAGCAATTACAACAGTGTATTGGGTTACGTTCATATTATCATAAATTTGTAAATTATTTTGCAAAAATAGCTGAGCCGTTAACAAAGCTTTTAAAGAAAGGTGTTAAATTTCAATGGACAGAGGAATGCTAGTAAGCTTTCGATGAATTAAAAATGAGATTAGTTTCTGGTCAGGTGTCGATGTTTCCGAATTTTGAAGAAGACTTCATCTTATCATGTGATGCTTCAAATGGCGCAGTGGATGTGTTCTGAGGCAAATGGTAAAGGGACAGGAGCATCCAGTGGCGTATGCTTCCAGACAGTTAAATAGGGCAGAGCGGATGCATTCCACAATGGAAAAGAAGATGTTGGCTGTAATATATGGAGTAACCTATTTTTGTTGTTACCTTTATGGTAGAAAGTTTAAGGTCGTGACAGATCATGAGGCATTGAGATGATTACTGGGGCTCAAGGATCCTTCTAGTCGGTTAACACTCTGGGCTCTAAAACTGAGTGAGTTTGACTTTGAAGTAATTCATAAGCCAGGGAAGAAACAAGGGAATGCAGATGTATTAAGTCGCAAGTTAGACGCATTAGAGGTAATGGGTAAGAGTGTCACGGAATGGCAAAGGGCACAATCAGAGGAAGAGGAGTACCAGGGTTTTAGAACTCAACCACATTTCATTGTGGAGGGAAATTTGTTGTGTAGAGTTACCAGGTGTGGACCACGGGTAGTGGTTCCAACAAATTTGAGAGAGGAAGTCTTAAAGCAGGCCCATGATCATGTGCTTTCAGGGCATAGGGGTCATCGAGCAACGGAAAGGCAAGTAGCAAAATGATTTTGGTGTCGCACTCGGAGAAGGGATGTGGAACAATTGTGTACCGTGTGCGAGTGAGTGGATGTGATGTGCACAAGAATTCCATTGCAATGGTTACCAGAGGCTTCGAAACCTTTCGAAGTTATCAGGCTACATATCTACGGGCCATATAACAAAACGCCGACAGGGAATCATTACGTTTTAACTATAATTGATCACTTTCTGTGGTTTCTAGCCATGGTCACAATACCAGACCAACAGGCAAATACGGTAGCAAAAGCTTAAGTCAATAGCTGGTTAATGAAGTTCAGGGTGCCTGATATCATAATTACGGATCAAGAAAAGAAACTTCATGTCTGAATTAATGACACAGTTGTGTCAGTTATTGAGAATTAAAAAATTATGGACCAGTCCATTTCATCCGGCAGTGAATGGGAGAATCTTCCATACACGGTATCGAGTTATAACGCCAAAATACATTTGGGGGTCGGAATGTCACCGTTCGAGGTGGTCTATGGAAGAAAGATGCCATCACTGTTTGACGTTCTATGTCCGAATTTGATAGCTAAAGGGGACACAGTGAGGAAATTTGCACGAACAATACAGGAAGTCTGAAAGAGGGTACAGAAGGCCAATATGAAGGCGTTGGAAAGGCAGGAAGAACAGAATAAGCGGTTGGGACCTTTACCACAGTACAGGGTAGGTCAATGGGTACTGATCACAAATCCATATATACCTAAGGAAAAGACGAAAAAATTCTTGACGAAGTACCAGTGACCATACCAGGTCATGGAGATGACTTCGCCTGTAAATGGTGAAGTGCAGCTGCCAACAAAAACCTCCGTTATCCACGTAAGTAGAGTAAAGCCTTTTAAAGGAATGGAGGACAGATTATCTCAATTACAAGGAAGTGACCCAATTGCAGAGGCTAGGCAAAGCAAACAGAAGAAGAAAGTCATGGCGGAGGGACAACAATGGATGCATTACGTTCCATATGCATTACGGTCACAGAGACAGTAAATTATTATATGTGTAATATTGTATGGCATGTTTACATTATGTGTTTTTGTATCAAGGGATAATTTGCATTTTTTGTGTTTTGGTGGGTCAGATAATAGTTGCATTTTTTTTGTTTGTTATTTTAGTTTTGTCATTGTATGGGGGAGACTATTTTAAGGTAATTCGATAGGAGTGGAGTGCACTACCAGGAATTTTTGAAGATGTCGTAAGATGCTGTAGCGACTTGTAGTGGGAAGGGGTTCTGGAGATATTGCAAATACAGAATCTGACACATTTAAACTCCACGTTAAATTCAGAGTTTTTGGAAACATTGCATTCCTTTACTGATGCACAGGAAGGATCTATCACGGTTAATAAAGTACTGGAACACATTCGAATGTTACAACAGTATTGCACCGACAGAATAATGACAGTGAGCATTTCAGCCACAGGGTGTGCCATTTTTCTATTTTTATTGAGTATAGCTTTGTGGAGGGTGTGGAAACGTGCACCAGTAGAGGTGGTACCAACACATCAGTTGCCTACGGCATTGGTAACCAGTGTAAAAAGTGTATAGGGGGAGGATTAATGTTTTTACGTTCTCATTAGTTTTAGTCGGTAGCATATAAGTTTTGTGAACAAGGTAAATTTATGCAGTCACAGGCCATGCCTGTTATATTTCAATTTGGGATGAGTCTTACTGAAAGGAGGGAGGAGTGCTGTGCTAGTATTAATCTTAGTCATAAGAAAGGGGAATTTTGTTAAAATTCAGCAAAGGCGCCGTTGGGCAATGAAGTCTGGGGCCGCTGGCAGTGTGTGGTAATAATCGGCAGCCGTAGGCCTGGGAGAGTAAACATGGCACGGAGCTGCAGCAGCGTATTGCACATACAATTTGTTTGGTGTGAAGCAACAGCGAGGCAGGAAACTGCAGCGTTGCTTGAAGTTATTGCGATGTATGAGGCGGGGCACTAGGCCAGAGCCAGGAGGGCGATGTGTAAGTGGCTGACATGTGGGAATTTACCCCTGCCATAGTTTCTGTCTCTCTCTATGACACTACGTCAGAAGTGAGGGGAAAAGCAGTATAAATAGTCAGGCACTTTTAGCTAAAGACAAGTGTGCGCCAGGTCAATTGAGAGTTGGGATGGACCTTTGCTGGCTTATGCTTATAGGGGCCAGTCTAGCAGCAATGTTGTAAATATTCTGTGTAACCTGTACTTTATTTCTATGTACTTGTTCAGGCTGTATTCCGCCTCCGGGGAAACAATACAGGGGTGGGACGGAACAGCAGTTGGGTACTTGGAGACTGCATGGTCTGCCTGAAGGACGGCAGTGATAGCAGTCTGCAATGGGTCCAGGACGGGCCACGTTCGCTTCCCACCTAACATACTGGGGTCCGGGCGAGGCGTATGCTGCGGGAGGAACTGCAGCGCTGAAACAGTGTCAGGGACGGCGGCGGGTGTTGCCATCTGGCAAACACCATTAGCGGCAAGTTGTAGCACCGCATCCAGGAGGGTGCGGGTTCGAGTCCAGTCCTGTCCTGGGAGCAATGGCAGCTGAGGGCCATGGGTGACCAGTACAACCACCTTGTCCCATGGTCAGACAGAGCAGGCCAAACGGGGCGCAAGGCAGCGGGGACCAGGGACTGTAACAGTCTCTGGAATTGCGGGCAACTACACGGCGCAAGACACGACGCATCGGCGAGCGGCGACCGGGCAAGCGCGGCTGACTCCCAGCTGAGCAGCCTTGATGATGGAGCAGCGGTATCAGCATACCAGGAGTTGCTGAGCCGGCTGGACTCGTGGGACAACGCTGATACTATGCTGCAGCCATCGTAGTACTGTAAATTATGTGAATAAAGGAATACTTCCAAATACCACTGTATCACTCTGCACTACCCCTTGGCGCTAATGAACTTGCTCGCCCTCCTGACGAAATACGGAGCGGTGGGTCCTGGCTTCAGCTCGGCCGTCTGGAGTCCTGGGTTCCACCATCAACACCCCGCAACAGATCAATTGAAGTATTTCTTCTGTTACGCATGGTTTCTTCGTAGTTACCTCCTTTGTAGCTGTGTTTTCCTTTCCAATGTCTGTGATGGCCCTTTTCAGAGATGTCTATTCCTCTTCAATTGTACTGTATACTGAGCTATTCCTTACTGCCGTATCTATAGCCTTAGAGAACTTCAACCATATCTTTTCATTCCTTAGTACTTCAACATCCCACTTCTTTCTGACTGATGTCTTAACTTCAGCCTACTCTTTATCACTACTATATTGTGATCTGAGTCTATATCTGCTCCTGGGTACATCTTACAATTCAGTATCTGATTTCAGAATTTCTGTCTGACCACGATGTAATTTAACTGAAATCTTCCCATATCACCCGGTCTTTTCCAAGTATACCTTCTCCTCTTGTGATTCTTGAACAGAGTATTCGCTATTACTATCTGAAACTTGTTACAGAACTCAATTAGTCATTCTCCTCTCCCATTCTTTGTCCCAAGCCCATGTTCTCCTGTAACCTTTTCTTCTACTCCTTTCCCCACAACTGCATTTCAGTCTCCCCTAACTATTAGATTTTCATATCCCTTTACGTACTGTATTACCCTTTCAATATCCTCATACACTTTTTCTATCTCTTCATCTTCAGCTTGTGATGTTGGCATGTAAACCTGAACTATTGTTGTCGGTGTTTGCTGTTGATTCTGATAAGAACAACCCTGTCACTGAACTGTTCACAATAACACACTCTCTGCCCTAACTTCCTATTCATAACGAATCCTACTCCCTTTATACCATTTTCTGCTGCTGTTGATATTACCCTATACTCATCTGACCAGAAATCATTGTCTTCTATCCACTTCACTTCACTATATCTAGACTGAACCTTAGCTTTTCCCTTTTCAGATTTTCTAGTTTCCCTACCATGTTCAAGCTTCTGACATTCCATGCCCCGAGTCGTAGAATGTTATCCTTTCGTTAATTATTCCATCTTTTTCTCAAGGTAACCTCCCCTGTGTCAGTCCCCTCCCAGAGATCTGAATGGGGGACTATTCCTGAATCTGTTGCCAATGGAGAAATCATCGTGACACTTCTTCAATTACAGGCCACATGTCCTGTGGATAAATGTTACATGCCTTTAATGCAGTGGTTTCAATTGCCTTCTGCATCCTCACACCGTTGATCATTGCTGATTCTTCTGCCTTTAGGGGAAGTTTCCCACCCCTAGGACAAGAGAGTGCCCTGAAACTCTGTCCGCTCCTCCACCCTCTTTGACACGGCCGTTCGCAGAATGAGAGTGACTTCTTATGCTGGAAGTCTTTGGCCGCCAATGCTGATTATTAATCAAAATTTAAGCAGCAGCGGGATTCAAACCTGGGACCGAAAATGTTTTGATTATGAATCAAAGATGCTACCCCAAGACAATGGGCACTGTTGTCAGCTGTAATGGATACAATTTTACTGACTAACTGCAAGAGTATTAAATGAGTATAAAGCATGATAAAATTTAATGTTATGCAGCTAATTATGTGGAAGTTACAAATTATGTTATATTAATGAAACTTTATGTGGTTAGAATTACTTTAACTCTCAGCTAGAACTCACTTTCATCACCTAGTTTATGAACTTTCTTCATCAGAACAGTTTCCCACAAATCAACTATCTCACGACTGTTCCTCTCATTCTCTTCCCTCCACTTCCGAAACAAGTCACGAACCTCTGAAACATAACACAAATAAAGGTTAATAAAAGCAACTGCTTTTTTAAAATTTGTAAACAACCTAGGCACCAGAAAAACTCATTACGACAAGGTAAATAGTGTGCACAAAATCACAAAACAAGCAAATAATGTATTGGAATGAAAGAGAGAGTCTGCACAGCTAAGCACTGAAAAATTAAATCGCTACGAGAAAGAAGAGGGAATGTGTCTCATTAACAGTTTAATTCATACACCACCGCTATTCAAGGTTATTTTTCAATGAGGAATAAAATCAAACAAAATGTCTTTAGGGAAAAAAATGTAGAATGTGGCTGGAACCATTTCGCTACAAGTTCCTCCACTTTCACTCATAGCAGAACTAACTTTCCTTCAGTATTCTTTATGATCCTAAGAGATTAGTCTCATGGCCAAGGGCTCAGACTTAACCAAAAGTGAAAGGGCTTCATTGCAAGTTTATCCATATGTTCCCAATGTGTTCCACACCATGGGATTGGGTATTATAATAAATAAAATCTCTTGGAGGCACTTGCTTGAGTGATTTTTGTTTTTTTAATGTGCTGTGGTTCATGCACAAGGATATTAAATGTAGTCTGGCAATGGCAAGAGAAGTGTTTCTGGATAAGAGACGTTTTAACATCAAATACAGAGTTAAGTGGTAGGAAGTCTTTCCTGAAGATATTTGTCTTGAGTGCAGCCTTGTATGGAAGGGAAAAACAGATGATAAACATTTCAGGGACGACTGGGCTAGAAGCTTTTTCAATGTGGTGCTGCAGAAGAATGCTGAAGACTGGATAGGCAGATCATGTAACCAACGAGGAGGTACTAAATAGAACTGGGGAGTAAAGAAATCTGTGGCATAACTTGATTAAAAGTAGTGATCGGTTGATAGGACACATTCTGAGACATCAAGGGATCACTGATTTAGTACTGGAGAGAAGAGGGAAGGGGGTTAAATTATACAGGCTTTCACAGGACAAACTAGTGTGGAGGGCTGTATCAAACCAGTGTTTGGACTGAAGACCACAACCACAACATAGACAGACAGCGCATGCATATTTATGTGATACCACGGCACATTTTTTGCAGAGCATCAGAAGTGATCTCTTCACAACAACGAAAAAAGCTAAATGTAACATTCATGCATTCTTGGCAGTCACCTTTATTTTATTGTGGTCTAACCATTCCATGTTCACCCACAAAGTGCCTGGATCAAACTAAATGATACATTGCATGAAAACAGCAGCTGTAATGAACAGAAATTTTCACTATCTGTACGGTGACACAGCATAGGGCAATACCACATACATAAAACTTACCAGTTGGCATTTAGTGCTCAGTACACCAAGATGGTGCATTCCTTTCAACATTTTGAGTTGTAAAGAAATGAGCAAATTGTCAATGTGTGATCTATTGTGCAGTTTCTGCTATGATGATCTCAGTGAGTAAGTTGTTTATGGTTCGTCTGTTATTCTCTGCCATATGGACAATGTATCAATTGAGAACAGAGGACCACGAAAGGTAGCAGGTCATGTGTACAACTGTCCCTTGTAAATACCACTGGGTCAGACATTTTCTGCAAACTAGAATAATTTTATCACACACCAAACTGACTAATCCAGAATGGCTGCCGCATGCTATGATGCATCTTCATGCTGCCAGCTGGAAATAGGTCCTGTCCCATTGGCAGATCTCTATCGGGGAAAAAGTAAAGATTGTTGTCATGGGCACCTGAACACTAATTTTAACACATGTAAAATGCCGAATAGTACTGCATGAATCCTGCTGGAGCAAATACAGAGAAAATCTGAAGAAATGAACCTAAGTAGTGCCACTAAGAGCAATAAACATACTACTGGTCACATTTTTTGGTAAGGTTTTTTGTGACCTACAAAATCAATTTCCCCTCCTTTTCTTGACTAAATTCTGTGTCATATACACTCAGTACATCCTTTCAAAATATGTGCTGAGCCATGAAGTCACACAGGAGAAAAGTGTACCATGTGTACTCCAAGCAATACATTATCTGATATTTACATATTCAGACCTCCACATTTGTCTTAGGATGGTCAAAGGAAGCAGGATGGCCCACTCTTATACAAATTTACACATGACTCGGTATAGCTTTCCTCGAATCCACCTAAATTAGATATTTATATAATTTAGGAGTAAAAAAAGCCCATCCACCAAATAGAAGAAGTTTGATGCATCAAAAGGCGCACACAAAAGAGAAAGAAAACTTCCTAGCTTCCAGAATCAATCATATCTCGTATTACAAGAGAAGTACACATATGAAATACACATGCACATACGTCTGTGCATCTATGTAGTGCTGGCTGGACGCAAAATGTCATGATTGCAGTTTGTCTGGTGGACGGGGTGGAAGTTTGTGTCGGAGGAAGGCAGGGATGAAGAGGTGTTGAGACTGATTGCTAGAGGCTTGGAGGGAAACATCAGTTTCCTGGCTAGGGATGTGGGAGGGCGGGGTGGCAAGTGTACAAGCTAGGCATGTGATGCACAGATGCTGGAGGTGGTGGGGAATGGCACACAATGTAGGTGACATGGAGACATTAAGTGGGAGGTAGCGAGAGGATACAGAAAAGGCAAACTGTTGGGAGGACAGTGTGGGGATAGTTGGTTAATGGAGACTGAGGCCAGGAAGGTTATGGAAACATTGCAAGGATAACTCCCTTCTGTGTAGTTCACATAGATGGTTCCCCAGGTTGGGAAGCAGCCATTGAAATCAAGCCCGTTGCATTCAACTGCATGAGGAGCTACTGGGTGGTCAACTTTGTTTTTGGCCACAGTCTGGTGGTGGTCATTCATTCCAGTTGACACCTGTTTGGTTGTCATGCCGACATAAAACACTGCACAGTGATTGCAGTAGATTTGCCATATGACATGTCCACAATGACATGGCTGCATTAACAGGTAGCTTTGCCTCTCGCTAACCACTGCATTTCATCTCCATATCAACCCACCTCTCCACACAGATTTCTCTTGGCAGTATTTTACACATTTCCTCTTTCTCATGTGCAATTAAATACCCTCACATCTCAGAACCCTCCCAATGTCCTCAACAAAATTTCTTGCATCCCTTTCATTCCCTAAAATCACACTGTTATCAAGTTCCTTTAAGACCATCTAATGCTTCCATTCATCCAAGTCCTGCATCATTTCCTGTTTTCCTAGCAACATCCTAGACAAATGGACCACTGCTCCATCTACCTGCGTCAGTTCAGAAAAGTATCCCTTTTCTCATCAAAACCAAGTCCCTCATCCTGTTCCTTAAATGCTGCCTAAGCCATGGAGCCCTCAACTCGCCTCTCCCAAAAATGCTAACCATAAGAAATCCATTTTCTGGATCCCATCCCTCCTCCTTAATAACTTCACCTTTTCAGATTCCCCCAGTCCCTATTCACAACAAATATGATACTGCAAAAGCATACCACCGTGGCACAGATATCTCAGTACCACCACTGCTCCCTCTGCAATATACTTTATTACACAATCCTAACTACCTACACCACATCTTCAAAATTGAAACAATTATCCTCCAAGAGTATTTCAGACAACACCTTCATAAACTGTCCAACCTGTTGACATTCCCACCTTGGAGCACTGCTATACATCAACCTTTTCAATTTGTCTCATCCTCCAGAACTCCCTCCTAACACTCCACAAAATCCACAACCCAAAAAATCCAAAACACACAGTTTTAATCTACCAGGAAGTTTCATATCAGCACACACTCCGCTGCAGAGTGAAAATCTCATTCTGGATGCAAAACACTTGCCTCTCCCAATTCAACCATCCAACTATGACCTTCCCTCCCACCTAACTAATCCCTTGACACTTTCCAGGAATTTCTTACCTCCAACTCAGCCTCAACATCCTCCCCCAGGCCCATTCCTAAGAACACGAATCTTTTTGTAGAAGAGAGGACAGCTGTACACAACCCAAAAACATACCCTTACCCCACAATCATCCTCCCTGCAGACAAAGGCTCCACCACTGTTACCATGAATCACAGTGACTACCCAACAGAAGGCTTCCACCAACTGCTGCCTGTCTCTTCACCTAAGAGCTCTGCCATAGCGATCCCATCACAGAAGTCCAACATAGCCTTTCATCCATTCCAAAATCCTTGCGCCCATCCCAGAACCTCTCCGTCAAGTCCATCTCCCTCCTCAACCCAATGACACACTTCACAACCACCTTCTACGTGTTCCTCACAATCCGTAAAGCCAACAATCCTGGATGCCCCACTGTAGCTGGCTATTGTGCTCCCACTGAGAGAATTTCCACTTTTATAGACCAACAGCTTCAACCAACTGCCATAAACCTAGCCTCGCACATCAAGGTACTAACTACTTCCTTTACCAATGCTCCACCATCCCCACCCCTTTACCTCTTGAATCCCTACTTGTTACTACTGCCCTTGCACCATCAAATACTACATCTCCTAACATCCTTCACGTTCTAAAGCCAATACCTCATTTCTCATACTCATTATCAACCACATCTTAAACACAACTGCTTCTCCTATTGGGGGGTGGGGGAGATAAATAAAGGAAATCCATGGCACAGCCATGTGTACCCACATTCCACCCCCGAATACCAACCTGTAGGGATAGTAGTAGACCGTAATTGGCTCACGCCTGACAGCTAGTGATCAGCTGACTGCGAAACATCAGCTGAATTCATCTGAGAGCCACAAGGAATGCTGGCAATTGACTGATCTTTGCTAAGGTGCAGATGTTCCATGCAGTGAAC
This sequence comes from Schistocerca nitens, assembly GCF_023898315.1. Lineage (NCBI taxonomy): Eukaryota > Metazoa > Arthropoda > Insecta > Orthoptera > Acrididae > Schistocerca > Schistocerca nitens. Next base: position 733,265,027 of record NC_064614.1, on the reverse strand, counting down.
TTTAATTTGCTTACTTCTTTTTTACTTTTGCTTGGTTGCTGATGTGCTGGTGGAGACTGTATGGTTAATATTGATTGCAATTAATTAATTTATTTTTCTTTTAATGTATTGGATGTATGCCACTCTACATGTCATTAGAAATAAAGTATTGAGTTTAATTTGCATACAGTTGTCCTCTGTAAATGGACACTATATTGATTGCTGGTCTCACACTTCAAACTGATGCCAGTGACAAACCTTTCTATGGGCCATATACAAAAAGCCTTCTTAGCCTCCCAAAACCCACAACCCTTGTCTGTTTCAGGTTTATTAATGATATCGTAATGATCTGGACTCAGGGCCAAGACACCCCTATCCTGATTCCTCCTCAACCTCAACTCCTTCTCCCCCGCCCACTTCACCTGGTCATCCTCAACTCATTGCACCACCTTGTTGGATATTGACGTCTACATCTCTAATGGCTCCATTCACCTCTGTTCATATTAAACCTACTAACCATCAATAGTGCCAGAATTTTCAATCTGAAATCCCTTCCACACCAAAATTCCCTACCCCATATAACATCGGCACCTGTGGCTGGCATATCTAGTGATGGGAACTCCCTTGCCTAGTATGCTGAACTTCACGAGAGCCTTCACAGACAGGTATTAACCCCCAAACCTAGACCACAAACAGATTTCCTGTGCCATATGCTAACACAGCTGCAATGCTCTCAATCAGGCCCAAGAATCAGCTACGAAGGAGCATTCCCTCTCATCACCCAGTACTACTCTGGACTGGAACAACTCAACCATAACCTTCATCAGGGTTTTGATTCTCTATCATCGTACTCTGAAATGAGGGACATTCTACCTAAGATCCCACTTGTCCCTCCTAAAGTGGTATTCTGTCATGCACCCACCCTACAGAACATCCTAGTCCATCCCTATGCCACTCCCAACCCCCTTCCCACAGGCATCATATCCCGGTGAAAGACCCAGGTGCAAATCCAGCCCAATCCACCCAACCAGCACTTCCTATTCCAATCCTGTCACAGGCTCCTCCCACCCCTTAACAGGCCAGGCCACCTGTGAAAGCAGCCGTTTCATTTACCAACTCTGCAGCAAGCACTCCGGAGCTTATGTCATTATGACGACCAAACAGCCACCCAGCAAAAAAAAATGATAATTGCCAAACTGCAGCAAAAAATGAAGTTGACCATCCAGTGGTACAAAATGCTTAATTCCAATCACTGCTTCACAACCTGGGCCACACAGGTTCTTCTTTCCATCACCAGCTTTTCTGAATTACACAGATAGTAATTATCTTTGCAACATATCCTTTGCTCCCAAAACCTTCCTCTCTGTCAATCCACTGTCCTCACACACTCCACCCAATAGTTCCCTATTCATCTGTCCTATCATCCATCCTAATTCACATCTTCACATCATCTTCACCTTGTGCCTTTCACCACCAGCTCTGGCACCCATGCATTAAATGCCTATGCCATAAACATGCCACCACTCCCTGCCACATTTCTCGCCAGCAAACCAGCTGTATCTCTCTGAGCCACTAGCTATCCACCCCCAACCCTTCTTCCTGCCTTTCCCGCACTCTGCCCACCCACCTGACAAAATCCCCAGGACACCCTTCCACTTGCTGAACTACAATCACGGCACTGTGAGTCCAGCTGGGACTATGTAGGGGCACAGACAAGTGTTTTTTGTATGCCGTATGTACAGGGTGTTTCAAAAATGACCGGTATATTTGAAACGGCAATAAAAAAATAAACGAGCAGCGATAGAAATACACCGTTTGTTGCAATATGCTTGGGACAACAGTACATTTTCAGGCAGACAAACTTTCGAAATTACAGTAGTTACAATTTTCAACAACAGATGGCGCTGCGGTCTGGGAAACTCTATAGTACGATATTTTCCACATATCCGCCATGCGTAGCAATAATATGGCGTAGTCTCTGAATGAAATTACCGGAAACCTTTGACAACGTGTCTGGCGGAATGGCTTCACATGCAGATGAGATGTACTGCTTCAGCTGTTCAATTGTTTCTGGATTCTGGCGGTACACCTGGTCTTTCAAGTGTCCCCACAGAAAGAAGTCACAGGGGTTCATGTCTGGTGAATAGGGAGGCCAATCCACGCCGCCTCCTGTATGTTTCGGATAGCCCAAAGCAATCACACGATCATCGAAATATTCATTCAGGAAATTAAAGACGTCGGCCGTGCGATGTGGCCGGGCACCATCTTGCATAAACCACGAGGTGTTCGCAGTGTCGTCTAAGGCAGTTTGTACCACCACAAATTCACGAAGAATGTCCAGATAGCGTGATGCAGTAATCGTTTCGGATCTGAAAAATGGGCCAATGATTCCTTTGGAAGACATGGCGGCCCAGACCAGTACTTTTTGAGGATGCAGGGACGATGGGACTGCAACATGGGGCTTTTCGGTTCCCCATATGCGCCAGTTCTGTTTATTGACGAAGCCGTCCAGGTAAAAATAAGCTTCGTCAGTAAACCAAATGCTGCCCACATGAATATCGCCGTCATCAATCCTGTGCACTATATCGTTAGCGAATGTCTCTCGTGTAGCAATGGTAGCGGCGCTGAGGGGTTGCCGCGTTTGAATTTTGTACGGATAGAGGTGTAAACTCTGGCGCATGAGACGATACGTGGACGTTGGCGTCATTTGGACCGCAGCTGCAACACGGCGAACGGAAACCCGAGGCCGCTGTTGGATCACCTGCTGCACTAGCTGCGCGTTGCCCTCTGTGGTTGCCGTACGCGGTCGCCCTACCTTTCCAGCACGTTCATCCGTCACGTTCCCAGTCCACTGAAATTTGTCAAACAGATCCTTTATTGTATCGCTTTTCGGTCCTTTGGTTACATTAAACCTCCATTGAAAACTTCGTCTTGTTGCAACAACACTGTGTTCTAGGCGGTGGAATTCCAACACCAGAAAAATCCTCTGTTCTAAGGAATAAACCATGTTGTCTACAGCACACTTGCACGTTGTGAACAGCACACGCTTACAGCAGAAAGACGCCGTACAGAATGGCGCACCCACAGACTGCGTTGTCTTCTATATCGTTCACATCACTTGCAGCGCCATCTGTTGTTGAAAATTGCAACTACTGTAATTTCGAAAGTTTGTCCGCCTGAAAATGTACTGTTGTCCCAAGCATATTGCAACAAACGGTGTATGTCTATCGCTGCTCGTTTAGTTTTTATTGCCGTTTCAAATATACCGGTCATTTTTGAAACACCCTGTATTTGTGCTGTAGTTCCAGGTAGGACTGATCCTGAAAGCTGGCAATGTTTATTTCTTTTTCCGTGTGCCTGTTGACGACATGATCTTTCTACTATTCAGTGAGTAGTCTCCTTCACTCCTAAATTACACGGTCCACTCACATTTATGTGACCACTGGCTACGTTCAGTGTCAACATGTAATAACCACTCACAGATGGCAAGTGGCAGCACTAGCAGTGGCGAGTAGACAAAGCGTGTTAGGGTGACCCGAAAACAGTGGCGTTGCCGTAACGCAGAAATGGAGTGATTTATTTGGCGTCTGAATGGGCATGAACACTAGCTTTCACACTAAGAGTGGAAGTATTTCTGAAATGGCAATTTGCAAATTGTTCACCTGGTGCTGTGGTTAAAGTATATCATGCATGGAAAAATGGCACTATCCAAAATAGCTGTCAAGATGACTGTGGTGCATCGTAGACCACAAAAGACAGGGGTGAATGTCAGTTGCAGAAATGTATATGAGCAGGCAGGCATGCGACTGTTGAGCAACTGACTGCCCAAATGGACCAAGCGGCTCCCAACAGTGTATCCTCAACAACCGTTCAGTGAATGTTGCTGCATATGGGCCTTTGCAGCAAGTGCCTGGTTCTTGCAGCCACACCAACTGCTGGTCATCAGTGACAAAGACTGAAATTTGTGTGCCAATAACACAACTGGACACCCATTGTGTGGCAATAGGTAGCCTCTTCAGATGAATCACATTTTATGCTCCATCGGAAAGATAGCCATTCACCTCTAGGGCATGAAATGTCAAAGCACACACCCTGTAACAACTGCCGGAAAGGTCCAAGCTACAGGAGGTCTGGGGAATGTCTTCGTGGCATCCCTCTGGGTGATCTTGTCATTCTGGAAGGTACAGTGGATCAATACCTGTGCATCTACCCTTGAGGACCATGTCCAACACTACATGCAGTATCTTTCCCCGGCACAATGCCATCTACCATCAGAACAATGGAACATGTTATGCAGCTCACAGTGTGGTGCACGTTTTGAAGAACACCAGGAGAATTTACTGTACTCCCCTAGCCACCAAACTCCCCAGATTTAAACCCAATCAAGAATATGCAGAATCATCTCAATCAGGCTGTTAGTGCCATGGATCAACTGGCCATGGCGCTGGAGACAGCATGCCTCCCCATCCCTGTTCGTAACTTCCATAACCTCACTGTCACACTTAGTGCCCATTAGTGCTGCCCAAGGTAGTATTTCAGGCTTCTGACTGGTGGTCACATTAATGAGACTGGACAGTGTACACTATGTGATCAAAAGTATCCGGACACCCCCAAAAACATACATTTTTCACAATAAGTATGGAGTACCTGGCAGCTACAGCCAAGTACTCCATATCAGCGACCTCAGTAGTCACTAGACATCGTGAGAGAGCAGAATGGGGTGCTCTGCAGAACCCTAGTACTTCAAACGTGGTCAGGTGATTGGGTGTCACTTGTGTCATATGTCTGTACACGAGATTTACACACTCCTAAACATCCATAGGTCCACTGCTTCCGATGTGATAGCGAAGTGGAAACGTGAAGGGACACGTACAGCACAAAAGCGTACAGGTCAGCCTACTCTGTTGACTGACAGAGACTGCCAACAGTTGAAGAGGGTCGTAATGTGTAATAGGCAGTCGTCTATCCAGACGATCACACAGAAATTCCAAACTGTGCAAGGATCCACTGCAAGTACTATGACAGTTAGGCGGAAGGTGAGAAAACTTGGATTTCATGGTCGAGCAGCTGCTCATAAGCCACACATCATGCCGGTAAATGCCAAACAACGCCTCACCTGGTGCAAGGAGCTTAAACATTGGACCATGAACAGTGGGAAAACATTGTGTGGAGTGATGAATCACGGTGCACAATGTGGCAATCCGATGGCAGGGTGTGGGTATGGTGAACGCCCGGTGAACGTCATCTGCCAACGTGTGTAGCGCCAACAACAAAATTCAGAGGCAGTGATGTTATGGTGTGGTCGTGTTTTTCACGGAGGGGGCTTGTACCCCTTGTTATTTTGCATAACACTATCACAGCACAGGCCTACATTAATATTTTAATCACCTTCCTGCTTCCGACTGTTGAAGGCAATGCGAGGATGACTGCATCTTTCGACATGATTAAGCACCTGTTGATAATGCACGGCCTGTGGCAGAGTGGTTACACAACAATAACATCCCTGTAATGGACTGGCCTGGACTGAGTCCTGACCTGAATCCTATAGAACACCTTTGGGATGTTTTGGAATGTCAACTCTCCGCCAAGCCTCACCGACCGACATCAATACCTCTCCTCAGTGCAGCACTCCGTGAAGAGTTGGCTGTCATTCCCCAAGAAACCCGCATCTGACTGAACGTATGCCTATGAGAGTGGAAGCCGTCATCAAGTCTAAGGGTGGACTAACACCATATTGAATTCCAGCATTACCTTTGGAAGGCACTATGAACTTTTATGTCATTTTCTGCCAGGTGTCTGGATTCTGTTGATCACATAGTGTACTTACATTCTGCCACAACTTTCCTACTACATTTAAATTAAATACTTCCACTATCTACCTTCTTGCGTAAGTACACGAACATAACTATACCATCTGTGCTCTGCTTAGTGACCTCAAAGGCCCAAATGAACATGTCTATATAGGCCTACTGCCTGTCCTCTGTTTACTGACCTCAAAGGCCCCAATGAAAATGTCGCTGTGTTGGCCCAGAACCTCAATTGACTTTAATTGCCAATACTACAAATTTCTGTTGTCTAGGAACAAAACAATGCCATTCCCTTAACAAGTTGATCTCTAGATTCTGGGACTGATTATTCCAGTTAGATATTCTACAAGTACCAATGTGTAGCCTACTGTAAACAAAACTATAACCTTATGATTGAGCAAAGTCACACAGTAGTTGAGGCAATGGACTAGCTAGCATTCAGGAGGAATGGGGTTCAAATCACCATCTGGTCATCTACATTTATGTATTCTGTAGTTTAGTCGTATGAATATTAGGTCGGCATTGGAATAAATGACAGTTATTCACAGTAACAGAAGTTACTCCCCTGTTAATAATAGCTCTACGTAATAAGCATAAATATTTAATTATTGACACAGTCTCTAACAACTCATTTCTTTATTAATGTATATCTTGACTTATTCCATATTCCATGCATTCTACTTGTTGGGATTTTTGGAACATAGTGATTTCTTAAGTCTTACTCAGTCTGGAGGTGACTGGCGATAATACAATCAGACTAACTCCATGTAATATGTTCACTGGGCAAGAGCTTTTTCACCTTGACTCATCTTAGTAATTTACTACCATTGCAAAGGTCAGACCTTTAAATTAAATCTAGTAAAAGATTTTTCATAATTTGTATTAAAATCCCTAAATAGCACAGAAAGCGATACTCACACCTTTAGCATATGTGCATAACAAACTTAATAACACTTTTTGATAACACAAACAAGCTTGCTGAAGAAGTACTGAAGATTTAACAGTTCCAACGTTATTAATATTTCACAATACATTACTATAATCACTCTGGAAGTAAATGCTAAGATGTACAGGTTGTGCAGTAATGAAGCACAAGGCAAAGTCCTATCAACTTGAGGCTAAATCAAACTGTCATAAATGTTTGTGGCGGAGGTGTACTCAAATGACTTTACTGAAGGCGCATTTTGCTAATTTCTCATTGGCGATATGTCATTTATTACTGTGTATACGTGTAACTAACACACCTGCATGCAGTTAAGATATACACACAGTAATAGGGCGAATATAATACGGTTTACTGGTGACAAGGGAAATTAATTCTTAATGAAGACTGGATTACTCCACTGTCTTCACAAAAATGCATTACAAAAACAAATAAACACGATGTTAAATAAGCCTAACGAGGTCTGACACTCTACCACACGATCTAGTGCCTGGCCAACTGAACACAATACCGACTAATACAATGGCAAGTAAAATTAATTCTTAATGATAATGGATTCCTCCGCTCTCTTGTAAAACTTATGCCTAATGCTTGTGAAACGCGACAATAAACCTAACACCCACGCATCTGTAATTTGCGATTTCTTACCAGACCAACTAAGTTTTCCGGAATTCCAAGACATGTTTATTAATTTGTTCCTGTCTGCTTATTTCAAAACAGCCCACATCACAGATGGACAGAGAATTCAACACTAAAGATGTACCACTTTTAGTATTTGTATATACTGTATTTTTAAGCAAAGTTCTTCCAAAGTGTAGAGTAGAAACAATATATGAATTGTAAAAACACAAACTCCAAACGAAATTTACAAAAAATAGAAATACCCCCGGAGGAACACCAAAACAACGACAAATTATAAGAAGTGCAAGGCTCATTCATAGAGCACAAATATCTAAATTAAAACTCTATGCGCTCATCTCGGGGAAACAGGGAACGTCAGTAGTGCTCGTAGTGGTCTGTCAGTGAACTTCAAAAACACGAAACTACAGTGCGAAAAGCCCTATTCTTACTTTGCGAAATGTAACTATTGGATGACAATATTTCTCAAAAGTGGGCCTGATAATCTGGTAGTAAAGTGTGTACCTAGAAACGTTTTTGTGGCCTTGCGATGGAATATATTCGAGAAATATCAATCAAAAACTATGTTTAGCTTCTCGTAGCTGGGTTTCACAGCTATTTAAAATTTTCTAAATGACAAAGTCGTCGTCTTTTGACTGTAAAATAATTTATTTGTAAAACTCAATGCTGCAGTTTTGACAGTGTGGCGATTATCAAGTGTTAATAATTGCCCTTTGTCACGTGGCAAAATCTGGTTTGGTATGACATACAAGCTGGTTTCATTGCAATGTGACCCTTATTATGACCTTGGGAAATACAGAAGCGTCCGATCTTACCCGTCGGCTTTGACCCATGACGTCACAAATACCGCGGAAACGACCATAAACAACAATTCCAATATGGCGAATATAAAAACATCGAATACGTATTGTAAACACTGAAATACACAAGTTTCACAAAAAGCCTAATGACTGTAACGGGACAAGCGTGGGAAATTGGGGGTTTTTGGGTGGGGAGAAACTAAATATGTCGTTATGCGGTGGGGGGAGTCTGCAGTGCCCCCCCATCCCCCCACAGGCTTCATTAGTGTCAAATCAATATTTTCGAATCATAGGCGGCCGCTGCCGCGGCCGCATTCCAAAAAGAAAACTCCCAACCTAACCTCAAGTGGGCTACGCTACAGATCAATATGTTCATCAAATTGCTTCATATTACGTATACATGTTCTTTAAACAAGAGTACATCAAACCATGTATTAGGTTTTCCGCGCCGTAATGACGTCACACACCACAACACGCTTACGTCACGGGTCAAAGCCGACGAGTAAGATCGGACCTTTCTGTTGACCCTGACCTTGTTGTATTACCCTCTTTCAGTTACATTGTAAATATGTTGCTCGTATACTGGTAAATTTTTGCTCGCATCCGTAATATTTGGTGGGGAAAATGATTTCGTATTTGTTTTTGCTTCCTATGAAACAGAAGCCGGTTTTGTAGCATGGTATTCTGTGGAGTCGTGTCTATTTGTAAATGATTACGGATCCGTACATGAAATCTCGTTTTAATTGCATTGCAAGCATATTACTCTTATTCTAAATAATTTTTGTTTGCATCCGTTTTCGCACTTTCTCGCATTTACCTCGAAATTTTCATTGTAGAGGATGATTCTAATACATCGGTTTCTGTTAAAATATATCGCTTGGAATACATGTTAATAACGTATTTGCGTTACTACTGTTGCTTTTGTAACTTTTGCAAAGAAGAATTCAAACCATTGTGAAATGCATGGCACTCAGTGACATCAGCAATACTAGTCAAAACAGAACTACATACTCATTGCGTTTACACGCGGAGTATCTTCCGAAAGACAAAAGAGGACTTGCAGAAACCTTTCTCGCTGTTGTGTTTACATATTAGACTGCGGTCATAGTGGCACCGACTTCGATGAATTTCACCGACAGCCAGGTTCGGCGGAAGACAGCCGATGTTTCGGGGTGAATTATAAACTCAAAAAATAATTTGTTGAAATGAGAAGGTTGGCGTATCTTATGCTTAAAGTTACTGTAACGGATCTTTTTTGTGTTTTGGTAGGTGGCCATTAGTTCTCTAGAAATTATTATTACTGCTTACTGACGTTTTTATGCCAGTAATGAGGGTGATTCTGTTACGTGAAGTGGTTTGCAAATGTGGTGTTATGTGCGTTCACATTTCAGTGCTTTACATTCGGAGTATCTTATGGCTCAAAATGGCTCTGAGCACTATGGGACTCAACTTCTGAGGTCATTAGTCCCCTAGAACTTAGAACTAGTTAAACCTAACTAACCTAAGGACATCACAAACATCCATGCCCGAGGCAGGATTCGAACCTGCGACCGTAGCGGTCCTGCGGTTCCAGACTGCAGCGCCTTTAACCGCACGGCCACTTCGGCCGGCGGAGTATCTTATTCTAAACTTTGTTTATCTTTCACACGTATCCTTAATTATAACCATTGAAAGTTAATTACTGTGTGCCTAAACAATTGCAAATAAAATCAACAACACATAGGGTTTATAACCTTGTTGTTCAAGGTCATCACAAATCTTCTTGAGTACATAAAGCTGAAGACTCATATGTGAAACACCTTCAGATAATGGAAGCTAATTTCGAGTGTTTGTGGAGGTGTGATAAGAGTTAGAAAATCCGATACTCACATTAAAGATGCAGTTCTGTCTCAAGTAATGACGTGACACTTCAGTATTTGACATTTCAAAGTATCTGTTTGAAATGTTTGATATTTTCGATGCTATTTATAGTGTCCTAAATACTAACTTAAAAGCTAATATCTTCACCCCAAATAATACGAAATGTTAAATTTATTCTGTGCCGAATTTTGAAACTATGCCTTGTGTAAAGCACTAAAAAGACACTGTGATGTTATGATTCCCTTTATGAAAAGCTACATTCAACTTGAAATAATACTGCCACCAGAAACCTTGTTACTTCCGTTCTCAAGTACACTGAACAAGTGCTTAAAGAGCAGTGAGCAAGTGTTTAATGAGCACTGAAACTTCTCATTCTGGAATCTGATAAAATATATCTTTTGTTAATTAAATAATTCTTCCTTACTCTCACCTTTTATCCTTGTATCATATAATGGAAACGACATGTACTTGCACCATGTACCTTAAGTAACCTACATGTGCTCATAGCCTCAGTGGCAAAATATTTATACACAGAAGTCACACATCCTACGACTGTTGCAAAATAAACCATACTCGGATAACATGTCTGGGAGAGAGCCTTAATGTGGTTTATCATTGAAACTGCATATTTTCTTAATATACAGGTATAAATATGAAATACTTCAAGAATGTCATTTTAGATTCAAAGGTAGCGGCTCCTTCTCAAGCTAATCGGTGGCAGGAGAAGGAAAATGTCATGAAGTTAAAGCATTTTTAACATTTATAGCATGGCGTTTTCCTCTTCATCTCCTGTTCATAAAACTTGTTGCGTATTTCCAATCACTGATGACAGAGTGTACTGTGCTCGCCACGTTCTTTTCGAGACAGGTATAGTTTGTTTACATGCATTCGGTATCTTTTTTAATAGCAAATGCTGCATTACAGCAGTCATCTCCAAGCACAGAAGCATCGTGATAACCGTACTGTCCATGAAGGTTAAAATCTAATCTACTTCATACATAGAATAGATTCTAACCTAATCTAACCTCCTCGATCCCGTCAAAAACCGACGAATGAGATCGAACGCATAGTGACCAAGCTATTGGGAAACCTTTGGTGAGCACTATCAGTGCCACCACAGTCTAACAGAAAGTAATCAGAAACTGCCAGTTCATCTTCGCCATAGCAGTTATAATCCCATTAGTATGCAGTATCAATTATCTTTATTACACCAGAACATTCCGGGACTCAGAAATAAAGTTGATGAACTACTCATTTGTATTGATGAAATGAATTCATCTAACCAAATTGACATAATCTGCCTCTCTGAACATCAAGTGACCACTGATATAGATGTGCTAGACATTTCAGGATTTAAGCTAGCAACCTACTTCTGCAGACTAGGTATGGATGGAGGAGGAGTTGTCACATTTATTAAAAACTGCCATAAATTTAAGAACATTGACATTAATAAGTTCTGTTTGGAGCAGCATCTAGAAGTATGTGCAACAAAAGTAGAGTTCCATAACAGGTCCTATATAATAGTAACTATTTACCGAGCACCTGCACGAAATTATAATCTATTCATAAATCATCTAGAAGCTCTTTTGGGTTATTTAACAGGAAGAAACAGAGAATTTTTGATTGTTGATGACTTTAATACAAATTTTCTAATGCAATCTTCCAGTAAACATTTACTGCAGTTAGTAATGTTGTCTTTCAGTCTAACTCACACTGTAAACTTTCCAACTAGGATCTCTAAATCCTCAAGGGCAGCCATTGATAATATTTTTATATACAAATCAAAGGAACAAAATCATATCATAAAACCTGTAACAAATGGATTATCAGATCTTGACATGCAGCTCCTTGTTTTAGATGTAAATTCTAAACAGATTATCAAGACTGCTAAATCTGAGTACAGGAGAGTAGTCAATCAACCAAAGATCGAGTGTTTTAGGGAACTGCTCAAAGATATGATCTGGAAAGATGTTTATAGTGCTCATGACATCAATGAAAAATATAAAACATTCATGAACAATGTCAGTACCATGTTTGAAAACTGTTTTCCTCTAAAAGTTACTCGAATTAAACAGAAGTCTATAATAAAATCATGTATTACACAAGGAATAAAGATTTCATGTAAGACAAAAAGGAAAATGTGTCTGTCGACCAAGAATAGCTCCAATGCTGATGATTTAGCTAAATACAAGGAATACTGTAAAATACTAAAAAAAGTAATTCAGACATCTAAACAAATGCACTACGTGAAGAATATAGCAATGTCAGGGAACAAAATAAAAACAATATGTGATATAGTGAAAGAGGAGACTGGTAGAACCAGAAAGGAACAGGAGCAAATAGCATTAAGGGTAGATGACACATTAGTAACCGATGGGCATAGTGTGGCAAATCTATTTAACAAGTACTTTATATCCCTTACTGATAGAATGGGATTGTCAGGGTCAGTAAATAATGCCCTCGAATATCTGAAACTAACTTTTACAAATAGCCTCAGGTAAATGAATGTCACTCACTTCACCAAAAGAAATAACTTCCATAATAAAATCTTTAAAAACAAAGCATTCTAGTGGTTATGATGAAATATCAACAAAGTTAATTAAGGCATGTACTTGTGGGTTTAGTACAGTTGTAAGTTACTTGCATAACCAGTAAATTATAACTGGGACGTTTCCTGGCTAGCTAAAATATGCAGATGTTAAGCCTCTATGCAAGAAAGAGGATAAAGAGATACCATCAAACTACAGACCGATTTCACTTTTGCCAGCATTCTCAAAAATTTTAGAAAAAGTAATGTACAGGCAGCTTTTCAACCATCTGACCACAAATAACATATTATCAAGAACACAGTTTGGATTTTTGAAGGGCTCTGACATCGAGAAGGCTATTTACACCTATAGTAAAAATGTACTTAATTCATTAAATAACAAATTACAAGCAGCAGGTATTTTCTGTGATTTGTCAAAATCATTTCATTGTGTGAACCGCAACATACTTTTAAGTAAATTAGAATTCTTTGGTGTCACGGGCGTTGCTGTAAAGTGCTTCAAGTCATACCTCCCTAACAGGAAGTACGAAGAAGAGCAGATAGAAGAGGTTGACAGTCTTAAATTCCTGGGACTACAACTTGATAATAAATTCAGTTTGGAGGAACACACCACAGAACTGCAGAAACGCCTTAACAAACCTGTATTTGCAATTCGAGTGTTAGCAGACATAGGCGACATAAAAATGAAAAAGCTTGCATACTTTGCCTACTTTCATTACGTAATGTCATGAGGTATAATATTTTGGGGTAACTCCAAGTCAAACAAAAGTTGTCAGAGTCCAAAAGTGTGTAATATGTATTATTTGTGGAGTACATTCACGGACGTACTGTAGAAACCTCTTCAAAGAACTGGGTATACAAACTACTGCCTCTCAGTATATTTTCTCCTTAATGAAATTTGTTCTAAATAATATATCTCTTTTCCCAACAAACAGCTCAGTTCATACATACAATACCAGGAACAAAAATGACCTGCACAAGCACTTTAAAGCACTTACTTTAGTTCAAAAAGGGGTCAATAATTTGCCAGCAAACATAAAAAAATTAGTTACAAATAAAGATCAATTTAAAAAGAGCCTGAAAGACTTACTAGTGGTCAACTCGTTCTACTCCATTGACGAATTTTTTTAATAGAAACAAATGATGTATTGTTTATACTCATACTATTATTATTGTTATTTCAGCTAAAAAGATGATGAAAATGTCTAGTTAATAGCAGACGAGAAGACCTTATGAAAAAAGACCCAGTTTAGCTGTATAGTAATATTAGGTTTTATTCGGTACATTTCGAACAAAACCAGTTCATGAACGCAGACAATAATAAACTCGTGTGGAATATAGTACCCATACTGTTTGACGTCCCAAATAAGCCACCTCAGCTGAGGAAACTGCCACAAAGATTCGACAGTCCATCTAAAGCTGTAAAACAGTCCTATGACACAGAAGCAGTCAGTTCAGCTCTCCGAGTATCAGTGCCAGATTCGTGTGAATCGTCAACACAGACCTGCTTTGACGATGAAGTGGTTAGATTAAGTGCAGTTATTCACAAAAACGTAATGTTTGGTATGTATTTCATTCACTTCTGTTGTTAGTCACATAATTTTCCTTGCTTCCTTCGTGTGATGACATTATTTTGTTAGCACTCTGTTCATTGACAGATTGCCTGAAAATTATTCAAATATTTGGTTTTGCTTGAAATGTAATGTAATCAGCTCATTATAGTGTTTTCAACATATTTCACCCACTATTTGGCAGTTGCTTGTCCCACATAGAATAATATAAAGATGAAGGTCGTACTTGTGGCAACAGGCGACAATGACAAACACAGTAGGCCTACAGAACGATAAATGAGCTATCGATCGCTTTTACATGTAGAGGTACATGTCTGTGCTTCTTACGTGTGAATCTGTGTGTTTATATTCTTTTGATATCAACGAGGCAAGCTGCAATTGCATCCAACGTCACAAGTGTTTCATCACTAATGTGTTGTAGCTTTCCACTCGATTCATGGTTTTTGTCCATACTTGCGCTTATTTTAGAATCATTTTTAGAAACAGATATGCCTTCTGATACTATAAAACCCTTGGAGGCAAGAAAATAACTCAAATATTTCGTAAATTACATAGGAAATGGATGCAAAACAAACAGGCAGCTCGCCAACTCCTCGGACTGTACGGAGCATGAAGGCACCTCAACAGCTACCTTGACAACTAGACAGACAGAAGCCACGTTCGGTAGTAGATCGGGAAATGCAAGATCGCCAAAGAACAGGAAAACTTTTAATGCCTGGATCCAGAACTTGTGTAAGTGAACCAACTCAGTGCATTTTAAAGGAAGATAATCAGAGTGACCAGTTAAAAATACCACTAAGGCTCATGCACCTAAACATACAGTACCTTAGAAATAAGCTTAATATGTTACAGGTTTTTGTAAATGAACAGTCACCTCATATAGTAGTGCTAACTGATCATGGATTAAAATCTGATGAAATTATTTACTGTAAACTAGAGGGCTACTCCTTAGCAAATAGTTATTGTAGACAGCAACATAAGGGTCGTGGTGTGGCAGTATACATTAGTGAGAATCTCGAGTACAAGAAAATAAACTATCTAGACCAGTACAACATAGAAGGCTTGATTGAAGTGACAGGCATTGAAGTCCACACCAAAGAGTGTAGAGAGGTTATGAGAAAACATAAAGTTATTGGGATTTATCATCCACCAAAGGCTGATGTAGTTAGCTTCATAGACATATTTAGTAGAGTAGTGGGACGTTGTGGTCCCAGTGACCTAACTATACTTGGTGATCTGAATATTGAGGTGAAATCTTCCAGTTTGTGTAATATGAGGTTAATAGATACTCTTAACCCATATAATCTCATAAATGTAGTAAATAGTGATACCAGGGTAACAAAGTCCACAGCTAGCAGAATTGATTACATTATACTCTGTAAACATATTAAAGACAGTGTTAGGAGCTGGAATATGGATTTTCACTACTCTGACCACAAATGCCAGCTTGTAGAGTATGTAAACACAAGCATCCCAAAAATGACAAAAGTTATCGAAAATAAAAGAATCCTAAAAGAGGGTAACATCCTTGCCCTAAGAAATAAATTAGCTATAGAGGATTGGGATCTGGTTTACCAGACTGAAGGATCTGAAAACAAATGGGCCAAATTCTATGATACTATGCTAAGACACTTTGACAGATGCTGCCCTGTTAAGAAAATACAAAGAGTGTTCACCCATAACCAAAGTGCAAAAACCAACAGACTGATACTTCCAGCAAATATGATAAAACCCAGGCAAAACATCCAGGACCTGGATGTGTTACACAAGTCAACAAACCTGCAGGTTTTTAAGGCCAAGTACAACGAAGCCAAGAAAATCTTTAAGAAAGAGCTTTCAAATCTAAGAATACAGCAGTGAAATAGCTCAATCAGACAATATAGCCGAGACCTCATGGAGAAAATAATCACCCACCTGGTAAACTGCAGTATTAGAGAACACACATTTCCAAATGTATTGAAATGGAGCACAGTTAAACCAGTGCATAAAAAAGGATCCAAGGAAGAGGTTTCAAATTTCAGGCCCATATCATTAATACCTGTCTTCAGCAAAGTATTTGAAGTTGTGCTGCTGACGCAACTTAGTGACTATTTCTTGAAAAATAAGTTCCTAACAGAGACACAACATGGATTCCGAAAAGATCATAGTACTATCACAGCAATTACGGAATTTCTTCACAAAACGTATGGTGCCCTTGATCAAGAAATGCAAACAGCTGGCATATTTCTAGACCTTACTGAAGCCTTTGACTCGGTAAACCATGAGTTACTTTTAAGTAAACTTGAGTCATACAATGTAAATTTAACTGCAAGCAGTGTACAAAGGTGACTTACAAAATCAATACTCAGATCATTAATTTCCAGTCCAAATATGAGACAGTCACTCAAGGTGTACCCCAGGGCTCAATTTTGGGCCCTTTCCTTTTCCTAGTGTACATAAATGATATAGAGCAACTTTTCAACTCCCAATTGCTAACCTATGCAGACAATACCTCACTTTTATTTCTTGGTAAACAAAATGATGAGTTAACGTTGATAGCAACTGAGGGACTACGTCAAATAACTACTTACTTCCAAGATCAAGGTTTGAAAGTTAATATCAGTAAATCTCAGTTATTGCCATTTAAACTTACAAACTCACACCAAACCTCTATCAGTAACACAGGTGGAATTGAAGTAGTGGACACAGAAGGCTGCAGATTTCTAGGTATTCACCTAGATGAAAATCTAAGATGGGTAAACCATATCAAATTTATATGCAATAAAATCAGCAGTTCATTACATCTAATCAGCCAGTTATCAAAAGTAGTCCCACAAGAGACATTAAAAACAATTTATTATGGAACCATTGTTGCACAGATTAATTACTGGATAGAGATATGGGGTTGTGCTGCCGACATACATATGAACAGAATATTAACCCTACAGAAAAGAGCAATCAGAATTATCCATGGATTAGGGTATAGAGATTCATGCAGGGAAATCTTTGTTCATCATAAATACCTCACAGTCTACTCACTGTATCTTTACAAATTAATTATATTTTTGTGACACATCAAAACAAAGCAACAAAGTGCTCTGATATGCATGCCTATAATACAAGAAATAAAGACTGCTACTATAGACAAAGAACAAAATTAAAAACAACAGACCATAGTCCATGCATTAGTGGTCAAATATGATACAACAGATTACCGAGCTCTATAAGGTGCCACAAAGGGAACTTATTCAAAGTGAAACTGAAATATTTCTTGATTGACAAGTGTTTATATTCTTTAAGTGAATATTAATATTAAACTAAAATAAATTATATATATATATATATATATATATATATATATATATATATATATATATATATATATAGTTGTGTAAAATCTGAATATTTGTAATAGGTACGATGTAACACCCAATATTGTGCCTTATTAGGTACAATGGTACATTTGTATCATGTATATATATTCACATATGTATATATGACTGTACTAAACTAGTAAAAAAATGATATGACGTTTGCAAAAGACACCAGTTGGTGTCTCCATGCCAAAAAATACAATAAATAAAAATAAATAAATAAACATTGTGCTTACGACGCATCTGATGTTCACTTTCCTCGCCGCTTGGAGCGCTAGTACCTCTCCATCTGTCAAACGGTAACAACTTTTACAGCAGTGAGTGTCGCGACTGTTATGTTAGACTGTGGTGCCATTGTGAACTCAGCCTTAAGGTCTGAAGCGGATTTGCTAGCTCAGTTAAATATGGCATCTGGAAAACAGCTGATCAATTTTGTAATTCAGTCAGCGCAATTGTTATTTCTCTTCACTTAAGTATTATGGGTAGAGAGCTTTATGCACAGTCCAATATTTCTCCTTCACAGGACAGTAAATCCATTTAACCTAACATTCTGAAAACAAGACCTTACTTGACAAAAGATGCATGTTTCAAAACTGGTTCTGTTTATATGGGAGCGAAAATTGATTGCGCAATTGGAAAACAGGCAACTATATTCTGTCCATCATAAGAATAAACCTGATGTAAACACTAGGCCACGTTTTCTTCCGCTTTTACTTGAATCTCATTGTGTTTCGTTTCATGTGGAACGAAAGTCAAGTTGTGACCAGTACAGTCAAGTACAATCATAAGGATACCTTTTATGCTGTGTTACATGCACACATATTGAGTGATAATGTGCGGGTAACGGCTTTACCAGCGCGTTAAACTTGGGCAGCACTGGCCAACCAATGGTCCAACTAGTCGGCAATGATGTGAGCTGTTGCTGTTTAGACGTAAAAAGAGATGGGCAAAGAAACAATATAGCTTCAAATGTCGTTTAATATTTGAAGAGAATGAAATAACAATCGGGAAAACTCCAGCACTACGAGCGCTTCTTAGGTGTCCAGACGGAAAGCATAAAATGCTCCCATTCTTACTTGACATTATATTATAATCACAAACAAGAGTGATGAAAATTCCTAACTGAAACACATTTTTTGAGCGAGCCATGTGTGATGCGAAAGTGTACTGCAGGTATTTCACGTTACTGTTGAGCACTGAAGCCACTGAACGTATTAATTATAGTCAGTAGTCTGGTAATCTTTTAGCTCCTTCCTTATCCGAATCCGAGAAATACATTTCAGTACTGGTACTGTCATTTGCTACATTGATAACGAGTCGATCAACAACAGAATCCACGAAGCCACCCAACTGCCGAATTTTCTCCTCTTCTTTTATGACATGTCACTCAATATCACGCCAACGTTCGGCTGTTACATGAAAAGCTGCATGCGTTAGATCCAGTACATCTGGCAGCTTATTAGTCTTGTTATTTCTCAGGGCCAAATCCCTTAACTTGGCACCAGATCAGTTCTGTTGTGTTCATAATGTAATGGTACAGTGGAAAATGTAAACATGCAGCATTTGTATGGTGTACTCAATGTTGTGAAAATGATTGTTTTTCATGTTTCTAGAACATGTCAGTGGTATAAAACAATGGACATAGTCTAAATAATGAGTACTTAGTTTTTCACTTTTACCTAAAACAATTAGGTTTTCCTAATTTAAGCAACCTTTGTTAACAGTCTTTTATAAAATATCGATAATTGAGAATTTATATTTGAAATGATAACAGGAATTTTGCGTGCAATATGCAATTAAAAACAAGAAGATGCGCATTATTAATAAAAAACGATAATTAATGTTACAATTATGAAATGTAGGTAATTCAAATTGAACGAGAAAGAAATTGATTCAACTGTATCTAATAAAGTCCCTCATAAAGATTCAAAGCTGACTACCTCTATAAATTAATGACAAACATTAAGCGCAACCTATTTTTCGGCGTTAACGTTTTCAACACGCGTGTTTCACTAAGGAACAGGAAGCAGCCTCAGCCGTTTTCATACTGTGTATTAACAGCGCCAGGATCAGAGTGGAGCACTGCAGAGACTATGATTATATACGATTTTTGAAATAAAAACTACATAACCAAAGCGTAATTAAGAAAAACTTTGATAGCTGTTAATACATTTGAATGCCTTAAAGTTTAATTTAAGGAACTTTATATACCTAATATATAAGTAGGGCCTACTTCCAACAGTGTAACAACACCAGTATACGTGTGCTAGGGCTTCTGACCAATCATCGCGTTTGTGTTTGTTTACATGAGGTTTATTCTTATGATGAACGGATCAGAATCGATTTTGAAGTGTTTACATGACCACCCAGAGGCGGTACTGTGAAATCGGTTTAGAAAATGCGGTTTTGGGAGCCCATGTAAACGGGGTAACACATTTTGTGAAAATATACAATAAAGTCTGCAGTTTTGCGGTGCATAGACAGTCACCCTTTTATATGGGACTCCCAAAGCTTTACTTTGTAAACCGATACTACTGCTTCTGGATGGTCATGCAAACAGTTCAAAATGGGCTCTGTAAATCCGCTTGTAGTTGCCGGTTTTCCAATTCCGCCATCGATTTTCTCTGGCACGTAAACGCACCCGGTTTTGAAACGTTCTTGGGTTGTCGAGTTACGTCTTGTTTTTGGAATATTCGGGTAATGTGCAGAGAACGAGAAGCAGAAATATTAGACTGAGCATGAAGCTGTCTATCTGTAATATCTGTGATATCAGCAACTGGATCAGCGTTTTCCAGATGCCATATTTAACTGGAATAGGAAATCCGCTTCCGGCCTTATCATGTAAACACGACGGCGAAAAACGGTTTCCGAAATTCGGTTTTCGTCTTGTGGAAGACGTATTGCACATACATGCAGTGAGTGATGATGGTGAACAATCAAAAAACATAGATTCAATATAACACACTTTTATTATCGAAAGCAGCATACACTTCAGAGGCATTTGAACTCATAGTCACAACTCTACCAAAAAAAATGGCTCAGAGTACTATGGGACTTAACTTCTCAGGTCATCAGTCCCCTAGAACTTAGAACTACTGAACCCTAACTAACCTAAGGACATCACACACATCCATGCCCGAGGCAGGATTCGAACCTGCGACCGTAGCGATCGCGCGGTTCCAGACTGTAGCGCCTAGAACCGCTCGGCCACCCTGGCCGTCACAACTGTACCTTCACACCGGAAACCAACTCCAGCAAACTTGGATGATAACTGTTTTCAACTCATATACTGCTGCATAACTGTTTTCAACTCATAGTTTGATTAAGTTTCCAACTGTTGCCAACAATTGTTTTTGAACGTTAGTTTGAAGAACTAGCTGAGGGAAGTTTTGTCAAGTGTTCTATAGTTCATGGTTAATGAGCAAAGATATGGATAATCTGAGTAATTTGCGCATAGGCACTGCTGTATTGTCTGCTTTGTTTGTTTCTTGTATTTATACAATGGAGAGACTGCCGAGTACTAACTTTGCAAAGTCCTTGAGTATATTCACGATTACTTAGCATATTGTAGGCAACGTTTCACTAATTTTGGCCATTGAATTTCGACGACAGTAAATTAAACTTGTATAACTGTCACCTGTTGCCAAATATCGGAGGTTTACAATAAGTTGTTCTGCTGGTGATACTGCAGCTCTAAGATATGTGTCTTTGTGTTGAATATGTGTTCTTGCCACATGTCATTCTCAAAATTTCTTGAAATCTCACCTGTCTTCAACATAGAGTTCCTCCAGTACAGAATTGTGAGGTCCATGGGTTTATCTTTGTAAAAAAAATCTTTCTGGACCATGTCTTTCTTTGATTGATTTTCGTGATGCATCTTCAGTCAGAATCCAGTTTCTTTTCTGTAATTGTACTACTACTACTACTACTAATAATAATAATAATAATAATAAACGTCGAATGTGTATGTTTACAGGAGCTTGAAACGGTTGTCAACATTTAGCAACAGTTGACAATAATTGTAAGATTGCTGGACTCACAACAGTTACGAGATCACCACCTGACAACAGTTGTGTAGGTTTGTTTGTTGGAGTTGGTTTTCATTGTGAAGCTCACTCAACATCGGCTAACATCAGACGGTTTTGTGCAAGGTCCTGGTCAATGGTAGTGTCTCATGCCAGTAATACGCCTGGCTGCACTGATGTTTCAGACTAGACACTGACAGTTTGTGGCCATACCCACCTGGCTTCACAGAACACCTGGCTCCGTGTGTTCTACCAGTCTGAAAGCAGCAGCTAAGACATATGTTACAATTGCCTACTTCCATATCGCTTGCTTATTCTCATTTCACTTGCTTCCTTTGCTATTTTTGTTTCTGTTTTTTTTATATTTGCTGCTGGAATTTACTTATTTTTTACATACATTATGCTGTTAAAGAGATGAAAACAGTAATCAGGTTCAAAAGAATGTAGGTTGCAGTAGTTATTCGGAGACGATGAGGCTTTCATGGGTTAGAGTAGTGCGGAGAGCTGCATCAAACCAATCTCTGGACTTTAGATAGCAACAAAAACAACAACAACAACACTGTTATGATTATGACTGTCACTGTTTAATAGTCTGCTATTCATTGCCCATTAAGTTAGTTTTAAAATACGAGCATCTCTCTAATGTAAATACATGGTAGAAGTAGAATACCCAAACACTTACATGGGGGCTTAGAGGAGTTTCTACATTTAGACCTTTTATGATCCTAATGGCATTTTTTTGCATTCCAATGGCCCTTTTTTGTCTTAGCTGCTACCAAATTACCCCATAATAAGACCCCATGTAGGCATAACAGGTACTCTTTATTCTTTTTTCTTTTTTTGTCATGTCATGTGACATTTATATTTTAAAGAACACTGAAGCTGATGCTATTTACATTCTCCACCACAAACTCGGTGACAGAATTTAAGTATGCCCAGTCAGACAGCTAGTCATACATCTAGATCTCAAATTGATGTGGTAAATTGGTAAACATACACTCACTACATGTAGGACAAGCTATTAAAAGATTTTTTATCATTTACAAATTAGAAAGCATTGTAAGTGAAAAACAGTTGCTTATATGCTACCCTATCTTCTGTCAACATTTTCTTTGTATTAGTCTCTGTGGAAACTATACTGTACACTAATAGTACTCCTGAGGAAAAAAAGAGCTGTAAAAGGAGTATTTAATATTGTAATTCGCTGAATTATATAGGCACCTTTCTCAGTTATTTCAGCATTAATTGTATTATCAGTGTATACTAAAAAGACGTCTTATTCCAAAGGTGAACAAAGTTGGGTGAGTCATTATCACAAAGATGTAATGTATAAAGACATGACCATTGAATTGCCTTTACCTAGTGATACAGACACCCAGGAAATTATGAGAGTTTTATGTATTTTCATCTATTTTATGGGAATAGAGTAATAATTACACTTAAAATGTCTGTACAAATGTATTTAGAGTAATCCCCAATTTTCCAGTGGCATATGGTATGGTCTCGTTGCATTAACTTCGTGGGAAAAGCTTCAGTACCACAATACCTTTCTCAATAATTAATGCACTATTATAATTAACTGGACCATGTACGTTACAACAAATGTTGACTATTGTTTAATCTTGAGTACACTTCTAAAACTGGGTCAGGTACAAAAATAGCAGTCATATATTTTTTTCTGTCAACTGAAAGTTCTTTATGCACAACTAAAATGTAATTTGCACCATATTTTTCCCATTAATAACAGTCAGCCATTTTAATATACTCGCTAATTTCTTTAGTGCATATAGATAAGGGAGGGATCAAAATGAGGAAAAGTACACGGATTTTGTAGCTATGAAGATATAAGCATATTCCAGTCAAGCACAGAGTTCCGTGTCAGCTGTTCATGTGTCGTTGCAGCCAGGCATGTACAGCAGCTGGTCATGTGATGCTTGTTTCTGGTGCAAAAGGTGAATGTAGTCAGGTGTTTTACTGGCGAGAGACACTACTCTGCTCTACCACTATAGAGTATGTATATATATTGAGTAGCATAACCTACTGCACATGTTCTCAACAGAAAACTGCGATAGTCACATGATTTTGGGATGACACTGCTTTTCTGCAGTTTATGGTAATGGCGAAACTTGAATATTATGCATATATTTACAAACGTTTCTGCATTTTTAAGTTTTAGTAAGTCACAATTTAAACATTATTTTTAAAGAATTTTTGGTGGCCAACTCCTTCAATTCCATCTATGAATTTCTCAACAAGTGCAGTTGACCATTTTAATGAAAATTTATCAGACTTTAATTTTTGACAAAACTTGGTTGTAACAGCCAAGTAACTACCTACTGTGTGAATGATGGATGTTTGGAAAGCAGATGTAAGTCTTAAGTCTGTAAATAGTGGAAGTTTCATTTTAAATCTTGTACATAATTTGACTGTTCTTACCTGAGGTCATTGAAATGAATAATTTACTTTAAGTTTTGACAATACTTAGTTGTAATAGCCAAGTAACTATCTACTGTGTGAATGACGTATTTAATGAAACCAAATGTATGTATTAAACCTGTAAATATTAGAAGTTTAATTTTAATTAATGTACATAATTTTACTGTTTATTGACTGAGGATCATTAAAATTAATGAAACTCAAGTTTTTCTAATCACATTTTTGTAATGTGTTTATCTGACATGTTCCACACCCAGGAGGATCCCCTCTTTTGTGGGTCTATGGAATGAATAATTAATCTAATGTAATCTAATCTAATCTGTGCTGTTTTTTCGTAAATCATCAGCGCCATCTATAGTGGCTAAGCCATGTCTCTACGACATCCTTTCTTCCAGGAGTGCTAGCTCTACAAGGTTCACAGAAGAGCTTCTGTGAAGTTTGGAAGGTAGGAGACGAGGTACTGGCAGAATTGAAGTCATGAGGACAGGTCGTGTATTGTGCTTGGGTAGCTCAGCCGCTAGAGCACTTGCCTGTGAAAGGCAAAGGCCACGAGTTCGAGTCTTGTTCTGGCAAACAATTTTAATCTGCCAGGAAGCTTACAAATCTGTTAAGTAATTCTGCACACAAATGGAGGCGAGAGAGTTAGCAATTTACACAGAGCACAAACCACTCGTCTATGCCTTCAGGCAAAACAATAAAAGCTCGCCACAACAGTGCGATCAATTGGGATTTATTGCTCAATTTAACACTGACATATGCCACACATCAGAAATTAACAATACAGCTGACTGCCTATCCCATGCAAATATTATAACAGACGTAGTGGATTTTACTCAGCTCACCAAAGCACAATAGTCATACCAGGAGCTTCAGGGTCTACTGAAAGACACTTCCTCCAACCTTCAGCTGAAATTGATTGACATTGCTCCCACAAACGTTAAGCTATAAAGCGAGAACTCTAATGGGAGATCACGTCCATTTCTATATTTCTCATTCCATTGACACGCTTTTGAGAGCCTGCACAACTTATGTCGCTTTGGGATCAGACCAACAGTTAAACTGATCGCTAGCCATTTTGCATGGCTCAGTATATAGGAAGATTATAGAATGTGGACTCGCGTATGTGCACAGTGCCAGCATAGCAAAGTATCTCGCCATGTACACGCACCTCTCTGAGATTTCCCAGACACAACTGCAAGATTTACACATGTACATATTTTTGTTGAAGGACCATTACCTCCATCCAAAGGCCAATGATACCTATTAACAGCAATCGATAGCTATACCTGCTGCCCAGAAGCCGTACCAGTAGACGATATTTCAGTGAAACACTAGCCACCATATTTGTTTTGTACTGGATGTCCCTGTTTAGTTGTCCACTACACGTCAAAACAAATCAGGGCCGATAATTCAAATCTTAACTATTCACCCAGCTGAGCAAATTCTGCAGTGCCATACATCACAAGACGACAAGCTGTCATCCAGCAAGCAATCGAATGATGAAGGCTGCCACCACTTGTTAAAAGCCACACTAAAACATCGTGAGTCAAACTGGACTACTACTTTACCGTTGGTCTTGCTTGGCCTGCGAAACACTTTCAAACCTGACATGGATTTTTCACTGGCTGAGCTAGTTTACGTAGAAGTACTATAACTTCCTGATGAGGTCAGTGATCTACGTGCAATCTCGATGGAGGGCACAAATCAAACAAACTTCATTTCTCAATTGAGAGAATGGGTGACACAAATGCAACCACATCCAGTATTGAGGCATTAACATCACAAAACCGTAATGGCTCAAACACCAACAGTCAGGACAACAGCCCAGCAACCGCAACCAGGGCACAATTACCGGCCAATGCCCCAACAGTTCAGCAGCATCAGCAGTCACAGTTTCCACAACCAACGCTTCTGTGTAAGGGATGGCACACGGACTCCCATCACATGATTGACCAACCTACCTATGATGCCACACCAGGCCACCGAACCTGCTCCAGATTCTCGATGCAATCTCGATACAGGGGGCCTTCAGCAGCTGCCAGCATGGGGAAACAGGATTTTAACCAAAAGGACCATCCTCTCAGTAATTCGTCACAACTGGGCCATCAGGTGATGCAAAGCCTCTGTCAGTTGTTGCTGCATCTATGACACTGACTCTGTCAGGCTGCAAACCAATGAATGCTGCCTGAATGTCCAACCTGGACACAGGGACGCTGCCTTGCTGCTGCACCCAACTCACATCCATCAACCATCATCTGCCAGCATGCTGTGTTAGTCGGATAACAACTACTGTACACAGAAAACGCCTGCGTTAGCACGCCTATACTGGTCTGCTGGGGTCAAGGATCACCTCCTGTCATTCACAGTCTGTCTGTTTCCAATGTGCTGAACCATGTCTGTTCGTGTTCATCAGTAAAGTGTTTTATCAACTGCCTTCTTCAGCCACCCCACCGCCCACCTCCAGCAGAGAACCACTCGTCCATTCCTACCCTGCAGTAAAGCCCTGTTACTATATTGGTGTCAGGATACCTGGTGGAGCTGGAAATGGTTGTCCAAAGGAGCCCTGAAAGAGAAGGAGGTGCAGCAGCACTGTCGTTCAGCTCAACTTTCCAAGTAAGTGCCTGTTTCGTTGTGTTTGTTCTCTCATTTCTACTTTGGGCATACTTTACATTTGTGGTGGAACCTCCGAACGAAATGGCTGTCTCTGAGAAAGCAACAACCCAGGAGACAATTCAACATTTGGATCAAATGGCTCTGAGCACTATGCGACTTAACTTCTGAGGTCATCAGTCGCCTAGAACTTAGAACTAATTAAACCTAACTAACCTAAGGACATTATACACATCCATGCCCGAGGCAGGATTCGAACCTGCGACCGTAGCGGTCGCGCGGCTCCAGACTGTAGCGCCCAGAACCGCACGGCCACTCCGGCCGGCAATTCAGCATTTAATAAATGAGATAGCTAAGGTCTGAGTTGACAGTGAAGTTTTGTGTAGAGAAGTTAATCGTTTGGAGGTTGAAGGAAGGGAAGGACCACCTTTGGGCACGGCTTCACCTAGCCCTTAATGCTGGTACAGCGTCATTGGCGGCACCGTTTTCTTGTAAATCTTTGGATGGATTTTTTTAAATTCATGGATAGTTTGCATACAGCTGTAAAATTAGGGAACTGGAGTGATGAACTATTCGTAATTGTAGCTCATTTATGGGATTCCTGTACATATGAAGAGTACAGGAAAGTAATGTGCTTTGTCCACTTTTTTTATCAAAAATGAATTATGAACGCCATGATATGTAGGATTCTGCATTTTTTAATAGTATGAATAGTCCACATTCTATAGCCAGTTTTACATTAGGCATGCAGGGAAAGAACATACTAATGTCTCACGCCACAGGGAATAAATGTGCTTTGTAGAACGTTCTGTATGAATTTTTAGATTCCTTGTGGGTTGGCAAACAATGTTTAAACAAGAAACAAAGAATTTTTCTTTATTGTGCATTGTTGGTATTAGAGGGAACCATTACTTTATTTTGAGACATTGTGTTTAGTAATGCAGTTGTTGTAAGTGATTCTTCTCAGGTTTAACAGTTTATTGTTTACTGTAAATGTTGAGTACTTCAGCTGAATCTCAAGGACAGAGACCCTTAGATTGTAACAATGTTAGGAAAAGGAAAGTATGAGGATGAATGAGCACAGTTATGAAGAAATTAAGGGTTCAGTCAAACGGAGTAAGAAGACTACAACTGCAAGTTAAAGTGCTTTGAGATAGTAAGTGCCAAAGTAAGATCAAATATTATACGAAAATTTAGTGATATGGTAGACTGGAATGAACAGCCACTGTACCTGACTGGGCTCATTACAACACTTCCATTTCTCAGAAGGTGATCGATCAAGGAATAATAAAGGTGAAGCATGGCTTCAAGAGTGTAAGTTGAACTACAGAATAAGATAAAAGGCGACGAAATCGTACATGAAATCCTTATATGCAGAAAAGCCTTCACAGCAGTACGTGGAGTAACAAGGAGATGACTATTGACAGTTCAGAAATTTTTGAAGATGCACAAGTCTCTTCTTGCTGGAAGGGGTAAGCATGGAAAGACCACAGAAAATTAAGGAAACAGTGCGAATGGCAGTTCATGATCAAATTAATTCATTTAAGGGTAGATCAAGCCATTACAGCAATGACAGGACCTGTATGTTGTATCTCGCAGAAGAACTTTTTATGAAAAGAATTGCATGAAATGCTCCAGGTAAAATACTCAAATTCTGACATTTCACATAAAATGCAGATAACAACATTCAACATAGTATTCAACATAACTTTGGGGTACTCAAGGAATGATACACGCTTAACATGCAATAAATACACTGCTAAGATGAAAGTGCTGAATGAAACATTATCTGCAGATTTAGACAGTGACATTAAGAAACAAGTCTTCAAACATTTCAACAAGATCACCATTGACCAGGAAGCACACAAAGTGAAAGCTGAAAATTTTATACAAGAAAGTGTAATGCTCATTTAAGAAGCCAAAATTCACAAAAAAGAAATTATCTGCACAGACTAACAAAAAATGTGTGCTTACCAAACATAAGTAGTAATGATGTCTGTTACAAAAGTCAGTTGACTGTTTACTCCTTCAATATTCATCAACTTTCAAATGCAACATCAGTATTTTACACTTACACTGAAGGTTCTGGAACAAGAGGGGACAATTCAGTTGTTTTCTTTTTAAATGGCTTTGTGACATAATTATTGCACAAGACAGTGAAACATTTAAAAAGTTCTTTGTGATTTGTGTTTACGCCACAAGAATTACACTTCAGCATAGTATCTTAATTATTTTGAAGAAGAAATTAATTATCTTGAAGAAGAAATATTTGAGGAGATGTCCTTTCCTAACAAGGCCGATTCGAGAGGTAGCCATCACAAAAAAAAAATCCACACCTCATTCACAAAGAAACTTATACTGAAGCTTGGATATTATTGGCGGTGAGAGTTTAACGGTGACTTCAAGAGCAGCAGTCTGGATAATATCAATCCCCAGCTTAGAGATGTAAAATATAGAAATATAATAAAACATCATTTTAGAATAACTTTGTATACTGCTGATAATAATAATAATAATAAAAATAATAATAACAGTAATTTGTCTTCATGAGTCCTGTGAAAACATCAAAAGAAAAGTGTCAGTACCTCCAGGTTTTAAAGGAGGACTGCAGACAAGAAGCTGGAGTGTTTTACACAAACCTTTTACACAGGCTGAGAACTGCATGTCTGGACAAAGTGACATTATACTTTATTCTTTTACCTACGCTTCTGATGTAGTTCCTCTGGAGGGGGTAAGTGGAGTGCTCTTTGATAATTACAACGTCAGCTTTCTTCAGCCCACTTCGCCCCCAACACACAGTCACTAGGCGCTGTTGTAACTGCGACATATGGGTTCTTTACAGCACATCGGTGCCCTGTGCTGCCCTGGTTACTTCACATTTGTAAACAATGTCTGCCAGGCTGTGCCTTCCCACCTGCGATAGGTGTCGTAAACTTGCTTCGCAGAATCGTTTGCAAAATATCAACAAGGCCTGCGCCTGCCACCCAGTGTGCCAATCGGTCCCTTAACTAGTGCGTTCCATCCAGAGCTGCGCGAAATTTGCAGGAGTTTCCCACACCCACCCCTGTACTTCTTCGTGGCGCATCATACCTCCTCTCTTCGGAGAAGATTCGTCCCAAATCTTTAACACCATTGTCGCACTCAACTGCCTTAACACTAATAATTTACACATTGAGGACAATGTTCCGAATTCACCATACAGGACTTCCGCTCACATTTTACTACTACCATGTATCCCTTATCATACCCTTACACACTAACTGAGATCTTAAAACTAACTGCTTCTCGAACCCTTGACCATCAACCATTCTACTGGTAACTGGCGTGTTGGCACATGCACGGTCTATGCCCTCTTGTGTCTTACCCAGAAATACAGTCCGCAACAGCCTGCTAGAAACACGCCACAACTGGTGGCCGATACGCTCACCACTAATACTTTGTGCTCCTGTTCTTCCTGGAAATGATGTACATGCTGCCACATTTGTTCCATCTAAATTCGCCCTTGCTGGTACGCTATTAATCTGTCCAGGGACTGGAAAAGCTCTGGATTGTATGTGTCATTTAAATACGTTAAATTCTGAATGGATAATACCCTCAGAGATCCTTCTGGCCAATACAATGTATTCTGCAGCAATGCTATAATACTTTGAACATAGCTGCTAAGGTTCAGTGACCGTGTCAGAATTATATTGTAACAAATAAGCCCTCGGTCACTTAATTTTGACTTAATATTTGTGACCGAGGGCTTATTTGTTACAATACAATGTTATAATAGTTGAGCCTGTGAACATAGCCGAATGGGAAAATCCGTTCCGACTATCTCACATGTTGTGCCATTTACGATCATTCCACTTTCCCGAAGGTCGAGTTTTTTCAGTTATACTAGTCTGCCTCCTTCCTAGCAATTCAACCATGCAGTTTATGGCTTGAATACGGAGTATAACCAATGAGTACTCACCATCTGGAAGTACGTTCGTGCTGGCACAAGCTTCTTACCACAACTCATCTCATTTACTTCCCCAGAAAACTCGCTTCACATGTCCGCATATCAGTCCGTACTTGGCCGTCTGGACAGATCAGAAATGACCCTATCACCGCCTCCCTTTTTTCGAGAACGCACAACCCCTAAAAAACATGAAAAACTAACAACTCCGCAAAACCCCAAAAACAAGAAATATCCCTACGCCAAAAAGAAATACCACGTCCCTGATATATTAAACCACAATAAAAAAGAACAAATTACAATTATACAACTTACTTATGCAACCTTAACCTATGCAGAATATCATGCATCTTAATGTTGCTCACCAATTCCAGGTTCCTTCTTTTTACTCTTTGTAACTTTCACCTCCTGATTGGCTGCCGGCAACTGTGGTGCCCCTCTATCATTCCTTTAAACGGCTTTATATGACTGGCGTGTATAGCAGACGTTTTTGTGGGGAATAGTATCTTCATGGTGACCGGTGAGGTCATTTCCCTAGTATTTTGTTAAAAATGTCTTCGTTTTCCCCTTTGACATGCAGGGACTAGTGACCATTATCCATTGACTCACGTGGCGTTGTGGCAATTTGCTCATACTTCTATTTGGTTGTTGCTAGCTTTCTAGCACCTTAGTGTTTGCCTTTTACACGTTCCTCCAAACTTCCCTAAGTCTTCTGGCAAGCTTCCTCACCAGCTCACCATCCAGTCCTCAAATGGTGACAAGCCCATTTCAGTATGAACCTTCGAATTATAGGCACACAGTACATATAGTAAATAGGTATCCCAATCGTCTGGTCTGGAACCTATGTAATAGCTCAACATCTTTGCAATTGTCTTGTGCGTGCATTCCGTTCTTCCATTGGTCTGCAGATGAAACGGGCTCGTCTATAACTTGCTT
Source organism: Schistocerca nitens (assembly GCF_023898315.1). NCBI lineage: Eukaryota > Metazoa > Arthropoda > Insecta > Orthoptera > Acrididae > Schistocerca > Schistocerca nitens. Next base: position 733,233,577 of record NC_064614.1, on the reverse strand, counting down.
ATACGCAACACATGGCATAGCTGCTTCATTAAATGATAGATAAAATTCGTACCTTGGTTTATAATTATGACCTCAGACACCCTGGACTTAATTATCCGGTTGTTTACTAACACCTGCACTACAGTACTAGCCCGTTGGTCTGGCATGGTACCATTGCCAAAAATCGAGAAAAATGATCGATGAGCATGAGAACATACCTACTTACTGCAGTGTTTTATTAAATGGCCCGAGGACATCCAACCGCGACGTAGAAAATGGACTGGAAGCCTCTAGTAACCTTTGAAATGGCACTTTATTATGCGTAACGTCAGCCGTCTGCGTGCATGCCACACAGTCCTCGATTTGCTGCTCCACGTCACACTTCCTGTTCCTCCTTCAGAACTGCTCTGCTACACGTCGTCCATCATGACCTGACAGCATATGGTCGTGTGCTTGCTGCAAAACTTCCTTTCAAAAAACCCCCACAACCACCGCATGTGGTCCACACTTCTTTGTTCTACACAACAGACTCTCGCACATAGCGAAATGTGCCTGTGACTTAAATGCATGACACTCCTTATCCTTTGCCTGTGCCTACTGCCTCTCTTCAATCCTCTTCCCTAGCTTGCTTAACACTGCTGTCCCGCAGCTTAACGATTCTGCATTTGCTTGTGATCTCCCTGGCACATGGATTACCTCGTACTTGAATTCACTAAGCTTAAGTGCCCACAGAGTTAATCTACTTAATGGATCTTTCAAACCAAGCAACCATTTCAATGAGGCTTGATCTGTCTCGACCTTTAACGTCCTGTCATATAGATAACACCGAAAATATGTAATAGCATATACAACTGCCATACTCTCCCTTTCTGTTGTTGAAGAGTTAAGCTCCACCTTGTTTAACTGCCTTGAAACATAAGCTATCGGATGTTCCTAACCACCTACCATCTGTTCCAAAACACAACCGACTGCTTCATTTGAAGCATCAGACAAAATCCGGAAAAACGAATACTAGATCTGAAACTAATATTTCTTTAAAGTTTTCAAATGCCTCCTGACATTCCTGCGACCAATGGAATTTCGTCCCCTTCTTCAGTAGCTTGTTCAAGGGTCCAGGTGTTTTTGCAAAGTCTTTCAAGAACCATCGATAATAATTACAGTGGCCAATGAAAGACTGTACCTGCTTAGTTGCTTGTGGTGTCTGATACTTTTGAACTACATCTGTAAGACGAGGATCGGTTTGTACGCCACACTCACTAATCACGTGCCCCAGATTGTTAACTCGAGTTTGCACAAAATGGCAGTTGCCCACACTTAAGCTTAAATGTGCCAATCGTAGTCTACTACAGACATCCTCCAGACTTCTCAGAAGCTACAGCATATCATTCGAATAGACAATTATATTATCGATATAGACAAGTTTTTGACTTTGATCCTCTCAGTATCCCATCTGACAACCGCTGAAAAGTTGCCGGTGCATTCTTTAGTCCAAATGGCATGCATGCGTAATTAAAATGTCTTGCTGTGACAACAAACGCATTTTTCGCCTATCTTCAGGCGCCACCTCCAATTGATGGTAGCCGATCCTGAAATTCATAGTTGTAAACAACCGATACTCACCCAGATTATCCAAAGTTTTTGTGATGTTTGGAATTGGATAAGCACCCGAAATGGTTCGCGCCTAAGATATCTGCAGTCACAGTAAAATCTGTATTTCAGTGTCCCGTCCGCCAACTCTTTTGGCACGATGACAATATTTGCACTCTAGGGACTATCACTCGGTTCTATGATACCATCCCAGATGATTCCACCCTATTATCGCCAACCCCACGCAACCTATACCGTGGTGGTCCCGGTCTCCTCTTTCCCACGAGATCCAGACTGATAACGGACACATTCACACCTCTGCCTACCAAAAATCTGTTTCCTGCCACCCACTAAGCCCACCAGACTAAATTCCGTTTAGTAGCTTGTGCCATGTTACGGTCTATCGGGACTGCCTTCTGACAGTTGAAGCAATCGTTTTTGCGTTTAACACCTGTTTCCCTTGATGGTGCTTGCCACCCTTCCTACCTCTGTACTCAAATGCCCAGTGGCCCACTATGCCACAGGTGTAGCACTCTGGTTGCTTACACTGCTTCTTTACGTTCCCCTGCTGACCACATCTATAACACTTGACTTCAGAAGCGAACACGCAGTGGTGCTTTGTGGCCATATGCACCTCCTCTATAAGTGTTGCGTTCCTAAGAGCTGATTCTAAGTGCTCTGTGTTCTCCATCCATACCCTCCATGACGTTTCAGCGGGTATACGACGCAAAAAACCATCCACGGCTATATTTTCTGCCGCCTGTAACAGTACCCTATTATCTTCTGCATTCTGGGTACCTAATATCCTTTGGTTCCAGACAAGCCATTTAATTTGTCTGCAAGGAGTAAGAAGAAGTTTACAGATTCTATCTGAGAATGCTTCCACAGACCCCTTGCACTGTATCGACAACACACTAAATTTCTTGCGAAAAAATCGCGCACTGTTCTGCTTTTGATACCGCTGGCACAATACTGCGGCCCACTCTTGGAACGTGTGCGATTTACTCAGTGTCTCGTGGTAGACAACGTATGCTTTGGCGCCCCCGCTAAATGTATATTAGCAACATGTAGTGTTAAATCATCCGACCACCCATGTGCTTCCGCAGAGTACCTAATATCCTTAACAAAAATTGTCTCATCTTCCATTGCCTTGTCTGAGAAGGGATTAATCAGTGCGACCCCGGCTGGCTCATACGGAACAGAAGGCACTCTCGATGCACAGTCACATTCCCGAGACTCTGATTGCGACTGATCATGACTCTCCTTACCAGCCTCTAACTCACGATTAAGTTCGAAATTTCTCTCCTTCGTGCTCTCAAACTGCTCTGTTAACACTTGCACTTTCCAAGTTAAAGTAGCAACTGCATCTGCGGTAGTAGCGAGTGTTTCCATCATTTGCCTACTCTATTTCTACCTTAATGCAACCGATGTTTTTGAACAAGACAAAACACAAGTTCCCATTCAACTCTACACAAAAAACGTAAACCCAAATTAATTCCTCCAGCGAATTATCATCCATTAGATTCAGTACAACTACTAGACAGAGACCAGCATGCCTACATACAGAACAAAGAGCTGCTGCAGCTCTGATACATGGCAGTTAGTGTCCTGACAAAATGGACAGCTCACTGGCACTAGATTATCCCATCCACCATTACCTCTAAACAAAGCTAAGTCCACGAGTTCCTGTGGCTTCACAAAAGTGACTCTAAACATCTCGTACCCTATTTCACGCAACAAACTCTAACAACAAGAGCAAACATAAAAAATAATATAAATAAATCTGAGACTCACCATACAACACGATGCTGAGCTGGTACATATGTCAAGTGCCAATGCCTCACTCAATACTCACCATAACCAACACTCTCACCAAAACATAGTGTTGGGCATGGACGGACACTTTCAGATGCAATGTATTGCATTGGAAAGCGAAACGACCACTTCCTGACACCATACTGTTACAACCTCCTGAGCTAATGGGTTATAATTTTTCAGAATGACCGAGAGGTATGGTTTGGGAGAGACTGACGCTGAAGCATATAGAGAAACACTGGCAAGTGTGCCATCGACTTTATTACATCAAAGGTACACAGCAGGTCTTACACTGAAATCAGCGATGGTGCCACACAGCATGAGTGGGTCAGCGTCAATGCGACTGTTGGAATTTGCAGAGTTGGCAACCGTTTGCCACCATTGTGGACGTAGCGAAGGAAAAGGAAATCGTTAAAGTCTCCACCACGATCCTCAACCGACCGCCACGTCCCTTTACCAACCCATGTTGGCAGGCTAACGTGTACTAACTTATACTAACGTAGACTAACGTGCACTAACGTGTACGAACGTGTACTAACGTGCACAGCGCATGTCGTATGTTGATGACGCAAATGCCACCCCCCCCCCCCTGGCGGGAAGGTTGAATTCTAGCGGGAAGATAGGTCAATTGCGCTACATCTGCTACCCTAAGAAAATGGCGCGAAAGAAAGGACACTTGGACTATCTCCACTAACCTAAGTCACCTAACCACCACATCCTCCTAGGGATTCATGGAAAAAGGACTCAGCCTGCACAGGGCTAGTGGAGAGAGGAAGGAGTGCACTTTATTTATTTTGGAACAATTTATTTAGGGATAGAGTATATTTATTACACTGATACAAAACACATACTCTGACATGCTTGGGGTCACGTCACACAGCCTACAGACATGCGAACCACTAAAAGACTCTGCAAACATGCTTGCTAATTGTCAACTGTCGAAATCATGCACCATTCTTCATTTAAACAAATTGTGCCACTACTGCCATGCAGTGTGTTCACCATGAAGTCCAGAGACCAACTGACCTAGTGCACAGCACCACCACCAGCGCTCGCTATCATTCCACTCATCTGTTCGACCACTTTTTCTCTGTCGTCATTCTAATGGGACACCTCTGACACGTGGATACCGACGTCACAGATCGTGCTGTTCCACCGCTCGTGATGTGTGTGTGTGTGTGTGTGTGTGTGTGTGTGTGACGCACATACGGATGTCACAGATTGTGCTAAACAAAAACAGTTCCACCACTCCTAAATAATTCAGTATACTGATGTGCAGACACGAAATTGTAAACTGTCCTAATAATGCATAGCACAGCCTACAAACCTGCTCGCAAAATAATCCAACAGACACGCCCAAGCACTCTCCACCACCCCCTGTCCATTAGACCGCACAGGAGGTTAACGGCAGCCCCCACGAGGCGACGCGGCCATCAGCTGTCAAACCACAGCCAGACGACCATTAAGGTCCCTCACACATGACGAAGTAGCGCCCCTTTCATACCTGACACCTGAGAAATTCATTGCGGACGTGCGCAGTCACAGCCGCGAACCGCCGCCGGATGCAGGTGAAAGTGGCCTCTATTTACGGGTATACAGACACTGTTATACTGATGTCACAGAACTCCAAGGCGCGCTCACGCAGCCCCTATATGCGAAACACCTCTGGGCAGCACGTGTCTTTACAGTTGATGGCAGAATAGCTACAAACCTTTACAAACGCATCTGTCAACATTCTCAATCTTATACTCATGTCATGTGACTATGTAAAAACTAAGAACTGAGTCAATCTCGTGGAAATTGTATAATGTCCCAGAAATATTTAACACTCGCTATCCTGATATCTCAGTTTGTATGCACGAAAATTGATGCCCTAACAAAACCTGTTTACGAAAATAACGCAGAATAATGTAGAATGCAGTCTTCCTCAAGGACCTAACGTGGTACCCACTCCATCACATGCTACCCTTCCTGCTTTCAACACACACAAACGTTCTCTCTGCTATGTAGAGGATACTATATCCCAGCACAGAGGATGTGAATGAATCGAGCATTATGATTGGCTCTTATCGAATTTACCCGCTGAAACACTGATTCCACCTTTTCTTTTGGGACTTTCAGCGGTAAAATTATTTTGCACAGATTGCTAAATTGCACTCACAGTTAAACCCGCAAAGTTGTCTACAGATCATCAAATACATACGAGGCTCACAAGAACATATTTACCAGTGTAACTACAATTAAATATTATTACTATTGCCGCAACAGTCTGACACTGATCGATGTACACGTAATTCTGCTCTTGATAGTTGTGCTTCTGGAACGAATCTCAATATCTATAGTGCACATAATTTTTCATATAAAGAATCTCTTGCGGTTATCGATGTAATGAATCTATACATTCCTCATGATAGGAAACACAGTCATCCTCTCTAGTCATTCCACAACATAAAGCATAGTAACTTTACAATGCAATATACAGGGTGGTCCATTGATAGTGACCAGGCCAAATATCTCACGAAATAGGCATCAAACGAAAAAACTACAAAGTACGAAACTCTTCTAGCTTGAAGGGGGAAACCAGATGGCGCTATGGTTGGCCTGCTAGATGGTGCTGCCATAGGTCAAATGGATATCAACTCCTTTTTTTTAAATAGGAACCTCCATTTTTATTACATATGCATTGAGGTTGACGGACATCACTTTGAGCATTTATTGCATTAATGTGGTATTTACAGGTAATAACGCTGTAACAGCATGCGTTCTCAGAAATGATAAGTTCACAAAGGTACATGTATCACATTGAAACAACCGAAATAAAACGTTCAAATGTACCTACGTTCTGTATTTTAATTTAAAAAATCTACCTGTTACCAACTGTTCGTCTAAAATTTTGAGCCATATGTTTGTGACTATTGCAGCGTCATCTATCACAAAGTGAAAAAAGTGGTTCAAGTGAAACATTCATATTTCTTTACGTACTACACGAATATGTAATAAAAAAATGGGGGTTCCTATTTTTAAAAAACTCAGTTGATATCCGTTTGACCTATGGCAGCGCCATCTAGCGGGCCAACCATAGCACCATCTGGTTTCCCCCTTCAAGCTAGAAAAGTTTCGTTCTTTGTAGTTTTTTCGTTTGACGGTTATTTCGTGAGATATTTGACCCGGTCACGATCAGTGGACCACCCTGTATACACATTTTACACAACGTAAGCCACAGTAATTTTACAATACAATATATACACATTTTACACAATCAGTGCAGGTGTCTTTTATATCTATACAGCACCCAAAAAAATTATGGTATGCCTACACTCACACCGGCTATTTGTCACGATGCTCCTCAGTCGCAGGGAAGCTCATCAAATACGGAAAGACCATTACACAGTTGCACTGCTCTCTCACTGAGGACAGGAGCTTGAATATAGAGGGTGAACCTGCTTCCCTGCTTGCCCGCTTTTCTACACACATCTCCAGACTCGGGGATTATAAGAACACACGTATTTTCGCATGGGTCGTCATAATATTATACCGTTTTCGGGGTACTTCTCGATATCAAGCATTAGACAGCATCCTACCGATCGCTAGCGCAACGTAATTCCCAAGATATAGACTGGAAATTATTTCTCTACAAAACCCAAACTTTAGCGAGGTACAGCGTGCTGTAAACCATTGAGTAACTAGAAACAAATAGAGGAAACTAATATTCCCACTCTCGAATACCGATGTCGGTGATGTGGCAGATTCGAAATCATCCCTATAATTTACAAGGTCAACTAAGGTGTTTCTCATATCTAGAGAACTGGCAAACGTGTCTTCCACATGCTAGATGCACACCCCACAATCGATCTTCTCTCAACTAAATAAAGGCGCGAAATGCGCAGAAGCAGTCAACTGAACAATTTACATGGGAGGGAATAACAGTCCAGCACAAGCGCACCTCCGTACACAATCTTCTCAAATTTCCAGTTGATCATGAAAGCAACCCAACACATACTAAGTATTAATTCGCTATTCGGTCGTCTAGAGGAGGGAAAAGTTAACTCAGATATATTCCTACAATCCAACAGGTCTCTGCATTCGGACGGCTGCTGCCGTTAATGGGAAACGTGAATCATTTCCGCACAGGTCATCGGCGCTGCACGCCGAGCATGCACAGGTAGAATCAATCATCCGAAGAAATCGGTCACATGCACAGGTAGAATCAATCATCCGAAGAAATCGGTCACATATATATTTTATCCCAGTACTTACAACTAAATGTTACGATCGCAGTCGCACTTGAACGGCATTCGACAATGAGCGAAGTATCGGAAATACACACTGCTGAAGGGTGTGGCTCTGGAAACGGAAATATCTGTACCTTCCTTACGACTGGACATAGTCATCTCCTTTACACATGTCCGAACACAAACACATACATTATAAGCCTGATGCTCAAATGCGAACATATCACGTACCCCCCACTACTACTAAGTATAATACTTGACCAATAAATGATTCCACACGATGCAAAATAATACTGACCGAAAATCAACGATGGGTGGGAATGTCTCTTTTCTTGCGAGTGCTTCCACTGTTTCATAGAAAGAGAGACGTAATCGGCCAGATGTTAAAAAAAAAACCGATCGCAACAACTACTATATGTTACCATCACAAGCGGTCTTGGTTCTACAGTCGCACACAAGTATCCTTGTTAAAAGCTATACACGCTTTACAAATCGAGGTACGACATTACCTCAGAATGAGGTGGTTTTTTCGGGACAAATAAAGTGATAGTGATCATAGGAATGTGTATTATCAGACCAATACATAGCCCATGATACAACCTCGTGATAAAATTACCGCATTTTGAAATAGATTCGTCTAAGGAACGTGGTAAGTAAGTGGTGTTGGCGATTCCCTCACATCGCCACAGCTAGATAATTCTACGGTATTTGTAGCGCATTCTGTCTCAATACCATATCAGAGGTACCGCGATGTACCCACCGAGTTATAGGTGATGACTGATTGAGAAGGAACACAAACAGTAGTAGTAGTTGATGTGTTGATTGAGGTCGTAAGAAAATGTACACTAGCTTCTCAGATCTATAGTGTTACGAGGGCAGTTCAATAAGTAATGCAACACATTTTTTTTTCTCGGCCAATTTTGGTTGAAAAAACCGGAAATTTCTTGTGGAATATTTTCAAACATTCCCGCTTCGTCTCGTATAGTTTCATTGACTTCCGACAGGTGGCAGCGCTGTACGGAGCTGTTAAAATGGCGTCTGTAACGGATGTGCGTTGCAAACAACGGGCAGTGATCGAGTTTCTTTTGGCGGAAAACCAGGGCATCTCAGATATTCATAGGCGCTTGCAGAATGTCTACGGTGATCTGGCAGTGGACAAAAGCACGGTGAGTCGTTGGGCAAAGCGTGTGTCATCATCGCTGCAAGGTCAAGCAAGACTGTCTGATCTCCCGCGTGCGGGCCGGCCGTGCACAGCTGTGACTCCTGCAATGGCGGAGCGTGCGAACACACTCGTTCGAGATGATCGACGGATCACCATCAAACAACTCAGTGCTCAACTTGACATCTCTGCTGGTTGTGCTGTCACAATTGTTCACCAGTTGGGATATTCAAAGGTTTGTTCCCGCTGGGTCCCTCATTGTCTAACCGAACACCATAAAGAGCAAAGGAGAACCATCTGTGCGGAATTGCTTGCTCGTCATGTGGCTGAGGGTGACAATTTCTTGTCAAAGATTGTTACAGGCGATGAAACATGGGTTCATCACTTCGAACCTGAAACAAAACGGCAATCAATGGAGTGGCGCCACACCCACTCCCCTACCAAGAAAAAGTTTAAAGCCATACCCTCAGCCGGTAAAGTCATGGTTACAGTCTTCTGGGACGCTGAAGGGGTTATTCTGTTCGATGTCCTTCCCCATGGTCAAACGATCAACTCCGAAGTGTATTGTGCTACTCTTCAGAAATTGAAGAAACGGCTTCAGCGTGTTCGTAGGCACAAAAATCTGAACGAACTTCTCCTTCTTCATGACAACGCAAGACCTCACACAAGTCTTCGCACCCGAGAGGAGCTCACAAAACTTTAGTGGACTGTTCTTCCTCATGCACCCTACAGTCCCGATCTCGCACCGTCGGATTTCCATATGTTTGGCCCAATGAAGGACGCAATCCGTGGGAGGCACTACGCGGATGATGAAGAAGTTATTGATGCAGTACGACGTTGGCTCCGACATCGACCAGTGGAATGGTACCGTGCAGGCATACAGGCCCTCATTTCAAGGTGGCGTAAGGCCGTAGCATTGAATGGAGATTACGTTGAAAAATAGTGTTGTGTAGCTAAAAGATTGGGGAATAACCTGGTGTATTTCAATGCTGAATAAAACAACCCCTGTTTCAGAAAAAAAATGTGTTGCATTACTTATTGAACTGCCCTCGTACACTATCCGCTAGAAATGATGTCCACGATTTGGGTCGGCCGGTGTGGCCGTGCGGTTCTAGGCGCTTCAGTCTGGAACCGCGTGACTGCTACGGTCGCAGGTTCGAATCCTGCCTCGGGCATGAATGTGTGTAATGTCCTTAGGTTAGTTAAGTTTAAGTAGTTCTAAGTTCTAGGGGACTGATGACCACAGATGTTAAGTCCCATAGTGCTCAGAGCCAGAGCCACGATTTGGAATCAGATCTTTCCATTCAAGCACATACCTGCGTTGGATCCTATTGACAATTCCTTTAATGATTACAACCACTACTGAATCAAATCTCGCAACGAGTCACCTTCCTCGAACCTGTTTGCTACAGTAAAATTACAACCTGGTTTTAGTCAGTCCCTACGTATCTTGTAACTGATCCCATTTCTACATCTTTGCGCATGTGATCGTTCAATTTTAAGTCGGAATTGAGCAGAAGTCGGAGAAAACCATATCCACGACCTTCTGCAACCCGCGTAGAAACGGAGCGACCTGAGTTACTGCAGCCGGCCGAAGTGGCCGTGCAGTTAAAGGCGCTGCAGTCTGGAGCCGCAAGACCGCTACGGTCGCAGGTTCGAATCCTGCCTCGGGCATGGATGTTTGTGATGTCCTTAGGTTAGTTAGGTTTAACTAGTTCTAAGTTCTAGGGGACTAATGACCTCAGCAGTTGAGTCCCATAGTGCTCAGAGCCATTTGAACCATTTTTTGAGTTACTGCAACAGGAGCATGTTTTGACTGTTCGGTGGAAATGCATGCATTGTGTTGCGTCCCCAAACTACTGTACATACAAGTACTAGAGATCCGCTTTCATTCAAATCTATCAGCCCAACAACTATCATTGTTATTCTCTATCCCCCAACAGAGAAAAATTACCAACTATAAAAGCTCTACTAACTTCACCCGATATAGAAGTCACCTAGGTGCCATTGCTCAAACGATGATGGATAGCTGCGATGTGGATCCGGTGCAGAGAGAGAGTTGTCACAATGCTTCCCAGAATAGCATTCCTAATGAGTAAAAAAAAAAAAAAAAAAAGGCTCTGAGCACTATGAGACTTAACATCTATGGTCATCAGTCCCCTAGAACTTAAAACTACTTAAACCTAACTAACCTAAGGACATCACACAACACCCAGCCATCACGAGGCAGAGAAAATCCCTGTCCCCGCCGGGAATCGAACACGGGAACCCGGGCGTGGGAAGCGAGAACGCTACCGCACGACCACGAGATGCGGGCTCCTAATGAGTCACCCAGTCCTGTCAACCTGCTACTGCTGCCTGTGTGGCACGATCCTATTACATATACAGGCACTGCAGAGGCCACTTTAAAGTTTGATCACCTATACTCCAGGCGAATGATGTATCACGCAGACTATACTAACCCACAAGAGACACTCCCTCTGGTCCTGTTTAGCTGTCTGAATCACTGTTTTCTAACACGCTTTTGTACCATGCCAAACATTTCGTTTTTGTGACACGACTTCAAGGCCTGTGCCAGGTTCTAAACTGACATTAATAAGTTCTGATCCATGGCATTTCGCAGGAAACTAGACGTTGCACGGTGTAAATCATATTCTTACAGTGGATACCATAACACGCCACACATCACCTGATTTTAAATAAAAGACAGTTACAATATAAGCAAACTGGAAGAGTTTTATGATGTTGGTGTAGGTCTCCAAACTACAGTCCGAAGGTTATTCACGAGTTCAACATTTAGACTCGTCTCTCACACTGGCAGAGTTGCTGATAATTCTATGTTCAGTTTCGACTGATTCCTCATATCGCAGTCATGTACGCAATCACTGTTTTGCTGCTAGTAACCCCCAGAAGGTGTCATCCATCCACAAAACTCATTCCCCAACTCAAACTAGCGCTGTGAGTCAATCATTATGTGGTAACCAACAGCGTGCCTGTGTATGGATGGGATGGAAAAACGCCATCAATGTGCTCTAATAATAAGCATCACAGTTGATAGCGCAAACAATTTTAGCAATTTTACAGTAACTTCAACACCGGCCAATGATGTGACAGCATGTTTCCCCAATTTCAGTATGAAAGCTAAACCACCCCTTCTCCACTTTGCGAGTATCATTGCGAACGTGGATAAATGACTGTGCTTTACGTCCATTCAGTGTTAATTCTCGAACACATAAATCATTGAAGTATACCAGACAGTGCTCCACATATTTCTATCACCTCGAGCATAGTGTTTAATTTACGATCTATCTCTCTGGGTATGGGAGCTACAGAGCATTCTCGCTGTCTTAGGGTGAAATTAGAGAGTGAAAGACCCTTCTCACACTGTCATTGACCAACCAGCGCTGTAGCACCGTTAGTGAATTAATCTGCAACCAACCAGAAGAAGACCACTACACTCCACGTCTCGTGAAGGAATGGAGCTTTCAGATTCCTCACCCATCTAGAGATGCGCCCATGTCGAGGAGCTTAGCACTCCTTATTGATGTATAGTAACAGATTTCAAAGTGGCGTGATGTAATAGCAGGCAGTTAAGAAGAACAAGAAACGAATGATTTTTATGCGCGATGGAGCTCCAGATGGAAGGAGTTCGACGCATTTTTAAGTAAATCAACCTAGCTATCAACTCTGAAGTATTGTTCTAGAATCCAGGATCGGTACCTGGAAGGTACTGGTAAGAGAGAACATAAACGCACGCACTCCTAAGGGTACAACGTTCTGCAGTTAAAACGGGCTCTAATGTTAGATCGCCTGCATTTCAGACCTATCAGTCGTATGGAATGTAGCGTTGTTAATATTCCATTGTGAGAAATATATTTCAAGGCGCATGACATACATACATCTTCCCGGTTTCTCTACAATAAACTATGTTATCGAAACGTAAAATGAAAAAACTACTTCCGTAAAAAATTTGCTCTGCATGATACGAGTGCAATATAGCTTTTGAGAGATTTATAGTGTCCACTGTTCACATCCAATCATGGTTCAGAAATTGTATGATGCCTGCATCAGGTCTATATAAAATGATCGTTAGTAGCGGGGGATACCTCCTACAAGGAAACAGATAAACGCATAGCAGCAGCGTCCGACATGTGAAAATTACAAGTCATTCCGTCACTAACTCTGTAAACAGCACATCTGTCGGGCAAAAGTGTACACGGGGATTGAAGTGCCTCACAAGCTCCTAACGCTAACTTAGTTATGACGCTGAAGTCTCGATTTTACACCCAAGATGCGACAGGGGGGATAGAGTACATCGCATAAATCAAAGTTCGTTTAGAGGAATGTGTGAAGTTTCATCACACATGAGATGAATGTCCTCTGATGAGCGACACGTTTACCGTTAACTGTCGCAAGTAGACAATGCTTTAAACCATATACAGAACACGTGGCTGTATACAAGTAGAATGCGGGCTATGTCACGCGACTGATGCATCCAGACAGAACACTGGAAAAATTGACCTGCAGCAACTTCTCCTTCTCTAGAATGCATCAGCCAACCATTAAATCGTACCTCGTTACAGCTCCATCTCCATCGATCACCTTGTCCACTCTCTGTTAGCCTTTAATTCAGATACAAATAAGTTTAGAGGTGAATGGTTCTCTGTCCTCCTGAAAAGCATCAAATACAGTTGTCAACTCGCGTTTATCACTGGTACCTCAACAGACACAAATATAATGCTGCCTCGAAGGAAAAAAATTGACTGCTTCCCTGATTCCCTTCGTTTCGATGTCAAAGTTTTCTCGGATTTCTCTTGCTGTCGCATACTTATTCCCATGTACAAATTGTTCGGCGCCAACCAGAAGATACGCAAGTACTTCCTCAATTCCCCCGCATTTCCGTGTATATTTGGACAATTTATACCTATTCCCTCGTCATTTTGTGCAGTTCTATCGATTTTATGTCAGATCTATCCACGCGATCATGACATAACCTCTCGTTCTGTGTTCTAAAATTGCCTGTAAATGTAGCACAGCTACCAACATCTAACCCAAATGCACTGATCGGGAGGCGTAATATAGCATTGTACTCGACTGCATCCAGCCACCTCCACATTCAGAGAGTGTCTCATCTGTTTTCTGTATGTCTGTGTATATGCATGCCTCGCAGAAGGGTCCCAGGACCCACAGTAGACCCGAGCTAGCGTTCGAATGTGAATCCACTGCGTGTTATGTCCGGAGCCATGTTGAAATGCGGATCCACAATATGCCATTCATGGGATAGAGTTTGAAGGTGGATCCACCATCCCATCCATCCATTGACAGGCTGCTGGTTACCACATAATGATTGACTGATAGAGCATGTTTGAGTTGGGGAAACAGTTTTGTGGATGGATGACACCTTCTGGGGGTTGCTAGTACTGAAACAGTGATCTCGTACATGATTGCAATATGAGGAATCAGTCGAAACGGAATGCAGAGCCATCAGCTATTCCGTCACTGTGACAGACGAGTTTAAACGTAGAGGTACCCCAGTTGACCTACCTTCCCTCCAAACTTCAAACATCCCGACAGGGGGTCTTGGCAGGGGGTGTGGCACTTTCCCACTATCTTGGGTAACGGTATTCGCGTCATCAGCTGACGTCACAGCAGCCATCTTGAAAGACGTCAATCGCGTCACAGGCAACATCTTGGATAACTGTACTTTGGGGTGTTGTCCTAGTTGTCTGTGAGAGGTCGTGGATTAGAACGTCTTAATGTCAGTTTCGAGCCTGACACAGACCTGAAAGTCGTGGCATAAACATAAAATGTTTGGCAGTGTACAAAGCGTGTTAGAAAATAATGTTGCAGACAACGAGACAGGACGACAGGGCATCTCTTAGGACTTAACAGTATAGTCCGGGCGATACCATCATCCTCCTAGAGTACTGGTGATGGAACTTTAAACTGGTCTGTGCAGTTGATCAATACACTCTACTATTTAATAGAATCGTCACATGTGCTCTATGCCTGCACGCACGCGGTAGTTGGTTTCGATATATGGGAGGGGAGAGATGCATTAAAATGAAAGGGTACAGTACCGCCCGACATTGAAAATAGGTACAACATACTTCATTATTTTTGTCAGAACAACACATTTTTTTTCTAATAATAACTCAATTTCAATTAATACAGCGAAGCCAGATACCAGTGTGGGAAAGAATGACAATTTATTTATTTAATTGATCACATGTGCACTCCCACAAAGTAAATCCCTACATCCAGTTTGGTGAGATCTGTGAAATGAATGAATGTATGGTCGTCTGCTAGCCGCAGATAGTGAATGTGAATATATGATCATCTTTGAGACGATCCTTTGGCCACCTTTGGTGGGACCAAAGAGATGAAATTTACCTGAGCTTTTAGTGCCTGAAATGTGGCTGACCAATACGGTAGCATGGTCTTCCCCCACTTCGACAGAGGTGTGAGATGACCTAAAGAACGGCCATGTTTCAGCACTCTGCCGCTGGATCTTGTGCTGTTAAGACCTTTTTTAGTTGTGCTCCGTAATGACAAAAGAGTGGAGACATGGTATGCATGTGGAATATTTAAGAGTAGTTTGAAATAATAATTTCTCTATTTCAGGAACTTTTGTGGGAAGAATTAAATGTCAGGCAGGTAATATTAATGGGATTGTAGTAATCTTCGGAAATGACCAACGGTCACAATGAAACCACGTGTAGCAATAAGTTGAAATACTTCCGTGTGCTTAAGTTAAGCTGAATTACTAGCGTGTGTACAATAAGTTGAAATATTTAAGAAATAGCGTGTGTACCATAAGTTGAAATATTTAAGAAATGGCGTGTGCAGGACTTGAAATTAGAGACGAGTACTTCCACGTGGTGAGTACTGTGTGAGTCTCATTCTGTGTATGAGACAAAGGATAAAGAGAAGTACTCGTCCATGGTATCAGTTGAGGACTCGCGTGTGTGATGAATATGTTCTTAATATTACTTTGCGTGATATGATTCCGTGTGACGCTAGATTCAAACTCTGAGAGAGAAGCAAGGTGAGTCGGCCATCTATCCAGCAACGCCACTTGGCTTGCATTGCACAGGAAGACGTACAAATATCTCCAGAGTTCATAGTAGGAAAGTAGAATTACAAAGTGGGGCAGTGTCGTGTGAAACTGGGATAAATACTAATTGAAGTGGGAAAGCTGAAAGTGATAGTGTTGTGACTATTTAGTGTTTTGTATTTCATATTGTAGTGTGATGTATGCCATGTAATTTGGGTATGTGTGGTTTGCATGGGAGGGTAGCAAGGTAGTTTCAAAAGATTAGTGGGTTATGCTTGTTCCTTCTGTACTGCTCGGTCTGGAGGATAGTTTCGTGATGATGATTGTGAGAGTCGAAGTGTGAGAAATAATAAAAGATCCACCATCCTATCCAGAAAGTGCACTGTAGCGTTAAATAATTACGAGACCATAATATAGAGATTCACCAACGTAAAGCCATGCCCACTGGGTGGAATTTCTCATGTGTTATTGTTGTAGGTTATAGAATTTGTGTGTTTAGGTTAGAGAATTTATCGGAATAAATAAGATAGTGAAAAGAAAAAGATTGGTGGACTTTTCCTTCGAATTGTATGTTGTCATAATGTCCCGAATTTATAATGTGTGCGCCATTCATATTCAGTGCGGTGGCCACGTGTTGACAAAAGCCGTTAAATAAAAATAGAAAGAAAATGTGGTATTGCCAGTGCGTAGTGTACAGTCAGAGTTCTGTAAATTACTGATAGTCAGATGCGTGTTTCCGTTGCGTATTAATCATATAGGAGGATAACTTGTAACTTAATTGTGAGTACGAGAGTTCATGTTACTCGATAAATAAGAATGAATCCACTCGCTTCGCAGACCACTCATCTTGCAGGCCTGACTGCTTGATGCCACAGTATGAGCAAGGCATGTGGGTGCCTCTCATAATTTCGACCCTGCCAGGATGTTTTGCTGTTAGGGTTTGCTGTTAAGATTTTTTTTATTTTTTTTGATGGAATATATTGTGATAGTGCTAAGAAGTAACATTTTTTCTGTTTGCAAATTCTTTCTGGATTGGTGAGGATCTTTTATTTTTTATTGAAATTAATTGCTATATCGTCCAAGGCTGGAAGATCGTTGTATAATTTTTTTTTTTTTTGCGTAATGTCCGTAGTAACTAGGTCGCAGTCGAAAAGTGTAGTCACCATGGAGAATAGTGATTCTAGGGTGAACGTAGCGGTGCAGCAGGAAGTAGCTGTTGACCATGGGCTAATGAGCGAGAATGACAAACACTCAGAAGGGGTTGAATTGTTCAGCGGACCGCGGCTAGGTGATCCTTTATGCGGCGGGCTTTGTCCACAAACGGGGGCTTTTCCCGAGGACGCGGGCGAGCCGGGACTAGGTCAGGTATGCAGTGATAGTGCAGCTACCCTTAGCGAAGCTACGGTTTCTCAGGCGAACGAGGAGAGCGCACCGAAAGTAGCAAATGACAATGTGCTACCACAGTTGTTACAGAGGATGGATAGAGATAATAAGGAGAGAGATAGGGAGAATAAGGAAAGATTTGAAGCAAATAAGGAAAGATTAGAAGCGATGAGTAGAGATACTAAGGAAAGATTGGAAGCAAATAAGGAAAGACTGGAGGCAATGGATAAGGGAAATAAAGAGGCAATGAGGAAGCTACACACAGTTATCGATGAGCGTCTGTCCGCAGTTAATAATCGGTTAGATGAGGGGGAGAAGAATCTGAGTGCAATGAAGCAAGTATGTGATGCCGTGAAAGAAAAAGCCAATAATTTGGAGGTACGAATAAGTGCAATAGAGAGCGATATTACAGAACGTAGGGACGTGTTGCCGGATGAGCGAATCAAAGAGATAGTGGAGGACTTACTTGCAGATAAACAAGGGGCATTAGACAGCGTGGAAGCTCAAGTCACCCGGCAGGAAGTGGCGCTAAATAAGCACAGGGATGAAGTTGCGGAGGTAGTGGTCAGAATGAATACGATTAGCGCAGATGTAGAAAAGATCAGTATGAGAGGCGAAACAGGCTCTGACAGTACGCAGCGAGAGGTTTATGCCGACCAGGAGGAGATACAATCACTATTACAGTTTAAAGAGGCACAATTAGAAACAAATAGGAAACATAGGGAAGAACTTGCACAGTTGCAATTAGCCTGCAGAAGTGAAGGTGAAACACCACCAGGTAGACTGCAGAGGGAGAGTGAGATAAATTCAAAAAACGAAAATAGGCAGAAAGAGGAAGACGAACTCAGAGACTTAGAAGAACGGTTGTGTCGGATAAAACAGGTGGCAAACCCAACTGGGTATAGTCCAAGGTCGGAAAACATAAATGCGGAAGAAGACTGTAGGAGGCACTTTGTGTCGGTACAAACGTACACTTGTTTTCCGGATCCTGATAATTACCAACATCCAACATCCATGCCTGTGGCTGTCTCAATTTCAAGATTCATTACCTTCATCGTGGGGACCGCTCCTCAAAATGAAGTTTGTGTGTAACCATTTGAGGGACGAGGCTAGAGCGAAAATGCAGGAAGTTATTAAAGACTGTAGTAGCTACAAGATGTTTTGTGACAAGTTTTTAAATGAATTCTGGTCGAAAAGTAAGCAGGACCAGGTTAAGCAAAGCATATTGATGATGCCAAATTGTAATGAAGGTGGTATAAGAGATCCAGTGCCGTGCTATCAGGAAATGCTGAGACGAAATAGGTATTTGGATGTGCCATACGAAACTGGGGAGCTCATTAGGATCTGTATAACGAAGTTGCCAGTGAGATTGCGCAGAGATATAGTGATAGCAGGCAGAGGCTTAGACGATTCTTCGTCATTTCAGCACTTGTTACAGGAACTTGGTAATGAGAGCAACATAGTAAACGGAGCCACGACTCATAGGTCAGACAGAGTCGAGGATAGGAACGGCAGAAACTATCAGAATGACAGGAGAGCATGGAATCCAGGCATTTCATTCTTGTCATAATGGATTGAAGGATAGGAGAAACTAATCCAACATATCGGCCCTTAGCATCTTGCATTAAAACACATGCAGTTGGCACTGAAAATTGTCTATGTAACAGACATACTCTACTAATATGTAGGAATGCAAATACCATACTTCTGATCAGAGAATAAAACACCAGTAATGGCATCTGTTAGGCTGGTCTCTCAGAGCAAAATTTGCAAATTTTTATTTCGAACAGTAAAGTAAAAGGACTGTTTCCTCAAAGAAACCAGTTGCTAAAAGGTTATGTACTAATGCCAATGAGTCCAGTATAATTAGTGCCATTTGACTATTGCAGGTACTTAACACGTAATGTAAAAAGTAAACATTGTGATCGAAGTTTTTAAATTAGATGCCATCTGATCTATAGTATGTCATTGTCGTGGTGACAGTTATAATGAAGTGCTGTGTATGGTTGTTCGGAATCGGGTGTTAGGGAAAGAGGTCATTAGCACCTAAGTTACTAACACTTGGGTTGCCCATTTCTCCCAGCTTGTATATTCTCTGCACACATTTAATTTTCATGTAAGCTTAGATTCCTAACTAGCAAATTCTTTACTGTGTATAGTGGACCATTCAGAGTGAGGCGGGTTGTCCAGGAAAATGCTGTACTGATTGAGACGATCAAGGGAAAACAATCTCGTGGGCTTCATCACATTTCTAACATCAAATTATGGAAAAGTTAAGGATAGATCGAAAGTAGGCAATTTATGGTAGATAGTCAGTGTATTTATTTGTGGTGTGTAACGTTGTGCAGGGTCAAATCGAACATAAGAATTTTCAGGCGGGATGTCAGGAAGTATGACGGAATAGACTGGCCGAATGTGTCGTGAACAGGAGTCGACAGAGTGGTGTATGTACGTTTTTTTTGCCATATGAATAAGGATCAAGCAGAAAGGACATGGTGATTAATGAGTGGATAAAGATGGTAGATAGAGAAGCGACGTGATAAATAGTAGTGGATAAAGGTGATATTTAAGGAGAGAAGCGACGTGAAGCAATGTGATTAATAAAGAGAGATTCGACGTGATGAAACAGTGGTAAATAAAGGTGAGTAGAATTAATAATGTGGAGATGTCTTAAATGTATGTTACAGAGAGGCCTGTGTATGCTGCAATAGAGATTGATGCCAATGGTGAAGGAAGACCAGGAAATGATGGAGTAATGGACGGACGGAGAGCCGAAATACGAATGAAGAGATGAGGATAACTGCACAATGTGAAAGGACATAAAGGGAGTATGAGATCCAGATGGTGAACGTTGTGGAATACTGACGTAGGATGTAATATAAGTGTAAATCTAATTCTTACCATAAGATTTGCAATTTGGCAAAAAATAATTTTTTCGTTGTTGTTGAAGCCTGGTACCAGTATAGCTAATCAAAACGGTACCAAGAATGAGTACAGTTATTTTGCAGGATGAATAATTTGTGTATTTTTTGTTCTTAGATGAAATGTCGCAATTCTAAGTTGATATTTAGCAGGATGAATAATCGGTAAAGTGAATGCAGAGGTAAGCCGATGGAGAGAGGTGCCAGAGTGAAAGGACGAATTTGGAGACTGGAAAGCTATCTCCGAAACAGCTTCATGTGTTATGTGGTTGAGTATAAGGGAGCAAAGGTATGGTATGTTGTCGTGAGTGTGGTGGTGTTAAGGTTAGCTGACTTCTAGACCTATTCTGTTAGTGTATTAATGGATTGACTGAGAAGGAAAATGTGATGTCTGGTGAGTGAGAGTCGTAGAGTAGTGTGATCAATGCGCACACTCCTGTAAAGGGGATGCTACCGATCGGTAACTAAAACATTATTGTGTTTTATTGTTTGATTGGGATGAACCTCGATGGCAGGTCAGGATCTGACATGTGGATGGTACATACGTGTCCTAGAAATGTTGTTATATATAATAAAATGTAAAATATATAAAGAGATACTAATTTCAGTCTGTCACAAGCACAAACGTGCATTGTATGTTGTAGATTTAGAGTCACCAGTTTCTAAAATGTTTATTGTGTTAGGATGTTAAAGTAGTTTACTATTTAATAACATGTGGTAGGTAATTGTGAGCTGTGTAGATTATTTCTTATTTTTTTGTTAGAACACTTTCAAGGGGTATTAATTTCAGTCTGTCACAAGCACAAAGGTTCACTGTATATTGTAGTTTTAGAATAAACAGTTTCTAATATTTTCACTGTGGTAGGATGTTAGAGTAGCCTACTATTTGATATTGTAATTATGAGCTGTATAGATTGCTTATTATTCCTTTTGTTTTTTTTGTTTTTTTTTACACTTTCATGTTTTGTATGAGGGACGACAGGTACAATTAATAGCACAAGTGTGGGCTGTATATAGAAAAGGGATAAACGTTGATGTGGTATGTGTAGAAAACTAGGGTGTATAATTTTATGTTTTTTAGAACAAAGATTCTTTTATTACCAATGTATCTAATAGATCATACATGTAATCAATGAGTATTTAAATACTGTAAGAATATCCTTTTGTCTGTAATGTTGCGAGATGCATGGAAGGGTCTGACTGATTGGGTGTCGTAGCGCTGAGATGCTACGCAGAACGCGCCCATATTGCTAGCGGGGCCGAGCTGACGTCGCCATGGCGACGGGCGACAGAGCCGCGGCACTCCCCACTCCACTGCCGGTCAGGGTACACTCCACGCGCCCGCTACAGCAGGTCAACGGCCTGGGGCGACATGCACGTACCACTGGCCATTCATAAGTTCCGCCACCCTTACGACTGGGGAAAGTATCCCGCGGAGGCAACAGCGGGTGGTTTCTTCTGCTCAACGGCGGAGCGACGGCAGAATGAACGACGTGCGGCAGAGTCCGGCGGGCATTTTTTACCAGCTACTATTAACTAGTATTGAACTGTGGAGCCGTGAAACAAGATAACTGCTCGTGTGTCTCCATAAGGTGGAAAGTGAAGGACTGGTGTTTCCACATTGTGAGTGGTGGAAAAGATTTTGTCTTTAGCAGACAGGACGATCGTTTTGTTTTGTCTTGACCACTGAACGGTGGGATCCATAAACTTTTGGCAGTGACTTGTCAAGTGTGCTTTGTGAATTGCATGTGGGGCATTTGGTATACTTAAAGAGGACAGTTGTCGTTTGGTGACTAATTATTGTATGAATGCAAGAAACTAGAGTGGGACATTGACATTTGCGTTTGTAGTGGGAGACATTTCTTTAATTGGTGCGGGAATAAGTGCTGTTTGTTGGAACTTACGACTTTTAATTACACCATGAACTGAAAGGACAGAACCGTGGGTAATAGTAGTTGTAGGGCCATTTCTGGAAGACCAGATTCGTGTGGATGGTACTCTGAGAGTGACTATGACATTTGCGTTTAATGTGAGATACAGTTTACTGTTCAGTGCGTGTTCAAAATGCCGATTTGAGTGACTTAAAGACTTTCGTCCAGGTAACCATGGGAGAGCTTTGACACCGAGACAGTGTTTCTAGGGAACCTGTCAGCAACTTTTTTGACCCCAAGAAAATCACAGAATGAAATGATTCCGTGTGACTCGCAAGATAGGGAATAATGTATCTGAACTTGTAATTGTGTAAATTTTTTTTATATGTTTCATTCCTGAAGGGACAGCAAGTGTAATTGTATTTCATTAACATTTGTGTTTAGAATAGTTAGTGTTTTCGTTTTTTGTTTGTTCTGGGTTACCAGTTCACGTAGCATGTTTATTAGAATATTTGGTACAATGATGCTTTAATTATTAGCCAGTGGCGTAATACTAACATAGCGGCTCTTGTAGCATTGATCAGTAAGGTTGTCACAGGGGAGAAGAGTTTGCATTGCACAACAAATATCGGAATTAATTGATGCATTTTGATGTCGTGGACAGTAATAATCTTGTTGGTGTGTTGACTGAAGCCATTTATTTGCATTATCACAGTGGTGATATTTCACATTAAAGTGTAATGAAGGCTAGTCGAAATGCAAGTTCTTGTCGTCTAAATGTGTGACAACAGAGAAATGAGCAGTAGAGTAAGATACGAGAGCTACTGGTGGTTTCAAGCACTTATTGCTAACTATTTATTGCGTGTATTGATATGGAGCCTGACTTCTACGTGTAACTAGTGTACACAATTTTTTTCTTTTGTTGATTTTGTTTTGTATTTAGACATTGCCGTGTAAAGATTATTACAAAGCAATTTATGAATGTCAGATTACTTGCTCTGTGTTTGGACGGTGAGCTATTTAAAATTTCATGAGTACAATTAGTATTTTTCTTAGTTGCCATAGAATTAGTGAAGTTTGGATTACTCCTAAAAATATCGGAGATCCCGGTAAGTAAGCAAATTTTTATCTCACCATTATTTTTTATTTGTATGATGTAATGTTTTATTTGTCATTTGGATTGATGTAAATTTGTATGTGTACGTTACTCCGGATTGTGGCGAGTACAATAATGCAACAACTGTGTCAATAATTTGGTAAAGTAACAGCATTTGGTCGTTTATTTGAGGTCACCACGGGCTAAGGTCTCCTCGTGGTTATTTTGATGACTTGCTACGTTTGTTCTAATACAGTTTTCTTAAAAAAATTTTCGGAACTACCCTCGCATTGCAAGGATAGTACCGTGCCATTTTTTTCTGCATGGGTAGCCGGTGGTGAAAGGGTACAGTACCGCCCGACATTGAAAATAGGTACAACATACTTCATTATTTTTGTCAGAACAACACATTTTTTTTCTAATAATAACTCAATTTCAATTAATACAGCGAAACCGGATACCAGTGTGGGAAAGAATGACAATTTATTTATTTAATTGATCACATGTGCACTCCCACAAAGTAAATCCCTACATCCAGTTTGGTGAGATCTGTGAAATGAATGAATGTATGGTCGTCTGCTAACCGCAGATAGTGAATGTGAATATATGATCATCTTTGAGACGATCCTTTGGCCACCTTTGGTGGGACCAAAGAGATGAAATTTACCTGAGCTTTTAGTGCCTGAAATGTGGCTGACCAATACGGTAGCATGGTCTTCCCCCACTTCGACAGAGGTGTGAGATGACCTAAAGAACGGCCATGTTTCAGCACTCTGCCGCTGGATCTTGTGCTGTTAAGACCTTTTTTAGTTGTGCTCCGTAATGACAAAAGAGTGGAGACATGGTATGCATGTGGAATATTTAAGAGTAGTTTGAAATAATAATTTCTCTATTTCAGGAACTTTTGTGGGAAGAATTAAATGTCAGGCAGGTAATATTAATGGGATTGTAGTAATCTTCGGAAATGACCAACGGTCACAATGAAACCACGTGTAGCAATAAGTTGAAATACTTCCGTGTGCTTAAGTTAAGCTGAATTACTAGCGTGTGTACAATAAGTTGAAATATTTAAGAAATAGCGTGTGTACCATAAGTTGAAATATTTAAGAAATGGCGTGTGCAGGACTTGAAATTAGAGACGAGTACTTCCACGTGGTGAGTACTGTGTGAGTCTCATTCTGTGTATGAGACAAAGGATAAAGAGAAGTACTCGTCCATGGTATCAGTTGAGGACTCGCGTGTGTGATGAATATGTTCTTAATATTACTTTGCGTGATATGATTCCGTGTGACGCTAGATTCAAACTCTGAGAGAGAAGCAAGGTGAGTCGGCCATCTATCCAGCAACGCCACTTGGCTTGCATTGCACAGGAAGACGTACAAATATCTCCAGAGTTCATAGTAGGAAAGTAGAATTACAAAGTGGGGCAGTGTCGTGTGAAACTGGGATAAATACTAATTGAAGTGGGAAAGCTGAAAGTGATAGTGTTGTGACTATTTAGTGTTTTGTATTTCATATTGTAGTGTGATGTATGCCATGTAATTTGGGTATGTGTGGTTTGCATGGGAGGGTAGCAAGGTAGTTTCAAAAGATTAGTGGGTTATGCTTGTTCCTTCTGTACTGCTCGGTCTGGAGGATAGTTTCGTGATGATGATTGTGAGAGTCGAAGTGTGAGAAATAATAAAAGATCCACCATCCTATCCAGAAAGTGCACTGTAGCGTTAAATAATTACGAGACCATAATATAGAGATTCACCAACGTAAAGCCATGCCCACTGGGTGGAATTTCTCATGTGTTATTGTTGTAGGTTATAGAATTTGTGTGTTTAGGTTAGAGAATTTATCGGAATAAATAAGATAGTGAAAAGAAAAAGATTGGTGGACTTTTCCTTCGAATTGTATGTTGTCATAATGTCCCGAATTTATAATGTGTGCGCCATTCATATTCAGTGCGGTGGCCACGTGTTGACAAAAGCCGTTAAATAAAAATAGAAAGAAAATGTGGTATTGCCAGTGCGTAGTGTACAGTCAGAGTTCTGTAAATTACTGATAGTCAGATGCATGTTTCCGTTGCGTATTAATCATATAGGAGGATAACTTGTAACTTAATTGTGAGTACGAGAGTTCATGTTACTCGATAAATAAGAATGAATCCACTCGCTTCGCAGACCACTCATCTTGCAGGCCTGACTGCTTGATGCCACAGTATGAGCAAGGCATGTGGGTGCCTCTCATAATTTCGACCCTGCCAGGATGTTTTGCTGTTAGGGTTTGCTGTTAAGATTTTTTTTATTTTTTTTGATGGAATATATTGTGATAGTGCTAAGAAGTAAAATTTGTTCTGTTTGCAAATTCTTTCTGGATTGGTGAGGATCTTTTATTTTTTAATGAAATTAATTGCTATATCGTCCAAGGCTGGAAGATCGTTGTATAATTTTTTTTTTTTGCGTAATGTCCGTAGTAACTAGGTCGCAGTCGAAAAGTGTAGTCACCATGGAGAATAGTGATTCTAGGGTGAACGTAGCGGTGCAGCAGGAAGTAGCTGTTGACCATGGGCTAATGAGCGAGAATGACAAACACTCAGAAGGGGTTGAATTGTTCAGCGGACCGCGGCTAGGTGATCCTTTATGCGGCGGGCTTTGTCCACAAACGGGGGCTTTTCCCGAGGACGCGGGCGAGCCGGGACTAGGTCAGGTATGCAGTGATAGTGCAGCTACCCTTAGCGAAGCTACGGTTTCTCAGGCGAACGAGGAGAGCGCACCGGAAGTAGCAAATGACAATGTGCTACCACAGTTGTTACAGAGGATGGATAGAGATAATAAGGAGAGAGATAGGGAGAATAAGGAAAGATTTGAAGCAAATAAGGAAAGATTAGAAGCGATGAGTAGAGATACTAAGGAAAGATTGGAAGCAAATAAGGAAAGACTGGAGGCAATGGATAAGGGAAATAAAGAGGCAATGAGGAAGCTACACACAGTTATCGATGAGCGTCTGTCCGCAGTTAATAATCGGTTAGATGAGGGGGAGAAGAATCTGAGTGCAATGAAGCAAGTATGTGATGCCGTGAAAGAAAAAGCCAATAATTTGGAGGTACGAATAAGTGCAATAGAGAGCGATATTACAGAACGTAGGGACGTGTTGCCGGATGAGCGAATCAAAGAGATAGTGGAGGACTTACTTGCAGATAAACAAGGGGCATTAGACAGCGTGGAAGCTCAAGTCACCCGGCAGGAAGTGGCGCTAAATAAGCACAGGGATGAAGTTGCGGAGGTAGTGGTCAGAATGAATACGATTAGCGCAGATGTAGAAAAGATCAGTATGAGAGGCGAAACAGGCTCTGACAGTACGCAGCGAGAGGTTTATGCCGACCAGGAGGAGATACAATCACTATTACAGTTTAAAGAGGCACAATTAGAAACAAATAGGAAACATAGGGAAGAACTTGCACAGTTGCAATTAGCCTGCAGAAGTGAAGGTGAAACACCACCAGGTAGACTGCAGAGGGAGAGTGAGATAAATTCAAAAAACGAAAATAGGCAGAAAGAGGAAGACGAACTCAGAGACTTAGAAGAACGGTTGTGTCGGATAAAACAGGTGGCAAACCCAACTGGGTATAGTCCAAGGTCGGAAAACATAAATGCGGAAGAAGACTGTAGGAGGCACTTTGTGTCGGTACAAACGTACACTTGTTTTCCGGATCCTGATAATTACCAACATCCAACATCCATGCCTGTGGCTGTCTCAATTTCAAGATTCATTACCTTCATCGTGGGGACCGCTCCTCAAAATGAAGTTTGTGTGTAACCATTTGAGGGACAAGGCTAGAGCGAAAATGCAGGAAGTTATTAAAGACTGTAGTAGCTACAAGATGTTTTGTGACAAGTTTTTAAATGAATTCTGGTCGAAAAGTAAGCAGGACCAGGTTAAGCAAAGCATATTGATGATGCCAAATTGTAATGAAGGTGGTATAAGAGATCCAGTGTCGTGCTATCAGGAAATGCTGAGACGAAATAGGTATTTGGATGTGCCATACGAAACTGGGGAGCTCATTAGGATCTGTATAACGAAGTTGCCAGTGAGATTGCGCAGAGATATAGTGATAGCAGGCAGAGGCTTAGACGATTCTTCGTCATTTCAGCACTTGTTACAGGAACTTGGTAATGAGAGCAACATAGTAAACGGAGCCACGACTCATAGGTCAGACAGAGTCGAGGATAGGAACGGCAGAAACTATCAGAATGACAGGAGAGCATGGAATCCAGGCATTTCATTCTTGTCATAATGGATTGAAGGATAGGAGAAACTAATCCAACATATCGGCCCTTAGCATCTTGCATTAAAACACATGCAGTTGGCACTGAAAATTGTCTATGTAACAGACATACTCTACTAATATGTAGGAATGCAAATACCATACTTCTGATCAGAGAATAAAACACCAGTAATGGCATCTGTTAGGCTGGTCTCTCAGAGCAAAATTTGCAAATTTTTATTTCGAACAGTAAAGTAAAAGGACTGTTTCCTCAAAGAAACCAGTTGCTAAAAGGTTATGTACTAATGCCAATGAGTCCAGTATAATTAGTGCCATTTGACTATTGCAGGTACTTAACACGTAATGTAAAAAGTAAACATTGTGATCGAAGTTTTTAAATTAGATGCCATCTGATCTATAGTATGTCATTGTCGTGGTGACAGTTATAATGAAGTGCTGTGTATGGTTGTTCGGAATCGGGTGTTAGGGAAAGAGGTCATTAGCACCTAAGTTACTAACACTTGGGTTGCCCATTTCTCCCAGCTTGTATATTCTCTGCACACATTTAATTTTCATGTAAGCTTAGATTCCTAACTAGCAAATTCTTTACTGTGTATAGTGGACCATTCAGAGTGAGGCGGATTGTCCAGGAAAATGCTGTACTGATTGAGACGATCAAGGGAAAACAATCTCGTGGGCTTCATCACATTTCTAACATCAAATTATGGAAAAGTTAAGGATAGATCGAAAGTAGGCAATTTATGGTAGATAGTCAGTGTATTTATTTGTGGTGTGTAACGTTGTGCAGGGTCAAATCGAACATAAGAATTTTCAGGCGGGATGTCAGGAAGTATGACGGAATAGACTGGCCGAATGTGTCGTGAACAGGAGTCGACAGAGTGGTGTATGTACGTTTTTTTTGCCATATGAATAAGGATCAAGCAGAAAGGACATGGTGATTAATGAGTGGATAAAGATGGTAGATAGAGAAGCGACGTGATAAATAGTAGTGGATAAAGGTGATATTTAAGGAGAGAAGCGACGTGAAGCAATGTGATTAATAAAGAGAGATTCGACGTGATGAAACAGTGGTAAATAAAGGTGAGTAGAATTAATAATGTGGAGATGTCTTAAATGTATGTTACAGAGAGGCCTGTGTATGCTGCAATAGAGATTGATGCCAATGGTGAAGGAAGACCAGGAAATGATGGAGTAATGGACGGACGGAGAGCCGAAATACGAATGAAGAGATGAGGATAACTGCACAATGTGAAAGGACATAAAGGGAGTATGAGATCCAGATGGTGAACGTTGTGGAATACTGACGTAGGATGTAATATAAGTGTAAATCTAATTCTTACCATAAGATTTGCAATTTGGCAAAAAATAATTTTTTCGTTGTTGTTGAAGCCTGGTACCAGTATAGCTAATCAAAACGGTACCAAGAATGAGTACAGTTATTTTGCAGGATGAATAATTTGTGTATTTTTTGTTCTTAGATGAAATGTCGCAATTCTAAGTTGATATTTAGCAGGATGAATAATCGGTAAAGTGAATGCAGAGGTAAGCCGATGGAGAGAGGTGCCAGAGTGAAAGGACGAATTTGGAGACTGGAAAGCTATCTCCGAAACAGCTTCATGTGTTATGTGGTTGAGTATAAGGGAGCAAAGGTATGGTATGTTGTCGTGAGTGTGGTGGTGTTAAGGTTAGCTGACTTCTAGACCTATTCTGTTAGTGTATTAATGGATTGACTGAGAAGGAAAATGTGATGTCTGGTGAGTGAGAGTCGTAGAGTAGTGTGATCAATGCGCACACTCCTGTAAAGGGGATGCTACCGATCGGTAACTAAAACATTATTGTGTTTTATTGTTTGATTGGGATGAACCTCGATGGCAGGTCAGGATCTGACATGTGGATGGTACATACGTGTCCTAGAAATGTTGTTATATATAATAAAATGTAAAATATATAAAGAGATACTAATTTCAGTCTGTCACAAGCACAAACGTGCATTGTATGTTGTAGATTTAGAGTCACCAGTTTCTAAAATGTTTATTGTGTTAGGATGTTAAAGTAGTTTACTATTTAATAACATGTGGTAGGTAATTGTGAGCTGTGTAGATTATTTCTTATTTTTTTGTTAGAACACTTTCAAGGGGTATTAATTTCAGTCTGTCACAAGCACAAAGGTTCACTGTATATTGTAGTTTTAGAATAAACAGTTTCTAATATTTTCACTGTGGTAGGATGTTAGAGTAGCCTACTATTTGATATTGTAATTATGAGCTGTATAGATTGCTTATTATTCCTTTTGTTTTTTTTGTTTTTTTTTACACTTTCATGTTTTGTATGAGGGACGACAGGTACAATTAATAGCACAAGTGTGGGCTGTATATAGAAAAGGGATAAACGTTGATGTGGTATGTGTAGAAAACTAGGGTGTATAATTTTATGTTTTTTAGAACAAAGATTCTTTTATTACCAATGTATCTAATAGATCATACATGTAATCAATGAGTATTTAAATACTGTAAGAATATCCTTTTGTCTGTAATGTTGCGAGATGCATGGAAGGGTCTGACTGATTGGGTGTCGTAGCGCTGAGATGCTACGCAGAACGCGCCCATATTGCTAGCGGGGCCGAGCTGACGTCGCCATGGCGACGGGCGACAGAGCCGCGGCACTCCCCACTCCACTGCCGGTCAGGGTACACTCCACGCGCCCGCTACAGCAGGTCAACGGCCTGGGGCGACATGCACGTACCACTGGCCATTCATAAGTTCCGCCACCCTTACGACTGGGGAAAGTATCCCGCGGAGGCAACAGCGGGTGGTTTCTTCTGCTCAACGGCGGAGCGACGGCAGAATGAACGACGTGCGGCAGAGTCCGGCGGGCATTTTTTACCAGCTACTATTAACTAGTATTGAACTGTGGAGCCGTGAAACAAGATAACTGCTCGTGTGTCTCCATAAGGTGGAAAGTGAAGGACTGGTGTTTCCACATTGTGAGTGGTGGAAAAGATTTTGTCTTTAGCAGACAGGACGATCGTTTTGTTTTGTCTTGACCACTGAACGGTGGGATCCATAAACTTTTGGCAGTGACTTGTCAAGTGTGCTTTGTGAATTGCATGTGGGGCATTTGGTATACTTAAAGAGGACAGTTGTCGTTTGGTGACTAATTATTGTATGAATGCAAGAAACTAGAGTGGGACATTGACATTTGCGTTTGTAGTGGGAGACATTTCTTTAATTGGTGCGGGAATAAGTGCTGTTTGTTGGAACTTACGACTTTTAATTACACCATGAACTGAAAGGACAGAACCGTGGGTAATAGTAGTTGTAGGGCCATTTCTGGAAGACCAGATTCGTGTGGATGGTACTCTGAGAGTGACTATGACATTTGCGTTTAATGTGAGATACAGTTTACTGTTCAGTGCGTGTTCAAAATGCCGATTTGAGTGACTTAAAGACTTTCGTCCAGGTAACCATGGGAGAGCTTTGACACCGAGACAGTGTTTCTAGGGAACCTGTCAGCAACTTTTTTGACCCCAAGAAAATCACAGAATGAAATGATTCCGTGTGACTCGCAAGATAGGGAATAATGTATCTGAACTTGTAATTGTGTAAATTTTTTTTATATGTTTCATTCCTGAAGGGACAGCAAGTGTAATTGTATTTCATTAACATTTGTGTTTAGAATAGTTAGTGTTTTCGTTTTTTGTTTGTTCTGGGTTACCAGTTCACGTAGCATGTTTATTAGAATATTTGGTACAATGATGCTTTAATTATTAGCCAGTGGCGTAATACTAACATAGCGGCTCTTGTAGCATTGATCAGTAAGGTTGTCACAGGGGAGAAGAGTTTGCATTGCACAACAAATATCGGAATTAATTGATGCATTTTGATGTCGTGGACAGTAATAATCTTGTTGGTGTGTTGACTGAAGCCATTTATTTGCATTATCACAGTGGTGATATTTCACATTAAAGTGTAATGAAGGCTAGTCGAAATGCAAGTTCTTGTCGTCTAAATGTGTGACAACAGAGAAATGAGCAGTAGAGTAAGATACGAGAGCTACTGGTGGTTTCAAGCACTTATTGCTAACTATTTATTGCGTGTATTGATATGGAGCCTGACTTCTACGTGTAACTAGTGTACACAATTTTTTTCTTTTGTTGATTTTGTTTTGTATTTAGACATTGCCGTGTAAAGATTATTACAAAGCAATTTATGAATGTCAGATTACTTGCTCTGTGTTTGGACGGTGAGCTATTTAAAATTTCATGAGTACAATTAGTATTTTTCTTAGTTGCCATAGAATTAGTGAAGTTTGGATTACTCCTAAAAATATCGGAGATCCCGGTAAGTAAGCAAATTTTTATCTCACCATTATTTTTTATTTGTATGATGTAATGTTTTATTTGTCATTTGGATTGATGTAAATTTGTATGTGTACGTTACTCCAGATTGTGGCGAGTACAATAATGCAACAACTGTGTCAATAATTTGGTAAAGTAACAGCATTTGGTCGTTTATTTGAGGTCACCACGGGCTAAGGTCTCCTCGTGGTTATTTTGATGACTTGCTACGTTTGTTCTAATACAGTTTTCTTAAAAAAATTTTCGGAACTACCCTCGCATTGCAAGGATAGTACCGTGCCATTTTTTTCTGCATGGGTAGCCGGTGGTGAAAGGGTACAGTACCGCCCGACATTGAAAATAGGTACAACATACTTCATTATTTTTGTCAGAACAACACATTTTTTTTCTAATAATAACTCAATTTCAATTAATACAGCGAAACCGGATACCAGTGTGGGAAAGAATGACAATTTATTTATTTAATTGATCACATGTGCACTCCCACAAAGTAAATCCCTACATCCAGTTTGGTGAGATCTGTGAAATGAATGAATGTATGGTCGTCTGCTAACCGCAGATAGTGAATGTGAATATATGATCATCTTTGAGACGATCCTTTGGCCACCTTTGGTGGGACCAAAGAGATGAAATTTACCTGAGCTTTTAGTGCCTGAAATGTGGCTGACCAATACGGTAGCATGGTCTTCCCCCACTTCGACAGAGGTGTGAGATGACCTAAAGAACGGCCATGTTTCAGCACTCTGCCGCTGGATCTTGTGCTGTTAAGACCTTTTTTAGTTGTGCTCCGTAATGACAAAAGAGTGGAGACATGGTATGCATGTGGAATATTTAAGAGTAGTTTGAAATAATAATTTCTCTATTTCAGGAACTTTTGTGGGAAGAATTAAATGTCAGGCAGGTAATATTAATGGGATTGTAGTAATCTTCGGAAATGACCAACGGTCACAATGAAACCACGTGTAGCAATAAGTTGAAATACTTCCGTGTGCTTAAGTTAAGCTGAATTACTAGCGTGTGTACAATAAGTTGAAATATTTAAGAAATAGCGTGTGTACCATAAGTTGAAATATTTAAGAAATGGCGTGTGCAGGACTTGAAATTAGAGACGAGTACTTCCACGTGGTGAGTACTGTGTGAGTC
The DNA here is from genome assembly GCF_023898315.1 of Schistocerca nitens. Taxonomy (NCBI): domain Eukaryota; kingdom Metazoa; phylum Arthropoda; class Insecta; order Orthoptera; family Acrididae; genus Schistocerca; species Schistocerca nitens. Next base: position 733,200,704 of record NC_064614.1, on the reverse strand, counting down.
TCATTCTGTGTATGAGACAAAGGATAAAGAGAAGTACTCGTCCATGGTATCAGTTGAGGACTCGCGTGTGTGATGAATATGTTCTTAATATTACTTTGCGTGATATGATTCCGTGTGACGCTAGATTCAAACTCTGAGAGAGAAGCAAGGTGAGTCGGCCATCTATCCAGCAACGCCACTTGGCTTGCATTGCACAGGAAGACGTACAAATATCTCCAGAGTTCATAGTAGGAAAGTAGAATTACAAAGTGGGGCAGTGTCGTGTGAAACTGGGATAAATACTAATTGAAGTGGGAAAGCTGAAAGTGATAGTGTTGTGACTATTTAGTGTTTTGTATTTCATATTGTAGTGTGATGTATGCCATGTAATTTGGGTATGTGTGGTTTGCATGGGAGAGTAGCAAGGTAGTTTCAAAAGATTAGTGGGTTATGCTTGTTCCTTCTGTACTGCTCGGTCTGGAGGATAGTTTCGTGATGATGATTGTGAGAGTCGAAGTGTGAGAAATAATAAAAGATCCACCATCCTATCCAGAAAGTGCACTGTAGCGTTAAATAATTACGAGACCATAATATAGAGATTCACCAATGTAAAGCCATGCCCACTGGGTGGAATTTCTCATGTGTTATTGTTGTAGGTTATAGAATTTGTGTGTTTAGGTTAGAGAATTTATCGGAATAAATAAGATAGTGAAAAGAAAAAGATTGGTGGACTTTTCCTTCGAATTGTATGTTGTCATAATGTCCCGAATTTATAATGTGTGCGCCATTCATATTCAGTGTGGTGGCCACGTGTTGACAAAAGCCGTTAAATAAAAATAGAAAGAAAATGTGGTATTGCCAGTGCGTAGTGTACAGTCAGAGTTCTGTAAATTACTGATAGTCAGATGCGTGTTTCCGTTGCGTATTAATCATATAGGAGGATAACTTGTAACTTAATTGTGAGTACGAGAGTTCATGTTACTCGATAAATAAGAATGAATCCACTCGCTTCGCAGACCACTCATCTTGCAGGCCTGACTGCTTGATGCCACAGTATGAGCAAGGCATGTGGGTGCCTCTCAAAAAATCTTATCTTGTTCTCCGTTGCATGAAGTTAGTTGAGCTTTTATAGTTCATAACTTTTCTCTGGTGGATGGAATAGAATAACAAAGATAGAATGTTGGGGTGATAGACATGAATGGACACTGAGGGACGCGTATCTGTAGTACCTGCTTGTAGTTCGGAGAAGCACAACACTGCAGTAGCAAATTCCACGTCCTTCCCCCAGCTCCCGTACTGCCTTTTATATTACCTTGTGTTGCAGGAGCAGGCTTTGTTTCCATCGAATGGCCCAAACACAGTTCTATCACAGTAACTCAGCTTTGCCTGTTTCTACACGGGTTGCCGAAGGTGGTAGATGTAGCTTTCTCCGACTTCTACTCAGTTCTGACTTATATTGGAACGATCACATGCGCAAAGCTGTAGGGACGGTAGCACAGAGTTTGAGGGGTTGTTGAAAGATACATAGTGGCTACCTAAAACCACACTGGAATTTTACTGTACCAGATAGGTTCGAGCAAGGTGGCTTGTTTCGAGATATTTGAGTGCCAAATATGGCATCGAGACAGAATGTGTTACAAATGCTGGAGAAACATCTAGTGGCGGAGGCGTGAGGGGGTTGCACATATCTGTTTCATACCACGCTCCTTAGCCGAATCACTTTCCAAACTGGATAATTTCACTACGATGGTGCACCGTCGGCGACGTGTAACCGCACTGCTGGTGTGATAATATACACTTCGGCGATCACCATCTGTATTCAGTGTCATGGTATTTGTCTGGAAGAACCGATACTTCGCTCATTGTCGAATGTCGTTCAACTGAGACTGTGATTGTAACATTTTGTTGTAAGTACAGGGATAAAATATATATGTGACCGATTTCTTAGGATGATTGATTCTACCTGTGCATGCTCGGCCTGCAGCGCCGGTGACCTGTGCGGGGGTGATTCACGTTTCCCATTAACAATAGGAGCTGTCAAAATGGAGAGGTCTGTTGGAGTGTAGGAATGTAGATGAATTAACTTATTGTCCTGTAGACTATCGAATAGCGAACTAATACTTAGTATGTGTTGGATGGCTTTCGTGATCCCATGGAAATTTGAGGAGATTGAATATGAAGGTACTTTTGTGCTGGACTGTTATTCCCTTCCATGTAAATTGTTTGGCTGACTACTTCTGCACATTTCACGCCTTTATTTAGTTGAGAGAAGATAGATTGTGGCTTGTGCATCTAGCATTTGGAAGACACGTTTGCTGGTTCTCTAGACATGAGAAGCACCTTAGTTGACCTTGTAAATTATAGGGATGATTTGGAATCTGCTGCATCACTGACATCGGTATTCGCGAGTGGAAATATCAATTTTCTCTATTTTTTTTCGAGTTTCCGAGTAAATGTCTTTGCAGAAAGTTTCAGGTTTATAGAGAAATAATTTCCAGTCTGTATCTTCGGAATTATATAGCGTGAGCGGGACTGCTATGCAAGCGATATTGATATGTGCTTGATATCGAGAAGTACCGCGAAAATGGTACGATATTCTAGCAAACCATGCGAAATTAGATATGTTCTTGTAATCCCAGAGTCTGGAGATAAGTGTAGAAAAGCGAGCAAGCAAGCAAGCAGGTCCAGACCAGAAACAGTAATGCGTTTGTCCCGAGGGGGGAAACGAGGCTGAATTTGTAGAAAATTTCTGAGAGTGACTTCGATCCACTGATGGCGCTCTGATCACACGTTTGGGGTGGATGCCCACCCGACCTAATGGTAAATGTCTACTGCTGCGAATATATGTACTGTGCTGTCTGTCTTTGCAGTATATGTATGAATGATGTAAAAGGGTTAATTTCGTATGGCGCAGGATACGAATTGTATGTTTACTACATCAAGACAGTAAGCGCGGAAATATTGTTGGGTTGCAGATCAGTTTAATGCTCTAATATTCAAGCTCCTGTCCTCAGTGGGAGAGCAGTGTAATTGAGTAGGTGTCTTTCCCTATTTGACGATATGTAGGGTACGCAGTGATATATTGATGGGTCGCAGGTCGGCTTTACATACTAATATGCATGCTCCTGTCCTCGGTGGGAGAACAGTGTAATTGAGTAAGATACGTAGGGGCACTCTGGAGGGTTTTATTGTCGGTGCAATATGGCGATCTGTGTGAAATAGTTTTTACCTCTGAAAGTCTCATCTATCTCTGAAAGTCTCATCTACAGAAAGAAAGAAAAGGTGGATGGTGCTTCGATATCGGCGGCATCGGTAATTCGGAGGGTAAATACGATAAGAGCCAATCATAATGCTCGATTCATTCACAAGACATCCTTTGTGCTGGGATATAGGACTCTCTACATAACGGTGGGAACATTTGTGTGTGTTCAAATGGTTCTGAGCACTATGGGACTTAACATCTGTGGTCATCAGTCCTCTAGAACTTAGAACTACTTAAACCTAACTAACCTAAGGACATCACACACATCCATGGCCAAGGCAGGATTCGAACCTGCGACCGTAGCAGTCGCGCGGTTCCGGACTGCGCGCCTAGAACCGCTAGACCACCGCGGCTGGCGTTTGTGTGTGTTGAAAGCAGGAAGGGAAAAGCATGATGGACAGGGTATCACGTTAGGACCACTAGGAAGACTGCATTCGATGTTATTCTGCGCTATTTTCGTAAACAGGTTCTTTTAGGGCAAGAATTTCCGTGCATACAAGCTGAGACATCACGAAAACTCCTACAAAAGTGCATGTTAAATATTACTGGGACACTATGCAGTTTACTAGAGTTCGACTTGGTTATTATTTTAGATAGCCATGTGGCTTCAGTATAACATTGAGAACGTTGCTAGATGCGCTTACGATGGTATATATTCTGGAACGGATTTCTGCAGTGTCGCTCGGCTGTGGGCTGTGTGGCGTGACCCCAAGCATGTCAGACCGTGTGTTTTCTATCAGTGTGATAAATATAGTATCTCAAATCGGTCCCTAAATAAATTCTTGCAAAATAAATAAAGTACACTCCTTCCTCTCTCCAACAGCCCTGCGCAAGCTGTGTCATTTCGCCCTCCAGGCAGTCATCTTGTGTTATGTCACGGTATGGGCGACAGTGCCCTTTGGTGACAGTACTGTTACAGGTTGAGTCCTCTTCCCACGAATCCCTAGGAAGAGGTGGCGGTCGGTTGACTTAGGTTAATGGAGGCGTCCTTCCTCTCCTGTCATTTTCTTAGGTTAGCAGAGATAGGCCTAGTGAGCTATCCTCCCATCAAATTCAAACTTGGCGCCAATCCCTAGGACGAGGTGGCCGTCGGATGACTTAGGTTAGTAAGGGTAGCCCAATTGAACTATTTTCCCACCATTTTCTTAGGTTAGTAGAGATAGCGCAAGTGACCTTTCTTTAGCGCCAAAATTCAAACTACCTGCCATTTCCTGGGATGAGGTGGCAGTCGGGTGACTTAGGTTAGTGGAGGTAGCCCAAGTGCCCTTTCTTTCCGGCCATTTTGTTAGGTTAGTCGAGGTTGCTTTGTCCTGATGGAATTTGAACTTCCTGCCAGGGGGGGAGGGGGGGGGTGTGGCTGCAGGGGTGGGGAACTTTCCCGCCATTTTGGATAACGGTACTTGCATCGTCAGCTGATGTCACAGCAATTGGAATTTCTTTGCGCATTTTTTACGGAAGCTTAGTCAGACAAATCTATTAACTTCCTTGGGATCATATGGTGCATCAATAAACTGATTACGCTTCACAAGTTCTTTGTGAAATTCCACTGGGTGCTTGTCAGCATAGTTTTCTCGCATCAAGATGCTTAACTATACCCCTTCTTGCATGCTTCTAGACCAGAACTCGTTGAGGAAAGCCTTTTTAAAATCCTCGTACGTTCGACAGTCCTTAAGCATTATTTGCATTTGGGTAGCCGCTCCACCTCTCAGGTGACTGCACGCGAATTTTATTCTGAGCACATCTCCCCATGAGTGAGGTAGCGAGTGCTGAAATTGGTTTAACCACATCGAGGGCGCTATGTCGTGATTCGGGTTTGGGAAAAGAGAGTAGGATTGTATGGAGACAAAGTGTCTCCTGCATCCTTCCTCGTCATTATCGAAATTCGTACCGCTGTTCGCCGTTCGCACAGGTGGCGCTGAATTACCTCTCAGATTACAGAGTCTCTCTTCGAAATCACGGTATTCCTCGTCTTCTCCACACCACTAGAGCTTTCCACTCCTCTAGCTGCGTTACTAATAGTGGCACTGCCCTCTGCGCTTTCGTTTTCCCGCAGGTTATTATGCAAGTCAATTATCAGGTCCCGATTGCGTTTGTGTCTGCTTGCACCCTTTCAAACCGCAGCAGTGACTGCATTTCTTCCATCTCCGGCGGTAATTCGGAAGGATACCGCCCTTCGATTGTGCCATTCCGGCAGTAATCGAAGTCTTAGGGTTTCAGGTGCCAGCCGTCCAGCAAGCCAGCCAGCCGAGCAGCAGCGGTCGAGCTGAGCAGCAGCAGCAGCAGCGGTTCCGGCCAGCAGCAGTGGCCCTGGCCAACAGCAGCGGTCCCAGCCAGCAGCAGCAGCAGCAGCAGCACCGGTCCAGCCAGCAGCAACAGTCCATCCAGCCAGCCCTCCAGCAGCAGCAGCATCAGCAGCGGCCCCGGCCCCGTCAGCGGCAGCAGCAGCAGCTACGGCGTTCCTGCCAGCCATCGCCAGCGCCAGCAGTGTGGGACTCCGGTCTTCGTCCGTCTTCGTCCGTCCCCAGTTTTTTCCTCTCCTTTTCGTCCTGTGCTGTTTTCGTTCATCCCTGTTGTCATGTCAGCCCCCACCACCACTGCCACTACTACCACCACTGCCATTGTGTACACTTCGCCCTCCACCGCCACCACCACCATTACATGGTGTGCCCAGTCACCCCCCCCCCCCTCTTTCCATCCCTCCTCTTCTCACTCTCCCTTCGCCCTCGCTCTTTGTCGCTTCCTCTCCAGCTCCTTCCTCCCGCTCCTCTCCCTCTGATCCTTTCCCCCCACTCCCCCAGCCTGTCACAGCAGCTCCAGCTAGGGTGGTGGCCCATCGGGCCACTGCCCATGCCCAGCTCGCCTCCTCCTCCTCCTCCCCCCCACTTTATACAAATACATCCTCTCCCATCCTGATCCTTCCCTTCTCCTCCTCCTCCTCCTCCTCTGCCAACACTTCCCTGGTGCCCCCATCTCACTCCTCACTCCCAGACAGGATTCAGTTCTCATCTCCTCCCCCAGCCCCACCCTCCATACTGATATCCTATCACGCCTCCCCACCACCCGGTTTGGCCCCAACACCTCCCTCACCCCTGCGCCTTCTCCATGTCCTACCGGCCAACCCCAACCCGCATCGCCCGCTGACCCACACCGCCGTGATCACTCGGCTTAGTCCGACGATCATGAAGGAGGAGGTGTTGGCGGAGCAAGGCGCATCCCTTGCTGGAGGTTGTGGGCGGTCCGCCGCATTTTTAACTCGACCAGCCCCAGCTGCCTTATGCAGGTTTTCTCCAAGGATGCCCCCTCCATTGACCATCTCCTGAAGGAGGGTGCCCTCCTCTTCAACCAGCGCTATAAGGTCGACCCCTCCCGTTCTCCTCCTCAATCCCTGTGCTGCCCTAACCTTCAGTCCCCTCCCTCCTGTAATACCTGCAATCTCCCCCATCCCACCTAGTCCCAAAAGTGTAAAGCCCGACCCCCTCCGACTACTCCTGAACTCACTGTCCCTGTCTGTTCTCTGGACGCCCCCACCCCTCCTGGCAATTCCCTTCGTCCCCCCCCCCCCCGCCACCGCTGAGGACATCATCAGGTTCCTCACCATTGTCCTGCAAAACGTCCACCCTTTCCAGCGTCCTCACACACTCCAACAGGTTTCCCTTGCCGCCTATTCCGTCTTCCACCTAAAAATGTATGCCACCTACTCCCACAACCAGGCCCATTTCACATTCTCCCGTCTCGACACCCTCGTCTAAATCCCTGTCATGGCGCGACAGCACCGTATCCTGTTCAAGAACATAAATTCCCTTCCCACCAACAAGAACCTCTTCATGCACACCCTTGTCACCCACCACGTGGATGCCTTCCTCCTCAGTGTAACCTTCCTCCAATCCCACCATACCGTCCACACTTCGCCCTACCTTCTCCACCACTCCAATAATCCCCTCTCGATTCTGCGTGGCGGAGTTACCAATGGGCACCACCGCCAGATCCCAGTTCGGCTCCAACCTCTCCTTCCTGACCCCACCGAACACCTGATTCTTAGTCTCTTCTCCCTAGCCTTACCGTCACCTGCACCACCATCTATGTCCGCCCTAACGCCCCTATTCCGTTCGACTTCTTCTCCCACATTGATCATACCTTCTCCTCCTACGTGATCGCTGCCGACCTCAACATCCATAGTCGCTCCGCCACCCAGTTACGGCAGTTGCATCGGTTCCTCTCCACCCTCTAAGGCGACCTTGTCCCCATTCCCCAGCACACCCGCCTCGAATCCAACTCCACTCCCGATGTCATCCTCTCCTCCCCCAACCTCCTTGGCTGCATAGCGGTGGATGTCCTGGACCCCATTGGTAGCGACCATCTCCCTGTCCTCCTCACCATTTCAGATGGTCGTCGCCCCCGCCCCGACCCTCGTAATGACCCTCTCCCAAAGTACGTCCATGACTATTCCTGTGCCTACTGGAATGCCTACCGGGATACCCTCTCCACCCGGGTCGAAGGCCACCCCTTCACCTACCACCACCCTGACGATGTTACCCATGCTGCCTCCTTTCTCCAGCAGACCTTGTCTGAGGCCGTGGAGGCCCACGTCCCTACTGTCGACATCCACCCCCACCGTCCTATCTTACCCCCACAGGCCGTCCTCCTCCTCCGTGAATTCCGCCGTCTCTACCGTGTCTTCCTCCACACGCGTGACCCGGACACACTATGACGCCACCGGCCACTCCAGCGATGCATCCGAAACTTGCTCGCGGCTAAGAAACGCCGGGACTGGCGACAGACATGCACCCATTTAAATGCTACCCTACCTACAAACTCGTCCAAGTACTGGTCAACCTTCCATCGCCTTACTGGAACTAAACCCTCCCCCCACTATCCTCTTCTCCATGATGATCACCCCTTTCCTGACACCCTTCGTAAGGTCAATCACTTTCCCTCCTACCTTTCCGATGTCTTCTCCAGCCCCAACCATCCCCAGTTCGATTATTCCCTCTTCCCGGATGTCCGCAATCGAACTGATACCTCTGTCCCTCCCCTTGCACCTGGTTTCCAGTACTTGGGCAATATTGCACACACGGAACTCAATGCCCCTATCACTACACAGTATCGCATTGCAACACTCCGCACAAAACGCAACACCGCTCCTGGTCACGATTGCGTCACCTACCGTCACCTTTGTGAAGCTCCTGTCCCTTTCCTCTCCACCCTGGCCAGGCTCTACACTGTAGTCCTGTCCACCGGCTACTACCCCGACCTGTGGAAAACCTCCCGTATCCTGATGTTCCTTAAACCCGGTAAACCGCCATCTGCCATCCCCTCCTATCATCCCATCAGCCTTACCTCGGTCTTCAGCAAGGTCCTGGAATCCATCCTCACCCAACGCATCCACCAGCATCTCTGTCAGCACCGCCTCCTTCCCGTTACAAAGTGTGGCTTTCGGCCATCCTGCTCTTCCCATGACCTTCTCCTCCACCTCACTCATCTCCTTTCCGAACAGTTAAATTCCCATCGCTCCGCAATCTTCCTCTCCCTGGACCTCGAACGTACCTATGACCGCGTATGGCATTCCGGTCTCCTCTTCAAGCTCCAAACCTTCGCCCTTCCCATTAACTACGTCCGTCTGATCGGCTCCTTTCTCTCCCACCGTCCTTCCTACGTCACCATCCATAACACGGATTCCTACACCTTTTTTCCCTCTGCCGGTGTGCCCCAAGGCTCCAACCTCTCCCCCTTCTGTACCTTTTGTACACGGCGGACATGCCGCCGCCGTCACCACCCGTCCACCTTCTCCAGTTTGCCGATGACACCACCTTTCTTGCCCTAGCCCCCACCCTGCAGCATTCCCAACACCTTCTCCAATCCCATCTTGACCGGTTTACCGCTTGGTGCAAGTCAATCCCTCCAAAACCCAGGCGATCATTGTAGGCAAAACCACCCCTTCCTTCCGCCTCACTGATTTCTATCTCACCATCTATGGCCGTCCTATCGCCCTCACCCCCACCCTTAAGTACCTTGGCGTCACCCTTGACCGTAGCCTCTCCTGGACCCCCCATCTCCGGACAATCCAAGCCAAGGCACGCTCCCGAATCCGTCTCCACAAGCTCCTTTCCAGCCGTACGTGGGGTCTGGACCCCTCCACCATACTCCACACCTTTAAATCCCTCATCCGCCCTATCCTCTGTTACACCCATCCTGCCTGGATCTCCGCCCCCCCCTACCTTTTACAAATCCCTTCAGATCCTTGAACGTAATGCTCTCCGCCTCGCCTATCGCATCTGTCTCCCCTCCCCCACGCGGATCCTGTACGACCTCATTCCGTTCCCCCACCTCCTCCTTTTCCTTGGACGGATACGGATCCTGTGCACCTCCCGAAAACTCGATCCTCCTCACCTGCTTGTCTCCCCCATCCTCTCCCACCCCCGCCTGCTGCCGCGCCTGTATTCCCACGTCCCACCCGGTCTCCATCTCTCCACCCTCCTTACCCTCTCCCAAGGTGGCTTCCGCCAGCTCCCTCTCCCTGATAATGCCCTCCTCCCTCCATCTACCCCTCCTACCAACTTTGATCCTCCCTCCCTCTTCCTGTGTTTACTCCTTTGGGCACCCTCCCTCCCTTCTCTCCCTCTTCCCTCCCTCCTCCATTTCTCCCCACTCCTCCCCCGGGCATCCCCTCCCCTGTTCCTCTACTCCTCCCCCCATCTCCTCAGCCATTGGCATCTTTGTTCTCCCCTCTCCCCCCCCCCTCACCCTTCTTCCCCTCTTGGCAGGTCCCTGGACTCGCACACGCTACATGGACATTCGCACGCCGGAGATCATCGCCATCAGTGTCTCGTGTGTGCCGTCGTGTTTAGTGTTCAGTGTTCACCGTCGCACTCCATCGTTCACCTGTGCCTTCGCCATCTTCAGTGTTTGTGTGTCGTGTCAACAGTTTGTAGTGTGGATTATCGTCGAGTGTGAACGGCTCCGTGTTTGTCTTTCTGTGTCTACTGTTTTATTACCCACCGTTATGTCACTTATGTGTATTATTTCTGTTGTTTATTTATCTGTTCTATGGCTGAAGAGCGGCGTCACATGCTGCTGACAGCCTGCCTGTTTGTACGGGTTTGAAAATAACAAAAACAAAAAAGAAACTACATTTCTTCGGATTCCGCAATTGCGGCTGTGTCCTGTCCGAGTCCGCCTCATTCGTTAGCGTCATCTTTTCTACCGCACTCGTTAGGGCGTCCACCTGATTGATTATTTTCTCAATCTCGTCCGCTTGCGCCGTAATCTGCTCACCCTGAGCAGCCACTTGTTCGCTCACGCGAGCAACAGCCTCTCTTTGCTCCTTGCCGACGTCTTGTAGGACTTCATTCATTTGCCACTCCGAAGGAATGACGATTTCTCGCGAGGACAGTTCTTTTTCTAACACTATTACACGATATTCAAGCCTGCCCATGGCCACACTGACTTCGGTTTGCACAGACTGTATCTCTTTTAACATGGAGTCAGCTAGTGCTTGGTTTCCAGCAGCTGCTGTTTCGATTCTGGTTTCTAACGCTTCTAGGCTTCCTCGTAGTGCCCTAGCTTGTATTCTTGTTTGTCAAATCGCGCATTCATTGCGCCTGTTTGCTCGTCCAATTTCCTTGTCAGGTCATCTCACAACTCGTTATTTGAGTCACGCAGTGCTTCACTTAACGCTTTATTTGACTCATTCAATTCTTTGCTTGATGTTTTATTTGACTCATTTAATTTGTCACTTAATGCTTTATTTGAGTCATTAATCTATAAGGTCAGGTTACCATTTAATGCTTTATTTGTCCTTTTCTGCTCGTATGCTTGCTGCTTCATGAAATGAAGAATGCTTGCTAAAAGCGGGTTCTCCATGCTCATAGCCGGCCGATGTGACCGAGCGGTTCTAGGTGCTTAAGTCTGGAACCGCGCGACCGCCCTGTGATGTCCTTAGGTTAGTTAGGTTTAAGTAGTTCTAAGTTCTAGGGGACTGATGACCTCAGATGTTAAGTCCCATAGCGCTCACAGCCATTTTCCATGCTCATACCTTCCGTGCTCACCAAGATCGTTGGAAGCAGTTCATTCGCAACTGCCCCTTCCGCACCCTCACTTGTGCTGACGGCTTCCAAGGTCGTCCCCACACTTTCTACCACGGATTCCGTTAGGGTCGCGCCGGGCCTACCTGTTTGTTCGCCACCCATGGTCAGCTGACCTTGCAGGTTCAGTGCCCCTCGTTCGAACTCTAGACCAGGTGGCAATGCTGGCGCACTATCCACACTATAGTTTCCAACACTCAGTGTGTCCATTTCCACTATACTTTTAGCACGCACCCTGGTAATAGTTGACTCATTGCCTATCTCTACCGTTACAACCCCTGTCTCTTACACCTTACACAGTATACAGGCACAAAACACGAAAGAAAATTCTAGTTACCTAAGTTCTTGTTCTAAAATACCCATCAGTTTTCCAATAGAACACTGAGCCGTGGCAAAAATTGCTGTTTTGAAGAACGCGCCGCAGCGCGTAGTGTGAAACAGTCGCCCTCCGTTTCTGGCGGTGGCCCCGCTGTGGCAATCGCAGCTTTGGTGTCTCCCTCTGGTGGGAAAGGGGAAAGGTTGCCTGGTCACGTGCATGTAAGGGGCGCTATGAGCTCGCCAGTCGATCAGTCTGGGGTCAGTCTGGGTCAGTCTCTCGCCTCCAGCTTGCTAGTCTGTCTCTCGTCTGCAGTTGTGAGGCAGTTAGTGTTTGTCTGTCTTGCGAAGTGATACTATGTCTGTAGTCCGGATCAACCTTTAAAGCCGGTTGGATCGATCGTTTGGTCGGTCGCGCACTGAGGCACAAGATGACTTGTCCGTCTTGAGCGTCGACGCAAGTGAGGTCGCCACGTGAGTCCAGTCGGCCGCGTCGTATAGCGAGGGATAGTGGCTTCGCGGTCGACACGAGAGCAACAGGAGTCAACCCACGACAAAATCTGGCCGGTGCGAGCTGCGACGTCGTGGTGTAACTGGTTTTCCGAGCGCTTCTGGGCCCCTTCAGTTACCATCTTATGGAGCTTGGCTCGGTCCTTTCCTGGTGCAGGGTGTCGTTTTGCCAGTGGGCGTGTTTCCTCTGCATGGTTGGGTCACAGCGAGTATTTCCGCCGTCGTGTGTCTGGAAGTGAGTGGGAGACGCACCAGCAGTGCAGTCGCGACGGAGCAGCAGTCGCGGACGGAGCAGTGGGCAGTCGGTCTGTTGGTGCAGACCAGGAAAGACGGGAGATCGGCGCGCCTTCCTGCGTCCATTGAAGCGGCTGACAGCGGACGGTTCGGGAGAGCGATTTGAGAGTGCTGCGCCAGGTCTTCTCGAGAAATCGCAGTTATTAGAAGTTAAGTGATTGATGATATGTTGTTTCATTTACTTGTTAAATTCTACTTGTTTTCTTGGTCAGTCTCTCGTCCCCAGCTCGCTCGTCTGTCTCTCGTCCGCATTTGTTAGGCAGTTAGTGTCTGTCATGTTTGTCGGATTCGGTGTGTTAACGAATTTATTGCTTGGAGTGTAACGGCCTGATTCCTGAAATATGTTTTGATCTTGCCTATCGTCTTGAGAGGCAGTATCTGTGTACTGTAGAGCATGTTAACTTGTTTGGCCAACCTTGTATAATTTTATATAAGATTGCATTTCATGGGCTTTTATTTAAATGGTCATTTTAGTATATGAAGTTGCCACCCTTCCACCGTAAGACTTTTCTTAGAAGTTAAAAAGCAAGTTGCACCTTCGGTGGCAAAGTTAATTTTTTAATTTTAGTGTTTTGTACCATTTCCATCCCCCCTATGGGGTGCGTAGTTTGTGTGCTTGTGTGAATTGTTAAAACTTTTAAAGTAATCTGGTGTGTTGCAGATTGGCACCAGTGTCGTCTTTCAGAGGTTGTGAGCGGTCGTGACTACGGCCGTGTCAAAAGGGAGCAGCAAGGTTCTCAGCCTGAAATCTAATACACTAAAAAATTTGTTTCTTTCTGCCTCTGAATAAATTGTAACTTGATATTTAGAGAGTGCTTCCTGCTTATAACTTTAAACCTGTTTCTTTAATAAAAGAACGCTTTTAGGAACAAAATTTCCATTTGTTAAAAGCAATTTGATTATGATTTCATCAGTTACTCCCTGGCAACTACTTCCACGCTTACATAGTATAATTAAATGTGTTAATGTTTTTGATGAATCGCTAGTCTTTTTAAGAATATTCTTTGAAGATAAATTTCACGGTTCAAACACGACACACCCAAAACAACAGAAAACAACACAATGAAGACAATGCTGTATTCAACAGAAGCAGAATTGTGCTATGTTGTACAAGAAAAATATTATTAGTACATTAAAATTTTGTTATAACTAGTACATCTTAGTTACTGGTCAGAAGGACCTGCGACTTGAAATCCTGGACAGGGATGCCATATGCAACGTAACCTTCAACCAGCGGTGGGGTAGTTAATGTTATAACTCGACCTGGTAGGAAGATTACCGTTACTTGTCATGTCCTCCAGCTCCTGCACGCTACCCTCTGTAGCAATGGTTTAACAAATTCGTGTGGTCCACGAAATTACAGGCCCTGTGAGCTATTGCCGGGTATTAATAATTTCTAGCAGGACGGTTTAGCCAACCAGCAAAAATTTGAATGCAATGGATAGCGCATTATTTTTTAGAACCACTACAGAAGGCACCTATGCAGGGCTTAATAGGGAGCGTAGAGCCATTATTTACTTTAATGACCCAGCATTCAACTGTGATACTGACTTTCACCTATCCTTTATGATGAAGGGAGGAAATAATCAGTAGAGGGTATAGGTTAATTGATATTTATTCAGTACCGATGGCATTTCAATAACTAGCTGTGTTTCTGTTGGACTATACATCATACAACTGGTCTCTCTAGTTAACATGATTCATTTTCGCCATGTAATTATGGAAAGGGAGAGGGGAGCGCACACCTGGCTTCAATGTAATTTTATACAGGCACACTATTATACCTAAACCCATGGTTATTAGTCAGTTACTATAGGTCACGCAGAACAAGTTCAGCAAAGACACTACAAGCGAACTCGGTCAGGGCGGAAGTGTATTTGCCTGAATATTTCAATTTTCATTCAAACGTACGCTGAAGAAAGGGTAGCAAGTGGTGCACTTAATTATGACTGCCAGTTTTGGTTTAATCTTGCTTTCAGAAACAACACCACGTTAATGAGCTGGGGGGGAAGAATATTTACTGTCATATGGAGGGAAAATTTTGCAACTCTTTATTCCATCAATGGGCATTAAAATCTGAACTTTCCTGGATACAAGAGTTCAAACCGTGTATTTTACGTAACGCACTTCCTTGTAGGTGAATCAAATAGTAATGCCGGACGAAGTGGCCGTGCGGTTCTAGGCGCTGCAGTCTGGAACCGCGAGACCGCTACGGTCGCAGGTTCGAATCCTGCCTCGGGCATGAATGTGTGTGATGTCCTTCGGTTAGTTAGGTTTAACTAGTTCTAAGTTCTAGGGGACTAATGACCTCAGAAGTTGAGTCCCATAGTGCTCGGAGCCATTTGAAATAGTATGGGGGGGCACAAGAAACATTAACTAACTATCACATCAATACTATTCCACACATGTGGACAAGTAGCGGTGGCCAACTGAAACCAAAAAAATGCAGACACACAAGATTATTCCTTCTCTATCTTACACTCACCCACTACCGTATGGTTTTTCACTCGACTACTATACATTTTTCAGACCGAAACTGTGGCGGTTGCTCCAACCGATCACATGGCAGGAAAGCAAGTACACAAAGAAAACATATGAAAAATAAATAAAAATCCCCCAAAATATTACTGTAAAAGAAAGGCCACATTAAAATACATTAAATGAGTGAACTTCGTTAAACACAAAGCAATAATACGATCGTGAGCTTAAGGGCCATAGTGCGTGGCCTGACCGAGGTACAAACGCAAATTTCTAACTGAAATTTGACTAAATTATGAAAATAAACTCCCATATGAGGGTCTGGTGGGAATCTCACACCTGATTTCAACATCTGGACTTTATTAAGGAGCAGTTTCGAGACATTTTGATACCTTTGTCAACATTACCAAAATTGAGAGCTGCGTCTCCACGTCTGTTCAGGAACAAATGGTTCAAATGTCTCTGAGCACTATGGGACTTAACATCTGAGGTCATCGGTCCCCTAGAACTTAGAACTACTTAAAACTGACTAACCTAAGGACATCACACACATCCAGGCCAGAGGCAGAATTCGAACCTGCGACCGTAGCAGTTGCGCGGTTCCGGACTGAAGCGCCTAGAACCGCTCGGCCACCGTGGCCAGCACCCAGCAACAAGTGGACCTGCGGACACCTCGCCTAACCGTTGTTCGTTCAAAGGTGGTGGAGGGGATGGTTCGCCAACCTGACAGAGCCAATACTCGTCCTGACTTGCACACTATCTTTGCCAAACTTGTTCGCATTTAGGGGGTTGGTACTATTCTACCACAGATCCACTGTACTCATGCAATGCTACGGCCTCTGATCAAAACTTTCTGCTACTTCACATAATATCTCATTCATACAGCCCAGGTTGCGCAAGGGATACAGGGAAACGTGGCACACACGAAATAAAAATCAATGAATAAATAATTAAACACCGCTTGATCCATTCTCTTCTGCTTGTTACCTACAGACTTACTTCTGCAGAGTAACAAAAATAAAAAAAACACTCTGGCTATAATTCTCCGGTACCAGAATTTATTGAGAAAATGGGACAACCAGTTCCGTTTCACACTGTCGTGCACAGACCGACTGTTTGTCACGCGTGTCTGAAATATGATCAGATATGACGCAGTAATATTCTTTTTTCTTCTTTTTTTGTGAGATGCTGTTCGCAGGAGGCTAACACTCACGGTCGCCGCAACAGAGGGAGAAAACAGAACAAGGAGAAAACGGTGAGGGAGAAAGGAAAGATGGGACGAAAACGCATGGTATCGATGTTGAGCTCAATACTAGTGACACTTTTTCTTATTAATTATTTATTAGGTTGGAGGCTTTGGTAATACCAGTGCCTGCACGATAATCTACGGGCACCAGTTGCATGAAGGAAAGAAGGTGGTGATCGTGAATGTCAATTCACAAAATAACCTAACCAACCACTAATCAGATATGAAATGATAATTAAATCAAGACCATAAGCTGCCAATAGGCGTTGATATACATCAACTGGGACATTTGAAAATGTGTGCCCCGACTGGGACTCGAACCCAGGATCTCCTGCTTACATGGCAGACGCTCTATCCATCTGAGCTGCCACGGGTACAGAGTGGAATGCGACTGCAGGGATTTATCCCTAGCACGCTCCCCCTGAGACCCACGTTCCCAACTTAATGTCCACACACTACATTCATAGTGCCCCTGCCCACTACACTCATTACTTGTGGCAGACAATCTTACCGAGTCCCGTAAGAGTTCGGGCAACGTGTGTGCATCCGCACAGAAGAAGAAGGTCAATGGCTGGTTAGCCTTAACTATGGAGATGGTATCTGTTCTTTCGGACATGTCCGAAAGTACGGATACCATCTCCATATACTAAGCAGATAGTCTTGTCATAGTAAAAATATTGTATATAAAAAAGAATTAGGGCTGTTTTTTAATGAGAAGAATTGGTGAAATGTAATAATGAATAAATTTTAATAGTAAGTTAAAGCATATACAGATGAATCAGTAACGAAGATGTGTGTAATCTTGTATATTTATTGTAGGTATTTGTGATCAGAGAGGGTTTTATTTCATGTACTTTCGAGAACTATGCTGATTGAGATGAGCATGAATGGAGAAAAGTGTGAGATGCTGTCCACTCGTGAAATATAGGGAGCCTAGGAAGCTCCTTTCTCGGATGCTGGACAACATACAAACAAATCAAATTAATGGAGTTTATTATAGTAACTGAACTGACAGTACTTAACTTGCATATTTACAAGGTGGGTCGCAAGCAATTGGCGACATACAAATAATCAGTGCCCTTCGAAAGGTATAATTTCCGTGCAGGTCAGAACACAAGTCACAGCTCGCCTTCTAGTGAGGCTATTCTAGGGCGACTGAGACAATGCAGCGCGTCGCTTTTATTCTCTTCATGTAGAGGCCGCTCCTGTCATGGTGACATCCTAGTCAGCGTGCTAATGGCCGACGTCATCTCACAGCCCTCTCTGCTGTATTGTTTTTGGTTTTCGTGGCATCGCTTGTCGTTAAGCGAGAACAAAAAGAGACAGCCAAACATGCAGACACACGGATCGTAGCGGTCGTGCACACGTATCAGCTGTGAGGATTTCCCACTAGGGGGCAACACAGAGAGGAAGGGGGGTGGCAGGTAGCTGATCTACTCTTCAACTGCTCAAGGTCTACTGGGGAGACGGGGTGGGAAGTCCGGCTGTGGCAGAATGACTTGTCATCCAAAAGACAATAGCGGACAGAGCATCGCACAGCTGGAGCATGCCCCACCCATCAAAATGACATGCATGCTGAACCAGGAGGCATGATGTTTGTTACTGTCAACACAAAACCACTCTTTGCTACAACACAGGCGACTTTAGAGCTCTGCAAATGCATGGCCCATATGCGTAGGCAGTTGCCAGAGGGCTTGTATACATGGGCAGAGCTGAATTCGGGTGTGAGTAGTGCCTTCTCTCATTTCTGTCTATTTGAAGTGTTGCTCTTTGCTTTATGAGCGGTAGCAGCAAGTAGCCAGAAGCTACCCGGAAAAAATTTTCTGGGGCACCCAAGCTGCCAGATTCGCATATCCACAGAGCAATCTGAGTTATAGTGGGGGGCATTCTCCATGTGACCCACGTATATGTTTCACGATACTGCTGTTCTCTCTTCGTTTACAGCTCCCACGCCAAATGAAAACAAAACAGATTTCTATGGCAGGAAGTCATCAAGTGAACCAATATATATGAGACATCCTGCTAAACACGCAGGACAGGACAAGTAGTTTAAATTGTGGAAAGGGGCCAAAATAAGCGGATGTCAGTTAAACTCGAACATACAACTTTATTTATTTGACCAAACATTACAAGAGCGATGAAATTAAAAAAAAACACAGCATTAATTTTTGGAACCTAATTACCGGCTGAATGCGCCATCCAATAGACAAGGTGTATGGCCAAAGTTGCTTGCCCTGTGGCAGGTATTCACTCCGTTTACATTATCTACAGTGGGGAGGCATGTGGCATGTCCCTCCAAATAAGCATTAAAATACAAATGAAATAAAGCATGGTTACATCTTAAATTACCCTTCCAAAATAGTTTCTTACCTAGAACATTATCATTAAACACTTAAATAATGGGCAATACTCGGGAACTTACTCTAGCATAGTTGAAATCCCACAAAACAAATAACTACCCTCAAAACTCTGGCAACAAAGTAACACATGGAAATATTAGGCTCATTGATACAACATTACTAACTTACTGGTGCTGGCAAAACTCTAGGAAAACTCTCAAAATAACTGATAATAAACATAAACAAAATGAATAATTAAAATAGTACATAGACATAAGTAATTGGCAACCCATTGCAGTGATACAAGCGGTGGCAAAACCGCAATGCAAGCGAAAGTGCAAAATACCAGTTCTCTTATACAAAACTCCCTTATTCTCCAGTTACATTTCGTAGCAAAATGAGTGTGAGTGTGCTCTGTTATTCTTTTTATGCTCTTGTTTGTATCTCCATATTGATTGACATGTCTTTGGTATGTTTATCTACAGGTGTGCTGGCTTCAAGTGGCTCTGAGCACTATGGGACTCAACTGCTGAGGTCATCAGTCCTCTAGAACTTAGAACTACTTAAACCTAACTAACCTAAGGACATCACACACATCCATGCCCGAGGCAGGATTCGAACCTGCGACCGCAGCAGTCGCACGGTTCCGGACTGCGCGCCTAGAACCGCGAGACCACCGCGGCAGGCCTACAGGTGTGCTGTCGTTAAGTTGTGCCAATGTTATGAGCAATGCGGTGTAATAGTAGTGTCACATTAATACTCCCTCTAGCGAGGCTTTATTTTAAGGTAGTTTCGCGTCTCCTTTGGTTTTCAGGTCAATAATTGCCATTACCCTCCCTGATATTATTAAACATTTTGTATGATATTTTCTGCATTATTTGTATTCTTTGTCCTGTAACTACATAATGTGGGTTGTTGGCAGCCTCCTATCCAATTATGCTAGTTATTGTTGTTGTTCCTTTTATTAACTCTCTCACCTACCTGCTTCCTAATACTCGTTAACCCTGGTTCGACGACACTGGTTGCCTCTCGATGACGTTGACAAAACTTACCTGTCGGCGTTTTGGTTTGTAATTAAATTAAAGTCCAATTATCATGTGTAGAGAATATAGGAAGGAACACAACTTCCTTAGTGTCGAAAGTGTGTGTAAAGTTACACGAGAATTCGTCGTAGTGTGGTTAAGAATTCTGTGTTGAGAATTAGTGCTACTTGGGGCGCTGGAGATGCAGCAGGTGACGCGCTCGTACGATTGCAGAGTGCTGACATTACAGAATGACTGGCTCCAACCGGTGTGACAGCAGTGCTGGCGACTGCATATGTCCGTTCTACTGTACCTCACTACGGGCAGGGAGTCGAGTGTTAGATAACTCCAGGATAATTCTCTGCGAAAGGAGGATTCAGTGATTGTTTCACAGCACTAACGGTGACTACCAGTGTAACTTGTGTACTTAATATCATAGAAAGAGGCGTAGATGACTTCTCAAATAACTCTTTGCAGGTCTTGGGTTTGAGGCTAGTAGGAGCTGTCTCTTTCCAAACTGAAGTATATGGTAGTTCTATGTTTTACTCTGATGATTACTCTGTTGGAGGTTACTTCCATGGTGTTCAATTGGGGCTTTTATCTTTCTCTTCTTTACAACTCCTGATTGGTACATACATTAAATACTCTCTATGATACTGTTGCAACAGATTAAAAATTAATTTCAGTAGTAGTAGTATTAGCGAAGGTAAAAATGGTCTCATACAAAGTGTAGATGTTTCGGGTACTTCTTGCTTTTGCTAACGTCGTACTCTGCATTAGGCAACACAGCTCGGACGCTTCAGGGATGCACCGGTGTGGGCTTTTTCAGCTGTCGTTTCTTTTGCTTGGGGCTAGATACAAAGCAGATGGCTGGGGGAGGGGGAGGGGGGGGACAGCGGTGATGGAGGGTAGAATGGGCCTTTGTGCGTGTGGAGGCAGGCTGGGTGGTGTTCCTTGCGACACGCCGAGTCAAGCTCCTCTGGGCGGTCACAAAATTTCTCCCAGGTTTAGCTTGTTCAATGCAGTTGTTCATGAAGGATCTTATTTTCAACGGGCTCAGATAACTCAATCGTTAAAGTTCGTGGAACTATCATGATTCATTTACTCACTTAGACACTTTGTTCTTATAAAATGTACGTAATTTATCCATTTTTATACTTCTGCGTGAGTTGTGATGACGGCTTGACTCTCTCAGATGTCCTTTACTTGGAACTCGGGACTAATACCTTCTGAACTTGACAGTGGTGTTAGGGTTGTTATTCTGAATTAACGTTAACTTGGTTTTTACTCTACTCTACTGTATTATACGCTGGCATTTCAAACTCGATCCTTTTAGCTGACGTGTTTCCCATACAGTGGTCACTTACAGAATAAAAATCACAGCAAGGGCCAGCTTCCTTGACACCATATAGATCTGTTTATTAACTGCGGGGGTGGCAATACAACGTAGTTGGAGACCGATTTGAGATCCCAACATCTCCTATCTTGGTGGATTAGGCAGTGTTAAAAAAAAAATAAAAAAAATTCTCTTTCTTGTTCTTTACTGAGAATTCAAATAGATGACATGAATAGTTATCTATCCCTGGGTAAAACTAGTACAATCTGTAGGGCAATATTAGCTTGGTGAATATATTTTCATAACTATCTTCTTGGATTTGCTGGTTACGCTGCAACCATATGAACGTATGAAAGCATAGCATGGGAACTTGATCCACGCTGCTGAGACATGGGGGGGGGGGCAAGGGGGCGGGGGTTGGAGTGTCTCTGCAGGAGGAAGACGAGAGGTCGGTCTGAGCAGCTAAGATGGGGTGGTGGGGTAGAGTTGCAGACTTTGCTTGCACCAGCGGCAGAGGTGGGAGCTGGGTACGCATCACAAGGCAGCAGGGGGAGGTGGAACTAATGGCGGAGAGGCCCTTGGTGAAGAGCGAGGGGAGTGAGGGGTAAGCTGGAGCATCACAAGATGGCAGGGAAGGGCGAGGCTTGCGGTCTGTAAACGAACTGTGAGCCGCGGTCTCGCCTGGTATTGACCACGCAACTTTCTCTTTTGCATTTGACATAGAGCAGGGCTTCCCAGCTGTGGTCCGCGGACCCCTTAGGGGTTCGCTGGCTCTTTCTAGGGAGTCCGCGGCCACCTTTCACCAAATCGTGAAAAATAATGAGTAAAATTATTGAATAAAAATTTGAAAATCAAATTCATCACTATTTTTTTTCTTTGGAAAACATGTGTATAGCACTCGAAAGTTGGCAATAACATTCGATCTTTGGCAATAATATTTGACAGTCGGCCACACAAACCAAAACATTGGTGCGGCTCCCGCTGTCGGAGGTTCGAGTCCTCCCTCGGGCATGTGTGTGTGTGTGTGTGTGTGTGTTGTCCTTAGTGGAAGTTAAACTTAGGTTAATAGTGTGTGAGACTAGGGACTGATGACCTCAGCAGTTAAGTCCCATAGACTTTACATGCATTTGAACATTTTTCTTCGGATTTCACGAAAAAAAAAACCACACACACACACACGACTGTTACGAAATATGCATGCTCCTTAGGCAACAGCAACCAAACAGTGGAAGTGAACAGACCACCGGCGGCAGCTTGTCAACAGCGAACAGTTTGGACGTGACGTCGATAGCTCTTGGAGGAAGGCAGCTCCAACGTGTAGCTTGTCAACAGCGAACAGTTTGGACGTGACGTCGATTGCTCTTGGAGGAAGGCAGCTCCAACGTGTGAAATGTCAGTTACCAAGTAATACACTCCTGGAAATGGAAAAAAGAACACATTGACACCGGTGTGTCAGACCCACCATACTTGCTCCGGACACTGCGAGAGGGCTGTACAAGCAATGATCACACGCACGGCACAGCGGGCACACCAGGAACCGCGGTGTTGGCCGTCGAATGGCGCTAGCTGCGCAGCATTTGTGCACCGCCGCCGTCAGTGTCAGCCAGTTTGCCGTGGCATACGGAGCTCCATCGCAGTCTTTAACACTGGTAGCTTGCCGCGACAGCGTGGACGTGAACCGTATGTGCAGTTGACGGACTTTGAGCGAGGGCGTATAGTGGGCATGCGGGAGGCCGGGTGGACGTACCGCCGAATTGCTCAACACGTGCTGCGAAAGGTTGATATACACTGTACTAGTGCCGACATTGTGCATGCTCTGTTGCCTGTGTCTATGTGCCTGTGATTCTGTCAGTGTGATCATGTGATGTATCTGACCCCAGGAATGTGTCAATAAAGTTTCCCCTTCCTGGGACAATGAATTCACGGTGTTCTTATTTCAATTTCCAGGAGTGTATTAATCAGGCTATAGTATGTTAAACAAAGGGAGTAAATCCACTAGTAAGTGTCTGGATACAGTGGGAATCCAAATTGGATCGTTAATTTCAAGTTGTTTTCATTCATCTCTAAACCAAAGACTATTGATACTTCGGGGGGGGGGGGGGGGGTCATTGGGAACATGGTACTTGCATTAAGAAGCTTTCAGTTCCCATGGGTTTTGCTCTGAAATTTAAAGTTACTGTGCTCTTGACTGACAAGGGGTCCGCCATGGATTTTCGACTGAAGAAGGGGTCCGCAAGCTGAAAAGGTTGGGAGGCCCTGACATAGAGAAACACGTAGTATTCTGAAAACTTACCTTGTTGTTTCTCCAGCGGTATATTAAGAAAACAATAAAATGGCATTTAGGGAGGGCTCCTTTTACTTTCAAAGTAGTATATTTGATGTTTAACTTAGGCGTACCGGTATGGATTCTCGCTAATTGAAACCACTGTCTCTCTAGTCTGGTGTCCAAGTTGCTTTTCCCTATAACATTTTTATTATCAGGGTGTGAGCGCTTAGTATAAACAAATGAACAATGGCGTATTTCAAACTGTAGGGAGATGGCAGCATGTTGTCACTGGTCTCAAGCTAATGACAGATACGAATACGTGTTACTAACATTTTTTTATGGTAAAGCTTTAACAACTGTTTCTGTTCACTATCCACTGAGTCAAAAGGTGAAGTATGAACCCATTTGACATATACGAGATTAATTGATTCTTAACTCTGCGTGTTCTACTGACAAGGAGAACTTTTCCCTTTAATTCCGTTACTGATGAGTGTCTGTGTTTCCGGTTCTTTACCGCTACGACAGCATTACTGGAGACATTAAGTGATGCAAGACAGAATGATTACAAAAACTCCAATCCCTTCCATTAACATGTGACATCCTAAATTCTATCACCAATGGTTGCCAATACTTATGAATACTTACCACTAACATGCTTACAATGCACAACTTAAATAAATACATAGCAATCACGGCGGTTTCCAGTCAATTAATTTTCTTGCTTCTCTAAAGGCTTTTCCAGTTAATTACATGGCATGTTGGACCTAGTCCCTGGAGCGTAAACCGTAGGGATGTTTTGAACTTAGAGAACACCTATGTTGCGCTCTAGGCGGTTGCACTACCTTCTTTCTTGCCTTCTTGGTTGGGGCTACTGGTGTAACAGGCTCTGTTTCACTGTCGAGTGGGGGTGGCTTGGAACCCTTATACAACTTTAACCTGTCGAAATGAAAGATCACTGTGCGTTCTAACTTACTGGCGAAGTAAGCCGCATGGTGCGGTACGGTCCTTCATACGTAGGTGTAAACTACTTGGTTCTGCCCTTTTTTACTACTGGATAGCTTAACATAACTAGATCTCCTAGCTTGCACTCGGGCATTTTGGATTTCTCATTATTCCTCTTTATCTGCTGGGCTGAAGCTTTCACATTGTTCCCTCTTACTTTCTTCCAAATGGCCATCAAACGTTGTGCCGAACCTTCCACGTCTTTGGATTTAATTCTAGGGGGCAGTTTGTCAATCTCAAAAGGCGACTTCACAGGTTGGCCATATACCACTTCCTGTAGCTTCATGGACATGGCTATTATATGCTGACGTGACGTATTGGACGGACCTGTCCCAGTCAGAGTGATTTTTGTTGACATAGTAAGAAAGCATGCGCGTAACTGTGTGGTGGACTCGCTCTAGGCGTCCGTTCGCTTTTGGGTGAAACACTGTCGTTCTCCACTTTTTGATTCGCAACAATCGACAGACTTCTGTAAACAATGCTGACATAAAATTCGTGCCTTGATCGGTAAGTACAGCTTCAGGACTTCCATATGGTAACACCAAGTGGGTGACAAATGCACGAGCTACAGTTTCTGCGGACATGTCGGGTATGGGAACAAGAATTAAGAATCTGGAAAAATGATCTATGATGGACAACATATATCTGTTATTTTGTGGACTCAAAGGGAAAGGACCAACAATATCTGCTGCTACTAAAGCCCAAGGACAAGTGACTTCTGGCACTTGCTGTAAAGGCATCTTTGTTCGAGGTGGCAATGACCTCCTAACGCAGGGCAAGCAATTTTGTATATACTTTTGTACGTCTCGCTGTCTGCCTTCCCAGAAATAGCGGGCGGCTATTCGACAATTGGTGGCGCGAAGACCATTATGACATGCTTGCAGGCTATTGTAACATTGTGCTATTATCTTGGAACATAGTTCTTTCGGAATTACCACCCGTTTACTCACGGGGTCTTTCGATACAAAATTTCATCTTCAACGGAAAATTCAGGCAAGGGTTCATACTTCTGACATTCAACATCTCTTTGCTGTGCTTCCCTCAATTCTTCAAAAGAAACATCATAGGTAACAATCAATCTAACTTTCCAGCTTAACGCATCGACATTTTGATGCAACTTGCCCGGTTTATGTTTTACCTCATATTCAAATTTGCTCAATTTTAAAGCCCAACGAGTTAACATGCTACTAGGATCTTTCAGGCTCAGCATCCACTGTAATGCGGTGTGATCCGTAATGACAGTCAATTTTCTCATGTACAAATAGCATCGAAAATAGGTTACACCAAACATGAACGATAAGAGTTCCTTCTCAGTTGTACTGTAATCCAATTCTGCTTTGTTAAGCTGTCAAGACGCATAAGCAATTTGTCGTTCTTCTCCATCGATTTCTTGTGACAGACTGGCTCCTACAGCATAATCTGAGGCGTCTACCGACAGAAAAATAGATTTTCAAAATCTGGGTATGCTAGTACAGGTGCTCTAGTTAAAACATGTTGAATTTGTTTCATGGCTTCATCACATTCCTTGGTCCAGGTAAAACTAACTCCATTCTTCAATAATTTAGTCAGCGGCTTAGTAATGGCAGCATAATTGTCCACCAAACGTCTGTAATAAATTGCAAAGGCCTAAAAATGACTGTAATTCTTTGATATTTGTTGGTGTTGGAAATTCCTTTACTGCTGTGGTCAAACGGGGATCCGGTTTGACACCTTCTTCACTTATTATATGTCCTAAATATTGTACCTGCGAATGGGCAAAGGCACGCTTTTCCAGTTTCACACTCAAGTGAGCTCCTTTCAACCTTTCCAATAAATCCCTCAGTATCTCTGCACGTTCCTTTATAGTTTTAGAAAAAATGGTAATGTCATCTAAATATACTAAACATGTTGTGGGTTTCAGTCCACGCAGCAACAAATCTGCAAATCTTTGAAAAGTGGCAGGTGCATTCCTCAAACCAAATGGCATTCTTACAAATTCATATAATCCCATAGTTACAACAAAAGCAGTTTTATGGCGATTCTGGGATGCAACAGGGATTTGATGATATCCACAGCGCAAATTAAGGGTGGTAATAGGCTTACAGTTGCCCAGTCGGTCTAATGTTTCGTCAATACGCGGTAAGGGGAACAGGTCCGGAGTAGTTACTCTGTTCACCGCCCTCATATCGATGCATAGACAATAGGCTTTCTCTCCATTTACTGACTTTTTCGGCACGACGATCATGGGGGACGCCCACGAAGTTAAGGAGGGATGAATGATTCCTGCTGCTAATTGCTGCTAAATGGTATCTTCGACTACAGATTGCAAATGATATGGTATACGATACGGCTTTTACGCAATCGGCCAGGCTTCACCGATCGGAATTTCGTGCTGAACCAAATCCGTGGCCGGTAGGAACTGCCTCTCTTCAAACAACCAAGAAAATTCTTCTAACACTGGCTGCAACATCTTTTTCTCCTCAATGCTTAAATCACTCAACTTTTCTGTCAACTGATTCCTTATTGAAGTCGCGACATAACGCACTTCTCTGGCTGGACACTTCTTTCTCCTCCGTCCCTTCTCATCTTTACTTTGTGGAATTTCAGCTCCTCCTACTTCTTCCAAGATCTCCTGTCCACTAGCAACAATAGTACCTTTCGGTATTTCAACATCTTTCACACCAAAGTTATTTATACTCACCGGTATTGCAAAACCTTTCTGTTTTCTCACCAGTCGGCAAATATTTCTCATAATATGAACTGATTGACGATCTAATACATCATTCTGGTTGAGGGGATCCACCGGAATGTCTATCTTCGGCTGCTTCCGATTCGTGACATCTATCCAAAGAATTTTTCCACTTCCGACTCTTATCCTTTCAGGGTCGGTGGTTTTTATCGCCCACATCCGCGGTTTTATGGGAGACTGAACGGCGCCTTTCACAGCTTCCTCGCGTCTGATGGGTTCGTACACTGCCGAAACGATGAACTGCTTCACCAAACTGCACAGTAGGCATTCGGTAATTCACTATTACCTGATAACGGTGCAAGAAGTCATTGCCTAATATGATGTCAAAATCGCCTTTCTTTAGCCTTACTACTTCCATCTCCTGACTGTAATTATTCTCATCTATTTGCAGATTCACCACACTCGAACCTGCAGGGACTATTATTTCTTCACCAAGACCACTGATATGGAATTGGGGTGGCTGCAGCACCCTTCAATCATTTTTATTTACAAATAATACACTAATTTGTGCAACAGTGTCAATTAAAATCTTAACTACTTTGTTCCCAAGTATGCCACTTACACTAACATGTTCCACCTCTTTACTTTCTCCAGTCCTCACCGGGTGTATTTTTCTGGTCAGGGGCGCGGGCGGGTGGCGGAGCCTGCCCCCACTCGTTTGCCAGGTTTGACCCTGCGTTGCGGCGGTGGCCGCGCATCTGGTTAGAAAATTGGGACTGTGTTGGACAGACATTATTAAGATGACCTACCGTCTACCAGATTGTGCAGAAAGGTGCGCGACAGCGCATTGCCGTGTGGTTGGGTCTCCCACAACACTGACAAAATACTTCCTTTGCTAATACCGGTACTGGACCTGGCGGGTGCGGTGCAGCAGTGCAGAAGCGCAACACACCTTCGTGTGCTATCGCCAAACGAACAGCTTCAAACAAAGAGGCGGAGGCGGCTGCTTTAACTTCTCCTCCAATGCAGAGGTCAATACCGTGAACAAACACATCAATTGTACGCGCTTCTGCTTCCGAATGCAAAATCCTGTTTTCACTGGAATTTTCGCCTAGCTTGTAGGTACGACAAGATATGGCTTGTAGGTGATCTGCGAAATCATCAAAATCCTCGTCAGGCTGCTGCCTAAGAGTTGATAATTGATCTCTGTAATATCCGGTACCTCTGGTGTCGGCATAACGCATAGTTAATCCGCGGGCCAAAACTTCAAAGTCATGCGTATCATGCAATTCGTCCACTGTCTCTATAAACATTCTGGCTTCCCCTGTCAACTTCAGTCTGGCTATGTTGACCAATAGATCATCCGGCCAGGAACAAGTATGACCCACATCACGAATATTCTGTATGAACATAACCACATTTTCATGGGACTTTCCAGAAAAGGTGGGAATGAAATCAGCCACAGGAAAATTACTTACAGTGGGCATGTTAGCTGAAATTGTGGTAGTTGTATTAGTGACAGAATTAGTATTAGTTGGCATGGGTTGTACATTTGTTACAGGCATGGAGCTAGCCACAGGTACTGAAGTTCGCGCACTGGCTTCCAGCGTCTGTTTCAGGACGCGGTCTCGCTCAATTAGCTCTCGACTTTTTAGAACAATTGGTTCATTCGAGTATTAATAGCTTCGAGCGGGTCTTATGGGCAGCTACCTCTTCAGGAGTGTCCCGTTCTGTCGTTCTTGTTCCCATTGGCATGTTTACAAAATTAAGGGGCGCCAGTGACCCAAAAAATGACTATTACAGAAAAGAGAGGTCACAAAATAACCTAACCCAGCGGCGGACGGCTCGTGATGTCAATGTTTAAAGCGATGCTGCGACTTACATGAAGGTTGGGTCAGCGCGACGCGTTGGCGGCGGCAACAGCGTGATGGAGTGACAGCGGTGGGCGACGGTGGTGCAGCCGACGGCTGACATAGGTGCGGACGGGCGGCTGCTGGACCCTCGGACGGCGGCAGATGTGTTGGCGGCGGCAGATGTGTTGGCGGCGGCAGGCCCCTGGCGCGACGGCTTGCGTGGCTGGTTCCAGCAGACTCAAACGGCTGCGTCGCTGCAGCGCGCACCCTGTGCATTTCTACTAACACAGCCGCGGCCCGTGCGAGGCGAGCATGGCGGCCGGCTAGCGCATTCTATACTCGCGAACTGCTCGGTGATAGAAGCATGACGAACTGCAAGATACTATGGCATCAGGCTATTGGCAAGTTACATTTGCCCAAAGAATTTGGATTAGCGACAAAGTCGCTATGGGAACGTATCCGTACCTCTGACACCAGTTTTGTACAGGATCACCGGAGCAGAAGGCGGTGGGCGGGACAATTTTAGTTAAGAGGCCACTTATTGGCAGAAAATGCATTCAAATGGGCCACACATGTCAGGCCTAGGGAGGCGAGGGTGAGCCAGAGCGTAGTGGCGGGCGAAACACAATTCGCAAAGTTAATGAAATTTGGTGTCTGCCATTCAGACAAGTCCGAACGGTGTCGCAGCTACTGAAACAAAGTCCGCAATGTGGCAGCACCAGGAGAGGCAGGTGGTGTTCACAGCTACAGGGCGTGTGGCAGAGAGAGAGAGAGCCTTGCCAACGGGCAGCAGGGTAGATTCAGCACGGCCACGCAGCTTCCTCCACCCTGATTGGTCAGAAGCCGAGAAACTCTCGGGCGCCGGCCGGTGTGGCCGTGCGGTTCTAGGCGCTTCAGTTTGGAACCGCGTGACCGCTACGGTCGCAGGTTCGAATCCTGCCTCGGGCATGGATGTGTGTGATGTCCTTAGGTTAGTTAGGTTTAATTAGTTCTAAGTTCTAGGGGACTGATGACCACAGATGTTAAGTCCCATAGTGCTCAGAGCCATTTGAACCATTTTTTTTGAAACTCTCGGGGCCGGCATGGAAAGTTCCCAACCGTGGCCTGGTCAGCACCTCCTAGATGGCGTTACCTCGTCAGCACACGATGGAGGCACGTGATCTAGATTGCCCACCCCAGTGCTGACTTGCTGTTGCCAGACCGTGGGACGAGAAAATTACAGGCAGCCGAAGCTGCTGGGTAATGCTTGACCATAGCGAGAGAATAAAATAAACCCTTTAAAATAAATCAACGATAGAATCCCCTACTGTCTGGCTCACTATTACAGTACAGTCGACACGGCCTCTGTGACGTCAAACGTCGGATTTAGGTCGATATGCTAGCCTCGGCGCCGACGTCGCCATGGAGATGCAGCTAGAGCAGTAGATGAGCAACTGATCGGTAGCTGGATTAGGTAGCCGTGCCAGAGAAACCTTCAATGTTCACTAGCCAAGGGACTTAGAATTATTACCCTACTTCCTTGGGATATCCTCACCGAGTTCTGTTCGGGGCACCAATTTTTTAGCTTGTCTCCTACAGCTATTGGAGTCTGCAAGTTGGAGTCTGCAAGCATCCCACGCCTACTTTCACTCATCAAGAAGATTGACCAAGGTAAGCCCCCTGTTTTGTAGCAACTTGTCTGTCTCGCTCCCTGTCAGGAGACGACAGGAGTGGAAGAAAAAACTGCTGCCAGGTGTGGGGTGAAGGTGATTACTGAAGGGTGAAGGTGGTTATTGAAGAGTTACATGAACCACTTGAGAGATAGAGGGTGCAGGAATAGGTGTAGAAACAATCAGTAGATTCACGCCTGCTCTGAGCATGAGACACAGCAGACATGGCCGAGTGGCCCGCCGTACCAGAGGCGTCGCCCCTGACAGCAGATGTGAACGAGGAGCTCACTATACCAGGGCATCATCGTCGACAGAAGACGTAAGTGAGGGACTCACCATAGAAAAGGTCGCCACCGGCAGCTGATGTAAGCAAGAGGCTCACCATACCAAGGGACCGGCCAGCCCACAACACAGCATTGAAAGGTTAGTGGAAATGGCAACTTTTCGGATTCCACTCCCAGCGCTACGATCAGACAGTACTTAAGGTACAGCGAGGCCACGAAATTAGTGCCCAGAAAGTTCGACGGTGATAGAGAGTCACTCTCAGAGTTCATTGTTGTGACAATGCATATGATTTAGTTGAACCCAGTTCTAAGTGACTATTCTTAAACTGTATCATAGGGCAAGTAGCGGGCTCCGTCCACAGTAAAGTGCTTGTAAGAGATCATACCGAAACTTGGTTTGATGTGAGGGAAATTCTTACAGAAAATTATGCGGACCAAAGGACTCTAGATTTCTACACAGATAAAAATTTTAATAGTAGACAGACAGAGAGCGTGTTTCAATGGAGTGCAAGTGTGAACTCGATGCAGTTTCATTTTCGGGAAGCAATGAGAATGGTCGTGGATCCGGAAGAAATTTTGGGGAGTAAAGCATCAATTGGCAAAATGGGACAGGCTGTGTTTCTACAGGGATTGTTTGAGGACCAGAAAAGACGACAGTGAGAGTGCAGGGAGAACGTTTGACACTCGCATAGACAATGGACTTAGCGTCCATGGAAGAGAGTGTGATAACGTCCGAACGAGAGAAATACCGTCCGGCTGCTTTCCCAAAGCATACGAGCAGAAAAGGCTGTTTTAATTGTGCAGAAGATGGGCATTTAGCACGAGACTGTTGGAGTAGACTACAAGCACGGAAGTTTAACCAGGCCCAGGCGCCACAGTCCCGACCCATGCGACCCAGGTTGCCCTTAGCTGGAATTAATATTAGCCAATTCAGAGGAAATGGCCCTTGACACGAGCCCCCCCTCCCCCACCTGTTAGACACAGTCAACGTAGAATGAGATTTTCACTCTGCAGCGGAGTGTGCTCTCATATGAAACTTCCTGGCAGATTAAAACTGTGTGCCAGACCAAGACTCAAACTCGGGACCTTTGCGTTTCGCGGGCAAATGTTCTACCATCTGAGCTACCCAAGCACGACTCACGCCCCGTCCTCACAGCTTTACATCTGACAGTACCTCGTCTCCTACCTTCCATGTCTCCGCAATATCCTTTCTTTCAGGAGTGCTAGTTCTGCAAGGATCGCAGGAGAGCTTTTGTAAAGTTTGGAGGGTCATTCAGTAATTAAAGAGACAAATTGGTCTGGGGGAAAACTGTTAATAGGGCAAGTTTGGTACTCTCATGGCTTTAAGTTGGCATCACTGGGAAGAGCCCTGATCAGCTGATGTATCAACATTGTTTTGCTTATAACCTCAAAAATACATTTCAAGATGGCGAGTCCACTTGAAACGTTCACATTAGTTGAACAACGTTCTGCTATTCGTTTTTTACTTGCTGAAGACGACATACTAATGAATACATACTGTAGAATGTCTAAAGTTTATGGTGAATGTTGAATGAACCGTGAAAATTTTTACAAGTGGGTAGAGCAGTTCGAAAATGGTCGCGACTCAGTGACTGACGAACTTCGTTCTGGCCTACCAGTTGCAGTTTCAACTCCCTCACTTGGAAGTTGAATTGATGACGTTATTCGTGCCGACCACTGTGTGACTCCGGACATCATAGTTGATAAGGTACAAGTTAGTACTGGTACAGTTCATAACATTATCTGTAACCAACTGAAGTACTGCAAAATATGTGCAAGATGGGTCCCAAAGGAGCTGACGCAGCCACACAAGGAAACAAGGTTGAGAGTGTGCACAGGACGAAAGGAACGTTATGAAAGAGAAAGTGAGCACTTCCTCAGCAAAATTTTAATTTGTGATGAAACTTGGGTGCACTAGTATAAGCTAGAATCAAAAAGATAAAGCATGGAATGGAAGCACACCAACTCACATGTCAAGAAAAAATTCAAAACCAAGGATCAGCAGGAAAAGTCATGCTGACGGTGTTTTGGGATGCTGAAGGTCCAGTTTTTTGTTATTATCTCGAAGAGCAGCGTACAATGAACAGCCAGTACTACTCGCACTTGCTTTTAAACAAGGTGAAGCCAGCCATGAGAGAGAGACGTCGTGGATCTCAGAGGAGAGGTGTGATTCTCCAGCAAGACAACGCTCGTCCTCATATTGCTCAACTAAGATGGGCTGGGAAGTACTGCCTCATCCCCTTTACAGTCCTGATTTAGCACCAAGTGATTTCCATTTCTTTGGTGCACTGAAGGAGGCATTACGTGGGAAGAGGTTCCAGCACAACGAGGAGGTGAAAACGTTTGCGGGAAATTGGTTAAAACATCAAGACAAAGAGTTTCTTGCAGCCGGAGTAAAAAGCTCGTAGCCCGTTGGAACAAGTGAATAAATGTTCAAGGGGATTATGTTGACAAGTATTGTTTTGTAAAAAAAAAAGCGGTTTTTTCTCCAAACCAATTTGTCTCTTTAATTATGGAATGACGCTCATACATAATACTCAACGACAGTATCTGGACGCAGATATGGAATAACAAATGGTTGTTTGCCCTCTACATCTACATCTATGTGATTACTCTGCTATTCACAATAAAGTGCCTGGCAGACGGTTCAATGAACCACCTTCATGCTGTCTCTCTACCGTTCCACTCTCGAACGGCACACGGGAAAAATGAACACTAAAATTTTTCTGTGCGAGTCCTGATTTCTGTTATTTTATCATGGTGATCATTTCTCCATATGTAGGTAGGTGCCAACAGAATGTTTTCGCAATTGGAGGAGAAAACTGGTGATTGAAATTTCACGAGAAGATCCCGTCGCAACGAAAAACGCCTTTGTTTTAATGATTGCCACTCCAATTCACATGTCATATCTGTGACACTATCTCCACTATTTCGCGATAATACAAAGTGAGCTGCCCTTCTTTATACTTTTTCGATGTAATCCGTCAGTCCCACCTGATGCGGATCCCAAAAAAATGGTTCAAATGGCTCTGAGCACTATGGGACTTAACTTCTGAGGTCATCAGTCCCCTAGAACTTAGAACTACTTAAACCTAACTAACCTAAGGACATCACACACATCCATGCCCGAGGCAGGATTCGAGCCTGCGTCCGTAACGGTCGCGCGGTTCCAGACTGTAGCGCCTAGAACCGCTCGGCCACTCCGGCCGGCGATGCGGATTCCACACCGCACAGCAATACTCCAGAATAGGGCGGACTAGTGTGGTGTAAGCAGTCTCTTTAGTAGACCTGTTGCACCTTCTAAGTGTTCTGCCAATGAATCGCAGTCTTTGGTTTGCTCTACCCAAAATATTATCTATGTGATCGTTCCAATTTAGGTTATTTGTAATTGTAATACCTAAGTATTTATCTGAATTTGCAGCCTTCAAATTTGTTTGACTTATCGCGTAATCGAAATTTAACTGATTTCTTTTAGTACTCATGTGAATAACTTCACACTTTTCTTTATTCAGGGTCAATTGCCACTTTTCGCACCAAAGGACGAGTGGTTAACAGTACTATGTAATGACCTACCGGAGGCAGACCTCCTTGTACGAGGGATTGGGAAACTAAAGTTTTTTGAGTAAATGCAAATGCTAAGGAGTGCAAATAATGATGCAGTTGGATCACTTTATCCGTACTAATAGTAGTAAGAAGGAGATGGAACACACTTTAGTATAGATATTGACTTGTTTAATACAAGGCGAGAAACAGAAAGCGTCCATGATACCAGTGATTCTGCCTCTTGAACGCATGGTGAGACCTCTTGATGAGTTAAATGTGGCCCAACACAAAGCTGAAGACCTTCAAAACGAGATTGAATATCAGCAATGGACCACTTTGCAGCGATAGTTAATGAGTATGAATTCCATGTGGGGTTACTCAGGATCTGCAGCTTTAGTTGTAATTATTTGTATTTGTTGTTTGTATATATATATTGTAAGTGCTGTAGAAAATGTGCTAAAAGATTGTGTGAAGTGAGTGGAGGATACTGTGCTCGAATTTATGTAAGAAACACTGTTGTAAACAGAGTCCCACCTAGGGAATTAATGAAATACGCGCAAATATATACCTCTGAACCATATAACGAGGACAAATTAAAGTCAATCTAACTCCCATCCTTCCCTACACAAGTAAAGTGGAGGGAGCGAAGTCAGACGCCACAAACCTCCACAGAAACGAGGGCTACCACACCCACGGTGGAATCACCAAAACTATGAACTGATAGAAGATAACATAAAAGAAATTGAATGGTTACAAATGTTAAAACTAGAGAAAGTTGACTGGACTCCGAAGTTGAGAATAGTGTAGTGGATAATCGCAGTAAAGAGGATTTTTTTGGAAACATGTGTCTCAAGAAGAACTGATGTAAAGATATTTTATATGAAATGGTATACCAAAGCTATTTTCCAATTATAGGCGATTTTTTCTTGAATTTTGACCAATGTACATTGAAATGCAAGAGTAGTTTACGTAAATTGTATGTCAACAACGTTGCAAGCTTTTAAATAATGTATGTTACCTATGTAAAATGACTCGTATGTAATTTGTTTCCAGAATAAAATAAACAGAAGACTATACATTTGGCACTGGGGAAAGGAACACATATTTTATAACCTCTGAGGACAGAGCTTACGAAATTTCCCAGGAGGGTGGGAGGTGTCACAAATCTCCATCCCACCAGATACTTAAGTTAGAGCTTTTGAGAATTATTATCCTGTAGCTGAGGAGGGGCCAGCCACTGGGCACGACGTATGTGGAAAGCGATTACAAATACCTCTGACCTTACGACGCCAGGAAGACAAATATTTCCAGGGATGGGCTACACAACTGGCAGTAAGCAATGATGTGGCTGGAGCCAGAGGACACTCACAGACAGGACCTTATGTGATAATGGAAAGTGTACTGAATACATGCCTGACCAGCTCCACACACCACAGAATGTTCTTGAAACATCTTTGTGATGAGCTTTGAGCAATATAAATAAGGGTCCAGCGCCAAAAACTATGTATAGCAGCAACACAACAATCTATCCTACTTCATAACTGATTTTAGTCGTGTTTGTAATGGAGCCACTCACACACCACTGTCACTGTGCGGCAGAGAAGCAAGCCCCAGCAGGCCAATCAGAGCAGAAGAACGTCAGCACCTGGGGGAACTTGTCATAGACTTTGGCCTTGGATAAAATCACAAGAAAATTAAGAGCAACACAGAGGTGAAGAGAAAAATGTGGTGTCAGATCATTAAGTGGACACCCTGCTGCCACAAGGTCGCTAAGCAGGATGACACCTTGCTCCTGACGAATTGTACCGTGGAAGAAGCAGGCCCGCCAGTTGACTGCTTCAATGATGAGCCTATCAGAAGCGTCATCTACTGACTTTGGGAGCAGTGGGCCAAAGAGAGAGTTGGGGCTTTTTGCATACATTCAAGGCAGAGCATACATTCAGGGCCAAATTATCCCCCTCCCCTTAATATATTGCTCTGCTAAGTGTTTTATGGTTGATTTATAACTCCCTGGGGTTGACTTACGATCCACTAGGGATAATCTGCCGTTCTGAGAAACTCCTCACTCCTCCCCTCCTACTCCCCCTCCCTCTCTGGGAAAGGGACACTTTTTTTGTAACCCAGTTCCATTCTGACCCACTTTTTCCCCTCTGGGAAATCCCCCCCACCCCCCACCCCCTCAGGAGCAGAGTGCCCATCCTCCGTGCTGGCTGAATACAGGAACCACACAATCCACCACAGAGAAACTGCTGTTGAGGTCCACACAGCTCGCCAATGGGAGCTGCGTGTGCCAATACCGGTTCAAGT
Organism: Schistocerca nitens; assembly: GCF_023898315.1. Classification (NCBI taxonomy): domain Eukaryota; kingdom Metazoa; phylum Arthropoda; class Insecta; order Orthoptera; family Acrididae; genus Schistocerca; species Schistocerca nitens. The sequence continues at coordinate 733,164,249 of NC_064614.1, read as the reverse complement.
GAATGCATGTGCATAATTTCCCAAGGGACCTCCATTTGTTCTCGCAGCACCAAATAATACAATAGGAGCTGGCATTCCTTTGAAATTTTATTCCTGGGAAATTAATGTTTGTGTGTGGTCTAAGAATATGTGCACTGTCTCAAGTGGTTACTTACTATTGTAATACGTTTGCCTCAAACCTATAACCCAAGGTGTTCTCCCCCCTGCCTTCCCACCCCCTCCCACCACTTGTGAACTGCTGGGGAAAAGTCTCCATCTCTGCTGAACTGCTGGAGAGGAAATATGTAAGGTATTCATTTACTCTACAAATTATTGAGGTTGTTTTTCTGCAGGATTGTCCTAAAACTACCTCATTCTGCTGGCCCCCACCCGAACTTTTAGCCACCCCCCACTTTTTCAAATCGCACATGTGTGAGTTTATGTTCACCTTGTTGTGTGCCCTAGTCCTAAATTGGCAGGAAACTGACTTACAGCCGCCCCCATTTCCAATGAGCAAGTCTGTAGCTGTGGGCGTCCTCGAACAGGTATGTATTGCAGGACAAAGACTTACAATGTCGGTGGTCCACTATCGACTTGTTATAGACGATAACGATATAATGGAGCCTCACAGAATACCTGCTGGTGCTTCTGCTGCTTGCCCCAGATTGCTCTCCTTGGTGTATGGGACTCAACTGAGCTAGTTCACAGAAGGCATTCAAAATTGGTGGGAACGCAGTACACCAATACTGTAACTGCCATTGTGTGAAGATTGTTCCATATCAACCTTACTCAATGCATCCATCCAAGTACACATGATCTCTTTAGACACGTGCACGCTGAGGAGGTCAGCACTCAATACTGCCATGTAAAAGATAAGAGCCTGACACATTTGGAGTGTTGAAGTGACATAACATGCGGTTAACAAGAAGAAGAAACATATTGTTTATGCATGATGGAGCTCCAGAAGGAAAGAATTTTAAACATTTTACTTAAACCCTCAACATAGGAGGATGTATCTCACAAACTCAGCAACACAATAGTGCTGTCTCTAACGTCGCTAAAGGTTTTGTGGTGTAGTTTCATAAGCAGGTTGATACATTGCATTTTTTATGTAACACATTCGATCAGTGTATGACTAATGCTTTGTACACCACCATACGTTCTCTTTATACACGACTTTGTAAGGTTATAAACTGACATTAACAAGTTTCAATCAATTGGCTCTCACAGAGAGCTGGATATGATGATCTGAGGTATTGTCCAAAAGATAGATCCTTTTACTTTAGGTTGGATGTTGCAAGCACCACCACCACCACCACCTCTGCCACTGGCTATGACGACGGTGATGCCTCAGATGTCAATGGAGAGAGGCAGAGAAGGTATGGGAGGTTCCAGCTTGGGGATTCCACACACGAAATAGCTTGACTGTGCTGTGCTATGTGTGTGTGTTTTGGAGTAATGTCAAAATCCTGCCTCACTGAAGGAATCAATTTACGAGTGTGTGCGTTTTTGCGATAGTTTGTGGCACCATGACTGGATTGGAGTCTAAGTACCGGAGTTGGATGGTATAAACAGGAATAGCAAGCCATATCCCGTAAGCAATAAGTGTATATACACATGAATAATTATTGCAAGTATGGAAAAAATTTAAAAAATCAGTAAAATTCTGTTACGGTGTACTCTTGCTGAATATCTGTATGTGTCAGTTCACTGAATAACTGCTTGGGATTTTACCTATTGTGCAGCATGTAAAGACCTGTGTAAAGTTTTTCACATGAACTGGAGAAGAGGCTAGTCAGTATGTGGGCTTCTTAGAGTGACGGAGGAGCTGAAAGTTGCGATGATGGACGCTGTGGTTTTGGAGTTTATTGTTGTTTTTATGTATTTTGATAGACATTTTGATGCAGTTTGGGAGAGGTTTGATACAATGTCAACCTCCCAGGCACTCAAGACCAAGAAAAGCTGTGTAGGAATATGGCGAAAGACCCCTGGGATACCGTAAAGTTAAAATTTATTAAAAACAAAAATGAAACAGCGATCGACCACAAGCGTCGACAAAGACATTAATTAAGAATGTGCGGTAAGGCGCAGACAAATGAAAAAAAATCTTCATTCATTTTTTGTACATGATTTTGTTTCTGTCTTTCTCGTATGTAGAAGGATGATGAAGATGTACGGCTGAAAGTACGAAGTATTACGAGTGTTGTGTATTATGTGTGCGTCGGAATAAGACGATACTTAACATTGGTATTAAGTATTTTTATTGAGGTGAAGTGAAACCAAGTAAGGATGATTTTCTTATTTTTGACATGCACTGGTGTCCTTGAAGTCGGCTACCAGCATCTACAATTGAAATGTAAGAGAGGAAGTCCGAATAGCCTAATATCGTACAAGCGGAACATTTCTAATAATGCTATTGTAATATACTTTATCTCTTTTCTTTCCTTTCGTATAGGTATGTAAATTTTTTTTCGACCTGAGTGCCAGGACTTCAGGGCACTGGTTGTACGCAGGGTTTGTTAACTATTGTTATAGTAAGATATTTCTATGACATTGTTATTGGTCATAAAAAACTAATTGTCTGTATTTTCTGAATATATGAATCACGACAGGGAGCTACTAAAGCAAAAAGGCAAAAATTCAGGACAAAATTTAGGAAAGGAATAAGAATTGGACACAGGTTACGTAAAATTTTCCGTAGTAAGCTGTTTCGTTCGGCGCAGCAAAGGTAGGACGGCTACTCAAGTTGCTTGCATGGTTAGGCTTGGTAGCGCCCCTTTTGATGAAGATAGAAACCTTTTCCTCATTGTTCCCTTCCTTAAGTTTTATGGTGGAAAATTTACAGGAATTTCTCAGTGTGATGCACGTTGTCAGTAAAACATAAAGAATTGTAACACAATAGTTTGCGCATGGTAATAGACGTAAAACAGGCTTTCACATCGTGTGAATTAAAATTATCAAGTATAATAATTAGCATATGAAATTTTAACGTTTTTTGTGAAATTTTTATTTTTGCATATCCATACAACATAGCAGAAAATTATACAGGGTGTTACAAAAAGGTACGGCCAAACCTTCAGGAAACATTCCTCACACACAAAGAAAGAAAATATGTTATGTGGACATGTGCCCGGAAACGCTTACTTTCCATGTTAGAGCTCATTTTCTTACTTCTCTTCAAATCACAGTAATCATGGAATGGAAACACACAGTAACAGAACGTACCAGCATGACTTCAAACACTTTGTTACAGGAAATGTTCAAAATGTCCTCCGTTAGTGAGGATACATGCATCCACCGTCCGTCGCAAGGAATACCTGATGCGCTGATGCAGCCCTGGAGAATGGCGTATTGTATCACAGCTGTTCACAATACGAGCACGAAGAGTCTCTACATTTGGTACCGGGGTTGCGTAGACAAGAGCTTGCAAATGTCCCCATAAATGAAAGTCAAGAGGGTTGAGGTCAGGAGAGCGTGGAGGCCATGGAATTGGTCCGCCTCTACCAATCCATCGGTCACCGAATCTGTTGTTGAGAAGCGTACGAACACTTCGACTGAAACGTGCAGGAGCTCCATCGTGCATGAACCACATGTTGTGTCTTACTTGTAAAGGCACATGTTCTAGCAGCACAGGTAGAGTATCCCGTATGAAATCATGATAACGTGCTCCATTGAGCGTAGGTGGAAGAACATGGGGCCCAATCAAGACATCACCAACAATGCCTGCCCAAACGTTCACAGAAAATCTGTGTCGATGACGTGATTGCACAATTGCGTGCGGATTCTCGTCAGCCCACACATGTTGATTGTGAAAATTTACAATTTGATCACGTTGGAATGAAGCCTCATCTGTAAAGAGAACATTTGCACTGAAATGAGGATTGACACATTGTTGGATTAACCATTCGCAGAAGCGTACCCGTGGAGGCCAATCAGCTGCTAATAGTGCCTGCACACGCTGTACATGGTACGGAAACAACTGGTTCTCCCGTAGCACTCTCCATACAGTGACGTGGTCAACGTTACCTTGTACAGCAGCAACTCCTCTGACGCTGACATTAGGGTTATCGTCAACTGCACGAAGAATTGCCTCGTCCATTGCAGGTGTCCTCGTCGTTCTAGGTCTTCCCCAGTCGTGAGTCATAGGCTGCAATGTTCCGTGCTCCCTAAGACGCCGATCAATTGCTTCGAACGTCTTCCTGTCGGGACACCCTCGTTCTGGAAATCTGTCTCGATACAAACGTAACGCGCCACGGCTATTGCTCCGTGCTAATCCATACATCAAATGAGCATCTACCAACTCCGCATTTGTAAACATTGCACTGACTGCAAAACACCGTTCGTGATGAACACTAACCTGTACTGATGTGCTTGATGCTAGAACTGTAGAGCAATGAGTCGCATGTCAACACAAGCACCGAAGTCAACATTACCTTCCTTCAATTGGGCCAACTGGCGGTGAATCGAGGAAGTACAGTACATACTGACGAAACTAAAATGAGCTCTAACATGGAAATTAAGCGTTTCCGGACACATGTCCACATAACATCTTTTCTTTATTTGTGTGTGAAGAATGTTTCCTGAAAGTTTGGCCGTACCTTTTTGTAACACCCTATATATCCATTGTTCGTAACAATAGTGAAAACACAATCAGCCAAGATGGCATAGAATTGCGCGATCGAACAATTGAAGTTCAGGCGCCATGCATGCCTGCTGCACAAAGTTTAAGTAGATCAGAGACGAGTGTCGCATGTGTGACAAATGAAAGTGACATTCCACAGCAGAATAACCTTGTCGACATAATGTTTACAACTGAACTCCCACAGTGATACACCGCGCCTGAATGAAACATGTATGAATCTTGACAACACGTTACAATCACCTCTTGTTCTCAACACAAGCAGTAACTTGGAAAGTACAGCTGACAGCAACCACAGTAGTACAACTGACACACTCCTATGGCAGTTATTACCTAACATAAACGCAGAAGTTCAATGACTTAGCCAAAAATGTGAGCACTGAAATCGACGAAAAAATTGAATGATACGAAAAAACAAGTAAAGGATGAAGTACTTTCTGAAGTTAACGGTAACATTACGGAATTAAAACAGAAGGTCGATTCTTTTAACGACCATCATGATCTAGCACAGCAACAGATAAAGAAAATCACACATGCAAACACAAATATTGAAGCCACACAAAACCAGTTGTGGCTCAAAATGGCTCTGAGCACTATGGGACTTAACATCTAAAACCAGTTGTGTTCAACAATAAAAAAGGTAACCATTGTCGTTAAAAAACTAAATAAAGACTATGAAGGTGTACCTCTGGCTGTAGAAGAGCTTACTTTAAGGGAAGCAACATTAGAAGTTGACTCAGCATGTGCTAAGAAGGACAGAGAGAAGATCAATGAAAATCTGAGTGATATCATTAGTCAAGCTGAAACAGGTACATTTGATAAGGGTACCATTGCAGAGAAGTTAGTAACAGATTGTAAGTTATATACAGATGTAGCAGAGAAGGCTATTCAGAAAAAAGAAAATGAAATAGTGAACAAGCTAAACAATAACCTACAACCCGCAGAAAATAGGATCCGCAATCTTTTAGAAGAAAATATTACCGGATCTCGAAATATGCACGTAAATAATACACAGGCTACAGCGAAAACATCACAACGCGTCGGTATCCATCCACAAATTGTCACGAGTCCCACAGCAGGTACCAGTGACAGTGCAAAACGTAAACATACACACAACTCCAATATCTAAGCAATTACCAACCGGAATTACAGGTAATTACAATAACAACATAAATACGACCGAAAATGCCACGTGTCTGTCAACTATTTTTGCAGTCGAAGGTTTTCTGAGGCATCGACAGTTTCCTACATTCGCTACAGAAAGTATAAGAATAATCCAGTAGTATTTATCAATGCTTTTCGTAATGTATTTCCACGCAACTGGACAGAAGCACAGAAAATCACATTTGTCGTCGGATATACGCAGGGTGACATTCTCTTATGGGCAACTGAAGTGGCCGAATGTTGCAGCACTTATATCCAATTTGAACGAGCTTTCATCGACTATTACTCGTCTGAGGCAGTGCAAGAAAGACTCAGAAGTGAGGTTTTCAAGCCTGCATCACTCAATGACAAATGCCGTAGTCTACGTGGTTACATTGAAAAATATCTGAACACGACACCCTACTGGACGAACCCAATGTCACAGGTAGAAGGTAAAAAAGTACCCAAGGTCATCAGTTTTGCTAGTTGCACTATATCAGAAGCAGAAAGATCTTACTCTGTGTCGGAATTGGAAATTTTAGTTGTAATATGGGCATTTACCTCAACCCCATGAACCATGGACCTCGCTGTTGGTGGGGAGGCTTGCATGCCTCAACGATACAGATAGCCGTACCGTAGGTGCAACCACAATGGAGGGGTATCTGTTGAGAGGCCAGACAAACGTGTGGTTCCTGAAGAGGGGCAGCAGCCTTTTCAGTAGTTGCAGGGGCAACAGTCTGGATGATTGATCTGGCCTTGTAACACCAACCCAAACAGCCTTGCTGTGCTGGTACTGCGAACGGCTGAAAGCAAGAGGGACTACAGCCGTAATTTTTCCCGAGGGCAACCAGCTTTACTGTATGGTTAAATGATGATGGCGTCCTCTTGGGTAAAATATTCCAAGGGTAAAATACTCCCCCATTCGGATCTCCGGGCGGGGACTACTCAGGAGAAAGAAAACTGGCGTTCTACGGATCGGAGCGTGGAATGTCAGATCCCTTAATCGGGCAGGTAGGTTAGAAAATTTAAAAAGGGAAACGGATAGGTTAAAGGTAGATATAGTGGGAATTAGTGAAGTTCGCTGGCAGGAGGAACAAGACTTCTGGTCAGGTGAATACACAGTTATAAATACAAAATCAAATAGGGGCAATGCAGGGGTAGGTTTAGTAATGAATAAAAAAATTCAAGTGCGGGTAAGCTACTACAAACAGCATAGTGAACGTATTATTGTGGCCAAGATAGACACGAAGCCCATGTCTACTACAGTAGTACAAGTTTATATGCCAACTAGCTCTGTAGATGATGACGAAATCGATGAAATGTATGATGAGACAAAAGAAACTATTCAGGTAGTGAAGGGAGACGAAAATGTAATAGTCATGGGCGACTGGAGTTCGAGATTAGGAAAAGGGAGAGAAGGAAACATAGTAGGTGAATATGGATTGGGGATAAGAAATGAAAGAGGAAGCCGCCTGGTAGAATTTTGCACAGAGCATAACTTAATCATAACTAACACTTGGTTCAAGAATCATAACAGAAGGTTGTATACATGGAAGAATCCTGGAGATACTAAAAGGTATCAGATAGATTATATAATGGTAAGACGGAGATCTAGGAACCAGGTTTTAAATTGTATGACATTTCCATGGGCAGATGTGGACTCTGACCACAATCTATTGGTTATGAACTGTAGATTAAAACTGAAGAAACTGCAAAAAGGTGGGAATTTAAGGAGATGGACCTGGATAAACTGACTAAACCAGAGGTTGTACAGAGTTTCACGGACAGCCTAAGGGAACAATTGGCAGGAATGAGGGAAAGAAATACAGTAGAAGAAGAATGGGTAGCTCTGAGGGATGAAATAGTAAAGGCAGCAGAGGATCACGTAGGTAAAAAGACGAGGCCTAGTAGAAATCCTTGGGTAACAGAAGAAATATTGAATTTAATTGATGAAAGGAGAAAATATAAAAATGCAGTAAATGAAGCAGGCAAAAAGGAATACAAACGTCTCAAAAATGAGACCGACAGGAAGTGCAAAATGGCTAAGCAGGCATGGTTGGAGGACAAATGTAAGGATGTAGAGGCTTATCTCACTAGGGGTAAGATAGATACTGCCTACAGGAAAATTAAAGAGACCTTTGGAGAAAAGAGAGCCAATTGTATGAATAACAAGAGCTCAGATGGAAACCCAGTTCTAAGCAAAGAAGGGAAAGCAGAAAGGTGGAAGGAGTATATAGAGGGTCTATACAAGGGCGATGTACTTGAGGACAATAGTATGGAAATGGAAGAGGATGTAGATGAACATGAAATGGGAGATACGATACTGCATGAAGAGTTTGACAGAGCACTGAAAGACCTGAGTCGAAACAAAGCCCCGAGAGTAGACAACATTCCATTAGAACTACTGACGGCCTTGGGAGAGCCAGCCCTGACAAAACTCTACCATCTGGTGAGCAAGATGTATGAGACAGGCGAAATACACTCAGACTTCAAGAAGAATGTAATAATTCCAATCCCAAAGAAAGCAGGAGTTGATACATGTGAAAATTACTGAACTATTAGTTTAAATAGTCACAGCTGCAAAATACTAACACGAATTCTTTACAGACAAATGGAAAAACTGGTAGAAGCCGACCTAGGGGAAGATCAGTTTGGATTCTGTATAAATATTGGAACACGTGAGGCAATACTGACCTTACGTCTTATCTTAGAAGAGAGATTAAGGAAAGGCAAACCTACGTTTCTAGCATTTGTAGACTTAGAGAAAGCTTTTGACAATGTTGACTGGAATACTCTCTTTCAGATTCTAGATGTGGCAGGGGTAAAATACAGGGTGCGAAAGGCTATTTACAATTTGTACAGAAACCAGATGGCAGTTATAAAAGTCGAGGGGCATGAAAGGGAGCAGTGGTTAGGAAGGGAGTGAGACAGGGTTGTAGACTCTCCCCGATGTTATTCAATCTGTATATTGAGCAAGCAGTAAAGGAAACAAAAAAATTCAGAGTGGGTATTAAAATCCATGAGAAGAAATACAAACTTTGAGGTTCGCCGATGACATTGTAATTCTGTCAGAAACAGCAAAGGACTTGGAAGAGCAGTTGAACGGGATGGACAGTGTCTTGAAAGGAGGATATAAGATGAACATCAACAAAAGCAAAACGAGGATAATGGACTGTAGTCGAGTTAAGTTGGGTGATGCTGGGGGAATTACGTTAGGAAATGAGACACTTGAAATAGTAAAGGAGTTTTGCTATTTGGGGAACAAAATAACTGATGATGGTCGAAGTAGAGAGGATATAAAATGTAGACTGGCAATGGGAAGGAAAGCGTTTCTGAAGAAGAGAAATTTGTTAACATCGAGTGTAGATTTAAGTGTCAGGAAGTCGTTTCTGAAAGTATTTGTATGGAGTGTAGCCATGTATGGAAGTGAAACATGGACGATAAATAGTTTGGACAAGAAGAGAATAGAAGCTTTCGAAATGTGGTGCTACAGAAGAATGTTGAAGATTAGGTGGATAGATCACGTAACTAATGAGGAGGTATTGAATAGGATTGGGGAGAAGAGAAGTTTGTGGCACAACTTGACTAGAAGAAGGGATCGGTTGGTAGGACATGTTCTGAGGCATCAAGGGATCACCAGTTTAGCATTGGAGGGGAGCGTGGAGGGTAAAAATCGTAGAGGGAGACCAAGACATAACTACACTAAGCAGATTCAGAAGGTTGTAGGTTGCAGTAGGTACTGGGAGATGAAGAAGCTTGCACAGGATAGGGTAGCATGGAGAGCTGCATCAAAGCAGTGTGAGGACTGGAGACCACAACAACAACATGGGCATTTAAAAAGTTTGAATATTTTTTTGTGGGGCAAGAATACCGAAGTTTACTGTGACCATCAGTCACTGTCATTTCGTTTAACATGTAAACTACTGCACCATAGATTAGCTAGGTGGTGTCTATATTTACAAGAATTCAATTTCGAGATCATTTATATTAGAGGAAGTCAGAATGTTTTTGGAGTTGTTTTGTCTATGTTACCACAAGGTTTAGAGGAATTTAGTGAATTAACAGAGCAAGATGCAGAAATCAAAATGTTATTAATTCAATGTACGACACAAGAGTCTGATTACCATAAGTTTTGTAAGCAAATGAAAATTTTACAACATCAAGATCGCAGATGTAGTAAAGTTGTGCAAAACCTTAAGCAAGACGAGGGTGGAAAGATAAGCAAATGGTATCAGGAGTACAAGGCCGTTTTGTTTCAAAGGAAACATGAAAAATCTGATCAATGGTGTGTGTGTGTATTTCTGAAGATCATATCGACGATTTTATAAGACACACACATGAAATATGGGGATATTATGGAGTGGGCAAATGTAGTGAAAAAATTGCAACACATTGTTATTTTCTAAATTTGAGGAGGTGAGTCCTACAGGTATTAAGAAAGAGTGCAATACGTCAAAAATCAAAACAGTCCAATGTGTCAAAATATACTGAGCTACACCCAATACTCACAAAAAACCCTCTAGATATAATATCCCTGGACATAGCTGGTCCATATTCAAGAAGTAAAGGAGGAGTAAATACATAGTAGCACTATATGATATTTTCTCGAAACATATTAAAATGCATGCCATCAAAATGTAACAGACACAAATATCAGCAAAAGAATTGAGGGAGGCTATTTGCGATGAGTAGGTGAATCAAGTGTACTACTAACTGATAATGCTTTATATTTCGTTGGGAAAAGTGCAAACAATGTATGACCTCACAGGGCATAAAACAAGTATTAGTAAGCTTTTTTCACCCAGAATCAAGCCCAGTAGAACGAGTCTTTACAGAATTTAACCAGTTTATTAGGACATACACCCCTCACAAACACACAAGTTGTCAATAACCTTCCACATTCTTCAACAGGTTTCACACCTAACGTATTGATGTTCCGGACAAAACAAACGAATGAAGAGGAGTTGTCAACACCAAAAGCATCCACTACAGAAATGACACTACAAGACAAAATCAAAAAACCCATGGTTACACTAGAAAACAGAGCCAAGTAGAGAAAGAAAATTTATAATAAGAAACTGAAACGTGTTACACAATTTTTTGAAGGGCAACGAGTCCTCTTACAGACGCACCCTAAATCGACAAAACTTGGCAAACTGAATAAGAAGTGGCCATTACTCTATTCAGGACCATATATAATTTCCAAAACACCATACCCTGGGATGTACAGATTAGTCCATGAGAAAACAGGAAGAGACAAGGGTCTCCAACCTCACAAAAATATAACAGCTTTTAGAGAATGATGAAGCTAGGTAGCACTTTTTATTTCATCACAAGATAATTGTACATTGTGTATATAACTCTAAGTGTAATTTCTCTTCTGGAGTGTTATTTTAAGATAAAGTAATGTGTAGGCATAAGTAATTGTTTTGATTTGTACACGTAAGCATAAAATTAACAGCAATGAGAAATAATACACCGCTTCATACGAAGCGAAAGTATAAACAAAATTAGCTTATGGCTCAGCTTTCCACGCTCAACAACACTCGTTGACGACAGTTGTAGCAGAGGAGGCACTGACCTGCATGCATGCGCGACAGACTGGCAGAAGGTGCAACCAAATAGGAATGCGATATGTACACGTACCTAACTTAAATACAAAGTAAACGGAAATACTAAGCAATTACATCTACTGTCTAAGAACTAAGGGACCTATTGATCTACTGTATGTACACAAAGATTTAATTAAATACTAAGCTATATACGACATATTTACAAGCAAAAGGAGGAATTATGTATAAATATATGAGTCGTGTGATCTAAGGAGAAACGACAAAATACAATTAGAAATTTCAAATTATTTTCTTTGCAGGTTAAATGATAATAGTGGGTAATAGAATAAACAAATGTCTATGAATTTAACCAAAGTATGGAAATACCTGTGGACGGATGTAATGACCAAATGTATCAGTGGCCACCGAGTTACATAATGCAATTAGTTTTAAGTTTTTTTTTCTTTCAGATAACAGTGTATCGTCACGGCGCAGAAGAAGAGAATTACATCGAGAGTAGCAGGTACCAAATGAAGTAATGGGCCACACCTCGAGTAAACAATTTAGTTATAAGGATATTTATACAAAGGTCATAGGGCAAATGAAAAATGAAAATATGATTTGTCGCAGTATATCTCCGTGACATTTATCAGTACCTATTCGCTGCAGAGTACACATGAACATTTAAGCATGCGATGTTACAAAAACCAATTTATTTTTATTCTGTCACATGAAACCTTGAATAATGACATTTCCAGATAGTCGAGAAAGATAAGTCTACAATGGTTGAAACTTCATATTTCACAGTAAACTACATGTGATTTGAAGTAAATGGCACTAGCTCATGAAGAAACAACATGATACTACGTGAATGATCAGCCAGTACACATTATTTCCATGAAATAAAAGTTCCTTAGCAACTAATCCATGGCTGTACAAGTAACATTTTCTCATAATTCCTGGAAACAATAGATGAGTATTTCCATTCTTCCCTCCCAAACAAAAGAGGCGGCCCCAAGTATAGTTATCCCAGCAATGTGTGATGTTTTAGTTCTATTTCGAATATTTTTCTCCCTCCTCTACCTAAGGAAGTAATGAGCTCAAATAAGTGATAAACACCTATCTATAAAATGAAGTATAAATGTATCTTATGCTTGTGTTGTATCATAATAATGTGTTATGTAATTAATGTGTATATGTGATGTGAATGAAGATAAGTTCAAACTAACAAACAAACTGTAGTAACAGAACCCAGTTAATGAAAAATTTATGACGTTTTAAAACTTAAGAAATTTGTGTTTATAGTACAAGCGATGGATGGAATGTCAGCCATAGGTATAAGCTATCATGTTATGTACATTGTTGTAACTCAATACTTGTTTGAATTTTCATTGGAAACCAAACTCCATGGAAGGAATGAATTTTAAAGACAAGAAATTCATACAATGTTTTAGACGGCTATATGTGTCTTTCAAGAACTAGACGTTCAAGTGTGGTGACATTAAAATACGTGAGGAACGAAATAATTTCTGAGTATCATGGCTCACGACACTTGGTACATTAATAAGTGAACTATAGTTGTTCGAACCAGTATTTACCTCGTCGACGGATGCTGTTGGCCAGATTTCCCTCCGCTGGAAATGCTAGTACGACGGGTGATAATGACGTCCGGGCCGTAAAAATGTAGATCTTCGGCCACCGCCTTGAATTTTAAACAATAACCACACACCCACTGCACCCAGAATGTAGACAAACGCCACGACAATTCTTCAATATGTGATACTCAGGAGGAAGTGTGACACTCAGTGTGAAATCAACACTAAGAAAACGAGTGCACGCACATGTGACGGTAGCATCTAGCATGTTGAGCGTTAGCGAATAGTTATTAGCCGCCAAATCTGCTAGTTCGCAAGCGCGGAACCCAACAGCGAGGTCAAAGCAAACTGAACATTATTGTCAGCGTGCTAAATTCAAATGTGTAATGAACTATCATATTATGTATATAATCCTTCAATTACTTGTAGAATGGTAACATACATATGATACGCTGGCATATCCATTCCATCAAATAAAAGAGAAGCAGACAAATAAGGTGTAACGACTCCTATTGGCAAATGTAAATATGTACATGCAAAAAGCACTGTACGTCTCCATAACATGTCAGCGTACAGTGTGGGGACAATTGTGTAAGTACATGGTGAAAGACACCTCCCCACCCCCACCCCCTAAGATATCTTAAAGTTAAAATTTATTAAAAACAAAAAATGAAACAGCGATCGACCATAAGTGTCGCCAAAGACATTAATTATGAATGCGCGGTAAGGTGCAGACAAATGAAAAAAAATCATCATTCATTTATCTTTGTACATCATTGTGTTTCTGACTCTCTCGTATGTGGAAGGACGATGAAGAAGTACAGCTAAAAGTATGAAGTATTACAAGTGTTACATATTATGTGTGTGTTGGAATACGAACTATCATATCATGTATATAATCTTTCAATTTCTTTTAGAATTTTAACGTACATAGGATAAGCTGGCATATCCACTTCATTAAATAAAAGAGAAGCCGACAAATAAAAGGTGACGACCTCTATTGGCAAATGTAAACATGTACATGCGAAAAACACTGTATGTCTCCATACCATATCAACGTACAGTATTAAGTATTTTTATTGAAATGAAGTGGAACCAAGAAAGGAGGATTTTCTTATTTCTGACACGCCCTGGTGTCCTTGAAGTCGGCTGCCTGCATCTATAATTGAAATGTAGTAGCCTAAATTCGTACAAGCAGAACCTTTCTAATAATGCAGTTGTACTATCCTTATCTTTTTTTATTATTACAACACAAAGCTTACAAATTATGCTCTGTTTGCATTCAGTTTTAATTAACACCTGTAAACTATGTGGGGATTCGTAACACCAACTCGAACAAAGACGATGTAAATATTACACAGAAACGCTATATTAAAGCAGGTGAAACATATTTCCCTCAACCCAGGAGAGTGTTCTCTGCCATACCATCGTATATAAATACTACCGAAATAGAACTGGTTCTCACAAACAATATTTTACCCACAAGTGTTAAGGAGAGAACACAAACCGTCCCCTATCAAGGAAGTTACTCCTCTAAGCAGAGTTAATGCGCTATGTGAACGAAAAAGAAAACTGGAGCTACACAACATCGAAGTCAGGAATTGAGAACTGGGGTGTATGGCGAAGACAACTGTAAATGGAGAAAGAAAAGGCACTTTCAGATGTGCAAGCAGGGTTTTCATATGGCTTTGAACATCATGTATGGTTAAGTCTGGTTACAATGGGGGGGGGGGGAGGAGGGGTTGTTAGCATTTACGGTAAACAGTAATGGAAACTAGGCACATGTTGGAATATGCGCCAAAATCAATACAGCTGCGTGTTCTGGGGGGAAGGAGAACTGATGGTACATATGTACATCTTAATAGTGGAAGGAGGGTGCATTATAGAGGTTAAACTGTCATATCCCCATATGCATGAGCAGTACTACCTAGCATCAGACCATGACTGCTGTCATGCGAAGAACTACTCCACACACGTGATTATGCATTGTAAACCATAGAAATGGATGCAATATGAAAGACACAGAAATTTGCAGTAATGCTGACAGCGGACAAAGATCTCGGGGTCAGGATACTCAATGAGGCTAGCATTCCCGGTCGTCGCGAGTGACATTTAAGTGCTGGATCCTTCCAAGAAAGCTGCTGAAGTCGTCACTACAAGTTTGGAAGCACAAGCACGTTTGGGATGAGGTCAGAGTTTGCTGTATACATGTATCTTTAGGCTCTCACACACACACACACACACAGCACGTTTCGACGTTTAGCAGTTTACATGAGGGATATTGCTTGTTATAGTATTTCAATCAACGTCATACATACATTAGTAATGGAGGGGTGGTTTAGCAATGATAGAGAAATTGAGGACAATGCTGCAGTGTCACTGGCTGAGAGCATCGAAGGACTGATGCGATGAGACGTTTTGTTGACGTGATAAGTCGTCGAGGCCAGTGGTTTGGAACTCTAGTAATTGGGTAAAATGCATTGTAATTAAGGAAAACCTGGTGAAATTGCGACAACTGATGGAAAATACGAAAAACTGAGAAAAATACAACAATAATAGGGGTACGTACATGTTCTCCTGGGTGTCTCATTCCTCTACTAGTGTGATTGACGACTGATAATGCACACTATCCGAACTCTAAAGATTTAAGTCCTGCAGAATACGAAAGTGTTTCTGCAATCATTGCGGTGTCCAAGATCCAACCATGACAACTGCAGAATGGATCGATTTACAAAGTGCTCTGTCCATAAATCAGATCTTCAGTTTCATAACTTCAACGATTCTAAGTCAGTGACTGGGATTTGTGACGTACTGCAAACCTTGTGAATACATCTTCTTGACAGTTGCTGTGTGTGTGGAAGAGACTGTCTTCTGCTCATGTAGTTAATGCAGCATGATGTGTAGTTTCGCAAGTCAAACACCGCTGCTATGCATGTGTCAATTTCATACTTCTTCCATTGCTGACAGTCATTTTATTCTATTGATTCTAAGGTAGCATAATTTCCAAACTGTAACTGGACATGAACAGTGGGCGCCTACTCCTCCCGAAAGCTTAGTGTATGTATCACAAAGAAGCTATGTTTTTTTTCTTGGTGTAGAAGGTAGTAGTTTTATCATCTTAAAGTTTCTCATCATAGTGAGTGGGATATAAAATTCACAGGGAGAATGTATAACAAGTGTTGGAAATACACTTCCTGAGTTGGAGTATTAACACTGTTCTATTCCACATGATTGATACGAAGGGGTACCAAAAAAAAGGAATTTTTTTTAACATCCACAAATTTTCAAATTGTTTACAGAACAACCTTACCCACTTCAAAATACTCTTCATCACAGGTAATACACTTGTCCCACTGGTGCTTCCACTGTTTGAAACACTTTTTGTAGTCATCGTTAGAAATGGCTGACAGCTCCTCCTCTGTTTTTTTTCCTTGGTTTTTTCAATGTTGTCAAATCGGTGTCCTTTCATGCACCTTTTCATGCATGGAAATAAGAAAAAGTCGCACAGAGTCACTTCAGGTGGGTAAAGTACGTGGGGCAGCGGAACATGCCATTTTTAGTCAAAAACTGTCTAGCAGAGATGGCTGTGTGTGCAGATGCGTTGTTGTGGTGGAAGAACCAGTCCCCTGTCTGCCACAAACCCAGTCATTTTCGAAAAACACTGTTGCCGAACCTTGCTAAAACTTCCAGATAAAAGGTTTGATTGACTGTGAGCACAAGCTCTCGAATCTTTTCAATATTTTCGTCGATTCAGGCAGCTGATGGATGTCCAGAACGAGGTTTGTCATCAATCGACATATAGCCATTTTTACATCAAACAAACCGTTCGTAAACTTGAGTTTTTCCCACAGCATTATCCTGGTAAGATGTTTTCGACATTAAAACAGTTTCAGTAACATTTTTAAGGTGCAGAAAACAAAATTACATGCTGCGCATTGTTCACTTAAACCTGCCATCATAAAAAACGAAACAAGAGCAAAACAGAGCTAGCAAAAACAGTCAGTGCAGATGAACAGGACAGGTTGACAACACAGTTGACACTGAACTGACAAAGAGTTGCACTGTACATGCCTAGCGACAGAAATGTGTACTACACAAGCTTTGTGTCCTATGATCATTTCTCTCTTTACAAAACCTTCTAGCTTAGCTAAAATCGCCATTTCCGTACTACTGATGACACATACATTTTAGGTTCTTTTTGAAGTTATTAGCCATTTTTATCTGGGTATTGAAGCGAAAATTTCGTTTCCCTTCAACACACAACATTAAAATTTTTGCTTCAACTGATAGTCACTGACGCATATTCATGCACTGACAAAGGACAGGTGGTGACAACCACCTCAAACCCTAGGAGCTTAGGCTTCATCCAACACAAATGGGCATTACTGGCTAAGCTCCCTTATGGGGTATCCATTTGACACATCTCAAAAGATACATGTAGCTTCTCAAATGTCAGGGGTGGGCTAAAGGTGACCTAGATCTGGATTTATGAGTTTTGGAAGCTGACAGTGTAATAATCACTTCTTTGGTGGCAGTGAAACTGGATGCTGACAATGTTGATAGTAATATTATACTTCTCCTATTGTAGGTGTTGGATAAAATTCAGAAGGTGATACGGATCCTGAGAGAAATACTGTACAGTAGACAATTCTCATCTTGGTGTTGCTAGTTCTGTAGCAATTACTCATTATACTTGAGGATGTGCTGGTCTTCACATTCTGGAAACTATGATCGTATTGACAAGTGAGGAAGACAGGAAAAGAGGATGTCACTGAAGATGATTGAGATAACCAACCTTCAATCCAGAAGCCCAGGCTTCTGTGTTAGAGCTTCTGTTGTTCCTGGCATATAAATGATTTTCCAAACGACGTGAGGGCTGTTGACATAATGATGTTTGCCATTGACATGAGCATTTTTATAAAAGGATGCATGGAGAATGACCAACAGCAGAATGTCGCTAAGACAATAAATGAGTCAGGGATAACACACTGGTCATAAATAAGGAGAAAATAACAGTAATATTAGAAGTAAAGCTAGAAGCACCAGAAAAGCTGAGTTAGATAACTATGAGTATGTTTTCGCACAAGCTCCGTCCACAAAATTTCTAGGCATATGGGTGATTGAGTGTTTAAGATGGGAGAATCATCTAGAATTTTTGAATAAAAAACTGAGTGATAACTATTATGTGCTAAGAATGTCTTGGAACTGCTCAAGCATTGAATCATTGTTGTCTGTCTATTACACTTATGAAACGTCTCTGTTAGATTTGGTTCATATTACTTAACTAGTATTTGGTGCTGTCACGCTCAGTCATTTGTAATTTAGTCTTGTGCTTCACTTTTGTCCCCATTCTGTGGTACACAATTACATTAAAGTATCAATTTTTCCAGTAAACATCAAAAACTGTGTATATTACCTACATTTTGCGCTCCGAAATTTCATTTCTCTCTTCATCATCTGTATGAATAAGTGAATGAGTGTGCATGTTGAATATGTCTTATACATGGTAGCAGTACAGCATAGCTTTCTGCTGCGGTAGCAACATTGTAGCCAAAGTAGCTTTCCAGGCAAGGAAAAAAGGTTTGTATCCTTTTGGTAGTCATTCGACAGTAGTTTCGTCGGTGGCGGAAAGGACACTTCCAGCCACCTGGAGGAATTTCATTGCAGGAAGAGGATGCTCTCGGTACTCGGGGCGCGACCTTTGGTGAGTGCAGACGGTACTCTTAAGAGCGACTTGGCGCTGGTGAGTGTATTAATGTGTGACGGTGTGTGCCTATTGTAGCTGGTGTACAAATTTGATATTCTAGTTCATCACCAAGATCGGAGATCGAATTCTTATATTTTTCAGAGTGTAGTCATGAGTATATTTTCTATATTTTCCAATCCCTGTGTAGGAAGTTCGTTATTCCACCCCAGATCTGAAATTCAACTATCTGACTTTTCTATGAAATGGAATGTGTGCGTAACTTTTCTCTTGTGAATGGATTTTATTTCTTCTACTTTTTATTTCGTTTCAGTTTTAAGATTGTATAGCTATGTTCACGCCACATGGTGGTAATTTCACTATGTGTAACTTCAGTACCATTCTCAATAAGTTTTATTCTTAATTCTACATGATATTTATTGCTATTTGTGTCTATATGATTTACATTTGTGTTCTTGAAGCTTTGATGAGTCTTAATAATTTTGCCTTGTTCATGAATATTCATGTCATCTGCGAGTGTTTCACGCCAGCATAGCTTAGTTTGATGTGCAAGATGATGTAGATAAATTTCTTTGTCAGAAAGTGTTCCAAAGTATTCTTATTCACATTGATTCGGTCATAGTGATATGGATGATCCTCTGAGCCTCTGACTTACTGTGATGGCAAAATTCTTTTTATCTCTATTTTGTGTGTGAAATGTGTATGTTTGTGTGCGCTGTTTTTACTTGCATGCCAAAGTTTTCTCTTCATTTATCACTGCAATGTACCACAGAACTCAATATAACAATAACTGAGGGAATGAATTATATAACAGGCAACGTCAGATCATAGTTTAGAATTATTTTTTGAATTTTTTATGTTATGTTTTCTAATATATCTCATCTGGCGTTTCTGAAGCGCAAAAGGCAGGCCTTATATTTGTAGACTTTGGTTAATTGTATTACTATTTTTGTTGAGGCTTAAGGTCCTGCTCGCTCTGAATTATTTGATTTAACAGTTGTACTTGAATTATTCCCATGCCATTATTACATATATTAACTTGGATCTTTTTATTAATTTTGACACATTAGTTATGCTTACCAATTCAGTGCCTAATTCAGTTCTTCTATTAAATTTTCCCATTTTTATTTAAATAGGGTAGTTACCCAGAAAACCTGTGACACACGAAACTTACAGTGGAGAGTTCCACATTGGCTAACGTCCTCCAGTTCTGTCTGCAGATCACTCTCCAGATAATCAATCACCCATCAATAACCATTTGTATGGCGACACCGCATGCGAACATAACTGGCGCTATAGAGAAACAGTCAGTAGGTACGATGCATTAATTGTATTTTTCTCTTTTTTTCTTTGGCACTAAAAAAACTTATGCATTGGTCGGAGAAGATTTCTTCTCATCATTTTAGAGTGTAGCTCTTGACTCGGAGTTGATTTGTTTTGTAACGTGTATATATGTATTTTGTAAGTCTGTGAACTCTTTTGTTTAATTGTGTGTGGTTATATATTGCGTGTGTCGATTCCATGTCTGAGCTTATGTGCAATACTTGTAGTTAGACTGCGTGTGAAATTTATGTTCCGACTGCTTGTTTAGGAAAGTATATGTCTGCAATTATTTTATTTTTTTGGTTGTTGATTTTTGATAGTGATATTTTGCAGAAGTGAGCTTCGCTTATGATGAATCGTACCTGGTTCAAAAGCAATACTAGGAGGGAAAAGTTGACACGTTGGGACAGAGTAATCGTTCAGTTGCGGAGGTCGAGCAAACGGGAAGTATATAGTAGGGCAGATTCTGTACTTCTCTGATGTAGTGCAGGGTAATAAACAATTTTCGTCTGGAATCGTTAGCAACAATACCATGCATGTAAGTTCTGAAAACGAACAGACACCATCCACTTTCGTGTCGGCAAGTACAGAAACGTCCTTAAGTAACAGTAGTGAAAGTGCAGGTGAGTTGCCGATCAACCCTGTAGTAAACTATCACTCTGACATGAGAGAGCTAGTAAGAATATTATCTCAGGTGGACTGTAAGGTGTTTGAAGAAAGTAATAAAAAATTATCTGAGAAGAATCGTAAGGCGATGGAAGAAAGTAATAAAAAATTATCTGAGGAGAATAGTAAGCCGGTAGAAGAAACTCATAAAAAATTATCCAAGGAAATGGATCAGAATCTGGCAGGTCTCGCAGTAAAGATGAAAAATGATATATTTGCTGAATTTAAGAAGCAGATTCAAATTCTTGACCAGCGTGTTTTCACCTTGGAAGAGGGGCAGCGAACAACCTAAGCTGCAAGAAGAGCGTCTCACAGATCTCCGTGCGCTAGCTGAGTCGTGGAAGCAAAAACACGCGGAGCTGCGGACGCTTGTGAAAAGTCTGGTGACACACACCGGAGCGCATTAGCGGCCAGGTGGACGCTAATAGCAAAGCGATCCTGGTATTGGAAGCTGAGGTCGTAAGCATGGCCAGAAAGTTAGGGGACTTGTTCACTAGCGTCAATTACGACAAGAAGACACCAACCAGTGTAACTGAGACGCAAGGGGAAGATCACTACTGAAAACTCAGTGGGTTCAGTGGGAAGCAAATAAACAACATAGGGACATTACGACAGAATTGTGTGAGCGGGTAGCGTAGGTTAGAGAACCATAGGTACAATGCAGAGGCTTCCGAACGTGTCTGTAAACACAGACGGGAGAGTGCAGATCGGGACTCTGCAGAAGGTGTTGATTTGGGAGAGAATAGGCAGAAGAAAGCAAAATAGGAGCGAGCGATCTCCACGAGAGGATATTCACGGATTTGATTTTAAACATTTCCTCTCGGTGAGAAAGTTCGAAGTGTTTCAGAATGCTCCAGACCTGGTTCATCGCTTGGTTTGGTTAAAACAGTTCCAATTTTCCCTTCCTCTTCCCTGGCCGGACTCGCACAAGATTGAATAGATGAGAGGGCACCTCGAGAGTGAGCCAGCTATACGCAAGAGGGCTGCAGCAAGCGACTGCAACTCAGTCAAGTTACAACAGATTTTTCTATTGACTTACTGGTCTGAGGCGGCTCACTACTGCGTTAAACAAGGGGTAATTATGTTGCCGATCTTACATAATTCAGGCTTTTCAAAGCTGACTCAGTTATTCGAAGATATGCTATACAAAAATCAGTTCTGGTGCGATCCTTACAGATCGGCAGAACTAATTTGCATTTTCAGTATGAAGTTACCAGTGAACTTGCACTTCATCATCATTGTAGGAAGATGTAAATATGACATAAAGGGATTTAGAACCATGCTACAGGACTTGCTGTACGATGCAGGTGATGGCGCACAGTATAGAGGATAATATTCTTGTAGTCAGATGCGTCGCGACCGTAGTCGCGGCCTCAGCGAAATCAGGAAACGGGACTGCACAGGGAGGCGAGAGGATGAAATACATCAGCCATATCAGAGCTGGCGTAATAATAACGGGGAACGCCGGTGTCGTTACGGTAATCAACAAAATTACTGTAACAGACAGCATTTCGGGAACCGACAATATTACGGGAACTGTGAGGATCACAGGAATCTTAATGAACGAACTAACCACGAGAACAGCAGTCGATCTCGGGGAAAAGACGTACGAACGGTGGTGTACCAGGTCGTGCTCTCGGAGGCGAGATCAGACTAGCAAATCCCAGACACAATCAGGCGAGCATCAGTAGACGGACTGAGCAATAATTATGAGATACTGAGTGCGAGACACTGGAGGAGACTGTGGAAAGGGCGAACAGACGTGTAATTTATATAGGGAACGAATGGTTATGAATTTCAGAGATGGTTGTCTTTGTCAGTAAATGACTTTTTGCTGTTGTCATGAGTGATACTGTACAAGGCGTGGTAGCACAACAAAAGAATATTCGTAATTCGGCTGTTTCAACTGAACTTTATGTATGATGTACGTATTCCCTCCAGATGAGAAGATATTATAAATTTTGTGGCTCTACTGTGTGATTTAAGAGATGACTTGAAGCATTAAGTGTTATGGATTCCCTCTAAAGACTGATCAGTTATTTGTGTCGTTAGTTTTCTTTTAGGCTCACGTTGTACGGTATGATTTTTGCTTTGTAATTTTTGAGCTTTCTAGTTGAGTAGATTAGTTTTTGCTAGTGCTTAATGAGAAGATTGTGCGTATATGAATAATATTAATGTGTAGATGGTTTTGGTTGCCGAGCAAAGAAAAAAGAGGTTTGTGTCCAGTATTCATGATGTTGTATTCTGTTCAAATTGCTGATGCTAGGTGTATTACAGAAGCGTTAGAGAAACAGGATCGGAAATAAGTGACCCCTCCTTGATGAATTAACCGTCTATCCCGTTTACACTATAAGGATAATGTCATTTTATACACCTAAGAGTGAAAGAAGGCTAATAATATTTGATTTTCAGCTAAGGCACATTATGAAATGGTTTGAAGTTTAATTATCAACTATTCATTGATTTTGTCGGAGATGTGCAGCACAAGGAGACTGAATACACGTGAAGCCGCAAGAGTACGGAATGATTAGGTCCATATCGCGTAAAACGCATTCCACTTCGTAATGAGATTCTCTGGAGACGAAAGTCGAAGGACCTGCATCACATTTCGGATGTGTAACCTTTAATTGAAAGAGCAGTGTGCCGATGAACGCAGAGTAGGCTACATCAGGGAGACACCAGGGTTTGTGTCCACAGTATCTGTTAGTTTTGTTTTCTTTTCTAGTTTTTGAGAATTAATTTTAGAAGAGAAGTCTTTTTAATATTTTGTCATTTACTCTAAGAGTTATGTATGAAATGGTGTCATTTTTTTCTAAGTGTATGGAGATAGACGGTTTTTGGTTTTTTATTGTCTGAATAATCAGTGTTTTCCTGTTGAGATATATTTCAAGCGAAGCTTTCTGCTCGGTTTTGCGTAGACCAGCAGTAATAGGCAGTCCGGATGTCTGACAAGTGGGATAAGGATATCGTGTAGAACAAAGTGGGAATTATATCAAAATGTTATAAGTAGTCACAATGAAGCTACAGTAGCCAATTTACAAACAGTATTGTAAGGTGCTTAAAAACGTTATCAGGAAGGCAAAGAGTATGTGGCATGCAAACAGAATAGCTAATTCACAGGATAAAATTAAAACCATATGGTCAGTTGTGAAGAAAGTTTCTGGTCAGCAGCACAAGGTCGACGATATAAAATCGATTAATAGTAAAAATATTTCTGTTACTGATAAATCAGGTATATGTGCGGTATTTAACAATCATTTTCTGAGCATTGATGGTGAATTAAATAAAAATTTAGCTTCTACAAGGAATCATATAACTTTCTTGGCAAATGCCTCTCCAGGATTGATGTCTAAAATACTTCTCTGTGACACGGACAAGGGGGAGATTGAGTCAACAATGAAATCACTGAAGACTAAGGACTCTCTTGGATATGAGGGAGTGCCTGGCAGATTATTTAAGGACTGTGCTGCACATGTTGGCCCAATATTTAACCACATTTGTAATTTTTCCTTTAGGAATGCTCAGTTTCCTGAATGATTAAAGTATTCAGTAGTAAAGCCGCATTATAAAAAGGGCGAAAAGTACAACGTAGACAATTTTAGACCTATTTCTATGCCTTCAGTATTTGCTTAAGTTACTGAAAAGGCTGTGTATGTAAGGATAGTTTATCATTTTATAACACACAATTTGCTGTCAAATGTACAGTTCGGCTTTAGAAGTCGTTTAACGACTGAAAATGCTATATTCTCTTTTCTCTGTAAGGTACTGTGTTTTCAACGCTAGGCATATTTTTTGATTTAACCAAGGCTTTTGATTGTGTGTATCATAAAATATTGCTCCAGAAGTTGGACCATTACAGAATACGGGGAGTAGCTCACAATTGGTTCACCTCTTACTTTAGCAACAGACACCAAAAGGCCATTATTCACAATGCTGAGAATGGGTGTGATGTGGGATCTGAGTTGGGTACAGTCGAGTGAGGGGTGACCCAGGGATCAGTGTTGGGGCCACTCCTGTTCCTTATTTACATAAATGATATGCCCTCTAGTATTATGGGTAACTCTAAAATATATGAAGATAGTAACTGTTCTCGAAAGAACAGATACCATTGATGACCATACAGCTTCTCTTGAATAAATGATAATTAGTTGAAACCCTCAGCTGCCGACAGATGTTGTTGATATACCTCGATGGGGACAGCTGAAAATGTGTGCCCCAACCGGGACTTGAACCCGGGTCTCCTGCTTACATGGCAGACGCTCTATCCATCTGTCACGCTATTTATCTGTGTCCTCGGTGGCTCAGATGGATAGAGCGTCTGCCATGTAAGGAGGAGATCCCAAGTTCGAGTCCCGGTCGGGGCACACATTTTAGCTGTCCCCATTGAGGACACCTGTCGGCAGCTGAGGGTTTCAATTAATTATCATTAACTCTAAAATATATCTGTTCACTGATGACAGTAGCTTGGTAGTAAAGGATGTTGTGTGCAAAATTGACCCAGTTTGAAATAGTGCAGTTCATGACCTAAGTTCATGGCTTGTAGAAAATAAACTAACGATAAATCACTGTAAGACTCAATTTTTACAGTTTTCAACAAAAACTGACGTTTTAATTTCACAGGATGGGCATATGATTAGTGAAACTGAACAGTTCAAATTTCTAGGTGTTCAGATACAGTAGATCGTAAACTGTTGTGGAAAGCCCACGTTCAGGATCTTGTTGAAAGACTTAATGCTGCCATTTTTACTGTTCAAATGGTATCTGAAGTGAGTGATCATTTGACACGAAAATTAGTCTACTTTACTTATTTTCTTTCGCTTGTGTCATATGGTACTGTATTATATTTTGGGGTAACTCTTCCCATTCTAAAAGGATATTTTTGGCTGAGAAACAGGTGGTTCGGGCAATAAGTAGGTTAAGTTCATGAACCTCTTGTCGACCCCTGTTCACGAGTTTGGGTATTTTGACATTGGCTTCTCAATATATATATATTATATATATATATATATATATATATATATATATATATATATATATATTCCTCACTGTCATTTCTTGTTAACAATATTAGCTTATTCCTAAGAATAAGCAGCTTTCACTCAGTAAATACTCGGCAGAAACGAAACCTGCATTTCGATTGGGCTTCCTTAACTCTTGGCAGAAAGGTGTGCAGTATACTAGACTTGGCCACTGTTTCTATGTTTCGATACAGTGTATCGATACGTGGAACTGTTTCAGTGTTTCGGAACGGCTGTGGTTCACTGTTTCGAAACAGCGGTGTTTCATTCCGCCCTTGTCTCGATCTCGAGCCAGACACAGAAACTGTATCGTTGTTTCAAAATAAGGCTGTTTCAGTCAACCTGTGCTTGGAACGGACTGATTGTATCGAAACAGTGATGTTTCATTCCGCTCTGTGTCGGACGAGATTCGGGCTCGGCACAGGTACTGAAACACAGCTTAACACTTCGTGAAACACTTTCAAGAGTGTCGAAATCTTTTTGACAAGCAATAGCATGAAGCTTAAGATGTCCGAAAATAAAGCTTCGTTTCTAGCTGACTATCCTATTCCGAAATGGCGTAACATCTGCTTTATAAACACTAACTAAACAATAAAACAACGCATACTATTCACATTCAAAATAATAAATATGTGAAAATCATTCAGTTAAATTACAATTTTTTATAACATATTCTTCTCTGTTCATGTACTGTAATCATATTAAGAAACGCAAGTAAGCCTGCAACATTTTGAATAAAAAAGGCGTAGAGTGACAGTTATTAGACATATACATAAATTTGATGTAGGTATAATTGCAAGCATCTGTTTGACATATCACTGATAGTGTAATGGTGAACGGGAAGGACTAGGAAGCATGGTGAATGTATAGTAACGGTTCGAAACACCTTGAAAGACAAAATTTTTTTGTTATATTTTGTTATTTATTCGAATTATTTGGCGTTATTTGTGAGTCTACAGTGACTGTGCCTATTATCCTCAATGATTCCCTTTTTGTGCATGGAAAGAAGCAGGATGGGTATATTACCCATACTAATGGAATGTGGGAACCCCAGTAGCATATCCGTTGTTTCTGCAGTTTGCTCCCACCTCCAGTTCCGTTCGTGGTGGTTCTTGTCTTCAGCTATGGCTGTCCTCAGCCAATTGAAAAGTATGAAAGTCACACGACACGAAAGCAGTGCATTTGCTGTAGGAAATACGAAACTGCCAAGACGCCTAAGTGATAGTTTCATACTTTTTGCGACATGATTAGTGCTCTCGCACCTCGTTTGTGTTTATATGGACATACTTATACAGTAGACATTCAAGGTGATAAAATGTGTAGGTATATTAGATTACAAACCACAAATTGTTTCACTGTTTCGAAACAGCGTATCGAAACATTACATTGTACTGTTTCATTTGTTTCGAAACAGTTACGTGTTTCAGTTTGCCCATCTCTACAGTATACTGCTACATCCATTTTCAATATGCTACGATTCGGATTCAAATATCTTAGCAGCAATCCATGCGCTGTCAAATCCAAAATGAAGACTTTTATCATGTGTCACTCCTTCTATTCTGTCGAGGAGTTCCTTGAAGAATTAAGCTGATTCTTGTTGTATTGTTGATTCCGTTTACTTAAACTTATGGACTGACTTTTTTGGGTTCATATACATTTTATTTTTGTCTGTTATTACTTTTATGTTGTAATTTCATGCACTGACATGTCCCATGACCTTAGAGATTTGTTCCTCAATTTGGTCCTACAGAACTTTACGAGTAAATAAATAAAATTAGAAAAACAGCGAACGTGTACATTACAGAGGAAGTGAAACAAACCATGGTAGCGTTGGTATTAGTTATCAAAATAATTAATTGTTTTCCTCTTTGTTTATGTGTAGGTATCATAGTGGTTACATCTGTTTGTAGTAAATTGTCTTAATTCCGTACATAGTTGTTTATGGAAATGTAGTTAGTGGTAAATAACGCTAATTGTCTGTAGGTGACAGGGACATTAAATCAACTCCATTTCGTAACCACATCTTGTACAAGAGATATCCTGACCAATTTTTCAATATAAATAATATGCTTTATCTACACTATGTAAGAATTCCTTTATTGTCTACATTTTGAGTCTCACTCCAGTGATGTTAAAAGAGCTTATAGATTAATCTCAGTAATATTTGATCATACAAGTAACCTTGTGAGAAACAAATTCATTTCCTCTTCACATTGAAATATTTTTAAAATTTTGATTGTTTCTTTTTATCAATCATATTGACCAAGTAGGATCATGTTAACATCAGTTCCTCTTCTTCCTTTTTTCTTGTTTCCTATTTTTCCAGTATTCCCTCATTTTCTCCCCATAAAGTCTCTTCCTTTCTTCTGTCCATGTTGTTCCCGATTTTTTATTTCTTCTGCTTTGAAAGCCTTCCAAATTCAGTATTTTGTTTTTAAAACGGTTTCTTTCTGCTATTTCTGATTCTTTGATGTTGTTTCTTTCAAGATCTTTTCTTACTTCTGTAATCCTTGCTATTGTCGATTTCTTCTTCCAGAAATATAGGAGTATTTGTTTTGTTAGTTTATTTCCATCCATTCAGTAGAGATGTCCAAAAAAGGTTAATCTTTGTTTGGCCATTACTTCTTATATTTTCTCTATATTTTTGTAGATCTCCTCACTACTTCTTATTTTCCAACCATCTGCAGTTTTCATTACACCCATTATTTTTCTAATAATCCTTCTTTCCAGTACCTCTAGTTTGTCCATCTTATAGTTCATCGTTAGGCATTCAGATCCATATAAACATTGTGGTCGTACCACTGTGGTGTAGTGTTTTAGTTTTGTTTTCTAGATATACATTTCTTGTTGTAAATAGTTTTGGTTAAACCATATGCTATTTCCATTTTGTTAATTCTTACATCTATTGCAGATTTTAATAGTCCATTCTGTTGTATAGTTTCTCCAAGATATTTAAATTTATTTACTCGCTCTATTTTACCTATTTTGTTTCTATGTATTTTGGTGCCTTTTTTATATTTGTCATGAATTTGATTGTTTATTTATATAAGTTTTTTTTGTTGCTTTCATTTCATTTTATTAAGAAGTCCAATCTTGTGAAGCAATTCATGGGGACTTGCATTGGCCTCAGCGGATTTCCCAAGGAGGCGTGTTTGTCAATGGTAGCTCATGTCATTGGGCAACTGCACCTCGATCGGCATTCTTTTGCCAAGGGCGACACACAGAAGAGCCAGTGCATGTCTCCCTTTGTTTGTGCAGAGATATCACAGACGATCGAAGGTGGATTACAATTCGACGCTGTTGACGATGCATGAATGTGGCGCACCATGCGACCATGAGTTGCATGATTGATGAC
Source organism: Schistocerca nitens (assembly GCF_023898315.1). Taxonomy (NCBI): domain Eukaryota; kingdom Metazoa; phylum Arthropoda; class Insecta; order Orthoptera; family Acrididae; genus Schistocerca; species Schistocerca nitens. The sequence goes on along the minus strand of NC_064614.1, from coordinate 733,135,275 downwards.
GAAGCAACGGAAGCAATGAGATCACATGCAGCATTTCATGAACTGCCAAAGGACGCAATCCTCTTGCTCTGGACTTCAATAAAGTGAGGCGACTGAGTGTGAAAACAGTGCATAAGTCTTGCTCATTTCTGTGTGATGTAAAAGTGATGAGGATACAGACATAACATTTAATGATCCATCAAAATAATTATGTTTTCCATGTTTGTCGATTTATTGACATTTTGGGTATGGCCAAGATGTATCTTAAAATTTGCTTATTATGTGATCCCACTTTTTCTTTTGATGAAGCACCATTATGTCAGGAATGTCTCACAAACATTTTCAACAAAATGTGACAGTGGAGTAACATTTGAATGATACATTACAGTTCCTATTGAAAGGTGGCTACACTGAGCCACAGCGCCAGAGATCGCTAGAGAGCATTGTTCCGCCGCCTCCACTGGCAGTGATTATTGAGAACTCGTAGTGGGCAGTGCTTGTCGAGGACTCGTAGTAGTCAGTTCGTGTTGAGATGTGCTAGTAGGGAGTGCTTGCTGAGATGTGATACTGAAAAGTTCTTGTTGAGATGTGGTAAGAGCGAGTCGGTGTGGAGATATATTGTAATGATTAGAGTGATTTTGGTCAATATATGAAGGTAACGAAACTTGATTTATTTTTCATTATTTCCATGTTTTAAATAATGCGTCATTACAGGTTCAGTCAACAAAGCATCTGGCTTGTGTTCTTGGATTAGAGTGTAATTGTGGTTCTCTTGAGTAATTATGGTATTTTTATTTTCTTTAATTAATTCAGTATAAATGATATTTAAAATTTCTTGTGTTATTGAAGAAGAACCGTGCCAGATGCGTACGTTGAGTCAAACTTCCACGCACAGAACAGTTACACTTGTGCTTGGTTTCGTAGGTTTTTATAGTTGCTGGGGACTTAATTAATTAATTGTGTTAATGAAAATTTCCATTTCATTCTTTGTTATTGTTCTAAGCAGTCAGATTGCGTAATAATAACAGTCAGGGCCAACCGTTTACGAGACTTCGTAATCGGACAAACAGCTACTAAAGCAAAAATTAAAATTATTTTCATTTCATCTTTTATAATTAAGCCCCCATACACGTGGCGACCCTGCCAGGATCGTCCCTTGGAATCTTCTGACTGTAAAAATAGTAGACAGTAGTATTGTTGTAGTAATTTGTAGTTTAGTAATTATAGTCTATTTTGCATGTGTAGATTTGGTAATTGTCATTCTTATAATGGTATTTTTTCTCTGAATTTGATTTGTTGTCTTGTATACGCGTTGACGATTTAGCGCAATTATTTCAATTGTTCGTTAATCGTGTTTGAGGGAAACATTTCGAGTGAATGGTATTGTTGATTATAAAGAGTCATTGTGTGTAATTTTCGTACTGTGACGAGTTTTGTATGTTTTGTAAATGATTACGCGATCGATGAAAAAGGCAAAAATGATGGATAGTCAGAATGACGAAATTGTTGACATGGCGAACTCGCCAACACAGGACAACAGTACGATAAATAATGAAGTTGAAAACAATTTAATAAGCAAGGAAAATAGTCCACAACCCTTTCAAAATTTTTCTCAATCAGAAAATTCACAGAATACGAGATTAACGATAGAAGATTCTGGAATAGTATCGAACACAGATAGCTTTACAGCTATGACGAAGGAAACTGGTTTTGCGGGAAATGTTAGGGGCGAAAAGAATTTCGAACAAGTTAGTATGGAGCAGTTGATGAGTGCAATATTAAATTTGGGATCACAAATAGGAACAATTAAAACTGAGATGGGAACTTTGAGATCTGAATTAAAAACAGAGATGGGAACAATGGGATCACAGTTACGATCTGAATTAGAAACAGATAGGGGAACAATGGAAACACAGTTTGACTCACTGGGATCACAGTTAGGATCTGAATTAAAAACTGAGATAGGAACAATGGAAACACGATTAGATTCACGAATAGGGACATGTTTCAAAAACATGAAAGATGAATTAAAGAAAGAAATTAGAGAGGAAGTACAACCGATTTTGAATTCTCACAATAATAGATTAATTGCAGTAGAGATTAGACAAAGGGAACAGGATAGAGAACAGGAAGAAAGAGATCGCGTGATAGTACAAAAATTTTCAGAGCTAAATTTACAATGTGCACACGATAAGGAAGAGATATTTGAGAGAATCGAGGAATCCGTACCAAATGACAGAATAAATAATCTAACACAACAATATGAACAGTTAACTACCAAATGTGACAACACTGAAACCCGAGTCGCGACACTTACGGAAGACAAAGGTAAACAGAAAGAAAAAAATAGGTGACTTATCGGAAAGAGTTGAGGAGATTTCAGATAAATTGACAAATCTTAGTTTACATGGGGACAGAGATTCAGATGATACAGCTCCATTACCATTTGCAGAAACCGAAGAGTACCAGAACATAAATAAGCATGTTGAAAATCAGGGAAAATTTAATGAACGCGTTAAAAGGGAAGTTGAGGCATTACGAAAGCAAGTCAAACAAATTGAAGGCGAAATCGTAGGAAAAGACAGCAGAAGAAATTTAGAATCACAGATAGCAGAGGGCTTTGAAGAAGATAATTTGTTTCATTTATGGGACGCAACAAGAGAGCGCCAGGCGCGCGAACTTCACAATAATCGACATTCAAACTGGGACAGACGCGGTAGGTCTTTGTCGCCACGAGGCGAAAACTTTGACTATAAACACTTTTTGACTGTTCGGAAATTTAAGATCTTCCGCAATTCTAAGAATGACATACATCCATGTGCATGGTTAGATCAATTTATGTATGCACTCCCACCAAATTGGCCACTAAGTCACAAACTGGAATTTATGTGTGGATATTTAGAAAACGAACCGGCGACGCGGATGCGTGCACTCATTAGAGATTGTAATAATCTACATGATTTTTATCATGCATTTCTATCGGCATATTGGTCCGAAAACACACAAGACAGAGTCAAACATAGTCTGATTATGCAGCGTAATTTTAAACAGTCTGAGTTCCGCACGCCGGCAGAATACTTTGAAGACATGATTCGAAAGAATCAGTTCCTGTCCAACCCTTATAGCCCGACTGAATTAATTCGCATTTGTTTAACTAAGTTGCCACAATCCATAAGACAAATTGCTTTAGCTGGAAGATGTAAAGACGACATAGAGACTTTTAAGACTTTGATACAAGAACTTGAGTATGACAACGACGACGGGACTTCTTGTAACTTTTTCAGTAACAGTAATTACGATAGATTGTCAGAGAAAAGGGATAGTGATCGGAACGGGCGTTATATGGGTAATTTTGAGAATGACAGACGTAACAGACAGGACAATAGATACCAGCCTTATGACAATAACAGACGTTCTAACAGAGATTACACAGACAATAATAATAACGGTAATTCGTACCGGAATGATCAATCATACGGAAACAGTAATCGGTATCATCAAGACAGAAATTATTCATACAATAATAGAAATTCTTACTACAGAAATAACCAGGGTAGTAGATACAACAATAATTTCAGAAGTGACAGTCGAAATTATACAAGAAGTAGTTATGTAGACAGACAGGAAAACAGAAATTTTAATAACAGACACAACCAAGAATTTGCATCTAACAGACAGGAAGGACCTAATTGGCATCCTCCGCGTGACAGCAATTCAGAGAGACAAGTGGAAATAGTAGAAATTGATCCGCGAAATGTCGGGAACAATCAAAGACGTGACGCAAACAATCGACAATGACTAGCAGCTTCGGCTTCTGGCAGCAATATAGACGGTTCAGAAAGTAATGACACTACAACTTTACACTACGTACACCTGGAAGATATGAGAGACATTTTGCTAGGCGAAAAGGAAAATAATGTAGACGCATTTTTACATCCTGTTATTGAAGTATGTGTGGGTAAGAATAAGTTCACTGCAGTTTTAGATTCTGGGAGCCCATTGAACGTCATTAGTGAATCAGTTTTTCGTATATGTGAAAGAACTATTGCCTGTTCTGTGTTACCTATTTCTAAAACTACAATTCGAGGAGCGATTTCTGGAAAAGGTGTGGAAGTTAAACAACAGACCAACCTAAATTTCGTTTGTCAAGGATACGAATTGTCTGCTAATTTTATTATTGTTCCATTACTCAGTACACAGATTATATTAGGTATGGAGTTTCTTAACACACATAAGGCAATTTTGAACTTTAAAGAAGGAAGTGTGAATTTGACTGTTGCCGGAATGCCGAAATGTTTGAAATTTTTCGAGTGTTTAGCAAGATCTGAATCAGATACAAAATGTTTAAGGTTTCTTACTCCTGATGTTTTCGTTGAGCATTATGACGACAGTGTGTTTATTCATGACAATGACAATAGATACAGAGACGCGATGGAGGATGTAATTAGTAGCGAAGAATTAATTAATGAAAAGGTTAAGAAAGCTGAAGTACCAGATGACGTTGCAAGAGAAGAGCTGCACCATATTTTGACTTCACATGCTACAGTGTTTAGTCATCACACAGGAACTATACAAGGCTTACAATATTTATTTTAGGTAAAAGAACACATACCATTTCGCGGGAAAACGTACGCTATTCCTTTGGCTTACAGAGACAAGGTTAAGAATGAACTTCAATACATGTTAGATCAGGGCATTATTGAGCCAGCTGTCAGTCCTTATACCAGCCCACTACACGTTGTTCTTAAAAAGGATGGGTCAATTCGTTTGGTTCTGGATTCCAGACAGATAAATAATATCATCATTCCTGAAACTGACCGCCCACAAAATTTAGATGAACTTCTTCAACATTTCCATGGAATTAAAGTTTTATCCACGATTGATATGCGCGCAAGTTTTTGGCAAATAGAACTCCACCCTGATTGTAGAAGATATACTGCCTTTTTAGCCTTTGGTAACTGTTACCAGTTTCGGAAATTACCGTTTGGACTTACTGTATCTTCTGCAGCATTCATTCGTAGCTTAAATGAAATTTTACCTGTTTATCTTCGTGACAATATTACTTCATATGTTGATG